>NW_024543059.1:39500000-42165000 GCF_018167655.1 Microtus oregoni
AGCTCTGGGCAGGTTGGAGAGATGCTTAATTAACTCCCTCTCCTATTCCTTTTCCGTGTAATGAGAATGACACTATTCATAGGATTATTGTGAAGGTTAAACTATATTACATGTGTTCAGAGCTTAGGCATTAGAAGCACTTAAAAGTTTCAGCTATTAGTATGAACTAATAGGTTGCACGATTTGGCTGATGTGACTATTTGGTTTAGCTGTCTCAGCATCTCTATGGGTGATGGTCTTTGCCCCTGTATTGTTTCTACATAGCATTCCAACCAAGTTCTCATTATATTGCTGACATCTAGCAAAATGTTATACTATTGATTTCAGCATCCCATTATGTACCAGATAATGAACTGGTGTATAGAAGAGTAAAACTGAAGGAAGACAGCCCATGGACAGCCTAGGACCAGCCCCACCATTATCTCCAAGGAAAGTGGTTTTCTCTGGGTCTCCTCCACCCTCCCCATTTTTTAATGGATAAAGGAACTTTGACTTTCTGAGATCTAGAACTTTCTAAAGGCCTGGAGCTCCTGGGGGATTTGTTAGTTTTAAATCTCAGGGTACAGGAGTAAGCCAGATAAAATATCAGCTTTTGCCCTATAGCTTGCTTCTAGAAACTTTAACCCTCAAAAAGAAAGCTACTACGGTCTTATTCTCTGCAGCCCCCTGGATGGAATGGGGAATCCTGTGTGAAATGAAATAAGCTAGGCATAGAGAGGCAAGTGATCCATGATCTCCAAGGTACACGGGCTATAAAAACAAAACAAAATGTGGCTTTCGATGAAGCTGAGGACAGAGTGGTGATCACCAAACACCGTGGGATGGAGAGCAGGGAACGTCCGAGCAATGAACAGTGGATCCCGAATGTGGGTAGAGATCAGCCACAAGCTCTTGGGTAGCATTGCACAGCTGAGTGGCTGTAGATAGGGATGGTGAACTGCACACTCCCAAAGCCCAGATGAGATGATTCTTAAGGTCTTTAATATAAATACATGGTAAATGTTTGAGGAGACAAGTATGATTAATCTGATTTAGTTACTTTAATTTTGTTTGAGAAATTCATAGATTCATATAATGTGCTTCGGTTCTCTCTACCTTCATCCCCATCTTCTTCCAGCTCCTTCTTTGTCCTCCACCACTTTTACCTCCCAGCTCCATGAGTTCTTTGAAACCCACTGAGTTCACTTTGTGCTGCCTGTGTGTTGGACCATCTAGTGCATCATGGGAAACTTTTAAGGTCCTCATCATAAGTTAAATGTACTCTCCCTCAGCAACCATCAGTTCCTAATAACTTCCCAGCTATGGGTGCAGCTTCATCATCCCCTCCTCCATCCGTGCTGGCTTGATCTTCTTTATCAATCATAGCCTCTGTGAGTTCATGAGTGCAATGGCCCTGTTATGCCCGATAAAAGCTGTTTCCCTATAGGCATTCTCTACCCATGGGTCTTACAACCTTGCTGAAGCCTCTTCCATGGTGAACTCTGAACCTTAGGTTGAGGGGGTGTGATACAGATGCCCCTTTTAGAATTGAGCCATTCTGTAATCTCTTATTCTCTGCATGTTGGTCAACTGTAGGTCTCCGTATTAATTGCTACCCACTGTAAACAGAAGCTTCTCTGATGAGAGTTGGAAGATAAACTAATCTATGATTATAAAGACAATAACTTAGGGGATACTTTATTGCCATTTCTATTTAGCTGAATAATTGGTCACTTAGAACCAATGACCCAGTTAACTATGCATTTTTTGGCCCAGTGAACAAAATGAGGCATGGGTTCCATCTTGTGGAACAGGCTTTAAATCCATTCAGAAGGTTGTTCACATAACATTTGTGCCACCATTTGGCCATATCTTGCCAGGCCAGTCAACTCTTCTTGTAGCTAAAATCTTGGACACCAGTGTTCGAGGTTAAGGCAGAAAAAAAATCCCTAAAATTAGAGATGTCCATTTCATAGTCAGGAAACAGTTAGAAGTGCCCTTGAGCAAAAGCCATAAGACAGTGGAAAGATAGAAGAAGGGAAACCATTAGATCATGGAAAGATAGAAGAAGAGAAGCCATGAGACCACGGAAAGATGGAAGAAGAGAAGTCATGAGACCACGGAAAGATGGAAGAAGAGAAGTCATGAGACCACGGAAAGATAGAAGAAGAGAAGCCATGAGACCACGGAAAGATGGAAGAAGAGATGCCATGAGACCACGGAAAGATGGAAGAAGAGAAGTCATGAGACTTTGGAAAGGTAGAAGAAGAGAAGCAAAGGTGAAAGAAGAGGCCAGGTCACAGAGACTGTGGCTCTTACTTGGGGGAACTCTTCCATCTGGAGAATTTTGAGCAGAGGACCCAACTTCCCATCTGAGCGTTTCACTTTGTTTCCCCAGATGGCTGTAGAGAGAAAGAAAAGATGTAGCTCAACCTGCTTTGATGCAATTGCCATTATCCAGGCACGAGATGGTAGCAGCTTAGAGCCAAGAACAGGAGACAAGGTGGTGAGGGACAGGTGGAATTCTGATACATTTTGAAGATGGAAGCAATTGCATTTCTTCAGAAGTTAGGATGAGAGGTTTTGTGGTCCAAGGGGACACTGGGCACAGGATGCCTTGTTATACTGAGTACTGTGGAAGCCACATAAGAGTGTGAGTAGAGTAGAATCATTCACATCACTCACTGTGGCCTGTTTGAGAAGGAATTAAGGGAGGAAAGGGGAGGAGAATGGCTGCAGAGAAGGGCCATGGTATCTCAACAACTTGCAGGCATTACACGCCACTTCGTATTAAACAGAAAGGAAATGCCAATGTCCTTTATTAAGTAGTAGTTTTTCTTACAAATATTTGAAAGGCATTCCATAACTTACTCTTTGCAATTATTTGATTCTTCCTATCCATTTAATTGATAAATGACCTGGATTTGTCAGTCATCATACACTCATAAGACAAGTGAGAAAAATCTGCCCTACAAATTATATTCAGATGAAAAACGTCTTTTGACAACTTGTGATTTTAGGGATACAGAATTTGAGACTCCAGCAATACATTTTGTGGGCAAATCAATGAATCTCAATACTGCTTTGGTTTTCTTTTTGTAGTTTCGAGTCAGAATTTAGCAATTTTTGAAATTGAATAATGAATTCAGTCATTTTCAAAACTGATATAGTGGCACATTTTTAGACAAATCACTATGTCCGAATATTGACATGGTTTTTGTTTTTGAGCACATCTGTTTCTTTACAGGTCTTGAAGGTTTTTATGGGTTTCTACGAAGTTTATAGGCGCATAAGCCTAATGAACTAAACAACACAAATACTGGGTGGGGCGTATTTGGGAATCAGGTTTATGGAAGGGAACCTTTGGAAATTTCTGGTTCTCACTGTCTTCACGGAGGCAAGAGTCTAGGAAAATGCACATGGAAAAAGTGACTACCCATCTTCAGTGTATAATGTCTACTCTTACATTTCAAAAGGCAACTGTGTCTGCTGGTCAAATGGATCTTGGATTTGGTTGTTGATAAGTGAATTTGAAGATCTGGCTTCTGGACTCCATGTACTATTGGACACTTGGACTGTTCATGTCACTGAGAAAAGTATTTGCTACCCTGATGTAGTGAGGATGCTGGGAGAATTATTGAGAGGCTGGAAGAATAGGTACAGAATATAGATTTGGTTTTTACCACCCTTAGTTATGGATTCCTCTTTTATTTTCCTGGCCACTTGGTATTGACTACATGTATCGAACCCAAAGAGTCCTCGCTGGGTTATAGATAGAGGGCAACGTATTAACTGCGGGGTAAATAATTTTAAGGAGATGTTGCTCATTTAACACGGAATTCACTTTTCTGTGGGAAAGTGGGATTAAAGGCTTCACAGTGGATCTGGGGAGAAACGCCTTTTCCTTGTTCAACTAAGTGAGTGCTTTGTGATCAGATGTTTATATAGTCTGAGTGTTTCTGGAGAAAGAGGAAATATCAGCAAAAAGAATCAAACTAGCAATCTTCAAAGATCAAGTATTTCCTCTTTCTTGTTCGGAATGCGCTAGTGAGGACCGTTTTTTAGGGGCATTCATTTGCATCTGCCCTATGTGTCCCTGACTCATTTATAGCTCTGCATATTGTGATTTGTTTCATTTTTAAGCCTTTTCCTGAGTGGGATTCCTCCCTTTGCTTTCCGAAATGAATATAGTTCATCACATGCGATTGTTCTCTTACGCTCACTTGCCGCGGCGTTTTTGCCAGTAATGAAACAAAAGGCTTTTCAGGCTGGATTTCTGCTGGCAAGTGACAACACCTTTGGCATTTTCCCTTGGTGCCAGCTGCCATTCTCCTCCCAGCGTCCGTGCCTCTGTTCTCTTAGTGGGCTGCTTTCACTGTTAACATTAGAAAACCTTAGCGCCTAGCTCTGGGGTTTGCATTCGGTGTCTCATCCCTGCACGTTTTGCCTTGTGGGCTGACGATTTGCATAGAAGTGCCACTTTTGATGGTCCCAGGGTGTATTCTCGAGATCCTCAGGTGCTTTGTGAATCCAGGGCCATCCTGGGCTACAAGAGATCCCATTTCAAGCAAACAAACATTCAAGCAACCATAAACGCTCGGTGTTTTACTTTCTTTTCTTACAGTATTAGTGAGGTTGGCAACCTGAAGTCTTCTGCTATTGTTTTCGGTTTGTTGTTAATGTACCATGAGAAGGACAAGACGAAGGCATGACAGTAGATGAGCTGTGGCTTCAGACTTCAATCTGCAGATTTGCTTCCCTCTGGGTGCTTTGAACAAGTTAATTTCCATCTCTCTGTGTTTATCAGTTTACTGATCTGTGAAATAAAAGTTGCCATCCTTCATCCAGTGTGTGTTCCTCGAGAAGAGCGAGGCAGGGCCTCGTTTCCTGCTTACATTAAACATTGAGAGCGAAAATACTTGCCCTCTTGGCCTTGCCCTTGACTGCAGCTCCCATGGGAGAAAGCAGGGGATGAGTAGCACCCAGGAAGCACAATGCTGTCTCTCTGCCCTTCACTCTGCTTGCGGTAAGAAACTGGCTTAGTAAATGGGTGCCATTAAATGTCTTTTAATGTTTTTTTTTGTTTTTGTTTTTTTTTTTTTTTCATCTCTTTGATTTGCCCTCAAGCCTGAAAGGGGAATTTCTGGTGAAGTTGTAGCTTTTGAGTAGGGAGTTGAAAGGAAAAATATCAGGGCCCTCAGAAGACTCAAGGCCAAGTTCTCTGGACAAAGAAGATGAGGGACAGAGGGCAGGGAATGAGAGATAAACACAGGAGATGAGGACAAGGGAGAAGGGGAAGAGAACGAGGGGAAGGGGGCGGGGCAGTTATCCCAGGGAGGGAAGGACCACAGGACTGCATCTGGATAGAGGGGAGATGGTGTGACAGTTAGGGAGATGGTGGTGTGCAAGAGCATAAGGGAAACCCCGCGCTAGGATGGGGTGTTTAATTTTAACAGAGCATCATTAATTGGGGGAGCCAAAAGAGACTTTTGATTGCTGGACTTCAATACTTTCATAACTGAACCTTGGGTAGTCAGCCTCAGGAGGAAGAAGTGGCCAAATAAGGGACTCGACCTTGGGAGCTAGTTTCAAGAATGGAACCTCACAGGTTTTAGCAAGGCAGAAGGGATGGGAGGGAAGGACAGGCCTGAGAGCCATCCTTGCCTGGAGTCCCTTCAGGGGTCCCTAAGGTGTATAAGGAAAACCAGTAAGCAGGGGAGACTGAAGGATGGGATGCTAAGTCATGTAGGGGTCTCAGATCATGACTGATTGGGACATTTCCACCGTATTTCATAAAAGTGTTGCATTTTAAGGTAGCATTTCGGCTAAAATCCCCAGTCTGGGATGAAACGATGTGTCTCTAATTAAGTAAGGCGTGTTCTGCTGAGACCTTCCATGTACAGGGTGAAGACAGTCAACAGTGCTCAGAGGACCCTGGCTCTTGGAGTGTTTTAGACAAAGGGAGAAAGTGATGAGTTTTGCAGAGAGGTAGCTTTTTCTCTGAGGAAAGACGTCGTTATTAGAGGGAGTCTGAAACTTGGGAGGGCAAATCAGAAGGACTTGGAGGTCATTTGTGGGGATTATGCTGCAAACAATATGGACTTTTGAATGTATGCCCGCCCACTCTGTGTGTGTGTGTGTGTGCACGCACATGCACATGCGTGCACGTAGACCAGATGTCAGTAGTTAGTATAGAGTGTCTTCCTTAGTTGCTCTTCACCATATTCTTGAGGTCATCTTTAAACCCGGAGCTCACTCTGGCTGCACTGGCTACTCAGCTAACATTAGAGATGTCACCATCTCAACCTCTCCATGCCCAGGATAAAAATTTCCTTGGCTTTTACATGGGTGTTGGGGATCAGGCTCAGTTCTCCACACACGTGTACCCAACTCTTTAGTGACTGTGCTTCCCCATCTGTTCCACTCAATTTTCTTGTCTGGGTCATGCTGAGGGACTCTTTCCTCGGGAAGGTTTGTCCCCTTTCCTGTTTAGTTCTCACAGAGGGAGCGTGTGCTCTGTTGTCTGGTGGACTTTGTGACTATACTGAGCCCTTAACCAGGAAGAATGCAGACCTTTGGGCTTGGAGAACTGAGGTATGGGACAGGTGATGACTGCCACTTCTGGAAGTCTCTCCGTCTGTCTGTGCATCTCCTTTATTGTCAACCTTTTCCCTTTGTTACCTAATTTAATACCTATGCAATTCTCTGCTCGTCTTAGGCATAACCAGTGAGCTTTTACTAATTTGCCCAGAGCCATCAAGTTAATTAGGAGTAGAATTTGATTTTCAAGTAGTGCTCTCTGAGTTGAGCCCACGTTTTTTTCTTTTCATTAGAAGGAATTGATAATTTTATAGCAACCAGAATCTACTGTCTGGCCCAGAATGCAGATAAAAATTGGTTATAAATCCTCTTACAGCATTGCCTCTCATTCTTGTCTCATTGATCTTTAAATTTTAAAATGCGCATATGCACACAATGACACAAACACATATGGAAACAGAACCATAACTATATGTGTAAAAGATAAATTAGTAGCATTATAGGGATGTGTAACATGAGGGCCTGTTTGTTGGGCTTTCTGTCCTGCCCAGTTCCCACAGCTGTTTAGCCCTAAAGAATCACACAGAAGTCTACATAAGTTATAAACTGATTGGCCCATTAGCTCAGGCTTCTTATTAACTCTTAGAACTTACATTAGCCCATTATTCTAGTATATGTTAGAGACATGGCTCGGTACCTTTTTTAGTTGGGTAGGTTACATCTTCCTTCTTGGGTGTCTGGACAGGACTGGAGAGGAATGGGCTTCCTCCTTCCCAGAATTCTCCTGTTCTCTTTGACCCGCCTCTACTTTCTATTTGGTTGTCCTGCCTATGCTTCCTGCCTGGCTACTGACCAATCAGCATTTATTTAAAACGTAATTGACAGAATACAGAATTGTCCCACACCAGGGATGCCTCCAGTATAGCCAGAACCTCAGTGATGAAAAGGGGGAGGGAGGGAACTGACCCTGTGGAGCACAGTTGTCATTTCCTCTCTTGAAAGGCTGAGGCAGGAGGACTGTAAGTTTGAGATCAGTCTTGGGCCATGCTGGGGAACGCAAGGTCCAACTGCTGGACATGTAGAGAGTGTGGGCTGACCAACAGATGCTGGAGTCCATGTGCCGCCATATGTTGGGCAGTGTGGTTACAAGTGATGGAAGGGGTCCATTTGTGGCTCTTTATGCTCAGTGGTTCTGTCTTTTTAATACTGTTTCTCTCAAGGCCAATCCCCAGGAATCTTAAAATACTTAATGCTTATAGGTAAATGAGGCGTTGGGGACTAGTGTTCTTGAAATAAGGCCATGGGATGGGGAGGATAGTGTTTACAAGTAAACACACTCATTTCTCCAGAGTTTCGAGGACTGTTTGGGATCACACAGAGCACAGGCAGCTACCACCTTCACTCTGAGCAATTTCTTATGGAGATGCTCCATTTGACTATATGGATTCAGAGTTAGAAACAGTGACTGGATGTCTTCACTTGTCAAGAATGAGTTAAGAATTTGGAGCCGGGTGTGGTCATTCCCCGAACCTCCAGAGCAGTGTGCTGCACTGAACACTGTTACACACTATGCATTCATGGTGAGGGCTCTGAGGATTAGCCTCCACCCCTCTGCAGACACTCAAAGAAGGAATCTTGGGAGAATTATCACTGGCTGGCTTCTAAGTTGTGTTGCTCTGCAGGAGGAAGCTGCAGAGGGAACAATAATCTCCGTCCATTTAGTCTGATGATTCTAACTGTCAAGGTGACCTTATGTCATTCAGGTTAGCCCACCAGTTCACACGACATGTGATGGACATGCATTTGGTTTAACAGATTTGTATTCAGTTGGTTTTTAGTGTGAAGTATTGTTCACATATTTGTGGGATCTTTCCTGACATGTTTGGTATTATAGCTTGGCACTCACTGATTAAGAATATTAAGAAGAGAATATTGGAAATATGCAGATTTTGGCAAAAGGTCAAGTTGCCAGGTCAGTTTTTCTGTATCCTGTCTGAGTATCTCTGGGAAAGCTGTACCACTGAACTGAGATTCCTTCAGGTCACTGTGAGATTTTACTAAGGCAAAATAAGTAGGTACAATGTCAGCCAAAAAGCATGTATTCCTAGGTCTTGCATCTTCACTTTGTACAAATTATCTTTCCCACTTCAGACACATAATCACTCTTGGAGACTGAGGGTGTTGTGAGGGACTTGCAGTCAGTTAAACACAAGGGACAAATAGCTTCCCAGTCTTACGTGGCAGGAATGTTCACACCTTGCAAAACCTACTTCCTGGGGGACTCACGCTGTTTTATTAAAGGAGTCTGACGCTGCATATATGCTGCATATATGCATGGTAGAGAGCTTCATAGTGAATTAAGGGGGAGGAAGATGCCAAGGAAGCCGACTACGCTAATACACATGCAGCGTCCTAGCCTTCTCCTTGGAGACATTCCTACTTAATGGACATGGACAGTTTTCAGGAGCTGAATGCCTGTCTAGGGAAAGGGAGGATGTCAGAGGGTGGAGGCAGGCCAATTGGGAGTTAAAGATTATTCTTCACTGTATGACATCTGCTTCAAAAAAAATAATAATAATCAAAGGACGTTTGTGAAAGTGGTAGTTTGGTGTTTGAGGATACTTGATGAACTTTAAACTACAATTCTTATCCTTTTTTTTTCCACATGATTTTAAAAGTATAGTTTCTCAGGAGGTGATTGTTAGCATTGAAAGGAACCAGGAAGCCAGATAATGGGACCAATGTGACGTCATCTGCTTCAAGGACACCATGTGGGCTCTGTTCATGAAAACAAATAATGAATCGTCCACACATTGCAAAAGAGGCACAGGATGTGCTTTGAAAGTGTCCCGTCCATATTTCTTTTGTAATAGCTCAACCTGCTATTTCTTGTCTTGTCTAGAGCCTGGTGTGGGCTGAGCCTACAGAGCTCAGCGCAGTACCTTTGAGTGTACATCACGATTGTCGCGATGAGTTACCGAGAGATTTCCATAGCACTCGAATTAGCATCCAAAATAAATCTGAGAGGTCATTGTTCAAGGACTGAGATGAAAACATCTTTAAAAGTATGTCTGAGTGGGAGGAGACGGAGCAATGGTGCCTCTGAGCAAATGTGGAACATAAGGGATCTTGCCAGTTTGCTGCTTTTACTCTGGCAACTGGGAGCTTTCTTAGCCCAGCTGCCTGAAAACTAATAAATCTTCCATTCCAAAGCCAGCAGATATTCAAAGATCTAATTGTGCTTTTCCACCCTCTTAAATGATTTTGAGGTCATACCTCTGGAGCCATGATAATGGTTTTTTTTTTTTTTAATATCTCCTCTATCTGTTATCCAGTCTTTATCAAAATCCAAGCCTGAGTTACATCGTTTTAAAATATAAATGATACATTGAAAACAGTAGGTAAATATGATAATCATATTGTGCGCTCTTTTTAGAGAAAGGATTGCTGTCTGGTGTGAGCATGGCTGTTGCCCCAGTGCCCATAGCAGGCGGTAGGGGTTACTTAATAATGAGCAGATAGTGTAATTGCACATTCTGCAGCCAGTCTGGCATATGCTGTTTGCTCCACAAATAGTAGAGACAGTGTTAATAATAACAGCGGTCATACAATTAACATCAATGTACAACATTTGCCAAAATACACACACACACACACACACACACACACACACACACGAATATTATGGAACCGGGAAAAGGACTAGATACTTTTTGAGCAATCGTTTATGAATCAACCTTCTGTCTTTCAAGTCTTTTTCTTAAAATCTGTATATCTTTACAGGACTCTGGCCAACTCACTTCATGAGGCCAAATGTTGAGGGTGACCTCACATCTAGCCTTTCTTGCTCTTAGCCCCCAGTCTCCACGTTTCTATTTGCAGACTGTCCAGCAGTAATAGTGGAAGCAGCGGGTGGCTCATGGGCCCTGGCATCGGAGATCAAAGCTTGACTCTAACAGCAGAGAAGACGGGAGTGTCTTTAAGAGCCTCTGAGCCGTAGGTGACTTAATCAGGCGATCACTCCAGAAACCATTTTGATGTCTCTCTTAAAGAATGAGCGTTTTTGAATGAATCTACTTAGCCTTCTTACAGGCGTGATGTCTTTGATGTCCATGGGAGTTGCTTTTATCTCTGATTGCTGAGTTTGTCTCACAACAGTGACCAGGCCTTTTATCATGCTGCCAAGTTGCTAGCAGAAGTTCAGGAGAGATGTACGAAACAGGAAGCCATCTCTTCTGCTGATTGCCCCATTGCCAATATCTGCAGAAGATAATGAATTTAAACTAGCAACAAAGGCACTTTTATGAAGGCTTGATCTATTAGTTTGTTCAGCTTGGTGGTGGAAGCCTTCAGGGGCTCCTGTTTTGGCAGGTAAGCTTTTGAAGGCCTGGTGCTGCTAATAGCCAAATGGTACACAACAGTAAACAGAGGGATTAGTAGACACAAGTGCCAGGGGCTGGATAGCAAACCTGGGCCGCTCTAAATTAGCCTGACGCTATGCACAGGAAGCAGCACTCTGTGTAGCACGCCGGAGCTATCCAGAGCGCAGTTCTCTCCCTATTCTTGTCTTGTCCAGGGCAATATCGGGAGTTTTATTTATAATTCCCAAGTAAGTTGTTAGTTTTTCCTCCCCAGCTGCAGAACCCTGACTTGAATTGTATTTTCATTTTAAACATCAATAGTTCCTTGTGTAAGAGTGTTCTTTGGCCTGGAAGATCCTGGCGTTTTCTACAAAGAGCATAGCTGAGTAACAATTCTTTATAGGGATGGGAGAAATAAAACATGACAGCCTAAAGATGCGTGGTTACGTTGTAACAAAACCTAGCAGATAAAGCTCCACAGCGAGGATTTATTCGGGAAGATACTGTTCAACCTGAGAAACGGGGGAAGAAGACACTTGGCCCTCCAAAGAGCAAACAACAGCATGAGCTTTAAAGCTGGCCTGAGGTGGGGCCGGCTCAGGCAGCACTAGCAAGGAGTTGTGTGCCCTAATTTATTTTGTCTCAGCAAAGGGTTCCCTCTTCTGTTGGTTACCCAGAATATCTGCTATTAGCCATATGTGTGCGTGTCAGCAGTGTGGCCGTAGTCTATGTTCATTAGCACGTGATGTACTTTCTGCTTAAGTGAACAGATCCAGCTGTGTTTCCAACTTTCAATATAATAGCGTCTTAGTTCTTTTATTTAAAAGCAATTTTATTTTTTTTATTATTTTTGTGGATAAGTATGGTCTGAATGTGTGTATTTGTGTGTACAGGTGTGCCTATCTCTGTGTCCTTAAGGGTGTGTCCAGAAAGGTTTAGGAGAGCAGGGGATTTCTACCCTGAATGAAGCAGCACTGTGCCCTATGAGTGCGGAGGTCCTGGGCTGGACCAAAGGAAGACAGAGAAGGGAGCTCCAACATCCATCTCTCTCCTTTTTCCTTAACTGCAGTCACTGTGCGACCACCTACCTCATGTTCTTTCCACCATGATGGATGATATTTTCAAACATACATAGTCCAGAATAAACCCTTCCTTCCTTAACTAGGTTTTAGGAGGCAGTTAGGCAGAACAATGAGAAAAATAGCAGATACATAGGTCCAGCTCATGCTGCTTACAGCCCTGTGTGCTATCACACTAGGTGGTCAAGGGGTAGTCGATGAGAAATGAAGACATGAAGACGAAGCAAGAACACAGAAGAAAAGGTCACCCCCAAACCCCAGACAGGGAAGACAGGATAGGTTTCATGGGGAAAATGTGGAGAAAATGCAGTGACAACCATAAGTATAGTTATTTTAATTTCTCTACCTGTTAGGTGTGTATTCCTGAGACTTGTTTTTGTAGCTCTAGGCTCAACTAATTATATCTGGTACTGTAAATAAGTAATTTCTCACCTTTTGTTGACAAATAAGTGCACAAAGGTAGTGGGCGTCTTAGAGAAGTTTCTTAGTCTAAACAAACAAAAATGGCTTTGAGAAGCAGAAAGGGACCGAAATTCCTTTTGCATCTGATGTAGTCCCAAGTGTTTTCATGAAACAATCTTCGGACGTTCACAGACAAGAATTGGAGGGAGATGGAGGAAGGGGTGGGGAGCTTCACTAGTCAAAGAGGAGTTTTTGCTAAATTGCACTTCCTGGAAAGGAAGGACCTTGCTTCCTGACCTGTGGCTTGAGACCTG
This sequence comes from Microtus oregoni, assembly GCF_018167655.1. NCBI lineage: Eukaryota > Metazoa > Chordata > Mammalia > Rodentia > Cricetidae > Microtus > Microtus oregoni. The sequence continues at coordinate 39,512,676 of NW_024543059.1, forward strand.
CGGAAATGGCCCAGCAGGGACCCTCTTAGAAATGCAGAGTCCGAGGGCCTTCTCAGAACTATGGGTCTGTTAACAAGAGTCTTGGGTTGCATGTAGTCACTTTGTGTACATGTCGCTATGTTGTAGGAAGCAGAGACCCTGGAGATGTAATTTACATATAACAACGTTCACCCATAATAATGTTTTTCATTCTTTCTGGATAACTCTTATGTACAACAGAACCTAAGGGTCTGTAGTTGAGTGGTGGTTGACTATCGTACATTCCTGGTCAGAGATAAGTAAGGCAGCGATGTAGAAGGAATGTAAGACTTCTGAGACTGAACAGTGGGATTGAGTGATTGATTTTGCAAGGGAGAGCCAAGTCATTCAGGTCTTGTATTATATTGGCATCACTTGATGACCTATATCAGGAGAGTTACACTGGAGGTTTCCCTTAACTCTTACTCATGTGGGGTTCCTTTCCATGCAGAGATTAGGGGGGATTCCATGGCCCATAAGGTCATTGTTCGGTCAATCAAATTCCACAGGAGCAACAGTAGGCATAGTGTTCTCCTTTCATCTCTGTTGCTGTAATCAGATACTGAACAAAAGCAACTTAGGGGAGAAAAGGATTTATTTGGCTTAAATTTCTAGGTCACAGCCGTACATTAGAGCAAGTCCATGCAGAAACCAAAGTAAGAACTTGACACAGAAGTCATAGAGGAACACTGATTATCGGCTCTCTCACAGGCTCCTGCTTAGCCAGTGTTCTTAAACAGTCCAGGACCACCTGCCTAGGGAATGGTGCCACCCACGGTAGGCTGGACCCTCCTATATCAATTAAATCAGTTATCAGTCTTCTCGCTCACATGGGGTGTTATAAGCAAGTCCTCTGTGGTGACCTTAGGCTGTGTCAAGTTGACAACTAAAACTGAAACTGGGACACTTACTATATCCCAGAATTCCAGAACACGTGACCCTAGTAGCTTTGTCCATGTAATGAAAGAAGCCCTCCTTTTGTGATCTACCCTTTGGTTTTACGGGATTCTTCCAAATACCTTTGCATATCTCACCTACAAGAATTTTAGGGCAATCAGAAAACATTGCACAAGTATAAGATATGTAACAACTCTCTGAATATTCTTTATCTATACATTCCCATTCCTGCTTTCACTTGAATTTTGTGAAGAAGAGGAGGGAGCTTCCGTTTGACGAAACTCCAAGTGGCCCTCTTTCCTTTAAATCGTTGATGAGGTTGTTCCCTGTGTGGACTGAGCAGGATGCCCTTTTCCCTCTGTAATCTCCTCTTTTCCAGTGGGCTTTGGGGTGCGGAGTTCTGAAGCAATGCCAACGTGAAGAACCTGAAGACAAGGCTGGTCACACATGAGTTATCACCTGGCAGAGTCGCTGATCAGTGCTTCTCTCAAGTTCTTTGTGATTCTGGGGGACGGTTTAAGAGCACACACAGCTGAATGCTTGGGCTATAAACTAAGGCCGACTGAAAAGTTTCCCAGCTCTGTTCCTGACTCTGGTGCTCATGGGTGCGTTGAATGACACAGCTGTGGAGACAACCTCTTCATTTGTATGTGTTGAGCACAGAGAACAGAACAAGGGCAGCCTCCAACTGCTCCCGTCCTCAGTGCCCAGCATGGAACAAAGTCTGTGCCACCAGCTATGAGATGGCCTTTGTGAGACATGGCATCTATGCTCTGAAAGGTGCGTCCTATTTTACCCTTGGCAGCCTCTCACAGGCCTCGTTTCCCCCAACCAGAGACTGGAGCTGCACCAAGCATGGACAGGCAGGGCCTGTAGTGATTTTACCTGTAGGGAATTAGTCAAGGACTTGTGGGGATCATGGCCTGGGAGCAGCATGTGCATGAGGAATGAGGACTTTTAATTTACAAGGTGGATGTCACACAAGGACTCTAGTTTTTCTCAGTTTCTGAACATAAGAAATAATTTACAGAATCAGAAACCAAGAAGGGAAAGTAAGAGAATCTGATTTGGCAAACCTAATATGACACCTTTCATGGAAGCTGGGTTAAGCTTCCTTCATGCGGACCTGTCTTTCTATTTTAAACCTGGAAAACGGAAGGAAAGCCCAGAACCCATGAGAACCAGTCTTCTGTGACCTATGATCCTGTCATCACTAGTTCAGAATCATTCTCTGCTCACTTCTCCTGTGAATATGGAGAATGATACAAGATAGCAAATATTATGATAAAGATTTAGAGAACAGAAACATCCACTCATCTGTAGATCAAAGACCACAGTAACCTTGTCAGTCTTACAGAGAAATACATCTTGTAGTCTTTTCCCCAAAGGCAAAAATCTTAAAATTCAACAAAATTCCATAGAGCAGGAATACAAATGAAAATAAAGTATAACAGTGTAGAAAAAAAAAATACCAGGCACGTAGCAGAGTTTCCTTCTGCAAAACAGGATATTAACAGCTAAAAGAAAAATTACACTGTGATTTGATGGAGGAGATTATTTGGATTTAAAGGAAGGCCAATTCAAATTGGCCAAATCTAAAGACTGGAGATACAGACAGGGAAGAGGCTCTTCAAACATAGGCATGTGACTTAAAGAGTCCAGGAGCAGTAGAGTCATTATTAAAAAGAAAAAACACTCACAGAAATGAATAATGAAACTGGTACTCTCAGCATGAAACTGAAATCACTATTGTGTGTAAATAAGCGGTGAAAGCAGAATGTATTAAGAGGAAAATATTCCATAGAAAATGGAGGTAGGAAGGTGCAGTGAAATCCCACCGAATCTCGGGTGCTCAATGGAGAGTGGTAACATGGAATACATTGGCTTTCAGATCTCATATTAGTCAGTGTATTACTCTGTCTGTCTGTAGTCATCGTCTGGATAATAAATCCCTTATCTACCACTTCTCTCTATTCTGTTTCTCTGTTCTATGTATCTAACTCTCTTGTTTATAATTTATCTATCTTTATATCTGTCTATCTATCATCTCTCTATATATATCTATGTATTTATCATCTGTATATCACTCTATGTATCTATCATCTATGTATGTATCTATCATCTATATCTATCTATCATCTATTTATCATCTATCTATCTATCTATCCATCTATCTATCATCTCTCTATATATCTATGTATTTATCATCTATATATCACTCTGTATCTATCATCTCTATCTATCTATCTATCTATCTATCTATCATCTATCTATCTATCTATCTATCTATCTATCTATCTATCTATCTGTCACTCATGACCCTATACCCATAGCTGAGTGATACTGATGATTACTTTCCTCTGATAGCACACAGAGTATCTTCCAGTGCCATGAACACTAGTGAGTAGGGGTGAAGCTTTTACTTGTGAATAAGTTCAAGTTCTCTATTTTCAATGACATAATTAAGTGTTGTTTTCAGCAATAGGGTTCTGATCTCCATCAGATTCTGAGGAGCAACCTATAGTCTTGACAATAGCATATAATCTTTGTGGGCTTCTATAGAACCCCTTTGTCCAGTGACTCAACGAGCGTTAATGCATTCCTGGTGCTGGAAGTTTTGCTTTATGGCATAAGATGTCTAGCTGGGCCATTATATCAGCTATTATATATTGACTCCTTGTCAATTCCTTTAAGATAGACAGATAGATAGATAGATAGATAGATAGATAGATAGATAGATAGATAGATATTAGAAGTCTTCTACAGTGGTAGCTTCTATCAGTATCATCTATATATCATCTATCTATCTGTCACTCATCTACTGTATATTTGTCATGTATTCATGTGTCATGTATCTATTATTACATGCCTGCTTACACTGCGTAGCATGTGCATATGGGGAGCATAGACAGCTGGATTCCGGCTTTGAACATCCTATAGGTAAGTACTTATAGAATTGAATGTTGTCCATTCAGCTCACCATAGAGAAAACAAATCACTATCTTATTTCTGTGGTTTTGAGCTGGTTCTCATGTGGTCTAGCCTAGCTTAAAACTCTCCCTGTAGCTCAGGTTGGTCTTGAACTTCTGCCTCTTTTCCCTCAGTTTCCTAAGTGTTCAGATTCTAGGCATGTTCTACTATAACTGGTTCACAATCTTTCTAAAAATTGTCTGATAAAAAGTTGTCAAGGTAGTTTAAAATATGGAAAGGCAAATATGAGATAAAGGTGATTGACTATCTGATATAAATTAAGCTTTAATCGTTTAACTTCCTTTTATAAGATTCAACTCCACACTTCTAATAAAATCTTCAAGCACATACTTCAAGGTATAACGAAAGCAAACAAACAAAAAGTTCCAGAATTAATTAAGGATCTAGCAAGCAAATCAGAAACAATGCTGAGAAGGTACTATTAATAACGATTAAAAACAAAATAATAAGCCAAAAGCATTAGAAAAAATGAGAATAGTCACTTAATATTGATGAAAGATAAAATGTTTAATGAAGGCATCAAAGATACAAATCTAGGTTCACTACTAAAACATAAAACCAAAACAAATCTTTACGCAAGCAGGTAGATCAGTGGGAACATAATTCTAGCTACAGATTTTAATGTACCCTTTTCAGATCCTAACAAATAAAACAGAAGATAAATACCTTAAGGATTAAGCAATTCATAAAGCTGAGTTAATAATTGTGTCTTAATGGTTTACATCACAGAAAATATTTCCGCCTTTCAACTGTGCATGGAATGTTACTGACCATGATTGCAGAAAACATCAATTAAAAACCCTCTACCTGGACTTATTCAGGCTTTGCTTTTGGACATCTGGTACAAAAGAACCCAGAAGAATGACAGAGATTTCACCTCAAAAATGCGTATTAAAATTGGCCTTATAAAGAACTTCTAGCATACACATGCACGCACACACATTTACTCAGACACTGGCCAGGTCAGGGTGGCAGATATTTGGTGTCTTCTATCCCTGTTTACCATATTGCCTTGCCCCAGGGTGGAAACTCACCTTTTCCTGTATGGTGCTTGCGTAACTAGCTTCCACAGTTTGCCTGTTTCAACCCTCCAGTGCTGGGGTTACAGGCACATACAACCATGCCTAGCTTTTCCCTGGAGATTTGAACTCAGATCTTCATGCTTGCAGAGCGAGTACTCCTACTATCGAGCCATCTCCCCAACTCCAGTAATTAGTAATTTTAAAAGAAATAAAGCAAAGCTAATTAGTAAGTTAGAATTCTCACAATTAACCAAGCACTCTGAGGGGAGAAGGTGATGTGACCTCAACAGTACTCTGAGGGAATCCATGCCTGAGGTATTTTGGTTATTCTGGAAGGTGATTAGCGCTTCGTGAAGGATATTGACAATAGACAAGGAAATTTGAAGGGGACAGTTAGTTAACAGTTGCTAATGGATGTGAGTGCCCAGCAGAAGGAAGACAATAGGGTTTTATAATGATGGGGTAGATGGCACTTTTTCAAGATGATTTCTGAGTAGAGCGGAGAGATGACTGAGCCTGGACATACTTCCTTCTTAGTTGTTACTGTAACCTAACATGGCCATGGTCAGAGTGGTGGCAGTGGTAAAACAAACAAAGAAAGAAACCATTTTATAACTACAGAAGCAAATAGGAAGGGTTTCTAGGCGTTTCTAAAGAAAATCTAGAAACCATGGCAAATTCCCCAGGAAACTGAGTTAGGATGGTTGTGAGTTTGAGGCCAGTCGGAGCTACTTAGCAAGTTCCTATGTGAAAATTAAACAAAGGGAAATAAAACGTTAATAGTTTTATATTTAAAAAAGAAGAAATTATCACACACTGTAAAAAATGTATATCACACTCCAAAAAAAAAAAAAACCTCATATTTTTTCCCCTGAGGAATTACTGGCCGGAATGATACCTGCCCCTTGCCTATCCTGAAACCCAGGGGTTCTCCTTAGACCTTCACCTGTTTCTTAAGATTGCCTTTGAGTTACTTGGTATGGTGATGTATTAAATTATTCACATATATTCATGACCAGATATACCAGATGTTGCTAAGTTCTTCTTTTCCTCCGTGTGCGTTGGATGTGCATCTGTGAGAACACACGTGGAATTTGTCTGTGAGAGCACACATGGAAAGCCTTTGTCTTGTCACAGATCTGTCTTGCCTTCTGCGTCTCGGTGGCTGGGTTATACTTTAACCTTGACCAACACTGCTGAATCTTGGGGGTGGAGGTGGTTTCTGGGTTTGCTTCTACAGGAATGTTCCATTGAATATTTTTGTACTTATATTCCCTTTGTGAACATGGCTCATGCCCGTGATTAACGCAAACACCTTACAAGGAAATTGCTCTATCCTAATGCTATAACTGCATAGGAATGCATTATTAGTGACTAATAATCCATTGCAGTGCTGTAGATGCCATTTCTTGTGCCATTCCCAGCCATGTGCTTCTGCACTGGTCAGTCTGTGCCAGCCTGGTGATATTACACACACATGTGTACAAGCTCAATGTAGCGACAACGTGGAGGGAAAATGGTCTCTTCTTGCCTTGACCTGCTCCTGTTTGACTATGTTTTCATATGTCTAAAAGCCAATTCAGTTTCTTTTCCCATGAAATGTATTTTTCATTTATACTCATTTTTCTGTTTAGGTTTACCATTTCTGCTGTTGATTTATATGAACCGTTTCCACTTTATTGTAGCCAAAAGGCTATGAAGCTATTAAACATTTTATGTATAAAGAAATTTAATCATTTCTATCCCACATGAATCACCTAGTCATTTTTTTTCTATGTATTTTTTGCTTTGTTGTTTTTCCCCAGAGTGTTTGGTGCTTTTGCTGTTGTTACTCTTGCAGTAATGAAGTCCTAGCCTCCATACGCTTAGTAACTAAAATCACAGCCAATTTGGCAGAAGCCCAGAGTGTATGTTCTTAATCACTGTATAAAGCTGCCTTTTACAGTATGGGCACTTCGCATATTCTTCTCGCCTTGAGAAAGCTAAGTGTCCCTTGTGGAGCCTACTTTTTCATTAGTTTTGTCCAGGTGAGAGCCGTGCCCCACCCCTCAATGGATTTCATACCCCAGAGTGGTAGAGTCTCTTTGTTTTCCGTTTTCAACGTAGGACCATTGTTTGCTCTTCTGTCAAAGTCTCTGTCATCGCTCGTGTCCACACTCCGAGTATGCAGCCTTCTTTCTGCTCTTTGGGCCTTTGTCTCACGCTTCTCCTCAGTTACATGATTTCAGCTCATGCTCTTTATGCAAGTTGCTGTTACTATCCCCATTTCTACACCTGCTAGGTTGACCCTCCTCAGAGTGTCAGTATTTCAGTCTGGTCAACTTGCGATCTCCACTTGCCCACAGCTGTTCAAACACACTTTCTCATGGTCATCATATTCTCCTTATAATGCCTTATCTGGTAATGGCTAAACTTTTCATTTTCACAAATGAAAACAGCGTTTGGAATCTTAAAGGTAATATTTAGGCACAAAAATATTATCTTTTCTTTTTCCTAGCTCACCTACCCTCAGTGAAAAAATACTTTGTTATTGCATAATTGGTTGATTCCATCTTTTCCCCCTGGTTTTATGTCATCTCCTATCTTTCCTCTGGTTTTTGGTACAAGCTAAATCACACGGCCTGTTATTATACATTTTGGGAAAGCATTACCATTAGCCTGGCTCCTTCCCTCCACGTGACACATCCCAATTTTGGATGGACTCAATTTGTCCCTGAGGAATTGACCTTACCAGAGAGAGTCAGGTGGTCAGGTAGAGTAAAAATGCAGCTGGATTGGTGGTCACCTAGAAATCCACACGCAAACTCCAATTATGTTAGCATTCCCTGGTAATCCTGCTGCATCCTCACCCACTTCAAGCTTAGTCTCCCCTCCTGATTTTATTCTCACCCTCGACTGACCTTGCAACCTTGCTTTTGTCACTGAGCAGAAAAGGCCTCAGAGGAGAACTCTCCCATCATCTCACCCACCACGCATGCACCCATCCCAGCTCCGGACTACTCCTCTTTCCTATTGCAGTACCTTACTCTTGTAGCCCCAAAGCCAGCCCTTACCTGTGCTTTGCATTCTGCTCCCCAAGGCTTTTCATTGACCTGTGACTTTTGGTTATCTTCTATTTATTTTACCAGACCTCTGGAGTTATTGCCATCAGGATTTCATCATTACTTTTTATCTTACATACTATTCCTTTTTTTATCCATGTCCCCCACTGCTCCATCCGCATAGTTTCTAAGAATGGGCTGTGCGGGGGCTTCCGAAGCTCTGTTCATATCTGCTCTAACCTATCACAATGTCATTGGCAGCCCTTCCATTCAAGCCTGATTTAGAGAACACAGGTCTCTGTCATGAACGCAATCTGTCTCTCAGGAGCAGCTGAGCACTGCTCATTGCTCCCCTCCCCGCCCCTTGGGATTACCCTTCTCTGTGCATCAGTGGTAACAGACTGTCTCGTCTCCATCCCCATTTCTCCATCACCCTTTCTTTTGTCCCTTTGCATGCTCCTCTTCTGTGCAGACTAAAACCTGTGCTCTCCAGATCTTCTATCATTTCTTTGCTCCTTTCCCCCTTTTTAAAAGTGTCTTGAAATTAGTATCTCTAGTCCTTATCTTTCCTGTAAACTCTGTGTTTTGTTCCAAATGCCCAAATGCTCTCAAGTCATACATCATAAGATGTGTCTTAGACTACACTTTCCACTCTAAGCCTGCTTCCCTCTGTGTTTTTTCCCACTCTCCGCTGCTTTTGTGAAATAAGCATAGCCTGCTTTCTTGTTCCTCCCTGCCTCTTTCTTGTACACTCTGAGATCATCAGTTTTCTCTCTACTCTTTTTTGAATCAATCACTTCTCTTTCTTCCAGTCTTCGGGGACACAGTCTGTTCTTGAGCCCTGGATTATTGCCCCTGGAGAAGGTTGTGCTTTCAACATCCATATTTCCCCACTGGCCGCCAGTTAGAATGTGACTGTCGAAAGTAGTTTGCTGTTTTCAGAAACAGAAATCGTCATCAACTGCAACTTAAAAGCCGAGTTCAAGGATTTATCTTTCTTGGAGGGCGCAATCTTGAGTTCTAAATGCGTATGCTCAAAGTTATAAGTGAGCTGGCTTCTTGCCAGTCCTGAAGTTTATATGTGAGAAATTTTCCGATGTATCAGATGATGTCAGCCTATGATGATGTCACTCACTAACCCAAGAAGGACACTTCCAAATCCAGTATGAGCTTCAGTTTGGCTTTTACTGGGAATGAGTGTGGGCCTTTCTGTTAAATGGAATATTTCTAATGTAAGATATTGTTAAAAATTGATATGTTATATTAAATCAAAGTTTATGCCATTTTGCCCAAAAAAAAGAGATCTGTGTTGTTGTATATGATACTTACTATACATATGTGCATTAGATGCTTTATGTAATATATAATGTAATGTAATATAATATAATATAAAGACAAAGTCCCAGGGACTTAGTGTGTTATGCAGTTCTCCATCCTGTTGTAGCTCCAGGAAGGTGACCATCATTCTTTGTTCCATCAGACAAAGTGTGTCTAGCTTTCTTGGAAAATGTATCTCAAATCCACCCCCTTGCCCCATGTTCAGGCTTCCGTGTTCTATTTTACGAGCAATGAAATAGCTTCTGCTCCATCTTGTACTTCTCTGCCCCTGTACAGTTTACCCTACACCTCACCTAACAGCTTAAGTTGATCTTTGCAGCAAAATACAGTTTATTTCCTTTGACCACTGTGGTAGGTGATCATATTGCTTCAATTATTCTTTTAATCATCTTATAGCCTGCATACCACTGTCACCCTTAGAGGGGTCCAATAATTTAATCAAGGTCACACACGCAGAAAGTTCCCGATCTAAGCCTGAGCTGCTTTTCATTAGAGCCTACACTCCAAACACACGGCCATGTTCTCCCCAGAATGTACCATTTTCCTCATCCCGGCAACCTGAACTCTTGTAACTCCATATTTCATCTGTATTGCCTCTGGGGACCTTGAGAATTACAGTTGACTTCCTTACAATGGCGATCATTTGTTTTTCTGGCACTCAACATCAAAGGGAGCCTCATTTTAAATAGTGGAATTAGGGCCGGCTCACTGGGGCTTCCTCCTGAATTCCTAGGGGCTCTACTCAGGTGGATGGGATTTTCAACGCACTATTTTGTGATACCCTTGAGTTGGACTCAGTGTGGGATATATTTTTTTTCTTTCTCCGGGAGTACAGATTATTTAGTAAAGTACCCTGGTAATTCTGGGGAAATAACATATTTACATACCTTTTCTGCAGCTGACTCCGGAGAACTCACTGGTCTCTCTTCAGCTAATCACAGTAATCAGAGATGCAGAAGGAGACTACTCATTCTTCGCAATTTTCCCATGAAGGTCTGCATGAAAACAAGTACTTTCCATTCTTTCTTTCCAGACCACCCCCTCGAGGCCCTTAGAATCGAGTTTGTTACAGTTCCAATCCATCAAGCTCATGGTTTAAATGTTATTGTCTTCCCACTGCCTGCCCAGGGAAAGCCAGACTCGGTGTTCGCATTCAGACATTCTGTGATGCTGTCCGACGTGACTCTCCCTCCTTTTTTTCCCCCTCTTGATCACTTTATGTGTGTCAGGATCTCAGCAATGAGCTGTGTAACTCTCCCAAAGCAACCTCACTCTTTCTTGTCCAGTGTCTTTGTTCTCTTGAAAGTAAAATGGTTCATCCTTCTAACATGTCCACTTAATAATATTTAAAAGCTGAGTGCGTAACTTAGTTTGGTACAGTGCCTGCGTGGCATGCTCAAAGCCCTAGCTCTGATTCCAACACCCCGTAAACAATGCATGGTGACATACTCCTGTAGTCAGGCAGGAGATCAGAAATTCAAGGTCACCCTGAACCCCGTAGCTAATTAGAGGCCAGTTAGTTGAGACCCTGTCTCAAAAAAATATCATTTAAGGTAGAAAATCAAGTATCACAATACGAAGTAGATACTAGCTTTGTCTGACTGTGCGACACTCTTTGTCTGACTGTGTGCCACTCTTTTTATTATAGCTCGGTTTTCAGTAGCAGAGTGCCTAGAAAGTCTAAGGAGCAGACGGAGTCTCCAGTGGCCGTTGTGCTTTAGAAGCTGGTAATGAAGAGCACAGGGGCTGAGATGATTAGCTAGAGACCCAGGTTTGGAGGCCACCAACCAGTGAGCGTAGCCTTATGGCCAGCTCCCAGGGAGAGAGAAGCGAAAGCAATAATCCCATGATAAATTACATCACTGTGAGTTGCTCTGGAGGGTTGAAGCTGAAGCTGCCGCTTTGTCCTTTTGGTAGCAGTGTCTGTGTGGTGCATACACCATCCCTTAGAGCGCCCCCTGTCAGTAATCATGGGTAGTGACAGGATTCAGGGCCTGTCGTAGGGAGAGTGGAATACCTCTTCTAGGACCTGCCGTTTAGACTGTAGACACTGCCCTCTGAGTGCTTGCCTCCAGAGGGACAGGAGTGTGCTGACAACATTTATATTATTTATCCATCATACAGCTTGAGTCCTGTTCTACCTTACTGTCTACAGTGTAGTATAAATTAGCTCATATTACGCTGTTTTATAATAACCTCGCCAGCAGCACGATGACACAGCCCGTGTTAAAAGTATTATATAAAGTAAACATTATTACCATTTTTATGATTCTCTTTCATTTAAAAATATACGAAGAGCTTTAAAATTAGGAATGGCATAGAATCCTGGGACAATAGTACAGGCTGTGTTTGCCTAACTCCGGTGGCTGCCAGGGAGCCATGCGATGAGCTGTCTCTCTCGCTGGAGCCTTTGTGGACTTGTATTGCTATGGAAATTTCCAGGCAGGTGACATTAAAGCATCTTGAGAAAAAAAGAAAGAAAGTGCTGTGTTCTTCATTTTCATTTTCTTCCTTCTCTTTGTTCTGCCGGCAATGAGTGGGACTGTGTCGTGACCTTCACCTGAACTCTGGGGTCCTGACTCCGCAGGTGTCAGAGTCAGAACAGGGGTCACTATTCATGTCTCACCTGTATGTTCGAGTGCTTCTGGCTGTATTGTTAGTATAAAAGAAACAAAAATGCCATTCAGCCAATCGTCTTCTTCTCTAATAATGGTACAACTGCAATGATACTTATTGAGTTTGGCTGTTGAGAGGTAAGGCAAGATAATGAATATGTTATAAACAGAGTTTCCTGTAGCTGATGGCTTCTGGGATGCTTCATCGCTTTATTCTCAAATCAAATTAGATCCATGTTGAATAGTTGGTTTGCAGATGACAAGCAAGGGCTTCTCTGTTACTGATAGGAGGCGGTGTTTTCCTGAGTCAGGTCTGCCCATTTCTGGGGATACAGACACTGTGATTGTTGCCATTGCTTTTTATGAGGTGGTAACTTGTAAACAGAGGAAATTGTGCATTGCCCAGTGACTTTGCTGTCTGGAGACACATCCACGATGCATCCGTGTTTTTTTCCGCAGCCCCCTTCACCGCTCTATAGTCATGAAAGCACAAAGGAAGGACAGAAGTATAGACTTACAGAACGTGACGGTACCTCGGAAGGACAGAAGTATAGACTTACAGAACGTGATGGTACCTCGACGTCCCTGCAGTGAGGGGCCGGGACCTAGAACTGTCAGCTCAGAAAAACTTCTGCTCCACCAAGCTGGTTTTAGTCAGAGTATTTTTCCAGAGAAACGGAAGTGAAACTAAAATACCTCCTTAGTGTTGAGTCTTAGTAGCTGCTTTGAACTTGAAATAACACCGCAGGCTTGGGTGTTTTCACTCTTCCTCTCCAGGTGGTGGCGCTGTTTGGGAAGGTTGTGGTACTTTCAGAAGGTGGAGCATCATTAAAGGAATTCAGTCTTTGGAGGTTGGGCCTTCAGGCATTTTTAAAGTCTGCCCCCCCTTTTTGATTCTTTTTCTGCTTCCTGAGTTCAGGCCCAAAGGAATATTTTAAATGAGAACGGCGTGCCCTGGTTTATTATTTTTCTTCTTTGTTTGTGTTGCAAAGGTCAGGCTCCTGCGGTGAGGGTAGAAATAGAGAGACAAAATTTGAAGCAAGAGCTCCGTGAGGTGTGTTATTTATATGTCGAAACCTGTTTCCTAATTTTTGAAGTACAACAATCACTTAATAATAAACATCTGTAAGATAAAAGAATATATCGATTGACTCCAAAACCCTCGCAAATTCTGTGGATTTGTAAACATCTTGTTCGCCATTCTTTGTGACCAATGGCTGTGAGTGTTATATCTCAATGCCTGGAGGAGCCTAGTGCTTTTGTTCTAATGCCATTTTCCTGAAATCACTGCAGTGATTTGAATCATCAGGCGTTGTGACTTTAAGCAACTTTCACTTTCTATCTGGAGACCCAGGCTGTTTTTGAATAGGAATTCCTTTTTTTTTATTCTAGAAAGGCTGGTGTTTTCTTCTGTCTGAACACTGTCTCTGAGTGAGGAGGGGGTGGAACTGGAAGGCTTCTCAGGTTGTGATTGCAACAGGTGAAGGGTGCAGTTTGAGCTGAGCGAGACTTGAATTTTCCCTCACGGTGGGGAGTCCTTACCCCACTGCTGCCTTTGGATGTTTAGTCTGCATTCCGGGTGCTCATGGGAAATTCTCACCCCGTCATTCACTTTCATAATAACTCATGAACCCTTTATCAGTGTCTATCCCAATACCACATCTTACTTTGGACTAAGTTTAGTATTGTTGTCAAGTGAGAAGCTCCCTTCTAGAAGTGAAGAGAAAAGGTCTTGAGTAGAGGAGAAAAAAGAACAAGTAGCAAGAAGGCTGCGGATCCTTCATGCTGTATTCCTGTTTGGGTTTTGTTTTGTTTAGATGATTAGATGATGGTGGTGGTGGTGGTGGTGGTGGTGGTGGTGATGATGGTAATGGTGATGGTGGTGGTGGGTGTAGTGATAACAGTAGTGATGGTGATGATGGTGGTGGTGGTGATGGTGGTGATGATGATAACAATGGTGTTGAGGTTGACAGTGGTGATGATGACGATGGTGGTGGTGGTGATGAAGATTTATATAGGGTCTCACTATTATAGCCAAGGCTGGAATTGAGCTCACAGCAATCCTTCCTCAGCTACTTCCTGAGGGCGTAGGCTACAGGCATATGCCACCAGACTTACTCAGAATTCTTTTTGATGGATTTGTGTATGTGCCTGTGTAGATGCATGTGTAAGTTACTGTGTATCTGTATGGAGGCAGAGGTTGACATCCAGTATCTTCCTTAATCACTCTTTACCTTAGATACTGAGGTAGGTTCTTTCAGTGAACCCAGGGAATACTGATTTGGCTAGTTTAGCTAGCCAGTTTACGTGGGGGACCCTACCTCGTTGCCTCGTGAATGCTGGGCCCGCAGGCAAATGGCCACATCTGCCTGACACTTACCAAGGTTCCAGGCATCCAAACTCCTGTCCACAAAATCACACAGTCAGCGTTTTACCCACGGAGCCATCTTCAGCCCCTGGAATTGTTTTTAACTAAAGATTAAGCTTGACTTTGACTTTGCAGACAATAGGATGGAAATGTTCTCATAAATATCATAGCCAAGAGCAAAGCAATTAGAATTAACATTTTTTATTAAGCTTCCTCTGAGGAACAAGGTGGAAAGAGAAAATCATGTTCATATTCTGAGACTTAAATAAATAAACAAATAAATAAACAAATAAATAAGTCAAACACCTTTTCCCTTTAGTCACCTTAGGTGATGCCTATGGGATTTAGTGCCTGTGTGATCAGGAAGAAAAAAAAATGAGACTATTTCAGGTGACACTTGTGTTATAAATTATAGCGGATTGCTGAAATTCATGGAAAGATTCTATTTTAATCTCCATTTTTTTCATTATCATACTGACAAACATTATCATTGTGTGTGGATATAAAATAATTCTTCGAAAGCCAAGAACTTCTCTGTCTTGCCCTAATATTATTTATGAATGTTTCAAACTTGATGTTCTGCTGTGATAATGTTTGAACGTGAAGGAATTTAAATATCAGCTTAAACAGTCAGCTTGAACACAGCGAGGTGAAGGAGACCATCAGATATCTAGTCTGGGTACATTGCCTTCCATCACATCAAGGATCAGCATGGTATGATGGTTTTGCCATGACTGGTTTGTAAATAAAGCTTTATTAGAACATAGCCCTACTCATTCATGTATTGTTTGTGCCTGTTCTCATGCTTCAGTGTTAGTACAGTTGCATAACTGTGATGGAAACATGCTTTATGAAGGCTATGCACTACCCGACTCATTTTTGGATGTATGTGTGTGTGTGTGTGTGTTCATGTGTGTGCAGGTCCACATATGGACACGAACATGTGGAGACCAAAGGATAACCTCAGGTGCCTTCCATGTTTTTGTTTTAAGTCAGGGTCTCTCTGTGGTCTGGAAATTATCAAGCAGGCTGGGATGGCTGGCTCCCTAATCCTGGGGACCCACCTGTCACTACCTCACTAACTCTGGGGTTACAAGTAAGTGCCATCACCTCTGGCTCTTTTCCTTTTTCATGTGGATTCTTGAGATTCAACTTAAGTCCTCATGCTGGCAAGGCAAGCACTTCGCTAGCCAAGCTGTCTGTCTGCAGCCCTTTCTTTGGTCCCTTACAGACCAAGTGTGCCAACCTCTGCTGCAGATGCAGGTTTTACAATTTGACCTCTGGTTCCAAATGCATAATTTGCAATGAGCTTCTGCAGTGACTGCTTGCTTCCCGTGAGTCTTGCTCGCCCTCCTCTCTCCCTCCCTTCCTCCCTCCCCCACATCCTTCCTCATGTGTGTATATGTGTATTATTGAATATGTCATAGCTCCAATAAAGTATACTGTTCCAGGTTTTATATGCTTGATAATGTAAGTTTACTGATGAGATTTGCCATACCCCAAGTGAGGTAGCTCAGAATCCAGGCTTTCCATAGATAAATAACACTAGTTAGAGGAAAAATATAATAATCTAGGAAAAGTCAACCTAAGGTGAGGTAGGACCTCTCTAGATCTGTGTAAAACTATATTCTTTCTAATTAATTTGACAGTTATCCAGCAAGGTAACACATAAGGAAACTGAGTCTCGGAACAATTATTTGCTTGAAGCAGTGTGTTGTAGTGGGTAAATCTGGCCTTAAACCTGAGTTTGACACCAAAGTCCACAGACATCCCTTCTCTAACCATCTGGTATCTTCCCAAGTAAGCTGCTATAAGTCAGACAAATTCCACAGATTTGTATCGAGAGCAACCAGTCATTCTCCCCTGTGCGCACACCCTCTCGCTGCATGTGGAGGTCAAGTAAATGCAATTTTTCTCTAGCTGTAAAGCAAGACCATGAGTTTCTTACGCTACTCCTATTCATATCTCATGTCTAATTTTTAAAAAGTGTACCTTTAGGACGGTGATGGAGGTCAGTGGTCATACTTCTTGGGAGATTTGAGACATTTTTTTTTTTAAAGTAGAGACACCCTCCTGTCAGAATTCTATCAGCCTGTGATTTTTCAAAGAGGTACCGAGTCCTTCAAAATGCCACCGCTAAAGGTTGTTGGGGGCACAGGGATTTCGAGATCAATTATATGAGTAGCCGGCTACGATTTATCATTGGAAGATAACATCTGTGTGAATTTAAGAAGAGGCTAGTCAATATCACAGCACAGAGATAGGACATGGCCACTGTAAGAGTATTAGAGATTAAAAAAGGAGGAGTAAGCCCTCCACTTCCACCCTTCCACGGATTAGGGACAGGAGGTGGATGGAAATGCCAGGAATGCTTGCTATTTTAACTGAATTGTTCAGGGTAAAACAACGAGAAGGCGAGAATTATTCATTTTGAGATTTAAATGCTCCTGTGTTCACCCTGGGCCAATAGCAGAGTCAAGTATAATGAATTAGAGGAGCAACATATGTGGTAGCCAAGCGGAAATCAGCTTCATTGCATGCACGTGTCTCTTTTCCTCCTCATCCTCAAGAGGAGTTAACGCTATCTCAAAAGTGAACCAAAGTGCCAAGATTTTGAAATTCATCTGAAGTCGGAACAGCATTAAATGAGTTTATCAATTAGCATAGAAGTGGGTGTGGACTCATTTCTCCTCTCTGAAGTGTTTCCTTCCGCATCCAGTGGCTTCTTACAGGTACAAGATGTGCGACAACCACGAAAACAACCCAGAGGAAGTGCGCTTACTTATAATGCTAATCATATAAATGTGGTCAGCAGAGCCAGGCCTGGAACAAACCTAAGGAAGCATTACCAATGCGAGGCGTTAGGATCCGTTTGCCATCACTTTTGCTTTTCTAAGCTTCAGAGTATCAAATTGTTTACAGCTAGGAGTGGAAGAGGAAGGCAATCTCTAGTTACCCAGCATTTTAAGGTGGAGTCTCAGAACCAGGGTCTTTGGAATATGCCGGTCCCCCAGGGACTGCAACAGAGCAGACAGTTGGGGAGGCTTCACAAGAGGGAGTCCTATCTCGTGGCAGAATCCCACCCCTCCTGTAGTAGGCCACCTTTTTGAGCAGGGGAAGAACAAGATGGTTCTGGATTGTCGTCAGAGTTTCTCCCGTTGCCTCTGGTTTGGAATAGGGCTGCCACAGCAGGAGGGCTTCTTCAGTGTCTGTGTTCCTCCTGGGGTGTGGTGGGGGAGGCAGGGCTTTCCATAAACCAGTGCCTGTCTGTCAAGAAGTCGGCTCCCTCCATCTGGACACTGGCTTCAGTTTCCATTTGGACACTTCCTATTGTTCAAGGTGTAGGGAGACACAAACAATAATAAGCTCACAAAGAAGAAAGATGGCTGAAAAATGTGCGTTAAATGGCCCAGAAACATTGTCCTCTGCTGAGTTTATAAAGGCTAGTTCATCTTCCCCATATTCAGTGGCATCCTTTGTGGTGGTTGGGGACCTGAGTGTTAGCACAAAACTGAGGCTAACACTCCTCTGTAAGAGGCTGAGCAACATGCGCCCACAACAGGGCTCACCACTAATGGGAAGGGCTTGGTTCTCTCTGTTTGTTCTGGGTTGATTTCTCAGGTCTGCTGATGCTAGCATTCGCGTTGCTGGTGGCAACGAATTTCTGTTGAGGTCAGGGAGATCTGGTTGTAGTCTGTGGCTTTGCAGGTGTGGCCTTGACTTATGAAGAGACTTGGGGGGGGGGGGAAGAACAGGAAAGAGTGGCGGGAGCAATGGCTACAGCATGGAGAGCTCAGCTTCAGACTGTGGGTTTTCGACCTGTTTACTTCCAAAAGAATTTCATTGATCTGTGCCTTCACCTTAAACATATTTATGAATGCTTTTTAGCAGGGAAGCTTTGTATCAGTGGGCTTTCAGAATGAGGAGAAAACCTTAGCTTCTTGGGAAATGACAGCTTTTGGCTTGGATAAATGGTGTCTCTTCTCTCTTGTAGGTAGGTGCACTGTGAGCATCGTGTCACAGATTTGAAAGAGGAAACCTCAGTCCTGTGTCTGCCCTTTATGTGATAGGATCTTAGCCTTCCAAGACTCGGTTTGTTTCCCATTCTGTAGAATGGAAAATGTCTTGCAGCACCCTGTGTGTTATAGTGAATGGAGTCTCACTTGCTGCTTTATAGCAGGTGTTTGATAAACTATAGCCATTGCCTATGCCGCAGTTTTCCTCAGGCAGCATGGGGGGAAGTATTTCCTTGTTGATAAATATCTACTTGTTTAAAGACGCCTATAGCTAGGACATACACCATATTAGGGTCTTATCCTGCTGTTCATTTCTATTTGTTTACCCTTACATGTGTGTGTATATAGGGGGCACATTCCAAGGTGCGTGCATGTGCGTGTGTGTGTGTGTGTGTGGGTGTGTGTGCCTGTGTGTGCCTGTGTGTGTATAGGCACATTCCACGGTGTATGTGTGTGTGTGTAGGCACATTCCACGGTGTATGTGTGTGTGCATGCACACACATGTGCATGTGTAGGCACATTCCAAGGCGTGTGTGCATGTGTGTGTTTGCATAGGTAAGAGGATAACTTGGAGTAGTTGGTTTTTTGGGTTCTTTCCTTCCACCACCTGAGCCCCAGGGATTGAATTCAGGGTGCGGCTTAGGCACAAATGCTGGCACATGCTCAGCCGTCTTGCTGGACCTTCCCTTGTGATTTGAACAGCCCATGTGAAGACTGCAGACTGTTTTTTTAGCATTATGAAGTACACCTAGAGGAATTTTCAGCTAGTTGAGCTTGATACGACCTGAGCCTATAGAACTCGGCTGTGGGAAAGGAGCTCAGTGGATAAATACGATTCTAGTGCGAAGATGCCATGCACTGGTGTGTAGAGAGGGACGAGTGGTATTCTACAGGGTGGTTTTCAATTTTAGCCAGAAAAAAAAATTTCAATTTTTTAAGATGAGATTCCCACGAAGGGACCAACTTGTAGATTTTTCCTTCTGGGCCCATTCTTGATTGAACTTCCAGTTGTGATATTTATTAGATACACTATTGATCACAGGTTTCATGCAATACTATGTTTATCATCTACGCATCTAACTATCAAACGCACTCTTTGTTGAGTAGTATAATTTAGCACATATTTGATATTAGGTACTATACACGTGCTGATATTGTCAACCAAGATGGTCAGTGAGGCAGCACGTCTATGCATAGAGATGACAATGTGACTTACAACTTTCCAGATATTAACTTCATAAAACTCGAGGAGTTATGGCACTGCTCCTGTCAGATTGGACCTAGGTTAGGGGTATGAATGTATGGCTGAGGGATGGCACAGGAGTGTCACTTAAGGTGGGATCTACAGGACGGAAAGATGAAAGACAAATAAAGGGGCATTCCAGGTTGAAGAAATGCCATGAGAAATGACACCGAGTGCTTTAGAATGTTCCAAGGTTACATGACTTGCTTTGATTTTTTTTTTTTTTTTGCACATGTATACCGAGTATCTTTCTGATTGCTTTGAGTTAGGTCTGATATTAAGATTCTATAGTCTAGCAGTTAGTAATAATGAGAGCCTGGTCCTGCCTCAACTTGATAAGCCATGCTTTGTTGATTCCCTAGGGAGACCTTACTGTATCTGAATGGAGATGGAGAAGGAGTGGATGGGGTGTCGGGTAGAATGGAGGTGGGGGAAAGGAACAGGAGGAGAAGAGGGAGAGGAAACTGGTTGGTACGTAAAATAAAGAAAAAAATCACATAGTCTTCCTGGAAAATGAACACACAACAATAATCTAATAAAAGCAAAATAAGAGCAAAAAAAAAATAACCAATGTGGACTAGGTTGGGAAGTTAGGTGGGTTAGGGATGGTATAGGAACAGAAGCGAAAAGTGGAGATTAGGGACGCCTGGGAATATGGCTCAGTGCATAAGTGTGAGCTTCTAATGCTGACCACAGGCTTTGCACTTGGCTTGTGTTGGTAGAGCCTCCTTGGTACGTTCCTGAACAGTGTCTCATTGTTTTCTCCTTCTGTGAAATAGGCTGGTAACAGGAGTAGCATGGGAACTGTGCAAGACTGATGCCCACTATACGCCTGGAAGAGTGTCGGAAACATACCCTGTTTTTTTCCGATTTCTCAGTGGTATCGCCTCCTAGGAAGAAGGGCAAATTAAAGACTCTGTGGGCATTGAACACGTTTTGGGAAACTGATTCCCAAAAGCACTCAGTGAGAGTATTTTTACAAAGTAACATTTTGTCTGTGTGTGTGTAGGAGATCGGAGAAGGAGAGTGGGAGTGAGGGAGGAAAGGAAGATGCATCATTGCCTATCAGCCCACGTCAGGGATTTCTTCTGCTGTGACAGGTTTAAAACTGACTCCTAACTGGCGGGAGTTCTGATAATGAGGGACTGTTGGATGCTTAGGCATAAATGGGGCATCCATATCAGCCTCCTCCCAGCTCCAGGAAGCACTAATGGAAGAAGGGCCAGACGGAATAGACTAGCTGGAGAGAAGGATGATGTGTTAGGGAATGCTGCCTTCCGGGAATGACATGGCTGCTGCTCTCTGTTTTGTGCATGTATGTGTATGCATGTGTGCACAGGCATGCTTGTCTGTGCATATAAATGCAGAAGCTGGAGTTCAGTGTTGGATGTTGGCCTCTATTACTCCACATGACTTTCTGAGATAAGGTCTCTCCCTGAGCTTGGAGCTCTTGCTATTATAGGTATGCTGTCTGGCCAACAAGATACAAAGGCCCGCTTGTCCCTTCCTGACCCTGGTACTTGACTTTAGAGATATGCACCAACCACTCTGCTTGGCTTTGATGTGTGTAGAGGGATCTGAACTCAGATCCTTGTACTTTCATAGTAAGTGCGTTATCCAGTGAGCCATCTCCTTAGCCCCTGTTGCATTGTTTACTAAAAGACCCCTCCCCCCCCCCCCCCCCCC
The DNA here is from genome assembly GCF_018167655.1 of Microtus oregoni. NCBI lineage: Eukaryota > Metazoa > Chordata > Mammalia > Rodentia > Cricetidae > Microtus > Microtus oregoni. Next base: position 39,533,911 of record NW_024543059.1, read on the forward strand.
CCGCGCGCCTGCCGCCAATCAAACATGACAGAGAATGCCCCATCTCTTGAAGGCCTTTGTGGACACAGCTGTTAGCAGGGACGGCTTTGCCTTCAACACTTGATGCCCTCTGGAACTCAGAGGCAGCTCAGCTTCTTAAACGTCAGCTTTGCTCTATGTCAAGTAATTCTTTCCTCGTGCATCACCCTTTCTCCTCAGAAGTCTCAGCTATCCGCTGACAGCATCTGCCATCCCAGCTAGTTGTCCCCAGTGAAACATCTCTTGGCCCTCTCCCGCATTCACTGAGGCCTTTGGTACCCCCATGGCTTGGGCTTCATCTTCACAAAAATCTGTGCTATTATTGTGAGCAAGAGTTCAGCCGCAAGATCTTTCCCCTCTGGCCTAATGTCATCTTCGTATCAGTTCTACTTCCTGTGCTCTTGACCTTCCGTCCCTTGACTGTGATCCTTACAATCACAGCCTCCAGCAGGCCGATCTCCAGACAGAATCTTCCAGCTCCAGACTCTTACTCATGTTCCTTCTGTGCACATCACTGTGGGTGATGTCTTCCTGCATCTGTGTGCGCTCCGCTTGTGGTCCCTGGTGCCCTCCTGAGAATCAGACTCAACCCTGTGCCCAGTGGGTGATTTCAGGTCCCTGGTGCCCTCCTGAGAGTCAGACTCAGCTCCGCATCCAGGGGGTGATTTTAGAATCATCAGTGATCCCTGAGCTACCACACTTTAACAATTCTGGGTTAGTCCATGCTTTCCGTCACAGATATCCAAGAATGAAGAGGTCATAAATTGGTCCCCTTAGCAAATGTACAATCTAATTCTTAGTTATTAATTCAAATAATTTATCAACTTCTTCCCAAAATTAATAGATGCCCTCAAATACCTTATGTAGATTTGAAATTTGAGGAAAAATAAATTTAAATGAGAGACAGGCAGAAAGAGGGAGATAGAGAAAGACTTAAGAGTTATTTATTATTGAATGTTATGCTAATGTAGTTACTAAGAATAAAAGCTGCAGGGAGAAATGGGCCCATCTTCATGTCAAATGCACGTTGCTGTCCTAGCCAGGTCTTTACATGGCGTCCACGGTCTGACTGCTCATGCTCCTGATGTTCCCCCTTGCAGCCAATGAAGCCTCACTTCCAAACGGAGCTTATGCTGGTAGCTCGGATGTAGAAAACCTTTCTCCAGTGGTTCCCCTTCTTATGTTTCACCCTCTCCTTCATGCCCATCCTTCATGCCAGCTTTCAGGAAGCATGCCCTATCGCTGGTGCACATCGTCACCATCCAGTTTTGCTTAGCATATTTCCTTCAGAGTGCCTTCAGCCTGCCAGTGTCCTCAGTCTACGTTTCTCTTGCTATATCTCTTAGGAGGCATGACCATGCCTGCCACTTCTCCGCTCCTCCCACTTCTCCGCTCCTCCCACTTCTCCGCTCCTCCCACTTCTCCGCTCCTCCCACCTGGCTTCATTCTTCACTAGCTGAGCTCCAGAGAGCAAGGTGAGCCCATGGTGAAAACCTCCAGGTGACCCTAGCCTTGGAAATTGGGAATTTTAATGGGGCTTCTTAGAAGGGCCTGCTCGCTCTACTTGAAACAGTCTACACTAAAGCTGGCTTCGTCGGTCATGAGCCTGTGAGGAGGGCAGGGAACCCCTGGACCCCTGCAGCATTTTCTACCTCTAGCCGTTTCCCAGTGAACACCAGAGAGTAGCATTTGAAAATGCGCACTCTCTCAATTCTCTGCTTTTTTTTAACCACCCCTCCTCCCATCCCCCCATCCTGTGTAGGGGATATCTTCTAGCATCCACTAGTCACTCTCAGATCTCTGCACTCCATCACAACATACATCTAAATGTGAGAACCCAGCATCATTCAGGCCCAAGAAAATGCTCTTAAATGGCATTGTGGCATCTTAGATTTATTTTTTGCCTAAATTGTTTCATTTACCTATGGTAGAAGAACAATCCATTTTTATTATTAGATTTTTATTTATTCAAGGCTCTTTTCTTATTTCTATATTCTTACATGAGGTTCAAAAGATATAAATTCTGAAGTTATTGTTCTTGTAAACTTCAGAGCTTTAATTTTTAAAATAATATTTAGGGAAAAGTCATTAATAGACAGTCCCCCTCTCATACACACATGCATACACACAGTCTTAGGCACACATACAAGTGCACACATACAAGTACATGCTAGCATGTCACCTCAGCAATGGCAGCCCAGGCAGGGAGAGCAAAGCCATTTTCTGAGCAGGAGGCAGTAGCCCTGCTGTTACTGATGGGAGCAGGAGGGGTGAGGCGGAGGGGCGCAAAAGAATCTTGTCTTGTGAAAGATGTGTCCAGCTCCATGGCAGAGTGAAGGTGGCACTGTGGAATGAATGACCACCCATGAGTGGACATTGGCTTTTGCTTAGGTCCCCAAAGCTGACTAATAGTAGAAAACTGACAGTCTGTCCAGAATGGCCCCTGAATCAAAGATGCGAGAAGCTTCAAGACACTTGAGGATTCTTGTTGGTGTCCAAGACTAGCTCACAGAACCTGCGTAGTGACGAATCCCTCAGAAGGGCAAGTCCAGGTTCAGAAGCACTAAGTGGTGTTCTCAAGGAGACACTAATGGGCAGCTTGGCAGGGATGCGGGCCCAGATCCACTGCAGCTTGTTCTTCTGTGACGTCCGGCTGAGACCACTGCGTCTTCATGTTCAAACAGCTGTAGTCATATACAGTTCATATTCGTTTCAATTACCTATTAAAGAGGATAAATTGATGAAATGAACCACTTTTGCCTATTTATGAGGGTTTTATTATGGATCCCCAGCTGGCCTGATACTGACTGTATAAGCCAGATCATCTTGAGGGGCATGAGAGTCCTCCTTCCTTGGTCTCCCAAGTTCTAGAGTTACAAGCATGCATCCCTGTACGTGGCTCAATTTGGACATCTTAAGTGTTCAGTTCAGCAGCTCCAGCTGTAGCAACCATCACCACTCTCTGGTTCAAACTCTTTCCAGTAATCTAAACAGAAACTCTGAACAGATAAGCCCTGGCTTCTCAGTCTTCTCACTTCCAGTCCCGAAGGTCCCCCAAAGCCCTTCAGCCTCTGCAGTTTCCCCAGCCCCAGGAGTCCTCCATTTCCTGGAACCTCCCAGTACCAGGAATCCTCTAGCATTGGGATGAATAAGGCTTTGGTGTCCCCGAGCACCTGGTATTCCCTATCTCCTAGTAACTCCCCATCTATGGGACCTCTCTTCTCCTAGAATTCTGCAGTCCCTTGGGGGATGAAACAAGGAACGACTACAGGAAACAGAGTAAGTAGGGCCAGAATGTGCCTACTGGAGCAGCAAGGGCGGGAGCAGGACCACAGGCCAGGGTGTTTGAAGGTCAGAGCACAGCTGTCCTTCCTCCCTCCTTTCCTGCTGTGTAACCTTAGCCAGGCTGCTCATTCTTTCTTCTACTCTTGCTCTTCCTTAGTAGATTTGAGGTGTTAAAGGGAATCTCCCTGTGGGTTATTATGACGAGAGCAGTAATTATTACACAGGACCATCCTAATGATAAAATGCTGTGTGAATGTTGGCCATTGTTACTTTAGAGTTCTTCCATTTAATGCAATTCAAGTAGAGGCATGAGATTTTTCTCCCATTTCCTGGTTTTTGGATAAAGTAGTCTATCATACCTTCAGAATGTATTTTCCAAAGAAATTTGCTTACGTTCCAATGCCTTCTCTTTCTTCTTACTCTATTTATGTTTGCATTTGCTTAGCAACAAATGGGGATCTGGACCTAATGATGTTTGCAGATCAGCTTGAACACTTCCGTTTTCCTATTTCAGTTAGATGTATAAGAATTTGGAATTAGGAGTGATGTTGACTTCATTTTAGGATACTTGTTTTATGTAAGCCCCCCCCCCACCATGGGAAAGCAAGGAGGAAATTGCCTATATCTTGATTGTGCTGATGGTCTTCCATCACACAGGGGTGGGAAAGGGGTGTCACTTTTTCTCCTGAGTTGTGTCTGTCCACAGAAATGGAATTTGGAACCAGGTATTTGGTCACTTACTAATATGATGCCACTGTGAGTCAGAGTTAAACCCCTGTCACCAAATCCTTTGTTTACCTTTAGTTTTTCTTCATTTACCTTTGTTTCGGTGTGGTGTACCCTCGTCTGTCTTCACACCGTGTGCATGTAGAATGAGAGGAGGCAGAAGAGAGGCAGCAGATCTGCAGCACTCAAGTGAAAGACAGTTTAAGCCCAGTATGGATGCTGGGGACAAAACCTGGGTCATCTGCAAGAGCTACCTGTGCTTCTAATAACCAGGCACATTTCTCCAGCCCCGGATTATTTATCTCTAAAAGGCGAAAGTCGGGCACTTTATTTTGGTTGCATAATGAAAAATGGTAAATAAATAATGTGGTTACACAGCTACAGGAAAATGCTGTTTACTGAAACCACAGCAGGTGAGCAGAGAAACTAAGGTAGTTCTCGGAGGGTTAGGAAATGGTAGGTGCTGTAGGTTCAAATTCTCGGTGGTTACCGTCCATCTGGTTTACCTCTCGGGCACCTATAAACTAAAAGATGCTCATAGTATTTCTGTGCTGCAAGGGACCCGAAATGAATCAGTGTATGAGAGTGCTGTGCCTCTGCTTGGCACGAGGCATGATCAAAGACAGCAGCCCCTTCTCTGTGTTGAGCCTACCCTTTTACCTGGAGGCCTTGAGGGGCACGCTCACAACCCATCATCACGTCGCTACCTCCCTCCTGGGTGAGTGTAACTTCTGAAGACCCACGTGTCACACCGACATGCCAAAACTTCACTGCATGTGGAATTCGGCCCACTCCCAAGAGCTCTTGAATTTCCTTTCCCAGCTGTATCAAAGACAAAAAGATTGCTCTTAGTTTTGTATGTCCAGGGTAGTCTAACTACATCTCACTGGCCTCTTTTTGGGGAAAGCTTGGTCTTGTTGATTGTTATCATTATTTGAAGTGGACCTTTGCCACCAATGGGTTCAGACAGGCTGTGGTCCAGCCGAAGACAGAGACTGGATTAGTCAGCCTTCACCCCAGGTGTCTCTGTCCTCACAAACAGCTAACGTCAGTTTATGGGCATACTTGAAGATGAGAAGTGCCAGGGTGGGCAGAATGTCATGGAGTGTGCTTGTCCAGATTTGGGTGGTATTTGGTGTGCTGGCATTCCCAACACCTAAAGCGAAAATGGGACTTTATGACAGCGTTCGATTCTGAAATTGAGCCCAGCAGGATGAAAAACAAACAATTTAAATGCTATGGACTAAGAAGATTTCTTTATCAATCATGGGAAGACCAAAATGTCCCTTGGAGTTTAAACCTGAAGATATTTGATCTAGCTGGCAACATGTTCATCTGACACATATGATGGAACTTGATGCAAAAATCCGTTTCCGTAGGCAGCAGAGAAATGGAAAGGGTTATAGCAGGAACCAGCTTACACAGCCACAAGAGAACACTGAGGATGGGGGAGCTAGAAATCCCAGGATGTTTTCTTGCTTTTGGGGGGTTTGCAGTCTGAGTCCTAGCATGGGGAGACTCTGGTGAGTGTTCTCTTTCTGGCTTACAGGCAGCTGACCAGCTCAGCTTCAGACAGAAGACGACAGCTACTTCCCCAGGGTCCTTCCTTAAGATGGTCAGCACACGAGACGAAGCCCATATTCTTTCACTTGTATGGAGCCCTTAATCTCTAGACATCATCATACTGGGGCTTAGAACTTGAGCATGTGAATTTGGGGTCACAGATCCCTCCACAGCAATGAGCTATGGTCTGGATAAAAGTCATTTTCCTTCCTTCTCCTCCCCCTTCCTATCTTTTTATTACTAATTTTCTCTCTTCCTTCACCCTTTTCTCCCTGTCCTTCCCCTTGAGGCTGGTGTCTGTGAGCTGAGTTGCATTGGCAGATACATTTTGGTCAGCTGGAAACGTCCCAAGGAAAAGCAGAACCAGTGCCTGAAGATATGACATGCCATCACTTCTGAGTCATGGAGGAAGATAAGAGCCCTGGCCCATCTTTCATGAGAGACCCTAGCATTCAGTGCAGAGTTGTGTGGCCTGTGCCCATAGCCTCACATCCGGGTGTGCTCTGACCTACGTGACCTTTGACAGTTTGCTGTGCCTTTAGTCCCTAATCCATCACTGAAGATGGCACTAACCTGTACCACGTAGATCTGTGAGTGCTGAGTGAATTCCTTCACATGAGTCCTCTACAGGTATGCCTGCGCTTAGGTGGTCCCATCTCCCTCACCTCTTGTGATCTCTCATGGAGGTCAGTGGGGAGCTTTGCTAGCATTTCTGTTGATCATGTAGAAGGTGTTTCTTTGTGAAAAGGAAACATTTTGTACACACATACACACACACAGTCTTCTACCTGGTATCTATGAACATTTGTTTGTAGTTCTAGATTCTATAAGCATTCAATGGCTTCCCCCTTGATTTAGGAAGAAACTGTAATTACAGACAAATGGGAGAGAATATTTTTTTCTTTGAGACAGGGTCCCATATATATTCCTCCACCTCCCAAATGATGCTAGGATTACAGGAGTGATCACCAGCCTCTGATTATGCAGTGCTGGGGCTCAAACCCACAGCTTTGTGCATGCTAGGCAAGCACTCTACCAACTCAGCTAGAGCTCCGCCCATGACTACAAACAAATGGAACACGGTATAAAGTGCCAGTTTTGGAATATGAAGGCTGTGACCTTTGATTTGGCTTCCAGCACTCATGAGAGCAATTATCTCTGTGTCTGTGGAGTCCCATCCCCACCATCCCTTTAGCACCCCCTGACCCCTCTTTCGATAGTGCCAATGATCAAATCCAGGGCCTTGTTCGATTTCTCACATGAGAAAGCATAGAACAGTCCACGTTTTTTCTTCCTCCTTAGGTTTTAAAAACTAAAGCCTAAAATATGATTTTAAAATTAGTTTTAGGCCTCCAGTAAAACTGTAGGCACTGGCACGGCACCCACATCTCCACACACATTAGCATCTCCACCAGCTGGTACATTAGCGGCAGTCACTGAGCGTACTGTTGATGTATCATAATCATCTAAAGCCTCAGTTCATATCAGGACTCGTTCTGGCTGGGAATTCTATTAATTTGGATGAATGGCAGTGACAGGCAGCCGTCAACTCTGCAGCAGCTTTCAGAGGATTTGCAGTGCTCTAACCCACTGCGGATGTTTATAGTTTCAATTTAGAGATTGCATAAACTTCAAAAAATGTAAATATGGCCCACAAGACAAGGAAAGGATCCCTGGTTTTAAAACGCCAGCCAGCTGGCCGCCACTGCCGCGTTTCGAGTGTCTCGCTGGCTGCACAGCCAGGTCAGTCTGGTACAGTTGCCCTGCAGGCTATCCTAACAGGTCCACAGAGAGCCTGCTGGGACTGCGAATGTGTGAAGGTCCCAGTGCAGCTGACGGGGCCACGGCAAGGGCTCTGGCCACCTGGATAGTGACCTTCAGGACAGCTGTCTTGGAAGGACACTTGGGATGTCCACCTGCTCCTCTTGCACAGGGAGAAGGTGGCCCAGGGGCTGCTCCAGAAGCAGCACATAAGATGAATGGATAGAAACAGCTGAAACCGTCAAGAGCAGTAGAGCCTGTGGGTCTTTCAAAGGTGTTGAGTCCAGTTCCCCCACTTTACAGGATCTCCTGTCTCAGGGAATGTGACTTGTCCAGAGGACAGGTGACTCATAGAAAAGTCAGGAGTGGTGCCAGGGTGGCCGCGTGCTCTGACCCATGCTGCACATGCAGAAACTGAAATTAGTGTTCCATGTGACATAGATGGACATGTGACATGCTGGTTCAGTCCCCAGCACCGAGGACATTTTAACAAAGTAAGAACAGCGTGCAGTGTTTGACCAACAAGCCTATGTCTGATTCACTGTGAGCAGAACATGACTATGTGTGCTTCCTGATGTCATGTGGACCTCGCCTAAAATTCCAACGACTCCACAGGTGATACTGAAGTCCGTGCGTGCGTGGGGGACATAGAGGGAATGAGCGACAATGCCCAGAGTCCTGGGTCAGAGCATGATTCAAAACACCAGTGGCATGGTCTTCCTTCCTTTGTTCTCCCCAACACCCCCATCTCTGAGTCTAGCTCTCCTGGTTGCTTTTTCTTACCTAGGAAAGCCTTACCTAATGAGTCTGCATGGATCATATTTTATTAAGAAGAATCATTGTAACACACTTCTGTGTGCTGCCTAGACCCTGTACCGTAAGCTAATTTTCATTTGCATTATAACTTAATGACAGCGATCCCAGCTTGCGCTGGTCAGGGTTTACTCTGAAGCCCTGTAGATGGAGGCTGGTGGTGTGTGAAGAACCATTATGTCACATCAAGTTTCATTTGGAAGTCTATAAGTATACATTTTAAAAAAATGAAAACAAACTCCTTCACCATCCTAGGGACATAAATCATGTGTTTTCATTACCTCAAAAGACCACGAGAAGATGAACTCTAATATTTCAAAGACGACAAGCAATTTATATGAATGAATCCCAATTCGAGCTCCATTCTTCTGGAGCCAAAATACACTGCAGCAAGCCTTCGTATACATACCTGGGCATTCTGCGGATTTCTAATTCTCTGGAGGCTTTGAGAGTTGTAACTGCAGTAGGAGCTATATGAAGAAACAGGTTTAAGATGGCAGAGGCCGCACCTGCCATTTGGGAGCCTTGGTACCCTGAGCTTAGAGTGTGAAAACCTCAGGATGTGATTTAAAGGAGCCAAGGAAACTGTGGTGCTTCGGTTGGCAGTGCTGTCTCAGTGGAGAGAGTGTCACCAGAACAGATGTCATGGCAGTGTGGGCTGTGGACACAGATGTGGAGAGCTGTCTGTTTCTGTGCACATCACAGGGAGAGCAGCCACGCAGAAGGTCATTGGATTGAAATTCAAGAAAGAGTTGGGAGCCGCCGATGGAAATGCCCTTTTGAACTGAATTACTCACATCCAAATCCAGGTTTTTTAAAGGTCCACTGATTTTGTGCTTTGGCTAAGTGCTGTAATAACCTCTAAGCCACGGTTTACTTATCACGACATGTGGTACCTACTTGCTAGCATGGTCAAGTGGGTGAGTGGGGTTCTGAGATGCTCCCCATGGGGGGCTGAGCATGATGCCTTCTATGTACAAACAAGAGACATTGTTGTTCGCCAGCGGTGTGTGGGGGGGGGGGCTGGCCCTCATTTCAGCAGGCGTGGGACTGTGTAGCTCACCTTGGTCTCCCTCCAAATCTCAGCAGATGGCAAGTTAATTAGGGTTCCACTCAGCATCTTATCAGGACAAAATCGGTCCTTTAGCTGGAGCCTGGATTTTGATGTGATCAAGACCCATTTGGGGGGCCCCACCGGCTCAGCCTTTCCTTCCTTCCTGGCTCCGGAGTGAGCATTACTTTGAGAGAGGCCACTATTAAAGAACTTTCTTTTTTAGGCAGAGCACTTTCTGCTTTGACAATCTCAGGCAGAATTTGCTATCCCTGTAAGAATCCTTCCTGTTTCCTGTTTGGGGTCTATGCACTCTCTCCTTGAATAGTGGCTCATTCTTTTGACCGGTACCTTATTTTTGTATTGTATTCTTCCGTCTTCTAATTATTTGCTCTCTTGTATAGCCCTTTCCTCTGTGAACAAAATGACAAAGCACAGTGTTTATCCTAGGTTCACTTTAAAAATCTCAGTTGTCGGGGGAGAAAGTTTATAAAAATCTCAGCTATTTTGAGAGGTTGTTTTCTCTGGGTAGCCCAGCTCTTTGAAGATGTTAATTCTGTTTTGATTCTCTTTTTAATCAGATTTTCTTTCTGAAGCACTCTTGTGTCCTATTGAAATTGTAGGCTGTTCTGCCTTTCCCTGTGGAGGGAGCGAGGCAACCTTTATTTTGGCAAAGCTGTCACTGTTCCACCCCCATCACCGACCTGACACTGCAGAAGCTGCTACCTCCTCCCTCTCTTCCAGGAACTCAGATGGGTGACCCCATTTCATTTTCTTCCTCTTCCCTCCTCCTGTCTCACCATGTACCTCCTTGATGGAGGAGGGTCATCTGTCTATGTGTTACTTTCATTGGTTAATAAAGAAACTGCCTTGGCCCTTTGATAGGACAGAAAATTAGGTAGGCGGAGTAAACAGAACAGAATGCTGGGAAGAAGGGAAGTGAGGCAGTCGCCATGATTCTCTGACACAAGACGGATGTAGGCGAGAATCTTTCCCGGTAAGTCACCACCTCGTGGTGCTATACAGATGATTAGAAATGGGTAAATCAAGATGTGAGAATTAGCCATTAAGAGGCTGGAACTAATGGGTCAGGCAGTGTTTAAAAGAATACAATTTGTGTGTCGTTATTTTGGGGCATAAGCTAGCCAGGCAACCAGTAGCTGGGTGGCAGGAACGCAGCCCGCTGCTCCATCTACACCTCCTACAGGTGGTGGTTCAATGAAAGCTAAACAAAAGATAATTGTCACAGTTTGCCAGGCTGTGGGTGGTGGCGTATGCCTTTAATCCCAGTACTCGGGAGGCAGAGGCAGGCAGATCTCTGTGAGTTCGAGGCCAGCATAGTCTGCAAGAGCTAGTTCCAGGACAGGCTCCAAAGCTACAGCAGAACCCTGTTCCTAAAAACAACAATTACAAAAGGATCACAGTTTGTCTTTCTACTGTTTTTTGCAGCTTTCCTTTGGTGCTATCTCTCTAGGCTGGTAGCATGGACGTTTTAGACACACAGAAACTAAAATTACAGGCATGGCCTGAAGCAAAAAAACCCAAGTCTACTGTAAGACACTTCCCTGAGCCGCTGAGAAGCCAGGTCACAAGTCTTGAATAACTTCTAGAGAACAAGGGTTTGATTAAATTTTTGTGAGAATTTCTCTCTAGGATTTCATAACCACTGCCTTCTCTGTTGTTTTGAAAATACTTTTACTCAAGGCCTTAGATGCCTGTGAAGAATGAGAGGGCTTGGTCTATTTGGATCAAGGCGAGCACGCCATAGACAAATGACTTCTTCAGACCCAGAGGATGCGAGGATGAGGATGCGAGGATGAGGATGCGAGGATGAGGATGCGAGGATGAGGATGCGAGGATGAGGATGCCAGGATGAGGATGCGAGGATGAGGATGCGAGGATGAGGATGCCAGGATGAGGATGCGAGGATGAGGATGCCAGGATGAGGATGCGAGGATGAGGATGCGAGGATGAGGATGCCAGGATGAGGATGCCAGGATGAGGATGCGAGGATGAGGATGCGAGGATGAGGATGCAAGGATGAGGATGCGAGGATGAGGGTGCGAGGATGAGGGTGCGAGGATGAGGATGCGAGGATGAGGATGCCAGGATGAGGATGCCAGGATGAGGATGCCAGGATGAGGATGCCAGGATGAGGATGCCAGGATGAGGATGCGAGGATGAGGGTGCGAGGATGAGGGTGCGAGGATGAGGGTGCGAGGATGAGGATGCGAGGATGAGGATGCCAGGATGAGGATGCGAGGATGAGGATGCGAGGATGAGGATGCGAGGATGAGGATGCCAGGATGAGGATGCGAGGATGAGGATGCCAGGATGAGGATGCCAGGATGAGGATGCCAGGATGAGGATGCGAGGATGAGGGTGCGAGGATGAGGATGCGAGGATGAGGATGCGAGGATGAGGATGCCAGGATGAGGATGCGAGGATGAGGATGCGAGGATGAGGATGCGAGGATGAGGATGCCAGGATGAGGATGCGAGGATGAGGATGCGAGGATGAGGATGCCAGGATGAGGATGCCAGGATGAGGATGCGAGGATGAGGGTGCGAGGATGAGGATGCGAGGATGAGGGTGCGAGGATGAGGATGCCAGGATGAGGATGCGAGGATGAGGATGCCAGGATGAGGATGCGAGGATGAGGATGCGAGGATGAGGATGCGAGGATGAGGATACGAGCTGCTGCACCTTCCTTACACCGGGTCTGTGCTTAAACTGCAAACAGCCTGGGCAGGGCTGCTAAAACTGTAGCCTGGGGGGAATTCTGTTCCCCCAGACAATGACTCTGTTGCTGCCCCTAAAGCTAGTTTTATCTAAATCTCTTTTGGTCCTAATAAAACTCAAAAGGCCGAGAGTTAGAAAAGCAACTGACTTTCAGTACTGCTTGTCCTGGCTTTTTGGGAACCTATTCTCTTTGGATGGATAGCTTGCTCAGCCTAGATATAGTAGGGAGGGCCTTGGACCTTCCCTAAAGCAATGTGCCTTACCCTCTCTGGAGGAGTGGATGGGGGGTGAGGTGGGGGGGTAGATGGAGGAAATGGGAGTAGGGGAGGGAGTAGAAACTGGGATTAATATGTAAAATTTAAAAAAAATAGTTGGTTTACTTTTTAAAAAAAATTTAAAAAATAGATTAAAAAAGAAAAAAAATAGCAACTAACTTTCTTTGCTGGTGTCCCTGAAGTCACTCTCTTCTACATGGGCCCCAACTAAAAAAAAAAAAAAAAAAAAAAAAAAAAAAGAAAGAAAGAAAAGGAAAAAAAAAATCCACTAAGCACCTCCCTGCTACTTCCTGTCAACCAGATACTATCTCCGCCTCTCCGAGCCCAGATTAATTATATCTAATTAACACAAATGAAACACATTTACATAGTTAACAAAGGCAGCAGAAACAAATATAACATACCTTTGCCCATTTAAAATAATATTCTACCACAGTGGCCTGAGGGAAAAGAGCCGGGGTCTCCCTTGGAAGGAGCTGACAGGCATCCTTGAAGGGCTGGTGCTCACTGCCGTCAGCAGCCTTGCTGTCAGCTGTGGCCATGGGTGAAGATTGAATTGCCTGGAAGGCAGGTCCTGACTAGTTTCTCATCTTGAAGAATGGTTGGGCATCCCAGCAGAGTGAGATGGACTTCAGTGTGCCTGTGAGCAAAATACCAACGTGATTTAGCCCCCAGCTTGGCTTACTCCAATCAATTCTCTTTCCTACAGCTGGAGTGATGTTTTAAAAACAGAAATTGGATTGTGTCACTGCCCTGACTCAAGTCCAAGCTCCTTCATCTGGGCCAAGAGGTCTGGCGGGAGCTGGCCGGAACTTTTTCTTTCCAGTCCAATTTCCAATAGGCGAAGCTTCTTGGAGCCGGCTCCTCGAACACCCTCTGCCATGTGGTGTATCATTTCTTGGTTTCACTTACACTTCGAGGGTCAGAAGAAACAGCATTCCCCAGAATACCTTTCTGCATACAGAGTCTCCTTCTGTGACCCTCTCAGACTATGCAAAATGCTTTGTTAGAAAGTTTCATGTCTTTGGTAAAAATTATTAAAGGTTTTTTAGGCTGTGAGTTCCAATGTAGCAATTTTCTCATTATTCTACCACAGAGCTCAGTAAAAACTAATTCATGTTTTCTTTTTAACTATTTAAATCCTTTTAAAAAAAATGGGATGGAGCCTATGTGCATATGAGTGAAGTTGCCTATAGGGGTCAGAAGAGGGCTTAGGATTCGTTGAAGCTGGTGTTAGAGTGGTTATACTCCACCACGTTGGTGTGCTGGACACCAAACTCTGGTTCTCTATGAGAGAAGTATGCTTTCTTAACCTTTATCTCCAGCCCCCAAGGATGTAGCTCAGGCTGACTTCAAACTCATGACCCTCCTGTCTTCACCTCTTCAGCATACACTACCAACATCACCAGCACAGCTGGCTGATTAAGGTGCTTAGAAGTCATGGTTCCATGATTCTCTTCATTTCTACCTCCACAGAGACTTAAAGGGTTTCTTCTATAGTTTCCCCTCTGGATACTCACCCCGTTCCTTACCGGATAAAGTCATGTTCATCTTTTAAGATCCACTTCCATAATCTCCTTCTTTGAGGTAACACTTTGTCCTAGTCAGAGAAGGCTCAAGGATGTATCTCAGCGAAGCCATATTTCTGCATGATGCAACGGTTTCATAATGCCTGCTGACGACCTGCTTGTAACTCAGGAGCCCTTGCTGAAAGAAAATCTGTGTCTATGTTTCCATGGTTTCTAAGGTAGCAACAAGCAGATGTAGAGGCAGATGCTGGCTCTGATACAGATGTCGAGGCAGATGCTGGCTTACTATACTATTCTACCCACAAGGATATTCTTACCCTCAGGGTTCATCTGCAGTCATGTAGCTATGCTTAAATACATGAGGATGGGGAAGTGTGATCCTGCTGTGTCCTGAAATAGGAAAACTCTCAGGAAAAATGTTAGCACCGAAACCTTCCTTAATACCTGGCTTCTCTTACAGCCCTTTTGCTTCCAGCAGGTTATCTACCACTTCCTATGGTCACACTAAAGATTTTCCATGAACAATAACTAAGCTGCTTTTTGTGCCTGCTAGCTTTATATCAACTTGACACGAGCTATAGTTATCTGAAAGAAGGAAACGCAACTGAGAAACTTCCTTCAGAAGATCTGGCTATAGGAAAGCTGGTAGGACATTTTCTTGATGGGGGAGGGTCTAACCCATTGTGGGTGGTCCTAGAGTCTGTAAGAAATCAGACTGAGAGAGCCATGAGCAGCAAGTCAGGAAGCAGAGCTCCTCCACGACCTCTGCATCAGCTCCTGCCTCTAGTTCCTGTCCTGTTTGAGCTCCTGTCCCGACTTCCTTTGATGGTGAACAGTAATATGGAAGTGTAAGCCAAATAAGTTCTTCCCTCTCCAAGTTGCTTTGGTTATAGAGTTTCCCCACAGCAATAATGATACAAGCTAGGACACCTTCAAAACAGTGTCAGGTTCTCTCTCTCTGAGTCCTAGTTGTCCACGCAGGCCTGAAAGAGGTGCGGAGCTGGTGCCACAATTCCTTTTCTCTGTCAAGATTCCTGCTGTAAGTGAGGTTCCCTGAGCATCCCTGGAGACACAGAGAGGCACACAGGAAGTGGTTGGCTACTTGCGCTCTTTCGTTAAGTTTTGGTGCTTTGTTCTCCTACCAAGGTTATGGGAGTCTTGTTAACTGTTCCTGTCCTCCCAAGACCTCAATTACCCAACAATAATTCTTATTTATAGCCTGATAGCCCTTTAGGACTGAAAAGAGAGTCTAATGTTATTCCACTGTGTTTTATTGGGAAATAAATCAAACTACTTTTCTTTCTAAAAAATAAACAGATAAATAAGTTTTCTAGTGACTCAGTATAGCCATTTATTTCTGTTCTCTATAAATTAAGATATTAGGATGCCAATAATTCTTATTGAAAAAACTGAATTTGACTTTTTTCAACTTGGAGGTCCTTTCAGCTGACGTCATAGCTAATAAAACACGTACGAGTTCAAATCCCATGTCTAGCATGTTAAGTGCAGTGACTCAGACAGATAACTTAACTTCTCTGAACTTCCATTTTCTAGACTTTAAGATAGAGATGATGCATATACTTCAATCATGGAATTACATTCGAATCAAGCTAGTCAATACCTTGGGTGAAACAAAGCATTCGGGTCAGAGCTGCTCATAGGCAAGCTGAGGAGGGCATAAAGGTTCAGAGTGCCAAATGCAAGTCTCCATTAATAACTATCAGGCTCCAAACTAGACTTCATATTTTCTGTCTTGGATTCCTGTGCTGTTTTTACAACCCCATAAACAATTATGTAACAATAGTTTGAACAAAGTGAGCATAAACCAATTTTTGAAAACACTTCTAGAAAGATGGACTCTGTTTGCAGTTGTAAGGTATTTTAATCTTCATTGGGAACTACGATAGGCAGCAGGTGACCCTGCGACCTCCATCCCAAAGACAATATGGTCTTCTGTTGAGTCATCCCGTTATCCTACCACCTGGTACACAACCCCAGTGTCAGAGCGTGGAAATCTGAGTTCACATCCCAGAGCAGCTGCTGTCTTCAATCTAGGGTGTAGCGTGGAGGACACGGCTGCAGTATCATTTGGTAACATTTGGTAAGATACGTAAGCAGAGAGGGACTGGATTCCTTGATCCCTCTGATGAGAGCCACACCATGTCCTGTGGATTCCCAATACATATTAATAGGACTCAGTTTGGTGGATATAGAGCTCCAAAATTTGATGCACTTAAATAGTTTCTTACATGGTAAGAAATCCACAATTGATTTTGTCTTCCCCCTTCTTGGGTTCTCAGCTGTGGTACCTCACCATGCATTTTTCCAGAACACTTATAACCCAGAATGGGGTCCAGTGCACCAGCTGGTTTTGCACCTAAGTGTTTGAATTCAATGCATCTTGCTTTTCCTGCTGACATCAGTGGGCATTCGCCTTTCACAGTTTCCTTACAGGGTCATGATACTCTGACCTGATTGCTCCACTCGCCCTAACTGTGTTTCTTCTTTTCTAGATATCGACGAGTGTGCAGCTAAGATGCACTACTGTCATGCCAACACGGTGTGTGTCAACCTGCCGGGATTGTATCGCTGTGACTGCATCCCAGGATACATCCGCGTGGATGACTTCTCTTGTACGGGTGAGCATGAAGACCAGCGGCTGCTTTACTAAGTCACTCTTGCTCTGTGCCATCCTTGTGTCCTCCCGTTATGTCCTCAGGCATAGAGTCTCACAATTTACCTATAGCAGCTCCCCCTGCCTCACTTCAATATCATCTTTTGAGAAAGAATAATAATGAAAGCAATTTTATCGGCATAATTGATTTCCACAGCCAGTATTTGTGCCTGCATGTGTGAACATTCATCAGTGGGTGTGTGCATTGAAATTGAAGTCCCAGTTGCCTATGGTAACACTGAGGGACCAAGAGATGGTAGTTCTAAAAATAGCAAGTGTCATACTATTCTCTTGCTGTCATAATGAAATGTTTATTTTTCTACATATAGGAAAATGTCAGGAAAGATAATCATTAGATTGAGAAGGCTGGTAGGTGCATTTAGTGGTCAGAGATTGGGCATTGGGAGCCAGTTCAATAAAATTTGGTGAATGTTTTCTTATTGTCAGTTTTTCGTCTCTTCTTTCTCTCCTAAACATTGGCCAGCCTGCAGTTCTGTGGTCAGGGGACCTGCCTCTCTGTGAGAGGCACCTAATTGTCATGTACCTAGTTCTATTGTATTTCTTTGTGCATATTTGCATGTGTGTGTACATGTATGTGTCCATATCAATGGTGCATGTATATACCTTCATCAACTTTATGATCTTGAGCACAGCGTCTTTGAGATTTTACTCCCAGCTCCTATCTTTCTCCCGAGTTTCTGAATCACACATCCCATCTGTCATCTGAGTCAGGTCCTCTTAATATTTGTACAGTAAAGCTCTTCATGTCCTTCCATCTCTTTCATGTTTTAAAAGCTGGCAACAACTGTTTAATCTACCAAGTTTTTACAGTTAAGCATCTGAGGGCTGTGCCTGATTCCTTTTCCTCCCTGGGAGTAAGGGCTGATTGTACCTGTGCTTTCAGTCTCCTCTCAAGTCTTGTTGACTCAGTCTTAACACACACACACACACCTGTCCCAGGTCTGTTCACTTCCTTATGTAGCTATACCATGCACGTGGAATTGCCTTTCTCTACTATTCCACTAGAAGCCATTTGTGCATGGAGGGGGTCAGAAGGAGCATTGGACCTCCCATTGCCACACCTTGGAGCTGCAGTTAAACATGTTTGTGAGTTGATTTTGTCTTGAGTGCTAGGAAGCAAACTCTGGTCCTCTAGAAGAGCAGCAAGCACTCTTTGACCACTGAGCCATCTCCCCAACTCCCAAGAGCGTATTTTTATGAACTGAAACTTTACAAATGCACCCAGAACTCTCTAGTATATCTTAGTACACAGAAAATACAATCTGATCTTTATATTTCAACATAGGATGGCGATTTTTATCCTTTCTGCCTCTAACTTCATTGTGCAACACTCTCCTCCCACCATTCCAGGGTGTTTACCTTCATCTTGTCTTCTCTGCCAATGAGCTTGTTTCTCTGTGAGCTGTCATCCCCTCTTGGATCTTCTTGGGAATATCTTCATCTTGGGTCTGTGCAGGGAGCTTGGTCTTGTTGACATCTCAGCTTAGAAATGAGCCTTCCGCTGAGCAATGTAAATCCTGTGCCTCCCCACCATCATAACACCTGAATGCAGTCCCCTGAGCATGAGAGCATCATGTTGAGTATGTTTCTTATATAATTTTTTTTTGGCTTTCCCCTTTATCTTGACCACCTACAACATTGCTCGACATGGACAGTGGTGTTCTGCCAGTACTTTCTGAAGGAATGAACATATTAAAGTAATAGACCATGGATGACCTTCCCACTTCAGAAACCCTCAGCTGTAAAATCTTGCTCACATCTCACAATTCATGAAGATTAGTAAGTCTAATGTATGTGAAAATCGTTACTGCAGCACTTAGACCAGCCAGGAGCGGATATTGTGCTGTAACAGATAGGCCTAAGCACAAGAAATTTCACAATGTCACCCTCACCCCACACTCCTGTTTATCCGTTGCTGATCAACAGGAGAAGCTCTGCTTAGCATCGCTTTGGGGTTCAAGTCAATGGGAGAGTCACTGTGATGAAAACTGGAGGAAAGAGAATGGGGGAGGGGGGATGGGGTGTTCCCTGGAGCTATGAAATGCTCCCCTGGAGGTAATACTGTTCTCAGCTCACGGATAAACTGGAACTGAAACTGGTCACAAAGGGAAGCGGGAGTTCAGCCCTGTGGTGTCCTCTGGTAGAGAACCAGATATATTTGGTTACCCTGCTAATGGGTGCCGTAAACTGACTGATACTTGATTCTCAACACAGTTGCTCCTGGCTCCAGAGACTCTCTCTAAGTCGTTCTACTACAGCAGTTAAGGAAGTAATTGGGAAGATGGTTTAGAAAGCAAGCAGGGTATAGTATGCCGATCAGCAGCAGAGGGCTTGCCTAGCCTGTGAGGCCCTACATTCAAGATTCAGAACTGCAAAATAAAACACATCCTCAAGATTAAGTTTATTGCGTTATGTAATATGAGGGAGGCTCCAGCAGATAGTCATTAGAAAAGGGCCCTTGATTTTCAAGAAAGAGCACTAATTATTCTTATTTTTGTAAGCCAGAGGGAGCTACTGGAATTAACTGGTGTGTTCACATAGGGTGGCTGGATCACTTAGGATGTAATAAGGGGACGCTTAGGTGGGAGGGGAGAGCCAAGAGACATCCTTTTGGTTCTTATTTCTTCTCTAGTCTAATTCAGGAGCCTCTGACAAATACTTTCACAGTAAACCATGTCCCCTGATCACTGGGAGCTCCCTTGCAAGAGGCTAAATATAGTCTTCAAGATGGAACCTGTCTCCACCCAATATTTGACATTTATTTATTGATGAGGCAGATTTCTTCCCTTAATAGTGACTGGCTGATGTAACAAACAAGATATGTGGTAGATTTCTGCCATAGATATGCGCGCGCGCACACACACACACACACACACACACACACACACACACACGTCTCATTTCCAGATGAGAATTTACTGGAGAAATTGCCGGGCTTAAATGCATCTGTTGTTATACTAGGAGTTTGCATACCATTTTTGTTATTGACAGCCCTGATTCCAAAGATCACTGTAGTCTCCACCCTGGGTCAGTTACCTACTGTTGCTCTTCACTATTGGTTTTCTAGTATGTTAAAAACCATATCTGTTTATCTTTCTTTTCTGTGTATCCCATGCAGGACTCAGACATCGCTCATTAGGCATTTAGTTAAGATTGAATGGGGACATCAGGAGACATACTGAAAATTTTCATGCAGCCAATAGTTAGAGAGTCTAAAGTATATATGACAGATTTGGTGATTTGTTCAGCTGATTGGTTGATTCATGCATTCATTACCTGACAAAGTCAATATGCAGTCACTGTCTGTCGTGAATTAGAAAATATAGTCACCTAGATTAGGGGAAATGGTCCATGCACCCACAGAGTTCATGGCTAATGAGGGACCAACTTCACATTGAGAAAGATCTTATTTATTTACCACCACAATACTCCATTTGTCAAACTAGCCTATCTTCAGCAGCTAGGAGGGAGTAATGACTCCTGGATGTTAAACGCTGTTTGATCTTTACTCCTTAACAAATATAACAGAAGGGTCCTACACCACTGCTCTGAATTGCTTCTGCCAACAGTCCTCTCAGAAGCGGGCACCTGGAACAGGAGATGCCATGCTGGTCCTGGAGAAGAGAAGTCAAACAGGAAACACACACAAAACAGAGTCCATTTGCTTTTATTCATTTTTTTTTTCTTGTTGAGATTTGAAAGAAGCATGGACCTGGGTCTCTGCTAGTAGAGCGCTCCCCTGACATGCATAGAACCTGGGGCCCTGTTGCAAGCACTATGCAAAACCAGGTTTAGGGGAGCACATTGCTAGTCTCAGCACTTGGGAGGTAGAGGCTAACACCGACCTACCTATCTACCTATTGGGCGACAACACACTCAGTTTCACACTGAGACAAGCGATCTAGATCTTGAAAGTGTAGCTCAATTTTTACTCCTGGAGACTCAAGGCTGTCTAACACTATGTATTCTACATAAGTCTCCTCAGCAATTTTCTCTGGCGCGTTTGAAGAATGAACTGTAACACATTTGGCTTTTGACACAGGGGGAGGTGTTTGCCTTGAAAGTTGTGTCAGTCTGGAGCACTTTCTCTCCCGGCTGCAGTTCCTTAGTGGCCTCTTTATGAATCTTGAAAGGCTGAGGGAGGTTATTGGGGTATTTAGCTTCGTGTGTCAGAGAGAGACTTTTCTTTGCTGAGTTCTCCCTCCATTTTTGAAATGGTTGACAGATGGATTTGTTGGCTTCTGCCTTTCATTTCTCCCCAGCTAAACTCCTCATGTTTTGGCTGGTTGCTAAGATGTTATCATTAGAGACGCAGGAAGCTATAAAGAGATTCTTGTTATTTACATCAGAAGCACGTGGCGGTAGGACAGGTGCTTGACAGGACTGGGCAAACATTTGTGTTTATGCCAGAAACTTCCTATGAGGGTAGGACATAAAGAGAGAAAGTGAGATAGCAAACACCCCATGTGACTTTTATTACCTCACTGAAAAGATTTTTCTTTTCTTAATATTGGTGTGGAAAAACCCTTGAAAGAAGCGCATGTTTGAAATATTCCGATGAAGCTTAAAGACTGGTATCAAAATCTATTAAATTAATAGTTAGAATTAAGCACCTTATAATGAAGCAAGGTTTGGCAAGCCCTGAAATGCCTTGTGAGGAACAGTAGGAATTTTAGGACAGTTTTCTAGAATATGTCTCAGCAGAAGGTTGATGATATACACTGGATTTCCAAATATAAGGTGTTGGTATTTTTCCACGTAGAATCATGTGCTGGATGAAGCGGAGAAAATATTCCGCAGCTGGATAGGATGACGATGTGAATTATTCATAGCTGTCGAGGATACGCATGTGCTTGCTTAAGAAGGCTTGCGATTTGTATTGTGAGTTGTCTGTCAGCATGGGGGCAGGTTATTGAAGTGATTACTTGTGTTTTTGATTTAAGAAGAGGTGATGGAATTGTAATGATGAAATGAATCAGAAGCCTATAGACATACTTTAGTCTAAAAACATTCTTTAAAATAGATTCAACACGTTATCCAAAATAAGAAGAGGACATGAAGTAAATGGGAAGGACTTTGGGAGGAGCAGAAGGGAGATGGATAGAACATAAAAGTATTGCAAACATGTACGAGAGTTTTAAAGAATTGTCAAATCTGTAAAACTGGAATTCCTATGCAAACTGTAGAGAATGGAATATGTTTATTACGGTGTGAGGAATAATTTATCAAATATTGACTAAGAAAAGTTGCAACAAGACGATATTTGCCTCTTGTTTCCTTTCCTCCATATAAACAGATAAGGGGACCCTTATTGCCCACCACTCCTCCTTCCCAAAGCAGGAATGTGACTCTACCAAAGTCGCATTCCAGTCATAACCGGTTAGGACAGAGATTGCCAACCTTCACCTCAGGTAGACATGCCTGAAACGTTTTAGGAAGAGGGATAATTGTGCCCTGTGCAATTTGGATTTCTTTATGGTTGAGTTTGTAAAGGACCTTTGCACTTTTGTTGAAATATCCACGTGTGCCATCAAGGTTGGGGGTCACTGCTTCCGTAGAGAACAGAGGAAGTTGACATGTGTGGAGAAAAAAGTAAGACTAGATAATTATTTTCTACATCATACTTGAAAAAAGAATTACCTTGAAATGGTGGTGGCAGACAAGCAGTTGGGAGGGTAGTGAAAGCAGACACTCAAACTGTTCTGAGAGAAAAGCCCTGCCTTCCAAGACTGTACTTTCTTTGAAAT
The DNA here is from genome assembly GCF_018167655.1 of Microtus oregoni. Lineage (NCBI taxonomy): Eukaryota > Metazoa > Chordata > Mammalia > Rodentia > Cricetidae > Microtus > Microtus oregoni. The sequence goes on from NW_024543059.1 coordinate 39,556,116, forward strand.
GGGCAAGACCAAAGAAAGAAGGGCTACGCGATGCACCCCTAAGTGAGAAACACTCAGAATCTTGAGCTGGGCCATGGATGCCCTGGTAGGACAAGCTGGGTATCTCCACAATGACTTCTATGTTACTTGTGTAGATTGAATATTCTGTGCCAGCACCTTGGGTATTTGGAGTCCTACAGAGGTGACATGACCCAAGAGAAGTATGGAGTGCCCACAATGACCAGAGCATTACCACAGAAGCCTTGAGTCTCGGAACCACTTAAGGGGAATTGAAGAAATTATACATCTTTATTGTTTACCTTTATTATTTATTATTATGCACCTAAATTACTTATACACCTTTGAACAGGACATCTCTTATCACAAGTGAACAAAGGTGAAGTCAAAAAAGGAGCAAAGTATATTACAGTCTCTCTTAAGAGGGATTGTGTGGGCAAAAAATTATTGCAAAGTCTAGTAACTTTGGTTATTTTATTACATCTACATAGGTAATACTGGATAATTCAGTGTTAATATCATGCTGAGATGAATTCAGTTTAGAAAATGCATGTTGGGGAGGCAATAAGGGAAGGTTTAGTTTGAACTTTTATGATGGAAGTCATTCCGAAGGACGTGGCCACTGTTGGGCTTCTTTGTTGCTTTAAGTGGAGTTCTTTTTCTTCCCAGTCTGTGTTGTGAAGGAGCTGAATCACATGGGCCACTGCGGAGCAACCAGGACAAATGATGGAGCTCACCCCTGGGGCGTTTGTGCATAAACCTATTAAGTACTAGGTTGCCCTTGACCCAAATTCATCATAATGGCTGGTGAATTTTTCTGTGCGTGCTTTTGTTGGAGTTGTTCTTTCAGGAGGACAATTAAGCGTCTCATAAAGGGGTTTGATTAAGGGTGCCCAAGCACTTAAGAATTGTATAGGCTGGGTTACAGACCTACCACATCTGCATCTGGGTCATGCAGTGAGTAGGTGTTTCTCTCTAACAACCCGCTTCCCATCTTACATTCTTTATTTCCATTCTAAAGATAAGTATGCGCACGCCTGTGTGTGTTGTATGTGACTGTGTTCATGTGTGTGTGCACACCAAGAGAGAGATAGCGGGACAGATAGAGAGATGGAGTCAGATCAGATACAAGGTTTTTCTTAAACATTTTATAAAGTGTAATGGAGTATCTTTTCCTTTCAGGTTCACTGAAAATGTTCACTCCCTATCCCATTGAGTTGGTAAATTCTCACTAGTACCATGATTTGTTTATGTCGCTTGCATACTATGAGAATTTGAAAGACATTAAATTATCTACCTCTTTATCAGTATCCACATTTCGTTGTCAAATAATTGGTAGGACGCTGTTACCATGGTGTGTGTGAAAAAGAGAGAGAGTTCGTGTGATTATAACTGAATAAATCGAAAGCAAAATACAATCAGAACAACAGCCAGTGGCTCAACTGCCTTGTGAGGTAAACTTTCTCATATGGCTCATAACCCCGAGATATCCATCCCAGCCAGTGGGTTGGGAACAGTGGTCCCTGGTAAACCTAGGGGAGAGAAATGGAGGGTTCAAGAGACACGAGAAACGATGGCAAGACCGTATTTCTGATAAAACCGCCGTTTATTACATCCTCAGAAGCTGTTCTATAGCAAACAAGCAAGGGGGAGGGGAGATGTGTCAGGTCTGTTGGAATTCAGGCCTGGAGCCGTCCCTAGCTGATAAGTAAGTACTGAGGGTCTGTGCTTGTTGACTAACAAAAGAAAATATTAATGTTTTCTAAAAGCCTGGTGCCCGAAGGTCTCACTAGGCTAATGTCCTAGGTCCAGAACTTGCCTGCAAAGGTGAATATTTTAATTGTGAACTTAAGATGGCTGTAAACAAAATATAGATCTCAAAATACAGGTCTTTGCTTCCAGCACAGAGACATGGCTTCTCAGCAAATTCAGCTGCTCCATTTAATCTTAAGCATACTAATACTTCTAGATTTTTACTCTGTTTTTCCTTCATGATAGTTTGGAACTCAATCATGTTCTTCTCACAGTTTTAAAGTTATCAAAACCTTTTCAAGCTCAACCACATCTCAAGCTCATAAAAGAAAGCCCAATTCCTTCCTTCTAGTCCTTTCTTGGGGCTCAGAATGTCTTCATCTGAAGCACCACTCCCATAGATTTACTGCAGTACCCTACTGACTAAAAGTAGTTTGTTGTGCCCATTCATGAAATGTATCTTGAAGAGGTGAAGAGAGGTTCTTTGAATAGAATATTTGTCCTCTCTGAGCCTAGGGAAAGGAACAGCTTCTTATGTATACTTTTTCAGATTTCTATCAACATTGTGTGTTATGTTGTCAGGGAAGGAGAAAATTTGTGTGTAAGTAGCAAGTATGTGTGTGTGGTGTATCTCTGTGTGTGTGTGTGTGTATGTGAGAGAGAATGTGCATATGTGTTTCTGTATGTTCGTGAGTATGTGTGTATGTCTCTCTCTCTCTCTCTCTCTCTCTCTCTCTCTCTGTGTGTGTGTGTGTGTGTGTGTGTGTGTGTGAGAGAGAGAGAGAGAGAGAGAGAGAGAGAGAGAGAGAGAGAGAATGTGCATATGTGTTTCTGTATGTTCATGAGAGTGTGTGTAGATCCAAAATTGTATAGGCAACTGGCAACATGTATTAGAGAATATTCAAACTTTGAATACATTTCTGAAGGTTGAAATAATGAAAATAGCAATGTTCTTGAAATGATGTGTGACCATCTGTAGATGAATATATAGGGGGTATTATATATTTCTATATAGATCAAAAGTAGGCATTTTCATACATTGCTGCAACCTTTCTTGTGGGTCACCTGATGAGCATATCAGAAGCAACTTACTCATAGCAGCTCATCTCTGAGAGGTGACCTGTCACAGCTACTGACATAAAGTTTCCTTGTGGCCACTCATTTCATTAATTCTTTAGGAGGAAAGAAAAGACTGGAGACGCTGCAGGTATTCAGCAGTAGAGATTTGGTTAGTTTACACTGTATACGTATCATAGGATGTAATATATAATTAACATTGAGAGGGCCCCTTTCAATAGAAGATTCACACGACATAGGGTGATGAGATGAAAGGCAGGAATATTACTTTATAATTGAAATAACAAGTAGAAGTTACAGTTGTACACACTTAGGCGTGCACATGGATACAAACACAGTTGGGAATGTTGATAACATAAGTAGGAAATTAGAGTAAATGATTGGCTGACATTTTCTCTTCCTTTCTACATGTTTTTCAAATCAGAAAATTGTGGAAAGAGCAGCTGCTAAGAGAAAACTGGAGAAGCTTATCATCCATAAAAATCATTTCAAAGGTGGTCAATCTGTGTTAAGTCAATCTAAGAATTTCTTAGATCCTAAAGAATTAATGGAGTTATTGAAATCTAGAGATTATGAAAGGGAAGTAAAAGGATCAAGAGAGAAGGTCGTTAGTGATTGAAAGACCCTCGTTTTCAAGGGCGGTGGGAGAAATCCCCCAGACTCAATAATTCAGGCCAACAGATGCAATCAGCAAGAGGTGTCTTTATTGATTGCACAGGGCCCGTGGGTGCAGCAGTAGCTTACACCAACTGAGCACCGCGGGGCAAATTCAAACAGCCATATTTATAGGGAAAAATGATTACATAAGAAGGTAGTATAGCACAAGCATTTCATTGGCTCTCAAATTGGTGGGCTTAGCTCATCCTGGGAATGGCCCCACGTCTATTCTCGAATTTCCCCAAAAAACCACAAAGACAGATAAAACACCCTGCAGCGAGTTGACAGTTTAGAAAGGATATCTTGGGGGGTGGAGTATTCCCTCTCCTTAGTCCTGAAAAACCACAAAGCTAGATATAGCACTCTGCAGCAAGTTGACAATTTAGATAGAATGCCTTGGGGGGTGGAGTATTCCTTTTCCTCAGCCTAGTCAGTGAGTCTGCAACCCATAGATATCCAGTTTTAGAATCGGCTGAGCCCGGGGGCCCAGCTAAATTTTCAGCAGAGTTTAACATAGTATGTGGGCACGGGGGTCTACAAGTATGGGGGGTCTTTCATGATGAAGACCTAGAATTGTTATTAGATTGAAGTGATCTCATAGATCAAATGAAGGCCTCAAGACGGATTAAAGAGAAAACAGGGATATTCAAGATATTAGAAAATTCTGAAGATTCCATTGCAGATTGTTTGTTTTAAAACAGAGCTAAATGGCCTTTAAAAACTTCTACACCCATTCTTGTAACTTGCCTACTAGCTTTGGATTTTATCAGTTTATATAATGTAACTAGTATTGTTACATACTAGAAATGATAATTTTCTGAGATTTATTAAGTATAAATTTCCTATTAAATTTAGGTTTTTCAGGTAGTTTTGGGGACTGGGTTGTACTTTTGAGTATGGTCTTTGAATATTGTCTAATTTGTACTTAACTGCTGGCAAGTTTATGCAGTCTTCCTGTGGAAGTTTAGTGTCTCCCTCAACCCCTTTAGTGATGTAATTCATGGGCTTTGAACTTCAATTATGGAGCAGGATTTTGATGGGGGAGATTGATTGAAATTGTTTTTTCTGTTGCTGAAGTAAACTGTTTGATTTTGAGTCAGTAAGATGACTTACCAAATAAATGTTTATTATAATATGAGAAAAACTTTTTTTACATACAGGAATATAAAGTCACTTCATTTCTCCATATTTTTTAAAACTTTTGGAAGACAGGAATATCATATCAGAAAACATGCCATTAAAACATTAGAAAACAAAAAGACTGACAAAGATGACATTGAGTGTTTGCCCAGACAAATCTCTCAATGATGATCTCATTAGCTTTTTTTTTTTAATTGAGTGTTTTTAACTCGATAGTGCAGTGGTTCTCAACCTTCCTAATGCTACAACCTTTTAACACAGTTCTTCATGTTGTGGTGACCCCCACCATGAAATTATTTCACTGCTGCTTTATAACTGTTGTTCTGCTGCTGATATATTTATATGAACCATAAATATCTGATATGCAGGATATTTAATATTCAAGTCCTGTGGAAGGGCTGTACCACCCCCAGCGGGGTCACAACCCACAGGTTGGAATGTGCTGCCATAGAGTTCATTCATTCTGTCTTCAGTCATATGGTAGGTGCCAATCTGTAGTAGGAAGGAGTCCGCTTGTTTGTCCCGGCCATCCAGAACCAAAATAACCACACAGAAACTGTATTAATTAAATGACTGCTTGGCCCATTAGCTCTAGCTTCTCATTGGCTAACTCATATTAATATAACCCATTTCTATTAATCTGTGTATTGCCACGTGGCAGTGACTTACCAGGTAAAATTCAGCATGTCTGCCTCTGGCCGCAGATCCATGGCATCCCTCTTGACTCCGCCCTTCTTCCTTCCAGCATTCAGTTTCATCCCCCCCACCCCCACCTAAGTTCTGCCCTATCAATAGGCCAAAGCAGTTTCTTTATTCCTTAATGGTAATTACAAAACACAGAGGGGACTCCCACATCAAAAGCGACTGCAGATTTTATGCCTAGAGAGGGCATATTCTTCACTAGCTCCTTACACAGGGTGAGGGGTCAAGATGCTTTGTAAAGGCCCTGGTGATGGACTAGCCTCCCAGAGGCCTCACCTCCAATGGGAATTCCAGAATGCAGCAAACATCTAACTCACTACAGATGCTGCCTTCGTCCTTAGGTACCCGACACCTGACATCAGGTCCTACTGCTTTGTAGATACAAGTTCTTCTGGTGTAGTTTCCTAAACCAGAAGGTTTGCCCAGGCTTCTCTGCACCAGGGTTAAGACAAAGAAAGATACTGAAGAAGGCACAAAAGACCAAGAGGGTTTCCTTGGTGAAGTGGCCTTTAAATCACAATCAGGAAACAGCTTCGTGTAGCTCCTACCAGTTGTTCACTGATAAATTGTGCCAAGGCAATATGTAGTTTTTCTTTTCTTTTTTTGGACCTTGAGAGATTAAAGTTTTAGCCAGAGAGGTTGTGATTACAAATTAGGTTTCTTCGGAAAAGAGTTTAGTCTCTCTGTCTCTCTTTTAAAGAGAATTTTACAAACTATTACTTTTCTAATTCTGTGATTCTGTAAGATTTGGTTCCTGACCCCTAGGAGGTTATGGTCTCTTTGGGAGACATAAAATTTACATTTAAGGAGAATAACTTTATAGGGCATATAACTGACTGCTAAAGTGTGAGATACGGGCGATAAATGCCGGAGAACGCGGATAGCAGGAGGAAGAAGGTAGTTACTTCGAGGGAGAGAACATGTGCCTTCCTTCCTCCCTCGGCCTGTCTGAGCTGCTGGGGCATTAGCTGGGAGTTTAGGTGAGAGCAAGGAGAAAGAATGGAGTGCAGGGGCTTTAGAAATAGGTGTGTTTGTGTTTGCTAATCTGCAGTGGATTCTGGAGATGACTTACACAAAGATGAAAAGTCCATGGGCTGGAGAGATGACTCAGCCACTAAGAGAACTCGCGGCTCTAACAAAGGACCCGAGGTCAGTTTCCAGCTTCTACAACAGGCTCACAAGACCTGTATCTCCAACCCCAGGGGATCCAGCACTCTCTTCTGGCTTCCATATGTATATACACACATGTATCACACCCCAGAAAAAAAGTTTATTTTTATTTATTTTGGTTTTGGTTTTTCGAGACAGGGTTTCTCTGTGCAGCTTGGAAGGCACTTTGTAGAACAGGTAGGCCTCAAACTCATAGAGATCCGCCTGCCTCTGCTTCCCGAGTGCTGGGATCAAAGGCGTGCACCACCACTGCCCAGCAAAAAATAAACTTTTAAAATGGAAAAGTGAAAGGAGCCAAAGGCACTGGAGGAAACAGGCCTTGGTTCCTGCCCCCAACTTCAGCACCATCAGCCTCAACCAGAACTGACTTCAGAAAAACAGACTCTGCTTCCTTCTAAAATCTTTCAGGGAGCATTTGCAGGGTTCCTGGAAGAATACTCCCTAGAGTTGTGAAAACACTAATGTGATCCAGATCTTCATAGCCTTTGAGAACAGTGGCCATTCTTAGGACGAGGGTCAAAGCTGTAAGCTTGGTGTCTTGGGCGCTCCTAGAGTGCTCATTGCCACAACTGGTCACCCTGAGGGAAGTCGGGTTTTAAGGTCTGAACATGATCGAGACAGTTCAAGACGGTCAGGTGGTCAGACGTTCAACTGAAGCGATGGGCGTGCTTTCCACATCCCCTCTTGCCTGCAGTGAGCTGCTTCAGGAGGATGGGTTAAGAAGAGGACCAGTGTGAACCGGGCTTGAGGACAACCTTTGTAGCGACACAGAATACATCCCTTAATTTAAAGCAAAGTCTTGTCTTCTTGAGCCCCAATTTTTAGGTTGTTATGGAGAAAACACTGAAAAAATGTTTTGTTTAGACATTTATTTCTTTCCCAGAAAGGAAGCCCCTTGAAATCTGAGCACCTTTGGTAGCTACAAGCTTTTCCAGGGTAGCTTCTAGTTAGTCCTTAAGGGCAGCCATGGGACAAATTGACTTCAAAAGATGGATAAAAAGCTTGTTGGAAGTTGGACAGTAGGATGCGGTGTCGTTTTCTTGGAGACTGTCCCTAGTGGGACTTGAGAGCATACAGATGGAGTACAGAAAGTAGAAATCAGTCAAGTCACAAAAGGCTTTTCTCAGCCATGACAGTAATGTATGAACACAGTAGTAACAGAGAAACTAAGAAGAAAACAATTCGAGATTCTCTATATAGTGAAAAAAAAATCACATTGTTACCGCTGGTGACTATTTTTTAAGCCTAAGTTATTCCCCAAGCATTTCCTAAACTGGTCAAGTTCCTGTCAGAGCACAAGTATTTATGGTTGAAAAATATTCTCCCTCATGGTGCCTGCATCATCTCAGCTTTCCCCATACCTAAGAAGGACTGACATCCAGTCACCTCTCTGTCTTCCTTTGGTTCTATGGGACTCTATGGGACGTCTGCGAGTCTCCTTTCCCCTCTGTTTTGACAGTCTTTGTTCCACTCCATATGAATGGAAAGTGAGTCACAGCAGTGCAGGAGATACACACGCTTCGCCCGTCCATGACAGACAGAAGGAATGAGTGCCTGCCTGGTGTTGACTTAAACACATTGTAAAAAAGAGTAACATATTAAATATCTAAAATCTGTGTAATCTGTGGGTACGTACATGAGTTGGTGAACTTGCCTTTGTATGTATGTGTAAAGACCTCACAGACAATCCCCCCAAATTAAAAATAGAATTATCTGAGATGGCAATTCTACATTGGGTGTACCCCAACAATGAAAAATAGTGTCTTGAAGAGATTCTTTTACACCAGTATTGGCCACATGAGAGACGCTACGTGCAGATATCAGGGGCTCACCAGAAGATAACCAGACAAGCAGAATGCAGCAGAGGCGCGGCAAGGCTGTTCCCTTGACAGGGAATTCAGGAACACGCTATGGCAAGGATGACACTCTAGCACACTAGACTGCGTGGAGTAAGCCAGCCACTGGCAGGCAAGCGCTGTGAATCTAGTCCTGTGAAGCAGCCAGAGCAATCAAATCGTCAGAGGCAGGAAGTAAAACGTCCACATGGCCATATGCTGGTAGACAACATAAATAAGCCTGATACCACAGAATGGTACTTGAGAAAATAGTGAAAATGGTAAATTCTGTTGAGTGGGCTTTGGCACTGCAAAAAGTTAGAGTAAAAATGTCTCCAGGGCAAGATTTCTTCCTGTGTAGAAACCAGACTTAGCGTGACTTTCCTTGTGTCTCTATCACACATTGGTCATCAACTTCTTTTCTAATTCATATTGTAACTTACTGATTCTTGGCTTTGTGCATCTATTAAATATCGATTGAGAATGTTCTATCAGGTGCAATTATGTGTGTCAGGGATATGTCAGCGAATGAAGGAGGTAAGCTTTTGCTCTGAGTTGTGCTGTGCTCTGGCTAGGAGCGATGAACCATGAGACACTGAGCATTCTGGGCCGGAAGAGGATATGCACCATGCGGAAGGATATGCTGAGTGAGGGAGACCAGTGTAGGATGCGCGGTTGTGCCATGTTACTTGGAATAGCATAGAAATATCTCACTGATGGAACCTGGGAGAAGGGAAGGAGCCAGTTCCTTTGCTGTATGGAATGCTGTTGTCCTCTGGAAATCACACACTGTGTGCTGCACGGTGGAAAAGGCACACTGTGTGCTGAACGGTGGAAAAGGCACACTGTGTGCTGAATGGTGGAAAAGGCACACTGTGTGCTGCACGGTGGAAAAGGCACACTGTGTGCTGCACTGTGGAAAAGGCACACTGTGTGCTGCACTGTGGAAAAGGGACACTGTGTGCTGCACTGTGGAAAAGGCACACTGTGTGCTGCACTGTGGAAAAGGCACACTGTGTGCTGCACTGTGGAAAAGGGACACTGTGTGCTGCACTGTGGAAACCACACACTGTGCTGCACTGTGGAAAAGGCACACTGTGTGCTGCACTGTGGAAAAGGCACACTGTGTGCTGCACGGTGGAAAAGGCACACTGTGTGCTGCACTGTGGAAAAGGCACACTGTGTGCTGCACGGTGGAAACCACACACGGTGCTGCACTGTGGAAAAGGCACACTGTGTGTTGCCCTGTGGAAAATGCATATGTCACAGGAGTAGAGTCCTCATGTCTGAATCTGGTCTGTCTCATGCTAGTCATTTCGCCTTTGTGAACCTTGATGCCACCATCTATAAAACATAAAAAATAATAATTTCCCAAGGTTTAGGGAAACATCAGAAAGCACATCTATAAGATGGAGAATAATTATTCTTCTTAGGTATTGGCAATCAGATTGATACATAAAAGGATTGGTATATGTGCACACATACATGTGCACCTGCACATATGTGAACTTGCACATGTGTGTACTTAAATGTATATTCACCTGTACACAGGTGCACCAACACAAATGTACCTGCACACATCCTCGGAGACTCAGGATTAAGTACAAGAACTGTTAAATCAATAAACTGCAATTGGTCCCTCTGTAGCCCACAGATGACTCTGGCTGTCTCTCTCTCTCTCTCTCTCTCTCTCTCTCTCTCTCTCTCTCTGAAGGACTAAATCAACTGAGATCCGAGGGCTGAGAGAGTGACAGATTCTGGGTCAGTCTGTCTTCCCCAGGCTTGCTGATGACAGAAGCCAGCCACTGGGTAAATGGGACACTACTGTGTTTTTCTTCTTAATAGAAAGCAAGGCTCCAGTGGTCCTCGCCATTACCAGACAATATCCCTTTAGAAGAGGAATGGAGTTCAGGAAGGGGTATTTCACACCCAGCATGTAGGAAATTCAGTGCCAAAGTCCTATTACTGATAACAAGACCCTCACATTTAATCCTACAGGGCAACTGTGGCAGGTCTGGAGCCCAGGCCAGGAAATCTCTAAGCAACCAGGCAACTGAAAGAACCCTGCTCCCCTTCCTTCTTTATTTTTACGTCTATCGTTTTCCATTTTCTTTTCTGTTGATAAATAATTCAGAAAAGGAAAGAAGGCTATAGCCCTGATTTGTTAATGTAGCAGACAAATACATTAGGAGATTGGTCCTTAGACACCTTTAGGGTATTGCAAGTTCAGCTTTTCATATTTGTTGGGTGGCAGTGTGTCCCCTGGGGCTTTGCAATCAATTGACTTTGTTTTTGTAGCCAGAAAGGAAGTTAGGGCTATGTTTACGAAGTTCATGGAAGGGTCACTGCAGGTTCCAAATGGGTGCTTCGCACAGGTCTCAGGTTGCTGGGCATGGTGGTGGTGGTGGTGGTGGTTTGTTCATCTAGGCTCAGAAGGAGAGAACAACAGAGATCATGGCATTGTGTTGCTTTGGAAACCAGGTGGATGGCCAAGAGCTTGACCTTGAGCCTCTGGCACCCAGCTTTGACTGACAGCAGAGGTGGGACACCATGAAGCTTTATACTAGAGTCTTCTCATGTGCAGCGAGGATGTGCTTATGTAACGTGGTATCTACCCATTCCTTCATTTCTGAAAATCACTCTATAGAAGGGAAGTATCATAGCATATGCATATAATATAGAAGCCAACTCAGAAATAAGCTTCAGTATAATTATTTGGATTCTTCATGTAGAAGCAATGTACTGTTACATATATTAAGCAGATAATCGGGGGTACCAGTTGTGGGGGTTAACATAAATTGGGAATTGAACACAACCTAAAATCACCTGGGAAGAGTCTTAATGAGGCTTTACCTAGATCGGGCTGCTCTGTGGGCATGTTCATGACGGACCATCTTGATATTTAATTGACAGAGGAAGACCCAGCCCATTGTGGCTGGCACCATTCCATGGGCAGAGGATCCTAATCTGTATTAGAGAGAAAAAGCTGAGTAAAAACACCAAGCAAGCAAGGATCCAGGCATTTATTCTCTCTCTGTTCTTCACTATGGTGTGTTGCTCTAAGTTCCTGCCTAAACTTCTCCACACACAGAGACCGTAACCTGTGATGGTTTGCAGGATAAACTCATTCTTTCCTAGGCTGCTTTTTCCAGAATGGATGACAGCAACAGAAAGTGAGAGTATTAAAGAGGCGTGGTGAATGCCGGGTGGTCCCCGAGCCAGTGGGGTAGAGAAGAAAGGATCTGGCCTAGCTCACAAGACCTACTGTGGTCCAGACCAGCTCACTCCACAGCATCAAACGAGTGATTTCAGCTTCAAGGCTTCAGTTCCATCACCTGTTGGGAGAATATTAAATTATCGATGAACTTTCAGAAGTCTCAGGAAGCACACCTCTTTAAATTGTCGTTTTGACCGCTTCATCTGCGGTGGGGGTGCTAATGAGAAACGTGTGTTTGTTTGTATTTTGACTTAAATATATGATTATGCATTCATAATCATTCTTAGCATTAAGTTTTATTTTATACAACTTTATTTTAAACATCTTTTCAATCCCATATGTATAGTTTATAAGGAGGTATTTAAGAGGAGCCCAGACCATTGTCCTATCCTTAATATTTCATGGGTTTATTGGCTCAGGCTATAATGATGACAGGCACTTGTCACACAAATGATAAGGGACCCTCTTTTGTAACTTGAGGAGTTGGTTTCTGTGATGGAGTGCTGGAGACTCAGGCCAGCAGGAACACTGTTCTAATGAGAATTGATGCTCGTGAGCATGTGTTAGCATCATCTTTGCTGTTTGTTTACATGTTGTGTTAAGCACGTGTTAGCATCATCTTTGCTGTTCGTTTCCTTTACTGCCCCACAGGGCCAGAGGGGCCATGTACCTGCAGATGATGTGGTGACTCTGGTGCCAGTTGTCAAGCTTGGTCTGTATAGGGAGAGGTTGGAAAACACTGGAGACTGTGGAATAAGTGTTGTCAATATTGGAAGGTCTGTCTTCTAGGCTCAGATAGGCATTGCTTTGTACAAAATACTGCAATTCTTTTATTCTTTGATCTGTGGAGAGTACATCCATGCTAAAGTTCCTGAAGTCTAAGTGTTGTGAATGACCAAGACCAGAGAGGAGGCCGCTCCTCTATCTGGAGGGCTAGGGAAGTATCTTTGAATAGCTTGGGCACTGTGGCATGGGCTTTTGTTTGGGTGGTAAAACTGAGTTGAGACTGCAGTTTGGGCTGGGTGGAGCCTAAACTTGAGGAAGAAAGAAAGGCTCAAGTACTGTTTAGACACACTGTCTTAGATATCCTGGCCTTTCATCTTCTTCAGGGAAGAGAGTCCTTCAAAAGATGGAGCACCCTTGAGTTCCATCTGTACATCTTCAGCTCCTTTGATTTCAGATCCCTAATTTTGACAATTCTGATAATCATATATTCAACAACACATATTCTCTGAGTGTCAACTGTGTTCCAGATTTTTCTTTATACTGAGAATATGATGGTCAGAGGGTAGGGTCTCCCTCTCAGGGGGGACACTCTGCAGAGGCATCACCTATCTTTGTGCCTCACTCAGACATCCTGACTGGAGCAGGCTTGGGTAGAAGTGACAACTTAGCTCAATCTTACACACCGTTGGAGAGGAGTATTTGCAGACCATAGTAGGCTGTTGTATAGAAATGCTTTGAGATGCGAAGTCTCAATCCATAAATATCACAGACCTGAACAGAATCTTGGCACCAGCAGGGCCAGGTTGAGTAGCTCAATAAGTTTGTATGTATTTTTTAAATTAACTCAGAGTGTGATCTTTTCATGTTTAGTGTACATATAATTGGTGTCTATATCATAGGGTGGTCTTAAGGATTAGATAAAATAATCTACGTGGAAGACCTAGTGCCTAGCATGGGTATGTACACAATATGTTCACATGTATATTTCTGCTAAAATTCCTGCATTCACTTCTAACTTAATGTTGGCCACAGCATCAAAGCTCCTCTTTATAAAGAAAAGAAAGCACATGATCACTGATATTGCTCTCGACGAAATGCAGAGAGTGCCTTGATTCTGGGAGAGTGCGGTTCAGGCCATCAATCTTTGTAGCTTCTTTGAGTGGTAGGAAGAAAATGTTATTTCTGTCTTCTTTGGTGCAATGTTATTTCTGTCTTCTTTGGTGAAATGTTGATTTCTGCCCTCTTTGGTGCAATGCTGATTGTCCATTTTAAGACTGACATGTCATATCCAGCGAGGGTCCAGCTGTGAAGACCTGAGGCAGAGAGGTGTGGAGTTGTCTGGTCCAATGGAAATATCCAGAGAGCAGCTGAGGCATCTGTTGACTGGACCAGCGCTACCACGCGATTGCAGCTGTGTGAGGCAGAGCGGAGCCCAGGGTTTGGGTTCAGAAAGACCAGACTTCGTGTCTTTGTTTCACAGCCGTGCTACCTGCCACAAGTCACTTTAACTGGCCTGAGCCCATTTCTTCATTGGAAAAATAAGAATGATGGTAATAAATGTGCCTATATTGTGGCATGGCTTGGGAGTTCTGTGAGCAAACAAATATAAAACCTGAAATGACGATGTGACACGTGAAATGTGTGCTGGCATTTCAAAATATCACAGCGCATCAGTAACTCAATGAATAATGGAGTTCTCTTTCTTCCTCTTGACTACGTTGTACACTTTGTGTGTATGTGTGTGCTGAGAGGGGGAGGGTCACATGATAAACGCTCGTGTATGTAGGTGGGCACCCATGTGCACTCATGGAGGTCAGAGGAGGCTCTCTTGGGTCCTGCTTTGTCATCCTCAACTTTATTCTTCTGACACGGTATCTCTCACTAACTTGGAGCTAGGCTGGTAGCCAGGAAGTCCCCCACAGGGCTGGCTTTACAGGGGTACTTGTGGCCATGTTGGAGGCTCATATCTGAACTCAGTTCCTCATGCTTGCATGGGAAGTGCTCTTAGCCACTGAGATGTCTCTCCAGCCCATATCTTGGAAACTTTATAGGGTTCCATGGGTTTAGAATAAAATATATGAGCACTGACTTTTGTTTTTTTATGAGTATGTGTTAGAGGTCTTTGTTTCGAAACTTCATATTTATTTTTTCACTACTGTATATTCATGAACAAGATGGTAGACTTTTTAATGACATATGGTTCAAATATGTATTTCAACAATATTCACCCTCTGTCCTTTTATCCTCTTGTCCTGTTCACCCCATCTTGCTGTCCCTCTTCCTAAGAGTGCCCTCTCCTCTTCTGCTGCCCCTTCCCGTTCTAACAACAGAATGTAATGCTTGCTTTGGGGCTCAGTCTGGTTAACATAGTGGACCTCCACTTTCACCCGTTTCTCTTCAAGTGATACAACTCCATGGCAGTCACTACTGACCAGGACTGGGGTGATTTTCATATATATTTTTCTATGTTTCCAGAGGTATTGAGAGTGGGGCAGGGCCTGTGGGTGTTTCTAGATTCTTCAGGCCCCCACAGGCAAGGGCTCTCCCCATAAAGACCTTGGTGACAAGTCTGTAGCACTTGGAACTGCTGGACTGTCTCAAAGCACAACACTAATTCAAGGGGAGAAGTATCCCCTGTGGCTCTGAGCAACTTGAGGAAGGACATTACTAATGCCATCATCATTTGGGTTTGCGTTCATTTTCTGTACCAAAGCTACTGGGCACACTTTCAATTTAATCTTAAATTTAAGTGTAGATGGTTTCTTCAACTCCAAATGATATCATCAACTCACCTTTGGGGACCCAAAGTCCATCTTTTACTAGTATGGATGCAGAGAGATGATACAAATTGTCTAGACCTCTCTGTAGACATGATAACTGGGCCTGGAAATTATATTGCTCAATTAGTGTTGTAAATTTTGCCTCCATCTGATTGGCACTAGGCAAAGACCTGGGGATGAGTGAAGGCAGTGGAGACCTCCTGCCCCTTTAAGAGTCTGTGTGGAGGGAAATGGGGGACTGGACTAAGTGTGGGCATGAGATATTTAACAGAGAGACAGGGCTGAGTCAGCTCAAATTTGTGACTGAAAAAGAGAAAGTTATAGGGAGGAGGCACCCATGTCAGGACCAACAAACAGTTCAACGTGACAGAGAAAGTGGCAATAAAATTAAGAGTTTATACAGAAGTAAAAGGCAAAAAAGCTTGATGCTTGGCAGTGTTGCTGTGGACTGTATGGCAGCTCAGGAGGCAAAGCCATAAAAATCCCATTCAGTTTGGCAAGAGGAGCTGTTGGCAGTGTCCCCGAGAGCAGAAGCATCGTTGCTTCCATTAACAGGATTTTAAAAGAGAGATTGTGATAGAAAGTTGGGCTGGAAGTAGAGTTGAAGGCTTTGGCCATTAAAGGATTAAGAATTGGAGAGAAAGCTGACGCAGGCAGCCAGGTCAGGTGAAAGCTATTGGGGCCTCTTTGAGCTGACTTCTCAGAAGAAAACTTGAAGGCTAGATGGGAAGGGGGAGGAAGGGCGTTTAAGCCCTGACAGGCATCATGGTGGCAGGCAGGCCACAGGTAGAGAAGCTGCCTCTGTGAAGGACTATGGAAGCCTTTCCTTCTAGGTTCTGGAGGGAGTTTCAGGGGATGGAACCAGAGAGAAGGGCCTGCCGGGAAAGCCATGCCTGTAGTGCCTTTGTCTGTTCAGCGCATGGCTCTGCTTTGTTTTAGAACCATGAAGACCAGGTCTTACCCAAGCAAATGTCAGCACTTCCCCTGAAGGAAGGTTTGAAACACTGTTGCCTGCTTTGCGAAGGTGTGGGGCAAAGTCGGTAGTATTCTGAAGCGACACATCTAGTATTGCAAGCTCTCGGATGATGCTAATCCCTACTCCCTTGGAACTTTGGGGGAAATAACATAATTTCTCTCTCAGCCTCCAGATCTTCAAAGCTGCTATCAAGTGCCCTTCTCCTCTCCAGGCACCAGGGGACTGCGGAGTTAATGTTTCCTAAGTCACACGAAGGTTTGTAATGTGAAGTGCTGTCATTACTGCCTAAGAGACACAGCGGTGCTCCTAATGATGTATTTATGACCTCATGTTCATTTCCATGGTGATGGCCCGTGTGTTTGTAAAGAGATTATGCATCCTTCTGCCAGAGCCAAACCAGAGGCAGCTCATCTATCACCCAGAGACACATCAGCACAAAGCAGAAACCAAATATACGATTTGTTTTGACCTAAACATTGTTTTGGGTACAGAGACTGCTGTAAAAATTTCTTCTTGGAAACAATGTCTATCCTTTACTTTGTAGGTAAAATGTGTAAAATCAAAGGAGACCTGAAGGCTTTGATGGGCGAATTGGCACTTGAGAAGTCTAGCTAAGAACCTTGAAATCTTGCTTTGAGTTCGCTTGCTTTATTGATGAGTGGTCAGCAGATTTGGGAAGTGTCTCCAAACAGTGGCATTTCCCATAGTGCTGTGAATCTGGATTAGGAAACGATGGTGGCTTCTGCTGAGAGTGTTGCAGGTGCGGGGTCCCGCCTGCTTGCAGTGCGTTTCTCTTGGGGTGGTCATGTAGGAACACTCAGATTCAATACCTGGCAGCAGGAGCCACCCCAGTAAACGTTTGAGTTTCCTCCGTTACTTCCTCCAATGAAGACTATGTATGTCACACAGACACCGGCTTGGATGCTTGGCTTTACCCCCACAGTGCAGCAAGATCCCTAGGGACCTGGTCTCTTTTCTCTATTTACAAATTTTTTTTTGATTTCTGTTATGAAAGCCAGGGAACTTAATTGATTTTCAACATGAGTACCTATGGCTGCATTCCTGCCCCTGACATCTGAAGAGACAGAGAAGATAGTCTCTGAGAAACTGGACCCCATGAACCTGAGCTGACTTTAATATTACCCAGAGAACATGGGTTCAGTGCATAGGTATCCTAATGAAAATCAAGATATTTGTCATAGGTAAAACAAAGAGTGAAGCAACAATGATAAGACCCTCCACAACAGACAAGAGCGCGGGCCTCTCAAAGCCCGTCTGATCTGCCTAAGGAAATGAAATACAGAGATTAGCTTTTCGAACTCTGCATGGTGATGTGGGAAAACAGACTGAGAATTCACTGAGCTCATAGGTGAAGTACTTAGAACACATTGGCTTTTAACAGCAGTGACAGTTACTAAATGGGGGATGGGGAAGATGGCTCAGTGGGTACAAGCATGGGGACAGGGTTCCTACGCTAAGCACCTACATAAAAGCTAGGAATGGTCACCTGTGCTTGTGACTCCAGTGCCAAGGAGGATAGGCAGAGACTGGAGGACCTCAGAGCCGGTTGGGCAGCCAACATAGTCAAAAGCCAGCAAGCTCCAGGCTCAGTGAAAGGTCTCTATCAAGGGGATAAGACAGAGAGCTGTAGAAGAAGACCCCATGTTCTCCTCTGGCCCTGAATGTCAAATGTGTGCATGGGCATATCCATATTCATATGCACGCACACATGCATGCACACACATATTACTTCCATCCTTATGCCAATCCCAAAAGAGTTGGCTGCATTTTCTGATAGTCCTCCCCATTGACTGTTACCCGCTTTAAATCAGACTTCAGCCACAGTGCCGAAAATGCGCCCTTGATATCTACCCTAAGCTGCCTCGCCTCGCCTCATACAGCTCTCGCTTGCTGAAATGGGCTCAGTGTACCGCCTGTGCAGGACGTGTACAAAGGGAAATGCGATTGTTTTGGTTCAGATCTTTCACGTGTTGCCTGTTCTGCACTGAAAGACTTCTCTTATAGTGATGTGAGCATTGCCCTGGAGACTCTTAGTTCCTAAGGAGATTAGTGGCCGGCTAACTCTATTTCCTCTGTTCTATGAATGTAAAACCAAGGCCCAGAGATGTGAGCTTGCTGTAATGTTTCCATGGGACAGTAATGGCCGAAGTGGGATTTAAAGCTGGATCACCACACAGGAGGAGATGTAAGAATTCTTCTCATTGTTAGGTTGGAGGAAATACATGGCTGACTACTTTCCAGTGCTCTCGAATGAGTCTGCCTCTATTTGAAGAGAGCAGAAATGAGCTGCTTTGGAAAATTTCATTTCTGCGGATAAAAAGCAGTCAGTTTTATCATCGGAGAAACCAGAGGCTCAATTTTATTTCATCTTTTACCATATATGCATGAATTGTATTCAAGATACTTGTAGAGAAAAAAAAATCTTGCTTTACTCAACTAACTGATCTTGAAAATCAAATTTGAGATCTCAGAACTCTAAAGAAATAACCCATAAAGGAAGCCCTCGGTAGAAAACTTGGAGCTCTTGATATTCGGCTAATTGTCCCTTCAGGACAGTCAGAGGTAAGCAGCTTCCCTTCATCCCGGTGGATTTTCTCTTTCTTCTCTGAGCTTCAGGGTTTGGTGAGGAACACTTTCCACTTCCTATGGACTGTTATTTTGTGTCGGTATTTTATCCTTCAGTCTCATTGTATAACCTTGGGTGAGCCAGTTAACCCCTCTGAGCCCCAGAAAATAAAAGCCAGTCCCTCCCTACTGCACAGAAATATAGTGGAGATAAATCACGCTTCTCTGAATTTTAAATAAGGAATCTGTGGAGATAAATGGTTGCTACTGCTTGAGGCTGATAAATCCAGGGAGAACAGTGAGGGAGGTGATTAAGGCGGCAGTGGTAGCTCCGAGCAGAGGGCAGACTTCAAGCATGTAGCAATCAGAGACCGATGGTGTTGCCATTTCCTGGGCTCCCCTTTCTGCTTTTCATTTCTTTGTCTCTCCCACTACTCCTTAATAGAGCCATGGCTCAAAGGTCAAATGTGTTGTAACGCATGCATTTGTGTAACAAATACCAGTCCTGTCTTCATTTTCCACTCCTTCTGAGTTTTACCAGCAAGGAGAGCTATCGTTTGTCAGGTCTTCTGTTAGGAGGAAGCTTTTATTCCCCTCAGGAAAAATGAGTTGAGCAGCAATGAACTGTCCACAGCATACCAAAGGGTTGGCTCACCCGATACCCATTCCAGCTGCTGTAGGCATACTCTCTGCTGTGTAGAGCCTGGGATGGCAGATAAATATTTCTCAGTTTCTCTACCTGAGTCCCCAGCTGTGACTTAAGGTCTTCCAAACAGATTAATCTTGGTGGCCTTTCCAGAATCCAGGTAATATGAGACAAGATTGCCACTTCACTGCTCTATCCTCAGGCTTTGGTACAGGGCAGTTTCTAGACTGGGCACAGGTGGGTGGTTCTGAACTGGAGATTCCTAGTTCTGCCTCCTCTTGGTTGTTGGAGCCACATTGCCTTGCCCCAAGACTCAAGTTATTCACACATGTTGCTGAGAACATGTCCCACGGATATGGAAGGTTTATGGAAAAGAACCCAGCCTGTTTCCAGGAAACTGGGGCCTAGTGGAGCTCCTCTGAGGCCTCAGATATATATATATATATATATATATATATATATATATATATATATATATATACACACACACACACACACACACACACACACAAATACATACAAGTAAAATAAGGTTGAAGTAGATGCAGTGTTCCCAGAGGGGCAGCCTGAATGGGATGTAAAAAGTGACACGTCTCTAGAGGAGGATGGTTGGGAAGAGAATTCCTCATAGAGGCGGGCTTTAAAAACGAAGACAGTGCTGACAGGATGGCTGGACTGCAAGAGAGAAACCACAGGTGCACCACCCCAGCAATAAATAAGGACTTGGAGGTGATGGAGGAGAGGGGTGATGAGGAGAGTGGCCTCAAGAAGTTGGGGTGAGAGGGGGTGAGTGAGGTGCTCATGAAAAGTGCTTGCTATTGTCACCAAAGGCTTTCGTCATGGCTGCTCAGAATGTCAGGTTTACATAGCTGGGGTATGTGGCTCTCCTCGTCAAAAGCAGGTCGATCTACCGAATAGCAGTACTACTAATACGTGCTTTATTTCTTGTTTATTTCACATTTTTTTTTCCTGGGCTGAGTTTCACATGCAAACTTGTTTCATGAGAAATAAATGAGCACATCTCAAAGAATATGACTTTCCTAGGACTGAAAACATGGGCCAATTATGTGTCCCGTTCCCAAGGCACTGACGTTCATGTAAGCCTTACCCAGTGCCTGGGGCTTCTATGGCTGTGCTACAGCAGTGGTTCTCAACCTGTGGGTCACGGTCCATTTGGGGCTCGCATATCAGATATCCTGCATATGAGATATTTACATTCCGATTCATAACCGTAGCAAAATGCAGTTATGAAGTACCAATGAAATAATTTTACGGTGGGGGGTCACCACAATATGAGGAACTGTATTAATGGGTCACAGCATCAGGGAGAGGGGAAGGTGGGGGGGTGAGAGCCACTGGTATAGAGCAACTGTGAGAGGCCAGGCTGAAAACTGAGTTGCTTTCTTACCGTAGAGATTCCTATGTTTTATAGGCTTTTTGTGACAAAGACACAATGAAATAAAGTATCCATTCATGATTCATGCCTTAACATGGAGCTGAGTGGGAGTTTCAGAATCATAAACACATAATGCCTTGATCAGGTGTAAGCGATCCATGCCAGGACTGGCGCCAGGGCCGGGAGCAAGGCGGTGAACTGTCGGTGGAGGTCACAGGCAGAGGAAACGGTGAAAAGAGGAGGATAAAGAACAGACTCGAGAAAATGGGAAAGAATCAAGTACGAAATCTAACTGGAAAGGAATAAAACGACACAAACCTTAAAGGAAGTGAGGAACCTCGTGACCCCGAAGCAAGAGATCCTGGGGATGCTGGGTAGAGAATGCGTGAGTTTAAGGAGAGCGAGCCGTGCTCGAAGGATCAGCCAGCGCGCAGCAGGGCCGCTGTTTGCAGAGAAGCTCTGGTGGGCTCCATAATGCATGGCAGGGCATGATGTGGTGAAGATAAAAGATGGAGCCAACTTTTGCCACTTGGAAGTTAGGAGGAACCAAAAGCTTTCTTGCATGTTTATTTCTGTGGGAAACAGTGCTTCCACTGACTGATTCAAGAGATCTGAGATCCCGACGTGTGTGCGCATGTTCACATCCTTGCATCGTTTCTCATTTGGAGGCTGTAATTGCATTAGGAAGCTCTTACAATGCAATGCAGTGGGACTGCAGGTTTTCAGATGTGTCAGTAATGAAAGGAGAGGGAGAGAGGTTGAGAAAATGCTGGCTTCTGTGACAACACGCATACCCCATCTCTGAGGTGAGGTTTTCCTTCCTCCTCTGTCACTGGGACCTCAGCCCAGAGAAGCAAGCATGATTGGGCCTGAAGGACGAGGCACGCGTCTTTGTGATCTAGATCTGCTGCTTTCGTAGTGACTGGCTAAGGGCATGATGGGAAATGAAGTAGTCCCAGCAGATGGACAACTGAGGTGTACATTACAAGAACTAAATGTTCTTTAGAGGCTCAGAGAAAGTCACTGAAGGATTGGTCTGAACAGAATGCCTAGTGGGATGATCATTCCAGCAGCAGAACACACCTGATATGGGGAGAGAGAGAGGGGGGGGGTGAGCAAAGAGGTGAGGGGGGTTCTGCAGCACATACTATACACCCTTGTGTTCTCTAGATCTGAAAGCCTGCCTCACTGAATATTGTCGTGTGCCTTCAGGAAGATCTCTTCAACCTTTCCGAGCCTTGGTTTCCTCAGCCACAAAAGCTGAAGAGTCATAATAATACCTACCATAAAGGATTGTTAATATAATGGAGCTAGGACCTATAAAGCACTTGGGGCAGTGCCAGGCTCCAAGCAAGTGTTATGTGGCTATATATGTTTATTAATATCACTATTATCATTTTATGTGCTGAGCACAGAATCATATTTTAAACCAGCAGACATTATTATTGCCGTCATTTTTAAAATGGAAAAACGGGTCTTAGAAAAGTTGAGCTACTTGTCCAGCTAATAAGTGAATGAATTGGTTATAAATCCAAACAATCAATTATAGAACTCCAGCTCTTAGCCATGGAAAGCCATCAGGGGCCTGGCACGTATGAATAGATCAACAAATGGTAGCTTTGAGTGTGATCATCTGAATAGAGCTGGTGCAGAGGGAGCTCACCTAAACGAGGGGATACGAAACGTGGGTGTGCGGTTTTTAGCTCTAATCAAGTCAGATGCGGAAGCAGGATGACCACATTCATGTCTGGGGTTCGGGAGGCAGACACTGGAGCCATCTAAGGTATGGGAAATGCAAAGACTGATGGTGCAGGTTTCTTAGTTATCCAGTGACAGACACAATGCAAGTGACAAATAAGCAAGGCTCAGGCCACCCGTATGACTTGTGTTCAATAGTGCAAATCTAGGGAAAGATGCTTCCCTTGGTGGCGAACCTTGTCCTAGATAATGCGTTCCTTGGAGCAATGCCAGGATCAGGAGCCTCGTGAGTGTGCAGTCTTATGATTCTATTTGAATCTCAAGGGGAGAATGAATTTCCTTTTACCACAGCAGGGGGTCTGACTCCAGTTCATCTCTAGTCTTTTTCTGTATCTTCTCTACTCTGTCATCAAGGTTTAGTTCAGGATTTTAGGAAGAGGTTCACAGAAAGCATCACAGACTGAATGTCTTCCAACTGGCTCTGTAGCTACCTTTCTTGGGCAACATCAGCTAAAAGAATCTGTGTTGAGCTTCTTAGTTTCATTCATGAGGACACTGATCAACAAAAGTTGTTGCAAGCATCAAATTATATGGCACATGAATGCAATTATCTTGCATAATTCCTGAAACCCAGAAGACATCAATAGATAATGATCTTCTTCCTTGCTCCATCAACCAGAGTTAGATAGAAGGGGGAAAAAAAAGAACTTATCCCCAAGACATTCAAATATATCCATGGTAGATCTCCTTTTGGGAGGTGAACGGATATGAAATAGGAAAGTCAACCAACGCTAGCATTATTAGGAAACCCTCTCAAGTTCTGCATCACTCTCACATCTGCTGGAATGACAAACTGTCACAGCCTGGTCAGAGCTACCGTAAAGCTGTTGCCAGTGAAAGAGGCACCGTTGCTTTCCCCACCTCCCGCCCTCTAGCTGAAAGCCAGCCAGCAGGAAGCTCCAAGTAGACAAAGCTCAGGACTCAGAAGGAAAGGAATCGATGCAAGAATGGAATGGGTGTAGGTCAGTGGAGGACCACCTGTGTCCATTCTGAACACTAGGGAACAGAAAGGGCAAAACCTGGCACACTCTAAGCATGCGTCTAAGTGCATCTTCCTGACTTCATGGCAGTGAGGCAGGCGATGCCATGGGCTTCTAGAAATAGCACTGAATGCATTGATTCGAACACCGTTCCATATGAACACTGATATTTTTGTGCAGTTATAACAGCCCTTATTGGAAAAATGTCTTCAGTGCTTATAGATATGGAAGATGCTGAGATGACCACAATTAGATTTATGAAAGATTTTCTTAGTGTCTTTGCATCTCTCTGTGGAGGATGTAGTACGTGGCACTCCCTACACCAGTTTTCTTAGAGTATTTTGTGGCTCAATTCTCTTTACAATATACTGAAGGAGAGTCTCACCTAGGGATGGTGGTGCAGGGGCATTCATGACCCTCTTATCTCTGGCTGTAAGATGCAAGCTGGGCTTCTCACAGGCTCTTCAGCATTTAGTAGCAAATGTCTCTGTGTTAGGACAGCCTTCAATTTCTCTAATACCTTAGAGAAGGAATTGCTTTGGATTAGTTTGGCATTAGCAGTCATTACCTACTGGAGAGGTAAGCTGTGCAAATAGCCATCTTCGAGCTAAGGCCTTGCCGACAAGCATTTATCCCTCTTGTGCCTCCTGAGATAGCCGGCTATGCTAACATTCTTGATACTGTTTGACAAGAATGCTGAGCGAATATGATACTGAGAAATAGAGAAGTTGGCCCTGTCTTTGTCATAAAGGTAACTGAATAGGCACACACACACATACATATACTCACACAAACACCCACATACAAACACACACCACTTTGGGGGTAAACTCAAGATAATATTAGTTAAATATTCAAACCAGTTGTAGAATCAGTGTGTTGAAGTTAGCTTTAATTGTTTACCTTACACAACCTTGAGCCGTCTGAGAAGGAAGTCTGAATGGCGGGTTTGCTCAGGTCAGATTGGTCTGTAAGCATGTCTGTAGGGAACTGTCATGACTTCAGTTGGAATAGAAGGATCCAGCCCACTGTGGTTTTCACCATCCCTGGTGCCTGGGTCCCTGAGCTGTATAAGAAAGCCAGCTGACCATGATCTGGCAAGTGAGACAGCAAGCAGAGTTCCTCTGTGATTTGTGTATCGGGTTTCTACTTGGGAGCTTGCCCTGCCTTCCCTCAGTGATGGAATGTGAGTTGAAAGTATACGTTAGATAAATCCTTTCCTCCCTAAGATTCTTTTGGTCAGATCTTTTTTTTTTTTTTTTAATGACAGCTATAGGTATACAGTACAGGAAATAATTTGTCCATGTGGACAAATGGCCTTCTCACTTTGAAGCGTCTCCTGATCTCTCTAGATGGTGGGACTTCGTAGATGGGAAGTTGAGGGAAGGGGGAAGAGAGACTGAAATTTCTTGTCGATGAATAGAAATTACTGGATTGGGAGGAGCAAGGACTCAACAGGCATGATATGTGTTCTTCTGGTGATAGAGTCATAGAAGGAAAGCCCCAGCTGGAGACTTTGATGACAATCTGTAAGAGGTTAAAGCATTCCTGAACCTTACCTCAACCATTCCTTGAGCAGCTAATGGGCAGTGTGGCCCCACTTCTCTCTGTGGTCTACTAAGAAACTTTCACCCAATGGAAGTTAAATTACAGGGCACTTAGGAAATGGGATCGGGGGCCAGGCTGAATTTCCTTTGAGGTGTTTTATCTCTGATGAGAAATTGCCCAAAATGGAAGACCTATGAGCTTTTGAGTTAAAAGAGTTTCCCCTTGAAAGCAATTCTAAGTGTGTACCTGTAAAGAGTGCTCCGTCAGTAAAGTGTTTGCTGTTCAAGCATGAGGACCCGAAATTTATCCCCCGAGCCCAAGGCTAATATCCAGACATGGTAGCACATGCTTGTCTTCTCACTCTTGGCGAGGCAGAAGTGGACCAGCCGCCTGGGTCTTGTTGGCCAGCCGGCTCGCTTACTTGATGAGCTATAAGTCTAAGGAGAGATCCTGACTCACAAAACAGGGTGGACAGTACCAGAATGACCCCTGGCTGACCTCTGACTTCCCATGCATGCACACTTTACCCAAACACATGCGCGCGCACACACACACAATGGTACGCATGCTAGGTCCTTGTGATACCATGCTTCCTCCTATTGCAGACTTAGGATTCTGTTGTTCTTTGGGAACTTGAATTACACGTGTTGTAAACTAGATGTTTGTTGAATTTGGTCAATTGTACCATGGGCTATTCTCCCCCTTCACCTTTTTTCTCTGTGCTACCCATCACAGAGAAGAGAGCCCCAGTAGAAGCCATAGGATTTTTGTTCCAATTTTACACTGGGACTTTGGCTCTATTTATGAAGGACAACTATATGCTTTATCCATGTAGTGGTTAAGAACACAGCCATTGCCAGCCATGGTCTGAGTCGGATTGCTGTGCTGGTGGCCTGGCTGTTAAGGGATGGTGAATCTTAACCTTAGTTAGGCACCCCCTGTCCCCAAAACATCATAGGGGCTTGTATCACATACCTTGGATTCCCTAAAACATAAGTTAACAGGCCTGCTCATGGTTTATTCATTGGGCCTATCATCCAGTCAGATATGTATCAGGCGCTGATGGAAAGTTAGGTGCTGTCACTAGGCATCAGATAAAGCTGACCATGATGCATACATAGAGCTCAAGTCATGGTGGTAATGGTGGCTGCAGCCAGTGATGAGTACTGTGGAGAAAGCAAAGCAGGGCAATTCCAGCAAGTCACCAGGGGCAGTAGAAGGCCACGTAGGGGTGGCTGCTCAGGAAGGACCTTGCTGAAGTGGATTTTGAGCTTATGTCTAGGAATTAGAAAGAATTTCACACGTAGTTCCATGAGATGAGAATATCACAGGCAATGTGGCAGCAGTGCCCAAGGCCCTGTAGCAGTAAGGGTAAATATCAGCCAAGAGTCTAGTGAGACCTGTGGAGCACAACAGGTTAAGAGGAGGTGTAAGAGCCCCCGTGAGGCCCTTGCTTTACCTTCTTCTAGCCAGGCTATGCAATTGTCAAGCATCTTGTATCATTTACCACGATAATATCAACAAGAGGTGCTTTCAGTTGGGCATGGGACCTACAGAGTCATGACTCCCCGTTTTGACTCAACACTGTAGTTTTGGCTGAACTGAAACCCCGCTTGGCACACCCATCTAGTTGCTGACCGCTGCAGATGGGCTTCAGGGACTAGATATGCAAACACAGCAGGCGGGGGAAGCGGTGGCTCGCCTCTTCCACACTGGGGTTCTTGCGTGTTGCTTGTGTTCAAGCATCCTGGAAAAGCAGAAGAAATCATCGCCAACACTAAATCTCAGTTATCTGCAGTGGGAGAATACTTAATACTGGGGCCCAGGACACCCCCCCCCCTCATTCTCCCACCAAAAGATCCTAAATTGATGGGTCTGGTGTAAGACCCAGCTTTAGGTATTTTCCTCAAAGCTGGTGGAATGCCATGTGGTTCAGCTGTGCCGCCTGGCCTGTTCTTCTGGGCTGGAGAGATACGCGCTGCCATTTCACTGCTGTTTATTTTTCCCCAAAGCATTATGATTTTGGCTTCAGAATCAAGATCCTTTATTAAATTGCAATGACCTGTTCTTCCGGTGATAACACAAGGATTTCTACCGACAGATGTGTCTGTGGTGTGAGCGGATGTGTGTGTCTTAATGGTATGCTTGTGTGCTACATGGGTGTAGTTTATTTTGTGATCTGTGTCTGTGTGTGGGGTGCATTTAGATACAGTTTATATATGGTGTAAGACTTTTTTTGGTGTGTATATGTTTGTATATGGTGTAAGAGTTTGTGTGTGTGTTTGTATATGGTGTAAGAGTTTTTTTGTGTGTGTGTGCTTATATATGGTGTAAGAGTTTTATGTGTGTGTGTTTGTATATGGTGTAAGAATTTGTGTGTGTGTGTTTGTATATGGTGTTAAGAGTTTTGTGTGTGTTTGTATATGGTGCAAGTTTTTTTTTGTGTGTTTGTATATGGTGTAAGAGTGTGTGTGTGTGTGTGTGTGTGTGTGTGTGTGTGTGTGTGGTTACGTGTGGTGTGGAATGTGCCTGACTGGCAATCTAGGTTCTGTGACGTCGGTGTCCATGGTGCTGATTGTGACTCTGAGAGAGACCTCATATATCCTCAGCCACTCATCCGCAATGACCTTGTTAAGTGATTTTTATTCTCTGAGCTCTAATTTCTACTCTGAAATTTGGAGTTGAATGGGTTATCAGCCTCATGTGCTCCTAGTGGGATTACTTGGGATATTGCTGTGTGCTTAGTCCCATGATCACCACAAAGCAAGCCGTCCTTAGCAGTCTTCTGATGAGTTTCCATTGCCTTTCTCTGTCCCACATGTATCAGTTAAGTGGAAACAGTGTGACTGACGAGCAAGAGTTACATGAGGTGCTGTCCTCAAGCATTCAAGTGAGTGCTGTAGAAAGTGGGGTCCCTGGCAGGTCTCACTGGGTTGAGGTAACTTTCTCCGTCGTCTGCCCTCCCTGAATTCTTTACTCCTGACGAATGCCAGTATATTGTTCCTTCCCAGTCTTGACTGTGACCCTAGTTGACAACTGGGCATAGACACCTGCTCCTCCAGGGAAAGATCTCGTGGAATACTGGAGTGTTTGGACTACTCATGAACTTTCTAGGACCCTGGTCTGCCTTGCCCCCCTTCTGAATGTTTTCAAGCTGTAGGAGGTGTTGGGGGAGGACAAAGCTTATACAAATGTTTGTTGTCTGGCAGTGGTTGCATCTGTGTGCTTGAGAAAATTTATATTTTTAATCTAGTTGCTGGTCCTGCTGCCACTCATCCGTCAGGGTTCCCCGCTATGGGTTTTTGGCAGGTGGTGTGTTTCCATTTGACGCTGATTAAAACTCCAATGCCATTGCTCAAAGTGAAATGCATACCGAACCTTGACCCAGCAAGGACAGGTCTGGCCAAGAGATGCCATTTCAAATATGTTTTTGAAAAAAATGTAGTCCGCATTTGTTTTCTTGTCAGAAAGGTGCGTGAGGAAGTGACAAAGATGGAGCTGGAAACAGCGTGGACCTTGATGCATTCTAGTCAGACTGGGGACCCTTAGGTGGGCATCTATTGCTGTGTGAGCTTGTCGAGCCCAGTGTTCTTTTCACTTCAAAACAGGCGATTGTAAAATGGTCATTAAATTTAGAATTCCATCCATCGAGTTTCATTTTAATTAAACCGAAATATGCAAGCAGGAAATCGCATGAATTATTTTCTTTCCAAGAATGAGCCTGAGAATAAAATATTTCAGGCATAAGATACTTTATATCCTTGTATTCCTTTTAAAGATATCTATTCCCAGGGGCACTTACCTAATTATAGCTGAATCATATTAGAGGTTGGCCTCAATTGCTTCCCTGCTTCCTTATATTTACATAGACTTTCTCAAAGAAAATCTCAATCATATTACTGGTTGGTTTTCTGCTATTTTCATATTTGTTACCTTGTAATACCTTATGGTGACTCTGTGGAGTATTTTTCCGAAATCTGTGTGATCCTTCCTTCCTGCCGAGACAGATGGCTCGAGGCAGTTGGGCCTTTTTATGTTCCTCTTAACCTTCTTAGAAGAGATGGATTTCAGTCCAGGTATTTAAAATGTAATCGTGTTTTTATCAGGTATTTTATAAATCATAAAATTGCTAGTGTGTTAAATAGAATTTTTTTATTTAACCAGATGGACCATTCATTAAATCCATCGGAGGTTACAAGACATGCTTTGAGAAATTAAAAAAATATTCAGTTTGGAATTTTGTTGTGTGTGAGTCAATACTATGGTGTGTGTGTGTGTGTGTGTGTGTGTGTGTGTATGTGTCTGCATGTGGGTGTAAGAGACAGAGACAGAGAGACAGAAAGGGATACTATTATAGTTGAGAATAAATTAATATTCACTGATTTCAAACCCAAGTTTGGTACCTACCAGGCAACTAGTCTCCCTGACTGCACTCCAAGCTCTGGTTGTTTGAAGGAATGACAGTGCCCCTCTTCAGCTCAGATATCTGAAAGCTTGGTCCTCAGTTGATGGTTCTGTTTGCATGGGTTTAGGTGTGACCTTCCTAGAGGAAATATGTCACCGGGAACAGGCTGTGATGTTTCAAAAGCCTTACACCACTGCCGGTGTGCTCTCTGTCCTATGCTGTGATTCAGGGTGTGAGGCCTCAGCTTCTGCCCCAGCTGGTATGTCTGCAGCCTGCTGCCTCTCCTCCGCCGTCATGGACTCTATGCATCTGAAACCATAGGCCCAAATTAACTGTTTCTTCTCTAAGCTGCCTGGGACATGGTGTGTCATTACAGCAACAGAATGTAACACAGTCTATTTACTTCTTTCGAAAGTTGATTACTGAGAACTTGTTATAAACAGGTCATGATCCTATGCACTGGGGACTCAAAGACAAGGGCACAGACATGTCTGTCTGTCCTTTGTCCCTCATCATCATTGGGGTTTTAGGAGATGGATAAAGACTGAAAGAAAGGAACCAACCCTTACTGCCTAAAACATTTCCAGACAGCTGGGTTTGTCAGCACGCATTGTTTATAATAGTCATGCATGCTAAGTCAATGAGATAAGCTTTTCCTCATTTTTCTAGAGAGGAAAATTGAAGCTCAGTTTCTGGAGATGATACCATGGATAGGAGCTGCATCAAGTGCTGTCTGACTTCAGAGTTCATACTTTCTCTTTGCTGTGCTTTTTCTCTCTGAACGTTGTGGAGCGTGCTTATCCATTAGAAATCCTACTCACAGCTCTTGGCCCAAGCCTATGATTCATCCAGCTTTTCTGTGGGATCGAGAGCCCTGCTCTGGGCAGTGTTAGAGAACTCACGTGTGACAAAATGCATGGCTCTTTCTTTCTTTCTACTTAGTGGAGGGGGAAAAGGCATGCAATGGAAGTAGATTGCCCAGATAACAGGGCATGTGACTCCATGGCTTGTGTTGAAAGTTGTAATTGCTCTGTCATCTATTGTGGAGAAAACCTTCATCCTGAAGGTTTAATAACCTGTTGATGGTGAGACGGAGTGGGTGGTTTTCTACACCCCCCTTCTGTATCTTCTTCAGGCTTTCATTTCTTAAAACAAATGTATACATCTCAGCGAATTTTTTTTTGCCTTGTGGTGAAGTGGCATGAGATCTAGATTGAACGATGGCTGGTCTGAGATTTGATGTGACAAGAGAAATCTCCCTTTATAGACAATCTCTAAAGAGTCAAAGAGAGGAGATCTGACCGCATGAAATCGTGACTGTCACCTGCTAGGCTTCAGGCTATGTTCTGGGAAACTGGAGAATAAACTGCAGGTTCTTTTTCTCCTTTAATAAGTATGCACTTGGGACCATTTTCCTCTTACTGGGTTGCCTAGTCTAGCCTTGGTATGCAGCTTTGCGCCCAGTCTTCTTGTACCCCACTATGCTGTGTTCAGTTGCTATCCCCGAGAGGCCTGCTGGACTATACTCTTCAACTGAAATCAACCTTTCCTCTCTAAGGTTAATTTTTTAGGTATTTCATTACAGTGACAAGGAAAGTTCCTAACATAGTTCTCTATCATACCAGCAAAATGCATGAAGCAATCAACTTAAAAATAGAAGTGGTTTGCTCAGAGTTTTGGAACCTTGATTCCATGGACAGTTTCCTTGTGGGTGTCAGTCCTAGGATGAGGTGGCAATATCTTAGCAAGAGCAGTGAGGGGAGGAATTTCTGACACTCAAAAGTAAGGAAGGGCAGCCAGGAGCCTGAGCCCAACTACGCCACCCAAGGGCATGCTCTCATTGACCTAGTGTCCTCCACCAGACCTTACCTTACCTGAGTACATGTTCCCCTGGGGCTCATTCCAGATCCGCAGTACATCATAGACCATGCCATGGGGAATCATGTTGTGCACAAAGAAGAGCTTACAGGACTTAGCTTGGCTGATGGACCCTTGTCTAGGAAAGCTTCGTCGTCGTCTAGGAGAGCTTCCTCGTCACGTTCAAGCAGAAAATTCACACGGACAGCAGATGATTGTTCTAGGTAAGGAAGTGTCATGAATCAAGTCAGTAAGGAAAGAGAAGGAAGGTTTTGTCTGAGAAAAAGCTGCAGTCTTGTTGAGCCATGGGTTTAGGTGCTGATGAGAGGGAAGTCTTCAGAGACCGACTCTCAGACTCTAACTCACCGGCATGGATGATGGATGGCTTTACTCACCAGATGTTACTTGTTCACTTTAAGTAGATGGAGGAAGGAAGCTTTGAAATTGTGCTGAAAATAACCAGGGCTTGGGTAGACGCACATGGTGGGAGCTTCTGAAACACTGGACATGGAGATGTGCGGTTTGGGGATGTCACAATAAGAGTGTCATTTAAAAATGTGCAGTCCATGTATATGGAACACAGTAACAGTACATGGGGTCAGTGTGTGTGTGGTGTCCTGTGTTCAGTCCCTAGCACCAAAACAAACATGGAAATGTATGGACTTAAAACAGAGATAGCACAAACCAGAGCTTAAGACAATCAGCACATAAAGTCATTGAGGGCTAGGAAGACAGCTAAGGAAACTGGGGTGACCCTAAAGAGTAAGAGCACCTGTAGTCTATTCTTTTGAACTGAAGGGGGAGGAAACAGAAGACTGAGAGGTCAAGGGACATGCAGTGTGCCTCAGTTTTCTCTGGAGGACTGTATTGTGACCCCTAAGGATGGGATGCAGAGAGGGCACAGAAGTCAGAAGATGTTGGTGCCTTAGCTTAACACGCAGGACTGCCCCACGACCCTTGCTTGGGATTCTTCTTTAGCATAAGAATGCGTTGTGAACCATGTGAGAGGCAGTCCACCGAAGTCATGGATGCAGAGTAGGAGAGTGTGGGAGAGTGATCTGGAGATAAAGATATCAATAAACATTTCCAAGACTTTGGGTAGAAATGACTTACGGGGAGGGGAAGTAAGAGGCACAAGAGTCAGCGATACAATTGACTTTACTAAGACACTCAAGAAAACCTTTTGGGTAAAAGGAAAAATTACAAGCCAGAGGGTAAAGGCCTAGGAAATGCTCTCAGTGTAGAAATGAATTAGCCAACATGAAACGTTCTCACCTTGGGAAGAACAGGAATCAAGAGGAGGGAAGAGATAAGTTATATTAAA
Organism: Microtus oregoni; assembly: GCF_018167655.1. Taxonomy (NCBI): domain Eukaryota; kingdom Metazoa; phylum Chordata; class Mammalia; order Rodentia; family Cricetidae; genus Microtus; species Microtus oregoni. The sequence goes on from NW_024543059.1 coordinate 39,588,645, forward strand.
AGATGGAAGCTCATCACTGGGCCAGTGGGCGCTGGGCTGAGGGTCTGTGAGTCCGACTGGAATCTTAAGACATCTCCTGGGAATGAAGAGAATGAAAATTTGAAAACAGCAAGAAATGTGGGGATAGGATCTCCCCTGAAGGGGAAAAAAATTCTTCATTTGGAGTGTTGCAGATCAAGCTGGAATTGGAAAAGTGAATATCTTGAGCAAACCAAGCTGTTGGGCAAGTGATTGTTTTCCTCAGGATACAGTTGTCCACACTGTCCTAAAAGAGACTGTCTTTAGGACTGAGCCTTCCCTGGGAGCAGGGAGTTGTGTTTGGGGGACAGGCAAGTGTGTAAGTGGTACTCATCTAGGCTAAGTAGCTGCACAGCAGGGGAACCATGGGTGGAGCAGGGCTACAGAATAAAGAGAAGTGAGAACAGGAGTAACGGGGATGAAGCTGTGCACGGAGATAAAGTTCTAGTGCAAACCCGGGATCCTGGAGCTTAAGATTCCTTGTGTGGGTCCCCTCCAGGTGATGGCAATAGCCAGAAGGCAGCGATGCAAGGGGGATGCTGAAGGGAAGTGATGTAAAAACTCTTAAAGATGCTATAACTTGAAAATACCCTGTCTGGTGGACTTTCCAGGAAGATTGGGCAGGGCAGGAGGGGGGCATTGAATCAGTTGTATGCATGCTAAAACAAAGTTTGAAAATCCCAGCCTCTTGAATATTTGCCTTGTCTTTGCTGACTCATTCAACTTGAATATCTATTTGTCATTTAAGATTTTCTCCCCACACAAGTAGAAAATACAGATTAGTTATATTTATTTGCAATGGAAAATTATAGAAGCCTATTACAGCAAACATTGGGCACGGAGGCAAGTCGTCAATATGGAATGAATTAAAATGTTTACCGCCGACTCCTGCATTTTGCAAGCTCACACTGACGATTGACAGAGTACATGCACTTATCTTTATAGTTCTTGGTACAGTGGTTCTTGCTGAGACACCGGAAAGCAAATTGTCTCTGCCTCAAATGAAAACCATAATCTTAAATTGATTATGTATGTTAGTGGTTCAATTCTGAATTCATGTTTCTGAGATTCTGCTCTTCACTAACATTACTTCTTTTCTTTGGAGGAGCAATATGACATAAGACTTTAATGCAAACTCTGGAGCCAATCTGCTGCACATGCACCCTGCTGCCATCCCTTACCTTATGACAATTAGCTGACCCTTGCTGTGGCTCAATTTTCTTGTCTCTAGATGAATACAGTGCCATAGTCACCTCAGAGTACAAGCGTCAATGTTAAATAAGGCTCAAAACAGTTGTGTGGATCCGTCCATGTTTGAAGTAACACCTGGCCATTTTGTAGTTCTATTTTCTTTTTCCAATAAATTTGCATTTATTTTCTCTGCATCTTAGAGATAGGAGTGTACTGTAGTTGTGCCGTATGGGGATGGGCACCCGCAGTCCCATATTCTCTGCGTTTTGACTACTTGTGGATCTCTGTAATAGTCTTGAAGTGTAGCGGGAAGAAAACCCTTTGATGAGTGGTGAGGCACCAGGCATCTAAGGTATAAAGACCATTACTTAGAATACAATTAGGAACTGATGAAGAGCTACAGGTTATCAATGGCTGCCGAGAGAGGGAGAATCAGTTTTCTGCAGGGATGAGCTCTTGCTGCTTTATCCAGTTCCAAATGCTCAGCCTTAAACAATGACAATGGATATAGAAACTAAATGGACTCAGTAGGATATATATATATATATATATATATATATATATATATATATATATTATGGTCATGGACATTTGATGGAGTGGGGAAAGATGAGAGACATTATGAGGGGACAGAGGGATTGGATAAAAGAGATGTAAATATCGTACTCATGTATGAAGTACTCAGAAGATGGAAATAAAGAACTGCTTCTTATCCATTCTTTGCTGCCATGAAGTATCTGAGAACTGGGCCTTACAAAGGAGAGACAGGTCTCTGAGGCCTGCTTATAGTGACTTGAAAGCCTAGACAGCACGGTGCTGGTATGGAGTGTGAGATTTCTGGCTGTGTAACAACGTGACTGAGACACGGAAAAAGACAAGAGTGTATACAGAAGGGGCTGGGCATATGCAGTGACCTCATTTCAGAATAACCCACTGCCTTGGTAACGAGTCTTGCCTGATAGACAGAACTCACTCCTGAAAGTCATTAACCCCCTTTCAGGGCAGACCTCACATAAGCTCAGTACCACTGCCTGGGAGAAGTCAGCTTCAATATGAGTTTTTTAGTTTATTCTTTGAAAGTTTCATACATGTATAAATGTACTTTGATCACATCAATTCTCCAGCCTTCCCTCTTGTTTCTCTCGGACCTTTTCCCTGTGTCCCTATCAACTTTATGTCTGTTTATTTTTAGCACACTAAGTCTAACTAGTCTTACCTGTATTGTATGGATGTAGAGCCAAACATTGTCCACTGGAGCATGGACAGCCTCCCCCCCGCCCCAGGAGCCACATATCAAAAGAAATCTCCTAAGCAGCTGTGACCCCTGTGAGCTACAATAGCTATCAGCCTGGTAAGAGATGTCCATTGGTGCAGTAGTGGCATGACTATTACGGGGGTAACCACTTGTTTTCTAGTTGTACTTGAGACCCGATCCACAGGACAGGACTCCATGTGTGAGTTTTTACATGGACACATCAACGCAAAAGCCCTGGCATGCTTTCAGTGCTGGGTGAAACTCAGAAGTAAAATGTGTCAATTATCCGCACTCCTGGTGCTTGTAAGAGTTCCCTTACACACTCCATCTGAGCTGTCTGCTCCATTCAGGTTTACGACTCAGACATTTCTCACATGCGCTGTTCAATGGGATTCACACTTAGGACCACATGGTTTCCAAAGACTCAGCAAGTGTAATGGTATTGATTTACCATTGATGGCTTAGCAGTCTCTCAAGGCACAGTGGGTTCCACTAGCTAATCCAATATCACTTAGCAGTTACATCTTTCTCTTTTTTACCAAAGTAAATTATATTAGGATATTATTAAAGAAAAACACATTCTATAAAAGAGCACAATGAAGCCTAGATGGATCTGCCTTCCAGGCTCTTTTTAAAATCAGGACAGGTAAAAACTCCAGAGTAAGGCCACATGGGAGCCACTGAGTGTCCTCAGCTGAGCTAGTCCTTGTTAATATTTCATCTCAGCTGAGATTTCATCAGCTCCTGTTGTGAAGGCCTGTTCTGAGACTTCGTCTGATGGAGCATTCTCTGGGTTAGTCATTCAGAATACAGAGGGGGTATGTTCCCTGGGTTAGTCATTCAGAATAGGGAGGGGTGTTCCCTGGGTTAGTCATTCAGAATGGAGGGGCATTCTCTGGGTTAATCATTCAGAATGGGGAGGGTTTTGTACCTTAAGCCCCTCTTCATTGTGCAGTGTACTTCAATTTTGTTGTGTGTATCTTTTTGTTCCCATGGAACAATTAAAGGGGGACTGGGTTTTTCCTGGATGCACTGGACTCCATTAGGCAATTTGTATTTTTTCTGTTAGTCCATGACTGGCATTCATCTCTCTGTATGTGTGTGTAATCACAACATTTGAAATAGCCCATTCTTTTGTTTTAAAGAAACAAATGGAGCTTTCACGAAAAGTAATTTATTTGTGAATATTTTACAGGCTTTTAGCGATGGATATTTTACATCAAAGCAAACAAGAACCTAGACTGATAGTGTGTTTTCACAGCAACAAAGGAAACCGATATATTGTTATTTCTGTGGTGTTGCCTCGGATATGTTTTGCTTTTGTTTCTGCAAAACATGGAAAGGTCATCTTTATTTCTATGCACATGTAATCTGTTTTGGACATAAATTTTAGCCCCAATATACTTATTTTAAATAACTTATTTAACTTACACATGTAGCACTGTCATGGATTTGGGCCTTTTAATTATGGTTTTTAACATTTTTCTTAATATATATGTATATATATATATTAACATATGCTAGCATTTTAAATTTAAATTTTGTCTAGAAATATTTAATATAAGCCAAAAGGACATGGACTGCAAATTTGAACAGCTGGTTTCAGGGAGCCTTCTCAGTCCCCAGTCCCTAGCCCTTTTCCTTTCTGCCGTCCTCTCCCCTCTGTCTTCTGAGCCCCCTTCTTTCTTACTTGAATGGCTGCTTACTCCACACTCCCCCTGCCTCTCCCCTTTGACATAGGACAGCATTGTAAATTAAAGTGAGAGCCATATATTTCAAATTTTAAGAGACAAAGTTTAAAAGGAAAAAATTTCAATCATTTTAAATAAGAACTTTTATTTAATCCCCATGTCAAGCTATTATTTAACAGGCAACTAATGTATTACCATTGTGGTGTTTTACACTGTTTGTTTGAGACGCAATTGCACAGGCTGATCTTGAACTTCTGATCCTCTGGCTTCTACCTTCAGGCACTCACCAGCACATCATGTCTATATAGTTTTAGGCGTCCAACCCAGGGCTTCCTTCGTGCTAGGCAACCGCTCTGCCAACTGAGCTATTCTTCAGCCCTTGGCATCCTCTTTTAAAGACAGAATCTTTTGGAAGCCAGGCCACATTTTACACTTGCAGCACATCTTCATTTGGACCAGGCACATGCCCTATGAGCAACTTCCTGTTGCACAAGAATCTTATTGCTGACTCTGGGAGGAGACAGCCTTACCCCTAAGTTAGTGTTCCAGCTTGTTTCGCTTTGTCGCTTTGAATTAAGGTGCTGTGAGCGGAGAGGAAATAGGGTACTAGGATTGGGGGGGGGGGCAGAATGCTGCAGAATTGAGGGCTATGGATCAAGGAAGCAGTTGGAAGACACTAGGCTAACGAGCTTGAAGACAGACTCTGCTAGGTGGCTGTACGGCAGCTTGCTATGTTGTAGGGTTCTATAATGCATTTGTAGATTTATCCTACTCTGGAAAAACCAGGTTTATAATCCCAGATAATTCCTATCTGAGAGGGAAGAGAATGAAGCTGTCCCAAGGAATGCCTACGGTTTGGATGACTTCCTAAGTGAAGTTGGTGAAGTTTGCCCTTTAAGACGTCCCGCTTGTTTAATGTTACAGAACCACTTCTGGGATGGCAGTGAGGGGTAGTTTTCTAAGGCGCTGCAAATGTCCAGAGGCCGTCACATATCAGCTCCCTTCACTGTTGGGGACAGTAGTCTCTTGATTAGGAATTTTTGTAATGTGTGCTCTTCATATGATTTTTTTGTTTTTATCAATTTAATCCAACAATATAATTGAGATGTAGGTACAAGAAGAGGGACTAGGGTCTCTAAACTAAGACGTTTATAATGTAGGAAGAGAAGTATAGAATACTACTGTAAGGGTCTAATAATAGGAACGGGCTAAAGGGATGGCATTGAGAAAGAAGGGCCACACCTACTTATGAGACAGAAAGGCTTTTCTAAGTTAATGATGCAGGTTCTGAATTTTAAAGAAAACCAATGTACTTGAGAGATGAGAAGAGTTACACATCCAAGCTGCGGGATCAAGAGGGAACCCGGGCAACTTCACAGTACTGGCTTCCAAAAAGAATAAGGTGTAACTAGCAGGGTCAGAGACAAAGATGGGAAGGCAGGTAGACTCAGATCATGGCACCTGCCTGCCATGTGAGGAATTTGAACATCGTGTTGGAGGATTGATACAAGGACAATGTTTCAGCAGTGTTGTTGAGGGCATATGGAACATGATGCAATGTCATCTAAAGATGGTTGTTTTTTTTTATAAGCCTTGGGGATAGTCTACATAAAGAGTGAAGATTCCTGTAGTAGAAACGGGGTTGGGATCTGCTGTTTAGAAGATAGATATCGAAGACTTAGTGACTGTTGTAGTTTGAAATGTATTCCACTAAAAGATGTGTGTTGAAGCCCAACTAGGCCTTTGAGGAGACGAGATGAAATGACGTTTTATTCACCAGGTTGGTCTGCAGTAGTATTGTATCATGGGCCTGTACTTCTAATTGTACTGGAGGCTTTAGTAACTGCAGATGCATTTCTTTGAAGGTCGTAATTCTTAGCCTATATATGGCTGCCTTCTTGCTGTGTACTCATAGAGAGAAGAGAAGCACCAATGGCTGCTCCTCTTTTCCAAACAGTAGGAATTTATTACACAGGTTCTGCCTTTGTAGTTTAATCTAGAACTAGCCGTCCCTTCCAAATATCAAGGTGGAAGTGGCACCTTCCACATGTGAGCAGAAGAAGGTGAGCCATTATCACTCAGTGCACACCACAGACAGGCCTTGAGGAGGGGACTTGTACCTAACAGTACTGGTTAGTGTACTTTCAGAAAGACTGACAGATGCCATGGTCACATGCAGATAGGAAAAAGTCCTTGTAAGGACACAGAGAGAAGTCCATCTGTTAGAAAGCAAGTGCAATGCTGGATCTTAGAAGTTTGCCCTCCAGGACTATGAGAGAATTTCCTGGTTTTTCTGTTTTACTGATAGAGCAGATGATCTCTGATAGACATACATCATAAATCACTTCCGTGTATGGGTAGGTTCATTTTTTAAGCTTTACGCTCCATCTTTTGTGACAAGCATGAGAAGCAAAGTTGTTACTTTGTGAAATCCAAGAGAAATTTATGGCTGAAATGAAGAGTTAACTGAATGCCAGGATGAATGGATGGGTATCAGAATTCTGCAGACAGAGCATTTCTGCTCAACTTTAATATCGTATTTGAATGGCCCTTTTACGCATGTGTGTAAAGATGGGTCTGTTTGTCCTTTTGTGCACCTAACTAGCTAGACTGACTTTTGTGGCCAAATCTTATTGTCTTCTTCCCTTTAGGCTGTCACTGGATATTAATGTTTCTTATTTGTTGTGGAAGGTTCATCATGATTCCAACTCCTGCAAAAACTGTAGTATTGTCAATCTCTATATAAAAGTAGAACAGGGTTGAAGAAAGAGCCGTTCTCAGAGTACTGAGAAATTTCTGTTGTGACCTATTGCCATTGAGAAGATGGAAAGAACGCGAATCTCTCTGCATAGCCTCTCCTGCTAGGGTTAGACTATCTTCTTCAGGAGGCCACCTCATGAGTGTCACCCGTGTGGAACTGCATTTGAGTCTAGCACACAGATCTGCTCTAACAGCCTCAGAACTTCCTTAATTTCTCTAAACTATTTGGAATTGAGTTTTGTGTATTGTTAGAGACTGAGATTGCCTTCATTCTTCTATATATGAACATCCTACATTTTTATCAAAGGAAATAAGAGAAGAAGAAGAGGATGTGACTAAAGAAGCTAGATCATGAACTCACAGAGGAGTGCAGAATGCCCAGTGGGACACTTACTATAAAAAGGTGGATTATTACAAGGGTAGGCTACTTAGCGTATTACAAATGTCAATATGATAATTCCTGTTCAAAAGGTCTTTAGTGGGTTCCGATACATTTAAATCCTCATATACTATGTTTTAATCAGAATCTTTTGTATGCTAAAGACCAGGAAACCACTCCAAGTGGCTTAAACAATAAAGGCAACAGAATGGCTCCAGAAACTTCAAAGTCTAGTCACAAAGCTTATTTGAGAAGACCCAGAATCTGGTGAATTTGTGACATTCTTATGATTAGGTTTTCATTTTTTGGATTTTATTACGTGTAATTTTATTAAAAATCAGAGGTGCTGAATTCCTCTGAGAATGAGACCAGGGCAAGTTTCTGCTTTATGTCTTAAGAGACTTTCCTGCAAGAAGAAGCCAAACAAGTGGGCTGGGATTGTGTTGTGTACAGATCTGACCTGGGTGTGTGGTCTGATAGACGGTCACGGGAAGCAGGGAGTACCGTGCCGTCTTCCCTTAGTCCGGTCAGGCTCCCCTTTGTTGTTGGCTCTAACTCGGTTTTCCCAGACATCAAGGATGTAAAATCTGGGATATGACTGAGGAGGAAAGAATGAAAGATTGTGCTGGTGCCAAGTGACAATTGCTTGTTGGGAACATTTTGTAGCCTCTCCTGCCTCTCACCTTGGCCTTCTCTTTCCCTGGTTCCTGCCGTTGTGCTGACCAGCTTTTCATCTTTGGAAATGACCACAGTTCTCCTGCTCAGGACATTTGAGTGATGTCCTGCCTACCTCAGTGTCATACCCCCCCAACACTGTGTTTCACGGGGCTAGTTTGGAGAGCTTTATTCTTTAGATCACGGGTCAAAGCACCTCTAGCATTCATTTACTTTGATGACTTGGCCTTCACTGCCTCCTCGTTACACTATGTTATTCAATTTCCTTTTATAGCGTGTATCAAAACTTATAACAATTTGCTTCCTAATATTGCCTGCTCTTTATCCTGTTGGAATATTTGTGATACTACTCCATACTCGAGCCTTAGCACATATTAAAATGTCTCAAACACAGTTGTCACTTAGTAAGTATAAAGCAATAAATGAGTGGTCTCCTAAAATCATAAGCAATGTCTGTGATGGAAAAAAAAATGGAAGGCCATCCTTGACAAAAGGCCATCCAGCCTCTGACAGACCAATCTTGGTGACATTAAATTTCCTACCTCCCCAGGCTAAACATTCAATCACTGACTCATCATAATCCCCTCTCCCCGCTGTGGAGTTATAAGTACTATCTCACCGTCACCTGCATAGGCTTACGTAGTTATTCTGTTCCCCGAGTTCTATGTGAGCTAACTACTGCTTCACGACGTTGAAGGCAGCTATCACACCTTCCCCTGCTCCTGTGTCAGCTTGCCTTTAAACTTAGATTTCCCGAGCGTCTCCATCTGTTCTTGTCTAACAGGATTCTGACATTCCTCACCCACCTGGTGTTACTCATCCAGTAGCATGTTTCAGATCATCTATTTCTGGCCATCCTTGTGATGAGGTGTTATTACTCCGGCCCACTGAATAGGACCTCTCCCTGCCATCTCTTAGAGACTGCAGGATCTTAGTCTTAGGTCTGGGCTACAGATGAACAGGACGCTTAAATCTAGTTGTAAACTCTTTAGTGTTTTCTCCAAGTGCTGAGAAAAAGCCACAGGAGCACTGACTTGTGAAATCATGCTTGGTTTCAATGGCTCTTCCTCCTTTCCGTTATCAGACACCGAGCTGTCTTTGGAGGGTCATTTTCTGAGGAAGTCAGGTGGTCTCTCAGAATTCTCATTGGTTAGACCCCTGGACTTCTCCAAATGACTTTTATGCTGACCTTTTCCCGGGAAAGTGTCTGAGGCTGTGACCCAGTTCTTTAATCCTGGTGCACTGTACCGATTCCCTGGGGGATTAGAGCTTGGTGATATTGTATGGTACTTAGCAGAAACACAGAGGGACCGTCCCTCTACCCATCATTCCAAATGCTCTAAATTAGGCCTTTCCGTCTTACCAGATCACCAGAGCAGCATCTGTTAAACAGTTGATACCCGCTCCTCACAGAACTGCTTTTGACAGGTGACGTTTCAAACTCAGTCTAGAGACCAATGCTCAGGAGTATGTTAGGGGCAGCAGAGCGAAGCTGGTGGTTTGTCCTGGAAGAGTGTTGGTAACGATTCCCAGGGCATGCTACAAAACAACCCCATATTTGTTCTGAAGATAGCAGAGAGAATTTTTTTACTCATGTTTCAGTATCAAATGGTGAGAAGGTGAAGTTTCTTTGGACTTCTTATTTTGTATTCTGGGCTGTTCAAAAACTTTGTATCTCATGTTTTCATCTGGCTGTTAGACACCAGGAAGTTCCACTCGGACACACACACTACTGAGCAGGGTTGTTTTGTTTTCCTACAGGAGTGTTGGGTTAACTACCTTCTTCCTATTCTCCTCTCAGTGTGAAAGTATAAAAGTTGGTGAGTTTGGGGGGACATGTCCTTTATTCCTTTACTTTTGGGAAACCCTCTTTACTCCACATGTGCCTTGCATGGTTGTCAATCGCTCAGTGGTCACTTTTTATTGTCAAGTTACTAACGTGGCCCTTGTTGACACATGGCTAGGTGTATGCTCCCAACCAGCTAGCTAGAACCGTCTCAAGGCTTCCCTGGGGAACATCTTTTGGGGGCTTGTAATTACAAGGGCATAAGATTTTAAAACAGCAAATGTCATGCTTTCCCTCCATTAGCACTTTTGTATGTGACCTGACGACACAGTAATGAGAGCACAGATAAAGGGAGGAGGGGGGGGAGAGAGAGAGAGAGAGAGAGAGAGAGAGAGAAGGGGGAGGGGAGGGGAGGGAAGGGGAGGGGAGGAGAGGAGAGGAGAGGAGAGGAGAGGAGAGGGAATGGATTTTAAAGATATCATTTGAAGTCCATCCAGGATTCAAAATGGATCCAGTACTTAATGCCACAGTTGTATGCCAAAAATGGATTCCTGTCACTCTTCCAAAATTATGGGTTATTTTCAATCTTGTTTGCCTAAAATGTAATATTATTCCCTGCTTCTTCCTATATACATTTTGTATGTTTCCTTAAATTCTTTGCTAAATGGATGTTCATGTTCATATACATATATATGAATATATATGTGACTATATATATATTTGAAGGAGACAAATATAAGCATACCTATATCTGTTTATAGCTAGCCAGCTGTCTCTAGTTATATAAAATACATGTAGTTGGCTTCATAAAATACACAGGGAAATTTTCATTTATCTCTATATCACTGTATTTCATGGCACTCATTCTGTCTTCCTGGATTGGTAACCATTCTTCAGTATGTATGCCATTTTCTATTGCTTTCTTTTATGAATATTTTTATCCATTCTTTGAGAACTTCATACATTATATTTTTGTATACTATAATACCATATACTCTTTTGGTTTAAAGCCATGGACAGTTAAGTCCATAGATCTAAGCATAAGGTCTAATTAGTTTTGACATATGTGTGTGTGTACCTATCCATGTAATCACCATTCCAATAGCACATAAGACATTTATAGATACACATCATACACACATCACATTCCTTCATGTCTGCCTAACAAGACCTTAACAAGGATGGCATTAATTGACATGCCAAGGGGGAAGGGGGAAATCCCATGAGGTCTCAAACACAGACAAAGAACTTCAGGCAACTAAGGACTTCTGACAACTGGGAAAAGTCTTCCAGGGAAGAATCTGGTTATCTATACATTGTATTTTTTTTATCATATTTGCCCCTTATTCTCTAAACTCTTGTGTTCTCACCATAACAAAACAAAACAAAAACCTGCATCAAGTCCAGTTTGTGCTGCCCATATGTCCTAAGCGTGTGGCAATCCACTGGAGCATGGCTAAACTACCTGGGCCCATGCCATTAAAACTGGACTCTCCTTTTCCCAGCAGCTGCCAGAGGGCAATAGCTGCTCAGCTAGGGCTGAGACTCCATGCCCACTCCCAGCCTCTATGCTGGGATTTTTGTCTGGCTTGGGTTTGCAAAGAACAAGAGACCTTGGGGTCCTCAGCCTGAAATGGGACATCTATATTGAACGCCCTCTTCTCAAGGCTCAGGGGTCATCACAGGAGAGAGGACAGAAAGCGTGGGAGAGCCAGCGGCAGTGAATGACTCCCAGGAAGCAGTGTCTTCCAGACCCAGTGGACAGATACACGGAGGAACTCACAGGGCTTGTAACAGCAGCATCAGGACCTACACCGGCTCGTTTTGCAGTGTTTCACCATGCACACATTGCTTTCCGTCTTTGTGCCAGACAATTATGAAGTACACACCTTCATTTCAATCATTAGCTACTGGAATGCACACATACAACAAGCTTTGAGCTCATACCTGTCATGTAGAGACAGGGTAGTCTCAGCACTTAGCCAGGATTTTTTTTTTATTATTTCTCATGAGTGAATCTAAATATATCCAATGTTTATGCTTATCTTATTCTAGTGATACTAAAGATCAGGTACCCCACTGTTTCACATTTATTCCTGTAGCAATAAAATAATACAAGTTGACTGTGGAACTTGTATGCAATAGAAATAGATATGGAAGCAAGCAAAATTTATTTTTATTGTGAACACTGGAAGTAACTTGGTAACTATGGGTTCATATGCTCTTATTCTTTTCCTTGCACAAAACAAATATAGCTGTGAATTTTTTTAACCACACATAGTAGACCATATTATATTTTGCCCTTTTTACTGAACACTGTATTTCTGTCTCTTGTCAGCTTTTGTAGCACCACGGGTTTTTCCTGTGTGTGTGTGTGTGTGTGTGTGTGTGTGTGTGTGTGTGTGTGTGGAGGCTGTGCATACCTCTAGAAGAAGCAGGGTCCTTCTTCTAATTCCTCCTTTCGTCTCAGAACGGCTGCATCTCTTTGCATTTGGAATTGGTACATATGGGCTATTATAATTCTTTCCTCTAGACACTGAGATTTCCTGTATTAAACTTGATATTTTTGATGGACTTCTTGGGTCCACAGACTATAGATCTGGGTCGCTCATGTTTCTTCTTTGGTTGTCTGTCCCAAGTTTTCTGTAAATTAGATCAAGCTTCCTTATCATTTCTGTTAGTGTTTCTGCATGAATTTTTTTTAGAAATATATTTTGTTTCAATGAAAATTAAGTATTTTTCTCATGACTTTTGCAATTGAAATTACATTTACATGTTTCTGTACTTCCTTTGAACCTCATGGAATGTACTTTATAGTTATTTGGTGTTCAAGAGGCCAAACAATTACATGTGAAATTTTCTTCCCACCTTAAGCTGACCTTCAGCTGCTATGAAGGTAACTGTGAAGATCCAAGATTGGTGGCTTAAAGGTACATGGCAAAGGTTACTTCTTGACCCTACCTTTTGAATGTCTCATGTTCACTAATGTTTATCTGGGCAAGATGAGTTCTCAGTCCGTTTCAAAGCTAAAATTCTAGATTCTGTATTAGTAAACCTAGTAGCATCATTCAAGGACAGTTTTACACTGGCAGACCAAGGGACTGCTAAGTCTTAGCTGAAGCCTTTTAGTGTTTGGTGATTTCCAGAGTGTCGTCTAGTTCCCATACTGAGAACTAGGGTAGACTAGTGAGGAAAGATACATCTGGTCAACCAGGCCCATGGTGCAGCCAGAGCTGCCTTTGTATTACTGTTTTTCTTTTGGAATGTTCCTTTTCTACCGCCATATGACACATCTTTCACAAGACTACTCTCTCATCCCCTTCGTGGCGTTGGGAAATGCTATTAATTATAGAATTATCTGTTTATCTTTTATCCCAGGTATACACCCTGAATTTTCCTGAGGGAATAACCTCATAGTCTATGTGATGGTGTGAATGGCAATGGTCCCCACAGGCACATAGATTTAAGTGCCTGTTCCTCAGGTGGTGGAATTGTCTGGAAAGGATTAGGAGCATTATTGAAGGAGGTGTGTCACTCAAGGTGGTCTTTGAGATTTCTAGAGACTCAAGCCATTCTCAGTTAGCTCTCCTTCCCTCCTGATTGGGTCTTAAGACGGAAGTTCTCAGCTTACTGGTCCAGTGCAAGGCTTACCTGCCTGCTGCGATGCTCCCTGCCGTGATGGTTAGACTCTAACCCTCTGAAAATGTAAACCCTAAGCAAAGTCTTTCTTCTTCTGTAAGTTGCCTTTGTCATGTTGTCTTATCACAGCAAGAGAAAAGTAACCAAGCCAGTCTGTTTTTAAATACCTTTTCCTATCGATTTACTAAGTGTGCTGGTATAAAGAAGGACACTAACTGAATATTGCATGCTACATCTTACAGTGTGTGCAGTACTCTGTGTATAGTACTCTGTGTGTATATGAACTCTGTCTGAAGTTCAGAATGTTTCTGCGCAGTTTTAGGACTGTGTATCAGATGCATTTTAGAAACATACGTTAGCTTGCATATTCCGAGGGGATATGTACCATAATGGGGAACCTGGGTGTTTCGATGTCAATGCTGGCTGTCCATGAAGCTTGAAATATCTGCAGATGTGTGGGTATATACTTAGCCTATGTGCAGATGTGCGCATATGTGTGGACAAATGTACTTATGCGACAGTTCTCTGCCTTGTTTTATACAGCTGTCAGGAACAATAGAGGCTGAAGAGGGGGATTTTCTCTGTTAATACATTTAGTTCACTTTCCGGAAGAACTTGCTGTGGGCTGTCTCTAGCTCTTTCTATGCATTTTCAAATTTGATTGGGCTTGAAAAAAATTTGATTTACCTACAAGTTTTCAGACAGATATATGCAGAGCAGGTTTGAGGTGTGAGGTGCGCACTGCTCCAGGGCCCCTCGTTCTGATAAGTTATTTGACAGCCTGAGGCAAATGAGGTAAATTTCAAGCTGGAGTCTACATGCCAGTGAGGGAAAGGGTAAATTCTAGGGCTTGGACAGATTGTCTGGAAACTCTGTCCTAACTCCCAGTCTCTGCTTTGCCTGTAATTAAGAAGCCACCACATTTTCCACTTTGACGAAACACTCTCATGTTCTTTTTCCTGTTCGTGCAGCTTACATGGCTTGTCACCGGGAGAGCAATGCCTTCTTGTGCCTGTCACAACCGCCCTACATGTTATAAGGGCTTTCTTCCTGAACTCTTTCCTCTTTGCCCCAGGGAAGGCAATGGAGTTCTTCTCTCTTGTCTAAGTTTAGCTCAGCAGCTTTTAGTAAGTGAGCTGTGCTCTAGGCAGAATGAACAGGATGTGTTCTCTGCCTTCCACAAGGAGCAAGTGCAAGGAAGGATGAGGTCACTGCTCGGCGCTGCACCTATGCATGGTGGTTATCATTCCGTACATTTAGCTAGTGCTGTTGATTTGATTATTGACTAATTCCTAGAGATGGTAGTCTTCATTTATATATTTATGCAAAGCTAGAAGTTCTGACCCAGTATGGGTTAGATGGGCGAACAGATTCAAGATTCTCTCTCTTTCTCTCCACCTCTCTCTCTTTCTCTGTTTCTCTTTTATCCTATAGGGTATCATTTATCCCAGGCTGTCTTCAAACACTCTGTGTAACCAAAGATGCAGGATAACCTCAGACTTCTGATTGTCTTGTCTCTGTTTTGTGTAGTGCTCAGTACTGAACCGAGGGCTTCGTATATGCTAGGCTACTTCTCTACCAATTAGGCTATATTCCCAGCCTTTTAAAGCAGATTCCCACCCTCCACAATCTTATATATAACTGTCGGTGGTGGAGAGAATGTACCACACATAACCCAGATGAAGAGCTGTGCTGTCTCAAAGTGAAATTCGAGGGATAAAATGGTCTAAGTCATTACTTGTGACCTCAGTCGTAATATGGTTGGTTAGATGTGTCCTTTCTCCACAGACAAGAGCAGATGTCAGAAGGGAGGAAGGAGAAATACTGGGTATCTTGGGAGTTGAACTGGGGAAGGAGGAGCAGTGGTCATTTATCCTATCCACACAGGAACAGTAGATTTGAGGCTGCCTTATGGTTTCTGTTCTTTGTCATATTCTATGGCACAGGCTCTTAGTCATGGTTCTATTGTTGTGTAGAAACACCACGGTCAAGGCAACTCTTAGAAAAGAAAACATTTAATTGGGGGCTTACTTAGGGTCTCAGGGGGTTAATCTCTATCATCGTGGCAGGCAGTATGGTGCTAAAGCAGGCACTGAGAGCTCCATCCTCATCTGCAGATCAAGAGAGAGCCTGGGCCTGGCAGAAACTTTTTTTTTTTTTTTTTTTTTTTTTTTTTTTTTTTAGTTTTAGTTTTTCGAGACAGGGTTTCTTGGCAGAAACTTTTGAAACCTCAAAGCCCACCCCTTATAACATACTTCCTCCAACAAGGCCACACCTCTGAACCTCCTGATCCTTTCAAACAGTTCTACTTCCTGGTGAATAAGCATTCAAATATATGAGGTTCTTGGAGTCTATCTCACTCAAAACACCCTAGTTTATGTGGTCAATAAACTCTATACATGCTCGGAATCTACAACCCCACATCATTTATGATTTTGATTAAAAGTAGTCAGTTGTGTAAGTATGTTTTGTAGTCTAACCCTTCTTAAAAATAATGTCTGTTCATTTGTATTCAATTATTTTATCTTTCATAAGTGTTGGAGTGTGTGTTCAGGAGTGCATACTATGACAAGAGTGTGGCGCTCAGAGGATAGCTCTGCTTTAAGTCCTAAATGTCTACCTTGCCTTTGCCAGGCTAGTTGACTAACATACATCTGAGAATTCTACCTCTGTCTCCCATCTCTCTGTAGGATCACACATGCGCATCACCCAGCCCAGCTTTACGTAGCTTCTGGGGCTCCAAACTCGGGTTCTTAAGCTTGCCTAGCTAGTGCTTGACTAACAGAACTGTTCCCAGCAAAGCACGATGCCTTTCCATCTCTAGACTTGCGAAATGCATGTGATGAGAGACATCTTGTGACTGAGATTACCACCTCCTCCCCAGTTGATTTTTGTTGACATTTAACAAGTAAATCACTCTGAATTTCTGAACCTTGATTATGGGTAGTTGTGAACCACTTACTTTTCTTTATTCAAATGCTGGGACAATGTCTAAAGAACTCCAAGACACAGATCAAGTGCCTCGCATAAGATATGAACTTACTGAGTTACTGTCTAAAATCATAAACAGTGTAACCCTGGCCCCCTTTCATCACCCACAGAGAGGTCCTGGGTACTCAGTCCTTTCGGGACCAGTTTGCATCAGTGGAGGCTCGTCAGCACAAGCCCTATGAGCTGTGGACAGCTCGTCTCGTTTGTTTCCCTCCTAGGTCTTGCTGCCCGGGTGCCTTTTCATTTCTATCCATCCTTCAATTTCAAGTTTGCCATTCTCTCTTTTCTAACTCAGAGCCATTGTCAGAGTTGAATTTCACCATGAATACACATATGCTGTATCCTGATACCGAAGCATATAACCATCGATGTTGGGCAAAGCATACTTAATCACTAAATATTTCCTGTTCTCATTCAAATTCGTAATGAATTTTAATCAGGTGGAAAATGTCCTTAATTGGTCCAATTTGGAATTCTAAACTAATCCACTGAAATAGTGTGTGTCAGCATTGACTTTAAATCTATGCATTTCTTGTCTGTAAGGTGAAAAATTGACTGCTCAGAAGACAGCAGTCTTCCTCCATTTAGTGTTCCACAAAGAGACGACGAAATGGTTCCTGGAAGGTCTGACGGCTGTCACCTGTTGCTGCAAACAGTCATGTTTTGTATTCGAGCACAGTTAAATTTTGGAACCTCATTTTAAAATACCCCCTTTCTGGGATCACTGCTGTTCTAATCATTGAAATAAATTCAGGATCCCTGTGGTCTAATTCTGACATGCAGAGCTGACCTGCAACTGTGTTTTGGTGCCTCCCTAACTGAAATGCCTTCGTTTTCTACATGCTAAGCCATCTTTGCTTTTTTCACTACATTGCTCTACCTATATGTGTTTTCTCCCAGAGTCTGTCTTCTCTTTGTAGCTTATGTTCTGTTTTGTTCTTGATAATCTTGATCCGCATCTGTGCATTGGAAGGGAGTGGGTTGTAGTGGTGAGAAGGTGAGCCAGATCTCCTCATCTTCTTACTACTTCTATATAAAGCAAGTAGGGAGCATGCGAAGGGCTGCTGAGACACTGTGCAGAATGTCAGTGTCTTTACCGCATTCTGCCAAGGATTTATTACTGAAGTAAAATGTGTTTGTTCAATGAGATGAGACAAGCTTAGGTTGCAATGACTGAGAAGTCCCTTGTTTCTGGAGGTCTAGTTCCTACCACACATGGAAGTATTAACTGCTTCTTTCTTAAATCACAGGAGGTCTGTAAAACAGTCCATCCAATTTGGAGTTCCCAAGGATTTTCACATAGAGTTACCGAAGAGTAGCTTCTGCCAAGTGTCAAATTAGTATGCTGTTAGATCCAATAGTCATTGCCATTGAACTGAAACACCCATTATCGCCTCTCCGGGCTTTACAATTTGATTGTACTTTAATTGCCTCTCAAATTTGAGGAAGGCGAGGCGCTAAAGGGGTCAGCCGGTGGGTCAAATTCTGGAGCCACCTGTCTTTGGTTCATGCTGAAGTTCCAGGAGTGTAAGTGGTACTTAGAGTTGCATTCCTCCAATATTCAGTTTCTTTTCTGCTTGCTGAGTGTGGAGGGTTGAGCCTTCAAGAGTAGAATTCTTAGTATGATGAAGGACAGAAGACATATCCAAACTAACTGATAGAGAATCAAAGCACAGCGGGGCAAGAAGAAGCAAGGTAGCACGGCTCCTCTGGAGCCTAATGCCTACTGAACTCACATCCTAACAGCTACTGAACACACATGCTAACAGCTACTGAACTCACACTGACACAGGGGCGTACAGTGTAAGAAATTACCTTGAGCCTCAGAAGAGGATTTGAACTTTTGAATATTGTTGGGACTGTTAGAAGACTGTAGAATTTTGATGTTCAGAGGAATGTATTTTGCTTTAGGCGATGGCCATGTTCCTACAGGGAAAAAGGGCAGAATATTATGGGTTGAAGCTCTCCCATAGACTCACAGGCTTGAATATCTGGTCTTCGCCTGTAGGGTGAACCCTGAGTTGGGGCTTTGCTAGAGGAAATGGATCCCAAGAGTGGGCCTTGACGTGTGTCAGGCTGGCATTTCTTCCTGTTCCCTCTTTGCTTCCTGACTATGCTTCAACATTCATGCTCCTGTCGCCATGCTTTTCCTGACGTGATAGATTGTAAGCTTTCTTAAACTGTAGACCAGAATAAATCCTTGTCTGAGATAGATAGATAGATAGATGATAGATAGATAGATAGATAGATAGATAGATAGATAGATAGATTGGATGTATACCTGTGCATTAGTCTATCCTTCTGTCTCATCCAATGGGAGTAAAGCACTGGGATTTTTGCTCTGTTTCTATCAGTCAGTCCAGGTCCTCATTAACAAATCAATACATGAATAAAATGAAGTTTTGGTAAGCATCAGCCATAAAGAAGAATGAGATTATGCTATCCACAGGAAATTGGGTGGAACTGAAAATCAGGTTAAGCAAAATTAGCCAGATGCAGAACAATGCCATATGTTTTCTCTCAGATGCAGAATTTAGACATAACGGAGATATGGACATAGGTAAATTAACACATTTTATGCATGCTTGGAAATGTCATGATGAGAACGATTTGTTTTCCTGACCCCCCCCCCAAAAAAAATTAAAAAGAATAAGTGGTGGCTTAAATGTGGATTTCTCCTAATGTGGGTTCTGATGGGAACCTCTGATTTTCCTGCTGTCTGTGTTTAAACACACCAATGCTTGGTGATAATTTGAATAAGGCATTTAAAATGTATTAATTGAGCCAGACATTGGTGGCATGCGCCTCTAATCCCAGCACTCAGGAGGCAGAGACAGGTGGATCTCTGTGAGTTCAAGACCAGCCTGTTCTACAGAGTGAGTTCCAAGACAGCTAGGGCTAACAGAGAAACCCTGTTTCAAAAACAAAACAAACAAAAAATTTCATTCATTGTTATTTTCAGTGTAAATGCCCCCCACAGGCATATTTGAGTCCTTGGTGATGGCACCCATGTTTTTGAAGGCTGTGGAAACGTTGGGGTGAATGAGCTATCTGCTGAATGTAGGGCAATTGGGATGGGACTTGAGCCCTACTGCTGGTCTTCCTTTGGTTCTTGATCTATCAGGATAGAAAAACATCCTCCCTCACACACTCCTGCTGCTGTGGGTGGAGTTTCCCCAGTGTTTATGGACTAAATCCGCTGAAATGGGAGCCAAATTAAATCTTCCTGCCTTAAATTGTTTCTGTCAGATGTTCCAACACAGTGCAGAGACTATACAGTGCAGATGATTTACTCATTTAGTGATTGTCAATCATGCAATATGCCATTAGCTGTAGTTATTGCAATGTGCAACAAAACACCAGACCCTTTTCTTGTGTCTGCCTCAATCAATGCCTCCTTTCCTCTGTCAATCACGGTCACCTCCACCCCCCTCTGGTAGTCTGATTCTACTCTCTGTTTCCATGATCCCAAGTGAAATCATTCAGTAGTTGCAAGGAAAGCCAGGCTGCTTGTTTGTCCTGGCCTCCCTGCTAGCTTAGCCCCAAAATAACCACACAGAAACTGTATTAATTAAAACACTGCTTGGCCCATTAGCTCTAGCATTTTATTGGCTAACTCTTATTTTAATTTAACCCATTTCTATTAATCCACATATCACCACGAGGTCATGGCCTACCATCAAAGTTTCAGCATGTCTGTCTCCAGCGGTGAGTCTATGGCATCTCTCCCTCTCTGCTTTCTTCCTCCCAGAATTCAGTTCCATCTTTCCCACCTACCTAAGTTTTTCCCTATCAACAGGCCAAGGCAGTTTTCTTTATTCATTAATTAATACAAGCAACACATAGAAAGAAGGACCTCCCACACCATGCAATATTTGCTTTTCTGGCTTTTTTTGTTGATTACATCTTTAGTTTCTAGGTCTATCCAGGATTTATTGCAAGTGAGTATCTTTTGGATTTTTCTCTATCCATTCATTCTCTGTTGGAGATTTTCATTGCACTAAAGTCCAAAATCATCTCTTACCAGTGTAGGGGTGTAAGAATTTTAGAAATATAAGTAAAGGATATGAAAACACATAAAAATAATAAGGCAGAAACCATAGAATAATATCAGAAGGGTATTCCAGTGATGACTGAAATCCTGAAATCACCTGTGTTTATTTTTGCACAGATTTTATCCCCAATGAAATGGAATGAGGAAAAAGTAACAAAAGACTTTGTCAACATGATACAATAGATAACTCACACAGTCAATCACTTTATGACTCTGAGATATCAAATTATTAGCATTCTGTTGTCTATGTAGCAAAGCTGCTCTAAATACTATCCTGAAAGCTTCTCTTCCCCAGGTGACCTCATAATATCATAAGAAGGAGCAGAAGTACATTTGCCTATTCTGACCACCTTTCAGAATGGCATGGACCTACTTGAAACATCTATTTTAATGTTAAAGAACCAAGCAATCACATCTGAATTGGGGCATGCAACTATGCTTGTTGATCGTTTGAGTTACCTCCAAACTCTCTGACCATCAGACAAGGTGGAAATGGGTCCATCTTTCTCAGCTTGCACAATTGCTCCCCTTTTATTAATATTAATAAAGCCTGTACTTCTGCAACAGGGCAGATGATCACATCTGCCTTAGTTGAACACTCTCAGTACATGTATTATAATCATACATGCCCATGTCTTAGGGGCCTGGGAGGAAAAGAGATCAAACCTTTCAATGACTACCAACCTCTGTAAACAAAAAAAAATAAAATAAAATAAAATAAAAATAAAGGGAGAAAATATTTTGGGCTCTATGTCTCTGAGCCAATTTTTTGTCAAGAGGGTTCATCTGCAATTAGATAATACTTGGTGAATAAACATGTTCCTATGACTACAGTCTCCTGATTAAAAGAGGGGAGAATCGCCAGGGTTGGGAATGCCCTTTTCAGTTGGTCTAGAGTGCTTCTGAACAATTTTTAGTTATAACAAAATCTAAATTTCTTATCAAATATGTTAAATTCAAGCAGTCATAGGAAATGTCAAACTTTTCTTAGCATCATATGGTGAACTAAAGCGGTTACAAACATTAACCAGTCAATGCCATAATTCTAAAATGGAAGTTAACAATAAACACACAATTTGTCACATTACAATTCTCTTAAATCCATTCTAATCAAAAGACGAGAAAAGGTTTCTCTGATGAATGAGAGTCTAACCAGGATGCTGCTTTTAAGTAATTGTACCAGTCTCTGAGCATCAGCAAAAACCCCCAGGCTACCCTCCTCATGTTTGAAGAGGGGCTATAGTTACTCCTTGTAATGAGTGCTTTTTCCTCTGAAGGAAAATCGAGGTCTTAGTTTTCAGGTCCAATATTTCAACAGCAGATTGGATACCACACTGTCAAAACAAGTTCTGTGTCCCGAAGAGTAAAACAGTCAAATGTTCAGTCTGCGTTTCTGCTCTGGCTCAAAAGTAACCAGGAGTCTCTATGTCTGGAAGTCTGCATAGCAAGTCCATCCAGAGGCTGGAAATCAGTCATTGCCACCGTCTTCTTTCCCTTGTCAAACTGCAGCAGGTCGTTGTCAGTCAGGAGTGTTGGTTTAGGTACCCTTCCCTCGGCTTTCAGCATGGTGGTTCAAGGAAGTCAGAATTATGGGGCCTGGGAGGAAAAGGGATCAAGCCTCTTTCAGGAACCTCTTTCTACTTCTCCTATGGAGATCAGTGGGTGCAATGTCATCAGAGCTGGCATCCTCTCCTGTATATGCAGTCATAGCATCCAGATTCATTTCTTCCTGTGAAAAAAGCACAAACATATCCTCGATCCCAAATTAACACAGGGTCGGGTCTATTTCATAATTTAGTGCAAGGGGTTTTTTTTGTTTGTTTGTTTCTTTCATCTTGCCTTAGCAAAGGTCACCTTGGCTGACAGAAAAATGGAAAAAAAGAAAGCCTATTCAACAAATGATGCTGGCATAACTGGGTATCAACATATAGAAGAATGAAAAATGATCCATATCTTTTGCCACACACAAAACTCAAGTCCAAATGGATAGAAATCTTCAACATAAAACCCACTGCACTGAACCTCATAGAAGAGAAAGTGGGAAGTACACTTGAATGCACTGGCGCAGGAGACCATTTCCTAAATATAACCCCAGTAGCAAAGATACTGAGAGAAACCATTAATAAATGAGATTTCTTGAAACTGAAAAACTTCCGTAAAGCAAAGGACACAGTCAATAAGATAAAACCGCAGCCTACAGAATGGGAAAAGATCTTCACCAACTCCACATTGGATGGCTGATCTCCAAAATATTGTTAAAAAAAAAAAAACTTAAGAAAATGGTCATCAAAAGAACAAATAATCCAATTAAAAATAGGGCAGAAACCTAAACTGAGAACTGTCAATAGATAAATTTAAAATACTGAAAGACACGTAAGAAAATGTTCAACATCCTTAGCCATCAGAAAAATGCAAATCAAAACAACTCTGAGATTCCATCTTACACCTGTAAGAATTGCCAAGATCAAAAACACTGATGATAACTTATGCTGGAGAGGTTGTGGGGTAAAGGGAATACTTCTGCATTGCTGGTGAGAATGCAAACTGATACAGCCACTTTGGAAATCAGTATGGCAATTTCTCGGAAAATTAAGCAACAACCTACCTCAAGGCCCAACAATACTACTGTTGGGTATATACCCAAAGGATGCTCAATCATACCACAAGGACATGTGTTCAACTATGTTCATAGCAGCATTATTTGTCATAGCCGGAATCTGGAAACAACCTAAATGCTTCTCATTAACACAAATGATAAATGGGCTAAAAAAGAAATGAGAGAAACATCACCCTTCACAATAGCCACAAATAACATAAAATATCTTGTAGTAACTCTCACCAAACAAGTAGAAGGCCTGTAAGGCAAAAACTTTAAACCTTTGAAGAAAGAAATCGAAGAAGACACCAGAAAATGGAAATATCTCCCATGACCTTGGGTAGGTAGAATTAGCATAGTAAAAATGGCAATCTTATCAAGGGCAATCTACAGATTCGATATAATGGCCATCAAAATTTCAGCAAAATTCTTCACAGACTTTGAAAGAACAATATTCAACTTCTATGGGGGAAAAAAAAAAACAGGAAAGCCAAAACAATACTGTACAATAAAGGAACTTCTGGAGGCATCACAGTCCCTGACTTCAAACTCTACTCCAGAGCTACAGTACTGAAAACAGCCTGGTATTGGCATAAAAACAGATATGAGGACCAAAGGAAGTGAACTGAACACCGGCTTATCAATCCACATACCTATGAACACCTGATTTTTGATATAAAAAAAAAGCAAAAATATAAAATGGAAAAAAGAAAGCGTATTTACATTTATACAGACACTTGACTGGCCTGGAGCTGCAGCCTGAGGCTACCTTTTTGCAGCTTGGCTGTCAGGCCAGGCTAGGCTCATACCTGAAGCCAGGCCACCCAGCGGTGCGCAAGACAGACCAGGCAGTGCCCGTCCCTCATTGCCTGCTGGGTCTGGGTACAGGCCACGCTTTTATGTTTAACCCTCTCAACAGAGGCCAGTGTGAGAGGTGACTGACAAATTTACAGGCGCTCACCTGTCGGCCATTGTAGCAGCTCTGAGACTGTGGTGTGAGCCCGGAAGCTTGGGCTAAGGTATAGCATGCCAATGCTTACTATCCTTGCCTTTTTATTTTAAATCTTGTAATCACAAAATTAGGAGAAATTCTGAATCCTTTCCTCTGTTAAAAGTTATAGATTTATCTATTATAGCTTCCTTGGCTCATGGGTCAATTAGCCTCTCGGCATTTCCATTGACCTGCTCCGGGCGCTGACTGAGGGAGGTAGAGCCCTTTAAACTTCCTTGACTCTTGCCTTTCCTGGCTCCACTGTGCAGCGTGGGGCAGACTCGGCTGGCTACAGCACGTGTGCATGGACTGCCACACTCTCAGCGGTTCCCTAGGCCAGTGCTAGGACAAATGCCACATTTCCTTCATTCTTCCCCCTCCAGTCAGCAGCAACAGAGGCTGTGACTCAGCGACCAAAGCACCACCACAAGGCAAGGCAAGGCCTCTGCAAGTCCCAGAGCAGCCTGAAGGTGGCAGTGGATATCCCGCCAGCACATGGGCAGGAATATAATATTCACAAATCTCTCTGCCTTTGTTGCTGGTCCACTTTAGCTCCTCTAGCTATGAAACTACTTCCAAGCATCTGCACAGATAGTTGAATACTCTTTCTTTGTCCCATATCTACAACTATTTACAATTTTACTCTCGATTTTCTCCCTGTCTGTCTCTTTCCTTTTGTTATTATCTACTGTTTATTTCCAAGTGCTTATTACTCACTGTTAAAAATATTTTCCAACACGAGCTCTCTGCCGAAGCAAAATAATCCCAATTAAATCAAATCAGACCAAATTAAAAAATATCCAGGTTTAATTGGACTCCTGCGCTCTCGGTTTGTTCCGAGGGGAACCAGAAAGCTGCCAACGCAACCACGGGGGAGACAGGGAGAAACAACGTGTTTGCTTTTGGGGGAGCAGTTTAAATAGCCTGGGGGAGTGGTCTTGACCTTACCTGGGGAGTGGTCAAGGTTCAAGGGGCACAGAGACAGGGCCTCCAAAAGTAGAGGCCCGAGACCGGGATTTACACTCACCTCTTCACCTGTGGTCCAGTTTTCTTGCCGGCTTCCTCAATACTCCCCTATACGCCTGGCCACACTTCTGTGCGTTTTGGGGTTCACTTGTCAGCTCCATGTTTTGGCACTATATGTCGAGGTTCAGCCTTGACAAAATCACCCCTTACCAGGGTAGGGGCATGGGAATTTTAGAAATATAAGTAAAGAATATGAAAACACATAAAAATAATAAGACCGAGACCATAGAATAATATGGAGGGTATTCCAGTGATCACTGAAATCCTGAAACCACCTGCACTTATTTTTCCACAGCTTTTATATCCAATGATATGGAAGCGGGGGGGGGGGGGCGAGAAGGTAACAAAAGACTTTATCAACATGATACAAAGGATAACTCATACAATCACTTTATTACTCTGAGACATCAAATCATTAGCATTCTGTTGTTTTTGTACCGAAGCTGCTCTAATTACCATCCTGAATGCCACCCTTCCCCAGGTGACCTCATAGTACCATAAGAAGGAGCAGAAGTACATTTGCCTATCCTGACCACCTTTCAGGATGGCATGTGCTTGAAGGATCTATTTTAATGTTAAAAGAACCAAGCAGTCACATCCTGAGTTGGGGCTCGGAGCTATGATTGTCAATCATTTGAGTAATCTCCAAACTCTCTGACTGTCAGACAAGCTGGAAATGGGTCCTCGTTATTCAGTCTCCACATTTCGTCTGTCCATCACCGCATTCCACCTCTGCTGTTCCCATTCTACTCTCTGTTTCCGTGAGTGTAAATGAGGTCATGCAGTATTTGCTTGTCTGCGTCTGGCTTTTTTGTAGGTTACAGCATTAGTCTCTTGGTCCATCCAGAATTTATTACAAGTGAGATTCCTTTTGGTTTTTCACCATCCATTCTTTCTCTTTTGGAGATTTTCACTGCACTGGAGTCCAGGCCACGTTAGTAATGCTGCAGTGAACACGAGCATGCAGACATCTCTGCAATACTGATAACGCTTCTGGATTGGTACCCAGTAGAGAAATTCCATTATAGCAATGCTGACTGTACAGAATTCCATCTTCTCCACGCCTTTGCTGGTCTTTGTTGCCATCCCTCCTTTCTATCGCAGTCCTTCTCACAGATGTGAGTTGACATTGGGGACTTAATTTATATTTCCATTTGTTAACAATGCCGGACTTTTTTTTTCATCTGTGTGATTTATATATATTTTCAGAAAAGTCTGTTGAGATCCTTGGCTAATTTTGTAATTTAGCCATTTGCTTTGTGGCCTTATTGAGCAGTGTGTTTTCCTTGTGAGTTTTCTGAACTGGTTCTTTGTTCAGTTTCTGCTGTAGGTTTGTTCTAATTTGGGGATTTTCTTCATTCCTTTTGTAATGGTCTGCTCTGTCTCTTTAAGAGACAAGCCATACCCACTCCCTCCCTCACCCGCTGAAGACAAGCTGATCTTCAGCTTCTAGCCTGAGTCCCTTCTCTTTTCTGTCTCTCCTGTCAACAAGAGGCAGCTTCTGCCTTGCTCCATTCTCCTCACTTCTCCCCTCCCCCCTCCCGCTCTCTCTCTCTGTTTCTCCTATTCCTCTTTCTCCCCTTACCCCCTTTCTCCTTCCCTTCCATAACCCACTAAATAAATACCCCACCTCACTCTGCGTGATGTGCCTATCCATGTCTCTGTCTCTCACCCGCCATGTGGCTCCCTACCCGGGACCAGCCACCTCTGGAGACCTGCTGTGTAGACTCCTGGCATGCTCATCCATCTGTTTCTCCTCATGGGACTTGCTGCCCCTCATGGCCCACTGCAGTTACTTGGGGAACTGCACTGTCCCTGTCTGGGACTGACTGCTCTTGGGACCAGCTGACCATTGCCGCTGCTTGGGGACCTGCAGCATTTCTGCCGCTACAGCCACCTGGGGATCTGCAGCATTTTTTACTTAATCCATTTCATCTTTACTATGTGAAATTCTCTAATTCTTAAGCATTAATATGATTTCTGAAAATTAATGATATAGGAAGAGAAGTATTTTGAATATTTCTATGATTTTATTTTTCTGACAAAGGCCCCTTTCCTTCACAGACTGTCTCTATTGCCTTAGCTGAGCCTGAGGCCACTAATAGCTAAACATTTCATGAGAATTGATCCTCATCTTCAAGGAAGTTGCATCTGGCTGAGCAGAAAAAAAAAGTTAACTATAAAATCAGTCAGCTTTCTCCCCAAAGTGCAAAAGATATGCTTCATTATTCTAAGGAAACTTTGCTACGACTTTAGTGAATCGCTGGGATTCTGGTAACGTGGCAAAAATTTACTTCACTGTTAAAAACCTGATTTTCAATTCTAAACTTCCCTTTTGGTTGTATTTAGTAAGGAAAGGAGAAAATGTTCAATTTAGAGAAATGTATTAAATACACGATAGTAGATATTTTTCTGGTGTTAGAATAAGGAGTCCAAAATAGCTTCTTCTCAGAATGGGAAGAAATGGCTTAGGTGTCATGAGTGCCTGAGGTTGTGGGATATTGATGGACTGGATTCTGCCTGCCTGAGAAACAGAACAGGGCCCAGTTGTCACAGGCACCCGACGGAACTCCCCAAATAATTCAGACCATTCTAAACTGAAGACTATACTACTGATTTATAGAATAATTAATTGATTGCTGATGAATTCTAGCCTCAAAGGAACATAGGAGAAAATAAATAATAATGCTCGCTATCAGAATACCAGGTGATGGCTGTTGTTGTCAAGAGCAGGGCTGCAGTTCAGTCTTGAAGGTATAACATCGAGGCTTGTGTAGGCAGAAGGCGAGCAGCCATCCAACCGCAGAGGAACTGAGTTATTTTGAGGAGCAGCTTGAGAGTGTATTGGTTAGTTATTGTGACAGTGGTGACCTGTAACCCACCACCCCAGAGCCAGTGGTTAAACAGAGAGACTATTTTCAATGGCTTGGCAGTCAGCAGCGTGGGGCTGCATCATTCATTCTGGTACTCTGCTGTTGGATGTTCTGAATCCTCGTTGGGATAGCAGATGAGGAGAGACAAAGGAGCTACAGCAAGTGAAGTCCCCCCTTTCCCCCTGCTAGTATATGAACTTACATTTCATATTGTTTGGATCATCTCTGCCTAATGTCCCTTAGCCAAAGCAAGGAATGCCCATCATTTGGCTGGTTCCAAAATTGAAGTACAAGGAATTGCACCACTTCAGATTCTGGAGTGGTGTGTGACCATACTGGAAATTAACTGCAAGACCACTCACTTAGGAGAGTCTCCTTTGCATAATGGAGCCCTGTGATCTGCACTGTTTGAGCCTGTGGTTGTCTTAGACTACTTTGCAATTGAAATTCAGGAAAGTATTTCTTTGGGAAAAAAGTCCATGACCCCCACGCTTTAAAGAACAGATAGTAAGAATGAAAGGTTTTGTATACCCTGCTGTCTGATGTCTGCTATTCAAATCTGGCTCTGTAGCAACAGATGGATTTGTGTAAACAAAGGCATGTAAGTATTTACCAATAAAACTTTATTTACACAAAGCAGGTGGTTAGGACCAGTTTGAGCATGAGGACAAAATTTGACTCTCTGATTAAAAATTTGCAGGAATGTGCTGTAGCAGATAATGTTCTATAAACTCACCCTGGAACAACATCAGATGGTATTTTGCTGTTCTTATAGAATTAAATTAACCCATGCTGTCTATCCTCTGACCTATACCCTCTTACCAGGAAACTAAAACTAAATCAAATCCACAGTTCTTTCCAAAGCTGATGTTATTACAACATAATTCCTGTTTGTTGTATAAGTCGTCAAGTGTTAATTGGAAAATAAATTCTTAGATGCCTGACCCGTGCTTCTCTCTGGATTAGTAGTTCTTGGTAGATCCTGTGTGGCGCCCTGATGCTCTGGATCCTTATCACAGGGCTTGCACAGAGACTGTCTTCTGGCCTCTGACATCCTCTCTTAGCAATCAGAGGATGCTTTAAGATCAAGAGTAGGCAATTTTCTTTTCTGTGGAAGAAAAACGACTCGGCAAATTAATGTAGAAATGAGTCATTCGTTTCTATTTATTTACAGCTGGGAAACGTTTAGTGTCCAATTTATGAGGGAGATTTGTTCTTCCTCTTGCTGAGCAAAGGGCCCTATTCTTTAGCACACTCTCTAAATATTGTCTAGAAGATTTTCAGCTGAGTTTCACCCTGTTTCCTATTCGTCTCGTGTGTGTTTCCTTGTCCCCTCCTTGAACTACAGCTTAGGCTATCACTGGCTGTTTTAGGCCGCCTGGAAGCAGTTCCATCAGTCCTCTGTCTGAATGCCCAGTTATTCCTCCATTTGTGTAGGCGTTAGAGGCTCACCATGTAGTCCAGGCTGGGTTAGAACTCACGCCAATTCTCCAGCCTCAGCTTCCCGAGTGCCGAGATTTCAGGGCAAGTCACCATCCCTAGTTCTAATTCCTTAGGAAGCTTTACTGCAAGAATTCCTTCCTTAAATAGAGAGACCTTACTTTTCAATGTGTTCTCTGTATAAAAATCTGCACTGTTCAGGTGGGGCCTGAATTCCAGCTCCTTTCTTTGCATCTCCTCGTTGATGTGCTGGACAGAGTTTCTTTAGACGTGAAGATGAATAAGATGTGCTTCCTGTCACGTTCATATCAGGTGAACTGAATTCTCCCACGGCTTCCCTGTTCTAATTTTTTCTGCCTCCCTCTTTCTCTCCCCTCTCTTTTTCCTTCTCTATCAATATTTTTTCTCTCTCTTCCTCCCTCCTTTCTTTTGTCTTCTGTTCTCATTCTCTCCTCTCTCTTCCCTTTCTCCTCTTTTTTTGTCTGTCTCTCTCTCTTGGTCTCTGTTCCCCCCTTCAGCTTTCTATCCTACCTCTGCTTTTCTCTACCTATCTCCTTTCTCCTTTAGTCTCTCTAGTTTCTCCTCCTTTATCCCCCTTCCTTCCCTCCACTCTTTCCTTTCTTTCCCCCTCCCCTCCCTCCTTATCTCTCCAATGGAACCTAGAAGAAGCTGGTACAATTTGAGTCCTTTTAAAATGAGTTTGTCAGTGATCCTTGAGATTCAGTGGCTTTATTCGACAGATAAGTGAGTGTGAGCCATACTTTCATATTGTATTTATGAAAAGAAGCAGAAAGGGAGCGTAAAATGAAGCCCAGTAACTGAGTTGAGTTTGTTTGCAGGCTATCTATTCAAAGGAGCCAGGAACACTCCGTACTCAGAGACTCCTCTATGTTTGTCCAGGGAGTCAGGAGAATGTTCTTGCCTCAGAGTAGGACATGGCAATGCTGGAGCTTGAACCTGGCTCTGTCCACCACCCCCACCCCTTTGCCATACTAGTCCTGGATCCGAAGAGCTGTCTCAGCAAAGCACCTGGATTTTCCTGCCTCTGGAGACAGCAATGCCTCC
Source organism: Microtus oregoni (assembly GCF_018167655.1). Taxonomy (NCBI): domain Eukaryota; kingdom Metazoa; phylum Chordata; class Mammalia; order Rodentia; family Cricetidae; genus Microtus; species Microtus oregoni. Next base: position 39,619,075 of record NW_024543059.1, read on the forward strand.
TGCGGTGTAGCTCACAGGCTCCCTTGTTTTCTGTCTCTCATGGCACACTGAGTTTCTGCACTGTTTTTAAAGTAGGCCACAGCAAACCCCCAGACACCTCAAGTCTCCGTTTAAGTAGAAAATGCAGCATGTTCGTTGGTGTCATTATCTCCAAAGATGTCACAGGAGTGACGCTGGCTAGCTGGAGGGTTCTTTTCCTCCATCCACTACAGAGTTGAAAGAGAGATGATGGCTCAGAAAAACATAAAAGTCAAGTTTACTGACAAGCATTACCATCTTCCTGGGTGGGAAGGAGGCCCTGGCACTAGGAAGCACTAACTCCAAAGGGGACTATGTTTTTCGGGGGTCAAGTACTCCCCCCTCAGAGACCTCCCTTCTTCCCTATTGAGAGTAAGGTTTATCCAACCTGTGTCCTCTGCTTCCGTCCTCGTGCATGGAAGCAGATGCAACAGAGTCCTCTATTTCTCTCTCAGGGCAGCCGTACGGAAATGACTGCTTACCAGTGGCCTTGCCCTACTTTTCTTTGTGGTATAAGGTGTTGGGCAGGAAGGGTGGAGAAAGTCCTACTGCAGGTGGAAAGAGTGGAAACTTACAGGAGGGAAAGAATAACCATCCTCAGGTCTAGGGCCTCAGGAACTGTGGATTTAAAGCATTCTACAATTGTCTCTGTTGAGAAGCAGCATGAGTATCTAATAGTGCCTCTGTCTGCTAGGATTAGCCTAAGATTGTGCATCTGCGAACTCAGTTAATTCTCTTGATCAAGCTTCAGGAGAATGTGCACCTGCCATTCCAGTGTTAGAAAGCACTAGAGAGACAGAGCTGTGTGTAATTCCCATCTGCTGCAAGAAGTTCCTCTGATGAGGGTCGAGTGAGGCAGCAATATGCCATTTTATTGCTATGTTCCTTTAGTTGAATAATACTATTTGGTTTTCCTCTAAGCCCATGATCTAGCTATTCTCAGATTCTTGGCCCCTTTAATAGCATCAGTAGTGAGATCCATCTCATGGAATTGGCCTTAATTCCAATTGGTAAGTGGTTGGTTACTGCCATACCATTTGTGCCACTATTATCCTGGCATATCTTGCAGGCGGGTCACTGTTGTAAGTCACAGTGTTTGCAGCTGTGTAATATTACCTTTTCCTTCCCATAGTGTGCAGAGTTCCTTCAGTACTGGAACAACAGTCAGCTTACTTCTAGTTAGCACCAGCTCAGTTTCTCTATGTTTACTGACATGAATAAGACTTTTAATGTGTGTGTGTGTGTGTGTGTGTGTGTGTGTGTGTGGTGTGTAAAGATTTTGGGGAATTGGATTTAGGTTCTCACTCTTGTGAGACAAGTACCTTCCTGACTGGGGCATCCTCCCAGCTCAGGATGGATCCTCTCTTTAACTAAGGACCACAAACTTCTGATACATGTGCGCTATTGGTGTTTGTCAACTTAACACAAATCTAGACATACCTGGGAAGTGGAAATCATTTTCTTGACTGATGATTGATGTGGAAGGGCTCTACTCACTGTACCACCCCATACTGATGGTCTGGGTCTATAAGAAAGCAGGCTAAGCAAGTCCTGAGGAGCGGCACCATTCTGTAGCCTCTGCTTCATTTCCTGCCTCTAGATTCCTAGTTTGAGCTGCTGCCCTGTCTTCCCTAGATGTTAAAGTGTAAACCGTAAAATGGAGTGTGCCCCTTCCTCCCCAGGTTGCTTTGTCATAGTGGGTTTTTCCTTTTTTTTTCTCTCTCTCAGCTATAGATACCTTATCTATCAGGACCTAGTTGGACTCTGCCTAACAAGTGAGGCTTGGATTTCAGTCTTAATTCCATCCTTGAAAAACAATTTGAAATAAAGCTATTTTAGAGCTAGGGGGAAAGTATTATTAGGGAATCAGATTTGGTGATCCCACTATAGAGACGCTGTGTTCACTTTTTAAGAGTACAATCTTTCCTAACAACTTAAAAATTCTATCCACAAAGCTAGACTTAGGTTTCAGATCTGCACAGCCTAGCCCAGTACATGTAGTCAGTGATTATCGTTCAGGTGATCTTATAACTGTCAGAGCAAACAATAAGTGTTATAGATTCAATGCATCTGATTACAGGGTCAGCCTCAGAATTAGTCTCACAAATAAGCAAAACGTTTCAGCCTCTTTTAATACTCAAGGAAACACCAGTGCTCACAGGCATGCTAGAATGTCTACTACTTCTCCCCTGATGAGATGACAATTAATTTAGGAGGAGGAGATATGATCTAGACCTGTTGGGTGATATTCTAGCAGCCTGTCTGTGCTCTGTGAGTAAGTGGAGATGTTCATTCCCTTTGAAGATAGTTCCAAGTAGATGGCAGCCTTCTGGTCCATGATACTGTATTCAACAGACAGTGGATACCACTAGTGGGAAAAAACACTGTCTTCGAGTTTCTATTGCTATGAAGAGACACCTTGACCATGGAAAACCTATAAGGCAATCATTTAATTGGGGTGGCTCACCCACAGTTTCACAGGTTTAGTCCATTATCATCATGGTGGGAACATGGAAGCTTCCAGGCAGACATGGAGCTGGCTACATCTTGATCAGAAGGCAACAGGAAGTGTCTGTGACACTGGGCCATATCTTGGGCATAGGAAACCTCAAAGCCCACCCCCACCGTGACACATTTCCTTCAACAAGGCCACACCCACTCTAACAAAGCCACACCTCCTAATAGAGCCACTCCCTGAGCTTATGGGGGCCAATTACATTCAAACTACCACAAACACCAAGCCAGTATCTCTGTTTTCATTTCAAAAATACTATTGGAATCATGTTTGTGGCACCATATGGGCTAACGTTAGATAGTCTGTCACATCCCTGAACGAGAACAACATATAAAAATGAGGGAAGAAAAAGGAAATAACTCTTAGTCTGAAAAAAAAGGAAAGAAAACACCTGCTGTTACTATGGTTCCTTTTTTGACTCAAAAAGGAAAACCACTCTCTGTGTCTCTTTGCATGCTGATGCACAATATAATTTTTATGTTTAGTCACAGGTGAAGGCCCAGCCCTAATCCAGGAAGACAGGAGTGTGAGCCTGGAGTTAGCCAGTGTGGCTTTGTAAACTTGGGTCAATCACTTGACTTCACAGGTCTGTTTTTCTCTGTTGTTGACAATGTGTGTGGTTGGGAAGAATTCCCTACATCCCTCTCCCCACGCCCATTCTCTTGTTTCTCTCAGCATGTGGTATGCTGTGTGAAGTGAGGCCATTCTGGCAAGGCCCTTAGCTTTGCTAGGTGCACTTCAACTTCTCTGAAAGGAAGAACTCAACAGGCAGTCAAAGCGCTGGAATCAGCTGAGCCCGATGATGACCTTTTGAAGCAAGATAAAGGTGCCTGGGTCTGTTTTGTTTGAAGAGCGCTCCTGTTATACCTGAACCTCTGGCCCCAGATCTTAGCTGTTGAGCGGGTAAGCTGAAGCTGGAAGGCGTCTGGTTGGGAAATGTCTTGTAAAAGTCTGCAGACTGCTAAATGTGATATGAAACAGTCTGTATGGCCGTCAAGTCAGTGTGTACGTCTTATCCTTACCACCAGTTGTTAGCAGTGACTTGACAGTCAATTTTACAGGAATTGCCTTCCTCCGAATCCTACCAACTTTCATCTTTAATCAGTCTGCCCTTCCATCTATTCATCTATCCGCCCGTGGGACCCGTCATTCAGTCTGTTATAAAAGAATATCTTCTTTCTTTAAGGCAGCTACAGCTATAACTAAACACTCCAAATTTTGTTTCAATTCAGAATTCTTGATAATTTGCCTGGGGACATGTATTTCTTTCTCCACATCCCCACTCCTTACCACTTAGCTTGGGCTTCTTCCTAAGCCTCAGGTTAAGTTCCGTCTCAGAGGGTGGTCTGGAGACTCAAATGTGTTAATAGGCACAAAGCTGTTAGTGGTGTTTCCAGGCTGGATTAGCTCCCTTTCCTGTGGTTTTCGCCAGCTCCTTGCTGGCTGCCATCCCATTGCTTTTTAACACCTTAACCTGCCTTTAATGAATATGATGGTTTCTGTGGAAAGAGGTAACTGAAAGGACTAATTTAAACCAAATGGACATCCCAGCAAGGCTCTCGTGAAATACTAATGAATTGTTTGACAGGATAGAGAACTTGTATGGAGATACCAGGACCCAAAGGGGTCCTAACACGCAGAAGCAGAAAGAGATACTATTCTCAGGGGCTGGTTGGATATGTAAATCGGACTAACCTGCCCACAAAACTCTGAAGATGCAAAGTTGAAGGAGAAGCATGGTGTCTTCCTGACCTTAGTTGGTTGGCACCATACCCAGCTTCTAGGTCCAGTTCAGCTGGTATGTCCTCATATATCCCTGGGGAATTAACTACTGTTGAGGTAGTTAGTCCTTCCCAGGAATGAGCTCTGTAATTGCTTATCCATATCAAGCGGTCAGTTCTAAAAAGATGTACATTCAAGCAACACTAAATGGATTTAGCAGGTTGTGTTTATACATCCGAGTCTCACAGCAAGCCTCTGAGATGGGACACAGTCTGAGATTTTATGTATTTATATAAAAATGTGTGTGTGTCTAATAATACTAGTTGTAAAAAGGTATGTATTTGAGAGGGCATGAGAGAAATTGGATGGAGGAAAGTGAAAGATGTAAATATAGTAAACACTCCCCCCCCCACACACACACTAAGTCAAGAAATTATAGCTGTGGAGCAGTTCAGGACATTGCTTACTCCGTAAGATGGACACTTGTGAGGCTCACAAGGATTCCAGGTGCCCATCAGAGGAGGAAGCAGTGCTGGATGCCACCCAGACAGCAAATGTGAGAGTCAGTGTGGTTTTGTGGACCCTCAAATCCAACAGTTCTCAGTCTGTGTCAGTGAACTTAGGGGTCTTGATTGATTCAGCTTTGTTCCTCTAAGACAGGCCTTTCCATCTCTCAGGGAGTTTTAATCACTTCTGGACCATCTCCAGTTCTTACTGAGTCCTTATTGAGCTGTGGCTACTGGAGTTGACAGTTCTGCATGCTAGCATGCTGTGGTTGGCTTGTGGGGGTGGGGAGGGGGAGATAATGCATTTGTTTTCATGTCTTGTACCCTCAGTCAACATGAATGATATTTATTGGAAGAAAATAGTTTCATTTTTTTTTTTTTTTTATCGGCTGGGCCTGTAGCAACACAGGTCTTGTTAGCATGGGTGAGAATTTACACTTAAGAACCAAAGGGTGAAGCAAAGCTTGGAGAAATCTGACCTCATGCAGGACAGGTGGAAAACAAATGTCTGCATTCCACACATCCCAGTGGATTTATCTTAATGAACTTCTCTATTGTCTACATGCGGGCAGCCTTTGGTTTGGGGCATAGACACAGCTTAACATGAGGATCACTTATGACTGAGCAAGCCTGTGGCATTTGCACAGTCGTTTTAATGTCACCGAGTCTCAGCTGTGTCACCTGTGAGACAGGGATGAGTAGCTATGCCAAACAGGCTGGCCTTGAGGGTGAGTCATGCAACTGCAGTTGTTCAGGCTGAGTGTCTGGCACATGATAGAAATCGAATTCAAAAACCTAATTTCCTCTTCCCTGGCCTCCAAAGAGACAAGGAGATGTGAAGTGATTGCCATCACTGGGGTCCTCTTGAGATTAGTCGGAGGGGACCCCAGCAGACGAAAACTAAAGCTAGCCTTCAAAGGAGAAAAGCAAATATCAGAAAAAAGATGGGGTAACATAATCCATGAAGGAATAAGCTACATAACCCAGGTGTGTTGACTCTTGTCTGTCACTCAGGAGCCCGAGACAGTGCCATCCGGAGTTAAAGACTTCCTCCGATACACAGTTCATGAGGCCAGACTGGGGAACATGAGGCTTTGCCACAAGCGAACCAACCAACAGAAACAATTGTGAAAGCTGGGAGGATAGAAGATCTGTTCCCCCCGATTATTAGAAGACTAATTTAAAAGAGGACAGAGGATGACAGAGGGCAACTTCCCTGCTGAGGAGGTGGAGCATGGTTGGGGCGCTTCAGAACAAAGCATGTTAGCAATCAGAATAGCTATTGACGTGATCCCTTCTTTCCAATGGACTGGCCTGGGCTGGGCTGGATGAACTGGTCTGCTGGTGATGAACACTTCCCTTCCAGACATTATATTTTAAGCATGGCCATGACTGTACTGGTTTATTTCTTGTAACCCGCCCAGTGGGTCAGTTATTCCAGGGTCCCGAAGAGGCGCTATCTGAAAAAGACATGGGCAGGAGGAAGAAACGGAGACCAAGCAGGAGCCAGACAAGGTCCTGTTCTCGATTTGTCAAGGTCTCACTTTATTGGTGAAATGGTTGTGGCTTATATAGCTTTTGAATGAGGAATTTGGCTTGGGATGGGGGCGGGGGCATGGCAAGGGCAGGAAGGGGTCTTGCTGGAGCAGCAATGGTCACTAGTTGACACTTGGTCACGAGTCAGTCACAAGTCGACACACCTAGTGTTCTCTATGCAAGTGGAATTGTTCTTTTGTGATTCCACAAACAATTCTCTAGATAGTTGGAATGTGGGGCAGTTCCGCTAACAGATAGCTCTCAAGATAGTTCGGTGTGGGGTGGGCTCCACCAACAAACAGTTCTCAATACAGTTGGGGTGTGGGGCTCTCCACAAACATCCCCAGGACAATGGTCCCTGCTATAGTCTTTGGGGAAATGGCTCCTGACAATTTCTCATCAGATTCTCTTCTGATATTTTCCTCTACCTTGTCTGGGTGTGAGTTACATACTATGTCTGTCCTTCCAAGGCTGCCTTACTCAGATAAGAATGCTCAACCTTAGTTATTGGAAACCTCATACTTTTCAGTTGAAAAAAAAGTTAAAGCCCCAAGAGAGAGCATAAGGGGCCAATGATGAGGACTTTGGAATCGAAAAGCAGACAAAAAGGGATTGTGGGAGTATCTTGTGTATTACATGCTGCATCAACTTGGACATCTGTCCTGGTCTTTTTCTGTACGACAAGGATAACAATTTAGGCCTTATTGTGACCCTGGGGTTGAAATAAGGAGCCACCTGAAGAGCATGGGCTCAGTAATTGCCAGCTCCCTTCTCCATCCCCTGTGTTCTAACATTTAAGGGGAGGGTGATACCTCCTCCCTGCAGAAGAATCCTAGGGGCAAAGGTAAAATCTGCACACTCTTCTGAGCATAGCTGAGTTTTGCCTTTGCTCCTTCTCTAGTTAGTGTCCCTGAGGGAAGGGTGATCAGACTCCTCTCCTCACTGAGCCTGGGTTTGGGGGGGGGCGGGTCCTCCTCCAGACCCTGGTTGGAATGTAGGCTGGTATTTGGGGGCTGAGTCAGATAGCTGTCATCTCCATTATGAATAACTGTGACCAGCCTCCACCGCTCTGCAAATGTAAATAGCTCTCATATAGGGTGTATGCGTAGGCAATTTCCTTCCAGCTCGGACATGCCAAGACTATGGACGGCTGTGGTATTGTGTTTTCTCTCACTGTTACTCGTTCTTCAAGTAAAGAAAGGACATGCCTCCAAAGCCTCTCCTCTAGAAGTAAGGAAATGTTGAAAGGGGTTTTCCTTTCTCATTAAAACTTCTTTTTTATTTAACAAGAACTAGGGAAGAGAGGAAATTTTAAGACACTGGGAGGCACCAGGCCAGACATGCAGATGAGAGATCCAAGAAGTCTCAGGCCTGCTTCCCTGGGCTGGGCTCTGCTCTGTGGCCTAGATCGCCTGATGGTGTATATTTCTTGAGTCCTTTCTAGTACAATGGTTTTTGACACTGTGTGCATAATCCCTACAGTCTTGTTTATTTTGTGTTTGAACCCAGGGCCGTGTATACCAGGCAAGCGATCTATCACTAAGCCCCATCCAAAGCCTGGTGTGATGCTTTTAGTGTTTTCACAAATGATTGTAACCACATAGACAAACTTAGAATAGATGTGATGGATAACTGTGGACCCAGGCTTAGCATGCTCCATGTTTACCTTATTTGAGGAAGCCTGTACATAGCACTGAGGAGCCTCGGATGTATTACTGTTCCATCACTGTGGGGAATCTCTGACACAAACGAGGAGGATTCGTTTTGACTCGCTTTCAAAGTTTCTAGACCACCAAGGGAGGGAGGCAGAGAGAAATGCCATTGGTAGTTGTCTTTCTCCTTTATCCCTTCTATGCTGTCTAGGCCTCCTGTCTATGGTCTGATGCTGCCTGCTTTCAGTCTTGGTCCTCCCCCCTACCCCCAATCTTAGTTAACCCTCTCTGCAAGCCCCTCACTGACAGGCTGAACGCGAGTCATGTGCTTTATTGACCTCCAATCTTTGCAGCCCGATATGATTGATAGTCAAGGTCAACAGGAAGTTGCTCTTGGATTTCATTCTTCCCTCCCATAATTCTCCTTTTTCTTATATATGAAACTTCTTCTTTCCATGTATGTTTGAATACTATTGCTCATGTTTATATGTCTATAAATGTAGATTGTGTTTAAAGTGTTTTTACATTTATAAAAGCAATGACATATTATATATGTTGAACCAATGGTTACTTTTACTGCTGAGCATTTGTGTGTGTGTGAGAGAGAGAAAGAGACATGTGCCTGCACTGTTGTGCATACACAAGGAGTTATAAGTGCACATTCCTTGTTCTACAGCAAGTGCGTGCATGCAGGCACACATGCTCAGTCCAGAGGTCAAGCCCAGGTTTCCATTCTTGGTCACTGCTAACCTTGCTTTTTGAGACATTAATGATCCTGGGGGGGGGGGGGGGACTTCATTTCTTGATGTCTCTCCTGCTGGAATGACCAGCAAATCCTCATTTTTTTTTAAACTAGGAAGCTGGGGATCAAACTCAAGTACCTATGCATGGCACACAGCACTTGTGGTCTTTTCCAGGCATGCGTATGTCCTAGTTCATCCACCTTAATGACTGGATGTGAATCAGTTGTGTGAATTGTCCACATTGTACTTAGCCCTTTTCTTGTTGAGTAGGTTTTACAATAGAAAATAATGCAGGAATTAATGTCCTGGTGAAATCTCTCTTGCCGTGGACATCTTTCTCTTCCCTTAAAGTTGCCAACTTGCTGCTAAAAGTTGGAAAAACCACTCTTCCAATGACTTACTCCTAGGCTTATTTATTTTATCATGACTCGTTAACGCCAGCTGTGGTTAAGAATCCCAAATTTGCTATTTTCGTTCAGATGGCATACATCACATACTCAATTTTAGCAGAAAGATGGGCAACCCGCTGTCAACAAATTTCCTATTGTATGTGGGTAGCAAGCTTATGCAGTTCATTACTGTTGTGTGAGACCTTGTGAGTGTTGTCTCAGGCAGCTGGGCTGTGGTGATTCACTTGAATCACCTTGAAGCCTGCTGGATGCAAATTCCTCTAAAACAGTGTGGCTCTTTTGAGCTTTTCTAATCTCTTTTCTCTGTGCCTTGGAGCACTTCTTTCCTGATCAGACCGAAGCACCCATGTGCTCCAACATTTTAACTTTTTGTTTGGCTTCCTTGTAGGTAGAGCTGCCTGTGTTTCATTACTTGCCCAGAAATGCTATAACCCGAGAAAAGATTTGCTCTTTGAATTGAGCTGGGGTATTTTTTTGTTGTGCTTGACAGTATTGGCACTGAAGTAACGTTGGCTTTATGTGGACTGTGGAAAGAAGCTTAGTGGTTGAACTGAAGAACTGAACAGTCTGTCTTATTTTGCATCCTCAATCAAAAATTCACAGGATATAAAAACTTTCATGCAATCACAAGTTTGTTTAGCTTCTAGAGGGGGTGTAGAATAGGGGATATTGTTGTCTATACCTTTAAGAGTATGTCAGAACCCTGGTGTCCGCACATGGTTTGAGACTTGTGTTTCAAGATGGAGATCAAGAAACTTCAGCTACTTGTTCAGCGTGGGAAAGCAGCAGGGTCTGAGAAACTTCACTTGACAGCTCAGAGTCTCCCATTCCTCTCCTCAGCATCACTGCACCAGGGACCACGCTCTTCACATATCCACAACTCTTCAGGTCATTTTACTGGCTTTACTGTAAAATGGACAGGAAAAAAAAACAAAAAAAAACAAATGAAATCATCTAAGATTTTTAAAAAGTAGTAATTTATGGTTTGCCATTTCATGCATATAAACAATTCTTTCTGGCTGCATTCATTGTACCGCCCTTCATATTTCCTTGTTCCCAATTATTTACTTAGTTACTTACTTAGTTCTTTAGTTAGTTTTGGGTTTGCAAAGCACTGGGCTTAACTAGGGCCTCCCATGTGGTCACGAGAGGGAACTATAAACTGGGCATGAGTAACTCACTAGAGGCTACATCAGTTTAGTGTGTGTGTGTGTTTGAGAAAGGGTTTCTCTGTGTGTAAACTTGGCTGTCCTGGAACTCCCTCCAGGTACCAGGTTGACCTTGAACTCACAGAGATCTGCTTACCTCTGCCTCCAAAGTGCTGGGATTAAAGGCGTGCACCACCATTGCCCTGCTAGTGGCTTCATTAATAAAGAAAATGCCTTTTGCTCCCTCAGCCTCTTTTGAATGCCTTTGGCTTTCCTGGTGGTCCAGGGTCCCATGACCCCTTCTCATTCTGTGGTTAACTGCTGACCAGTTCAATCTCCTGTAGGCCCCTGCGCAGGTAATCTCAGCTGCTGTGCTGAAGGTTTGTAAGGATCCTGGCTTTGTCATGCATTTAAGACTGCAACCCATGGCTCTCTTCCCACCATCCAGCTCTTACACCATTAGGGTCCCTCCTCTACAGTATTCCTTTAGCTTTGGAGGGTCTGATGTTGGTGTGCCATTGACTAAATACTAATCAGATGTAACGTCTCATTTTGAATTACCCTTTGTATCAAGTGGACTTAATAACCTATGAGAGGCTTGTCAGAGAGAGAAACTATAACATACCATCATTCAATTATAGATCGCAGAACTGATCTAGTAGTAGTAGCAGTGGGTGGTATCGGTCCTGAGTGACACATTTTTCCTTTTCAGATATCCTGCTTTTATAGAGTTTACATTTCCCATTTATGTAATGATAATTGTTGTTCTTTATGCAACACCTCAGAGCTATAAATTATTATTAAATGGTAACCTTTGCTTATAATATCTGAATGCAAGCATGATGATATTTACTCAATTCAGCAGATAGCAAGCGGAGGGATTACATGTGTGGTCAGGATAATCATCCTACTTCCTGATGTGTTTTGCGAGTGTTCAAAGGTATTGACGTTCATTAGTGCTTGGGATGGCAAAGTTCTCTTTCCAGTATACGCCAATAAATTAAGTAAATCACAAATATTTATCATGAATTTTGTTCTACGTTTAAATAGGTAAACTTAAGCAAATGAAATTAAGATTTAATGCCTAGTTTTTAAAAAAAGTATTCTTTTATTGGGGTCAATAGCACACTGTGTTTGTGTGTGTACTGAGAACTTAACATTAGGCTACAATCTAATTGCCTATTCCTATTTTGAAAGCCAGCAATGTACACTGTTACAGACAGCTTATTTCATGTTCTTATTTTCCTGTTGACTCCTAGGCACAGTTAAAGCGGTCATGTTGTAATGCCATTATTTTCTAATTAGTGTTTCCTATGGAGATTTTTATTTAAACTCTATATTGGAGCATAAGAGAAAGTTAAACTAAAGAGAATGCCTGGGAAGAGGATGTGGTCACACTTGTGTATGGATATCAAATCTTGTCAGTAGAGGATACATCAAGTCAAGCATGTGAGATGGATTGACTGGTGTGAATGTTATATATACATTTTCCTTTGTCTTGGCTAAGTGTTGGGAAGTTATTCCAAGTCTTTAATGACTAGGTTTTGGTAGGTGTTTCATTCATTGCTTATAAATTATTAGTTACTGATAATTGAAAGCCATTTATAAAATGGACATGGTTAACAACGATGGGAGTGTAGTACCAAGCCTGGCTATTTGTTTCTTGGTGGCCCTTCTCCACTAAATACTAAGTTCAGAGGGCTATTAGACAGCTAATATGTCACAATTCAACATTTTGATATCAGGTAGGCAAATGGAAGAATTTTCAATGCTGTAAATAATTGGTTTACTTATTCAAGAATAGGGTTAACCTCAAAGAGGTTGGAACAGTGCTGGGAAACATCACCAGGAACAGTTTGGCAGATTTGAGAGTATAAGTCAGTCTGGATCAGTCTGGAGCACAGAATGACAGTGTTGCCTGGCGACATACAGAAAGAGAGTGGGAAGTGGGTACTTGCTGAAGGTCTGTGTCTGAATGTTCCCCGCAGAGGAAATAGGGTAATGTGAAGAATCTTCTTACAGATACCTTGTGGAAAAAAAAAATCGATAAATATTTGTAAGTTCATTTTTATATTAGAGTCAATCGGCCTCTTTCTCATAGTCACCCTGCAACAAAAAATTGTTTAAAAAGAGGGACTTCTTTAAAAGAAGCAAGACATAATTCTGTAAGTAAATCTAAGGTGGATGTTGAGAGCTGAGGACTTTCTGACAAGAGGCTGCCGGGAAGTTCTGAGTTGTGTTTCGGCAAAGTTCCCAAGCATCAGAAAACCGCCCAGCTAACTCATTTTCATCTGACGTTTCTGAGCTTTCCGTCTCTCCTCAGTGATGGAGATAAAGGACGCGCTTGAAAGACTGACTGCAGGCTTCATTTTAGGTTCTGCAGAAGAAGTCAATATCAGATTTCAGAGTCTGAGGATGTGTCCCACTTTCATGGAAAAAAAAAAAACCTCCTGATGTTTATAGCAGAAATCCTGAGTTTTGTAGATATTATTGGATTAGATGGTAGCTGCGTGGGGCTTCCTCCAGGAGACCCTCAAAGACGCTGACTCTTCCAGCCCATCACATTTTACCCTTATGGAGCCGATTCATGGCTATAATGTCAGTGTCCATCAGGTTGCAAGATTGGCTACGAGGCAGATGACAGAGACTAGGTACAGAATGACCTTTAGTCATTGTTAAAATATCCTTAAAGGACAGCCCTGTGAATTCCTGTCAAGCCCATGGCTGGATGGCATTTCTGGGACCTCAGGCTCCTGGTGTGTTACTGGCTTTATGGCCAGGAGGGGCACTAGCATCCATTCTTATTCCTACCCACCAACTTCAGCCTAGATCTCATTCTGCTCCACTGTGGACCCAAATGACGGTCCTTGATGGGAGGGTGTTTGGTTGTTCCCCCTCTAACCCACCTCATCCTTGGGCCACCTAGAAAGGAGGGTTAACAGGAAGGCCAAAAAAACAGTACTTTTTTATTTTTTTTAAGATTTCTTCGAAATTTTTTTTATTGTTTTAATTGAACTATATATTTTTTTCTTCACTCTTCTCCCTTCCTTTCCCCTCCCCTTCTACCCTCTCCCAAGGTCCCCATGCTCTCAATTTACTCAGGAGATCTTGTCTTTTTCTACTTCCCATGTAGATTAGATCCATGTATGTCTCTCTTAAGGTTCTCATTGTTGTCTGGGTTCTCTGGGATTGTGAATTGTAGGCTGGTTTTTATTTGTTTTATGTCTAAAAGCTACTTCTGAGTGAGTAGATATTATATTTTTATTTCTGGGTCTGTATTACCTCACTCAGTGCAGTGTTTTCTAGATCCATCCATTTGCCCGCAAACTTCAGGATGTCATGATTTTTTTTCCTTGCTTTATAGTACCACATTTTCTTCATCCATTCTTTGGTTGAGGGGCATTTAGGTTACTTTCTGGCTATTACAAGTAATGCTGCTATGAATATAGTTGAGCTCATTTCATGGTGGTATGACTGATCATCCTTTGGGTACATACCCAAAAATTGTATTGCTGGGTCTTGAGGTATTTTGTTTCCTAATTTTCTGAGAAATTGTCATGCTGATTTCCATAGTGGCTGTACCAGTTTGCACTCCCATCAGCAATGGATGAGTGTTCCCTTTACTCCACATCTTCTCCAGCATAAGCAGTCATCAGTGTTTTTGTTCTTGGTCATTCTGACAGGTGAAAGATGGAATCTGAGAGTTGTTTTGATTTTTATTTCTCTGATGACTTTAAATTTTTGAAGAAAGAAATTGAAGCAGACACCAGAAAGTGGAAAGATCTCCCATGCTCTTGGGTAGGTAGAATTAACATAGTAAAAATGGTAATCTTACCAAAAGCAATCTACAGATCAATGCAATGCCTATCGAAATCCCTGCAAAATTCTTCACAGACCTCAAAAGAACAATACTCAACTTCACATGAAAAAGCAAAAAACCAAGAATAGCCAAAACAATCCTGTACAATAAATCACTACCTCCTAGCTGATTATGTCTGGATCCCCACACTGAAATTCCTAGTCAGGTGGTTTGGTCTTGTGTTCAGTTACATACTGGTTTTTTCTTAAAATTATCTAGATCATTAAATGAATAGTCAATATCAGGGAGCTGGCTCAAGGCAAGTTTTATAAATTCACAGACCAATTTAATAGCAGCACCTGGTAACTTGGTGGCAATCTGGACCCTCAGGCCCCAAACCCGTTTGAGTTTGTCAGAAACTTTACACAGGCAACATCTAGCAATCTGCATTTTATTAAGCCCTCCAAGCGATTCGGATGCATGCCAAAGCTTGAGAAATGCTGTCTAGACTAGGCTTGGAAGGTGGGAAAAGAGGCCGAGGGTGCACTCCCCATTCAGAAGGAGGATGAAGTTGTCCAACGCTAGGAGGAGACGAGACGTCAAGCACTGGGGAGCAAGCAAAGGACCATGCTGGCAACCAGCATGGCAGGGCAGAGGGGCTTCTAGCAGGAGTGCCTGTCCACTGGCTTCCAGCAGGACGACTGGCTCACTGCAGGCGGCTGGAGGACAGTCAACACATAGTGTATTTGCCATGCTCTCCTGGGGTATCCATGCCAAATATTTAAAGTTAACCGAGCAGAGCAGCCTTCTTCCTGCACTGGTGTTTGGTGTTCAGTCTTTTAAAATATAGTCCTCTAGGCAACCATTACTGCACAGTGAGTACCTGACTTCCTAAATAAATCCCGTTTACCACTCCGATTAAAAATGGAAGACTCTAAGATGTTCTCCACTTTCTTCCTGTCCATATTTACTGAGCACTGGTTCCATTTGAGTGATATAGACATATATTGTACATCAAACACACAATTTAAAAGTTTTAATATCGTTGTTGAGAAAGTAAAATGAGACAGGTGAAATAAGAGTTTTAAATAATTTTACTGCATGAAGAATATTCAAGGTATTATTTCAATATGTAACGGGTATGAAATTATTAATGAGCTATTTTGTCCTTCTTTTTGGGGTGTGTCTTTGAAATCCAGGGTGTATGTTTCTCATGGCAGCACCCCTCAGTCTATGTTTATCCTGTCTGGATGTTCGGTAGCCACATGTGGTTAGTCATTGCCCCGTAGTACAGAGTAGGTCTAAATCTTGGGTCAAGGACAAATGTTGAGCCTGGTCAGAGCCTCAGCAGACTCACAATTCAGGGAGTTTGTCCCAGTCAAATGCTTTTCAGCACACAGACTGCTGTCCCCCTGCAAGTGCTGTCAGCAGGAGCACAGTCAGGGGTTGATGAGAGGAGTGTGGGGTGCCTGATATTCCTTTAGGGTTGTCTCATGTTCTCATCCCCTAGCTCTGTCTTATTTCTCTTCAGATCAGGCATGACTTCTAAATCAGACATGGGGCTGCATACTGACTTGATATTTGCTTTTCCTGCTGAAAGAGCTCTTTTATAACATCAAGGCTTTTGTCTCTCTACTACCCTGGGCTTAGAAGAGCTCAAGGGTTTGGGAGGCAATGGTGAGCGTGATAGTGGCCTTACAGCCTGGCGCATCACACCTTCCCGTTCAGTCCTGTGGCAGCTGTAATGGACGGAATAACTAACATGGCGGTTCGAACCCCATACCGCTGAGCTAAGAACTTCATCACAGATTTTGCATTTAGGTCCCAGTTTGCAATCCTCTCTCCCTCTTATTTTCTCCCACCCTCTATTCCTCTTTCTTCTAATCTTTCCTTTCTCGCCCCATCTCCCCCTCTTGGTCTCATGTAGCATAGGCTGGCCTTTAACTTACTATGAGGTCAAGGACTGAACATGAACTCCAGATTCTCCTGCCTCCACTTCCCAGGCTCTGTGGTTAGTGGCGATGTATACTGAGACACTCTGCTTCAGAGCTCAGATCTGCTTCACTTTCTTCTTCTTTGGGAGACCAAACCTTGCCTCCTCTACTTCCTGGCCTTCTTGGTGTGATTTTCTGTTCTTCTCTGCATTGACTGTTAGATAATGTTGGCCTCAGGAACTGAATATGGAATTTATTGACAGGGTTGGACTTGCTGTCAACATGTGCACTGGATTGCCCAGAGCACCAAAAGAATGTTTTGATTTCTACAAAATTTACTGGGCTCCAATTAGGGTCCATATATGTCAGTTGATACTGTAAGATACTGCTGGGGGAGCCAGTGGGAGGGAACTGACCGACTGAGTCATCTCTCAAGATGGGAGAATGTTGAGTGGATCACACGTTTCCCAGTTATTTTGAAATCTTATCCAACCCCAGATCTATGGTAATTTTACAGAGTTACCACACCACCACAGGCACATGCTCAGATGCTTTGTAGTAGCCGGCTCAAAAATAGTAGTATTAACAACCACTGCTTTAGGATGCTCATAAAATCTCTGGGCCAATAATCCAGATAGAGTCTAGCAGGAATGGCTTGTATCATATTTGGTCCTCAATCAGGAAGGCTTCAAGGGATGAGGAGAGGCTAACAACTTGTAGGCAGAGTCAATTGAAGGCTACTTTCTTTAGCTGCCAAGAGCATTTGTCTATGCCTTGGAGGTAGACTCATTTGAGCACATTGGCTGGTATGTGCCAATGACCACACCTCCGAGTTCTCAGTTTCTGGTACTATAGTACCTAGGTTCTGAAACATGACTAGATGTGAAATCCCCAGGCCCAGATTCCTCCAGAAGCTACTCAACTTCTCACAAACCTTGGCAGTAACATACTGATGCTACATTTTGTTAATTACATAGATCTAAAACCAGTCCATCAAAGGCAGATTAGATTGGACTTCCGGGTAGAGGTGGTGAATGAAGCTCATTGAGGATCAGCTTGTGGCATGGCAGAACATGTTACAGCCAACTTTGGAAACTCTGTACCCCCACAGGGAAATGCAATTTGCATCTGGCTGTGAACAACAGGGTTGAGTCTCTGGCAGGGACGCAGATAAATCATGTAATCACATTTTGTGTGCATAAGAGATCCCTAACACAGTCTCACACTTCCCCTCCCAGGGCCAGGGCTTTTCAGTAGGGCAGTCTCCATACATCTGTCATTTTGTTGTAACCCCACAGGGTTTCTTGAAAGGATATCGTTTTGTTTGGCAAACTCTGATTTAATCCATTCACTCAATGTCACTTACCTTTGGAAATCTTCTCTGACCCGTGGATTATGGTCCCCTGCTATGTGTTACTGTGGTACCTTGCTTGACTCATCTGTATTGTCTAGGATTAAAAAGAGGGAGGGGACTTAATTGGGGGAGGGGGAGGGAAATGGGAGGCGGTGGCGGGGAGGAGGCAGAAATCTTTAATAAATAAATAAATAAATAAAACAAATAAAAAAAATGGTCATTTGTGTCTCTCCATTGTAGAATCCATGAAGCCAGGCTCAATATCTGCCTTCTCTATCATATTCCCTGTATGTGACATGCTGTTGAAATTTGGTTTCTATCTGTTCTTGTCACTTGTATTTTCTGAAGGGAACTGGGCAACCCAAAGAAAGAAGAGGACCACATATATTGTGATGCTGTCCCTCTCCTTTTCATTTCCCTTCTCTGCCTCTTTCTCCTTGTTCTCTTTTTCCTCAGTCCCCTCCTCCTTCTTTAATTCTTCAGTTATGGAGGTAATCAGTTTAGCCTACTTGTTAGATCTCTGGACAGCTGTGGAAGTAGACTGTGTAGGAAAAACATGGAGGTCTCCAACTTATGGATGAGCAATAAAGAAAATTACCCCAGGCTATCTGACTCAGAGAAGCCAGGCTTCGCTATGCTGTAGGCATTTTACCACTGATTGAACTCAGAACTTGTGTATCCAAGCAAGGTAGGAAGTCTTCCATTGAACTGGACTCCTGCTCCCAGGGACTTTCTCTTGTGATGTAAACTGCTGGGAGAGCCAAGATGCCAGTTAAGCTTCCCTTCAATCTCAGGAAATGTTTGCACACATTTCTAGGGTGATGTATCCTTTGGTGGCTGGCTGGATTGTTTTCTGTTTTGCTGGGTTTCATAGTTTGAGTCTAAAAGTTAGATAAAGACAAGAAAAAAAAAGTTAGATATGACAAGAATTAGGCATCTCCTGGATATTGAACTCTGAACAATAATCCCTCGTTGTTCCTTTCTCAATTCTCATGGTCCTCAGCTAGCAAACTAGTAGAGATTGGGGGTGGGGCACTATTCAGGCAAGAAGAGTGGGGCTGGAGAAGGAAGTCAGTGGAAATGAAGAGATGAGTTAACATGGAGCGACACACTAAAAGTGTGTTTTTCTGTAATTCTATTGCATTTTGATTTCATTTACAAAGAAGAAAATGGACGCAGGAGCAAGAGATTTCTCTGTGGCCCATAGCTGGTTCATGTTGGGGCTGGGGAAGTGGCTTAGTGAGTCTGTCTATAGCACCGATTTCTTTCTCTTCCCCTTCAAGAGCCATGGTCATACACATCTAGGAGTATTTCCCCAGCACCCCGGGGGCTTTCCAGTAAGCAGTGAAGGCCACTGAGCCTCACCAATCACTATTCTCTCAGGACCTTTTGGTGTAGAATTACACAGAAATCTGATCACATTCGCTTCCTGAGCCTGCTAAGTAAACTGTACACACTGGATGGCTTCCAAGAGTGTTCTCTCTCTCTCTCTCTCTCTCTCTCTCTCTCTCTCTCTCTCGTGATTTTGGAGGCTGGGAGCTCAAAATTAAGAGAATAAACAAAATTTCCGAAGGCTCCATTGGAGAATCGTTTTGTTGGCCATTTTCAGCTGTCTGAGGATCCCGGTGTCCAGGCTGTTGGTATCTGCGGCTCCTGGTGTGACTTCCCTTCTAGCAACATCTAGTAAGCATGTGCCCAGGCCCTCCATTGGTCTTTTCCTTCTTCGTATCTGTGCGTCATTTCTTCTAATAAGGTTATTTTCATTGTCCTTAACGTCCACTGTATACCCAAAGAGCACCAAGCAAAGTGTCTGTTGGTACCTATTTCCCTAATAAAATCACATTCTGAGGTTCCTGGTGGGAATGAAATGCTGGGCGGGGAGGCGCCATCAGTCAGTTGTGCTCGGGTATGGCTGAAGGATTCAGCTGGAATGAAGGGATGTATTTAGAAGTGTGCCTTCAGCGACACCGTGTTCTGAAAGTTTTCTCTAATGCCTCCAATTTGTATTTTCTTTTCATCTGGAATTTCACAAGTCCTGAACCCAGAGCTCTGGGTAGCCTCACCATCACCCGTGAAGGAGGAAGAAAGGAGTTTCTGCGCCATCACTTCCATTTTGTAGGGAGAGAAAGAACACTCCGTTCAGGCAGAATCCCTGAAGTCAAAACAAGCGTTGCTGATAAAGAAAAAAACATTAACCCAACATTATTTTTCTTGTCCTGTTTTATTTTTAGAATTTCTCTTGGTAGCTGTGGAACCAAAGGGAAAGATCAGAAGCCACTTTCTTCGCAGGAGACAGATAAAATGCTCAGAGAAAGGGTCACTTTGGGGATAAGCGTGTGACCATTGAAAGATACTAAAGTCGAGCAAACAGCCTTGTGTCTGCTATGTTAGCTGTGAATACCCTGTTGGACTGGGGGCTTTTAGCAAAACCCAGAGCACAGGCACAGATACCAGTTATTCATCAATTTTATAGTTTAAGGTGAATTTCTAAATTCTTGGTTGTGATTCGTGACTAATGGTTCCGGAATATCTCATGTGCGGCTCAGGGGCTGTTTAGCCCTTTTTATGTTTTTATTTATTTATTTTATTTTAAAACAATATATTTTGATCATATTCTTTCCCCTTCCCCAATCTCTCGCAGACACTTCTTCCCCTTCCTACCCACCTAACTTCATGCTCTTTCTGTATCTTAGCCAAAATCTAAGCCAAGAATGAAACAGAAGAAAAACATAAGTTCTGTTTTTTGTGGGTGAAATATTCCCGAAAATGAGCCTTGCCCTGGAGAGCAGTTGATAGGCCAAGTGACACTCCATTAGGAACACTAGATTCTTCCTCTCCTAAAAGCTATGAACTGTGACTGGCGTTTTGGCTAGGATGGGTCTCTTTGTCCACTTTCCCTTCCTTCCCCATGCTGGGACTGTGTCTGGCTTGTGCTTCTGCAGATTTTGTGTCTGCTGTTACAGTCTGAGTTCCTATCTGCATCAGTCCTGGCTGTGTCGGGAATACAACCACCTGCTTCTTTTGGTCCTTTCTGATAATCGTCCACCATCTCTGTGAACTGATCTTATCGTTCCCATTTTGAGGCAGCCACAAACGGATTCAAAGACATTAAGCTTGCTTTTTCAGACCACAAAGTGAGTGGATTACATACAAAGATAGATTCAGAACTGAGGTCATTTGATTTTCCCAAATTTCAGGAGATCTAGAAACTTAGGGGACATAGAGGAAGCAAAAATAATTTGCAAAACATTTCTGGAATTATTGGGGTTGGCTCCATAGGAAAAATAACTAAGTCCCTTAATACTGGTGCTGGTGGTCCTGCTGCTGACTGATGGTTGGTGGTGTCGGTAAAAGTGATGGTGCTGATGACAGTGGGGTTAGTGGCGATGGTGGTGGTGATGATCAGGGTAGCAGTGGTAGTAATGGTTTTGGTGGTGATGGTGATAGTGTGATGGTCATGGTGGTGGCGTAGTAGGGACGTTTGTGGTGACAGAATGATTGTACCGGCGATGATGGTGTTCGTGGTGTGATGAGGACAATGGTGACACTAATGATGGACACAATGTTGATGGACTCTATCATCTTAAAGCATCTACTTTGTTCCATTAACAACACTACGTTCATTATAGAGTTTATTTCCATGAGTCGTCGTTATGTAAATGTCTCTTGAACATCTGCTTGTGGAATCATCTGATTGGTACTGACTACATTTTATATGCAAATAGGAGCGCCATTTGCTATAGTTCCTGTGACAGCTTGGACATCCCCATCTACCTTCGTCAATCTCCAAAACTTTGCCTTTTCACAGGGAATTTGGATATGTCTGGAATTATTTTGTTCTAAGTTCCACCAACACTACAAACTCTCTTATTGAGCAATAAAATATACATGTTGGTTGTAAAAAATTCAAACACCTGAAGTGAATAAGAAATAGTACAAATGTCTCCCACTTATCCTCTGCCCAGCTCACCAACAAATCACTGTTAATGGTTTAGCATAGAATGTTATAGGCTTTTCTCTATATATGCACAAGTGTCATATGTAAGTATAATTAGTGTATGTAATTTTCCACATTTATTCCATAATACTACATATGGAAGTCAAAAGCACAAGATTGGGTTTTCACTTTCCATTTTGCTTCTTCCTGCTCTAGAGGAATTAGGACAGAGGATAGTGAGTCTCCTTATTCATTTCTCCCACTGTCTCTATGGCCTCTTAATGTCATCTCTGTCCTACTCAGAAAACAGCCTTTTGATTGGGAGACCATCTCTACCAGTGCACAGTGAAACCACTTCCAAGAGGCCTCCTCTCCTAGGGGAGCTGGGATGGATGTTTGTGGAGTTGGAAGAGGTTTAGGCTGAAGCAGTTTGTCTCAGGAGAGGGAAATATAGATGTGAAAGCGCTTATGCTGGTGTGCCTCCCAAGCATGAAGACTAGTGCCCGTGGAGAGTTGACAGATTTGAGCACCTGACCTCAGCAGGGAATCTGCTGGACCTTAGCCTCCAAGCCCCCTTTCTGGCAGGTCTAATACCCACTCTGAGGTGTGGACCACTGTCCCCAAAGCTTTTGTCTGTGATTCCCAGAACTGTGGTGGGGCCCTGCTGGTAAAAGGCACCCAGTAAGGAATGTGGTTTAGTGATCCATCCTGACACATAGCGATCTCTTTCTGGTATGACATAGAAACATGCTACTTGGAGTTAAAAAGATAAAACAAAAAAAACTGTGTTGTGTCATAAATGACCTCGATCCTTAGGCCCAAGTCATAGCTTCAGAGTTTGTATTTAGGAAACTAGGGAATGTCTTTTTAATTGAAGTGTTTGTTTTGTACATAACACATCCCCCATGTTTTCAACTAGAGAAGAATAGAATATATACGGTTCATTAGCAAGAAAATCAACATAAAGAACTCTCGTCCTCTGAAGTCCGTTTCATTTAACACAAAACCCATGAGATTTTTATATTCCTGTGAGGGCATGGCTCCAACATTTTATGTTATGATTTTAATACTTTTGATGATATCGTTCATGAAGCATGGCATCCACTCCTTTAAAGTTAGTTATTATATCGTATCTATTTTGTGGGGGGGAGGGGACGCACGTGAGTGACAGCATGTATGGAGGTTAGGTACAAGCTATGGGAGTCTCTTCTTTCCTCTCACCAAATGGGTCTCGGGGATCAACATCGAGACATTGTGCCTGATGACAGGTGCTGAGACGTCTTGCCAGAGACACAGAACCATGTCCGTGATCTAATCTTATGTTTCCGTCAACTCAAAACAAAGCCAGGCAAAACAAAACACAGCAAAAAGCAAAAAAACAAAACAAAGAAACAAAAACCCTTATTCCCCATCTACTGGAATCCACTTTATCAAATTTAGATACTGTATATAAACTGAAACCCTTCACACATGTTCCTTTATGATTGGCTCTCTTCACATCCTGTATGGAATTTGGCATCCACGACTCTCGTCCTGCCATCTGGTGGTACTTGGTTTTGAATCCTTGCTGTGTAACAATCCACTGTGTGGTCTCACATTTCCTTTATACATCTATCAGTTCACCACCACTTCTCCTTCCAGGGGTTATGAACACTGGGATGTAAGCCTCTGTGTGAACACAGGTTTGCCTTCCTCTTTGAGTATATTGCTATGACAAGCCTATGCCTCAGAATTTGAAAAGCTCCCAAATTTCCAAAGTGGCTGAAATATTCTATATACCTACTAGCAATGTATGACTGATTCAACTTCAGTTTGCCAATTTATTATTTTCTAGTTTTATAATCATGGTTTTTCTAGTGGGTTTAAGGCAATAGTTCAGTTTGGTTTTCAAATTTTCTAATATAAACACATTTTTTTCTTCTTGTATTTATTTGAAATTTGTATATCTTCTTTGAAGAAATCTCCATTGAATGTTTTGTCTCTTTTTTACAATGGGACTAATAATTTGGTATTGAGTTGTAAAACTTCTTTACACAATCTAGATCCAAACTGTTTACTAGATACATGGCTGGAAAATACTTAATTTTAATTTGTGGATTATGCCCTCAGCAGCATCTGAACCCTATTCCTTCTTTGTCCATCACTGCGATAAACAAATGCAACCCCATGCTATTGTCAGCCTGCTTCTTTGTTTAGCTTTCTTCCTCTCAATCTCCCACACCAGGTCAATACCTCTTTCCTGTCTTAATTCTCCTTGAGCCCTCCGCAGTGTAGCTTCTAGCTTCTATGTTCCCCCTCTCTCTTCCCATCCCTCCCTCCTTCCCTCTTTTTACAAATGAGTATTTGTATTAGCACTTAAATTTCAGAAGCCCTGCCACAGGCTAGGGATAATGAAAAAAAAGGAGGATATAATTTCTATCCTCAAGAGACTTGTGTTCTAGTAGAGATGGAAGACATCCATCATACATTAATGAATGCAGAAATGTGAGTGTGATTAGCTCATGAAGGAGCAGCGCTGGTTGTGATGTAAAAATGTTGCAGGCCAAATGGCCCCAGCCCAGGAAACCCAGCTTTCTTCCACCGACGAGGTGAAGGTTTAGTTGAGATCTCAAGGACAAGAAAAGATACTATTGAGCCAGAAGAAGAAAGTACGTGTGGACAGGAAGGAGCTAGGACTCTTTGAAGGAGGACACAAAGCAGTTCTGGTTGGAACGGAGCAGAAGCAATAATAACATGCTGTATCTGATGGGTTTTACAAACTGTTCACGTAAGGACAGTGATGCAGCGGCTGGGTTTTGTTTGTTTGTTTGTATTTTTAAACCAGGAATGGCAGGATAATCGGATTTTATTCCTTGAAAGATTTCGATACATGCCATGTGAAGAACAAATCGGAGAGAAAGCCATGTGGGAGCAGGGCTCTGGGAATGAGTAGCTGGGGTAGCAGGAGAGATGCAGTGGTGTGTGAGCAGCATGGACTGGGAATGGTGCGGAGGTGTTACCTTGGGGGCTCCAGAAGGAGAAATCTATGTGACTCAGGGGTGGATTGATTATGAAGCATTAAGGGGAAAAGAGGCATCGCAAAACTAGTCACGACTCCCTGGCTGTCCTTCTGTAGTTGTTGGCCAATGAGCACTTTGTCGAGTCTTTCCAGCCTGTAAATGCCAAGGGAGAGGGAACCCTTTTGTTAAGTTTAACTACTGTTTGACAAGTGAGTCCACACGTAGTTGAAGCACCATGAATGACAGTAGTGACAGTAACGTCACTCACTCTTGGAGCACTTAGTGGCAGTAACCTGCTGGGTTTCACCTTCATCAGCCAGCTCAACTTCAGCACAGTCCCAGGAGATAGGTCCTACCCAGTAATATCTTCTATAGTGCCCATAGCTAGAATCTACCAAACCCAGATTTTCAGCCTGGGGCGTCTGGTTCTGGATTCTGTTTTCTCCACTCTCATATCTTGTTAACTTCTTATGAGTCTTTACATATCTTGGACCTTTGACATTGTTTACAGCATCTGGAAAGAATTTGATTTTTTTTTTTTAAAGAAATCATGTGTCGCATGTTCATCTCCATCAGATACAGTTTTAAAGGCCCAGTTATTTTGTAGAGTTGGGCAAGACTGCGGATAATGCTATCTGGGAACTTCACGTTCCTCATCCTTTGGATAGAACCCAACTCTCAGGCAGTGTTAGGAGGTCTCTGGGAATTCAGGGGCAGTATAGAAGATGTTTGTTTTATCTTTGGCAAGATGAGGCCGCTTCGACTTGTCATGGTTTAGCTCTGGCCATAACCAGGTGGCTTTCAATCACTGCTCAGTGCTGGGATGGTTCACCTGGTGTGAAGATCCTCAAATCTGAGACCCTCACTCACCCATATTTTGATGCTAGGTAGGTTGTTTATCATCCCTTTCCTTGTTCCCTTCTTTATAAAATCAGCAAACCTCATGGTAGTTGGGTGAATTAAATGGTAGAACGCCTGTAAAATGTAGGTCGGTGTTTAGCACTCTCTTAGTTCTATGCCATTATCTAAAATGTTGACAGGTAAAGGTGAGAGCTCCAAAATGTCCCCCAAATGTAATATGACTTTCTTCAAAGTTAATTGGCACTGATGACAGAAACATGAAATTCTCATAAGGCAGGGGCATATGGCTGTTTCCACAGTAAGCTAAGACAAACTACACACTAAGATGGGTCAAATCCATGTGGTCTAGAGAACAGATATAGATTTTTTTTTTGGAAAAATGTGGGTTTGAAGTGGTATTTAAAGCTAGGCAGGGCTATATTTATTCCAACCAAGTGGACGGGGGAGTATTTGAGTCAGAAAAACAATATGAAAAACCTTTTGAGTCAGAAAGACAATATGAGAAACCTAGATAGGACAGGAATGAAGCCGTATTGCCGAGACAACAGTGGCCATTGCTTATTGCATAAGAGAACTGTCTTCTAAGATACTGAGTGACAAGAGCAGGTAGTCAAGGCTGGACCTGACTTTAGAATGTTTGGTAACCCCCAATATTCTTTTGTTTGGAGTATTCTTTGTTGGCAGCTCTGGCTGAGCCCATCGCCCCTCTTGAAAGACAAGTTTCTATGGTCCTGTAGTAAGCGTCTTCTCTCCTGTAAAAGCAATGACTTCTCTGTCATGAATTCTCATTCTGGGCTGTGAGGGCTCCTCTTAGCATGGCCACACATGCGTGTTTGTGCAAATCATTCAGATTTGTGCCCATTGTCACGACGCTATTACTAATAGAGCATCCTTGGCTTTAGATGTGTCCCAGTGGTCAGATGGACTATTGTCACCTCCTTAAGACCATTTCCCTCTCTACTGGGTTCTTTGCAGATGCACATGGGTATCTGATCACCACGAGCATTTATAGCAGCAGAGACTGTCTACTCATTTTCATATTGCCAGGTGGATTCCAATATTACTTATGAAATGAATTTATACAAGAGAGTGTGAATCCTTAGTGTTCCTAGTGTCATGTGATACTGGCCTATACATCCTAGATGACTGGTAGTATATAAACGGCATTGGACATCTGTGAGCTTATTATCTTCTGCAGTTTGCTCGAGATGGCTTTTGCGCAGGCTAGCAGTCTGTCCTTATACATTTTACTCTCTTTTCTTGCTCCTTGCTTACATCTACTCATTTCCCTCTGATATTTCTGATTGGTCTTTAGGCCTCAAGAAACAGTCTACTTGGAGAATCTGAGGTATTCAATGGACCATATCCACTTCTATATGTACTCTAGTTTTTACGAGATTTAACCTTTCACATGGCGAAGGTCTTATTAAAAATTTAAAATAAAAATTAACAAAGAAAGACATTTCAATTGATTACTACATTGGCTTCATACTTTACTTAGCAAACTACACCGAAGTTTTATTTTTGTTCCAGTGAGTGCTATTCTTTGGACTTCCTAGCTGGAGACTCCACTCTTGATCACAGCCTTTTGTAATTTTAATAGTTTCACTTGACTTTTCTTCTTGCAGTGTTTAAGAAGTTATTGATAATAGCAGGTTTTGAGAGAAATAAAGGACATATATTTTCCATATTGTTTACTTATAGAACAGTCCTTTACGTAGCTACAACTCTGGGATGTGTGAGGGGAGGGGAGTTTCTTATGAGAGCTGGTCTCAAAGTTGGGCATTTTCAGTGTATACTATAGTATTGTTCAGTCTCCTCTTGGGTGCCTTATACCCCAAGTGCCTCCATCCACAGTCCGTAGGTTAGTTCTGAGGCCCGTGACAATGAGTTATTTGGAGAATTAGCCTAGTGAAAGGCCTCAGGAAAGGCTAGAATGCCATCCCATCTCCGACTCAGCAGGTCCTCTGCTAGCCTTTGGAGGTGCATGTTGGTAAATGCTCTTTGGCAGGCTGTGTTAGCTTGGCCTTCCTCTTTGAAATGTACTGTCTTTGTATAGACAAGACTGTGTCTCAAAAGAAAATAAAGGAAAGAGAAGAAGAAAGGTGTGTGGAAGGAAGGAGGTAGCGAGGGAAGGGAGCTTGGGGGAGACAATGTCTACTGTACACACTGGCTTTCTTATGCCTGGCATTTTCTGTCCCTAATGCCCTTGGAATTTTTGTAACTCTGAAAATTGGTTATTATTATCCCATTTCAGGTAAGAAATCCATTAGGGTTGTCAACATATTGATGCTTTCACACAGTTGCCACGGCCTGCTCTAAGGCTCTGGTTTCTCAGGGGTACACTTAATGTTCTCTGAAGAGGTCTTCGGTTGCCATGATCTGGGTCGCGGAGTGCCAGTAGAGTCCGGCAGCGCACATCTGGTCTCTTTAGAATCAGTAGCTATACAGGAGAGTTGGTCACAAAGATAATTCACCAGCACAGATTTCATCAGCGCCCATGGGTGGGTGAAGGTCACCCTCTAAGACTTAAATATCAATGCAGGGTAGGTCCCATGGCTTCTCTAGGGTGAAGACAGTAGATCCAAAGAGGAAGTTCCTGTGTGTCCCAGGCTTGCCTCAGCCCCCCCTCCCACATGCTGGGATCAACGGGCTTAATTCACCATGCCTGGCTGGTCACCGCTGTACTTGTTGGTGAGTTCCAGCACACTTCTGCAGCCAGTCCAGCCGTTCCTCTTGTAAAGACCCGTCTCTTGTTCTCCCCCACCCCACAGAGCACGACGACTGTGGCAGCGGACAGCACAACTGTGACAAAAACGCCATCTGCACCAACACCATCCAGGGACACAGCTGTACCTGCCAGCCGGGCTACGTGGGAAATGGCACCATCTGTAGAGGTAGGCACCGCCACCTGCTGCCCCAAGCTGTGCCTGTGGAGATTCCTGCTGTCGCCGCCCGTGGTAGCTGGATACAGCTGGTTCCTGCTTTTGGTCTCTTTGCAGCCAGGACACTGTGCGTGGTGGAAGAAAAGCCGGAGCAGATTTTGGGTTGTGGGTGTGGTCCTGGTGGAGTTCCACAGCTGAATGGAGCCCCCTAGCTTTGTCTTGTAGAGCAAATGGAACTTTTGAGGAAAGATTCCGTCCTGGTGTAAATTTGCATCCATATGAACTGTGCTCAGAGGGCGAGTGGTTGCCAGTCCTTCTCACATTCGGGCTGTCTGCTTGACTGAGAAACTTTACACTTAGAAATGCTGCTTAGAAGCCAGGCATGGTGGCACGCCTTTCATCCCAGTACTCGAGAGGCAGAGGCAGGCACATCTTTGTGAGTTCGAGGCCAGCCTGGTCTATAGAGTGAGTTCCAGGACAGTCTCCAAAGCTACACAGAGAAACCTTGCCTTGAAAAACAAAACAAAACAAACAAAAAACCCCAAACAGAAACAAAAACAACAAACAAACAAACAAGAAATGCTGCTTAGAGTTCAGCCAGGGTCTGGCTTTGTGTACATTTATGGTCGTCTTCACACACTTCCTTCAGTCTTACAAGAATGCAGAGCCTCACCCCTGGTTCCTCCCCGCTGGCCACTCACTGTCTGCATACTTTCTCCACACAGCATATTGATTACTGCCAGTTCTTGGATGCTGACATATTCTCAGTCTTCATGGGTGCTCACTTCCTTAAAGTCTCCACCCTGATGTCCACATATCATAGAATCATCATGAGGTGTTACCAACAGTGGGCCCTTAATGTTCCCAAGTCCAAACCTGGCTTCTCTGCTTTTCACAAATGGAGTGAATGGACACTCTAGGTTACGTAGTTGTGTTTGTCTCTGTGTTATTGGCCTTGCTGTGAAGGTGGGAGGCCTGGGTAGCAAGCACATGGCCCTATCCCCTACAGCTTCATGCCTAGGAAAAGAACGCACCTGGCATCCTATAGCTGTTCATTAGCTATGTGATAACCAGCCCCATCAATCAAAGAGGAAAGAGACACAACTTCCCTCCTTCTTTCCTTCCCTTCCTACATTTTCTTTTTCTTTCCCAGCCAGAAACTAAAAAGAAAGCAGAAAGGAAAGACAGTAATAATCACAGTGTCTAACTTTCAAGATAAAATTTTGCTCACACATTTGATAAGCAGAATAAAACACTTTAAACCAAGCAGCATGTGTTGCTAAATATCGTGGCCTTTAGGGTTAAGTGGACAGAATGCTTGCAGACAGTGCCCAATGAGATTAGCATAACCTGACCTGAGGGTTAAGGTTCTGAGTGGGAGAGTGTTTATCTGCCTTCCCAGCCCAGCATTAGTGCTGAAATGGAAATCAGGCTTTAACTAAGCAGTTGTCAATATGGAGCTGATAGACTAAGCCTCCTTCCCTATCTGTCATTAGCTGGATAAAATCTGGTGATCCTGTAAAGCATTCTTGTCTCCGTGGCTGAAAACATTGGCATTTATTTTGTAAATACACAGTGAGTGCGGATTCTGTCTGGACGCCAAAAAGCAGAGGCAAGACAGGGCCCCAGAGGACTCATTGAAAAATAAAAAAAGACATGAACCAGTGCTTCCAATCCAAGTAGAACATTTTACAAAGCAACACTGGTTCTTACAAGAGGCTCGTAAGACTTAAGAAAATACTGAGCCTTGTCCTAGGCTGGTGTGCGCTTTACGATTCTTTTGGTTGCCAGCAACAGGAAGCAAACATGAGCCCTGACTTTGATTTGCAGAGCCCAGAGACAAATGAAGGTGTGGGCTTCTTACAAAAGCAGGCAAAGCTACCTCCCCAAGGTGCTGAGATATTTATTCTTGCTTGTGCTGGTAATTGACCATTTGGTGTTGTTTCATTGGACATAGAGACAGTTTCTGTGTGATTACTGACCCACAGGATAGTTGTGGGTCTTCCCCGCAGTACGGCATCCTCATATGGATATGGCCTCCACATCCTGACCTTGCTTAAGGCAAAGAACTTGAACCAAGCATCTCCCCTTCTCCAGACTCCATATTCTAAGTCCACAACAGACAGGGCACTCCAGGATTTGATGATCTCTGAGGCAGTTCCCTGAAGATTTGCATCGTGCATCAGGTCCTTGACATCCAGCACCTAGGACAGCACCTCATTCATATTCTGGAAATAACACATGTGCTCAAGCCCAAGCCTTCCAGTGTCTGCTAACAGAGCCTTTAAGGGATTGTTAGGATAAAGCGGGAGAGAGGAATCCAGAGAGACTGTACTTGGACTGAAGCTCTAGCTTTCTAGGGCATCCAACCCAAACTCTTGTCTGACCCAAGAGCTGCCGAGTAAGGGAGAGGATGCACAGACCTTTTGGGTGTGTGTGGCCTGGCTCATTCTTCACCTCTGCACAAGAATTAATGTGCCCAGGAGAATCCTCATTCTGGATCTTCCTGAACCATACTTGCAACAAATCCACATGTATGAGGTTATTGAGAATGTTGCAGTGTTGACTTCAGAATGCTGAATCCCGAGGGCGGAGTCCTTCTAGGTGACACATTCTTGTGACGTTGGTCCTACATGTTATGAACAAGAATTAATTGAAACAAACAAACAAACAAAAAAAGACTTCCCAAGAGTGTCACAGGATCTAAGGGCAGAATGGAGTCTGGGGTTGGGGATAACCGCTCCGAGGGATACGGTACTAGAAACACATGTGTCCTGTGGCTCCCTTGTGGGTTGGCTCAGGGTTCTGTTTGTCTTGGAAGCTGGATTTGATCAGGGGACTTGATTTGGTCATCTCTTCAAGCTGACTCACAGCAGATCTGTTCTGAAAACTCAATTCATTGATTCACTTTGAAGAACTGTAGTGGTTTGAGAAGAGTCTAGAAAGGGTGGCTTCCCACACTGAGGCCCAGCTGAAAGGAAGGTTAAGAAAACAAACACGTGAAAGTGAGGATACCTATGTGAGGCTTGCTCTCCTTCCTCAGGGCAGGAGGAAACCTAGAGGTGTGGTCTTGTGGGCACACTGTTCTCTCGTGCAGAAGAAAGAACTGGGAGGCATAGGTCCAGTATGTCCAAGCCTCTCTCTAACTCGCCTGCAGTCATGGAAGACCATGAGGGTGAATCAAAAGGCCTGGTGGAATAGCTCAGGGGAGAGATAAGGTCAAATGGTGTGTGAGCACCTTCTCCTGACGCCACTCTTCTGCTGATATTTGTGTCTGTGCTCTCACTGGGGTTCTGATATATTAGATGTGTCAGGAGTCTTTTACAACAGGTGTAATGATTTACCTGGAACTCAGAGCTAAAGCACTAAGTGCAGACTACTGTTACCTGCTCTGTACCCCGACAGTCACCCTGAAGAATACTCGAGAGCTAGTGGGAGGCACTTGCTCATCACTGTCCAGCATGTCAGGAGCAGGTCGCCACACTTTATGATTGATATCTCTTAATGTGCTTCCTTTGTCTATAAAAGTGAATTAATTATCTTCCCCTTCCGGGGCTTATTTTCAGGTAACTTAGGGGATACTTTAATGATGCTGTAACATGTGGAGATGCAGTCTTCCCTAGTTGTCCAAGTCCCGGGTGTTCATCCTGATGCCTTATGCTAGGTGATCGTCCTTCACTGTGTCCTGAGAAGCTCCATGACCTCAGCCTGTGCCACCACATATTACACCAGCTTGTTTATTCATCCAGCACACACCCGCAACAATGCTTAGCCAAAGGGGAGCATACTAAAATCCTTGGAAGTTTCCTCACGAGCGAGCATTAGGCAAACCGTCTTGCTAATGGAATATGCGCTTAGGTATCTGGAGGATTTTAGAAGAGATCAGGCCTGTCTGGGGTCACAAGAGTGAGGGGGTCACCCAAGCTTTAGCCATCGATTCCTGAAGAAGATATGCGAACCAACCCCGATGTGAAGTCTGGACTGCTAATGGGGTAGGGTGTCTGGCTTCAAAGAAAAGCACGGGTTAGGTGTACTGTCTCCATTTTCAGCATATAAGCGAGTCTTTCTTCTAAAGCTTCTAAAAATCCAGTAGTTCTTGGAGGTGAGGTGTTGTGAGCACTCTGCAGAGTGCTTGCATAGCCAGAGGAGCTACTTCCTAGAGACACATCTCTCCGACAGGAAGCGTGCTTGCATAGACAGAGGAGCTACTTCCTAGATGCATCTCTCTGACAGGAAGCGTGCTTGCATAGCCAGAGGAGCTACTTCCTAGACGCATCTCTCCGACAGGAAGCGTGCTTGCATAGCCAGAGGAGCTACTTCCTAGATGCATCTCTCCGACAGGAAGCATCTTTGCATGGAGGAGCTACTTCCTAGACGCATCTCTCCCTTAGGAAGCTGAGCACACGGTGTGCCAGGAAGCCAGAAGCAGAAGGCCAGGGAGGGAGGTCTGGCACAGGAAGAGTAATGTGACAGCTCACACTAATAATATCACTGAAATCTTAAATTGGAGGATATCCTAAGGACGGCAGACGTCTTGCAGGTGCAGACTTTCCAGCAGCTCACGAGCAGTGTGAAAGGTGGGGGGACGGAGGAGGGTGGAATAGTTAAGTTGTTATACCAAGCTATCAGTGGAAATAATAAAATTGATGAACTGCCAGGCTGTGAGTCAGAGAAGATGAAATTTGAAGATTTGGAAGCAAATAGCGAGGGAAATGTGAAGCCTTTGGCAAAAGGTGCGTGCAGCACTCTAGACAGAGCTCGGAAACATGGGTGATGTAAGGAGGAAGAACTCAGGAAGGGCTGCCTTCTGAAATTCTGCCCTTGGGTTTGCAGACAGAATGCTGGAAAGAAAGACTGACCTATATGATAGGAGGACCCGACCCAGCTAGAGACCAGCCTGTTTGCAAAGTCATATCCAAACCATGAGTAGCTAAGGATTTTATGTACATCTCTACTTACAGAGCAATTTTCTGATGGCTCAGGAAGAGTTTTGAAAACTTATCCTGCTCGGACTGGTTTATACAGGTAGAAAACGAGTTGAGTAGGGGTAGCCAAAGATTCAAGACTCAGTGAGATGAATTCTTGAAGCAAACATAGAGTATTCTCATTAAAATTATTTATTTGTGTGTGTGTGTGTGTGTGCCTACTTCTCTGTATGAACACCCACTGAGCAGGTAACTGCAGAAGCCAAAGAGGGCATTAGATTTCCTGCGATTTGGGTTATAGGTGGTTATAGCCTCTGATGTGGGTGCTGAGAACTGAACCCAGGTCCTCGGCATGAGTAGCAAGTGCTTTCAACAGCTAAGCCACCTCTCCAGACCCATATTTATGCTAGTAACTCTCGGGGCCACCTAAAATCTTCTCTTTGGGGAGGGTAATATGGAAGGATCCCCTCCAATAGTGGTTAAGCATCTCCTTAGTTGCATAGGGATGTTCTTGGATAAATTAGTTAGTGTGGGGAATGCGACTCTCAAAAATAATTTAGGACTATTAAGAAATTTGAGTATGGATCATTTGTAAAAAGACACAACTGATATAAATGTGAGTGAAAAAAATCTCCAGTTCAGTTGAGCTCAGTCAACCAGTCAGAGAACGTGCATGACCCAGGCTATGAATTTGAAGATACACAGGTAGAAAGTCAGGACCATGCAGACCCAAAAGATGTTCAAGCACGCACAGTTCTGAGAAATGGTTTTCAGAACATTAAATCTGTCTGTCTGTCCATCCATCAATCTTCATGCATCCATTAATTTATCTCCATGTTTCTTCCTAAAAAATTTTTCTTTTTGAAAGAAGCCTAAACTCTAACATGACCCCGTGCCCTGTGAAACCTGGCCCCTTTTGGACATTTTGAGCCTCACCTCCCAGTTCATAGTCTCTCCCTGCTAAGTATCAAATGCCGTATAATTTGACAGTGGGAGTTATTGTTGAAATTTCCCATGGAACCTTCTCAGATAGGTTGTCTCTGGGTAACCATACCTCAGGAATAAAAATGGAAGTAGGGGAGGGGAGTGTATCTCAGAATCATAAAACTGATACTGTTTCTTCGTTTCTTCCTCTAAGTCTGTCCCCAGCTGGGCAATAGGGTTGTCTTTCACCAGGTTGCTTAGAAGAGAGATCTAAATGTTATCTTTAGTTTCTGGTTTTCATGTTTTATACCACCCCATCAACAAATCCGAAATCTGTCCTTTATCCACAATACAGTCATTTCATACCGCTGAACACCTCTGCTGTAGCTTAAGCCATAATCATCTCTCCACTGGCGTATGCAATAGATAAAAATTATAGCTAGAATTTTGAAAACTGCAGATGTGTTGCAAAGATCATATACAGCAACTTCTATTTTCTCATAGATCCAATAGTGGGGAGTTAGGGTTGATGTCGAAATCGAGAAAAGAGGGGCGTTTTAAGAAATGAGCAGCCACAGCAGTGAGGGCCAGGCTAGGGAAGGGCAGAATTAGCTTTGGCAGGAGGAAATGCCCCTTCCTAGGTCTAGAATGAAATAGGAAGCCAAAATGTAATCACTCCCCTTCTTGAGACTGTAGAATTCCAAAGAAAATATAGCCTTTGCTGAGGGAACAGCAAAGATGGGAAAGGAGCTGTTCGTGAGACCATACTCACATGTGGGAATTGTGTCCTGGTTAAGAGATTTGGAGACAGACACGCTAGGTCATGTGTTGCATTTACTGGTATTAGCAGTGTAGCTATGAGTGAATGGTCATGTTTCTTTCAGCTCCAGCTTCTACACCCTCAAGGGTGTCAAAGTGCATACAGCAACACATAACATCCATTTCTTCAAGCCAGGGTCCTTGACTCTGTCAGGGGCCCAAGGATACTTGCTTCATGTAATTATATGAGTTTAAATAAGACAATACAGATAGACTGGATTAAAACACTGCTGGAAATTTCTGTATTACCTTCTGTGTTTGTGACTTTTCCTTTTGTGGTGATGAAATGCTTTATTATTCTAGTTTTGTTTCTGTTGCTGTGATAAAATCCTCTGGGAAAGCAAGGGGTTCTTTATCTTACAGTTGTAGGCTATGGTTCATAATTGCAGGGAATCAGGCAGGGACTGAGTTACACCACCGTATCCATCGTCAAGAGCAGAGAGAAACAACACATCCCTGCTTGCTAGCTTTTCTTCCATCTTTGTAGTCTAGTGGCACATGCCTAGGGAATGATGCTACCCACAGTGGTCTAGGTCTTTTATATCCATTAATATTCAAGGCAGTTTTTCATAGACAGACCCATAGGCCAACTTGACATAGATAACTCCTCATGAAGATTCTCTTCCTAGGTGATTCTAGGTTGTAGCATGTTGATATTTAAAACTAATCAACATACTGACAAAAGAAAATTTATGTATGTTTATAGTTTGAGAGGCAATCCATCCTGGTACAGAAGTCATGGCAATGGGGACTTTAGGTAACTAGTCAAAACACATCTATAGTCAGGAAGCAGAAAGTCACAGGTGCCCAGCCTGCTCTCTCCTACTTCATTAGTCAGGCCTTATGATCCCCCAAACTCATGTATTTGAATGCTTAGCCTGTAGAGAGTGACTCTATTAGGAGGTGTGGCCTTGCTGGAGGAAGTGTGTCACTGTGGGGGCTGTCTTTGAGGTCTCCTATGCTCAAGTTAAACCTAGTGTGGCAGTCTCCTTCTGCTACCTGCGGATAGAGTTGTAGAACTTGCAGCTCCTTCTCCAGCACCATGTCTGCCTGCACACCTCCACATCCCTCCATGATGATAACAAACTAAACCTTTGAAAATGTAAGCCAACCCAATTAGATATTTTCCTTATAAGAGTTGTCGTGTTAATGATACCACTTCACAGTAATAGAAACCCTAACTAAGACACCACCTCAATTAACCTAATGTAGCATGAATTCTAATTGGTCTTAATAATAACAACCGGGAGTCAGATATTGGGGTAAATGCTGAAAGATCAGAGAAGTAAAGGAGTCAGTCACTAGAGAGACCTTTTACCTCTACTGAATTCTCAGACCAAAGTGAGCAAGAGCCTGACTCCACAAATCCTCAGACTAAATGCCCTCGAGCTCTGTCTCCTCCCACCTTATATTTCTCTCTCCACCCAGCCATATCACTCCTGTCTCCACCTCCTTAGTGCTGGGATTAAAGGCGTGTTATTCCCCAGTATGGGGATTAAAGGTGTGAGCCACCACTGCTTGGCTCTGTTTCTCTTTAAAACTGATCAGTCTAGTGTAGCTCAGGGTGGCCATGAATTTACAGAAATCCATCTGCCTCTGCCTCTGAGTGCTGGGATTAA
Source organism: Microtus oregoni (assembly GCF_018167655.1). Lineage (NCBI taxonomy): Eukaryota > Metazoa > Chordata > Mammalia > Rodentia > Cricetidae > Microtus > Microtus oregoni. The sequence continues at coordinate 39,655,381 of NW_024543059.1, forward strand.
AGGTGTGCGCTACCGCTACCTGGCCTTTGTGGTTAACTACTGGCTGAGCACCATACTCTGATCATCAGGCAAGCTTTATTTGTTAGTTCACAAACAAAATATCACCCCAACCTAACCTAAACAATCTCTCATAGACATGTGCAGAGGTTTGCCTCCTAGGTTATTCTAGATCCTGTCAAACTGGCAATCAGTATTAATTCTAATATGATCTTTAGTCATATCACTAGGCAGAGGTCTCTCCCTTAGGATGTACAGAGCTTCTTATGGCTGTACTTAACAAACATATATATGCGTGTGTATATATGTATTCATACACACGCATATATATGTAAATAAGTATGTGTATATATATATATATATATATTTCATATATACCACAATCATGTTATCTCTGTCCCTGTTCAAGGCCTTGGTAGCCACTGATTGTATTAATGTGACATATGTATTCAGAACATTGGCGCCATATATATTTCCTATCTTTAACTCTTACAGGGCTGGGCAATCTCAGTATATTTGTATTTTAAGAAAACAAAAATGAGAAACTGCTCTTTGTGGTCTACGGCCCGTAGACATGCACCTAAGTGTACAGTGTACTCGAGCAGGTGGTTGTCTTTTCCTTTGTACCCTCCTTTGCTGTAATCCAGAGAGACGTTCCTGAGACTGCAGTCAGTATCTCTGCGGTCCCACCTAGCTAGAAGATGACTCTTGTCACTTGCTGGAGTGTGAGATGCCAGCTTTCCTGTCACTGCCGTAGGTTTGAGTCGATAGAGAATAGATTGGGACAGAGCAGACAGCACAGTGGCCTCCGTCTGGGCTACATGGGCAGCAGGACTATACTTCAGAGAGTCCTCCCTCCGCTACCGATGATTCGGGGAGATGCTGGAATCGAGGAGGCAGACACCTGGCCAGACAGAGACTGGAAATCCTGAGGGTCTCGCTGTGGCTTAGTGTGGTGGGCCCCTGACAGCAGAGACTTCATCGGGTTTTTCAAGTAGGTGCTCCTTCACACGGCAGCATGTGCGGTTTCTTGCAGAGACCACGGAAGTTGAAGCGTGACTGCTCCTTTCTGAAGGCTGGGAAGGTATGAGAGGCCCTTTTGTTCCCCCTGCTCCCATCGGCGCTGCTGTTGTTTGTGTGCTGATGGCAACTCTAACAAGCAGCACTGGACCGAGTTAAATCGATTTTGTAAACTTCCTGTCAGACAAATGTTTATCAGCAAGTACTGTTCCCAAATTTATCAGCAAGTAACTTGTTATGGTCCTAAACAGGGAAGTGTTTATAATACTGATTTAACTCCGTGAGAAAGAAAAGCCCCTAAGCCCAGGAAGGATTATTATGTTTAATATTTTAGTAATGCATCCTTTCAAAATGTACCTGGAACTAGAAAATAGAACTGATTTTCTTGGAGAGACATTTATAGCTGTAAGTTTGATAAAGGGCTGCGGGCAACTGGAAGCTGTGCTGCCTTTCCAAAAACAAGAAAGAGGGCACTGGCAGAAGAGGAGGGCAGATATGTTTTTCTACTAGTCAGCCTGTGTCACTATAACAGGCAGTTAAGGAAGAGAAAGATGTTTGTTTAGTCCACAGTTTTGAGGTTACTTGGCAGTTAGTTCTAACAGGCTTGTTTTCAGAGATGCATGACATAGTGGCAAAGGAAGGGGATACCACTCAGCCACACAGACCTAATCGACCCTTGTAATCTACTTTCATAAGGGGGAGAATTTCATAAAGGGTAGGTTTATGAAACCTACTCCACTGGATGGCCCCAACCCCATGCTCTTATGGACAGTACTAACTGGACTTAGCCGGAAGTTATAAAACAAAATGGATGAGAGGGGGTGTGCTGGAGGGAGAAAATGGGACAGACATGATCATATTTCCTTGTATCCCTGTATGAAGTACTCAATAATAAAGAAAACATTTTATCCATTGTCTTAAAAAAAAAGAAGAGGGGGGCAGAAGCAGACTTGTGAAAAAAGCCTGCCTACTCCATTGGCTGTGTTCCTTGGCTTGTCTAGGTAGATTGTATAGCCTTAGCCTTCCTCTGCGTTTCCAATGGGCAGAATAGAGTCTCGTGGATATACTGAAATCACAGTTCATTACTTAGCAGTGTCAGAACTTAGCGTTTAAAGCTTATACTTTGGTAGACAGTAGCTGAGTCTCCCGGGGTTTAAAGGAAGCACACTAAGCTAGCTTGAATCTCAGAGGGTGTGGAAGTAACACGCCTTGACAAGTGCTGATTCTTTCCAGAGCTGAGGTTGCGCTTTGGTGAATTTCACAGGTGTTGGTACTCTCGCTGTCATGGTAAAAATGACTCACAAGATTAGCAGAGCAATATAAATACCCATCAGTCTGTTTTATTTTAAAACGGGCAACTAAGCATGGACTTCCTATTGAGCCAGCAGGACAAGGTTGCCTTTCTTTCCTAAGTAACAGATTTTGATGGGCAGCATTACTAAGAAAGGCCACAGTCGGTCTCTAGGCTCAGTGCTGCACTGTGAGCTGTGCTGGGTAGCAAATATTGGAAACATATTCAAATTACTCAGTGACCGGAACTGAGGGGGTCACCCAGTGGTTGAGAGCACCTACTGCTATTAGGTGACCCATAGTCATCTGTAACTCTTGCTTCAGAACAGCTGCTGTCTTCCTCTGAACTCCACCATACCACACAGGCACATGCCCTTCTCCACACTCATACATAGAGTTAAAATGATAAAAACAAATCGTATATAGAAGCAGCCAGTGTTGGATGCTATTGTAGAACAGCAGCCATTGATACATCTATATGGGGTCAGGTTGTGTACAGAGAGTGAAAACGCTCCTTTGTTTATTTTGTGTGTGTGTGCGTGTGTATGTGTGTGTGTGTGTGTGAGAGAGAGAGAGAGAGAGAGAGAGAGAGGGGAGAGAGAGAGAGAGAGAGACAGAAGAGAGAGAGAGAGAGAGAGAGGGAGAGAGAGAGAGAGAGAGAGAGAGAGGGAGAGAGAGAGAGAGACAGAAGAGAGAGAGAGAGAGAGAGAGAGAGAGAGAGAGAGAGAGAGAGAGAGAGGAACTTACTATGTAGTTATCTGGCTGACCTTGCAATCACAGAAATCCATCTCCCTCTGCCTTCTGAGTGCTGGGATTAAAAGCCTGCAGCCCCACACCTGGGCTGATCTATTAACTCTTAATGACCGCACAGAGAGCTAGGTCCTTCCCTACTTCATCTGCACCCTCTCTGCTCTAATGCTAGATTTGGCGTGGACATGGATAGGGTTCCATCGAGTTCAGTGTGAACCAGCCTGGCAGGTGCTACCTTCAGGTTTGGCCTATAAACCACCTACCTGGTCATGACCTGCAGCTGTCTATTCTCTGCTGGAGAGATGCAGATGCTGAACATGACAGACAGGTCAGCTCCCTTGGGAGGATCCTCGTAAGGCATGGTGGTGACCGGCCAATGGCAACTACAAGAACAGGTAACTGGGCATCTGTTAGAGCCCTAACCATCATTGCCTTGCTAGATACAGGCAGATTTACATGTGCTACCTGACCTACCTAACACTGCTTCATGTTGGGGCTGAGAGTGAAAAGGTCAGGAGTCTGGGCTGAACGCTGTTGCTGGGTCTGCCTGCACCTTACTCGTCTTACGGATTACTTTAGCTGCTTCTTGTTGATTGAAATCTCTATACAGGCAGCAAAGTGCAGTGATAGAATTATTATTAAAGCATGTCTTACATTCTAAGTGACTGCAACTTTCTCAGGACCCCAAAGACTGCTATCCTCTTGTGTACTCAGCTCTTTGTTTAACCTGCCTTTAAGATGGCCAACCTTCCTTGTCTTGATTGCCCATGTTTCAGTTTTTACAACCCAAACGAATGCATAGTTTTAATCTTAAGACATGTATTTTTCCCTGCCTCTGCCCTGTGTCTGTGTGTTTGTGTATTATGGTAAATAAATGCTTGAAAGAACAAATTTGTTAAAGGGAATCTTATAAAAACAACTATCTCCCCAAAACACTGGAAGCAGCGATGGATATCGCTTGGTAGCTTCTGTTTGTTTGTTACCTGGGTCAGACAGGGTCAGTTGGAGTCAGTAACTTAATCCCTCATGAAACTCGATTAAAGATTTCTAGAAAGTATCCCCTTTCTATATGATGCTTTCTGTGCTGTCCAATAAAAGAGAGAGGGCAAAGCCCATTGTTGGGGACAGATTGATGGGATGGTATTCAGGCAGGCACAGATTCAGAATCATACAACTAAGTACAGATAGGCTAAAAACCACAAGCTATAGGAAGATTGAAGACACAGGGAGAGAATTCAAATCTGAGTTCATTCTTGGCTGTACTACTCTCAGGAGGAGGTATTTATTTCTTGCGTTAGTATGACACCAGCACATATTGGTTACTCTGCTTTTATCACTGATTCGTTTAATCAAACGCAGTACAGGACAAATTAAAAAATGGTTGCAAATAGTATGCAGTTCCAAACGTAATCTTGGAGTGGTGCTCAATGCTTGTCTTCTTCGGTAGAATGGTAGTGGGAAGGACAATCAAGACCCACCGTTCCACCTGTAGTGTGCATTTGCCTGCCTTCAATCTTCTGCTTCACTCGATTGCAAATATGGTCATGGATTTCTTTATTTCAATGCCGAGAGTGTTCTGTTTGCTTTCAGGAATAGAATTAGCTGTGTCCATGGCAGCCTTCTCCAGGTCCTGTTAGGTGTCAGTTACTACTTCATTCCGGAAATGTTGGCATCTTCCAACTCAACCAAGTGGGCTTGAGTGTCTGCTTCTGATGCTTCTATCGAACCTTCCAATTTAAAGAGACTTGTTGCTCTCCAGGGCATCTGTGTGCTTTGGCTCTGAAAATAGACCAGCTGATGGATTCTTGTTGTTTTCTCACTTATTAGAAGATAAGATGATGTTTTTAAATTTCTTTCATTGTCAGCTCCTATGTGAAACAGTGCCAGGTTAGGCAACATGTTGTATCTGTCTGTATCCAGTAAGGCAGTGATGGTTAGGGCTCTAATAGATGCCCAGTTGTCTGTTCCTGTGGTTGCCATTGGCCACCATGGCTGCCGAGTATCTTCCCAAGGGAGCTCACATGTCTGTTGTGTTCAGCATCTGCATCTCTCCAGCAGAGGATAGACAGCTGCAGGTCATGGCCAGGTGGTTTATGGGATAGACCTGGAAGTAGCACCAGCCTTTGGCTCACACTGATTTGACAGGACCCTATCCACGTCCATGTCATATCTAGCATTAGAGCAGAATGTCTGTTTGTCTGTGCAGAGAAGGGAGGACATACCTATTCGTGGGCATGAGTAGTTTCTGCTGAGCACTCCTGTCAATGAAATTTACATGAATGAAAGCACAGGAAGGACTAGTTTGAATTTCTGAAGCCATTCAACCTGGCATACTGTGATGGTCATCTGTAGGTCCTCCAGGAAGAAAGACTGGCAGATCGGGGATTTGAGGATCACTTTAGCTGGGTGAACCACATCATCGCGACTTCCATCATATTAATGCAGTTCAGCTTTTGCCGAAGCTCCTAATCCTCCCAGTTTTAACATAAACTGAAAAAATGCCCTGCGGGTCACTTGAAGGTGAAGAACTCTGAGTCATTAAATACCTCTTGAGTAGAACCGCAGGTGCCGTAGAGGAGTCCTGCATGCTTCTGGGTTTTTAGATACACAGCTGCCTTCTAATGGTTAATAGACTGCCTCCATCCTGTGCTTCTTGACCACTTTGCCCTTGGCGAATCTGCCATCTTAAAACTTGCAAGGAATAAGTGGTGTGTCGGTTACTTTTCATTGCTTCTTGGATAACCCAGCTCGTGTGTGTTGATTACATGCTCATTTTATTTTGACTAATTATTATTGTTAATTGTTTGACCATTGGAGAAAGAGTATCCAGACAAGCTTATCTCCAATCCATGACCTCTTGCGTTCTGGGACTATATGTGTCTGGTGACATCAGTATCTAATGTGACAGTTTCAAAGCTCCCGAGCAGGGATATGACAAAAGAGACAAGAACTTATTCAAATATATTTTTACTACATGTTTTGATTTTGGAATAACAAAGACTTTTTTGTGAGAACATTAAAATTTGGTAAGAGAGATACTTTGCTTAATTAGCAGATAAACACAAGGAAGAAATCCTTTATCACTCTCCAAAAGTTAGGGTAGATTTTCAGATTTGAAGTGGAGACATAGGATGATGGTTTAGATTCGGTCTCCTAGATAGTTTCAATCTAGACAATTTTAGAGGTTTAGTCCGCAGCCCCTTTGTTCTAGAGCTGTGAAATAATTAAACCCTGATACCCTTTCAATTTTTATTTTATTAGTTTTAAAATAGTGTGTATGTGTAAGTGTTTGGCAATGGGCATGAGGGTGTGAGTGCAGGTGAGTGTGTTCAGAGACCAGAGGTGTCAGATGCCCCCAAGCTGGGCATCAGGTGACCGTGAGCCTCTCATGGGGATAATGGGGACGGAACTCAGGAGCTCCGCAGGAGCCCTCTGGACATTAATCCACTTACCTTTTTCCCAAGTCCAATCCATGGTACCTTGAGTTCCATTGTGTTTATGGCTGGCCAGGAGGTGTAGTGTGCTCAGTTGAGGAGAACTTGTTTTAGGTCATTTCAACAGTGTCGTACCATATCACTCAGGCAAACACACATGTGCTCCAAAGTTTGGGGCGGGGACGGTGGGTGAAGCCTCAAGAGCAGCTTCATTCAGGAGAAATGTAACATGAACTACATATGCAAGGTAAAGTTTTCTGGAAGTTTCCTTAACCAAGAGAAGAAGAAAGAAGTGTGATACTTCTCAGTTCACACTAGACAAGCTGTAAGTAGTCACTCACCAACACAGCAGCTCTGTCACCTTCAGGGAAGGTTCCCACCAGTGACGGGGGACACAGTATGCCTTCTAATCTGCATGCCTAGCTTATGGAAAGGAGACTTTTGAAGAGGTCACAGTGCCCTCAAAATAGGAATGGGTACTGTCTGCAGATCCCCTTGTGTTGAGAGCTCAGGTCTGGCTTTCAGTCGAGTACAGCATTGTAGCATTTATTAAACAGACACATGGCTGGGAGCCATAGGCCAGAGGCCGAGGCCATTTAACTCCGCGAAAGTGCAACATTTCCTGTCTCAGGTTGGAACTTCACCACGAGGTCAGATGCTGAGTAGAATGAGCAGCATTCTTCCAGGCCTGAATTATGCTAAGAGGAAATGGACGGAGAAGGAAAAGAAGTCTCTAGCATGTATATTTGTACTGCAAGATCAGTTTCACATTAAAGACATGTCATAACAGAGTAGGAAACATGTTTTCATAATGGCAAGCTCATGGGGACAATGTCTACCACTTTAAATAGTGGCGTTCTTTGCCATCCCATAGGACAGCCATTACCCAGCAGAGAGCCTTAGCCTTCTTGAGACTAGGGTACATGGCAATTTGTGGGTGATTCTTTTGGCATACTTAAGGACATCACTTACTGGGATCAGTCCTGAATTTACAGATAATAAAACTTTATTAATATAGACTCTGATAATTTGGAATCTGTACTGCTTTATCGGAATCGTGTTTGGATGAATTCCTAGGCATAATAAACCAAACAGATTTTGGACTTGACACTCTTGGAATTAAATCTCAATTCCAATGTATGTCATGTCATCTAGTGCACCTTCTTCTTTTTTCTGAGTTTGCTTTCTTGCCCAAGGAGTGTGGAGGAAATGACACTATACCACAGAGAGTATAAACATAGTCACCAGCCATCCGAGTCCTCAGTCAGGAAGATGGCATGCAGATGAAGATCATGGCTACTGGAGCTTGACTGCTTGGTTAGACATTTGCTCAAGCTCTTTTCTGTTGTTATAAAAGAATAAAATAAAATGGATAACTAAGAGCACACATGAAAGTTAAAGCGCTGTATAAAGATGATCTTTGCAATAACTGACTCAATCCCATGAAGTCAACAGCTCAGTATTGTGAACAAAGAGATCACTTTCTTAATGGCCAGTCAACGTATTGAAGGTCTTGCCCTTTGTTCACAGAGTTACTTTGGGAGCAGACTTCAGTATCAGGGAGGTTCTTCAGTCTGGACTCCAAGATTTACAAAATGTCATTTAAACCACTTGTATCATGTCCAGCTCACTGGTCACTGCTGGAACACTAAACGTGACTTCTTTAGGAAGAAAAGTAGAAAGAGATTCTCAGCATTGAGATGAGACACATCACTGAATTCTTACTAGAGTAAAATGTATTTTGTACAGATTCTAGAAGAGCCAGCTAGTCAAGGTTCTTAATACTAAGTCAGAGGGAAGACAGCATCTTAGATAGAAGACTAAATGGTGAAGTTGACTGTAAACCAGTACATTTGTGTCTCATTGTCATGTTCCATCTCAACAGATATGTTCCTGAGCACTCTGATTTAGTTAAAACATGACTGCCGTCTGACTGAGTATGTGGTAGTTTTGCAGCTATTTTTCTGACCTTTCTCCAGTGTTATCCGAAGCCCGCCGGTTTAAGAGTGCAAAGCATGGGTCATCTTATGTCTGTGACTGTCCTCTCATGCTGCAGGCTCCTCCCTCCCTCCCTTGCTCACTTTCCTCTTTCCTAAAGTGATGCTTTTGACCTTCTGTTCAGTTTGATTTAAAGGACCATAGCTTGGTTACCTAGACCAGTGGTTCTCAACCTGGGAGGCACGCATCATTTATCCTGCATACCAGATATTTACATTACAATTCCTAACAGAAGCAACATTACAGTTATGAAGTAGCAACAAAATAATCCCATGGTTGGGGTCACCACAACATGAGGAACTGTATTAAAGGGTCGCAATATTAGGATGGTTGAGAACCACTGACCTACACAGACAAGAAGTTGCTGTGCTTTGTTTCTGAGAGTTATATTACAATCTCAAAAGAGTCACCTTTTGGGTAAGATTAAACCAATGTCTCTAACTCAGATAATGCATTCAACCTCCTCCATGGTGGGTTTTAAACATTGGAATTAATGAGTGAAAACTGATTGACAGACCTTTTATGTCACGATGCGTAGAGATGTATCTTATATAGGCACATGGGATGGGTTTCTCCCTGCTGGAGGTGACCTGGCTAAGCCGAAGTGTCAGCTGCTCTCCCCACTTTGCCCTATTCCTGGTCCTCACTTGGAAATCACTTAGATTTGCATGCCACATGGTATGGTCCCCTTTTCATTTTGATTTTCAAGTTTATCGTCCTTCTGTGAGGAATCCAAAATGTAGTTGAGATACAAGAGTCATTTAGCAGATATTTTTGCAGAGCATTGCCATAAGTTCGGGACATATTCTGAAGATTGATCATGAAACATCAAGAAGCCTGAGTTAATCTGTTTAATTACTAAGACTAGGACGTTTTTACTTTTTCAGCTCAGGAAATATAATAAATATGTGTGTATATATATATGTATACCTATATATGTATTATATATACATACATATAAAATCTCATATTTATTTATTTTACAAAATTATGCCTCTTTTACCCATGATTCTCAGATGACAGTATATTACAGATAGCATCAGGGTCTCATTTAAGAGCACAGTCTAATCCCATGTGTTTTACTTTTAAGATTTATTTATTTTAGGTGCATGCATGCTATGTCTCTGTCTTAGGGTTTCTATTAGTATAAGGAGACACCATGACTGTGGCAACTCCTATAAAGACATTTAATTAGGACTGGCTTTCAGTTTAGTCCATTATCAGTGACTGAGTCCATTCTCATCATGGCAAAGAGCACAGTGGCACGCAGTCAGACATGGTGCTGGAGACAGAGCTGAGAGCTCTATATTCTGATCCACAGGTGTCAGAAGTGAACACTCTGCCACACCCCCACAGTGACATACTTCCTCTAACAAGGCCACGCCTACTCTAACAAGGTCACACCTCCTAATAGTGCCACTTCCTCTGGGCTTATGGGGGCTATTTTCTTTCCAACCACCACAATCTTTATGTCTGTACGTATACCTAGCATGTATCTAGTGTCTACACAAGTCAGAAGGCGGCTTTGGAGTTACAGATAGTTGCAAACCACCATTGGGTGCTGGGAGCTGTGGCTTGGCGCTCTGGAAGGAAGAACAAGCACTCTTGACCACAGAGCCACCTATCCAGTCCTTACACATCCATAGGATTTTTGAGATAACTGCAATAGTGAAAGCCCCATGTTCTCTAGGACCAATGAAGCTCCACTGAAAGCCAATACATATATATGTAGAAAGAGCATCAGACAAACATATAATTGATGGTTCTTAGAGGCAGTTGAGAGTATAATATATACATCATTATCCAATCTACAAGCACCCACCTAGAAATGTATTCATCACATAGAATGAGGGGCATTTTAATCTGGTAGCCTGTTCAGCCCTCCCCTGTCAAGAGCAAGCACCACCTCTGTGGAGACAGGCAGGGAACCTGGGAGGAAATGAACAGAGACTAAGAGAGTTGTAGTTACTGCCAGGGATTTTCCTTCTGGTGAGTAAATCCAGCATCCTGGGAAGCACAGTCTGGAAGCATGTTGGCAGCAACAGGAGAGTGCTTCAAGGTGACACAGGTTGGTCAGGATGAAAAGGACCTGTGAGTCAGAGGCACTCGGTGACCAGGCAGCTTTCTAGCTTTGGGTGATCTCTTTGAGTAGCTGGACTTTAGAGCAATATTCTGGAACAAGCTCAAGGGGACAGAGGATCTGAACTGTTCTCATGCCTTGAGAACAGGTACACTTTGAGGTTCTTATATTCATCCAATCTTAGTCTTAAAACAACGAATACATTCTCATTAAGTCAGGAAGCGTGGAGAAAGACATGAACCACTGCGATGCTTGTGGTAGCTTTGAATCCTTGTGCCAAAATACCCAAGCTTACCAATTTATAAAGAGAAAAGGGTTTGGGGTTTAGAGTGCTGCAGGTTGCAATCCAGAAGGGCTTAGTCTCTTAGCTGGGCTTGTAGCATGGCAGTTCATCATGAAGGAGCATGGGGGTGGGAAAGTCAGTGTACACATTCATACCAAGGGTTTGTTCTAGCAGGAGAGAGAGAGAGAGAGAGAGAGGGAGAGAGAGAGGGGGGGAGAGAGAGAGAGAGAGAGAGAGAGAGAGAGAGAGGGACAGAGACAGAGACAGAGACAGAGAGAGAGAGAGAGGGAGAGGGAGAGAAGCCCAGCTTAGTGGCACATATCTTTAAGCCTATCCATTCACAATGCTTCTGGGGGAGAGGAGATATTAATGATTTCATTGGTTGTTCCATATGGGACAAACAGGTGGGACCTCTGGCAATCCTACTATTTACCCTAAACATATTAGTCAATTAAGAAAGCTTCAGATGCTTAAAGCAAAAAATATGATATAAAACCAGGGAAGTGAAACATGGCCCTTGATACAAAAGGATTCATTTCGTGGGGCTGTAGACTATCAACCAGGTAATGACGACATTGTGCAGCTGGGCAGTAGTGAAGAAGACCTAAGGTCTGTGGGAACACGAGGGAAAGACCTCAGTGTCTGTCTTATTGGGGAGTAGAAGTGGGGAGGCCAGAGGAGGATGTTTTATACTGACTACTAAAGGTGATTAGACGTCTCCAAGATAAACTAGGTCATAGATTTGGCGATGGAAATATGAAGGATGGCGAAGAGTTCTTGTAGCAGCAACCCTGTGTGCAGTTGCAGGATAGAGCGGGACATATGTGTGAAGATCCACTCCCCATATGTCTAGCCCTTCAGCTGTCGGAGCTGCCTGAGAGATGGAAGGTACCGAGCTACACTGCGCATCTCCTCTACAGCATTAGGCAATGAAAGTAATAAATGTGTCTCTGAGCAGTCGGCATATGTTAAGTATAAGACTAATTGCAAGGCTAAATGGAACATTCATATTGGTACCTGAAGAAAATGTAATGATGGAAGAAAGCCATTTCCTTTCTACCCAAGAAATTACATTATGGAAATTGCGCCTTCAGAATGAATTAATACATGGCTTTAAAAATCCCAATGCCCAGAAAACAAATGCATAAATTAAATATCATGAGTGAGGTTAATATTAAAGTAATGTTTGTTCCGTTTATGGGAGGAAGGAGTTCATGGGGGAGGTGACAGTAGCTGCAGAAGGGGCCTTGAGACTGGCCAAGAGGATTTCCTGCACAGCTCGAGGGAGACAGGATCTGCTAAGTGGCCTCCAAGCCGTCAGTGCTCTCTAGCCAGTGTAGTCTTTACCATTAACCCGTATCTGTGGAGGTGGCAGATGTGCCGGTGGTCTCTGACCACTAGGCTACACCGCACTGTCATCCCTCCTTTCCCAGGACATTTCTCACCCATCTCTTCACAAGCTCGGGGGTGTGGAGATGTGGTGTGGCTGGGAGAACCTGACAGGCACACAAGAGTGACTAGGAAGCCCACACCCTTCCAGAAGTGTCTCCTTTACCTCCCTCCAGTGCACAGGGGAGCCGAGGGAACAGACATACTAGGAAATGACAAGCAGGTAGAAGGGATGAACAATGTTCCAGAAATTACAGGCCCTCTCCCACCAAACTGAAAACAAAGGGATGAAGTCTGAAGGACTGTCTGGAGGCCTTTTTTTCTAGCCAACTGAGAGTGTTCTCCATGTGTAAGGTGGCCGGCAGGTGCCCATGTTCTCCCAAACTGAGATGAATTTATCTCAAGTATCCATGATCGCCAGTTGTCTAAAGCTGACCCCTCAGCTTCCTCGAGTTTGTTAGGAATCTGAGTGCTTCCCTACCTGTTTTCTGGAAAAGCCACTACCTTGTTCTAGAAGGACAGATTTGCCATCCTTAGGAAGCCCCTGGAATATACTGTGGGCCACATAGGCCTCTCGGTTTGGATCACCCACAATAGACCTACCATTTAAATGCAAAATTTCTTAGCAAAGCACCATCCCTGAACCAGATTCTGAGAGAAAATTGAGGTGCGATTTGACAAGATAATGTTTAGAGCAACATCTGGCACTGGGTTTTGGAGGCAACTTTCCATAGTGTTGGGGAAGTAGGCAAGAAGACAGGCCCTTTGGGAACCAGCTTAGTGGTCAGGCTTTCTCTCCTCTCTGATCCCCTTTCCAAAGCACAATGTGTATTGCTCTGCCTGATAGGAAAACTTTCTCCTCTTGTTTTTGGAAATATGGCTGTTTAACCAGCTTCTCTTGAAAGGGTCTTATTAAATCGTGCAGGGGAGTCCTGTCCACACCAGTCCTTCTGCATTGTCAGATTCACTTATGTTGGTAAATGTGCCATGCTTTCTCCAATTCCATGTGTTTGTGCTAATTGCTATGGTATTTTCCCTTGAGTGAGATGGTTCTTGAATAATATGGTTCATCATTTAAGAATGTATACTACTCTTGCAGAGGACCCAAATTTAGTTTCTAGCACCCACTTCAGACAACTCAAAATCACCAGGAACTGCAGTTCCAGAGGATCTGTTGTCCTCTTCTGGCTTCTATGTGCACTGCACACACACACACACACACACACACAGACACACACACAGACACACACACAGACACACACAGACACACACACACACAGACACACACACACACAGAGAGAGAGAGAGAGAGAAGAATATGTGCATATTCATGATTATTTAAGAACACCCCCCCCCCCCCAAATAATTGACTCATGTCTCACATTTCCACAGAGGATGTTCTAGGTCCCTTAGCATCCAAACACGCACCTCCTTCTGCTCCATTTGCCTCTCCACCTCTGCCACCATCTCCCATACAAGACTGTGATTGCATTACAAGGCAGAACTACTGTGTTAACATCTCCTTTGCATAGCACAGAATCTGGTCCACAGAGGGACACGCAGGGAGCAGATGGTCTGGGTTATTGGGCTATTTATGCTACTTATGCCATTCATTTTTTTCCCAGACTTCTTTCCTTCATGATTATATGACATGTAATTTTTACCTTTCTGTAATACTCTTTATATAATGGTATGTGATCTTTCCCTGAGAACCAAAAATAGATAGGCTGGTGTGGCTTTGTGGCTTCTCTTTGGTGGTTTATTTCTTGTGTACTTAAGAGTTGAGAATTGAGAAAATATTGGCCTGAATTTTAAACCAGGTAGAAAACAAATCCCACTGAGATGACTTTACAGGCAATGTTCAGATCTACAAAGCAAATCTGCTTTTGGATTTATGGATTCTGGCAATCATTTCCCCCCCCCCCCCCGCTTGAAACAGGTTTCTCTGTCCTGGAACTCATTATCTAGATCCAACTGGCCTCAAACTCAGAAAAAAAATCTGCCTCTGCCTCCCTAGTGCTGGAATTAGGGGCATGCACCACCAAGTCCAGCTGTTAGTGGTAGTTTTAAAAAGGCAGTTATGTATCCAGTGTTTAGGGATTGGCTGGGGGTGTTTCCTAGTTCTTGGCATTTTATTCAATAAAGGAATCAAGATAAATTCAAGGTCTTATAGAAGTAGCAAAGAAACTTTATTCAAAACAGTGGTAGTGCAGATGAGACATGCTGTTATAAGTCACAGGCCCCAGGAGTGAGAGGACTCACCTGGGACTTCTTTTGTGAGTTCTAATGGAAGGATGAGGTGGTTACTAAGGCTTGTGTTTGTGCTTCTCTATTCAGAGTAACGATTTTTAAATTATTAGATATCTACTCTATGTCCCTTCCCATAAGCATCTGATTTTTCTTTTTCACATAGGTTCTCATTAAATAGCCATGGATTGGAACTCACTATGTAGAGCAGGGCAGCCTGGAACTCAGGGAGATCTGCTGCCTCTGGCTCCTAGAATTAAAAGCATATGCCACAAACCAGCACACTGTATGCTTACAATCACGTGAACACCAGTTATGCATAGGCATAAGATGGTAAATGAGGGATTCTCCACAGAAGTTCTCTTAGAAGACTAGTTTGTCTTATAGCACATGTACCAAAACCAGTTCGGGCGGTATCAACCTCCTGTTCCTCACACCTAGACATAGCTGGAGTTGGAATCTGTGTTTTATGGATGGCTGGTAGGGGAAGAAACGTATTCCAGTGTTTGGAGTGGGGTGTGCGTGCAGTGTGGTGTAGATGGGGGTCCAAGCTGGTATCAGGTTGTTAATCAAGAGGGATATGTGTGCAGAGTACATGTGGGTGTGGATTGTAGTACAGATGCCTTATTTTAAGAGTGTCGTGCATAACCCAAACTGAGCAGAGTCACTGTGAAATGCTACCAAAAAAGAATGATTTCTCAGCACGGCTTTCCCCAGCTTCCCTTCTGGCTCAGAGGTGCAGGTCTGTACACTGGAGCTCTCTCTCCCCTTTTCTGTCCCCGCTTTCTCCTTCCTCTGTCTTTCTTTTCTCCTAGTGCTTCCTTCCTTCCCTCCATTTTCTCTCTTTGTCTCTCCCCCTACTTCTATTTTTAATTCCATTAGTTGGCTCAGTTCTTCCTCATTCTTTTTCTTTTCGTTTTAGATTGGCTTGGTTGTTTATATGTTTATACACTACAATATAATTACATACTTTTACCCCTTTGCTTTCTTATAAATGCCTAGCCTGTTTTCCTATTTTAAATTGTTACACAAAGACACACACACACAATGTATATATCTATGCATATAAATATAACCTACTCAGTCCATATAATATTACTTGCAGATAGATTTTTCAAGGCTTGCCATTTGGTTATCATTAGCCAGCTGATATGCTCTCTCCCAGGGAAGACTCTTTCTCCCCCTGTCAGGATTCCTTAGTTGCTTATAGTTCATATGGAACCACAAAAGATTCAAGGTAGCCAAAAGGATTCTGAGCAAAAATAAATAAATAAAATAAATCAATGTTGGAGGGTTTACCGTTGCAGATCTCTACATATTTTACCGAGTGATAGTATTGAAAGCAATATGGCACAACCACAAAAATAGACATGTGGACCATTGGGACAAAATCAAAACCCTAAATACAAATACAGGTAACAGCTTTTGACCGAAATGTTAAAAACTAACTCTGAATGGATCAAAAACCTACATGTGAAACCAGAAAATCTGAAGCTGCGGAAGAGAGCAAAGAAGTATCCGCCATGTGCTGGCGTAGGGAAGGACTTCCTGACCAGCACTCTATCTGCCCAAGTATTCGGGCCAGCAATTGACAAGAGGGATCGGCCCCATAAAATAAAAACTTCTTCACAACCAAAGAAATCATCAGGGGAAGAGGAGGCCTACAGAATGATGAAGGAGAATCTTTGCTAGCCACACACCTGACAGAGAATTAAAATCTACATCGTGTAAAGAACACTGAAAACAACCGAACAAAACAAAAACAAAAAGCAAAATGATCCTTTCAAAACATAGGCTCAGGATTTGGACAGAGTTCTCAAAAGAAGAATAAAAATGGCTAAGAAATATCTCAGACATTGTTCATTATTCCTATCAATTAAGGAAATGCAAATCCAAACGGCTCTGAGATTTCATCTAACCCCAGTCAGAATGGAGGGCACGTGGGCACCCTTACTCCCTGTTGGTGAGATTGCAAATGAGCGTAGCCACTATGGAAATCAATGTGGAGAACTCTCTCAAAACGCCAACAATGAATCTCTCACATGAGGCAGCTGTACTGCTCCTTGGCCTGCGTCCAGAGGACTCGCCATGCTACTCCACATGGACTTGCTCGGCTAGGTAATGGAACCCGTAATATCCTTCAGATGACAAACGGCTAATGAAGGAGGTACCTATGCAGAAGGAGCACTGTCACAAGAGCCACCTGCAGTCCTAGTTCCATCCTTCAGGTGTGAGGATGGCACCCGGGGTCCCCGAGAAACTCCGCTTGGTTTTGGTAAAGCTATCTCACTGTGTCACGCAGGCTGACCTCTGGCTTTCTCCTTAGCCCAGGCTGATCTCAACCTTGTCGTTCCACTGCCTCACTCTCCTGCATTCTAGGACTACAGGCACCTGCCGCCACACTCTACACCCTTCTGCGTGGAGAGCATTCACCATGCGAATGCTGTCCCTCTGAGCTTATTCCTTGATAGACTCCACAGGGTTCTACCGTCAAGTTTGATGTTGGAGATGAGCAGTCGGCGCTTCTCCAGAAAGAAGTAAATTCCCCCTACACAAAAGCTGAGAGTCGACATCATTTGCTTAGGGTCAGAGTCTTCATAAAATCTTTCAAAATATTTCTATCAAGCAGCAGCCAAGAGGTCTGTCGGTGTGAGGAGACCCCGACTCCGCCACATGTGGCTGAAATTGATTTTTGCAAATCGGATCTATCTTGGTTGCCTCTGGCAACAGTTGCTTAGTCTGTCTACGTAATCTTCTTCCTGACACTCAAACTCCGGTGAGTTCCACAACCCTGTCTCTTACGTCTCTAGTAAGCTTCACTGTCCTGTGTTCCTTTCCTACTTCTTATTGTGGATGTGTTAACAGAATAATAGGCAAGCGATAAGTTCTCTGTTCAACTGGTAATTATCGCTGACAGGCAGTAGTCCAGGCTGCCTCAGGAAACAGAAAGATCACCATCCCCGAGACGGCTTCAGTCAGATGAGAATGTCTTTATTAGGGGTCACTGTGAACAGGGAGAGGAACTTGCAATGTCATGGCTGGCAGTGTGGATATGCACGCATGGCTTATTGGCTCGTTCCTGGTATCTTTTATTTTTGACATAATCTATGACAGTCAGGGAGTGAAAGCCGCGTGGAGCTCTCGTCTTTGCTTGATCACTTGGGTTAGAACATTTCTGTGCTCTGGCGGGCATTCCATGCCAAGCTGTAATTCAGCGAAGGAGAGCTCTGCTAGCTGGCATCCCAGCCACTAACTAATCAGCATGCAGCAGAGGCCCCATCTGCGGGAGGGAAATGATATTTTGTCTTGAAGGTTGTTGAACGGCCTCTCACTTTTTCTTTAGGTGAATGAATTTTTAGCATTTGCTCACGAAGGCTCGAGAATTATTAAAAATTAGTCAGTATTCACAAAATATGAAGACAGATCTTAAAATAGTTTTTTTCTGGGTAAGGAGAGAATTACAAATAGGAGTTCATTCATTTCCCTCTAGAAGACATATTAATAACCTTACATCAATTTCTCAAATTGTTAAGTAATGGGAGATTGGGATACAAAGTGCCTCCAACATTCTGTAAGTGGAGGAATTTTCTCTATGTGTGAATCGATAATAAATGAAGATACTAAGAGGCTGAGCTGTACTCAACTATCAAAGTATTCAGTGCACCACAATGCTGGTGTCTTCTTAGAATTTTTTAAATTATAAATTGGGGTCAACATGTACAAGTTGAGTTCAAATACCGTAAACTAACATATTATTTTAGTTTTATTTTGACTGAGGATGCTCCAAATGCTGTTTGTGTGAGTAATAATGCCCGAGGCAACATTCAAGTTGCATGTATTCAATTCTTTTTTTTTTTTTTTTTTTTTTTTTTTGGTTTTTTGAAACAGGGTTTCTCTGTAGCTTTGGTGCCTGTCCTGGAACTAGCTCTTGTAGACCAGGCTGGCCTCGAACTCCCAGAGATCTGCCTGGATCTCTGTGAGGAAGCTATTACCCTCATTAACAGAAGCAGCAACTGAGGCAGAGAGGGTTTAGCCGTTTGCTCCAGTCTTGGTAATCACAGCTATAAGGGAAGAGTCCTAAGCAGCTCTGTCAGGGTCAGACTCCATAGCTGTAAGAGAAGCAACCAGAATTAGAACCCAGAGCATCTGTGGCTTTCAACTCTTAGGTCTCACTGCCTCAAAAACTTTGTGTAAAAATGGGCCCTGGGAACCCTTCTTGACTTCTTAACCACCCCTAGGACAACCATGCTCAAATCTGTTAACAGATTCTCTCACTGTTCCCTTAGTGTCTAAAGCAGTACAATCCTTAATACGCCATCATAGTTCCAAATTTGACCATTTGTAGATTGTTCTCTCACACAAGTTAGTTTGGCTACTGGTTATTGCTTTGTTCTCTAGCTAGGTCAGTATTCTGTGTTTTCATCATTGTGCCTGTGTATGCGGTGGTCATGAACAGATTACAGGGTATGCAGCGTTGATTTTCTTGCATGCAAGGCCCTTTGTTCCCCTTAGCATTAATTAATCATCTTCTTGATTAATTTACTATGTACCTATCATAATTTATTCTTAAGCTCCCACCCGAGGAATAAATGCCCTGTGAGACATCAGCTGCTTCATCTGAAAACCCCGCCCCACTTTGATTGGTTTCTAGGCTCACTCCACGGCTCATGCCACGGGATGCCCGTTGTCTCTTCCTGTGGAAGGGAGCTCTGGGATTCAGCACTGTATCTCTCCTTTTACTCTTCTAGCTTGACAAAACACCCAATAAGAGGTGCGTGGTGGGATATTTTTGAGACTGACTCTCTAAAAATAATGTTGGCTGAATATTTATGGATTGCTTAGAAACCTGGAATCTAATGAGCAAAATGTAAATGTCTTTAAATTAATTTAACCTCCATTTAAGACTAGTGATTTAAAAAATTATTTTATTCTTTAAATCAGCTTCTCTGTGGGATTTATTTATTTATTTATTTATTTAAGATTTCTGCCTGCTCCCCACCACCGCCTCCCATTTCCCTCTGGGATTTTTAAGGCATTATTTTAAGTTAGGGTATGATATTTCAAAACCCCAGTGTACTTCCGGTTCCCCTTCCTTTGTGTTCCGTGGTGACTCAGTCTGCTGCTCAGTTTTAACCATCGGCTTGGCACAGCCTGGAATCACCTGGTAAGGGAGTTTCAGTTGATGCTTTTCTAGAGTAGGTTGGCCCATGGACATGGCTGTCATGGATTATCTTTATATTTAATTGATGTAGGAAAACTCAGGTTATTGTGGGCAGTACCATTTCTTAGACAGCAATTTCAGTAGAGAAGAAGAGAGGGAGACCTACATGGAAGGAGGAAGCAAGCAAGGATGTGTTTGCTCTCTCCCCCTTGACTGTGATGTGATGTAACCAGCTGCCTTGACTTTCCTGAAATTATGGGCTGCAGCTTGGTGTTGTAAACCAGAGCAACCCTTGCTTCTGCTATACTGCTTTTTCTCAGGAGTTCTTTAAAGTCACAACAATGGATATGAAACCAGAACAAACTGGTTTCAATTCCCTTCATTCTGATGGCTACTTAGTGGGCTGTTTTGATTTGACACTCATAAACTTCAAATGCGCAAATGTCTTGATTTAAGACTTGGGGGAAGTCTTTAGTCTTTGCCTTCAACATGTTTGCCTTCCACCCCTTTTATAGCGCTCGTTATAGTGATGCCAAGTCTCGGGATTTTCTCATTAATTTTCGCACCTCCGTTCGTTTCCATATGTGGACGTTTCTCCGTGTGTCTTCCAGCGCCCTCTCCTCTTCTGTATCTCGGCATTGCTTCTTTCCTCCCCCATCTTCGTTTCTCCGAGCAAACCACCTTGTTTCAGAACACACTCTTTCTGTTTCATGACTCTTCTGTCCTTCTCTCCTTCAGACATTAGTGATAATGTGAGAAGTTGGTTCCTGTGCCTGCCTCCCATAAAATGTTCATCTGCTGAGTTGTTTCATTCTAGATGTTTCTCACCAGTGTTTCACCTTGACTTTTCACTCATATTCAAGATCTGAGCAGCGAAACGATAACCACTAATCTCTGGGGTGCAGTTTGACATGGACTTCAGCTGGGGCCCCTCTCTGGGCTATGCTTGGCATTTGGATTTCCATGTCTGAGACAGCAGGCGCCACCTTTTTCTGCTTTCTAATTATCAAAACTTTTATCCTCTGTGATCCTCATGACCCTTGCAAATATGCAAACTTAAGCACCAGGAGAAAGAGAAGAAAATGCAGAGCCTCATTGGGTCTCTGAGGAGGGGTGAGTGCAAAAACATGCCTTTGAAGGACCCTTTACCTAGATGCTGGTTTGCCAACAGTGTTAGTTCTGCATGATTATCAGCACACTTTCTATAGGCTTGTAGCTCTGCTGTGGCAATGCGTGTGCCCGTGAGTGTGACTCTTGCTCACCCGCGGAAAGCTTCACAGTGTGTGTGGGAGAAGAACACAGACCAGGGTGAAGAGACCAAGGCCCAGTGTTCTGTGGAGTTATAAGAAATTATTAATCTCCTTAGCATCTTACTTCTGTTGCTGTCAAATGATAAAAGCAGGGTCTGTGCAAAGATTGTGTGAATGTACAATGGAGAACATGGAGCACACTGGCTATGGTTGTTTGGGGGAGAAAATGAAAAGCAATATTATCAGGTTTTTTGGAACATCGAAGGTACCTGAAGAACTCTCTCTCTCTCTCTCTCTCTCTCTCTCTCTCTCTCTCTCTCTCTCTCTGTGTGTGTGTGTGTGTGTGTGTGTGTGTGTGTTGTGTTTCTGTGCATCTAAAATTTTCTACCTTTATTAAGGTAAGCTTGCTGTCAAGTCGCCATGCTCCTTGAAGCTTCCCGTGTTGCTTACTCTTTCTAATGCATGCCTTCCTTTTAAAAGTCATAGCCCTTAAAACCCTTCGATTTGATTTCTGAATTCTTCCATGCTGCCCTCAGGGTATCATAGCGGTCATTGGTTTGTCTTTGAAGACTCTCTGATTTCTGACCCCAATTACTTTCCCAGTTTGTCCGTCCCTATTTTCCCACATAAATGCAGCCAACCAGGAACACTTGGTGTACCCCGCAGGCCTTTTAATTTTGTTTCCATTTCTGAAAGTCCCTCTCTCCATCCGTATTTCTCTGCTGCTAGTCATTCTTCATAGTTGGTCTGAAGACCCTCTCTTACTTTCCTTTCCAGGACATAAATCAAACATTCCAGCGCTGGAACCACAAAGCACTGCATCTGTAGTAACATTTATTCATAATGTGTGTGTGTGTGTGTGTGTGTGTGTGTGTGTGTGAGACTCCACTCACATCTGTTCACACCCATATATATGTGTATATATAAATGTGAGTAGATATGTGGTGCTAAATTTTATATATAGAATTTATATGTTATATATAAACATTATATATTTATTTTATTTATTAAATATATGTGTTTATATTATATATAATTTTATATAATATGTAAGTATATATTTATATATAATATCTTATAAAATTTGTATATATATTATATATAAAAAGTCTAGCCTCCCTTTCTAGGCTTCAAACTCTTTGAAAGTCTGTGTATTTGTATTCTCTTCATAGCAAGCACCGTTACTATGATGTTAAGAGATCTGCATGCCTATCAATCCGTCATCCGTGTATCCTCTTTTGTTTCTTGCTTCTCTACTTACTGGGATGCAGGATCTAAAAGAGGTCCTGCAGGTTGAAGAAGACACAGTGTAAGAGCAGCGAGATGGCTCAGTCCAGGAAGTACTTGCAGTGCTCGTGTGAGGACCTACATTCAGATCTCTGGCCCCCACGTAAATAGATAGCTATGGCGGTACATAGCTGTAAGTTCACTGCTAGGGAGCTAGAGAGAGACAGGAGGACCCCTGGTGCTTGCTGGATTGTCCTTTTGCTTGAACGATGAGGTTTGAGTTTACTGAGAGAGTTTTCTTTAGACTCCAAAATCAGGTAGAGGACTTGGAAGGTACCTTCCATGCCACACAAGGGTAAAGATTGGGGTTCATATCCCTAGTACCCATGTAAATATTAGGTGGGTGTGGCAGCTCGGCTGTAATTGCAGTGATCTTGAAGTAAGTCAGACCCCTGGGGCAAACTGGCTAGCAAGACTTGCCATATTGATGAGCTTGAGTTAATTGAGAAAGCCTACCTTAGCGAATAAGGTAAAGTGGGGAGTGATTGCAAGAGACTCACAGCATCGGTCTCAGGCCTTCCCATGCACATACACACATGTGCACATGTGCCTGATTATACAAGTGTCATACACACGAGAATGCATGTACACATGATATCCACCACACACACATCCACATGTAAAAAAATAAAATAATAAAATATAAGGTGGAGAATTATCAAGGAAGACAAGTAAACCAAGGCCACTGCCTCCACATGCACATACATCCAGAGACATACATACAGAGACATGGACGTCAGATGCAGCAGGATGCTGGGCTCTGAAACCCACATTGTTAACCAGTAATTTTCTTCTTTGTTGAGGTTGCCACTGAGCCCCTGGTTGTCCTTATTGATCATCCTTTCCTCTTTACAGGATCCTGACAGTGTTGACTGTCCTGCCCAAGGACATGACAGTTCCCTTAGAGAACAATGGCCTCTTCCTTATGTCCAGTATGGCAGTGTATTTCTTCTCTAGTCACCTTCCCCTAGGACTTTAAATACTGATAGTCCCTTCATTGTCATCATCTCTTTCTTAGGCCGTTTTGTACATATCTTCTCAGCCAAGTACTTTTCGACCGCACTGGCATGACCTTACTGCGTCACCATCAGCGATGACCCAACAACACTGCACTTATTCATAAGCTTCAATTTTTAAGTGTTTATGAATTAATGGCTCACTTTTCCAATGAATCCAAATCACCCTGGAGTTACTCTCATAGCATACAACATTGCTTCATGTGTATCTCAGTACTATATCCTGGATCGTTTGTGATGGAAGGTTGGCCATATTTCATTGGCTCAGATTTCCTGAAATGTCCATGATCTCATGTTATTTAGGTGCCATTGATGGTTGTTCCAGTTCTGAAAATGGTTGTGACAGCATACCCAAGATCTGTGCAGGCTCAGCGAGACAAAATTCCAGCAGATAGGGGAAAGGTGGGCACAAATTCCCACCACTAGCTGAGAAACGGTAGGTAACCGATAGCTGCCAAGAGAGAAGAGTTATCTTCAGGGTGTGGTCACTGGTAGATCTTCATTCCATTGAAGAAGTAAACCATTCACAAGCACTTAAACGTAAAGCTTATTCTGCCCATGTCTGCAGACTTGAAATTATACAGGCCAAAGAGACTGAGTGATTTTTTTAAAAATGAGGACACAAATTTAGGTGGTGGAACTGAGAGGAGATGGGAGAGAGCATGAAAAAATTTTCAAAATACAATGAATGAAATTCTTGAAGATGTTAAAAATAGTTATAATAATTCGGAAAGACTGCAATCCATGAACTGTGGATGCATATGTGTGTTTGGTTCCTTGCTTTTCTACATAGCTAATTAAGAAGAGATGCTAACAAAGTGTGAATATTTACCTGTATCCTCATGGCACAGAAACTAGGGTGAAGCTACCCTTAAAGCTTCCAAACTGGGAGCAATACCATCATCCAAATGAGGGGTTCAGTCACTTATGCTCTTTGTACTAATAGGAAGACAACATGGAAAAACTATTTCTGTACATTTTGATGCTGAGATTATAATTATTTTTCTTAGTCTATGTTACTGCATGCTGCTCTTCTAATATTACCTGGAGAGACCCAGATTGTATCTTTGATGTATAGTTCAGTATGGTATTAATATTAGAAAAGTTTCATGTACATTCTTTCCCTTAAAGGGACATGGTTTAAAACCGGTAAAGAGATTCCATGATCATTTACTTGGAAAATTTTGCTTTCTATAACTCTTTTCTACGAAACAGTTTAGAGAGAGTTTGTTCTGTTTGGTCAACTACTTTATGTGTGCACATATTTATGTATATGTGTATATGTATTATGTAACTTAATGGGAATATCTCCTATGAATATTATTTGTCATTTATTATAACCAAAACAAAGTTGGGATCCTTGGCTTTAGGTTATTGTTCACACTCCTATTTAACTCTCTGATGCACTGATGACTCCTGAAGATAGATTATCACCCATGAGCCCTCATCAGGGTCTGCAGACTCAGTTATTAAGCCACTCAGTGGGGTTCATTGTGTGGATGTCTTTCAGACTCCAGAGATATAGCATCCTGAAACTGAACTCATTTGGATCCTCTGTCTTCACCCAATGGACCACTCTTCCAGTGTGGCTCATTTCCATTGACTGCACATCTGTAGTGAGGAGGCAAGCAGGCCTGCTTTTCATCCCGCCTGGCTCCCGCACGGCTAGCTTAGCCCCAGAAATAACAGCACACAAACTGTATTCATTTAAATATTGCCTGGCCTGTTATCTGTAGCCTCTTATTGGCTAACTGTCAGATCTTGATTAACCCATTACTAATAATCTGTGTAGCATCATGAGGTAGTGGCTTACCGGGAAATATTCTAGCCTACATCCATCTTGGTTCGAAGAATCATGGCGTCTGCCTCATTGCCTTTTTCCCAGCATTCTGTTCTGTCTACTCCGCCCACCTAATTTTCTGCCCTATTAAAAGGCCAAGGCAGTCTCTTTATTAACCAATGAAGCTAATACATAGACAGATGACCCTCCTACATCACACATCTTTCCTCCAGTCTGTTAAATATGTTCCGAATGATGATCAGTTTCTGTAGCTCTAACCCAGTCCTCATACTGAGCTAAATATCCCTGGAAGGATTGTCCTTTGTATCTCTGTCTTCACCCTGCTCATAATGTCTGTCAGGGTCATTTTTTTTAGCCCACTGTCACTCACATTTCAGGATGGATCAACATTATTAAAGCATATTCTTCTGGGTCTCAGCTCCAGAGAAGTTCATTCCATAAGTATATAGATAGTTCGAAGGCATTGCATTTCTTACCCAATGATTTTCCTAGAATGTGTTGAAAAAGAAACCAGATTCTAACACCATACCAATGGATACATGGTATCATATATTTGTGCAAATCTATATCAGGTTTAAAATTGGAAGAAAAGCCAAAAGCAAACCGTAAGTTATGAGTGGCAAAGGTTTGTCAATGTTCATTCATCAGCTACTAAGCCTGCATCATTTGCAGGCAGGATTCCGACCAGGGGAAAGAATATCTGAGGCTGTCTCATGGCTTGGGCATGGGAGCAACACCATTATCTCCCTTCCAATTCTGCTGTGACTCTAGAATTGTTGAAAAAATAAGGTCTAGTTAAAAACATTAAAATCTTGTATGCAACTGTCATGAAATCTCCAAACACAGCACTTCACAACTCTTCTCTTTTCCTGTCTTTCTGACTCATATTTTGATGTCCCCTGAGCCTCAGGTTGGAGGAAGTTGATGTAGCTATCCCGTCTACAGCTCTCCTGTGCTCAGCGACACTTAGTCTCAGCATTTTAACCAGCCAAGAATCTCTGCCCTAATCATCATCTACTGCAGAAAGAGGCTTCTCTGACCGAGGTTGAGATCAGTGGCACAAATCTCTGGATACAGACAATTTTATAAGACAGTTTGTTAACACAACTGTTTAGCAGGACAATACTAGGTCTCCCTAGAGCCTAGGACTTTCGAAGACAGGCTTTTGAGGACAAGAGTCTCTTTTCTTTAGGGATATGGCCACTGGCATGTTTCTGCAAGGGATGGCCCTTCACCCATACATGTGTGGGAAGTGCTAATTAGAGTCAGTTGGTTATTGATTTCTAAAAATTTATTCTCCCATATATTATATCCTGACCATAGTTTCCCCTCCCTCTTCTCCTCCCAGTCCCTTCCTTGCCTCTATCCACTCCTCCTCAATTGCCCTTCAGAAAAGAGCAGGCCTTCCAGGGATCTCAACCAAACATGGCATATCAAGTTGCAATGAGAGTAGGCACTTCCTCTCATATTAAGCATGGTTGAGGAAACTCACTAGGAAGGAAAGGGCTCCAAAAGTAGGCAACAAACAAACAAACAAAAACAAAAAGTCAATGAAATGATTTCTAGTAAATAATATGCTATACTTATAGACAGGAGCATAGCATAATCATCATCAGAGAGGCTCCATCCAGTGACTGATGGAAACAGATGCAGAAACCCACAGCAGAACGTTAGATAGAGCTCTGGGATCCTGCAAGGTTTGTGGGCAGGGGAGTGGGCATTTGTAGGAGCTGGAGGGCTAAAAGACACCACAAGAAAGCCCACAGAAATACCTTACCTGGGCTCACAGGTGTTCACAGAGACTAGCTATCAATCAGGGAGCCTGCATGGGTCTGAACTAGGCCCTCTGTATTTTTGTTATGGTTGTATAATTTGGTCTTCTTGTGGGACTCCTAAGAGTCCTCCTTGCCCACTATCCTCCCTGTAGAAATGGGAGCTGTGTCTGATGCTTTTGCCTGCTGTTGATTGTTTTTAGGACATGGAATTAGAAAGTTGTGGTAAGTCGTTCCGACAGGAGCTGGATGAAGACTGAGGTCATAGAGATGATCAAAATACAATGTATCCATGTGTTAAATTTTCAAAATTAAAGAAAATATTTTAAAAATCATATTTGCAGAGCGTAGCACATATAATATGTTGTATGAATTTATTGCCCAATCTCAAAATGTTTGTAGCTTTTGGCGTAGACATCCTATCTTTCCCTGTCTAGGTTTTGGATTAGAATTGAATGGAATAGAACAGAATGTAAGGGGGGGTGGGAGAGATAATTGTGACTCAGGAAAGAATCACTTGTTCGGAACTCCAGTGAATGTTATCTCTAAGAAAGAGCAAGAGGACAGCTCTGATAGGGAAGATGTTGGCCGCAGCCAGCTGCTCCGTGAAAGCAATTCTTCATCCTGCTCTTCTTGGCCATTCTAGGGCAGTTGTACCTGAGCTTCTGATCCCCTGGAGAAATGTCTGCTTATATCACACAGTGCCTCCCCCAGCTAAATATGGTGGAAGGCACACAGTAACTATGATTCCTGGAGATGGCATTGGGCCTGAGCTTATGGTTCACGTCAAGAGAATATTCAGATTAAATTGTGTGCCGGTGGACTTTGAGGAGGTATGGATGACCTCCACATCTAACGCAAAGGAGGTTGACCAGGCTATTACGGCCATCCGTCGGAACCGTGTCGCTCTGAAGGGCAACATCGCAACGGATCACAGACTGCCTGTCAGTTACAAATCTCACAACACCAAGCTTCGTACCACCCTTGACCTCTATGCGAGTATTGTCCATTTTAAGACTTTCCCTGGTGTGGAGACCCGGCACAAGGACATAGACATCATAGTTGTTCGAGAAAACACAGAGGGCGAGTATACTAACCTGGAGCATGAGAGCGTGAAAGGGGTAGTAGAGAGTCTAAAGATTGTGACAAGGACCAAGTCTCTGCGCATTGCTGAATATGCCTTTAATCTGGCGCAAAAGATGGGGCGCAAAAAGGTGACAGTTGTTCACAAAGCCAACATCATGAAACTGGGAGACGGGCTCTTTCTCCAGTGCTGTAAGGATGTGGCAGCTCACTACCCGCAGATAACCTTAGAGAGCATGATTATAGACAACACCACCATGCAGTTGGTATCCAAACCCCAACAGTTTGACGTCATGGTGATGCCCAATCTTTACGGCAATGTTATCAACAGTATCTGCACAGGGCTGGTTGGAGGGTCAGGACTGGTACCTGGAGCCAATTATGGTGATGTATATGCAGTATTTGAGACGGGCTCAAAGGAAATATGTAAAGATTTAGCTCATAGAAACATTGCCAATCCTGTCGCCATTCTGCTAACCAGCTGTATCATGCTGGACTACCTCGATCTTCAATCCCATGCCACTGAGATCCGCTCTGCAGTCATGGCATCCTTAGAAAACAAAGCCATCTGCACACCAGATGTCGGAGGTCAAGGTACCACATCTGGAGTCATGGATTACATCATGGAATATATGAAATGTCATGGATGCTGTTATCCGAATTTTTTCCCATCCCAACCTTGATTCACCCCTCAAATACTCCAGTCAGCTCAAAAAGGGTGCACTGTGAATCACCATTGGCTCCATGTCACTGAAAGGAAAAGGTGGTTCAGTACTGATCTTTCCATTAATTTTAAATGCAATAAAAATTGCTTATTCAAATTAGCAAAGCTTATTGCAATATGGGCAAGTTGAGAAAATTCCTTGAAAGTTCACTCCGAAGTCCCCACCTCTCTGGGATAAGACATGCTGAATAAATTAGAAGTCTTCATAAAGTTCTGGAGCTTTATCAGAATCAAAAAATGATTTATCTCTTTATCTAAACCACTGAAATCCAGCAAGCCAACCTAAAGGGGATCCTGGGCTATAGAAGTCATTAATGAGTTGATCAATGTAATAGTCTGCCTACTGTGTGCATTGTAACTTTAATAACGAAACTCAACTAGTGCAGAAAGCTCCCACAAATAGTGTCCTCTTTTATCTTGATGACATTGAAGATGTTTGTGTTACGGGTCCCCTGTAGTATTTCAATGGTGCATGAGTTCCCTCCGTGACCCTAAAAAGGCTCCCCTAAAAAGGATATTCTTAAACATTTCAATTGTTCTGAAATCCCCCCAGAATCACAGAGCCCACAGCTCTCTGCCACACAAACAGAACTTAGGAATATGAGCCACACACTCAGTGATTCACAATTTCTTGTGGTGTATTTGCCAACTATGAAAGATTGCATGTAAAAATCAAAAGCCATGAACTCACTTAAATACTTGTCATTATTTTATTATATTTTACTTACAGTGCTTTGAACGTTATAGCTGAGAGTAAGGCAAGCAATACCTTATTAGTACCTGAAAGAAGTTCTTTCTCAAATTGAAAATGTAAACATGATTCTAAAAGCTGACAGTAATTTTCTCAGAGAGAATGACATGTGGCTAGAAATGAAATTGAGAACCACAGAGCGATCTGCAGTGTCTTCCTATCTCACCTATTAGTCATGGATACCCACGTGCTTAGTGCCACACATTACAGTTCTTTATCTTGGACCATGAAAAGGTCTCAGAGATGCTGACTCACTTATCCTAACGACCACATATCCACGGCCAGGCTAGTTGGATTAAGTTTGCATGAAAAGAAGTGATCAACAAACTTCTCCTCCATAGAAGTAGTTCTTGAAGTATTGGGGGTCTAAATAGCTGGAGTAGTGTTGATTGGTAACCCACCTCTTCTCACATGATCCAGACAGACACCAATGCCATTGTTTGGGAAAGAGAGCGAGGATGTATTCTGCTGTACTATGCCATGGTGGCAAAATGAACTAACCCACTTCCCACTTTTGACCCCCTTTTCTCAACACTAGAGGTATGTAGTGGTTAATACCAATTTTAAACATGGCAAGATTTAGAGTCATGTAGAAGACAAGGATTTGGACAATCCTGCGAGCGAATGTCTAGGCTGTTAGCCTCTGGGCATGTTTATGATAACCTTCTCAATTAGGTAAATTGAGGCAGGAAGACCAATCCTAACTTCCAGACAAGTGAAAAAAAGAAAGTGAACCAAATACAGGCACTCACTGGTCTCTGCTTCCTGACTGCAGGTGCAATGAGCACCTACCTCAATCCCCAGCCATTAAGTCTCTGCATCATGATACACTTGAAATGTTGGCCAAAAGCAACCCTTGCCTCTTTAAGTGGCTTTAGTCAGGGTTTTCCATCATGGAGACAGAAATCAGGGAATCCTGGATCTTATTCAAAGCACAAGCAGTTTAACTGCATATCATTGTCCAACTGTCAGCAAATATTTAACTCTCAGAGGATGATTATGATGTGTTTGAGCTAAGTTTAGCCCCAGTTCATCTCTTGACACTCTCGCAGACTCTGGACTAGATTCTGGAGGTGACAGCCTGTCACCCTTTACTGTCATTCTCCATTTTCATTGTTAGAGTCTTCCATTTGAGTATCTCTAGGAAGCATGGGGTGAAGCTATTCTTATTGTGCCCTGTATCTTTATCATAATGACTGGTACACAGATCATAAATAATTGCATTTCTTCAAATTAATGAAACAGTGACTCAGGCTTAATACTCTTACATATTAAGTAAATAATAATGGTACATTTCTCATGGCAGAAAACACAAAGGATCACAGTTTGACTGTTACATAGCATCTAGTAGGTTTCCAAAATTGCCATTTCTGTTATTGCTTATTATATGCTATGGAGAATGATGATCCTAAAGAAAACCAGGTTATTATATAAGGTATTGTGTATAGATTAGTATTCCATAACATACTTTTACCCTGGAGAGCAAACTGTCTTCATTAAGTCCCCTGATTCACTATCTGTTGGAGGAAGAGACACTTGTTGGTTCCTGAATGCTTGACAGCTCAGACCCGAAATAATCACACAGAAACTATATTATTGAAAACACAGCTTGGCCCATTAGCTCTAGCTTCTTATTGAATAACATGTATATCCTAATTTAACCCATTTCTAGCAATCTGTGTATCACCACGTGGCTATGACCTGCCAGGTAATTTCTAGAATCTGTGTCCAGCGGGTCTACATGGCTTCTCTCTGACTCTGCTTCCTTTCTCCCAGCATTCACTTTAGTTTTTCTTGCTTATCTAAATTATACCCTATCAGGCCAAGCCAGTTTCTTTATTAAGTAACCAATAAAAGCAATACGTAGACAGAGGGACCTCCCACACCATTTTCCCTTTTATGTTTAAGCAAAAAGGAAGGCTTTAACTTTATCATAGTAAAATTACATATAACAAAACAGGTATCAAGTAAGAATTATAGCTACAATTTTTATATCTACTTTATCTGTTGTCATAACTAAGGAAAACTATAACTATATTCTTCAATTCCATCAAAGACTCCACAAGGATATATTACCAAGTAAACAGGAAGTGCATTGTAAACAACTTCCAAAACTCTAGAGACATTTCACTGCCTGGACAGTCACCTGAAGTTCTTCTGTATTGTAGAGTATCCATATTCAGCCTGGCAGACTTTTCCATGAAGCATGGAATTTCAAAGACAGTTCTACCTATCTTGGCAGTTTGTCATTCACTTTTTTTCTATGTCCTGCAGAATGTCTAGCAGACTCTTTCATGAAGCAGGAACCCCAAAGAATGGTCTCACCTTTAGGCAAGTTCAGCAGTCATTTCTCCGTGGGTTCTGCATGTCCACTTTATCAAGCAGTCCAGGCAAGAGCAGTTTCTTGCCCAAATGGCTAACAAACTCCATAAGGATCCTCTTCAATGCCCATCATCCTCTTGAAGTAAATTGGTGCTGCCAGAAGCAGATGTATCTCATTGTCATGAAAAGTACTAAGTTCTTAAAACATGTTAAATGCCATATTCTGAAGGTTTCCGAAAGATTTGAAGAATACCTAACTGAAATATATCTATATATGTCTAGAATACCTAACTAACATGACTAGAAGCTTGACTATTATAGATGATTCTCTATTAACCTTTATTTCTTAATGTTTGAAAATGAGCTGCACAAACACAGAGCCTTAATCAAGAGCAGAAATAGACATATAACAAAATTGACCTTAAATTTTTATCAATAAACCAAGAACCATATCAATGAAAATCTCTATAGCATATCCCCTTTAAATGTTAAGAAACATTTATAAATAATATTTGGGAATTTGGGCATAGTTCTCTAGACTACTTCCTGCTGTTTGAGAAAGTTATTAATCAGGTCTTTCATGATATATCCTGTGTGCTAGCTAGGTTCATCTCAATCACCAGTTGGGTAAAGTAATTTTTGGGGGAGTGTTCAGGGCAACCTGTCAGGGAGTCTTGATCCATCAAACCATATTAGTCTAGAAGCAATTTACAGGTTCTCATCCTTTGTGGAAACAAAAGAAGAACCTCTTTTCCAAAGCAAAATATCCTTAGACCCAAATTCTGAAGTCAAGATGCCTTTATACTATACATGCTGGTTTAGCTTAACAGTCCATACAATGAAATATCTCTCTGTACTTAGCTCCTTCACAGTTAAAAAAATTCAAAGAAGACAAAATAATATGATAATCTAGACTCTCTGTATATTCCTTTTACATGGCTTATTTATTTTTACTCTATTACTTTTTAATATTTATTTTATTATCTTTACTTCTTTAATCTATGACTTTCTGTACTCTGTCTCTTTAAAGACTTTGTTTTGTTTTGTTTAAAACCATTTATTTTCTTTATAACTCTCTATGCTCTTTTTCTTCTCTCTCCCAATCCTACATACATTTATCCAACACTGTGAATCATTTAGAGGTCTTTTATGTCTGAATCTGTCCTATTGTATATCTGTAATTCTTTACTGTCCAGGAACACTTCTTAAAATGCTAAGTACTTCCTGAAAACTTAAGCTGTGGCATTACTAGTGTATATATGGAACTTCCTGGTTGCCCCACCCAGTCCAGCATGTTGGAGCCGCTTGTGCCTCTGAGAGTCACACACATTGCCCCATTCCCAGACACACAGCCAGTCCATGTTGCCATCAAGCAAGCCGAAGCACCCTGCTCACAAACCCATCCAAATGGTCTCCCAAAGGAGGCTAGAGGTCATGCTGGCAGCACAACCCAGAAAGCCTGCATTTCTAATTGTCACTTTTTTTTGCTACTGCTGAGTCAGGAAAACCTCTCTTAAAGGAGCTGTGGCATGCTGCCAACAAACAGCAAGAAGCTCTGTTAAACTCTGTATTTTTGTGTCTAGAACTCCATTTCAAGCTTTCTCAGGCTTTTAAGTGGATTTTAGTTGGCCACCTGGGCATTTTATTTCTTTCTCCTTTTTGCATGTCTGTGTCTGGTATATATTTGTAGGTATGCATGTTTCTGTACATGAATGGGTACCTGTGTGTATGAGCATGCAAGTGTGTGCCTTGGGAACTTCCCAGGTATCTCTTATTTCCAAGTATTCTCTGTGAACTCGTCTGTCTGTAGTTTACTTTTCTTCCTTCTGTTTTCTCCAATGTACCTGATGTGTTCTTGCTGAAACACAATATAATCATATTACAGCCTTACTCTAGACTCCCCATTCAGTGACTTCCCTTTGTCCCTTAGGGAAAGACATCTAAGCAAGCACAACATGCTCTTGGCTGTAGGAGAGATTGAGGAATCATCACTGCAGCGTCAGAACCTCGGGCAGGGGCAGGCTCTTCATGCACAGGCGCCCAAAGTATTTATGGAAGGAAGCAAATGAGTGAAAGGTTCAGGGCACAGACAAGAGTTGGCAACTAGAAGTACTAATTTATTGCAAAAACACTCGGGTCTAGCTTTTCTCTACAAATCTCACCAAGACTGTTATTTTTCTAAAGAATGCTGGAGCCCAGAGGGCAGTGAGACAGGTGCCTGCTGGGTATGTTCCCTGAGTTCACTTGGTTGCACTCAGTACACCATCTCCCCTGCCTGCATTCATCGCATTGTCTCATTTTTGTCTCTATCCATTGTCTGCTTTGCTCTTAGTCCAGACTGTAAAGAATAACAGCATGCTCTCTGCCTTTTTCCCTAACTTGATTCTCACTAGCTCTCCGTTTTGGCTGATGAGCCTGTGAATCACTCATTTAAATGCTAGAATTGGCTTCCTCCCTAGTCTGTTTCACATAGGAGGTGTGCTGACTCTGGAAAGCCTGCTTAATCTCTCTGATCCCGTTTATTTATTGTTTTAAAAGGTCAAATTCTACCTTCATGGGACTATAAAAATTTCTCTGCTTTTCTATTGCTAAATGACTCCCCAAATCTAGCTGTTTAGGACAAATGAGTGTGTGTCATGGTTCTGGAGGTTAAAAGGAGTACTAGGAATGTCTGGGACACCTAAAATGGCTTCCTGGAAATTCACAGTAATGGCTGCCTGTCAGAATCCTCAGTTCTTTCTCACATGAAAATTTGAGGTATTTGAGTCTTTTCATACTACGTTATGTGGTTTCTAAATTGAAAGACCGAGGCTATAGATTTCTTAAGGCTAAGCCTTGTGTCTTAAGACTACTTCCGTATACTGTTGATCAGAATAGCACTAGGAGATAATGGATCAAACCGCTGAACTATAAGCAAGCCTTTGATTAAATGCTTTGTCTTATAATAGTTGCCTTGGTCATGGTGTCTTCACAGCAATAGAATAGTGACTAAGACAATGTCATTATGTAATTATCTTTTTTTGTGATAATTAGCTCACAGTATACCTGTGCATTAAAACATTGAGATATGGATACATACATAATATACCTTAAGTATATACATCTTAAATGGTCGATTTTATCTGGAAAAAAAAGAAAAAGAAGACTACAAAATACAAACACTGAGATTTTTTAAAAAAGCTTTAATAACAGTTCCATGTTGGTCACATTGTAGAGTTCAACCATGAAGCTATTATGCAAAATGGGAAACAAGTACTAAGATGATGGAATTGGGTTCTTATGATGCTGCAAGAAAAAGAATCAAACATAGATTAAAGGGTCACTCACCTCCAGAAACTAAGAAAGACAGATAATGATAGATTCTTGTGAACTTCAAAGAATTTGGAAAATGGCTGTGGGTTGGGGAGACACTGAGGATCTTCATGTGAAAAAATGAATTAGAAATATTTGGTTTGTATTAAAGTAGAAACAATATTTCTAAATGAGTCTATTATCTACTCACAGTCTGTTAATATTGTCAGTACATTTATGTCCAATTCAGCCTATAAGTGAAATGTACCCACATCGCTGTCTATCTGATGTGTTATTTAAGTTACTCGACTTTGTGCAGACCCTTTTACATCTTTCAAATGTTGCCACTGGGGCCAGTGAGATGGCTTGGTGGGGAAAGGTGCTGGCCATGAAGCCTGATAACGTGAGTTTGACTCCAGGGACCCAGTGGTAGAAAGGGAGAATTGACTCCTGCAAGTTTTCCTCTAAAGTGCAAACACCTGCCTTGGCCCAGGTAACCCCACATGTATTACTGTCCCCCTAACATAAATTAATGTAAAAAAAATGTTATCACCGATCCCAAGGAAATCACTTTGCATGAATCTGAAGTTGTTCCTTTAAATGTGTACAGTGTCTTCTAAGCACAGCTTTCTGCAGGGAAATAAGAAAGGAGATTTGGATGTTATTGTGAAGAAAACTGCAGCAGTGAAGTAAGAAGTAGAGATTTCTGGATACTCTTATGGAAAGAAATACAAAGGAGGTTCAATAGAAGTTATATTTAGCTCCTCACGGCTCTCTCTAGGGGACATCTGTGGTACTTCATCTGGGTTTGATCTTTCAAAGTCATGAAAGCTTTAGTTTCTTGAACAGGTGTACAGTGTGCCCAAAAGCCAACTTCATGCCAAGCTTCCAAAAGAGATGTTGCAAAGCCTGGTTTATAAATAACTTGTTTTCTCCAGGCTAAGCAATGTCTTTAGGATTGATCCTTTGGAAGGTATTCGTATTCATGTTCTGACGATATTGTTATTTTTGTCTATAATTTATTCTTGCCTACAGCAAGATCCTGGCCTATAGTGACCTCACTCGTTCATCCTATCTCCCCCTTGCTTATTGCTCTGTGTAGATTGTTGAGTAAGGCTCTCCCTTTGACCTGTAAGCCTTGGAGCCCTGATGTCTCAGCTTTGAGAGCCCATATGCACTCGCTCAAGGAGGCCTTAGCTCTGAGCCATTCAGCAGTAATTAGGCCACTAATAGCAGAGTGTGTTAAGTGTGGTAATGGAGGTATGAGCAGCCAGCTATGAGAACAGAAGACAAAGGAAACAAGGAGAGCCTCCCAAGAACAAACCAAGCCCTACTGATCCTTAAAACTCCAGGAACAAGAAGGACGAAGGAGTAGTAGGGAAAGGGAGGAGCATTGCGGGTGAGCACTGAGACCCAGCCTGTCATTGTTTACATGCCAACTAATAGACAGAATTGTGTTGGAATTTTGATGAGGACTGCACTGAATCTGTAGATTGCTTTTGGCAGGGTGGCCATTTTT
Organism: Microtus oregoni; assembly: GCF_018167655.1. Classification (NCBI taxonomy): domain Eukaryota; kingdom Metazoa; phylum Chordata; class Mammalia; order Rodentia; family Cricetidae; genus Microtus; species Microtus oregoni. The sequence goes on from NW_024543059.1 coordinate 39,691,846, forward strand.
ACTATATAGATCCTACCAGCCCATGAGCATGGAAGAGCGTTCCATTTTCTCATCCTACACAGGGACACTTATAATAAAGCAGTCAGAGCAAGCCATGGGGACTAAGTCAGTAAGCAGCACCCCTCCACAGCCACTGTATCAGTTCCTGCCTCCAAGCTCTTGCCCTGTTTGAGTTCCTGTCCTGACTTTCTTCAATGATGGGCAATGATGTGGAAGTATAAGTTAAATAAACCCCTTCATCTCCATGTTGTTTTTGGTTATGCTATTTAATTACATGGGTGGTGACCCTAACTAAGATGCAGGTGGGGGGGATTGGAATGGGAGGATCAAGTGAGAAAGCGAAAGAAAGGGGGGAACAAGGAAAGAAATATTGGTAGAAACGGATAGAATTAAAGACCATTTGAGGGTTGATATGAAAACCTAATATAGGAGAAGAGTCTTAAAATATGTATACGTATGTATACGAAGTCATCAAATAACGGAGATACAGAGCCCCAACTGGCCATCTTTTTTCACCAAATGAAGCTTCCGGTACTATTGGCTTACATCTGATTGAGTTGTTGGCCAAAGAGACCCCATGGGAACCCCCAAACAACACAGGCTATTGCCAAGACTATAGACCCCTCTGCACAAATTGATAGCAAAGTTTCATTGATGAAGACAACACTACACAACTCATTGAACATGGAGAAGTTGATCTGGTGCCTACCCCACGTTCTCATCCCCACGTTCTAGTGTCTTTGGTACAGGAAAGTACTCTGCATGCCATCAAAAGAGAAATGCAAACAGCAAGCCAGCCATAATCCCTTTGCTGTACAGTGGTGTCAGGCCCGCAAGCTTGGCTGTTGCAGTGCTGGCACAAAGCTTGTGGAAATAACCAACCAATGTCTGATTTTGAGTTAAGGCCTACTCCACAAGATGGAACCCCTACCTGACAGTGATTGGGTGAAGAACCTAGGACTAGATAGCCCAGGGACCTAGGCTAAAACCAAGTAGTACTTTTCTTTAAAACCACTTAGTACTTTTCTTTAAAAGAAAGAGGGGCAATAAAATGACTCCTAATGACATTCTTCTATACTCATGGATCAGTGCTTTCCTTGGCCATCATCGGAGATGATGGTTATCCTCCTGGGACAGATGGGAAAAAATATGGACAATAACTAGACAATGCAAAGAATGAGAGACTTGGCCATAAATGGGATGTCTCCATCAAATCCATCCATGAAGAGTCTGGGATCCCTGGGAAAGAGGAGGCAGAGTGAGTGTCACAGTCAGAGGGGATAGAGGACACCAAGAAAACAAGGTCCTCTAAATCAACATGAGCAAAGCTCATATGAACTCATAGAAATGGAAGCGGCATGCACGCAGCCTCAACCAGCCTGCACCAGATGGGGTTTTAGAGCTGACAGCAAAGTAGGCACATGGCTCACCCATGATCCAGAATCTTTGCCAATTGATAAGCACATGCAGGTGAAAATTCAGTTTTCCCAGCAAGGCTCACTGGGAAAACAAATTACTCCTAAAGGTATTGGCATGCCCAGCGGTAAATGGTCACCAGAAAGTGAGTTCAACCACTTCTTCGGAGGTTCCTTGTCTCATGATGCCATGTCAGGGCTTAAAAAAAAAAGAACTATTATATATCTACCTACCTACCTGTCTATCATCTATCTAAAAATGATCATTTTAATATCTTTTCTCTTTAATCCTACATCTCCTTTGCATATATAACATGGCTCCCTGTTTAGAGTTTTTATGGGAGTCCTTAGTGTTGAATGTGCAGATCTCTGCATATATATCTGTTCCGTGTGCCTTTCCTTGTGCTCCCTCTGCTTGTTGGGCCCTATTCTGATGTATTAGTTTTGTTTTATCTTATTTTATTATATTATTTCTTATATGCCTGTTTGTTTTCTAATGAGTAATGAAAAGGGGCGGATCTGTGTGGGAGGGGAGATGTGGAGGAACTGGGGATTGCAGAGGGTGGGGAAACAGTAAAATTACAAAAAGCAACTGCAGCAATATTTCACTTGTATTTTAATAAATAAAACTTGCCTGAAGTTCAGAGAGTAAAGGAGCCATACTGGTTAGCCTTACAGACCTGGCAGTGGTGACACACACCTTTAATCCCAGTAACCACACTACTTTGCCATAGAAACCAGGCAGTAGTGGTGCACGTCTTTAATCCCAACTCTAGAGAGGAATATAAAGTGAGAGAAGACAGTTCTCAGACAGTCTCATTCTGAGATTCCTGGAGGAAGGATTACCATTTCAGACTGAGGTAGAGGTAAGAGCCAGTGGCTGGCTGTTTTGCCTTTCTGACCTTCAGGTTGAACACCAATATCTGTCTCTGGGTTTTTATTAATTGTGCTACAAGTAACATTTATTACATAATTAAAACTAAATACAATAGAACACCAAAGTATCACAAAAATTAAGCCATTATATTTTCTTTAACATTTCATATTTTATGCAGTATAATCATTGCTGAATTCATTCTGTCAATGTTTATTCATAAGGCAAGATTTTTCAGGACTCAAGGGGAACCTCTGACGTTTTTTGTCCCGGGATGAACTCTTTACATGGATGAGTTAACCTCACCAGGCAGTTCCAAGCAGTGGGTTCTAATTCTTTGTAAATGGAAAGATTCATTGTTTTAAGCTCCTTCTCAACACAATTGCCCCTTCTTTCTGCTCTTCTTTATACATCTCCGTCAATGTCATTTTCTCTGTGAGCAGGTTTCATGATTTTGCTCTTTCCAGCATCTTTTGTTTCCTTCTTTCCTCTGAGACCTCCTTGAGAATGAGCTTACCCCGACTTCCCTTCTTTAGTGTCTTCTTGTATGGTGTATCACCGGCTCCGATACTAAACTGCCAGCCCTTCTTCTGGAAATGTCCTTGAAGTTTCTGTGCAATTCTTTTAATGTCCCTCCTTAGCCACTGGTTTTGCTCTGCTGTCCCTGGCAGGAGTTATGTGACTTCTTTGGAGAAAAAGGCCTGAGAATAACATGAATGGCTCTCCTTGTGGTAAGACCCTGGAGCCCCTGACCCACTTGGCAAAGACCTATGGACAGTCCTGCAGAATTCTTTGCATGACTCTGGGAGCATATGTGTTACCAGCTCTTCTTGTTTCACTATGCTAGCTAGCCATACTGCTGGCCTGAATAAGTCATAGTAGGTCATAAAGTTTAATATTAGGAATTTCCATAACTGTTCTGGAAAGGATGATTTTAACCCCTAGGGGCTTTGAGAAATGTTAATAAATAGATGATATCAGGATTTAATGGGAACAGTGTAGAGACAGAAAATAAAGTAGAATCAAGAAACCCACGGTTGCTTCATTTTTGATAAATGTGCCAGTACCATAAGAAGTTTAGGAGATGGACACAAGGACAAGGGATAAACGGTGCCAACTCTAAGAGTAAGCTTACAAGTTATGTTGCCTAAAGAATAAATGGAAAGACCTGCTGTATCCCCAAAGGAGATATAGTAGTACAGAATGGAGAGCAGATTGATCCAGCTTTGGCTGGTGAGTTGATTGTGAGAAGCCAGACCCTACCAGATGTAAATATTAACCATGGGAGACAAAACTGTTTCTCATCCTGCATCAAACTTGAACCGCAAATGCTGCCAACTGGGCACACTGTTCTGTCTGTAGGTACGCCTAGTTAGCAAAGTTCCTTTGAGGCTTGCAAGATGGCTGATGCTTCTAACAGTAGATATGTAGATCACATAGGTAATGGTTACCTGAGGGAAAGTTGGGGGATGGAAGGGGAAAGAGGTAAGGAACAAACTGGCAATTATTGTAATCATTTTTAGAAACTTAGGGAGTAAAAATTGATCATAAAACTGTTCATGCTAACCATTGAAACTGAATAGATAAAAATGGGCTATTCAGGGCCACTAGTTTGAATGACAGGTGGTCACAATTTCTTTAAGGCTCCTGTAGGACTCAGCCATGATAAGCTTAGTAGGAACAGACCATTTAAAGGAATTTCACACGTCCATCCCAGGTCATTGAACCCATCTGGAGCAAGGCTGTCAGCACAGCCCCATTTTGATGTGGGAGTGATTTCTTATTAATAAAGAAACTGCCTAGACCCATTTGATAGGCCAACCCTTAGGTAGGCGGAGTAAACAGAACGAAATGCTGGGAGAAAGAAGCTGAGTCAGGGAGTCGCCATGATTCTCCCACTCCAGACAGACGCAGGTTAAGATCATTCCTGGTAAGCCAGCTCTTGGGCTACACAGATTAATAGAAATGGGTTAGATCAATATGTAAAAGCTAGCCAATAAGAAACTAAAACTAATGGGTCAGGCAGTGTTTAAAAGAATACAGTTTCCGTGTAATTATTTTGGGTAAAGCTAGCCGGGTGGCGGGACACAGCCCTCCGCTCCGTATTTCAACACCATTTCCTGGTGATTTCCTTGAGAATTCACTGATTGACTAGGAATAGCTCAGGGTCTGTGGTAAATGTGGTTCCCATTTTTCAGTCGCATTAGAAGGATATGCATCTTCTGGACATCAGAGCACCATTAGAGGGGCCAAAGCATCCCTCAGGCAACCTAGGTCCTAGGAAATAAACAATTTCTAATAATGACTCTTCACTGGTCCACCCCATCCTTCTCTCCTCTATTCCCAGGATGGCACCTTTTACCCAAAGCATCATCAAATTGCATGCTCCTGTAGAAAGCTATAGTGTACCTGTTTGGAGCAATCCAGATGTGGATAACTGAAGATATTGGCATTACTTGACCGTGTGTGTGTGTGTGTGTGTGTGTGTGTGTGTGTGTGTGTATGTGTATGTGTGTGTGCATGTGTGATTTTATTCAGATTGGCAGATGCACTTTATAGTCCCCAGTGGAATTTCAGCAGGAAAGAGCTTAAAATGCCAACTCTTCCTGGATTCCTGCTGAGCAGGGAACAGTCTATGGGAAGTGATCTATTTAAACAGAAATAAATACGCCTTGGGATGCCAGGGGACTATTTTCAGCTTTATTAAGCTATTTTCAGCTTTATTAAGAAATCTGTGTTTAATTTTTTTCCAGCCCTCTTCATTGCGCTTTTCTCTGTGTATGGACAAATTGGAATCCTTAATGAGAAAGCAGCCATGGCCATGGTGTTCCGGAATTTGCAGAGAAGTGGTGCTTTTGGAAGGGAGTGAGGAATCTTCAGGGCTCCCAAGTGCACAGTCAGCAACTTTTATTTAACCTTAACCAGCTTGTCACAGGAAGAAAGCATTCTTGGTTAAACATTGCTTATCCCCGAAATCTGGAAAATTTTAGATGTTCTTTTGCCCTTTCTAACACAAACCAACAATCTATAATGGCTGTATTACATAGTAACCTATATTAAACTGGTTCACGCAGTGGCATGGATATGTGTACAGCATCAGAGGATGCAGACATGGCTTCCTTAATCAGGGCCCTTCCTGAACCTTAGGAGCCCTGGATAGCATGTGGGCTAATTAGCGTAACCGTGTCCTTCACGTGCAGATGCTATGATTTGCATAATCTCCTTATGATGTTTTTCAGCTCTTTAAAACTACAGAAGCTCATGTGCTTTTAGACATGCTGCCGATCTGAGCTCACGTGTGTGTCAGTCCTGTTGTGTGTGGAAGACACTATTTTCTTGTGTCCATCCATTTTCTCAGTCTCTTAGAAACTTTCTGCCTCCTCTTTTTTTTTTTTTGCATAGATTCCTGAACCCTGAGGGAAGAGGGAGGAGGTTCATAAAGGGTTTATTTATTTATTTATTTATTTATTTATTCAAGACTGAGTTTCTCTATAGTTTTAGAGTCTGTTCTGAAACTAGCTCTTGTAGACCAGACTGGCCTTGAACTCATAGAGATCTACCTGCCTCTCTTCCTTCCAAGTGCTAGGATTAAAGGCGTGCGCCACTACTGCCTGGCTCATGAAGGGTTTTATTGTTTTTTTGACAGAGATGGGGAGGGACGAAAGGAGGAGAGAGAGAAAATGAAGTTCAAAAGATAGGGAATTGGGGAAGATCTGGAAGTAGCTGAGGGAGAAGATAGAATATATATTGTATAAAAACTTAAGTTAAAACTTAGAAACAATAAAAACCTTTCTTTACTAAGAGAGAAGTATGTTGGCCTTCTGCCTTTCAGCAACGTTAATGTGGCGCTGTAGAGATGGGCTCTTGGAATATACCTCACTAAAAATGATAAAAAATAAATCCAAAAAGGAATACTAGTATGCTATTTCTCATGATTGGGGACTGGCCCATTGAGCTGGTTCTTATCCTCCATGCCATTGGCATCAACATCGTTCTGCTGCCTGCAGACAAGGGCTCATCAGTGGTTGGTACCCACTCAACACTGCTTTACTCCCATGGCTAGGAAGGTAATTAGAGTGGTCGTGCAGTGTCTCACCTCATGTCCCAGTCCCAGTGAGGCTAGACAGGCTTTCTTCTTACATGGTGGATGCATTCCAAGTAGGAACGGTCCAAAAAATTAAGCCTTGAAGTTCATGTGCTTTTGAAGATCTGCTCACGTTGAATTGGAAGCCATCGTTCCCACAGCAGGTCGTTCAGATATGTTGAAAGCAAAGCTTGAAAGAGACTCTGCCTGGGATGTCCAACCCCTGGGCTGTGTGCCCAGGACGACCTTGAACAAGGCTCAAACTAAATCCATAAATTTACTTAGAGGATGATGGGATCGTTAGGAGACCATTTTTACTTTTTTTTTTGAAATTATGATGTAATTACATCATGTTTCCCCTTCTCTTTCTTCTCTCCAACCTCTTTGGTCTCTCTCTTAAATTCATGGTCTGTTTTTTAAAAGTGTTGTTTCATACACACACAGAAACTTTGTAAACAACAGAGGTATATCTCATGAAGAGTCATTATGAAACAAATCTTCTGTGTCTGTGGCATTGTTATGTAAGAGAGGACTTGCCGGTTCAGGGCATGTCAGGATTGACTGCTCAGTACCAGATGATAAGCCATGGGGATCGGCATTGTTCGTGTACTAATGCATCATTGATCTGGTCCCTGCTGGGAGCAAAGTACTGTGTTGGGTGCTAGGAATCCTTGTAAGATGTGGGCCTTTTCTTCAAGGTGCTTAGAGTCGAGAAGAAACTATTACACTACTAGATGCTAGCAAAAAACCATTTAGGAGTGTGTGTGTGGAACATATATATCTTTTTTATCTTTTATTTATTTATTTGTTTGTTTGTTTATTTTTAGTATTTAATTAAAAATTTCTACCTCCTCCCCTCCTCCCAATTCCCTCCCGCTCCCTCTCTCCCCCTTCCCTTCCCTCTCCAGTCCAAACTGCAGTCAGGGTTCCCTGCCCTGTGGGAAGTCCAAGGTCCTCCCCCGTACATCCAGGACTAGGAAGGTGAGCATCCAAACAGACTAAGCTCCCACAGTCAGTACATGCAATAGGATCAAAACCCAGTGCCATTGTCCTTGGCTTCTCAGCAGCCTTCCTTGTCAGCCATGTTCAGGGAGTCCAGTTTGATCACATGCTCCATCATCCAGATGGCCTTGGTGAGCTCCCATTAGATATATATCTTATGACATCTTAGCAATTGCTATTACTGGAAGGCTAGATGAATTTCAGAAAGGTGTTCCTCTTAGGAGATATAGTCCCTTCTCTTGGTTGCCACAGTTTTCTGTATTGTAGAAGAAACTGAAGCATTTATTCCTCGAGCAGGTATGAAAGGAGTCATGAAAAGCCAATTTTTCTTAAAGGTGAACTAACATCAAGTGTTGGGAGAATTTCATCTACTAGGATGACTTCCTGCTTCGTTTGACCTCTGCCAACCACAAGGCGTGAGGCGCTAGTGCTTCCTTGTTTATTGAAACGTTTTAGAATCCAGTGCCACGAATAGGAACAAACAAGCAAACAAGACAAAAGTCAAATAAAAATAAAATAATCAATCACTCATTTGAACAGCTCTGGTCTACTTGGCTGTATATCGCAACTCTCTGAACATTGTAGCATTTGGCATAGGGCAGAGCCTGTCACGCCGTCTTTGTGTTACTATACTAAAATAGCCTATACTGGGTAATTTTTCAAGAACAGAAATGCATTGCCTATAGTTTTGGTGTCTATAAAGTCCAAGGTCATCCCATTGGAAAGTCTGTGCAGCCATGCTATTGTTGTCACAGAGGGCACAGTTAATTTACCGTCACACAACAAACATCTTCAGAACTCTCCTGACTTGGTTGACTCCCAATGGCTATGCTTGTTAATATTGTGGTACTGAAGATTAATTTTCAGCATTGATTTCGGATGTGATACTGTCATTCAAATCACAAGAAAAGGTCATTTGATGTTAACTTACAAGTTAGAAGCTGTGGTATGCTTTTGTTTCATATTCTGATGAGTCTAGATCAAACAAGCCCTCCCCAAATTATCCTGGTAGTTAGTACATATGCTTTCCCACAGTCAGTTTTAAGTGATTTCTATATATTATTTCCATTGTCTTTGTAGAAGTCTATCTGCTTTGTTGGCCTACTTGCTTCTCTTGAGGCTTGGCTGGTGATTTCCCAGGGACTGCCTGTTGGAGCCATAGGCTGTGATACCAGGATGAACGGGGAGACAATCTCTGTGGTCCACTGGAAATGGTGGCAGAGAGGAGGGGGAGGTGGCAGCAGAGGGTCCGCTGCAGAGATGGGGTGAACCTGGGTGACTGAATTTTGAGGAGAGTAGGGTGAAGTGAAGATCTGCAGTTAGGCTACCTGTTCCCCTGGTCAGAGCTGCTTGCGGGTTCCCAGGGAAAGTCTGACGGATTTGGAGACTAGGAATGAGTGAGGCGGGGGGGGGGGGGTAAGTTTGGAGAGGAAGATCTGTGTGATACCTGGGAGATGGGGCAGGCAGGGAGGGGAAGCTGCGACTGGTTCTCTGCTTCACAGCTGGGCCTGAGATTAAAGGAGTGGATTCATAGGCAAGAATGGAGCCCTGAAAATCGGTAGTTCACCTATCTCTTTCCCAGGCTAGACTTTTTTTTTTTTTAAGGAGGAGGGAAAGGTCATGAGCAACATTTCCAGGTACAGAATGTGGTGTATCAGAACAGGAAGACATTGGCAGATTGTGGTGGTCTTATATGTCTTTCGCTCCTGTGGAGAATTATGGGAGAGGAAGTTGGGACAGTAGTGGGATGCACCATGGGAAGGGTTTCTATGTCATGCAGCATCTTAAATGGTGATCACAAGCCAACTTCATCCACAAGACTTACTGGAGAACAAAGATTCTAGTGCCGCAATGATTTTCAGAGGGAACCCTTGAAGCCTGTTATAGTCATACATATATTATTTAACCTTATGCTTAAATATATAGGTCAGGTTTTCTTGTGGAGTGACAAGAGGCATCAGAGGAATATGGCAAGGCATTGTTTGTTTTACCACGAGCTCAGGGAGAACACTGTGCAGATGCAGATGTGCTAGTCCTCATTTATGGTACTTGGATTTTAAATTTAATTTAGCAGTGAAAATCTGCTATTCAGGGGGTTGTTGCACTGTAAAAGGCTTGAGAAGCACATATATTCTAAGAGCGCTTAGAGCATCATTTGGAAACTGATAGGTGACAAGCATAGATGCATCTAAATTAATCACAGCTTCCATCCCAGCAAGCCAAATGCAGCAGTGTGTTTACCAAAGGGTGATTTTAAAACATGCGAGGAGACAACGATGGCTAGGACAGAGGACTCAGACAGAGAACCAGGCTATAGAGAAACTAGAGGCTGTCAGCCCATCCCACGATGCAGTCTAGACAATGCAGCTCGTATGTATATATGACTTGATTAGGATCACTCATGAGAATCATCTTAGAAGTAGCTGCCTATTGCTGAATCTTCATAGTTACTTAACCTTGTAAACACTTCTGGATATGTGTCAAAATTTTCACAATCATAGTTACTGCTGTGGCGAATATCTAAGTGCACTGGTTTTGCTCTCCATCCTGAGGGATTGTCCCTCAGAGAAGTCAAATGATGGGTCAGCGGCTCTGCATTTTTGTTTCCTGGCTTTTGTATCTCAGTTTGGCCAAGATCAACTGGTTGGTTTTGTGCTATGACTGGTTGGCTGCTCATCAATGGTTTGTTTCATCTTGTCGGAGACACCGGCTCCTGCCTTCCGGTCTTGCCTGTTGCAAACTAGCATTTCTGCAAAAACCTCAGAAGTTCTGCATATGCAAACTTTTCTTTCCACTCGAGCCAACCTGTCAATAGACGGAAGCTGTTAACCAAGTCATTGACCTGTCAGTCCATCCACCAGGAAGATGGTTGTTGCCCCCGTAAGCCTGGATCGATTCAGTGGAGCATCTCAGGCATTAAGGCATGCTCAGTAAGTCATGTCAGGAAGCGGGGCTGGAAAGCATTGAAGAGGAAAGGAGACAAAGTAGTTAAATACTTGCTCATGGCTTCATAAGCTACTCCTATTGAAGTGCGATCATAACAGCCATGGAAATTTCAGGAAGCACCCGTTTCTCCTTCCCTCTGTACAGGGAGCCTCGGAACTAACTGTGGTAATGCTGATGTGTTTCTTTCCATTTCCTGGGTAGTGTGGGAACAATTTTCCTTCTGGAATGTCCTGGTTCAGTTTTCTCCTTTAAGTGTCCCTTAGTCAGATAAAACTCCCATCAATGTGGCCCAATCCCTGAGGGCACACACACTCATTTATCACTGGTTGTATGCTGCCACAGGGATGATCCAAGAGGCCTTCTGAAATTGTGAGTACAAGATTACCATAGCAGGGGTGAAAGAGGGAAGTATTTTCTCCTGCCATAATCTGTGGAAGACTTTTTCCTTAACGTCCGTGATGCTCTCTCCTAACATTGCCGTCATGGCCTTAGGATGTAATAACACTTATGGGGTAATAAGAACTAAGATGAGCAGCCATGAAAGAGGCCTGAGTTCTTTTAACCTATTCCATGAGCAGAATGGGAATACATTTCTGTAATTACGGGTTTATTGTTTTATAAAGTGCATCCTCTCCTCTGACTTCTTATTTGCTTACACATTCGTATGTTAAAAATACACACTATTAACCATGCTTATGGTTTCCCTGGGTATGAGTTGATTATTTGGATACAGTCCCTTGACACTGTATTGCTCCTGCAGATGCCATGGATTTTGTTATTGATAACTCTTTGAATCATGAAAATTGAAAGCATTGTATCCTAGTGACTAACAATAATAAGATTGTGTCTAATCTACTCTGAATAAAATTAAGACCACTTTAACTCATTTGTACGTATCCCTAAATCTGTGTACAATGATGTAAATAAAAGCAGTCAGGCTATGAATCCAGCTCAGTGATAGCAACATTTGCTTAGCAGGCATGAGCTCTTGAGCTCAGTTCCCAATATTTACAAGAAAAGAAGTAGGAAAGAGAGGGAAGGAGGGAGAAAGGAAGGTAAAAGAAAGTGCCTATATTGCATTTTTACTTATAAAACTAGTATTTCTGTTAGATCAAAGCAGATTCAGATAATAATAAAAAGAAAGGGGTGGTTACATTCTTCTATTTAAAAGTTTTTCTGTGCTGATTCCCAGGCACACAGACACATCCATACTTATAGGCACACTCTTCCCCGCAAGAGTGCTGCTTCACAAGGCATAGAAGTCTAACCCCAGCACACCATGGTTTCTTCCTAGACCCTTAGCTCTACAGATCTAGCATTGCTTTGGGGGCAGTGCCCTAACTGTGTCATTGAAAGCAGACCCTGAACAGAGGCTAGCTCTGTGATCTGCACCACAATGAAAGGTAGAGATACAGCTCCCAGCCTTGTTCCAAATTAGAAAATATTCTTCCGATGGAAAGCTCTGTGGCCAGCCTCCAATTCAAGCAAGAAAATTCAGCTACCTTTCAATTAGAAACTGAGATAAGTTTTCATCGGAGAGAATGAAAATGAGTTTATCTTATACTCAGAATTCATTAGAAATTAAGGAGTGTGGTTTTGTAATCTTAATGACATCCCAGAAGCACTCTAAGAGTCTCGGCATGTTAGAAGGTGAACAGTGTGGAAAGATCGAAAGGGACGGAATGCTAGGGAGCATTACTAATCGCGAGGCCTGTGTGTAGTCAAAGGGCTTTGATGCTCACCATCAGGTGATTCAGTGCGCTCTTCCTTGGCAATGTTTCTCTCAATCCACCCGAGTGTATTGTGAAGCATAACAGAAGTACAGACATGCCAAGGAGAGCACAGCTGATCATGCTAGGAACATATTAAAGAAACCAGCGTGGATGCAAGGAAATAGACATTTAGCTTACTAAGAGGGGCAGATTGGAAATTTGGTTTCTGAGCTAGGATACCACACAATCAAGTTGCAGACAATAAGCCTTTGTGTGGGAACATCTATGGCCTCTCTTGACCTTGAATTTCTTAGACTTCCAAGACCAAACAGGTATGGGAGGAGCATCTGCTTTTGCTACAGGGTGGCACCTGGATGGCATTTTCTCATCCTAGAGAACATGGTTTCATTACAAGATTCCCATAGGTTCTCAGAAGATATTTTTGCAGGGATCATTGAGCTGCATTTTCCTCTTTACTTCATCTAAACAACTAGTTTCATTTCTTCCCCTTCTCCAGTTCCTAGCAGTTTTTCAGACTTCCTTTGAATTTTATCTAGCAACGGGAAGTTGTTTTACGGCACTATCTTGTGACACCGTTGTGATCTGCCAATATTATTTCCAATTATACTCCCAGTAAAGGGTTTAATTGCCTCCTTGAACCTCTTAAGCACAGTATGTCTAATAAGGTCATTTTGATCATCCCATGGGGTTGACATCACCAAACAGAGGGAAAGGGTTTTAGACTGAGCAGGTACTTGAAAGAAAGCAAAGTTCCTGTTTTTTTTTTTTTTTTTTTTTTTTTTTTGTAAAATGGCGCTGTTCCCTGAGTGGCAGCAGTAAGCAGTGGTTCCAAGACCATGGCAGCACAGGTTCCCAAAGACGGCTGGTCCACATGGTGTGTGAGAGACAGAGACATGGATAGGCACGCCATGCAGAGTGAGGTTGGATATTTATTTAGTGGGTTATGGAGGGGAAGGGAAAGAGGGAAGGAGAGAAGGAGGAAGAGCAGAGAGAGTCAGAGGGAAAGAGAGAGAAACAGAGAGAGGGGGAAGCAGAGAAGTGGGGAGAAGGGAAAGAGGCAGAAGCTGCCTCTTTGAGAGAGATACTGAAAAGAAGGACCTCAGACTGGAAGCAGAAGGAAGATCTGCCTGAACAGGGAAGTGAGTGGGCGGGGTTGTCTCTTAAAGGGACAGGACAGACTATTACAGTTTTAACTTAGGAACCATGCCACACACACTTGGTCTAAGGTTTTGTTTGAGTTTTACCTCACTTCTGGAAGACTAGCATAATACCTCCATCTTGCTCAAAGTAAATATTCTCAAGGTCATGTAATAAGCAATTGGCTGGATCCTTTTTTGATTCCAGTCCAAACTAGAGAAATGTCTTTAGCATTTTATACTACCTCTTAAAAGCCCACACATTACTTCACATGCTCATTTCCTGATGTGAACGAAGCTGCCCATCATCTCTCACAGCGAGTTTAGAAGTATTTAACCTTCCTTCTCTCCATTACACAAACTCTGTTCCAGCAACCAGACAAGAGATTATGTGCAGACCAGTGTTTCTTCAGGAGCAATTGGCCTTCAGCCCTCCCTAATTTGATTGAATCGGGAGTGTTTAGAAGTTGTTAGCCTTCTGTGCAAAGAACCAACTTTGATCTCTGCTTAATTTGTATCTGAATGTTGCTTGTGGGTTTTTTGGAAACAGAGTTGGCATTTATTAAGAAAATATTTTAACACACATGTAAGCAGGTAGGAAGAGAGAGAGAGTAGACAAGGAGAGAGAGGGAGAGGGAGAGGGAGAGAGAGAGAGAGAGGTGTGATAGAAGGAGAGAGAGAACACTAAGGAGCACAGAACCAAACCATGAGTTTGAGGAACTATTTACTTTTCATTGCTACATAAAACCAGCTAATAGCAAAACTGAAGCTCAAATGCAAACCTTCTTAGACCCTAAAGTACGAGTATTAAGTCTCAATGTGGACTAGGGTCCAGACATGCTCAGAACTTGACATTTAGTATTTGTTCCAAGAGTAACTAACATAGGCTCCAATCAGCAAGTAATTACCAAGTAGCTGCTGGGACAGGCATTGTGCTAAACGATGAATCCAGATCACGTGAGAGTGTAACACAATGCCTAGCTTCTGCCCTTATTACAGTGGAGTGGACAAACACCTAGATTTCAAATAAGTAAGAACACAGTCCATGTCACGAAAGAACACAGGGTACCATGGGATGTGTGATTTTAAACTTGACCCGTTCACAGTGCCCTGGAAAATAGTCATTGAATGAACTCAGGTGTCAGAATCAGTCAAGGTCCCTTCTAAGTACCCTGGAGGGTGGATGTCTTATTACAGAAATGTAGTGCAGGACAGTGGCTTAGGAAGGTCACCATCAAGCAGGTGATGGTAGCATGGCCCATGTGCAGGCTCAGAAGCAGCAGGACTGTGTGTGTTTGGGGGAAGAGGGGAGGCTAGGAAGGGAACAGTGGCTCGATCCTGCAGAATCCTCACTGTGCGGTAAACGTTTTCATCTGCATGTAATAGGCTTTGAGAATCTATGGAAAGGTTTTAATTTGAGTAAAATCCTTCATTTGAAATGACTGAGCTTTCATTTTCCGACTTCAGCTTCCTTGGGCTGCAGACATTGGGCAAGCAACCCATGCCGTGATTTTATGAGGTGAAAATTAATCTGCGTGTTTCAGTCATGGAAGCGGTAGTTCTCCCAGCTTCTCGCATAGTGCCTAATGACTCCGGAGCTGCGTATTGATGCTATCAGCTGATCTATTTGTAAAAAGAAACACATTTCCCTGCTATAAAATTAAATGTTGCATTGCAAGGCATTAAACTAAATATCTCTTTAGTCAATTTTTGTAAACTAAATGTTATAAAATTATATTGGAGCAAGGAGACAGCTAAATCCACTGGGAATGTATTTCTTTAAGATTATTTTGTTAGCTGGTGACAGATCTTAGTTTCCTTTGAACAAAAATGTGTATTTTTCAGGGCTGGGAAAAGTATAATCTTTAGCCCATATGACTCTTCAGGTTGTGTGTGTATGGGTTTGTGTATGTGTGTGTATGTGTGTGTGTGTGTTTATGGCTTTGAAGGTGTCTGAATTTTGAGAACTACTTTAAGTCTATTTACATAAGATTAAATATATAGTAGTTATATCCTTTTACACAAATACTAATAAGACTTCACTGTGGAGCTAGGATCCTATTTTAACAACCTCTAAACTAGATCATTCCTATAAAACCCATAAACACTTTCATTAAGCCTTCTGATCATGTTCTTTATAATACAGAATCCTGATATTCTTCATAAAAACAAATTCTACAATGTCTTCCAAAGCCCGTGCAAGTAACATTGAATGAGCACCTACTGTGTGACAGCCATTTGTCATATTGTCCTATTTGATATTTATAAATTGGCAATTATTTTATTCTTCTATTTTATAGACAAATCCCATTGCTTGAATATTTGGACAACCCTCCCCCCAGTTTATAAGTGAAAACCCATCAACAATATGATGCCATTAGTGAGTGAGTCCTCTGGAAGGTGTATGAGACTCATCATCTCTGTCAAATACCCACGAAAAACAGGTGAAAGCAACAACAAGCAAAGACTGATCTGAGCTCATGCTGCTAAAAGCTTTGGTTTCTGATCAGCTGGATGCATTAGCTTTAGACCTTCAGCAAGACAGGAACATCATGATTCTGCACAGGCAATGGTAGGTGAAACAGATTGGAGGTAAAGAGGGACAGAGGAGAGATGGCGCAGAGGAGGAGGAGGGAAAGAGGGGGAGACTCTTCGGCATTATATCTCAGTGACTAAGGTCCTCCAGCAAAGCCCCTCCTTCTGTCTATCCATCTATTAAATTATGATTTCACCAGTGGATTCGTCTGTTGAATATGGTTAGAATTGTCATGATCCAAACACTGTTCAAAACCCTCCTCTTTGAACACTGTGCCCTGAGCCTTCACCAAATGACACTTTAGGGTACATGCCAGACCTAAACCATGACAGAGGGTAAAAGGGACATAGTGGACACATCCATAAATGGAATTTGTGTCCTTATAAATGATTCCCTGGAGAGGTAGTAGAGACCTGTGCCATGTGAGGACACCATGGAAAGATACTGTCTATTAATAAACCAAAACCAACAGCTTGTCCTCATGAGACATACAATCTGGCATCATCTTGAACTTGAACTTTCTGGTATCTGGAACAATGAGGGAAACTTTTCTCATGTTTATAGGCAGTGATAATATTTTTGCCTTGAAATAAAAGAGATTGTGTAACCTGAAACCAGACAAGGAAGTAGGAGTGAAAACCTGGAGATGAACCTGGATCTGGTTGCAGAGTCCACATGGCTTCAATAAACCAGCTGCCATATGATGGACCCTTCAGAAATGCTTTCTCTTATACAATACATATTTTTTTCTCTCTCTTTTAGTAATGAATACCTTTTTCAACCTGATGTTTTTACACGTATTATCAAATAAGTTGCCCTAGTTGGAGAAATGCTTGGTAATTGACAGAGGTGATTGAAGAAAGAGAGGCTACGATGAGGCCAACTCTGGCTGTATTCAAGACGTCAGGTTCCAGTTTAAGCTGTGTTCATTTTGTTGTCAATTCTACGAGGGCATAGAAGCATTCCTCCCCTTAGTCTAGGGCATGGAAGCTTAGAGACTTTACGTAAACTGATCCCAACTGGAAGGATGCAGCTTCCGACTGAGTAACATGGAAGTCTATGCTTCTAGCCAGTTAGTGAAATCTCATGAACTAGACACATCTCTGGATGCCTGCGATTATCAGCAGGTGTAAAATACAGGCATGGGTCAACAGAGGTTTTTATACTTTATTAAAGCTAAAACATGAAAGTCACCACTGCAGAGTTCCAGAGCATAAATATCACTACATTTAATTAAGCTGTCTCAACGCACCCCTCAGAGGACAGAGAAAACAGGGCACTTCCTCATCTGACCAGCTCTTTTAACAGCGGCTCTCCTTGTCTTACTTAGCTGCAATTTAACCCTTTTCACTCCCTCCTCAACCCTGCTCAGTCCTCCTCAGCCCTGCTCAGTCCTCCTCAGCCCTGCTCAGTCCTCCTCAGCCCTGCTCAGTCCTCCTCAGCCCTGCTCAGTCCTCAGCCCTGCTCAGTCCTCCTCAGCCCTGCTCAGCCCTGCTCAGCCCTGCTCAGTCCTCCTCAGCCCTGCTCAGTCCTCCTCAGCCCTGCTCAGCCCTGCTCAGTCCTCCTCAGCCCTGCTCAGTCCTCCTCAGCCCTGCTCAGCCCTGCTCAGTCCTCCTCAGCCCTGCTCAGCCCTGCTTAGTCCTCCTCAGCCCTGCTCAGTCCTCCTCAGCCCTACTCAGTCCTGCTCAGTCCTCCTCAGCCCTGCTCAGTCCTCCTCAGCCCCGCTCAGTCCTCCTCAGCCCCGCTCAGTCCTCCTCAGCCCCGCTCAGTCCTCCTCAGCCCTGCTCAGTCCTCCTCAGCCCTGCTCAGCCCTGTCAGTCCTCCTCAGCTCTGCTCAGCCCTGCTCAGTCCTCCTCAGCCCTGCTCAGTCCTCCTCAGCCCTGCTCAGCCCTGCTCAGTCCTCCTCAGCCCTGCTCAGCCCTACTTAGTCCTCCTCAGCCCTGCTCAGCCCTGCTTAGTCCTCCTCAGCCCTGCTCAGCCCTGCTTAGTCCTCCTCAGCCCTGCTTAGTCCTCCTCAGCCATGCTCAGTCCTTCTCAGCCCTGCTCAGTCCTCCTCAGCCCTGCTCAGTCCTCCTCAGCCCTGCTCAGCCCTGCTCAGTCCTCCTCAGCCCTGCTCAGTCCTCCTCAGCCCTGCTCAGTTTCCACCTCCCTCTTCCCGAAATAAAGTCAAAAGATTAGGCTACAAGATTGTCTTCAGTACTGAAGATTTTCCGTCTTGGAAGGGTTGCACTCTTCCTTTCTTAGGGTTCCTATGGAATGATTGTTGACTGAAGAAGGGATGACAGGAAGAGTACAGGTGGGGCAATAAGATTTCAGCCAGTGCAGGAGATCAGCTCAGCTCTGAGCTCATTTGCATGTGGGACAATAATGCTTGGGTGTAAAAGCCAGGTGGGGAGAAGAGAGACATTCTGTAGCTTATCAGCGCAAGCTGTATACTATGACACACCGGTTGGGTGGTGCAACAGAGGTTGAAGCAAGAATCCGTGCTGCCAGATTTCACCTCTGTCTGCCATTAAAAAGGTGATCAGTTCAGTGATGCTGTAATCGTCACAGTGAGCTGTTCAGGGGCCTAAGAATGGCCTAGGTTGGTGGTGAACAGACAGAAAGTAGTGGGGCTTGGCAGAGCAGCCTGGCCCAGCCCTGTGTTTCTATGCAGCTTTGTTTACTCTCAGGCCTACCAAGAGGTTAGTGGCAGTAACAGAAACTTCTCAGATGCTGTTGTATGAAGTTAGCCTAAGTATGTTGTTTCAAAAGTGTTTATAAATGTTGGGGATTTTCAGAAATCTTGGATCATTGTCTGTGAATGGTGGCCACTTTTCTGGGAATATTTAGAACCTTGCTTCTCTGTGGAGTTGTGTGTCCTCCAACTTCAATATGACATACAATATCTCCATTATTTTGATTAATATTTTTCCTTTGAAACCTTTTTACTTCTTGTTTGTTTTATTAAATTAGCATACAAAGTAGTGCCCTTTGTTGTGGTGTTTTCACACATTGTTTTTATTGGCCTCCCTATTCCCATGGTCCTCCTCATCCTGATGCTCCCCCTATGTTCCCATTCTTTCTCCCAGGAACCTCCACTTGGCTTTGCTGTAACTTATTTTCCATCCTGTCTACTTCCCCTGCCCTCATGATCCCCTTTCTGGTTTCATGACTTAAACCTGACTATACACACATAGAAGCTCATATGTAAAAATTGAGAGAAAACCTGGGTCCGTGTTATCCTGACTAGTTGTAAATTGCTTTAGTAGCCTCTGCTTTCTGGCGGAAAACCTTCTTTGTTAGGGGATGACAGCTACAATACCTGTGGGCATAAGAATACATATTTAGACTTCTCTCTTTTTTTAAAAAAAAAACCCTCCTTGTAGAATTCAGCTGGAAGTTATGTTGGTTTGGGGCCTTGAATCTAATCAGATATTGATTGGTTACTCCCACCAGCCTGTGTCACTGTTACATCAGTGCATCTTGCTGGCATGTCACCATTGTAGATCCAAGGGTTTGTAGCATCTCCTTTGATAGCATATAGAGTGCATTCCAGAATCGTGAACACTAATCACTAGGGATGAAGCTCTAGGTTCCAGATCAACTTGTCTGGGATCAGTGAGCTATATGGCTGTTGACTTTCACAACAGGATCATACCATCACTGTGTGGAGAACAATTCATAGCCTTGGCAATAGCTTTGGTTTTTGGGGGGTTGCCTTTGCCCAACCACTTGTTTTGGTGTAACCTATTTCTGAAACTGGGGGCTTCATTTAAGACCCTGTCCATGACATGGAACCCGTGCCTGAAACGGTCAGTGTGACAAGAAAATGACTCCTTCTACATTCTGCTGTTCTTATAGATCAGTGCCTTCCTTGCTCAGCCATCACCAGAAAACAACTTCTCAGTAGATGGGAACAAATACAGAGACTCACAGCTGCAGCACGTTCAGAGTAAGACACCTTAGAACATTCAGTTCTAAAGGGGATGTCTCCATCAAATACCTCGCCTTAGGCTTAGAGAACCATGTAGAAGAGGAGGTAAAGCCAGAGGGAATGGAGGAAATGAAAGAAGCAAGGCCTTCTAACTATAGCAGTACCAACACAAGTATAAACACACAGAGGCTGTGGCAGCCTGCACAGAGCCTGCATAGGTCTCAAAGCATAGAGAGGGGATGTGGATACAAGCTTGCTTCCTAACCCAGAAGTTCTCCTCAGCTGATAACTCCTCAGAGCAGAAACATTCACTTTCTCCGATGGGTTATCACTGGGTATACAATTACACTTAAGAGCTGGGTGGGCCCCATGTCTAGCAGTAAATGGCCAACACCAAACAAATTAATGGCATTTTTGAAATCTTTTTTCGTCTCATGATGCTTTATTGGGCTTCTTTTAACAAACCTTTTAAGTCTTTTGTGTTTATAGTATGGTTTCTAGTTTTGTGTTTTGGAGGGATTTCTGTGTGTGTGTGAATGCATGTATCTATGCACTTCTCTGTTTCATGTGCTTTTTCATTGGCTCTTCTTCTTCAGTTTGATTCTTGGTGTTATTTTAGTCTGGTTTGATTGGTTTTGCTTTATTTATACTATTTTTTCTGATGCCTGTTTTCTCATGAGAGAAAAAAACAGAAAGGATGTGGATCTGGGGGTCAGGGAGGGAGGATCTGGGAGGAGTTTGGGGGAGAGAAACCTTAATCAGAATATATTGTATGAAAAAAATCTATATTTAATAAAAGAGAAAATGGAATAAGATTATGGAGACTTGACAGTTCACACAAAGGATTATGTGAATAGCAGGTATAATTGTAAAATTTAGTCTGAATATTAATAACAAAAGGAGATTTGATGTAAAAAAATTCTAACAGACTTTATAGTATTTTCTACTAATTACAACCTTTCAAGTCCTTTAAAAACCAGAAGAGTAATGCAAGATGATTTAGTGCATATTGATATGATTGTGATAATAAACATGAAATTTTTTTTAAAAAGAAAATTATATTGGCTTAGAAAAATGGCAGGAGTAGATTCTCCCTGGGTCTGTGACCTCTCTTTCCAGGCTAGATTTATAGTGCAAGACAGAAGCTCTATCCAATTGATGAGTCTCAACTCCAATTAGACAGCGGAAGTTTGGCCCAGATCTGAGTCCCTGTGGCTCCGCTGCAGACATCTTACTGGGCTGGGTGGTTGTTATGGTTGCAAGCTTTATAGCTGGGTAAGGTTGCTGATTCTCTCCCCCTGGCAGCTTCCTAGCACCTCTGGTACCATGAGAGTTCGTTCTGGCAGAGCAGCCTTCCAGGCCAGTTCTGGCTTGATTCCTCTAAGTCTTGCGTCTAAATTGTGTGGTGTCTTCAAGTTCTGGGAGGCGACCCGGGGTAAAGGCAGTAGCTGTACTGTTTGGGGGTGTTCTGAATCCCTGAACAGCAACTGAGTCCAAAGGGGACTTCCTGTGGTCAGAGATTTTTGAGTTATTTAAAGGAATGACTTTGGGGCTTGTATTTGTCTGCCCGATTTTCTTCCTTTTTCCCTCCCTCCCTCCTTCCTTCCGACCTTCCTTCCTTTATAGTTAGTGTTTTAAAAGTAATTGCCGAAGTACAAACAGAGCATCACACTGACTACCCGACACTTCCCCGTGGGTTTGTCAAGTCTTGTCATTTTATATGGTCCAGTGTTCCTCAGAACGTATTTCCAACAGCTTCTGAGCATCAGTTTGTCAGGAATATCCTGGCTTTTGGTAATGGCTTCAAACACGCCAGCTTCCTCTCTGCCTCACCCCATCCTCAGATCTAATCTTCTGTGTTCCAGCAGCTAAATCCCCAAGTTTTAAGCCTGCTGATGCCCAAGGGACTTCTTTTAGAAAGTTTGTGGGCTGGAAAATGTCAAGTTATGACTTTTGCTTGACATTGTGCCATCTAAGCCTTCTACAAACACTTGAGCAAGAACCAGTTTTCATCCATTTAAGAAGTTAATTTAGTAGAGGCCACCTATGATCAAAGTTTGCCCTGAGTGTGTATGATAATGTCGTGGATAAGCTCATTATTTCATAGAATTAATATTTCTATTACAGTAATAGTTCTTCAAAGTTGGTTCTCCCTACTGTCAGTGATAAGTGTGAGCGAGGAAAAGCCCATGAGGCCTCACCTGCACAAAGACCTACAGGCAACTAAGGGATGCTGTTGCTAGAGACATAGTCTTCCCTAGAAGATAATTGGTTACCCAGTACCAAACGGGCAATCCTCAGAACATACACCTAGTAACATTAAACAGACTGAGCAGGTTGTATTCAGAAATGTGTGTGTCTGTGTGTGTGTGAGTGTGTGTGTAGGTGTGTGTGTGTGTGAGTGTGTGTAGGTGTGTGTGTGAGTGTGTGTGTGTGTGTGTGTGTGAGTGTGCAATAACAATGGAAAAAGAGGTCATGAATTTGAAAAAGCTAGGAAAGACATATGGCAGGGTTTGCAGGGAGGAAAAAAAGGGGGCGTTATACAATTATAATCTCACAAAAGAATCATTTAAAACTGTGGTCAGTTCAGCAATGTTTGGCAAGCCTAGACATGAAAGGAAGAAGGAAGGCCACTCCACAGCCCCTCTACTAAATGCTGGTTTGTTACTTCTCAGCCCCTTTGCTGTTCAGTATTATGGGGTGATAGTGGTCTGGGCAGGGGGATATCATGCTCTTCTGATGGCCCTGTCTCTGAGGTGTCTCTGCATGTCACCATGCCTACTCCCTCCACACTCTCTTTGGTGCCTGGAGTTATCTCCTTAGTCCCAGGGGCCAGATAAGATCCAGAATCACTGAATGGATCCATCCCTACAATTATGGTCAAATGTGAAATGGAGAGAGTTCAAGTTGTTGGCTTGTACTCTCAAGGAAATAGTAGCAGTTGTCCTGTTGAGAAAAAGGAGTTGCACATCTGTGTGTTTCTATTACTTAGGGATCTGGTCATGCATGTAATCATTCTGCAGACAGAGCCAGGACAGCCAAGGAGAGCTGTGGGTCTTGGGCCCTCATGAAAACATTCTTAGTTGCAAAAGCTGAGAGGAGAGAACAAATGATTTTGACGTTGACACTACATCTTCTTAGTATTGGCATGGATGACTGTGTGGGTCATTTACATACAACCATCCCCCTCTGGATGCATTCATGCCTCAGTGGTAGAGATGAGCCACTATCATAGAGACTGTATGATCGCCAAAGCCTGAAACTGTTGGCTCTCTGGCTATTTGCAAATGTTTGCTGACCTGGAATTAGAAGCTGCTTGTTCTTAGTGTCTAATTCATTAAAGATTCCCCAGCACTTTCTCTTTATTGACAGTTTGCTCTTTGTGTAAGGGTCTCCTGTACGCATGTGACATGTTCTGGCCAAGTCCACCGTCCTCACTTCCAGCATGTCTTTCGCATGATTCCCCACGGCTATTTCTTCTCCATCTCCTGTGTTCTCCCTTTAAACCTGAGTGCACTCAGTGCCTGTGTGTGCACAGTTGCAGGGGTGGCCTCTCAGGGGCTGCGGCCCTGAAGAGAAAGGACTCTGCCTTCCCCAGCTGTGACCAGGGACTCTGTGTCGCTCTTCCCCACACATGCTGGGATTTAGGTCGCCTTTCTCTTGTGTGTGCAGTCACAGCCACTGGGAATTCACGTGTGCAACAACACTGTCATTCAGAAAGCTGTTTGCATCCCATCAGAACCCACCCCTCTGAACATGTGGAACATTTTGGAATGTTTTTAAAACATCTGTTTGTCAGAGACTTCCCAACTTGTAGTCATGTCCTCCACGCATGCCACTTTCTCTCCTGCTCATACCAACCTCAACTCTAACCTTTTCTGTTCCAGCAGCTAAACCTGAGTTTTAAATCTGTTGATACTCATGGGACTTGTTTTTAAGAAGTTTCTGCCCGAAAACAATGCCATTCTGACGAAGAAGACCTGACATCGTGCCCTCTTAGGTTCACCTAACTGACCTCGATCAGTCACTCCTTGCTACATGAACTTTTATTTTATTTGTGTTTTGAGACGTGGTTTCTTTGTATAGAGCTTGCTGTCCTGGAACTCACTCTGTATATCAGTCTGGAATCCAACTCAGAGTCTCTTCCTGAGTGCTGGGATTAAAGGCATGCACCACCACCATCTGGCTGCATTGATTTTTTTTTTTTTGGATGGACTCTGCTCAGGTCTTTGAAGACAAATGAATTTCATATATGTGGATGATGATCACAATATAAACATCAGTGTTCACTTCCATGGTGCTTTATTCTGGCTAATATAGTGCATCTGCTGTATAGGGTGGAACCGATACTGACATTGCTGATAATGGCTGTAACTATTGAGGTCTAGATGATTTACTGCTCAAACCACAGCCTGGAGGTGGTGCACACCTTTATTTTCAGCACTCAGGAGGCAGAGGCAGGTGGATCTTTGAGTTTGAGGCCAGTCTGGTCCATAGAGTGATAAGACTATACAGAGAAACCCTGTCTTGAAAACCAAAACTGAAACCAAACCAAACTCAACAAAATCTCAAACCACGAGCTAGAATTTGGCAAAGCTGAGGTTAAAGCAAGATCCATAAACTTAATCAGATCAGCTGCTGCCAATAATTTTAAAGTGTGATTATGGCAGATACATAGTATTCCACCAGTGGTGTGTATTAAATTTGGCTTAACCATTTTTCTATTAAAGCAATGCACAAACCTTCAGGAATTTTGATCCTTCTATTTAAAGATGTACTGAGGATTGTTCTGACCTACAGAGCTTCATGGTATTTCTTCATTTTTTTAAAAATTTTTACCTTAAGACATATGCAAGGTAAAACTATTGATTCAGATTTATAAATAGGTGTATGCCCTTCAGTACATAACACCAAAATACTGTTTGCTCTTCAAGTGAGTATAATTCATACTAACCAAATATTCATTGGGGTTTCTGTCTCTCTCGTGTTCTTCCCCCCGCCCCCTGTGTTGGCCACAGTCCCCCAGCCCAGCCCTGATTCTTCCCCTGGAGCCTACTGTCGTCAAAAGGACCATTTGATGTTTAGATTTCCCTCAAGGGATCAATTTCCTTGGTTTACATCTTTGGCAACATGTAAACAGGTGCCCAGGAAGGGAGGATGGGGAGGCACTGGGAGTCAGGTACAGAACCCATCAGCAAAGCTGGTACTGAAAATTGATGGGTCTGGTGTTTAGAGCAAAAGGATTTGTGTCCTCTCAGTGCTGGGGAATAGAAGAACTCTAAGGAGGGTTTCAGAGCCAAACAAGTCACTTAGTCTCTCTGCTTACTAAATTATAAATCAAAACATTATTACTTGATTATATACTTCCTCAGAATTCTAATGCTAGCTGTTCAGTTGCCACGCAACTTAAATAAATATAAACCCTGTGTAAGTACAAATGAAAATTGCATGTGTTGCTAGAATTACAAAATGTCCATTTCTTAAAAGGTGAGAGACAGGGACTCTGTAAGCCATCAGTCGAATTCTTTTCCTTCTAGAAGGTAATTAATAATGCCAGAAGATTCATGAGGTTGGATGCCAATTGTGAAAGATTTAAAGCCCCAAAGTTCTTGGTACCCTCTGCAGCTCATATGGATATAAATTGCTTTCCTGACCTTGGCTAGAGTCTAGGGCATAGCCTGATTTTCCTCTTAAATTGTAGGTAGAGCTTCATATGAATTAGGGAACAAATAAGTCACGTCAAACCTGATACTGATACACAGAAGCAGGGCAGTGTGAAACCCATGCTCTTCATCTAGTGTCCTCCACTGCTCTCTTGGGTCAGGGGAACCGTGCGTTAGAGCAAGACAGTGGACAGAGTAGACCACCTCTTCCCAGAAAGCCCTCTTGCCATGTCTTTGGTGTCTTCAGCTTTTTCAGCTTTTGTAAGCTCTTTGAACCAGGCCCATATGCCCCTACCTGCCCTCAAGCCTCTTAGCTAGCCTTTACCACCCCGCATTTACATTCCTTCTTCCAGGAGAGAAGCTGTTTTCTTGATACTTCTGGTTTGAATACCGTATTATTACTTCCTCAATATTATGTAAACTCCAAAGTGGAATAAGTCCACATCGGACATGGAGAGTATATTCCAGGAGTGATGCCTGAATGGATATGTGGATACTGCTGAATTAAATTTCTTTTTTTTTTCTTTGGTTTTTTCGAGACAAGGTTTCTCTGTGGTTTTGGAGCCTGTCCTGGAACTAGCTCTGTAGACCAGGCTAGTCTCGAACTCACAGAGATCCGCCTGCCTCTGCCTCCCGAGTTCTGGGATTACAGGCGTGCACCACCACCGCCCGGCCTGGATTAAATTTCTTAGTAACATTATTTGAGTTTCCTTTATGTCCCACCTCTGTTTATCTGTGATAGGGGTAGATGATGGTTAGACTTAGGCTGTGTGGTTTGGCATCCCGGTCTCAGCTCCTATGAGCTGCACAGACGACTTTGGCAACTGACCAGTGCCTCTGTACTTCAGTGTATTCATCTGCAAAATGGGAGGGTTTTGTACGGCAGGTCCCTTGAATGCGATGCTACTCGTTTTGATAACGAGCTGAGGGATTGGTGCTTTTCCTCCACGGGTTTATGTTATTAATGCAACTCACTAATTCAAAGCTTCTTTCAAAGTGAGTTTCATTTCATATAAGATGTTAGTTTTTTGCTCAGGGTGAGACCATCACTATTATGGAATGCAATTGGTACGTGAGGTCTGGAAGGTTCACCCCGTCAGAGGGCACATCACTGTAGAATGTGTGTCAGTGATGGCCCCTTCTGTGAAAGCAGCCCCTTGATAGTGCCTTACCTGATCTGCTTTGTAAGTTGTCCAGGAAGCAGAGCAACCATACCCAAGGGAAGGAACACTGAGGAGGAGCGGCTACAGGAGCTGGGTCTTGCCTCAATGGCCCCCGTCAAAAGCTGCCTCTTAAGAAGCTGGTCCTCCTAGACCCCTCCTTAGTCACAGTAGGAGGGTCCCCTCCTCTCCTTCCCTCCTGCTGATTACAGCCTTAGATTTATTCAAATACGGAGTCAGTTCTTGCTGGACTATGACCCTGTCATTAGCATTATCCGTAGCAATTTTAACAAATGTGACCGTGTGACCTCTGTTTAACCCACTGCTGAATTCTTCAGAAAACTGCTCCAGGGATCATGGGAGAACACAACCTTCATCTTTCATTAAAATTCTCCAAGATATCCACAGAATGTTTACACTGTCTTGACAGTCGGAGCGTCTCTGGCAGAGAAAGCAGTGTGTGGACGTATCAGAATAAATGCTGGGGCTATGAGCTGTGACTATAGAGCTGGGCTGGCCAGTCCCCAGCCATTCTTTCTTGTAGCTTCTTGTGTCCCCGCCATGTCCCTAGACGGCTTTGTGAGATTCCCATTTGGAAGACAGAGCAGTGTCACTGATAGGATTGCCTTACATTGCAGTTCTTCTCAGTGGGGAAAGGCATTATTAGTTGCTCTCACACAATCTCTGGCTTTTTCTAAGAGCCTGTGGTGATTGGTCTCCGTTGCTCCCATATGGTCCTATTGCCAGTCACAACACAGCATAGTCAGTCTTGCTACCTAGCAGGGAGTTCTGCCTCTTCTTCCTGCTTGCTGCTCCGTGGGACAAGCCCTCTGAAATATGCTTTCCTTCCATGCACACTTAAATATTTTATGTTAATAGTGATTGAAGTCAGATTTCAAGTAATACTTCCTGCAGTTTATTGGCCCAGTTAATTTAACATTAAGAAAGAAACTGAATGGATAAAAACCATGGCACATTTCCATATGCAAATGATGGCCTGGAGGAAGCCGTTAGATGTGGAGCAATCAATAAATTCCAGAAATTTAGTAGCGTTGCACACGACTCTGACATTAACTCCCCCAAGTTTTAGGGCTTGTTTTAAAGTTCTTTCTTCACACATGGCCTTCCTTCTTAGGACTGGATGTTTTCTTCAGCTCCCTCCGAGGACACACTGTAGGTGCCATTTGTGAGCAATGGGCTTCTGGCTCCCGGGGATTAGTAATTGCTTGGTTCTGACAGGTGCTCATTGCAGGGCCTCATTTCCTACTCAGCGTCACCATCCATCTCAGCCTCAGAAGTAATCCCGCAAGGAAGAGGAAAAGGTCACAGCCCAGGGGAGCGATTCCCACACAGAATTCTGATCAACCCAGAGATTCTGCAAAGGTGACTCAGGGGTCACTGTTGGGGGCTGTGGAAGTGGTGATGGGTGGGGGTGACGGGGGAGGTGAAGGAAACCCACAGGCATGCCAAACGAGCTTCCTTTTCCTCTCTTCTGTCCTGTATATACTCTCTTAGAAAAGGGTTTCTATGCTGAATGAAAAGTGGAAAAAATCACTGATCTGAGAGAGGAGGAAAGAGCTTCCACCAGCAACACCAATTTCTCCACACACTTCATACTACGAGTTTCCAGATCTGTGTTATCTCACTTAATCCTGCAAATAATTACTGAATATGTCTGGCATTTTGATTTTAATGGATGAGAAAGATAACCCATAGTTACCAAGTCCCAGTCTCTGGGTAGCAGACGTCATATCATTTTTTCTTTCTCTTGCTCCTTGCAGCCAATGTGCTAGGGCATCCATGGGGCTCCCATCAGGTGAAGGGACCATTGTAAATGGGATGGACTTGGCTGAACACTCATGGGTCCCATCAGTTGGTGGATTTCTATCCTGACCTGTGTGACAGGGGCACATAAGCTGCCATCTCCTCTACAATTTGTCTCAAACATCAGACTCTGTGGCCTTCCATTGAAGAAGTCTCTGGGGAAGACAGAATGAAAGAAACTGCCGAGTTCTAAGTATATCAGCCTTGATCACTTCCTGTGGGAGGGGTATGTGGACAAGGAAGACCTCATAGCATGGTAGATCCATCCTCTGACCAGGAGAACTCCTCTGTCCTCGGTCATAGTAGGGACGTGTTCAGGAAGCTGGGAACAAATCTCATTCCCATGGTAAATGGCTGTCCTTAATGCAGTGGGAAGAGCTCCCAACTGTCAGTCAAGAGGAAATTGGATCAACTCTCGAATCTCTTGACATATTTGGGGAGTAACTGTCTTCAACTAATTTCCAATCTGTACGTGACTAACAGGGTTTTTCCTCTGGATGAAGTTCCATGATTCTGGGTTTGTAAGCTTAGTAGGCTCAGACTCTGGGGTTTGAGGGTAAATTTCAGCTGTAGTCTCCAATGTAAAGTAGATTCTACTACTACTACTACTACTACTACTACTACTACTACTACTACTATAGTGTCTCACTATGTAGCCCAGTCTTGACTCAAAATCACCATATGATTGCCTTAGCTTTTTCACCTTTTAAAAAGATTTGTTTTATTTGTGTATGTGTGTATGCTTTGGTGTGTATATAACACATGTGTGTGGGTACCTGAAGAAGCCAGAGAAAATGTCAGTTCTTCGGAGCTAGAGTTAAGGTACTTGTGAACAGTCCCATGGTGCTAGGAACTGAACTCCAGGCCTCTGAAAGATAGTAAGCACTTTTCACTGCTGAGTCATCTCTTCAACCCTGGCCTTCTTGAGGTCGAGATTACAGGCACGTCCCACCACTCCCAGGTTGGATTTTAGGTGTCGCTTTTTTATTCTCTAATCAACAAGAAATAAATTTGCATTGTGTTTGAATATATAAGTACACACATATCAGAAATAACACCCCATTTATGTGAAACATGGCGAGATCCTCCACAGCATCCCGTTCTCTCCTGGGAGATCTTCCCTGGCATCTTGTTATCTCCAGGAATAGTCCACATTCATTGTTGTTGAAGCCTCAACTGTAGTCCAGTGAGCTGGCTTCAAAACCCAGAAGCTAAGCTTTGTGCAATGAAGAGGTTCTCAAGGTCAAAAACTGGCAAGACTGTATAGCCAGCCCTCTTATCTGTGGGATTGCATACATTTAATACACACACACACACACACGTAACACACACACAGACACACACACACACACACACACTTACATCTCTACATTGGGCATTGCAGACTTTCCCTTGTGAGTGCTCTACAGAGAACACCACCAGTTTGCCCAGGCCTGTATTAGGTATCATAAGCAATACAGAGAGAATTTGAAGTGTAGAGGAGGATGTGTCGGTCAGGTGTGCAGGCTGCATGTCCCTGGCTTCCTATACCTGCAGGGGGCAGGGTGAGTCCTGAAACCAGTCTCCCCTGGTTCCTAAGGAGCAAGCTTTATTTTCTTAGAAAGCTGAGAACGTTTTCTGCTGCCCTCTGGGACAGCATTCTTCCCTCTGACTAGTGAGGCGATTCTCCCAATTTCCTGCTCTGCCTCCATGATGCCATGAGACCCTCTGCTCGCACTGAAGTGAGTTCAAAGTGCCCCCTTAGGACAGAAGTGCAAGGCACTGTCGTATGAAGAAGCGATTGGCCAATTCTGTCTGGAATTAAATGGCTTCACTCCGTCAGCAAAGGGCTCTTTGGAATTCTCTAATGCACAAAGCTTAACTGGGGAAAGGAAATAATCGCCCACATTTGTCAGTATACAGGAGCAGAGTAGAATGCTTGCAGCCTGTGGCGTGGCTCATTACTATCCGATTAGCGTCCCTTCAGCCTGATGGAGAAATTATCATAGAACCTTAAATTTATAAACCGGAGCCGAGAGCCTCAGAGACTGGGGGTGTTCGAGCAGTGACTAGCACACGCGCAGGGCAGAGCAGAATGGTGTACTTCAGGCTTGCAGGACATCCATACCCTTTGTGAAGGGTTTTCTCGTGGGAGCTCTGCATTAGGGCTTGAGGAGCAGGGGTGGTCACTTGGCAGTATTTGCAACAATTCCGCATTTCTGATCTCGTCTGTTCCTGTGGGTTGTCAACAGCTTTTATTTTCACTCAGGTTCTAGCTTGCTGTCTCTTGCTGTCATGTATAGCATGACCGGTCGCGACTTGGGAAGGAAAGGGTTTATTTCACATGCCATCACTGAAGGGATTCAAGGCAGGAGCTCAAGCAGGATCAGAAGCAGAAAGAGTGGAGGAGAGCCGCTGGTTGGCAGGCATGCTTGCTTGCTCTGCTTCTTTCCTTCCACATCGCAGGCACACCCGTGAGGGGACAGTGCTGCCTGCATGGGCCGGACCGCTCCTGCAACTATCATCTACCAAGAGAACCTTTTGCTGATATCAATTTGGAGAGTGAAGATCTTCAATGAAAGTCTCTTTCTCCAGGTGATAGCAGGTTGTGTCACACTGACAATATAAACCTAAGCAGGAGGACCCCTGTTCTGAGTGACCTCGGGACTACCTACTACCTTGGGCCCAGTTGGTTTTCTGATTTTGCTACAGTTGTTATGTTGCGTGAGCCCTCTCGTTTTGCCTGGCTTGTGCCCACGGTGACTGCTCTTTCTCTTCTGACCTCCACTGACCTTCTAGGGTTAAAACTAGTTCTAAGCCCTTTGCAGGACTGATTTTCAGTTTCTCTGCCATGTGACCCTAGTTGGTTTTACTCTCTGAAATTATACATGTTCACTGACACCTTTAGAACTATGCCGATTCTGCAGAAGGTGAGCAGTATGTCCCTACCCCCACCTGCCCCCAGAAACCATAGCCCTGGTGGACAAAGTCAAAGCTCAATGAACATACATACGAACTAGTACTAAGCTAGAAATAACTCTCCTTTCTCTGACCATCAAAGTGGATCTTGTCTCATCCTGCTTCTGGGATTTATTTCTAACATAAACGTTTGCCCTATGTACTAGCTACTATATTCCTAAAGTAAGGTTAGTGATTCAGTTAGGACAGTTAACACTAGTACCTCCCTCCCTCCATCTTTTTCTTGGTGCTGACTTTTTGGCTAGAAGTATTTTATTTATCCTAGTAAAACAAACATTTTTATCCACCCCTCTCCCACTTTTCTTTCCCCAGGGAAGACCCAAGACTTAAAGCTTACTGTATCCAGTTTGTTCAGATGGGAAGGGCTTTTGCTAGTTTTCTGTTCCCGTGACAAAATGCAAGAAGCCTACATGAGGGGACACTACAAAGGCTTCCTTCAGCTCCTTGTTCCAGAGGTTTCAGTTCTTGCCTTTCCGGAAAAGCTGTGTTGGTTTGGGCCTGAAGTAAGACTGGGTACGGTGGTGGTGGAAGCACGGGGTGGAGGAGGTTGCTCACTTGGTAATGGTTGTCATGAACAAAAAGAATTGCAGAGAAGGACTTTAAACATGATGTGCATCAAAGGTCCGTCCTTTGGCAGGACACTTCCTGCCTGAGCTCTAGCAGTGCTGGGCGAGACTCAGACAAAGATCACTTGACACATCTGGGGAGATGAATCAGCAGATGGAAGGGCTTGCTGTTTTCCAGAGGATCAGGATCGATTCCCAGCACCAACATCCAATAGCTCACAATTCCAGTTCCAGTGGATCCAGCGGCCTCTTCTGGCCTCTGTGGGCATGTATACATACTCATATACATACCCACACATAGACACAAACAAATACACATCAATAAATAACAGAATAAATCTTAATCTCAGGACATTTGATTTCTCTTTATGTTCTGCATTTTTGTGTCTCTGAGCCCTGCTTAGAGAATTGCTTAGTTAAATGTTTCAAACACATTTAATGACTAAATACTAAGCAGTATCTAAATTTATTCATTTTCATTTTGAGACAAAGGCTCATATAGTGTAGCTGGCCTTGAATTCGTTACATAGTCAAGGATGACCTTGAACTTCTGCTCTTCCTGCCTCTATCTCCCCAGTACAGGAGTATAGAGCTACAGATGTGTGCTACAGCGTCAGGTCAATGCAGTGCTGCAGACCACACCCAGAACAACCTCCCCAGTACAGGAGTACAGAGTTACAGATGTGTGCTACAGTGTCAGGTCAATGCAGTGCTGCAGACCACACCCAGAACAACCTCCCCAGTACAGGAGTATAGAGCTACAGATGTGTACTACAGCGTCAGGTCAATGCAGTGCCTCAGATCACACCCAACACACACAACATTGTGCATGTTGGGCAAGAGCTCCACCCACTTCCCTTCTTCTCTAGTCCAGTCCTGACTTTAAGAGTACTACAAAGGATTTTGTAAAAACACTTCTTACATTTCCTCCTGCTGTTTCCCCTACATTTCTACTTGGGAAGGGTTTTGCTTGGTGAGCAGGCGGGGCAGAATGGGCCTGTGTGGCCGAGTGTGTCTCGAACTTGGCACTGGGGCCCGAGTCACGAACTAAAAAATGGCACTCGGGAGCGTGCTGTGTTAGCTAGCAGGCTATGTGCTTGAGTTGGGGGCAAAATAGCTCCACGTTGGGCGCCAAAATGTAACGGGGTAAATGAATGCAGACAGATTGTAAAAATATATATATATAGCTTTAATGTAGAAATAGACTTACAGAACCACCGTTCCAGCAGAGACCAGGAAAGCAGAAGTAAGGTAAGCCCTGTGAGTGTGCTCGCCAAATTTATAGGCAAACATTAGCCTGAGGCAAACACGCCCCCTAAGGGGTGGGACTTATCCCTACACAACAGTAGCAGCTTCTTTGGCATAGGTGAAAAGTTTCAGTAGCATTACTGTTTATTAGCTGTCTATAGATTCCAAACAACGTGGGGCTTGTAAAAAAGGACAAAACCCAGTCATGGTCAAGCCACTGACACATCAGTGGAGAATCTGTTAACTCTGAGAAATCCTCCTGAGGACGGGGTGCTTGGATGATCTGTTGCTTGACACATGCCACGGTAGTAAAGAGCACAGATCATTCCAAATATAATGCTCATCTACAATGCATCTACAGAGAACCGGAAGGGACATTGGCAGAGTAGGAAGAAGTAAAAAAAAAAAATCAGAATCAGGGAAAAAGAGAGAAGACACAGTATCGAGAAAGGTCCTGGAAATGTCTAATTTCCATCTGGGATGGCATTTTCTTTCTGTTAGAGAGCACAGCACGGGGACTGGAGAGGTGGCTCGGCGGTTAAGAGCAGTGCCTAGCATCCATCACTCTCCTCCCTCTTTCTGTTTTTAGAACACATCGTGTTTGCCTTGCAGGACTATCATGATTTTCCTGTTAAAGGCCCATTTATAACCTGCTGTCACACACAGACTCGTCTTTCTCTTTTACTTTGTGTCTTTTTAATAGAGATTTACTTTTGTTCCTAAAGAGCAAAAACTTGGGGAAATGTTTTAGAATATGGGAGTGTGGAGAGATAACCATAAGTCCATCATTGCCATTCAGAGACAGTCTCGTAGCTAATTCCCTTGTAGCAGGAGTGTCTGTCTCATGTATA
This sequence comes from Microtus oregoni, assembly GCF_018167655.1. Classification (NCBI taxonomy): domain Eukaryota; kingdom Metazoa; phylum Chordata; class Mammalia; order Rodentia; family Cricetidae; genus Microtus; species Microtus oregoni. The sequence continues at coordinate 39,725,758 of NW_024543059.1, forward strand.
TCATAGTTTGTCATAATGAATTTATAACCAACTCTGTTTCCTAAGTATTCGCCTTAGTGTTTATTAGGCAGGCAGATTGTCTCAGAGGACCCCTGCCTCACGCATTCACCATGTCTCTGATTCATTTCCTCTGAACTGACAACAGAAACTAGAATAACTAGTCCCCAGACTTTCCACAAAAGCTAAGCCAGCTCAATCTCTCCCATCACGCTGGGAGGGCTTATTTATTTAATTCTCCCACCCACATAGCCAGCAATGAATGTTCTATTCTAAATCTGTTGCCAATTTTGTGATTAAAATTAATATTGCATTTTTAAAGTGAGCTCTCTGATTAACTTATGTGGCAGATACTTTATTTCCATTTGTGTGATTTACCGTTATGTGTTTTAAGTTTGTTGTGCGTATTTAAAATCGTAGTTTAAATCGGCACGCAGTTTACATGTAGTAAAATGCATAGATGATAAGTATAAGCTACAAAAATTCATAGACTTGGGACTAGAGATACTGTTCAGTGGTTGAGAGCACTCACTAGTGTTGCAAAGGACCTGGATTCTGTCCCCAGCACCCACATGGTGGCCCTTAACCCCGGTAACTCCAGTTTCAATAGATCTGATGCCTCTCTGACCTCTCTGGGTACCGGGTATGAATACAGTGCACATGGCTTTGTGCAGGCAAATACTTACACACATATATTAAAAAAAGAAATTCAGGGCTGGAGAGATGGCTCAGTGGTTAAGAGCACCACCTGCTCTTCCAAAGGTCCTGAGTTCAATTCCCAGCAATCACATGGTGGCTCACAACCATCTGTAATGGGATCTGGTGTTATTCTGGCCTGCAGGCAGAGCACTGAGAATACTGTATACATAATAAATAACTAAATCTTAAAAAAAAAGAAATCTCTTAAAAGTCCATACAGTTGCTTAATCCCATGACTGCAGATGTTATTTTCGCATCTCAGAAATTTCTTGGTACCCCACCTACCCACTCCCACCCAGAGATAAGGACTGTTTTGATGTATTTCAATAGATTTTTTTGACTCTAGAACATAGAGATAAAGGCGTGTGTGCAGGTAGGTGTGTGTGTGTGTGTGTGTGTGTGTGTGTGTGTGTGTGTTTAATGGTGGGTTCATCATCTCAGAATGCATTTCTTGGGTTCATCAATATGGGTGGCTGTATCCATAATTTAATAATGCCAATGTCATTTTATGGTTGGATAGTATTTAATTATGTGAACCACCACAATGCATTGATCTATTCTCTTACCAATAGGTGTATGCATTTTAAATTAGGGGATTTTTGAAGATAAAACAGGAATGAGTATTCTCATGTTCAAGGTCTCTTGGTTTCACACCCCAGTCTTGCTGTGTATTTCCCCATTGCCCCCCTGTTTACTCTGAGCTTGTTTCTTGCCCTCCGTGTACCCGATCAGTGTGTTTGACTTCTCAGTTTTCTCCTCATCATTGAGTTATCAGTAATGTCTTTATTTTACGGTTTTTAGTAGTTGGCCTATTGATTATAAAATGCATCTTTGACTTTCCACAAAGAAGATTCAGAAACCCACCTATATAAATGTTTTGTAAAGTTTGAAATAAATTGATTTTTATTTTAACTTGATAACTTACGGAAAAACATGAAAGCAATGGATCTTGGTCAACCATAACTGTTTTAGCTGGAAAGTTTTACTCCTTTATTTAGGGCCAACCTTTATTTATTTTTTAAAGTAAACTAGTTTGATTAACTTTTGAGAATTTCATGCATGTATACAATGTAATTTGGTCATATCCACACATTTCTGTTCCTCCCTCTATCTCCTCCCAGGTACCATCCTACTGGTTCCCACCCACTCTCATCTTTGTGGCCAGTTTTTTTTCTATTTAAAAAACAACAGCAACAACACTGCGCTCAGTTTGTGCTGCCTATACGCTCTTGAGTGTGTGCCCATCTACTGGAACATGGCCAACCCACCAGGGCAAAGAAAACTGACTCTCCCTTCCCTACAAGCTATCAGCTGTCCATAGCTCCTTAGCTAGCAGTAGGAGGTCCATAAATCTGCCCCCTTCCTTATTGGAAGGTAACTAACTGGTTGATCTGTAGATAGCATTGCTCCTGTGAGATCATGAGTGCAGGGTTCCTGTCATGTTCTGAAGATACTGTTTCATTCTAGACCTCCCTGACCTCTGTCTTCTTTCTGCCCCCTTTCTGTAGTGAGGCCCAACTTCCTGTAAGCTCATCTTAGCCTTCCATCTGTAGAACTTCCTTCAACAGAGCAATGGTTGGTCCTTCATGGTAGAGTCACAATCTCAGTCTTCACCATGCTGTGTATTTTCACATTCTTGAAGGATGATGTCATAAAGCCTTCTTTTCCCATTGGTACTTAAAGGGTGTTTTTCTTTGTCTTCTGTTCTCTTAAAATAAAATTCGGCAAAAAAAAAAAAAACCCTCATTTTTGTGATTGGCTGGTGCATTAGCCTCCATTTGGTATTGCTGTGCAGTTGAGCTGGGTTTAGGACTGCTATTTCGTCTTGGGGTTCCCATGTGTCTTGTGTTCTTTTTACAACTCTGGTGCTTATTAGTATTTTTCTTTTGCATTAAGTGAATACTTCCTACTGTAACATTTTAATTACCTCAGTAATTATTTTGTCTCTATGTTTTGAGTTATTTTTAATTGGCTGCCTGTGGGCTTACCATATGTACCCAGTGAAAGTCTATGCCTGATTAATGCTAATTTAATTCCATGAGCTATGAGGCTCTTCCTTTCATATTGCTTTAGTCCTGCTTTTTAATTTTGTGCCCATTATTGTGATACACATGTATGTGTATTTCTTACAAACAAAGCAACGTATTCTTACCACCTTTCCTTATATAATTTCATGTTTTTTTAAAAACATTTGGGAAGAGTAAGTAGGGAAATTGTATCATGTAAATTTTATCAAAGTTGTCTTATTTGCCATTATTTTGTTCCTGTGGATTTTAGTAACCATTTATTATAATTTCCTGCTCTCACCCACCTTCTTCTTGTAGCTGTGGCTAAATATATTATATTTGCATATATGATAGCCTGGACAATATAGCCATATTAATTCACATTATCCATGGGGTTATATTTTGAATATTTCTAGAAAAGAACAATGAAGGTTTGTATAAACCTTCATTACTATATAATTATCTTTGCTGGTTGTTTGTTTTTATGGTGGTGTCTGCTTGGGGTCACTTGCTTTTATGACAAAAAATTCCTTTCATTGTTTTGGTTTTTAAAATTGTTTTTAGATTTATTAACTTTGTTTTATGAAGTTTTGCCTGCATATATGTATGTACACCATGCGTGGGCCTGATACTTCCAAGATCAGAAGAGGGTGTTGGATCTCTTGGGACCGGAATTACAGAGGGTTGTGAGCTACTATAGGGTTGCAAACTGGACTTGGGTCCTCTGCAAGAGCAGCAGGTGCTATGTTGTGTGAGAGATGTTTCCTGAGAAGATGCAACACAAACATGTCTACTTATCCCAGACAGGGAACGCACAACAGACCCAAGTATGGGTACCAATCAGGTTTGATTTGGTGAACGAATGAGTTTTGATGAGGTAACTTACAGGAATACGGATTAGGATGAGGGGTTCCTTGCAGGAGCAGAAATGACTCAACGACAGCTGTATCTCAAAACCCACTCCCCAGCATGAATGACAGCTTACCAAAGCTGGTAACGAGCACACTGCACAGTCCGCAGGCAGTTCAGAAAGTTGGAAAGTGTCCTTTCTGAACAGCTCACCTGACCTCTGTTTCATGAGGCCATTTATCTGATCTCTGCTTCTTATTTGTAACCTGGCTCATCTCAGAGTGTCTCTCCGCTGTCTTTACTGTTTATACAGAGGGAGGGTCACTTTCACGTGCGTGGTCTATTCTATCCTCTCTTTGTTCCGCCTCTTATAGTCATTACATACACTGTTGCTTTTTATGGTGTCCTTCAAGCCTCCAAGGCCTTGCTCATTGTGATGTTCTCCTGTGCTGCAGATGCCCCTGCTTTCCTGACCTACCTTCACGCTGTGGATGCCTATGCTAACCCACATCCATTTAGTACTCCCTCCTGGACCACTCCTTTCTGTCCTCATAGCATCCCACCGCAGGCTTCCTTCTGATTCTCTTTGTTATTATTTCACAACCCATTGAGATGTGTCCATTGCGACTCTCCTTGCTTCTTTTGGCATGCTTCTGATCCTTGTGTTTGTTGTCACGGCACTGAAGTCTTTATGCGGGGTGACAGCTAGGCTTTCTGGGAAACAAGTTTGTTTCAAGTCACGATGTTTCAATTTTTTGGAATATGGGTCACACTTTCCTTTTTCTTTATATGACCCATAATTTTTCCTTGGAGGAAAAGTGGTCATTTTAGATAATAAATCACACCGACACCAAGTAATGATTCTAATCCTTGCCTCCAGGCTTTTGTTTCATTGTGTGTGTGTGTGTGTGTGTGTGTGTGTGTGTGTGTGTGTTTTGGTTTGCTTTAACTGTTTTAGTAAAATCAATTTATTTTCACTGTGAAGTCTGTTGTGGCTCCTCCCAAAACACAGGTTACACATGTAGAGTGACTTCCTGGGTGACATGCTGTTCATCAAGCCACACCCACGCTCATTCTTTGACCTATTTACTCTCTTTGATCTATTATTATTACTATTCTTCATGTGATAGTTCATTTGATTGCCAACCGGATGAAATTTACATCAGCATGGAAGCACACATTGGGATGTCTCAGAGAGTGTACATAGAAGGTTTAATTAAGAAGAGAAAGTGGGCGGTATGATCTGTGGCCTGGGGACCTGGACAGAATCAAAACGGAGAAAGCAACTGAGCAACATTCCTGCCTCTACTCCCTGACTGCAGACATGTGACCAGCTGCCTCAAGTTCCCGGTGCTGTGATGACTAACCATGAGACAAGATTGACCCTTCCTTCCTTCCTTCCTTCCTTCCTTCCTTCCTTCCTTCCTTCCTTCCTTCCTGGGGTGCTATCCCAGGCATTCTACCATAGCAACAACAAAAGTAGCTCTCATACTTGGTCATCAGGCCCTGTAGTTTCCAGTTTCTCTGTTGTCGTAGGCATTGCCATGGGAGATAAATTGCTCCAAATTGACCCAATTAAACTCACAGTCTTTACAGGAGAGTTTTTTGAATGTAATCTTTGAAGTATATTCTCCCAACAGGAGATCTCTCCTCCTCCCTCAGTCTCTACCTTTCTTTCTTTTGAATTGCTGACCTGTCTTTTAAATTGATGCACTTAAGGAAATCTCCAGACTTTCCCTAATTGCTAACCATGGAAATGCTCATGGCTTCTGTGAGAGCCCCAAAGCTTGAAATTCTCCACATTGTTCTAAATAAATTCAGTTATTTTGGGGGAATACATTTGAGTTCTTAAAGCTTCTGGGGTTTGTTTAAGTTTTGGCGTGTGATACAGCCTTTAATCTGCGGTGCAGTTAACCCTCTTTCTGAAGCTGGTTTTTCTGGGATCCCCAGGAGCTCAGCAGCACAGCTTTTACTACGTAGACCTTGAGTGTCCCCCAGACCTGGTTATCACCTGCAGCTTCTTCTTGTCTCACTACCCCCCTGTCTGTGCTTTGACTGTAGTCTCGGAGTGTTATCCACAGAGACATTGCTTTGTGTTCAGAGATGGATGGGGACACTATGGAGTGAGAACCCTCTCTCTCTTGAGTGTGTTAGCCCTCACCCAGTCTCTTCTGATCACCAAATTTCCAAGCTTTGTCTCTGAACCTTGAGAAGATGTTCTGTTCTGCTGATGTTTCCTCATGCTAAACTCTTTTCTAGGAACCTCCCAAGGCACAGACTGAGGCCCCTTGGGCAATCGCTTCCCTGCTTCCCTGCTGTGCCCCATGCCCTGTTCTGCCTTTCTCTGGACATTTAACAATGCCTTTCATGTATTTTATGTAGTGTTGCTGCCTGTGGTAGAGTCTTGCATCATTCAAAATTCCATTGCAGGATTCGGTAGCTTTTCCTCTGCTCCTCTGGAGGCTAGTGCTTCGCCTTTCATTCAGCTGAGAAACTAAGATCCAAAATAAATTTTTAGCTAACTTCAATAACAAACACCATACAAAAATCCACAATCCACACTTTGTTATGTTAACAGACATTAATTTTTCCTTTATTTATTTTATGTTGTTCTTTTCCCATGTTTTACTTTTTAACATTTTTTTTTTAATTTTATGTGTCTGAGCATTTTTGTGTGCATGGATGTCTGTGCCCTACATGCATGCCGAGCCACCTGGAGGCCAGAAAGCATCAGATCTCCTGGGACTGGAGTAACAGCTGTTCTTGGTCTTCATGGGGTGCTGGAAACAGAAACAGGTCCTCTGGAAGAGCGGTCAATGCCCCTCACCGCTGGGCTACCTCTTTAGCCCTTCTATGTTTTGTTCATAACTGAAACTCTTGTGTGTGGATCTCCTCCCAATGAGAGGCCAGGAGCCTAGCTTATTTCATGGACTTTCATGGGGCTTTGTTTTTTCATTTTCTTATTTTGAGTTCTTATTTTATTGAAAGTGGTTTTGACATTTAGGACAATTTTGTGTATCTTTTCTTCTATATTTCTTCAAATCATTTCTAGAAGAAGGTGGTGTATAAAGAAGTTCATTAGATGCATATCACTGGAAAACCATTGGTGCAGTTTTCCATTAAGAGTGCACGTCTGTCTTCTTCTGTCCTGCACCATGGATGCTGGGTCACTGCATGTTAGTGCGTGATTAAATACCTACTGATATATGGCTCGTTTTGTAAGGGGAAAAATGTTTCAAGTTAAACAAAAAAATAGAGTTGAGGGCATAAGGACCAGACTGAGCTCAGAGAGACAGCATAGTAAGCAAGGTAGCATCTCTAATTTGCCATAGTAAATAGTGACCATTACTAGCCAAGATAAGCTGTGTGAGGCCCCAGAGAGAATGGAGAGGAACAGTTTTATTCAGGATGATTGCAGAAATGGTAACACTTTCGGTCCAAAAGACCTTCTGGTGTCCTGGTATTGTCACTGGTCCCTGGTGAGAGTTGACATCATTCCTCCTATGTTGAGGACAAGGTGAGCTTAGATGACACGTCACTAGTGGACCACTGCCAGCAATAACTGTGATGCTGTAAACAGAGCAGCATCTCTTGAAAAGGGGGAACATGGAAATGCAGCTTGAGTGATGTGGGTGTCAAGGATGGAGTAAGATGCAGACAGTGTGTGTTTCTGAACTTGCACCCATCTTCTTGACTGTCTGTATGTATGTATTTCAGTATGCATGTCCTTCTTGTGGGTGGTTCCCATGCAATATCTCATTTGACTTCCTGTCACTCTGAGTTGCCGTGCACATACAGTCTCTGGTCTCTGTGCAGGGTTTCACTTGGCATTGAAAAAGGATTTGTGTGTAGATCATGGGAGAAAAGGGAGATAATGCACTGCCTGGTCCTTTGATCGACGTTCTGTGTCTGGCTCATCCATTCCCCATAGACACACTGAAACCAATATATCTCTGTAGTTACATAGAGACTATATTCTCTTTTGCTCAAAGTTCAAAGGGATCTCACTATGGGACTTTATAGGGATGAATCTTAATGTCACAAAATTTAATTCTTCTTCCCTGTGTGTGAAATTGTGTGTATTGGGGCATTTTCCTCTCTTGAGGTTGGTTCCTTCATTAGTGTTGGGTAAAATAATCAGTTTAGGGCTGCCTGTGTTTCTGAATTCAGCAAGCTTTTAGTCAAATTATCAGTGAGTGATTTCTATGTGCTTGATGCTGTCTGGAGCTATGGACACAGCCAAGTGGGATTCATGGGACTTTTGGTTTCCCTGGGGAAATTGTTGACGAGAGAAGAAAGATGTGTAGTAAGTCAGCACAGGTATAGACGGCAGCCCAGGATAAGTGCCAGTGCTCTGGGTGATTAACTGTGTGTGACAGGAGGAGTTTGTCAGCTTTCCCTACCAAGGGGCAGATGGGAAGTTTTCTAGGCTTTAATGGTTGATAGGCAAAATGGAGCCGCCATTCTTACTAATTGACTTATTTCTGAAAGGTCTATTGTTGTATTTTATTTTCAATCATGAAAAAAAAATGTTTCCAAGTCCTACAAGGATCATATGAAAGCATAGTTTGCTCACCTAAATTATATTTGGGTTATATTCATAATGCAGTTTGTTAGGTGTTTTACCCCTATATAAGATTTTTATACTTTGAGATGGGATGTATGCACCTCAGGCTGGTCTTGAACCCACTAATCCTACCTCACCCTCTAAATGTGGGTTTAGGTTTACATCAATATGGCAGGCTCTAGCCATGAAATTGTAATGGTCACTATTCTAAAGGATGTATGTGAGATCTAGATTGCTCTGTCTGTCTGTCTCTCTTGTCTGTTTCCTCTCCTCCGTCTTTATCATCACACTTCTGAATATGTTTTTTCCACCATTTTCTGTCTGCAATGGAACCTTTGTGGAACTGAACAGTATGTGTAGAATATATGATCATGCCTATCTTTTATAGTATTTTGATTATGCTCAAATTTATCTCTTCTAAGAAAGGATTTAGTAATTTCAGTAGTTTCCATACAACATTCTGGTGACTCTACAGTTTGGCAACTATATTTGTATAGATGCTATAAGCAGCTGTTAGGTTAATCTGCTAAGATGTGTTGCAGCTCCTGAGGCAGCTGTAGAGAAAGACTAAAGCAGGGGCCAAGAGGGCGAGCAAAGGACAGCTACAACTAGAGCATCACAGGATGGATTGGGGAGCATGTTGACACAGCACTCTTTTGTATCACAGGTTCGGCAAAATCTCCTTGTTCTTTACTATCTGAGCTGTGTGCTGTCTTCCATGAGCACCCAACGTATCTGAAGAGGCTCCAATAGGTGATCAAATTTGATTAGAAAACAAACAAGCAAACAAAAAACCATTTGACTTCTTTTTAAAACTCAATATATAAAATGTTTTATAAAATACAAAAGTCAAGTTTTTTTTTTGTTTGTTTTTTTGTTTTGTTTTGATGTGACTTAAAAATGCCTGAGCCATCGGCAGTGATCCCGAGTCTTCTTCATTCTGTTGTCGGTCAGTCCTAGGAAGTATTCAGATATTTCTGCAGATACTTCTAAATAGGTTTTTTGCAATTGCACGGAGAACCAGAAAAGGACAAAAAAATCTACATGCACTCAATCTGACTTCCTCAGCCTCTTAATCACGTCCTTCATTTCCCTCAGTTTTCTCTTGTTCTCCCCCCTTCACTTTTCTCACTTCCCTCTTAATTGTCTTCTTAGCTGACATTTAAAATCTTATTTTAAAAGGGAAAAGCCACACAGGGCTGAGGAAAATGCCAGAGATCTAATCAAGAAATTGTCAACAGTAAGCACGTGACTCAAGCTGTAGATCACTTTGACTATGTGTTACCTTTATATCTCGGTATGGAATTTCCATCCTTCTGTCTGTGACCTGGCAATGGAGTTGGAATCTACCTTCCCAGAAGAGGCTACTGAGGGAGAGACCCCCTCTTCTGACAGCAGGGACTCTCCTGAGTGAAAGTAGACTAATACAACTTATGTCATTGCCAAGCCCTTTTATTTCCCAAACCTAGAATACCTTTCTACACAACATATAGCTTTTAAGGAACACTATGAAATGACTTCATGTTCTTGGGGACCGATGGACAGCTGGTCTCAGTGTGATGTATCTAACATCTGTGTGTGTGTGTCTCATGTTAGTCTTTCTTCTCAGTCTACAGTAGTCTTTGCATTCTTACATGATCCCTGCCAATCAGATGTTATTATTTATCCCTAGTTTTTACAAACAGACATAGCTACCAAGAAACTTTAAACAGTATGTCTGGTTTTCTATTTAGATGCATTTATTTAACAAAATAAACAATCTTTCCACAAAATTCCTCTATTTAATATAATAAAATTCACTTGCTAGGCAGTAATTCCTTTGCTTACGAATTTCATATTTTTAACTTCCCAGGGGACTAGTAACACAGCGTCTCCATTTACAGGCAAGTTGTAAGTCACAGAGATGAGGAAAGTGGAGGGATCAGTTGATCTATTCACAGAGCTTTTCTCTAAATGTGGTACCGTTATATACTGCCTCTTTCTATTCCACTGTTTTTCGGTCTCCAGCTCTCTATTTTCTTGTGTGGCTGTCTCTTAATAGTGCCTACCTATCTCATCTTTAGACTGCAAGACCAGGGAATGCCGAATTGAGTGCGTTTTCTGTGAGGCTGCTTTTCCTGCTCTCACGGTGTGTCAGGTGGACAGTGAGACAACACTAACTAAATAGCTGTTTGAAAGGCAAATGAACAGGATCCCACATGCATGATGCTGCATAGCAATCGGCTCAAAGAGAATATGCCTGTCAACCGAAACACTATGAAGTCTTCCTGCACATATTACCTTTTTGAATTTCACTGCAATTGTATTTTATGATGATACTCACTTATATAATAGGTTTATGACTTGCGCAATCCAGAATCAACAAATGGGAAAACTGGATAGTACCCAGGACTATACTGAGGGTTTGTTTTTAGTCTCCTAAGAAAAGGTCTCACTAAGTTGCCCAGATCAGCCTTGGCATGTGATTCTCCTGCCTCAGGCGTGAAGTAGCTGAGGTTGCTGCAGGCCTTTCCCAGGATGCCTAGCCTCAGAACTGTGTGTGGGAAGCTCAGTGTGTTTTCACCTGCACTTCTAACCTTTGCTTCACACCTCCCCCAAATAAGCAAATATTTTAAGTTATGTTCTCAAATTTGCAAGATTAGTAACAAGTAGAGGTGGTACTATTATTGAGGTTTTTTTCTAATTGATCACTTCCAGAACCTATAATTACTTCTCATACGTGTATATACTATATGCACATATTAGACATAAATAATAAAATGCACCATTTTAGCTTTTAATATTCTCATTGGTTTTTTATCGCTGTACTCTAGTGGCCCTTTAAAATCTTTAATTAGTGAGGTTATTATATTAAAAGATTATTGTAAAAATAACTACTTAAAATCCGTCTATCACAGGAAACCAGAGACACTCCCTCTGAGACTTCTATTGAAATAGCAGGCAAATAAAGTTAAACAAAGAGGTGATTCCAGGGGGAGCCGGAGGCCAGTTTGCTGTGAAAGCTCGGTGAAGCCTGCTCAATGAGTCATTGCGTGGTGGTTTGAGAAGAGGAGGCTGAAAGTTGAGGTCTTGTCTCGGCGACTGCCAAGAAGGGTCCTCTACCTGAAAGTCAGGAGTGGGGAGCTGGTGAGGGTCATCTCAAGGAAGGACGTGGCAGTCTCTAAAGCTAGAAATGAAGAAGTCTAGGATCCGATAGCCAGCCTGCTAGCACAGTATTTAATCATGCTGGTTTAGATTCTCTCCTATGGTCAAAAATAATATAAAATGAAGTTTTATGCCACCACCCCTCACATTTTACATGCCTATGATGAATGAATCCAGGTAGGCCAACTATGCTCAGCTAATGGTGGCCACCTCAGTGTCTTATCTACAAAAGTTATTTCTCCCTTACTGAAAGCCTGGTGTGTTCACCAATCCCGTCCATGTTATAATCTTAACACGTTATCCAGAATCACCACAGCAGTAGAAAGAGAAGCAGGGTACCTTGGGTCAGCTCTTACAGGTCACTAGCTGCTTTTGCTCACAATGCCTTGGCTAAAACTAGTCCCATGGCCTAAACTTTCGTGTTTCCAAGTAAGGAAATCTGAGAACTCAAAAAAGCCCTCTGCCCCTTGGTGAGTGCCCTGTGACCAGGCGATTATTTCTCTCTTTCTTCTCTTTCTGCTACCCTGCTTCTCTCCTTCCTTCTTGTTATTCTTCTCATTCTATCTTCCTCTCTACTTTTACACTGCAATTCTTTTAGTATTTACATGACCCAGAGGGTGAGAGTCTGCTAAGCTAAGTGCCCTTGGTGCCCTATTGTTATTCTGGCCTGCTACTCTGTGGCAGATCGTTTCTAAGCTGAGTAATGTACAAGAGCCAGATATGATGCTTAAACTCATGCTTAGCACAGTCAGGTGAGAGAGATGTGGCAGGCAGACAGAGGACAACGCATCATGCATTTCAACATGTGCTGTTTGCATGTAGCAGTAATATGTGTGTGTGTGCAGATCCACGTGCGGATGTGAGTGTGTATACTCCCGTGTGAATAGATGGGGAGACCAAAGACCAACCTTGGCTATCTTCAGTTGCTGTACACCTTGCTTTGTTGAGCCAGGGTCTCTCACTGGCCTACAGTTTACCAGGTAGCCTATGCCAGCTTCTCAGTGGGCCCCAGGGATTGACAATCTCCTTGTCTCTAGCCCTGGGATCATAAGTGTTTACCACCATGCCTGGCTCCTTTATATGCGTTCCTGGCATCTACTATCAGTCTTCATGTTTGCACGGCAAGCACTTCACTGATAGAACTAGCTCATCAGCACTAGATATATTTTTGATGAGAAACTTCTACTATAAAAGATTGATCTTCTAATACCACTATAAAGAAATAGGATCTCCAATTTGATGAGATTAAAGATGCGTGTCAGATCAAGGAACTAGCAGTAAATCGAATATTTGAACTCTGTTGTGACGTTTCATGCTTTAGTTGTACTGATTGTGGGAGTTCATAGTCTGGGCGCCTGCGCCTGAGCTCTTTGAAATAGAGTCTCTATAAAGATATGAGCAGACCATTAGATCCTAATCCAGAGTCTCTTGGGGAAGCTATTGATACAGACACACAGTAGACAGCCATGCAAAAACATGAACGGTGCTGGAGCTGGGCAGCTTCAAGCCCCAGGATGCCGAGCACCACCGGTACTGAGAAAGAGGCAAGGAAAGGTCGTCCTCTGAGTCTTCAAAGGGAATGTAGTACGGCAGAAGATAGGCGTGTCTTCTGACCCAGAGATCTGTGAGAGGATTCATTTTTGTTGCTGAAGCCTCCACGTTTCTTGTTGTGGTCCCAATAAAGTAGTGATTCTCACTCCTGCTAACTCTCCACATCAAGAGACGTCATTAGCAAAGTTAGTGGTGGCAAATCTGTTTGGCTGGTGTTTATAAACACCCCTTGGTAGACATAAGTCCTTCTGACTTCTTAGTGTAAGCTTCTTGGCTCTTCCTGCTACAACAACTCAACCATGGCTCGTGCCCTTCTGCATAAACAGCATGCTCACTGCCCATTAGAATCTACTGATCACCTTGCATGGATTCAAGTACTGGCTGTTGAAGCCACCTACCTCATGCTGTCTCTGGCAGGAGCTACAGAGTTGCCACATCTCCGTCAATCTGATGAGACTCAGGGAGGCTCTGTCCTCTCCTGAAGCTCTGCCGAGTCAGTGTCTCCAACTTGAGTCATAGAGTAGTAAGTCTCCTTGAGACAGATGCAGACTGTGAAAACAGAAGTTTCAGGAGATGGGCCCGTCCCTCCGAATTTCCTCATCTCCGTCTTAGAGATTGTTCTGTGCTGTAGTGGTTCGACGGTCTTGTTTGAGATTTCCACGTAAAAGGGAAACGACTGCCACTCAGCAGCAAGTGGGGAAGGATGTGGCCAGGCCAGCCCATCTTTCACAGTGTAACTGCTGGTCTGTGGTCTCCAATGCATTGAATAAAATGCATAGGTTAAATTTCCAGATACCAGCATCTCAGAACAGGGGCTCCTCTGAAAAAGAGATGCTGTAAACATGATGAGTTGAAGGGATGTCACAGTAGAATTGACCCATGACTGGTGTCAGAGAAAGAAAAGGAGAAGGTAAGGAGGAAGAAAGCAGAGAGGAGAGATAGAAAGGGAAAAGAGAGACCGAGAAAGAGTAAAGGCAGAGAGATAGCATGGGATCAGTGATCACCACAAAGCTGACAGCTGCTGAGGAGAGGTGTGAGAAGGTGAATTGTCTCCTTCACATTTCAGAGCAAGAACCCAGAGCTGTGGCACAATGCCAGTTGTAGCTTTTAAACCACGTGGCTTGTGGCTCTCTGCTTTGACAGCTCTGGTTAGTGATGATGCCTGTGTCTTCACTTGTTGGGTTGTGTTAGCTTCTCTGCAGCACAGCAACACGTAGGCATTCAGGCTTTTCCTGGGTCCCTTGAGACAGAAGCTAAAACAGCTTCTAATCTCATTCTATTTTTAATAGGATGCGTGTTGACCCCTGAGTTGGGCACTGACTAGTGGAGAAGAAATAAGATGTGTAACTTATGGGAAGTTTCTTTTCGGTTCTTGGTGACACTAAGCTGATTTGTCAAGCTGGTGGGAATTAGAGCAGGCAGGATGCTGCAGGTTTGGGAAAGAAAGATCAGTTGTATGCTTCCACACGAGCTCTCAATGGCGGGGGAAGCCTTTTTATCCCGGAGCTTTCCTAACACCACCTGAAGAAAAGCGTTCTGAACCAGCTGTGTTGTCTGTATGTTTGCTTTGCCATACTTGGATTTGTGTCAGTCCAAAGGGAACTTTATCTCAAATAGGAAATTGGGGCATTTGTAAACAAAGCCCCGTGTCAGTAATTCAGACCGGGTTAATTAGAGTTTATGATCGTGGAGTGTGCAGTGTGTGTGATTAAGTATATTAATTGGGAGGGAATTGATAACAGAGGATTAGGAGAGAGTATCTCTCAAGCTAAATGTGCTTGAACAGTGACTCAAACTATTCCTGGCCAAGTCATTATTTCAACCAAAGGCATTTATTGAGGAGTTCTTTGCATATCACACTGTGCTAAAGGCACAGCCCCTTAAAGCCCACACTCCTGACATCAGCTTCAAGGGCAGGGCCAGCAAATAGAGTTTTGAACTTCAACGCCGGCTTTCCTACCTAAGAATACTTCCTTATCACTTCTTACTTGGTTTAGGGGAATTTAAGACATTGTATTGAAACCGTCTCATTAGTGTTTTAGCTAAAATAGCATTTTTATAATTTATTTTTTTGTATATGAATGTTTTGCCTGCATGTGTGTCTGCGTCACATCCATGATTGGTCAGAGGCCAGGAAAGGGCATTGGTTTCCTGGTTATGGAGTTATGGATAGTTGTGAAACACCATATGGATGCTGTAAACTGAACCCAGGTCCTCTGGAAGAGCAGCAAGTGCTTTGAACCACTGAGCAAATTCTCCAGAGCCATCACTTTTCTTTTCCTAACAAAGAAGCAGGTAGTTGGTATTTGGGCTCTGTGGTGTATGCAAACAGTGTCCTCGCATCTAATTCTGCTTTGCCATTATGGCAAGAAACATCAAAGACAACTTGCAAATCAATGCGCTTAGTTGGGTTGCAATAAAACTTTATTTACATGAGTGAATGGCAAATAAGTTGTGTCCATTCGTCATAGCTTCTCATCCCTTACCAAGGCTTTAATGGTGTAAGGCTTTAATGGTGTTAATCATGTCTTGTCTTTCTCTATATCTGTAGCACTTAGTTTTGTGCTTGGGTTAAAAGACAGCCTCACATTGAGAACTCAAGACCGGTTCATAATACTGTAAGTGATACTCCTAGTGTATCAGGTGTGACACGCTATCCCAGGCCAGGCAATTCGTTTCTTTATTCTTGCTTGTGTTTTAAGTACAATCTAGTTAACACAAACCATTTCCAGTTTTGTGTCCTGTAGGTCTGCTGTATTTGAGGGCCAAAGCCAGTTGGTATATATTGAATTTCCAGGTCATGCTCACACACAGGCTACACCGTCTGCTTGAGCAGCCGAGGCTTCTTACTATTTCCGCGGATGCCCCATCGCTCTTGGGTTTTTCAGCTCTCCTTGACGCTAGCCACAGTGCCACCTGTGACCTGTTTATTGAAAGCCTTGTAACTAAGTACAGTAATAGAATTTTCTAATCAATACTCAATTGTAGCAGGAGTCCATGGAGAAGTTTCAGGGCAGCTGTAACACGCTGAGATAACTCGGTGTCTCTGAGAAAGCAGACAGCAGAGAGCTTCATTAATTGAGTTCCATCAATCGTATATGTGGGCACCAGGCATTGATGTAGAAGCCAGAGCCTTGCTCGGTGTGTATTTGGTTTGTTTAAATCCACACAGCAAGCCCACCCAAATGAAGCTAAATCTATGCACCTACGTTCCTCTAGTTCAAAAGCTCAGCATCCTCCTCTATGCATCTTAACTAAAAGAAAGAGCGATAATGGTGATGCTCACACAGTTGGTACCAAGCAGAACATAACAGAAGCAGCATTAGGAATCGAAAGACAAATTTCAAACAGTACCAGCACACTTACTCCGCATTGTGTGTATGAGTTGGCTGACACACAGAGCACCTTCTTCTCCCCGTCTGCCGAAGGGGTAATGCCTGTCTTTCTCATCACAGTTTTTTGATGAACTTCAGGCAATTTTTGTCTGTGAAAATGCTGAGCAATGATGGTTGCTGTTTTATGAAAGCCTCAATTATTTTGACTTCTTGAGGGAATGATGTGTCAGCCCCAACTGAGATGTTGCCTTGCAATTTGATCGGTTAAAGTGCTTGAGTTTTAATTTTAACATTTTTTTTTACTGAACTTTTCCTTAAAGTGCTTTATTAAACTGAGTAGTTGATAAAAATTTCACCCCTTCTTTGGTCGAAGCCATCTCCAGAGACCTTCTTCTGGCATCCGCGTTGTAGATACAGCTGCGTCTGACTTTGGGGTGCAGCTGTGATTCATCTCAGGCCCCAGAGGGAACAGAGATTTGCATTCTGGAATAGTTTCAACCAGTCATTTGAAAACGGTGATTTCCCTCTTTCATGAAGGGGAAAGTAGAGACCTAGTAAATGACTGGAATTCTAATCACCGTGGAAGAAAGGCAGGATATCTTGTTTACCTGTTTGTTTGTTGCCCTGTGACATGGCACAGGAATGCCAAGGCACCAGTGTAGAGGTCAGAGGACAACTTGCAAGAGTTAGTTTTTGGCTTCTATCGTATTCTGGGGACTGAACTACGGCCAGCATGTGTGATTACACGCCAAGCCATCATGCTGGCCTGAGCAGAGATGTTTTCAAGAGAAACATGTGCTGCTCCCCTTGGCTGGCTCGCAGAATGCAGGTGTGAGAAACTAATATTGCTTTATTGTGTGAACCTGGTTAGCAAGCACAGCTCAGATGAGCTTAATAGTGAGACACTGGAGAATTAAAATTCACCCAAGATTCTCACGGGAATTGGGAGACGAGAAGAATGGAAGCTCTGTGGCATTAAGGAAGAACATCCTGCCAGAAAAGAGTCACGTGGCTCTGACTGTACCAGATAAGGTCGCAGTCCAGACTGGAGCTCAGACGGTGATTGATAAACAAAGCACGGGACAAAAGCTTGATCAGAACTGCTTAACTGCACACACCCCTTGCTAGCTAAACCTGAGACCTCATGTTAGAATTGGAAGACAGAATTGGATATTACAGGACACATTTACTTATTCATCTTCCCTGTGTAGCCATGTTGAATAAATATTCTTTCTGTGCTTTTCACTATTTTTGCCTTAACTGGTTTCATGGATATGGATGGTCAAGGTGAGTCTCTGAGGGCTGCAGAGCACAGCTCTGACCAGAAATACTCCAGTGACAAATGTCATAGCTGGAAGTGGCCTCAGCACCCCTGAGCTTGACTACTGCTTAGGAAGAAGGAGCGATGCTTTGATTGCCAAGGGCATGCTGATGATCTCAGGGCAGTGTTGAGCTCCCATGGAACCAGCTCCTGACCCCCTGACAAATTGAATGGCAATGACCCAGTAGAAGAGGGAAGAGGACTAAGGGCAGTTCAAGGGCTGTGTGGGCTGAGCAGTTCCCATGAGAGTGTCTTCCACCACTTCCAGACTCACTGTTCCTATAAATCTTCTGAGACAAATATGCTCAATCATTTTAAACAGTTATTTTAATTGTTTGAGAATTTCATGTATGAGTACTACATATAATTTCCATCCCACATTCTCCCTTTCCAACTTCCCCCATGTCCCCAAATTCTCCCTCAAATTTAATTATTAGTGTTATGTTTATATGTATGTGCATTTACATATAAATGCAGCCTATTGAGATCACTTAGTGTTGCTTATATGTACATGTGTTTAGGGATGGCAATTTGGGATTAGAAAAGCTAGCACGGGGCTTGTCCCTGTAGAAGACTAATCCCCCCTCTCTTAATAGTCACTAATTACCTGTAGCTCTTGATCTAGGGTAGGGCTTTGTGAGAGTTTCCCATCCACGTTGTTTAGTCCATGAGAATTGTAGAATTGTATGTATACTCTCTCTCTCTCTCACACACACACACACACACACACACACACACACACACACAATGATGTTCCCTCATCCACACTCTAAATTCTCCCTCCATCCTTTCCTCATCATGTCCCATTCCAAACTTCATGTGCTGCCTGTATGCACATTGGTGGGGAGCCATTAAACCTGGTATACTGTCAACATTTCTCAAGCTGCACAAATTGAGAGCAGAGGTTAAGGGAAATTTGAACTAACTGATGGCTAACTAGTACCGTTAATGAGGCATGGATGATGACCAGACAAAACTCAAATCTCAGTGTATTCCCTAAGCACTAACAATCATGTACTCATTTTCACTCTGCAAAGCTATCTTTTTAAAAAAAACTTCTTTATTGATTTTAATTGAGCTCTACATTTTTTTTTCTGTTCCCCTTCCTGCCTCTCCCCTCCCCTCAGCCCTCCTTTTAAGTCCCCATGCTCCCAATTTACTTAGGAGAGCTTGTCTTTTTCTACTTCCCATGTAGATTAGATCCATGTATGTCTCTCTTAGTGTCCTTATTGTTGTCTAGATTCTCTGGGATTGTGATTTGTCGGCTGGTTTTCTTTGCTTTATGTTTAAAAATCACTTATGAGTGAGTACATGTGAAACTTGTCTTTCTGTGTCTGGGTTACCTGACTCAAAATGATGTTTTCTAGCTCCATCTATTTTCCTGCAAAATTCAAGATGTCATTATTTTTTTCTGCTGTGTAGTACTTCATTGTGTAAATGTACCATATTTTCCTTATCCATTCATCGGTTGAGGGGTATTTAGGTTCATTCCAGGTTCTCGCTGTGACAAACAAAGCTGCTATGAACATAGTTGAGCACATGTCCTTGTGGCACGATTGAGCATCCTTTGGATATATACCCAAAAGTGGTATTGCTGGGTCTTGAGGAAGGTTGTTTCCTAATTTTCTGAGAAATTACGACACTGACATCCAAAGGGGTTGTACCAGCTTGCACTCCCACCAGCAATTCAGGACTGTTCATTTTACCCCACAACCTCTCCAGCATAAATTATCATCAATGTTTTTGATCTTGGCCATTCTTACAGGTATAAGATGGAATGTCAGAGTTGTTTTGATTTGCATTTCTCTGATGACTAAGGATGCTGAACATTTCCTTAAGTGTCTTTCGGCCATTTTAGATTCCTCTGTTGAGAGTTCTCTGTTTAGATCTGTACTTAATTTTTTTATTGGATTATTTGTTTTTTTGATGACCAACTTCTTGAGTTCATTGTATATTTTGGATATCAAACCTCTGTCTGATGTGGAATTAGTGAAGATCTTTTCCCATTCTGTAGGTTATTGTTTTGTCTTGTTGACCGTGTCCTTTGCTTTATAAAAGCTTTTCAGTTTCAGGAGGTCCCATTTATTAATTGTTTCTCTCAGTGTCTGTGCTGCTGGGGTTATATTTAGGAAGTGGTCTCCTGTGTCAATGCATTCAAGTGTACTTCCCACTTTCTTTTCTAGGAGGTTCAGTGTATCTGGCTTTATGTTGAGGTCTTTGATCCATTTGGACTTGAGTTTTGTGCATGGTGATAGGTATGGATCTATTTTAATTCTTCTACATGTTGATATCTAGTTACTACATTTTGATTTTTGACACAGGCTTTCACTAAGTTTATTGATTAGTCTTGAACTCTCTATGTAATTCAGGCTGATCTTGAATTTGTAACTCTACTGCTTCAGTCTCTCTAGTATCTGTATTACAGATGTATGCAACCAGTGAAATATTGAGGTAGCAAGGAGAAAGAAATTAATTACTAAGGCCCGAGAAAGCCAATAAAGAAGAAGAAAGCCCGAAAAGCTGGGATGACAAGTGGCAGAAGGAATCACAAGGTAGAAGCCACAGAAAGTTCTGGAAAGCATCTAATAGATAGTGTTGTTGGTGCTGTGTCTTACAGTTAGGCAAGACAGCTGAGAAACTGAAGAAAGTTTGATATAGTTATATTGGAGATGGAGTATATACCAAGAGAGAACTCTGGAGTGAGTGAGGAGGCTTCCAGACTTAAGGCAGAGAAGTAAGGTACTTAGACATTCTTTGTTTCCAAACAAGTAGCAATGTGGTGAAGACTATATCTATGGGGCAATGCAAGAGGATTTTGCTACACCACAGGACATTCGGGAATGGAGAGATGGCTCAACCAGTAAGCTTGGCAAACATAAGGACCTAAGTTCAAATCCCCAGCACCCACATAAAAAGCTAGACATAGTGTTTCTTGTCTGCATCCCCAGTGCTGGGGATGGGGGTGGAAAGAGGGGATCCCTTGAGTGTACCGGCCAGCTAGCCTTGCTGAATTGGCAAAAATCCATGTCCAGTATAAACCCACCTCAAAGAAGTGAAAAGCAATTAAAGAAGACATCTGACATCAACCTCTCCATGAAATGTATGTGTCCATGCCAGTAAACACACACATGCCTAAGCTACCTCCAAAATGACAGAACATACACGTTTACGTGTAAGTTAGATGAACACAGAGAAATAATGTTTTCTTTAAAGAAAACTGACAGACATGTGCGATAGCACACAAGCCTAGAGTAAGAACTTCCTCCCCTATCAGGGATGCTACTCACGGATGCTAGTAACACGAACAGATGTGGAAATAGTCAACTTATCCATTATGCTGGCAGCATTAGAACTTGTGAGAATAGTTGAGCTAATGACAGTCTGTTTGTTGGAGGAAATGATATTCACAAGGTCCAGCCTGAGTCCATTGGCAAGAATCGGCAGCACTGACCTGAGATCTTCCTTTACCAGAAGGTAAAATGCTTCGAGAATACTGGGTACCCAGAAAACTTCAGAAAACGCTTTGAAGTTACATGAAGTTCTGGAGCTTGTTGTCTATCATGTATATTTTAAATTTAAAATACTTTGTTTCATTCTAAAGACTGTCTTTATGTTGAAACTATAAAGAACTTAGCCTATCATTTGATTGGTAAAAGATTCCTTTGTCCATAGCTGTGACCCACTGGGAGACCGCTCCCAGCATGTACATATGATGCTTGCCTGCCCATTGTGCAGACACTGCTACAGTCTATCACAGCCCTGTGGCTCATTTGGACACACGGCTGTAGCCCACACTGGCTACTAGTGTCCTCAGCATGGCCGTATCTGGTTTTAGTAATTTCCCAAGCAACCAGAAGAATGCACATACATCGATTTGGCCTCTCAA
This sequence comes from Microtus oregoni, assembly GCF_018167655.1. Taxonomy (NCBI): domain Eukaryota; kingdom Metazoa; phylum Chordata; class Mammalia; order Rodentia; family Cricetidae; genus Microtus; species Microtus oregoni. The sequence continues at coordinate 39,747,113 of NW_024543059.1, forward strand.
TAAATATTTTACAACCCACTGGATCGTGATCATTGCCATTCACCTTGCAGTTCTTAGAGTGAAGAAGAATTGGTTTCCTCACTTGCTGTTTCTGAATGGCCGGCAAGGCTTCTAAACCTGATAGACAGTAGCAATCATCTCCTGCGGACTGCTGCTCTGAGCCCAGATGACTCGCACACTGAGAGGATGTACCTATGTTTAACCCTTCCTCCCCGTCTTCTCTGGGAAACGCCATAGGTCCTCAGTTCCGGGTTTCTCTCTCTTCATACAACGGCTGCCGCCAGTCGGTCTTCTCTTCCTGCCTGTCCTCTCTGGTTTACTTCATTCCAAGTTCTCAGAACCTAAGGGTCACCAGTCCCCCATTTCCATAACTGGAGAAGATGATACTGTCTGGGCTTGGTTCTTTCTCTCTGTCAGTTAAAGGATTAAAGATAGGAAAGGAGTACAGAGCAGAGCAAAGCCAAGTTTATTTGTAAGCATCAGAGATTCTTCCTTGCATAAAGGTAGATACTAGGGACTGAGAGGCACTGTCTCTAAGGACTTGGGTTTTCTTAGATTTAGAATGCCCCACCTGTCTACTTCTATGTCTTCACTCTTTTTATTGACCTGCACGTCTCCATGTGTCCCGTTTACAGCAGAGATTAGTTCTCTGCTTAAGTTAAAATGCAAGGAAATGATCGTACTAGAACCCCCAGCCTTGATCCGTGAGGATGAACAACGCTTCAGTCCAGGTCTTTGTCTTATAACGTGGATAAAGATTGATTAGCTAGGGTAAGAACTGGAATCCCGGCCTGCCCTGCTATTTGTTGTACAAGTCGCTGTCTGTGAGGGAAAAAAATGATCCGTGTTTTAGAGAGATGGAAGTTTACTACTGGGAGCAAAAAGCTCTAAAATCCCCCATTCAGGGGTTGCGACGTTGCCCCTTTCTTTTATCCTATGGTTCCATGGCCTCAGAAAGATTAGATTATAATGTAGTTGTTCTAGCTTGATTTTGGTTGCTATGATAAACACCATGACCAAAAAGCAACTTGGAGGAGGGTACTTCCAGGTCACTGTCCCCCCGTAAAAGCTATCAGGTTAGGAACTTAAGGTTTCAAAGGGATTCAAAGCAGAAGCCATTAGGGAAGACGGCTTAGTGGGTCACTCTCAGACTCACGCTGCTCAGCTTGCTTTCTTACTTACACCAAACCCGCCTGCCCAGTGCTGGGCCCATCCATATCAATCATCATTCAAGACAGTCTTTTATAGGCTTGACCAGTGCCAATCTGATAGGGCAATTTGTCCGTTTTGAGGTTCCCACCTCTCAGGTGATTCTAGGTTGTGTCAAATTTGCAATAAAAATAAAACAGCCAACAGTGTTTTGGATATTGGATCTTTCTGATCCCAGTTTTGGAAAATGGAAAACCATCATGCTGTCTTTAACTAGCGGAAGTAGAAAACCCAAGTTTCCAGAAGTGGCATTCAAAGAGTCCTAACCACACTGAGACTGAAGAAAGGTTCTTGTCCTGTGGCTTTAAAATTTCCCCTGTAGGGTGGATCCAGATGGAAGGGAAGGTGGAGAGGAACTGGGAGGAGCAGAGGGAGGGGAAACTGTAATCAGGACATATTATGTGAGGAAGAAAAACCCTCCCCAGTTTACCAATGAAAATTGGTATAATGTCAATGATCCTGTGTGTGACATTCTATTAAAGAAGGGAATAGAAGGCAAAACATTTGTAAAAGGCCAATATCATATTAAAATGCCAGAGTGTCCCTTCTGGTGGTAAGAGGAAGTTTAATCTGCCTGGTGAGACTCAGTTAAACTTTTCACTGTTGTATAAATCTACTTAGTGACTTGTAATTAATGTATTCAATGAAGAGTGATTGATTCTACATGATGCTCAGGAACTGTTTAGTACCAAGTATGGAGAGAAGAAAGCATATATGGTCTGCATGCTTCAGAAGCTCAAAACAGTAAGGGCAAACCGACCAGAAAGAAGACAACTATAAGACACTGGTTTCTTACTGGCCGAATGCTGTTTGAAGTGGGTAGAAGGTTTTCTGGCAGAGTAAAGCAGGGGCCTTGTGGTGTGTTCAAGAACGAACTTGAATGCTGTGTCCACATGATAACCCATAGTGCCTACAAATGTGGGTCTTTGCGTATATAGTGAGAGAGCTTGAGATGCTATATAAGAGTCAGCATGGCTCCAAAATTTAATGTCTGCTGTCAGTATAAAAATATGGAGTAGAGATTAGACAAAAGGACACCTCTAGGAAGGGGGAGGCGGAGACTGCAGCTATGAAACCACAAGCTAGCCATGTCAGACATTCTTGGCTGCAGAAGCTAATGAGGGACACCCCGGTAGAACCCCCGTAGAAATCAGCCCTACCTGACTACAGCTGGTTTTACACTAGGAGAGAATTAATTGCCATCTGTCACCACGATTCTAAGCTGCTACTTCAGACCTTTAATATCTGGTGACCTGAGATGGGAGAGGTGCTCAGTGTGAGGGTGTGTCCCACGTCAGGGGACATTTGGAGACTAAGCGGGATTTTTAAACAATTTCCCACTGTGGGGAATAATTCTCAGGAAAACGTGTGTAATCACAACCAGAAAATAAAGCTCCAAATCACTAGTCTATAGAAGGACAAGAGGCTGCTGCTGCTCCAGTTTTGTTCACAGAGGCAGCGATGGCGTCTGCACTTTGTGACCTACCTAGCCATGTGTCTAACTGCACTAACAGTCCAGGGAACCTGTGAGTCCTCACACCTCCACTTCACCGTGTCAGCCACGGGAGCGGGATGAGTGCAGCAGCTTGCTAAGCCTGGCCATCTGCTCACACTGCTGCTTGGCCGCATCCACAGTCAATTTTCCTCAACACAGAAGTGAGGCAGATTCTGCTAAAACCTGAGTGCTGTGACGTTATTCTCCAGCCCAGGGTCTTCAAATGGCTAGTCATTGCATTCAGTGTAATGAGCTGGCTCTTTCATGAGTGCATGCTAACTCATGCATGTATGCAAGGTACTTGGGTTGGTTGGTTTAGTGTCTCATTCCCTACCATTCCCTCCTATTTCTTCAACTATGGCCATTCTGATTCCCTAATTTGTCCCCTTTTATTTTCACTATTTGTTTATTTAGTTACTTTCAGATTCCATATGGAAAAGAAAAGGCAATACTTGTTTGCCTGCCTCAGTATGGTTTATTTCACTTAACAGACTGATCCCAATTCCACCCAGTTTCCTAACACAACACAATTGAATTTTTCATTATAGATAAATGATTGTCTAAACCCATTTGTCTGTGGATGGGCGCCTAGGCTGATGATATGACCTGGCCATAGCCGTTGTGAACAGTGCAGGGTTAGCACGGCTATGCATATATCTCCTCAGAGGGCCGCCTTGGATTCTTTGGGTGTCTTCTTGGGAGCTGGATCCTGTGGTAGTTACTGCATTCCAAACATTAGTAGAACTAATGAATTCTGATGCTTTCTGATGCTGTCCTCATCATCAGACCCAGCCTGTGGCCACGACTCACTTGTCCTCACTGTCTTCGGACACACTTACTATGGGACTTCCCACGATGTATCATTCCCTGTTCCTGAAAAGCCCACCACCCTGACGTCTGCATGGCAGTCTCTCCCTCCTCCTGCTCAGTGCTTTCGGAAGTCAATGTTCATCTTTTCACGCTCACCCTAAACACACGGCTCTGCCGCTTCTCCCTTCACTCTGCTTTGCTATTACTTCTGGTAGCTGCACTCATCTGAGTTTTTTTTTTTTTTTCTTTTCGAGACAGGGTTTCTCTGTGGTTTTGGAGCCTGTCCTGGAACTAGCTCTTGTAGACCAGGCTGGTCTCGAACTCACAGAGATCTGCCTGCCTCTGCCTCCCGAGTGCTGGGATTAAAGGCATGCACCACCACCGCCTGGCATTCATCTGAGTTTTGTAACTTCATTTTTTCGTTGTGCATATTTTGCCCACAGAAAGCCAAGTGTTTCTAGACCACGGCCATCACTCACTCTGTCCAGCTTTACACGGTCAGTGCTGATGGCAGTGCTTGCCAGTGCTATGACTTCAAAGACAGTTACTGAATGAGATGTCATTTGAGGACCAATGCTATGTAGAAGGAAAGAAAACATTTAATGAGAATGGCCAGATCCATGATTCCTTAAAAAAACAAAAACTAAATTAGTTATACATGTAATATTCTAGGAAACAGATTGCAATGGCCTACAGTGGGGTCTTGTAATAAACTCATATCTCTTACCCACCTCCACACACACAAAGAAATAGAAACTGTACTCCGTCCTTGATCAGTGTGGTATTTAAGGAGCAGCCTGATCCATTTTTTTTTTCAGAATTTTGTTTTGTTTGTTTGGGTTTTTTTGTAGGTTAATTTCTCTTCTAAAATATTTTTCTTGCCCAAGTGTCTTTGTCCCTAATTCCTATCTTCCACACAGCGAAGGGCATAGGACATAGTTCTTGAAACCTTACTGCTACCAGATAATTTCCTCAGGAATACTGAGCTATGCTCCTCCGCACTCTCTGTAGGTGCTGGCCGGACTCTGTGATGTCGGTCTGGTCTCTTTCCCTGTCCCCGGGATATTTTGTTGCCACATTTGCTGGAATCTCAGCACATCGATCAGCTGCGTGTTCTGTGCAGTGCAGACATAAAAGCAGAGTTAAGAATGGTTATAGTCCCACTGACACTTGATAATTGTGTACACATGTATGAGGTGTTTTGTTCATATGTATATCATGTAATGGTCAAACCAGGATCTTTAGCATATCTTTTGCCTTAGACCTTCATCATTTTCATGTGACCACCACCCTTGGAGCCATGTTCAGACAGTCCATCACGGACCACGCTCACCTACTTTGCAGTGGAGCACAGGAGCTTTTCCTCCCAACTGTAATGGACTCCATACCATTTATTCCTCAATTCCCATGCACTTCCTCTCCCTAGCCACAGATAATCACATTTGATTCCTTTTAGATCAGGTTCAGTCAGCCTGCACATAGAGATGCTATCATGTCATATTGTCTTCCTGCTCCTGGATGGTTGCATCCAGTAGAATAACCTCTGGGACCATCCATGTTGCTGTAAGTTATAGGATTTCATTCTTTTAATGGCTGAGTAATAATTCACTGAGTAAATATGCCTGTGTTTTCTTTGTTCATTGAATTGATGAGTATTTATCTTGATTTTGTGTCTTGGACATAGCAAATAATGCTGCAGTAATTGTAAATGATGCCATAGGTGTCTCTTTGACCTACAGATTTTATTTCCCAGCAGGATTCCCATCAGGCATTAGTTCTATTTTTACTATTTTGAATGAGTTGCCAACATGTTTCCCACAACACTGCGCTAACTTACTTCTTCATAAGCAGCGGGTTGAGGAAGGGATCTGAAAGCTCTCTCTCTCTCAACACAGATTTTCCTCCACTGAGAGCTGAGTTGTGAGGAGCTTTCCCACTGAGCAGAAAGTCGGCCATTAGGAAAACATTCTGATAGTGCCCACAGAAAATAAACACACAAGCGTTTTTCTCTGTCTCTCCACGGGCAGTGCCATATGGGCTAAAGAAATGTATAAAAAGCGAGCTTAGCATTTGTAAGGAACTGGGCCTGGCTGGATGAGGCTATAGGAAGCTCTTTTGTAGAGAATAAAAAGGACCAGTGTGGAGGAGAAGGACACATCCTTCCTGTTCTACTACCTTGGCATTTATTTCATTGTTTCACCTCCAGAACAGCTTTGAAGTGAGGTGGAGGTCTTCATTTAGCAATTGGGGAAACTGAGGCTCAAAGAAAGTCACTACTCTGCGGAAGGTCACATGACTCCTGGATCAGATTAAGGATTGCTTCATTCTGTGGACTGTGTTCTTTCACTCCCTCTCTGCGTTCTATAAATTAGAAGTACGTTGTGAGGGATTTGAGCTTAAACCTTTCAAAAATAACATTAGCACAAGAATGAAGGCAGCCCGTGCTATAGATGAGAAACAGCTCGGCTTCTAGGAGGACCAATAACCAGGCACGGATGCAGCTTAAACCTGGTGATTGTGAGTGGCGTGAGTGCAGCTATTAATCAGAAATGCCCCTAGGAGGACCCCGAGTTTGACCTTGAAGGCTGTTGAAAAAAGAACAAATATATTTTCGGTGTCTGCAAGAAGTAGACTTCTTTATATTTCATGAATTACTTCATAATTATTCATTCCAACTTTGAATTCCTGGGGAAAAAATTCTGAAGCATGGGATTGAAATAAAAATATGTTTTCTCACAAAATATAAATGATAGCCTGACACCCCTGTAAGTTGAGGCTTCCTTTACTTTGAGTTTTCCCACAGCAGTGTGTCTCCCCAAAGAGATTTCCATGTGTGTATAAATGTGTAACTAATAATAATGGTTTTCCCAACAGTAATTAATACCTCTGAACACCTGAAAGGGAACACATTACTTTGGGTACCGTTAGTCCTCGGAACAGCTGGAGGAAGAAGGCCCCGATTTTATTTACTTTCCATTTCCTTCTGAGAGACGCAGTGCTATAGAAGACTCACGAACCCCACTTCACAAGGGTAGAGAAGCAGCCTGTTAGGGGGATGTTTACTAGAAGTTGTGCTCTCTGTAGATGCTGGGTGTTTGAAAGGGTGGATTGGATGTGGGGGCTGAACTAAGGAATGTCATGATGGGGAAGGGATTCTTTTTCCTTTTCCCTTCCCTCTGTCTTTCTCCTCTACTCTCACTTTAATATCTAAAACCATTTGTCTCCCACTGGTCAAAGCTGCCGTCTCATAATCACGGGCTATCACGTGCATGGCCAGGATCCTGTAATCTCAAATTCTTACTCTCGGCCTCATGATTAGGTTTTTCTCTGGCAGACCGTCTCATTTTGCTCTCTCCAGCTTCCCCATCTACAGAATGAAGACACTACTTTTTACTTAAAAAAAAATAAAAATTGTATTGTTAGCTGATCTTGAAACATGAACAAAATCTGCGGAGTTGTTCAGGAACTACAAAGAGAAAATGGGAATAGGAAAAGCCCACTTAAGACCTCTGGTCCACCCAAATTACTATTTCATTCTAGATATTAGTATCAAATTCCACGCAGTTATATAAAATTGCAGAAAACCTTTTACCCAGGACACTTTGCTGGGGTTTATTTCCTTGCAGGTCTCCGGCTGTCAGCTGCGTGGGTGCGATGAGTGCCGCTCAGATGCAGAGCAGGAAGAGCGCCCTCCTGCACCTTCTCACCCTGGCTCTGTCTTCACTGCTTGCCATTGTGTGAGCCTTCCAGCTTGCCGTTTCTTAGAGTTCCCGTGAGCTCTCACCATCCACGTTTATTTTGCATTTATAAAGTTTGTTGCCGATAGATCATTTGTTCTTACTTTAGTTATTGGTCATACAAAGTTTGGAGTTAATTTTTTTAAATTGCAGTCCTAGGTATTAAACCCCAGGTATTGCGCGTGCTAGACCAGTGCTCTATCACTGAGCTACAGCCGCAGCTCTTGACTTAATTTCTTGCATTTTGATTTTGAGACATGGACATCAGTTGATTTTATTAGCCATTTCACGTTTTGTCCCAATGTCTCACCAATTTCTTTGCTATTGAATTCAGAGCTGAGGGATCTCCTAACCATTGAATGGATACACACACCCCATTTTGGAAGGCAGGATGCAATAACCTTTGCACATGGCTAGATAATGCGGTATTAGTCAACCTAGAGAAAGGGGCTGGTGTCCTTCAGAAGATTTAACATCACTTGAGAGCTTAAGATGTGTGGTCACACTGCCAAGGACTTTACCTATTCTGTCTCTTTAAGTCCCAGTGTCCCCAGTCAGCTGCAGCTCCTTTTCCTGGTTAAAGTTAATGATAGACAATTTGTCAAGAGGACATAAGAGAGGAGTCAAGACCGGAAGCAAGACCTCTGTTTTCAGAGTCATCGTACTCACAAGCACCTATTGTGTCCCAGGCTGTAAAGAGAAAGTTCCCAGGTATCTGGGGTATTTGGACAGTATACCTGATCCATCCCAGGTTAGGGCTGGATATGCCTCACCTTTTCAAACCTCTTCTCTTGTAGGGGGTATGAACCTGGGGTCGTGCTCATACTGGGCAAGCACAGTGAGTTTGCTCTCCAGTTCCTTTCTACATTTTGCTCAGCAACAGGTCTCACTAAGTCACCTGGGTTGGTCCTTGCGATGGTTTACAAGAAAATGGCCCTCATAGGCTCAGGGGAGTGGCACCATCAGGAGGTGTTGCCTTGTTGGAGTAGGGGGTGCTTTTTTTTGGAGGACTTACATCACTAGGCTTTGAGATCTCAAATGCTCAAGCCAGGTCTAGTGTGACATTCACTTCTTGCTGCCTGCCCATGCAGATGTAGAACTCTTAGCTCCTCTAGCACCATGTCTGTGTGGACGTCACCTTGAAAATAATGGATGAAACTTCTGCAACTGTAAACCAGCCCCCAATTAGATGTTTTCCTTTATAAGAGTTACCATGGACATGGTGTCTCTTCACAGCGATGAAACTCCAGCAGAGACAGCCTTGAGCTCAGTCTGTGCCTCAGGAATGTGTGTCCCTACTGCCTCACTGTCCTGTGTAGCTGGCATTGCAAGCCTGGGCCTCCAGACCCATCTGCTCTTTCTTTCATATGATCATCTGTCTGTACAGTTGAGAGAATTTTAAACCCATGAAAATGTTCAAATGTAGTTTTTTCCCCCACTGTTCTCTCTTAGGGAAAAGCCAGCACCCAATTCTTCATTAAATTGGAATGGTGGGAAAATCTGGCTGCAATAGGAATCTTAAACCCTTTCTTTGTAACCATGGACACCTTGTGAGGAAGACAAGCAGAAGTCAATTACTTTGGATGATCTATGCTTCTGCCAGGGATTAAAGAGATTGGATGAAGCACAATTAATAAAAACTCAGGGAGAGAAATTGGGGTTCAACATGAAGATCTGAAAAGCAAAACAGCTAGCCACTGGCTCTTACCTTGACCTCAGTCCAAAATGGTGATCCTGCCTCCAGGAATCTCAGAATGAGAATGTGTCTGAGAGTTGTCTCCTCCCATTTTTTAATCCTCCTAGGGCTGGGATTAAAGTCTTGTACCACCTGGTTTCTATGGCAACTAGTGTGGCTACTGGGATTAAAGGTGTGTGTTACCATTACCTGGTCTGTAAGGCTGACCAGTGGGGCTGTGGGGCTGTTTTACTCTCAGATCTTCAGGTAAGCTTTATTAAAATACAGTGGAATGCCACTACAATTGGATAATTGGTGATGGACAGAAACATATTCCTCGGGAATCTGGAGAATGGAACGTCCATAGAGGCTGGGATAAGACAGCATTAAAACAGATGGTATCACATGGTTGACAGAGAGGAAGGAGGACAAAGAAACCAATCTTGAGGTCTCAGCACTACTTCATTTGTAGGGTACAGATCCCAACCGATGCTTAGCTCTCTCATCAGACTTGTGACAGAGATTAATCAGGGTACACACTGAAGCTGTGAATATCACCCCTTCTGTGAATCAGACCAGAGCTAGGTACACACTGGACAGAGCCAGGGTATCTCCTTACATCTGGTCATTGTAAAACCACTCATGGTTCATCCAAGTTGTGGTCCACATCCTTAGGCCTCCGATCAGGATGGTCTTTCCCTAGCCCTCAGTACATTCAGCACAGTCAGCCTGGCTATTGGTTACTTTTTTGTTTCATTCAGGCATCAGTTCTATGACAGTATTCTTGAACTTTCCTGCATAACCATCTTCTTATCCTTCTCTCATCTTGACCAGATGCAGTACTGTAAGGACCAGTATGAAGTGTGAGCTTTGTTCCCCTACTTTGTTTGCACCTACTGCAACCTCTGTCTGCTTAGCTCTTCTGTAGGCTACTGCAAGCATCACTACCCCAGTGTATTGTTAGTGAAAGACCTTATCAGTGATCAGCTTTCATGACCAACATCGACGTACAACCTTCCATAAACAGACTCCCACCACCCCTTCTTCACCTTTGTCCATGTCATTTGTAATTATGTAACATATTTTACATGCATTTTGTGTACTTTATATATTCTCTCTTTAGAGTTAAACCTGTAAGCTGAAGTACCCTTATCTCTGCTCTTGACTCTTGGTGTCCCAATTTTCAGAATCCTCCCTGTCACTGACGCTTCTGTCAAGTGACTGTGTGCAGGGCTGTTTGCCTTCTCTTCAACTTTCCATGGCTGATATCCTGAACTCGAAGGGTCATTGGTAAAAACATCCTGCATAGTCTAAGATCTTTGACTTCTATCAGTAGAACTCTACCATTTGAGACAACTAAAACAGTCTCCAGACATGAGCAGAGAGATCCTTCCATGGATGGAGTTGAGCAGATGGACAAGATTGCACTTTGTTAAACCAGAGCATCAGGCCTTCACCAGCAAGGCAACAGCAGTCACTTAGAGCTAGGCACACAGGCTGCCTGTGTGGCACAGGAGGTACTTGATAAAATCTTTGAGTTGGATGGACTCGACTTGTTCAAATGATTGTTTCAAATTTCATGACACAGTTTATGAAAGAGACTTTTTTCCCCCACAAAAATCCATCCCCTCTTTCCTAATGAATTTGCTGTGTTTGTAGCATGTTTTGCATCACCTGGAGCCAAGGTGTAGAAGAATGAAGAATTGCAAAGTGCGTGACTGTAAGAACCTCAATATCTGGTTAGAAATGCATGTGCATTGGACCAACCAAAGGCTGATGGCCTCGTTATCCCACCTCCAGTCTTCCCTTTCCTCGTGCAGTACATCTTCTGTTACAGGGCACTTGAAAGAAAGTCTGTAAAGACTTGAAAGAAAATATTTTCTACTTTGGGAGACGTGTGTGTGTGTGTGTGTGTGTGTGTGTGTGTGTGTGTGTTGCAAAGACATTTCTGGAAACAGCCCATAAAGCACATTATTATTTTTATATTCCTCTTTAAAATTTTTAAATAATGTATTATTTTTAACAGTTTCCTGCTTATATAGTGAAATTTCCCCCCATCCTCTGCCACGCCCTCCCCCTTCCCCTACTCAAACCATTCTTGTCAGCAAGTCTCCTTTGCTCAACCTTTCTAGTGCCAAACTCAACGTCTTGAAATTATAGAGTCAATATAAAAGCAAGTCATAGGCCCCATTCTCTTACAAAAGACTGTGGGCTTTAATGATAAGCAGGTGATGAAAATATAGGAAACAAGTGGATCTATAATTTATTTTTTAAAGTTTTATTCATATGTTCAGTGAATTATGCAATTTGTGTCTGCAGTGATGGCAGAGGCCAGGAGATGACATTAGCTCCCTGGAAACTGGAGTTCGGGGAAGTCAGAAACAGCCTGACTGGGGATGCTGGAAATCAAACATGGGTACTTTGAAAGAGTCGTGCATGTTCTTAATGGCCAAGTCTTCTTTGTCCCAAGTGACATTTAGAAGGCATAGGTTTAGTGGATTGTGAAGGCAAAGGCTTGGACCATAGCTGTGTTTCCAGTTGGTGTTGTTCAGAACAGAGAAAAGCATGAAAACAGAATAAGAAAGAAGAGAAACTATCACAAAGAGGTCTACCTCTATGCACATGCTTACCTTGTGTGTACTTGTGAGGTCTGCATTTTCATAGGGCATTTCTTACCATTTTATTCTGGTGCAGTGTTAATGAAGCATAGTCTCAAAGCCATCTAATGGACAGAGCCACGGGAGCATGGCTGAGAAACAGATGGATTTTCAAGGCAAGGGTGATGACTGGCCCACAGGCTCTGAGGTCCTTGCTTGCCTTGCCGCTCCCTGCTTTCTTGTTCACCATTGAGTCTCTCACCTCGTTTCTTCTCTTCAGCACCTTCCTTCATGAAAAGCCTTGACCAGAAAGGTCCCATTTCCTGAACTTTCTGACTCTTCCAGGCTTGACCCAGATGGCAGCTCTGTTGAGAATCTTTGCTCCAGTCCACCTGGCATGATTAATCATGGTGTCCTTGTGTCCCCCAACTGTTCTCACTACTACCGTAGGTTTCTATCTCCTTTTATGATGTCACTGTCTGCTGCTATCGGGTGGGCGTCTCTGGAGAGGGGCAATGCTCCTGACTAGGAGTAGATACTCAGTACCTAGTTTATTGTCTGCACACTGGAGGCTGCAGGGCCCTCATGGACACAGTCTGGAGATGTGAGAACTCTCCCCTCCAAATTTAGGATGCCACTCAGTAGAAGTATGACCCCTGAACCCTTGCTTAGGTCCAAGCAGCATTTTCATCTGAGAAGTGTCTGCTGGGTGCACCATATGCTGTAATCAGGAAATGGAATCCTGCACACAAGGCCTTACTACAGTGTCTGTGATGTAACAACCTTCCTAAGAACAAAATTTTGTACTGAAGAGGAAAGTAGATGCTTCTATGGAGCTCTTGCTATGAAAACTGATCTTGTTGAAGGTGATTTGCTTTTCTTTCAAAAATACTGTATGTGAGGCCGGAGCTGGAGAGATGGCCCAGCCATTAAGAGTACACATTGCTCTTTTTCAGACCTGAGTTTTGTTCTCAGCACCCACATTGGATGGCTCACGGTAGCTCCAGCTCCAGCAGAACTGATGGCCTCTCTTGGCGCCTCCAGCCGATTGTATTCATATGCACACACCACATAGAAACATACACACATAATTAAAAGGACCAGAAATCTTTTTAAAAGTATGATGTTTTAAGTTTTATTTGTGTATTACTTTATTCTTTATTTCATATATGTAGATGATTGATTTTAGTCATTTTAATTCCCCGTTTCCCTGTCTCTCCTCCCTCAGTGCTCATCCACTGAAACTCACATGTTTTCCAAGTTGCCCTCCTAATTTCATGTTGGTTTCATGCCTGTGACCTGACCCACTGCTCGTGCAGGGCGGACTGACTGCATGAGCATGTGTGGACCATGGGAGACTGCCAACCTTTAAAGACACACCCTCCCCACAGTCGCCAGGAACTGTCACTTGATGGCGACTTTTAAAGTGGATAATTATTAAAATATACAGTACACCATGACTTCAAGACTCAAATGGCAGCAAACGGGAGCTGAAGACATTTGCAGGCTTCATGTATCATAGTTGATGTTCTGCAGGATTTTTATCCAATTTACCTCCATGTTTTTAATTTGTTTGATGGGAAGGTTGAGGAGAGAAAAATGGAAGACATAGAGGCTGGATAAAAGCAATAAGACTTTGGTCCCAGAGTTATTTAATAAATGTATATATAATAAATAATAAATATATTATACAATATCTATATAAACCAATTTAATATATTATATATTATAATATATATAAATCAATATAATACCGAGTAACTTGAAGTAAAAGTTTTTCCATCTCATGATTACTAACATTTCAGGCCGAGCAATTCTTTCTTGTGCAGGGCTGCCCTGTGCCTTGTATGGTGACATCCCAGGACACAGTAGAATACTGTCCCTACCCCTCCTTAACAATCCAAAGTACTTGAAGGGTTCTTTGACAAATCACATATTCTGAAAAAGACCAAGAACTAAGCAAAAATGAAACATGCCTTTCCCTTCATTGTTGGCAGAACTGCATTGGATAATGAAAGTTTATGTCTGAGATTTATGTCTGATATCAAGAGCAAAATGAAGCTGATATGATGCTCAGCCCACCAGCACCCCGGAGAGGAGTGGGCATGGTGCTCTGCAGGTGGCCTGGATTATTTCAGCTCACCCCACTTCAAGCTTTTGATACATACCATGGAAGCCAACTTTTGTTTATTATCAATTGACCAATAGTGTGTTTAACAGTGTAACCGATACCTTGCTGATGTCCCAGATTAGCTGAGGGATGGTGGCTTTGCCCGCCTATAGTCATTAGGTGCTCCTATCTACTTCTTTCATCAGACGAACGTCATCCTTACCTGTGTCTTTTTCCCAGGCTGGACCAAGAGAAACAGGCAGAGGGGTCAGAAACCAACCCAAGGAAGGATGCTCACTTGCCAGGGCATTAGGATGCTCTAGGAGCTAAGAAGTGTATGCCAGTAAAACTTGAAGAGGACCAGGAGACGTGTTCGATGTGTGCGGGGCTATTACTTTTTATTAGTGTCTGCCGTGGTTATTAGATGTAACACCTGGTTCCCGTGAGCAGCTCCGTTGATCTCACGTGCCAAAATTGTTTTCAGCACAAGCATGCGTTCTTTCTGTAGATTAAATCTCACCCAGAGGTTTCTGATTTTGTTTTCCTTGCAAATATAAAGAGCTCTCTCAAAATCAGACGCATGCCGTCTTAGAGTTGATCTGATCAGGCACCCCCTTCAGGGCAGTAAGTTAATAACGAATGCACCAAAATAACAGATCGAAGCCTGTAACCTTGTTGTCTTTCCTTAATCTGTCTACGTCACGCTTCTGATTCTGGATAGTGGTTGACAAATAAGTGGCTTATTAAATCCCAAACCCATGTCACTGAATTTCTCAGAGTTTGTCAGGGAATTAAGACCCCAGGTCTGTGACTCTTCATGGTTCCCTGAGGTCACTGAGTCGGGAAAGATTGGAGCGCCGGCTCTGTCTTGACTGCATAGGGATCTTTCTTGGCTTACTCAGCACTGCATTGCTAGAGTCTTGAAAAGAAAGTGGCTCAAAATATCACTGTTGTCTGGCCCAGAAGAATCCTGATGATAAAATCAGGACTAACCTTTGGGTGTGAGGGCATCACGTTCTCCATTCATTGTGCTGAGTGGTTGAAGTTAGTGGTTCAACAGGCAACGTCACTACTAGCTACCAGTGCCTTGCGATTGAAGAACAAAGAGTTGAAATATTTTGCCAACGGTTACACAGATCTTAAGTCTAAGGTAGGATGACTCATAGACCGCCTCTGTCTGCCACCAGCTGCAACATTCAGAAAAGTAGGCTCTGCCCCTTACCTGGGCAGCACAATAGCATCAATCCTGTTGGCGGAGGGGTGGGGGAGTTGATCCCAAAGTTGTGTGCATGAGAGAGCTGCTCCCATTGTTCATCTGTCTGAGGTGGCAAGTGCAGGGGAGAGATACCCCCCCACACCCATCAGTGCCTGAGTCAGACGGGAAAGCTAGCCCTGAAGTCATAGAGAAGGAGAGCTGTCCGTGACCCTCATCAGCTGTAACATTCCGTAGAATGGCACCTATGCCATGCCTGGGCAACCCAGTAGAGCTGACCCTGAAGGTGTAGGTGTGGAAGAACTGACCTAGGACATGGCCGCAGGAGAACTAGCTCTGCCCCGTTCTCATTGCTGCAGGGGTGAACTAGCCAGGGCAATGTAGAAGAGCTCACCCTGGTGGTGAGGATGGGGAGAGCTGGAGGGCTGAGCAACCCTGTGACTACCCAGGCCTAGTCCTTCAGACCCAAAGCTGCAGGATCTCCACCAGGACATCCCAAAGGAGTCCCAGTGGGGGCCCAGCATGGATAGTGCAGCAGAAACCAGAGACCTCAAACCAGCCAATGATTCTTTGACATGAATACTTACAAGTAAAGATATATGGATAAAGGGAAGAAAGCCTATCAGGACGTCAGTAATCACCCACCATGTTTAAACTAGAACACAACAGTTTCTTTTGGACATTTTATAAATTGCAGCAAGAAAATTTGTGTTGATCTTAATTCACCCAACATAGTTAAAGTTTTGGATGACATGGTCTTTCTTTACTTAGTTTTGTCTTAGTTACTGTCCCATTTTTGTCTAATGGTCAAGAGAGAAATTATTTTCTTCCTTATTCTAGATAAATTCCATTTAAAATTGCTATTTGCCTAGATCTACGAGAGGTGTAAGCAGACATAAATAAAATATAAGCATTACCAAGTAGGGGAATGGATTGAGTAATTAAGTAAACTTGTTATTATGTTATCCAGTTATATTTTGTGCTTGAATTTTAATCAACTTTCTTAAATATTTTTGAACTATTTAAGAAAGAATAAACCTGCCTTTCTGAGCCTGGGATTGTAGGTGAACTTCCACTGTCACAAATGAAAGGAGACGGGGTTGTAGGTAAACGTGTTTGCTTGAGCCATAGCTCTGGCAGCCAGTGCCAATGTGCTTGTGGTTTCTGAACCTCATTTTGAGCATTTTTATATCAAAATAATAACAACTATAAGATACTTCTATGCTGGTATCAATAAAACATGTTAGTAGATCTTCTTGTAGAATTGGCTTGTTTTCAAGGTCTTTCAAATTTTTAATATTTTATTCTATGTATAGGAGTGATTTCTTTGCGTGTGTGTCTGTGCACCATGTGTATGTAGTACATGCAGAGGACAGAAGTGAGTGCCAGCTTCCCCTGGTTGTGAGTAACTATGTGTGCTGGAAACTGCACTTGGATCTCCTGGGAATGCAGCCATTTCTGTTAACCACTGAGCCATCTCTGCAGCTCCCAGGAAGGTTTTTAATGTCTTGTCCCCAGTCTGTACTTCATGGTCACCATGGGGCTGTTACCAATTGTCTTTACACATCAGAACATATAACATGATGTATGTAGAGTTTTTACAGTGCAAGCTCACTTATCATCATGGAGCCTGTTACACATGACGTAACCATGGAGCCCGCAGAGTCATCAATGTCTCACAGGTTCTCACAGTATTGCTTTTATATAGGAGCTGAGTAAGTCTTTTCACACGGTCTTCAGGGCCCCGTTGACATATATGGAAACCGTTGACATGTCTCCGTACAGTATGGAAAGTCACGCTGAACTTCCTCCTTCTAGCCCTGCGGTCTTCCGCCGTCCCCTGATGTCCCCTCTCATCTGCCGTCCTCTGCCACTCTCACTTGGCCGAAACACTTAGTTACATTACTGTGAAGCAAGGCGTGCTTCGGATATCTCACGGAAGATGCCACACACAAGAGCGCAAAATCACGGTGGGATTTCTCAAGATGCATGTATGTTTCTTGGTGAACACGCCAAAGCGGACTTGGCCTGGACCTCTTCTGCTGTTGCTGTTGTTTTTGTGCCCGTATGCCAGCGTACTGGGAGGAGGAAGTAGTCCTCCAATTCCAAGGTCTGCACTCTCCTCCAGCACAGAGAGCAAGTTACAATTAATTGCTGAATCTGTAGAATATGAGTTTACCCGAGAGATAGTAAATGATGTGGAAAACCGGCAACACTGTGTTTTACGCCTTTGGTTCGCAGCATTCTAAACACACCCTGTGGCTTTTTATAGCTAGACTCATATTAATTATGTGAGGATGGCAACAGACAGCCAGGACAATTTTTTTTCCAGGGTGACATTTTCTTACTGCAATTAAAATTTAAAACTGTTGCTCACCTAGTTCTCATATGAATACAAGGAACTCAGCCTTAATGATTTCAATCAGCCTCACTAATAGCGAATTCCAATGGCTTCATTCGTCAGCAACTTGCATGTTTTGTGATAACACTTTTCGGTGGGTTATCCTGAATGGGAGTGATGCAGAATTACAGGCATAGGAGCTTTCCTAGCAGAGCAACCTGCAAAATGGAGAATAAGCTATCGAGCTAGTATCTTCAGTAAGCGCTATGGGGTGGATGCTGAGATTATAGGACAAGGTGAGGAGCCAACAACAGCTTAACTAGTGTCCTTGAGGGTCTGATGCTGGGGTGGTTGGGAAGGGGGTTGGTAGCTGTGTATAAAGGAACAGTTGTGAGTGCTGCCTTGCTGTGGGTGTGTAACAGGGAACCCCCTCAGCTGGAAAGCCTTGGGGGTGGAGTCTGGGTTTTATTTCTGTTTCTATGAGAAAATCCCCTGACAAAAAGCAATGTAAATTGGGAAAGGACTTGCAATCCCAAGTCAGACTTTATTACTTTCAAAAGTCAAGGCAAGGAGCTTAAAAAAGCTTTTCCCATCTACAGGTAAGGATAGAGAGAGATTAAATTCATGGACCCTTGCCTGCTTGCTTGGGCTCAGCTTGCTTTCTCTTCTGTTGTACTCTTCAGGATCCCCTACTTTGGGGATGCTGCCGCCGACAGTGTTCTGGATCACTTCATATCAATTAATCTAATACCCTGTAGACAAGCCTGTAGGGTCTCCTGCTATAAAAGATTCTTCATTAGTTTTCTCTTCATAAGCGAGTCTATGTTGTATCACATTGACAGTCAATATTAAGGAGCTCAGGTGGGGTGGGATAGCCTTATAGACTTAGCATATGTGGAAGTTAAGGCCACACCCTTTCAAGGGGCATTTCACATTCAGACACCTTCCCTTAAAGGTATTTTTTTTTTGGGAGGGGGGCTAAATACTTTAGCTGTGAGGATGGTGTATTATTTATGGGAGGCAAAATACTGGAGCCAACATAAATATTCCAGAGTAAAACATTCATTATATTTATTGCTTTATAAAAAGTGTTATCAAGCGCCAATTTTTTTGAATAATTAAAATATATATATTGTCATGAAAGACGGTATAAATGATATTTATTGGGAAAAATAATTTCTAAGGCAATGAGAATTGAAAAGTCTTTACCCGCAACCTCACCTTTCCCTTTTGACCAATTCATCTCAGGTGATTTCAGATAAATCAATAAAGGTGGCGGCAGAAACCTCTGTCGGTACCAGCTCTCATTTAGCCCACGCCAAGCCCAAATGTAACACCTTCCGTCTATTATTTCAACTGATTTGACATAAAGCCGTGGGAAAAGTATTGCTATATTTATTTGTTCACGTGTATGGAAAACTCGGAATATGTCCGTGCCGAGGTGAGTTCCCCGGCCAGCTTGTGTAAGGAATCGTTTGCGAGCACCAGCCTATGTTACCTAAACAAAGTCTCTGTTTCCATCACAGCCTTCTGCGAGGAGGGCTGCAGATACGGCGGTACCTGCGTGGCTCCTAACAAGTGCGTCTGTCCTTCCGGATTCACAGGAAGCTACTGCGAGAAAGGTAAGGTCACTCTGACTTGCTTCTCGGGTGTGTGGGTGTGGGAAGGCGACTCAGAGCGAGTGAGTGGCAGCCGTCTCCCTCGGAGGTCTGTGGGAGACGACAACGCTTTGTGTTTTGATGGTGGGCTTAGCGTTTGCAAAGCTGGTCCCTTTTGACGACCGGATGGCATAATGGCCTTCATCTTTCTAAATATGGAGTCTCATCTGCCCTCCATCCAGTGTATCTAACTTAGCAAGGTCAGGTCTTTTCTCTGCTGCAGTTTTCTCTGTGTGTTTTTATTCGGGGCTAATTAGAGATAAGGCACTGACCTGCCCTACTTGTCTTCAGGCCAGTAGCGGTTCCCAAACTGCTGGAGCGATAGCAATCTGCTGTGTCGTTGGAACCTGCAAGAGCAGCACATGCTCTTGGCATGAAAGTAAATTAGATAACTGCAGCAGCAGGGTTATGGGTGTGCTTGGGATTTTAGTCCATTATTGGTTTATTGGGGATATTATCATTTATGAACTCAATAATATAAGGCAGTTAATATCAGTATGCTTCCTCTATATGCACCTTTCTGTTTGCACTAAATGTGTCGTTTACACGTGGTACTGTTTCGTGAAGCCTAGCCCACCTGGTGATTGGGAATGCCCTACCTGTGCCCATGAGAGATTGGCAGTTTGCGCTCATGCATGCAAACCTGTTAGCAAGGGTGTCAGAGTACACACAAGTAAACACTGAAATTTCGTTTGCCATGCTTTTCCTGGGGCTGTACTCACGCATTGTGCTTCCCTGAGTCTGGATATCACACCTGACACCTCTCTAGTCACAGGTAGGGTAGATGAGCATGATGTTGTAAGTAGCCTCGTTAGTCAGAGAGGAGCAAATGTCCTTGCCTGGTGCTGGAATTAAGAAAAGATATTCTTTCATTTTCTTGTTCTTAAAAAGCTTCTGAATTTATATCATGGATTTTTAAAATGTGGCCATTTGCTGGCTATGGTGGCACACATGTTTAATTCCAGTATCGGGGCCAGAGGTAGATAGATCTCTATGAGTTGGATGCCAACCTAGTTTACATAGAGACTTGCAGTCCATCCAGTGATATACAGTAAAACTCTATCTCAGAGAAACAAACAGAAATAATTACTTTCCTCCACGCTGTCCAATGTGTTACCTTTCACTGTCTATTTTGGACATTTGTGCACTAACCATTTGAAAATACGTCCATATTTAACTCCGTTAGATATTCAGTAAGGAAATCAGTTGTTTCCACAGATTGTGATCTTATCAGCAAACCAAATAATTTTTGTTAAATAATATTAATTAACCAGCTTGTCTTGGTTTCAAGTGCCAGATTGTCCAAGCGTCACGAGAGACTTGCCTTGGGGAGCTTAAGAATTATTGTTCAACGCAAGGGAACTTAAGGGTAACAGCTCTAGCAATACATTTGATTTTAATTAGCTTTTTAAAGGGAAAAAAAGGAATGAAAAGATTCTTATGTTTCATCTAGAACCTCTCTGTATCCTTAAACAGAATCTATGGGAGCTAGCAGGGCACAAAATAGTGGTGTTCATCACGGACCTTACGAATACCGCTGCTAATGGAGGGCCCATCTCTATATGCTAATTACATGTTAATCTTTTTCAGTGGGTGTTTTCATGTTTTAGAAAAAACATTAAAGGAATGTGTAAAGGTTTTTTTTTTACTTTTTTTTCCCACAGAGTCTTGTTATATAGGTTTCACTGGTTTAGAACTCACAATGTAGACCAGGCTGGCCTTGAACTCACAAGTGGATAATTGCTTCTGCCTTCTGATTGCTTGAATTAAAGGTGATTGCTACCATGCCCAGCATGACATACATATTTTTATTCCCACTTATTTGGATGGCAATTTAAAACTGATCTGGGGTCAATAACTTTTTCCTTAGCCCAAACTAGGAGAAATTTTCACGTTGCATCATCCTATAGCCTGTGCTTCTCAAGGGCCGATGAGTGGTACTCTTGTTAAAATAGAGATAGTTTGTCTAGGATACGGCATTAAGGAGATGTGGACATAGAAAGGACCGGAAAACCTATAAATTATAGGATGCTGCAGGCTGCTGCAGTCATGAGCATACCGAGGCTGTGGTTACCTGCACCAATCTTGTGCACATACAACCACAGACAAGACGAGGGTGGGGATAGTTGGGAGGAGGCAGTGTGAACAGGAGAGGACAGGGAATGAGAGAGTGCAATGGAGAGTAAGTATGATCGCAACACATTCGCTCACAAGGACGAGCTTGCTAGGAAGAAGCTAAAAGTATTATTTCCCCAGACGAAGGGAATTGGAACATGAGGAATGGTTCCACAAATCTGCATTTTCACTGAGTAGCTCTGGGTTCTACGGTATTTAATCATAATATCGACAACATCTATTAAGATTGCCAACCTGAGGGGGCATTGCTACACAGTGGGGCCAACAGTCGGTGGCTGTCCAGGGAAGTGACTGTGGATTCTCTTGCCACATCGATCCCTCCTTTGTCCCGTTTTCCTCTCAGTGAGTGTTTGAGGCACTCTTTCTCTTCGGCCTTTGATGTGCAGTACAATCAAGCATAGGTCCAGATGGCAACAGAGACCGGAAGCAGAAAGGAAACATTTCTAGGCAAGTCCTTGCCCTCTAGATAAAAAGTTACAATCAGCAACTGCACATGCTTGAATTCTTACAACACCTCACATGAAGACCTACTGATGTAAGAATCTTCTGTGTGGTGCTTCAAACACATCCATCCATTTAATACTGGCCAGTGTTCTATGGGATTCTTCATAGAAAGGATCAAAGACATTTTCCCAATCAGTTGTGCACAAGGGATCTGGGTGAGTTGTATGGTGACCACTGCAAGTCTCTGTCCTGTCTGGGCTGAACTGCTGTATGGTGTTGACCATTAGTTTATGAGTATCAAGTCTATTGGCTACTGAAAGTCCTGCTTTTTATAGAGCCTGTGGCAACATGCAGGTACGCTGTGAGTGCCCATAGCTCAATTACCCTAAATCTCCTGTTTGCTCCATTGTAAGACTAAATGGCCTGATTTGAGCCACTTACACAGGTTCCCCTGGCTCCTCTACTTCCTCTACTTCAGTGCTTATGATATTTAGCTTTTCAAAATTCAAGGGCACTTACTTAGGTGGTTGAAGTTGTTCTTTTAAATAAAATGATGTCTGTAGTGGACTGAAATCACAGATCCAGCTTCTGTTTAATACAAAGATCAACAACTGTACACTTGTTTCTGTTGATGTGGGTTTGTTAAGCTTTCGGTTTCCATAGCCTCTCACGGTAGACGAGCATTGTTCTTGTTGATTCCTGGACATTCCGTGTCAGTTTTAAATTCACCCTTTGGGTGCTTCTTCTCTGTGCCTTTAGCATGATCTAGGTTCCTGTTAACAGGGAGATTATATCGAATGAGAGCATGGTAGTATGAGGTTCTGTTCTTCTGCTAAATGAACATATTATTAAGCTGCACCCAGACGTCTTCGCTTTAGCCCCATCAGAGGCGTTTGTTTCGGTATTGGTGAACACGCTCACAGAAAGCAGCACATGTGGTAGTTGGTTCTTAAAACTGGGGTCTGTGAGTAGTCAACATGCTGAGAACAAGAGACCGTGGAGGAGCAGCCCTAACTAGGACAGCTATGCTACCCTTTTCCCACACAACCATGGGTTCCCTTGGAAGCTGCAACAGGGAGCAGGTGCCTATAGCAGAATGGCATTTCCATACATCACGGCCCAGTTATGTAGACTCACAGCAATGGTGTGCACAAGACTTGCAGAGAATCAAGTCAGCCAGAAGCCCAGCATAGATGGGGGTGGGCATTTGTGAAGTCCCACCCCCTTGTTGAGGAGCCATTGGGAATTGGCGGCAGTAGGGGTGGAGAGGATAGAAAGATATTGGTTTTTTTCATGGGTGTAGGGCCTGAAAATCTCTCCATGGGGCAGTAGATGACCCCAGGACCATAGAGGCAACATTAAATAGATGGAGATTTGTTTTGGATTAAGATCACGTGAAGTTGTTAGGGCTTTCGTGTGGGCCTTGAATCTTAAGGAGTTTCCACTTGGATCCTTGAAAGGACAATCCTTTGGAAGTTCTAACTCTCTGCCCCTTAGAGGCTTGGTGCCCTGCCAAACTGACAGGTGATCGGGATGGTTTTCAAAGCAGAAACCTGACCCTCGCCCCAAGCTTAGCTCAAGTGCAGGGGCCTGCATTCCAGGTTTTAATTTCCCTTTGTTCTATCATGTGTTGGGACGGGTTCAGAACCAGCTGTCAGCCGGTACCAGCTGCTAAGTACCCTGTCACCTGAAGGATGCTCCTGGGTGTTCTTGAAGTTTCCTCCCCTCGACCCCATCTCGTGTGAGTTTAGGAGGGAAGTTCTCTTTCTGAGAGTGAGATTTTTGGCAAATAGCCTTCCTCTAAGGAAGTTCTCCACTCCATCCCACCCCCACTCCTTGCCCCGACATCATGAGTGCCTCCAGCTGGATTTTGGGGCTTGGGTTCAGAGAGCCAGAAGGTAGGGGCTGATTAACACAGCCGGAGCAGGTGACCTGTGTTGTAAATGCGACTTGGAACTCAACTTTGTTATCTGAAAGTTCTTAAAACTATTATTATGTACAGAACACTAACATGGAAAAAAATCCAAATTAGTATATTATTATAATGACATTCAATGAATTTTGATAACTAAATAAGGTCGAGTCATCAACACTCCATAGATCCTAACTAGGCAGCGCTTGCCTTAAACAGATTGTGGGTTGTGATGAGGATGAGGATGGAGTATGCCATTGGGAGATTAGAAGAACAGCTTAGGAATGTGGGCCTGTTTCTGTGAGCAGTGCCAGCGTTCATATCTGTAAAGCTGTTAGCGCCTTTGCTGTTCAGAAAGGAGCCAATCATTTTAACAGATTGACATTCATCATAAAATAAATGAAGGCTATTAGGAATTACCCTGTCTAGGCTGCAATGTGGAAAATAATAGCTGTTTAGGTGGCAGACAGCTCTTGCCTCCCACCAGGCAAGCCCGCGGTACTGAACTGTGAAAGTCAAGAGTTTGCTTCAGAGTCTCATTTTTAATCCTGTGTTCTGGAAAATGCAAACACCACTGTAACGTGAAGGGTACTGGCTAAACAGAAAGCGAGGCAGCTTCCTGTGACCCCGTGACCAACAGGAGCCTGGAATTACGAGCTTACCTCAGCGCATGCTCATAATTCTTCTTGTCAAAGAACATGAACCACACTATAGATCATGCAGGAAAAGACTAATTGAAGCCCCAAGCAGATCGAGAAGGAATGTAAGTCAGGACTTGCATCCCTTAATCCTAATTGTGTTTGTTGATCAGAAATGCAGCTATCTGAAAAGTGTCCATTTGGTCCAAAGTAGGATGGATCAAAGAACACAAACTGTGCCTTCCTCCTGCTTTAATGGTAAGTAGTTCCTGACGCTATGAGGTGATGAGGTTTTATCATAGTCTCTGCTTTAACAGAGAACTCAAAATTATTTATAGGCAACTGCAATTTTAACCAAGTAGATGGTGTCCATGAGGCATGATCTGGAAGATTATTGTATTAGATGATACCTTGCTAAGAAAATCTTTCCTGTCCCCCAGTCCTTAAAAGATACATGTCCAATTCTACAGTGTGGTACCCGTGTGATTAGACCTCGGCCACTCTCTCTAGCTGTATCTCCTCCTCCTCTTAAGTCTCAGATTTTAGCTCATCTTAAGCTACTCCCAGCCTCTAAATTGCACTGTGTATTTTCAGATCTCTGAGTTTTTTCTTTGTAATTGTTCCCTCTGCCTATAACATACATAGACTTAAATATTTATCAAGGGTGTATGGAATATCCAGTAATAGGAACGTCTGGTAACTGAAAGTCCTTGATAATTAAAAAAATGTATTTTCTCGCATTCTTCCTAGGCCTTTCATGTTGTCTGTGCTGAAGTACTAGATTCATTTGTTTATCTTTCTCATTGTCCACATAAGCCACCTAGCCGAGCTCTTGAAATTCACATACAGTCTGTGCTGGGTGGTTTTACATCAACTTAACACCATCGGAGAGAAAATGCTTCCATAAGGTGCAGTAGGTTTAGACAGGCCTGTAGGGTATTTTCTGAATTAGTGATTGATGGGGCAAGAGGGAACACTCCTGGGCTGGTGGTCCTGGGAACTATAAGAAAGCAGGCTGAGTAAGCCATGGAGAGCAAGCCAGTAAGCTGTGCTCCTGCTCCAGCTTCCTGCCTTGCTTGAGTTCTTGCCCCAACTTCCTCCCGTGATAAGCTGTGATATGTAAGTATAAACAACATAAACTGTTTGTTCCTGAAGTTGCTTTTGGATATGGTGTTTCGTCATAGAACTAGAAACCCTAACACCAGACAGAATCCAAATTTCATATGGCGTTCTCCTCTAAGGCCTTTGGGAGCAATGTTATGGCTATTTCTCATCAAGGTCATGGTGAGAAAAATCTAACCCCATCCTTTCACTGTCAAATATACTTAGAGACTAACACGGGACATGTTGAGTCATTGTTAAAATATGAATCTGACCTCCTCATTCTTCCGTTCCAAATTCTCCAGTTCCTGCTTTCATGTAGTAAATGTCAAAACCATTGCAGCAGCCCATGAGCAAGAGTCTTTTCTTCCAAACCCGGGCATTTAGAGAGCTTGCCCACCGCTGGCCTAAATCCTCATGCTGCCTTCTGCCCCAGACTCTACCACCTGTATTCCTGACTTACACTGTCTGACCCAGCAGAGTGTCTCACTTGCCTAGCTTGCCCTTGCCTCTTCCCTCCTTGTGCGCTGACAATGTCTGCTGTGGGCTCTCTCAACAGTGCCTGTAGCTTGGTTCTCACTCAGGAAATATTTGTAGAATGAACAAATTTATAGGTCATGAAGACTTCTTTTATACCAAGTAAGCATAATCTCGTGACATCAAAGTCACATCCACGCATCAGTAGTTAGCACCCATGTGCTGGTGGTCTAAACAGCACACATCTTCCTAGTTCTTATTCTATTCGGAAGGTGGCTGTGTGCGAGCCATTGTTTAAGGTCTTAAATGGCAGGAAGAGGGTTCCTGTTATCATTCTTGTTTAGATGAGGATATTGAGGTTTAAAGGGGTCAGATGACATGTTGGAGATCACACAAATGGGACTGGGGTGCACACCTATAGCGTAATATGAAGTTTCTGTCATTTTAAGCTCTACTTGTCTGTACTAAAAGTATTCTTGGAAACTATATTTTATTTGCTCAAACACTATCATTTCTCTCTTCTCAGTTTTTACAACTATTAGAGTTTTGACCTAGCAAATGGTTGATAAATGTTATACTTCTTATCAAGCTGTAAAATAATCCTAGGTGCAGAAAGAAGCAAAAAAAGCAGATAAGGAAATTTAATAAAAATTTGGAAAATTTTATTGACGTTTATAAAATGCACAAGTCACACAAAACCTAAGTAAATCACTCGATGGATTTATTGATTTCAAGTCAGCATCTTATGGACTTTACTTCAGATTGCCCCCCTCCCCAAACACTCAGCATAGCTGAGGATGACCTTGAGCTTCTGATTCCCCTCCTTTCCCTGCTTCCGGAAGTTTGAGTGACAGGTATGTGTCCTCATGCCTAGTTCATACTGTGCTGAGGATTGAATGTAGGGCTTCAAGTATGCCAGGGAAGCACTGTGCCGACTGAGCTAGGTCCCCAGCTCCCATTCCTCCACTGAATCCGTGTAACTATTCTTTATTTCTCCACATAGTTGAAGCTTAATGTAATTAATAACATGCCAGATCTCCTTTTATAGTCCACTGAGTAACTAAACTTGTTTTTAGTTGGAAAGTTACAGCTCGGTCAATTTTTATATAAAGCATTTTTGAAAATCATGAAAGCTAAAGGTAAAGATATTGTCTTCTTCCCAAAAGGCCTCTCTCTGGGCCTGTCCCAGCATTCTGCAGAGAGCGAGCACAGTACCTGCTTTCTAGAATTGCTGGGAGAGATTAGATACTATTCTGATATGTTTGCCACGTATTATTTCTTTATTTTCATCATGACTATAGTGGGATATGACTAGGATCATGTCTGCTTGGGTTTTGCGATGCTTCTTTTGCCTGGAGATTCTTGCTCTACAGTAGAGAACTTTTCTGTTCTCATTTCATTGTGTAGATTCTCTATGCATGTGTGTTTAATCATGGATTCCTAGGTTTGGTATTATGATTGTGTCACCAGTTCTTGAACATTGTTGTCACAGTTCTGTATTCTTTTTCTTTGCTGGTGGTCGGGTGTCTGTCTCTCCCTTCTCGCCCCCACCTGGGATGTCCTTTGTTTTCTCTGGTCAAGTGTCTCTGTAGCAGTTGTTTTCCTTGACACACTAAGTTGTTTTTTTTTAAATTTTCTTTATTTCTCTATGTTTCCAAAACCCTCAGTTTTATTGTTGATGTTTTCCATTTGCATGAACTTTCCTTCCATGTTGCTGGTTTTCTTACTCGTTTTATAGACTCTCTCCTTTTGTGACACTGACTTCCCTCTCTGTAAATTCATCTGCTTCGTGACATCTGCTCTAAAGTCATGACCATCTTCAGAGAAGTTATGTCTCCTCCCTTTTATGCTCTTGGCTTTTTGATTACATTTTCTAGTTTTATTTGATAATCTTCTTTCTTATTGAGCATCCCGTTCTCAAGAATTCAGTTCCAGTCTGCTTTGGCATGAAAGACTGGCTTTTCCTTTCCAAATCACCTGGCTTCAGCTCATCTGCCTTTTCTCACTCCCAGCCTTCAGCTATCCTATCAGTCTGTGAAGTTATGCAGTGATTTCTCCTTTCCTCCTGTCCCAGCTTCTGTCTTTCAACAGCTTACACAGAAGTAGTCTCTTCTGCGCTACAACATTACCCAGAATTCCCCTTTCTTTGTTGTGCTGTGGGACTTTTTGGATGAAGCAGTGACTAGATCTCTGAGTCTGGACCACACTTGCTAGGTTGCTTTTCTAATTGTTCTGATTATTCCTGTATGATTCCATGGTTTCATCCCTCTTACTTAATATTCTATTATTTTGTGGGTGTGCTAGGGATTTTTCTCTTTATCTTTCTACTTATTAAACTGTTAACTTCTACTATTCTGCTTGATTGTCGTTTGCTAAAGATTCTTCTGTTGTATCAACTTCTTCTATTCAGTGTTTTCTTTGATGTTTGAAGACAAGGGCAAGATCCTTCATGCCTCCTTCCTATTTCATACCACCCATTTGGTTAGGTTCATCTTCTTCTGTTAATTTGTTCGTCTTTGCTTTTTCTGAGGCATCCATCAGCTGTTCCATATCTGTTTACCTTCTAGATAGAAGCATTGAAACTGTTGATTTTAAATTCATTTTGTCTGTGTGGCATCCTGGTTCACAAAGACGATTGTTCCATTACCCTGAAAGGAAATGATGAAATTCCTAGGTATGTTACATGTGGTTGCTAGTATCACTAGGGCCAACAAAGCTGTAAAAGGCAAGAGTTGAAGAATTGGGTCTATAAATTTCCCTTGGGGCCCCTCTGGGCTCTTGTCCATCCGGATTTGTGGTACCCTATGCTGAGAGCAGTGCTGTAGCATCTGTTGTGAAAGGCAGGGATGCTCTGCGGAGAAGGAGAAGCTCTGAGGACTGTAATGCTTTTTAATCTCACTTCAAGTTAATTATCCTCATTTAGCTTCACTATTCCTTATAGTTGTGGAGATAAGAGCATCATCCATCCTGGGATCTGAGGTGTAAATCAGGAAGTTTTAGGCTTTCTCCTTAGTAGTCTCTGAGCCATTTTTCTCATGTCTTCCAGTTGAATTAACACTCATCTATCTCTTCTCTAGTTTCCAAAATTATGCTGCCCTTGTGTCCTCTCCTGTGTGCTTGGCCCTTGAGGCCTTAGACCCTTGTGATTGATTTCTGCTCTGTAGTTAGAGTGTTTGAAGGAGAAAGCAGAGGTAAGTGTGCATATTTAACCCAGCGTCTTCAATCAGAAAGCCAGACCCTCAGTTCTAAAATTGCATTTGACCCCCAGAGGAAAAGTCATAAAGAATCCTGACCAGCATGATGATTTATATTATTACTTTGAAAATAATCAGAAAGTACAAATGTTTCCTCTTTCAGAAGATGTAATAAGGCTAAGGGAAGGGATGGGGATGATATTTTTATAAGTATCTCAACCCAATGACTCCTTAAAAGATATTAGGAGAGGATGCTTGAAAAGATGAATATTTTCCCTTTGAAAACAGAATATCAACCTAATTTCAAAGACCAATAGAGCATTATTCAAGATGTTACTTGTTTGAACTCTTCTTTTAAACTTTCAGGGTGTTCTAGGAAATTGAAACTATAAATTATTATTCCACAAAGGATACTAAAGTTTGATTTAAGAAAATAAAAAACTTATCTGGGCGGTTATAGCACAAGCCTTTAATCCCAGCACTCAGAAGGCATAGATAGGTAGATCTCTGACTTCAAGGCTAGTCTGGTCTACAGAGTAAATTCCAGGACAGCCAGGACTACACAGAGAACCTCTTGTCTCTAAAAACAAAAACAAACAAGCAAACAAAAACAAAAACAAAACTTTATCTGATATACCATTTCTAATTATTTGGGCTTGAGAAATGATCAAAAGGATGTAAATAAGGGAAGATGGTAAATGGGGATGCCAGGAGTAGTTGGTGTTGAAGCACCATTCAGGTACCACAGACATGAGCTCTGGGGTCAAACCTGCTTAACTCCTCCATTAATGATCTGGAAGAATGAAGATTCAACAAGTTAATTAAATCTACAGAAGGTTCTTTCAGAAAGTTAAAAATACTAAGAAATGATAGACAAAGACCAGAAGGTCAAGAGCTACCATAGCTGTGGGCACAGAAGAGCACAATTAAATTTGGAAGGGATAATTGTAATTGAATACATTTCACACCATGAAAGGGGGACTTAAAGTACAGTCAGTTAATAGTGTACAGGACATGGGAGCGATTGGAAGTCCTGCAGGTTGATGAGAGACTTATTTATCGGCTAAAACAGGACTTTCTGAATTCGGAAATAATTTAATAAAAGAAAATGTGCTTTTTAGTGAGTTATTTATTTATTTTTGTTAATACATAAATTATTTGGTTAGTTTCCTTTAAGAATTTGTCTAACTTTAAGAAGTAATTATATTCTAGCATGGTATAGAGATTACAGAATCATAAATACATGTTCGTGTATTCATGAGGTCAAGTTCAGGGAACTGATGGGAAGAATCCAGCATGGGGAGCTACTGAGATGGGACCCACTAATGCAGTGGTTCTCACCCCTTTAATACTGTTCCTCATGCTGTGATGATCCCAACCATAGAATTTTTTTGTTGCTACTTCATCACTGTAATTTTATTACTTTTATGAATTGTAAATATCTGTTTCCCCTATCATCCTAGGTGACCCTTGAGAAAGGGTTGTTCAGCCCCCAAAGGGATCACAATCCACGGATCTATCCATAGTTTGAGAACCACTGCACTACAGGAAGCTATTGGAGTGAAGGTAATAGGTGTAGTGATATTTCATTTGTATTTTAATTAATAAAGCCTGCCTGAAGACCCGAGAGTAAAACAGCCATACCAATCAGCCTTACAGACCAGGCAGTGGTGATACACTCTAATCCCAGCAGCCACACTAGTTTGCCATAGAAACTGGGCAGTAGTGGTACACACCATTAGTCCCAGGCCTAGAGAAGAATATAAGACAGGAGGAAACAGCTCTCACACACAGTCTCATTCTGAGATTCCCGGAGGCAGAAGAAGAGACTCCTGCTTAGGTCTGGAGACAGTAGAGCTAACTCGGTGAGGGACAAGTGGTGCCCAATAGATCAGAAAAATAGCAGAATGGGAGGACACACGGGCAACATGCTAATCATATATTGGAGAATCTCAGCACTTTACTTAGAGTTGACAGCTCTAATTCTCACATTAATTCTACAGGACGAGACGTCCCCCAGCATAAAGAAACAGGAGCCTATGAAATGTTAGGAAAGTCATCTAGGGTCAAGCTTATACAAACTCAGGGACTGGGCTGTGTTACATGGTCCCCATAGAATATTAAGCTATAGGTGCAAAGCACATGCATATATAAATTTTGTTCTTTCTATTCAGTTTTATAGACTAAATCTAAACAGAAAAATACTTTCTTCTCTGATTGGTATTGACAGAGCTGTGCTGACAGGTAAAATGAGTGAGCAGAGGTCATTCTTCAATTTGCAACAACTACAAAAATTGTCTTAAAAAATGTGTTCATAGCCAGGCGGTGGTGGCGCACACCTTTAATCCCAGCACTCGGGAGGCAGAGGCAGGCAGATCTCTGGGAGTTCGAGGCCAGCCTGGTCTACAAGAGCTAGTTCCGGGACAGGCACCAAAGCTACAGAGAAACCCTGTCTCGAAAAACCAAAAAAAAAAAAAAAAAACAATGTGTTCATGATGCCTTGGTGAATTGATTGCTAGTCTTGGGGGTTGAAATACATTAGCTAATTAACATACAGCAAACATTCCAAAATTGCATCGTGCTTGACCTGGCTACTGTTACTGATAATAGAACTGTGGAACTGCACCTTTGAGAGGTGATAGTATATGTTTGAATATTCAGATATTATACATGCTCAAAGATAATATTGAAAGTTTATCTATCAACTGATATTTCTCTTGCTAGAAGAAACTAGAATTTCTGGTTTCATTTGCATAAGCCACCTAGCTATGAGTTTGAATAGGACACTGGCCTTGTTTAGAGTTAGTTATCTTGATGTGTGAGCATTTAAAGGAGTTAGATAGAATTAAGAAAATGTATTGTTTTGGTTGGAAACAGTCAAAATGGAAAAATACTTTCACAGTGTGTGGGCAGAAATCATCACATTCTTGGAAGTGGGAAGCTAGAAAGATGGTCATTGACATGAGAGGGTCAACCAGTGAGAGAGACAGCCACACAACAAGACGGTGCTTGGGGCTCGATGCTGGAGCTTCCTGCTCTTCTTTCTTCGTGGCCTTAGACTTCCTCAGGCCCCTGAAGACTGAGTGCCCAGGTGAGGCTGGCTATGTGCTCATAACAGAAGGGAGCCAGTTTGAACGGAAATGCAATTGCATAGAGGAATGCCCACCGTCCCTTCTAGAGGCAGACCAAGTAGATTCTGAAATTCCCTTCAGAGAAGTGGCTGAATATTTTTTCTGACTTGTAAACTTATGTGTAGCCAAGTAAAGTGCATAGAAAGTAGGCAGAGTTTCAGTTTAGGGATGAGAGATCTAAAAAAAAAAAAATCCTTCTATCTTTGCCTATAAAGACTGGAGCTCATGTTGTCCACTAGGAAAATACTGGAAGACTTTATCATGACACATTGGAATCATACCTGTTACTGTAGTAACAATAACAATGATTTTTCTGTCATTCAGTACCATAGGAGAAATATCACAGTCCATGCCATAGAGGACAGAGCCCTGGAAGCCATGAAATATTAAAGGTGTAATTCTACTTTTTTGACATCTGTTGAAATTACACTAGTCTCTCTGAAAATAACACCTGAATTGAGTTTCAAATATGAAGAAGGGACTTGAAAAAAGTAACAAGAAAAGCCACAATCAATTTTCAAACTCAACCAGGTTCGAGAATTTATTGATTAAGTAAAACAAACAAAAACATGAGCTGAAATGACAGCGAGACTAAAGAGACCAGATCAATCCGTGGACGCATTAAATGTCTTTTCAATACTGTCTTCGATCACAGTAGCAAGGAGCTGGAGGTTTGCCTGAAGCAGTTTTCACTTACATGTGCTAAAAACAAAACTGCCTTCATCACATAAATGACTTTTGGCCCTGGGGACTTGTCATCGAGATCTCTGTACCCCAGGAAGCCATTTATTCCTATTGACGTGCCCATCACAGACAGGAGAAGAAAAGTCTATAAGGAACCAAGATGGCAGGAGGTAGTTATGGGTGTGGCTGCTTCCTGAAGATATTTCCTAACACTAGCAATTTTATTTGTCATATCTGCAGCCTGTCTTAGTGCATTCATAGGTAACGACTTAGATTTGTTAAGAACAAATGGCTTCAGAATTCCAAACACAGGGCAGAAACCGATAGATAATTTCTAAAGGACAGACTCAAGTCCACAGGAACTGGCAGCAAGGACAGATCCTCATGTATTCATTTGTCCCGTGCATGGCTTCCTTCCTGAAGTTTATTGAGTATTGAGAGGCAATGGCAGGGCAGTGATGAGACCACTCCCTGCGTTCACACATTATAAGTACGCTCTATTTAAACTATGTTAACACATCCAGATCATTAGAAGTCAAGGGAGATGAGAGAGACACATTAAATCCTTATTAATGCATGAATGGAGATCAATCAATTGTGTAGGATAGGCGTTAGGACCCTGGGTAAGGTTTTCGAGGGGGAATGTTGCTTTCTGTTTCTTAGAAGAAGGATCAGCAAAATTTTTGTAAATGACAGTCATATGGCTCTAATCTTAAAGACTGACTCAGAGACATCTATCTCAAGAAAAGAGATATTGTAGGCAAGGAACAGCGAGTAAGATTCTGTACCCTGCAAACTGCAGGGCATGCCTTGGGGAAGACAAATGCCCTGGCTTCAGAGCAAGGCTAGGGTTGTGCTTATCTGTATTAACCCTGGCTGTCCAGGACTAGTTAATTATCCCCCTCCGTGCTGCACACTGTTGGTCGTCATCTGCACTCCTGCTCCTGCGAATTCAATCTATTCTCTTCGCAGTAATATTCTCTTTCTACACTTCCTCATACAACCTTCTCATGTATCACATGTTTTCGTCCTTGAATGTGTTCTTCTAAACATGAGTTTCTATTGGGAGAGGCATGGCACTTATAGGTGGTGCAGGTCTATATATTTTACGATAACTCAATCTCCCCGTTTTTGTTTAAATATAAGGTTTCAGTGGGTCGTCTGATGTCTTTAAAGTCTGCTGGCTCATCTGATACACTCTTCATACAGTGTTGTTTGTTTCCATCATGGTTTCTCATGTGAATTGTATTTGCCTAAATACTGCCAGAGTGTCTGCAAAACAGCCTGAATCAGATCACAGTCTACAGGCATTGCTGGGTTGGGTGGGCATGGTAGAAACGTGAGCCTGCTCTTTCCAACCTTACATGGTGCATGATCATTTTTGTCTGTCTGTCTGCCTGCCTGCCTGTCTTTCTGCCTCTCTCTCTCTCTCTCTCTCTCTCTCTCTCTCTCTCTCATCTACCAAGTATTTATCTAGTTATCATGTATTTGTTATTGTCATGTAATTATCTATTTATCAGTCTCTCATCTCTGTCTCTCATCTATTTAATATATAGTCTCTCACATCTCTATCATTTGCTATTTACACACCAAGTATCATTTATCTACTTAACATATCTATAATATCTCATCTACCATTTATCAGTCATCTGTCAGTCATCTCTCATCTATCATATATATTTCTATCTGTCTATCATCTATATTGATTTATATATAATATATTACATGTTATACATCTTATGTCTATATTTTACAAATACCTATTTACATAGATATATACTTATACATTATACATATAAATATGTAATAGACTGTTGTTTAGTTTTGATTTCACTAAGTCAAGATGTGTCTAATTTTCTATTTCCCAAATGTTATTCTTATTCTTCTCTTTATGCCTGAGACTGGTGCAAAGGATTGTGTAGACGGACTGCAGTGGAGAGCGGCGTAGGTGGTAGCAATGGGGCATCGCATCTTGTTTTCTATCAGAACAGCAGTTTCTTCATCTACTTTGTCTTTTGTGAGGTTAGGACATTTCACATCCTGTGTCAAAGTTCTGCTCCTTTTTAGAGCTGTTGTTCATAGGGCACACCGGAGAGCATACACTCATAAAGACTACAACAAGTATTAGATTGGTGTCATTGGACAAAGTGCAGAAATGTACTTCTCGGTAAAACGCCAGTGTCAGTTCAAAGAGGTGGAAATAGGCTTAGAGGGTGGTTGCCTTTGCGAGCTCTAGTGCTTTCAGTGACTCTACCATTGAGAATATTTGGGTATAGAGATGGGGATAATCTTGAGTTGAGGGAGGGTGAATCATGATCAAAATATACTGTATAAAATATTCAAATAAAAATAGGAAAAATAGATTTTTAAACAGCAAAAAGCATTTGCATTTGTGAATAGAGGAAAAGGGAAAAATAAAAATAACTGGCAAGTTTTACACTGAGAGAAAACTGTACTCTGACTTCTGCGTTACTACTTGATTATACCACCCCCACCTCGTGTGTGTGTGTGTGTGTGTGTGTGTGTGTGTGTGTGGTGTAGCACTGAGACAAAGACAGCATGTTCACAGTATGTTCCCACAATGCTATCCACCTGTGTTTTCATTTCTGCAGAGTCTCCCACTGGTGTGGCTGAACAAGTAGGCTAGGCTGGATTCCAGCAAGCTCCAGGACCCACCTGTGTCCACCTCCCTGGCACTGGGACTGTCAGCACGTGCATATCTTTACACGATGCTGGAAAGACTGTTGTCTTCATGCTTGTCTCTCAAGATCTTTACTGGCTATATCCACTGACCCCTCTTTAATCGAAATAAAATATTGTAAAATGAGAGACAAATGTCGCTTAACTCTGCCACTTTCTATATCTAAATTTAGACATTGCTGTGACTTAAATGTTTCTGTTACATTAGGATTTATATGTTGTGATTCTTACCCTAAAGTGATGGCCTTAGGAGGTGGACCCTGTTGCCACATGAAGGCTGTGTGGAAAATAAAGTCCTTGCCAAATGCCCCATCTTCTGCTTCTGAATCCTGAACTTCTGATTTCCAGACTTGTGAGCAATTGATTTTTGTTGCTTATGTCACATACTCTAAGATATTTTATTATAGTATCCCAAAAGACTAAGCACATGACTTGAAGAGTAAATGATACAGTCACGTGATAAATGTGCTCTTTGAAAGCAAGAGCCTACCTTACTGTACATGCCAAACTGCATCAGAATGACAGATAGATCGTCTCCCTTCATCCCACAATCCTCTAAGTTTGTCTTCAGTGTTTCTGCCTCTTTATGGCTCAGCTAGACAGTTTGCTATTTTATATCTATCAGGAGTTACCCTCTCATGCCCACCCTCACTCAGCACCAAAATTGCACTTCTGTTAGGTGAGTCCTGGATACCCGTGGGTGCCATTTTATGGGAAGTTCATTGAGCTACATACACTTGTCTTGGTGAGACAACAGAGCTAAGAGAAACCACAAGCTGGCTTGAGGAAGAACTGGATTCAGTGAGAAGCTCAGTGTCAACTAACCATGGCAAAAAAAGCCATGGTTATTCAGTGTGTTTGGGGGATTGGGTACCAGACTTCATCAGTAGACATATGCCTGTTCTGACAAGGGTTATCTTAACTTATAGTGTCTGGTACACAGCTTATGGTGGTGGAGAAAATGTAAGGCAGCAGGAGCATCTGAGCGCTCACATCTTCAGCTGCTCATAGCAAACAGCAATAGAGAGCTCACTG
The DNA here is from genome assembly GCF_018167655.1 of Microtus oregoni. Taxonomy (NCBI): domain Eukaryota; kingdom Metazoa; phylum Chordata; class Mammalia; order Rodentia; family Cricetidae; genus Microtus; species Microtus oregoni. Next base: position 39,783,410 of record NW_024543059.1, read on the forward strand.
GAAATGGTAGGAATCAGGTGGTTTTTGAAACCTCAAAGCCCATCCCCAGTGACGTGCATCCTCCAACAAAGCCCCATTCTCTTAAGCACCAAATTGTTCCATCAACTGAGGACCAAGCATTCAAATATATAAGCCTATAGAGGCCCTTGTCCTTCAAATCATGACACACATACTGAGTACTGTCTGATAGATTTGAATGCAAGCATTTGTGTGTTTTTGCTGAATTAAGAAATAGAACGGAGGCTGGAGAGATGGCTCACTCAGCGCTTCTGAGTAATTCGTGTTCTTCCAAAGGATCTAGGTGGGTTTGGTTTCCAGTACCCATATGTTAAGTCTGGTTTGGGGGTATTCAATGCCCACATCCGGCCTTTGTGGGTATACATGTAATACACATATAAGCATACAAGTATTCAGATACATATTGAATAGTAAAACATAAATAAATATGTTTCTAAGAGAAATAGGGTGCCCATAAACAATTTTCCCCTCTGTGCTTGTAGGAGAACCAAAAGAAAGAGATACTGAGTGGTTAGATAGGTGGAAGTTTGCTGGTCAAGGCTGTGAGTTTTGATGATCTTCCTTCAAAGGCCACATCACAATAAAACTCCACTGTCATGTTACTGAGAAATAGTGTCTCTCATCTGTAAAAGATGGTGCTGGTGATAGAGGTGCTCTTGGTAAGGACCAAGTAGGATGCTGATAATGATGATAATGGGAATGATGAGGACAGTGGTTCTAAGTAAAGGAAAAGCCATGTTAGGTATGCTCAACCTGGGTTGGTCCACTTTTGTACCTCATTATTTCTTAATATTATTTTTTAAAATGTATTATTTTGTGTATGGATATTTTTCCTCAATTTATGTCTATGTGCCACTTGCATGCTTCATGCCTACTGAAGCCAGAAGAGGGCATCTGATCCCTGGAGTTATAGATGGTTGTGAGCCACCATGTAGGTGTTGAGAATAGAACCTTGGTTCTCTTCAAGAACATCCAGTATATGCGTAACTGCTAATCCAGTATGGCATTGCTAGTGAGTTTCTTATTCCGCAGATATAATAATATAATATAATATAATATAATATCATTTCCATATACTTCATTGAAAAATTGATTTGTGATTGGATATTACTTTAAAGGAACATCGATTTATCTGTAATTTATCTGTTCTTTTGTTTTTCATTTTTATAATTCACTAAGAAAGTCACCTTTTCCATGTGAGGCACAGAGCCCTAAGCACATCTCCACCATGCCCCTTTCTGTGAAGCCTTATCTTCTGATCTGCTGGTTTATTGCTGTTCATATTCTGTCAGGTGGACTCCCATTGTCACCTAACTTTTATAGTGGGTCCTTGTATTTCTGTGAAGCCTGCCTCTTGCCTTAGCTACGGGTCCTAGTTCTTCAGTATGGAACCACTTAGGAAGATATAGCTCCCCCACAAGTCAGCTTCCCAGGATTCGAGTGACAAACCAAAATCTATCCAAATTAATGCCATCTTTTGTGTTTTGTCCCTGACTCCGAGATTCACGTTGGCTCATGGTCATCCCTCCCCTCTATTCATAGTCTTCCTGTGAGTTCCAAGTCATGGCTGAAGCTAATGAGCGCCTGATGGCCTCTGTGTCTCTGCCTATTTCTTGACTTGATGGAATACTTTGCTCACACCCCCAGTGTCAAGCCAGCATGTCATAAACACATAAAATTCAGATTTTCCCATTTCATTAACACACTGTCTTTCACCCTCTCCAGTTTTGTAGGTTTGCGTTGGTTCTATCTGCTTCCTTTCTGCTTACGCACTGGTGACAGAGTGAATGATCCCTGATCACCATGGTATCTGGATGCTGAGGGCAGCATCAACATCAGGAGGCACAGGTAGACAGGATGCTGGAGTCTGGAGGGGATGCTGGAAGGGCTCGCATCAGTCAAACAGGAAAGAAGACATTTCAGATGCCATGGATAGCAGCAACGGCAATTTGACAGCGTGTCTTTGAATGTCACAGTTACAGAAAGAATATGGCCATGAAAAACACCACATTTAGTTCCCATTCCTTTCTTTATACTTAAATTATACAACCCTTTCTATAACAATGGCTGTTAAATCTGAAACATCCTTGCCATAAAGCAATCTTAATAGAAAATACAAATTGTCTTTTCCGTGAAAACGTAAAAGATTTTTATCGGTTGATAATGTAAGTTATTCATTCTGAACTTTTATGGGAGGAAAAAAATATATTTTAGGTTATATAAGTCACTTGGAAATTGTCACAGCATCCCAAATATCCAGAAAGAAGGAAGCAGATAAAAAGGGAAGTAGGGAAGACTTTACTTCTTTGACAAATACAAAAAGACAACTTTTTTTCTAAGTTCTTAAATGAAATTGTCTATTTTACAAACTACACAGATAGAGATTGAAAGATGTGTGTGGGGTGGGGTAGGGTAGGGTGTGCGTGGGGGCGGTGTAGGTATATGTGGTGTGTATGTGTGCATCTATGTGTGTATGTTTGTGTGTCTATGTGTGAAGGCGTAAGTCATAAACAATGCCACACCAGTTTGGAATTGCGATTAATAGAGTGGTATTTATTTAAAGGGGAAAAAACTTACAGATCACCGTCAGCCCTCTGCGCAACCAGGAAGGGAGTCTAGTCGCCGGGTGGAGCAGGAAGTGAAGAGCGAGAGGAGAGGGAAGTGGCCGCTTTTTTAAAGGGAGAGAGACCACGCCCCAATGGGCTGGTGTCTCAGCAGCTATTGGCTGGAGGAGTGGGAGGACCTCCCGCAACATATGTGTATATGTGGTATGTGTCTATGTCTGTGTATATATGGGTATATTTGTATATATATGTGTGTGTGTGTGTGTGTGTGTGTGTGTGTGTGTGTGTGTGTGTGTGGTATGTATGTGGTGGGGGGGAGTCCTGTTTCCATCTATTTGGGATATTTGTTGAGGGTGTCCCTGAAGGTATCACACAGGGAAGCAAACCAAATAAAGAGATAATAATGTAACCCGGATGCAGATTAACCCTGTCAACTTGGATCAGACTTTGGGGAGTCTAATAACAGGCCGTTTATTCCCAATATATTTAAGCCCAGTATAATTTGGAAAAAATTTCCTGATATAATAAATCCCCATTGCACAAGGAGACATAAATGCATCGAAACTCAATTCATGATGTGTGTCATTTCTTCCAAGAAGATGGGTTCTAGAGGAAGCTGTTTGTACTAACTTAAGGTCCTAAAGGTCTGGCCTGGTCTTCATCATACAAATAGTGTAGAGGTCCTACCGGATGTAGCCCTCTCTGGTCCTGGTTGTGGAAGCTTGGGGGAACCTCTGCCTATCAGGGCTATTTAGATTACTAGCCACTTCTAGTCTTGGTTGTAGGAACTTGTTACAGCCCGACTCAACAGATAACACAGATCACCAGGCAGTTAATCACTTCCAGTTCTCAGCTTTCTGGATAGACGAAGAGGTTTTTCATCTTTCCCATTGGAAAGACAATCCTGTGTACTTAACAGTCCTGGTTCTCTGGAGCTCTGTGAGTGCAAGGCCCTTTGTGCTATGCCCCCAGTGAGTGTGGACTCCCAGTGTCTTTGATCTTAGTGTATAACACAGGGTGTGCAGAGTGATCATTTCCACTGTGTTTGGTGAGGAATAGATGCGGTTCAGCAGGCAGGTGCAGAGCTGCACCACGGGCATAGCTTAAGTCTTCAGTACAGTTTCCACTCCTTTCCTTTCATTTAATGTTTTCAAACAAGAGACGAGTCAGGCTTCCACTTAAATCTTAGAAATGATCTTCAAATATGACACCCATATTAAACATTTATATGTATACTTTCAAAGAGCAGGTGTAAGCCTAGATAATTCAGTGGAACTTCTTGTTGGTTCTGGTAGCTGTCAATATGTGGCCAGTGACATCGTTGGGTTCCTTGGGTTTGCAGCTGCCATCCTGGTGTCAGCTCATGCAGCAGGTTCTATTCTGACTGGATCTGGCAGCTGTGTTGAAGAATTCCCTTCTGCTCTCTTCCCATACTTGGAACATCTCCTTCATTTCCATCGCCTGGTCAGCCTTAAAGCAAAGTTCTTGCCCACAATATTTCCACAATAAACTGTAGAGACTTTTATTTTCTCGCAAAGTTCTGGTTTGCTAATGGTGATGAAGCCATGAAGCCTGAAAACTTAGGTATTCTTGCCATATGGAGTCCCACCTCTATTAAACCATAGGTTTCCAGATGTTTATGGAGAGAGAAAGACAAGAGCAAGAAGAAAACTATTAACTGCAGAAGATTTAAAACACAATTTGTTGGAAGTCCCCATTTAAACATTTGTTTAATTTATTTATTGGGGAAGAGGGCAAAATACAAGCCCTGGGATTGTTCCCTAGACCCCATCTGCTTTTCCCTCTGACAGAGTGTCTAGCAGCCTTAAACTCATCAAAGAGGGTAGTATGGCTGGCCTCAAACCTCAGGGAGTCTCTGCTCTACCATCCCAGTATTGGGGTTACAGGTATATACTACTATGCTTGGCAGTTTTTACATAAATTCAGGGGGATCAAAGTCAGGTCCTTGGGTTGATGCAGCAAGCAATTTACTACCTAACTGGAAGTTCCTACATTTAAAATTCACCTTTCAATAAAGATGGCCTGTGTACTACCATCAATTCCCATATCATCTCACATGACAGAAGGAATACTTTGAAGTGCCCACTTCAACCTAAGAAGTTATCTTCACTTAATGATCTTTCTTTGCATGTTATATCAGTGACATGCGGATCCTCCTGAAGTGTCTGATAATCAATCCCCTATCAGCTGCTAAAGTCACCCTGAGACAGAGCGGAACACAGCAACTCCTGATCAGAACCCAATGTGAAGATTAAACAGTTAAGAACCATCTGCCTCATTGACACTGGCTGATTCCTAAAGAATTGAGCAGTAGCTGAGATGTCAATGGCTATAGGGACGGCATTAACAGGATGTAGTCAGAGGCGGCTGGACTACTTTAAAATATGCTCTTTGCCTCTAATGTGGATGTTAAATTGTACCACACAGGATTTATTTTTGTTCCTGTATATTAAAACCCCATTTTATATTCTTCCCCTTCCTTTCATAGAGTAGTGGGAATTAATCTCTATCACACAAAGTAGGGGGTCTCCCCAGGATCCAGTGACTGTTTTGTTGTCTGTATATAGTAGATATTGGCTATTATAGTTATGGTCATAGAGCAATTCTCTGTGAATACCAAATATGGAAACTCCATTAGTAGAGAATACATCCTGAAGGTCCTGCAGCAGTAATGGGATTTGTTTTCCACAGACTGACGTTCCCAGGGCAGTGACCCAATCTCAAGGCACAGCAGGAAAGAGGTGGTCAGTCTCTTTCTCCTATCTATTTATATCTGGGCTAACTTGAAGATTAGTCAGCTTTCTTCTGCTGGTGAAATATTGGCCCAAACACTTGGCCTCACACACTGATTTTCTGGGCAGACTTAAAAGGGCTATCTGTGTCTTCCAAATAATGTATCCATTGTCTCTGGGTATGTGGATTAGATAAAATGGTATTGGTAGACAGTTTTCTGTGATTCATGAGACCTGAGGGAGAGATACATCCATAATAAAAACTAAAGAATATTAGAATAGATTCACGGCTTTTGTAAAACATTGCACACTTGGGTAGAGGAAGTGTTATTTTTATCTAAAACTGAGAACCATTATTAAGACTCTTCTGTGGACCCATCCCCTGATACCTCAGTGGAACTCTAAACCACAGGCTACAGCTGCACACAGCAGGCCAAGAGAGCAGGCCAAGAGAGACCTCAGAGGCTCCCTGAACACAGACAGTGACTACACAGAGCAGACTAAGAGCAGCTCCCTAAGACACAGACAGAAGCTGCAAGGATTGGACCAAGAAGCAAAAGACACTGAGACACCAGTTGAAGGAAGAGATGGATAGGTGCCAATGCAAAAAATCATTCAACAACCTAAAAAACAACATGGCAATGCCAGAATTTGGTGATCATACAACAAGAAGACCTGATCATCCTAACTCAGAAGAAGCAGAGGAAAACAATCATAAATATAATTTTAAGAAGATGATAGAGACCCTTAGAGAGGAAATGAAAAATTGCATTAAAGACAAAAATGGGGAGAAATAAATAAATATCTTAAATAAACTCAAGAAAACTAAGAAAAAGCAAACAAACAGGTGAAGGAAATAGTTCAAGACTTGAAGACTAAAATACAGGCTATAAAGAAAACACAAACCAAGGGAATTTAGGAAATGGAAAATGTGGGTGAACAAACAAGAACTACCGATGCATAACCAACAGAATACTAGCAATGGAAGAGAGAATCTCAAATGTTGAAGATACTATAGAGGAAATAGATTCATCGGTCAAAAAAAAATTAAATCCAACAAATTCTTAACAAAACATCCAGGAAATCTAGGACATCATGAAAAGACCAAACCTAAGAATAATAAAGATAGGAGAAGAAGTTCAGCTCAAAGACACAGAAAATATATTCAGCAAAATCATAGAAGAAAACTTTCCCAATCTAAAAAATGATATCCCTTTGAAGGTACAAGAAGCATATATTATATAAAGAACTCAAGAAATTAAACATCAAAATATCAAGTAACTTAATTAAAAAATGGGTATAGATCTAAACAGAAAATTTTCAACAGACGAATTTCAAATGGCTGAAAGACACTTGAGAAAATGTTCAACATCTTTAGCCATCAGGGAAATGCAAATCAAAATGACTCTGAGATACCATCTTACACCTGTCAGAATGGCTAAAGTCAAAAACACCAATAATAGCTTATGCTGAAGAGGATGCGGAGTAAGAAGAACACTCGAACACTTCTCTATTACTGGTGGGAATGCAAACTTTTACACCCGCTCTGGATATCAGTATGGTGGTTTCTTAGAAAATTGGCTATCAACCTACCTTAAGACCCAGCAATACCACTCTTGGGCATATACCCAAAGGATGCTCAACCATATTACAAGGACATTTGTTCAAATATGTTCATAGCAGCATTATTTGTAATATCTAGAAACAACATAGATGCTCCTCAGTCAAAGAATGGATAAAGAAAATATGGTATCTTTACACAATGGAACTCTACTCAATGGTAAAAAAAACAATGGCATCTTGAAATTTTCATTCAAATGGATGGAAGTAGAAGAAACTGACCTGAGTGCGGTAACCCTGACCCAGAAAGATGAGCATGGTATATACCAACTTATAGGTGAATACCAGCTGTAAAGCAAAGGATATGGAGCCCACAACCCCAGAGAAGCTAAGTAACAAAGAGACCCCTAAAAGAAACATACATAGATCCTCCGGGGAAGGGGTATATTAAAGATCGCCTGAGAAAATTGGGAGCATTTGGGTGGGGGAAAAGGGAAGACTAAAGGGGTGGAGGAGGGCAGAGGGAGGGAGGAAGAAGAACTAGAGGGAATGGAGTGGTCGAGATGTGAGAAGGACAGAGACAGAGAACAAGGAAAGAGATATCTTAGTTATGGGGCTAGCACAAAACCTGGCATTAGAAAAATTCCCAGGAATCCACAAGGATGACCCCTGCTAAGACCATAAACAATAGGGGAGAGAGTGCTTGAACTGGCCTTGACCTGAAGTCAGATTGATGATTATCTTAAATATTACCATAGACCCTTCATCCAGCAACTGATGGAAGCAGATGCAGAAAACCACAGTGGAGCACTGGATTGAGCTCTTAAAATCCAGTTGAAGAGAGGGAGGAGTGAGAATACAAGCAAAGAGGTCAAGGCCATGATGGTGATACCCACTGAAACAGCTTACCTGAGCTAATAGAAGCCTTCCAACTCTGGCCTGACAGTGAGGAACCAGCATAGGAGCAAACTAGGCCCTCTGAATGTGGGTAACAGTTGTATGGCTGGGGCAAACTGCGGGGCTACTCGCAGTGAGACCTGGGTTTATCCCTCTTGGTTGTTCTGGCTTTTTGAAATCAATTCTTTTGGAGGGATACCTTGCTCAGTCTAGATATAGGGGTGAGGGCCTTGGTCCTGCCTCAAAGCAATGTGTTAGACTTTGTTGACTCCCCATGGAAAACATAACCCTCTCTGAGGAGTGGATGGGGGTTTGGTGAGGAGTGGGAGTCGGGGGAAGGTGGAGGGAGCAGGAGGATGGGAGATAGCCCAAAGCAGCTTCTTTATTATCCAACGGTAATAAAACATATTCACAGCATACAGAGGGAAATCCACATCACTGAAAGCTGAACTAAATTCTTCCCTTTTTATGTATTTTTGCCAGTTTTTTTTTTCTTGTCATAGCTACAGCACAAATGACTGGTAAGATTGCTCATTTTGGGTAAGGCAAGGGCAAAATGGCAAACTCTGGGTCCTTTCCTTCTACTTCAGTAAGAAGTTTCTCATCTCCCAAACAAGGAGAAGATGAGACAATGAAAATACAAGTCTTGTGTTTTCCCAAACCTCATGACTTCCCCTGGCTGTGTAGTTCTCCATCTTAACTGCCTGGGCAGATAAGCAAGGGTGTGGCCAAGCCCTGCTGCACCTGGGTTTTCCCCTTCCTGGGGTCACTGGTCCTGTTCAGCAGGATGTGTCGTGTTTGGTCTCCCATTAAGAACTTGAATGCATGAACCACCCATTTGTGAAGAACATAAGATTGTGACTTTGGTTGGTCCATTGTATAGTTTTTCTTTCACTGTTGGCAGAAAAGGCAGACTTCTAATTTTCAATGCGGTGTTTATTATTTTGGATTGTTCTCTGTGATCTCTATTAACTGAACATAACACCCTGTGCCCTGAGGTAATTGAGGTCAAGGAAAATGTTTCTCGTGAAGATAATACAAGAAATCAGATCTTGGCCATGAGAAAATTGGCTCAAATATGATGCTGTCTTTCTTCATGTGCTCTTTCTGTTTATGGGCTTCCGCTAGTTCTTCTGAGTCACCAGCTATTACCACCCAAGTAGATGACTGGCTCACCAACCTGTTTTTCTTAGCTAAGTCCTCTCCAAACTCGACACCCATACTTGACTTTGAAATTAATATTTCCTTGTGTCTAAACATCCATAATACACAAGAATCTTTTCTCCCACTGAATTGCTTCTTTCTGGTAAACATGGACATGTTCTTCCTACCTCATGACTCTCCTTGTTTTTGAAAGCATATTCCTTGCCAATGCCTGGGAAGAGTACTTCCCTAAACTAGCCTTGACTTTTGGGAAATGCTCGCTGTCCCAGATGAGTCCTGGATCCTGTCTTCTAGAGATGACAAGTTAGTGTGGAAAAGCTGACTCAGCAGGGTCGTTCAGGTCACTGGCTTTATACAGCTATAGGCAGGTATAGAAGTGCTGTGTGCAGACAAAATCCACAGAAGAGCACAGGCAAAGATTCCATTAACAGAGTAAATCTTGAATAGGAGAAAGAACGAACAATGAAAAAAATGTCAAGTACAAAGGGTAAATTCCTTGGTTATCATTCTGCTTTCTGGGATATCAGCTTTTTTCTTTGGTTCTTTGTGATTTTTAGAGCTGTATTTAATCTTTTTAAATTGTGTGTGTTAGCACATGCGTGTATGTGTATGTGTGTGTATATGCATGTGTGAATATGTGCATGTGTGTGTGTGCACATGAGTTCAGGTGTGCATGTGCGTGTGAGTTCAGGTGCCCATGAAGGCCAGAGGTATCAGATCCACCGGAACTGGAGTTGCAGGCAATTGTGAGCCGGCAAATAGGAGTGCTGGGAATCAAACTTGAGTATTCTGCAAGAGTAGCACTTGTTCCTAGCCTCTGGACCATCTCTCCAGGCCCTTCTCTTTACTTTTAATTTTTCAGGCCATCTTTCAAATTATACAAGGTATTTTAAAACTTTGCATTGAAACCATGTCCATCTGCTGCATTTTTATTCGTCTAATAATAATAATTTCTAGAATAGATTATTGTATCATTGGTTTTTCTCAGTTTTCAAACTCCTATGTGGTTTATCTTAATTAACTTTCAATGTCAAATATCATTATGCAATAGGAACTATATCTATTTGTAGATGAGAAAATGAGGCTAGGTTATGTCAAACTCCTCCATGTCAAAGGTCATTTAAAACTATTTCTGGATCCAGAATTAAACATCTAATCATCTCATAAAGGTATCTATTTGTCTAAGTGCCATTTTTGATCTCTCAAGATCAAAGAAGAATCTCCATTTAAAATTATTTACTTTTCATCCACAGTATTCAGTAAGTTCTCCAAATTTTGCCTTGAATATCCTATAATTTGCTTAGTTCCTCTATTCTTATGGTTATAGTATTGTTACAAAGTTCTCCATATTGCCTGTAAATTTTCTCTTAATATAGTACACAAATGGTTTATTCAGTTCACTATTCCATGTCAAACTCCAGCTACCTATCTCTTTATCATTGAATTTAATCAGTAAGCATCCATTGCCACCCAAGACCAATAATATCCTTCTATCTCCAACCAGTATTTTCCCCAGCTTCTACCTCGATTGCCTCCCTTTTCATCTCTGGTCCCTCTCATGCATTTCTTATCTCTTCTGGGAAGCAATGCAGCTAAACACTTCCTGTGGTCCTTCAGCATCAACACTTCTTTTCATTTCAGTAACTTTCTTCTCCTAAAACAATGTTGTCTTCTTTGCCACCTGAGGATCTTGTACACCCTGTATCCCTGCGCACTGTACTGTAGTTCTTGATTCTTCTATTGGGGTAGTCCATCTTCTCAAAGCAAATGTCCATGTTCCAGGTGGGACTTTCATTTCTTGTGTTAAACAGTTGTCAGTTCTCATGCTGGGGACAGGACTTGGCAGGCGTGTGATTGCTCTGACCTTGGTGGGCAGTGGTTGCTGATGACAAGTCTCTTGGAATTTGAGGCAGGACCCCAGGCACATTCTAATGCATTACCCAGGGAGGCGCTGTGGTGCAAGGTGAAACTTGATAGGCATTTCATGTAGCAAGCAGCTCCTGGTATTCAGCCCTCCTGGCCCCAGAGCCAGGAATCAGCAGCACTCTTTTGTCTGTACAAGAAGCACCATGGCTTTTTGCTTTGTTGTAAATCTGATCCTGGCCTCTGCTTTGATTCTTCATGTCCTTAGACAAGGGCCTCGCTTTAGTTTAGATGGGAAAGGGGCCGGATGTTGGAGGGGTTTGAGTCCCAACCCCGGCTACAGTTTGCTGAGGAGCTCTACTTGTGGGCGTGCATAACCATCTAACAAACAGAAACCTTGAATTTTTAGGAAAGTGAGCATTGACTTGCAGTTGGCAGTTTATGACGTTATTATATGAAAGTGGTGTTGCAGCCGGGCGGTGGTGGCGCACGCCTTTAATCCCAGCACTCGGGAGGCAGAGGCAGGCAGATCTCTGTGAGTTCGAGGCCAGCCTCGTCTAGAAGAGCTAGTTCCAGGACAGGAACCAAAAAGCTATGGAGAAACCCTGTCTCGAAAAATCAAACAAAAAAAAAAGAAAGAAAGAAAGAAAGAAAGAAAGAAAGAAAGAAAGAAAGTGGTGTTCCCCATCACACAAGACTGCTCTTAGGTTAGCAACCACCGTTGGCCTAGGGGAAGCCCTTCATCTGGGAGGTGAGAGATTGAACTTGAGGGGCCATGCTGTCCACCCCTGCATCATGCACACGTGATGAAGACCCAACAAAGGGAGAAAGGAGGCAGGAAAGAATGGGAGAATGGGAGAGGGGAAGGAGGGAAGCAGCGCTGCTTACAGGAGCGTCAAACTTAAAATTTAGGACCTAGAATCACCGCATTAAAATTTCATAAATGTTCAAAGCAACTTTGAGGGAGCTCCACACTCCAAATGAGGGCTTACAAAGCAAATTTTGCTTTCCTACCATTCTTAGCTGTCCCCACATTGTCGCGTTTGACTCCTCTCTAAGTGGAACATTTTCTTCGACACAATGGAAATGTCAGCCGCTTTTCCTTTTTCATTGTTCCATTGTGTTGGTGCAAGAAAACAAACCTGTCTGAGGGGACACGAAGATTAATGTAGGCCTGCACATTGGGTGCTGTCTGCCCCCGCCAGTCACCTCAACCCGTTCTGTGGAAAACTGGGAAGCTGTTAGCTGTTCTAAAGTGGATGGCCAGCTAAGGGGGAGCCGTCTGACTAAATTTCAGGTTCTCCTCAGGATGGCTTTAATAAGGACAGGAGTGAGGAGCTGGTTTCTTTCCTGTTTTCTTTCTTCTATTAAGAAGAAAAGTTTTACATTTCTTGGTCTGGGCTGCATGCCAGGACCGTAGTCACACGATTCAATAATTTATAATCTCACATAAATCAGATACCAGCCACAGTTAAGTGTGATTTGTTATATGTGTGGATTTCTGTTTATGGTATCTTTATTGAGACGCTCAGTGGTAAAATGTAATATGTAATCTCTACCTATTTAAAAGCGTCATGCTGTTTGATCACAAAAATGATTTGCTTCTTCCTGATCCCAGCTGAGAGAATATTTGATACAAAGTTGCATAGCATGAAGTCCCTATGGGGCGATGTGCCTGTCAGGCTCCGAGCCTTGTTGTAACGTGCAGCAGTGTGTGGTTTCCGGGGATGAGAGACCATGGCTAGTAGCTGGCAAACAATTTAGTTGTAGAGGAAATTAACTTAATAGAAACCAAAAATGTCTTCCCCTCACGCCCAACAGATGGCCCCTACGGCGACATCTAACAAAGGCAAGAGAGCCTGGCCAGCGGCGTCCCAGCACACCAGATGCCATAAACCAGCATCAGTCTGGGATTCAGATTGCCCACTCCAAAGCCCGGTCCTTTCTGCTTTAGGTTTATAACTTCGGGGGACCGCAGAAGTTTCTACTCCCTGTCCTTATCTGGAAATGAGGATAATACCTCACTTTTGGATGAGGGATAACAGTACATAGGATTCTGGGAAGTGCTCTACGACAGGATTTGTTATTCAGGGCGATTTTAAGGAAAAGAGAGTGGAGGCTGGTGAAGTAGCCCGGCTGATAGAGTCCTCAGAAAGCAGGCACAGAGCTTTGGGTTTAATCTGCAGCACAGTGTGAACCCGGTACAATAGCACAGGCCTCAGATCCACAGCCCTGGCGTCTACAGCCCTGGGATCCACAACCCTGGGGTCCACTGCCCTGGGATCTACAGCCCTGGGATCCAAAGCCCTGGCGTCAATAGCTCTGGGATCCATAGCCCTGGGTTCACAATCCTGGGCTCCAAAGCCCTGGCATCTGTAGCACTGGGATCCACAGCCCTGACATCTACAATCCTGGATCCACAGCTGGGAGATCCAGTCCTGGGATCCATAGCCCTGGAATCCACAGCCCAGGGATCCATAGCACTGGGGTCCAAAACCCTGAAATCCACAGCCCAGGGATCCACAATCCTGGATCCATAGCCCTGGAACCTACAACTCTGGAATCCACAGATTTGGAATCTACAGCCCTGGGGTCTACAACCCTGGATCCATAGCCTGGGCATTCAGGCCTGGAATCCACAGCCCTGAGGTCCATAGCCCTGGGATCCAGTGTTGGAACTTGGAAGGAGGAGGATCAGTTGGTGTGGGAAGTACTTCAGTGTATGTGCCGCTTTTATTGGTTAATGAATGAAGCTGTTTTGGCCAGTGGTTTAGCAGAATAGAGCAAGGTGGGAATTCCAAGCAGAGAGAGGAGGAAGGCAGAGACAGGGAGATGCCATGTAGCCACCACAGGAGACAGACATGCCAGAACTTTGCCAGTAAACCATGAGCCTCATGGTAAAATATGAAATAATAGAAATGGGTTAATTTAAGATGCAAGAGCTAGCCAGGAATATGCTTAAGATATTGGCCAAACAATATTGCGATTAATGTAATTTCTGTGCACGTATTTTGGGTCTGGGCAGCCAGGAAACGAACGAGCAGTCTCTGACTACAATTAGTACTTTCAAATCATCCTTGGCTACATAGAGAATCTGGGATCAGCCTGGGCTATATAGATCCTGGAAGAGGGGCATGGAAGGGAGGGTGGGAGAGAGGGCTCGGAGAAGGAGGAGTGGGGGAGAGAGTGTGACTTCACTGAGGTTGTGAGCTTTGTTTGGGTTGTGCAGTTCTCAGAACATCTTCCTTTGAAAACACAGCTGGCTGTATTTGTTTCCATTTCAGGGCTTAAATGCACTCCCATCTAAATTCATATGTGACTGCCAATAATGATAACAATAAATTACAAATGAATAGCAAAGAATCCCTATTAGGAGGAAGAAAATAGGAACAGTTGAGATCTGGAGTTTCTTTGAGCACCACCATGGTATCATGGAAACAAGGTTGAAGAAGACAGAGGCCTTAGCTGAGGTAAAAATTTAAATGAGTACCCCAATATGTCTATGACCAAGATATAATCTATTTTAATGTGCTATTTTAAAGTGTTGTGTTACTCTGAAATATGTCTGTGTGTCTGAATGTGGGTATGTACAGGCAGATGGAAAGCCTTCAGAAGACAGAAGCAGGTGTCAGATCTACAGGAGTTGGAGTTACAGGCAGTTGTGAGCTGCTCATTTTGGATGTTGAAAACCAAACTCAAGTCCATCTACAAGAGTAAAGCAAGTACTCTTAACCATGTGGTCATCTCTACAGTCCCACAATGAAATGACTTTAAACACCAAAACTAAAGCAGAAATGATATCACAAGTAAAACATATTTTTCAGAAAGAGACAAGGTTGAAATAGGTGAGATTCAGATGAGACAAGAAGCAGGGTGGATCCCAGCATACACGTGATGTCCAGGCAGGGCAGAAGAGGCAGGGTGGGTCCCAGCATGCATGTGATGTCCGCGCAGGTAGAAGAGTCAAGTTGAATTCTGGCATGCATATGATGTCTGGGCAAGGTGGAAGAGGCAGGGTGGATCCTGGATCCCAGCACACATAGGATGTATGGGCAGCGTGAAAGAGGCAGAGTGGATCCTGGATCCCAACACACATAGGATGTATGGGCAGCGTGGAAGAGGCAGGGTGGATCTTGGCATGCATTTGATGTCTGGGCAGTGAGGAAAAGGCAGGGTGGATCCTGGATCCCAGCATACATACGATGTCTGGGCAGTGTGGAAGAGTCAGGGTGGATCCCAGCACACATATGATGTTTGGGCAGGGTAGGAGAGGCAGGGTGGATTCGGGCATGCATGGGATGCTCATGCAGGCAGAAGCAGCAGCAGCAGAACATCTTTGGGCTTTCAGCACTTACTGTGCAGTTTACACCGAGAAACACCTTGACAGACCTTGCTCCAGGATTTCAAAGTTCATAAATCAACTTCCTTCCCTTGCTTTTGCAACAATGACTAGGTTTTCTCCAGTGAGGCCTTATTTACCAGCAGCTTCAGTCACAAGTAAATTGATCATGGTGGATTTGGAAGCACAGTGTTGGTAATTTTGCAGTCGAGCGACAAATATTTAGGTTTGTCTTGCTTAGGACAGTAGTCTAGGTTCTCATGTCAAACCTGCTGACTTGGCCACACAAAGTCATCATTGACAAGTTTTACACATGACTACTGTGTAACTGAGTTACAAAACAAAACCAAAATAAATAAGTAAATAAAAAATTTTAAACCTTATAATATTTTAAGTAAGTTCACAGTTTTTGGGTTGGACCATGCTCATAGTTGCCCTTGGACACACAAGGTGGCATGTGTCCCTTGGCCTGCAGGGAGGAAGATTCAGAATGGAAAATCAGATAATATATATTTTCAATCTAGTTATTATATTTAAATTGATAATTGACAACTGATAAAAATTATATGATAGAGAAATAATTTTCTGAGTTCTTTCCTCATTGTAGAAATTAGAATCTGACAGTGAATTCACTTAGAGTCTACTTAGAAAGTTTTTAGATTGAAAAGTTACCAGTAATTTTATTATTAACTAAGGGAAGCTATGATATCAGAGGGCTTACTGTGCCCAGGCATTGGCATGGATACTGATGTTTGTATGTTTAGGTAAGTCCTGCAGGGTGGGTCAAACCATAGATTCAAACAACAACAGCAACAACAAACAATCAAACAAAAAGCTAAAGTCAGGGAAACCCACTGGGTCGCTCAGAGTTAGTCAACAATAAATTACAGAGCCAAGGTCGAAGGCAACATTCTAATTAATTCTAGAGTCTGTGCTTTCTGGGAATGTTAAAACCAGGGATAGGGATCTCACTGGGGTGGACCTAACATCAACGGAGATGTAAATATTTGGAAAAAATACTCGATTCTCGGGAAAGTCTGTTCCTTTGAGGTTTGGGCCTTTAGAAGTTTTGGGGTGAGAGAAATCAACAATACAAGAACAGCTTCTGGAATCTTAGCAGGTGAATTATCTCGGCAAGGAGGGTAACAGGGTGGATGCAAGCTGAGGCAGGTCCAAACTGCAAGCCCAAGGGGAACCTCTGCAGTTTTGTTTGTGTATCAGGGTCTCTCATGAGCCTCACTGGCTCTGCTGTGAGCTGTTGGTACTCCGTTCATTTTGCACCTCTTAGCTAACAGGCGTGTGTGTGTGTGTGTGTGTGTGTGTGTGTGTGTGTGTGAGAGAGAGAGAGAGAGAGAGAGAGAGAGAGAGAGAGAGAGAGGATTCTGCACACATCTCAAGCTGTAATAATTTTGGCCCCTGACACTTTGTTCTCAAAATGAACAGTAACAAATCACAGCAGACGTTTTATTGAGCCAATAAAACCCCCTATCAGCAATCCCAAGGGCACACGGGACCCCTGCAGGGGCAGGCTGTCACTGCGGTAAGCATGTGAGTCACAGTGTGACAGCTGAGCAGAACTGCTGAGTCAGCCAGAATTCGGAGTGATGGGACGAAGGCTAAACCATAACTCAAGATTCGGACAGAACACCCAGCCTGGTGAAGCTGAAGCAAAATGAGAAAAGGGAGGACAGTTTGGGGTTGTGAGGCGTGGGGTGGGTGTAGTAAGTGAGCCCCTCAGCATGCATCCCACTGCCACTCATTGGGCCTTCAGTTACCACTAAAGGTATTGATTTCTGTGTAGGTTTCAATTCGTGTAATAGTTTTATGACTTCAGAATTAAATAAATGTTTAATCCAATACTCTTACCCTCATGTCGCCCGTGTCCCAGGTAAGCTGTGTGTCTTGCCCAGGCCTCCTGACACCTGTCTGTGGGTTCTGCCCCATTCTGTCCAGTACTCGCCCGTGGTCAGCCGCTTTACTCAGCCTTGCCAGGCATCTCCTTCAAACACCGGCTGTTTGTTGTCGGTGTGCAGGACAGAAACAATTGCTCTGATGTAGGAACACTATTTTTTGAGGCTATGGCGAGTTATCAACATTTATTACCTTCTGCAATCTGTCACAATTTGAATTAATCCTTCCAGAGGCAAAACGCGAACCACATTTCATGAGCTGTCAGCAGGTGGGGGGTTGCGGGGCATGTAAACAGTGTTTTGTTTATGTCCCTCTGTACCGGCAGCCATGGACCGATCAAGGCTTCTGTTGCTCGTGGTGCTTGTAAAATCTGTATACCCCTCTAGGTAATGATGGGCTTGCCTTCTGATGGGAACCCACCCAGAATTGGAGATTAGGGAGAATAAAGAGAATCATTAGCATGCGCAAATGGGCCCTTTGTCCAGAGGGGGTGATTGTATGTTTAACAAGCCTGAAACAGGTGGAAGACACAAGGGTGTGCTGGGCTCCTGGGTGATGGAAACTGCCTCTGGAAAGCAAGCGCATTCAAATATTTCTATGGAAAACGAGAGCGGGAAAGTGTGGTTCAAAGAAATTGCCCTGATGGGAATAAGAATGTGCAGGCATCTGCCTTGTTTCTTTTCCTTTTTTGTAGATTTATTTATTTCATTTTATGTGTATGAGCGTTTTGCTTACATGTGTATATGTGCACCAGGTGCATCGCTCCCCGAGGACAGAAGAAGGTGTCAGATTTCCTGGAACTGGAGTTATGGATGGTTGTGAGCCACTGTGTGAGTTCTGGGTGCCAACTCAAGTCCTTAGTGAGAACAACAGGTGCCCTTTTATCTATGCAACCATTTTCCCAACCCCCCAGATGTTTTCCTGCCCCAGGTTGTTTTTGTTTTCTTTTGATTGACTTTCTCCTCTCTCTTTTTCTCTCCCCCATGTTAATGGAAGCTATGAGTAATAGCTTCCCAAAATAATAATTCTCCTGAAATAGTTGCACATCTGTGTATATATTTGAACATACTTTTAAGAGAGACAAATGGATTCTAGCGCTCCTTAAAGATTCCCCATTACACTGTGGATATTCTCAGATCACTGTCTAAGAATTGATGATGTAATGCAACCTAAAGCCAGCTGAAGTCAAGTACAGTGTGGAGCTCCACTCTGATGTGCACTGACCTATAATTACGCAATGTCTCAGTTTATACCTGGTAAACTCTGTCCTCGTGAACTCTTGTTTCAATCTCAAATCCCATTGCACCCTTTGTAAATAGAGCATATTTGCTTATGATATAATGCCCACTTTACCATAGATTTAAGATTTAAAGGTATTTTAATTTTTGTTTTATTAATTTATTTATGAGTCTGTGTGTCACTGTGTATGTGAATGCTCTGTGTGTCCAGTTGCACATAGAAGCCAGAAGAGGGTGCCAGGTCCCCTGGATCTGGAGCTGCGGGCAGGAAGTTACAGGCAGCTGTGAGCCACCCAATGTGGGAGCTGGGGACTAAAGTTTGGTCCACTAGAAGAGCAGCCTACGTGCCTACTCTTCAGTGCTCCGGAAGGGCATTTTACAACTCATAATAAGGCTATGTGAGATAAGATTTGAGGACCAAATGTATCACTATAGATTACTCTGAGTACAGGGAACCCACAGAGAATTCTGAAAAGTGACCTGCTTTTTTTAGTCCTGACCAACCCCTGCTGGGTGCTGCAGAAACTACTTTGCTTTCCTAGGGCAATTTCAGTTTCTTCCTCTCTTCAGCATGGCCTTGGGATGGGGCATTAAGCAGCAATGAGAAAGACTTCGGCTAGAAATGACACCTAGTGACCAAGGTCACCCTCCCCTCCCAAGTCCCTCTGGACTGCCTCAGTTCAGCCTCCAGTAAATGTTGTCTGCTGCTTCAGGGCCGTTGCTCTTTCTAGAACTGGAGTGAACTGGAGCTTGGAATGAGGACATGAACTTGTTGAACACTTCATCCTTGAAAATGAGAATCATGTCCTCCGCCTTCTTTTGCCCTTGCTCTCAGCGGTGTCATGGAAGGAAGGGCAGGGCTATTAGAGAAAGATGGAAAGAAGTATATTTGGAGGTGCCCCTGGCTGCCGGGAAGCCAGCCACCCAAAAGAGAAATGAACAATCTAGATGGGTTAAATATCTCTCTCCTCAGATGGAAAAGAATCCCGCTTCTCAGTTAGAGGTTGGGAACACCAGGCATCTCATTTGTGTGGTGTGGTGATCAATGGCGTTCTCTTCCCGCTGTCTCTGTGTGCCTTTCTCTGGATTAAGAATGCAGTGCTGGCACCGGGCTATAAATCTATTGTCTTGTTTTTATTTCTCCATTCTCATGTTTATGGTGTGCATCGGTCTGAAGCCACCTGTGTAGGTGCATGTGACCTGGGTGTCTGTGCTTGTTGGCGCCTAGATTGATGTCAGGGATGATCCTAGGTCTCTCTGTCACCTTACTCATTAAGCCAGGCTCTCCCAAACAAACCCTGAGCTCCCTGATGTGGCCAGCATAGGTTGCTCTGAGTATCTCCTGTCCTTGTTTTCCTAGGCTAGGAAATACAAGTAGGGGACCATACACACACACGGCACTTAAATAATTTTGGGGTTCCAAGTCCTTATGTTTAGATGACCAGTACTTAACCCCTAGACATATCCCTAGGCCTGGAGCTATATTTATTATGTTGGTTTCTCTCATCAATCTCTATTTTTTTTCCACCTGGGATTTCTAAAACGATCACAGGAAAAAAACTGGTGGTTTAAATGCCTCATTTTTACGGATAGCTGAGTCTACAGGTCAGGACTTTTGATCACATACATTATGAAGAATAGTTTTGTTCACTCTTAGTTTCTAGACAGACAGAGTGAAGGGGAAGTAATAAGACAAAAGTTAGAAGCTTCCTGCTCTCCAGGCTGTTTGCTGAAAACTGAATTTATAGGTCCATATTTCAAAGTCTGGAGCAATGGGATTTTAGTCTTCAGCACCTAGGTCCTGAGACTTTGTGTGCATACACAAAGATTGGGGTGTTCTCCATCTTCGGAAGGCCTGAAGGAAAGACTCTGGAGAGGCCAACTTCTGCTACAACTTCTTTGCTGCCTGCTAAGAGATTGTGCCTTTGTCCATACATCTTTTGGTCTCATAGAGCAAGTATTTCTTCAGAGCAAAAATAAAACTCACCGAAGGCTTGTTGTTCTGTGTTAAGGACAAGGTTGGGCACCTACTTACCTGCTCAGTTCTTGAAGGTAGTTACTCTCCCTATTCAGTTTTTAGGAGCAGGCTAAGAAATATGGAGCTGAAATAATAGCTATATGCTAAAAGCGATTCATATCCAGGAGAAGATGAGGCAGGTCTCTGACCTTGAGGTGACGCTGCCTCCCTGACAAGCTGCAAGCAGACTGCTTCATACAAGGCTGCCATGTAGACACTGATTCCCCTGGCCCAGACTTTGTGCTTCCTGTATTTATTAGTCATTTGCTAGAGGAAAGGTTAGGAAAGAAGGCATGAAATTGGCCTTTGACTGCAAACATGAGCGTCAGTTAATGAAAGTCTCACGTTCTTAGAAGAAGGCTGAGACGAAAGAGAAAAACAGATCTTCTGTCTTGCTCACTCTCCCTTCCTTCACTTTTAAACTCGAAGATGCCGATGCTCTAATTTTGATATTTTTCCAGCTACCACTCCTGCTCAAATACAAGGAATAAATAATGGGATTGAGATTCCCCAGAGAGGGATATTGTTTACATGTGGCCCTCACAGGCAATAACCCCAGAAGCCATGACAGTCTGACAGTTTCATCCGCTGATCTGCTTTGAATGAGTCTGGAGTCTTTTGTTCCCCTTCAGTAGTAACTGAGGGGGGCAGAGCAAGGGTTGTGTGAAATGTCTTTTTACCTCATTTATTTCCTTCTCATATCCCATTTTGGTGCTTTATCTCAGCCATGTAACACCATAAAGATTTTATGGCTTTATACAGTTTTTTCTTTTTTTGGGGATGAATAGATTGAGATAGTAATTATCATGCAATCTATCCATCATAATTTTTCACTCTCAGAGTGAGCACATAGACCAAGGTTACGTGTCTGAGTTAATGAAACTAAGCATATTTGTTCTACTGCCTTTTCTTAAGTGTCCGTGCATGCAAGGACTCTAAGCAACACCTGGATTGGAGTGTGTTTGCTAGTAAATTCTGCTCCTGCTTTGTGGCTTTGTTTTCTTCTTGTAATTCTTTCTTTACTGTCTCCTTCTTATTCATACATCATGTTGTGAAAGCTATTATATTTATTTTACAGATTCCATTATTTCTGTATTTAATTATATACATATGTTTGTGTCTAAGTGTGGGTTTATGCATGTGGGTGTAGTGCTCATGAAGGCCAGAAGAGGGCACACTTCTCAGGAACTATAGTTATAGGCAGTTTTAAGCTGTTAGACATGAGTGTTGGGCATTGGTTCTTGCTGGGCGGTGGTGGCACAAGCCTTTAATCCAAACACTTGGGAAGCAGAGGCAGGTGGATCTCTGTGAAGTTCAAGGTCAGCATGGTCAACAAGAGCTAGTTCCATGATAGGTTCCAAAGTTACAGAGAAACTCTGTCTTGAAAAACAAAGCAACAACAACAGGAGAGAGAGAGAGAGAGAGAGAGAGAGAGAGAGAGAGAGAGAGAGAGGAGAGGAGAGAGAACTAGGCATCCTTGCCTACTATGCCATTGCTCCAGCACCTGGTATTTCCTTTAATATATTGTCATGTCCTGATTTCTTTTAATGAGCTTCTACATTTCATACCTTTGGGTAACATTTACTCTGAAATAACTGAGAAACGTTTCCTTTTATTCAAAGTTTAATATATCTTTCATATGTATGGTAGATTCTTATATTAGAAATTTCATTTATGATTTTGAAAATCTCAGAATCCTGCACTGTTGAGACAGATCAGGTGAATATTAAAAGAAGGATTTAAACTTCGACCAGGGCTCACTAACGGCATAATTAATTGTCCACTTAGCACCCTGTAATGAAATGGATTGCCACCAGCTTCATCAGAAGAGAGAAAGACGAGTATGAGATACAGCAGACACCTCCAGGCTCTCCCACAAAGCCTGTTGTCACAGCCGGTTCTGTGACTCTTGTTGTCTTCTCACACCTGTGGTGTGCCACTTTCTTTCCCCTTGACTCAGGTAAAATAGCTGAGAAACAATCCAGCAGGTTCTGAGAGGGAGGGGACTGAGCCTCTGCTAATCTGTGCTGAAGCGATTTTCCCAGCAGAAGAGAGCGTGGAGTTAAGTCAAAAGCTCCGTGGAATAAGACTCAAAGTTAAATAGGCTGGGGCTCGGTGGTTAAGAGTACCAGATGCTCTTCCAAATGACTGGGGTTCAATTCCCAGCACTCACATGGCAGCTCACAACTATCTAGAACTCCTATTCCAAATGATCCAATGCCCTCACACAGACATACATGTAGGCAAAACATTAATCTACATAAAACACAAATGAATCAATTATTTTTAAAAAATTAAAAATTCTTGGAACACTAATTTAGTAATTTTTAAACCCAAAACAGCAGCCAAGCTTATATTCTAAAGAAAACTTTTAATAATGGCAAGTTGATTTTCATTTATTAATAAGCCAACTGTTGTGTACCTAGTAGAGATACATGAATGCCCCTAGGGAGTGGAAATAGACAAGGCCTCCCAAGGAAAGATTCTTAATGATTCTTTAATGGAAGAGAAGGCAGGCTTATATCAGTGTGAAGATCTGAATGACATTGTGGCCTTGGAACCTGAATGTAAGGAAAAATGCTCAAAAAACATGAGAGACTATAGTGTGTATGACTTTTATGCCCAGCTAATTAGCAATCTATTGTGAACACTGTTGCAGTCTAGATTAAGAACACCCCCAAGTATCCATTTTCCTATTCCCAGAACTGGTGAGTATTTAACCTTTCATAGTAAACCAAAATCAAAACCAAAACAATAACAAGCATATACACAATACACTGTGTATACACTATGTATTATACACATACATAACAGCAGCAGCAACAATGACAACAACAACCAAAAGACGTTGAAGATGTGCCATGCCCTTGAGATGGAGAAGCGAGGTTGAGTCATCAGGGCAGGCTGGGTGTCCTCATCAAGGCCTTACAATCAAGATAGAAGAATATCAGAGGCGAGGACAGACACGTAAACAGAAATTCTGCGTTTGAATCACACCGCGGCTGTGACACACGAGCTGGAGAATGCAAGCTGCGGTTGTGTCTACCATCAGAAATCCTAGAAGAGATCCGGTGGTGCTGACCCGCTGTGTAATTCCAGCCTCGCTGTAAGGTGCTAGTGCTGTGCTGTTTTACACTTGTAAACTGCTTTAGAGTAACACGGAGGGAATAGCTCTCTCGGGGAGGTTATTGAGGGAGCACAGTTCTGTCCTAGCTGAATCTCAATCAGTTATGAAGACAGAACAGTGCTAAGGACTGGAGCCAAGTCTCTAAACCACTTCCAGGCTTCTTCCTTAGGGAACTATAGGAATGTGTGTTTCTTCCTAGGGAGCATGGAAACTCGGGAAGGCAAAGAACTCCATTCCTACAGTGCATGCATTTTAGAGGATAGATACATAACTGTGGCATTTAACTTGGGTCTACATTGGTACTTCCTATTGGGGTCCCCAAGCTGTAATACATGTATTAATATGTAGTTGGCATAGATACTTGGCCATGTTTGTGTCCCATCCATCCTTTCTTTCCAGAACCTAGTCTAGTCTCTGACATACACTGTGGTTGGGAGAAATAGGATTCTGGGTGAAACATGGACATTTGGTC
Source organism: Microtus oregoni (assembly GCF_018167655.1). Lineage (NCBI taxonomy): Eukaryota > Metazoa > Chordata > Mammalia > Rodentia > Cricetidae > Microtus > Microtus oregoni. The sequence goes on from NW_024543059.1 coordinate 39,807,333, forward strand.
GCTATTATGATTTTCATGAACCTCACAACTTATAGGTTAGGAAAGGGTACTTTCTCCATCACTTTCTGTGGAAAATGGGTTTTGAGGTTTCCCTAAGGAGCTGGGCTAGGGTAAGTGGAAGTCTTTATAGAGACCGACCCATGTCCTATCCTGTCATTAGGTTTCAGTGTGTATTGCCTAGTGATGTCCTTTCCTATTGCAGTAAGTAGGCTGTTGTTAATTTTAATTTCATTTTTAAGTGTGTATGTATCTGTGTGAGCATGTTTATATGTAGGTACTGATATGCCAGCAGGTCAGAGGAGTAGATCCTTTTGAAGCTGGCCTAACAGATGGTTGTGAGCCACCAGCTGAGGGTGCTAGTTTGCTTGCTATAGCTGTGACAGACGCCATGAGCAGAAACGTGTGGGAAACAGCAGCGTTCGTTTCATCTTATAGCTTAGAGTCCATCATCGTGGGGAATGAAGGCAAGCAATCAAGAATCCAAAAGCAGGAACTGAAACAAAGGCCCTGGAGGGATGCTGCTTACTGCCTTGTGCTCTCTGGCTCACTTGGCCTGCTTTGTTAAGCAACATAGTATGATCTGCGCAGAGATGGCATCGCTCACAGTGGGCTGGGTCCTTCCACATCGATCATAGTCAAGAAAATGCATCACAGGCCAATCTGATGGAGGCATTTATAAAGTTAAGACTCCCTCTACCCAGATCTGTGTAGGTTTGTATCAAGTGCAAAACAAATCACAGTCAAACAAGCCACACAGCCCGCAGAAACTGGCATGGGAAAGCATGGAGGAAGGCTGCTTGTTAAATCTCTCCAGCGTGTTTGTCTAGCTCTCGTGCACAGCCTAGAGCAACCGGCCTAGGAAATGGCACTACTGGAAATGGACGAGGCCCTGCCGCATGAATTAATAATCAAGGCAACCTGTCACAGACATAGGTCAGCCTGATCTGCGCAGCCCCTCAATTGAGACTCCTTTCACAGGAAACTGCCAGCTGTATCAAGTTAACAGGTAAAGCTAAGTAGGACACTTTATCCCTTGTCAACTTGACCCACAAACACACTGCCTTATAACCATAGCCTTCCACCTCTTGTCCCCCAAGATCTCACGTTAATATTGTAAGATAAAACACAATCCAGCTTATAAAAGTTCCAGTCTTTAAAAATTCAAACACTTTAAAAGTCCCAGATTTCTTTAAAACCCAGAGTCTCTTAAGCGGGCTTCTCTAAAATAAAACCAAATTCCATGCTTTTTTATTCCAAAAGGGAAGAGCCAGGGCATAAACAGCCAATCAGATGGAATCAAAAGATCCAGCAGTGTAAATCAAATTCTGTAACTCAGTGTCCAACATCTGGGACTCACTGACCGGCCTTCTGGCTTTGCAAGGCGTAGACAGCCAGCTGTGCTTCTCCCGCTCTGCCACCCCCAGCCCTCACAGCTTGTCTCAGACCTGAGCCAGGCCCACTTGTGCCTTTGCTTCTGACAGATGTCTCAGAGTCCTGGCATCTACAACAGTCTACAGATGGCACCTTCACCCATGTTCTCTCTGAAGCGCTGCACAAAGACCGTGGCCATGCCTCAGGGTCCTCAGCCGCTTTCCAGAACCCCTACAATTTTACAGCTTTCATGTCTTCAAAACCAGTAGTGTATGGGGGACTCTGACATATCATAGAATTTGACTGCCAGTCAGAGTGCAGCCTGCTCCTCCTGGCCCACAGTTTCTGTGTGCTGACCTGTAGGAAGCGCAGAAGATTTCATCAGAAATGTCCTAGTCTCATTAATCACAGTGGGTTTTTTTTAATTTTTTTTTTTTTATGACCCATCACGATCAGTGTCCATTGTTTCCATGGAACACAGGCTTCACCTTCGTGGTTCTGGCCTCACTTTAATCACGGCTGATTCTTTTTCCTGAGTAGACAAGCACACCCAGATTCTAATCAAAATATCACACAAATGCTCTCATCTCTGGTCTCAATGGAGCGTTTGCTTCCCTCTGTCACCGTACAAGCGGGGCCTCCTTTGTCTGTGCATTCTTAGCCTTCTCAGGCGCTCGGCTCCCATTAGAAAAGCACATTAAGCTCAGAGCCTTCCCCAGCCTTTCCGGTTCCATAATCCTTCCTAAGAATAGGAAGGCAAAGGCAGCACATTCCCCTCCCACCCACAGCACCCCATCCGCTAGCATCGGTTTACGTCCGGCTTTTCTCCCTCTGAGCTAAAGCACCTTAGTGGAGGAAGGCGCTATTTCCACTTACTGCCTACAGTCAGTCCAACTGTAGGGAGCTGGGTTGTCAGAGCTTGAACAGAAACCATAGAGGAACACTGGTGGGATTCCTCACCTCTTCAGTTGCTTTTCTTACATGTTACCAGGGAATGGTGTTCCCAGAGTGGACTGGGCCCTCCTTCATCAACTAACACTGAAGAAGATTCTTCACAAACACACTAAAGAGGTCATTATGATTTGGGTAATCTCCCAGTTGAGACCCCCTTCTCAAGTGACTCTAGGCTGTGACAAGTTGGCAGTCAAAGCTAACTTGGATAATCACTGACCTAACATAAACCATACCACTGCGACCTGGAGACCTGAGTCAGACACCCAACATAAACCATACCGCTGTGACCTGGGCACCTGAGTCAGACACCCAACATAAACCACACCTCTGTGACCTGGGGACCTGAGTCAGACACCCAACATAAACCATACCACTGCGACCTGGGGACCTGAGTCAGACACCCAACATAAACCACACCACTGCGATCCAGTGACCTAGGTCAAAGACCTGCTTGCTACTCCGAGACCCAAGTCACAAACCCAACATACATCACTCTGCTGTTACCTGGGGGTGACTTCTCCATATTTAATTATCATACTTCACAGGCTGTCGGTAATGACATACAATTGGCTGTGGTGATTAAAATTATTCCAGCATATTACCATAATTATATGCTAGCTTTTAGTAATTTGTGGTTTTTCTGCACCCCCGATGATTAGGTTTACCAAATTGTCAGGTGTCATAACAGAATAAGAGGCATCCTGGATTTTCCTTTGAAGACCTAAATGCAAGTCCCTGTCTTCATCAAAGTGAATTAGCCTCTATGCCCTCATACCTTGGTCTTGTGGAAATAGTACTGTGTTGTAAACACCTCAGAATACAGACATTTATTTTTTCATCATATTCATGGGTCTTCAAGCCCACAGAACTCTGATAGGAGCAGCAGAAATTGTCTTGTCCTGTTGTTACGTATTGGTTGGGGCTGACTCTCATGAAATGTCTCCTATTCTCCCCGGACCTTCAGCTGCTGGGTATTTTCTCATGATAGAAGGGGACAACCAAGAAAAAACTAACAAAACCCCCTAAAACCAATTTATGCAAGACTATATAAGACATATTCTCCTTTTTCATTTTGAGTTTTCATTGGTTTAAAGGACATAGTCAAGACACAGTACATGTGGTGATGACCAAGTTAGAAAAGAGAGATTTTAAGAATTACAGAAAATAGATTAAACTATCATAAAAGAAATTGATTTTATAGACATGAAGAAGAGCTGTGTTGGCGAGGGTTTAGAGGAACGGGCTCAGAAGATCTAAGGAGCTCTTATCAGCGCTCATTAGACACTTGAGGTCTGCCTTGGGACCCAGTGAAAAGAAACACTTAATAAAAAAATCAGAACCTGCAAGTTCTTGGGTTACAGCTGTAGGGGGTGAAAGAAAAAACTCCCCAGACGTTTCTAGTGACAGCTACAGTTTCTGTGCAGTTACCGCCTCAGAGGACCCCTACCAGACACTTGTCAAGGGCTGAGTCTGAGGCTGATGTGGGCCACTGGGGCCAGAGCTAGAAAACAAAGAAGCTACAAAACAGTGCAGAGATGACACAGCACTTAAGAAATGGCTCCTGGCTCTACCCAGAGTCACAGTAGAGGTAAGAGGTGCCGGAAGTCATAAAGACATCCTCAAAACTCTACCCTTCCAGAATATAAATAGGCTCCCAGGCACCCCCAAACTAGTTTCTAAAGATGTGAACCCTGCTTCCCAATGACTCCTGAACTTGTGGTCAGCATGAGTTTGTGTGTGCTCTCAGGCCATGGAAGGCAGGACTGCATGAGCTCGTGTGTGCGCTCAGGCAGCCAATGCCAGGCCTGGTGCACGTGGGACCGTGACCAGGGGTAGAAGCTGTTGACCCAAGATTGGACTTTCAGAGACAGAAGTGTGTTGCAGTCAACCAGCTGCACAGCAGCTTTTCATCCTGAACTTCCCCGAGAGGGTGAGTCTGCAGATGAAGAGAGAATGGTTGGTTATGCTATGACACGCAGGGGTGTAAAGAAGGCCGACCTTAGTTTTCATAAAGCCCTCGGGAAAAGTATGATCGTTTGTAGAAACCAAAATTCGCTAACATTAATACAACTTCTTTTTTGAGAAAATTAGTTAAATGCAGCGATTTTCTCATAGAACTTAGAATTCTGAAGTCATTAATTTATTTTGGGTGAAATTATTATTGTTGCTCTTTTTATTTGGACAGAAGTTTGGGATTGAAGTTCTGACTAATACACATTACAGGCATTTGTTTGTACTCCCTTCTCTCTGACCTTCCAATTCTTTGTTTGTTTTTTTATTTTTATTTTTTGGTTTTTCGAGACAGGGTTTCTCCGTGGTTTTGGAGCATGTCCTGGAACTAGCTCTTGTAGACCAGGCTGGTCTCGAACTCACAGACATCCGCCTACCTCTGCCCTCCGAGTGCTGGGATTAAAGGCATGCGCCACCACCGCCCGGCCTCTTTGTTTGTTTTGATGACTATTTCAGATTAGTTTGTGGCCATTATCTTGCATTTCTGAAAAAAAAAAAAAAACAAGATATTCCTTTTATTTTTTCAAAGTTTATGGCTGAGAACCTTTGATTTCTTGAAGGAACCCAAATGTCCGCCCTTGATTAATGACTTGCAGGTGTCTAGGAGCACGCTGGTGGTTTGTTTGGGAAGTGTGCCAGAGCAGAAAGGAAGAGCAGACATATTTGTAAATCAGGAGTGGGCAGGCATGTCTACGGGATGGCTAAGGCACATAAGTGCCGGATGATGTAGAACCACAAAAGGTGGAAGAGATTCCTAGGGGCCTTCACTAGCTGCGATGACCTGGGTGTGGCAGGCCTGCTCATCGCTGGAGCAGATGGTATCCTGGTAACCACAGCTCTACAGCCACTTCCATCATCTACTCAATACACCAGGGCTGGGTTCCTAGCCAACCGTGAGGCTCTGAATCACATACTTTCGCAGTAAGCCTCCTAAAACTGCTCATTTCAAAAGCAGGAAAACAATTTAATTATTTGGTAGCTTTGATCATTGGGAAATAGTCATTTTAAGACATTTAAGACTAAACTGGAAAGTAAAATAACGTTTTAAGATAGCTTTAACACAATTCTATGAAACTCAGGAGCTTAAACATTGAGTTGGGGAAAACAAAATACAGTTCTGATTTCTTAACTGGCATTCCTATTTGTGTATTGTACTGTTGCTGTTGTTATTTTGGGAGGTGTGTGTGTGTCTCTGTGTGCGTGTGTCTCTGTGTGCATATATGTTCAGGTTCATGTATTTGGAGGCTAGAATTCAAAGCAACCTGTTTTCATCAATCACTTTCTATCTTAATTTTTAAGACAGGGTCTCTCATGAACCTGGGACTCATCATTGTCAGTAAACCCAGGATCTCTCCCATCTTCAGTTCCTCAACAGTGAGACTATAGATGCAGCCAGCATCCACAGCTTTTTCACAGAGGCTGGAGATGATCCAGCTCCTCACGCCTCTGCAGCAAGCCGAATCATCTCTCTGGTCCCAACAGTTTCCTGCTTTAGCTTTTGAACTGCTTAGAAGGCAATCTGGATTTTATTGAAACAATGTACATGAATTTGAAAGATAGTTGACCACAGCAAGGACACTATGTCAAGCAAAGAGGCTCTGGTCATATTTTGCAAACACCCCAACTTCAATGCAGTGCACGGGGCCTGCTTTCCAAACCCACACATTCTGAGCTGCCTTGACTTTGAAATTCAAAGCCAGGCCATTTGGAAATTGCTTTTGAGGAGGGATGTGTATTATGCTGCTTTCCTCTTTGCTGGATTCTCCTGAAATAGATGGATAACAAATATTTGCATATTTACCAGTGAGAAGAGGTACTAGGCAGAGAAACCCTTTGCATCTAAGATAACTGAAGATAAAACGATCATCTTGGGCTCATTGGGATGCTAACAACATCTTTGCAGGAGCCCTCCAGCTTCCGGTAGTCACCAATCTCTTCTGAGGCAGGTGCCTCTAGCATGTATTTTCTTATCTGCCTTAATCCCTTGATTTGGTGAAGTCTTTGATGGCAAGAATTACCCCTGCCTACTTCACAAGGTTATATTGAGGATGAATCAAGACCTCAAACTGAAGTTGGGCATAAGAATTAGGACCTTCAGTCATGTGTAGATGCTTACTATCCCATGCATCTCTCTAGTTTCAGCTTCCATGTGATTGGTTACCAACCGTGAATTCATTTGCATGCACTTAGAATCCAAGTAACATTGATTTTTCAGGCCTCCAACCAAGCTGGATCTCTTCCTGGTTGGTTACTCTGCCAGTCAAGAGCATCTACTACGTTTAACCTATCTTTCTAACTACTTAAAATTCTAACCTTTGTACCTGTGTCACCAACTCCAATAGAGCTTCCTTACACTAATAATGCAGAAGTGTGTCTCTAATGCAGCTCTATTCGAAATGTCATTTCCTTTCTGTTATTAAATCAGCCTTGGATAAGCCTGTTCCGGAAATTTAACTTTCAAGCCATAGATAGCATTCTTCTGCTCCCTATAGGATCATGACCATGTCACAATGCAAAGTGCAGTTGGTTCAACTTAAATGCCTCCATAGGTTAGGGGCTGGAAAGATGACTCAATAGTTAAGACTACCTTTCTGATCCTACCTCCAATGTGACTGCCATCAACTGTCTGTCATTCCACTTCCAGAACATCCTTCATAGATTTACCCTCCCTGTTCAACACTTCACTAGAGGGACCCTATGTTGCCATATATTATCTGTCCATCTCAAGACTTTGGCAGCAGATACAGTCGCCTCTTAAGTGTAGCTTAGGATGCTGCTGACCCTCCTGAACCTTTCTGTGTACGGCCTTCTTCATACAAAGAACTCTGATGAACTTTCTCTCTTGAACGAAGTTTTTCAAACAGGTTTGCATTTTTAGAACCTGGGACCTTCAACTGGGGGAGTTTCACCCTCAAATCACCTTTCTTATTATCTTGGTGCCAAACTCCTATTTTCTCTTTGATCTGTTAATCATCTCATTAACAGCTACCAATCACTTTTCCAAGCTTGCTCTCAGTCCAGCGTTAAACACACATCCCAAACTGCACTTTTCCAATATCTCTTTCTGCTCAACATTTTACTCTTGGTTTTCATTTTGGATCTCACTAATTGGAACCAGTGACAGCCATGCCACAGCTTGAATGCTATGCTCTCTTAAAATCTCCTGTGTTGCATTAACTTTTCCTGAAGCAATATGAGCAAACATCTAATCACCTCAGGCAGGGCGCCAACAGGCAAAAGTAGTATCCCAGAAAAGTTCAGCTTGGCAAACCAAGCACTTATAGATGATGATCTCACAGACACTGCATAATAGAGTCTGACCTTCGGGTGATATTCCACAACCTATACACTGAGCATCTTCCAAGAACCTTATCAACTGGGAGAGGGCAGGAAGGAATGGAGTCCTAGGCGAAGGTCCTATAACTTTCCCCTCTTTCTGTCTGCTAAAATGAGTCATTAGCTCTATTCCTGTTACCAAAGACCAGGCCATTGCTGCAATTGATTGTCATAGCTACCAGGCCAACATCATCTCTATTACAAGATAATAATAATGGTGTGAACACATTATTAACAAAAGACATAGACCACACTACACTTTTTGATTGGATTGAGGTACTGCTTCAAAAATTAACCCATACCTTGGATCAATATTGCAGCCAAGAACCCTTGGCTATAGAGGTCATAGGCCCCAGGGGAGAATCTACCACTGTGATTCTGCTAAATATACATGGTATTAAACTGACTCCTAATGACTTATCATCCCATGAATTAGTGCACCTGTCAGTCCTCGTCAGAGAAGCTTCTATTTGCAGTAGCTGGTGATTGGCACAGATACCCCCAACAGGCCCAAGTACCAAGCATGAAACACCGCAGAATTCTCAGCTCCAAATTAGATGCCTGTATCACAGCCTACCAAGGCTCACAGATCAATATGGGAGAGGAGGGAAAATATTATAAGGCCAAGATGGTGGATGACTACAAGGAAACAGTATTCTCCCATTACAGCAGGATAACCGCTCATAGGAACAGTGGTTGTGACAGCACACACAAGATCTGGGCATACAAAGTCCGAGAACCAGAAGGGGAGGTGATCTTAAGTCCCAACTCTAGCTAAGGGGATATTGGTAAACAATGACTGCTGGGGAGGTGGGTCAATTTTCTTTAAGAGAATAACCCCTGGCGTGTTTGCCATGCTCTCCACTGAGTGGCCACATACCCACGATTATATGGGTAACAGAAACTATACTCATTTTCTTTTAAGAGGACATAGATTTGGGCCAGTTGGGAAGTGAGGAAGGTGGATCTTGGGGGGGCGGGGTTAAGGTGTTAGGGAAGGGGCTGAAAATAATCAAAGCACACTGTATGAAAGTCTTAATTAAAAACGAAGTGAGCCATACTGCAGCCCTCTACCAGATAAATTAGTTTGGAATGCAGCTCCCACAGTTTTCAGCTTGTGGACAAAACACAGTCTTTGGCACCAAAGTGTTCCATAAATGGCCTCTGTTCTCTTCCCATGGGATCCTTCTTCCCTGCTTAGACCTGGTGTGGGAGAACTGTCTGTATTCTGTCAATCATGTTTTAAATAAAGGCTGATTGGCCAGGCAGGAAGTATAGGTGGGTCAATCAGACAGGAAGTAGAGGTAGGGAGAGGAGAATAGGAATATTCTGGGAAGCAGGAAGCTCCCTCTGCACTCCTGCCCAGACCACCGAAGAAGCAAGATGTGAACTGCCTGGCTGAGAAAGGTACCAAGCCATGTGGCTAACATAGATAAGAATAATGGGTTAATATAACTTAGCAAGAAGCCTGAGCTAATGGGCCAACCAGTTTATAATCTTATGGAGACCTCTGTGTGCTTGCCTTTGGGACTTGTCGGCTGTGGGAATCGGGCAGGACAGAAAGAGCAGGCCCTCATGTTACATAGACCTCATTTATTCTTTGCCGTCTGCATTTCTCTTAGCACCATGGTTTCCTGCCATCATGGAGAACCATCTGTTAAACCTTGTTCTACCACCCTAGGGCTTCATTTTCTCTTGTCTTCCAACTTGCACACTTCTCCTGCAACTAGGGTCTAGACGCCTAAGAAACACTCGTTAAATCTATTACAGCAAGAACTTCACTGTCAGTATCTGTTAGTGCTTTAGTTCCCTTCATTATCAACGCAGCAACAATCCTGACAGACACAACTCACGCGAGGAAATAAATATGGGCTCACAGTTTGAAAGGGTCTTAGTCCGTCATGGCGGGAAGACATGATAATTGGAGCAGCTAAGCCAGTGCCTGAGGGGGCGCGTAGTGGCGATGGTTCCTATGACAGAGATCAGGAAGCAGAAGACACGTTACTAGACCAAGGGGTGGTCACCCTCAAATGACCCTCTCTTCATTCAGTATGTTAGGCTATCCCTCCTGAGGGTCCCACCATCGTCTGGGGCCTTCAGACCTGTCCCATGAGCCTCTGGGAGTGTTTCTATTTCAAGCTCCAGCACAGCGCAGTCTAATAGTCTAATCATCAGCTTCTCTCCCAGCAGATGATTCTGCCAAGCTGTTAGCAAACCTCATAGGAGCACTTGCCTAACCAGACAGTTCTCTCTCTCTCTCTCTTCCCCCCCCCTTCTTCCCCTCCCCTCTCCCTCTTTCCCCCTCTCTCTCCTCATTTCGTTATGTCATAAACAGGAACTGGGTCTGAGTCCACCTTTTTTTAAAAAAACTCTCTTACAAACAGAGCGCAATGTCGAGTTGCCTAGGAACAGTACAGAGATGTCATGTGTGCTCTGACTGCATCGCGATACTAAGGTTTGTAGTCAGTTTGAGAACGAGGCACTTTCTCCTTCGTGGGACTTTTTACTAATATGTTCCAATCAAATGTGGACAGACGAAACAGAAAACCAACTTCACTGAGTCGGGTTCTGTTTATTATTGTCGCTGTTGTTGTTTTGGTAACTGACACCCTAAGTCTGCTCTTGAACTTCCTATCCTAATCCTCCAGTTCTGTCTGCCTGTGGTGTGCGCAATTCTTTACTTACCGGCTTGTCACGAGCGCGGCAGAGGTGCTGTCCATCTGCCCAGCAATGCTGCATTTAGGGCCAGGAGGCTGGGAATCCATTAGCAGGGCTACTACGGGAAACCCCTTGCCACATGTCCCCCTTCAGCCCCCTTTTCACATCCGCAGAATCCATTTTTCTTTTTAAAGGCTTTTGTAGCAGCAAATCATAGCTTTGCTTTGTGTGAGGACCTGGCATTTGTGCCCTGTGGTCGCCACCTCAAAGTGCGCAGATTGTTCCCACAGTCGGGTCGCTAATTTGGTTCTGTTCTTGTTGTTTTATATTCATTTATAAATAAGAGAAGCGAAAGGGAAGTAATTAAGTAAAAGCCTTATAAAAAAGAAAGGTTTTATTTTTTTTTCTATTGTTTGTACATAAAAGGAACGTCTTTGGCCCAGTATTCTACAAAAAAGCTCTCTTTTTCCTTAAACTCGAAATGTGTGATTTTTCTAAAAAATTTTTATGATTCATGTCACAATTCATTGGATTCGCTAAACCCTTACATCAAAATGCAGCTGCTTCAGCAACATACAATTATTGCTGTTTGGTTAAAACCATAATTTCATTTTTATGCCCCTTTACCTATTTCTCACCTAATTAAACCCAATGAGGATCACATCTTTCATAACACACCAATGCCTTGTTTTAAATGTAAACAGCAGAGGCTCCCCTGGTGCCTCAGGCAGGTGGAGGTCATAATGACTCCTTCTCTACTTATTCCATCTAACTATGTTGGTAGTTTATCTATGGTAAGGAATATGTCTGCAGGAAGTCATCCAGGCATCCTGGCTGCCATATCCTAGGCTTATGAGGTTGGTTCAACAGGGGCTTTCCACACAGGGATAGGTTGAAACCTGGGACAGTCCTATGGGGATGGATTAAGGGGAATGAGAATATAGGGCACGCTGTGCATCACAGAAGGAGGTGGGGTCAAATGATAAGGGGAGTTACTGGGATGCATGATAGACATCTACACGTGACAGTCCAGCCTGGATGCACGTTCTAAGAGGTTATTATCCCCCAATGTGAGAAAAATGTCACAACAGGGACAAAGAAAGCTGGGGCATTCAAGACAAGAAACATGGGCACTAATCAAATACTAATCTTTCTCTTCCCGACTCAGGGCAGCAGCCCTGGGGTTATTTAACACCCACAATGGAAGAAGGCACATGTATTTGGACAAAACAGTTGTCCAGAACTAGATGACTTAGATCTATGCATTGCCAAACTTATTTTTAATTATGTGCATATGGGGAGAGTAAGTGCACATGTGTGTGCAATGCCCACAGAGTCCAGAAGAGGGCATCAGATGCCCTGGATCTGGAGTCACAGGGATTGTGCGTTGCCCAACAGAAACACTAAAAACCGAACTCTCATCCACCATGAGCACTAGGAACACTTACGCGCCCAGTCATACCTTCAACCCCTAGTTCTATACTCCAAAGACACTTTATATCTCCTGATTATGGAGAAGCAGGTTAACCTTGAATCACTACTAAATAGCGTCTTTTGATGGCAGTCTAGAGGTCACATCCAAGCCAGCCATAGGCAGCTGAGCTCAGGATAAGCCCTGAGCTGCAGCTGATGTACTTGATAGGTATTTACTGAACTCGGGCATCACTAGTGAGCTGCAGAATGAAACACAGTCCCGTGATGCAGTCCACCCCTTGCCATTATAAACTTTCTAGAACTGGTCCAAGAAAAGGAGCATTCTACCTGCATGTTGGGTTTTAAGGCTGTAGATGTTGCATGTGCCCTCCCAATAGCTGTCATCAATCTTATTAGAAAGGGAGCATGTTATTATCATTTGCTCTTCTGAAACCTTCCTAAGACCATTCTAGCACAAAAATACAACCCAATTTATCTGTCTAGTGATCATCTATCTATCTATTCATCCATCTGTCTCTCACTCAGTAGCCAAGGCTAGCCTCAAATTCACTATGTATTCCAAGCTGCTGTTTCAGGCTTCCGAGGGTTGGTATAGACATACATCACCAATCCCAGCATGCATCGGCACTCCAAGATTTGTCAGTGTCTTATATCACCTTAGTTGGCTGCTTCACATACCTTGGTGTCTAATACATGATTCTGTGAATAAAGCTTGGCACCCTTGAAGAATTCTAAGACAAAGATAACATGAAAGCTAGCATATAACATTAGGAAATACAATATGGCCAGAATACAGAAAACCCGCAACGCGGAAGAAATAGTGCTAGTTCCTAGAACCTCTAAAGTGCATGTCTGTGAGGAGGTGTCAGTGACAGGCGGCGCCCGGTATCATGCAGTTAAGGCAGAGGAATAGGCCTGTGGGTTCCGGTGAGATGTTAGCCATCTTTGTCGGAAGACTTTGCGGAAGTGAGGAGTCCAGAGTAGAGCCATCCTGAAATCGTGCATGAGTCTCAGTTACTGCGCATGCTTGGGTTAACTTGAAAGAGTGCACCCGTCTCAGTTACTGCGCATGGTCAGGTTATCTTGAAACCTTCACTTCAGAAAGCCTCATCTACATGAGTGCATTGTTGAAAATCCATAAAACTCACAGAAAGCGGGAATTATAGGGTTAGCTATACTTAGCTCACAGTTTTACAGCCCCTGCTGCGTTCTGGAAAGCATTTGAAACTCTTTCATTATTAAAGCCTTTTCATCTCACCTCCCACATCTCACCTACAGGACTCTTCCACACGACATGGAAGCAATCCTATTCTCCTGAAAACACTTTCACATTCCTGTGCCGAACTTTATCTCACCTTAGCCCTCCTGTTGACTTCCTCCTTGATCTCTTCTCCAATGGAGCATCCCTGTCTAAAACCGTTCCTGCTTACAGAGCTTCTTCAGGGCTATCTGAATGACTGTGTCTTCTCCCATCCTGGGACACAATGGGAGTGCAGGACACATTGAGACTCTGAAGAATCCATTTTAAACAACGCAGGAGCTGCAGAAATGGCTCCTCGGCTAAGAGAACTTGCTGCTTTTCTAGACGATCCAGATTTGAGTCCTACACCCACAGGAGGTTCTCAGGTGTCTATAACTCCAGTTCCAAGTAATCTGATGCCTTCTTTTAGGTAGTTCACGTGCATAGTGTAAATACATACAAGCAGGCAAAACACCCACATATGTATTAAATATAAAAATAAATTTAAACAACATACCTGTATTTGCCTTTGTAGGTGAGATGAAAATTGTTTTTATTGACTGCTTCAGCAGAACAGCTGTGAACATTTAAATCTTTTCACATTTGGTGACAATCCTCAGATAAAGTTCTGGAGTTCTGGAAACTATCCCCAGGTGTGTTTACACGTGAGCATCTTATCACAGATCTGGGCTGTTCTCTCAAGGTGTTTGCTTATCTGTCATCTGTGGTAAAAGAATTCCCATTTCAACATTCTATCAGCATTGAATATTAACATCACCCTGAGTTCTTGCCAATGTTATAGAGATAAGTCAGAAATGATTTTTATGATTATAAAGTAATTCCATGTTATTAATCTTAAATATTTTATAAATATTCTGCCCAGTGCATATTTATAATATACATCTGTTTTTTACTCGACAACTTTTATTGAAATTCATACCTGAAAACTTCTTCAATGTCATTAGAATTCATTTATAATCATTATTGTACATGCTATATAATTTTGACCAAAAGGCATGTACAAAATTAACCAATGTCTACACACATGTATGTGTATTTACATGTAATATTGTTGTGTGTATGTATAATTTGAAAACTTGCCTGAGGTATAATTAAAAAAACACTACAGTCATCTCAAGGCACAGTTGAACAAAGTTTCATATAGACGTGGTACTGTTGTCATGATTGGGATGACAGACATGCACAGAAAGCCTCATTCCCTCATTGTCTCTCACATATCTGAGAGGACCAGTTTGAAGGAGACACCTCAAGGTCTTGTAGCCCTCAGTTTCTCAGTTCACATCACTTGACCCCAAGCTTTTTGCCTTTGGCAGGGCAGAGCATAGTGCCAGAGAGAGTATGGCACAGGAGAGTTGCGTACCCTGTAACAACCAGAAGACAAAACCCTTGGGAGGAGGTGAGGACAAACAGAGCTAAAGACACTTCTTGTCTTTGCAGGGCTTGGCTGTTGTGGCCTGCTTCTCTGACTAGCACCCAGATTCTTATTTCCCAGTATTTCCCAATAATTCTGCTGTATCATGAATCCATTCATGGTTCAATTCCTTAATAAGTTCACGGCTCTCAGGATCCAGTCGCTTCCCCAAGACTTTCTTACTGAGTTGTAATCAGCACCCATGCTTGAGGTTTACTTTCTCTTTCTTCTCTACTTTCCCTGTAACCAGAAATTACTGAAACACTTGACACCTTATCTCCCTACATGTAAGCTTGCTTTGCATTTTCATAGTAGGTAACAATGATATAATACAACATTTGTCTCTAATTTAGCATTTCTTCCCCCAACAATTAGGGTTATGTCAATGATTTTTTTTAAACTTTTATTGTAAAATATTACTTACTATGTGGTATGGGAAGTCCTTCCTCAAATGTGTGGCTTTTATTGGTTAGTGAATAAATAAGTTTCTTGGGCTTACGGCAGGGCAGAATAGAGCAAGGTGGGAATTCCAAGCAGAGATAGAGGAGAGAAGAAGACAGAGTCAGGAAGGTGCCTTGTAGCTGCCAAAGGAGACAGATGCTGGCTGGAACCTTACTGGTAAACCACAAGCCTCGTGGCAATACAGAGATGAATAGAAATGCGTTAATCCAAGATGTAAGAGTTAGCTACTAAGAAGCCTGAGGTAACAGGCCAAGCAGTGTTTTAATTAATAAAGTTTCTGTGGTATTATTCGGGTCTGGGAGGCTGGAACAAATGAGCAGCTTCCTACTACAGCTATGGGCTCTGCCATCACTTATCCAA
Source organism: Microtus oregoni (assembly GCF_018167655.1). Taxonomy (NCBI): domain Eukaryota; kingdom Metazoa; phylum Chordata; class Mammalia; order Rodentia; family Cricetidae; genus Microtus; species Microtus oregoni. Next base: position 39,822,590 of record NW_024543059.1, read on the forward strand.
ATACTCACCTCTGATGGGCACCACGGCTGCCAGGTCTGGCTGCTGCCAATGAAGCTGCAACAAACACATGTTTGTCTGGACACAGACAGTTTGTCCCTCCTTGGGCAAATACTTAGCAATGGGCAAGCTCAATCACAATCAATAGGTATTTAACTTTTAAAAGAACCACCCCAATGTCCAAAGTTCTCCTATCATTTCACATTGCCATCCAGAGCTTAGGGGTTCACCTCCCTTCCTGGGCTAGCACGGTTCACAGCTTTTCTCTGTACTTTCAGCATTCTCATCAATATCTGGGCTGCCTTTTTAATAGGTTGTAGACTGCGTTTATCCTGTGAGTAATACCAAAAGGGCCATGATATGGCAATTTTGACATCATACATCTGCTCTGAAGTTTTCTCTTCATCTTACACATTTTCTTTAACATAGTTGACTTTTTATTGAGTTTCTCAAAATCCTGATTATCTGTTTATATTTTCTTTATGCTGTATATATTTTTTCAAGCATGTTCTCTTAGGTAGTGGCTTGTTTTTCATTCACTTTTTAAGATTCAATTGTTCTCTCAAGGACTGTGATTTAGGTGCCGTTGCTTCTAAGAAATGTTTGGTGAAGTCACAGGTTTTTCCTCCAAAGATTTCCCTAGAGAAATGTATAGTTTGGGGTCCGATATTTAGGTGTATAGTACATTCTGAGCTAACTTTATAAGGGCAAAAAGAACTGATCCAAGTTATTCATTTTGTTTTGTGTGTGGATAGTCGTTCCACCGGCATCTGTTGGGATGACTCAGTGTTATTTACAGACCTGTGTTTGCGTCCTAGACAATCGCTGTCCTTATATAAGTGAATCTTGTGAACTGCCTTTGTCTGCCATGCTTATTGCTTATGAAACCAGTGCTCCGTGAAAATATCACTGCAACTTGATAACACAACTTAGACTAGATCAAATTTGCCCTGCTCCTTCTGGTTTCCCTTTCAAGATTTCTTAACCTTTCCAACAGATGCCAAGCAGAATTTCCATTTACAAACACTAGTGAGAGCGGCCAGTTATGTAGTTACAGCATATGGTTGGAAGGTCTAAAGAAATCGAAATTCATTTTGCCATTGTTATTGCTCATTTAATTATTACAAAATAAAATATTCATTTCAAAAACTGAAGAGTCTTTTTTTTTTTTAATGTAAGAGCACAACTCTAGAAGAACTGCAGCATCTGGACCCTTCCTTTTCTCATTACAGGTTCATTGTCATCACTCTGGGGATGTATCTGGGGGATTTCCGGGGGACTTATTACGAAGCCTTAACGAAGAGAAAAACAGAAAAAAATAGATGGTTAACTCATGAAGAATTGGCAGCTGGGATCCAGAGCTCTTATGTGTTCTGTAGACACATGCATTTTTTTCTGACATTGATATTTATGCTGTAGATTTATGCCACCAAAGTATAACTTCCCATAACCAACACTCCCCATGAGAATATTAACTGCAATCTAGTTGAGAATTATAGATGATGGGTCTTCAAAGTCTCAGACTTTGAAGCAACCTTGAACTCGCAGTTAAAAACTAGCCAGCCTTGCTGTGGCACCAAGACTCTGGAAGCACAGATTTCCCAAAATGCATTTCTCTGCATTGAAAGTCTGGATGATGAGTTTGGACCAAGGGCTCTATGGGAAGTAAGCAACCCCATGCATGTGCACACACATGCAAAGGTGCCAAATCTATTGCACCAGTGCAGAGGCCTCTGCTGTGGGTCACTTTTCCATCTGTTGTTGGTAAAATCTTCTGAAGTTTCTTCCTTGGCCTTCATTGTAGAATGATGTTCCCTGAGTTTTAATGGAATTGCTCACTGACATGCTTTCGATAGCTGTATCCCTGTCTAGGGAAAGTGATGAGAAAGACAGAGGAGAGTCTGTGCCCAGCGCCAGGCTGAGCATTGCAATTTTCTGATTTAATTCCTGTTCCCCATAGTGAGGCTGAACAGTTATTCACAGACCCAGGAAATGGAAGAGGTTATGTCAATAAGTTAGAGACCCGTTACATTTTAGAATTACTCAGATATGTGTGACTCTAACGCCTCTCACTTTTGTAAGGTTGTTATCTAGTATAGTCATTAATATAAAATAACTGAAACACAATATAAAGAGACTTTCCTTTAGAGGCTGCTTCAGGTGGCTGGAGAGGGGGCTCACTGGTTAAGAGCACAGACTGCTCTTCCTCCAGAGACCTCAGGTTCAATTTCTAGAACTGATATAACTGCTCAAAACCATCTGTAATTCCAGTTCCCTTGATCTGACACCCCTTCTGGCCTCACTGACAATAGGCATGCATGAGGCACATAGACATGCATACAGGCAGAACAGTGTATATGTAAGGTTTTGTACCACCTGATCTCACAGCTGTTTTGTCCCGATAAACACACAGAGGCTTATATTAATTATGAACTGTTTGTCCTGTTGTTCAGGTTTATTACTAACTAGCTCTTGCAACTTAAATTAACCCATAATTCAATTCTTATCTATGAAATAAGTCAGGTTTTGTGACACAGATAATTAGAGGCTATACTCAAGATGCAAAGGAAACTTGCTGGGGTATAGAAATATGTTTAAAACATAAAGGAACATATGCATTTGTATGTGATGAGAGCAGGTAAATTTTTTTTTTCTTTAGCTGGGTGGTGGCCTTTAATCCCAGCACTTAGGAAGCAAAGGGAGGTGGATCTCTGTGATTTCGAGGCCAGCCTGGTCTACAGAGGGAGTGCCATGACAGGCTCCAAAGCTACACAGAAAAACCCTGTCTTGAAAAAACTAAAAATAATAAATAAATTTCCTTTTCTTAAAGGTGATTTTTTTTCAAAGATAATATTTAAATTCAATGTAGTGATTTAAAAGGGCCAGGATCAATTTCACAACTCTTAAGGAATCCTCTACCAGGCCGTTGTGGTGCATACCTTTAATCTCAGCATTTTGGAGGCAGAGGCAAGTGGATCTCTGTGAGTTCAAGACCAGCCTGGTCTACAAAGTGAGTTCCAGAACAGGTTCCAAAGCTACATAGAGAAACCCTGTCTCGAAAAACAAAAACAAAACAAAAAAGAAAATCTAAACGAATGCCCTGGAAGACGAGGTTCAAGAGCTGGAGGATGGGGTGCAGTGCCATGAGATGCTGTCTTCTGGCTCACCATGGCTGTTGCACCCATGGAATCACTGCCGATCTGGCCACCTGCACACCCTGTGGTGCAGCATCAGGCCAACAAGATCAGTTCACATTCTAACAGGCAGTAAAACTGGACTGATTGGGTTACAAGTAAAAAGAGAAGGCATGGATTAGGGAGGACAGTAGGTTGCATGATATCTGGGGCAAATGGGAAACGTGAATCAAGGCTGCATATTATCCTGATAGGTAGTTTACTTGTATGAAAATGAGATCGGTCTGTAGGGTTCATTCTGGAAATTTAAGAGTTAATGGCTAGGGTTGGGGTTGGTGTACATGTGTGGTGTGAATGCCCAGTTTAGAAAAAACAAACTATGGAATGTTTTGGACATTAATTGGGTTGCTATTTTTTATAAACCTGAAGTGATTTGAACTGTAAGGGATTCAGAGTGCCTATAGAGGGTGGCAGGCACGGATAAACTGAAAGCTATCTAGAGTCAGTTGTGTGTGAGTGAACATTGCTTGATTTAAATTTATTGACTATTAGCTAAGCAATGAAACAGACTCTCTCTTTCCAGACTTATTTTTTTATTAACAAGGTCATGGAGAGCAATGAGCAAGAAGAGTCAGCTCCACACTAGGAAGCCCTGCAAAGAGGGTGATTTCAATAGCAGATTTCTTAGGCATTAAATCCATAAGAATATCCTGTTGGGGAATCTTTTTGGAATGTTGAACAGAACATTCTTGTTATAACCTGAAGGACTGTTATACTAAAGGTAAAATTTTCCACTTGGCTTTGGGTTAAATAATCCAGGGGAAACAACCATACGAAAGAGGTATACAAAGTGACTCCAAAAAATAATGATTAAAAAAAATGTGAAGAGAAGAAGATTATATCCTAGAAGTGGTGGTGGTTAATTTTAATTGTCAGTTTGACACAGCTTAGAATCACCTGGAAAGAGAGTCTCACTGAAACATCAGGCTGGGCTGTGGGTATGTGGGTAAGGTTTCCCTTGACTACCTTAATTGAGGTAGGAAGACTCCAGCCCACTATGGGCGGTACCACTCCCTAGGTGAGGATAATGGACAGTGTAACAGTGAGAAACCCAAGCTGAGCCATTGGTATGCATGCACTCATTTTCTCTCTGGTCTTGAGTATCACTGACACCAGTTAGTCCCAGTTTCTACTTTGGCTTTCTTTTCTGGAATTATGAGCTAAGATCAACGTTTCCCCTACGTTGTTTTCTCAGGGCATTTTATCACAGTAGAAAGAAATTAATCTAAGGCAGAAGTTTAAAAAAAAGTAGACTGTTCTAGAAAACCATCACAATGATACATCCTCTAATGAATGCACAAAGATGAGAAGACTATACTTGACAGGGCCCTTAGTTACAGAGACTTCAGGAAGTAAAGAGGTCAAACTTCAATGGAGATAACAGTAAGACCAAATCCCCCCATGGGAAACCTGAGTGTTAAAGAAGAACATGGTGTATACAAAGTGAAATACTGGATAAAAATATTACTTTTAGGCAGTAACATTATATAATATATATATATATATATATATATATATATATATATATATATATAGCCTCTGTCTTAAAAAAACAAGAGGGGGAGAGAGAGCACTTGAAGCTTAGCAGAAAATGCTCTTAATGACAGTGGGGATTTGTTGTGACCGTCTCTTTTCACACACAGCTGGTAGGTGTATAAATTGGTGTAATCTTCCTGAGAAGCAATTTGATAATGTATGTGAAGAGCTTGAGAAAATACAGTGTTTGACTTTGTGGCTTCTTATAGAGCTCTACCCTGTGAATAGATCTAGAGATGCAGATAAAGACGTATGTAATGGGTAATAATCACAGCACATTTATAGTAATGAAAATTGAAATAATCTTTATCTCTGAAGGAAGCCATACTTATATAAATTACAGTGTAATCACAGAGTCTTGCATAACTATTCAAATCTTATTTTCAAAGACTTTTAAATTATTGGGGGAAATGTTCTTGCAGTGTATTATTGAGTGAAAATGAAAAATAAAACCACTGAATATAAATTAATATGAAGGTTAAAAATAAAAATATTAAGCTTAAAAAGAAAACAAAACTGTAATACTTGATGGTGAGAGGTAGCCATTGAGCAAAATGTCTGAACATATAGTTAAGAAGACAGGATTGCACAGGGCTGTGTTTTAGGAAGAGGACAGAATGGGAGATAGAGAGGGAATCTGCAGATATGGAGAATGGCAGGAAATCAAGAGAGAAGAGAAGAAAACTGACTTTGTCTTCCTACTTCTTTCTCCTCCTTTCTCTTCTACTCTTCCTCCCTTGTTAATCCACGCTATATCATCAATATATATTTAGAAATAATTCAAAGTCTGAGGTTTGCTTATGGTGTGTGTGTGTGTGTGTGTGCACGTGTGTGCGCGTGTGTGCGTGCATGTGCGTGCATGTTCATATGCATGTCTGTGCAGGTATGCCTGCTCACGTGGGTACATGAGCAGACTAGAGGTGGCCATTTGCTGTCTTCCTTCCTCAGTCACTTCACTAAGTTTGATTGGGTCTTTCCCTACTGATCCTGAAGCTCCTCATTTTGTTTACCTGCCAGCAAGCCCCAGGGACCTTCTTGTCTTCACCTCTTCAGCCCTGGGCTGAGAAGCACGCTGCTGTGCCCGCCCTTTTGATGTGGGTGCTGTGGATCTGAACCCAGTTCCTCATGCTTGTTCAGCAAGCACTTACGAATGGCCCCTCTTCTGGGTCTCTCAGTATGTAGTTTGAATAGTCCCAGTATTGAACATAAACCAATCAAAGTTCAGCAAGGAAAAGAACTGCTGAAAGCCCTGTGCTAGGGCCTAAGACTCAGTTCACAGTCTATACCTGTGCCTTGATAGAAGGAGATGTGGGGGATTAGGAGTAATCGTGCGAATGTCAGAGGGATAGGTAACTGAAGAAGGACACAAACCCCCATGTGACTCTATGGTTCCAAGGATGTCCTGAAGATCATTCATTACGTGGTTTGTAGCTCACATAGAAATGGGTATTCTGTGTTGGTGTTGGAGACCAGAAGAGATGGGCTATTAACGTCAGAAACTGGGAAAATTGTGGCAGAGTTTAAATGCTTTGGCCATAAGTAAAACCAGTGAATGATGGAACACACACACAAAAAAAAAAAAAAAAAAAAAAAAAAAAAAAAAAAAACCAAAAAAAAAAAACCTGGCTTTTCAGGAGGTAGTGAAGTTAAAGAAGAGAACAGAAGTATGTGGGCTGGACCACAGTACCCAAGGAGCCAAGGGTAGAGTGAGGACTGAGCCAGGATGCTGAGCCAACCCCTACCATCTGGGAGATCAGCACGGCCTATCGACATGGCAAGTGAAACCATCTACAACTCTGGGGACCAATGAGTGGTACCACACTTCCTGTGATGTAAGAATCAGCAGCTGCCAGGAAGCGGCAGCATCTCAGCATGCTGACCAGATGGAAGCGCCCATCAGAAGGCTGCTGGAAGATAAAAGGGAGATGGAGAGTCTATGCAGTGAAGTGACTCAAAAGACCTAAGGGCTTCATCTCAGGACTCGTGAGCCAATGGTGGAGAGCCAGAGAGGGCAACAAGAAAAGGGGCCTTTCACTTCACATACTGGGGTAAAGAAAGAGGGGTATTCCTAGAGAAGAAGCAGGTTCCATGGTTAGAGTGTTCCATGAAGCAGAAACAACGTACACAACCAGCTCATTTACGCTTAGCAAAAATAAATAAATGCAAAAGTAGTTAAATCTGATCAGGAGGGAGCAGGCTCTCTGAAAGAGTGGGTTTTTATCATGGAACATGTGCTCCAATAGCATGACAGAACAAATTTATTAAAAATAAAAGACAGAGAGGAACAAGAGTACATGGTAGATCAGAGGCATGGGAATTGAAAGGACCCGTGTTCTAGTCCATGGCTGAGAATAGCCTCAGAGAGGCATGTGGCCCAAAATGCTTATTCTGAGGCCCTTGATCTGAACCAGCTGAGGCCCATGAAGTATGAAAATTGTAGCCATGTTAGAAGCTTTTAGTCAAGCAGCAAACCATGCAGACACCTCTGTGGTGCTTCGTGCAGCTAATTCTGCCTTGGTGGTGGAGACAGTTCGCTGCCCTCGTTCAGTACAATCAACGGTGTGAGCTTGCGGTAGCTAGGAAACCGACTTTTTCCCCTGATGTGAATTCCACAAAATAGAACACTGTGGGGCTAAACTGCCTGTGAGATGACTCTTTTTATGAAGCCGGGGATGAATTTGTCTATTTTCTCTAATTTGTCTATTTCTCTAGTTCTCAGTGGTATGGAGAGAGAGAGTTCTGGTCATGAGAAGATCGAAACCTCCAGCCATTATGTAACCAGTTTCACTCTCTGCAGTTAGGAAAAAATCCTCAGAGGCCTGATGGCTTCTTTTCTATACTTTGTATGACAGTGAGATGTGTAGAAATATCAGCAGTTCTGAGGCAAATAGCTGGACCTGATGACTTCCTGGTGGGGACGTACCCAAATTTCTCTTACGTTGTCATAGGGGGGAAATATTGTTTTCAGAAAGAATTACCAATGCAGAGTGAAATGTTAAATCATTGTGTCATTTGCCTAGAATCACTGATAAACATTTTAAGTAATAAATTTCCCAAATTCTTGGATGGATATGTGCTTTAATTAACACCCTTAGCTGTAATAGAGGCAGATGGGAAGCATTGTTAAAAATTCCATAATTGAAGACAATCAGTTTGGATACAAGATATGAGCTCATAACTCACTAATGACCTCAGCAAACAAAATTCCCCTAATGGTTAGGAGACACACTCAGTTCGCTGAAGCTAAGCTCTCTATCCATGAAGATGGGATCAGAACAGGGATGACCCAGGCTTGAACTTGGACCCACCATGTGCTGACAGTTTATACCGCAAGGCTCTGGAGTTTGTTAGCAAGATCATGGTTAGTTTTGAATTGAAGTCATCCGTCTGTCTTGATCAAGCCTAAATGTCTCTATGTGGGTCATACCCTACCTTCCCCCTCATAAAAACTGCTATTCTCTTAAGGAGCTGGACTGCTGTTTTGATTGAATTTATACTCTACCCCACAGGCTTGTGTGCTGAAGGTCTGGGTCCCAGCTGTAGGTGTGCTCTGCGAAATCGTGGGCATTTTAGGAGATGAGGCCTAGATGCAGAAGTAGGCCTTTGGGAGCAAGTCTTCTGGGACTGTATCTTGCTCTTTGCTCCTTTTTCTTCTTTTTCTTCTTGTTCTCTCTTCCTCTATTTGCTCTCTGACCTCTGACCTCTTTAAAGTGACCTTCTGTGTTTGGTCACATGATCTTGCATCTATAATGTTCAACTTCACCTCAGGCCCAAATCTCTGAAACCTTACGCCAAAACAAGCATTTTTCTTTTTAAGTTGCTATCTCCAGTGTGTCCCAGTGTCTAAGTCTGATGAACCCCAAATATCCAAATCTCTCTCTCACTTTCAGTGGACAAGTTTGTCTCGGACGCCCTGTTAACTTCTGTTATGTGCTTCCTGTGAGCTTTTTCCCCGCTGGAGGCCAGCATTGCAATCTGATCATAGAAAAACACATATTCTTACTTCTACACAATGCTCACAAGACTGAAGCAGCAACAGCCTATCCTTGCTCGAGAGTAGATAAAACACATTCCCACATCCTTCTAGAAAATGTCACACACACACAAAAAAAACCGCAAACAAAAACCAGTGAGCGTATTTAAAATCTACCACTTTGGCTAGCTGGGATCACAAAGCAATGAGACTACCTTTTGGCATATCTGAGGGTATCTTGAGATAGTACATCTACTTTTAATCTAGACACAGACAGTGTAAATGTTTCTGCGGATTGAAAACTTTCAGAAATAGCAGCAAGGCATCTGAGCAGGCTCATGAGAGCACAGATCTGTTAGCCGTTCTTCTTTCTGGACACAAAATCTTATTTTCAGACTTTGCCATTTGTTCCGAAATGTGTGGTGGCACATTGTAGCTGTTTTGTAGCTGTTTTTGAATGAATTCCTGCCTCTAGATGTTTACCTCACAATGTGGGGGCCCAGAAGGTGACATCATGAAAGAGGGTTTTGAATGCAAGTTTTGAGGGTGGCAGCAGTGGGATCTTGCAAAGGAACATTTACCTCCATGGACTCACTGCTTTCTGAGATGCTTCTTTATAGACTTCAAAAGTTGGAGCTTGGAATTAGCCATTGTACCTCCTTAATGGAGGGATCATGTAAACTAGTTCCAAGAACTAACGCATTATAGCCCAGACTCATCAGTTTGCAGATATTATAAACCTCTGTTTTAACGGGGACCTGGGCAGTCTGGGGAGTCACTGTATCATGAGCTTAATCAGAAGCGATTGCAGGTTTTGAAAAGAGGTTTTCAATATGTCTAAGGCTAGTTTTGAACTCGCTGTGTATCCCAGATTGACAGCATCTTTTGTATGCGATCACTGGTGTATGACGCCACACCCGGTTCACCCTGGTTTATAATTTACGTGGAGAGCTGTAATGGAGCATGCTCATATGCACCGCCCTTCACAGTTCCTTTTTAACACGTGTGAAAATGAAATGGCCAGTGGGACATCTAGCACATGAGAGACTCTCGAGAAATGCTTGTGGGGTGCGTGAGAGTCAATATGACAGTGGAAGAGCACGCGTGGAATATGATCTGATGGGTGTCAAATGTCCCGAGGTGCATTGCAGGCATCTGGAGATCTGTGGTCAAAACACCCAGGGGAACATTGTAAAGGACGGACAATTTATTTGGGCTCACAGGGCCAGCAGGTGTGAGCTATGGCTGTTAACAGAACATTGTGGGGGTGGGAACTTGTGGCAGAGAATGCATTTCCCTCATGGCAGGCAGGAACCTGGGAGGAAGAGCGCAGGATCAGGCATAAACTTAAAGAGCATACCCTTTGCCACCCTTTATTCTTCCTCTGTTGAGGCCTGACTCTTAAAGTTTCCTCAGCCTTACAACATAATGTCACGCTGGATTAACAAGATTGCTCAGTGGGTAAACAAGTTCGCCATTAAAACCAATGCTCTGAATTCAACCCCCAGAATCTACAGGATGGAAGGAGAGAAGCAGCTCCTGCAGAGTGCTCTCTGATCTCTATGTGTGGATGGTGGCACATGTATACACACACGCATGCACATGCATGCACACACGCATGCACCAATGCACACAGGCATGCTCACAGACAACACTGAATCTAAATAAATGTACTACAAATATTAAATAGTGTTGGCAGCTGATAACCAAGCATTCAACACCATAACCTGTGGGACCATTCCATGTTTTAACCGGGGTTTATGAAGAGGGATTGAGGGGCCGCCATGTGGAGCTGTAGACAGGAGGTTCTAGAGTCCTGGCGTCATTCCAAGTTTTTCTACATCAGTTACTAAAGATTTATGGATGTTTAAGTTTGGAAAGGAGTTCTGTAGATTTGAAGTATCAGCAGGTACTACTACTACTACTACTACTACTACTACTACTAATAATAATAATAATAAATGATAATGATGGTGATGAGATTGATGACAGCCATGTTTGTCTAGAGGAGATTGACATCTGAATCAATTATATGATTTAACCAGTCACTCAATTAGTAGAAGACTAAACTAGAACTCAGAATGGAAGCTAGTCCCTCAGCCCTGAGCTGTTTCTTCAGTCCGCAGGCTTCGCTAGAGATCAGCCTCGAGTTTGCTGGAACATTCTCCTGTGCACATCTTAATGAGTATTTGGCGACTTTCCAGAGTTTGCTGTCATTTGCATTGTCCTTCTGAGAAGAAATCCAGGCACTAGGTGTCAATCATTGCCTTATTCAACTCTTACTCCTGGGGTCGGGTGAGGTGCAGGGATTGGGGTGGATCTGTCAGAATTTAAGGGGAGGAGTTAGGAGACGAATATGATCAAATTACATTGTAAGAAATTCTCAAAGAATTAATAAAAAATGGTTATTGAAAATCTTCATGGTTTCTTCCTCCGAGTCCTGTCTATTCCCTTATTATTATTTTTTCTTTTAGAAGCTTCAGACAGGTTGTTTTTCTGAAGAGGAAAGGGGAGAGAATACACAGAGGATAGGTAGACAATACAATCCAGGCAAAGGCTCCATCTAAAATGCGTTTTCCTTAGAGCGGTGTCATCATTTCTATTGTTCACGCCATCCTGGTCCTTCCTGAGGGCAGTGGTGTCTGCCTCGGCTGGAAACAGATCAGAATAGCCCTGGTAGCTTAGTTGCACATAAAAAAAACTGTGTAGAAGACATAGCCCCAGACATTATGGCTTGCTAATGCTCAGGTGGCTGCACAGCTGTCTTTCCTGGAAACTGTACTGCTACCTTCCTACTACATGGATGAGAGCGGGGATTCAAGATGGGAAGGGCTCCCGGAATCTTGAGACCCCGTTCTCTCATTTCACACATGAAGAGACTGAAGCCTTGAGAAAGACCAGCCGGTTGCTCCATCCCACAGAGGTAATTAGTGGCAGAGAACTGTCTGCGGACTCCTAGCCGTTAGTCTGTTAGCATGAGTCTGTGGCTAGTGCCATGCTTTGCACTCCCCCAGAGCCTTGGTGTTAGGGCATGCTGCTGGCATCTCAAGGGGCCAGTGATATTCAGGCATGGCACCCAGCTAGCAGATGTCATCAGGGATACACAGAGGCACACAGGCCCAGTGGGCCTCATTTGGAGGGAGAAACTGCTAGCAGTGTAGGCTCCTGGCTCTCTGACTGAACCAGCCAGCAAGCTGTCACTCCAGCTCCTTGTTGTGACCTAAGACTGGGACATTAGCCATGTGCTCACTGAGAGAAAAAGAAGGTGAAGACAGAAGGCAGGGACTGCAGACAGGTGTATGCCCAGTGAGGAAAGAGTGAAGGATGGATCCTAATCTGGAGAAATTCTTTTAGATTTGATTTTCTTAAGTAAAAGAAAGCTTGTGTTTTTTTGGGTCATATTTTGCTCAGGACCCCCATAACTAAAACAGCGAAAGGCAGTGTAGGTCTCCGTGAACTAGAATGAAATAAAATGGACTGTACAGCTCCAGGAAGAGAATTTAGGAGCTGGTGGTGCCAGGAGAGCCTGCCCCTAGGACGGATGTTGGGAGCCTGTGGTGGGACTTAGGTAATCCTGGTTATGAGAAGGGATAATGTTGCTGTCACTCAGTGGACAGGATCCAGGGCTGCTGACTGTCCTGTGATATCACATAAAGTCCCAGCAAGGAGGGAAACTTGTATCATGTCCAACAGACAGATAAGGATATCTCCCCCAAGTTGTGTGTGTGTGTGTGTGTATGTGCACGCACACATGTGCCTGCACAAATGTACATGCATGTGGGTACCCCAGTGTGCATACGTGCAAATAAAGGCCACATGTTATTTGTATGTTTGTTTGTTTTTTTGTTTGAGGTAGCTTCTCTTCCTGGCCCGGAGCTCACTGAGCAGTCTTATTGGCCGTCAAGCCCAGGGATCTGTCTGTCTTCATTTCCCTAGCCCTGAGAGTACAGGTACATGCTGTCCCATCTGGGGTTGACACAGATTCTGGGGATAGTTCTTCATGCTTGCCAGGCAAGTTCTCTCCTCACTGTACTGTCCCCTGAACCTCTCCAGTAAATTTCTACTTAGAAGAAAATGCACGTTTAAGAAACTTAGTATGGGGTGTACCCACACACTGAGACAATGGGGGTGTTCTATTGGGAACTCACCAAGGCCAGCTGGCCTGGGTCTGAAAAAGAATGGGATAAAACCGGACTCGCTGAACATAGCAGACAATGAGGACTACTGAGAACTCAAGAACAATGACAATGGGTTTCTGATCCTACTGCATGTACTGGCTTTGTAGGAGCCTAGGCAGTTTGGATGCTCAACTTACTAGACCTGGATGGAGGTGGGGGTTCCTTGGACTTTCCACAGGGCAGGGAACCCTGATTGCTCTTCGGGCTGAGGAGGGAGGGGGACTTGATTGGGGGAGGGGGAGGGAAATGGGAGGCGGTGGCGGAGAAGAGACAGAAATCTTTAATAAATAAATAAATAAATAAATAAATAAATAGAAAGAAACTTAGTATTGTCAAACCAAACTTTTATTTTTACTTATCTTAGAAGATTTTTATATAATTTTCTATAAATTGAGCAACAGAATTGTTAGAGATCTAGCAGGCTTGTTTTGTTTTTTCATGATTCCAGGATATTTTTTTTTAAAGACAGCTATAGAATAATAGAATTTAAAGTTAATCCACCCCCCCTTTTTTGGATGTGTTGTCCACATACTCATTGGAGCATGGCCAAACTGACACCAGTGGCCAGTCCCTTAAAGAAAACTGCGTCCTTCCCCACCCTCCTGCCAGGGGTTTAGCATCCTTATTTCAGTTTTCAAGGACTCCATTGATTGCTTCCTGTCTGGACTGTTTCTTTCCCTGGGATGGGGAGTTCACAGAAGCCTTCAGTGTCTTTCAGGTTTTGAATCACAGACCTGTGCTTCTAGGGGTGAGTGACTTTGGGTTCTTCCCCACTTGGTTTCCTGGGACTGAGAAGATGACGTGTCCTTGGGATGTGATGAGCTCTGAGTGGGGCTTGGTACATGGAAAGTATTCTGATGTGGAAGACCATCCATTGTTGATGATGAACCCTGACTTATCTGTACATGGATTTGATTCCACCGGCATGTTCTGTAGCTCCATTTTCTCCCATGCCTGGTGATGATGTTATGTTCAGTATGCTACTTCAACATCAATTATACAACAGACACACTGGAATCACCTGCTTAATCGTGTCCTATTGCATCTGAGTTGGACCTTACCCTCATCCAATGGCTCTTGGATTTTCAGAGCAGCTGTGCCCACCCTGTTACCCACTGCATGCATATCATCATATAAATTTAATTTAGTATCATAAATTTAGATTTTGTGTCAAAATTCAAAGGTTAAATGTATAGTCTGTTAAACTTATGGTAAAAAAAGGCATTCCAGGAAAATGAAGACACCATTTGTAATGTGCTTGCTTGTAGCAGAGGTGTTGGGTGTGATTAGTTAGGTTTCATGGAAGCAGGTGATGGGAACCTTTTGGAATTCCTGAATTTACAGGTCTCAAAAGTCCCTTTGCCCTGGGTGAAGTTGAGAAGGAGGAAAAGGTTTCCATAGCTCCACAGCTCCACCTTTGCTTTCTTTCTTTCTTTCTTTCTTTCTTTCTTTCTTTCTTTTGTTCCTTTGGAAAATGTTAAGACTCCAGTCTGAGAGACAGGCTGAGAGTGGGGAAGAAGCCAAATGACCAACAGTAGACATGGCCTTACCCGCAAAGATCAGGCTATAGCAGTGAGCAGTGAGAGCTTTGCTAAGGGTGTCTAATACCTGGCACCTGACTGTGAAATTAGGTATTCTCCCTGTCTGTTACAGCTTCAGCTTGTTTCTGCACTAAGATCTTTAGCCTTCCCCAAAGCATACCCACTGGCACTGGTGGCTGCATATTATGTTCTTAGCTATTCTCGAACCGGTTTCCTTCCCTGTGAAGTTCCCGTGGCTGTTTGTTTTCAGAGTAGGTTTTTCTATGGAACTCTGACTGGTGCTTAAGTTCTCCATCTTCCCATTCCCCACCCTTCAAGCGCTGGGATTATAGAGAGGTGCTACCACCCCCAGCAATGCTCAGTTGTCAGTAACAAGACTAAGATAATTTCACCCTGACTTAACTGTGAATCTGTGCACACAGGGCATGAACGTTTCTCTTTGTTCTCAGTTTGCTTCTCTGGGGGTGACTCATCCGTGCACATAGGTGTGGACCTTTCTGTGCCCCTGTCCCCAGTTTGCTTCTCTGGGGGTGACTCATCCGGGCACATGGGTGTGGACCTTTCTGTGCCCCTGTCCCCAGATTGCTTCTCTGGGGGTGACTCGTCCGTGCACATGGGTGTGGACCTTTCTGTGCCCCTGTCCCCAGATTGCTTCTCTGGGAGTGACTCGTCTGTGCACATAGGCATGGACCTTTCTCTGTCCCTATTCTCAGTTTGCTTCTCTGGGGCTGTATTTCTGCTTGTCATCCCAGCAGTAAATTTCAATGTGATTGAAAAGTGAAAAAAGATAAAGAATTCTGGGCAAGATCTAAAGGTATAACTAAAAGTTTGAACACTGGCCATGGCTAGGAACTCTCTCTAAGCCAGGAAAGTGAGGGTAGGACGCAAGGGAGTCAGGGGCCTTCTGAACCATGTCAAGATAGAGAGGAGGTGTAGAAGTACGGTCTTTGCTTCTGTATTTTAATCTGGAAGCACCAGATGCAACAAGCAATGGAAGTTAAACATGAGTCTAAGTTCTACAGAACGACAAGAGCATGAAGAGTAAGTTGCATCTGGAGTAGTGCCCTGTACAAATGCTTCAGATAGCTTCCTGCTGGAAGATCCTGGGCTTTGCCTCCTTCCATTCATCCATAAGCAAGAAGAATAGACATTTCTGGGACACAGCACGAATGCCAGGGAAATCTGCCCTACTAGAGATGCACAGAATGGTGAAATTATTGATAAAGCTGTCTGTATAATGTTCACGAGCTTGACTACTTTCCACTAAAAATGTAAGTTTTATTTTAGGATTATTTATTTAGGATATCAGCAGGTTGCCTAGAGGACCAAATGCGGCATAATACAGGAAATTCCTTAAAGTGGAGTTGAAAGGTGAAAATGAGTGCGTTGTTATCTCTATGGGAGGGTGCTTCACAACTGTCTAGCCAGTGCTTAGCTTCCATCCACATAGAAAGTTCTGTGTTCTCAGTGGAAAGAGTCTTTCTGGCTTTCTTTTAACCTCTAAATCCTGCGGCTCTGGGAGAAGTCAAAGTTTACTTTAAAATTGTTTTGCTTTTACTTTATGTGCATGAGCGTTTTGCCTACTTGCACAAACATGTGTGTATGCATACATGCCTGATATCTGAAACACCCAGAAGAGAGTTTCGATCTCCTGGAACTGAGTTAAGGCAATTGAGAGCCACCATGTTGGTCCTAGCAGCTGAACTAGGTCCTCTGACAGAGCAGGATGTGCTCTTACGGCATCTGTCCAGACCCATTGATATTATTCATATCAGGGCTGTTCTGACCTCTGCAATCTTCTTTGCTCCACATTTCTGTTCAGTTCACAACATAACCTGGCTGAGCGGGCTTCTTTCTACTTCCTTCCTTGCAATGAATGAAGAGCACTCGGTTAACTGGGATCAAATACTGTCTGTGTGCTACACACTTGCAAGGCATAGAGAGAGACAGCCTTAAGCAGTCAGACAGTGATTTGCTCAAGGTCCAGGGAATTGTGTGGCCAGATGGAACAAGGACGACAAAGCCCCAAACACTCATTTCACCATGTGCAGGAGTAGGGGCATTGCCAGCAGGCTCCAGAATCTCCAGAAGCAGCGTTTCATGTTTAGGTAGAGATTATGTATATCTTTCTGCTTTTCCTCTCTCTTGATCCATATTTGATTGGTAAGTGTTGAACACATACATTACCACTGATATATTCCTGTTAGAGATTCTTGTCTGAAGCATTTAATGATGATCAAAACTTGTTAAGAGTGTTCCACCTTCAGTACCGTAAAAGAAATGATATCTCACGGACATTAAGGGATTGCTCCATGTAGTATTTGATTGTGTATTTTTATATATGACTTTATTTACTTCACACCACTCTTTCATGAGGTAGATAATTTATTTCCACTTAGCACGTGTGAACGCAGATACGTGGAACAGTATGAGCAAGGTCATCATATTTGTGCAGAGCAATCCTATTAAGGTCTCTCCCTGTTTCTTAGCAACACATCTGAAATTCAGATTTAGTAGCCCCACATTCCTCATCCACATTTCTGTAGCTTCCTGTGCTTATTAGAAGCTGAGTCTAGCCCCTTCTCATAGTTTCCGGCTCTGACTTTTTCCAGTTTCATCCCCTGCTCACTCTTGTCTTAAAAGTTATATTCCATCTCACGTACTTATCTTCCCATATAGTCCTATCCTGGCTTTGTCCTGTTTATTTATTTTTCCTGTTACATCCTGTCTTTCTTTTGTTTTTTTCGCTATGTTATCCATTCTGGGACATTTTCTCAAAGATTTAGATCAGTGGAAATGCTCCCTCTTAATGTTCACTTGATATTCAGTGCATCATCAAGAAAAGAGATTCCCAGAGAGGCGATTCAGTGGTTAAGAGCACTGACTGCTTTTCCAGAAACCCCAGCTTCTATTCCCAGCACCCACATGGTAGCTCACAACTGTCTGTAACACCAAGATCTGACACACTCACTCAGATATGCATGCAGGCAAACACCAATACACTTAAAAATAAAAAGTTATTTGTTTTAAAAGAAGAGCTTGCCGTTGGTGGCACGTGCCTTTAATCCCAGCACTCGGGAGGTGGAGGTAGGTGGACCTCTGTGAATTTGTAGGCCAGCCTGGTCTACAAAAGCTCGTTCCGGGTTCCAGGACAGGCACCAAAAGCTACACAGAGAAACCCTGTCACAAACAAAACAGCAGAAAAAAGAAGAAGAGGAGGAGGAGGAGGAGGAAGAGGAAGAAGAAGGAGGAAGAGAAGACGAAGAAGACGAAGAAGAAGACAACGAAGAAGACAACGAAGAAGAAGATGAAGAAGAAGACAACGATGAAGAAGAAGATGAAGAAGACGAAGAAGGAGGAGGAGGAGGAAGAGGAGTAGGAGGAGATTCCCGTACTGCTTGACTAAAGTCACGCCTCAGCACATCCTTCACCAGCCGCTGACTCACCAAGGACCCAAGGCATGGGGACCGCATTGACGGGAAGACTCTGCTTCTCTGCCGCACAGCACAGCAACTGGAAACTCTGGCTCTGGGTTTCAGCTCTGCACATTTTGTTTCTACTCTCTGAACATCAGCTGCCTCGTTTCTAGAATCTTAAAAACTGGAACACCTTTACCATGGTTTCTGTGCAATTTGAGCAGCTTGGTAGATGTAAAATGTGCAACATGGTCTTTCATACTTGTACATAGTCGCTTACAAACATTAATTCCCCTTCAATATCCACCGTCATATTTGTCAGGGATTGTGCCTAAGGCAGCTAAAGCCAGAAGTGTCTTGTTAAGGCTGCAAAGCCTTCAGAGAAATTCTTCTTGCATGTCCTGATTTGCCATTTGCAAGGGTCTGTCAATCCGTTTGGTCAAAACTGAGCAGAAAATATGGCCCCCTACATGGCTCGTATCGTGTGTCATTCATTTTTATGCCCTCTAGTCAATGATTGCTTTCTTTGTGTTTGAGAAAAGACTCTAGGCTTGGAAATGAATTCGGAAGGTTCAGGAAAGCAGTCTGGGTGACAGGAATAGAACCGAGGCTGAGACAAATGACCAGGCTACTTTTGCACTCTCAACCACTAGAACATGCCTTAAAAAAAAAATCTCAGTTCATGTTCTTTCCTGATCCATTCTCTCTCCCAGCTACTGAACTGGAGATGTTCATCACGAAATGCCAGCACCATGCTGTTTGCCTTCCATGTGGGAAAGAGGATCCAAGGAACTGGTGTGGGAGTTTAGATGTAGTTGGCCCCATTTGCTCATAGGAAGTGGTATTACTAGGAGGCATGGCTTTGTTAGAGTGGTCTTGTTGAAGAAAGTAGGTCACTGTGGGGGTGGACTTTTAGGTCTCCTTTGATTAGACTCACTGTGACACTCAGTTCACTTCCTGTTGCCCCGGAATAAAGATGTGGGACTCTCAGCTCCAGCACCATGTCTGCCTGCATGTTGCCATGTCCCACCATGATGATAAGGGACTAAACTTCTGAAACTCTAAGCCAACCCAATTAAATGGTTTTCTTAATAAGAGTTGCTGTGGTTATGGTGTCAGTTCATTTCATAGCAATCCAAATCCTAAGACAGCTAGGACTAGTAATTAAATGATTTAGCAGCATGATTCCAACAGCTAATGCTTGTGTCCTTGCTATGAAAAGTACTTTATATTTCTTATATAGTCACCAATGACAGCCTTCCTGTAAGAAAGAGACCATCTCTATAGAAATGACGAGATTGGGGCTTGAGAACTTAAGGTTTGTTTACAGTCAACAACTGTAAAGAGGCAAACTTAAACCCCTTATGATGATGCATAGCATTTGGGAAACCGACACAGGAAGATTTCCAGAAGCCCGAGGCCATTGTGGGTTGCACAATGAGTTCTTGGCTAGCAGTTATGTAGTGAGGTCCTTTCTTACAAAAGAGGCATAAACTTAACAGTAAACCAGGCTCTGTGACAGAATCCTCTTCTCAAATTCTCCGAACAAACACACGTGCAGGTGAAGCCCTCTGGCACGTACGTGTGGTGTCCTGGTAGATGTGGACTTGAAATGATTACACAAAGCCTTAGGGGAAGCCTGAAATCATAAAGGTTCCCTTTATCACATGTTGACTCTGGCCAGGAAATAGAAATGAAGCCGGCTTGAGGACATTTATTTTTGCCTGTTCAGGAAGACAACAGAGTTCACCCGAGTTCATTTTCACGTGTGACTTTTGCATTAGCATCAAAGACAACTGACATTTTTTTTTTTTTTTTTTTTTTTTTTTTTTTTTATTGATGGCCTTTGAGCTGTCTCAGCTCTCTGAAGCAAAGTGTAATGTGTCCTGCCGGATCTCCTTCTCTTTAGAACTCGTTTCCCAGCTGTGGCTCAGTACTCAGAGAATGTTTCCAATCTCTAGAAAAAATCAGCTCACACCCTCTGCAGATGAGCAAACCTCCTGGCCAGAGCTCAGCTCATTGTCAGGCTGATTTTGCTTCTGGACATCGAGATGCTGGCTGCTTATCAGCCAGAACTCCCGCTCCCTTACCCTGCCCTGTGGAACTGTAAAGATGCCGAGCTTACAACATTATCTTAACTCAAGCCATGGAGCACATTACTCCTTCTATTGTTACTGGGTCATAAATCACTCCCTGGCCTTTCTCCCCTGTCGGGTTTGCACTTAACTATGGAGGGCATGTCTTCTTCGAGAGTCAAACCTTGCTGGCCATGATACACATCTTGTTATCTAATTATCTTGAGAGCAGGGGAAGGATCGGCGTGGTATTTCAGATCAGGTGGGTTGATGTAAAACTAAGGGAGCTGTAACAAAGAAAGGAATTAGAAAGGAAGAGAGCAAGCAGAGAAGCAAGAAGGGGCCAAACAAGGTACAACTCCTTTTTCTGAGACCAAGTGCGAAACTGTAGTTATTTAATAAATATCATTATCTCAGGAAGGAAAAATCCCAAATATGAGGTGCCCTCAACACTACGACTCTGCCCTGTATCCGCCCTCCCTCCTTCTACTTTTTGCTTCCACCGTGTAGAGGCAGACACAGAACTTAGCTTATCAAGCCTGGCAGCATCTATCTTTCCCCAGTGAGTCACCTCCCTAGCCTTTGATGATACATTCTGCACAGGTACTATCCTTTCTGATGAGCAGAATCCTGGAAGAAACTGTAGTCTTTTCTTTGTAATGTGTCCTATTTCTGAGCTATTTCTCCTCCATCATAGTGTCTCATATCACAAACTAAGGCACTGAGATGATGTGGGGCAATGAGACTCAATGGTCTCTCTCACTTGTTTATCCCATATTTTCATCTACCCATTCCTTTAATTGTTATAATCCTGTTAATTCTATTCATAGAACCCACATGTGAAGCCTCTTCTCTTCTTTTCCCTTCTGTCTGCAGTTAGGGCATCTCCCTGTCCCCACTTCTGCTCTCTGCTGACAGGTCACCTGTATTCCTTGTCTAGTAGACCTCCTACCTCTGGGTCTTGGCTGCTCTGTATGCAGTTACCTTCCTATCACTCAATACCGACTGATACCATGGTTTTTATGGTCTCTTCTGGAAGATGGATATCAAGAGAATGGGGTTTTCAGCTTTCTTGCTGAATTCCTAAGGCTGAGAGGACTGCCCCATACACAGCAGGCTTTGGTTGGAGTTTAACAAAGAAGAGTTATCCTACAGGAGCGTTTTTGCCCTTGAGCAGAGTAGCACATTGTGTGTTCTCTGGTTTGCACATCTCCCTTCACAATCCATGTATTCAGAGCTATTTTTTTTGTTTTGAGAAAGAATTTTATTATGCAACCCAGGCTGACCCCAAACCCCAGTTCCTCCTACCTCAGCCTCCCTCATGTTGGGATCATAGGCAGTACCACCACACTCAGGTTTGTGTTGGGAACTTAATTCCTAATGCAACCCCGTCGGGAGGTGCAGCCCACAACAAAGTGGTCATGGCACAAGGGAATCCGTGGCTGTCATGGGAACGGATGAAAGCGACTTTGCCTCCCACCACCAGATGCTATGGTGCAGCCAGAATTCCTTCATCTGCTGCAGACTCCTTGGCTTTTCTCTTCATAGTTTTCCGAGTTGTGACAAACAAACATCTTCTCATAAACACCCGGTGATGAGATAATACAACCCAACACAAAGTCGACTAACAAAGTGCTGAAGAGAAATTGAGAATGGATGCAGGGTCACCTGCAAAGCAACTGAAGTGGCTGGGGACTGCTGTCGATGCCTCCGTGGTGTATGGGGACTTTGACATGAGCGATATCTTTCTTCTACAAACCCCCCATATTAATTAGATGTTTGTTTTTCTAATTCCTTCTTTAAACAAAGCATCACCTGGATTGTCATCTTCAGCAGAGTAATTGCAATCTCCCTTCGCAGTTATCATTAATTAACACACAGATTTCCTTAACTTCCGCCAGCACAGCCCTGATTCTCCCTGCCTTCCCTTTCTCTCAGTTTCTACAGTTATTTGGCAAAGCTGTGGCGGTGGCTGCATGTCTTATCTCAAGCCCCATGCATCTCAGGCTGGAGGGTATCCCAGAGATTCAGTTGGAGGGGACTCTTTGAATGTTCCAGTTGTCTTTGGAGTGGATCTCCATGCTTTATTTTATTTTATTTTTTTATTTCCAGTGCCTTACATCCCATATAAGAGAAAAACAAAAGAGAAAAACCCATTTTAATGTTCTGATTTTTTTATCATGCTAACACTTGTCATATCATAACTTCCCTGAACATCCTTTCATTTATTTTATCTATTCCTTTAATTACGTGCAGACATGACGGAGCCATATCTCAATGCCACTTGAATGGGAAGTATTGATGTCTGTGGTCGCATCCTGCTGGGAAAATTTTAATTATGTTCCACATATCTCCAGCCCGACTAGCTCAGCGGTAATCTGTGATGCTGTCTCTTCCTCTCTGCTTCCTTCTCACTGTTATTGGAGGATTTTTCATTCATATGTTTAGTCATGTGACTCACCATTGGCAAGACTCGTCACATGACTTGCTGTAGTTAACAGCCTCTGAATGAATAGCATGTTGGGTATGTCCAGGGAGGGGCGTGAAGGTATCTATTCCATGGTGCTGCAGAAGCGTATCCTCTAAGGGCTATTCTCTCACTGTGAGGTTGAGAACAGAAAGCTGTGCCAAGCCCAGTCATAGTGACTCACAGTAGAACCTGACCCAGCTTGCAAGAAACAAGGGCCCCTTACTGTGTGTCACTGAGAATGCTGGATTGTTCGGTAACAGAGCAGACCATGAGTGACAGAGATATGGTAGTGCCTCGTATAAGAAGGGAATGTGCTCGGAGGAATATTTTCCTGGATGGTCTTCTCACTATGGTGACGTCAGAGAGTGTTCACGGAAGCGGAGGTGGGGAAGATGAATGTTTCCATGTGATACCAATATAGGAGGCTGCTGGCGTATCTCACCCTACTGTTAATGGCAAACTTGCTTTTCTTACAAGTATAGATGCATTCTACAGTAATTATCTGAACGCTATAGTTTAGTAAAGTCACAAGCTACTGCTATATTTGTTTACTGCTAGGTGTTCCACTCTGCACATAACTGTATGCAGTATGCTTTGTGTGTGTGTGTGTGTGTGTGTGTGTGTGTGTGTGTGTGTGTAGGTGAACAGGTATGTTTTGGTGTATATACTTGTGCATGGAGCATCAGCTATCAGTCCTATCTTGATCCATTCATCGAGTTCACCAAGGCAAGAATTTCTGGGGATCCCCTTCTCTCCACTCTCTGAGCACTGGGTTATTACTGTGCCTCACCACTCCCTGCACTGTGTTTTTAGTGCGGTTTTGGGGACATGAACTCAGTTCTTCATGCTTGCAAGGCAGGCAGCTTCCCAGCGGAGCTGTCCAGCCCCTGTGTTGCTTCCTAGTCCACACTGGCCATTCAGTAGATGTGATTGCATCAGGATCACCCAGACGGTGAGAAATGTGCTGTGTGGTAACACCGTGTAGGCACTGATGTTAATAGGTGAGGGCGTGGTTAATCCCACTGCTATCATACCGAGCCACCATGAAATGGGCAACCTGTTACTGACCAAAAATTTGTTATGTAACATGCAACTATACAAAGTTCTACAAGAAATCTCAAAGTTAACAAGACATAAGACATGAAGACCTGCCTTTTATGCAGTACAGAAGTTGCCACATGGCCTCATACCCCAAACCTTCTCTCAGAAAGAGACTCTAGTGTTTCATTTATATTTATATTTATGTTAATATTTATACATCACATTTATAAGCCAGTACTCGGAGAGTGGAGGGAAGTACATTCCCAGCAAGTCTTGCCTAAGTGGTGAACTTTCGATGAATAATTCAAGCTCCTAGCTGCCTCATCAACCATCAAGAACTTTGAAATGATCTAAATGATACTGCACAACGCTGCTGAGTTAGGGACAGTGTGTGAACTGTGCCTATCTGACGAGAGAGTATAATTCCTCTTCAGTTAAACACCTTCCACATAAATTCAGTCCTTTCACCAGGAGGCTTCTTACTCCCAGACATATAAAACCATTATCACTTGCCTTCAATAAAAGGTCATGCTGCAGAAATGCAGGTTGCAGAAAACAAACATTAGCACTGCTTCACAAGACTACTAATATATGTTTTTCTATTATCTTTTATTAATAAGAATTATTAATTTATAGTGAGCTGAGACCCTTTATTATTATTATTATTAGATGGATGAAAAGAGAACTCTGAGAAAGGTGAATCAGTCACTGTGTGATTCAGGGATGTTCAATTCTGTCTGCTGTTTTAATGGACCTCCTAGAAGACACACACTCCAAGCAGACTAGGTTCCATAAGGAAGGCATTTCTGCTAATAAATTACCAATAACTGAGATTATTATGGTGGTTTTGTGGATGTTGACTTTGGTGTGCAAATGGTGACATTTCAGTCCCCACTTTCATACCAATCCACACAGTCCCATCTTTTCTGCAGTAAAAATCCCAAGGCATTCAACCCGACCTTATATGCCAGGGTTACCGTAGCCTTCTCTTTACCCCAATCCCCTGCTGTGGTGGTTTGAATGAAAATGCCCCTCATAGGCTCATATATCTATCTGCATGCTTAGTCCACAGCTGACAAACTGTTTGAAAAGGATTGGAGATGCTGCCTTGGGGCAGGGTGCATGGCCTTGTAGAAGAAAGCATGGCATTGTTGGAGGAGGTATGTCCTTGGGTGTGAGCTTTGAGGTTTCAAAAGTCCATTGCAAGCCCAGTGTCTCTGTCTCTACATGATGCCTGCGGATCAGAATATGGGTCTCAGCTACTTCTCCAGCACCTTGCCTGCATGTCTGTAATGATGAGGTGAGCAGGCCTGCTTTTCGTCCTGACCTGCTCCTGCACAGCTAGCTTAGCCCCGGAATAATAACACAGAAACTGTATTCATTCAGACACTGCCTGGCCTATTAGTTCTAACCTCTTATTGGCTAACTCTCACATCTTAATCAACCCATTTCTAATAGATCTGTGTATCACCACATGCCTGTGGCTTTCCAGCAAGATTCTAGCCTACGTCAATCTTGGGCAGGAGAGTCATGGTGTCTGCCACACTGCCTTCTACCCAGCATCCTGTTCTATCTACTCTGCCTATCTAATTTTCTATCCTATCAAAAGGCCAAGGCAGTTTCTTTATTTAACCAATGAAATCAACACAAAACAGAAGACCCTCCTACATCTTGTCTGCCACCATCCTCCGCACCATGGCTCTGATGTACTAGTAACTGAGGCTGTAAGCCAGCCCCCAGTTAAATGCTTCGTGTTAGAAGACTTGCCTTAGCCGTGATGTCTCCACACAGCAACAGAACACTAACTACGATACCTGTCTTGCGCACTCCTGCCCTTAGTAAGCTTCTTCAGTCTTATGCAGAATGAACAGAACTAATGTTTGAACACTATAATTGATCAGAAAACTTAAAATCCTTCATTTTTCTTTCTTGAGGTCTCTCAAGTTTAATTAGGTGATTACAGGAATATTTGGAATAGAGCATATGTTTAACAGCTATCTCCCGGTATAACTGCTAGAATCCTCTTTCTGAGGTAAAATGAGAGAAGTGCTGGTGTTTTTGTTTCTGGCTTGGGAATCGGCAGTGCTTAAACTGAGGCAACCCCAGGGTTTTGTTTTTTAACTGCTCCACCAGGAAGGAGGAGATCCACATTGGTCTTCCCACCTTCAGCCTCCTGAGCCCATTCAGATACAAATGTAAATTAGTGGGCTGAAAATTGTTGGCAGCAGGATCTGCCTGTGTAAAGAGAGGGAGAAAGGAGAATTACCGTGCCTGGGTGGAATAGACTGACTGTTATTTGGACAGATAGATCTGCTTCTAAGTGGAGCTATTAGGCTGTCCATTCAGGCTGACAGTGCTGGCCATGGATGTGCTCAATTGTCATGCTTTTCAGATAAAAACTCCTGAGC
This sequence comes from Microtus oregoni, assembly GCF_018167655.1. Lineage (NCBI taxonomy): Eukaryota > Metazoa > Chordata > Mammalia > Rodentia > Cricetidae > Microtus > Microtus oregoni. The sequence goes on from NW_024543059.1 coordinate 39,848,419, forward strand.
AGAATTTCCTCCTTTGACCTAAAACAGCATCCTACCTCACTTGGCTACTGGAGCCAAACCTGGTTTTAAAGTACACTCAGTCCTGGCTCCTGGGTACTGGGAAGGAGGCAGTTATGCCCTACCATGAACTGATCAGTTTTATGGGAATGAAACTAGCTAGTCCTACTGGGGATGGAAGAAGCCATGTCATTGTAACATCCTGACGGCCACTCCCTCACATGCATCCTAGTCTGTCGGTAGTGTTTTTATCCATAGATGAAGTGGGTAGACCTGAATGAGGAGACTATCCCTTAAACAAATGTTTACTCTTTTTCCTTTAATTCTCGATCCCAGATTCATTTCCATCTCCAGGTTATATTTATATGGTCTTAGCCAAATGAACTCTCAGAATCAGTTTATTCCTCCATGAAATGGGGATTTACAGCATCTCCCTCCAAAGTCCATTGCTAATATGTACAAAGTGGCAGAAGGGTCTCCTCTAGCCTGCTTAGCACATAGTAAATGATCAGTTAATGATATGTTCAGGCTAGTCATTATAGTACAGTATACTGTAAAAGAGACCCCATCGTCAGTGAATCCCCTGTGAAGCTGTCTTTCAAAGAGCCAGCTCACGAAGGAAGCTTCGTGAAGGTACTGGGCACGTGATTTATCATCTCTTGTCAAATATAACTGAATGACTGCTGAAGTGAGCTCAGGGACGAGCAGTGAGCACGATAAAGCCTCTGTGAGGTCAGTCCTCCAATGAGAAGGTTGGAGCAGACAGGATCTCTTATCCAGGCAGGTGAAGATTGTCATCTGACTTAATAATGATCGTCCAGCATGACTGATGCTCATAACTGGAGGAGGGATGAAAGGGATCCTTTACAGTGGAAATGCACCACAGCCCTCTTCAAAGACCTGCTGGATGCTCCCTAAATGCCCAGGAGATGACACAGGTTCCCAGGGCCAACAGCAGAAGACACTCAAGTGGGAGCCAAGGAGAAAACTCGTCTCTGTGTGTGTGCGCCCTTGTCAGGGGCAAGGTCTAGATGGGAGGTATCTGGGTAGCTTTGGGATTACTCTTTCTGGTGGACACCTCTGCTACAGATGGTGGGAACACTACCTGTTAATCAAGGACATACTTCTAATACCGCAAGCAGTATTTGACTTTCTAGAAATTATGTGTGTTTGTGCCCTCACACACATGCATGCGTCATATATATCAGGGTATATATGAATATTGCACAGACATATTTATGTATATATACATATGATATATCATATGCATATAATGAGAGAGTGTGTGTACCTTAGCTAACTTCTCTGGAGGCATGCTTGCTCCTGTCTATAGATCCTCAGGGGAACAAGGCAGAGAAGGCTTGAATCTAATCACTATCATTTCCAACTTGAGAAACCCCAAGGAAGCTGAGTCTTTCTGTGCTGCTTTGTTAACTAGTCCACATTCATTTTGGAGAATAATAGAAATTCATTTTATTTAATTTAAACAAAACAGGGGCTTGTCAAGTGTGAATTAAGTAGTTCACAGAATTATAAGAAAGATTAAAAGCTATTTTTTTTATCAGAAATCAGAGTAGCTAGTGCCAAGGGGTGACCTTTCTGGTGAGAGACTGTTCCAGTTCCAGCTCTACTGCTAAAAAACATTTGCTGCCCCAATGCATGATGGGACCAATGGTCATGAAGGACCTCCTATAGGCATCATGGTTTAAACTATTCTGAAAACATGTTTTAAACCTTTTTAGTCGAGTGCTGCCATAGCCATGCAGGTAACACCTGTTCTCAACAGATAGCACCATTATGACATCCTCCATGGCAGGGAAGAATGTTGGGTGCCCATCAGCTGGAGGGTCACACATCCCCTGTAGTATTTTTCCCTTTTAGAGATGCTTCCATGCTGGCTCTTTGAAATAACTAGCAGAGTACCTAAATTAAAAGAAGCCTGCACCAAATCATCCATATCCAAAAGTAGCTGTCAGAACCCTGCAGTGGACAGGACATGAAAAGGCCATTTTCCGTAGGCTATACCCAAATTGCCCTCAAGGGTCTGGAGCTACCAGCTTGAGGAATGGTTCTTGGGAATTTGATATTACTTCTGTGGTAGATATTGCTTGGGAGCAGTTTATTGCTGCAGAATAGCACAGCATGTCCTTATCTGAGGAACCTGGTATTCTTAAAGGCTTATCACTGTAATGAAAACCAAACAAAGATGTCACATAACCTTTAAACAACCAAAACTTCAGCTCATGAATATATGGAAATACGTTTGTTAAACAGTGGGTGGCTCTACGATCATTCGAGCTTGGCTTCCCTGTTCCTAGTAGGTGGTATACATCGATGCCTCACACTGATGACATTGGAAGACTGTAACACGTACCAAGTCATGGCTGTTCTATGGTCACAGCCTAGGAAACAGCCATGTTCTTCCATTCCTGGACTAATTCTGTCTTAATTTTCTGTTGCTGGGAAAAAATACCATGATCAAGGCACCTTATACAATGAAGGGTTAAACTGGAGTTATGGTTTTAGAGGGCGAGAGTCTATAATGGTGAGTGGGATGGGTGGAAAGAAAAGACATGGCAGCAGGAATGACTGAGAGCTCACATGCTGATCTGAAAGAAGAGAAGAGGAAAGAAGGAAGGAGGGAGAGAGGAAGAGAGGAAGGGAGGGAGGAAGAGAGAGGGGGAGAGAGAGAGACAGAGACAGAGACAGACACTGAGAATTGCACCAGAATTTCAAAAACCCAATGACTATCTCCCTAATGACAAACCTATTCCAACATGACCACACCTCAATCTATGGGGTACATTTTCATTTAAACTACCTTGGCAGTAAAGTGCTTTTTGTTGCTATTTAAGAACTTCCCATTTTAATTGAGATTGAATTACCAGGAGACCAAATCAATCACTTCAGAATGTGTGGCATTAGAAAGGTGAGCCCAGTGTGTTCTGGTCACCAAAAAGATAGAGAACGATGTTGTTTGAAACACATATCAACAGATACTGCATGTAAAGCACACATTTAACAAGCCACTTTAATGAGCTGTCGGGCGACTCATGATAACCCAGTGAGTTTGGTCTCCCAAGCAAATGACCTTAAAATCCAATCTGAGACAGAGGTGTTTTTGTGTTTACTTTTGAATTATAATTATTTTAACTTGTAAGTGTATATGAAATTGTTATTAGCCTGGCAGGGTGGTTCATGCTGACGTGGGAGAGTCACCATGATTTTTGAGTCCAGCTTGAGTTACACAGTAAGTTCCAGGTCAGCCTGGACTACTTCGTAAGACCCTATCTCTAACAAACAAAAACCAATTATATTATAAACATATGGTTATTGGTCCAAGATTTTTTCTAAAAAAATATTTATATCTTTGGGGGTTAGTCAAAAGTAAATATAATTTCTAAGGAAAGATTTTAAATTATAGTTAGGAATTTTTCTATAGAATATGCATTGAACTGTTTAATTGTTTAAATAGCCAGTTAGTTAGCATGGAGAGCAGATACAAGTAAAATAAGGCAAATAGAAAGTGGAATATTGTATTTTTTTGTACAATGTAAAGTAACAAGAAAAATAAAATTAGTGTATATGCACACAAACACATAACAAATATGATCTATATCATATATACATCATATACCCTTATTAAAATGCATATAAATGTGACAATAATGACTATCACATGGAATTGGATTCAAGAGCAAGATTTTAGCCATAGCTTATTTTTTTACATAAATTTCTGAGTTTATCATGTCTTATAGGCTTGTCTACAGTCCAATCTTATAGAGGAAATTTCTTAATTGAGAGTTCCTCCCCTAAGATGACTTTAGCCTGTCAAGTTGGTATAAATTAGCCAACACAACTTGGAACTATTGTTAAATTTTATAAAATATCTTTTAAGACTCTACTCTTTTAAAACCATAATATATTATCTGTATACATGAGCATTGAAATGAATAAAATATTTTAATGCATATTGAATGAACATTGATATACATGAATGTTTATTTAATTCAACAAATAAAAGAACATATTTCTCATCATTTAGAGTTCCATAGTCAGGCCAGAATTAAAAGCAGTGGTGGCACACCCTTTTAATCCCAGCACTCATGAGGAAGAGGAAGGTGGATCTTTATGGGTTTGAGGCCAGCCTAGTCTACAAGAGCTAGTTCCAGGACAGGTTCCAAAGCTACAGAGAAACCCTGTCTCAAAAAAAATTTCCATATTCAGCTTCCTGGTTGTATGTTTCTATTTAGGTCTACCTTTGTACATAAATCCTTATAGCTTTTTTAAATTATTTTTTCAACTATGCACACACACACACACACTTACAAAAATGCTCACGCACAAAATAAAGTATAATATTCAAGTGTGTGTGTGTGTGTGTGTGTATAGTATAAACACACTCATATATTTCCTTAAACAAATTCTTCATGGCTCTCCTAATTTTTGAGCCTCATGAAAATAGTGTAACATAATTTGAAAATTGAACATGTTCACATTCTGTAGATGTAGACTTCATCCCTGCTATAGATCAAGATTCATCCATGTATAGTTATACACTATCATTTCAGATACATATCTATTTAAGTTAATAATTTAAGGTCTAATAATATATTTTAAGTGTTTTGTGAATTATTGAACTTGAAAACAATAAACATAGTTTTGTTTCTAGTTTTCTGCCAGTCAACATATGGGTTATTTCTACTTTTAATTTGTAGGAAATTCTACAACTAATTTCCCTGTATGTGTCCCCATGTGCAGTCTTTGTAAGAATTTCTTCAGAGTGATGCCAAGGGCTCTTGCTTGCATCACAGATAATGGCTATGTCCATCTTTTGAGATTTGGCGAATTGCTACCCAGGGAATTGACCACATTCACAGCATTGTTTAAGAGCTACTCTTCCATAGATTTTGCTGTACTTGTTGGCTGTTCTGACTTCTTTCAGTCTGATATATGTGCACCTGCTCTTTGTTTATTTGAATTACTCTGATCGTTGGGGAGGGTGAGCATATTTTAATCTATTTACTGTTCATTATTTTATTTCCGACTCCTATTTTCTGCTTGTATTTACATTATTCCATCAGTAGTTTTCATTGTTGAATAGAGCTTCTATTTGCATACTGAGTGCCAATCCTTTGCCCTGTATTCCTTTCTCAGTCTGTTCTATGTTCTGGAATGTTGCTAATTAATATAATTTTTCTTTTGCCTAAGTTTTGGTACTGCATGCTATTTCAAAATTGTCTCTTATATGATATCCTAAACTTAGGATGTCACCTTTTCTGAATTTTGCACAAGTTTGTATTTTTTACTGAGGTGTCTAATGAAAGCATAACTTACTTTTGTAGATCCTGTGAGAGAAGAATCTTCATTTGTTTTTCCCTATAGTGGTGCAGTCTCTCTAACTGTCCTTTATGATTGGCCCTGCCCACACCTCTATTAATAGTACTTTTAAGTAAATGACTCAGTTTAGTCAGGTGTTCAATGGGGTCTTCAGTCTGTCTGCCGTCTATGTACAATAGCATGCTGTGCTGCTTTTTATGTTTTCGAAAAACTTTATATTCTCTTTGAAAAAACTCCTCCTTCTCTTCTTCAGAGATTTCCCTTTGGCTTTTCCAGAAAGGCAGGTCCAGTTATTGTGATGTCCAGTCACCGTACCTCAGTGTTCAGAATCATCACTGTGATTTGTTAAAATATCAGGGGGAATCCTATGCATTGATTATAAAAGTGAGAAACATCCCAATTATGGGGTGACAGCAGACTAACTATTCTGGTTCTCATCTTGTTCTTGAAGACAAAAAATAGCAGGTTCTTTGATGGACCCTTTCCGGATTGAACAACTTTCTCCCTGTGATATCAAGGGTCCTTGAGTGCAAGCGTTCCGTAGAAAGACTAATATTATCCTTACTCCAGTGATAACCCACACTATCTAAGAGTATTTCATAATCAAAATGTGAGGCTGCCTGTTTAGTTTAAAAGCTGGGCTTTGGCCTGGCTTATTGACATTTTCCAGACGCTACCTGATTGTCATAACGAGGGCTGCATTCCTCAGAAGATGCAGGTCATTAGTCTGGAGTTGAAAGAAGAGGTGACTCATGCATGTGTTGTAATCTCCTATTTCAGATTCAAGGTGATGAAAGTTTATTGCTTCTATCATCTGAAAGGCAGATGTGCTACACATTCAGGATGATATAAAAGTATTTTCTTTTTTTTATTGTATCTGGATCATCTACTGCAACTTGGCAAGAACACACCACCTTCCACACTGTATAAAACCTGAGATCTTGTCTGCTCTGATTATTGTTACTCGTGCCCCTGCAGCAGATTTCGCCATAGTGATGATTTTAATAACTACCTCGTGTTGTTTCTGAGCTCCCTCTTAGTGCTGGATCCATTCAGTCTCTTTACTATGCCCCTCACCTTCTATACCTTGCATTTGGGAGTGTATGATTTGTGAATAGTTCATTGCATTTCAATCTTTTGTTTCCTTAAAATGTTAATAAACAACTAGACCAATAATTCCCAATAATTCTATTTTGTAATCATGTAATCTCAGTAATTGTGGGCAGTTCTTGCTTGCTTCTTTTTGTTCTTGTTTACTGAAGCCCTGCTCTGTGTCTAACACATAGCATTGTCCTACTTATCTCTGTCCACAGTGTAGTCTTATATGCAATCACACAGGATTATGCTGCTACTAGGATTGTTGGACGATTTAGTTAAGCTATTATGTTTGCAAGTGCAGTATACACTCTATACACAGTGAATTTTCAGACAACTCTCTCCTTTCTATTCTGTCCCACACACTGTCCCCTGCACTGTCAGAGGACAAACATGAGTGCTTCCCTCATGCGTCATGTCTAAACAGGGAAGAATTAGCACGTCTGCTTTCTGAATTCCCGCAGTGTGTGGTCTAGTGTCTACAAATTACCACAAATTTCAGCATTCTGTTTGTTTCATGGGGCAGCTATTGACTGTAACTGACCTGACAATTGCTTATCATCTTTGACAGCTTACTGTCTATAGGCATTTTTGTGTCGTGATGACCTAACATTGAAATTCATTAAATACAATCGGTGCTGTCCCTGCCACGTCTGTACTTATATGTGCATGTATTTGTGGCCTTTCTTACTGATAAAGATATCAGAAACATCTTACTTTGGAATGGTAATTCTTGCTTTTGGTTTATTTAAATTTGAAATTTGATGCATATTCCTCTATTGTTTGGCTCTTACTGCAAGTATTTGGAGACCTACGGGTCGACACTAGCAAATTACTGTGCAGGTGTTTCTCCTGTGACTTTATGCTTGCTATTTGAAGTTTAGGTCACAACATTTATAAGCTAGGTTTTTTGCTTTTGGTTTGTTATTGTTTAGTTGGTTTTTTTTCTTCCTTGCAACAGGATTTCACGTAGCTCAAACTAACCTTGAACTCACTTTATAATTAAGGCTAAGCTCGAATCCTGGTTCTCCCTCCCCTCAAGTGCTAGCATTATAGATATGCCACCGCATCGGCTTTCTCACAAACTGTGCTAATCTGCTTGTTACATCCCAGAGCTTGCCTCTACTCATCAGAGACCACTGCAGCATCCTTTCTTTAGTGTCACCTGCATATTTCATCAGTGATGATGCGTGGGGAAAATCTTCCTCCAGGGACAGACAGACATGGGATGTTGTGTCCGAATGTTGCCATGCTATATACGTTACAAGGATTTAAACGTGTTTGTCTTACCTGCCTTAACTCCTGAAGTTAAGTTTGTGTGATATGGTGTTATAGGGTAGCTTAGAATTTTGCTCTGTGTCCTTAGCTCGTCATTCATAGCAATTAAGGCTTGCTTGTGATGGATTAAATGGAACAATTACAGCTACCATTTAATACAGAGCTTGTGAGTTTATAAATAGTTTCCTCACTGTATGTTCCTTTTTGCCAAGATTGTGTGCTTTCCTCTGAAGTCTCCAAACACATACTCTCTTCCACCAACAGCACCAGACAAAGCTATCCAGGACTCCTGGTTCTTGGCTTTGATAAAAGGTATCCTAGTTTGGAAAGTCTCTGTCGTTATGTATATGATGATGGTTCTGTATCACCACTAAACTCACAAAGAACTTATAAACCAAATGCTTATGAGTACTGTGTGCATATATGTGAATCCATGTATTATGTAGGAGTGCATGCATGTGTGCTTATATATGTGTTGTATGGGTGTACCCACATGTGTGCATATCTGTATCTTGTGTATGTAAGCATGCAGGTGGAATTCTGAGGTCCAGACCATCCCTCCCTTAGCTTTCCACTTCACTGTCTGATGAACATTGTAGATTTGACACCTGTGTCATGTTAATTCATATTGATCATGAATGTTATAGATAAGGTGGAATGATCCATTGATACCACCGTTAATATGTGCAGGAGAGTTCTACATACATCGGGGGTCACAGGATGGGGTGGCTATGCAAACTGTGATATGTTCTAAAACTTTATTCTTCCCTTGTCCCACTCTTACCCTTCTTGGGGAGCTCTCAGGTTCCAGGAAACATTGCTTTTCATTTTGAGTAATGTATATATCCAATCATTTGAAAGGTATTCTCAACGGGCAAGCCCTATAAATAATGTCAAAGCAGACCACCCACCAGTTTTTCTGAGTCTCCATACACTTAACTCATCCAGCTATTAACCTTAGATTTTATGTCTAGTCAGTAATTCTTGGTTCTGCTGTACATTTTTCTTTTTCTTTCTTTAAACATCCCAGATTCTCCTTAATTTAACCTTGATGCATTGATTACTAGAATGTCACTGGGGTATACATTTGGCATCCCTCTCTACTTTTGGCTCCTGGAACTACTGAGCTGAATTCTCAATAGCACGTATGTTTTTATTCTTGCCAAAGCTGGCTTAAATTTGTGAATAACTCAAGGCTGTTTTCTTCCTCCAGTTGGAAGAATGCTGGATCACTAAGACCTCTGTGAGAGCCAGGACCTCATTTGCCCTTCAGAACAGTCTCACAGGTGCCCAACAAATATTTTGACATGATTAGTTGGCAGCTAGGTGGTTTTCCTGGAATATTTCAAACTTGTGATGACCATCATAATAATACCTCAAATTTTTCAAAGGCTTTGGGGTCACAAGTGAATTTCTATCTATCACCTGCTGTAAACCAAGCAAGCATTATCATCTTGTGTCCTTAGGAGGAGGTTACTAAACCAGAATGGGCTGGAAGTTAATAATTTTGATCACAAGTATGATTACATCCTCCACTTATATAGTTTCTCCTACCATTTGATTATAAGTTTTGTACGCAATTAAATAAACTCATAGGGAGGCCATTGTAATTTTTATCTTAATCAACTTCATGCTTACCATGACGTACCTATAATGAGATTTGACAAGTTCAATATTTACGTTTCTGTAGTTCTTCTGACCATGTGGACTTGGTCATTTTCTTTCTTTTCCTCTGACCCTTAGAAAGCATGTTTCTGTTCTCACTTTGTTTTCAATGAGTTTTTCTCTGTCTTAAATTCATCCATTCTTTAGCTCAATGTAGAGACGATAGAACTGCCTCACTGCCTCTCCGTCCTGCTCTCATTTGACTCCCTTTCCCCGGCTTTTCTGTGCCCCTTAGCTATCACTCAATGCCACTGCGTCTGAGCTAGGGATATTCCAGGCAAGAATTGTGCAAGAAGTCTGTGGCCTCACATCGTAGGCAATAAATACTCCAGTCAGCTTCCTTCTTCTCTTCCTTTACTCCGAACGTCAATGAGGATAAGTGCTGGGTTCAGCTGACCACCTAGAAAGGAGAGGTCTGTTTCTTTTTTACCTAGAATATTTTTGTGAGACCAAGCATGGTATACACCTCAGCTAAACCTGAGGCTCTCATGGGCAGTCATCAATCCACATCCACGTTTCTTTTCTCTCACTGCCTTTTAAGGCCCCAGAAGGTTCGCATCATAGTGCCCTTGAAGCTATCATGCAGCCTGGGGGAAATTCTGCCCTATGAGATATGATATAGTCACCATCAAGACACTAATCTATGGATTTACCAGCAGTGGTGACCTCATGTACCTGTTACCAGAGGAGCAGTTTAGAAGATCTACCTGGCAAAACCTTTTGTGAATTCTCACTATTCACACCGTGGTGTGCAAACATGCGTGAATGTAAGTTGGTTTGTAAAATGGTCCCACTGAGTCTATGTCCTTATCCTTCCCTCATCCTACTCTTCCATGAGCCGTGCACCGCACCTGTACAAAGTATTTCTGTGTTCCCTGGCTGTTCCACATTTTATCACGCCTCTTTGTTGTACCATGCATTTCTTTACCTCCAGTTGTCTGACAAAAACGATAGCCTCCTTGTAGGACTCACCTGTGGAATTTCGCTTGAACACCTACTGTAATCGCATGTAACATTTGTGTTATTATAATAATTCCCATTTTCTCTCTGCCAGTCCATGGAATCTCAGTCATGGGAAACATGTTTTTCCCCTGAATCTTTTCTTCTGATTCCTGGCTCAGAGTGCCCCCTCAGCAAATGATTGATGGATGGATGGGCATAAGAATGCCAAGGGTTTCCCCTGATGCACAACCAGTGTCCAACAAACATCTGCTCGGTAGAGCAAGCCAGAATCTCATAACACGAGCATCCTGATGTGAGGAGACAGGCCGAACACTAACGAAAAAGTCACGTTGTGAGTTTGTTAAAAATGCATTTTCATAAATTATGCGTACCTTATAAAATAATGATATTTTGTGAAGGTCAGCGCCAAAAAGTAGGCTGGGTTATTAGCCCTTAAAGAATTTCCCATTTGAACACCTTTTGCTGAATCTATGAGTTTATTCTGCCATTTTCAAAACTCTCAGAAAACCTGGTAACAGTGATGAAGAGGTTCAGAGCCATCTGTGAGCTGATACCCGGCAAGCATCGCTGCAGACATACCCAACACTCCCTTAGCACACCAACCATCAAGTCTATGGCACTCAACCCTGGCCATTGTGATGTGTCCATGACTTTCTGTCCTAAAGACACTTAAGACATAATATTGTAAAGTAAAAATGTAAGGACCGCCACTCTTACATGGTAGAAGCTGCCTTGTAAGATTATCAGAGAAGGATCTGGAATAAATGACTTTAATTAGCTTTGATGTGATGTTACTCTGAGAATGGGACTTGCCTTTTCTCATCTGTAAAATGGGAAGAATCATGTTATACAGTTGACAAAAGACTGCAAAGCCTGTGAAGTAATAGTTATTATGTCAAAAGATGTACCAGTTTTCAATTCTTTGAGTCCCAAAGCCCTAGAAGTGGATGTCACTTCCAATCTCAATGTATCACAGGCAGTGACATGTACTTCCCTGCCCTGGGGAGATAGCAGGGTCAGTATATACTTGATGAATAAATGCCAAGTCTTAGTGCCACAGTCAGAGACACCACAGACCTTCTCCTCTTTACATCCTAGAAGGCCCTCGCAGTTCTTTCACTGTGCATTTGTCATTCTCTCTGGCTAAAAAGAGAGATAACTTGCCTCCTTAGAACAGTAGACAGTGCATCAGTCTCATAAAAGAAGAGATAAATATGCAGAGGATAGACACAGCTCATCATATACTGAAGACACATTATTTCTAAGCTCTCCATTGGATCTCTTTATATTTTTATCCTTCAGCCTACCCATATAACTGTTTATCAAAACTCTCTGAGTAAACGTTAAAACTCACAATATGATAGGAATCACAAAATGCTTAAGAATGCATCTGAGTAGAAGCAGAGTCAGAATTCTAACTCAACACTGGAAACTCAGTCCATGAAATCAAAATGAGTGGACAAACTTTAACAACATACAACTTTAGAAGCTTCTTTAGTATTGGGAAACACATGGCAATGCAGGAGGCTCATAATGCTCCCAAATAGTTATGGCCAGAAGAATCTCACCTAGCTTGTTATAGACAAACTATCAAAGGAGCAACAGAGAAAAAAATTCTTAAATTTGCAGAAATGCCAAGTCACAAAACAATACACCAAGTTGATTGGCAACAGATTTCTTAGCATGAACATTACAGGTCAGGAGGAAATAGAATGGCACATTCCAAAATCAGAAAGAAGGTAATTGTCTTCAAAGGATATTATACCCAGCAAAACTATCCTTCAGGGATGAAAGAGAAATAGATTTTACAAGATATACAAAACCTAAGAGATCTCATTACCATCAGAACAGCTTTATAGAAGATTCTTAAGATAGTCTAGCATTCAAAATGGAATAAATACAATTATGATTATTAATACATAATAAGTTGTAAATATTACTAGTAAAAGGTACACAAGAGATAAATAGAAAATAATTAAACCTGATCCACATAGTAAGTCAACAATCACAAAGATGAACAATAAGATAGGAAGACTAAAATAAGCAATATTCAAAACAAACATGGAATTGAACAAAATAACAAGAACCATTATTATATATCTCTCATAACTTTAAATATAAATGGACCAAACATCCCCAAATAAAAAGATATAGACTGGTTTACTATGTTAGTTACTTTTCTCATTTACATGAGCAAATGACTTGATAAGAAGTAACATGGGGGCGGGGGAGAAGGTGAGGGGACTTATCCTAGCACATAGTTTAAAGAGATATAGTCGACTGTTGTGGAGAAGGCCTGGCAATGAGCATTCTCTGTGGTAATGCATCCATGAGATGACTTGCTTATATATCAGAAGATCAGGAGGCAGACAGCTATGGCCAGAATTAGGCTAGGCTAGAGCCATATTGGCATTCCCCTAAAGCCCTATATCTGCCATCTAGTCACAGTCTAAGGGTTTTAATCCTCCCAAGGAGTACCAGACCAACTTCTCAAACCCACGAGCCTATCGAGGACATTGCACATGCAAACCACAATGCTGAGTGGATGGCTACAAAGGTAAGATACAGTGATATGTTGCCTATAAGAAATTCACTTCTAAATTAAGTACATGAAGATATAATTTTGTGAAAGTAGAAAAACTGCAAGCCTTACCAAAAGCAAGACAGAGAAACTAGTAGATCAGACAGAACAGAATTAAAGACAAGAATGATAAAAATAAATAGAGGATATTCCTCTTATTTCTGCTTCTACTCCCTCACCATTTTCCCTCCTACTAAGAAATGCATTTTCAAATAATGTTTGTACTTATATTACGTTATGCTCTGGAGCATGCTAATCTAAAAATTCAAGATGATGTTAAGGTTTTATCCCCATGCACATGCATACTCCAATCTCAGAATTCATAAATACAAGGAAGAACAGTTTGAATACCTTATGAAAATAACGTGCTGATCTTTCTAAAATATTCTTAGAAATAGATAAACTGCCCCTCAGTTCCACTTAACTGCATTTACAAAAGTGTTGTAAGAAGTTCAGTATCAGTTATATATCAATACTCATTGACTGAATGTTGATAACATTTCTGAAAAGTATTATTTTAAAAATTTATTTTTATTTTATGTGTATATGTCTTGCTTACATGTATATCTGTGTACTACATGTGTGCCTCATGTCCAAGGAGTCCAGAAGAGGATGTTGAATCCCCTAGAATTACAGACGAGTTTTGAACTTGCTTGTGAACACTGAGAGCCAATCCTGGGCACGCTGCAAGAGCAGCAAGTATTCTCAGTTGTGCAATCCTTCAGAACTGCTTTTGAAAAAAATTACAGACATGTCTCTCTTTTACTAGAAATTAAAAAAGAAAAACTGAATCGTAGATAATATAATTGTACATTTCTTTAATAAAACAACAGGAAACTATTCAAAGATATCACAAATGGAAAACACAAAACAAATTAATTTCTTGTCATAGAAAAGCAAATCTTAGCCACTGAGAGAGAAGATCACTGTCAAAAGCCTGTGGCTGTTATCACATTTGATTAGGGAACCCATGAGTTCTTCAGAAAGCTAATACAGCATAGGAAAATATTGAGAATTATTCTGCACTAGCGCAAATTACCAAGAATCATTAATGAAATTCACTCTCCAGCATCCCTCAAAAGTGAACATACATGCAGGACTCAAAAACATATAGAATCTATAAATAATGTTTTAAAAATTCCCAGTGACTAAAATATGAAAAGCCTATATTAAAAAGAAAAACAAAAAAAAAGATGCTAACATAGTTTACAGAAATGAGGAAATGCATGGAAATGCAATGATGGTATAATGTCGCCTCATTGGTAATCAGAGAAGTTAATTATTTGTTTGTTTGTTTGTTTTTATTTGTGTGTGAATTCCCATGTGCTTGTGGAGGCCAGAGAAGATGCTGGGTCTCCTGGAACTGGAGGTATAGATGCTCATGAGCCACACAACCTGGGTGCTGAGTACTGATCTCCAGTCCCTTGCAAGAATAGCAAGTGTTCTTAACCGTGGCGCTACCTTTTCAGCCCCATAGGAGATTTAAGTAAAAATGTCAAGGAGTTTCTTTTCCACATGTAATGTGGTGACAGAACTTAGAACTGTTGAAAGTATAAATGTTGACAAGGTATAGAATAACTGAAATTGACACCTGTAAGGTTTCAGAGGGTGTGTTAATTCAGATGCGTCTTAGGGAGTTTGCTGGTTGATTTGCTAAGACCCCTCCCACATATTCTTGAACCCAACTCTTCTACTTTTAGTACGACCTTGGAGGAACTCTACATATACAAAACACACGTGATGTGACAGCCTTAGTCACAGCTTTTGATGAATAATGCAACATCTGAGCTCTAAATTTCCATGAAAGAGGCGATAAAGCAGTAAATAACACCATAACTGCACAAATTAGGCTTATTCATTTTAAGGTTGGTAACTGTCAAAACAATACTGGGTAAAATAGTGGGTTAGGAAATTTTGTGTGCAACATGAGCCCTGGGGTGCCATTTTAGAGACACAAAGCAAATGGGTGCAGGGAGATAGGGAGGAGGGGTGAGCAGCCACAACTAACTTCTTATGAAAATGCCACAATCTGCTGGTTTGTATGCTGACTAAGAAGAGAAATTATAACACGGATAGCAATACCTTAGCCCACTTTTGAAGCGTGTCGTGTAAGGAGCACATGGGGAAGCAGACCAGAGCTGGAGACAATTAGGCTGTGCTCATGGGCCCTCTCATTTTCCACTGTGCACTCTGATAAACGGGTCTTTCTTTGTGATGCCAAATGACCAGCCAGGTCTAAGTATGGGCACAAGCCAAGAAAAATTCAAGCATGTTGCTTTGTCTCATGAGGCCTTTGGGAAAAATATAGGTGGGATTGTAGGCGTGGAGTGTGTGTGTGTGTGTGTGTGTGTGTGTGTGTGTGTGTGCATTCACCATCATAAGCACAATTTTGCATTTTGGCTTTTCACTAAACAGAAGCATCTTCTCTTAAAATGAATTAAGCTTCAACATATATAATTAAACAAATAGTATAGGGCCTGGAGTGACAAGTCAGAGGTTTAAGAGCACTGGCTGCTCTTCCAGAACTGACATCCAGAACACCTAGGTTCAGTTCCCAACACCTACATGACAGCTCACAACTGTCTGTAACTCTTAATTCCAGGGAATCTGCCATCCTCACACAGATATGTATGCAGGAAAAAACACCAGTGCACTTAAAATAAAAATAAATTAAAAAAACAAAGACATGGTACAGACCATCATAGAGTAAATCATAGTTTATTTAACTAAAATTATCTTACTAGTAGATTAAAAACACATGAGACTATAAAACAGGTTCATTTTAGAAAAATGTAATTGGGTAGACTTATACTGAAGTCTCTGCAGTGTTGATAGCGGTTAATCTACGTAACTAGATAATATATAGTTTGGGTTTATATTATCATATTTTATGTTGTTGATTGCTTAACATTTCATTAAAAGTAAAGGATATGTAAATGTGGGCAAGAAAAAATTACTAGAAGTCCTATCATTGCTCTTGTGTTTATTAAAATTAACCCCCCACTCCTGAGTACTCCCAAATGACTGAGGAATTTATTGTTACACTTTGTCTTTGCTGTATTAGGAGAGGTGGCAAGTACATGTAGCCTGTGATCCCTGTTAACTGACATTCTCATTGAAAAGCCAGTTATCATAGTGGTACTTTGCTTGAATGACAAGTTCTATCAGCCCTCCTGACATAGCCCAGGAGGACCCTATGTGATTTTGTAGTGTTGGTAAATGCAGGACTAGCTATGTCTTGTTTGCAATCATAGATCATAAGCCGTAATTGATGCCTTCTAGAAACGGTATTTATAATGCGCAGAGAAGAGCGGCTGTATTCCATAAACACCATAAACAATCACACTGCAGTGGAGTGCAGAATCCAAGTGCAATTTAGATCTGCTCTCTGGGATTGGGAAAGCGTTTTTTTTTTTTATTATTTTTATTTTTTACACAGAACAAATTCCCATTTCTGCCCTTTACTTGAATTGTGTGGAAAGATGAAGGAAGGCTCTGTTGAGTCCCTTTTCCTGTTCCTGATCTTTCCCTATGAACACATTCTCTGACTGTGTTAAAATATAGGCCTTTCTGTGGACTATGTCTGAGCACAATTAGAAGGGACATATTGCAAACTGCTTGTGCCCAGATCTCCCCAATATCATAATCTAATATGTCAGAATGTAGGTCATTTGTGGTATGAATTTTTGGAGCAGGAGAATGTATACCTGTGGCGGTGATCCACCTCTATTGGATTCTTACTTACACTGAGCTCTTAAGGCCTCTGGGGGTTTCTTATTCTTTCCCTACCCACCCTCTCTGTTTATTGTCCTTGGACGACCTTACCCTCTGCTTCCTTTTTATTATGTGACCTGCTGTCTTCAGAAACACTCGCCTGTGTCTAATCTTGAGCTGATACCACTAGGCTATTTTTTTTTTTTTGCTTTTAAGGAAAAATTCAATGTGTTTTTGCTATTTCCATGATTTGATTTGTAATAGTATTTATTAGAGAATGGAAATGTATCATCACGCTGTATTCTTCCAGCTCTGTAGTCTTTGGCAAATTTTATAAGTCATTTGTGCTTCTAGCTCTTCATCTGTAGATATAAAAAATCAATAATAATATTTATAAGATCAGGTTGTTGAGAAAATGAAGTGCGCTAACTTGTGACATTCTTAAAAGTGGTCTTGACAGACTGAGTATAGAAATATCATCTCTGTTAATATTAAGAGGATACCACAGACACAGTATTCACTGTAACATCTCTTGTTTCTGCTAACCAGTCATTCTGGCTTCCTACAACTTTCTTTTCTGTATTTCTGTTCTAGAGTGAGATACGACTTCACTTATCTCCTTGAGGTTAGACACAGCCTTTCTCTAGGAGACATAGTAATCATAAAGGTAGATACAATCCCAGGCCCCACAGGGCTTCCATTCCAATGAGAAAAAGATGCAACAGGCAGTGTGGATGGAGTTGCATGCTGATGGATGTTATGAAGGAAACAAAGCATGGCAGAGCAAAGATGAAGCTACCCTAAGACTGATTGTCCATGAAAGACTTTTAGATTATGACATTTGTGCTGAGCTTCTATAAAGAAAGACTGTAGTTGTGTCTGTTAAGGACATGTTATGGAGAGTGAGTTAGCACAGGGCTGCAAGTGTCGTGATGGATCTAAGCAAGTCTGACAGTGGATCTGCACCAGCATGTGGATATGTGTGTGTACACCAGCATGTGTATGTGCGTGTCTACACCAGTATGAAGTGTACACCCTAGAGACATTAAAGTTCAGCTGGGAGCTCCTATTAAAGCCCTGGAAAAACACCCCAGTATTGGAGAATGTAAGTCTAAAATATCATATTGTATGAAATACAAAGCTGTAATACAATGAGGTAAATTTCTTTGGAAGGAGCCTGTCCAGGTAAGCCAGCACCAGAATCTGAATCCATCTTCACTTTGTGGCCTGTTTGATGTTACCTTGTGGCCATTGCCCTTGGGTCCGAAAACCATCCTGTGCCGTCTTGTATCCTAAATAGATTGATGGCGACTTGTATGAAACAGTTCCAGGACCTTGCGCTAGAAAGAACATGGGCCACATGACACACACCGCCATTCTCAAGAGCAGCCTGCATCCTGGCTAAGGCAAACCTTGCCTTTCTTTTTCTCTCTACCACCTCAAAATCCATATAAGTACTCTTTGTTTGTGAATGAGATGGCCATAGAATACGAGGCAGCAATTGCTCAGAAGCCGCTGTACTGTACCCATGTGCTGGGGAAGCTCAGCCAATCACATTTGGCTAGGGTATGGCCTCCTGGGGCCAGGGAAGAAAAATCTGGGAATCCAGGTACACTAACTCTCTTAGCGCGGTATTTTGGACATCAGAACTTTTGCCCCATCATGTGAGTTTTCCCTGTTTCCAATTATTAAATTATATTCGTTGTTTTTGAGCTGGTCTGGTTAATTCTAGCTTACCGGGCGACTACGCCCATCACTTGGCACCCAATGTGGGGCATTTTGGAGTCCTTTAAGGGTGTAGATACCTGTATCACCCATGCCACCAAGAACTTGTCACATAAGATTCTCCTGTGTATTTCATTATTAAAGAGGGTGATGTTGTAGCTTTAGTTTCATATTCAATGCATTTGATGGGCAATGATATTATAAGCCCGTCTGATGTTTTAATATAGTATATATCTATTTTCCTCATGGAAACAGCTTCTACTTCAAAAAGATAAAAGCTATCTTATTCAGCCTTATCCCTCTAAAAATTCAGGGAGAAAATAAAATTTGTATTACTCTATTACACATACTCAGTGTGTATTTCATTTAATAGTCACAGATATTTATGGAGCAAAGTTTATTATCTTTTAATTGCTTGTTATTTCTTTATGTGGTTCTATGGGAATTTATGCCAATGCATTCACAGGCAAGTGTGAATGTGGTTGCACATGTGTGTGTCTGTGTGTGGAGGCACAGGGAAACCTTAGGTATTCTTCCTTAGGTTTCTGCCTTGGAGTTTTGAAATGATCTCTCATTGACCTGTAACTCACTGATTCATCTGGGCTCCATAGCCAATGATTCCAGGGATCTGCCTATCCCTATCTCTTAGTTCTGGGATTACAAACACATAAAATGTGTTCAGTTTGTGTATGTGTTAGGGGCTTTGAATTTGGGTCTTCATGCTTGCAAGGTAATCAGTTTATCAGTTACCTGTCTTCCTATCCCAAGGTTGCTCGAAGCTGAGGAAGTCCAGAACTAAAAATGCAAAGGCGGTAAGGACAGCTCTGGGAATATATCCCAAACTTTCTGAAAATAAAGCCTATATTACTAGAAATAGTGATCGGAATGGCTAGAAGGCAGCAGAGTCCATTCCCATGGTGCCACCTCAGATCCCCCAGCAGAAAATATTGTCTTCTATGGAGCTACTGCTTCAGGGCTTGACTGATGGGTCACACATAGAAAATAGTTCTGGATCACTTTAGAATCAGAAACTTAATTTAATGGCACCTGTTTGTCTAATCAAAAGAAGCATTCAAGCTGATTGAACACTAATTTATCCCTGAGCAGCCAGACCACCATTAGTTAAAGTTTGGGACCCCAGGTAGCCCCACTGAAGGTTTACAGAGGCAGCATTTGCCGATGACAATCAGCCTATCCCTGCTGTTCAATTAGGTTCTGATTTGTAGTTCCCAACCCGCTAGCACAATTTTACTCAGCGATTTCTCGCCAACACCATAGGAAAAATTAATGCCTGTGAAATAATATTTGAGTAATCAGAAGGCAAGGTAAATGCAAGCTGTCCCCTCTAGTTAGAGTATGAAGCTTTATCTAGGAGTTATGTGGAGCTGAATTCTCGCAAAGAAATTTTTTGATATGAGCGTGTCTAGGTTTGTACATGTGTGAGCATACAGCATTCATGACTTTTAACATTTTTAGTGTGTGTGAGAGAGAGAAAGAGAGAGAGAAAGAGAGAGAGAGAGAGAGAGAGAGAGAGAGAGAGAGAGAGAATACCACATATATGCAGTGCCTTGGTGGTCAGGATAGGGCATCGGATGTCCAGCAGCTGGGGCAGTAAGCTATTGTGGGTGCTGGGTAAGAGTGTCAAGTGCTCTTAGCTGCTGAACTATATCTCCAGCCTCAGTTGCCATTGGAGACTGACCAGCAAAACTCAGGTACCTTTCCCAGATCACTACTCTCTTTTTCTGATTTTACCACTCTACTGAAAGACATGGATCTTTTCCAACTTTACGAAATGTGGGTATACTTATAAAGCCTGAGAACTCAGGAATACCTGAAAGGGGAATGGACACTGTCTTGAACATGGACCATGTCCCAAATCAGCTAGGTGCTGTCATATAGTTAAGTTAAGATGGAAATATTCAGTTTTGTGATAAGAAGACTGTTCAGTGTGGCCTCTGAACGCATGTCAGTAATCAGTTCCAGAACTTTTCTGTTTGTATATAATGGTGATATGGTAATCCTTCTTTCTAATGAAGAGATCAAGATAATATCTGGTTCTGTAGGCCGAAAAAAAGTTGGGCCAAAGCTCAGACTTGGTTGGGGCTGTGTCTAGAACACAACTTAAGCCTTGCACTCCCTCAGTGAGCATGCAAGCTGAAGCCTTATACTTCCCCATTAGGTGCAAGAGTAATGAAGAGATTGTATGTTCTGGTGACTACAGAACACCCAGGACTGGACACAAGGATCTTGGATTGAATGGGTACAATTTATACGGATATAAGTCTTTACTGAAATATTAATTTGAATGAAATAGCAATTATAAATGGTTTCTTATTGTAAATGATTATTCTGGCAATGACAATTAAGAAAGAAAAACAATACATTATTAAAAGTGGAATGTTCTGAATCAATTAATTAGGTTCCATCATTTTGCAAACTTAAAAAGTAATATAATGGAGATACCAGTTTTATTAGTCTACAAGATAAAATTTAATTAACATTACTAAATTAAGTTGTTAATTAATTTTTTGGCATGATTTTTTATTTGAACTTTTATGTACATTTACTTATGATGAATCTGCATTCTACAAATTGCTGTAGCAGAAGAGGGTTAGACCCAGAATGATTAGAAGTTTATTGTCCTTCTTGAAGCCAGGGCAAATATCATAACCATAGATGTTTAAACCTGTGAAACATGAGTGATATATGCCAGTCCAGGCTGCTCCACAGTGGAGCCAGGTACCATTCAAAGGTGACATATGTTTCTCCTCACCCACTGTTGTTATGTTGCAATCAAGTTGTGAGTAGCAGATCTGTCTCTGCTTCCCATCTCTGTGTCTTTGTATGTCTCCCTCCCTTCTTCCCTCCCTGTCTGCCTTCCATCTCCCCTCGTATATGTGTGTGCCTGTGTCTGTCTGTCTGTGTGTGTGCATGTCTCTGTGTGTGGATGTGTGTGTCAGTGTGTATGTGTGCGTGTCAGTGTGTGGGTGTGTCAGTGTGTATGTGTGTGTGTTGGTGTGGGTGTGTATATATTTTTTATCTCTTTCCTATTCTGAATCTTGCTTTCTCGTAGGCATATAGAGTTTCTGTTCAATATCTTCTGGTTCTTCATATTTCCAAAGACTGAAGATGAAGTTAGGACTTAAGGATCCAGCCCCAAAGCGACGTCTTTGGAAATGATTCCCCCACAGCCCATATTAACACAAACCATTCCGGAATTTCTCCCTGCAGTTTGTTTTTAATAATGCTTTAGCTATTTGTAGCATTTTCACACAGTGACCATTATGGAGCCCACAGTGATCTTCCGGTGACTGCTTTATCTCTAGTTCATTCTGAGAGCCTGTCTGTGGTATAAGCAGCGGAAGCATGGAGGGAGACAGTGCAGGATGCTGCTGAGACAGAAAGGTGAGGGCACAGCTAAGATGCAGGGACTGCCATATAAAACATTAGCTCGCTGCAAGGCTCCTGTTTCCTGTCTCCTTTGCTTTATGTCTCCAAATTCCTGAAAAAGTAGCACTTTGGTCACAGCAAATGAGCCCAGAGATTGGAGAGGGAAGAACTCACTGAGGCCCTAAGAACTTACCTGGGCCCCCATAGTTTTACCTCTGGGCCTTGGTCACATTGCATCTTTAAAAAGGATTTCTTTATTTTTGAGAATATAATGTAGTCACCTTGTTCCCACCTTCCTCCAAACCCTGCTTCCTCCAAATCCTTGCTCTCTTTCAAACGCCTGACCTAAATATTTCTAACTACATAATTACAACCTGCTCAGTCTGTATAATGTTCCTTATATGAACGCTTCCAGGGTTGACCATCTGCTGTTGGATAACTAATTTCCTTCCTTGGGGAAGACTATTTCTCCTGCTCTCAGAATTCCTCAGTTGCCCTAGTTCTTTGTGTAGGTTTGAGAGTTTTGACATTTACATTGGAAGAGAGAATTCAAGCTCAGCAGTGCTTGATTCCCCTGAAGATTAGATGCACACAGACCATGGATGGGGAGTATACAGGCTGTAGGCTCACACAGTATCAACCGAGATGGATCTGACTGCCTGGCCTCCTTTCGTGACAGGTCGCATCTAAAACACCCCTTCAGGGACCTTGTTATCTGACTTCGATTTCAAAGGTAGAACCTTACCCGAAGGTTGTGAGCAGAAAATTGGCACCTGCAATTTGGTTCGCTACAGATTTGGAGAGGGAAGCAATTGAAGTTCTCCTGAGCGGAATGTGCAGCTAGCTTCCTGCAGAGCGAGCTCTGGAAGGCTTCTTAGCTGTCCTCTAGCCTCTTCAGTGTTATTGGCCTGATGTTTTCCCCAAAGCAGGCTATGTGACCATGTGGGCCTCCCTTCAAACTCTGTTAGGTCCTCAAGGGTAGAGGCCACATGCATAGTCACCTCTGATTTCACAGAGGAAATAACTGGAAAATAAGTGAAGTAAAGACACAGGGTATGTGACATTAGACAAACCCCGTGCTTTCTTAGAGAAAACATAATACTCAAGCTTTCTGACCTACAGAATAGGGAGTGACCTGCATTCCTTAGTCTTGCCATGGGGACCAGCACTTTGTCCAGGAGTACATAACAGGCACTGGAGACACATTCCCTCTTTTCCTTATTTATACAAATAAATCATCAGTCTCTAGCAAAGTCCCGTGGAATGTGTTAGGAGATGTTTGTGTGTGCAGAAGTGATAATCTCTCCACCCATGCTTTAATGTGTCTTGCTGTTTTCCTCTACTACTTTTTAAATTGCTATTAAACTAATTGGAGTACATGCATCATTATATACTCGTCCATCTAGCTAGCCAATCTTGGGCTATTTATTTTCTTTTTGGTCTTCAATTTTTCTCTATGTGATTCAATTTGGCAAGATGAGTTTATGTTGACGGAAATATATTTCATGTACCCTACACCATGTGGTCTTAGTGCTATTTTTGAAACAATGGATAAAACAACCCTCTAATAGAAAGGTTTAACCAGTGAACCTTCAGCTGCTGTAGAGTGGTTTTCGCTAGGGACCCAACATGATTGGTGACATTACCTGGGGCTTTATTCTTCATGCTACATTTATATTACAGTGGCTAAGTCATGTACTTGAAGTAGTTATTCATCTCTGCAGGACCCCACTTCCTGTAGCCTAGCCTAAACTCTCAGGAAGCTGCCCCCTCTGTTGGTTCTCATGGTTTGTGGTTAAGTTGATCCAAGAAGTGACACACTGCCTCAGAGTGCATTTATAGTTACTTGGCCCTGTGTGTAGTCAGAGACTGCTGGTTCATTTCCTGGCTGCCCAGACCAGAATAAAAATACAGAAACTATAGTAATTACAACACTGTTTGGCCAATAGCTATGGCATATATTTAGCTAACTCTTACATCTTTATAACCCATTTCTATTAATTTGTGTATTGGCACCAGACTGTGGCTTACTGGTAAGTCTCTGATGTCTCTCTCCTTCGGCAGCTACATGGCATCTCTCTGACTCCACCTACTTTCTGCCTATACCTCTGTTTGGATTTCCCGCCTGGCTTTACTCTACTAAGCCATTGGCCAAAGAGCTTCTTCAATAATCAATGGTAATAAAACATATTCATAGCATACAGAGGGGAATCCCACATCACCTGTGCTGACTGTTGCCAGCCTTGGGTTTAGAGCCTTCTGAGCTGTGTCACTCCTGCAAGGACATTTTAAGGAAGGACACCCAAAATTCTGCCTAACTGCATGCGCACAGCCACAGGAGAGCCCTTCGGAATCTTTCAAGGGTGACTTCAGTTTTCTCAATTTCTTTTCAAACTCACCTAAGAGAAAAAGGCACTTTTATTTCATCCTTTGACAATCACACATCACAAAACTTTTTGATTTTGACAAATAGAGGCTTTTACTTTTTCCCCCCCTCAAAATAACTTTTTCATTATGATGGCGACCTGTCTAGCCCTGTACAGCATAAAAGGATTTTTCCCTGGGCGTACTATACTGGTGACAGATATATGGTGATGCTTCCTAAACTCCTGACTTAAATTCTTCATTTTCCAGAGGGGCTGGAGCCTCTCTGTTTTGTTTGGAGGTAAATTATCTTATTTATCATGTCTACATAAATATCACCAAGATAAATAATGCAAGCTATTGGAATAATCAAAGTAAAAAATGTGGGCTTGTCTCTAAAGGGACAGGTTTAACATCTTGCCTGAATAAATTAAAAGAGGGGTTGAGTCCCTCCCCTTGAGCAAGAAAATAAAGTATCTGCCTGGACAGTTTCACTAGCATCTCACCCAAGGAGTCTCAAGTCCATAAAGAAAGTCAGAGGGACTTTTATTACTTCTGGGACAAAAGCCTTCACGTCAGCAACTTAGGTGGGAAGGTTCGTTTTGGTCGCCTTTGAAGGGTGCAGTCCATTGTGTGGGGAGGGCATGGGGGCAGGAATGTGAGCTGCTCACAGGGTATCATCCACAGACAGCAAGCAGGGAGAGAAAAGAAGGTTGCTCTGCAACTGGCTTTCTCCTTTTATTCAATCTAGCACAAGCCATGGATCTGTGCTGCCAATGTTTAGGGTGGCTCTTTCTTCCGCTACTAACCCCGCCCAGAAATCTCCTCACAAGCATGTGCGGACATTTGTCTCCAGATTCGGATGAGCTGGTGATGAGTATCAGTCAACACCCTCAGAACTGAATGGAAGGACTCGGAGCCATGCCTCAGATCTGCAGCTTGTTCCAGGGGCAGCGTGAAGTATAAAGAGGGACAGTGGCTTATAACATTTGGGGGTTATAGACTCACAGGATAAACCATCTGATCCGTTTCTAGCTTGTTTTCCGAGCCTATGGAATGGAAATAAGAAGTACCTGTGAGAAATGGCAGTCTTTAACTGGCCCCAATGACATGAAATCTTGCAATATGTCGTGCAGGGTTTGAGTCAGCAAGTCAGTGGTGTCAGTGGTGTCAGAGGGATCATTTTGTGTGTCTTCTCTGGGCTTCATCCAAGGGTTCCAAGATGGTTGTAACTCTAGGTGCTGCTACCTTCTTTCAAATGGTGAAAGAAAGCAAGAATGTCAGAGTTATCATTACCGTGTTCCCTATGCCATAGTACGCCAACTCCCTCTCTGGTGCAGAAGAATTGTCTGTATTCTGTCAATCATGTTTTAAATAAATGCTGATTTGCCAGGCAGGAAGTATAGGCCGGAAAACCAGACAGGAAGTAGAAATGATGCAATAAGAACAGGAGAATTCTGGGAAGGAGGAAGTTGATTACTCCCACACTCCTGCCCAGACCACCGAAGCAGCAGGATATGATCTGCCCTACTGAAAAAAGGTACTGAGCCACATGGCTAACATAGATCAGAAAAATGGGTTAATCAAGATATGAGAGTTAGCCAGTGAGAGGCTAGAGCTAATGAGCCAATCAGCTTATAATTTATGGAGGCCTATGTGTGATTTTCTTTGGGGCTTGCCAGTTGTGGTGAACCAGGCGGGACAGAAACCCGAACAAACAGGACCCTTCATGCTACACCTCTCGTCTCTAATTAGCTAGAACTTGGTCACATGGGTCACATGTCCCTAGTGAAACAAATCACTAGGAAAAGGAGAGGCAACTTCATCTCAAAGTATGATTCCCAGGAGAATCTTGATGAACATAATAAAATGCAGATAAGAACCCTTATCCCAAGAATATATTTTGGTAATTGTAACTATATTGTATTAATTTATACTATGTTCCCTGCTGGTGTTATTTCTATTAAAACTTAACAAATTTCAAGAAGTTAGGCTGAAATCCGAGATTTGCTTCACTATGTTATTAAGGATTAATCTTTTTGGTTAGTTTGAAACTATGTTAGTCCAGGATCTTTAGAAACTACTTGATAAAGAGTTTCTGACTTGTTGCCATGCTGAATTGGTGATGAACTTAGTTAAGATATGGAACATATCTTATGCACTTCCATTTTTGTGAGATTGTTTTTCTTCTTAGAGAAAATGAACTAAGCACATTGAAGGCATCACTTGCAACAGGAGAACAAGGATAATAAGCCATGTGAACACTGAACACTCAAATAATCAATGTGATATCCTCCACTCTTGAAGCAACATTCTTTATTGTGCATCATCCAGTATTATTCATTGACGTGTGAGGTTTTCCAGGTCTAGCTTGTGGGAGAATGAATGATTTCATTCCTTGTCCAACAGCAAAGACTGTCACCTCTAATCTAGTCTAGGGATCTTCCCTCAGTTTGGGGCATGTAGTCCACTGAATACCTAAGTCGTGTTCTTTTTGTAGGATGTCAGAGTTATATTCTTGTCCCATTTCTCTGCCCAGCAAGCTCTAGCTGCCATGTCTTTCCAAGCTCTCGACTTGACAGTCTTAGATCCAGGTTCATCTTCTTGCCCTCTTGATGTGGGCAGTTGAGGCAGCTGCACATCCCACTTTGTGTTCCAGCAGCCATGCTTGGAAAACACTTCTCATATACAGCACTTGGCTGTGTTCTGTCCTGCAGTTCAGATGTTGTACATGTTCCCTGCTACTCTAAGTAATGTCAGCATTTATCAGAGTATTGGTTTTATTTCCTTTAAGTTCTTAAAATGTTTTCCAATGATTCTTTAAAGTTCTCTATGACAAATGTGACTTCTAGCTATGTGTGCAGTTGGTTTCTCTTACCCATTCCTCTTATCTGAATCCTATCTTCCTCATTATTAATCTCCTCAGTAATTTATTAATATGTATTGAAATCATGTCACTTATTTGTAGAAGTAGCAATTGCTTATGAACGGTTTCTTTTTCTTAGAACAGGTAGTTAATATCCCTGAATGAAAACTAAGTTCTGCTCCCTCTTTCAACCCTTTTACCTGGAAACCTGCTGATAGTGAGTTGAGCTATCTTTAAGTTAGCAGTGGACCTTAGCCCTGGGAGGAGCCTGTATGGGATATGGCTATTAGTGTGAAGTGGGAAGTCAAGCGGACCTTGTTGAGGTCCACATTCATCCAGGTATTTTTCCACTGCAATATTATTACACACTTAAGTGTTCGATTTCAAATTATCTACAAAGTATTCTGAAGATCAAATAAAGTAGTAAATATATGACACTTATCAGAAAACCTGAAACATACTAAATTACTAATTAGTTCAGATAGTCTTCTCTGTGATAGGAAAAAATCCCCCAAAATACAATATATCATCAACAGAATTGAATTTGTAGCTAACTGGAGTGATGGAGCTTTTAAAAATTACAGAATTTGGAGATCAGAAAGGATTCCTCAAATTAAAGTTGGTGTTTGGTTTTTGAGTTAGAAATAATTATTTGCATGAATTGAAACTGGGTATGAAATGTATATGCTTAAATCAACATTTCAGAGTAGTTTTATAGTAAAAGACTTTGATCATCACAGACAAATAGTGAGATTTAGGTCACTTCTTTATACTTTTAGCAGGTAAGTTTGTATAAGGTAGCTCATTTGTCTGAGAACACTGTGACATAAAAAAAAAACCCTCAAATCATAAAGTTTTCAGTTTTTACAACCTTCAGTGTCCATAGTGGTAACAGTGCTAGGTCTAAACAGCAAGAATGAACGACCATTCATGTCACTTACGGTTCATAAGTGGGTTGTTCCCTTGTTTTACTGGGAGAACCTGCATAGAAGTCTAGTGTTCAGTAGAGTAATGGTTGAAAATGTTGGTTGAATCAACTCTTTGCTTTTTATACAATTAATTTATTAACTTGGAAAATAACTTACCCAAGCTGATTCAATTTTCGAGTGTCTGATCAGCTGCTATATTTTAGTTAAACCTCTCTGGGGTAAGGTAAGCAATTTGCTGTTGCTATGGGTTAGGGAAGGCAATCAGTGAAAGGTCATCATGTAGCTATGACTGCATTCACCCAGGTCTGAGAGAACTAGGCCCCAGGGCATAATGTTGGCTGCAGACCTGGGGAAAATGAGTCAGTACAAGGCAACTTCCGACACCATCACAAAAATGAATTTCCTGTGGCTTTCTTTCCTCCATCCCCTCTGTCGTTTCACTTCTTTCTTTCTATCAGCAAATGTCTGTCACTGCCCACTAAGTTCCAGCTTCTGTTCTGTCTCCATGTTACATCAAGAAGTGTGCATGCTAGGGAGGGAATAAAGAAAAAGCAAGTAAGAGCACCTACGGCATACAAAGTCTGCTAGATAACCAGAAAGAAGAAAGAAAAAACATGCAAGCAACAAGGGAACATGGATGTAACTGGTTAGGGGGAGCTGGTTTTGATGATTATTTGAGTCAAGGGCCAAAATAGTTGAAAGCTTCCTCTCTGGAGCTCTCTGAGCAGACATTCTAGGCAAACCACCAGCATGTGTAAAGGCTAGGGCACAGTGGGGCCCATGGCTTGAGCAGCAGCTTGGAGCCAGTGCAGTTGCCCTGTGTATGAGAGCAGAAGAGTGGTTGGTGATTTCAAATAAAGTAGATGGGTCAGATAAGGATTTATAAACATTTCACAGAATTTTGATCTTTATTTCATTGACGATGGGAGATAAGAGAGAAGAAAAGGTTCTAACCTAGAAAATGCTTTACTCAAAGCATATGTGTGTATGTGTGTTTGAGAGAGAGACAGATAGGGACAAGCAGCCAGTGAGCCAGACTGACTGACGGACAGACTGATGGACTATGGCCTGATTATGATTGTTCTCCACAAGACTCGTGTTGACACATGGCTCCCAGTGTTCCACGGCCTTTAGAGGTATCATGTCAGGACACATCTACTCTCGCAGAAGGTTAATGCAGATCCCGAGAGAACGGTTGACTACTATGAGAGTTTATTGCAAAACAAACCTGGAGCTTCCATCTGGACTCTTTTGACAGTGATTGCTCAGGACACATGTCCACTGAAGTACGTTCCTGTCAAGTGTGGATCAGTCAGCAGCCCTGACCAGGAGCAGAGCAGGTGTTCTTAGACTGTGATCTTAGACACGTGAGACTTTAGACAAAATAAATATCGTTGCTTCAAAAATTGCTCAATGTCAAATATTTCAATGGCAACAGAAAGTGGACAAAGTCATATGAATGTTAAATTTTTGAACAAAAGATTTTGAAATGAAGATTCCTTAGAGGTTAGCTGATTTCTAGGTAGTTGTAAGCATGTGTCCGAATTTGTGTTCGTTCTATTTATATCCATCTGTCCGTCCGTCCATCCATTCATCCATCCATCTATCCATCCTTCCATCCAATGCATAAAGTTTCCAGACTAAATGAGAAAATTGTGGAAAACTTGGTAAGTTTATTTAAAGAACAAACAGATCAAAAGAAGGCCTTGGAGATAAAGTTAGAAGGGTCCAGTCAAGAAAAGCCTGACTCCCTTGCTTAAAGTCAATTAGGAAAGAGACTGATAAAAGGCAGAAACCCTTGCCATGAACATGATTTCTTCTCAGATTTTAGTTTAAGTGATCAAAAAATCTTGCTACTTAAGACATACAAAAAATAAACATTTTAAAATATTTCTAAGACTCTCTGCCTAAATTTGGGCTTCGTTTGAAAGTCAAATACAATCCTATACCATAAAAGAACTTTCAGAGGTATTACCTTCCCTGATTTCAACCTATACTGCAGAGCTGTAGTAATAAAAACTGCGTGGTATTAGCATTAAAAACAGGCACATTGATAAATGGAATTGAATCTCTGAACTAGATGTAAATCCACACATCTATGGGCACCTGATTTTTGGTAAAGAACCCAGAAACAAACAATGGAAAAAAGAAAGCATCTTTAACAAATGGTGCTGGTTCAGCTGGATATTGATATGTAGAAGAATGCAAATAGACCCATATCTATCATCCTGCACAAAACTCAAGTCCAAATGGATCAAGGGCCTGAATATAAAACCAGATACATTGAACCTGATAGAAAAAAAAAGTGGGAAGCATTCTTTAACACATTGGTTACAAGAGACAACTTCTTGAACAGGGCACCAATATCACAGGCACCAAGATAACAATGAATGAATGGGGCCTCATGAAATTGAAAAGCTTCTGTAAGACAAAGGACACTGTCAACAGGACAAAAAAGGCAGTCCACAGAACATGAAAAGAGTTTCACCAGTTCCACATCCAACAAAGTGCTAATATCAGAAATATATAAAGAATTCAAGTAACTAGACACCAGCAAACTAAATAATGGGGTACACATCTAAGAGATGATTCTCAACAGAGGAAACCAAAATGGCTGAGAAACAATTAAAGAAATGTTCAACATCCTTAGCTATCAGGGAAATTCAAATCAAAATAACTTTGAAATTCCATCTTATACCAGTGAGAATGATTAAGATGCTGGAGAGGACATGGAGCAAGGCTGTTGGTGGGAATGCAAACTGGTACAGCCACTTTAGAAATCAATATGGTGGTTTCTCAGAGAACTTGGAATTGATCTACCTCAAGACTCAGCTATAGCACTCCTAGACATATACCCAAAGGATGCACCATCCTATCAACAGGATACTTGCTCAGTTATGTTCATAGCATCTTTACTCTTTATATACAGAAACTGGAAAACAACCTAGAGGTTCATCTATCAGAGAATGGTTAAAAAAATGTACATTTACACAATGGAGTATTACTCAGCTGTTGAAAAGAGAGACATGGAATTTGCAGGCAAATGGATGGAACTCGAAAAAAAATCATCCTTAGTGAGATAACCCAGAGAAAAACATGGTGTCTGTTTACTTATAAGTAGATATTAGCTGTGAAGTAAAAGATAGTCATGATATGGTCCCCAGACCCAGGGAGGTTAAAGGAACAAAGAGGGATTAAGCGGGGTGGGGGTGGGGCACAAGGATCCTCCAGTGAAGAGGAAATACAATAGAATTTGAATATGGACTGGGGTGTTTGGAGTTGAGAACAGGAGGGATCAAATCATGGGGGGATACTGGAAGAAAAACAGGAACTGGAGGCCATTTGGGGGTGGGGGTGAGGTGGACTCTACAGTAGAATCTACAGGAATAACCCTAGCAAAGACAGAGCCTTCCCTGTGCTTCATCTGTGATGTACAGTCATCATCTGTAACTAGGCAAGGCTTTAAGCAGAGGGATTAGGACACCAATACAACCACAAAATGCTTTGATTTACACTTTGGCCTGCCTGCAGAGTCTTCTGGGATTGGAATCTAGTAGAATCGTCATCAAAGAGACATGAGAGACTTGCATCCTGCAATTGATACAATCAATCGATGCAGATTCCCGCAGCAAACATTAGGCAGAACTCGTGGAATCCTGTAGAAGAAGGGGGTAAAGGATCAGAGGAACATGAGGAGATAGGGACACCACAAGAACATGGCCTCAGAATCAACTGA
Source organism: Microtus oregoni (assembly GCF_018167655.1). Classification (NCBI taxonomy): domain Eukaryota; kingdom Metazoa; phylum Chordata; class Mammalia; order Rodentia; family Cricetidae; genus Microtus; species Microtus oregoni. The sequence goes on from NW_024543059.1 coordinate 39,880,062, forward strand.
TCATGACACCTGGGTGCTCGCAGAGAATAGGGAACCGGTAAAGGTCTGACCTAGATCTCCATTATGTATGTTATAGCTGAGTAGCTTCATGATCTTGTGGGACTCCTAACAGTGGGAGTGGGGACTGTCTCTGACTTTTTTGCCTGCCTGTGGTATTCTTTTCTTCCTACTTGGTCAACTCGTGCAGCTTTGATGATTTGTGCCTGGTATTAACCTAGCATATTGTGCCATGGTTGGTTTTTGTCCCTGGGAGGCCTGCTCTTTTCTGAGGGGAGATGTTAGGAGGGGTATTTCTTGGAAGAGAGGGGAAGTGGGGAGACAGATTGGGACAGGGAAGAGAGGGGAGAGAGGGGAGAGAGGGAAATCTGTGGTCAGGGTATGTGAGAAGAATAAAAAAATAAGACATGCATTGTTTGTTGTTTTATTATCAATTTGCTTATTGAAGCAACTGGGGATCAAAGAGGTTGCTGCGCCTTTAGCGGTCACTGAGGCGGCGAGTCAGACATGCTGACGCTGGTGCAGAACACAGATTATCTACCTTGTCAGAAATTAAGCTTCCAAAGAAGGTTTCAGTGCAGTATCACAGAACACTTCGATTTTCCAAAGCTAATGGGGACGTAGACACTGGACAGCCTTGGTAGGGACAGTAGTTTCTCTGGAGCTGCATGGGGCTGTGAGTTAGAGAACAGTGATTATGACCCTCTAATGAGTGCCTTCTTAGCTGTGTGGAGTAAAGCCCAGGACATGAAAACTCAGGAAAAGATAAATATATTGTTCAGAGTTATACAGCCAGGAAATAACTGGACCAGACCTCAAACTCTCTAGTGACTGACCACACAGCTTTTCTGGTTTGCCCTTTAATACCCTGACTCTCAGCACCAAACATCTCCTGGTACTGCCTGCATAATACGTGCTGAGAGCTTTTCTTACTTTCCTTTGGGGAGTGAGTGAATCTATATGAGTTCTAATTCGAAAAGTCTACCGTATAATATAGCAAAGACTGTCTTAAACAGTTGGGAAAGGCTGGGTGTAACCGGGATGTACACCCACCCTGTGTATTGGATCAGCATCACACCAGTGTGCTTTGTTTTGTTTAGAGACAGGGTCATTCAATGAAGTCCTGAATGTCCTGGAAATTGCCGTATAGACCAGGCTGGCATTAGACTCAGAGATCTGCCTCCCTCTGTCTCCCTAGCTGGGATGAAAGGTAAGTGCAACTACAGCAGGCTTCCTAATCTTTAAAATAGCACATTGTAATTTCAAGTCTTTAGGAATAAGCTGTTCCATGAAACAGTGCTAGAAGCCAGAGAAGAAAGGTTCTGCTTTCTTCAGCATGTGCCTGCTAAGGTTTCCCTAGACGCTGGCCTCCAATGAGCAGGTGGACACAAGGCTGAGGGTTCACGAGGCATGCATATGCGATGTGCGAGGGTGACATTTCTCATTTCAGTCACAGCGATTAACCTACTTGCAAGTGAAGTACTCATGACAAGCCCTGGGTTTGTCAGAAAGTAGCCGGAAATTCTGTTTCTGCTGAGGGGTCTCTGCACTCTGTGTTCAGTATAATATTAGCATCTAGGGAACACTAGATACTCATCAGGTTTTAATTTGCCATGATTGTGGCAATTTGATGTTGCTGACTTTATTTTCTTAAATTTATCTAATATTGGTGAAGAGATGCAAGTTTTAGGGTCTATTGAATATGGAGTCAATATTTTATTAATTTTGTTGTCTCAAGATACAAACAAATACCTGCAAGATCCAGAAAATACTTTTTATTCCCAACTAGTTTCCTGACTCCAAGTTGATACTTTCATATCTTTTTTTTGAGTTTATAATTACCATTCTATTCTCACATTCCATTTTTCTCCTCCAACACCCCTCCCTTGCTGTCTCTCAGATTCACAGTCTTCTTTTCTTTGCTGTTATATAAATATGTGTGTAGACAAATATATAAATGAAATCCACTCAAACTGTATTTGTTTTCAGGGCTAAATACTTCGTATTGGGTAATGAACTGGTGGTGTGCTCTTCTTCAGGGAACTGTCTTCCTCCCGTTCTCAACATTCCTTTGTTGCCCAGAGTTCTTGGTCTAGAGTTCTTTCTTTTAATTTAAAGAACCCATTTATTCTATCTTCTCCATTTTGGCAATGTTATCATTCAAAAATCTAATAATAATATTGAGTGGAAACATATATCTTGAGGTTGGTGTTCAGCATCATTGTGAAGTTTTACTTTATTATTTTTATCCTACAAATCAGAAAACAAGGTCTTAGAGGATCTAAGTAATACATTCCTGTGTTGGTAAGCAAGAATTGTTAAGTCATGTGTCTCTAAAGCCTGCAGTCTGAGCCACAGCTGTGTTTTTAATATTGAAGTTTTTCCTGCCAGGTTTTATCCTTCCAAGACAGAAACTCTGTCTTCCCAAGAAGAAATAGAATTATGCTTAGCACCTAGTAGACACTCAGTAATCTCATATTGAATGAAAGATAACAAGCTTTTCAATGACTCATTCTCAAGCTACAACCTCTTCGGAGCAGTTGTGATGCCCTAGCAGAGTGGTTCTAGGGCTGCGACTTAAGGCTGTGACCCTTGAATACAGATCCTCCTGATGGCATTTGAGGCTTTGCTGTGTCATATGGTGTACCCCTTTGTCTCAGAAGCATGACTGGCAACTGTGCATTGCAATGGAGTCATTGATCTAATTTAAGGCCTCTGGTTTTCAGTACATTGCCCTCACTGGATCCCCATCAGAACTCTTCTGGGGTATCCTGTGTCTTGGAGATCTTGCAGGTATGTTCTGCAATACCAGTCCCTTCATGAGCTCCAGCAGGACATAGATGGGGTAGATGCTAGGGTGAGTCAACCCAAGTCCCAGTTGTGGGCCTACATGCTAGCCAGGCAAATCAGATCAAACTGTGGGGGCCACTCTTCGTGGGTGTGGTTGCAGAATCAGTTTTCCTAGAGGCATGTCCTCAGGGTATGTTCATCCTCACCTGTGGTGAGAGGTGGGAGCCCTCTATCCTGAGTGCAGGGGCTAGCTCTCTCAATTATGTTGTTGCTACTTCATAAATAATTTTGACAGTGTTATTAATTACAATGTAAATATCTGATATGAAGGATATCAGATATGTGGCCCCCAACAGGGTTGCGACCCACAGGTTGAGAACTGCTTCTTAGCCAACTGAGCCACAACTATACTATGAGCTTCACACAATTAGTATAAAATACAAACTTGCTTTTCAAGAAAGGATATTAAGGATCAAAGATATATTCAATGGTAGAATGCTTGCCCAGTGTTCCCAAGGCCCTAGGTTCAGTCTCCAGAAGGAGGAAGAGAACCAGAAGGAGGAGAAGACAAGGAAGAAGAAAATGCAAAGAAAAGCTCTGAGAAAACACTATTGACTAATATACATTTTCACCCAAGAATTCCAATAGAAAGACCTTAAGGAAGAGAATAGCCAAGTCAAAAGAGTGATACTTCTATTACAGAGGGTTTCCAATAGAAAATGCACCCTAGCACACATCCTGAGCAATATCTAATATCACACAGAACATATGAAAATCTTCAGATAATCATCTGCTTCTCAGTGTCAATAAAAGCCTTAATACAGAAGGAAGGTTCACTGAGGGCGTGTAGAGCTCCTTTTGTTTTCTATAGTTTCCCCTTTAAATCTCTAAAGATTAGAAATGGAAGCAAAGTATTAAACAGAAACTACATGGTATCTGTCAGAATTGAATACTACATAAACATTAAAACGACCCCATTGAATTTAATGTGATGAATTGGCCTCCTGTCTGGTTGTTCCCAAACAGCAACAGTCGTCGTATTCCCAGTCTGTACTGTGACACCTTCCAATCATTCTTCTCATTCATGGTACTAATTTATACATTTCATCCATTTGTTCCCACACACTTTCATTGAGACTTATCATTCACTTGCTAAGAACGGATATGAGTCTAAATGAAATCCGCCCCCCATCATTGTTCGGAAATTGGTATTTGAATGACAGATGCAAGCGGAAATGTGTATTGAGCAGGATGTAATAGAAGTATATCATAGAGACCTTGAGCCCCTGGGGGAGGGAGGAACTGGAGCAGGTGGCTCTAGGTGAGGGTTGAAGAACACCTGGACATAGCCTCTCTTCCTCGATTGTCAGCTTCTAGATTTTAGCTGTCAGGCGTCATGCATCTGCTCATTTGCCATAATACTAAAATAATGTTTACAGATTTTTACCTCAGAGAACTGAATAAATGCATTGTGCTTGAATCAACCACCCTTTCTGGTGGTTGTTGATATGATGATGGTGTTGTTACTGATGTTGATTTTTCACCACGGTTCAGCAAAACACCCTGGATGTAATGTTAGTTTGTGTAGCTTACATGGTTATAAATACCATAAATTCTAGCCTCAAATATCCTCCAGCGTCTGTTGTTCTTTTAAGCCCCTTTCTCGCCTTGTTAGATCTATGCTAGATTAAGCTGAGATTTAGACAGAATCCTGGATCTTGCTAGTGGAAAGAAACACATTTTTTTAGGGTGACTGACATGCTGACAGCCAGTCCTACCCACTATGATTCATCAGAATTCCTCCATCAAGAAAGCTGGATCCCACAGTAAACTCATGGGGACCTCGTTCCACAGCATCTGTCTTATTTGTTTGCCAGCAGCAGTGCTGACTGTGAGAAACACATCAGCAGACAGAGGCAGTCCTGGCTGGTCTTCAGGGGAACTAGCCTTTATAATGTGTAAAGACCTGGAGTGGCTAGCCGGGTGGTGGTGGCGCACGCCTTTAATCCCAGCACTCTGGAGGCAGAGGCAGGCGGATCTCTGTGAGTTCGAGGCCAGCCTGGTCTACAAAGGGAGTTCCAGGACAGGCTTCAAAGCTACAGAGAAACCCTGTCTCGAAAAACAAAACAAAATAAACAAACAAACAAACAAAAAAGCTGCATACCTTGATTTTAGCACCAGGCGGTGGTGGGGCACGCCTTTAATCCCAGCACTCGGGAGGCAGAGGCAAGCGAATCTCTGGGAGTTCGAGGCCAACCTGGTCTACAGAGCTAGTTCCAGGACAGGCTCCAAAGCTGCAGAGAAACCCTGTCTCGAAAAGTCCAAAAAAAAAAAAAAAAAGACCTGGCGTGGCTGAAAACCCTCTGTGCGTTTTCTGGACCTTTGGTGGCTGCATTGAACACTGTGGTGACTGAATAGAAGGGATGACAAGTGTTGTGAGCATGGCACACATGTGTGTTCTCCACATGCAACAAGGGTATAAATAGAATGGATTTCTAGCTGCAATTCATTCTTCACTGGGGCCATAAATATGCAGCGATATCACCTGGTACCCACGTGTGATCTGTGGTTATTCTTGGCAGACTCCCAGAATCTGCCATGAGGAGTGAACTCCAAGGAAAGGGAGTCTTCATTGTCTTTCTCATTTCCAGAGGATGTCAGAGCTGCGCCAGGGTCCCTGGGGGAAGTCTCAGACCTGTCACTAGCATCTTCTCTAACTGTTAGAGTGTGTGCTTGTCTGGTTTACATTCTGTCATTGCTATAAAGTACTCTAACTGAAAGCAGTTTAGAGAGGTTCAGGGTTTATGTTGCTTATACTTTCAGGTTACAGTCCACCACTGAGGAAAATCAGGCAGGGGTTTGAAGCAAAAGCCACAGAAGAAAGCTACTTGTTAGCACACTCATAGACTCATAGACTCACAGATTCGGCTCTTGTTTGGCCAGCTTTCTTATACAGTTGAGGACCACATGCTTAGTTATGGTACTGCCTACAGTAGGCTATACCTTCTTAAATTATTTAATAATCAACACAGATGCCTACTGACATACCCACAGCTCACTACGATCTCAGCAATCTCTTAGCTGAGACCCCTTTCTCAGGAGACCAACTTCAGACTGTATCAGTGCCTACTAGGTCACTTGTGTCCACAGATAATGTGACTCCTCTACTGCCTTAAACCCTTAGTCTCATCATTTTATCTTAGAACTCAAGTGTTGGTCTGTCATTTATCCTGCCTCTAGAAATTTCCCATTGAATTTAGAGTGGAAGTGATGTCATCATCATCATCAGTCATCTCATCATCACCATCATCATCCTCTTCCTTATCAACATCATTCTCAACATCAGGCATCATCATCATCATCACCATCATCCTCATCAGTCATCATCATCACCATCATCCTCCTCCTCCTTATCAACATCATTCTCAACATCAGGCATGATCATCATCACCATCATCCTCTTCCTTATCAACGTCATTATCACCAGTCATCATCATCATCACCGTTATCCTCTCTCTCATCAGTCATCATCATCATCACCACCATCACCATCATCATCAAAACAGGGTCTTACCATGTTGCCTTGCTGGCCTGAAAATTACTATGGAGACAGACTTGCCTCAACCACACAGAGATTTGCCTGAATTTGCCTCCTGCGTGCTGGGATTAAAGGTGTGTGTTCTCATGTAGGGTTTATTTTTAAAGTCAGCTTATTCATCCTCTAAACCTGAAAGTGAAAGGGTAGGAAATTTAAACAGGGTTTTGATGGGCAAAGCAAGATGAACAGTTGTTTTGGTCTCTAAGATACCTTAGCTTCCCATCCCTGCTTTCTGCACAGCCGAAGGATGATGGCACAGCAGCTGCTGCTTATGGTTGTGAGTAGCCGAAATGTGAAGGTGGATAGCGATCAGGGCCACTTTCGGGAGAGATTTGAAAATGTCAAAGCCAGAATTTCTTGCAATTCCAATGTAAAGACTTGTCTTTCGACCTAACACGAGAAAGCCATTTCTGAAAAATCAATTTTCCGGTTACACTTTGTATTTCCCACGGCCTTATATTCAGCGAGCACTGAGCTGACTCTGTAAGCTGAGGCAAGCCTTTCCCCTGTGTGAACTGAGACCTCGTCCCATCTCACTTGGTATTTCTGAGAATTGTAGTCTGCCTCACTACTGCTTCCACTTATAAGTTTAAGAAGTGACAGTCAGCATTAAGTGTTGAGAACTCATTTCAGGAGATTTATATAAACGCACACACAATCTAATTGCAGTATCTGAAGATGCCAGAGAAGTTCTGGGGCCTGGCATGCAGGTACATATTGAAAACGCTGTGCCAAAGGAATGCATGCTGGGAAAATTGGTGATAGGCTCGTTCTGCACAGTCTAAGGTGCTTTCTCTCTAGGCTGAGTTGTCAAGCGGTGACACCGTCATATTTCAGGCTACATCCTCAGCTCAGTGTACAACTCTGGCTTCAAAGGAGTAATTGCAGACTGACCCCGAGCTGGTATCTTCAACAGGCCTTGTAGAAAGAAATCCCAGAGTGCATGCATTCATTATGTTTTATATTCCAGTGTTATTTAAATTCATGTCCATAGATGCCATTATTCAGATATTTCCAGCAGAACAAAGAGAAGAGTTTTAACCAACAGTGGCTACATTCCAAGAAATAATTATCTGGAGGAATTCTGTAAGAAGGAACCATCCCTGGCATGATAACCAGCAACCAGAGTCTGCCTAGTTTAGCTCAGGGGCAAGTCCTTGGGCTTAAAAGTCTGTGCATGAGTCCGGTATTTGCTGATTGTGAAGAATCAGATCACAGAGAAAATAAGCAAAGCTCTAGAGACTTCCCTTTCTCAAGAATATGCGAAGAATGGGGATTTTTAGAAATAACTATTCTAGTAAATTAGCATGCTATCCCCAGATTATTTTCCCCAGAGCAACAGATCCATGAGATGCTGAACATTTCCCAAAAGAAAGCATTCAGCAGTGAGATAAATTTGAAAAATGGTGTGTGAGGTTTGGATGGTGTGTGTGTCTCTGTCTGTCTGTGTGTCTGTGCATCCTTTCTCTGTCAACAGAGTAAACACATTCTTGATAAAAATGCCATCTATCCTTCTGGACTCTGCAGGAACATCACCCTGTTTTGATACAGTGTTTAACTCTCAGTCTTTAAAGATACCTATTTGTTGCTTAAATTAACTCATTTTCATGTTTCCTCATTCTACAGTTAGTGCATGTGTAAAACTATACATGTACACACACATACACAAATATATATATTTTATGTATATATATATATATGATTTTTTTAAATTTATTTATTTATTAAGGATTTCTGCCTCGTCCCCACAACCGCTTCCCATTTCCCTCCCCCTCTCCCGATCAAGTCCCCCTCCCTCATCTGCTCGAAGAGCAATCAGGGTTCCCTGACCTGTGGGAAGCCCAAGGACTGCCCACCTCTATCCAGGTCTCGTAAGGTGTGCATTCAAACTGCCTAGGCTCCCACAAAGCCAGTACGTGCAGTAGGGTCAAAAACCCACTGCAATTGTTCTTGAATTCTCAGTATTCCTCATTGTCTGCTATGTTCAGCTAGTCCGGATTTATCCCATGCTTTTTCAGACCTAGGCCAGCTGGCCTTGGTGAGATCCCAATAGAACATCCCCATTGTCTTAGTGTGTGGGTGCACCCCTCGTGGTCCTGAGTTCCTTGCTCGTGCTCCGTCTCCTTCTGCTCCTGATTTGGACCTTGAGATTTCTGTCCAGTGCTCCCGTGTGGGTCTCTGTCTCTGTCTCCTTTCATCGCCTGATGAAGGTTAATATTCCTGAGGATGCCTATGTGTTTGTCTTTGGATTCACCTTATTTAGCTTCTCTAGGAACATGAATTATAAGCTCAATGTCCTTTATTTATGGCTAGAAACCAAATATGAGTGAGTACATCCCATGTTCCTATTTTTGGGTCTGGCTTACCTCACTCAGGATAGTGTTTTCTATTTCCATCCATTTGTATGCAAAATTCAAGAAGTCCTTGTTTTTTACTGCTGAGTAATACTCTAATATGTATATATTCCATACTTTCTTCATCCATTCTTCCGTTGAAGGGCATCTAGGTTGTTTCCAGGTTCTGGCTATTACAAACAATGCTGCCATGAACATAGTTGAGCATATACTTTTGTTGTATGATAGGGCCTCTCTTGGGTATATTCCCAAGAGTGGTATTGCTGGATCCAGGGGTAGGTTGATCCCGAATTTCCTGAGAAACCGAAACACTGCTTTCCAGAGTGGTTGCACAAGTTTGCATTCCCACCAGCAATGGGTGAGTGTACCCCTTTCTCCACAACCTCTCCAGCAAAGGCTATCATTGCTGTTTTTTATTTTAGTCATTCTGACAGGTGTAAGGTGGTATCTTAAAGTTGTCTTGATTTGCATTTCCCTGATCGCTAAGGAAGTTGAGCATGACCTTAAGTGTCTTTTGGCCATTTGAAGTTCTTCTGTTGAGAATTCTCTGTTCAGCTCAGTGCCCCATTTTATAATTGGGTTGATTAGCCTTTTACGGTCTAGTTTCTTGAGTTCTTTATATATTTTGGAGATCAAACCTTTGTCAGTTGCAGGGTTGGTGAAGATCTTCTCCCAGTCAGTGGGTTGTCTTTTTGTCTTAGTGACAGTGTCCTTTGCTTTACAGAAGCTTCTCAGCCTCAGGAAGTCCCATTTATTCAATGACGCCCTTAGTGTCTGTGCTGCTGGGGTTATACATAGGAAGTGGTCTCCTGTGCCCATGTGCTGTAGAGTACTTCCCACTTTCTCTTCTATCAGGTTCAGTGTGTTCGGACTGATATTGAGGTCTTTAATCCATTTGGATTTGAGTTTTGTGCATGGTGATAGATATGGATCTATTTTCATTCTTCTACAGATTGACATCCAGTTTTGCCAGCACCATTTGTTGAAGATGCTCTCTTTTTTCCATTGTATACTTTTAGCTCCTTTATCGAAGATCAGGTGTTCATAGGTTTGTGGGTTAATGTCAGGGTCTTCTATTCGATTCCATTGGTCGACTTCTCTGTTTTTATGCCAATACCAAGCTGTTTTCAATACTGTAGCTCTGTAATAGAGTTTGAAGTCAGGGATGGTAATGCCTCCAGACAATCCTTTATTGTATAAGATTATTTTGGCTATCCTGGGTTTTTTGTTTTTCCATATAAAGTTGATTATTGTTCTCCAGATCTGTGAAGAATTTTGATGGAATTTTGATGGGGATTGCATTGAATCTATAGATTGCTTTTGGTAGAATTGCCATTTTTACTATGTTGATCCTCCCAATCCAAGAGCAAGGGAGGTCTTTCCATTTTCTGGTGTCTTCTTCAATTTCTTTCTTCAAAGACTTATAGTTCTTGTCAAGTAGATCTTTCACTTCCTTGGTCAGGGTTACCCCAAGGTATTTTATGCTATTTGTGGCTATCGTGAAAGGTGATGCTTCTCTGATTTCCCTCTCTGCTTCCTTATCCTTAGTGTATAGGAAGGCAACTGATTTTTTGGAGTTGATCTTGTATCCTGCCACATTACTAAAGCTGTTTATCAGCTGTAGGAGTTCTTTGGTAGAATTTTTGGGGTCGCTTATGTACACTATCATATCATCTGCAAATAACGAAAGCTTAACTTCTTCCTTTCCAATACGAATCCCCTTGATCTCCTTATGTTGTCTTATTGCTATTGCTAGAATTTCAAGCACTATATTGAAGAGGTATGGAGAGAGTGGACAGCCTTGTCGTGTTCCTGATTTTAGTGGGATGGCTTTGAGATTTTCTCCGTTTAATTTAATGTTAGCTGTTGGCTTGTTGTAAATAGCTTTTATTATATTTAGGTAGGACCCTTGTATCCCTATTCTCTCCAAGACCTTTATCATAAAGGGGTGTTGAATTTTGTCGAATGCTTTTTCAGCATCTAGTGAAATGATCATGTGGTTTTTTTCTTTCAGTTTATTTATATGGTGGATTACATTGATAGATTTGCATATGTTGAATCAGCCCTGCATCTCTGGGATGAAGCCTACTTGATCATAATGGATAATTTTTCTTATGTGTTCTTGGATTCGGTTTGCCATTATTTTATTGAAAATTTTTGCGTCGATGTTCATGAGTGAGATCGGTCTGTAATTCTCTTTCTTGGTTGGGTCTTTTTGTGGTTTTGGTATCAGGGTAACTGTAGCTTCATAAAAGGAATTTGGCAATGAGTCTTCTGATTCTATATTGTGAAATACATTAAGGAGTATAGGTATTAGTTCTTCTTGGAAGTTCTGGTAGAATTCTGCATTGAAACCATCTGGTCCTGGGCTTTTTTTCGAAGGGAGATTTTTGATAACCATTTCTAATTCTTCGCGAGAGACCGGTCTATTTAGATCATTCACCTGGTCTTGGTTTAGCTTTGGTATATGATACTTATTTAAAAAAATGTCCATTTCTTTTGTATTTTCCAGTTTTGTGGCATACAGGCTTTTGTAGTAAGATCTAATGATTCTCTGAATTTCCTCTGTGTCTGTGGTTATGTCCCCCTTTTGATTTCTGATCTTATTTATTTGCGTGTTCTCTCTCTGTCGTTTAATTAGTTTGGATAGGGGTTTGTCGATCTTGTTGATTTTCTCCAAGAACCAGCTTTTTGTTTCATTGATTCTTTGGACTGTTTTCTGTGTTTCTATTTTGTTGATTTCAGCCCTCAGTTTTATTATTTCCAGTCTTCTACTTCTCCTGGGCGCGTCTGCTTCTTTTTTTTCTAGAGCTTTCAGGTGTGTTTTTAAGTCCCCAATGTATGCATTCTCCGTTTTCTTTAAGTGGGCACTTAGTGCTATGAACTTTCCTCTTAGCACTGCTTTCATTGTGTCCCATAGGTTTGAGTATGTTGTCTCTTTATTTTCATTAAATTCAAGGAAGACTTTAATTTCTTTCTTGATTTCTTCCTTGACCCAGGTGTGGTTCAGTAGTTGACTGTTCAGTTTCCATGAGTTTGTCGGTTTTTTGGGGGCAGCGTGGTTGTTGCCTTCTAACTTTAATCCATGATGATCTGATAAGACACAGGTGGACACTGATATTTTTTTGTATCTGTGGAGGTTTCCTTTGTTTCTGAGTATGTGGTCAATTTTTGAGAAGGTTCCATGAGCTGCAGAGAAGAAGGTATATTCTTTCCTATTTGGGTGGAATGTTCTATAGATGTCTGTTAAGTCCATTTGCTTCATTACCTCCAATAATTCTCTTAATTCTCTATTAGGTTTCTGTCTGATTGACCTGTCCCGTGGAGAGAGAGGTGTGTTGAAGTCTCCTACTACTAGTGTGTGTGGTTTGATGTCTGCCTTGAGTTCTAGTAATATTTCTTTTACATAAGTAGGTGCTTTTATATTGGGGGCGTATATATTCAGGATTGAGACGTCCTCCTGATGAATTGTTCCTGTTATGAGTATAAAGTGACCGTCTCTGTCTCTTCTGATTGATTTTAGTTTGAAGTCAGTTTTGTTAGAAATTAGTATGGCCACACCTGCTTTTTTCTTAGGACCATTTGCTTGAAACACCTTTTCCCAACCCTTTACTCTGAGTAGGTGCCTGTCTTTGTGGTTGAGATGTGTTTCTTGCAAACAGCAGAATGTTGGATCCTGTTTTCGTATCCAATCTTTTAGCCTGTGCCTTTTTATAGGTGAATTGAGCCCATTAATATTAAGTGATATTAATGACCAGTGGTTGTTTATTCCGGTTATTCTTTTTGCTTTTGGTAGTAGAGATTGTGTGTCTCCCTTCTTTGAGATGTGCTCGTGAAGGGTCATTAGATGCCTGGGTTATTGTAGGCAGTGTTGGCAGTGTTGGATTCCTTGGGTTGCGATTTTCCTTCTATTACTTTCTGTAGGGCTGGATTTGTGGCTACGTATTGTTTAAATTTGTTCTTATCCTGGAATGTCTTGTTTTCTCCATTGATAATGAATGATAGCTTGGCTGGGTATAGTAGTTTGGGTTTGCATCCATGGTCTCTTAGCTTCTGCAGAACCTCTATCCAGGACCTTCTGGCTTTCATAGTTTCCATCGAGAAGTCAGGTGTAAGTCTGATCGGTTTACCTTTATAAGTTACTTGCCCTTTTTCTTTTGCAGCTCTTAATATTCTTTCTTTAACCTGTATATTTTGTGTTTTGATTATTATATGGCGAGGAGATGTTTTTCTTTGATCCAGTCTGTTTGGTGTTCTGTATGCTTCTTGAATATTTAAATGAATATCTTTCTTTAAGTTGGGAAAGTTTTCTTCCATAATTTTGTTGAAAATATTTTCTGGGCCTTTGAGCTGTGACTCTTCTCCTTCTTCTATTCCTATTATTCTTAGGTTTGGTTTTTTTTTTGTGTCCCATAGTTCCTGAATGTTTTGTGTTGAGAATTTGTTGGCTTTGCTGTTTTCTTTGATCTGTTCGTTTATTTTCTCTATGGTGTCCTCAGCATCTGAGAGTCTTTCTTCTAGCTCTTGTATTCTATTGATTATGCTTGTTTCTGTAGACTCTGTTCGTTGGCCTAGATTTTCCATATCCAGCTGGTCCTCAGTTTGTATTTTCTTCTTTGCCTTCATTTCAGTTTTCAATTCTTGAACTGTTTCCATTACCTGTTTGATGGTTTTTTCTTGGTTTCCCAGGGTATCATGTACGTATTTACTCATTTCTTCAAACTTTTTGTTATACTTCTCATCCATTTCTATAAGGGCATTTTTTACATGTTGTTTAAGGGACTCTATTATCTTCATAAAGTCAATTTTTTCCACTTCTTCTGTGTTAGGTTGTTCAAATACTCCTGTTGTAAGATCATTGGGTTCTGATGTTTTCATGTTGTTTTTCGGATTATTGGGTGAATTCTTGCCTTGGCGCCTGCCCATCTCCTCCTATTCATCCTATCCAATGGGTCCTTTAAAAACCGGATCAGGTTTCCCTGCTGGCCAAGGGCTCCGCTTACAAAATGCCCTCACTCTCTTTCGTGGTTCCTGCTGCAGGCCAAGAACCCTCTCACCCCTCCGAAGGATCTTCAGGACAGGACCAGGCTCCCCTTGTGCCAGTGACCTGGCAAACCAAAGGCCTACCTCTTTGATTCAATTGTAGTAGGGCGATCTGCTCTCCTTATTGCACGCCTGTCCCTGCTGCTTGGGTCTGCCGCTGCGCTGGTCCCCGAAAGCCTCTTCCTGTATGCGGTGTTGCTCCGCCGCGTCCCGCCACGCCACCGCTCGGCCTCTGTGCTTCCGGCCGTGCCCCCGCTCCGCCTCTGTGCGTCCGGCCGCGCCGCCGCTCCGCCTCTGTGCCTATATGATTTTTTGACATGGTTTCTCTCTAGTTTTTGAGTCTGTCCTGGAACAACTAACTCTTGTAGACCAGGCTGGCCTTGAACTCACAGAGATCTGCCTGCCTTTGCTTCCTAAGTGCTGGGATTAAAAATGCGTGCCACAGCCACCTGGCATATAGATGGGAATTTTATTTTATTTTATTTCATTTTTTAATTTATTTATTTATTAAAGATTTCTGTCTCTTCCCCGCCGCCGCCTCCTATTTCCCTCCCCTCCCCCAATTAAGTCCCCCCCCCTTCAGCCCGAAAAGCAATCAGGGTTCCCTGTCCTGTGGGAAGTCCAAGGAACCCCCACCTCCATCCAGGTCTAGTAAGTTGAGCATCCAAACTGCCTAGGCTCCCACAAAGCCAGTGCGTGCAGTAGGATCAGAAACCCATTGCCATTGTAGATGGGAATTTTAAAATGTCATTTGGACCCTTTTTTTGTTTTTTGGAGACAGGATTTCTTTGTGTAGCCCTGGCTGTCTTGGAACTAACTCTGTAGACCAGGCTAGACATGAAGTTACAAAGATTCATCTGCCTCTGCCTCCCAAGTGCTAGAATTAAAGGCATGTGCCACCACCGCCCAGTCAGTCAGGCCATTCTAAACCTGGGATTTCCTGCACTCATCTCTTCTTAAATATCTTTGAAGAACACACAACCAGATCTCGAATGACCAGTTGAGGGATGCTGACTGTGAGAACAGCCATGTTTATCTAATTGCCTGTGTTTTCAGTTTCGATTTTGGTTATTCACATGCCCGGCCAGAATGTCCTCTGGGATCCCCAGTTTTATACATACTACTCTTTTATGTGAGAAGGTACTAGTGAGGGAAAGTTTCATTGGTTTTGGATTCTGGGGGAAATTTGCATCTGAATCATCTTGTAACTTTTATTTGAGATGATATGTCAGCTGTAGTTTGCAGGCATGAGAGTGCATGAGGCTTTTACCGTAAGGTTAGATGTACAAAGACACTAATGTCCTGGCGGGCTTGTGTTTTTCTCTGAGGCAGATATTGATGAATGTGCAGAGGGATTCGTTGAGTGCCACAACCACTCCCGCTGCGTTAACCTGCCAGGGTGGTACCACTGTGAGTGCAGAAGCGGTTTCCATGACGATGGGACCTACTCACTGTCCGGGGAGTCCTGCATTGGTAAGCAGCTCTCAGCAACACCCTGCACCAGGATCTTTGCAAGGGGTGACTTGCTTTGCAACTTCATGAGATCACTCACTGGTTAAATTCATCTCTTTCCAATTCTCTTCCCCTGCAATTAAGAGATTAGGTCAAGGATTATACAAGGTGGGATGTTGGGAATTTTAGAGCAGTCAGAGGAACAAAATCTGGCTCTTTGTGATGAGGTGTTTAGTTCTTTCTCTGTAGAACCGTGGTGATAAGTTGAAGCTTTTGGCAGTCCGAGGAGCAGCTGACAGGTGGAAATAGTGCTAGATTCAGAATTAGAAAGTGGAGCTTGACTTCAGATTTTTAAAAGTCACTCTGCTCTCTGATCCTTATCTGGGTATGTGTAAAAGGAATAATAATACATGTGTCTTTTCAGGATGAGATGGAATATCTCTTTAAAACTGCAAGCTTCAATCTGATGCCTATATATGCTGTATCTTGTGTTAACCTTGTAGTCATTGCTGTTGCCATAGTCACCATCTCCTGCTGTACCTTGTGTTAACCTTGTGGTCATTGCTGTGGCCACGGTCACCATCTCCTGCTGTACCTTGTGTTAACCTTGTGGTCATTGCTGTGGCCACGGTCACCATCTCCTGCTGTACCTTGTGTTAACCTTGTGGTCATTGCTATGGCCACAGCCACCACATCCTACAATGTCACCACTAATCACCATCCCACCTGTACTTCTGCTTATGTTCAGTGTAGGAAGTTGGCAGAGTTCTTGAGCTTAGGACTCTAACGTCTTGAAGAAACCCAGCTGAGGAGGACTTAACTGTTTCCTTGAGATCCATGGCCAATCCCATTCATTCAGGTCCTGTGTAGTCTGCTGAGTTCGTGATGTTTCTGCAGTGATTTAATCAGCACTACTCAAGAACGATGGCAATGGGTTTTTGATCCTACTGCACGTACTGGCTTTGGGGGAGCCTAGGCAGTTTGGATGCTCACCTTACTAGACCTGGATGGAGGTGGGCGGTCCTTGGACTTCCCACAGGTCAGGGAACCCTGATTGCTCTTCGAGCTGATGAGGGAGGAGGTACTGATGGGGGAGGGGGAGGGAAATGGGAGGCGGTGGCGCGGAGGAGGCAGAAATCCTTAATAAATAAATAAATTTTAAAAAATCAGCACCTTTTAACCTTTCCCCTAGTGTCAGCAAGAGGCTAAGATGGGCTGAGGCACTGTGGGATATAGCAGTAATTTTCCGCCATCCTCTTGCTGTGGGGATGAATGGGGGACTGCAGTGACTGGCATAGCCGCTAGGGGTGGACTGCTGCTGCCCAATTCCAGCTCTTCCACCTCTGCATCTGTTCGTTTAGGCAAACACTTATCTAGTCTGTGCCTCAGCTACCTACATCTGTAAAATCGAGATAATGTTTAAATCTAATTGTTATAAACTTTGTAATAGCTAACTGGATTCGTATCTGTTAAATATTCACCATGTATTAGTATTTATCTTAAATGTCAGGACATTTCGGCACTGTGTTAACACTCATCTGCATTCCTATTATTGTTGAAACTATGGTTATAACTTCACAGAGAGTGTTTCCTTTAAGTTTTCACATACTTTCTCTCCATATTCCTGGCATTTCTGTATCTGTATAGCTCAAGACATAGAGTTTAGAGCTTATGTAAACAGTAGACCAAATGGCTGTGCCAGAGACCTGGAGACAGAGACAATATTATTATATAATATACTAACTTTGAGAACTGAAATACAAATTTAATTTTTGGTAGTTATATGTAATATCATTAATAAAGGAAATGCTCGGATTTTAGTTATAGAGAGCTTTAGAAACCACCCAGTTCAAACTGCATCATAAATGACTGGACCTGTCATGGGGCTGCGCAGCTCTGCATGAGGTGTGCCTCCACCGTGGATGGCAAGGCAGGAGATGGCTCAAGCATCATAAGTGACTGGACCGGCCGTGGGGCTGCACACCTCTGCATATATTGTGCCTCCACTGTGGATGGAAAAGCAGGTGACGGCTTATGTGCAAGTTCATCTGTTTTCTTCTTTGATGTGTTCGTAGGAACGATTGGCCCTCTAGTCTGCTGATTTTATACTCTTTACCCAGGACTGTTTCAATACTGCCTTTCCAGTTTCAAAACATGCTTTGTTCTGCTGCTTTTCCAGTGAGAACTAGTGTAGTCAGAGTACAATAAATCAGGAAATGCAGTCAGAGTATGCGGCTACCACAGAAACTCTGACACAGATGGGGTGGCTGCTTGCTCCCAGTCGCAAGGTTTATTTGATATCAGATTAAATTGAAACTCGGTCAAGAGAGTCAGCATCATGGATGCACAAGACAGTCACTGTGTGCATATGTTCTGATGTGATATGCACTGTGTGCATATGTTCTGATGTGATCATCACAGCAGGTTGACATTTATAGTCCCAGTGTTTGTCTCTGTCTTCCAGTCTGAGTGGCGTGTATGCACATTTACAGGTGTGCATAAGAATGCTTGTGTGTGTACATATGTGTATGAGCTCATGCCCACCCTTGCTTCATCCATGGACTGACTCCTCTTCTGCACAGGAAACTTCCTGATTGAAGTGGACTTTTTGAAAAAAGGATGGTTGTTTTCATTTATGTCATTCAAAACTTTAATTGTTCATCAAAATTGTTTTTCTTTCTCTCATTTTTACAAAAAAACAAAAGAACATAATTCTGGCCATCACTCAGTGTTTCTTTGATAGCAGACAGCAATTTGGTTGACTCAGAATTTGTTCTAGACAAACAAATGTGTAAATTGTGGTATGCCATCTTCCCATTCATACTTATTTTTAGTACTGCCTTGTCTATAAGCAACTTCTCATGCTTGTCTTGCTTTTAGGTGGATTGTCCCTGCCTACATTCTGGCTTCGTTTTCTTGGTGTGCTAACCTGCTTGCTCTTTCCAGGTCTGCAACATGGCAGTGAGTGCCTCCTAATCCCTGGTTTGTCTTCCTTGTCCTCTCTGGCACTTGGCATTGCTGCCTCATTCATTAGGCCTCATATCAAATATTTTCCTTAGGGAGAGCCAGTTTGACTATTATTCAAGTCGCCGTCTTTTTATTTTCCGCAAGCACTTCGCTATACTATATATTTATATCTTAAATTCTCTTTAGCACATGAGCAAGCCTATTTCTAATAGTCTCTTGAGTCAAACATGCATGTTCTTGTGAGACAAGATCTTGTCTGTCTTTCAATACTATAGCCATGACCTCTAGAAAAATCCAGTACTGAATACAGCTGTGTCAAATGAGTGAAAGGAACAGGCGTTCAAAATACATGAGGTCAGCTACATTTTCTATTTAGCATAAGATATAAGCTAGGTCCATAGATTGTTCTGCAGGGCAAAAGATGTTAGATTCTGTCTAACCATGTGAGACATTTCAGAAAAGAAATTCACTGGGACCTCCCACTGAAGGCGTAAGTCACAAACAATGCCACACCAGTTTGGAATTATGATTAATAGGGTGGTATTTATTTAAAGGGGAAAAAACTTACAGATCACTGTCCCAGGCAACAGCCCTCTACGCAACCAGGAAGGGAGTCTAGTCACCGGCGGAGCAGAAAGTGAAGAGAGAGAGAGGAGAGGGAAGTGGCCGCTTTTTTAAAGGGAGAGAGACCACGCCCCAATGGGCTGGTATCTCAGCAGCTATAGGCTGGAGGTGTAGTAATATGAGCGGAGGGGCTGCATCCCCAGCACCCTGGCAGCCTGGCTAGCTTATGCTCCGAAATAACAATACACAAACTGTATTCATTTAAACACTTCTTGGCCCTTTAGCTCTAGCCCTTACAGGCTAATTCTCACATCCCTCCTGTTACTACATAGAGGAGCGGGAGGACCTCCCGCAACATCCCACCATACCAACCCTGCATCACACCTTCCAGGGATTTCACTGTGAACAAGTGGCGATGTCTATTCTTGAGGGATTTATGAACTGAAAGCCCAGAATCATAATAACAGAGCTTACTGGCAGTGAAAATTATCACACCTGAATAAGCCCTAAATAGCACAAGCCACTAATACTTACATTTAAAAGAATAGGCAATTTCTAAAACAACCTTTAAAATAAAAAAGATGGTTTTTGCAAAATGGACTCAGCTATGCTTTCCCTTCCAGACAATGGCAGAAACACAAGCTTTAGAATCTAAAAATGCAGCCATTTGGGCTTTTAGAAGAATGGGCTCATTATTCTATGCTGTTTTTTTGTCAGATGGCAATAATAACACCTGCTATATTCACTTGATCAGAAACTCTACACTGTTGACATAATAAGAAATAGCATTCACACAAGATGTATTGTTATCTATAAATATATTCAGGATTTGCCTTTTCCCAAAGTAGATCATGTGGCCTAAGAATTGAGTGGTGCCAGGCATTATAGAAGCAGAGTCATCATACAAAGGAGAGTTGTTGGTGACAATTGTTCTGTGTGTTGTTCATTTGTACAGGGATGGCAGAAGACAAGGACCCACAGATACCTGTATTAGTGTTAGCAGAAGGTACCAGGGGCCTGCAGTGACACTATGTTTTCATGGAATATAGGAGTCTGTGCTTCGTAGTTCTAATGTGGAAGTTGTAAGCAGCTCCATGTTTGTGTATGTATGTGTACATATTTATGTGTGTGTGCATGTCTGTGTGCAGATGCAATTTGTGCATGCATGTGTGCAGGTGTGTGGAAATGTACATGTGTGTGCAGATGTAGCTATGTGGAGATGTGGATGAGTGTGTGCAGATGTAGCTATGTGGAGATGTGCATGTGTGTGTGCAGATGTAGCTATGTGGAGATGTGGATGTGTGTGTGCAGGTGTGGAGATGTGCATATGTGTGTGTGCAGATGTAGCTATGTGGAGATGTGGATGAGTGTGTGCAGATGTAGCTATGTGGAGATGTGGATGAGTATGTGCAGGTGTGGAGATGTGCATTTGTGTGTTCAGGTATGGAGATGTGGATGAGTGTGTGCAGATGTAGCTATGTGGAGATGTGGATGAGTGTGTGCAGATGTAGCTATGTGGAGACGTGGATGTATGTGTGCAGGTGTGGAGATGTGTATGTGTGTGTGCAGATGTAGCTATGTGGAGATATGGATGAGTGTGTGCAGATGTAGCTATGTGGAGATGTGGATGAGTATGTGCAGGTGTGGAGATGTGCATGTGTGTGTTCAGGTATGGAGATGTGGATGAGTGTGTGCAGATGTAGCTATGTGGAGATGTGGATGAGTATGTGCAGGTGTGGAGATGTGCATTTGTGTGTTCAGGTATGGAGATGTGGATGAGTGTGTGCAGATGTAGCTATGTGGAGATGTGGATGAGTGTGTGCAGATGTAGCTATGTGGAGACGTGGATGTATGTGTGCAGGTGTGGAGATGTGTATGTGTGTGTGCAGATGTAGCTATGTGGAGATATGGATGAGTGTGTGCAGATGTAGCTATGTGGAGATGTGGATGAGTATGTGCAGGTGTGGAGATGTGCATGTGTGTGTTCAGGTATGGAGATGTGGATGAGTGTGTGCAGATGTAGCTATGTGGAGATGTGGATGAGTGTGTGCAGATGTAGCTATGTGTAGATGTGCATGTGTGTGTGTGCAGATGTAGCTATGTGGAGATGTGGATGAGTGTGTGCAGATGTAGCTATGTGGAGATGTGGATGAGTGTGTGCAGATGTAGCTATGTGGAGACGTGGATGTATGTGTGCAGGTGTGGAGATGTGTATGTGTGTGTGCAGATGTAGCTATGTGGAGATGTGGATGAGTGTGTGCAGATGTAGCTATGTGGAGATGTGGATGAGTATGTGCAGGTGTGGAGATGTGCATGTGTGTGTTCAAGTATGGAGATGTGGATGAGTGTGTGCAGATGTAGCTATGTGGAGATGTGGATGTGTGTTTGCAGATGTAGCTATGTGGAGATGTGGATGAGTGTGTGCAGATGTAGCTATGTGTAGATGTGCATGTGTGTGTGTGCAGATGTAGCTATGTGTAGATGTGGATGAGTGTGTGCAGATGTAGCTATGTGGAGATGTGGATGAGTGTGTGCAGATGTAGCTATGTGGAGATGTGGATGAATATATGCAGGTGTGTAGATGTGCATGTGTGTGTTCAGGTATGGAGATGTGCATGTGTGTGTGCAGTTGTGGAGACATGCATATGTGTGTGCAGGTGTGGAGATATGCACGTGTGTGTGTATGTGGGTGTGGAGATGTACAAGTGTGTACAGATGTAGAATGTGTATGTGTGCATGTGTGGTGTGTGTGCAAGCATGAAGATGTGCATGTGTCCATGTATGTGTGCAGTGTGGAGATGTGTATGTGTGCATGCCTGTATGCAGGCATGGTGATGTATATGTTTTCATACATGTATGCAGTGAGGAGATATGTATGTGTGCGTGCATTTGTACAATGTGGAGATATGTTTGTGTGCAGGTATGGAGATGTGCATGTGTTCATGCATGTGTGCAGTGTGGAGATGTGCGTGTGTCCATGTGTGTTGTCAGTGTGGAGATGTGTATTGTGCATGCATGTGTGAGGTATGGAGATGTGTGTGTGTGCATGCATGTGTGCAGGTATGGAGATGTGTATTGTGCATGTGTGTGTGGCTGTGAAGGTGTAGATTTGTACATGGGTATGTGCAGGTGTGCAGCAGACAGACATTGATGGTTGGCTGTCTTCTGTGATCACCTTTCTTACTATTTGAACTGGGTTTTTCACTGAACCTTGAGCAATGCAACTATCTGGTTGGCCAATGAGCGGCAGGGTTCCTTCCATCTCTGCCTCACCCCAGCATTGGGATTATGCACATGGATCACTGTGCCATGATTTTACATGTGCACTAGGGATCAGGACTCAGTTCCTCATTGTTTGTAGGGCAGTCACTTTATTGGAGAACCACTGGCCAAGCCTAGAGTCTCCCTTTCCATTCATATATGGTGGTCAACATCACCAAGAAATTAGGAGAAACACTATATCTTTAATGATAGCTTGCAGAAATATTAGTGCTTTAAATATTTTGAAAGATTCACTTCCCCTCCACCTTTCAATCACTGTTGTCACCATATTCTCATTCCTGCCTTATGGACCTTGATTTTTCTTTCATATTTGTCATGCTTTGCATGGATGCGCCAGCCTGCTCAAGTGCTCCTTCCATTCTTCCTCAGTGTGTTACTCGCTGTTTATGCATTTCCTTCTGATTATCCTGCACCCCATTTCTACCAGCCACAGTTCCAATCAAATCCTACTCTCCAAACCTAAGATTTCCAATCTCATTTTATATGAGGGCTCATGTTCCTTTTTAACAATGTGTGTGGTCTAGCAGCATAATCAGGAGAATTACTCTCAGATGGTCTTGCTTGGGACCTGGACTGCAGTGGTCTTTTAAAACATCCTCAAGAGACTAGAAAGGATGCCCAAATTCACATCAAATCATTGTCATAGATGTTCTCTATGAATGAGAATAGTTTTTAAAAAGCCATATTGTGTAAACCTACATCTATTTATTTATTACAGTTTATAACAGAATTTACCAGATAGGTCTTGTATTATTAATCAGTTTTTCATCCCTACAGCATTTTGGCATGTTCTTTACATCTGCATATCTATATTAAGTTAAATCATGTTGGGAATGCCTTATAATAATTAATAAACAAAATCTTCAGAACCTACCAAAATCCATTTTTGTTGAGGTACACTGGAAGAAGACAGTTATTCTCCCAACAGGAGGCAGCTGCCAACCTTTTGTTACTCCCTTCTCCTCAGGACACCATAGAATGAAGAAGACCTCATGCTGTGCTCTGCTCTCTGGTCACTATAAACAGTGCAACTGCATGCACAGCTGTGCACCCGCTGTCACCACATAATGAGGAGCAAACAACTAGGGAAGGTTCTTCTGTAATTCCTTACTAAAGTTTTAGTTAGCACATCCATAATTAGTCAGAAGTAATGTGGCATTTCGATGCATGTTAACTGTTATAAATGTTTTCAGATAAACCAAGAGGCCAAGTAGGTAAAGGCAGACACAGGATGAATCAATGACGCCAGCACCCAGTTAGAGAGGTTGAGAAGATGCTTCCCATTGGTTTCTGGCTCTCGGTGTGCCCTCCAAAGACATGACAGTGGTGTTGTCTACAGCTGATGAATCAGATGAATGAATCCCGTCACCCCCCTTGGAAGCTGCTATTCCCTCGACAATCCAGTCACTCGTGTATAAACCTGGGGTTGGGAAGCATGACGAGTAGACAAGATGTGTTGTAGACACTTCCCTGAAAAGACGAGTGCTCAACACTTTACACGTGACATTGGAGCAAAGTCAGTCACACCCAAGCTCGGCAGTCACTCGGATGAGCAGGCTAGCAGTGCAAGTCCGTATGTTGTTGAACACTGGAACTAAAACCAGGTATTTCATAGAATCTTAATAGGGTCTCTAGTTCACTCTCAGGTCTATCCTGTCAGACGCCCTGTGTTATTCAGCTTTATGTTGCTAGGACAGGATACTTGAGACAGATGATATGAAAGGAGGAAGGTAGAGGCTTTGGTCCATGGTTGGCCGTGTCCGTTGCCTTTATGTCCCTCCTTTAGGTCCATAGCATGGCAGAGCATCATGGTGGGAATCGTGTGATGGAGAAAACTGGTCACCTTATGATGGCAAGGGAGCAGACAAAAAAGAAAAGTGTAAGAAATGGCTGGGCAACTTAAAACTGTCAAGGGAAGGCCCTCAACGGTCTACGTCTTTCAGCGAGGCAGCTGGGACCTCCCAATTGGCCCATTTGGGTCAGAATCCAGAAATGGATTGATGTGTTGATTAGGTCAAAATCCCGATGATCCAGTCACCTCTTAAAGGCTACACTCACAAACACTGTTGCATGTGGTCCAAGCCTTTAGCGCATGAGCTTTTAGGGGTCATTTAAGACCACTGTCTCTGTTTCTGGTTAGTATAGATTTGGGATCAATTTCCATGCTGTTGAAACATCTTTCTAATGGTCATAGTAGCTAGCAATGGCCATGAGCAGGGCAGAGAATATGGGGAGGCTGGGGCTCAGTTCTTATCAGATGGCAACCACATGAATAAAAATAGAGGGGACCATTAGGATGTCACTGTGTGTATGTGAGCTCATGTATGCACGTGCACACACACAAATGTATGCATCTGCATGTACATATGCAGTTATGCATACGTACATATACATACACACCTGCATATATACTATCCACTAAGCAGTATTAAGGTGGTAAGATGGATGGTGCAGAGAACTCATCTCTCAGGAACATTAAAACTTGAAAGTTGAAAATAAAAATCACCCAGGAAGCAAGCACTGGCCTTCTTATACAAACTAGAGTTCACTGTAAAATGATGTAGTTGGCACTATAAAATATGATGACAATTCGGAAGAAAAGGATCAACTCAGACAAGAGACCAGCCATAACATGTGGCATGTAAACAGTTGGACTCACAGGTAAAAAATATAAAAAAAAATATAAAAAAAATCTACAAGTAATATCTAAAATCCATACACTATTTAATGCTGTAAGAGCTTGCCATTCCTGGACTCACTTATGCTTAGACTAATTCTGTCAGAAAGTGATTTACATAATGACCATCTAATGAAGAAATAAGCTGAGTCTTCCCTGTGGATTATGAATGTCCCCAAATTGATCTGGCCTAAAATCTCTTTTATTTCCCAGCCAGTTTGTGAAATTTTTTTGAGAATTTTTAACATTTTGTTCTTTATCATATCTACCCCTTTTGCTGCCTCCCTCCAACTTCTCTTGAGTCTCAATCTATTATCTCTTAAAGACTCTTCTTCTTTTGTTACTGGTTATTCTTACACAGACAAACACACAGACATAAAACCTACAGAATCCATCAAGTTTTGCTTATGCGTACATTTAGAGTTAACCATTTGGGACTGAATAAACGGTATGGGAACCATCTCTGTAGGAGAGCGATTCCCTATGTGGAGAGCACTCATTGAAATCTTATGACTTAGTGCTAATTCTTGGAACTTTCTAGAAAGCCTTACTCAGGCAGTGATGTTGAATCATAAGCATCTTCTGAAGACATTTCTTTACTAGGTCTGCAGCAAAGATTTGTTGAGTGCAGAAGCTGCTGTGTAAAAATCAGATTTTTTTCATTGTAAGTTGAGCTTTCTTAGAAGGAACTCATGGCAATCTATGGCTGTGTATCTACCACTTCCTTTGTTGATGTGGTCATTTAATATGAGTCATTCAGGTTCTGTGCTGAGTTCTGGCTTCCTGACATGGTATATTGGCTTTTCCATGAGATAAATGGTTCCATACTCATACTTTGGACACTTGTGATTCTGCTTTGCACAGAATGTTAATTGTGTCTCCTCTGGTGACATGAATCAAATGGACCCATAAGCAATGCCACTGTTAGGAGGTGTGTGTCCTTGTTGGAGTAGATGTGGCTTTGTAGGAGGAAGGGCATTTCCAAAGAGCTGGTGTTGAGATATCAAATGCTCAAAGCAGGTCTAGTGGTTCTCAGTTCACTTCTTGCTGCCCATGGAATGTGATGTAGACCCCTCAACTCCTCTAGCACGGTGTCTGCCTGCATGCCTTCATGCTTCCTACCATGATGAAAATGAACTAAATCTCTGGACTATAAGACAGCCTGATTTAATGATTTCCTTTATAAGAATTATTGGATCATGGTGTCTTTTCTCAGTCATAGAAACCCTAACTGAGACATTCTTTCTATACAATCAGATTCATCAGCCTTCAGAGAGCTGCTCTCTTATCCACGTTGGTTGACTAAGACTTAAAAATATTTTTATACATCAGAACATAGCATCTCAAAGGTCTCTAGAAGGAACATGCTGAGTCAGACTCTGGGCATAGGAAGAGCATATGTGATACAGAGCTATGGAGGCTAGAGATGAACATTTTGGGATGTGATATCCCACCCAATGGAAGGTCAGAAGAAGGGTAAGCTATGAGGAATGCTTAATGGAGCTGGGCTGGGTGTGCAGCCCAGGAATTGTTGGGTATTACCCAAGGAAAAAAAGCACAGACCAA
The DNA here is from genome assembly GCF_018167655.1 of Microtus oregoni. Lineage (NCBI taxonomy): Eukaryota > Metazoa > Chordata > Mammalia > Rodentia > Cricetidae > Microtus > Microtus oregoni. The sequence continues at coordinate 39,906,352 of NW_024543059.1, forward strand.
GACATCGTTTGCCAGTGTGGTTAGGGTTTTCTTTAGTGTTTCTTCTCCTATGAATGTTGCGTCTCTAAGGATCAACCATTAGAAGCTATATTTTGAGTTTTTTTTTAATTATAGGATTATAAAGAATGTTGCTAGCAAGTTTTCTTTAGTATAAATTTTTAGGGTTTTGTTTCTCTTTTATTTTTATTTATCTGTTTTTTGAACACAGACTCTCATCGTGTGGTCTCACGTATCCTGGCGGTACCCAAATGGCAGCCTGACTCTCCCAATCCTCTTGCCTCACCCTCTCTTGTAATGGAATTACCAGGGTGTGGTGCCTCTTTAAAAGGGCTAAGTGAAGGTTTTGCCTTCTTCCTAAGTAGTCAGATGGTTCTGCTAGTGAGGAAAGGAGTAAGTGGGGGCACGGTGAAGACTATTTCCTCTATATGAAGTGTCCCGTATAGATTATGGCTGTGATTTCGGAAGTGTGACCCTCTAGGCAGCACTGCTCACTTTCCCCGAGGTTCTTAGAAATGTAAATTTCACCCACTCCACACAAAGAACTCCGTCTTTGGGGTCTGGATGAGCCCGGGTGGCTAATGCCGCTGCCCTCTCTGGTCTGCGAACCGCTGCTGTGGGATTTCCACTGAGCCCCTCCAGAGAAGGCTGGAGCACTGACTGCGCATGCGCATCTGGGCTTACACTTCACAGAGGACATGAGCGGATACTTTCCCGGGGATCTCAGAAAGATGCTGACCCTCTACAGAGTAACAGCCACTGTGAAAACGGCAGGCCCCGGAGTCAGCATTTCCAGCTGCCGTTCTGATTCCTCGGTACTTTCTGCCTGGAGATATGTAACTTTTCTCCAGGGAGAGTCATCTGCCTTCTTTTCTCAGTTCCTGGTGAATTCTTGGTGTTGAATCTTATGCAGTTGTCAGCTTCTTGCCTCTTGAGGCTCCATAGGAACAATTGTTTCATTACAGAAACTTCTGGCTTAAATGCTTTAGAGGCAAAGATCGTGTCTAAGCAGCCGTTGAGACACCAGCATCTGCAGCTTCCTTGGGAGGGATATTGCGTTGTTTGCTTTAGTTTGAGGTTACTCCTGCTGCTGTGAAATGTTTACCTGTGGCTTTATGAGAATCTTAAACCGCTTTACTCACATCAAAGACAGCACTGTGGGCAAAAAAGAAAAAAAAATCACCATTAACCTTTGAGTCCTTCTTGAAGTCTAAGTGGCAGGGAAAGGAGACAGGCAGAGATTGGTGAAGGTTACACTGTGGGCCGGCCAGATATGTAATGTTTAAAGACAGTGGGGTTGGAACAAGTGGTCGTAGCATGGCGTTTCCCTTGAAGAGTGAGAAAGCAAAGGAAGTGAAGGACATATCAAGGGTGACAGTGTTTCCAGGCAAAGTTCCAGGGAGCAACAGCAGACAGTGTGGAAACACCCCTAATGGGAGCTAGTTCTTTGTGTCTAGGTGTGTGTGTGTGTGGGGGGGGGGGGGGGATGACACTCTAAACCCAAACAAACGCCCGATATATGGGTGTAAGGGTGGGAAACGAGGATAAAGGAGATGGAAAGGCTGTAGACTGCGTTGTGATGGGGGAGTTGAGAGTGTTGAAACCTTCCTTGTAAGAAGTTTCTCTTAAGGTTGAAATTTTGTGATGTATGAAATCACGTGATGTCACCATTTTTAATGTGTCACGTAGCTCCACCAACTCAGAAGTACTTCACAAGGGATGCCATCCCTGTGGGATAGTTAATTTTGATCGGTAATTGACTGGACTGTAAATTCCCTAGGGAATCGGGGAGACACGTCTTTGTGTGCATGTGTGAGTGGGTGCATTTCCAGAGAGAATTAGCCGAGAGGTGGGGTATTCTCTGAATATGAGTGAATCAGGGTTCCAGATGAATAATGAGGTATCATATAATAGGGTGACAGCTAGCAGTCTTTATCTACTGTTTCATATGCAGTGTGACCAGTCACCTCACACGCCTGTGGCTGCGCCTTCCAGTGATGATGTGTACCTTCAACTGTAAGCCAAGACAAAGTGATCCTCTTTAGTTGCCTTCGTCAGATGTTTTCTCACCGAAGAGAGAAGAGTAACCAACATGCTTAGCAGATTGAGTGTGCTCAATAAATATTTGTTAGTAAAGAGTCCTCCATTATGATTGGCCCATATCCAAGTTATCCTGATGACATAACTGGACCTTGTGTGACTAGCAAGAATTTCTTTTGTTTCAGTTCTAGCAACGTTAAATATAACCAAGGGATTGTTAAATATGAACACAATAAGAGAGTAATCTAAAATGGCAAGTAATCTAAAATTAGTAATAAAATTGCAATATGGAGGATGATCCTAGTTAAGTAGAATAAAAGTCTAAATTGTATAAAGTGACTGATTTTTGTTGTTGTTGTTTTGTTGTGTTTATTTTTAAGATTTGTTCTGTTACTTTAAATTTTGTGTAGTAGGAATGGGTGAGTGTACGTGTGTGTGTGTGTCAGTATTTGCACGTGATTTCCCTCGGCAGTCAGAGATATGGAATCCTCTTGAGCTGTGGTTAGATGAAGATGGAGCCACTTAAAATGGGTGCTGGGAACTGAACCTGGGACCCCTGGAGGAGCAGCAAGGTCTCTTAACCACTGAGCCATCTCTCCATTCCCATGACTGGATGAGTTTAAAAGACAAGAAGAAAGTAGGAAGGAGGGGTGATAGGCGATTTAACAGTCAGGTCAGTAAAACCTTAAAAAGAAAATTTAAAAGTTGGTGGCATTGACCAATGTAAATCCCTCTGGATTTGTTACATGGCACCATGTGAGTAAGATGGTCCACACCCTCCCAGGAACCGAGAAACAGGCCTCCGACCTTAGGTGGTGACTGAAAGTAATGATAAGGAATTTATCTCAAGGAAGCCAGGCTAGTATCTGTTCAGGTCTTCTAAGGATGGGAAGGGTTGGGCTAGACGACCTAAGCTACAGTGGGCTGCAGTATGTATACTCAAGGATGGAATCTTTGGCTTCCCCTGCTTTCCTTGGAAACAAACTTAGTTTGCGCCGTAAGATTTTGAATACATCATGGTAACAGATGCAAAAATAAACCAGAAATTAAAGACACCCACAGTGTCTCCACAGTGAGATCAGATATCCACCTTTGTGTTTTAATTTCCCCTTTTCCCACAAAAGCCTTCTAGGTCTTTCCAAGCAACATCTTTTTCCATGTAAAAGGCATCCCAAGAGCTGTTTTATCAAATCAGATGACAACTGGAATTCTATCAGAGCAGAAATGCAAATACAAAAATTATCTAAAGAGATGAAATTCTCCCAGCAAAACCACCAGAAGCTCTTGAAGATTTTATTTACTTTCTTGCTAGATTGACACCAATCATTTCCCTTATTGGGGTGGCAATCCAAATTCGTACCTTTGAACAATGTCCTGAAGGTTCTATTAGGAAGGCCATTTTAGAAGAGTCTTGCCTGTCCACCAGAAGTTAAAGACCACAATGAACAACAACAGTCTCTGAATCCATGCCAGCTCTCACACAGTTCTGTTGCTGGATTGAGAACAGTCTTTGGAAGCTCACCAGTAGAAATGTCTTTATGTTCCTTACCTTCTAAGGGCAATTCTTACACATGTCTTTATAACCTATCTGTGTCTAAGACTTTCCCCTGACCTAGGAAAGAAAAGAAATAATCCCTCACCTGACAGCATGCTTCAGAAACTGCTCTGTCAGATCAGAGGTTAGTGTGGCTTCACCATCCTGGTTCCCTACATGCATTTGTTATTAAGGATTATTTGGCTGCAGACATAATGTAGACAAGAAAAGCATGTCTTCTCTCTCTGACACTTGCTTGCCAATGGCCAGTAGAGACTAGAATTGTTTTACTAATTGTTAAAGGTTCAAAGGAAACTGCTGAATTCTCTCTGCTTTTGTTGTTACCATTTTTCATTTAAAAAAAAAAACAGTCTTTCTATGCATCCCATGCTGTCATATAACTAATAATAGTCCCTCTGCCTCAGTTTCCCAACTGCTACTACTCCATACATGAGTCACTATGTCTTTCCTTTATTTACATTTGATTTTTATATGTTATTACAAGTTCTCTAATGCTTGACTTAAAACTCTACAATGAAGCACAATTTATAAAAACTCAGAGACAGAAATTGAGATTGAACTTGAAGATCCGAAAAGCACTTATCTCAACCTCAGTCCTAAATGGCGATCCTGCCTCCAGCAATCTCAGAATGAGACTGAGGCTGAGAGCTGTCTTTTTCCATTTTATATTCCTCTCTAGGGCTGTGTTTAAAGGTGTGTACCACTGGGATTAAAGGTATGCACCACCCGGTTTCTGTGGCAAACTAGTGTGGTTACTGGGATTAAAGGTGTGTTTCACCACTGCCTAGTCTGTAAGCTGGCCAATGGGGCTGTTTTACTTTTCTGATCCTCAGGCAAGCTTTATTTACTAGACTATATATGAAATGTTCTACACCACACAGCTGAAAGTAGACATATAAACTTGGAAATGGACAAGGTCTTGGGAAGTATTATGTGTAGCTAATTAGTTATTTTGCTAGAAAGAAAGCAGGGTATCAAAGGGCAAAGGTTTCTTCAATACTTCACCTCAGCCAAGAAGCTGAGAAGCAATTTCAAGGGTTCCTTTCAATGCAGCTCAAACCACATTCAAGTATAATTATTATTTATACATTTCTTAGTAGGCAAAAGGCTCTCAAGAATATTTTGTGACAGATACGCCAGAAAGGGACAACTGAGTCCTACCGATCCAAGTGGGTATGGATGGTAGAGAGAATGTTTGGAGCGGAACAGACATACAAGTGTAAAGTAGTTGGAAGCGATGTTAAGCTGGCGATCAGGAAAGAAGTAAGTCCCTTGCTCAAAGAATGAAATTTCAGTGAATGGTCTCGATAATACTATGACCGTCGTGATGAACTTCGTGTGCCTGTGTTCTGGATGTGTGTTAGGATGCCCTAGTAACAGAAAGCAATCTACCTCCCACGCATGAGCAGACATATGAAAACACATAAATCTTATAACACTTTTGGCATCGATACCAAGGCTTCTGTGGGTGTGGAACTCTCTTTAGATAGCGAGTATTTCAATTTTAATAGATTTTCTATTCGTCCTCTTCACTGGTCAGAGTTGTATTGATTTTAGACAGATTTGATGTTGATATAGAGGTAGGACTTTTTCACAGCAGACAGTAGGGAACTCAGCAACTTAGAATGCTGCTTTGCCCATATCAGCTCTTGTTTTTCTCTCTGGAAGTGCTCTTTTCTCCATCTGCAGTAAACACCCAAATCTGCATGTTCTGTAAATAAATGTAGCCAGCAACCACGGCTAGTTCATGGAGTATTAAAAATTATATCCAGTACTTAACCTTAGTGCAAGATTTGTAGAACAAGGTCACAGAGGACTTGGGGTGGTGACATTCCTGGATCTTGCCGGCTAAAACTCAGGAATTTGTGAGACTTCAGAATTATAGATTACCTTTACAAAGACAGGAAAGAGAATTCTGGCTGCATGATAAGAGATATGGACTGGAATGAAGATTGACTATAGCCTTGGGAAACAAGAGATGGGGAATTCTTGGCTAGAGAAGAACTCTAAGGAGAGTGGAACTCATAAGAAGAGATGAACCCTAAGTGATAAACCGTATATTAGGAAATGGACCAGGACCAGTAGTGGAAGCTCAGCATCTTCAAACGGGTGTTGGATGGCACTTTATTAAATTTAGCGTTTTGCAAAGGATAACTGGACCTCGGAGTTACGCATTTTCCAGAACATTTCCAGAACAAGAACATTTCAGAGGTAACTCACTAGTCTCAAGTCTTCTCCCCTGAGCGTGAAGGAAGAAGATAGACAAGAATTGGTACTTTGGGAAACGTGAAGTTTTAAAAATAGTACACATTAGCATCCTTTCCCATGAGGCTCTACCCATCTCCCTTTCCCATTGTATCTTTTTCCATAGGCCTGACACAGTAATCGATAAGCATGGTGAATCGATCAATTAGCTGCTCGATTTTTAGCAACTGAATGAATGGTTAGTTGAGAAGATGATGAAGGAAATACTGTCCCTCAAGAGTTTGATGAAAGCTCTCTGATCAAAAATTTCATAACAGTGTTTCAATATTTGCTAAGTCTAGGGAATGGTTTTGCAATAAGTTGTCAAGAGAAGCTGCAGAACCTGAACTGGGAAGACAAGTCCGTTGGAAGCTTTTACACATGCAGGGGACAACAGTGTATTAGTGGCAGCTCCTAGTCGTTGACACCAAGAATCAAAATAATGAACCCCATGCAGGAATAGCTAGCATAGACCACGTAGTTTCCTTTAGTTAGAGAATTTTCTCAGTAGGACTGAGAGAGTGGAAAGGTGACCCTGGAGGAGCACTGAAAACTTCCAACGACATACAACATGGCACATAACGAAAGCATGCCCCTTTTATCTCTTCTAGATACATGTCTCATACCCTGTGACCGTGAGGTGATCTGGGTCCCCCAATGTGCTTGTTGGTAACTTCCAATGTGTTATGTGTGTCAGCCTCATTTTTTAATAGTCTATGCCCCAAAGCAGACTGCCTAGCTGAAAGTGGACAGACTGAATAAATACAAGGTCTGTGGCTACGATGCTTTATTCTGGTCCTGGAGCTAACTGTGCAGTTTGATAGTGTGTAAGCCCTTTGCTTTGCAAGTTGCAGGAGACCTTGTCTTTTTCTGCATTTTGTGGCACTGTTCTGCTGATGTGCAATATACACACCTTTTCTCATAATCTTCCTACCACCATAAAGAAGTCATCCTGCTGTGGGTGTGGGGGAGGCACCTGAGCTCCGCCTTTCTATCACTAATAAAAACCCTAGCTCTGTGCTCAGTTCTGAGCCACTAATGTCAGGTAATGGTTTCCAAGCCGGAACTCACACAGCTCAATGTTCAAACCCAGGGCTACCTTCTCTTTTCTGACACATCACCTGCTTTCAGTCTGATATGCTATAAAAAAATATATATATTTAAGGAAGAGAAATGTGGGGTAAGGAAACAATTCATTTTCTTGACCTAACTGCTGCTCACCCTTGGGAAGGGTGTTTGTGTTGGGTTCTGAAATCGACCTGTAGCAGCTCCAGTTCCTCAGGCAAGCAGTGTTACAGTTTTGATGGTATTAAGACTCCTGCAGAGCCATTTTTTTTTCCCTCGAGGAGGAGGAAAATTGTTTGGGGGCTAAATTGAAAATGGTTTGATTGCCTCTGATATAAACATCTCTAAAGTACATTTTCTTCCATGCTCAAGTAACCCACAAACTCAACTCAAAGAAGGAATCAGACAGACTGTATTCAACTAGACGTCTCTTAAGGCAAAATGGAGTATGCTAATCAGAGCTTTCAGAATTTGTGAAAATACCAATGGAAGAAAATTTGTTCTAATGTAGGCTTAGCCATGGAATCTTATTCAGCAAAATCTCAGTCAAGCATGGAGTATTTAAGTAATAAATCTACAAAGGAGAAATGCAAAGAAACCACAGAAAGCCCGTATTTACTGTAAGAAAAACAAGGCTGCTGTAATGACGGTGGATTTGTGCAGGAAATGCTTTGGTTGATTTTTTGCTACATTGTTCCTTGTCAGGCTGTGTGCCTGTCTGACGATTTGGAGAAGTCTCCTGGGAGATGCCTTTTGCATTTGCACAGCTGAGAACAACAATTGCAATATGTAAATAGGGTGCCTCTTCCTTTTGGATGCCTTGGGATATGTGTAATAGATTAAGTTGGCTTTGTGCAGAGCAAACAGGTCTGTGTTACCGAGAATATGAATAATGCCAGTTTCCATAATTGCTAACATCTGGCTTTCCATAAATCTGTTAAATTGCATGGAAGCAGGATTAAGTTTCTATGTCATAAGTAAAGCAATTACATGGAACTCTGTCGGCAACACGGTCCTGTATTGACTTTGAAATCCATTCATTCTGCAGGGGGGAAAAATGGGTTTTCCACATTGTTTTTTATTATGGACAGTAGGTATTCTTATCATTATCCTGACTGTTTTGCTAAAGGGAAAGACTGCTAATGTGTTTGCAGTTTTGTCAATTTGAAATAGCCAAATACTGAACTGTTATTTTGGTAATGGGAATTAACATTTTAGGGGTGGTAATTAACTGTCAATTTTGAGATTAGTTTAGAGAGAACAAAAATTGGTAATGGATTGGTTGAAATTATATTTGTAGAGAGATTCTGGAGAGATTGATTGTGGTCCCCTCTGCCATGTTCCTAAAAATATTAGTAGAAAAATGAAATTCTTTGGGGGATGAGCTTTTACTTTCCTATTTCACTATGATTATTCATTTTATATGCTTATTCTACTTAAGATTAGAATCAAGAATTTCTCAGATTATAACTCAGTAAGGACATGTTTCCCTTGGAGGGCAAAGCTTTAGTTATTCCTTGTGCTTACCGAGCACTCCAAAACCAAAGTTTTGTCGATACAGGCTGTGTGAATACTGTTTGCTGTAAATGTCATGAATTTATGTATTATATAAAGTTATATAAATAGATGGATTGTCTACGATCTTTTCTGCCATTGGGAGCACTGGGAAGAGTGACCAATAGAATGCAAACTCTGCCCTAATGTACCTTCTGCCTGTAGTGATGTGCACATCAATTGATGACTGCTGGACAGAGAGAGTCAGTTTGCTCCTTTGGATGTAGCCCGTGGTTATCTTCCCATATTCCTATAGATGGCCCTACAGTCATCTATAGACTAACAGTAAAATACTAAGTGGGCTCAGTAGGTTTTAAAAAAGTACATGGAGTTGGAAAGAAGAGTGTGTGAGAGCAATGGGAGGAACTGGTAAGAAGCAGATATTGACTATGATGAAAATATATTATATTCACATATGAAATGAAACAATTAAAGAATAATGTAACTCAGATGGGTTATAAGGATAGAGTTCCACTATTTCCCTTTAAAGAAAGGGACAAGTAACACTACAGACATTTAAATAGAGTCAGAAGGAAACCCTATTACTGTAGAAGCTTCCTAAAATATTTACAGCACATATATAAAACGGTTAAAATGGAGTCGCCCTATAATGAGGCAGCAATGTCTCTGAGAAACATCATAGGATAAGAAATATCACAGGGCCAAGAATGGAATCCAGGCACTGAATTTTGCCCTCCTTTCTATGGCTTTTGTTTATTAACTAAATGGCTTCCCTGAGACTTCAGTTGGTAAGACAAAAAGAGAAAGTATATCTTAGAAGGAAATAAGTTCTACAAATAATTGCTATGTGTGGCTAGAGATACAGACCTACAACCTCAGATACTCTAGAGGACTATGTAAGGGGATTGCCCATTCACGTTTAGCCTGGGCTCCTGAGTGAGTTCAAAGCCAGCTAAGCAATGTCAGGAGACATTTTCTCAAAATAAAAAGTAAAAACAGCTCTGGGGATAGAGCTCATTCCAAAGGCACCTGTGTTGCATGCACAAGACTGCAGGTTCAGCCCCCTGTGTCACAAAAAATATAGCACTGAAACTACCTAATGTCTTCTTGTATTATTGCCATGAATCTGTTTTATAGCAATATGGTCCCTGCAGTCAAGAAGAGAACACAGGTCATAGATTTCCCATTATTTTTAAGTCATAATTGCTTCAAAACTCTAACACACTTGGGGTAATTGCATCATTTTACACTCAGAATGTCAACTAAAAGTACTCAAGGGATCTATGGAAGATATAATATCTGGAAACTAATCTTAGAGTCTAGAATGGAAGTTGTTGAAAGTAAATAGAAACCAGAGAACACTGTAGTACACTTTAGCCATTGAGTTGGCACAGTAGAACAGAATCCTCCAGAAGCAACCACAGCTAACATGCAAGGTAGCCTAGCTGTACCCCAGCTTTCCCTCTTTAAAACACTGGTGCTAACTTTCTTTCTTGTGATCAGTATACCACAACTCACTCCAATAGTGTTGAAGCGTTGGAACTGTCAGTGTAGCCTCGCTGTCCATATCTGTGCAGAACCACACACAAGTGCCCACACATAGCTGGGTACACATATCAGGGAAAATTCCTGTTATGGCCTTAAAATTGTAATGTAAGATTTCCAAATTGATTCTTTTTATTATATATATATATATATATATATATATATTTACATATGTAATATATATTTAAAATTTTGATTATGCTTTTCCCATTCTCCAATTCCTCCTAGATCCTTCCCATCTCCACATCTACCCAACTTGATGTTTTTTTCTTGTTCTTTCAAAAAAAACCCACAAAACAAACAGGCAAAAGATCAATACAAAAGACACCAAACAAAATGAAACAAAAATCCACAAAAATATCATCGAACCTGTATTGTGTTGCCTAACTACTACTGACCATGGGTCCTGCCCCAGAGTGTGTTTGATCCACCCAGTGACATCATATTGAAGAAAGATGGTTTCCCCTTTCCCAGCAGTTATTAATTTCAAATGACTTCTAACCTAAATGGCTAGGGGTGGGACTCTGTCCACTCCCCTTTTTCAGTGCTGGTACCCAGTCTGGCTTGAACTTTTGCAGCCTTGTGCATGCTACCACAGTCTCTGAGTTTCTATGTGCATCTGGCGTGTGGCTAGAAGACACTCTTCCTGGAGTCCTCCATCCCTTCAGACTCTGACAATTTTTCTGACTCCTCCTGCCTGTAGCTCCCTGATCCCGGAGGGGAAGAGTTTGAGGAAGACACCCCACTAAGTGCTGGGTGCTCCAAAGTCTCTTTCTCTCTGCACACTGCCCAGTTGTGGTCTCTGTGTTAACACTCATCTTATTACAAGAAGAAGCCTTTCCACGGAGGGTTGATTCTTTTATCCTAATGAATTATTTACAGCTTCACACATATTTTAACATGGGTTTCACATTAAATGACATTATTCTAACATTTCTCCCTCCCTGCAGGAGCCCGGCCCAATGATTTGTAGCCTGACAATAGATGTCAAAGCCAGTGTTCTATCTTATCAGCATCATGACAGCAGTATCTTGCGTGTCCTTTCGTGTCATTTTTAAGATCAGTCTCCTCTGTTGAACCAGTCCCCTTGTACACAGTAGATTTTCAGCATCTGAAGAGTATTTGTAGACATGGCTGCGTATTATCCACGGGGGTAGAAGATTATGACAGACAGAAGGCCTTCCAATAAAGCTTTAAAATGGCATAGGGAGAAAGTCCATGTACAGTTCTCTTGATACGACATGGTACCAGTGTGCAGGAGCTGCCCGGTAAGATGGCTCATCTAACTTCAAAGAGTGCATTCTTTAAAAGTAGCCATTTGAAGGCAACACTGGATGGCTTTCAAGTCGGCTGTCAGGAAAGAGTTCAAGCAGGACCAGACAGGAGTGTGCTGGAGACATCAGGGTCACTCAAGTTTGAACTGTCAGAAGGAGCGACTCAATTTGTCTTCTTTCGTTATTATCTTGTCAGCGAACACACTCTTCAGTATACTTGCCTTCGTCCATGTTCATGCCGTACCTCCTGGGTCCCCGACCGACATTCTCTTGGCCATTAGGGTGTTACCTATTTTAATATTAAGTAGGGCACCTCCCAAGAATAATATACTCACTTCACTCAAAGCCCTGACATCGGGATCTTGCTAAGGCTGATGGGAGTCAAGTCAGCCCTAATTATCCAGTTGTTTCTGCTCAGTGGCTTAGCCACATGTACATTTTTCTAGAAAAGCTAGGTAGGCTTCAAAGGCTGCATTCTGTAGTTGATGAGTTAATAAAACTCATGGTCATTGTGAGACTGGATCTGCAAGGGGATGTTTTAACTAGTCAGGCATAAATTTGATCTCACAGCAGCCACTGGCTAGCTGGCAGTGGGCATGTGCCTTAACTCTGAGCCTAGCACCATGGGTCCCAAACACAGAGCGTTTGCCTTGCGGAGGAAACGACCTAATGCCCGTGAAAGCTTGGCAAGATGCCTGGCACGGGGGAAAGCCACGATAATGTTGCCTCATGTCGCTGACAGTTATTGTCTTTTCCTGGGTGCCCTTGGCTGGCATTTGAAGCTCTGTGGTTTGTTTATTGCAGACATTGATGAATGTGCCTTAAGAACCCACACCTGTTGGAATGACTCTGCCTGTGTCAACTTAGTGGGAGGCTTCGACTGCCTGTGCCCCGCTGGGCCCTCGTGCTCTGGTGACTGCCCCCACGAAGGAGGACTGAAGCACAATGGGCAGGTGTGGATCCTGAGAGAAGACAGGTGTTCCGTGTGTTCCTGCAAGGTGAGGCTGACAGGCAGCGACGGAAGCTGTACTGTTCGCTGCTGGTTCTTCCTCTCTGTGTGCCACAGGCTTCTTTCTGACTTGGTACACATAGGACAGAGAGGACCTCTCTATTCTAATCTACAACACAGCCAACTGATGATGAATGAATAGCAAACTGGCTTTGAATTTACTCTGTCTTTTTTTTGTGGCAAGTGGGTTACAACATTAAGAAGAAACGATGTATCAGGAGAAGCTGGGAAGGGTGGTCCAGGGAGGTTCTTGTGCTGACAGCCACAGAGTGCCTCGGTTGTTGGTCAGGTGGGAGTTTGTGTAATCCTGTGTTCTACACTTGCTGATCCAGAAATCTCCACCTGAGATGGTCACTTGCAAGAACTCTCACTCACTGGCTCATTGTTTGGGGAGCGTCACCCAGAAAAGCCAAGCTTCCACGCCCTTGATATAGTAGGCAGACATGAATGGGTAGACCTCATTCTAGACAAATGGAGACGGTAGTATGGTGGCCCCTTTGTCTTTCTCACTGCTGGAGTGTCTCCTAGGTTTAGTCACAGGAAGGCAAGTCCTATGCGCATGGAGACACGCTTCTGCAATAGTGTCCTTTTAACTTACTGCCTTACAAGATGGTCCTGTCGCTCCATATGTGAGAGACAGTGATGAAGCTTGGACTATCTCAGGGGTCCCTGGAAGTAGAACCAGGATATATCCCTGGGGCATGAGCTAGCTTATTGGAGCCCATTCACTATGGGGGAATGCCATACTCATCCTTAACACAAGGGAGAGGGACTTGATCCTGTTGTAATTTAATGTGCAGACTTCGTTAACTCCCCATGGGAGCCCCTTACCCTTTGAGAGGAGTGGATGGGGGTGTGGGCTGGGGGAAGCTGGTGGGAGAGGGCGGTGGGGTGGGAGGGGGAACTGTGGTTAGAATAATATAGAATATATATATATATATATATATATATATATATATATATATTATATAAACAAGAACAAAATGGGCTTGTTAAAATGTTTGATTTCCTCATGCTTTCTTTCTTCTTTTGTTGATTTTGCCTATTTATTTTAATTTTTTTTAAAAAAACTACTTTACTGTAGCTTTTGGCTTCCATATTAGGGTGGAATGATATAATCATGGGTTTTTCTAGGCATAGAAAACAAGAGATATTAGTTGCTTTGTAGCCTCTTAGAAGCCATGTCTCCTGATAAATTCTGTGTCCCCCAGAAACATAGCAGGGATGAGCCTGAGGAACCCATGTGATTTATCTTCTGCCTTGACATCTGGCCCCACCGCATCAGAAGCCACGGGTCTACTTGGGAGAGATACATCGCCATGTTCTTAACCCATGGCACCTCTTTTCCCTTTTCCTCATACACCTAATTCTGTAACCCAAATTTAGATCCATTTTTCCCCATTTATTGAGTACCCTGTCCCGGGCTATGTTCCAAATAGCCTATAATTAGAAACCAGCATCATCTCCTGTGTGAGCACAGCTTTGAACGATGAAGAAAATACCTCTAATAGATCAAGAGACTCATCCTCTCTCTAAAATTCTAATGTCTCTCTGGTACTTACCCATTTGTACACTATCCAGAGCCGAGGCTCCCGTTGTCCCAAAGCCCACTTTTTCTCCACAGAGGATGCAGACTCCAGTGTTAGAAGCCAGTGAGGTGAGATGCCATGCCAGCTTTGGGAGCACAAACACTCAGGTCAGGAGTATAGCACATGGACAGAACATTATCAGCCACCAAATAGATGTTATTAGTGTAGTGTTTTAACCAGGTGGTGCTGACACAAAGGCCACCTCTTTCCAGGGAAAGGAAAGGTCATTATGGGCTAGAGTATGAAAGAAGGATCCCCGTTCCAGCAGTAGAGTGGCCAAGTTCTGTACTTCTTTCCAGATTTCCAAGGGTAATTACAACCTTCCTACACCCAAGACTTTTCAGGCATTCTAGGCGACCAGAGGATTGAACACTGGGAAACTAAACACTTTTAACTCTATTTTCAGCTACATTTAAGTCTGTGATAAAACAAGAGACCCAGCAAGCATGAATGCTCTCCTAGGCTTCCTTCACTATCCTAACAATCCAAGAAGTCTGCTTCTTTTTTTCTCGGCTGTTCCCTAAAGTATATTTAACATCTTCCGAGGAGCTGAGCTTAACCTGATTCTCTGGGTGAACGATCCTTATAGTCCTGTTAATAAGCCGTATTAATAATTATTCCTCTGCCACCAACTCTTCAACGCTTTTGAAAAAAGCATGAGATTTATTTTTAACAATTTGTTTAAAATAAACAATATAATGATACTGTATGCATTACTCTATGACATTTAAACTATTTATTTTTTAAATAATATTTAACTTTTTGAGATTATAATATAATTACATCATACCCCCTTCTTTCCTTTCCTCCACACCTACCACCCCCATGTAGCCCTTGCTTGCTTTCAAAATCTTGGCCTTTTTTCCCCTGAATTGGTTGTGTGTGTGTGTGTGTGTGTGTGTGTGTGTGTGTACTTCTGAATATACAAATACAACCTGCTCAATCCATACAATGTATGGACCTGTATGTACATAACTTTCAGATGTTCAGGGCTGACCACTTAGCATGGGACAACCAAGTGGTACCTCTTCCTCAGGGAAGACTGCTTCTCCTGGTCTCCGCATTCTTTAGTTGCCTGTAAAGCTTGAAGCCCATGAACTCGCTCGTGTCCAGGGTAGCATGTGTGTTGGTGTCATCTCTATTTAGGTTATGTTTAGATAGCTACGTTGGTGAGACTTCAAAAGTGTAACTTCTGACATTTCTAGGAGACACAATCTCACAGCAAACTCCCGGCTTCTTCATCTCTTACCATCTCTCCTACCCTGTTTTGCACTGATCCCTGAGCCCTATGTACCAACCCTATGTACAGAGTTGTGTTTCTGATCTATCAGGTAGAACTGAGCTAAAGAACTCCGCTTATTTATCTATTGGGGTTTTCTGTGATGCTTTCTGTCTATTGCAAAAAAAAATAAAAGATGTTTTCCTTGATGAGGAGTGAGAACGCCACTTTCCTATAGCTTAAAGAACACTTGTTTAGAAAGCAGTTAAGAATTATACAGAAAACTGGAGGTTGTGGGTTCTCCTTCAAGATTCATGACTCTATCAACTCTGGGTTGCTGGGTAAGTTCCAAGCACTAGTCATGGTCTCCTTCCTGCTGAGAAAAGTTCATGGCTCAGCAATAGGGACCTGCCTTCCACCCTTAGGAGGCCACCAAGGGCAATGGCAATAGTCTCCAGTGTTTGGGGAGTCTCTTGGACAATGCTGACCAACAAGTTAAAGGGGGCCTCTGTGACTGATGTTGGGTTTGGATTTACTTTGTTCCTTTTTTTTTTTTTCAAATTTTGAGTTACATCATTAAGACATTTGGTTGTGCCCTCTCTGATTTTTAATGTGGGCATTTATAACTGTAAGCTTCCGTTGTAGGACTGCATACAATATGTCCCAGAAGTTGTGCTGTGTTCTATTTTCTTTTCATTTTTTTCAGTAATCTCTTTCTTGATTTCTTCTTTGACACAGTCATCATTCAGTCATGAATTGTTTCATCTTCATGAGCTTGTGTGCTTACTAGGATTTTTTTTTTCTGTCACATTTAGGTTTTATTGCATCATGGTCATATAGAATACATGAAATTATGTTTATATTTTTGTACTTAGAAAGATTTCTTTGAGTTCCAGGGTGTGATATATTTTAGAGAAGCTTCTCTATTCTGCTGAATAGAATGAATACGCTTTGGTATTTTGGTCAATGCTTTTAACAATTTGCTTAAAATAAACAGTATCTGTTAAACCTATCCAATGCATGATATTATTTAATTCTGATGTTCAAATGGCCTGTCTGTGGAAGACTTGGGTATTGAAATCACCACATATTAGTGGGTTGATATCAATCTGTGTCTTTAAATACAGTAGTACATTAATTGTGAAATTTGGTGTACTAGAGTTGGGTGTCTGTATGTTTAGATTATTAATGTCTTCTTAAATAACTATTTCCTTGATTAGAAAGAAGTGTCCCTCCTTATCCCTTCCAATTAGTTTTGTTTGAACTCTATCTTTTCAGATACTAGGAGAGTGATGCCTACCGGCATCCTGGTCCTATTTGATTGAAATATTTTTTGTACCTCGAACTCACTGAGATCTACAGGTCTATGCCTCCCACATGCTGGGATTAAAGGTGTACTCCACCACCAGGTGGCACATGTGTTTCTTGTTTTCAACAAATAGATAGGCGTGGATTACTGATACATTTAGCTAGAATATGTCTTTTGACTGGAGAATTGTGGCCATTAATATTTACGTTATTATTAAAAAGTGTGTGTTGATTACAGTCATTGTGCTATTGTTTGGGTTCTCAGTGGTGCTTCGTGTTTTAATAATTATGGCTTTGTATTTCTTTCTACAATTTTATTCCTCTTTTCAGCACAAAGTATTACTTCTTGTGTTTATTAGGTTTTTCAGTCATAAATATTCTAATCTGCTTATGTTGTAGAAAGATTTTCTTTATCCTGCATCTATGGTAGATAGTTTTGCTGTGTATAGTACTTTAGGTTTGTTCTCATGGTCTTTCATGACTTGGAATGTATTGCTCCATGTCTTCCAAGCTTTCAGATTTTCTGTTGAGAAATCAGCTGTTATGACATATATATGTCATATATATATGACATGATTTACTTTTCTTTCCTCTTACAGCTTTCAATATTCTTTCTTTGTTCTATATACTTAAGTGTTTGAATTATGATATGCAGAGTGATATGCTTTTCTGGTCTTGTATATTTGGCATTCTGTATGCTTCTTGTACATGTTTGGGTGTATATTTCCACAGTTTGGGTGAATTTTCTCCTATGATAAGTTGAGTTAGGACCAAGCTCCTGCTTCTGCATCAAAGCTGGGTGAGGAAACCCAATATGGGGACTAGGTTTTTAAAAGTCAGCTCAATGCCAGGGACAGGTTCTGATCCCACTATTAGAAGCCCCACAAACAGACCAAACTACACATATATCATAAGTGCCAGGCAGGCTCTCTAGCTATTGTTCCAGAGCCTGTGAGCTCCCATGACAAACTCTTATTGGCAAACAATTATACAAAACTTGTAGAAGGAGGTAAAGCTTTGATCTTTCTTATTGTTTGATTTCTGAATGAGCAAGACATGTGGGCTACGTTTATTAGTTCTCTGCCTGATATGAACAGAACAGGTTTGGGCAGAAGAGAGGTGTGTGGGTCAGGTTAGGCCTAGAGTTTGAATATAGTTTAGATGGAATGAAGTCAGGGGGACACCGGGGACTGGACTGGTGTTCAGGATGTGCATCTTAAACCAAGCCTGGAGTGCAGGGGTAGATCTGGGACTGGGCAAGTTTCATGAAGGAAAAGATTTGGTAACTCATCAGGCTTAGATAAGAAAGTTCAAGGTATGGCTGTGTAGAGAGATTGGATGTGGCATGGATAAAGCTTGTAGTTTGTGGGCAGGCAAGGTGGCTCCTGCTTTAAAGCCTAGAAGTTGGCTGCAGCACATGCTGGGTAGGCAGACTAGGTTGGAACATGGGATGGGAGACTTGAGATAGAGCTGGAGGGCTGGGAAGAGTGAGTAACTCCCCTCAGGCACACTCACCCAACTAGATCCTGAAGATGGTTACCCGGGATCGGCTGGGGTCTCTTTCTTTGCATACCCATTTGTTGTTTTGTTCTCCAATTGCATTGAATTTCCATTGGTTGAAATTTTCCTGGGGTGAGAATGATTATTTTAAGAACAGATGTAGAACCCCAAATCACTTCTATCTTTCTGCCTCCCTGGCCTGGTGATCTGATTCTCTTGTTGTGATGTTTTTACTAGGGACAGTGGGCTATGGCACACTGGCTGTACTGGTCACACACTGTTTTTCCATGTATGGCTCAGGAGCTTCCTTCTGCTTGAGTCACTTAGGGGTCTTGTGGGAACTCTTACTCAGCAAAACAAAAAAAAATCATATTTCCCTATCCTATAACCTCCTCTTGCTGCAGTGATGCGTCTTAGAGAAAAGACATTTCATAAGAGTCTGTTTGGGGGTCTATTTGGGGGTCTACTGTCTGTTCTATTATTAATTTCCCACATTGGAATGTCATGTCCCCTCCATGAATCTCTTGTATAATTTATGTAAATGTAACACTGGAAATATTTGTGTCCCTCATGCTTAAAGAAGATAAAGTTGGTAGACTGTGGTATTATCAAGAATTGGAAAAATATTGGCTATCAATCAGTCTGACCAATTTGTGAGAAATGATAATAGATGGATCTATAGTAATATTCTTAATTTTATAGTTTATGTCAGGAATCAGCTGACACTTTCATTAAGTCCTAGTTAACCAAAATTTTAAATTTTGTAAACTATGAGTACTGTGTCACAAATATCCAACCTCACCACTATGGTGTAAAATCATCAGGATCTGAGGAACTGGCTCAGATGCTTGTGTTCCAGGAGACCTTATCAGGCAGCTGCTGAGTGCAA
Organism: Microtus oregoni; assembly: GCF_018167655.1. Lineage (NCBI taxonomy): Eukaryota > Metazoa > Chordata > Mammalia > Rodentia > Cricetidae > Microtus > Microtus oregoni. Next base: position 39,925,101 of record NW_024543059.1, read on the forward strand.
ACCTGGCCATCAACTTGCTAGCTGCTAGCTGCTAGCTGATACTTTTATTCAATGACCATACAAGAATGCCACATAAATCCAAATACTCAATTTCAAAGTTTCAGACAATGATGTGAATTTGAATTTTGCAGTCTGTGGTAAGTAGATTGGTGTTGCAGTGACTTAGTAATTAAAATGTGTCATCTAAAATTTAAGACCTAGAATTGTACACGGTATATATACATTCAAATATTTTTCTATCAGTGTGAATTTCCCTGCTTTTAAAAAATCTAGAATTAATTTAAATATTTTAATTCTTATTAGTTGTGCATGGTTGAACTTTCCTTATAAAATGACTTGGAAACTCTGAAGTTCTGAGCAGGAGGGAGGGAATTCAGCTTTGATATCTCAGTGGAACTGGGGTTACCCTATTAGCAGGACAGAGGTCAGGCTCTGGGAACAGCGCACAGACCCAAGCAAGGACGACAGCTTGCTGCGAGTGGGCCCTGTTCTCACCCACACTTGGTGTCCTGTGTGAAGGCACTCTATAAGGAAGCTTTTATAACAGTTCATTCGAGTTGAATTAATGAAGCCGCCTTTGGCATTTCCATTATCAAAAAAGGTTTTTTCTTGACAGTTGCTCTGTGATTCAAAGCCAACAGGAACACTGTCATTGTTCTGAAACCTAACAGAAGCTAAGAGGGGACTCGTTGGCATTTTTCTCGTAATTGATGAGATGTGAAATTGCTGTATTCTGCAGTCACCCTGAAGGCTATCCATTTATTCCTATTCATTCTCTCAACTAGTAGGTAGGATCGGACCTCATGGCAAGAAATATAGTAATCTGTGAAAATAATTTATAGTTTTGATTGGCGCTGATTGAAACCACATTTTCTGAGACTTAGACCTTCAATTCATGGGAAATGAAATATATTGCTACAGATGCTAAGTTGATGGGGCTCAGGGATACAGCTGGGTGGGAAAGTGTGTACCTGGTATGTGTCTGTCCCTAGGTTTAATTCCCAGCACTGACATAAGAAAGAAATATGGCATGGTTATTCAAAATTCATTGCTACTATTATTTTAGTGAAAATGATGGGAATCAAGATATAAGCCAATAAGCTGAGGACTTAATGCTAGAAAATTTCTATGATCAATGCTAAGTTGTGTAAAATATCAGTTCACCTGGTTCAGCTCACATGCTCACCTTTAGATTCATTATCTCTCTCTTTCTTCATTCTCTCACTCTTTAATTCTTTCTCCCTCTCTCTTGCATGTGTGCGTATCTTAGTCTCTCTCTATACACACGTATGTACAGAAGCTCTGTGTTTTTGTAAAATTAACGTATATATGCATGCAAGTATCTGTGTGTATATCATCTCTTGATACTTTATAGAACAGTGCTCTCTTATCATTTCTATAGCAGAGACAATCATAAAATTTGAGTGAAGGCCGCCCCACCCTCTTCAGTCATTGCAAAAGTAGCCAGCACTTCCCTTCCACTCTGTAGGAATGTAGTGCTTTTAAGGATTTTTCACTTTAGCTTCTGCTGACTTTACCATCCATTTTATGGATGAAATGGACTAAGACCTCGTGGGCAGGTCCATTTTGTTGTAGATGTCAGTAACTGTGAAGCTGCATGATCCGTGGAAGATGACAGATGCAATATCTGGTAAAAGCTGTGACTGACAGGAGAGGTGCAGCGGATCTAATAGGACAAAATGCAGCGTGCATCAGAAAACACATTATCTTCCCAATCAACCAGCCACAGGCTATGGGGCAGGGCTTAATGAGGTTTTGGTCTTCATTGAGCTTAATATCAGTCAACACCATGTCACATAACTGAAACAAGAAAACAAAGTAGGCTGCATTAGAGAAAGCTTAGTGAAAACGCAACCATGGGGATAGAAACCCAGGGCGCTCCTTAATTCTGAAGACTGATATTTAGTTATCTGACTTGAGAAATGAAGACATAAGTCTCTGTTCCATGGATCATCAATATTAAATATAATAAGGTTAATAGTTCATACGATTGGGGCTGAAGATAAATGTTCAGTTTTTGACTTACAATGATGGTGAAGACCATGCCCAGTGGTCGAAGCTTGAGGGAGGGAGCCATCAAAGCTGCTGTGTAGTGAAAAGAAACAAACAATGGGAACAAGTTGAAGAATCAGAGATGTTTTGCCCAGAAGGAATAACTCAATGAACACATACAAATTAGCTTCTAGGAACTGAAGATTGATTACAGGGGCTGTGGTTTCGAGGAACAGGAAGTGAGGTCAGCAGAGAGAAAGCAAGACTAAGGCACACAGACATGTGCCCTGAACATCTTCCTTAGTGGGGATTCCCAAGGATGGATAACCTCAAGCACAGTCTTCATAACTTTTAGGTTTGGTTATTACAGTGAAGGTGGGCTTTGTGTCCTTCAGATTATCTTCTAGTCCTAAGATTCAGTTTTAGAAAACCTCAAAAAGGTTGGAGAGATGTCACAGAGGTTAAGAGCACTGACTGCTCTTATAGATATCCTGAGTTCAATTCCCGGCAACCACATGGGTGGCTCACAGCCATCTGTACTGAGATCTGGTGCCCTCTTTTGATCTTCAGGCATACATGCAGACAGAACACTGTATACATAATAAATAATAATCTTTAAAAAATACTCAAAAAAGTAACCATGGGAAGATGATGAGAGATGGCTCAGTTGTTCTTCCAGAGGATCCAAGTGCAGTGCCCTGCATCCATGTAGGGTAGTTCACAAGCACCTGTTGCTTCAGCTCCAAGGGATCCAATGACCACTCTGGCTTCTATAGGGAATCACAGATAATTATTTTTTAATAAAAGTAAATCTTTAACAATTATCATTGTAACCATAAATGAAATGGTAGCCACAAGCCTCACACTTTGGCTTCTCTGTTAATGGAGATACAATAATAGTTTGATGAACAGATAGTAGGCATGCATCAAGCACTCAGCGTTAACTCACCTTCAGGGTGTTCTAGCTGTGAGTGCCCAGGGCTAGTACTCCTGAAACTGTATCATGTCTATAATTTGGTAAGCCACTCATGAAGTAAGGTGGCAACTTATCCTATGCTCTTCAAATAAGCAACCTAAAGACTTCCTTGTAGAAGAAAATTCTTTTGAAACTCTAGAACTCGGTTGTAGGCATGGGAATTCTGCTGCACTGTGTGACCTGTATAAGGTACTTGTCTCTGGGCCTCAGTTAATTCTTCCCACGTCCCTTAAGTATCAGGGCAGGTATAAAATGAGGCAAGGACACTTCAACATGTTTGCTGGTGTTCTTATTTATTCGGATAGTGTAGTCTCCTGACTTTCCACTGAAATGAGTACTTTTCTTATTGTCTTAACACACAATGGCATGCTTTCATTACATTTCCACACACATGTACCATGCAGTTTGCTCTTATTTCCTTTTATTTCCTTCTTGTTCTACTTCCCCTTCCCTCTCGTCCCCCCATATATTACCACCATGTAGTTCCCCTTCTGTCTGAAATGCATTCTTGATTACATATTTAGTTTAGCTGCTTAGATTGGCTATAATTTTTATATAGAAACATAATTTTTTTACATTTTTTTAAATTCAAAGAATATATTGATTTTTTTTCTTAGATGAAGTTAGTAACACCTCTGTTTTAACTTGGCTGGCTCTGTAGGCAAGCCTTGGGGGAAAAAAAGGCTGTGTTTGCTTTGAACCAGATGGGAGGTGGCTAAGACAGATCAGAGACTAGGAAGTTGTTTTCCGTGAGCTCTATGAGGTATTTACAAGACTTGATTTTCACAGTGGGTCTGTTCATGCATTTTCCTAACTCACAGAACCCCCTTGACCTCCCTTCTCAACAGAACGGGAAGATATTCTGTCGGCGGACAGCTTGTGATTGCCAGAACCCAAATGTTGACCTTTTCTGCTGCCCAGAGTGTGACACCAGGGTCACGAGCCAATGTTTAGATCAAAGCGGACACAAGCTGTATCGAAGTGGAGACAACTGGACCCACAGCTGCCAGCAATGTCGGTGTCTGGTATGTCAGTTCCTGGGGATCCTGGTGCCTTTGCTCTAGAAAAGGTTATTCACTAATGTGCTTTGGGGGCTGGAGTTCGAAAATGTTTCCAGCAACATGCAGAGCATTGTAGGGCTATGCTTAATCAGGGGGCCATGTAGATACTTACATCACATTTAAAATGCTTCAAAAGTAAGAAAAATGTATTTATGGAACAGATTTAACCTGAGCCCAATTTACATGTCTTCATATATTTTAAAACGTCCAGAGCAAGGAAAATCCATGTAAAGTAGTCTTTAGTGGCTTGATAGGCAATTGTTGTCCAGACAGAACCATGCCTATTATTACTTTTGTTATAACCTTTAAAGGTTTCAATAAAAAATTATAATATAAACAAAAGAGTTTGGGTGAACAAGGCTAAGAATCCAATTCCGTAATAGTCTCAAGGGCTAGTTTGGTGTGGACACTTTGGACATGGCAGAACCTTCAGATACTATTCTTTTCCTTAAGTGTGCACAGGTTTATGGGTCTCAATTTCAAAGATGATTAGGGAGATGAGTGAATGTATGTAAAAGAAGAATACCACACTTAGCACACAGTAGCACGCGGTTCAGTGCCACAGAAGGCCCTTAGCAAGGTGACTGCTGTTGTTACTGGCTTATTCCTTGGAAAATCTGTTCAAAGAGAAAAAAGAAAATGACTTCAAATATTAATATAAGGATACTAATAATATGCCTGGGTTTGAAAAAGTTCAAAGAAAAATGCTTAATTTCCAGAACTTGTTCGGTGTGTTTCACATTACAGCACAAACATTGACTTCCAAGGATAGAAGACGTGGGAACATGGCATGTTGGGGACTGTGAAATTGTGGTACTCCATCTCTGAGCATTCCACCTGGCTCAGCTTTCAAATGAAACTCGTAGCTTGGCGCTTAATGTTTATTGAAGAGAGTCTTTCTCTTTCTGGGTATTATATGAAAACTAGCAGCCAGAGAAATTGTTCTCTGCGTCCCCATAAATCCCCGGGTTAATGGGCAAGCAGTCTTCGCATGTCTCCGTCACAATCCATCTTAATCCTAAGACTGCAACATAGATTAATTCTGTTCATGGCCAATTTTACAAATTCCCATTCAAGGACAAACACATCCAGTACAACTACAGATCTGTTTCCAGTGCCAGGCTGGAAAACCACATTTCTTTTCTGAGAAGTCAGTCATCAGGTAACTGGAATTACTGACATTCATCTTGCACATCAAGTTTTCATTAAAAGAGTTTCAAAAGCCCATTGAATGTCCAGTCCTTGGGATATACAGTCTTTAAATGACAGAAGCTCCTGAACATTAACATACAAATTACTTTAGAATAATGGGGGTCACATTTAATAAATATTTCATCAAGACATTGCTGGTGCCAATGATGTGATTTGTTCATGGAAGATATAGTTAAAAGTTGCACAAGCCCAGAGTGTGAAGACATTGACTAGATAATTAAATGAGTATTACCACATGTAGCTGTTTATAATAAGAGAGTCCCACACTAGCCCAGAATGGAATATAATAAAGGTTTATTTAATAGGGGGTGAACTCACAGAAAGGGTAGCAGTCCCCAGTCCTCTGTGTTCCCTCGGAACTGGAACTGAATCCAGAAGCCAAGAGGCCCACACATGCTTTACATCCGTGTTTATGGTATAAGAGACCACACCTAAGTGGGCTGGTGTCTTAAAGGTTATTGGCTGAAGGAGTTCCCACAGCAACCACAGGTGGCAGAAAGTGGAGCAATGACAGTGAGTCTGTGTGGAGAGTCTTTGCTGTCATAGGCAGCTCCATGGTGCCCACAGCCAGAAGGTAAGATGGGTAGAGATGTCATCATTCATGCCGTGACTGGGAGACTTCAGAGTCATGGGATGGTTTCTTTTGAGAACACTCAACCTCAGCTCTGAACTTGACACCAGCTTCTCAGCTGATACAGCTGTTGAAATATTCGACTTTGCATATCATGTTTGACCTTAAAAATGAGTGGTCATCTCTATAAACTACTTTACCCTCTGCTTTGTTTGTTTTATTTGCATCTGTTGAACAAAACTCCGATCCTCAGTAGCGAGAGAAAACAACTAGTCAAAGACAGAAAAGCTCAGGTTAATGTTGACTTGTACCAACTATTCAGTACAACCTGATAAAAACACTAAAGCATGGTAAAATAATTATAGCCTGTGCTTGGAACACATGCTGATTTAAGACTTTCTGTGAACTCTGGATTAGGTGGTCAGCAAAACCATCTCAGGTAAGGCGTTAATATCATAGAAGTTATGTGTGTAGAATGTGTGTCTTCATAGATGAGGAGACATCATACATATCATGTTGCAGGCTACAAGCCCTCAGCAAGGAGAATAATGAGAATTTTCGTGCCCTCCTTCCCCAAGGGACATTGGGAATATAACACTGCATAAGAACAAGGGAGACTCATTTCATCTTTTTCTCCACAGGAAGGAGAGGCAGACTGCTGGCCTCTAGCTTGTCCTAGTCTGAGCTGTGAATACACAGCCATCTTTGAAGGGGAATGTTGTCCTCGCTGTGTCAGTGACCCCTGCCTGGCTGATAATATTGTCTATGACATCCAAAAAACTTGCCTGGACAGCTCTGGCATTTCAAGGCTGAGCGGTGCCGTGTGGACAATGGCTGGATCTCCTTGTACAAGCTGTAAATGCAAGGTAAGCAGCTGCCTGGGGTAGCCGAGCCACACATGGCTTCCCTCTGAAATCTCTGAACTCAGATTCCATGGGGTGCATATCCTGACAGGAGGACAGAAGGATAGACAGATAATAGCTGCTATACAAGCCACAGATAGTTTCCTTCTGAACTCACATCCCATGGGGTACATGTTCTCACAGGAGGACAGTAAGTGCAGACAGATAATAGCTGGTCCTTGTTAAAGGCAGATTCCAAATGGACATGGAGAGAGAGTGAGCACACAGCCTCTTAGCTTCGTCCCAGAAACTTACAAAAACTATCAATAGCGTGGGGAGGGGGAGATCTAGGTAGCTGTTTCTTCAGTCTTATTTTATATTGCCAAGAGTATTCCTGCATCCTTGCTGTGGTGTTTGACTGTGATTCTTCCTCTGTCTTTTTGGAGGATTCGCCATGAAATATCCTCATGTGTCTTTCTCTTCAGTGTTCATAGAGTTGTGATCATAGGCACCTTCCAGTGACGCCTGGTCAAAGCAGGCAAAATCTCAGCCAAAAAAAAAATCACTTCTAGATTCTTAGGATTAAACATATTAAAAATGATACTGAATTTGTTCCTGTCAAAATCTGCCTCCATCTTAGCCATCAGTGGAGGCTTTCCAGCTTGTCTTTAAATGGATTTATTAGTGTCGACATTTTTCTGTTTCCTAGAATGCACTATCTTAAAATGAATCCCCAGTAGAGAAAAACATTGAATATCCTATAGCAAAAGACCCATGATCCCATCTGAACTCACACCTACCACAAATGACCAAGAGACATAGGTGCCTGGGTTGACTAATTTTTTATTTTATTGAAAATAGATACTTTTCAAACAATATATTCTGATTATAGTTTCCTCTCCCTCTACTCCTCCCAATTCACCCCCTACCTCCTCTCCCATCTAGGTACACCGCTTTCCTGTATCTCCTTAGAAAACCAACATGAATCTAAGGGGTAATAATAAGCAAAACCAGAATAGGACAAAAAAAATAACGTGTTGGAATAAGGTGAAAAAAACAGAAGGGAAAGAGCCCCGGAAAAGGCACAGGAAACAGCCATGAGTGCGAAGACCTGTTCTTTACACAAACAGGATTCCCATTAAAAACACAAACCTGAAAGCCACAATATGTGCTCAAAGTATGTATAGAGTAAAATATTAAATAAGAATAAAAACAAAAAAAAATATTCTAGCCGGGCGGTGGTGGCGCACGCCTTTAATCCCAGCACTTGGGAGGCAGAGGCAGATGGATCTCTGTGAGTTCGAGACCAGCCTGGTCTACAAGAGCTAGTTCCAGGACAGGCTCCAAAACCACAGAGAAACCCTGTCTTGAAAAACCAAAAAAAAAAAAAAAAAATTCTAAAAAATGAATCAAAAATCTCTGACATGACATTATGAGACAGGGACCCTGCAGAGATGCCATTGAGTTCTGTTGGCCATCTGCTGCTGGGCGTGAGGCCTACCCTTAAGAATATTTCTTTCCAGGCTGGAGAGATGGCTCAGTGGTTAGGAGCACTGCCTGCTCTTCCAAAGGTCCTGAGTTCAATTTCCAACAACCACATGGTGGCTCACAACCATCTGTAATGAGGTCTGGTGCCCTCTTCTGGCCTGCAGGCATATACACAGACAGAATATTGTATACATAATAAATAAATAAATAAATATTTTTTAAAAAAGAATATTTCTTTCCCCAGTGACACTCCTTTGGAGAACTTCTACGATGTTAGGTTACAATATGACCCTTCAAATAGCCCCAAGATTTAGCTGTTCCTCCTCCTACTCCTTCCCTTTTCTATCTTCCTTCCTGTTCCATCCTTCTAATTTAGCCCCCCCCCACACGTCCCCTATCCATAACTATATACTATATTCCCCTTTCCTAGGGAGATCTATTTATCCCATCAAGTCCCTTACTCTATACCTAACCTCTGTGATTCTATGAATAGTAGATTGGTTCTCATTGATTTAATACCTGATATAACACCACATAGAAGCAGATACATACCATATTTGTCCTTCCAGGTCTGGAATAACTCACAATGATTATTTTCTAGTTTCATCCATTTGCCTACAAATTTCATATAATTTTTTTAATGGCTGGGTAATACTCCATTGTGAAAATGTACCACATTTTCTATATCTGTTCTTCTGTTGATGGATGTTTAGGTTGTTTCCAGTTTCTAGATATTATAAATAGAGCAGCAGCAAACATGATTCAGTAACTGCCTCTGTGGTAGGTTGAAGCATCTTTTGAGTGTATGCTTATGACCTAGGTATAGCTGCATCTGGCGGTAGATATGGTCACATCTTTCTGAGGAACTACCATATTGATTTTCATCCTTGTTGTATAGTTTGTGCAGCCAGCAATGGATGCATATCCCCCTTGTTCCACTCTGTGGCAGCATGAACTAACACTTGCATTATCCATCTGGCGGGTGTAAGATGGAATCTCAAAGTAGTTTTAATTTGCGTCTCCCTGAATGCTAAGGATTTTGAACATTTATTTGTTTCTCTGTCATTTGAGTTTCCACTATGGAGAATTTCTTATTTTGATCTGTACCCCATTTTAACTGGATTTTTGATATCTAGTTTCTTGGGCTCTTTATATATTTGGATATTAGTCTTCTTTCACATGCAGAGTTGGTAAAATCTTTTTCCATTCTGTAGATGGCTGCTTTGTCTGAACGACAGTGTCCTTTGCCTTACAGAGGATTTTCAGTTTCATGTTCCACTTAATTCTTTATCTTAGTGCCTGTGCTAAAAGTGTTCTATTCAGAAATGCTTCTTCTGTGCTAATAATTTCAAGATTATTTCCCACTTCCACTTGTTGAAGGAAGGCTGCTTGTTTGTTCCTGGCTGCTCAGCCCCAAAATAACCACACGTAAACTATATTAATTAAATCACTGCTTAGCCCATTAGCTTTAGCTTCTTATTGGTTAACTTTTACATATTAATTTAACCCATTTCTATAAATCTGTGTATTGCAACATGGCTGTGGCTTACCGGCTAAAGTTCCAACTTCTGGTCTCCAGTGGGGCTTCATGGTTTTTCTCTCTTCTTCCTTCTTTCTCCCAGCATTCCAGCTTAGTTTTCCCCACCTACCTCTATTCTTTAGCCCTATCATAGGCATGCTAGTTTCTTTATTAACCAATATTATTCAGAGTATAAAGACGGGAATCCCACATCATCCACTTCTATCAGGTTCAGTGTATCTGGGTTTTTTTTGTTTGTTTGTTTTTTGTTGTTTTTTTTTTTGAGATTTTGATCCATTTGGCACTGATTTTTTGTGCAGGATGATACTTATGGATCTATTTGCATTCTTCTATATGCGACCAGTCAGTTTAATCAGTATCATTTTTGAAGATGCTCTCTTTCCTTCCAGTGTGTGTTTTCTGCACTGCCTTTTGAAATGAAACAAAACAAAACAGTTGTCCATAGGCATTGAATTGTGAATTTATATCTGGGTCATGTATATCTTGGTCATCAATTCCATTAAATAGTGTGTCTATTTTTATGTCAATACCATGTTGTTTTCATTACTATAACTCTATTACTATAGAACAACTTGAAATTGGGAACAATAATATCCCCCTATGGTTCTTTTATAAAATATTTTAGCTCTCCTGGATGGTTTTTTTTTCTTTTTGTATATACATATGAAGCTGAAAATTGTCCATTCAAGGTATGTGAAGAGTTGCATTAAAATTTTAATGGGAATTGCATCAAACTTGTAGATTACTTTTGGTAGAGTGGTCTTTTTTACTATATTAATCCCACTGATTCATGAGCTTTAGTGATCTTTCCACCTTCTTATATATATAAATTCTTTCTTCAGTGTCTTGAAGATTTTATCATAAAGTTTTTCAGTTGCTTGGTTAAGAGGTACTGCAAGGTATCTTCTATTTAATACTGTTTAATGGGTTTATATCCCAGATTTCTTTTTCATTTGTCATTTGCATATAGAATGTCTACTGATTTTTGTAACCAGATATTTTGCTGAAAGTGGCTATCAGTTGTAATTCCCTGGTAGAATTTATGGGGTCACTTATATATGCTATTATGTTATCAGCAAATACGGATACTTTGACTTCTTCCTTTTTAATTTGTATCCCTTTGATCTTCAGTAGTCTTCTTGCTCTAGTACAGGTTTCAAGTACTGTATTGAATAGGTATAAAGTGGACAACCTTGTGTTGTTACTGGTTTTAGTGTAACTGCCCTGAATTTCTCGCTATTAAAGTTTATGTTGGCTATGGCCTTGCTGTTAACTACCTTTCTCATGCTGCGGTCTGTTCCTTGTAGCCCTAATCTTTCTCCTGCACTTTTTCCATAAAGGGATATTAGATTTTTGTAAAAGGCCTCTTCTGTATCTAATGAGATGGCCATGTCTTTTATTTCTTTCAGTTTGTTTATGTGGTGGGTTATATTTATTGATTTTTATGTATCGCTCCATTCCTGTATCTCTGAGATGAAGCCTACTTGATCATGGTAGATTATCTTTTTGGTGTGTTTTTAGATTTGGGTTGCATGTATTTTATTGAGTATTTTTACATCTATGTTTGGAAGGGAAATTTGTCTATAGTTCTCTTTGTTTGTTGGGTTATTTATTTGTTTGGGCTACCCGGGTAACTGGAGTCTCATAAAGTGAGTTGGTCAATGTTCCTTCTGTTTCTATTTTGTGGATTAGTTTTAAAAGTGTTGCTGTTAACACTTCTTTGAAAGTCTGATAGATCTCTGGGTTAAAACTGTATGGACTTGGGCTTTTTTTCTGGTTGAGAGATTTTAATTACTGTTTCTATTTTACTAGGGGTTATATATCTGTTTAAATTGTTTATCTGATTTTGATTTAACTTTGGTAGATGGTGTATGCTGAGAAATTTATACATTTCTTTTAGATTTTCTAATTTGGTGGGGTACATGTTATTAAAATACATCCTTATGATTCTCTGTATTTCTTCTGTGTCTGTTGTAATGACCCACTTTGCACCTCATATTTTATTAATTTGAAACTTCTCTCTGTTTTAAATAATATGGCTAAGGCTCATCAATCTTATTGATTTTCTCTGAGAACCAACTTTTTGTCTCATTGATTCTTTGTACTGTTTTGTTGCTTCTATTTTATTGATTTCAGTCCTAAGTTTGATTAATTTTTGCTGTCCAGTCTTTTTGTTTGTGATTTCTTCTTTCTGTTCTAAAGCTTTCAGGTGTGCTGTTAGGTTACTAGGATGAGAACTTTCCAATTTTTTTTTTGTAGACACATAGTGCTATGAAATTGCCTCTTAGCACCACCTTCATTAGGTCCCATAAGTTTGGGTATATTGTGTTTTCATTTTCATTACATTCTAAAAAGTTTTAAATTCCTTTCTTAAATTCTGTCCTGACCAATTTTTTTTTTCATTCAGTTTCCATAAGTTTGTCAGCTTTCTGTTATTGATATCCAAGTGTAATCCATGGTCATCAGATAGAATGCAGGTGTTATTTTAACTTTCTGTTGTCTGTTGAGACTTGCTTTGTGTCCATTTATGTGGTCAATTTTGGAGAAAGTTCCATGAGCTTCTGAAAAGAAGGTATTTTTTGTGAGTGCTTGGGTGAAAATATCTGTTAGATCCATTTGGTTTATACCATCAGTGAACTCCATCACTTGTTTTACACCATCAGTGAGCTCCATCATTTGGTTTATACTATCCATGAGCTCCATCATTTGGTTTATACCATCCATGAGCTCCATCATTTCTCTGTCTGGTTTCTATGTGGTTGACCTGGTTTTTGTTTGTTTTTGAAAACAATGGTGTATTTAAGTCTCCCACTATCAGTGTGTGAAGGTCACTATGTGATTTAAACTGTAGTAGTGAAACTTTTACATACTTGGATGCCCTTATGTTAGGGGCATAGACATTCAAAATTTCAGTGTCCTCTTGATGAGTATGCAGTGTTCTTCCCAGGATCTTCTGATTTGTTTTGGCTCAAAGACTATTTTGTCAAATATTAATCTTGCTATAGTCTTCTTAAGTCCATTTGCTTGGAATATTTTTTCTACCCTTTTACCTCCATGGGATATCTATCCTTGATGATAAGGTGTGTTTCTTGGATATAGCTAAAGGGACTCAAGACCATTGATGTTAAAAGTTATCAACAAACAGTGTTTGCTGATTCTAGTTATTTTATTTTTGTTGTTGTTGTTGGTGGTGGTGGTGGTGTGTGAGTGTGTGTGTGTGCTGTTTTTCTACTCTGATTTTCTGTTTTCCTGTGTGTGGAATTCTTTAGGTTGAAATTTTCCCTTAAGTGCCTTTTGTAGGGCTGGATTTGTAGAAGGATACTGCTTAAACTTAACTTTATCTTAGAATAACTTTCTTCTTCTCTTGTGATCCATTTTTACTTTGCTTAGTACGCTGGTGTCTGTGTCTCCTAATGTTTGAAGAAGGTCCTCGTGGCTCTTAGAGTCTCCACTGAGAAGGCAGGTGTTATTCTAATTGGTCCGACTTTATAGCTTTTAATATTCTTTCTTTGTCCTGTACATTCAGTGTTTGGATTATTATGTGCCAATGAAGCTTTCTTTTCTGGTCATATTGAGTTGATGTTTTGCTTGCTTCTTGTACCTTGATTGGCATCTAATTCTTTAGGTTAGGAAAATTTTCTTCAGTGATTTTCTTGAAAATATTTTCTGTGCCTTTGACCAGGTTTCTTTCCCTTCCCACACTCCTATTATTCTTAGATTTGGTCTTTTCATACTGTCCCAGATGTCCTACATGTTTTCTTTCTGGAGTTTTTTAGATTTGACATGTTCTTCTACCTAGGTGTCCATTCCTTTTATCTTGTCTTCAGTGCTTGAGGGTCTCTTGTTCAGCCTTTATATTGGTTGGTGAGGCTTGCCTCTGAGGTCCCTGATATAGTTCCTAAATTTTTCATTTTCATGTTTCCCTCAGTTTTTTTTTTTAACTCTATTTTCACCTTCAGTTCAGGAACTTCTGTAATCATTTCTTTTCATGGTTTATTTGTGTTTTCACAGATTTCTATAATGGATATATGTGTTGTCTGCTTAAAGAAATTTATATTCATAAATTCTGCTTTAGGTTCCTTTTTGGGTTTCAATTTGTTGAATTTCTCAGGGCATACTGTAGTAGGATTACTGTGCTCTAGTGGGGACATATTGTCCTTGCTGTTATTGATTTTGTTATTATCCTGGCATCTAGGCATCTGGGTTGTGGCTTGATTATAAATCTAGGTGCTGATATCTTCTCTTGTCTTTGTTGGGTGTGTGGTTGTTCCTTGATTTATGTTGTTCTCCCTGGTTCCTAGGCAGGAGTGGGGGCTGTGTGTGAGCTAGTAGGGAACGCTACTAGGGTACTGCCAAGTGTGTGCACTGGGGGTTTGGGTACAATGTGTTTCTAGGTATTGTGTTCTGGCACTTAGGAATAGGGGTGCTTGAGCAAAATCAGGGAAGGAAGAAAGCAGGCTGTTCCAGCAGGATCTATATAGTCTCTGGGGATGGGGGCAGAGAGTAAGAAAAGGCCACAGCGGGTGCGCTGCTACAGATATGGGCATAACTTACAGGGATATTTGATTTGGAGGAAGGAGTGCCAGTGAAGAGCTGATGACCTGCCTTGCCAGTGAATAGCTGACGACCACTACCTGCTATTCTGGCCGGCTTGATTCTTTAGCAGGTTTGGCAAGTCAGCTCCCAGGGAATGTTTTCTGCAGCTGGGCATGAGACCAGGGGATGAGTTAGAGAAAATCTGAGTGATCTGCTGGGGATAGGAACAGAGAGGAAAGAAGGATCATAGTAGGTGCTCCTGAGAAGGGTCACAGAAGGTGCTCTGAGAGGAACAACACAGTAGATGCTCTGAGAGGAAGGACACAACAGTGCTCTGAGAGGAAGGACACAGCAGGTGCTCTGAGAGGAACAACACAGCAGGGGGTCTCACACAGAGTTAGAGATGAGATTTGTTGATTGAGTTTGGAAAGAGGAGGAAGAGTTCAGGCCTGCAGCTGGCCTGTGGGTCCTCAGGACTGCCTTCTGAATTGGGAGCTGGGACAAAAAGATGAGTATGAAGGACAGCGGCGCGCGGGGGCAGGGGGGGGGGTGGAGTTCCTCATGATCTGTTAAATGGGGGTCAGATAGGAAAGGGAGGCTGCAGCAGTTGGCCTCCCACAGAGCTAGGAATGAAGGGGAAGTAGAGCTCTGCGGTTGGCTCACCTGATGTCCTGGCAGGCAGGATGGCTGGTGGGTGATCAGGGATTGCCTGCTGGAGTGGGGGGCTTGGAGAATGGGGTGAGTGGGGGCGGAGTTGGAGACCGGTATGATCCATTGGAGATGGGGGCAGAGAGCATCCGATGCCTTTATAATAATGTCAGGATTGATTTTCATTAAAAAGAATTATGAAGGCATATTTATATTAATTTATGAAATTGAATTTTAATAAACTTCCCTGAATTTATGAACCTAAATGCTCACTGCTTTTCCCTAATCTTTATGAGGTGTGCAGTCATGATTCCCCTTGATGCATAGACCTTTGTGGAATCTATTTGGGATTTGCCAGTAATCTTACTGATACTTCTGATTAGTTTCTGATAGGCTAATTGTTTCCTCTGAGATATTTATATTTGTGAAGTAGGTTTTGGAAATAAGGTTAGCAAATAAATTGTGAAAATTTGGATTGTTGGAGTGTATTTAAAGCATGTATCGCCTGTAGGCAGGGCATGAAGCAAGGCTGGCAGCAAAGCCTCGGACCAGAGTTACCTGGAAGGCCATACTTACTTTCTTTCCAAGCTGGATATTCTCCTCCAGTTTCTGAAGCACATCCTCTCCCGAGTTGTTGTGAGCTGGACAGCAAACTGCTCATAGCTGTGTATTCTGCTTCAGTAGCTAACACTTTGTTCTCTTTGCACAGAATGGGACTGTCTGCTGCTCTGTGAATCTGGACTGTCTTGAAAACAACTGAAGTGTTTTAAATGGACTCATCACAGGATAAAGACGGACAAAATGACCATCCAGCCTGAGGAGGAAGAGGGACTGATTTTGTTTTATAAACGACAGTCGATTACCAAAGTCTCCATCTGAGGACGGTGTTTGGGTGGCCTTTGCCACTTTGCTCATCCTTGCTGACCTAGTCTAGATGCCTGCAGTGCCATGCATTCCAGTCAATGGTTGTTGAGTCTCTGTGCTGTAAATCACCTTCCCCTCGTCAGACCATTTGCGGATACATTTAAGGGATCCCATGATGAATGTTAATGTAAGTTCGTTTATTTTGTGTACTAACATAATAGAGACTTGGCACCGTTTATTTATTTTTCTTGATTTTTGACTCAAATTCTAAAAATAAAGTTGCCTGTTGTGACGTGTGTCTCATTCACTGCACACAGTGTGGAGGTTCCCGTGGGACACGTTGATGAAGATGTGTAGCATCTGTCCACGGCATCCTGCATGGCATCCTTCTGTTTCAAACTGCTGAGTACTGATGCCCACTCACTCAGCTGAAAACTGCTCAGGGCAATTATGGTACACCGAAGGGAAAAGGATGCCAGACATCATTAAACACCATTTTGAAGAGTACTAGCTTCTCCCTGTTGCAAAAATAAATGAAGTGACCCATTTACTCACAATTTCTAAGTGGTGATCTTAAAAGCCTGTCTTGGCATTGGAAGCCAAAGTACGTATAAGCCCATTTTACACAGGACTTACAGTCAGCAACATACTTGAATAGTCATTAATAAAGTTAAGGGATTAATACAAGTCTTCCCTTACCCCACATTACATAAACAAGCATTAAGGAATTTGCTCAGTCATTGTTTCGGTGCGGTGGGTATTTGATTGGCACCGAATTCTAGCCCAGCGCGGTTCTACTAAAGACATTGCATCTTGTATGGCTGAAGAGGACACGAGCCTTTAAGAAGATTTCTTTGTGTGGGTTTGACTGTCTTCACTCCCAGTGATGCTTTCTTATTCATTCATTCATTTTATTGAATTTATATGAGTGTTTTGCCTGCATGGATGTCTGTACACCGTGTGTGTGCCTGGTGCCTGTGGAGATCAGAAGGCATTAGACCACCTAGAACGGGCATTACAGATGCTGGTGAACTGGGACTGCCACACAGGTGCCTGGAATGGAAGTCAGGTCTCCACAAGAGCAGCCAGTATTCTAAACTACTGAGCCAGCTCTCTAGGCCCCAGCCAACACTATATTTTTAAGGATTGGCAGTTATTCGGTTATACATGATTACAGTTCATCAGGTTTGTCAGGGCTGAGCGTCCAACCGTAGGTGGTACTTTTGAGACCAACATGCATTGCGCTGAATTAAGTTAGTCCCTGGACTGTTGCTCCCTGCCTTCATGCCTCAAAGTTCTAATTTGTTACATCAACGATGCTCTAAGTAATGTTTAAATCCTAAATACTAACATTATTAATTTAAAATTATAACCCCCGCATGCTATCATTCACTAGTATTTTCCCAACAGAGATAATAGCCAGTGTTTTTTTGTGAAAATGGAGTGCTCTACGTGATGTCGACAGTATATGATGAATCACAATGACCACAAATTGAGTATTACACTTGGCAAAGACTGATACGGTGTGATAAATTACAAAACATCATATTTTATCTCAATTCCTTACATGGAACCCTGGGGTAAAGAATTGAAAATTACCCTTTGAAAAACATTTACGACAACTCAATTGAAAAGAAACCCTTCCAGTGTTATAAAAAAACAAAACATTTACAGGACTTGTGACCGCATCTATAGAGCACAGTGTGATGTGGAGTCCTCCTGTTTGTTGGATTAGCCACTTTGCTTACGTGTCCTGGTACTTCCCACAAAGACCAGGTTAATGCTGTTCCTATCCCCCTGTATGAAAAGTCTGCTGACCTCTGCCCTAGAAAATGACAGGTGCATGCCTAAGAGCCATCTGCACTTTTTTTTCTTCCAAGATGTCGTCAAAAAGTCACGGTTTTATTTGAATTCCCATGTGTTGCTAGTCTACTGAAGTACAGTTAACGCCAATAGCCAAAACTCTTATAAATACCATTCTCAGACTCAATACTTTCTTTTCTTCTGAAACTTAATGGAGTGAATTTAATCAGGGCTAATTGCAAACCGCTGTAGTGTTTATCAATACGGAATATGCTTTTGGTATAATACACCAGATGTGGATCTAGTTCCAGCCACTGCTGGAAGAGGGTGGGAGCTGAAGCAGAACAGGAAGTCTCTTGACTTCATGAGTTTAAGACTATCCTATAAGAATATAATATCTATAAGAACATATAACTTCATATGTACGATGCATTCTAGGATCCACTGGGGAAACTAAAATACTACTGTAGATATAACCACTCCATAGACCTGTCTCAGAAACCCAAATCTACCCAGTGTTCCCACACAGAAAGTGTTTGATAAAAAGCAGGGTTTCTCTGGTTGGAACAGGGCAGAACACTCTGAGAACACACACCTGCATAACAGCTAAAGGGAGAAGCACTTAGAGGCCACTGTCCTAGGTTCTCTTGACTTTTCTTCAACAAAGAAGCCAGAGCTCAGAATGATTATGTATACTGTTCTGTCATAATAGGAGCAGCAGACTGCGGCTCAGCCTCCGCATGGCTAGCTTAGTCCCAGAATAATCACACAGAAACTGTATTCTTTTAAACACTGCTTGGCCCATTAACTCTAGCCTCTTACTGGCTAACTCTTATATTTTGATTAACCCATTTCTATTAATGAGTGTAACAGCATGTGGTGGTGGCTTACCGGAAAGGATCTTAATCTGCATCCATCTTGGAGAGGAGAGCTATAGTGTCTGCCTCACTTCCTTCTTTCTTTCAGAATTCTGTTCTGTTTACTCTGCCTACCTAATTTTCTATCCTATTAAGGGGCCAAGGCAGTCTCTTTATTAACCAATGAGAGTAACACATAGACAGATAACCTTCCTCCATCAGTGTTCAGAGTTAACAACCAATTGATTGTAGACCTAGAACTGGGTCTTCTCTGTCCTGTCCTCCCCTGAGTTCCAAACGAACCTCTACATCTAAGCTTTGCTTTCTCCTTCTAGAAGGATGACTGTAAAGAACAACTCGCTTGTGCAGGAGCCATGCCGGCTCCTGCACTCATCTCTCTCTTGACTGCTATGGCTTTATGGAAATTCTCATCCTAGTTCTGTGAAACATTCAGATTAGAAGACTAGACCGTACTAAAACCCATGAGAAAAATGAGCCCTTCACACAATCACTGTATCTTGGGGATTATTGGAAAATAAAGAATATATAAAAGCAACTCCTGAGAGGTTAAAACACGAGAACACACACACACAAAATACACTCAGACTACAATGGCCCTTGGCACTGACAGACAGTTCCACACACAACCTATGTTGTGAGTTCATTATCATTCTCTCATTACTTCAATGGCAGTGTGACAGACTCTCCAGGTACAGAAAGGAATAAGACAAAATTGGTCTCTATGCTCAAAGCTTTAGTGGCTTATGAAAAAGGTGGAAACCAGAAACCAGAGACCCACAGAGCAAAACAGCAGCCTGGGCCAGTATGAGGAAGGAAAGGACACGGAGGTGAACTGGAGGAACTGGGAGCCCACCTTAGATGGGGAAGCTGCCAGGATCTTAGCAGTGAAGAAGAGCCTATGAGCACAGAAGTGCAGGAATCGTTCCAGAAAAGACACAAATGCACAGAATTGCAAAGTGGAAGCAGGCTTGGTTTGCTGGGGATTATTACACAGAGCCAAGGGCCAATAAATAAGTGGAAAATGTTGTGATGTAAAGAGACAGTAGAAGACCTGAGAGGAGGCGAGAGGAGAGTAGAGGAGAGGGGAGAGAGGGGGAGAGCTGAAGTGGAGGGAAGGGAGGAAAAGGGAGGAAGGGAAAGAGTATGATAGTAAAGAAGAGGGATGAGAGCAGAGGAAAAAAAGGGAGCAGAGAAAAGGTGAAATGGAGAGGAAAGGGGAAGACAAAGGAGGGGAGGGGAGAGAGAGGAGGAGAGCAGAAGTTACAGACTACATTCATGTGATGGGCATAGACAGGTTTCATTCTGGGGTCACTGGAAGATTTTAAATGATGAAACATTGTTTACTCAACTTTTTATCTACTAATACACCTAGGCACATTTTAGCTTTCAGTTTATCTGTGTCTCGTTTCTGCTCCATAATCGTGCGGCATCCGCCATGTGCCTAATGAAGACAAGAGACAGTCCATTTCCCCTAGAACCAGGGCTTCTGTACAGCCCTTCCTCAAATGGACAAAAGCCATCCTGTCCTCAACAGTTCAAGGAAAACGGTAGGATTTGGACCTTTAAAGCTTTATTTTGTATCTCTATTACTTTCTATTAACTTCTTAGGTCTTTCCACTGGCTTCATAAAGTTCTATATCATATGACAGTCATGGTATCTAACAGCTTTGGTCATGAATGGGAGAACACAGAGGACACTAGATGCTTTAATTAGCCGGGAAAGTGTAGTAGATACCACCACCTTCCACAGGTTCGGGACTTAGAGTCAACTCTCCAAGTTAGTGTCCAACACACAGTACGACAGTTTGCATAGAAATTATATTATCAGACAAGATGTTTACTTAATTAGCAGAAACTTTTAATAAAAGAAATCAATTATTGAGGAGTCAAAACACTATATTCACAAGAAAGAATTCACATGGCATAATTATTTAAACACACAAAGTTCAAATTTAAATTAATAGACCAGCGAGTGATATGGCAATGTCATATGATCAAAAATGTTAAACTTTAAGGGGACATTTATACAATTTTTGGAATGTTTTAAGGCTGTTTTAAGAAGGCAAAGAAGCAAATGAAGAAAGAGGAGCTAGGAGTGCTTCTCTTCATTACAAACTTAAAACGTGGGATCTTAGAAAAAAATTCCAGACGCTGACTTCAGCCCCTTAGAAATATGGAAGAAACCGTGACGCACACAGTTCTGGAAGTTAACCTGGAATACAGCACACTTGGTGTTTGCCAGAGCCATCGAACACAGTGAGCAGGGGCTGGGGTGGCATCTGTGTGGATGCAACATGCGCAGGAGAGTGTTCTTAGCTAACTACGTGTGTGAGATTGAAAGTGGCATTGAACACATGGACCACTAAACTAGAAAAACATAGTGATGGCTGTGCTAGAGAGTTCAAAACAGTAAATGTTAGAACAGCCACGTAAGTGGATGGAGCCCTGGGGAAAAGAAGGAGATTCAGCGTAGCAGAATCCTTACCTTGCCAGTCCCTGCCAACTGCTTGCAGCTTACCATAGACTGAGAATGCAGGACCAAATTCCAAAAAAGCCTATATTTCTAGAGAAGCCAGGCATATTTCTTTGAACATGTGCCATTATGAATTTTAAAATCCTCATTCTAAAGAGTACTCTGAGGAGCTGGGGGGATGGCTCAGCAGATAAGACACTTCTGGTTCTGCTGTGGACCCAAGTTCAGTTCCAGTAGCCACAGGAACGCTCACAGCCACCTGCAATGCTAGCTCCTGGGGATCCAACACCTGCTTCTGGACTTCACTGGACTTTGCATACAACACATACACACACTAAATAAAATTCTTAAAATAAAAATATGCATAGGCTGTGGAAATAAACCATGCCCATGAACTGATAAATGATTCAGTTTGTTTCACATCTCTCATTTTGAGCCACGTGCTGTCCCTTAGGTCTTCAGCTCCTATAGCTCAGTAAATCAGTTACTGTTTCCTGTCTCTATCTGTAGACATTTCCTGGCCCATTTCCATTCATGCTAATCAGACAACACTTAATAGTTTGCCTCTTAACTCCAGAGTTCCCTGTTTGTTCTTCCTAAGGATGCAAAACCTGAGTGCTAATAATCTCATTTAGGACTTCAACTGAATAAGAATAGCTAGCTACTTTTTTAAAATATTTATCCATTGGTTTATTTTTATGTATCTGTGAGTTTTGTCTGCATATATGTCAGCTCCTCTGGAACTGGAGTTACAGTTGTGAGCTGTCATGGGGGTGCTGGCAATAAGGCACCTTGGGAAGAGCCGTTGGTACTCATACCCACTGAGGATCTCTCCAGGTCCCTGGTGCTGTTTGGAGAAAGGCCTCACTTGGAAGACTTGAGCTTCAATGGTTTACTGCCTAGGCGTCAAATATCAAATAAGTCCCAGAGATGTATCAATCAAGATCAACTCTTACTACAACTTAGGGTAAGAGCAAGCTGGTTAAACAGGGGCAGTTTCCTGCCAGGTTTCAACAGGATTCAGTCTGACAAGCAGAGAGAGGCAGCCAGCTCAGGGAAGCTGGGAGCACAGAGCTCAGGGCCTGCTGGCAGCTGTGGGACTGTCACCAGCAGAGGAGAAGGGAGGCCAGGTCTCTTATCTCTGTTAGCAGAGCCGCCAGCCACCTGGAAAAAGACTGTTCATGAGAAGATAGGAACCAATAATAAGAATAAACTTAGCTAAAGCAAACGACCAAGTGTAAATATAGCCTTGGGTATTTATTTTCTGGGTGACTCCTGCAGCAAGATGCCACACATCTTGAATGCATGGTGTACACAGAATCTACATGTTCCAGAATGCAAGGGGATGACACTTAGGAAGCTGGGGATTGATATGACAGTGTCTGACTAAAATGTCATGCAACAGAAGGGAGTGTCTCATAGCTCTGGCATCGTTTCCTTACCATCACTCGTTGGTTGGTAGCTCACTTATTAGGCCAGACTGGCCAGCTTTCGATGCCAGACATCATCCTGTTTCCACCTCTCCCGTTCCTTGATGACATGCACACCCTGTTGTTTCCGAGTTGAGTAGGATGTGGGGATCATGCTCCCTACTTGCATGGTAAGCGTTTTACTGATGGAACTGCCTCTGCAGCTCTGGAGTGTAGAAGCATGAAATCAAGGTGTCAGCAAGGCACTGATCTTTCCAGAGCGCCCTCCTGCGCTTCTCCAAGCTCTAAATAGCTCTTCGTCATCTGTGTCTTTTAGCTCTGTAACTTCAGTCTCTGACACCTAGAAAACATGGACTTTTCCATCTTTATCTGTGTTCCTCCTTTATGGATACTTGGCATTGGATTTAGGGCTCATTCAAGATTCTAGAATTACCTAATCATCTTAACATCTTTAACATCTGCAAATATTTTTAAAGTTCCAAATAAAGTGACATTTACAATTCTGGATATTACCATGTGGACACAAGAGACATGGGGCCAGCAATCTGCCAACTGCCATTTTGATTTTATTTAAGATACTTCAGTCAGTAGTGGTGGCACCCATTCAATGTGTGCCAGCGACAGAGTAGAAAAATATCAGAAGTAGAAACTTGAGCCAAATGCTTCCTTCTGCCTTTTTTATTTTCTTTAAAACTTTCTGAGCATGTAGCAGACATATAATCAATCAGATATTTATCTGGAATGTTGATCGGTCTCAAGTCTAAGGCAAATGTAGGTTTACTCCAGCTTGCCAGAATTCCGAATAAACCTTCAGTACCATGGTGGTGTTTTTTTCTCAGTGTCTATTTCTTGTCAGTAGCTCCTCCACCCACCAAAATAAGAACAAGTTTCCTATGGCCTGGATATGCAATTAAGTTCATTATCTTATTCTGTAGGAATTACTGTCCTGTTACTGTGATAAAACTTCACGACCTAAAGCAACATCAAGGAAGGGTTTGTTTCACCTCTGTTTCTAGAGGAATAAAGTTTGCTATGGTGGGGACGACATGGCGCGGCTTCAGTAGCCAGAAGCTGACTGGGCACATTTCTTCATGCACACGATAGAAGCAGAGAGGAGTGGTGGTGAAGCTAAGAACCCTTGGATGCCAATCCCAGTGGTGGCTTCCTCCAGTGATGCTGCACCTCTGAAAGACACCATAAGCACCCTCCAAAGCTCCACTGACTGGGAACTAAGTGTTTAAATGTGGGAGCCTACAGGAGATGTTTCAAATGACCACATCACCTAGGACCTAAATTGTGTAAAAAAAAAAATTAACTAATTCCTTCTCTGTTTCATGAAAAGATAGTTTCTAAGATTTATTTTGAAGAAATGAGGCCATATTTACATCCAACCACTAGACCATAGCCTACTGACCCCACATCCATAACCTCTGTGCTATAGGACCTTCTGGAGGAAAAACAAAGAATGAAGGCCTAATTATTGCCTAGAAGACAACACTGGGTTAAGCATCAGGCCAGTGTTTCATATTTTATACTTGCTTTATTCTTAAATGTCAGAGGCAGCAACCCACACATTTTGCTTACGAGGAAAAGGGAACTTCTCCTCTAACACACATCTGTGAGCAGAGGGTTTGGAGTCCCAAAGCTAAAGTCAAATAGAACATTCCAGAAGAGTTAGAGAAAGGAAACCAAAGTTCTTCATTACCAAGAAGGCTTTTACGTAAAGTGCACAAGGGGAGTGGGAGAGACTGGCTAGGGAACGGGACAGGCACTAAGAGAAAGAGAACAGGGGTGGAGATGAGAGGTGTCTGTCCTGAAGGTCAGGTGGATGTGTTGGATTGGGTTACAGGAGATCCGAGACTCATCCTGTTTCAGGTAGGATGGCCATTGTTTCTGGACTTCTCAGCTTGACTAGGCTATGTTGTCCTCGTTGCAATGTGTGTACCCGGACCGTGTAAAGCGGAGGGACATCCTCGCTGCTGGACTCCACAGCTGTTAATTTTCACTTCTGAGTTCTGGCTGAGGTGGGTAATCACACCCAGCTGTCTCCTGCTCCCCTGCTGCTGCGTTCTCTCAGGCCTGGGAGTCGTCATTGATTCTCATGAGTTGGGATGTCCTGCAGGCTGTGAAATGCATCCGCTGTCCCGTGCCTGGCAGAGGCTTCTTCATCACCTGCCTCTTGACTGTGGCTTTGGATGGCTCAGACACACTGCGTTTCAGGACGGAGATTTATCTTCCTCAGAGCCTTCCACAGCAATTGTAGAAAATATAAAATGTCACTGCCACTCCGCAATAAAAAAATGTCAAATGTCTGGAGCATGGAATAAAAAGGTATCCCGTGAAAAAGACAAAGATTAAGGGTGGATCTAAGGAATTAAGAGCAAGGATAGCTGGCTGGCTGGCTGGCCTTTGTGAGTGGCTCAGCCGTAAAAGTGAGACCAGAGGATGAAAGATCCAAAATTGATGAGACATCCGTGCCCGGCTCCAAAGATGGTGAGGCGTAGAGGCTGTCCTGAGAGACCCCCTTTGTGAGTAGTTGTCCGTGTCTTCTTATGGGGTTTCCCACCTACTCTTTGAATCTTTCTGAATGCATATTTATGGGAGATAAAATGTGGTTATTTTACTGTACATCTATTTTGGACAGAGCTATTTAGGAAGTCAGGGATTGGTAGATGAAGATGCACTTTTATAGACATCCAACAGAAACAAATATATCTGCTCGAGATGAAGAGACACCGCCACGGCAGCAAGAGAGAACATTTGCAGCACAAACAACTGGAAGCTAGACATCCACTCTGCTAGTGTTTAGAACCCAGACACTATTAGTTATTGATTCTGACCGATCCCAAGAAGCACGGCATGGTCAGTGCTTGGGTGTTCTCTGAGACATCAGGGAGGGCCAGACTCATGCAGAAGCCTGTAGGCCAGACTCCACAGCCAGGAGACAGCCAGGAGATTGGCAGGAGCCTGATATTAGCAGTGGCAAGAAAACGTATGGCATCAATTGAGGTTTGACTGTTTTCTGATGTTTGGAGCATGGAGATAATTTGAAGGATGAGCTTGATCACACCAGGCAACACATGGGTGAGGCCACTTTTACTGCAGAAACTGAGCAGCAAGGCTGACCGATGGGAAAAGCAGAACAAAGTCTATGCGGAGGACACATCATGAGTTGGAAGGAACACAAGTTTTAGGGATGGGCAGACCTAAGTTTGAATCCCATTTTCATCAACTCTGAGGCGAGTTGAGTGTGAATAAATTACTATGTTGTCTCAATGTCATATAACCTCATTTAGTAATTTTTTCATTAAATTAAATGTTTTAATTAAAAGTAGTGGAGGGAGAGAAGAGGGGAGAGGGAGTAGGGAATACCATACCTATAATCCTTGTCAATATTCATGAACTACGGTTACTTGAAGAAACACCTTTAATCCGTTTCATATAGAGCTTCCTACTGTTTGCCCAACTTGCCTCCTTCTCTTAGGCAACCATTTAAGTTGCTGAATAAGGCTTGGCTCAGGCTTTTCTTTAGAATTCAAGGCATTCTGGAAGTATTGATGAGCCATCAAGCAAATATATGTCTTAGTCCTTGTTCCCCAACTCCAAGACACTGAATGCACAATTTAAATGTGTGAGTTATTTTGCATGTGGAGGAGGCAATTATAGAAGAATAAGGAACTGGTTAAATCCTGTGCACGTTAGCACTGGAACTTCGTGGTCCTTCTGTGTGGATACGTGGAATGATGACCAGAGGGTGTGTTACAGGTCCAGAGTGTGTGCAAACAGGCAGCGCTTAGAAAGGGTGACATAGCAGTCAAAGGATAAGCTTACCATGGTATAGACTGGCCGGGTAATTCAGAGTCATTTAGTCTGATAAACAGCAGGCTGGTGAAGAGGCTGGGCATTGTTTCCCTTGGAAGATCTGCAAGGTGAAAACATTCTACATTGAACAGGAGACTACCTCCTTCCTTTGCAAAATTAAGGACTAGAGGGGAATTGGGGCTTGAGACTGAAGAGATGTCTCAGTGGTTAAGAGCTCTGGCTGCTCTTGTAGAGGATCCAGGTTTCATTCCTAGCACTCACACAGTAGCTCACAAACATCTGTAAGTCCAGGTCCAGGACATCTGGTGCCCTCTTTCAGACTCTGGGCAGTAAGTGTAATTGTAGTGCATAGATATTCATGTAGACAAAACACCCATACATATAAAAGAAAATAATGTATTTTAGAAAAATAAATAGAGTGGATTTATGGACAAACAGTATATTTAGTAGTGTTTTAAGATGTTAAAGGACAAAAAGAAGTTTTAAATCATGGAGGTGGGTGGATTAGCTCCAACAATGGCTTCTGCCGTATGCCTCCACCAACAAGGTTATGGATTGGTCTTTCGTAGCTTCCCAACAAGCCTTAAATATCTAAGAGTTATTGAGTCCCAAACATTCAAACTGTGGTCCATATGGATGGTAAAAATTCAAGGCCAGGTGTTTAGAACGAAGCCTTCGCTAACGTGGTCTTGATGAATGAAGGGGCCAGCGAGACATGAAGGACCCCACAGCAATTACAATACCCATTGTCTCAAGACAACACTCAACACATAATTACTTTTTTCTACTCCAGGGAAGGATGGCACCAAGGATACAATTACAGAAACTGTGGATATTATCATATTGCTTTCATACTATAAACAGCTCACACTATATTCAAACAGCAGGCAGAAGAATATGCAATTATCTTCTCAGATCTAATTATCTATATCATTTAGAATAAAAACAACTTAAAACAAAACCAAAACATTTTCATGCTATTTCGCTTAGAGGAGGAAATGTCGAGCAGCCCCAAGGCTTTTATATATGCATTTGATATATTTACAGCTTGTCCAAGTTTAAGGCTAAACACACATGTTATATTCCAATTGTGTA
The DNA here is from genome assembly GCF_018167655.1 of Microtus oregoni. Lineage (NCBI taxonomy): Eukaryota > Metazoa > Chordata > Mammalia > Rodentia > Cricetidae > Microtus > Microtus oregoni. Next base: position 39,952,353 of record NW_024543059.1, read on the forward strand.
TCACTCACTAAGGGAGAGAAAATAATTAAATCATGCGGGCCCTTTTCCTGGAGGAACTTAAATTTTTACAATTGTCATAATATATGGACTTAAAATGAGGACTAAGAGCTTCCCCAAAGTCACCATTAGATGTTGCAGGGCAAAGCAAGAACACCAAGAACTTGTGCATAAGATGACAGAGTGCAGGCTGCTTCCATCTGAAAAACAAAACAAGATAAGCAAGAAAGCAACAGACTTTAGTCCAGAGAGAAAAAGATTATAAAAAATTCACAAACTCAGGAAAAATATAGAGCAAATGCTGGCGACCAACACAAAGCAAGCCGGTGGCATGGATCCTGGGCAGTGGGAGATGCACACACTCACTGCCTGTTGGGCAGGAGATGGAGCAGCCCTGCCTTCAAGACAAGTGCTCAACCCTCACAGGCCTCAAACCCATGTGCAGGCTTAGAGACACAGTTCCTCCTCTCAATATATCCCTGAACTTAGACCGAAAAAATTCCAATAAAATTACTACAAATCATATTTAAGAACAGATGAAAATGAAAAATCATGAAAAAGTGATATTCACCGCAAGGATGCAAGATTGACTCAGCAAATATAAATTAGTGAAGGTAACACAGCAGAGAAACAGACACAAAGTCAGAAGCCACATGATTACCTTGACTGTAGAATTAAAAGCCTTTGGGAAAAGTTTTAAATCCTTATTCTTATTTAAAAAGAAAAAATACTTTGAAGAAACTAGGGATCAATAACTCATCATATTAAAGGCTGTGACTGCCAAACATTAGGAGGAGAGAGAGGGTCCAGGTTGAAGATCTCCTCTGAGTCCCTCTCCACAAAGGGGAGGAGAAATCGTGAGAGCCAGAGGCTTGGAAGACACTGTGAGAGCATGGCCTGTGGAATCACCTAAGCAGAGCCCATGGGGCTCACAGAAACTGAAGGACAATTGCTAAGCTTGTATGGACCTGTGCTGGGTTCTCTGCATGTATGTTATGGTTGTTGGCTTGGTGTTTTGGGGGAACTCCTGACAATAGGAGTGTGGGTGTTTCAGACTCTCTTGTTTGCTCTTGGGACCTTATTCTTCCTACTGGATTGCCTTGACAAGCTCTGATGTGAGAGTTTGTGCCCTAAAAATAAATTAATACATACATACATATGTACACACTCACATACATACTTATATACAGACACACATATACATACATACATACATACATACATATACATACAAACATACACATACATACATACATATGACTGTGAACAATTAGCCTACAGCAAACATACACTAGGATAAGTAAAGTTTATTCAAAGGGCTTCTGGGAAAACTAGATCCATTTTTCTCACCCCTCACAAAAATCAATTCAAAATGGATTAACAAACACCTTTAAGCCAAGGCCTAAAATATGGAAACTGCTAGAATAAAACAGAAAATATTTCAAGATGAATACACAAGCAAGCAGCTTCCAAGAAAGCCTCAAACAGCACAGAAAGTAATCCCAAGAACAGAGCAAAGCAATTACAAGAAATGAAAAATCTTCTGAATAGGAAGAGAAGCATTCTCCAAAGTGAAGACCTCCATTTTCAGGGTAATTCCTTTACACTTGTCTCCATAGTAACTACAACAGTATACACTCACATCGGCAGGCAGGCAGAGTTCGTCTTTCCCCACATCCCTGCTGGTGGAGATATAAAGCATTCTAACTGGCATGGAGATACAAACTAAAAACAGAACTACTGTATCATCCAACTAGACCTCTCCTGTATATGAACCAGAAGGAATCAAAGTCTGAGTAGAGCATAGTCCCCTCACACACAGTTGTGATGCTAGACACAAAAGACAAGTTATGAACTAAAACAGGTGCCATCAACAGATGTGTGTAGGATAAACACACACACACACACACACACACACACACACACACACACACACACGAATATCATCAGCCAGAAGAACAATAAAGCCATACCATTTGCAAAAAAAAAAAAAAGTGGGTGAGACAGGAGATCACAATAAATGCAAGAGGTAAGATTCATAAGGAAACACTCGTATTTTCTCACATATGTGGATTCTAACCTAAAATACAAGTAGAAGCAGAAACATTTGGAAGAGAAAGAAATGATGTGGGGCTGGAGGGGAGAGGAGAGGGTGATGGGCGAAGGCTCTCAAAGCCTATCACATGTATGTGAAAGTGTCACAATGAAACTTATTATTTTATATAATAATTATATAATTACATCTTGTAATTATAAATTATATCTATTATATGTTAATAGTTTATATAATTATTATATCCTAATAAAGCTATTTCCTAAATCATACTTTGGGGGATTTGTCATGGAGGGCTCAAGGATCTTGAGTCAAGATGAAAATATTTACTTGAATTCTTCATTAGTCCATGTTCCAGACTAGAATAGAAGTAACATATTTACAGTAGAATAACCTAATATGCTATTCTTGGGGTAGTTTCATATTTACATGTGGGTTACTTATGAGATGGGACATAAAAAAATGCTGAACAGAAGCTGCAAGATGGAAACTGTGGCCAAGTTTGGGGAGGCTCTTGTATATCAAGATAAAGAAATCTTACTTAGTGATCAGGGATGGTGTTTTGAAAATGAAATTTTGGCTTTAAAAGAGGAGACTGCATTTCAGTGTTGACTTTCATGCACCTTCCTGTTGAAATTACAACCTCTGGTCTGTTAGCGCCTGGAGCAAAGACAGGAACAATTTCATAATTGTGGGGAGGGGATGGAGGCAGAGTCAGTCATAGAGCATGTGGGTAGCATGGAAGAGGTCCTAGGCTTGAAACAAGACCTGTATGAACCCTGAAGTTTTGTTTCATGTCTTCTACTATGAACGAGCCTAAAAGATTACAGAGTTAAGTAAGTGAAACATGCTTGGGGTTAACACTCTACTGAGGGAAGAAAGAACAGGAAACCAGAGCCATGTTGACCAAGATGTCTGTAGCTACAGTCCTCACAGTACCGTCTTCCTTGGCCTGTGTCCTCATGCTTTTGTCCTTGCGTCTTGCAGACCTGTAAAGACTGCTAGATCAATGCCACTTTTCTTGTAAGTTGTGTCTCTGAATGAAACAAACCAGAAGGAAGCACAGAGAAAACATTTAAATACCTAAGGCTGTATGATAGGACATCTCTTGGGTATATTCCCAAGAGTGGTATTGCTGGGTCCTGGGTTAGGTTGATCCCGAATTTCCTGAGAATTCGCCACACTGCTTTCTAAAGAGGTTGTACAAGTTTGCATTCCCACCAGCAATGGATGAGTGTACCCCTTACTCCACATCCTCTCCAGCAAGGGCTATCATTGGAGTTTTTTATTTTAGCCATGCTGACAGGTGTAAGATGGTATCTCAAAGTTGTTTTGATTTGCATTTCCCTGATCGCTAAGGAGGTTGAGCATGACCTTAAGTGTCTTTTGGCCATTTGAACTTCTTCTGTTTAGAATTCTCTGTTCAGTTCAGTGCCCCATTTTTTAATTGGGTTAATTAGCATTTTAAAGTCTAGTTTCTTGAGTTCTTTATATATTTTGGAGATCAGACCTTTGTCTGTTGCAGGGTTGGTGAAGATCTTCTCCCAGTCAGTGGGTTGCCTTTTTGTCTTAATGACAGTGTCCTTTGCTTTACAGAAGCTTCTCAGTTTCAGGAGGTCCCATTTATTCAATGTTGCCCTTAATGTCTGTTCTGCTGGGGTTATACGTAGGAAGTGGTCTCCTGTGCCCATGTGTTGTAGAGTACTACCTAAAGCTATCATGAACAGGCCGGATGAAGAGTGAACCCAGGAAGTATTGTCCAATTGCTCATCTTCTATGGCTAAAAGATGCAAAAGTTTTTGTAGCAGGAATCCTAATTGGTCCTAATAATAGAAACCTGAGTCAGATATTAGGAGGTGAAAGTGGAAAGATCAGAGAAACAGAGCATCCAGCCGCTAGAGTTCTTACCTCTACAATATCCTCTGAATGAGTGGACTGAGCTCCTGTCTCCTCCCACCTTATATTCTTCTCTCCACCCAGCCACATCACTTCCTTTCCCCTACCTCCCTGTGCTGGGATTAAAGGCGTGAAATCCCCAGTGCTGGGTTCAAAGGTGTAAGCTCAGTTTCTCTCTTAGACTGGTTAAATCTCAAGTAGTTCAGAGTGGCCTTGAACTCCTGATATTTCTGCTTCCATCTCTGGAGGGCTGAGATTAAAGGTGCTCGTCACCACTGCTGGGAGTCCAAGGTTAACTAGTGCTTAGCCCGCACTCTGATCTTCGGTTAAGCTTCATTTCTTAAGTACAAACAAAACACCACCACAGAAGTTGCTCTGGCCATCAACATATCTGCTTTAGATGTTTATTCTTCAATATTTTATGCATTTCTATTCATTCACATGATTATTACATTATTGATACATCATTGTTTCACCCATGCATATGGCAGAAACTTGTTTGTTATTTTAGAATTCATTTTATTTAGGGTAGGATTTTTATAGTAATTTTATCTTTCAGCTTCTGGAGCACCATCCACACTAATTTCCCTAGTTGCTACCCTAGATGACATTCCTTCCAATGGGAAATAAGAGTTTCCCCTTGCCCACAGTCTTATTAGTTCTGTCATTATTTGTTTTCGCTTTTGAATTTTTATTTAATATTTCCATATGATATATTTTGATCATATTCTTTCTTCTCCCCAAACTTCTTCCAGATCCTCTTCCCCCCACTATTGACCTGACTTCATGCTCTTTCTCTATCTCAAAAAAAGAGAGAAAACAATAAAACCAAAATAGAATGAGATCAAATTAGACAAATTAAAAGTAAGGAAATCATTAAGTCAAAAATATCAAAACAAAGCAAAAAAGCACTCTCTCTCACACACACACACGAGAGAGAGAGAGAGAGAGAGAGAGAGAGAAATAGAAGTATAAAAGTCAATTTCGTTGATCAAATCTTGCTGGGCATAGGGCCTGCCCTGGAGTGTGTCAATATGCCCAGTATTACTCCTTTAGAAAAAACTGGATTTTCCCCTGCATTTGTAGGTATCAATCAGACATGCTTTCTTGGTTAGGGCTGGGACTTTGTGTCCATTTTTCTTTCTCAGTACTTGAAATCTGTCAGTTTGAATCTCTGTAGGTCTTTTGCATGTCACCATCTCTGAGTTCATGTGTATCAGTCCTGTTGTATGTGGGAGATATTTCCTTGGGGTCATTCACTACCTCTGGCTCTCATAATTTTTCTGCCTACCCTTCTGGATAGATCCCTGGCCCATGAAGGGAGGAGTTTAATGACGACATCCCATTTAGCACGGAGTCTCTCACTCACATGGTCCACTTGTGGTTCTCTTTGTTAGTTACTGCCTACTGCAACAAGGAGCTTCTGTGATGAGGGTTGAATGAAGGTCTGGTTTATGAGTATAGCAATATGTCATTGTATTGTTATGTCCCTTTAGTAGAATAATCACAATAGGTTTTCCTCTAGGTCCCAAGACCTATCTAGTCTTCAACTCTTGGTCACTTTGGTAGTGTGATGCATGGGTTCCATCTCATGGAGTGGGTTTTAAATCCAAGCAGAAAGTTGTCGGTTGCTTTCTACCGTTTGTGCCACTATTGTTCCAGTAGATCTTGCAGGCAGCTGCAGGTGACACGGTTTGTAGCTGTGTGATGTTGATGATGATGTTTCTCCTCTGACATTGTGAGAAGTATTTTCCAGCACCATCCATGCTAGTCAGTAGGGGTAAAACATCTGGTTGGGCACAAGCTTGATTTCTCCATGCTCAATGATAATAGCATAAGGAAGTTGGATCTTTAGTAATATGACCTCACCATCAGGTAGTAGAAAATAGCTATTATTCTTGGCAATAGCCTGTGATGTTTGAGAGAGTTTTTTGATGACCCGTCCATCAGGTCCAGTTATTCAGGGTCTGAAGAGGTTCTACCTGTATGAATCATGGGCGAGAGAAAAGAGGGAGACCAAGCAGAATTCAATTGTCAAGGTCTCCGCTTATTAGGGTAATGGTTACAGCTTATATAGCCCTTGAATGAGGAACTTGGCTTGGGATGAAGGGTAGGGGGTAGCAAAGGTCACCAGTAAGCACACCTGTTGTAAGTGGAAACATTCCTTTTGTGGTTCTGTTAACAAACAGTTCTCAAGATAGTTGGGATGTGGGGGCTCTCTGCAAACATCCTTAGGACAATGGTCCCCACTATCATCTTTAGGACAATGGTCCCTGACATTTTGAGACCTCCTCAAATAAGAACTCAAGTAAGGTGTAAGCCATTCCTGGCACTAGAGGTTTTGATTAGTGTCACCCTATTATATGGTGACTCCATTTAAATTCCTTCCATATATGTATGTATTTTATGAAGCTTCTAAATAGTTATTTTCCATACAGTTTTTTAAAGAGGCTTAAGTATTAGCTGTCCTCCACATTCCCTCCTTACCCCCCATTTCATCCTATTTTCGTTTCCCCATTATTGCTTTCTAATGCTGTGTCCTTTTTCCCCTTCTTTGGAAGGGTCCCCTCCTCCACGTGATACCTAAATCACAAAAATGATATTCACGAACATTTTAAGCCTCACTAAAACACTAAACATGCCAAGTGCATATTTTAACTGGTGGTTATTAATGACTTGTTATGACCTGGGCTTTGCTGATAATTTCTTTAATGCTCACAGGAAGTCTTTAGCTGTAGTGCTAATTATTTTTTAGCATGCTGTCTCTAATGAGAACGCTAAAGCAGAGGAGGCGAAGTAATCTGTCTGAGTTCCTGAGCCCCAGAGCCAGAGGGCCTAACCTGAAATAGCCCATAGGACTGTCTATTCATGCTATACCTGATTCAGATAGGAAAACCATTTTGATCTATTTATTTTTATCTTATATGTATGAGTGTGCACTTACATGTATACGCGTGCACACCTTGTGTGTGCAGTGCCTACTGAAGTCAGAAAAGCATGTCAGAACAGCTGTAACTGGAAGAGTGGGGGATGGGAGCCACCTGTGAAGGTGCTGGGAACCAAACCCAAGTTCTCCGCAAGAGCAACAATTGTTCTTAACTGCTCAGCAACTGTCCAGCTCAGAACTGCTCAGCAACTGTCACACAGCTCAGAACTGCTCAGCAACTGTCCAGCCCTCTAGGAAGTGATTTTAAAATTATGTTTCCTCTCTTTATCTAGCTTATTCTTCCACTAAATTACTCCACATGGCTTCTCACTTTAGCACTGGCCGCTGAACGCTGCAGTCTGAGTGCACTAAGAACAAAGAGCAGCTGTCTCTAGACATTTCTCACAGGGGAGACAGAGCTATACTAAGGCCATCACAGGGGAGACGGAGCTATGCTAAGGACATCACAGGGGAAACAGAGCCACGCTAAGGACATGACAGGGGAGACAGAGCCACGCTAAGGATGTCACAGGGGAGACAGAGCCACGCTAAGGATGTCACAGGGGAGACAGAGCCACGCTAAGGACATACATCCCTCTCCACTGAAGACAGCTGTTTCCATCCTCCATCCACTTCCTTGTATTCTGCTGGTTCCTCTCTTTTATACCCGACTTGCCCAGAAACTGGATGAGAGCTTAGAGAGTTCAACCTTATAAAGTAGACTGAAAATGAAATATGACAACAATCCAAAAAACTGTATTTACTCCAGGAGCCCATTTGTATCCCACGATGCATTTGCAATTAAAGAACAAACCACGAGCACTGAACTTGGGCATTTATCTAGGAGCGATGGCTGAAATCAGCAGAGTGGTCTCTATGTGGCACCACTTTAATTTAGAGACAGTGAGGGGAAGTGGAACCCACAGTGCTCTAAATGTTAGTGTCCCCTCAAAATTTATGTGTTAAAACCTTAAATCCAATATGAAGATATTGGAAGTTGGGACATTCAGGAGGTCACTGTGTCAGGAAAGTGGTCCTTTCATGAATTGGATTAATGGCCATATAAAAGAGTTCCCAGGGGCTTCTTTATTGCTTTTCCAATTCCCACCACAGTGAGAAGCTGCAGCCCATTAACAAAGAAAGGGGTCCTCTCTGGCCCATGATCCTCCCACCACATTGATCTTGAACTTAGTCAATTTCAGAACTTTGAAAAACAAGTTTCCCAGTGTGGAGCACTTTGTTTTCTTCAGCCCAAATGAACTAAGGGGGCAGCACAGGTGGAAAGCAATGACCAGACATTCAGATCACACTTTCTGTCTCACACTGTGTGTATCCACTCTTTATCCATTTCTACTTCTCTGTTCCCCAAAACTTCCAAAATCTATTCCCAGAGACCAACGTTAGCTTTTTCAGGATTGATGTATATTTCATCATAATGAAACGCCTTGCAACTCAGGCAACTGTCACATAAGCGGGTTCCTTGAGAAGAAAAGCATAGCACCCATGTGAGAAGCATGACAGCCTCGCTTAGGAAGATTGGCAGCTTGCTGAAATGTCCAGGTGTACAATTTGTTGCCTTTTCAATACTTTCCATGATGCTCTGAAATTGCAAGATTTCTGAAGTCTCCATAAAAAGACCTTCCGTTTACTCCATCTCCTCCTCAGACAGACAGAAAGAAAGACCTATAAACCCATATTTTATATAAAATAATTTACAGGCAGGCACCCACTAAGCAGATGCAACCCTGCCAAACAAGTAAGATAGCCAACTAACAAAAGCCAGGAAAGATTGCTCCTTTCTCCTTTGTTAAAAATGTAGATCGCCTGGGGAGACGTGTTTGCTAAAGCCTAACTAACTAACTAACTAACTGACTGACTGACTGACTAACTAACTAAGCTGCAGGTGTTTCCCTAGCCCCACATCCCCTGGAAAGAGAAAGTTAATGAGCTTCCACCTTGGTTTACTGGGGGGATAAAAGGTGTTTTGGATAATAAACGCTGCTAGATCTTCAGGATGGAGAAGCCTGAGATGCCCTTCCTTGATGACTGTGTGAACTGCACCTCTGAACCAGTCCGATTAGGGAAAGATAGTTTCTATGTTGGGGCCTACGGTCCCTGACACCATGCAGACACACAGGGACACCAGGCTTCCTCGTCATTCCTCGTTACCCTGACCATAGCCCTATGATGTCCTTTCTTACTTGTTCTCAGGAGCATTCAGGCCTCCTTGTGTTCTTTGCAACTGTGGAGAATCGTGTGCATTCACTAAGGTCTTCTCTCCAACTCGTGTGATCAGAAGTTACAAGGAAAGGTGGCACTCGCTTAAGGACGCAAGCTATTTCCAAGGGCCATTCAGAGCACACTTGAGCAGAAATTTGCTCCAGGAAATCCCTTTAGTGTATCATCTTTTCTCTTTCAGTCAAATTCATGAAACTTTAAACACACACTCTTTCTTTTCTCATTCACTAATAATATAAATATTTGTGCAAATCTGTTAACTGTCTACTCAGCTTGAGGACATTTGACATAATTGAAAAACAAAACAAGAAAAAGCCTACATGAGAAATTCTATGCATTTGTGCAACTTGAATCTACTTTTAACAAATCCTCTACAATTTCTTGATCTGAGTTTCTGCTTATGAAGATCCATGCTTTCTGTCCTCATGGATACCTTGCATAAAGAGATACTGACAAACACTTCATAAGATATGTAAGACACTGCATACCAGTGCACTATGTCCCAGGCAGTAGCAATAAGTCAGTGTACATGTCTTCTACCTGAGTTTAGAGTTGTGGGGAGATAAGAAAGACCTGGAAGTGGTTAATGAGCCCAGTTTTGCACAAGAGGCTCAATGGAGGCCATGGGCTGAGTGCGCATCATGAGGACTTAGTAAAGATGCCTCCAGGGTCAACAGATATAGCCAGCTAACACTGAACACATTCCTTCTACAGAAACAGTGAAGTGGGAGGTATCACAGAGCAGAGTAGAAAGAGCGTTCTCTTGATGGAGACCAATACCAGTGTGAAAGGAGGAAGCCAGAGCGGAACTTTGAACACACCCAAGTTCTTTGCTCACTCGCTAATAATCTGAGTATTTTATTTCTTATCTGTGAGATATGAAGGAGAGCTGTAGAAAGACTCAAAGTATCCCCACCCACTCCGCATCACAACAGAACAATGGCAAAGAGATGAACCTTTCAATCCTTAGTGCTGAAGGGTTTCACATTGTATAGAATAAACTGTAATTGATCAGCCACTGCCCCTCATAACGAAAACAGATTCCACTTAGAAAAAAGAACAAATATGAAGATATTAAATACATCCAGAATCCGAGGAGGCAGGCTTATACAAAGTATTGATTGTAGGAATGAAAGCTAATTCTTTTGGGGATTATATATTTAAGAATATTTAACAGTTTGTTACACTCCAGCAATATAAAAAGAGAAAGGTTTGCAATCTCTTTTCAGCAAAATGGGTTGATATCAAAACTTCCTAATAAATACAATGCAGTAAGAAAAGAAGCAGCAGAAAATGTGGAAGGGCTGGAATGGAGAGAGGGCCAGAGAATCTGGGACAGAGAAAATGAGTGGGGCTTCACAGTATAGCACTGGAGGGAAATGGAAAATGGCAATGAACAGTGCTCCTCCTTGCAGCAGCCAGCCCTAGGTGGGTGCTCAGACAACTTTGCTCAATTACTTTCAAATGGGAAATGCAACGCAAGCCTGACAGGACCAGACTATATCACAAACATGCTCCCGCTCATATACAGAGAATTTCTGCACATCATCACGTGTGAATGGAGGCAGATACACAAAACATGGCTGCTCTTATCATGAATTTGAACAAAAAGAAGAAAGGCACAAAATAATCCACACAATATGATCCAGCTGACATAAAGTTCATAACCTGCAACATGAAAATGTCTGAGCTTGCATCTGAATGAAATTATCCTTGCCATAAAGACAGTGGGTCTAACAGTGTGGTGGATGTGTGGTCAGTTTGGGAACCAATATGGTAACAGGGTGTCTCCTGTCCCGCTCTTGGCTTTTGTGGGTGGTGATATGCAAGTCTATGATCATTAAACTATAGCTTTTAAATTATTTTTGGTTTTATTATTTTTATGTTTTTAAAAGAGAACTATCACAGACTGGTCCCTCAGTGCCTGGTGCTTCATCTCTGGGTTCTGTGCCCAGGGAGGCATGGGAGACCGGCTAAGGAAGGATACATCCTGAAATAATTCTGTTTGTGTTAGCCCCTTCAGAACATAATACAGAGTCGTGGGCAAAAGGAAAGGCTAATACTGAGTTTGTGGAGGAGACGAGACAGGATTAATAATATGAATTTGATCAAATAATGGAATCTTAGTCAATCCGGTTGAAGTTTCTCTTTGCCATTGTCTATACTGCACACAGTAGAAGCTTGGAATCAATCGTTCAGCTGTGCAAGTTACATTGTGTAACAGCCCGCTCATGAGTCCCCTCTCTCTTGTCCGGGTGCTAGACTTATTTCATTGGCTTCTCTGTAGGCAATGTTCTATGAGCTGTGCTCAAACGTCTGAGGATCTCTAAATGTTTACTCCGGCAATCTGAATTCAGACAATACTGTATGAGATGGGCTCTAACTGGGAAATCCAGACAAAGCCTATCTCTTTGTGAACAAATTTAGCATCATCTTACAGTTTTCAGTTTCTCCAGTTGCAAGGACCTTCCTCAGCATTTAACCATTTGAACGCTGGAGAGAGGTAATTCAGGAAGGTTTTCCCTCTGTTTGATGTCTGTGGCCTTAGCAGAGGAATCACCTGTTCTCCTGGCAAGAAAGCTTTCCTGACTGTGTGTGACTTATGCTAACAGGAACAGATATTTACCGAGTTGGGGAATGAGAACTGATTATTAATTTGCTACCCTCTAACGACATCAGCGGAGAGTGATAATGGACTGGACCACTTGTATCAGAGTAAATAGCTGTTTTTATATTCCTTGCTTTCTTGCAAATTGGCTGCTGGCTGCGAGAGTGAAATATACGGCTGTCTTGCATCTCAAAGCTCTACACGAATTGCATTAGAAGAGCACAGCGAGGCATGGGAGAGCTCTTGCTGATATTTATAACTTGAGCTCAAACTGAAAACTCAGTATAAAAAGTTCACAATCCTTCCCGTTCATTTCCCACAGTTGTCTGGGTGTTGTGTCTTCAATTATTAGCTACTGCTATTATTTTGGAGTAATGTGTAATTGCTTATTCCCTTACAACATGGAAGAAATACTCTGGGGCACTCATCCATTTGTCATTTCCTTGGCAAAGAGTAAGCCATTTTTCTGGGGCTGTATATCTTCTGAAAGGAAAAAAATAAGCAGACACGGTCCACATTAGAAGGAAGATACAGGAAGCAGGGATGTGACTTTAAAATGATTTTTTTTGCATAACTGTGTAAGATTTGCTGTGTAACTTGGGTTTTTGCTCATCGTTGTTTTTTAATGATGGCTTCCTCCTCCCTTTTCATGAGCTAAAATTAGTTTATGCAGGCTGTTGAGTGACTTACCCTAGGGAGATGTCAACAGACGTCAACCCTCTTAAATAAGGCTTTGATGAGAGACCAAAGTAACAATTCCATTAAGACCAGTTTAGTGAGCCAGTGGGTTTATTGTGGGTGTGTACAGGGCATGGATGACTCGAATGTAGTTCTGAGAAGCCCTCATTAGCATGGGTGACAGTTCACAAGGATGGCTTTCATGGAACTCTTGGGCTATTGGCAGGTGGCTGGAAAGGTTTCAGAGTCTTCTTGCCCCTGCACATGTTACTGCTTATATAACCTCAAAAAGAAGTCTTGCTAATCTTCCTGGGACCTATAAAATTTATTTATATCCTTAGTCTTATGAATCCCCTTCCAGGAGGAAGTGGCGCAAGTCAGCAATATCAGCACAAAGAGCTATGTAGATACGGTCATGTAAAAACTCACTTCTCGCTTTTCGTTTTGCTAGCTCATGCTAAGGATTGCATTTGCAGTCTGGATGGCAATGTTTAATGACATTTGTGCCAGAACAAACAGGTTGAAGATTTGATTCCTAATGTAGGAAGTTTTTCTGTATATATGTTGTTTTTATTGGTTAATGAATAAAGAAGATGCTTTGACCTGTGATAGGGCAGAATAGAGATAGGCGGGGAAAACTAAACTGAATGCTGGGAGAAAGAAGGCGGAGTCAGTGAGATTCTATGTAGCTGCTGCAGGAGACAGACTCATTAGAACTTTGCCGGTAAACCACGAGCCTCATAATGAAATATAAAATAATAAAAATGGGTTAATTTAAGATGTAAGAGCTAGCTAGAAATAAACTTAACCTGTTGGCCAAACAGTATTACAAATTAATATAGTTTTTGTGTGTTTACTTCGGGTCTGGGCAGCCAGAAAGAATGAACAGCCTCTAGCTACAGGTTCTCATTTGTTAGCACTGTTTGGAGAAGCTTAGGAAGTGTGGCCTTGCTGGAGAAAGTGAGACTCCGTGAGTGGGCTTTGGAGCTTCAAAAGCCACTTGCCATTTTCAGTTAGCTCTCTCTGCTTGCTGTTCACAGCTCCAGATGTGAGCTCGCAGCCCCTGCTCTAGCCTCCTGCAGCATCATGGACAATTATCCTTCCATAACCACAAGCCAAATAAACCCTTTCTTCTGTAAGTTGCACGTGTTATGCCATTTCATCAAACCAATAGGAAAACTACCAATTCCCAGGTGTTGACACCCACAACTGAAAGCATTATATAAAATAAAGTAATTAGGGAGATTTATTCTGGATTTGAGGAGTTCTTCAGCTTCAAAGCAGGCCAGTAAATTTCTGTTGAGAAATGATTTTATTCCGCAATGACTAAGAACACGGTTGCTCTATCCAGTCACATCCTTCCAGGTTCACCTTGTTTCTCTTCACAGAGATTAAGTGATATAAGATGCTCTCCGACAATATGGTCTGCAGCACTGGAAGAAATTTTCATGGTCACAATGTACCAGCAATCTTAAGTAAAACCCGAGTCAATGACGGAATACTCTCCATTGGGCCATCTGATTCCAACAGACTCAGGCCTAGTCTTGTTGTAAGCACATCACCATATATGCAGATATCCTTACGGAATCCCATGGAAAGTGTGCGTTGACACTGTGTAGGCAAAATATAGAGCTCATCCCGACAGACATGCTTTATGGCCACTGTTCTCACTGCCTGCTTCTGACAGTTCTTAGAGACGATGGCTCCAAGCTCATTTGGCGGCAGTCTTGGAAATAAAGGGGAAGGGAGAGAATGTTTTTATCTGAACAGACATGGCTTGTTTGGTAAATGTGAAAGATTACCACTCCTTTGCGTGTTATCAAAGTAACGGTAATGGAACCAAAGTTACAGTCAAAAGGAAAAAAGGGGACACTGACTATATTACATGAGAGAGCAGAGACAAAGCAGATAAACACCCCAGCTAAAGGCCACATGAGCTGATGATGACCACAGGGACCATCCACTTGCTATTACCTTACACAACAGGCTTGTCTCTGAAAAATCTTAGTCGATGGTTATAATATTATACATACAAAGACAGTTTGATTCATCAAGTTTAGCCAGGAAGATCAACTCATTGCAAGTATTAAGGAACACGACATTGATTATATGGATGAGAAACTACACGAATAAGGAAGGAGATGAGGAAGTCAAAGTCTAGAGATAAGGGTGGGAAAAACAAGGTGATAGATGACAAGTTAGGTGGACAAATCACAGCTTGGCAACCAGATGCAAGCACATCTGGAGATGGGGGTGGGGAAAACAAAATGAGAGACAAGCTAGGTGGACAAATCACAGCTTGGCAACCAGATGCAAGCACATCTGGAGATGGGGGTGGGGAAAACAAAATGAGAGACAAGCTAGGTGGACAAATCACAGCTTGGCAACCAGATGCAAGCACATCTGGAGATGGAGGTGGGGAAAACAAAATGAGAGACAAGCTAGGTGGACAAATCACAGCTTGGCAACAGATGCAAGCACATCTGGCCAACGACCTTGGGCTGCAAGGGAGTTTCTATGTGGGGAATTCTTGCCTGTGCATCTCTATTGCTTTGCTGAGTTTACAGCCAAGCAGCTGGCTATAGGCTTGGTGCCAGTTCTGTTCATCAGACCAGCCACCAGCAAAGTGAGGCAGAGAACAGAAGTAGAGTAGATGGCAGAGAGAGGCAGAAACCTGCTGTGCATTTCTCCACTTACCCATCAGTGAGTGTGGAAACAGAGGCCTTCTTAGACTTCCGAATAAGTTTCTGTTGGGCCTAGCTCTCATCTGGACAGCTGCAGCAAAAAGGCATCTGGGGAGCCACATCTGCTGAGTGGGAAAGGCAATGTTAGATATCTATGTGACTAAAGGAATATACAGAAACGTGAGTGTACTGATGAGGGGCTGTTCAGAGACCAGTCATGGATCTAACTGGATTAGTTGGAAGAATGTCCCCTTCCCATGGATGGTACGATTTAATCACATGACGGTCCAATAGGAAATTTTCATAAAGACAGCTGGTCAATCCTCTAACCGTTAGGCCAGGCTCATTTCTGCTGCCTCGGACATCAGTGTCATCGGCTTGCCAGAAATTGGGCTCTAGGATTTATGCCAGCAGCCTTCATGGATCTTAGGTGTCTGGCCTTGGGCTATGTTACATTCATCAACTCTCCTGTCTCTGAAGCACTAATGGTTGCTGCACTGAACCAGGTTTTGGAATCTTGTGACCTCCAGTCTGTGGATCACTTCCTGCTACGGTGTTCTAGATTTCAGAACCATATAGTCATATTGGCCTCATAATAAACTTTCTAACACAGATCAATCTCCTTTCCTCTGCACACTGTTGGGTCCTCTCCTTTGTGTAAAGTTTAGATAACACAGCCATACATATTAAACAAAGCCACCTCATTTCTCTGTTGGAAAGACAAGGAACGCGAGACTAGATGCGAAGTACACCAGGGCGTTTACACCCACACCTGACACAGGTTTGCCTGATGTCACACTCTGCCCTCATCACTGTGCTCTGACAGCCTTATGCTTATCCACTTCACAAGGTCTCTGGTTCTCCATCACATGATGAGTTAGCCTGTCTCTCCATCCACCTTCCCCACAGAACAAGGAGGATTTTTCATATCATCATGTCATAGAAGGCATGATGGAACAGGCCAACGCTCATCATGGTGCCCTGAAAAGAGGCGTGGCAAATATAAACCCCCAAAGACGTGCCGCCGTCAACCGGCTTCCTCCAGCTAGGACCTACACAGCAACGCACAGGCCTTGCAAGAGACATTTCACCTTCAAATCCCACCACGATGCAGGTGGCCCATACTTCAGGGGAAAATCACTCACCCGTGCATGGGCATCACAGCTTGGATTTGATGAGTTGAAAGAAGAAGAAAACTCACAAAGTTGGGTGGGCTTAAAAGGGCATCTGAAAATAGTTGGGTGAGGGATAAATATGAACAAAATGCATTGTAGGAAGTTCTCAAAGAACTAATAAAATACTAACAAAATAAGTGGAAGAAGTTACAAAAACATTGATCAAATACAGCAAACCACACCATGATACTGAATAGATTTTCCTGAAAGGTATATACCTCAGGATGTCTGACATATACAGATTATGACATTTCCAGTGATTTCTGGCAGAAGGTATTTTGTAATAATATTCTGGCCATGAGCTCTGGCTTCGCTGTGTGTCCTGACTGAAATGATGTTTCTGGTGACAAGTTTTTTTTTTGTTTTTTTTTTTTTTTTTTATTTTTTAAATAATTTTTTTTATTAAGAAAAGAAGAAAAAAAACATAAACAAAAAACAAGTTTCCACCTCCTCCCAGCCTCCCATTTCCCTCCCCCTCCTCCCACCCTTCTCCCCCTCCTCCCACCCTTCTACCCCTCCCCCCACTCCTCTCCCCCTCCCTCTCCAGTCCACAGAGCAGTCCAGGTTCCCTGCCCTGTGGTAAGTCCTAGGTCCTCCCCCCTCCGTCCATATCTAGGAAGGTGAACATCCAAACTGGCTAGGCTTCCACAAAGCCAGCACATTAAGTAGGATCAAAACCCCGTGCCATTGTCCTTGGCGTCTCATCAGCCCTCATTGTTCGCCATGTTCAGAGAGTCCGGTTTGCAATACTGACGAATATCTTGCATATCATCATAGAACCTTCATCTGGTGATGGATGGAGACAGAGACAGACCCACACTGGAGCACTGGACTGAGCTCCCAAGGTCCCAATGAGGAGCAGAAGGAGGGAGAACATGAGCAAAGAAGTCGGGACCACGAGGCGTGCACCCACCCACTGAGACAGTGGAGCTGATCTACTGGGAGCTCACCAAGACAAGTTTTTTTGTACCCAGGGAATTTAACAAATGGGGAGCACACAGGAGGAGGTTCCTGAACGAACTCATAGCTGTCTGTGCATGTTGTATTTTTCACCTGGAAGTGAGGAAAATGCTCTCCTGTGACTGCTTCCCAGAACCTCCATGGAAACCGGGGGGGGGGGGGGGCTGCCTATAGAAAGATTTGGGTTTGCAACACATAAGGTATTCACCAGGCATGAAAATTATACTTCTTCATCTTAGCCTTGGCATCGCCAATTATCCCATTTGGCCTCGGGCAGCAGGTTGGGCTCTCTGCTAGGGTTAAGCTTCTAACTGTACTAATTGCAGTGATGCAGGGAGGAATAGAAGATAATGTAAGAAAAATGTGCTCAAAACATAACCTTCAAATAAAAAAAAGGGGGGTTTCACTACTGCTTCAAAGGCTTATTTCTAACTGTTCCTTCAGGACATGGTGAAGAGATCGCTGGTTGCTACCTGGTCCCACCCTCGCTACCTCCGCCTCATCCTGAAGAAAGCCTTGAACTGAGCTCCATCTGAAATTCTCTGAGAGTGTGAGGCTGGGTGGGAGATGTACCCCGGCCCCAGGTACGAAGGGAGATTTCAGGTTGGTTATCTCTGAGATTCCCCAATCCTTTAATCTGTGCCATCAAGACCTTTGCTTACCCTGGCAGATTAAATCACAGGCCTCCTTATCAGCACAGAGCCGAGAGGAGGCTTGCAAATTGAATATCCACTGTGCCTGTGAGCCGCATGACAATCAGACGGGCCAGCGTCGCTGGTGGCATTTTTCGGTGTTCCAGGTGTTGGTCTAGCCAGGGTGCCTGCCAGCATGCAGAAGGCAATTAGGTTCCTCAAGGATTTAGCAAGAGCTTAGGTTGCAAAGACACTCACACAAGAAAGTTATTTACACTGGAACCTTTGTTGTGGTGAAAATATTAATAGCAAAGGAGAGGGTGGGAGATGGCTCAGTGGTCCTGAATGCTTCTTGCTCAGCACTGGAATTTGGTTCCCAGCCACTGTGTCCGGTAGGTCCCAAAGGCCTGTAACTCCAGCTCCAGTGCATCTGATGCCCTCTTCTGGCCTCTGTGGGTACCCACACATATGTGTGAACACACACACACACACACACACACACACACACACACGCACACAGGTGTACATGTAAGTACCTATAAAACGTGCTCTACAGAGAGAACTAGATGGGATATGGACTCACTGCCTGGCTAAGGCCTCTTCAAAGACTCTGCAAAGGCCTGAGGACAAACAATGTCTCATGGAAACGTCCACACTGTGTGTGTCCTCACTGTCTGTGTTCCCATCCCCACTACTCTGATCAGATAAGCGGGCACAAGGCAACAAAAGCGTTGTGTCTTAGCCAGTGAGATCTAACTTCCTGTGAGCGCTTTCAGCCACATCTTTTCCGAGTCAAGTGGAGGATGATTTGCTTGTTTCACTTTGGAAAGCATGGCCTTTCCAGGACTTTCTTTCTTTCTAAGACACATATAAAATAGCTACAGAACACATGCACAGGTGTATGTATTTTGACATGAGCATTCTATGTAGCCCTATCTGGTCTCAAATTTGATTCTTCTGCCTCAGCTTCCTGAGTGTTAATAAATAAAGGGAGACCACACAAAAACAGCAATCAATTTGTAATCTCTCTGTCCACAAAGAGGTCAGAATCAGATACAAATGACCGAGCCAGGTCAGAGAAGTCAGAGACCCAGAGGTCAGAGCAGGCAAAGACCAAGGGTTCAGAGCAGGCACAGGCCAGAAGGTCAAGGCAGGCACAGGCCAGGAGTTCAGAGCAGGCACAGGCCCAGAGGTCAGATCAGGGGGAGACCAGGAGGTCAGAGTAGGTAGAAATCAGGATGGCCACCATTTTATGTCTCCACTCTGCCTGGCTGCCTCTTTTCTGGTTAGGAGAGGAAGGCAGTATTGGTACAGATGCAAGCAGAAGAGAAACACGCCTTCCTAAGCAGCCTTTCCCATCATGCTCAGTGTTTTCTGCTGTCTTGAGGCTCTGGAGAAGGGACCACCCCACCTCACTTGCAGTCTGCAGTGCCATAATTATTTACATGTCAGCATGCAGACTCCTGCTCCCATTACGGTGAAGAGTGAGATAAACAGTGTCTGTCCACCTCCTCTTCTTGTCTTTCCTCCTTCGCAGCTGTGCACGGAAGGACCAGGTCTGGGAACCATAACTGGTTTGTGCCTCTGTCACAGGAAATGCAGAGAAGTTACTTATGGATTCTTTTGTACCCGAGTTCCTCAAGCAGAAGTCAATCTGTGTCTAGAATAGGAAGGATTTCACTAGCTATAGGAGTCGAGTGGAGACTGAATGTCGACCACTTACAGGGCACGTCTGACTAATCAAATTATATGTGCCTCAAAACGTGCAAATTGGTGTTGGCTAGAACCGAAATTCCCAGCAGACCCTACTCTCTCCGGAAGGAGAAGTGGGTTATCAAATCAGTGAAAATAAAGAAGAATAAGGTGGTAGGCACCTGAGCTAATTACATAAAAATACTTCCAGAAGCGAAATCAGGGGTTCTCATATTAGTCGCCAGGGCAACAGCATCAACCTGATCAGCTGCTGATTCTGGGAAAGAGAGCTGGGAGGGAGGAGGGAAGACTTTTTGGTGCACAGTCTCCTGCCCAAGCCTATGCTTGGATGACCTGGTTTCCATGGTACCAAGAGGAAAAACTGTGCCAGCAAGCAGGTGCTTGAGAATCACATGAATTGTCAGCATTGGTCAGTCCGTAATTCTGAAGATGCTTGAGCTGGGTGAGGCATAAGGACAGTAGGCACACAGCCAGGGTGAAGAGGCAGAGTAGATAATGCACAACTTGCCCTGCTTTACCCCCTGTGGCAGTCACTGTTTCTCTAAACTGTGACCATGGGATTTGGACTCTGCAAACTTCTTATGAGCATCACGAACACAACAAGGTTCGAAAGGAATAGACTTGCTAATCTTTGTTTATCCCATCACTGCCTCCTTTCAATTCCTGCTTCTATGACCTTCATCCAGGTAGTGACTCTTCACTTTTGGATCTACAATTCTTTTTTTTTTCTTACATCCTAGCCACAGTTTCCCCTCCCTCCTCTGCTCTCAGTCCTTCCCCCACCCCCGAACCCCTTTCTGTATCTAACTACCCAATCCACTCCTCCTCCATTTCTGTTCAAGAAAGGGCAGGCCTCTGATGGATATCAACAAAACATAGCATATAAAGTTGCAGTAAGACTAAGCACCACCCCATATATTAAGGGTGGGCAAATCAACCCATAATGAGGAATAGGGTCTCAAAAGCCAGTAAAAGAGTCAGAGGCAGCCCCTGCTGCCACTATTAGGAGTCCCACAAGAAGACCAAGCAACATAACTGTAATATATATATATATATATATATATATATATATATATATATATATGCATAGGCCTAAGTCAGTCCCATGCAGGTTCCCTGGTTGATGGTTTGGTCTCTATGAGCTCCTATGAGCCCAGGTTAGTTTATTCTGTGGGTTTTTCTTGTGCTGTCCTTGACCTCTCTGACTCCTGCATTCTTTTCTCCCTCTCTTCTGCAGGATTTCCCAAGCTCCACCTAATGTTTGGCTGTGGGTCTGTATCTGTTTCCATCAGCTGCTGGATGAAGGCTCTACTAACCATAGTGAATATTGTCTGTGACCAGGCAAGACTTTAACTAGGGGGAGTAGGAAACCAACATAGCCACATAACCTTCAACCTGCAGTCTGTCTTGCTGATGGACTGTGCTGGGGTAAAAGTGTCCTAAAACTTGAGAAAGTGTCCAACCAATGACTAGCCTAGCCTAAAACCCATGTCAGGAGAGTAAGCCCACCCCGACACTGCCCAGTTCACCATAACCCCCCGGCTGGATGACCCAGAGACGTAGGATAGAACCAAACAGGATGAAGGAAACATATATCAATATAATGATGCCTAAGGACATTATGCTATACTCACAGATTGGTACCTAGCCCAGTTGCACCGGCAATTCTTATAGAAACTTGGAATCTGGGCTACCTTTACCAATGCTCAGCAAAGTAGTCTCAGAAAACCCTGTCAAGGACATGCAGGCCCAGTCTGAGTCTAAGACCCAGTTGTATGAGTTTGTTTCTAGTTAGCATGCCTCCACCAGGAGTAAGTCAGGCCTCAGGAGGTAAACAAAATGCCACACATCTGGGAGGACAGACACTCATAAGACTCTTGAGAGTCCCTCCCCAGCAGTACAAAAGGCTTAAGCAATCACTAGGGTTAGGGACTCCGACCAGTCGAGCTTCAGTGACAAGCGATATTGGACTGCTGAGCTGCCTTCAAGCTGTGCAGAGAGCTCCAGCATCCCAGCTCTATGTAGTCATAACCAGAGCTTCGGAGGAGCTTTGGTGGTGGGGTTGTTTTTGAGACATCTCTTCTCCTGCTAAGGAGCACTTCACTCCACTCCTGTTAAAGACTCCTTACCCATATGCCTGTATGCAACTCCTCGCCCATACTTCTGTTAGTAACCGCAATAAAAATTCACTGCCCACCAAGTTAGACTTTGGTACAATCGTTACTTTTTCTGTCCTGTGCTCCATTTCTGGGGTGAATAGACCTGTGTGATTCATTTCTCTAGGCAAAGTCTGTCGTACAACACACACTTAGAAACCTGGATTCCAGGACCATTGATCTCCCTCCTTTATCTAGAGACAGTAGTCTCAGACATATAGTGGCCCGTTCTTAGAGTCTGGGGCTTTAGCGCAAACTAGCCTTTTCTCCAAGATCCAGTAACTCCACTCTCCTGCCTTTGGTTCCCATGCCAATCAAGGTGCCTGCTTCCTAACCAGCTGTCACCATACCATGTCCTATTTGTAATTCCTCAGTGAACGTTCCTCATAGTTACCAGAGATTTATCATACTCTACTTTTATTACAACTGCTGGTTTGGTTTTCATACCCTGTTCACAGCTACTAAATTTGCTCCCAAAACTCAAACCTTTGAAGACCAATTGTGGGATATTATTTTAAGCTGTGTTATATTTGTTTAACCTGTGGAACCATTTACTTAATGATACAAAGATGTGTTGCATTCTTTTCTGCTGCATTTGTTTAACTCTGTGACCCTGTGCTTCTTTGACTGTCTAAGAAATCTGATTGGTCTAATAAAGAACTGAACGGCCACTAGCTTGGCAGGAGAAAGGATAGGTGGGGCTGCCAGGCAGAGAGAATAAATAGGAGGAGAAATCCCGGAGAAGATCAAGGATCGAGAAAAGGAGAGGAGGCTATCAGGGGCCAGTCACCGAACTACACAGGAAGGCATGGAGTAAGAAATAAAGAAGGGTATATAGGTTAAAGATAAAAGCCCAGAGACAAAATATAGACAGAATAATTTAAGGAAAACTGGCTAGAAACAAGCCAAGCGCTAAGGCCGGGCATTCATAAGAAAGAATAAACCTTCATGGGAGGTAGATGCTGCCTCCCTCCCCCCAAGAATAAAAGGGTTAAAAAAAACCCAACAACCAAAACTAATCTTGTAGGTAAATTTGGGACAGCCTGGAGTTTTCACAGAGTTGTTTCTTGAGAGTGAGATGCTGGGTGTGTGTGGCCGGCAAGCACACCACAGACCATCAGGTTGTTGCCTGCTGTGCTTCTGCAATGCTCCGCCTCCTCATGGGGCTCACTCACATAAGACCTCAGCT
The DNA here is from genome assembly GCF_018167655.1 of Microtus oregoni. Taxonomy (NCBI): domain Eukaryota; kingdom Metazoa; phylum Chordata; class Mammalia; order Rodentia; family Cricetidae; genus Microtus; species Microtus oregoni. The sequence continues at coordinate 39,975,258 of NW_024543059.1, forward strand.
TTTTGGGCCTCTTGAGGGAGAACATGCTAACTGCTTAAGTTAGCTACTTTTCTATTGTTGGAATCAAACACCAATGCGGATTATAGGAGGAAGGTTTTCTTTTTGACTTAGGGTTCTGAAAGGATAGAGTCCATCATTATCGTTCCATGGCAGCAAGAACAGTGGAAACCTCTTATGTCACAAGCTGCAAATAAGAAGCTGAAAGAGTGTACTAGAGATGACACCTGACTTTTTAAAATTATTGTTTTCTTTTGTTTTTGAAGCTGGAATTATATCACATCTCTCCCTCCATTCTGCACATCCCTTTCCATCTCTCTGTTTAATGTCACTTGTGTGTATATGATCTCAAGGATGTCCCAGAGGTAGAAGGCAAGTTCCTATTGCTGAAGATACTAGACACTCCGGACACAGGACCCACAGGGCCTGGGATGGGTCTGACCTGAAAGGAATAGAAAACATTTCATCCTTCAAAGACACTTGTCAAGAAACACACATTGTAAAAGCTTCAGAAAGTCCCGGAAATTGACCAGATTCACTAGGCCCTCCTTCCTTCCCCAAATGAAGATAAGCAGAAAGAATTCCTGGGAGATGTTCTCAGACCGGCTGAGATGCTTGCATCTGGGTCAGACCAGACCAGCTGCCTGGAAGAGACTCAGACGGGCAGATCCTCCTCGAAAGCACTCTCTCCAACCTGCGGTCTCTTCAGTGTGAGCCATGTTCCCAGCTTTTGTGAGCTATCTATCACCCATGTTGGGGTGGGCTTTTGCAGTACAGCTGTATCTAAAACACTTACGTTCCTGTCAGTAAGCCCTCATCCACACATATGGAAATGACCCAAGAAAGCCGGCTCACTAAGTTAGACTTTGGTGGTATCCATATACTGCTCTATTTCAGTTCTCTGCTTGGGGTAAGGAGACATTGTTCATGTATCCCCACAAATGTGTCTCACTACTGCTTCTTCCAGCTTCTTTTCCTTGAGGAGCAGAGTAAAACCCATTCTTTTATTTTATACATTATTTATTGGTATTTATTGAGCTCTACATTTTTTCTGCTCCCCTCACTGCCTCTCCTTTTCTCCCTTCAACCCACCCCCAAGGTCCCCATGCTCCCAATTTACTCAGGAGATCTTGTCTTTTTCTACTTTCTACTTCCCATATAGATTAGATCTATGTAAGTCTTTCTTAGTGTCTGCATTGTTGTCTAAGTTCTCTGGAATTGTGGTTTGTAGGCTGGCTTTCTTTGTTTTATGTTTAAAAACCACCTATGAGTGAGTACATGTGATAATTGTCTTTCTGTGTTTGGGTCACCTCACTCAAAATAATGTTTTCTAGCTCCACCCATTTTCCTGCAAAATTCAAATTGCCATTATTTTTTTTCTGCTGTGTAGATCTCCATTGTGTAAATGTACCACATTTTCCTTATCCATTCTTCGGTCTAGGGGCATTTATGTTGTTTCCAGTTTCTGGCTATGACAAACAAAGCTACTATGAACATAGTTGAACACATATTCTTATGGTACGATTGAGCATCCTTTGGCTATATACCCAAAAGTGGTATTGCTGGGTCTTGAGGGAGGTTGGTAAAACCCATTCTTAATCAGATCTGATTTTCCTCTATTATCTATTCTTGGCTTCTAGTGTCTTCCCCCTGATGCACAGAGGACTTTCCTCTGCCACCCTCTTCACTCTTGTTGGAACACCATACCATTTTGCCCCAGCACTTTCTGTTTGGTGACAGAGTCTTGCTGACCTCAGAAGCAACCCTCTTTGATTGTTGTCTCCTGAGATTTACCAGCATGCACCACAACAAAACTAGATCTTGATCTTTGCATCCATGGCTTCTACTTGCCCCACTCATCATGTAATGCTTACGTGTGTGCATCTGTGTTTGTGTGTGTGCGCGTGCGCACACATGACCCACCTTGTCTTGTTTTGAGATAGGGTCTTTCACTTGGCCTGGAGTTCTCTAGTGGGCTAGGCTAATTGATCAGCAGGCTGCAGGGGTCTACTGTCTGAGTGCATATACCATCATGCTCAGGAATGGGGTTCTAGACATCAGACTCGGGGGTTCACGTTTGTATGGCAAAATACGTTAGTGAGCAAGCTTTCTCTGCGTCTCTCTACTTGATGTTTAAGTTGTAGCTTTAACAAGGAGGGAAGAAGTGTCCATCTCCCTTGCAGACTCTGTCAGCGTCTGACATCTCCCCCAGACATCCTTACAGCCCTTTCAGGTGTTCATCATGCTCCCAATCTCACAGTGGTTGAGAACTCTGAGAGTCCTGCCATTGACACAGCTGGAAAAGACCGGGAGCAACAAAGCAGGGAGTAGCAGGCAGGGCTGGCAGTCAGAGGAGGAACATACAGCTTTCTTGGCAAGGTACTCAGCAGATGATGTGTGGTAAGAAAGCCCGTACTCATTGACTCAACCCAACTTTTAGCCAGGTAGTCCCACATTCTGCCAGACCGCCAGGATAGAGCGCAGGCTGAGATGTTTTTCTCCCTGATTCTGGAAGATGTTTAAGATGTAAGACTCTGTGCTTCGACTTGTCTGTATCCCCTGCTGTTTAAGCAGGCATAACACAGACACGTGCTACATAAACACAGATGTTAAAACTTGCTGGAATGCATTGTTAATTTTGTAGAGTGGGAATGAACGTGGAGTCGGTGTATTCAAATGCCGATCGTGGACTGCAGACTGGCGGTTCTGCCCCACATGGGCGTACACTTACTATGCTCTACAAGTGAGTTATCTAAGCCAACCTGATGCTGTCCCGATAGCCTGTTTTGCTAGGAAGCCTGATAAACCAGTATTTTTTAAAAAAAATCTCACAATAGTTGTTTATTATTATTTCATCTGAAGGCACAGGAAAAAAATTGTATGTCTTTGTACTGGTTCATTGCCTGGAAGCAGCTATTTCTTTATTAACATATGAGAGACTTAGACCTAATTCTTACTTTCAGATGAACTAAGTTATTTTAAGATCAAACTAAAAGACACCACTTTTGAGAAAGGCTCTCCTGAGAAACAGAGGCAGCCGGTATATAACATTTTCATGAGGGGAGAGAGATTGGTGTCCCTCTTGAACTTATTCCACATTTAAAATGCTCCATTCTGTTTAGCATGTGAAAGATTTTCAGAATGTTCTTGGGAAAGCACAGAAGCAAAGCAAGAGGGAGTAAGTACCCGAAAGGCTTTTATGGCCCCCGTCTCACATCTTCTTTCATCTCCCAAACTAGGACGCTTGTACTCTTCAAGCAGACTGGCAACTTGAAATTAGAAATGATGGAGGCATCCAGAGATTTCTCTGGGGTCAGAGGATGCGTCTTCCTGTGCATATGAACAGTGTCAGATTAGATGCGTCTGTTCGTGACCCAAATCCTACAACGATTACACTAACAGTCCGACGTTCTTACTTACAGTTAACGGCTGTGCACGTTCGCTCTTCTGTGCAGAGGAAGCACCAAGGCAAAGAACTGGATTTTTACCCAATCAATGAAAAGTGTTAAAATGGATGAAGGGATATCTGACATTTTAGCTCACAGTGGGTGAGCTCTTTCCTGTCCACAAAGCACTGCCATGGACGTTCTCTCAACAGAGGCTTACAAGAGCATTCTGAAGTAGGTACAGTGTAATCTACATCCCATCATTTACTGATTTCCAGCAATTGAGAGTAATTTCCCTAAGATCCTAGCTCTGCCAACACGGGGGCGGTTCCTTCTGACTGGGCTGTTGAATTCTGGAACATCAAACTGCCTGGATTTGCCTGACTGGATAAACTCCATTGAGGATATTTAATTAAAAAAAACAAATCTCCCTTGATTTCTTACCCTTGTTTATGCCTGTCCAATTAAGTTTCTTTCTTCAGTGCAGGCCACTGAGTCTTAAGACACTGTGTATTCAGCAATAGAAAACCAATATTTGTCACTGAGGCAGGCGAGCAGACAGAAGAGTGGAGGAGGAGATTTCAAAGGACAGTGTACAGGGAAGCCAATTTGCAGAAGAAGGCTGAAAGGGCTGCATTATTTGGACTTTGTTTAGCCTAGAGAGCATGCTAGACTGAGAGATGTCAGGCTCATGGCTGTGAAAGATTCTGCTCATGGCTATGACAGATTTCACTCATGGCTGGAGAGGTTGCTTGTCTGTATCTCAGCAGATTAGGAGGCACTATTCATCTAGAACAAGACTTTCTTGTATTCTCTCTTTTGTTCCATCTGGTCCTCCAGTCCCTAGGATGGTACCACCCATGTTCAGACTAGATCTGTCTTCCATTGAACTTCCTCCTGAACCTGGGCAGTGGTGGTGCACGCCTTTAATCCCAGCACTCCAGAGACAGAGGCGGGCAGATCTCTGTGAGTTTGAGACCAGCCTGGTCTACAGAGTAAGTTTCAGGACAGCCAGGACTATTTCACGGAGAAATACCATCTCGAAAAACAAAAACCAAACCAAGACAAAACAAACTAACAAACAAAACCCTTTCCATTGAAAATACCACTAAAGGCATGCCCAAAGGTATGTGTCCTCGGTGATTCTAAAGCTAGTCAAATAGATAAAGACGAAGAACTTAATCATTACAGGAAAAGCTTCACATTATTTATCATTAGAGATAAAGGATTGCACAAAGAATTTTGGCCTTACGCTGAACCCCTGACACTCTGACTGTGGCAAAGTGAGATGATCCACAAATCCGTGGGCCACAGGTTCTAAATGAGATGGACTTAGGATGTCCCGTGTCCTCCACTAGGACAGCATGGGTGGGAGCAGTTCACATCAGAGCTCAGGAGCGAAGGCAGATAATAGCATGCATAGACAATACAGCTATACTAATCATGCATTCGGTACATAATGATGGGGTCCGTGGGGTCCTAAAGAATGCCTGTGTAGCTGGTGTCAGGCGAACATCCCATCATGACTTTACCCTGTGCTGCTGTAAGGACAAGCCTTCAGCAGTGCAGAAATTGAAGAGGGACCACTGAGTAGGCTGACTAATCATTCAATTGACTTTTCCATTTGAGGGAGTAAAGCTTCATTTTTTGGGGTTTGCAAAAAAGGCCAACTCACACACACGCACACGCACGCACGCACACACACGCACGTGCATGCGCACATGCACACACGCCCACCTTCAAGGTCTTTCTACTGTCTTTCACTTTATCGCACAAACACGCTTTTTATATTCCCCACATGAATTACATTACAAAGATGATTTTTCCCAAAACCCAAAGTTATACAGTTAGCACAAAATCACCATAAAACCTTTTTCTGGAATAAGTCAACCCCAATACGTTTCTTAGCCACATCTTTACACACTTCCTAAGAAACCCGCCCTCAGACAAACGTTTATCATAACCATTTGCATAGGCAGTAGTTTTTATAATTGTCAGAAAAACAGGCTACTAGTTTCACTTTTCATCCAATTCTTTATTTCCTAATTCCATGAAGTGATTGTTTAAAGCTTTGTTGTAGCTATGGCACATACCAAAACCCACGAACACATTTCTCATCATTAAGATTAAAAGAACTTATGCTAGCCTAAGTCCTAGGATGTGATCACTTTCTCTAACTATTAACCTCAACCTTAGTCTATATGACTCCTCAAGTAAGACTTGTAAGTTCTGGCTGTATGACACAACCTTATTCCTATTTTCTTCCCTTTGCAGCCCCTGATTTGTCTGGATGGGGGCAACACTATAGCCTACTTTTACCTATATTAATTTTCCCACTAAAATGACCTTAATCATAATCCCTTACTCTATTTGTTAGAAATCCTTAATCATCAAAACTCTATTTAAACTAACACTGTTATTGTATAAAATCATTACTTCAGTTGAACAGTACAGCTTAAGAGGAAATCATCTTCATAATAATCCACAAGTAAAAATGTACAGAAGATCAGGATATTTCCATGAGACAATGACGCTACATCAAAGGCAGTGGGGATTCCCTGTACCCATTCACACCATACCAGATAGCAGACAAAAATGACAGTGGCAAACATGTAAAGGCACACCTGTAGCAGGAGATATTCTGGAGCTGAAATCCTTGGGTCTTGCCCATCTGAGATTTACCCATCAGAGAATTGCATTCTGGTGAACTGAACCCCTGAAGCTCAATTGCCACCCCTGCTTCTCTGACAAGGCCATCAGCAACCCAGAACCCGAGAATGTTTTTCTCTCTTTCTCCCTTCAACTTGGCACCAGGGAATTTGGAAAGTATAGTTAACTGTATACTAGCATTCCATATACCCAGGAAGTTCAATTATCTAACATCAGTGAAACTCTCTTCCTCTCAAAGGGCCTCTACTCCCTTAGTGGACAGAGGGACCTCAGCCTGAGCCCTAATCTTATTTCTGTACCATTAGTAAAATACCAAGTAAATATTAATCAGAATTTTCTTACTTAATCCTGAGTTCACCTGTACTGTATCAATCACTGAAGCTACAACATGCAGACCTTAGCATGACTGCCCTTAGTTCATCCCTGTTCATGACCATGATAATCTAATACCTGGTCATAGATTTTCCTTAGATGAATGACTAGGAATGAAGAACAGGGTAGACCAGTACATTATAGGCAGATAGATGTTTTCGTCCATGGACTGCCACAAAGTTTCAGGGTAGGATAGTATGGGTATAGCCCTGTCTTCCACAGGTGTAGAGGATTACAGAACCCTGCATCTGAATAATGCAGATGTCCTACCCCAAAATGGCACTGGTAACACCACAATGGAACCTAGCTGTAGGATGCTTCTTTTTGCTTTTCTGTGAGGGTTCATCTTTAATGATAAAGAAACTGAGGGTACTAAGAGGCCTGAGAGCGGACAGCATGAATCTGTCCAGCTGATTATCTTTGCCACTCCTCTTGGGATTCTGTTGTCCTAGTGGTGACTGCTCTCAGGAGTTCTGAGCAGTCAATGTGTGATAGAGTGACCATACCCTCTCACTGAGAGTAATATGATTATTACCATGTAAGTGAGCTACAATCCTAATGTTTCTTTGGGCCACTAAGCAAAGCAATGCAAATGCTCTGCATTCTTCTTCACTGAAGGAATATCTAACTCTCAAATAGTTTTTTGTAAGTTACACCTGCTAAGTTAATAGGAGTGACTAGATACAACATACTTCACCATACCTAAAGGACCTTTGGTCTCTTTGTCAGAGAAGCATGACCTGTGATCAGCAAACCTTTTCTAGCTGAATTAGACATGGTTTATGGGATTTTCAATTCTATCCTCAGTAGTATCAATGTTTCCCCTCATTGGTATACCTGGAAAGGCTCTGGTGGATCCTCCAGTACACCTAGCTGCACTACATATAAGCTCTGCAGAACCAGTGGTTCTTTGTCATTTCAAAATGAATGTAGAGATCAATTTCTACACTGTGGAGTGCACTACACTGATTTGTCAAGGTTCAGAGGTAGCCAACTAAAATGATGTGATATTTGTCTTTTTATTTATTTGGTGTGACCATGAAGACAGAAGGAAAAGGGAACTGCATTAGGTTCTCAACACTCTGGTTCCTCTTTGGCTCTGACCTGAGATGGGTGAGTACAATACATATCACTATCCAGGAAACCAAGCAATAGACCATCACTTCTAATCAGATTTTTCTTTAGGCTGCCAGATCACAAGTAATGACTTACTAATTATGAAAGCTTGGCCCTAGCTTAGGCTTACTTTTAACTAGCTCTTATAACTTAAATCAACCCATTTATAGTAATGTATGTTCAGTCACACACAGTCAATTCTTTTACCTCCATGCCTTCCCACGCCTCTCTCATGCCTAGATTACTCCTCCTCCTTCCTCTTTCTCTGCCTGCAAGTCCTACCAATGATTCCTGCCTAGCTATTGGACATTCAGTTTTTTATTATACCAATCAGAGGTCAGAGCAATACATCTTCACAAGGTATATTTGTATCTCACAACATCCCAAAAAGGGGGAACCCTTTTACTCTAAATAAAAGAAAAGGTTTCAACTCCAGTAAATATATACATATATATATACACATACATAAATATCACACACACATATATATATATACATATATAAGTATATATATGTAAGAACTATATTTACAACATCAGTCTATCTATATTTGACAACTTCAGAGAAAATATTACATTATCTATCCTATCTTGTTGAGTCCAAAGTTTTGTACCTAATTTTCCTTTTATACTGACTTGTATTATGAACCTAAAACTATGTTTCTAGACCTCAAAATATTTTTAGATAAAGAACTTAAGCTGTTATGTCTCTGAATTTTATATACTTTATATCTCTTATTTAAGTTTTTTTTCCTGATGTTAATAACAAGGAAACTTGTAAAAGTACATCTTCAACCTCATCAGAGAACCACAAAGGATATAATATTGCCCGATTAAGCAAGTAGTGCAGAGCAAACAACTTCCAAAACTATAGAAATGATGAAAACAGCTGGCTTCCTTGGCAGTCACCCAAGTTTCCTCTGTAATGTTTGGGCATCCTTCTTTGATTTATGGGCATAGAATATCTGGCAGACTTTTTGGTGAAATAGGATATTTTTGAAGGACACCACTACCTAGTCTTGGCAAAGTTCAGCAGTCATTTTCTTTTGTGTCCTGCTTGTCCAATTTGGTCAGAATACTGTCAGCAGTCCAGGCAAGGGCAGATTATTTGCCCAGTAGCTAACTTTGCCACAATCAAAGCAAACTTCATATGGAGGTTTTTTTGATGCCTATCATCCTTTTCTGGAGTAAATTGGTACTGCCTTGAGCTGATGTGTCTCATTATCATGAAAAAAAAATATAGATTATTAAACATCTTAAATGTCATATTCTTTAGGTCACTTAAAAGTTTGAAAGACCACCTATTAGATAGCTAAAATATATGTCTGTTTAACCTTGAAAACATACCTAACATGACTACAAAGTTGAATGATTGTTAGATGACTACTAACCTGTATTTCTTAATTATCCTAAATAGTTTGTAATAATAGCTTTCAAGGACTAGAAATTTATATTACATTGTTAAATGAGCTACATAGGGACAATTTCTTAAACAAAAGAAGAAACATACATAGTATAGCAAAAATAATCTTAAATTTGTATCAATATACCAAATCCATACCAATGTAAAACATTTGAGATTAGTGGTTGTTTAAATGTAGACTCAACAATCCACCATTTTATCCCATCATTTTATAGCCCTCCCTTTTCCCTTCAGAAAAAAGATCCTTGAATCTAATCTCCTTTTGTTTACCCTTTTTCCTGACCATGGCCAATAACAACTTGTAATCAAACCCCAAATGATAACAAACATCCTTAACCCATGGAATGACCAGTCACCTACCACACACATCTTGAAAATTTGTGTGTTGTGTTCTCTAGACTGCTTCTTGTTGTCTGGGGGCAATGGCCTCTTGAGGTGATCCTGAGAAAATTGACATAATGATCGAGTCCTAGGAGATCTAGCTGTATCATTTGCTGTCCAGTCTCTGTGTGATGGGAAAAGGAAGGGCTTATCTGGAGTCCTGGCTGGAGTAGTGTGTGAGCCTGGATCATCTTAGCTAGCAGCTTTGAAGTTATTGTGAATGCAGAATTTTGAGAAAACTGCTACAGAGTTATTTTGAGAGGCTGGATCACCTGGGCTACTTGTCTTCATTGGTGTCCTTTTTTTCTGAAAGCACACAAACTTTTAAAGGTAACATGTATATCTGCATTAACACAGGAATGAAATGTGCAGTGTCATCAGGCTGTAGTGACACACGCCTTTAATCCCAGAATTCAGAAGACAGAGGCAGGCAAATCCCTGTGAGTTTGAGACAAGTCTTGTCTATGGAGTGAGTTCCAGGACAGACTTCAAAGTTACACAGAGAAACCCTGTCTCAGAAAAAACAAACAAACAAACAAACAAACAAACAAAGAAAAGAGAAATGTGCAGTGTATACAAGTCAGTTAAAGATAAATTTTTGTTTTATGTAAAAGGCATTTGTTAACTTTATAAGCTTATTTGGACTGTATAACCAAACCTCTATCCATGTCACATGAAAGGATGGTACGTAATAAGTCATGAGGACTCTGTAGCCAACGAGATTTATCATATCTCATCCAATCTCAGATCTGTTCCCATGGTAGAGGGATCAGCAGATATGTTACCTGTCCTGTAGTCTTTCTTGGCTTCTTTCTTCACATCTCTAGCCAAGATTTTCAGGAGATCTCCCCTAACCAAATCTGAACTTTATTAATTTTGAAGAGAATTGTAACTTTTTGTTTCCTATGGAAACAAAGGCATGCCCTCTTTCTCAATGCAACACATTTTGCAACTTCCATTTTGAAGCTAGGCCTTTCTAAAGTACATGCTGGTTTAGTCCAGCAGACCCTTTCATAATCCAGTATCTCTCAGAAGCAGTCAGCTTTGTTCATTAGCATGCAAAAAATTTAAAGTCAACCAAGAACCATATGGGATCCAGATGCCCTGTATATTTTCCATCCTTACATGGCTTAATTTTTTTTTCATATTACTGTACTCTTTCTTTAAAATTTTTACATTTTTAAACTATTTTTCTGACTGTACCCATTTTCTTTTCTTTCTTCAGCATGTAAGTACATTTTTAAGCATATTATATCTGTTCAGAGGGATCTTGGTCTGGTTCTGACTTTCTGTGTGTCTGCAGCTTCCTCTGACTATTTGAACTAAGTCCAACTGTTTCATAAAAGGCATGCTGGTGGCTGGCTTCATCCATCTTCGTTCTGTGAAAGTCTAGCCTCGTGACAGCAGAGGCTGGGAGTTCTGGGAGTTTTGTGTTCACTTGTGGCAGTTGACTGTACCCAGTGTCAGCTGCTCAAGTGTTCATCTGCACAACAGGGACTATTAAAAGAGCCAAGCCTGCCAGAGAGACCATGGTCATCAGGAAGTCACTTTTTCAGAACTTTTTTCTTTTCTTTTTCATGTTTTATGGTTTTCGTTTTGTTTTGTTTTTAGCCTTTCTCAGATATATATATATATATATATATGTGTGTGTGTGTGTGTGTGTGTGTGTGTGTGTGTGTGTGTGTTACCTTTCATTGGGCACTGTATATAGTTGAAGTTTCTTTTGGATTGCCAACTCAAAAACAATGACATGGAGATTACTTATTAGTTACAAAATTTGGCATTAGCCTAGGCTTGTTTTTTTATTTTTTTTACTAGCTCTAAAAACTTAAATTAACCCATTTATCTTAATCTACTTTCTGTCACATAGACCCACCTTGCTCTGCTTCCTCCATGTCTCCTTGCTTCTCTCACTTGTTCCTAGACTTCTCCTACTACTTCCTCTCTCTCTGCCTAGACATCCTTCCTATGTCTCCTGCCTGACCATTTAGAATCTTATTACACCAATCGCAGCAATACACCTTCACAGTATACAATATCCCATAATGGCCAGCTGTTCTGGAAAGCATGGAGCTAAGAACAGAAAGGGCTAAATGAGAAGGGGTAATAATATGTCAGAGAGAAGAAAATGCCCTTGTCAAGGGCATAGACAATTAGTCTTAGTGGAGGTCCCTAGGAATCATTTTGGGCAAGGGTCCTATTACAAAGCCTGAATCAGAACTGGTGACACCTCTGTTATGAGTATAGTTGCTCATTTGAGCATAACTAGCTTGGGACCAGGTGAGGGGTTAGGGTGTTTTCTTGAATATAACTCCCTCCCAGAATCTATAATGCACTGACTTGGCAGTATGGGAGTTGAGTATTGGGGATGGCAACTTTTTCCATGATGCTTACCCATCAAAGCATATTGTAATTGCTATGGCCATGATTGAGGAATCATAAATGAGTGTCTGACTTGTGACTATACTCTTCACATATAAGACAGATGGGTCCAGATAAATGAAACTGCATGAGTAGACACAGGAAGAATTAATTGTCTCAAATCCAAATCAAAAGCCAAAGAAAAGTGAAGTCCAATTCTTTCCTGCTTGGTAACTCCTCTCATCTAATCAGTATCAATTTCAATGCATAATTCTCACAAATCTAATTTTCTCTTGTGTTTCTCTAGGAGGTAGGAGTACTCGTAATACTTTGGTGTTGATACAGGGTATGTGTGGTTTTTCACAGTATGTAATTTTACACTTCTTGCTTAGAATCCTATAATTCAATACCACTCTACCGCTATCTACATTACTATATTGAGTATGGTTATGGAGCAGGACCGACCAATGCTTCTAGATGCCACATCATCCACCTACACTGTGCCAGGTGTGCCAGATGTTAGACATAAGGTATGGAACTAATGTTGACCTTGCTGTGTTTCAGTTCTGCTTTGGTCCCACCCCCTATTTCTTTGCTTCTTTTTCATCCTTTTAAATTGGGAATACTTATTCTGTGACATTGCTTCTTATGAGTATGTGACTTGGTTTTGGTTTTCGAATGGACTCTAGATAAAACTCTGCCTCTTAGGAAGACACTGGCCTTGGGTTTTTAAAGAGTATGCAAACACAGTAGGTGTTACAGAAGATGCATTGAATGTGTGATTAGAGGATTGTGAACCTCTTCGAGGTCCAGCAGTAGAATGTTTTGGTTTAAGGAGAAGTGATTAGCTTTTGAGTTGACTAGGGGTTAATATATGAAGTCTAATTTAGATCGTCAACATTATTGAACCTCGAAGATTACCAGAACACACTTTCGTATGTGTCTGTGAATATGTGACCAGCAGCATCCCATAGACTGTGGGCCTGTATAAAATAAAAGGAGAAAGGGAAGAAAGTTGCTAATGTGGACATATTCTCTCTTTCTGTCTTTGGTTCTCTTTCTTTCTCTTCTCCCATTTATCTCTCTTCCTTCCTCTCTTGGGTCCTCCCTCCTCTCTTCATCCCTCCCTCCCTTTCTTCTTCCCTCCTTCACTACCTCCTTCCCTATCTCCCTCCTGCATCTCTAAGGGATGAAGAGTTCATTGTAACTCAGAGTTAAAGGCATGGTCGATTATGATAGGAAGTGAGCAAAATGAGTTCATAATCAGGAGCAAAGAACGATAAATGCTCGCTGTTGGTCAGCTGTGTTTCTTACAAATATTTGGATCATTTTTCTTGTTTTCTATAAAGGAGTTATGGAAACTGACTTCTAACTCTATTTTTCTGTAAAAAAAAATAAGTGCTTCAAGGATGTATGCCATGCAGCCCATGGATGCTAACACTCTCTCTCTGCTCTCTAGGATGTTCAGGCCCTATACTTGACATTCTAGGCAAATGCATGTCTATACTTATGCATGCCATAGACAAAGGGGCTGTCCCAGGAGGAATGAAATAGACTTTTGTCAATTTACTAAGAAACAAGACTTGCCATCTCAGGTTTTTAATTGTAAAATCTGTATAATATGTAATATAGAGAAGGAAGATGTTTTCCCTTTCTTAGATTGTTCTTAACTCATCTTCTACCCCAAAAGGATAGGGACAACTTCTTCTGTTTCCTCAAATTTTCTTCTCATAAACAGTTGGAGAAAACTGGAAAGAAATGTAAGAAATGTGTCTTTTTTGGGGCTATTGCACTATTGGTTGACTCACAACAAAAGGACTCACTCACTGACAAAAATTTGAAAAATCCAAACCAGCTGCAACCAAATGAAGGTTCTTGGGGTGGGTGCAGGAAAATGAGTGCCAGTGAGAAGATAAGAGTTGGCAGCAGGGACGCCAGCTCCTGTCTCCTCACTGCTATGATCGCTATCCTCATCAATTATTTACACAAGGAAGGTCTACTTTAAAATTAATCATGAAATTCTGAATTGCTTCTTTACGTTAATAATGAAAGAAGTGCAGCAAATGCAAACAGAAGCTGCTAATAGAATATGAAATTATGTCTACTACAGAAAGGGAAGTGGCCTATTTAAGGGAAACACCAAGAGGCTAATTAGGATCCTCTCACGAAGGTTTTGGTCCGTGACCCAGATTGGCAGTCATTACCTGCCCAAAGGAAAAAACGCTGGGATGTGATTCATCTGCAGTTGTTATAGTAGAGTTAAATGCAAAACTGTCCCAACCCCGGGGGACTAGGGGATTTGAGGACAACGTGAATGGCTCAATTACCACATAGAAAAGGTATGTGGAAAAGATATCCCAATCTGAAAACCCAGCAGAACAAACACAAGCTCCCAAATGCAGTGCTTCTTCTTCCAATTACAAATAGCACCCACGCCTCCCACACACAATTAGCTTTTGTCCTTTCTGTGTATGAGGACATTATCCTTCAAAATTGTCTCTCGTGTACTAGTTTTCTCCTACATCACAGTGTGAAGCTATGCAGCATCTTGACATCCTTGCTGCTCCTGGATCCTAGGATGCATTTGACATAGTCTCTACCTTCAAGCATTTTATGTGTTTCAAGCAGGTTTGCAACAATGAAATTTGTATTTCTGTCTTCCTAAAGAATGACTTGAGGGCCTCAGGGTGTATGGTAACATAGAACCTTTATTTGACAAAAATTTACAAGCATAGAAGATAATCTCGTTTTGAAGAGTCAGATTTTCATGCCAGGAAATGAAGAGAAGTTTTCATTTCAGGTCTGAGACTGGCTTTAATCACTTAGCTACCTTTGCACATCGAGGTACTAGCTTAATTTCTAGTAGCTCTGGTTTTCTGCTATGTAAATGGGACAAGGATCATGCTTGGCTGATCTCAAATTATCTGAATTGCTAAATTTCCAGGGCTTTCGATCCTAGCTACCTGGTAAGCTATTTGGTATATTGGGTAAGGGCAGGTTCTGGATCGTTTCTCTTGGGTTTCCACCTGGCTCTGCAATGAGCGGCCGTCGCGTTAGCCTCAGCGACTACTTCTTCACCTGCCAATGACAGTGTGCATAGCTCTTAGGACAGGCTGAGGAAAGAAGCTCAAAGCAGATGCTGACTCTTGCTGCTTTAGGAGATCAACAAAGGCGAACTTACATAGCTTTTAGAGGGTCGCTGGGATGGGGTAAGGTCTCAGTGGGTCTTATCACCACTTCTGTGTTGGCTACTCTAAGTGTTAAGAATTAGCCGGAGAGTACCTTTTCCCACTGCATTCCCACTGGTAAGAAGAAATTTAAAATGTTTTCTGATTCTCCATTAGGTGATTTATTTAGTCAATATCTTAAAAATATTTTTTGTCTGACCCTGTGATCATGTGCAGGTCCATAACAGCCTGGACAATGATAAGAAATAAACATTTTCCCAAGCTGTAGTCAGAAAACTTTAAGCATCCTTTAGAACTGTCTATGGTTTTCATGGATCAATGAAACAGAAAACTTAACATTTCACCCAACCCCAAAGCACCTAAAAACACATATATTTTTGATCAACAGATGTTTAAAAAAAAGTGAGGAAAGGGAGTTGCTCAGAAATGCTTTTCTGATGGTGATTTATTCTTTTGTAATCTGTGCAGATGCGGATAGCAGCTGGGCTAACCCAGAATCCAGTATCCAGGGATCTTCTTCCTTCTTTCCCAATAAAACATCTCTGATTCCTTGCGTTTGTGTTGCAGGTAGGAGCTGCAGATGCCAGGATAGATGGGCATGTGGAAGATGATTCACACCTTCACGTTAACTAGGAACGTATCCAACAGCACCTTAAAACCCTCCTAGGCATTTTGGATGCTCACCTTACTAGACCAAGATGGAGGTGGGTGGTCCTTGGACTTCCCACAGGGCAGGGAACCCTGATTGCTCTTTGAGCTGACGAGGGAGGGGGACTTGATTGGGGGAGGGGGCGGGGAAGAGACAGAAATCTTAAATAAATAAATAAAAAGAAATAAGCCTAAGCTAAGGCTGAACTTTCATAATCAAAAAAAAAAAAAAAAAGAGTTCCCTTGTCTACCACACCTAACTCATCTGTCTGCGGCAGGTGGGTCATGGTACAGAAAATTTCTAACAAGCAGACAGAATCCCTGCTCTTCTGGGCATTCCATCGATATGTTTTTGTTTATGGTCCACAGTTACAGAAACTGTAACCTCGTGACTCTTAATTAAGTTCTAGAAAGATTCATTCTTCTTCACCCAGCCAGTGTTGCCTTGTAGGATGTTGCCCCACTGGAGAATTCAGAGACTGCATCAGCAGAGGTTATGGTCCTTTCCTCATTTCTTCAGAGCTGTTGCTCTGGGACTACGAAAAGTCAAGAACATGGGGGTATGGTATGAACTCCAGGATTCCCCTCCTTGGTAGCTGGGCTGTGAACAATTTAAAGCAAAAACTTCCCAACCTGTGTACGAGGAAGGCATTAGAGGTTGAGTGGTAAAGATTCTTCCCATGGTCCAGTGATGCTTTGAGTTTGGAGAATTTGGGGTCCTATGGGTTTAGCTCTGCCTTCCGATGACAGAGTTCCTGGGAGTCTGCCACGTAGCCGCATGCATATATATTTTCTTTCAGCACTCAAAGGCAAGCTGCTGCTTCCTGGTCCAGCAATCCATCATTTTAGAATGACTTCTGTAATGCTTCCCTGAGAAATCATGCCTCAAAAAAAGTCATGAAAGGAACGGAGGCTTTATAGGGATTTTATTTCTCTGGATAACTCCAACCTATGATTTCCTATTGGCTAAAATGCTCACATGGTTTAGGGTTACAACGTGTAAGACTACAACAAGTAGCCAGATTTTATGTCTCACCATATTGCAAGCTGGGAGCAAAGACTTTAGTATGCAGCTGGTTCGCTGGTTTTGAATAACTGGACAGCGTACCCAGATGACACTGAGACACTGGAGAAACTAAGAAAGGAAGTGAAATTTCGAGAAAGAGGAGAACAAGGCTTGGGAAGAAATTCTGAGAATTTGTACACGCCTCCAGGTCTCACCTGAGTAGCTCTCATAAGCTACCTTCAGAATCACTCAGTAACCTCTTAACATAAGCTACCTTCAGAATCACTCAGTAACCTCTTAACATAAGCTACCTTCAGAATCACTCAGTAACCTCTTAACATAAGCTACCTTCAGAATCACTCAGTAACCTCTTAATCGCTCTCCCTGTTTCTGTTTGTGCCTTGGCTTTCCCCCCATACAGCCTGTTCATCTATAATGAGTCAGTTACAGTCCTTATCCGAATGTTTTTCTATTAAAGGCCACCAATGGGTCACCATTGACTTCAGACAAGTGTCCATGTCTCTACCTTTAGTTTTTAAGGTTTAACATAATCTGGGTCCTATGTTTGTTGAAGTCCTCTTGGGACCCTTTACCCTGCTCCAGTCAACCTGGGCGTCTGCTACTCCTATGGCCACCATGTGGATCTTCCTACAGTGCCTTAACTCAGAGCCCTGGTATGCTCTGATCTCTCTAGCTGGCATGACTTTCCTTAGTATCTCCATGACTTTACCTCCCAACTCTTTTACTCTTTGATGAAGAATGGGCACGCTAAGGAAGCCTTCTTCGCTGACCTTGAACCTATTTATCTCTCTATAGCACTCTTCAATGTAAGCATGGAATTTGATTTCCCCGTTCGTTCTGTATTATCCACTCTCATGGCAGAGCACAAACTTCACTGAAGCAGAGGTTTGGGTTCTTTTCCCACTGCTGCATCCAGCAGGAGATCCCCAAGATGAACGGCCTCTATCATTGCTCCAACATTTGAACAGATCTTTTATTTCCCCCTTTTGTGGATTCAATCTTCAGAGAAGGAAGCCTACTGGATATTCAGCCAGGTTTTCTATTTCCCCGAGTTTCAATTGTCTTAAAATTGATTCCACTCATTTTTTTCCTGGTCTCTGGTGGTTTCACCTCCATCACCATCAAAGCATCTTGCTCTTTTATTTGCATATTTTGTTACTCATGATTAAACTAAATCATCATCTTTATTTAACTTACTAGACTTGTGGGAACTGGTAGCATACCAGATGTGCGTGATTACATTCACGTCGTAAGGCATCCCCAGCCAGCAGCTTGTAGGGTTTCGACATGCTCAGTTGTGGGTTTTTGCTTTCTACAAGCTTGTCTGGCATTCATGCTGTGGGAAACCTGGCCTGGAAAAATGAGAGCCATATTGTTGTTGTTGTTGTTGTTCTCAATTCTAAGAGATCTTTGAAGTTTTCTGTCAGCTCATCTCCTTGGAAAGAGAACAGTCATTAGCTACGAATATAAACTGCTTTACTCCAGTTTGCTTTTCAAGTAACATACAGAAATTAAGATCAGTTTTGAGCACATGCTTGTTTTCAGCTCAAACAATCACAGCCAAGCCTGGAATCCTGAGGAACCTAGTCTGTCTCTCTGAAAATGATTGTAGGGTCTTAGTGCGGTGTGGGGTGGAAGAGCAGGGCAACTTTTAATCACGATCAAGGCAGTTTCGTAGAGGAGAGATGGAAAATGGGAAGGAGTGTTGTGCTTATAATCACACAGGAAACAGTGAGGATCTAAGTCAAGCAACTGATACCAATAATTAAATAGACAACACATACCACTACTGGCTGCAGAAATGGCATGATGACCATGGAAGCCAATGAACTAACACTCAGATGGTGACTTTGTAGCTTTATAACTATTCCTTTGCACAGACTTAGCTGAGTTTGTGGTTGTTGACTTACTTTCTCTATGACGCAGGCATTTTTTCTAGAAGGGGAGAGAAGTGCTTAACCAAAGCCCTTGTCGTTGGGTCCAAAGGAAGCAGGTTGTCTCAAGGAGGCTGTGACACCCAGCAGAACAAAGATCATGGAATGAAATAGCCCCAAAGTCCTAAGGAAAGCTGAGAAGTTGGACAAGAGATGAGGCAAACTCTGTGTCTAATGGCAGTCTGAGGCTGTGCTCAGTGTGCTTGAAACAAAGCTAAGATAAAGCCAAGGAAGGGTTAGAATAGTAAATATAAAGAATGATTCTAAATACTGAAGGATGTACAATGAATAGAGATCACCTCATACCAGTTATCATGCTACATTTATTAGCTAAATGCAATGGACATTCCTGAGGAATGTGTGTGTGTGTGTGTGTGTGTGTGTGTGTGTGTGTGTGCATGCACTTGTATACATATGCATGTACCTTATGAGCTAATGTTTGGTGCGGGACAGTTGTATTCTGTCAATTATGTTTTAAATAAACGCTGATTGGCCAGCAGCCAGGCAGGAAGTATAGGTGGGAAAACCAGACAGGAAGTAGAGGTGGGGCAATAAGAACAGGAGAATTTTGGGAAGAAGGAAGCTCTTTCCCCAGTCCTTCCCAGATCACCAAAGAAGCAGGATGTGATCTGCCCCACTGGAAAAGGTACTGAGCCATGTGGCTAACATAGATAAGAATAATGGGTTAATATAAGTTATAAGAGTTAATAAGAAGCCTGAGCTAATGGGCCAATCCGTTTATGATTAATGTAGATTCTCTGTGTGATTTTCTTTGGGACCTAAGGACTGCGGGAACTGGACAGGACAGAAACCTCAACAAACAGCCCCTCATGTTACAAATGTTATATAATGCAAGCTCATTTTATTTGGGGCATGTCACTTTCTTTCTACAGCACAGAATTTGCTCATTCACAGATACCTGCTTTTCTATATATCATCTAGTTTTCTTTTAGTCTGTCTTTCTATTGTCTATCACCTATCTTCTAACTGGGTTGATAAACTAACAAATGAAGAAACCATACATAAGGAACTAATTGACTTTTTGAAAATGACAGTGTTGAGTGTCAAATTTGTATTTCTCTTTAAATTTCACACACACACACACACACACACACACTTTCTGTTTGAGGCATTGAAGGCTGAATGCAGGGCCTTATAAATGCAAGCACTGTACCACTAAACCACATCCTCAGCCTAGGCTTGTTTGCACAAAATCTTTTCTTTTAACTTGTTATTTATTATTTATTTTATTTTATGGGGTGTATGAGTATTTCACCAGCATGTATGTATATATACCATGTTCATTTCCGGTGCCCATGGAGGTCAGAAGAAAGAATCGGATCCTGGGAACTGGAGTGAGCCATCCTGTGAGTATTGTAACTGAACCGTACTTCCCTGCAAGAGCAAAAAGCACTCTTTACTGCCTTGCCATTGCCCAAGCCCCTCCTTTGATATTTGAAAGCATCTGTCAAAACAGGAGTCCCTGAGTGATTTCCATGTCACAACGTGTCATTACTATGAGTACAATGAGATCTGACCCATCAGACAAGCTTAATATTACAATGATACACACAAGAAGGATGAGGCAATTCATGAAAGGGGTATCCTAGTGCAAAAACAAATGTTGGGGTTTATACTAGATATCTGGAAAACTAATATTATTTGAAAAATGCCAATTTATTTTTGAAGTCTATGGTTTTCTTGTGTCTGTAATGATTAGAGTATAATGTTATTTATGTATAAGGAAACTTTCTGGTAACAACATGTCTTTTCTTGTGGATTTACAAGATATATGTCTTCCATATCTAGTTTTCAGAGTATTCGGATTTAAAGAGTCACAGCCCTTCACATAGTTACTCACACAGACATGTGTGTATTTACATATCTGTAAACATCAATATTTAAGATAGTTAGACTTAATGAGTTCCTCTAAACCATAAACTGAGTTTGACTGCTACCATATTCCAGTGAGAGAATGCAATGCTAACAATTGAGTATGTTCCCCAAAGTCAGAAGACAATTGTAAAACCCATAACTCAAACCTAAATATTCAGGGGTTTCCACTCTGACCTGTCTGCACCTGCCATTTCTAGATGGGCATGGCTTGCATCTTTCTGCATGGTGAATACAATAAAAGCCATGGGCTGGGATGCAATTCAATTCAGCGTGTTGGGAAAGCTGCTTCTGTATCGTGCTTAGGTCCAGCTTGAACAAGCTGTATGTAAACCGAAGCAACTTCAATTTTACATCAAAGATATATAAGTGGCATTCTCTGCCTAGGGAGTTCTTCGGTGACAAGATGTTTATGTGTTCTTTTATTAGGACAAGTGTGAAATACTTTAGTATGGAATGTTAGAAAATTGAACCCAGAAATATAACAAAAATGCCTCTGTAACATAGCCAGATGAGATCTGTCCCAGTCATGTGTCAAGAACTCAAGTTGGAGTGGGAGGGTGTTTTAATGTTGAAAACCCAGTCATGTCACACACCAGTTTGTAGAAAAAAATAGTATAAAGCCGTACTCAAGAGACAAAGAAAAATATCTTGACAAACCCTGTGCCACTTTGTGTGATAATCCTCAGTCTGGTGAGAGTCACCTATTAAAACTCGCGGCTGCAAGCATATGTGGTGAAAGACTCATATCATAACCAGTGAAATGAATATGTCTACACTTACCATTTCTATGAAGCAGTGAGCGCAGTATCAAAAGTTCTCCTGAAGGCAATTTAGAAATAAAGTTGGATAGAATGCACCCAGATTTAAGAGGAACTGGTAAAAGTTCCTGTATTTTTAAGTGACATTTTCTTACAGCTATACAAAAAAAAAATTCATTTAAGCATCTACTAAAAACCTAGTAATCCTCAGCAATACCACAAAACATAACACAAATCCACATCACCCTACTTTAGCCAGCAGTAAACTAAAAGTGAAATTAAGAGGAAATACTCCATTTTTAATAAATACAAGGAATAGTAAAAACATTTGGAATAATATTAATAAATAACTGTGAACATTTATTCTGAAAACAATATGCTTTTGTGTAAAGAAATGCAAGAAGGGTCTAATTAAATTCAAATGGTACAGAAGATTCCATACTGCTGAGATGGGAATATTTCTTGAGTTCATGTCTCCATATTCTTACCCACATAAAAGATGAACTTCCAAATGAATAAAGACCTATTTTTAATACACAAGCTTACAAAAACCTGAAGAAAAGCATAAGGTTAAAAGTTCACGGCTCCTGAGTTAGCAATGATCACCTATGCAACCAGACAAAGAAACTGATAAAATTTAATATCATTAAAGAGACTGCTAACAGAGGAAAAAGCAATTCACAGGATGAATACACAAAGTACTAATCGAATCACACAATGAAAGACAAATAAAGCAATTGAAGAGAATACAAGACTGGAATAGACATTCCTGCAGAGCACTCCAGAATCCTTATCCGTCAGAGTGATGCTGCTTGTCTGTGTGCTGGTGTGTGGCTACATGTGTGTGCATGTTCATGTGTGTGTATGCCTACCCACATCTATTCATACACGGAGGCCGGGGGCCAATAGTATTGCTCTCCACCTCACTTTGTTTGAGATGTTGTCTCTCCCTTAACTTGGAGTCTGCTGCTCTAGGTCACCTGACTAGCCAGCAAGACCCCAGGATCTACCTGGAGCTTTGGTTAAAGATACACACACATCACTATGCTTGGTGTTCATGGGGAAGCTGAACTCAGCTCACCGTGCTTGAAGAGCAAGCACTTTGCCCACTGAGGTGCCTGCAGCCACCATCAGAGCACTTCTAAATTCAAATCACAACCAGGAGCCTTTTTGCTGTGGGAGAATGTTTTTGTACACTGTAAAGATTTGTCACTTGTATTGGTTTTAAAAAGCGGTGATTGGCGTGTTGCCAAGCAGGAAATACAGGCAGGGCAACCAGACTAAGAATTCTAGGAAGAGAAAAAGTAGGTATGGAGTCACCAGCTGAATGTAGAAGAAATGGATGGAAATGTTGCACTGAGAAAAGATACCAAGCCATGTGGCTAAACATAGATAAGAATTATGGGTTAATTTAATTGTAAGAGCTAGTTAATAATAAGCCTGAGTTAATAGGCCAACCAGTTTATAACTAATATAAGATTTCTGTGTGTTTATTTGGGACTGAACCGCTGCAGGACAAGGTGAAACAGAAACTTCCATCAAAACATTTTCATATCTTCTAGGAGAGTCAAAAGAGCAACTAACATTGGTGAGGGAATAAACTATATTCT
Organism: Microtus oregoni; assembly: GCF_018167655.1. NCBI lineage: Eukaryota > Metazoa > Chordata > Mammalia > Rodentia > Cricetidae > Microtus > Microtus oregoni. Next base: position 39,998,024 of record NW_024543059.1, read on the forward strand.
TATGCCTTTAAGGTACCCTTACATTTCACTAGTGTTTAAACACAGAGCTACCTTCATGATCTATCAAGTCTATGCTTAAAAACATAACCAAGATAAATCAAATTACAAAACAAGAATAGAAAGAACATATCACTCCTGATTTATACTAAAAATCTAGGCTTAAATAAGGCATTTTAAAGATCCTAGGTAAGTCAATAGGTATGTTTGGCAGGTGTCTGTAGCTGTCCCTAGGACATATAAATAATGTCAGCTCCATTTCTCCAGGCTTGAGATAAGTATCTTTAGGTAGACAACATGGATATGCTTGGATTTGGAGAAATAAGCAGAAGAACAGAGCTTCATGAAACTCCCCATCACATAATTGGACATGGGGTATGAATGATGCTGACCTTGGAGAGCTATGCAAATAACACAGCTGAGTGTCTTCCTTTCTCTATCACAAGTACATCTGGTTATGTAAGGGCTTTGTAGCTTCACTCAAAGTCACTTTGTAACTAGCAAGGGCCTTGGGCATAGTGCCTCTGTAGTCCCTTCTTCATAACCACATATCCAAGTTTATTATGAATAAAATGTATGTTGTAATAGTGTGTTTATAAAAATGTGATTTTGAGCTTAAATGCCATATTTTTTTCTTATTTCCAAAGAAATTAAATCATTTTTTATGGAAACCTAAATATATTGTATCCCCAGACACAATACTTCCCATATGTCATGGGTTCATCAACAATGATTTTGCTTTCTGTACAGCAAAGGACACCATCATTCAACAAAGCATCGTCCTACAAAATGGGAAAAGATTTTGACCAACTCCACATCCAATGCAGGGCTAATATCCAAAATAAATAAAGAACTCAAGAAATGATATCAAAAAACCAAATAACCCAATTAAAAAATGGAGTACAGATCTAAACAGAGAATTTTCAATAGAAGAAACTCAAATGGCTGAGAAACACTTACAAAAATGTTCGTCATCTTTAACCATCAGGTAAATGCAAATCAAAACTATTTTGAGATTCCAGCCCACAATGGTCAGAATGACTAAGATCAAGAACGCAAGTGACAGTTCATGATGGCACAGTTGTGGATCAAGGAGAACACTTGTCCATTGCTAGTGGGAGTGCAAACTTGTATAGACTCTATGAAAAACAATATGGGAAATTCAGGATTCCACCTCAAGATTAATCTACAACACTCTAGGGATTATGTGCAAAGGAAATTTCATTTTACCACAGTGATAGCTGTTCAACCATTTTCGTTGCTGCTCTAGTCATAATAGCCAAAAACTCAATACAACTGAGATGTCCCTCAACAGAAGAACAAAGAAAATGTTGTACATTAACACAATGGAGTAGTACTCAGATCTTTTAAAAAAAATGACACTGTGACATTTTCAAGCAAATGGATTGTACTAGAAAAAAGCATTCTGAGTGAGGTAACCCAGATCCAGAAAGATGAATATGTTATTTATATCTGGATATTAGCCATTGGATAATTAATAACCAAACCACAATCCATAGAGCCAGAGGCATGTAAGAGAGGACTAGGGGTGAATAAATGGATCTCATGAGGAGGGGGAAATAAGGTAGATTTTATGGGTGGACTGAAGGTAGGGGGTGGAAAGGATGGGCTGTCAGGAGGAAGGGCAAGGGGAGGTGGGATTGAGGGAGTGAATGAAGGAAGAAACAGCTATAATTGAAGAGCATTTGAACAGTGGTTTCTATGCCTTTTTCTATATTAGAAAAGAATCCTAATGAAGTCTCCAAATAATGAGGAAGACAGGACTCCTACTGGCCATCTTATCACCAAATGAAATTTCCAGTGCTGGGATTGGCTTTCATCCAGATGAGTGAAAGGGTCCCAGGGAAATTCTCAAACAACCCAGACTGTTGTCAAGACAATATGTTGCTCTTCCCAAATGGAAGACAAAGTCCCATTGCTGATGACAACAGCCACACAACTCATTGAGCATGGATAGGATGAGTTGGTGCCTACATGGACCCTTCACTCCCATGCTATAGTGTCTATGACACAGAAAGGTACTCTGCAGGCTACCTAAAGAGAAAGCTAAACAGCAACCCGACCACTAAACCTTTGATTTTTGATGTACAATCTGTCCTGCTTGCAAATATGCTAGAACAATGGTGGCACAAAGCTTGTAGGAGTAACCAGCTCTTGTCTGATTTGACTTAAGACCCACTGCATAAGATGGAGCCCCTACCTGATACTAGTTGAGCGACCAAGAACCAGAATGTAAATACCCAGAGACCTAGGGTAAAACCGAACACTACTGCTCTTTTTTTAAGAGTAACTATAAAATAACTCCTAAGGCTATTCTGTATACTCATAGATCAGCACTTTATTCAGTCCCTCCTGTGGCAGATGGGAATAAATAGAGACCCATAGTCCAAGAGACTTTGCATAGACCCATATGCAAAGAGGACCTTGGAACACACAGCTCTAAGTGAGATGTCTCCATTAAATCCGTCCTCTTAGAGCTCAGGGAACCCTATAGAAGAGGATGCAGAGGGGATGGGAAGAGAGAGAAGGAACTGAGGACACCAGCAGAACAAGGCTGTCTAAAATAACGAGTAAAGATCATATCAACTCACAGAGCCTGAAACAGCAATCACAGGGCTTATACACGAGTCTGTACCAGGTCCTCTGCATCTATATTGTATTTTTTATTTTAGTACTTTTATGGGATTCCTGAATGTGTAAACCACTGGGTCTCTGATTCTTATGCCTTCTCTTGAGATTATTGTATTTTTCTACTGGCTTGACTTACCCAACTTCAATATGATGGCCTTTGTTTTACCTTACTATATTTTATCTTATTATGTTTCATTGTGATCTCTTAGAAACTTGTTCTCCAGTTGGGAGAAGAGGTGGGAGGACCTGGGAGGAGTAAAGGGAGGGGAAATTCTATTCAGATTCTATTGTATGAGAAAAGAATCTATGTTTAATAAAAGGGTAAAATAATGACTTTTTGTTTTTATACCCTATCTGACCTAGTTATTAATTGTTTTCCAATCATATCACACACACACACACACACACACACACACACACACACACACAAATGACTCATATATACACACCTGCACACATATTAACGCAGGCACACACACATGTACAGGCACACCAATGGGTAGGGCTGAAAGTACTTCACCTTTTGAGTTACCGATTCTCTTTCTCTGTTGGGGATTGGCTTCTTCCTCATAGATTTTCTAGCCACATTTGATCACCCTTTCCTCATCCAGCCTCTTGTCGCACTTCCCTGGCAATGCTAGGTTCTGTTTCCCTGCAGCTAGAGAGTCGCGAGAGTCACATGTGCAAAGGGAACCGAAGTCATAGGGAGGCACAATTATTGCAGTGGCCTCCACCAAGTAGGGCTGTCTGCTTTTATTTTATTAGTAAGGTGAGTAAAATAGAACCTAGCTAAAAATCAAAGATTGAGAACATTTGCAAAGTGCTTCAAAGATGAAACATTCATTATTCCTAGAAGTCTTTTTAAGTCCGATGTTTTTGTTGTAGTTCCTTTCATACTTGACTTCTTAGGCTGGATACATCTACTGTTCTAGGAAAGCAAGCCTCAAGTCCATGCAACTCAACTCAAGAAGCAAGTAAAGATCATTTCAAAACATAAAGATGATAATAGAAGAAAACTGTGAAGCGAAGAGACTTAAAACTATTCAAAATAAATATTAGTAAATCTAGGGAATAAGACTTTGGGAGCATAGTATTTGAAAAAGAGTCCAGCAATGAGTTAGAAACATAGCTTCTTATATCAGAGTCTTCACTGCACAACAGGTGGAAGACACAGATTCCAGTTCATTAGGATAAGCTGTTTGAAAAAAAAATCCAATTCTGGTTCTCATTTGAAATGCTAAGAAACATAAAAATTGGCACAGAATATTTTGATGACAATATCTATATGGAAGGATCACCTTAAAGTTACAGGAGAACATTTAAGATGTGACTACCAAAGAACAAACGTAAAACCCATACAACTATCTCATGACAAAATATTTTATAGAAAAAAAAATCATTCCAGTGGGAGATAAAATTTAGTGGTTGAGCATATGCACAGAGAAATTAAGAGGCTCTGGGCTCCTTCCCCCAGAATTATTCCCTTCCTTTCTCTCATCATTTATGTTTATATTCTATTTGTAACGCACACATGACCTACTATGAATATACAATACAGAATGGGTTCTTTCCCATGTGACTTTTTTTTTTTACATCAAATTATCATTCCTGGGGATGGGTGCTAGTTTGTATTTCATTTACTGTTCCCTTGGCACCTCACTGCTAATCACTGTACTGGTCAGTTTTACATGCTCCTGTTTATAGTATAATATGACATACAGTTCTGAACTGTGTTTTTAAGCTCCATATAGCCTAAGGTTCCCTCACGTTCTTGATATTTGAGAGAAGACCTTTTGTTAGCTTTACTATTGATTATTTCTATAGTTTGAATCAGCCCAGGTGTTGATTTCCTCTTGAGACAGATATTTGAGGCTATTTTGCTTCTAGGTAGCTGTGAACACTCTTGTGTAATTTTTCTGAAACACTCTCCAAGAATATGAGAAACAGCAAATTTTTCTGTTTGTGGAATGGTCTGTAAATATGTCCAGTCTAGGAAATATTAGGTCAATTATACCCAAAGTCTTATATATGCTCAGGATTTCTTTCCATCAGTTTTTGTTCTGGAAGCCGGAAAAGATTGCCACGGATGGGGGGAACTTGGGGAAATGGGATGGTTGACATAAAGGAAGGGCGGATATGGGAGCAGAGAAGTATATATCTTAACTAAGGGAGCCATCTTAGGGTTGGCAAGAGACTTGAACCTAGAGGGGCTCCCAGGTGCCCAGGGCAAAGTCCCCAGATAGTTCCTTGGGCAGCTGAGGATAGGGAACCTGAAATGACCCTATCCTATAGCAATACTGACGAATATCTTGCATATCACCATAGAATCTTCATCTGGCGATGGATGGAGATAGAGACAGAGACCCACACTGGAGCACTGGACTGAGCTCCCAAGGTCCCAATGAGGAACAGAAGGAGGGAGAACATGAGAAAGGAAGTCAGGACCATGAGAGGTGCACCCACCCACTGAGACAGTGAGGTTGATCTATTGGGAGCTCACCAAGGCCAGCTGGACTGGGACTGAAAAAGCATGGGATAAAACCAGACTCTCTGAACATGGCAGACCATGAGGGCTGCTGAGAAGCCAAGGACAATGGCACTGGGTTTTGATCTTACTTCATGTTCTGGCTTTGTGGGAGCCTAGCCAGTTTGGATGCTCAACTTGCTAGACCTGGATGAAGGGGGGAGGACCTTGGACTTTCCACAGGACAGGGAACCCTGACTGTTCTTCGGACTGGAGAGGGAGGGAGAGAGGAGTGGGGGGAGGGGGAGGGAAATGGGAGGCTGGGAGGAGGCAGAAATATTTTTTTTCAATAAAAAAAAAAAGATTGCCACATCAAGCCCTGTTCACCTCCATGCCTCCCAACCTCCGACTCACTGTTACTATTTGACATTAAAATACTTTACTAATTCTTTGACTATTTCATATAATATTTTGATCATATTTATTCCCTCTTCCTCGTGCCTTCCAGACTCACCCCCAATTCCCCACCTTTTCCCCAACTTCGTGACTTTTTTTCATGTTTAAAATAAACTTCTCGACTCCAAATATGCTCCTGGGTGGGTGGCCACCCCCTGGGGCCACACCTTTAATTTAATGTAGCTTTTTTTCTCCCCTACCCCGAGCTTTTTGCTGTTGTTTTGCTTCTACCATTTTGTCTTTTCTCCTCTTTACCATTTATAGATCTTTAAAGTGGTTACTTTTAAGTTACATTTAATTTTTTTAAGTTACATTTAATTTCAAAGTCCATATTGATCACCCTCTGCTCCTGAACGGCTTAATGCTGGCATTCCCATTCATCACCTTTTCTCCCTCGAGACTTCATTCTCCTTTCAGGGTTCCTAAGCAGCTTCAGGAACAGGCATGACTCCTAGAACTGCGTGACTGGCGTGTTGCCATTTTTGCTGTCATGCTCTTGTATCTGATGAGTGTCAGAGAAAAATCTTTTTTTCATTCATTTTGACTTATCTTCAAACTTCAACATCAAATGAAATTTCTAAGAACTGGAACTAATTTCAGCCGATCATTCAGAACTGAGGGCAAACCTCCTGTGAGAAAGGGCCCTGTGTGTTCCTCATTACAGGAACTACTGGGGATGACTTTGTAGAAAATAAAGAAACAGTTTGGTCCTGACTGAAAATTAACTCTAACCTTTACTAAATTCCTTTACTTTCTTCAGTGACATAGTTATTTGCAAAGGTTCAATAAGCTATCAGAATCCTCTTTCATTACAACCAAGGCCTAATCAGATACAACCAATGTATAAGTACAGTGAGACCAGAATTGTCACAACTGAGAGCTCCTTGTCTCTGATTGGGTTAAGTGTGTTCCCTGAGCACAAAGGTGTTTTTCCTGTTGCAAAGACTCTGGGGAACTCTGCCCAGGGCCCTGACCAGTACCTGTTTGGTGTAATGCCACTATACTTGGGAAAGAAAGCTAGTTTTGCATAGAACTAAAGTCTGTGAACCTGGAAGTCTTCAAAATCTACACGTTCTCTTAAAATTATAGAGGAGGAACTGTTGGAAGCAGGCTTTGTGGATCTAGCTTGCCGTGGGGTGGACAGAAACAGATTCCTTGATCCTGCGGGATGGAGCTGATCTAATACCGGCCCCTAAGGACTCCACCAAGTTTCCAGACAGAAGCATATGATCTTCTTTGGTTCCGTGAACATGCAGGTAAAGATTCTTTTTTAATGTATTAATCCTCATTTCTCAGAGCCTCCCCGAGAATAAAAGGAACCAGATATAAAAGAATATGAAGTTGATGTTAGCAACTTGTTGATTTTAACATTGTAGGACAAATTTAATTGGTTGCACCAGCTCCTTGGCTGGGTGTGAATAACCATGGAAGGCAGAGGTGAGGTAGAGGGTGAATGTGGCAAGGTGACTGGAGGAAGACAAATTCACATTTTCTTCTAATGCACACACTGTAGCTGAGATGGAAAGAGAAGAAACTCTGGAAGTGCTTTCTAGAGGGGCTGCCGCATGCCTTGCCACCGGGAACACACTTCCTAACAGCCTTTATGTGTGTGAGTGCTTGCCTGCTGTGTGTACATGTAACATGTGAGTGCCTGGTGTTCATGGGTCCAGATCCTCTGTAACAGGAGTTGGGGGACCTTGTAAGCTGCCACACAGGTGCTAAGAACTAAAGCCAGGTCAGTGTTCCTAAATGCTGAGCCCCACACCACGTACACACACACAGTCTTTAATCACTGAGTTGTCCTTGCAGCCCCACACACCCCGTGTTCAGAAACTGTTTGTCCTGGGAACATGGTCCAGTCATTTAAGACTGTATCCTAGGCTGAGGGCAGGCAAGGAGAAGCACAACTACCCTGTTTCACAGTAGCTATGCTCATGGATGGAGAGTGTCAATATTTTCTTGTTGGATTAATGCAGCAATAAGGACAAACCCAGTGGCCACTGTGTCCACATTGTATATAATCCTGTCAGATCTGACACACGATAGATCTTTGGGAATTATGTTAGGTGAAAGAGGTATAGAAAGACAAACACTGCCTGATCTCAAGGACAGGAGGAGTCTTACAGAAGCAGAGGCAAATGGTGGTTGTCCAGGGCTGAGGGATGAGAAGAGATGAGGGGATGGTGCTCAAATTGTGTGATGTGTTAGCTAGAAAGGAGGGAGGTGCCAGATTCTGCCATGTAGAGGATGGTCCTTAGATACAAGGTACTGCAGACTGAATCTGTTAGAAGAGTAATCTTACAATTTGGGCCACACGCACACAATACACACACACACACACACACACACACACACACACACACACATCCCTCAGTGCTATGTGTGAGGACCTTCGTCTGTACCTACAGGGCCCACCTAAGAACTGGACACGGTGGCATGAGTTTGAAACCTCTGTGCTGAGGAGGCAGGAACTCTGGAACTCATTAATAAACTAGTCTAACCAAGTCAGTGAACTTCAGGTCCCATGAGAATGCTTGTCTAGAAATAAAACATGAAGTGAAATAGGAGAAGACACCTCACATTGATCTTAGGCTAACATACACACATACAAACACATAGGCAACACATGCATACACCACACACACAAATACTTAAATCTATAGCATTGTACACTATGCCAGTATAGAATATAGTCCCTCTCTCTCTCTTTCTCTCTCTCTCTCTCTCTGGTCAGGCACACTTCAAGAAAGCTAGGGCAGAATGAATTATCAAATATTAATGCTTCTTTTTGAATAAAAATAATGAGTTATACATAACATATTTGATTCTAAACATGATTTTCAGATTACAAAGGTAAATTTAAGCCAAAGTCACCAAAAACTCAGATTTCAAAACTCAGGGAAGTAATTTTATAGTTCTAATTTTAAATTCATTTCTTTAAAGTATGCTTTTAAAATTTTATATATTTTAGGCCTTCAACATCTTGAATAAACTTTGACTGGAAAGTGTAACATAAGGGCCTGCTTGTGGGGGTTTCTGTCCTGCCCGGTTGCCACAGCCGGTAAGCCCCAAAGTAAATCACACAGAGAGTCTATATTAATGATAGACGAATTGGCCCATTAGCTCATGTTGAAGGAGCTGCGGGCTACATTCCTGCCACCCGGCTCCCGGCTGCCTGGCTGGCTTATGCCCCAAAATAAACAACACACAAATTGTATTCATATAAACACTGCTTGGCCCATTTCTATTAATGTGTGCAGTACAACAAGGTGATGACTTACCAGAGAGATTCTAGCCTACGTCCATCTTGGGTCGGAGCTTCATCGCGTCTGACCTGGAGAGGAGCGGCATGGCATCTGTGCTCACTTCCTCTTCCTCCCAGCATTCTGTACTGTTTACTCCACCCACCTATGTTCTAACATATCAGGCCAAGCAGTTTCTTTATTAATTAACCAATGAAAGCAACAGATTGATATGACACTCCCACATCAAGCTCAGGCTTCTTATTAACTCTTTTAACTTATATCAACCCATTATTCTTATCTATGTAAACCACATGGCTCAGTACCTTTTTCAGCGCTGCAGGTCACATCCTGCTTCTTCAGTGGTCTGGGCAGAACTCAGAGGAATGGGCTTCCTCCTTTTCAGAATTCTCCTTTTCTCATCACTCTGCCTCTACTTCCTGTCTGGTTATTCTGCCTATACTTCCTGCCTGGCTACCAGCCAATCAGTGTTTATTTAAAATATGATTGACAGAATACAGACAATTGGAAAGCAAGCCGAAGAAAGTCCAGGTAACTCGCCCATGTTTAAAGCTAAGAGAAAGCTGAGCTGTACTCCCACTGGGGCAGCAGTTTGGAGAGGACACATTCTCTCATTTTTTCCTGTTTGGCCTCAGACAGCTGGGAAAAAAAAGCCTGTGCATTTGCTTTGAAACATGTACCTTACTTGTATACGAAGCAAACCTTAATTAAAAAAAATCTTTGCCTCTTAAATTCTTTGTAAACTGAGTTCCAGTGCCAACCTACTACGTGCTTTTTCTAGACAAGCAATAAATAAATCATCCACTGATTTTTCAATTGAGGAGCCTTTTAGGATTTTAAATCATTTTCTGAATATTAGGTATGTCATATATCTAAGAAATGGACAATCTGTGATTTAGGTTTGACTAAAATGATATAAATTTAGTTTGACTGAAAAGGTCATGCATTTAACTGACACACAATTGTGTAAATTTAAGGACTAAGAATTAGTTCTGCTGCCACTGCCTTCGGTTCATTAAGACTGGGCTTTCAGTTTGTTGAATGCTGTTGTGTGTCGGACTCTGTGTTCTCTGTCCATCTGTCATGATGACCTCTGGGGGGACTTGTGGTTACCTTACTTCAGCTGACAGGAAACAGAAGTGACTCAGCTGCTGTCCCAGAGTTGCCGAGGTAAGGGTGGAATCCTGAGGGAGATTTGAGCCTCACATTCACCATTGCCTCTGGGAATGCTGGGAAGCTGGTGTCAGTGGGACTTCATGGTCTCTTCACAGAACGCTCAGTCTATGAGCCATGCTGGCTCTCCTTTCTTTGAAACCTCTCTGTTCTCTGAACTTTGATTCCAAGCTCTTTTGATAATTTCTGCAAACCAACGACATCCACCCCTAGTAAACTATAAAGATTACCCAAGGCTTTGAGGATCAGTTTTCACGTTGGGCTTACAGGCAGATTCTGAGCTTTCTCAGCATGGCTGAGTCAGTTGGCCAGTGGGGATGGGTGCACTCTAAGTCACAGTCAGTGTGTTAGCACAGGATGCTAGTTAAATTCTCCTTGTGTGAATGTTGGCACCACCATGGGACTGCTCTATCAAGTACGGTATGTCAACATAAACAACAGAAGGATTTCTCTTTGTCCCTAAATGTGGCTTGAATTGATTTTTGTAAACGGCTCCAAAGTGTATGCTTTCATTTTATAATCCATCCTAAGTGTTTTAAAATAAGAGAACTATCAAATCACTTGGCAGGAGGAGGCCCATTGATGCCCAGAAAGGGGCATTTATATTCAGTCAGCACCCTCGCAAGCAGCATGATTGATAATATTCAGATTTGAGACCCAAAGTGATAAATAGTCACACATGGCCAAGCGCTACACCTCAGGGCTCACAGCCCCCTGGTGAGTTATTGTTTTGTTTTGTCCCCAGTTCTTGCAGGCTGAAAACTTCGTTTTCATAAATTAATCAGCAATGGCATTTTGCATTCTGAATTTGCAGCCTTTTTCTAAAGGCTTTTCCTCTCGGTTTGTAACGCTGAGTGGTGCTCTTGTAAGCTTTCCGGAGAGACAGGAAACAATGAGAAAATCAAAAGGCTTTTTGTCCGCTCTCACAGCGAATAAACATGGAATTCTCTCGGAGCTTCTTCCAAAGGAGCTTCTAAAATGTTAAGACATGTTTGAGTGCATACAAATGGAGCATTTTTTGAAAATCTGCAAATTAAGCAAAGGGGCAGCAGAAGAAATCCATACCCCAGCTACCCACTTTAAGGAAAATAATTAATAAAACATCCCTTTTGCAAGTTTTCATCTGATTGTTGCAGATTTCATTGTAATCCGTCCTAGGTAACCACTGTGCTCGCTCGGGATGAATCTCTCTATTTAAGTGTTATGTATCCTGTGCAAACGGAGTTGCTCAGTCTGGAACTTGGAGACTTACTTTTTTCCTCCATAGTCTGCAGCTTGTATCACAGCTGCTCCCTAACGTTCTACTTTGTGAAGACTTGATCCTCAGCCCTGCACCACGGAGAGATGGTTGAGCCTAAGGAGGGAATTCTACGAGGTTTCCACCAGTGGGGTGCACCAGAGAGGGGACAGTTGGACTCCATAGTCTTCTCATTCCTCCTTCTCTCAAGTGCTTCTCTCAGCATGCTTGGGCCTCCCTCAGAGTGAGAGGCAGCAGTCACAGACTAAGATGCTTAAAAATCAGGAATCAAGGCAGCCTCTTTCTCTTTAGAGATTATCTCAAAAATTGAAATAATGATTGCAATCTGGCCAATACACCATCTTGGCAATATGCAGCCATGTTGATCCTTACAGCTATTATTTATTTTATTTTTGTTTTCATTACTGAATATGATTCCATCATATGAAGATGTGATAATTTATCACATGCATTCAGCGGATCTTTGGTTTGTTCCTATTGTTTTGTAGCCCCGCTGTAAATAGTGTTACATACTGGCTTTCCTACAACTCTCTTAGTGTCTATGGGTAACATGTTTGTTATCGTGTAGATGGATATTAGTCTATTGATTTGGTATGGTATGTCAATATAGTCAGATAACATGCATTGATATATTATTATATAAAGGGTGATTATGGTTATTTATATGAGAGAAGTCATAGGGAGCCTTTAGACCTGCCTAAACAGAAGTAAATACTTCTCAGTTACATTTTACATCATAAAGAGTAAACTAATAAAAAAAAGTATATGATGTGATTATTTCTAGCCAACCAAATGCATAATAAAATGAAATGGTTTTATATGTGACTATACTGTGGGACATTTTATAGCAAAGCAATGGATATACAAAACCTCAACAAGCCAAATTATGGAAGCTAAGGAAAGATGGCATCCAGGATCTGTAGAGAGGAGAAGCAGGATGAGATTGGTTGGAGAGTACAGGTGCAGCCGTTCTGGGTCTGAAGTGACAGCATTGTAACCGCAGCCACTCACACTCTAGCTCTGGCTTAAAATGTCATGAGGGGTCCTAAGTGTTCTCACCACAAAGACAGCAGTGGGGCTCTGCATGGTCATCCGTGTGTTACTTCTCCGATGATTGCAGCCATTGCTCAGTCTCGATGCTGGCCAAATCATGCATAGCTATGACGGCCAATTTCAGGCTTCACATATATGAGATCTGTAATCCACTGTGGGGACAGGCTTCCTGGCAAGTCTTTGGAGGATCCTCTTAATCAGGCACTCTCCCCTGGGTTGGATCCTGAACAGTATACAAAGTATCACACTTTGCTTCTTCACTGACAGCGCAACTGGACCAGCTTTTGCCCCCACAATGTCTCCTGCCGGGACAGAATGTGTCCAGTACAGATGAAGTATGACAAGCCCTTCAATCTTTATGTTGCTTTTGCCAGAGTATTTAATCACAGCAATAGTAAGCCTGGGACAATTATATGCCTTAAATATAGATGTTTTATTTATCAACACTTTAAACATATCTGGTATTTACTCCTGACTGCTGAGCACTTGATTTCCAATCTGTGCAGTCCTTCAAACTGACTTTAATGTGGCATTTGGTTAGTCACAGATTTTCAGTGCCTCTTGTTCTTTTCTCCTGGAGTTTTCTTAACATACAAAGTGGTTTCCCTATTCATCAATTCTTAGTTTAATATTTTTTTTCACTCTGGATGGCTTAGATAATGAAACAGAGTTGGGTCCCACATTCCCAGAGTCTCTGAAGTCCAGGAGCAAATATTCTCAATATATTCTGTTCTCCAGCAATCTGTGTCATGTGATTTCTATATCTTATTGAGAAATGCACACACATAAATCCACTCTGTCTGAAGCATTTTGCCCTGCCTGTTATTAAAGTTTCATGTTTCTTGGCTTAGTTGCTTGTCCCAAGATAAATTCATGAACAAAGAATGCCCATCTCCTCAATATAACAATGTGCACGACCCATTAAGATTTGCAACTTCATCTATGAACATAGTTTAATATTTTAAACTAATTTTAAAATGTTTTCTTTAACTTTATTTTGAAATAAATATCAAAAAATTGTTTGGGTACAGGAATCTATAAAGGCAAATGAAGAAGGGAGCTCAGCCCAATGCTTGGCTGTGGGTAACTGCATCTGCTTCCATCAGTTTCTGGATGTAGATTCTAAGATGACAATTAGGGTAGTCACTAATCTAATTAAAGGGGAAAGGCCTTTCGACACCCTCTCCATTATTGCTAGGTGTCTTAGATGAGGCCATTTTTGTAGATTCCTGAGAATTTCTCGAACACTGGGTTTCTCCTTAACCCTGTAATGGCTCCCTCTCTCAATATATCTCTTTCATTGCTCTCCCCTTCCATCCATCCTTAAACTCATTCTTCTTGATCCCTCAGGTTCCCAACCCCCATCATGTTCCCTTCTAGTTTACCCAGGAAATCTTAACTACTTTTCTTCCTGGGGTTCTCTATCTGTATCCTTCTTAGGGTCACCAAGAAGGGAAATTAAAAAAAAAAAAAAGATGCTCACTCCTGAGTTCATGTTCACACTATGCTTGGTACAAGTGCTTTGCATGCTCTCAAGGTGCAACACATTTTCTGTACAAAGAAAGTATGTAAATGGGAATCATGCATGCGTGATTCCACTAAGGGATATTGCCTTACTGCGATATCTGAATTTTAGATCACTTCTTTTCACTGTTCGAATGTTCTGAAGGCAATAGTTCATGTCATTTCTACTAAACCTGGTGTATTTATTCTTTAAAAAATGAACAGTAGTTTGTCAAATAAATTACTAAAAGTATCTTAAGATAATGGTAATTTTGAAATTTCTGATTTTTTTGAATACTGATTTATTGTCCAAGAATTTTAAAGAATAACATACTAAGAAATTTTGTTTTGTTTTTTAAGGCAGGTTTTTTCTGTAGCTTTGGAGCCTGTCCTAGGACTAGTAGACCTTTGAGCTGGCCTTGAGCTCAAAGAGATCCACCTGCTTCTGCCTCCCAAGTACTGGGACTAAAGGTGTGTGCCACCACCATCAGGCAGGAATTTTTTTTAAAAAACATGGAAAAACTCTCTCCCCTTGCATACTGGGTGTGGTAATTCTAAAATGTATCATTGTTTCTGGATAAATACACCCATTAGAATAAAACCAAATCCAAAGACCTTACACATCGCATCTGGATCATGCCACTACCAATAGTCCAGATAATATGCAGATTTCAGGATCATTTCCAATGAATGTGTTCTAGAATTCAGGAAGGAACTCAATACTGAATTTAGCTTTGCACATTCCTAGCCTTCCTGGTTCGTCCTGGCAGAATGAACTCTGGCTCTTTCGGGAGGTCCTGCACTTAGATGTGGTCTCGGACAGCATGTTACAGTTTACTTAATGGTGTAACATAGACCCATGCTGAGTTCCTGTAGCTGAGGTGTGGGCATGGCTAGCAGAGACAGTGAACAAGCTTCCACCATGTTAGACTGCATGTAATAAACAATGGTTCTAGCCATGCTTGCTTAGCATTTTTAAGCATTCCTAGTCAGACAATGATTATTGATACACAATAAAGACAGATTCAGATTAAAAAAAAAAGTCCTCTAAATGGGTCACAATGTTGGATAAATGTACATAGGCTTAGGAGAGAGAAAAAAAAGTATAGACAGTTAAAAATAAAACAAAGTCTTTAAAGAGACAGTAAAGGTAGTATAAAAAGAGTTCAGACAGACTTAGATTAGATAAATAAAAGCAATAAAAGTGTCATGTAATGATGAAAAATACACAGAGAGTCTGGATTATGCATACTATTGTGTTTTCTTTAAATTTTTTGGCTGTTGAGAGACATTTGATTGTGGGGACTGCTGAACTAATCCAACATATATTTTGAAGGTATCTTGACTTCAAAATTTGAGTCTAAGGCTATGTTACTTTGGAAAAGAGGTTCTGCTTTTGTTTTCACAGATAATGAGAATCTTTGGATTCCTTAAAGGTTAATATGATTTGATCAAACAAGACCCACAGACGTTATAGCCTAGGCAGTCCAGTATCCACAACAGCTTCAGGATTGATGGCTGAGATGGACTAACCACACAGTACCCCCAATCAGCATTAAGCTAAGCTCAAATTGCCAAATATTGTTTATAAATCATTATTTTCATTTAATGGGTATTGATTTAATTGATTAATGGTCACAGTCAATTTCCATTAAAAATAAGAAGGATATGATATAGAGATCAATACTTTACATTGGTATGGATCTTGGTCTATTTGTACAAATTAAAGATCAATGTGTTACACTTATATATGTATTTCTGCTCTTATTTAAGGCATTGTATTTTGGAGCTCATTTAAAAATGTAATGTATAGTTAAGAAAGAGAGATTAATAGATAGTCATCTATAATAGTCAAACTATAATCATGTTACTTAGGTTTTCTAGATGTACATAGATTATTTTAGATGGATAGGTATTCTTCAACCCTTTCAAAGACCTACAGAATATGGCATTTAAAATGTTTCAAGAACTTAGACATTTCTCTACAGTGAGACTTGTCTGCTTTTGGCAATACCAATTACTTCAGAGAGGTTGATAGGCATTGAAGAAACTCATTATGGAATTTGCCTTCGATATGACAAGGCTAACCATTTGGGCAAGAAACTGTTCTTGTCTGGATTGGTTGATGGTATATTGTATGAACTGAACATGAAGGGCCCAAAGAAAAGTAACTTCTGAATGTTTCAAAAGATAGGATAGTTATTCAGGGTTCCTGACTCACAGAAGAAACTGCCAGACATTCTGCAGGACACAGAAGAAATCAACTGATGAACTTTGCCATTACAAAGCAGAACAGATCTTCAAATTTCCTGCTTCATGGAAAAGTAGGCTGGATATTATGGGTTTATAGGCTGAAGATGGATGTCCCAATGTTACAGAAGAACTTTGGGTACTGTCCAGGCAGCAAGATGTCTTTGTCAATTCTAGAGTTTTGGAAGTTGCTTACAATGTACTTCCTGTTACTTAGGAAATATTATATCCTTCTGGGGTCTTTGAAGAGTTGAAGACATAGTTATAGTTTTCCTTAGATATATTAAAGGATAAATTAGATATAATGCTTTAGACTCATAAAGATAGGATAGATGATAAAGTATTTCCTTTATTTTGCCAAATGTAATTGGACTAAATATTACAACTATAATTCTTGTTTGATACCTGAATTGTATATGTAATTTTACTATGTTAAAGTTAAAACCATCCTTTTTAATTAGACAAAAAAAGGGAAAAGATATGGGATGTCCTTCTGTATATGTGTTGTTTTATTGGTTGATAAATAAAGCTGTTTCATCTTATAACAGGGCAAAATAAAGGCATATGGGAAATCTGAACAGAGATACAGGGAGAGAGTAGGCGGAGTCAGGGAGATACCATGTAGCTGCCAAAAAAGACAGATGCCCTGGAACCTTTACTGGTAGGCCACAGCCTCGTGGTGATATATAGATTAATAGAAATGGGTTAATTTAAGATGTAAGAGTTAGTTAATAAGAAGCCTGAGTTAATGGGACAAACAGTGTTATAATTAATATACTTTCTATGTGATTATTCAGGTCTGAGGGGCCAGGAAACAAATGAGCATTCAGTCTCCCCTTACATTGGCCTTTTTTTGGTCTTTCATGATTCACCACTTTTCATGACTTATGATTAGTGAGTATTTAATATTTTCTCATAATTAATTGAGGTTATACATTTTGGGACAGAATATTGCAAATACTGCTGTAATCTCCTCTGTGAATATGAAGTTCTAATATTATTCTGAATTTGTGGACATCAAAGCATCTTCTTGCATGACTTTTGAAAGTTCTTCCCTTAACTGCATTTCAGTCCTTAATTGTATTTTAAAATGTGTATTGTAATTCCTCAAGCATGGCAATCATAGTAGCTGTACTGCTTGTGGGTATCATCTGCTTGAGGATATCACGATTTCATCTGCAACAAGTCAAATGAAAATGGAACTCTGCTGCAAGGCCCATCTCTAATGCACAGGACTGGGGAAAAGGAAGGCAGTTGGACCTGCCACTACCATGAAGAGAACTTGTGTTTTTTTGTTAAACATTACCTGTCTGGTCACGGGAGTCCTCTCCATCTGGATGAGTTTCCTTCATTGCAGCCAGGAATAAACATTATTGGACTTTTCTTGTAGAGAGAAAAAAGGGGATTATAGGTGGGATCCATACAGAGATGGAGGGTGCCAGTGGGCAATAATGTCTTGAGATGACCAGTGGCAATCTCAAGGTTTTGCCAATATGAAGAGGTCTTTGATGCTGTTTCCAGCAAAGCAAATGTTGGAGCCAGCAGAGCAGCTGTATGAGGAGAACTGAGGGTGGCTAAGGAGAACCTGTGTCTAGAGGCACCCAGTGCTCCACAAAATCTATGCATGCCCATTATTTTATTTCAAATTTACAATCAGACATGGTAGGTGGATTTTATATCATTGTTTGTATTATATTGATTACTCTAATTGCACATCAGGATGTCAACTAGACTAGCAAAGCATGCTGCTTTCCTAGGTAGATAGTGCTGATTCTCCCAGAATCTGTAAATGTTTGAGTCCCAAACCTATTCCTTACACCGAATAACACTTGTACAACACCACCTGTAGATGTAACTCACAAAACAATCCCACACCAGTTTGGAATTATGATTAATAAAAGGGTTATTTATTTAAGGGGAAAACTTACAGATCACTGTCCTAGACAACAGCCCTCTACACGACCAGGAACAGTCTCTTGAAGCAAAGCTGGAAGCGAGAGAGAGAAAGAGAGAGAGAGAGAGAGAGAGAGAGAGAGAGAGAGAGCAGGGTTACTGCTGCTTTTTAAAGCAAAAGAGACCATGCCCAAATGGGCTGGTATCTTAAAGACTATTGGCTAAAGGAATGGAAGGAGCTCCTGCAGCACCACCACCCTATTATTTTCACAAATCCATCACTCCTGTATCTGGGTGCCTAAAAATATATTTGAGGTCACTATATTTTGCTTCCTTTTCTTACCTGGCACATCTGCTGAGAGATTCAAATTCAAATTACTCTTTAATCTGCCAATTTCCCTTTCAATAATGGATCGATTTATACCACTAATAACTGGAAGGCCAACCTTTGTGATTAAATAGCTATATATTTTGTAAAAAAAAAAGCAAATTTATATACAGCTATATAATTCTAAACTTTGAGCCTGTCTATAAGTGAAAATCATTCTTTTTATCTCATTGGAAATAAAGACACTGTGTAATGCGTTAGATGTTGCCCTAAAGGAGACATGGTTGCTTTAGCCTAGAACAGGAATCAATTTCTGCATGCCTCCTTAGAAACATGAAAACCTCATCCAAGGACCACTGTGTCTCTCAAAGCCAGCGGGTTCCTGTTTCTGAGTGGGCTTAGCTCTGGTGTGACTTACAAGGACCATAAAGAACTTTCATAAATGACTTACAAGGGCCTGCTGTTTGAAAGATTAAAGGAAACACCCTGGAGTTCCAGTTTGATTCCTTAACGCCATCCTTCACTTCACACAAAAGACTCCATTGTTCACTCTGCTCAGTGCGGTGCAATTAAGATAAAGATGATAACAGCCATTTGTCACTGAAAATATGTCTTTATACATGTAAGTACACTTCTCACCCATGCAAGGAATTCATATGTAAGTTATTTATATTGTATGAAAAAGTTCAGTAAGATCACAATTCTGTGGGTGAACAAATTAAAGCCCAAGAAGCAAGGTAAATTCACCAAGGTTGCATAGTTTGTAAACTGACCAACCTGGCTTTGAAATAGTCCTGTTTGGTTCTAAAGATCTGGTCCATAGAGCAGATACAGAACAACATCAAGCACAGGTTTGAGAGAGAAAATTTCTTTTCTATAGATTAATGTCACCCTTCAGCAACAGGAAGCCATTACCAAGACCAAGCTCACGGTTCTTCCCCAGAGCTGCTGGAACCATCACCAACTCTAAAGTTTACATTTAGTCTACTGGAAACCAACTCAGCAGGAGTGTTTCAGAGCTTCAAACTTTAGACACATAGAGATCCCCAGGAGTGTGCAAACAACCTCACAGAGGGAATTCCTTCCAACTCTTCCCCAGCTGTAGCGTTTTGCATCACTCTAAAACAATTTTAAATATTTTACATGTACACATTTGTGTGTCTGATGTGTGTGTTTGTGTGTATATGTATGTGTGCTGTGTATCTGTGTGTATGACTGTCCATGTGGAATATCTGTTCATATGTCTCTGTGTGCTTTAAATGGCATGTCTGTTGTGTGTATCTGTATGTGTGTGTGCCATGTGTGTATTTCTATACAATTTTACCGAGAGTGAATATTCATACAACCACCCTCAACACAATCAGAACGTAGAATTGCTTTTTCAACATGGGTCACCCTCATCAAAACATCTGTATTCACAGTTTCCACTTTATCCTCAACTATATTAAAGATGAACTACATTGGCTGTACATATAAACCTAGTGGGTGATCAGATTAAAACTTAAGAAAAGAACTGCCCGGAGGCACAAAAGATGAACTGACTCTTAAGTTTTTTTGACTGGGTATCATCTGGGTTATGTTGTGATAACTTCTTGGACACATTCTGTTCTTGGCTTAGGAGGGACATTTCAGTATCTCTGTGCCTTTGACTCCAGAGGTCCCATTGCTTCCTTTGAAGAAGTCAATGATGTTTGTGAATGAGGTCACGTTTTAAGTCTAGTCAGTCAATGCCAGTGCACTGGATCATTCAAGGGGCCATCCCTTGCTCTGCCACACACCTCACTTAACTATGCCCACTCTCTCACCTTTTGGGAAATACCAACATTAAGGCTTATTTGAAAATAAAATGTCGAGGACACTAAGCGAGACCTACATAAATCTAATCTACATGGGAAGTAGAAAAAGACAAGATCTCATGAGTAAATTTGGCACATGGGGACTTTGGGGGAGGGTTGAAGGGGGAGGGGAGAGGCAGGGAGGGGAGCAGAGAAAAATGTAGAGCTCAATAAAAATCAATAAAAAAAAGAAAATAAGGTGTCTTACTGGGCAGTTGTTAAGGGATGACAGAATTTAGTTTCCCAGGGCACAAAGCTGTTTGTCACCAGACAGGAGAGACTCCTTCCTGTCACAGAGGCTTGATTTGTCAGGAAAGTCTGAAGGACGCTCTGTTTTACAGGATACTTATTCATCAGTAAATGGAGGTCATGGGGACACAAAGGGGCTCATGCATCTTCTGGCTAGTCATATGTAAGTGAAGCAAAGAAACACGAGAGGGAACGCAGAGAGCAGAGGGCTGCAGTGCGGAGTTCTCACTGATTTTCTCCAGCTATTAGGAGTCCAGAAAAACCCTGAGCTAAGGGCACAAAAACTTCCAATCTACAGTTTTACTAATTGGCATGAGGCCTTGGGCAAATCACAAGTTGTTTTCATATCTTAGAATTTTTTTTTATTGTTATTGTTGTTTTTACTGGATGCTATAGTTCTTGTCTGCCTACCTGTCTTACATGTTATTGAAATGAGAAATCAATGAATATTGATTAAAATCATACTACTGTATATGAGTGTAATTACAATTAATGAAAAAGAGGTCATGGATTTGGCAGAAAACAAGGAGAGGTGTATGTGAGGGTTTTGAGGGAGCAACCGAAAGGGAGAAATGCTGTAATTATATGTTAATCTCAAAAAAATTTACATGACCAACTGGTGCATATATATATATATGTATATGTATATACACATGTATATATATGTATATATACACGTATATATATATATATATTTGTGATTTTCATATCTTCATTTACTTGCACTCACAAAGCACCTGGTATACATATATAGTAAATATATGATATATGATTGTATGTATACTCAGCTGTCTATCAATCATCTCTTTGTTAGCATCATCCTCTATGGACATTTATAAGAGTTAATAAAATTATAATAGTGAATATTATTATTCATTAATATTACATGCTGGGCTAGAGCGATGCTCAGAATATACACTGCTCTTGCAGAAGACCCGAAGTTGGGTCCCAGCATCCATGTCAGGCAGCTCACAACCACCTAAAATGCCAGCTCCAGGGGAATCTGATGCCCTCTTCTGGCATCTGTGTGCAACTGCACTCATGAGTTGACCCACACACAGTCATGTCGGCATGTAGCCTTAAATTACTTTAAAAAGTAAAACAAATCTTTTAAAAAATGCATGTTGTAACTATTACTATTGCTGGTTTTTAATAAAAGTCAGATGACTTACATGATTTTTTTTCTACTTCTGACAACTCAGAAACCCAAATGCAATTATCAGCTGAAGTGAGTAGGCTGTGGCAACTGAAGGCACTTGGTCACATGAGCTGCTTTCCTCCAGAATGTGCAGGGCCAGTAATTCATAGAGAACTGAGGAAAAATGGCAGGGAGTCTGCAAACTTTATGGTACAAATCCTTCAGTTAATAGTCGATTACGTCTCGGTTTGCAGAAAAATGATCAATCCAAGTTAGTGGTGGGTCCCAGGTTCTGATAAACAAAGGGCCACAAGAGAGATCAGCCGGAACATAAAATACAGAAAAATCAATTCTAGTAGAGAAGAAGACAGCAAAGTAGTGGCATTTGTACCAGGCTTCCTAAATTGGTTGTCAACAGGTGGACACTCTCCCCTCAGGGAGCCCCTGGGGTCGGACCCTGATGATGAGAACACACACTATGTGACCCTGAGTCTCGCTTAGCCATGAAGGTGTTTGTGTCATGCTTCCCAGAATAAAGACCCTGGCTTCTATTTTGGAATGGATTATAATGGAATTAGTTTTCTTCCACTTGTTCACTAGATGAGGAAATAAATGTAGGGAGGGAGCCTACTCAAGGACATTTATAGTGCAGCTCTGAAGTATATAATATGATGTGAGTCCATCAAGATGCTAGGTCTCTCCAAATTTCTTGCTAAATTTTACTTCATCTCCTATGACATCAGCTCATTTGAATTTTGTGGAAAAGTGAAAGTTGCTGGGAGGAAACCCAGAGATTCTTGATGTGCGTGTTTCACAAGAGCCTGTCAGGAGGTTCTAAGAGAAGATTTGATGTCTTACATAAAACTGGAAGCGTTCTCTACCTCTTGGACTGTGCTAGAGAGCACAGCCACCAATATCAAAGGGAAAAAACATTAGAAACAATTGGATTCTTGTTTCAGTTCTGGATAAAAGTGTATTTGTTACTAGGAAAAACCACTCGAGTCTGGTTTTGCCACATGGGAGTTATAGTAAGTCAAAATTTCAAAATTGTTTGGTATGTAACAAGGTAATGCTTGGCTTTCTCTCCAACTATACATGTAGGAAATACTTTCTCAGAAATAAACTAATTTCTACTCTCAAGAGTGAAGACAAATAAATATAGCCCTAGCGAAGCTCCAATGTTTTCCTTAAAATTCTATGCGTCTACTCTTTTTGTTGGTTGGACTCTGCCCTACTTTGACTTTGTTGCTGTGACAAATGCCATGAGCCAAAGGGGAAGAAATGGGTTATTTCATCTCACACTTGCAGAAGTCAGGTCAGGACGTCAAGGCTAAAAATGGAGCATGATCTCCAACCATGAATCTCCCGCCAAGGAAAGACCAGTAACCATGGCAGAGTGCTCCTTGATGGCTCGTTCACTGGTTCACACTTAATTAGCTTTCTTATACAGCTCAAGGGCACCTGCCTAGGGATTAGACCTGTCCATGGTGGGCTCAGTCATCCCATGTCAATCAATATTCACCACAATCCCTCACAGACACACTCATAAATGAACCAAATGAGACAAGTGTTCAATTGTTACTCTCTTTTCAGAGGATTATAGGCTGAGTGGAGTTGTTAGTTACAGCTGAGTAGGAAGGACCCTGAGCGCTGCAATGTGGGAAATGTTCTCAGCACTCATCACCCAGTTCTTTCAAATTAAGGGATCAGCTTGAAACACAGGGAACAGATAAGAGCCTAAGCACATCACTGTTAGAGGCTGAAGAGAGGCTCAAGGTCTTTTCACAGATTTATGTGTACAATTTCAGTACTCCATAGACTGGGAAAATACACAAAATTAGCATAAGCTTCTGAGATAAACATATCTCATCCAATCCATCTTTGGCTGTGTACTCCCTGGCATACTCCTCAAACACTCAAAGCTACTCTTCATTTTTCTGGAAGAAATTAGGGTTTTGTAGACGTGGAAGGTGCTGAATTTCTACTAGATTCAAGTCTTCCCAAAGATTTGAACACTAACTAGGTTAGGCACTTCTGTCACAATCTATAGACTCATTGCCAAGGTCAAATTCAAAGAAATGTACATTTCTATTCCTCAGGTGGTCTATCAGCAAGGCGAGGCATGCGACCTGGCTTTTGCCTGCGTAGTGCACTGAAACCAAGGGTTTCACTTTTGCCAACTTGAATGAAGTGGACTCTGAGGGCTGATGTAAAATACACATTGCAGAGACTTAAAACACGTTGGAGTGGTATGTGGTACCCAGGAGGACACCATTAAGATTGTCTCCCTGGCCTCTATCACCAGAGAAAATTGAGTTTGCAAGAATTTCCTTCTGTTCTCCATCTCCATTTATTCAAACTCTTTCCTGCCACCTTTGATCCGTTCTGTGTATTGTCTTCCTTGAAATCACAGTAGAAACTAGACTGGAGAAAATATATTGAAGTGCTGCTGTTATTAACTTGTTTTATTGTAACTTCCTCAAAATAGCAAGATCATCAGAAAAGGAAAATGAGTCACATATGAGACAATACAGAGACCCTGGGAGAAGTGATTGAAGTGTATACAGGGTAAAGAAATAAAGCCATCCTGATGAGGGATGCCTCTAGACTTGGGACGTGATAGATGGAAATACACCCATCGTGATCACAGGGTGCCCACGAGAATACCAACAGCACTGGGGAAGTGTGTGATACCTTCACTCACATCTGCAAGGTGCGGCGTTCTGTCCTAATCAGGCTGGTGAAAATTTGAGACATGGCTTCAAGATAATGTGGGTGTTAACTCAGGATACACAAAGCATAGGGACCACTGATCCCAACTCTACTTTTTCCTGTTACTCCCTCATCTGCTAATTATCTTTTACTAGCACTGATGTCTGAATTTCCAGGATTATCTCTACCATTTATTTTAAGTGAATTTAACACAGTAATATGAAACCCCGTTAAGCATACATTTCATTGTTTGTCCAATGCTGCACCCCCTTACCTCACCTAGGTGCTCACTGTCACCAGTGAGTGCTCAAAGACTCACAACAGTGCAAAGGTTTCTCACAGAGGCAGCCTCCCCCCAACTTCCCATGGCTTGTGTGCATCATAGAAAGGTGTGCATTTATTGTATTTCCATCTGTCATGTCCCAAGTCTAGAGGCATCCCTCATCAGAATGGTCTTTTCTCTTTTACTTTGCTCAGGGCAGCATAGTTTATCCCCACGATGCATTCAGCACAACTGTAATTTATTCCTATGACCCCACCCCTTCTGATCTCCCACATCTCAGATTCTGCTCCCAAGTTTTTACTTTCTTTTATCTTCCTTTTACAAGTGAGACCAAGCAGTATTATGTTTTGGTGTGTCGCCACTTTGTAGGACGCCATCTGCATATCATTGAGAGCGGGCGTTTCTTTTGCAAAGGCTGAATATCTGAGCATATGCTATGTACACTTTTATCTATTTGTTTATTGACACATAGGTTTTTTCCCATACCTTCACTGATGTGAATTATGCTTCAATAAACACATGGGTAAAAGCAACTTATCATCCATATTTCAATTTATTTGGATATAGTCAGAAGAGGGATTGCTAAATCAAATCATATTGTTTTAGTTTCTCATGAAATGCCCATAATTCTTCCATAGTCACTGTATAATACAAATCCGTATCACTGTAGTGTATGAGTTCTATTTTCTCTATATACTTGGAAGTTGCGATTTTCTTTTCTTACATTTTCCCCTTCCGTATGTTTGTAAACTAGAGTGTGATACTTCCTGATTTTTTTCCTCAAAATTATTTTACCTAATGCTATCTTTTTTGGATCCATATCAATTTTAAGGTTTTTATTCTATAGATCTAAACATGTTCTACAAGGGCTTTAAAAAGAACTGGATTTTATCTTACATACAGATTGGTTTTTAAAAGTGTAATATTTTAAAAACATAATCTTTCACAATGCAGAAACATGAAATGTTTCTAAATTTACTCATGTTTTTTTCAGCAGTGTTTTATGGCACACGAGGTAGCAAGAGGATCATACAGATTGTTATAACCTGTGATTTTTGAGTTTCTGTAATTCAGCTCAAACTCTATATGGTAGGTGATGCCCAAGCTTCCTATGTTACCTATTTTACAAAGCACATTGCCATCACTCAGACATCTACAAATATCGCCTGTCTACTATGCTAACCTTTTGTATGCCTTATGGCTTACAAGGCTTCACGTGATAATTTCCTATGAGCAGTTAATTCCAGCAAACATTTTATGTTCCTATTTAAAGGCATTTGTCTTCAAGTAGTCTCATGTTCTGTATGTTTTATACTAAACTTCTACTCCTGAATTTGTATTTTAGGGCTTAAAATAAAGTGTTAATAAGGTGCTTTTACACACACACACACACACACATATGTATGTATGTATAATACATACACATATATATTACATATACAAGGGATGGAAAAGAGAATATCAAGCATTGAAGATACAATAGAGGAAATAGACTCATTAGTCAAAGAAAACGTTAAACCTACAAAGTCTTAACACAAACTATCCAGGATATACGGGATACCGTGAAAAGACCAAATTTAAGAATAATGGGGATAGAAGAAGTTCAACTCCAAAGCACAAAAAATATAAGCAACAAAATCATAGAAGAAAACTTTCTAAGTCTAAAAAAAAGAATACCAAATAGAGTTGACCAAAAATAAGTCTTCTAGCCAGATAATAATCAAAACTATAACATACAGAATAAAGAAAGACTATTAAGCTCTGCAAAGGATAAAGGACAAGTAACACAAAAGGCAGACCTATCAAAATGACACCTGACTTCTCAATGGAAACAATGAAAGGCAGAAGATCATGGTTAAGCATTATGCAGACATTAAGAGACCACGAATGCCAAACTAGGCTACTATATCCAGCAAAACTTTCAATCACCATAGATAGACAAAAGAAGATATTCCACAACAGAACCCGATTTAACTAATACTTAGCCACAAACCCAGCCCTACATAAAGTACTAGAAGGAAAACTCCAATCCAAGGAAGTTGGCTATATCAAAAAACATAGACAATTGATGATCTCACAGCAGCAAATCAAAAAGAAGGGAAAACCACAAAAATTAACATCACCAACAATGAATACTAAATTAACAGGAGATAGCAATCACCGGTTATTAATACCCCTTAATATAAATGGACTCAATTCATCTATAAAAGGACACAGGCTAACAGATTGGATACAAAAACAGAATCTATCCTTCTTCTGCATAGGAGAAACACACCTCAACCTCAAAGACAGACATCACCTCAGAATAAAGGGTTGGGAAAATTTTTTCCAATAAATTAACCTAAGAAACAAGCTGGGGAATTATCCTAATATCTAACAAAACAGACTTCAAACTAAAATTAATCAAAAGAGACAAAGAATTACACTTCATACTTGTCACAGGAAAATCAAGAGAAAATCTCAATACCGAACATATACGCCCCAAATACAAGAGCACCCTCATATGTAAAAGAAACACTTCTAAAGCTTAAGTCATACATTAAACCCAGACACTAACAGTGGGAGACATCAACAACCCACTGTCACCAAAGGACAGGTCTACCAGACAGAAACTTAACAGAGAAATAAGGGAACTAACAGATGTTATGACTCAAATGGACTTAACAGAAATCTATAGAACATTCCATCCAAACATAAAAGAATATACCTTCTTCTCAGCGCCTCATGGAACCTTCTCAAAACCTGACCACATACTAGGTAACAAAGCTAACCTTAAGAGATAAAAAAATAAATTGGAATAACTCCATGTATCTTATCAGATCACCGTGGCTTAAAATTAGAACTCAACAGTAACACTAATTTCAGAAAACCCCCAAACTCATGGAAATTAAATAATGCTCACCTGAATAACCAATGGGTCAATAAAGAAATAAAGGAAGAAATTAAAATTCAACAAAAATGACCACACAACATACCCAAATTTATAGAACACAATGAAAGCAGTGCTAAGAGGAAAGTTCCTAGCAGCAATGACAACATAAAGAAGCTGGAAAAATCCCATACTAGTGAGTTAACAGAACATCTGAAAACTCAAGAACAAAAAGAGAAGCTTGTCCAGGAGGATTAGATGACAGAAAGTAATCAAATTGAGAGCTGACATAAATAAAATAGAAACAAAAAAATTACAAAGAATCAATGAGACAAAGAGTTGGTTCTTGGAGAGAATCAACAAACTAGATAAACCTTTGTCCAAACTAATAAAAAGGCAGAGAGAGAGAGAGAGAGAGAGAGAGAGAGAGAGAGAGAGAGAATCCAAATTAACAAAATCAGAAATAAAAGGGGAACATAACAACAGACATAGAGGAAATCCAGAAATCAGAGAATCGAAAACCTTGGAAAAGGTAAGGAAATGCACAATTTTCTGGATAAATACACTTATGAAAATTAAATCAAGACCAGATAAACAAATTAAATAACCTATAACTGCTAAAAAAATAGAAAAAGTTATTAAAGTGTCCAAATAATAAAAAAAGCCAATGACCAGATGGTTTCAGTGCAGAATTCTAGAAGATTTTCAAAGAACTAATACTCCTCAAATTGTTCCACACAATAGAAACAGAAGGAACATTGCCAAGCCCTTTTTATGAGACTACAATCACCCTGAAATCCAAACCACACACATTGCTAAGAAAAAGAATTACAGACCAATCTCACTCATGAATATGGATGCAAAAATACTCAAAAAAATACTGGCAAACAAAATCCAAGAACACATCAGAAAAATCATTCACCATGACCAAGTAGGCTTCATTCCAGAGATGCAGGTATGGTTCAACATACATAAGAAAAATCTGTCAATGTAATCAACCATATAAACAAACTGGAAAAAAAAACACACATGATCATCTCATTAGATGCTGAAAAAGCCTTCAACAAATACAACA
The DNA here is from genome assembly GCF_018167655.1 of Microtus oregoni. Lineage (NCBI taxonomy): Eukaryota > Metazoa > Chordata > Mammalia > Rodentia > Cricetidae > Microtus > Microtus oregoni. The sequence goes on from NW_024543059.1 coordinate 40,026,475, forward strand.
CCATTTCAGGATAAAGGTCTTGGAGAGAGCAGGGATACAAGGAACATACCTAAACAAAATAAATGCAATATACAGCAAGCCAAAAGACAACATCAAACTAAATAGAGAGAAATTCAAAGCGATCCCACTAAGATCAGGAACAAAACAAGGTTGTCCACTCTCTCCATATATATTCAATATAGTACTTGAGGTTCTAGCTAGAGCAATAAGACAACAAAAGGAGAAGGAGACCAAGGGGATACAAATAGAAAAAGATGTCAAACTCTCCCTCATTGCTGAATATATGATAGTTTATGCAAATTACCCCCAAAATTCTGCCAACGAACTTCTATAACTCATGAACACATTCAGTAATGTGGCAAGATACAAGATTTAACTTAAAAAAATCAGTAGCCCTCCTTACACAGATGATAAATGGGCTGAGAAAGATATCAGAAAAACAACACCCTTAACAACAGCCACAAATAGCATAAAATGTTTGGAGTAACTCTAACCAAACAAGTGAATGACCTGTATGACAAGAAGTTTAAATCTTTGAAGAAAGAAATTGAAGATATTAAAAAGTGGAAAGATCGGGCGGTGGTGGTGCACGCCTTTAATCCCAGCACTTGGGAGGCAGAAGCAGGTGGATCTCTGTGAGTTCGAGGCCAGCCTGCTCTAGAAGAGCTAGTTCCAGGACAGGAACCAAAAAAAAGCTACAGAGAAACCCTGTCTCGAAAAAACATGAAAAAAAAAGTAGATATTTTGCCGGGCGGTGGTGGTGCACGCCTTTAATCCCAGCACTCGGGAGGCAGAGGCAGGCGGATCTCTGTGAGTTCGAGACCAGCAGGCTCCAAAACCACAGAGAAACGCTGTCTCGAAAAACCAAAAAAAAAAAAAAAAAAAAAGCAGAAAGATTTCCCATGCTTTTGGGTAGGTAGAATTAACATAGTAAAAATGGCAATCTTACCAAAAGCAGTCTACAGATTCAATGCAATCCCCATCAAATCCTATCGAAATTCTTCACAGATCTCAAAAGAACAATACTCAACTTCATATGGAAAAGCAAAAAATAAAAATGAAACAAAACAACAATCACAAAAACAGCATAGCCCAAACAACCTGCACAATAAAGGAACTTTTGGAGGAAATTGAAGTCACAATTTCTGACTTCAAACTCTACTACAGAGCTACAGTATTGAAAACAGCCTGATATTCGCATAAAAACATACAGGAAGACCAATGGAACTGAATCGATGGCCTAATATCAACCCACACACCTACGAACACCTGATTTTTGACAAAGAAGCAAAAAATATAAACTGGAAAAAAGAAAGCATGTTTAACAAATGATACTGACATAACTGGATATCAACATGTACAAGAAGGAAAATAGATCTGTATCTATCACCATGCACAAAACTCAAGTCCAAAAGGATCAAAGGCCTCGACATAAAACCAACCACACTGAACCTCACAGAAGAGAAAGTGGGAAGTACAGTTGAACACATTGGCACAGGAGACCATTTCCTAAATATAACCCCAGTAGTACAGACACTCAGAACAACAATTACTAAATAGGACCTCCCGATACTGAGAAGCTTTTGTAAAGCAAAGGACATAGTCAACAAGACAAAATGGCAGCTTACAGAATTGGAAAATATCTTCACCAACCTTACATTGGACAGAGGACTGTTCTCCAAAATATACAAAGAACTCAAGAAATTGATCATCAAAAGATTAAATAATCCATTAAATAAATGGGGTTTAGACCTCAACAGAGAACTCTCAATAGATGATTCTAAAATGGCTCAGAGACACTTAATAAGATGCTCAATATCCTTAGCTATTAGAGAAATGCAAATCAAAACAATTATAAGATTCCATCTTACACTTGTCATAATGACCAAGATCAAAAACACTGATGACAACTTATACAGGAGAGGATATGGGGTAAAGGAAACACTCCTCCATTGCTAGTGGGAGTGCAGACTGGTACAGCTGCTTCTCATTTTAGTTTGGTAATTTCTCAGAAAATTAGGAAATAACCCACCTCAAGACCCAGCAACACCACTTTTGGGTATATACCCCAAAGGATGCCCATTCATACCACAAGGACCTGTGCTCACCTGTGTTCTTAGCAGCACTGTTTGTAATATCTAGAACCTGGAAACAACCTAAATGCCCCTTCACCAAAGAATGGATAAGGAAAATGCAATACATTTACATAATGGGGTACTACAGCAGAAAAAAATAAGGTCATCTTGAAATTTTTGTAAGCAAATGGATGAATCTAGAAAACATCATATTGAATGAGGTAACCCAACCCAGAAAGATTATTTTAAAAAAGCCTACAAATCACAATCCCCGAGAACCTAGACAACAAAGAGGACTCTAAGAGAGACATACATGGATCTAATCTACATGGGAAGTAGAAAAAGACAAGATCTCCTGAGTAAATTAGGACCATGGGGATTGTGGGAAAGGGCAGAAGGGAAGGGGGAGGAATAAAGGGAATGAAAAAAATATAGCTCAATAAAACAATTAAAAAAGAAAAGGGAGATGCATTTGATGGGAGTTAGAGAGAGGGGTGTCAAATGACTATGATTAAAATACATTGTATGTATTTATGAACTTCTCAAACTATAGTACAAATATTATATCAAATTCAAAAATAACCTAGGTTCTTTTTTATGACAATGAGGCATATCTGCTTCTGGCAGCATCAATTACTTCAGAGTGGTTGATGGGCATTGAATAAATTTGCTATGGAATTTGCCAAAAGACGTAACTAATAATATTTGCCAAATGACATGTCTGTACCATGACCCAGGACCAGGACCAGGACCAGGACTACTGAAAGGAGAAAGTGCATGGAGTAGAATCAGTCACCTGCCTGCTCCCTTACTACAGAATCAATGTGCCCACCACCTGTGACTATAGAAGCTATGTGCTCACCCATTCTGACTGAAGAAACCCTGTGCCCACGTGACCCTGACTGTGGGGGCTTTGACAGCCTGCCTGATTGTGGAAGCCATGTGTCCACCTGCCCACTGCCCCCTGACTGTGGAAGCCATGTGTCCACCTGCCCACTTCCCCCTGACTGTGGAAGCCATGTGTCCACCTGCCCACTTCCCCCTGACTGTGGAAGCCATGTGTCCACCTGTCCACTGCCCCCTGACTGTGGAAGCTATGTGTCCAACCTGACCCCTGACTGTGGAAGCCATGTGTCCACTGCCCCCTGACTGTGGAAGCCATGTATCCACCTGTCCACTGACTATGGTAGCCATGTGTCCAACCCGACCCGTCTTCAGAGATGATGTGCTCACTGACTCACGCTATTGCCATCAGACCTTCCCTGTTGTGATACCCTGTAGCCTCAACTTCTGAGCCAAGCTAATCCCTTCTTTATGTGGCATTATGTATTTTGTCACTGCAATGGAAGAAGTAAGCAATTCACTTCACAGTGTCACACAGCTGGCAGGGAGAAGAGCAAGGTTTTAATCTATGGCCCTGAATAGACTCACACAATACACCATGCTGCCACCCTAATTCAACACCTATTTCCGAGTCATGCTGACTCCCCTTATCAGCAATGGATCCTCTACATGGATCAATTACTTTAGAGAGCTCTTACAGAGCAGAGGACAAGGGAACATTAATCAGTGCTGTGATATTCATTTCTTAGCCCCAGGGCTGCATCTTGTCCCTTCCAGAGGAGACCACATGCTCTGCTTTATGAAGGTATTCCCCCGAGACTGGCTGAAACCCTCCCAGTCCCGATGTACTGTACTTACTGAAGAACCAGTGAGGAGAGCTGCCCCGCTGACTGCTTGTGTAAACAGTTCAGTTCTGCATCCCTGTCTCCTCTTTCTTACTCCAGCAGCTGCGTAGAGAATTTGCAACATTTACCACAAGGACATTTGGCTAAAGAAACCTAAAATATTTCATATCGTGTTCTTTATAGACACTCGCCTATCCGTTGTACAATAGAAAATGTTAAATGTAGGGGAAGATTGTTGTGAATTCAATCAACTTATCAACCAGAACCCTAAAAACACATCAACCTCAGACAGCCTGACAATATCATTCTAAAACTAGTGACCTAATGTATCCAAAATGAAAATCAGAAAGGATGTATTGTTGCGCCTCACGATTTTGGAGTGTTAGCTTGCTTCTAGTTTACCACCTGTGCAAACTCACTTAACTTACTAAACACCATCGGTAGTGGACACTCTTTCATCCCATATTAGCCGAACAAGCCTACTTTTACTTTTTTCCTGCCCCCCCACCCAAAAATGAGAATTTCAAGGTAGATAGTCTGGGAGGTGACGTAGTAGCTATGGCAAGGACACTGCACTTCATTCACACTTTGAGAGTCAGGCCACTGCTATGAGCAGCATCTGTGGCTGATGAAGTTATTACATATTAGATTCCTAACTTTAGGGAATGAGGTAAGATAGACTGCCAAGACAGCTTGCATTCAGAATAAAGTTCATTCATCACAGAAGGATTGAATAGGTGCTATTTTTGCAGAAACATTAAAAACATCTCTGGGGGATGGCCTGTGATCTCCCTTCCAAGGTTATAGAGGTGATGGAGGTCACAGCTGATCTCAGGAGATATCCCCTTCATCCAGAGTGTGACCTGAGTTGAAAGCAGCCTGTCTTTGTACCTCACTCATGTCTAAGAGTGGACCAGCAGTGGGATGCTGCCCACTCACAAGGGAGCCTTTGCCTGGCTACAAATAGCCATCCAGTGAAGAGCAGGACCAGGGGTGGGGTCAGGACCTTCTTTGGAATTAGCTGTGTGTTCCACTCCTACAGCTACTGGTCTTCCACATTAACAATTGACTAAATTGCCCTTTTCATATGGATCTGGTAAGGGAATGCTTTTAGGAGACCTTTTACAAGGCATGAATTGAACTTCCTCACTAGAAATCACAGCAGAGCAAACAGGTCTACAAAGATGTAAGCTGGAGAAGGTTCCAGAAACATGAAAAAATCCCGAAGTTCAAAGACTCTTCTCTCAAGTCGCAAAGAAGTCATGGTAACGGAAAAATAATTTTCACAAAATTAAAAAGGCAAATATTTTCACAGAGAAAATAAGCATAAAATATTAGATACACTTAGCAAGGCACAGAATTTTTCTTCTTAATTTTGTGATAAGTTTTCTTCTAAAATTGCATTGTATAAAGAAATTCTGAAATCCAACTAACAACACCCTAGTTATTATCTGGATATTGGGGGATCCTTCATTTTCAAAATATAAAAACTGATCCATGTTATATTAATAAATATATACTACTCCCTTTTTATTTTTTACTTTTTCACATAATATAAATTTCTTTAATGAGAATAAAGGTTTTCAACTGTGGAATAAAGATCTCCTTTCTCAAGTTACCCATCATTTCATATTTACTGATAAAAGTCTATAACTATGTTCAGTATAATACCACAAATACCATTTCTCTCAGAACTGTATAATCTTTAAGGTATGAAGCAGGCAGATAGATTATTCTATTCTATAATGGTTTTTCTTCAACAATGTAATAATCAGGAGTGGGGCAATGTACTCTTGGGATGAAAGAAGGGAAAGCGCAATAACTCAGTTTCACTTTTTCTCATGGCTTTCCCCCAGCAACAGACAGTAAAGCTCTTTTCTGTTGTTCCATTTTGTCCCCAGCCATGCATTTCCATTGGCCTGGAAAGTAGGCCATTTCCTCTCCCCAGTGCAGTTATTCACCATACAGACAGAGACCCAACCCCTGCTATTGTGAGGGCATGGTCACCTTTAGACCATGGAGAAATGAGGAAGAAAGGAAATCATGAGATGGATACACTATACTTAAGTAACGCCCCAGACTCCTGGGACCCGTTATCTGCCAGACATGGAAGAGCTCCCTAGACCCTACCTGACAGCAATGATGCCAAGCAACGGCACTCTATTCGGGGCTGCGTTTTAGTTCTTTACCTGGTGGAGGGAAAAGGAACCTGGCTGCTTGCCAGCATCATTTGTAAACTTAATTGTCTCCTTAGCAGTCAGAAAACCCCAAAATGAGAAACAAAAAAGGTTGCTGAATCCTATGATGAATTAAATGCACACAAGACCCAAACAGAAAGACTTTACTACATAGTAGCAAGAGAGGGTTTAAGGGAATGAGGAGCAAACACTCCACATGCCCCAAATAACAGCAGTGGTATATGGCATCATGTGGGACAACCCCATGCTTGAAGCGCCCACCTCAGGGGATGATTGGCTATTGTATTTCATTTCACAGCAAGGTCTGTGGACCTGACAAGCCGGATGAGTTAAAGCAAGCTCTGAGATAACGCTCAGCTTCTTCCTCTGACTCTTCTCGTTTGGGGAGCTGCAGAGAGACAGCTTCTGAGCAGTGGTCATAGCCCTTGATTAACAGTGTGGCTTTCTTCTATTGTGGGTATTAGATGATTTTTTTTTCTCCTTAGGATATTCAAGTTAAAAATACTGTTAGTATTTTAAGAAAAGCATTTAGGATCATGTTCTTGCATCTCTAGATGTTGAAGCATATTAGAAGCTAGGTGATCAAAAGTGTAAATAGAAGAGTAAAAAAGTACATGATACACGTTTATGTGCATATACACACACTTATCAAATTGTGACTTTTGTATACTGCTTGGGGAAGCTAGGAAAATTAGTTACATTTTTAGTCAGGGTTCTGTTGCTGTGAAGAGACACCATAGCCAAAGCAAATCTTATTTTAAAAGAAGGATTTAGTTTGGGGCTTGTTCAGATTTTTAGAGAGTTAGTTCATTAAGTACGTTATCATCGTGGTGGGGAGCATGGTGGCAGGCACACTGATGGGGCCATAGCTGAGAGTTTTACATTCTAAACCACAGGCAGATGAGCAGAGAGAGAGAGGACCCCTGGGCATAGCATGTGGGTTTTTGAAACCTCAGATCCGACCCCTGATGACACACCTCCTCCAACAAGGACACACCTCCTAATCCTTCCAAATAGTTCACCAATTGTGGACCAAGCACCCAAGTCTCAGTGTCTATGTAACCCATGCTCACTCAAGTCACCACATACACTGAGAAAAAAAAAGTCTTTAGTAAGGAAACACAGTAAAAATCTCCAATGTTTTAAAGTAGTAATTCTCAAATTGAAGTTCCTGGAACTTCAGAGGTGTATGGGACTTGTGTGTGGGCTCAAGATGAAACAGTGGTGGTAACGCTGTCCCAGGCAGAGCAGAGAGGGCTACATGTCCACCATCACTCAGGGTCCTCGCCCATGTCACTCCCCAGTGCTTAGAGCACCCGAGACTGTTCAGTATCAACTAATGGAATAATTTACCTTGCTTCATATTGATGTCTAGTAAGTCATATTTATATCAGGTATGATCAAATGGAAATAGACAGAAAAGATTCTACTCCACATGAAGTGCAGGGATGGTTTTGAGGGAAACTCCCTTGAGATTTAACTGAAACTGCAATTAGCTGATGCAATTTTCCATGAAAACACCACTTTTACTGGAAAGAGCAGATAACAGAGCTATTAAACACTAAATAAATCTGGGAAGGCTCAAAGGATGATCCATCTCATGTTTTGCTAGTTTCATATTTTGAAATTTGAATTAGAAATTGAATTAGAATTAGAAATTTGGAAAACCCACACCTACTACCTGAGCCCAATGGTGCCCAAGTATTAAATATTAAAATTAATTATTTAAATAAATTTATGTTAAATTATTACACAGTAAAGGTTTTTGAGATCAAGGATAACAAGAGTCAACCAGGTTTTTGCCATTATAAAACTAAGTGTGCTGAAAACTGGGAGACTGTGGGAGATGTCGTGTTCAACACTCCCAGAGTAAATGCCTCCTTATTACTCATGAAGCACACATAGAAAAGATCTACCAGAAAGATGACTGGACTTTAATGTAATGAAAATGGAGAGTTGATTTATTTGGTTTCTGATTCATATAGCAATTAGTTTTAGGGAACTGGCTTGCTGAGTTTGATGATAACATCAAAGAAGAATATCCAATTATTTTCCACAAGGAAATGAACATACTCCACATTTTCTTGAGTATTATATTTGTGATACCAAGTATGTTCCATATATTTGATCAAAACTTTCCAGTGTGACAGGTTGAATGAAGAAGCATCCTGAAAGCCTCCTATGACTAATATATAAGCTGATTTGAAAATATATGATATTGCTGCAATTCCCCATTTCAAAAGATATGAGTTATGTCCTAAAACATATTCATCAATGTGGTGTTACTATTTAATAATGATTTTAAGTAATTTGGCAATAAACATTTTCAGTGCCTGTAATTTTCTTCCAACATAATATTTTTATTAATTATTTGAGAATTTCATAAAATGCATCCCAATCACACTCCCTTCTATTTCCTCCTAGATCTGTCATCCTCTGACCCTTCTGTCCTCCCCTCACAGAAGAAAAATATATTAATCTCTCAGAATCCTTTTCAAGGTATAATCCAGATTAACAAATGCCATCTTAAGTGCTTAATTGCTTTTCAAAGTATAAAGGGACTCAGATAACAATTTCCTGGAGAATATTTTTGCAAAATAGTCAATATTTAGCAATGTAACCGTAATACTCATGACAACGCCAGTAATTGTTTGGCCTCTCTCTGTATGTTCAATTCACAGCAGACAAGCAAATAGAAAATTAGTTTTCTCCAAGGGAGGCTCGTTTGAAAGACAAACTACTCTTCTTTCTATTTTCAAAAAAAAACTTTTTCATTTTACATATCAATCCCAGTTCCCACTCCCTCCTCTCCTCCCATTCCTTCCACTTTCCTCCCCACACCCCAGACACTCCTCGGAAAGGGTAAGGCACATTGCTTTGAGGAAGGACCAAGACCCTCCCTACTTTATCTAGGCTGAGCAATGCATTCCTCCAAAGAGAATGGGTTCTAAAAAGCCAGTACTGTTGGACTAGAAGTCCAAACATCAGGGAGGAGTTGCTCCAGACACCACTCACGTAACCATAATTGATGCAAAAGCAAAAGGATTTTTATTCTGTCATGACAGGGGCCTTTAGGTTCAGGATATGAAGGACATCCGATAGCTGTTACAGCCCATCTTTTAAAGCAAAAAGCCATAGACACAAGGGGGGGGGGCCTGTAAGTTGTTTTCCAACTTATTGGATTGGCTTATTCAAAGGGTTACTAGCAGTGATTGGTCTATTCCAGGGCAGGAGAATAGCTGCAAGATAAGGGAAACATCTGTGGGCCATCCTGACCTTGGTTCAAGTGACTAAATCAATACATCAGGAACTGAGTCAACATCTGTGGGTTGTCTTTGCCTCAATTCCCAGAACGGAGTTATGTTTGAAGATTATTCACAAGGACACAGGAGGATAAGCAGTCCAGCATGTGTGTGTGTGTGTGTGTGTGGGGGGGGGGGCTACTGTTCCTTTTGTGAACTGCTGACATTCTAAGTTTGGCACATGTGCCGACCACAGATATCCTGTTCTCCTAAGCAAGCGGGATGTTCTCATGAGAGAAGGCCAGCTGCAGGTCCTGTGGGGTAGAACTCTCCGCTCCTTATGTCTGCCTGCAAACCACCATGCTTCCCACCACGATGATAACGGACTAAACTTCTAAAACTGTGAGTGAGCCCCCTCAATTAAATGCTTTCCTTCTGCACATTGCTGTGGTCATGGTGTCTTTTCACAGCCATAGAAACCTAAGTCAGAAGTTGGTAACAGGCACTAGGATATTGCTGTGATAGGCCTGACCCTGCATTTCTTTGGAGGAATATGGACTTCAGACTTCAGGACTTTGCATTAAAAAAGCAGTTGAAAGCATTAAGTGAGGCTTACCGGGCCATACCAGCAGGAGCAAGGAAGACAGTGGTGCTGAGGGTGATGTAAACTGTGGGGGCCTGACTCAAGAGGTTTCAGAGGAGAAGAATGTTAACAATAAGAAAAGCTGTAAAAATCTATAGCGTAGTAGGTAAAGTAGTCAGCACTTTTAAATATTATGTAGAGATGTTTAGTAAAAGTATATGTTACCATGGTCTGTGGGAAAGCAGAACACAACTCTGGACAAGCAATTACCCTGGGTCTGTGCTGGACTGCGGGGCTGCAGGGTGTTTATCTCCTGCATAAGAAGCCTACCCTTCTCCTGCCCTTGCCCTCTCTCCATGCACAGACACATTTAGTTGTGTCGGTTCAGGTTTGCACTGATTGCTCACTCTGTTGTGCCCTAGCAGTTGATTCAAGGCATCATAATTCCGGATTCAGAATCTCATCCGGTATTGAAAACTGTACAGAAACACATGTGTACAAAGAGAATTAGTCATAAAAGAAAGTGAAAATAGGGTATGTTATTTTAGTGTGGTGGCATTCCTGATGAGTTATCAAAATATATTTTTATCCATCCAAGCATTTTTGTGTCATTGTCATTGAGGATAGAGCAGAAAGCAAAATGCAATACTAAATGATCCTGACCCTAGATGGACCACTGAAACCTGAATGGAAGTTGTGGACTTCTATCTTTGCCAGGCTGTCACAAAGTGCCCCAATCGCAAAGCAAAGACAAGGCTCATTTTTCCTTGTGGTGTTTGGGATGTGGAGACCCCTGTCTCCACCTCTCTGTCATAAGACTTTATCTACTTTAGCTGAAAATTATGAGGGAAGGCATAGCAGAACACCGGGACTTTCCCCAAAACCTCCCAGTGTGGTAAGGTCACTCTGGTGATAGTGTCAGCACAAGTGACCTGGCAAGCACTAATCAAGTATCTCTACCTTTCACATAAGGTCATAGAAGCTGAAGCAGGGTGGTGAGCCAGACCTCCCATGCTCCGTAAGTGTTGATGAACGGCAGCAACAAAAGGTGCACTTCCATTCCTGCCATGAGCATTCAAGGGTCCAAATAACGGACACCATTGAAATAAGACTAAAACTCTCATAAAATAATAACAAGAAATACAGGTTTTAGAGGGGAATCGTGCACATTGATAACCAAAAACCTCACTCGGAATGAATAAAGGCAATCAAGAAACCCAGCGTCAAGACGTCAGAATTATTTAACACTTTACAGCAACCACTGTTTGAAAACACTTTAATAAAAATTAAACACACATTTGAGGTAAATAAAAAGGGGGGGGGCTTCAATAACTATAATAAAACCCCAAAGTCTTATAAAAGAATTAGAGAGAATGTGGAAGATACTTTAAAAGACTAAATGAAATATTACAGGTGAAAACTATAATCACCAAATCAAACTACAATGGATATTTTCAGTAGCAGGATAGGAAAGACAGATGATGGATAAATACAATAAAATTACTCAGTCTAAACAACAGGGACTTAACTAATAACATCAGGGTACAAAGAACCAATGCAGAACCTTGGTCACTCAAAAAGACTGAAATATGAGAAGTGTATTGGAATTACCATACAAGGCAATTCAACTAAGACAATGATTCATTTGCTAAAGTTTCTAGAAGGCACAACTAAACTGCATGTTTTAGGCTACAGGGTTCCAGGATAACTTTAAATGTGGACCATGGTCCAGCGGAAAGTCACACATCCAAGATATCTGGATGGCGCGAACTGTTCTTGAAGGAAAAAAAATGGCACAAAGTTGGAGAAGTAGGGAAAGAGGGAGTGGATCTGAGAAGAGTCTGGAGAGTGTGGTGAATATGATAAAAAATACTATATGAAAGTCTCAAATAATGAATTAGATAGATGGTAGATAGATAGATGATACATGATATCTAGATAGATAGATAGATAGATAGATAGATAGATAGATAGATAGATGAGAAACACATAGACAGATGATAGGTAGGTATATAGACAGGTAATAGGTAGGTAGAGAGATAGATAATAGATAGACAGACAGACATATAGATAGGCAGGAAGATGTGATTAAACAGATTAAATGAACGCACAATTTGTGAAAGTGGAGAAGATTGTCTCACAAGTGTCTTACAATGTGTGAGCTTTAAATAAAAGAATAAGTTGTACAATTTATTTTCATTTACCTCTACAAGGTAGGGATGTTATTAACATTATTTTATAAATGAGGCATTATAGAAATGAAAGGTTAATTGTCCAGGGAGCTCTCACCGCAGCCATCTGCACCTGCATTAGGGACTGAATCCAGAAGCTGACCTTTAACTCTCTATTCGTCACTGTTCCAAATGGAATGGATACAAATCATGCCCCACGTCCTCCCCATGATGGTCCATCTGATCTCTACATGAGCTCTTTGAGGTTGTTGGTGGTGCTTATTGCTTTAGCACTGCTTATTTGCCTGCTTAGGAGGAAGCATTAAGAGTGTTTGCATTTCTCTTTTTGCAGTCCTATACAGTGGGATCAACACAAAGTTAACAAGTCCAAGTCAGCAAAAAGCAAACTTGCTCTCCTTTCTCCCTTAATCTGCTGCTGTCATCAGAGTAACAGCATGGGGAAGGAGAGATGGATATGTTTGTGATGCTCCCAGATAGGAGCTGGTACAATTGTCCTTACCTCCTGGCTCTCGGCTCATCATGCATCTCAATTTACAAAAGTTGGCAACTAACCACTTCTGTATTTATCAGAACAAATTAACACTCATCTATTACTCTTTAAAGATTCTAAATAGTTCCTGCCAAATGCTATTAGCCTGAGAATCTTCTACTGACAACTTTCAATTGTGCTGGACAGATGAATCTGCTCCCTTTATAGTAATGTCAATTAGCACACAGTTTACAGCCTATAAGGGACTATTACTTGCTGCTGTATTGAATATGGCTTCATCTTCCTCAAAAGCCTGCGAAGATTAATCTTTGTGATCAGCACCAAACATGGTTTTGCATTCTGAACTGGGCATTTGAGGCAAACTAATGGGAAATGTTTTAACAGTCTTCAAATAGGCAGTAAGCATGGTTCACAGAGGCAGTGATGGACTGGGCATGTTGGACTGGGCAGGGCAAATGAGTTGAGCCACAGAGTTGGTCCTGCTTAGCATTTAAAAAGAAGGTGTTCCTGGTGAGAAAATGATTACAGACATAAAAGACCTCTCAGCAAGACACTTATGTATGAAGGCTTGAGAGAGAGGGGGAAAGAGAATATAGACAGTTATAAAAAAAGAGTAAATGATTTTTAAAAAAATGAAACAAAGTCTTTAAAGAGACAGTTAAAGTAATATAAAAGAGTACAAACAGATATAGATTAAAGGAGTAGAGAAAGATAAACCACATAAAAATGGAATATACACAGAGCCTGGATTATGCATACTATTTTGTTTTCTTTAAATTTTTTGACTATAGAGAGACATTTGTTTCTGGGGGCTGCTAAATTAATCCAAGTTAAAGGTATCTTGACTTCAAAATTTGGGTCCAAGGACATGTTGCTTTGGAAAAGAGGTTCTGCTTTTGTTTCCACAGAAAATGAGAAACTGTGAATTCCTTCTAGCTAATGTAGTTAGATGGAAGAAGACACCCTGAATGGTGTCTGTGAACCTGAAAAATACTTCACCCAACAAAAATCAGGAAGCAGTTTGGAAAAAACAATGCCCAGATTCCAAAAATGATTGTTTATATTTTTTTCATTTAAAGGGGATTGATTATAAGTGGTTAATAATCACAATCAATCTCTTTCTGAAAAATGGGGAGGGGAGATATGATATAAAGATGAATACTTTGATTTGGTTTGCATCTTCTTGGTCTATTGATACAAATTTAAGGTCAATTTTGCTACACTGTGTATATGTATATTTCTATTCTTCTTTAAGGCTTAATGTTTACGCAGCTCATTTAAAATGTAATGTATAATTAAAAATTTCAGATTAATAGGCAGTCATTTATAATAGTCAAACTTATAGTCATGTTAGTTAGATTTTCTAGATATATGGAGATATATTTCAGATGGATAGCTGTTCTTCAAACCTTTTAAATACATACAGAAAATGGCATTCAAAATATTTTAAGAACTTAAGACTTTTCATGATAATAAGACACATCTTCTGGCAACACCAATCTACTTCAAGAGAACGATGGACATCCAAGAGGCTCCTTGTGGAGTTAATTAGCCACTTTGGCAAGAAACTGCTCTTGCCTGAACTTCTTGATGGTATACTGTATTAACTAGACTTGCAGGACCCACAGAAAAATGACTGCTGGACTTGCCTAAAGGTGAGACAACCCTTCACGGTTCCTGCTTCATGAAAGAGTCTGCCAGACATTATGCAGGACACAGAAAAAAGCAACTGATGAACTTTGCCATCATAAGTCAGAACAGATCTTGAAATTTCCAGCTTCATGGAAAAATCTCATAGATAGTATGGGCCTGTAGGCTGAATATGGATGCCCCCAACATTACAGAAGAATTTTGAATGACTCTCTAGGCAGCGAGATGTCTCTGTCAATTCTAGAGTTTTGGAAGTTGCTTACAATTAACTTCCTGTTAACTTAGGTAATGCTATATCCCTCTGGATAGTTTAATACAAATAATTTTAGTTGTAGTATTCCTTAGTTATGATAAAAAATAAATTATATATGAAACTTTTTAGATACAAATAGATTAAATATTGTAAGTGTAGTCTTGCTTGATACCTGTTTTGCTATATGTAATTTTACTATGTTAAAGTTAAAACCTTCTTTTTATTTAGACAGAAAAGGAGAGATGGTGTGGGATTCCTTTCTGTATGTTGTGAATATATTTTCTTACCATTGGTTAATAAAGAAGCTTCTTTGGCCAATGGCTCAGCAGAATAAAGCCAGGTTGAAAATCCAAACAGAGATATATAGAGAGAGTAGGCAAATTGAGTAAGATGCCATATATCTGTCAAAGGAGGACATGCTGAAACCTCAGGAACCTTAGCAATAGGCCCAAGCACTGTGGCAATACCCAGATTGATTAATTTAATCAATTAATTTAAGGTGTAAGAGCTAGCTAGGAATATGCTAGCGTCATTGGCCAAAGAGTGTTGTAATTAATAAAGCTTCTGTGTGATATTGGTGCTCAGAAATGAAAGAGCAGTCTCTTTCTACACTTCAGTGGTGTTGTTCTTTGAGATCTAGCTGCACTGTGAAATCAAGAGCTCACTGTGTCACTGCATAATATAGAGTCACACTGATTAATCCGGACAGACTTGCTTACCATTCTCTACTTGGTAATTGTTGGACTATCTCCATTATCTAGCTATTAGGACACAGTGATCAGTGATATTGATATACAGTGTCCTTTCTTGCAGAAAGGAATCTGTATGCTTCAAGTTTTAAGAAATCCCCCTGGCAGTTTTTCTAAATTTGGTGTATTACAAAGCCAATGCTGTTATGTGAGGATAGTGGTGATTTCAAAGGTAGGTCAGTACTTGGCATGGAAGCTGGGAGATGACCCAAGCTAACTTTGTAAATCCTTATATTAAATACATGGGGGTAGCTTATGTATGTTATCCTAGCCATGGAGTGGACTGATTGGATCCCAGGAATTGGGTAGTCAGCTACACTAGCCAATCCCTAAGTAGTTGGTTTAACTAAAGAATCTGTCTCAATGAGGAATACTGAGAATTCAAGAACAATTGCAGTGGGTTTTTGATCCTACTGCACGTACTGGCTTTGTGGGAGCCTAGGCAGTTTGAATGCTCACCGTACGAGACCTGGATAGAGGTGGGCAGTCCTTGGGCTTCCCACAGGTCAGGGAACCCTGATTGCTCTTCGAGCAGATGAGGGAGGGGGACTTGATCGGGGGGAGGGGGAGGGAAATGGGAAGCGGTTGTGGGGACGAGGCAGAAATCCTTAATAAATAAATAAATTTAAAAATAAAAAAAAAAAGAATCTGTCTCAAAAGGTAAAGAAATTTAAATGGTGAGAAACTAAAGAAGACACCTGACATCCCTTTCTGGCTTCAACAACATGTGCTCATAAATGTACCCATGTACACAATCACATACACACATGAGAGTATATGTAGGACACCATACACGCCATAGGTGCTAGGAAATGCTTGACATGATTTGTCTTTTCAATTTAGACAGTCTAGAAGGCATTTTTCTACATTTACTTGTAACTACCATGTTTAGCATCTTTCCATCTTAACGGCTCGCATACCCTTTTTGAAGGAGTGTCTATTCAAATTTTGACCATTTGAATTAAGTCATTTTTTTTTATTGTTGGATTTGGGGGTATATGTGTATATTTCAAAATGCCAGCTCTTTACCAGGCAAGTGCTTTTCTGATAACTTCACTTATCTTTGCCTTCTATTGAGAATGTTTTAAATAGTAGAAGCTTCCAACTAATGAACTTGACTCTGAAAGTAACACTCCCATAAATATAAGAAAAGGGATAGAGGTGCTTGTTGAAAGGATATTAATAAATGAAAAATTATCTTGGCTTTTGTTCTAATCTTCCTTGATCTTGTAAAAATGGTCTTTCTTCTTTCTCATTCCTGATTTCGCTCACAGGGGTTGGCACACCCTGGTCTGAGGACTGATACCCTCTCAAATTGTGACAGGCTCTCAGATGACTTTTGCTCAATCATTTCCATGGTTATGCTCAGTCCCCAAATCACCATGTCATTGACCTTCTTTCGTCTATATTCTCCTGCATCTAGATGCTTCTTCAAACTCCATTGATTGTTACACCTTTCTGTTGTTGATTCTAGACCACAATGTGTGAAGCATTTGCCTCTCTTCCTCGCAGCCCTCTTCCTTCTTTCTCAAGACCCATCATAAGACAAGAAGAGCCTTCCGGGCTAGCCTCTTGCTGGTAGCTAACACACAACACGCATGTCAGTGCGGGACTCCTCTAAATTGATTGCACACTTTTTCCTGTCGACTGCAGTTTGGCTTTAGTGTAAAAACAGCTGGAGGTGAGAGCACACATTTAATTAAATTTTGTATGCATGTGATGTTGTGTGTAGAAACATCACGCAAGAGGTATAGATTTTTATAATGAGCCTTCTTCCTTTGGCTTTCTCTGACTTCCAACCCCATTTGGAGGCCTGTGCTAAAAGGTCAGATTGCTCTTTTCTTGTACATTCAACTTTACAATAGGATTTCTTGCAAAAAGCTCCATGGGTCCCACTTGCTGTTAGCACAGCAGGCTCTATCCTCATCTTGCTTTGGAGCTCACTGTTCCCCTGAACTGCCAGAACAGTTCCTGACTATCTTAATGAGACTCAGCACCCCAGCCCTGATGTCAGTGTGAAGATATCTGGTACTCAGAGTTAGTCAGTGCCACATTGTCAGTAAACATAAATATTTCCTATAAGCTAAGCAATGACCTTGAATCTGCTCAATGGATTAACTCCTGAGCAATCAGGCTGTGTTTCCACTGATCACCAGAGACAAATAAGGAAGCACATGAGGCAGTTTCAGGGTAACTCAGTCCTTCAGGGAATAAATGCTCTCTCTTTATCCACCCCAGTGAATTCATTATATCTTCTGAATGTGGAGGTAACACCTTCTTCACATATACAGGAGAGTTAGGTTTGGAGGAACTGAAGTGTTTCTCTTCTTTCTGTTTTCTTCTCTCCCCGCCCCCACCCTCCTGAGGCCTGGGTGGTGAGTCTGGGCTGTGTGCAGGATTTTGCTGTGGATGGTGGAACAGTCACAGTCTTCCCTGCATGCTCTGGCAGTGACAGCCTTCACCACAGATTAAACAGCTCACTCTCAAATCTGTGTGTCAAAG
Source organism: Microtus oregoni (assembly GCF_018167655.1). Classification (NCBI taxonomy): domain Eukaryota; kingdom Metazoa; phylum Chordata; class Mammalia; order Rodentia; family Cricetidae; genus Microtus; species Microtus oregoni. Next base: position 40,044,097 of record NW_024543059.1, read on the forward strand.
CACAGGGGACTCCAGAGATAACACAGAGAGGTGGGGGAGAGCACAGATCTATCTTCCAACCTTAACATGGGTCAGGCAAAGACCCATTCTTAATCCAGTCTCTTTTGTCCTAGTAACACGTGGGAAAGGCTTTTTGGAACTCCCTTTTCATGTGCCTCTTCAGCGGGAGGACTGTGACTGAGAGAATATTGCCTAAACATTCTTCTCTTTGTTCTTTTCTCAACCATAACAGAGTTAAATCAGAGGCCAGCTTGGAGCTGTCTTCATGAATAATCATTTTTACTTACTGTTTTCAAGGACAGACTGACTTTGCAATCCTTGACAACTTAAGTTGAAAGGGGTTATTAAAAGGCAGGGCTAGCACAAAGATGCCCAACATGAGGAGGATGGGAAATGGAGCTTGGCAGAGCAGTGATGGCAGGTGGCTTCTGGGAAGTTTTAAGATCAGAGTTCTGACCTCTCCTCTTGTGCTCCCAGGCGGGTAGCATCCCTGAATCTTTTAGGTGGGCAGTCTCAGGCAGAGTGTATAACTGATCACTAATGATTGGGCCACAAGCCTCTCAGGGACTGAAGCACTGGTGGGTTTAAGAGCTAACAGGAACAGGCACTGAGTTCTGCTTCTATGAGCTTTGCATAATAAGTAAAGGTGTTTGAGTATCAGATAAGCATGGAATGTGGGTGGGTGGGGTGGGGGAGGGATAACAATGAGGAAATAGATCCTCACTAGGAGAGTCAGGAGTGGGTACCAGGAGGTCCGGCTTAAATTGCACACTCAAGAACATAGGAGCACATGCTTTTCCTGGTAATGAGGTCCCTCTCTCTAAGGCTAGGAAGTGGGGATGAGAGACTTCTTAGCAGAGTTCAAGCTCAAGGTATTAAGAACCAGGTTAGGGATTTCCAAATTTGAGTTCATCATGTTGAATTACACACACACACACACACACACACACACACACACACACACGCACATACACACCCTGTTTCTGGTTTGTTTCTTTATTGTGGAAAGGGCGGGGAGGAGGTAATGTACATAGCCTGGCTAGGTAGTCCAGGCTAGCTTGGCTGTGTAGTCCAGGCTAGACTTAAACTGTTGTCTTCTTCCTGCTGCCTCCTTAGTGCAGGAGCTAGAGGTATGTACTGTTACACGGAGCTTACAACCTGCTCTCTTTATAGGTGCAGGTATGTCTGTGTGTGCATGTGTGTGTGTGCATGTGTGTGTGTGTGCATGTGTGTGTGTGCATGTGTGTGTGTATGAGTATGCCATTACATGTGATCTGTACATTCTTGGCTCAGTTCACAGCCCGGAATGCCCCCTCTCTACTTTATATACATGGTTCTTAATGGGTCAAGTATAGACATCCAAATTACTCACTAATGAATTTGGTGTTTTTCCATTTTGATATTTACAAACAAAATCATCAAACCAGCACAGAAGATGTCCCAGCAGTAACAGCCAGGAAAACACTTTGTAGGCAAGAGAAAAGACTGCTAATATTGCAGGCCACAGATGCAAGCCCACTGTAGAGAGTCTTTCCAAGGTTCCACCCCTTCAATCCTGAGAGCTTGCACAGACATCACACTTCCTCATTTAGAGCTGTTCCTTTTGGTGGAATGGAGTTGAATCGGACCACTAGACGAGAATGCTACATTTCAGTGATTTAAATGACAGAACTATTCTCCTAGAAGTGAAAGAGGAACAGGAAGAAATATTGAGTGTGACCCTGGAAACAGAAAAGAGGAGTCAAATGGAAAAAGGTTTCTAGCACTGACTCTTGGTAGATAATATAATTTTAAGATTGCTTTCACTGTGCAGCTTTGCGGTCTACAGTGTGTCTCACTAGCACTTGTGTGCCAGGCACAACAATCCACTCGCTGTTGTCAGTCTTCAGTCATCCAGACCGTGCTATGTGTTGGAACACAGCTGACCTCAAGTTGGCAGACTTGACAGAGGTTGTACAGCTTCTAGGTCATGCTACAAAGATTTGAATCTCTTTCTATCCCAGCAGGGACTCTATGGTTGGAAGTCATCAGAGCCTCTGCAGTGCTTGGTGAAGCACGAGTCTTAGCCTCACCCTAGGCTCCTGTGTTGTAAAATGAAGAGGAGCGGCGGGCTGCTTGTCGTCCCGGCCACCTGGCTAGCTTTACCCAAAATAATTACATGGAAACTATTTATTTAAACACTGCCTGGCCCATTAGTTCTAGCCTTTTACTGGCTAACTCTCACATCTTGATTAACCCATTTCTATTAATCTCTGTTTACCACAATGGCGTGGCTTACCAGGAAGATTCTAACCTACATCCATCTCAAGTCAGAGAGCCATGGCATCTGCCTCACTGCCTTCTACCCAGCATCCTGTTCTGTCTACTCCGCCTACCTGATTTTCTGCCCCATCAAAAGGCCAAGGCAGTTTCTTTATTTAACCAATGAAAGTAACACATAGACAGAAGACCCTCCTATACCACTCCTGAATCAGAGAATCTGTAAAGAGTTTCCCCAAGAACTGCCTTTCTAACAAATCCGCAGATGCGGCCACATTCTGGAAACCATGTGTAACTGTGGTGTTTGGTGGGGCAGGGCAGCAATATAAGGACTGTAGTTGAGGATACTTAAACATTCAGAGAAAATGTAGATACCTAAAGGCACTGTATAACTCACCCATCACACCTTAAAATTATCCACTTTGCTTCCAATACTCAGAAGCTCAGGGTCACAGGGTTGAACTTGAGCATTGGTTCCCCTGCCCCCATGTAGCACTCAGACCTTCTGTATTCTGAAGTGCTTATCTGCTCCATCAGGCTCTTAATAACAATAACACAACAAGTGCCATCTATTTGGGTTATTAAGGTTAATTATTCAGCAGGTTTTGCTTTTTTTCCTGCAAGGATTTTATTTACGTTAGCTGTTGAAATTTCACAATCTGTGGAGTGTACCAGATTCAATTAGGCCGATGGCAGGGGGAATGATGGCATACACGGATTACCATGGCTCATGCACCCTGCGGTAGCTTATTGCCAAGCATGTGTTCATAGCCTGTGAATGTGTAAGCTACTATGCCTTGTATGTCAAAAACAACACTATCTGGAAATCATTTTGAGCTCTTCATATGCATTCAATTATTTAACCCTCATGGCAAAACTGCAAGGTAATACCCATTTTACAGACATGGAAACTGAGACAGAAAGACATTACAAAACTAGACTAAGTTCTTTAGATAGTAATCTAACTTCTTTTCTGCTGCTATGATAAAATGCGTTGAAGGAAAAGTAAGGGAGAACAGGGTTCGTTTCAGCTCAGATTTCCAGGGTGGAGCACATGGCAGGATGACAGAAAGATTGACAGCCATGCCTTTATCAGTCTTCAGAACAGACTCCCCCCCATCTCTTGCAATGTTTGCTCTACCCGCCATGTCGAGTTGCATCTGCTAGATGAAGACATTGTCTTTATCTTCATTATAGCGTCCTCAAAACCTCACAGTTTTTAGGTACCAAATATTCTGAGATATAGAAAGAAAAATAAGATGATCTCTGCCAGTGAAGTGTTTAGCTGATGAAGAAGTAAACAGAACCATGTTCAGGAATTATAATTCAGTGTTATGCGGGCTCTAAGAAAGTTGGACACAAAGAGAAAAGAACTTCCTGTCACAATCTGAAAAATCAAATTGGCACACAAGTTAAGAGGAAACTGACTCCTAGAATTCAAAAGAGAAGCAAATGAATTTGTGTATCACATTAAATCAATGCCATAGCAACAGTGAGGGACCAGGGGAAGATGGGAATCCTGACTTAGTGGATGTGCACATTGCTTGAACACATGAAGGCAAGGCTCCTTCCAGTGTTCTCCTCTGTTCTTTCCAAGCTTTGTTACACGAATTCACACCTTAGCCTCCCTGTGTCCATATCTGTGTTCATGGGTAGTCACACCGCAGTGGCTCTCACCTTCATAAGAGTGCCTTAATCATCTGTTCTTGTGGATGGTGTAGCGATTAAAGGGGCAGCAGGTCCAGGCTCGAGGGTTCTAAGTAGAGATAGTTCGAAGTCTCTGCTAATAATTTTTATAGTTTCCTTGGTCCATATTTTAAAACTCCAGTCTGAACACAGTCACTACCACTACATGTATGCGTTTGCAAATGTGCTCATTCTATGAAGACTCCAGTAATGTTGGGTGTGGGGTCTACCCTGATCTGGCATGATTGCATCTCAAGGGATTCATCTGTACTGATCGTAATTCTGAAAACGAAGTCCCATCCTCAAGTACTGGGGAGTCAGGCATCCAAAACACAGATCCTGGGGGTGAGAGCATATGCCAGTTTGTGAAACCTGCTTTATCTAATAAGGATTTACAAAATGTGGGGAAAGGGGGCTAAAATAGTTTCACATAAGGGCCTGCTCTCTCTTGCTGCCTTAAGAAATCTGCCACATGATCTCGTGAACAAGTTGAGACTGGTCTGCTGGGTAATGAGAGACACAGGGTCCACTGCCTCCATGACAAGCTGACGGTCAGCCACTCTCCATAACTCAGAGCCCGGGCTGAGTGGCAGCTGACCTAGATAGAGAGTGCAGTAAAGACTAAGTCCAGCTTGAGCTGCACGGAGCTAAGGGAGTCTGCTGTAGCCACAGAGTTGGAGTGTTGTGCCCAAGTTGAGAGACCCCCAGAGAGACCATTGTAATCCACTCAAGTCCTGAATGCAAAAGCAAGGTTTAATTCTTTCCAGCTAGCTGGGAGTTCTCACATGCGACACAGCACAGTAGGGAAAGCTCCCGTTCCTCATTTGGGGTTGACATATATAGGCAAAAACCGCAAGCCAGGTTTACTTAGGGTCAAGGGGACTGGTTTTGGTGAGTACAGGGTATGGGCTCCTTCTGCAGCACAGGATAAGGACTCCTTCTGCAGTACAGGGTAGGGACTCCTGCAGCACAGGGTATGGACTCCTTCTGCTGTACAGGGTATGGACTCCTTCTGCAGTACAGGGTATGGACTCCTTCTGCAGCACAGGGTAGGGACTTCTTCTGCAGTACAGGGTATGGACTCCTTCTGCAGCACAGGGTAGGGACTTCTTCTGCAGTACAGGGTATGGACTCCTTCTGCAGTACAGGGTATGGACGCCTTCTGCAGTACAGGGTATGACACCTTCTGCAGTAGAGGGAGGGTATGGACTCCTTTTGCAGTACAGGGTATGGACTCCTCCTGCAGTACAGGGTAGGGACTTCTTCTGCAGTACAGGGTATGGGCTCCTTCTGCAGTACAGGGTATGGACGCCTTCTGCAGTACAGAGTAGGGACTCCTTTTGCACACCCTTTTCCTCCGTTAAGCAGCAACTTCTGCTCCTGTGCATGCCCTCCTCCTCCCCCCAAGCAGTTAGTCCTGCTTCTGTTTAGACAACAAAGCTGGGTGTTGACAGGGGGTCTAGCTTCTAGGAACAGTTGGTCTGCACTTTTGCAAAGGTTCCTGTTTTCAGCTAACTCTTGATGCTGCAAAGAGCTCAAGGCATGTGTCCTAACCAGCTCCTTACCATGCAAAGTTTTTTAAAAAAATTTTATGTCCTTACAGTAGCATTTGGTTGAGTAGTCATGGCTAATGCGTTGCACCTGGAAGGGTATTAAACAGGTTTAAGTTCTTAACTCTCCAGTTTTTCCTAAATTTCCTGTGCTGCTCAACAGCCAGCAACAAGAAAGTTTGCTGAAATCACAGACCACTCAGATCTGAGGAGTTCAACCGTGCTGTTTCTGGGGCAGCCTCCTGGGATTAACCAAGACATTTCTGCCTTGAAAAGTGTCATAAGACAGCACCCTGCTCTATTGCTTGGAAAAGGAAAGAAAAAAAGAACACCTCCTAATTAAAGTCACCATTCCTCTTTAGAATCTAGAACACTGTCAGTTTAAAAGAGGTGCCAGTTATCACTAATTTGCCAGCCAGCAGATTGGAGCTCCAGCTCAGCAAGTTTACCATCTCTATTTCAGATCTTAGATACATCAGTCATAACTTAGTACAATTTTTTTTACTTTAAATATTTTATCACATAGATCCACTGCCTTGGAAGAGAGAGAATACTATGTCCTATGCTTTAACCTCGCAGCCGTGCAGAAAACCACCTTGTATGTATCACTCCCACCAAGCTGTGCTTCCTCCTGCTCACACTAACGAGGGAAGGCTCATTGTCTCCGGAACAACTCTTTTATTATTTCTTCTCAGAAACTCCCTGCCCTCCCACTTTATTGTCTACCCTGCCTGCCCAACCCTCCTCATGCTCCTCTCCGCTAGTCATGTCGCCATTTGCTGAAACCATCACACTTCCCGTGACCCGGAAGTCTAGGAGAGCAGCATTCACGTGCCACTCTGGCCTTACCTTAACTGTGTCAAGGATTCTTGCCTACACAGGCATGGCCATATGCTGCTATATCAACAGTCAGAATAAAAGCGCCAATAAACACAGTGTCCATCACCACCCACGAGTTTTCCATACCCAAGGCAGAGAGCATTGGAAAGCTTGAGTTTTAGAGAAGCAGAATTAAGTAGAGTCAGAAATGTCCTGGAAATACAGCGGGACGTCACCGCTATTGTGCTTCACCTGGGAAAACTATTCAGGTGCTTGAGAAGCAATTATTAAGTTCCACTAAGTGCCATTAGCAAGATCGTGCCTGGGAGATAAACAGCAGATGCAGAGGGCTCCCTTGCACACCTCAAACCTCACTTGGGTCTCTCGTTAGCTGTTGGAAAAGCTGTGGAATGTGTCTGAGAAGGTGGCCTGACCGTAGGTTCTCCCTGGCTCAATAGACTCACACCCCTCCCTTTCCCTGGAAAGTGCCTGGTCAGGAAGAGGCTGGCGGTATTGGTATCCAGCAGCAGCCCAGAACAAGTGATCATTCCCTCAGGGTTCCCGTTGGTCCTTGTGTTGACCTGGAGCGTGTTTCTGTGGTGGGCACTGCCACAGCAGAATGGCTGTTTCTGGAGGAATTTCCATGTGGTGCAGTGGTTCCGTCAGCCTTGCTGCCTTGGTTTGAGAGCAGTTGGTCTATTGGTCTGTGTGCTGCAGATAAAACCGGGAGGCGCTGAGGGAAGCTTAGTTCGGGAACTAGTCAGAGGTGAAGGTCCATGGAATCTCACCTTTGCGGGTGGGACTAAAGTGCTTCTCACTGGAACCTGTCTGCTTCTTGCAAGGAGGTTGTCTCAAAGCCTGAACTAGTCACGCCCGCTCTCTTTGGCTTCTTGCTTTGAAATGAGATGGCTTATTTCCATAGGCATTCCCACCATTTGCTATCAGCTATCAGGTGATGCAACCAAGCTTTTCTCCGCAGAGCCTGACCACTATGCTTGGATTTTAGCATCTCCAGGAATAAGGAAACTACTTTCCTCCAAAGGCATCCTGCCTCAGGTATGATACTATCGTGCCTAAAATCGTTAAATATATACGAGGCTAGGTCGGCACTTGAACACAAATTTGCGAAAACGTTCAAAAGATCACAATGCATCAAACAAGCCCATGAGGTCCAACCCTAGCTTCTCGTTCACTGACAACTAATGTTATTTAATTTATAGCATAAAATCTTGATGTGTTTATCTCACTCTGTCCTCGTGAAGCAGGACGTGAAAGAAGGTGTCGTATTTAGGCCCCTATAGCTACATGGGAGAAAATGACCGGACATTGTGCTGCCAGGAAGGACATTCTGCCGTGAACGCTTATTTTTATCACTCCCTAAATTATAAAAGACTATTAAATTAAAATACTAAGTTAAAGTTAGAAGAAGTACAGAACAACTTAAGAGAATAGGAAAATGGAAATGTTTGGAAGGATGGAGCAAGGCAGAGAGAGTGAGCTACAATGAAACATTTCGTTGTTTTTCTGCTTTGTTTTTGAGACAGGGTGTCTCTGGGTAACAGCCCTGGCTGTCCTGGAACTCATGCTCTAGACCAGGCTGGCCTCACACTCGCAGAGATCTGCCTGCCTCTGACTCCTAAACGCTGGCATTAACAGCTTGGGGCGTCACTGCCAGCTCACAAGGAAACTTAAAAAGTTATAGTTCAAGTCTTTCCCAAAGCGATCTTGACCATATATTAGATGACCTCTATTTTGATTCTCCATGTGTCCCCATGCACAACTATCCAAATTTAGTTCTTGTTTACAGAATTAATAATTGATCATTTCATAGCAATTCTTTTCTGCTTTCACGTGCGGAGGGGTGGTGTGCACGTGTGATGCATTCGTGTTTGCATGAATGGGCATGGGAAACTGAGCTTCCGGAGGCCCAGGATTGATGTAGGAGTTGCCAATCCTTAATGGAGGAAGGGCCAGCCATCTCACTTTGGGGTCCCTGTCTCAGTTCTTCTAGGCTGGGGCTAGAAATTCTTCTGTCACACCTACTCAGCATTTACATGGGCTCTGGGGACCCAAACTTCCATCCTCGGCCCTATGTAGTTTAACTACCGAGACATCTCCCCAGTTTGAAAACTAAATTTTTAAAAAGAAAAAAAGATTTAAACATTTTAGCTTTTTGACCATCCTTTCAATTATTTCCAAAGTAAGTTTCTATGCATCTATTCATCTATGTACTTACCTACCCAGATCTCTCTATGTGTGCATGTAAATGTATGTAAAATCAACCTACTTATATGTATATGTGTGTGTTATCTTTCTACATATCTATATAACTGCTCATCTATTATCTACCTATTGATCTCTATATTCTCGCCCATGTAGCTATCTACTTAAAAATCCCCATTTGAGGTCATATGACTTTCCCTATTTGAACAGCAGCAAAGGTGTGGTTCTCTGCATCCTTTGTCTTTCTCACTTCACACAGGTCAAGGACGCTTCAGGGCCTCATAAGCCCCCATAGGATGGAACCTCTCATTTCCATGGAGATGACTCAAACACATACCATCTTCTCTGTCGCTTGAACCCTGTCTGTCACTCTCTACACAATGTCAAAGACACATCCCTGATGACTGAGCTCCACAGTTGACTATGTCATGGCCTCTGAGAAGAATCCACATTCCATTCTGTATCTCTGTCTTAAGCAAATTGTGTCTGTCATTCATTAATTTAGGCGCCTGTCTCTTCTAAATTTAGAGCTATCTCCAACAAATTGAATACGATTGGGAATCCTAAAACGTTTATTGAACAAATAATATTGCAATCTCGATAGCAATGATAGCAGTTAGCTTCTCTTACGCATCCCCTGTGTTTTATGTGGTTTTTGGCTCTCTACTTCTGTGAACTGATTTTATAAATGCATCAGTTCTATGAGATGGTGACTATTATGATTGCATTATAGATTAGGGAACTGACGCACAAGATATCTGTTTAATTTCTAGGTAACTAAGATTCAGAGTCACAATTTAGCAGCATCTGCTCTCATCAAATAGTCAAACACTATTTTAGGCTGCCTTTGCTGAAGGAGTGTATCAAAAATTAATAAAAAAAACAGTTGGAGAAAAACATTAAAGAAAAAGAAGAAATCCTCATCAAAATATGCATTGACCTGTGGTCACACAGGCTAGGTCTACATCAGACACACACACTGACTGTCACATAGGCTGGGTCTACATCAAACACACACACTGCCCTGTCACACAGGCTAGGTCTACATCAAACACACACACTGACTGTCACATAGGCTGGGTCTACATCAAACACACACACTGCCCTGTCACACAGGCTAGGTCTACATCAGACACACACACTGACTGTCACACAGGCTAGGTCTACATCAGACACACACACTGACTGTCACATAGGCTAGGTCTACATCAGACACATGCACTGACTGTCATACAAGCTGGGTCTACATTAGTGTTTTTGGAGTTGGAGAGTGTTTTAATATACAGAGCAAAGGAAGTTTGGGCTCTTGATACAAGTTTGTCTTGGCCTAGAAAATGTAGCTTCACAACATAAGTCCTTGTGAGAGAAGGCAGGAGAGAGAGCCATAAGGAGGCAACCCCCAACTGCCCTTGGAAATGGAGAAGGATCACAGGCAGCGGAATGTGGAAGGCTTTTAATTTGGTTGTGTTAGTTTTCTATCCCTATAGTAAACACTGGTGTAAGTATTTTTTTTGTATTTATACATTTATTTGTTTATATTTGCATACATATACATATGTAATCAGTAAAGAAAAAGAGGCCATGAATTTGAGGGACAATTTGGGAAGGGACAGGAGAAGGGTAGACAGAAAGAGAAGAAAGGGAGAAAGATTAATATTTTATTTATTCTTTAAATTTTTTCATTTTACATACCAACCACAATTCCCCCTCCTTCCCCTCCTACTGCTCCCAACCCATCCCTAATCCACTCCTCCTAAAGGGTAAGGCCTCACATTGGGAGTCTACAAAGCCTGGTACATTAAGTTGAGGCAGGACCAAGCTCCTCCACTTTGCATCAAGGCTGATCAAGTCATCCCATCATAGGGAATAGGGTCAAAAAGCCAGCTCATGCAGTATCAAGGATGGATACTGGTCCCACTGCCCAGAGGCTTTCAAACAGACCAAGCTACACAACTGTCACCTACTTGTAGAGGGTCTAATTTAGCCCCATGCAGGTTCCCCAGCTGTCCTCTAGAATCAATGAGTTCCTACAAGCTTGGCTCAGCGGTCTCTGTAGATTTCCCCATTGTGATCTTGACTGCCCCTTTGCTCATATAAATCCCACCTCCCTCTCTTCAGCTGGACTCCCAGAGCTTGGTGCTGGGCTGTGGATTTCTGTATCTGCTTCCATCAGATACTGGAAGAAGGTCCTACAATGATAATTAGGGTAGTCCTCAATCTGATTATAGGGGAAGGCCAGTTCAGGCCCTCTCTCCACTATTGCTAGGAGTCTTAGCTGGGGTCATCCTTGTGGATTCCTGGGAGTTTCCCTAGTGTCAGTATTCTCCGTAACCCCATAATAGCTCCCTTTATCAGGACATCTCCTTCATTGCTCTCGCACTCCGTCATTTTCCCAACTTGACCATCCAGTTCCCTCATGTTCTAACATACGATCCCCTTCCCTCTACCACCCCATGTCATAAATAAAGTTGTTCCTGCTCCCAGCTTCGGGTGTTTGAGTCTATGATCATTGGCCCAAAGGCTTTTGTCCCGTGATATCTCATTATGAGGAATGTGTAGTAGAGCAGAAGGCCTCACAACTGAAAAGTAAACCCAAAGATAAAGAAGCTGTGATCACAAAGGACATGGCCCAAGTGATGTAAGAACCCCCACTAGGCACAGTCAACCAAACTAGACTAGAAGGGGTGCATCTTCTCAACTCCTGGGTGGTAGCCTGGAACACAGCTCTGGTTTCTGACTTCTAGAACTACAAGGGAATACATTTGTTCATCAGGAAACAAATATTCCAGGTAGAGGAACCGGGTAGCATGTTGAAGGTCAGCCTGGAAGAAGCATGATTTGCTGGATTAGCTGCTTTAGAGGAATCAGCATGTGTCTTTGCCTTGAGGCAGTGATTCGCAACCTTACTAAGGCCATAATCATTCTCATAGATACTTCCTATCTGTAGCTTTATTACTGTTATGAATTGTAATATAAATATCTGTGTTTTCCAGCAGCCTTCGATGACACCTGTGAAAGAAGCTTTGGACCTCAGTGGGGTCACAACCCACTGGTTGTGAATCATTTACCTTAAGGAAAAGAGAAATGGATAGCAGTTTTGATGAGACAGGGACAATAGTTAACACTGTGTTTCTTTCGGAAAAAGAAGGCATCGTCTACATTGGAGGCTTCTGAGTCCTGGGAGATGTTGGCTTAGTGAGCTTATTTTGAAGATGTAGTCTTATCTTTGAGGCAAACACTGATGGGAATGGAAAGGAGACTGTAGGAACAGATGTGGAAGAGTTGGGGTTAAGGAACTGACCAAGCTGGTAGGTAGTGACATTTTGATTGCCAGCGGCCAAAAGGAACTACTGACATAGGCTATAATGCCCTGAGCCTGCATTGGGCGGAGCTGACTGCAGACAGAGCACTGGGACAGAAGGTGAAATGATTATCCCTTTGCTAGGAAGCAGAAACCAATGACCTTTATAATATATGCCTGTGACCACAGTGTGTGTGTGTGTGTGTGTGTGTGTGTGTGTGTGTGTGTGTGTGTGTTTGTGTATGTGTGTGAAAAGCAATCCCAGGTAGTGGCACAAATACCACTTTCGGTAACTAGTGATAATATAACATTTTCAGAATAATTACCCAATTGTGGTTTCCACAATTCATTATAGGAAACACTTTCTGGCTATACTGAAGGGTTCAGTGTCTAAAAATACAGCCTATGTTTTAACTTCGGAGCTACTGAAAGTGGGTGTGTGTGGAGGCTTTCTAAGCTGAAGAGGCACAAAGGGAGCGGAAACACTACAATTTATCTGTATGCAAGTCAAAACCTTCCCCACAAGAAATAACCAAAGTGAAAACAAATGAAACAAATTGGGAACGCCAAACAAATCAAGGATGAGTGTGAACCATCACGGTTGAGAATATGCATAAAAGGGACAGAGTCGAAAGCCTTTAATTACAAGCCCTCAAATGACCTGGGCCATTCATGAAGTGGAACTAGAATAACAAACAAGAAAGTATTCAGCTTCCTCATAATACAAGAAATGCAAATTAAAATGAGATTCCTGTTCTGCCCATAAGATTAGCAAACACTTAAAAGGCCTGGTCACAACCATTATCTCTTTCATAAACTGCTAATGGCATAGGAATGGGCCAACTCTTACCAACTTCCAGCCTATGTCTGGAAAGCTTTCTACATAAACCATTGAATGGAAAATGATCTTCTATACAGCTTTTTCCATCTGAGTGTTTCCTATAATATTCTAACATTCAGATATAATCTGAATGTTCAAAACCATTAAGAACACATTTTAATAGTTTTGAATTAATATGGTGTTATTATTGAGCAATCTAGACGTTCATCTACAAAGTGTATGTTATAACTTGATTAAAAAATGATGCTCACTAAAGCTCACCTCTTTAGTGATTTCTAAATACTTTTGAGAACTTTGCACAAAACAAAACAGGAAAAACCGAACAAAAGGTCCACGTGGCCAAACCTCTATATATTACAGCATGGTTCTTTTGTTTGTGGCCTCACTTTAATAAGCATGCATTATTTTATAATATATAAACATTCACTAGATATGTATTTATCTTTTAAACGGAATTGTGTTTGGTTTCCCTGTAAAAGTTTTCACAGAGGCCCATGGGTTTTGGCACTTGGGCCCAGGTGGTGTACAATTTTGTGAGTTTGAAGAGTTTCTGTGGTAAGGCAAACTGGGGGAAGGAGGTCGTTGGGGTGATGTCCCTTTGTGTCATGAAGGCTTCCTGCAGGCTTTGAGATGAGCCACCTTCTCTCCCTCTCATCTCCAGATACGCAGACTTTCTGTCCATGCACAGGACCAGGCAAGTATTTTCGCTCCACCAACACTGAGCCTAAATAAGCTGTGCTCCCTATGCTCTTTGCATCGGGAACTTTCTAACTGCAGTGTGAGTGGAAGAACAGGGACTCTCTGCTAAACTTGGGAATAGCATGGGGAAGAGAGTAAATCCAGGATGAAAAGACGGCCTGAAGATATTGCTCAGAACATTTAATAGGAGCACATACTCAATCCCGGCTTCAGCAGAGACAGTTCTTTTATAATTTTTTTAACAGTATACTTTTTTCCCGCTGCCCCCTGCTATCTCTGTCTCTCTCTCCCCCTTTCTTTCTCTCTCTCCTTACCCTCCAGTTCTCCCTTCCTCCCTTCCTCTGTTTCTATCCCCCTCTCTGTGTTTATGGAATTTAACCCAGGACCTCACACGTGCTAGATGAATACTCTACCAGTGAGTTGCATTCTTTGTCAGAATCCTCCCCCTCAAATGGCAGTGTTCCTGTCGTACAAGTCCTGCTTCAACGTCTCTTTTTTCTGCTCATTCCAGTTTAATGCCAAACATTTAGAAGAAAAGAAACAACCACTTGACTGTCTTGCAAATTTAAAACATATGAATTTAAAAGATGCCATGTCATCAAGTAGAACTCAAGAGTGATAGCTTAAGTCTCTCCGAGACGTTCACTACAAGGGAGCTGAACAAAGACAATATTTATCATCCTTTGATTTTCACTCCTTTTTTTAAACTTTTTTTTTGTATTGAAAAAAAATTTCCGCCTCCTCCCAGCCTCCCATTTCCCTCCCCCTCCTCCCACTCCTCTCCCCCTCCCCCCACTCTTCTCCCCCTCCCTCTCCAGTCTGAAGAGCAGTAAGGATTCCCTGCCCTGTGGAAAGTCCAAAGTCCTCCCCCCTCCATCCTGGTCTAGGAAGGTGAACATCCAAACTGGCTAGGCTCCCACAAAGCCAGAACATGAAGTAGGATCAAAACCCAGTGCCATTGTCCTTGGCTTCTCAGCAGCCCTCATTGTCCACCATATTCAGAGAGTCCAGTTTTATCCCATGCTTTTTCAGTCACAGTCCAGCTGGCCTTGGTGAGCTCCCAATAGATCAGCCCCACTGTCTCAGTGGGTGGGTGCAAATCTCATGGTCCTGACTTCTTTGCTCATGTTCTCCCTTCTTCTGTTCCTTATTGGGATGTTGGGAGCTCAGTACGGTGCTCCAGTGTGGGTCTCTGTCTCTATCTCCATCCATCGCCAGATGAAGGTTCTATGGTGATATGCAAGATATTCATCAGTATGGATATAAGATAGGGTCATTTCAGGTTCCCTATCCTCAGCTGCCCCAGGAACTAACTGGGGACATGGCCCTGGGCACCTGGGAGCCCCTCTAGGTCCAAGTCTCTTGCCAACCCTAAGATGGCTCCCTTAATTAAGATATGTGCTTCCCTGCTCCCCTATCCAACCTTCCTTTATCCCAATCATCCCGTTTCCCCAAGTTCCCCCCATCCTCCCCATCTCACTTTTCTCTCCCCATCTCCCCTTATTCCCCTCCCACCCCACCCCCAAGATCCCAATTTTTTGCCCGGCAATCTTGTCTACTTTCCATAACCAGGAGGATAGCTATATGTTTTTCTTTGGGTTTACCTTCTTATTTAGCTTCTTTAGGATATCAAATTATAGACTCAATGACCTTTATTTATGGCTAGAAACCAATTATGAGTGAGTACATCCCATGTTCATCTTTTTGGGTCTGGGTTACCTCACTCAAGAAAGTATTTTCTATGTCAATCCATTTGCATGCAAAATTTGAGAAGTCATTGTTTTTTACCACTGAGTAGTACTCTAATGTGTATATATTCCACACTTTCTTCATCCATTCTTCTATTGAAGGACATCTACGTTGTTTCCAGGTTCTGGCTATTACAAATAATGCTGCTATGCACATAGTTGAACAAATGCCCTTGTCATATGATCGGGCATCTCTTGGGTATATTCCCAAGAGTGGTATTGCTGGGTCCAGGGGTAGGTTGATCCCGAATTTCCTGAGAAATCGCTACACTGCTTTCCAAAGTGGTTGGACAAGTTTGCATTCCCACCAGCAATGGATGAGGGTACCCCTTCCTCCACAACCTCTCCAGCAAAGGCTATCATTGGTGTTTTTTATTTTAGTCATTCTGACAGGTGTAAGATGATATCTCAAAGTTGTTTTGATTTGCATTTCCCTGATCGCTAAGGAGGTTGAGCATGACCTTAAGTGTCTTTTGGCCATTTGAACTTCTTCTGTTGAGAATTCTCTGTTCAGATCAGTGCCCCATTTTTTAATTGGGTTAATTAGCATTTTACAGTCTAGTTTCTTGAGTTCTTTATATATTTTGGAGATCAGACCTCTGTCTGTTGCGGGTTTGGTGAAGATCTTCTCCCAGTGAGTGGGTTGCCTTTTTGTCTTAGTGACAGTGTCCTTTGCTTTACAGAAGCTTCTCAGTTTCAGTAGGTCCCATTTATACAATGTTGTCCTTAATGTCTGTGCTGCTGTGGTTATACCTAGGAAGCGATCGCCTGTGCATATGTGGTAGGGTACTTCCTACTTTCTCTTCTATCAGGTTAAGTGTGTTCAGATTGATATTGAGGTCTTTGATCCATTTGGACTCGAGTTTTGTGCATGGTGATAGATATGGGTCAATTTTCATTCTTCTACAGGTTGACATCCAGTTGTGCCAGCACCATTTGTTGAAGATGCTTTCTTTCTTCCATTGTATACTTTTAGCCCCTTTATCGAAAATGAGGTGTTCATAGGTTTGTGGGTTAAAATACGGGTCTTCTATACGATTCCATTGGTCAACTTCTCTGTTTTTATGCCAGTACCACACTGTTTTCATTACTGTAGCTCTGTAATAGAGTTTGAAGTCGGGGATGGTAATGCCTCCAGAAGATCCTTTATTGTATAGGATTGTTTTGGCTATCCTGGGTTTTTTGTTTTTCCATATAAAGTTGATTATTGTCCTCTCAAGATCTGTGAAGAATTTTGATGGGACCTTGATGGGGATTGTAATGAATCTATTAATTGCCTTTGGTAGAATTGCCATTTTTACTATGTTGATCCTCCCAATCCAAGAGCAAGGGAGATCCTTTCATTTTCTGGTATCCTCTTCAATTTCTTTCTTCAATGCCTTAAAGTTC
Source organism: Microtus oregoni (assembly GCF_018167655.1). Taxonomy (NCBI): domain Eukaryota; kingdom Metazoa; phylum Chordata; class Mammalia; order Rodentia; family Cricetidae; genus Microtus; species Microtus oregoni. The sequence goes on from NW_024543059.1 coordinate 40,060,612, forward strand.
TTGTCAAATAGATCTTTCACTTCCTTGGTTAGAGTTACCCCAAGATATTTTATGCTGTTTGTGGCTATCGTGAAATGTGACGCTTCTCTGATTTCCCTCTCTGCTTCCTTATCCTTTGTGTATAGGAGGGCGACTGATTTTTTGGAGTTGTTCTTGTATCCGGCCACATTACTAAAGGTGTTTATCAGCTGTAGGAGTTCTTTGGTAGAGTTTTTGGGGTCGCTTATGTACACTATCATATCATCTGCAAATAACGAAAGTTTAACTTATTCCTTTCCAATTCGAATCCCCTTGATCCCCTTATGTTGTCTTATTGCTATTGATAAAACTTCAAGCACTATATTGAAGAGGTATGGCGAGAGTGGACAGCCTTGTCGTGTTCCTGATTTTAGTGGGATGGCTTTGAGTTTCTCTCCATTTAGTTTGATGTTAGCTGTCGGTTTGCTGTATATAGCTTTTATTATATTTAGGTATGACCCTTGTATCCCTAATCTCTCCAAGACTTTTAACATAAAGGGATGTTGAATTTTGTCAAAAGCTTTTTCAGCATCTAATGAAATGATCATATGGTTTTTTCTTTCAGTTTATTTATATGATAGATTACATTGATAGATTTTCGTATGTTGAACCAGCCCTGCATCTCTGGGATGAAGCCTACTTGATCATAATGGATAATTTTTCTAATGTGTTCTTGGATACGGTTTGCTAGTATTTTGTTGAGGATTTTTGTGTCGATGTTCATGAGTGAGATTGGCCTTTCTTGGTTGAGTCTTTGTGTGGTTTTGGTATCAGAGTGATTGTAGCTCCATAAAAGGAATTTGGCAATGACTCTTCTGTTTCTATATTGTGAAATACATTAAGGAGTATAGGTATTAGGTCTTCTTGGAAGTTCTGGTAGAATTTCACATTGAAACCATCTGGTCCTTACCTTTTTTTGTAGGGAGGTTTTTGATAACAGCTTCTAATTCTTCGCGACTAACAGGTGTATTTAGATTGTTCACCTGGTCCTGGTTTATCTTTGGTATATGGTATTTATCTAAAAAAGTGTTCATTTCTTTTACATTTTCCAGTTTTGTGGCATACAGGCTTTTGTAGTAAGATCCAATGATTCTCTGAATTTCTTCTGTGTCTGTGGTTATGTCCCCCTTTTCATTTCTGATCTTATTAATTTGCATATTCTCTCTGCCGTTTGATTAGTTTGGATAGGGGTTTATCAATCTTGTTGATTTTCTCCAGGAACCAGCTTTTTGTTTCATTGATTCTTTGGATTGTTTTCTGTGTTTCTATTTTGTTGATTTCAGCCCTCAGTTTGATTATTTCCAATCTTCTACTCCTCCTAGGTGAGTCTGCTTCTTTTTTTTCTAGAGCTTTCAGGTGGGCTGTTAAGTCTCCAATGTGTGCTTTCTCTGTTTTCTTTAAGTGAACACTTAGTGCTATGAACTTTCCTCTTAGGACTGTTTTCATAGTGTCCCATATTTGAGTAGGTTGTTTCTTTATTTTCCTTGAATTCAAGGAAGACTTTAATTTCTTTCTTTATTTCTTCCTTGATCCAGGTGTGGTTCAGTAGTTGACTGTTCAGTTTCCATGAGTTTGTAGGCTTTCTGGAGGTAGCATTGTTGTTGAATTCTAACTTTAATTCATGGTGATCTGATAAGACACAGGAGGTTACAAATATTTTTTTTGTAACTGTGGAAGTTTGCTTTGTTACCGACTATGTGGTCAATTTTCGTGAAGGTTCCGTGAGCTGCAGAGAAGAAGGTATATTCTTTCCTAGTTGGGTGGAATGTTCTATAGATGTCTGTTAAGTCCATTTGGTTCATTACTTCCATTAATTCTCTTATTTCTCTGTTAGGTTTCTGTCTGATTGACCTGTCCATTGGTGATAGAGGAGTGTTGAAGTTTCCTACTATTAGTGTGTGCGGTTTGATGGCAGCCTTGAATTTTAGTAATGTTTCTTTTACGTACATGGGTGCTTTTATATTAGGGGCATAGATATTCAGGATTGAGACTTCATCCTGATGAATTGTTCCTGTTATGAGTACAAAATGTCCCTCTCCATCTCTTCTGATTGATTTAGGTTTGAAGTCAACTTTGTTAGAAATTAGTATGGCCACACCTGCTTGTTTCTCAGGTCCATTTGCTTGATAAACCTTTTCCCATCCCTTTACTCTGAGTAGGTGCCTGTCTTTGTGGTTGAGGTGTGTTTCTTTTAAACAGCAGAATGTTGGATCCTGTTTTCGTATCCAATCTTTTAGCCTGTGCCTTTTTATAGGTGAGTTGAGTCCATTGACATTAAGTGATATTAATAACCAGTGGTTGTTAACTCCGGTCACTTTTTTAGTAGTAGAGTTTGTGTGTTTCCCTTCTTTGAGTTGTGCTGTTGAAGGGTCTCTAGATGTTTGAGTTATTGTGGTCATTGTTGAACTCCTTGGTTTGTGATTTTCCTTCTATTACTTTCTGTAAGGCTGAATTTGTGGCTACGTATTGTTTAAATTTGTTTTTATCCTGGAAAATTTTGTTTTCTTCATTTATAGTTAACAAAAGCTTGGCTGGGTATAGTAGTCTGGGCTTGCATCCATGTTCTCTTAGTTTTTGCAGTACATCTATCTAGGACCTTCTGGCTTTCATGGTTTCCATAGAGAAGTCAGGTGTAAGTCTGAGAGGTTTACCTTTATAAGTAACTTGACCTTTTTCCTTTGCAGCTGTTAATATTCTTTCTTTATTCTGTATGTTTTGTGTTTTGATTATTATATGGCGAGGAGATGGTTTTTTTTTTTTTTTTGGTTCAGTCTATTCGGTGTTTTGTATGCTTCTTGAACCTTCAAAGGAATACCTTTTTTTAGGTTGGAAAAGTTTTCTTCTATAATTTTATTAAATATATTTTCTGGACTGTTGAGCTGTACTTCTTCTCCTTCTTCTATCCCAATTATTCTTAGATTTGGTCTTTTTATTGTGTCCCAGATTTCCTGAATGTTTTGTGATGAGAATTTGTTGGTTTTGCTGTTTTCTTTGATCTGTGCGTTTATTTTCTCTATGGTATCTTCAGTGTCTAACATTCTTTCTTCTATCTCCTGTAATCTGTCGGTAGTACTTGCTCTGTGGTTCCTGTTCATTTACCCAGATTTTCCATCTCCATCCTTCCCTCGGTTTGTGTTTTCTTCATTACTTCCATTTCATTCTTCAAGTCTTGAACCGCTTCCCTTACCTGTTTGATTGCTTTTTTCTTGTTTCTCTTGGTTTTCTTGGTTATCTTTGAGTGATTTATTCATTTACTCTACTTTTTTGTTTGTAATCTCTAATTGTTTATGGCAGTTTTTCACCTCCTGTTTAAGGTCTTCTATTATTTTCATATAATTCACTTTTGAGTCGATTTCTTCTAATTCTTCTTGAGTAGGGTGTACAATTCTTCTTATTTCGGGATCCCTGGATTCTGGTGATGTCATGTTGCCTTTCAAGTTGTTGGAGGAATTCTTGTATTGGTGCCTTCCCATCTCTTCCTTCAAATGGAGCCAGGACAGGCCTGGTGTATTGGTCCAGTCTTTGCTGTGACTGACTCTCTGGGTGTATCTCTTCAGTGTAGAAGCAGGGCCCGTCCCGTCCAGATGAAACTCCTCAGCACCAAAACATGGACGCCTGGTAGTCCAATGACCCTCGGACAATAGGGGGAACTTGGGGGCAGGGCGGGGACGAGTAGAACACAGGAGACCCTGTCGCACAAGCTGAAGGTGCTCGTGCTCCCTTTCGGGGCTCCTTGAGGCCTGCCTGGTAGGCAGGCACTCACTACTCTGGGTGGGTAGTCTTAGTGTAGGAGCAGAAAACTGTTCCTGAGCAAAAGACCTTGCAGAAAACGCAGGCTTGGGGGGGTTCATGTGTAAGAAAGACAGGCCTGCAGAAGGAGCTGGGGGTGGGGGCTTTGTGCTCTCTTCCGGGACAATCTGCCCCTGGATAGAACACACTCACCCGTCCAGATGAAACTCCTCAGCACCTAAACAGGACTGCCTGGTAGCCCAATGATCCGGGGACAAAAGGAAGAACATGGCAGGTGGGGCGGGGTCCAGGAGAACACAGGAGACCCTGGAGCACAAGCTGAAGGTGCCCGGGCTCCCTTACAGGGGACCCTGAGGCCTGCCCGGTATGCAGGCACTCACCGCTCTGGGTGGGTAGCCTTAGTGTAGGAGCTTAAAACTGTTCTTGAGCACTGGTCCTAGCATACAGCAGGGCAGGGTTGAGGAGGGGTGCTGGGGGGCTGGGTCGTGCTAAAGAAAGACAGCCCTGCAGAAGGAGCTGGGGGAGGGAGGTTTGTGCTCTCTTCCGGGACAATCCGCCCCTGGATAGCACACACTCACCCGTCCAGATGGAACTCCTCAGCACCTAAACAGGGCTGCCTGGTAGCCCAATGATCCGGGGACAAAAGCTGATTTCCACTCTTGTTCAGCGTTTCCTTTGTTATGCCAATTTTATTTTAAGTTACAACCGTTATTGAAATAACTGAAGAGGAGTTTTACAGTTGCACAATAGGCTGGATTATCTCAGCAACAGCTTGCTGCCTGAAATAGACAATGGTCACAGGAATACTCCTCTTTTGTGAGGTGCTGTCTATGGTCTAAATCCCTCCTTTCAAATTACAAAATACACACATAGTTTATATCTGGTCTTCTTGATCCTCAGGAAGGACTAGAAATAGGGAGATACTAGCCTCATTGAAGAATTACCTGGGATTGTTATCTTCATCATTAAAACTCTAGTCAAATGCAGCACAGCATTTTCATGTTGAACTTTTCCTCTTTTGTGGATTGCAGCAGGTATCAGAATTATTGTCCTGCAGGTGTGTCTATGCCCACCCCACCCACCCTCTGCATAATGGTTTATTCCACTGAGCTCCTCGTGCTTCAGAAAGCATGGGCGTCGCCTAAGGCGTTCTTTCTCCTCAAGAACTGATAGCTATACAGGCTGCGACAAAGGGTACAACATACTCAAGAGGCAGTCACCATCTGTTCTATCTTCCAATTACAAAAACAAATGGAAACCCAAATCAAAGGCTTCAGAAATCCTGGATAATAGTTTCTGTTCTTAGTATCTTCTGCCTGAATTTTAATTCCCTTTGGAGCCAGTGGTAGGGTGAAGCATATTTTATTTCCATCAGTGAGGCACAATTAGTAGACTCACATCCAGCAATGAGAAAAAATTACTCTCTGCAAGATTCGTGTGGGCACATTGAACACCCTGACCTCCACTACATAGCGCGGATTTCTGCTAAGCGTTGCCAAGCTTGTGCAATGCTGGACATGACATGATTAAGTTGAAACTCTCTAGAGGTTACTGTTGCCTGGGGAACAGCCATGGACTCACATAAGATGGTATTATAGTGCCAGTGCGTCTACCCAGTAGGCAATGGGCTCACAGCAAGATCTGAAGCAAAATAAGATGATTTGTACATGTGGGGGGGTGAAAAATGACATTGAAGAAGACTAAGATGAGAGGCCATGCGACATGGCTTTAAATTAGTATGATTATTCTAAACGGGAATTCAAGATGATGGAGACAGCGTGAGCTTAGAATACTGATGTGCAAGAAACAGGATTCTACTAACACACAGCCATCGAGTGGGAAAATGAGAGAAAAAGTTCTGTATTAGATGCCCTCATTCCTGGGGAGATACTGTACAATAGCCTGGAACTCCTGGCATGGGCCAATTACCTTTATAATGGACCCGAACTATTTCTTTCCCTGTACGGTTAATCAATGGCAGGTGACTGGGGAGCGGTAGCTGATTAGAGATGGTACACCCCGCATGACTTACTACTGCCCTTCATTTTGTCCCATAGGCAACATGGGTTTTCAGTGCTGTGTCTTTAGCTAATGGCATTAGCATTCTCCAGTATCTGAAGACACTCCTTAGTGTTTCCATCCTCTCTATTCTTAAATAAATATTATGTTCACCATGCTGTGGCTCAGAACAGATAAAACTAGGAGTTTGGAGTAGATGGTTACTGTTTTGTTTGTTTTGTATTTTTTGGACAATGGGAATGAAAGCACACACGTTTCCAGCCTCAGCCTGTCCACACAGGATTGCTATCCTTATACACCAGGTCCTTATACCAGATGGCTTATAGGCTGCCCAACAGTGGCATCACACTAGAGCTGTCCCCAGCTTGGATGGACCTGGTAGCTATACCTCTTCAGGAGAGTTTAAGCAGACCTTGGTGTTGGTTGTTTTAACTCTTTGGTTCTTTACTCTTTGGGGGCATGCCACCCAGCTCCCAGATAAATACACAGCATCCTATCTTTTTGAATGAATGCCCAGCCTTAGCTTGGCTTATTTCTAGCCAGCTTTTCTTTTTTTCTTTTTCTTTCCTTTGAGACAGGACTTCTCTGTGTAGCCCTGGCTGTCCTGGAACTCACTGTGTAGTCCACGTTGGCCTCAAACTCAGAGAGGTCTGCCTGACTCTGCCTCTCAAGTGCTGTTATTAAAGGCACACACCACCGCCCATCTAGCCAGCCTTTTTAAAATTATCCCATTTATCTTTTGCCTCTGTGCTTTTGTGTTTATCTATTTCTGTACACCTTTATTTACTTCTTTCTCTGTGGCTTGCTGTGTAGCTGGGTGGCTGGCCCCTGGAGTCTTCCTCTCCTCCTTTTTCTCATTCCTACATCTTTTCTCTCTTTTCCTCCTATTTATTATCTTTGTCTGACAATAAATAGTTTTCTTCCTACCTTGTTACTGGATATTCAGCTCTTTTTAGGCCAATCAGGTGTTTTAAGACAGGCAAAGAAACACAGCTTCACAGAGTTAAACAAATGCAACACATCTTTGCAATATTAAACAAATGTTCTACAGCATAAACAAATGTAACACATCTTAAAAGACTATTCTACAACAAAACCTTATTGTACAGTCATGGTTATTTCCCTCCTCATTAGGAAGGAATGTTTTTTGGTTTTTTTGACTAGTTACGACTAGAAGTTCAATTGCAAATAAAAGCTCTAAACACCTCCAGGAGACCCCAAAGGAGACAAAGTAGATGCTACATAGAACTACATAGAACTACAACAGTCCCATCATCATAGCCACTAGAATGGAGCCCCAATGTCTAATACTAGAACACTAAGGATTAGACTTGTTGACTGCTTTCTATTACTGCTTCTCATTGTTATCATTTATTTCACGCTTTCTAAGCAGAGGTGATGATAAAACATCCCTGGCATGTTTACCTCAGCTTTCTTGAGATGTACCTGAAATATAATAAAGAACATGTGCACATTTAGAAAGTTTTTAACGTATGCGTAATCTCATGAAACAATGGTCACAATCAAGATAGAAAATATAATCGTTTTCACAAGTGGTTGGTCTTCTTTCCTTCTTGATTTCCCTCGTCCAGACCAAAGAGCCATCGCCTGGTTTTGCATCACTTTAAACTAAGTGACATTTTCTAGAACTTAAGGCAAGCAGAGTGATGTGACTGTCTTTCTTTCCTATCTTTATTTAGTATAATCACAGTGCAATTCTCCCATATTGTGTATGCTTCATGCCTTGTAGCCTTGTTATTCTTAGGGTGAGTGGCACATTGCATGGACATACAATGACTTCTTTATTCTTCTCATTGTTGATTGACATCTGGGCTGTAGTTAGAATGGAGCTATTTCTAGACAATTATGTTGTGTGGGTCTGTGTGTGCTGGGTGCACACTGCAGGTAGTGTGCCTTACGTATGACCACAGGAACTCTGACTGACTCGTTAGCTTTCTGACACATAGAATGAACACACTAGTATTTCCAAAAACTGAAGAAACTCCATGAGAGGGAATGAGCAACAGAAAACAGGCTCCTTTATTTATGTGCTTTACTTCCCTAATTTTTAAAATAAAATTTTTAAAATAAAATTTTTAAAATAAAATTAAAATAATTTTTAGCTTAATCAAGAGCTATAAGAAGGCAAATGTCTACATCAGTCTCTGATTAAATCTTATGAATTAACTGATGAAAGAACACAGCAAGACACAATCTTGTTAATGACTCCATCTCATCAATTAGAAGATGCAAGCTTTGCTGTCTTTTTACCTTCTGAAAAGGCAGATGCATCTTTCAGTAGAAATGTGAATTCAGTGTCTGGTTTCTATTCCTCTGGTAAATGCCCACTCCCTGATAATGACTAAGCAGAAGTAACAGATTCACAGAGTAGAATACTATTCACCAATGAAAAGGAACTACAACCCAGAGAAAAGGTCAAGACATTCTGAGTGAATGAGATCACTCACAAAAGCCCACAGATCATACTGATTCCATTTCTGAGAAAAAAAATCAATAGATCAACACATACAGACAAAATCCAGTGCTTTCTCATCCAATGAGAAGAGGAAGGCATGAGATGGGGTGTAGAGACTTCACACTGTGAGAGCAATAGGAAGACTGGCACTTGCTGCTCACTAGCCCAGTCAGTGTGTGTAACTGAGCTGGAATATTGTGCAGTCTGACTCACACTGACCACACTCTGTTCCAACTCATGCTTTCTAAAAACTCAGAAAAACTGATTTCCATTGTGGCTATTCCAACATGTGGATGAGGAAGCAAACACACATATTAAACAAAACTCAGCAGAGTGAGCTAACTCCGGAACTTCAAGAAGAACAGAGTTTCTGAGCTAGGCTAACCAGTTTAAAATTTAGGACAAGCAACTTCTAACCCTACGAAATCAACTAACCCTTTGCATTTTATATTTCACCTTGTAAGGTTGGGATAGAGCACAGTTGACGCAGGGCTTACATGGTTTATGAGAAGTCTCAGTTTGAACACGGTGCTGCATAAAATTGGGTGTCCTGGTACAGTCCTCTGAGCCCTAAGGTCAGGAGTTGGGGACAAGGGGCTTAAAGGTCCACTGTGATCCTCAGATACATAGTGAGTCTGAGGATGTCTACACACATACACACACACACACACACACACACAATGCAAATATAATATTATGATAATACTACTTAGCTTACAATAGCAAATAGCAAAGTACCAAACATGATGATTGGACCATACTAATTTCTAAGTAAACATAGGAAGATTTTCTCTCCCCAGGCTGTCCACCATTCTGAAACACATAACCTTTAATTACACTCAACAACTCAAATACAAAATCCCTCTTCTATTTGAGAAACCAACTAATGGGGACATCCTGCTAGAATTGCAGAGTGGCTGTTTATCTCGTCGAATGCACACTCTCTACTTGGGACGATTCTACTGCAATTACGTTGTGTGGTGGGGAAGCCCCGAAGACCTATTCCATATAAATGAAGAGAGAAAAGTGCTTTGATTCAAATGTCTGAGGTAAAATAGAAACTCCTTAAAATCCAAGTAAAATCTAAATCAAAATATAACCTTGGCAGGTGAGAAGAACAGAGTTGTGATGTCTTGTAACAAATATTCATCAGCTGAGAACTCAGAAATGTGTTACTGAAATAAAAAAGTCTCAAGCGTGGAGTGAGGCTGGGCTTCCCGACTCCTCCACCGGTAGAGGACCCCGACTATGCCAGTTCTCCTTATTACCTGCAGTTTACCTCCTGAGCCAGTGAGTGACTCCGTATTTTCACTAGAGGATCTGTAATAGAAAATCCATTTGTGCCTAATCTCCCCACACCACGAACACATGGGGCACATATTTCAAATTTCATGTAAGCAAATTCATTTATTCTGTTTTTCTCTGTAGAAATTAGGTTATCTGTTTTTTTTCTGACAGGAAATTCAAGGTACAGTGTCTTTCAAGCTGTTAGGCTTGTAAAACGAATCATAGCATGGTATTTCGTTTGGAAACAAAGACTCAACTCAGAGGCTGGAATACATATACCAAAGACAAACCACTGCCTGGCTCTGGGAAGGGCCAGCTTGTTCTTCCCAGCCTTGAGTGCTGGCTGCGATGTAGCTGATGTTGGGCATGGGGCATTGGTGTGGGAGGCTAGCCAGGCCTGCAGAGCTGCATTCTTTGCCAGGGTTAGAGACAGATCATTCATCCTTGTCCATGCGTAAAGGAAAGTAGGTTCTTCACTCGGCTGACATTAAACCACTGCTCTCTAAGAATTCACCATGTGGATCTCCTACTCAGAAAGACAGCTTCCGGGAGGTGTGTGGGCAGTGGGAAAACACTGAAAATCACTGAGAATGCCCCTTCCCACAGACTGCCTTATTTAATCGCCTTAACAAGTCCACCTCTTAAAGATGCTATCTCTCTTATGAACAGAAGAACCAAGGCTCAAAGCCTCCTTCAAGACCTCATGCTAATAAAGCTTCAGATTCAGATTTGCTTAGAATTCCAAACTGGCACAGCCACAGTTATTTCCATACTCATTCAAATTTTAGATATATTTGACAATCAGGAGTTGGAACATTTTGTTTAAGAATGCAGAATTTTGAGTGACAAATGACTGTCACTATGAAAAAAAGAGAATGGTGACCTATTATTTTACAAAGTTGATATATGTGATATTACATATTATAACATGTATCATATATGCATTCACACACATGATGACAAGGCTAACATATCTGCATGTGCATGAGACTTTGTAGTTGTGGGTGTATACTGAATACCCTTGGTGGCATGTGCTATAGCCCAAGCTACTCCATCAGGTGACACACAAGATTCACTGTGAGAGGCCATGCTAGGCAAAGTAGTGGGACCCCTTTTTCAAAAGAATATTTAAAAAGAAGTAAAACACAACTAATCAAATTTCAATTATACAATATAGTACTCTTACCCTTGGCCAAAGTGCTTTATATTTCCATAATTTATTTGCTTTGTAACTGAAAACTCTTATTTTTCGAGCAAACCTCTTCCCATTTTCCCAAAGCTGTGATGTCAGCTTTCACGAGTCTGAGCTATTCAGAATCCTGCCACATATGAGTTCACGTGACGTTTGTGTTCTGTATGGCTTTGTCCACTTAGCACAATGTAACCGACCCACATCCTTTACTTTACTGGCATCACAACGGTGAGTGATCTCCACCCATTCACCCTCAGTGGCACTTAGGTCATTTCTGTTTCTTCGGTCTTGTGAACATGTTGAGATGAATATACAGCTTTAGATGTCGCTGAGATACTGATTTTGTCTCATTTGAATATAGTTCTAGAGGTACGATTGGTACATTATATACTGGGTCTAATTTTATTTTTTACTTTTAATCACATTTTATTAGATCTTTAACAATTTTGTACAATGAGTTTTTGACCATATTCGTACTCTCTCCTGATGCTCCCAGATCCACCCCACCTTCCTACCCACCTCATACAGGTTTGTGGTTTTTTTCCCACAATCCATCAAATCCGATTTGTGCTGCCCATATATTTATGGATGCGTGGACTTCACCTACCAACTGACCCTCTCCTAGTGGCTACCGATTACCAATACCTCGTTAGTTAGGGGTGGGACTTCCTGTCTACTTTAGTCTTCATGCTGGGATTTGATCTGCTTTGAGCATGCAAGGAGCATGTGCACGTTGTCCCAACTGATGGGAGTTTCCACATGCAGCTGCCAGGCTGTGTCGGAAAGATGCTGAGGCTATGTAGTCATTCGCCACCTCTGACGCTTACAATCTTTCTGGCCCCTCTTCTACAATAATCCCTGAGCCTTGGAAGAAGGGAGAAGTATATTATAGACTTTCCGGTTATGACTAAACGTTCCACACTCTTACTCTCTTCGTCTTGGCCAGTTGTGGGTCTTTCCATTGATCACTAACTATTGCAAACGGCGCCTCCTCTGATATACATTGAAAGATGCATTGATCTATGAGTGTAAGGTCTGGGTGTAAGACCAATGTTAGTACAGTGGGTCTATTTTTAATATAAATGTTTACACTATTTTTATATTAGCTGCAGAAACTTGCAACACCTCCCACTGAGGTACAAAGGTTCTCCTTCTCCCACGCCCCCAGCAACACTTGTTATCACTCCTCGGTTTGATAATAGCCAGTATAACAAGCGTGAAATTTATCTCATGTGATTTGTCACCACACCTCCCTGGTGACTAGTGATGCTGAGAACATTCTCCTAGATCTACGTGATGGCTTTTTCCACTGAGAATATCATTTGCTTCCTTTGACCTCTTGTTTCTTTTGTTTCTATGTGATTTCCTCATACAGGTCAGGTGTTCAATCTTTATCAGTAGGTGCCTGGAAAATTTCTTCCATCAATCTGTTGGCTGCCTTTTCATTTTATTTCTCTTTTACTGGATGATGCAATACCATTTGCATATTTCCATTTTTCTTACCTGTGCCTTCGTTCATGGGCAGAATAATATTGCCAAGGTCAATATAAACAAAACAAAAAAACAAACCAATTCCTGTTTTCATTTTGGGGTTGGAAAGTTTCAAGCCTTCCATTAAATCTTCAACCCACTTCTAATATTCTTGTGTATGGTTTCTGTAATGGGTTCCAACATTCTTAAATATTTTTCCTGATAATATTTATTGAAAGGTTTGCCCTTTCTTGGATTTCTCATCAAATCTTAGCAAATTCTATCAAGGGATTTACTCTTATATGCTCTACTCTGCTACCATGGTCCCAGTGTTTTGTTTTTTTAAGGTCAGTAGCATCCAGTTTTAACTACAGTTTGAAAGAGGGGAATCAACATTTCCTCCTCGTTCTCTGTCTAGTGAGGTGTCTGCGGCCCTCTCCAGGTCCCAGGACTTTCCAGTTCCTGTTGATGCTTGCTGGAGAAGTGATGAGGACTTGTGTTAAATTTGTAGACAGCGTTGTGTACTGTGGGTATTTTAGAAGTCTTAGTTCTTACTGGTTATCTTTTCATTCATCTGTGTCTCTTACAATTATTTTTACCCATGCCTTACTTTCAGCATACCGACTTTCCACCTGCTATGCTAAATTTATTCCTAAGTTTTTTATGTTTCTTGATACTATCATGACAAGATTTTAACAAGAAAACTCCTTTCCAGTTATCTTGCAGTTTATGTATATAAATCAATGGGTTTCATGTTGATTTTTATCTAGAACTTCCCTGAACTTAGGAGTTCTGGAAATTTTTGGTGATGTCTTCTGGGAACAATAAACAGAATAATAAATCTTCCCAAAGGCAACCTTTTAAGAAAGAAAAAGAAACTGGTAAAAAACAGCAACCACATCCATGATGCTCTTAATTGAGATGGAGGGAAGCTGATCAACTTCACAGTTAGAACATGAGGTTGTCTTGTATGTGAATGAAGCAATTCATTCCAGAAATCGAAACACTTCCATCCAAGCAGGGGCAGAGGACAGGATCCAGTGATTCGATCCTAGCCCTCATGGGATGAGTCTTGATGTCTTCTCTATGAGATAATTAAAAATATAATCTCACTTGAAAGTGAAGAAGCCAGCACTCTTCACAATTTGTGGGAGTTCTTCCTTTCCACTGGCATAGTAAAGAGACACTTCTGCACCTTTAGACTCCACATCCTTGGCCCTTGTCCTTGGACATTTTGGGATTCATAGCCCTGCCTCAAACTGTTCATTTCTGGAATCAGAACTGTGGCAATAACATTTTACTCCTGAAACTTCATCTTTTTTTTATCATAATGACCATCTTCTGCATTGTAAGCTAAAATAAAAGCATAAAGGACATCCCTTATCTCAGAGATAAGAGTCCACATTCTGAGTGGACTCTTGGAGAGACAAAACTATTTGGATAAAGGACATAGATAAGAGAAAAGTAGAGAATGCATATATCCACAGATCCCTTTGGAATGTTTAATTCATTCACTTAGGGGCATGCAATTATTCTTGTGAGAGCTACAGAGACTTTCAAAATAACTGATGTTACAGAAGCACACACTCTTTGACACACTTTTAAAGCCCCAGTACAGTGGCTCCTCACCCTCATCTTCCTCGTCATTATGTTCACATTGGATTTCCCTTTCAGCTTGAAAATTCCTTTTAGGTTTTAAACCAAAACACACCCTTCACTATCCTTTTCCCAACATGACAAATAACACCTTCCCTGCATCTCCATTGTCTCTGTCACCTCCTGATCTAAATGACACTGGCTGAATGATCAGTACTCAGACTTAAGATTCATTTTCAGCTGGGCAGTGATGGTGCATGCCTTTTATCCCAGCACTTGGGAGGCAGAGGCAGGCGGATCTCTGTGAGTTTGAGGTCAGCCTGGTCTACAAGAGCTAGTTCCAGGACAGGCTCCAAAACCACAGAGAAACCCTGTCTTGAAAAAACCAAAACCAAAATCAAACAAAAAGAAGATTCATTCTCCGTGCCTTTCCACCTTCCCCTGACCTCAGTTGCTTGCAAGACTGATGGATAGCAGGTTTTGACTCCAATGGGGATTTGTTCTCTGATCTCTGGATTAACACATAAAATTGCTTACTCAAATACCTGCTTTGGTCTAACAGACCAAACAGACACCCAACTCCAAACTGCCCCTCTCCAAGCTCTTCCACCATCACCTCCATGTATTGCACAAAGTCCAGCTTTCTGTCTTTGCAAGAAGAGAATTTAGAGTCCTTTAGCTCTCGCGTTTCACTTTTACAGCCACAGATTCTGTCACCAGTGTGTTATTATGAATTTGTGTGCCTCCCTATAAAATATATCTAAACTCCACACCTTGCTGCAGGTGTGCCATTGCTCCTGTTGCGATTCAGCAGCTACCTTCCTTTCTCTTTCCTGGGTATAGACAGTTGCCTTTCTCGATAATCTCTACCATTCTCCCAACGCAGCAATTTCTAGCCCTTTTCCCCCATGAACTACTTCCCCAAGGCTGCTTCAAAATCCTTTGTGCATGTATTCATGAATGTGTGTCTGTCTGTTGGTTCAGGTACACATGTACATGTAAACATGTGTGTGTGTAGAAAGCAGACATCAATACCAGTTGTCTTCTACAATCCTTCTTCATTTTATAATTGGAGACAAGATCTGTCACTGAGCGTGGAATTGACTGATTCCACTAAACAAACCAACCAGCAAGTGTCTGTCTTTCTTTACTCCACTGTACTGGGCTTACAGTAAGTACTACCATGTCTGGCTTCTCCCATGGGTATTGATGATATAAGTTAAGAGCCTCATGCTTGCAAGGCAAGAACTCTAATCATAGAGCCTCCTCCCTAATCCTTGCTTAAATACCTTAATAAAGGTTTATAATATAAACAAACTTAATAAAGGTTTATAATAAAAACAAAATGCCAGGCAGTGGTGGTGCACGCCTTTAATCCCAGCACTCAGGAGGCAGAGGCAGGCGATCTCTGGGAGTTCGAGGCCAGCCTCGTCTACAAGAGCTAGTTCCAGGACAGGCACCAAAGCTACAGAGAAACCCTGTCTCGAAAAACCAAATAAATAAATAAACAACTTCATCACTAGTACTCACAGAACCAAATCACAAGCTATGTTTATAATCTCAAATTCATTAATGCATTGTGTTCTTCTCCTATCAAAGAGGTGGATCTCTGAAAGAAGAGTTTTTTTTTTTTTAATGAGGATTTTTTTCTGGCCAACAAATTATGCATAGAACAGATGTTCAACATTATCTTGTGAAGTGAATGGAATTGAACAGCACTGCAGCTATAGCCCCACTTTGTAGTGGTTGAAGTGAGAAACTGATGTGGGAGTGATTTCTTATTAATAAAGAAACTGCCTAGACCCATTTGATAGGCCAACCCTTAGGTAGGCAGAGTAAACAGAACAGAATGCTGGGAGAAAGAAGCTGAGTCAGGGAGTCGCCATGATTTTCCCACTCCAGACAGACGCAGGTTAAGATCTTTCCTGGTAAGCCAGCTCGTGGAGCTACACAGATTATTAGAAATGGGTTAGATCGATATGTAAGAGCTAGCCAATAAGAAACTGAAACTAATGGGTCAAGCAGTCATACAGTTTCCATGTAATTATTTCGGGGAAAGCTAGCCATGCGGGCGGTCGGGTGGCAGGACGCAGCCCGCTGCTCTTATTTCAACAAGAAACACCCCCCCTTAGGTGCACGTGCTTGAATGTTTGGTGTGAGTAGTTGGTGGCACTGTTTGAGTCGGTTCTGGCATCTTTAGGCTGTAGAACCTTGCTAGAGGAAGTGTTTCACTGATGGTGCTATAATACTTATAGCCGTGCCCCACGTCCAGTTTGATTTTTCTGCCTTCCTCCTGTGGTTGAGGAAACAATTTCTCAGCTTCCTGATTCAATCACCTGCTGTCATGTCTCCACTGCCGCTATGGATTCTCACTCTGGAAACATCAAATCAAACAAACTTCCTGCCATAAGTTGCCTTGGTCCTGTATTTTGTCACAGCAGCAGAAAGTCACTAAAACATCCATGGTTACTAGTGAACATATTGTATCATCAGCAGACTGTCACTAATACATTCATGGTTACCAGTGAGCATATTGTATCATTAGCAGAAAATAACTAATACATCCATTGTTACCAGTAAACATATTGTATCACCAGGTTCTTTTTTGAGACTAGTCTGGATTATGATCATATTGAGATTTGGTTAGTTAATAAAGATTGGCAACATATAATGATCTTTATTTATTTCTATTATTAAGATCACAAAACCCCAAAAATTTTTACATGGATGAAATAATCCTCCGTGTGTTATGGTTCTGTCTCAGGTCAAGTGCAGGAGTGACTGAAGCTGTTCTTAGAAGAGAAAATACCAAAAAAAAAAAAAAAAACCTGGCCAGGCAGTGGTGGCGCAGGCCTTTAATCCCAGCACTTGGGAAGCAGAGGCAGGCGGATCTCTGTGAGTTCGAGACCAGCCTGGTCTACAAGAGCTAGTTCCAGGACAGGCTCCAAAACCACAGAGAAACTCTGTCTCGAAAAACAAACAAACAAAAAAAAAAAAGAAGAAGAAGAAGAGAAAATACCTTCCAGTATTAGTCTCACAGTGAATTTGAACTCTAAGACCTAAATCTGATTATATTCTCAGCAGTTTAAGCCTGTTGCATAGAAGTTTGCTCAAGTTGCATGACCAAGTACATAGACAAAGCATGCTCGACAATACATATTTATTCCTTACAGCTCTGAGCTTGGAAATTTAACACCAAGGTGCAAGGCTAGCAAGTTCTTGGTAAGCCACTCTTCTGGCTTGCAGATGGCTGCTTTCCTGCTAACTTCTCACCCAGAATACAGAACCTTTCTCTCCTCCTCTTTTTTATAAAAGCTGTTCCAATATTGGTTCTCTGTACTGCTGACTCATCCAGATCTGCAGTTCCCAGGGAGCCCATTCCCAATTGCACCATGTGCAGGGTTATGACGTCATCACACCAACTGGTGAGATGGGTGTACACTCTAACATGATAGGTAGGTTCTTGTCACTCAAATCCCATGATTTTATAGTCTGGTTTCCTCCAGTCTCACTGTGCTGTTTTGTCAAACATTATTCTGGTCTGTGCGTTCTTGTTTACTCTCTTTTTGCTGAGATGCAGACCACTCCGTACTCCACTGTGATTCTCAGCTGGAAATACCCCACTTTGCAACTTCCTCCAATTAAACCATTCCCATTCCCCCCACATCTGGTAGCTCTGCAATTTCTTATTTAGTGGAAAAATCCCATGGTCTTGAAGATTATTACAGGATCCTTATTGTCATTTGGGAGCAATCACTGGGCACTTAAATCAGTTCTCAAATCCAGAGGGTGTGTTTGTTTCAACTGACTTGGTCTCCAGCCTCAGCAGTCCCTGCTCATGGGCGTCCCAGAACTCTGTGAAGGATTGTAAGGGCTAACCCTCAAACGACTTGCTCCCTGTCAGGGCTCAGAGATGTCTGGTCAGCAAAAGCATAGAGCTGGATTAGTGGAGCTGATTTTGCATTTTATCCATTAAAGGATACAGTACTCTCTCTACTCAATGCTCCTTTTTAAGGATTTGGGGGACAGGGCAATTTGTATTGTCTTGAGCAAGTAGTTTCTTTCCTGTGAGCCTCATTCTTAATACATTACAAGACCTCCTCATGAATTCTTAGTGAATATAAAGAATGGAAATGAACGTGTGTGGTTTAAAACAATAAAAACAAGAAAAAATCTAATATCCCCCGTGTGTTTTATAGCTTTCAATGTACCAAACACTGTTAAAATTAAGTTTATATATTTTTATTATTTAACCTTATGAAAAATCTATTACCTAGCATAATAATAATTGCAATTCAGCACATTCTTTCTGCAAGACTACAGATGGTCATGAGCTGCCCTCATGTGAGTGCCAGGGTCTGAGCCAGTGTCCTCTGGAAAAGTAGCCAGTGCCTTTAACTGGACTGTCAACTCTCCAGCTTCAGGGTGAGAACTGCTGTAAACTTCACAGCTAGCTTTCCAACTACAAAAGCGCTCGTACAAATAATGTTATATTTCTGTTTTAATTTGGACACAGAAGGAAGGAGAGAAAAGGGAGGGAAAGAAGGGCAAAACCTAGACAGCACAAGTGGAATTTGAGGTTATTCTTCCTGTGAAGCTCACATACGCTAGACTCCATTCAAGTCAAGTCCAAGGTTCAGCCTGCAGACCGTGGGAGTGACTTCTTGATCGTCTGACTGCATCACATGAATCTCGAACACAGGAAACATTTGTTTTATTCAGAATGCCACAGATGTCTCCTAACACAAAGCCAATTCCTGATAATGCTTACATAACACAAGTGTTGGCGTTACCAGATGAGATGGAGCTAAGACTTACCCAAATCCCTTGAGCTGCAAAATGGGAGACCAGCTCCATGCGACGTACTGCAGATTTGCCTAAAACCAGCTAAGGACTTGCTTTGTTAGATAGCATATTAATTAATAACAATTTCCTAGCTACCTCTCCTCGCTGTTTGACTGACAAGCTTGACCTGGCTCAGGAAACCTGCCTTAGGGCTTTAACGACTTCAAAGGGGCAGCATAGACACAAATCATTTCAAGGGCTGATCCAGCTTCCTTGATAGCAGCATGGTGCCATTCATGAAGTCCCCAAAGCAAAATGTTTCTGTGCTGAACAAAATAAACAGCCATGTTTAGGGGAGGAGTAGAGTCAGTAAATCCCCAGCATGTAACTGCTTACAAAGACACTGGAATGTTTACACAGAAGGTGCCAGGCAAACAGGACTGCTGAAGGAAGGTGAAGGGACTGACTTTGTTCAAACACCAAAGGGAAAGGGGGAGTTAGTTAATTAATAATCTTCAAGACATAGCTTTGCTCAAGGGCCACAGGCAATGATGGCCCCTTCTTCTCCATTCAGAAGAACATTAAGGGCAGGAGAGGCTGCTGTAGGTTAGATTATGTGAGTTTTAAGTCTTCCCTCAATTGGACCAGAACAGGTTTTAAATGTCTTCTTATGAGCGGCTTTAAAGGAAGCTAGCCTCATGCAGCCTGTGGAGATAAAATATAAGCCTGTTCAAAGGAAAGTCTCAGCTCGTCACCTCAGTGGCCTAACAACTTCCTGCCCAGGTCTGAATTAGGGCCTTTTATTTGTTTCAATCCTTGATGACCTTTGTGGCTATCAGCTCTGTGGAAATGATTATCTCCCTTTTGCAGGGTTACTTTACTCGGGAAGCCCAGGTGACTTCAGAGCTATCATCAACACAGCGCTGGTTTAGATCAGAAAAGACACTTGGATGTCACTGTGATCAGGACAGTGACATCAGAATATGACACCTGGATCTGGGGCCTGAATGACGTATGCACAGCTTGCCGGTTCTGGTGGTTTTTCAGCTACTTGAAAATTCCACCATCATATGGTAAGAATGTACTGCTGGTCTATGGTCTTCCACCATCATATGGTAAGTATGTACTTCTGGTCTATGGTCATTCACCATCATATGATATGTATGTACTTCTGGTCTATGGTCATCCACCATCATATGATATGTATGTCCTGCTGGTCTATGGTCATCCACCATCATATGATAATTATGTACTGCTGGTCTATGATCATCCACCATCATATGATAAGTCTGTACTGCTGGTCTACAGTCTTCCACCATCATATGATAAGTAAGTACTGCTGGTCTATGATCGTCCACCATCATATGAGAGGTATGTACTGCTGGTCTATGATCATCCACCATCATGTGATAAGTATGTACTGCTGGTCTATGGTCTGGAAGCTTCAACATCCCCTATCTCATTTCAAAGATGAAATCATTCAATCCTTTGTAGGAATGTGCTACGTCTGCACGTACCTCTGGGATGGTTGTTCTTTTTAAATCATTTCCAACCTTTCTAGACTGCAAAGAGTGAGGGGGAAATGCAAGACTCCATCTTTATTGGACTTGAGGATGTCCGACAGGCTAATAGCTTGAGGCATTGGTTAGAGACTGATATAGAAGGAACACAGAAAGCTCTGAGCAGAATAAAAGCTTAGGGAGGGGGAACTGCTCCTCCTTGTGCTGGCTTATGACAGTCAATTACCTAATTATCTGGAATTTTGAGAAATGGCTCTTAAACTCTTATTACTAAAAAAATTAAGTGGTAGAACTTTTAAAATCTTGCTAAAAATCTGGCTAAAAGTAGAAATTGGCAAGCCTGGTGACCTGAATTCACTACCTAAAACTCACATAAAGGTATAGGGAGTTAACTGAATCCATGTTGTTTTCCTCTGATTTCCACAGATGTGACACAAAGCATGCTGCTATACCTACAATTCATGTGTGTGCGTGCAAACAATCATAATTAACAAACTTTGTAAAATGGGGCTGTGGAGAAGGCTCAGCAATTAAGAGCACTGGCTGTTCTTCCTGAAGACCTGGGTTCAATTCCCAGAACCCACGTGCCAGCTCACAACTGTCCCAGGGGATTTAGCAATCTCTTCTGGCTCTTAGGGCTCAGCATGTATGAGGTGCAGAGAAAAATGCACACAAAACTCCATTGCTAAACATTCATAACACACTCTGATGGACTATAGTGGTTACTGAAATTTGTTTGTTTCACAGAGAATAAAAACACTGAACCAGTAGATATAGAGAAATGCCATTGACTGTAAATGGCAAGGAAGCTTTTTTATTTTGCAGTGGCATCAATGATTATAGACTCATAATAGAGAATGAGAGAAGTACAAGGCTTCTGTGACAAACTCTCACCCCCACCCCTCCCAAAAGAAACCGTCTAGACAGAAAACTATTGGAAAGAACTTTTAAAATTGTGATACAGATCCTAAAGTGTAGCTCTTCACCATTAATGGCTCTGGTTGGGGTGAGGGTGGGGAAGGACTCAGTTTTCTTTAAGGGTCTGGCCACTGAGTGATTGACCGGGCTCCAGTGATGATATAGGCAACACAAATTGGACTTGGTTTTCTTCTTTCCTCCTCTTCTTCTTTGTGGAAGGAGGTCATAAGGGTGGGGGAATGGACCTGGGAGAACTGGGTTGTGAATTATGATTGGAGTGCATTATGTGAAATTCCCAAATAATCAACACCAACATATGTTGGGAAAAAGAAAGGCAAAGCTTCTAGAGTGAGTGAGTTAATTCTAAGCCATTCTTAATTCCAAAAGAGTCTCAACTGCTCTACAACAAAATTATGAACTTTGTACATGATAAATAACAGGTTATCTGCAGTCTTCCTTGTCCATCAAGTGCTTACCATGTTGTTTACAACTTGGCATTAGGCCTTTTCTTAAAAAAAAAAAAATGCCTCCTTGGCTGAACTGACATGTGGTTGCACACTCCTGGCCCCACGTGTTCAGTAATTCTTTCCAAGGAGGGCTTCCCAAATCCACTTACTTGCATCTATGATTTCCTTGGATAGACCATGTCATCAATTGCTATTTTTTTTTTTGCCAACATACATTGCATCAGAATGTTTTAGATATGACTAGAGTTAGGCTTTCCACACAGGTGTGATAAGGACAGTTGTGTAAGTTCATCTTCCCCATCAGTGTGCCCATTTTAAACTAGTGATACCACAGAGCCCCTGCCGATGGGGGCATAAAGACTTCAGGATGAAATAGGGAAAATGAAGCAAGGAAATGCCTGGCCTAAAAACATTTACATAAGGTTAATTCCTATTATTTCTTTTGTTCCTTGCTTTCTCCACTAATATATAGAAGATTTCTAGGGCTAACACTACCCCACAGGCAAGAAAACCAAGAATTCTTCAAAACTAATCCAGTGGAAAAGGGAAGGTGTATTTCAAAGTCCAGTGTTCACCCTTAGAAACTAAAATTTATCTTTGATTTTTTTAGAGCTCCAGAGACAGCCTGAAGTTATATTTGAGGGAAGAAGAAATTCTGGGGTTATCCCTTTTATAGTTAAAAGAGACTTTTGAATGCAATCTGTTCTTTCTACAATAGCTTGGGGCTTTCAACAGAAAGGAAGAGAAGGAATATTGAATTCAAGTTTCTATGGCCTACTCTTCCATTATTAGGAACCTTTTGAACATTAGCTCAGATGTAGTGTTTGCTAGCCCACTGTCATGATCTAGCCTCAGGGTCTAAATTTGTGGGGTGGAATCCACTCTTCAAGATCCTGAAGACTCTTTTGCATTAGGCAGAAAGTGAGTATCTAGTTCCTGCCTTTCTTCTTAGGCCCACCACTGAAGTATACACTATCATTTTTCATGGACTATTAAACAATGGAAATCACAGGGCCCCAGCTGAGAGTTCCCTGGGAGGTTTCAGAGCCTTTACAGGTGCAAACGTCAGTCTTTCCTCTAAAGGAACTAACTGGATATTCTATGAGCAGGGTCTAGTGTGGAGTATTCAGTAATGAATGATGCTGTTGAAAGACAGCGAAGAAGACAGAAGAGAAGAAAGAACAGGACAAGATGAGGGAGAATCAAAAGGACACCACTGAGAGAGAGACAACAAGGAAAGACATATCCTTCAAATGTTTCTAATGACAAATTAAACAGACATCAACCAAAATGTGCTTTATGCTGAGAAAATGAGAGAGAGAGAGAGAGAGAGAGAGAGAGAAAGAGAGAGAGAAAGAGGAACAGAGAGAGAGAAAGAGGAACACAGAGAGAGAGATCCCTTAAATGTTGAACATCTATGCTGGAGTAGGCTCACCAAGCTGTACGTATCAGTTTTACTTTGATTGCCCATTATGTGTTTTTTTTTTTTTCTGAAAAGCAGCAAAAATTTCCAACACTTGAACTAAAGTCCTAAAATCTCCTTGTTCTTTAAGTGCATTACGCTGTAGAAAATCAGATTGGCTCCCAGGTGTCCTGCTTGAAATCCTACCACTTAAAGACAGATCCTGAATTCCTCACCTCTTTTTTTTTTTTATTGCGGAAAAGAAGAAAAAAAAAACATAAACAAAAAACAAGTTTCCACCTCCTCCCAGCCTCCCATTTCCCTTCCCCTCCTCCCACCCTTCTCCCCCTCCTCCCACCCTTCTCCCCCTCCTCCCACCCTTCTCCCCCTCCCCCCACTCCTCTCCCCCTCCCTCTCCAGTCCACAGAGCAGTCCGGGTTCCCTGCCCTGTGTTAAGTCCTAGGTCCTCCTCCCTCCGTCCATATCTAGGAAGGTGAACATCCAAACTGGCTAGGCTCCCACAAAGCCAGCACATTAAGTAGGATCAAAATCCCCTGCCATTGTCCTTGGCTTCTCATCAGCCCTCATTGTTCGCCATGTTCAGAGAGTCCGGTTTTATCCCATGCTTTTTTGGTCACAGTCCAGCTGGCCTTGGTGAGCTCCCCGTAGATCAGCTCCACTGTCTCAGTGGGTGGATGCACGCCTCGTGGTCCCGAATTCTTTGCTCATGTTCTCCCTCCTTCTGCTCCTCCTTGGGACCTTGGGAGCTCAGTCCAGTGCTCCTGTGTGGGTCTCTGTCTCTATCTCTATCCATCACCAGATGAAGATTCTATGATGATATGCAAGATATTCGTCAGTATTGCTCTAGGATAGGGTCATTTCTCGAATTTTGCATGCAAATGGATGGAAATAGAAAACACTATCCTGAGTGAGGTATCCCAGACCCAAAAAGATGAATATGGGATGTACTCACTCATAATTGGTTTCTAGCCATAAATAAGGACCACGGAGTCTACAATAGGTGAACCTAAAGAAGCTAAGTAAGAAGGTGAACCCAAGGAAAAACATATAGTTGTCCTCTTGGCTAAGGGAAGTAGACCAAATTTTCGGGGAGAAAATGGGATCTTGGGGGTGGGGTGGGATGGGGGTAAGGGGAGATGGGGAGAGAAAAGGTAGAAGGGAAGGAGGGGGGACCTGGGGAAACAGGAGAATTGGGATAAAGGAAAGGTGGATAGGGGAGCACGGAACCACAATTCTTAGTTAAGGGAGCCACTTTAGGGTGGGCAAGAGACTTGACCCTAGAGGGGCTCCCTAGTGCCCAAGATGAGGTTCCCAGTTAGTTCCTTGGAAATGACCTCTTTGTTTTCTAAAAAGAAACCTTTGATCCGGCCTTTTGCTTAACATCTGCAGTCTTCTCACTTTTTCCCATGATATGTAGCTGAATAATAAATCAATGAATATTTTTACTGTAAGATATCACGTAGCATGAATAATAAAAACCCAGAGACAGATCTTGGGGTTCAAGCTGAAAGAGCAAGAAACAAAGCAGCTAACCATTAGAGAGCTCTTACCTTTACAAAATCTTCAGATTGAAAAGCGTGAGTCAGTCTTGTGTGGTAATATCTTGCTGTCCCATCAACCCCCAAAACATCTTGCAAGCAGGGAAATCAAGCATTTTTCAACTCTTAAAAGCATGACTAGACTTAACCATAGTTTGATATTACAGTGATATTTTATTTGTGTTTTAATAAACAAAGCTTTCTCAAGATCAGAGTTCAAAGTTAACCACTAGAGGCCAGGGAGTAATGGTACACACATTTAATCCTAGTACTCCGGAGACAGAACAGGGGGAATCTCTGTTAGTTCATGGCCACCCTGAGCTATATGAGATTGAATCTGTCTAAAAGAGAAACAGAGCTCACATAAAGGTGATTCTAGTACTTGGGATTACACGACTTTAATCCCAGCACTAGGGAGGTAGAGACAAGAGTGGAGTTGCCTGAGTGGAGAGAGGAATATAAGGCGGCAGGAAATAGGAACTCACTCTTTGATTCACTCTCCATGTTTCATTCAAGCTTGTATTTGTACTAAACTTTAAAAAGAAAACAATAAGCATTGATACAGTTTTCTGTCTGAAGAATACTCTGAGAAGATACAGCTCTTGGCATTCTCAGGATTATGTCAGGAGTAAACAAACAAAGGTCAACACAGGGTCAGAGGTTATACTTGCTTTGTAGATGAGTAACCACTACAGTTTCAGATGATACCACTCTTCCTGAGAATGCACCAACAAAAGGCTGAGCAGCAAGCAGAGAGCCCCAAGTGGAGAGACTAAATAAAACTGCCCTGACAAATGAAAGATGCCTGAACAGGACCCACTGTGAGTCTGCCAAGTCTCAACTCGATCCCTTAGAAAGAAACTGTTGTTTATCTTACTCCATGTATCTTGGCAGACACAGAAATAGTACCAGTGTGTCTCCTGCAAAATTTGGCGTGCACTTCTGAGAAATTTTGTATTGCCTGTCTGAAACCTAAATTTTACTAGGCATCCTACATTGTACCTTATCTGTCTATTCTTATCAGTCATTCCCTACTTGCTCATTCAGTTGTGCAAATAGGCCAAGTAGAGCATTTCAGATATGCCATTGGATGATAGATCATAGGCAGGAAGACCAATGGGAATTTAATATGAATGTAATCTAGGCTACAGTGAAGTAAAGATTTTAGTTATCATGAAGCCGAAGAGGTCAAAATGTATGCATCATCTTTCCAGTAAACCCACTAACTAAAATCAAATAAAAGTTAGCCAATTAAATACAGAAAATAGAAATGGTCTCCAAGAAGTAATAAAAGAATGCATGCTTCAGCTAATTTATAGCACACACACACAAAAAAAATAAATGCCATCACTATGGTCGATTTGATTTGTTTCTTAAAACACTATCTGAGCATTCTTGTATGGACCTGCGACTGTACCTGAGATTTAAGACCAAAAGATTAAAGCATGGATAGTTGGGTGATATGTACACTTGTTATACAAGCACTGAACACTTAGGAGATAGAGGTAGGGGGACTGTCAGCTTGAAGTCAGCCTGGGCTAATATAGAGTCCCCAAAAACCTGGGTTACACAATGAAGTGATATAAAAAAGGAAAAGACCAAAGTAGACCATGACTTGTGCAGGTAGAGGAAAGCATCAAGGATGACCAGTTGGGTGGGCTTCTGTTTTCCCTCCATTACTGTTGCAGGGAGCAGGGCCCCTGTTCCAGTTTCCCGGCTAGCTTACACCCGAAAAAAATCACACAGAAACTGTATTAATTAAAACACTACTTGGCCATTAGCTCTAGCCTCCTATTGGCTAACTCTCACATCTTGATTTAACCCATTTTTATTAATCTGTGTTTACCATGAAGTCGTGGCTTATGGGGAAAGATTTAGCATGTTTGACCTAACATCTCCATGGCAACTCTCTTGTGTCTCTTTCTGACTCTGCTTCCTTCCTCCCAGAATTCAGTTCTGTCTTCTCTGCCTACCTAAGTTCTGCCCTATCAGGCCAAGCAGTTTCTTTATTGATTAACCAATGAAAGCAACACATAAACAGAAGGACCTCCTACACCACATCATCAACCAATGAATGAATACCTTTTGGAAGAATGGATAATTTCATACTGAAGTCACCCATGCAGTGACATATGTGAAGACTCCACCATTCCTCTCTGTGGGGGGCAAGTGGGTGCTTCAATCTGGTGTCGCTACCATTTGACAAAAACTCAGCCATGCAGGCACATTTGGCTTCCACTGTGAATCATCAGATAAGTCAACCTAAGCAGCTTGGGAACTTGAAACTGTAACTTCAAGTAGAAACTGTCCCCTGGCTGGCTCCCCTGTCTGTTGACTTTTCTCCTTATATCTTGTTTCCTGGCTGAAACCTTACCTCCCCCTTGTTCCCACTTCCTCCTAGCTTAAGTGGAAAATAAAGCTCCGATGGCTGGTTAGGGATCTCAGCAGGAGTTAAACCTGGTGGTGTTTATTCATCTTTCAGAAAGACTTCCCCTTCAAATCTCTTGTACTTTGGTGATTTTCCATTTGGATGAGAGCTGTGAAATGGCTCTGCCATTTTATGGTGTGGTCCCCATTATTACAAGGTATAAAAATCAACAGAGTGAAGAGTATGTGGTTCTTTTTCTCTTAATAGGAATGAAGATTATGAATGGTGAAATCATCATTATAAGGAACTGTTTTGCAGTTGAGGACATGGAGGATAACTGGCTACCTATGTTAGCACAGCCAGCAGACAGCCAGAGCCCCTCATCGGCACTGTGGTGTGGCTGTCTCCATGTGGCTGCTGTACCCCTAACAGCAGCAATATTCCAAGCTGTCATTGAGTACTGCTACCCTTCGTCTGCTGAGATCGCAAATCAGCAGCAATGAAAAGGCGAGGAAATGCTACCATATGGAAGCCAGGCAAGAGTTTCTGGCTTCTGCCCAATGTTTTCTCCCGAATTGCTTTTCAATATCATCTTCTGCTTCTAATCCTAAATGACTGGAGCACAAGTTGAGGTAGCTTGCATGTTGCTGAGAATAACAGCTGAAGCACAGCGCATGAATATGCATGAGTGGAATTATAGCAATGCATGAATTCTCTATATTAGGGACTATAATAAACAGCTACGTAAATAAAGGACAAGGTTGAGGTGTTGGCTAGTTCAGTTACTCGTCAACAATAAACGTTTATCTAGACATCTGTGAGACAAGCATAGAGTCAATATTAATGTACCGGTTTAAGCAAGTTCTCTGAAATGTGAAAAAAGATGATGGTGAAATCTATTTACAGAAACAGAAAATCAATATGCTCTCTGTGAAAGCATTGGCAAATTTAATTCAGTATTTGGGGAACAAATGTTGTGTAGTTATTAAGTACTAAATAATCATTTTTTCAAATGAATAAGTAAATGAATGAATTAATTTTTAAAATAAAAGCCAGGCTTCAATAAAGTGTACATAATTGGATGGGAGGAACACACATTCCAATCTCTCTCTCTGTGACTTACAAACCCTCTTCTTTTTCTGAGTAAGATAACTCTCCTCCATACACAATGGGTACCCCCAAAGCACCAACAAATTAAATGATGGTACCTAATTGTAACAATAAATGACATCACTATTGATCTTAAGAGTAGCCATGGCTTTTAAACAATCATTAGCACCTTAATATGTTTTACATCATTGATACAATACTGAGAAAATGTGTGCAAAGTTCTTATTTAAGATAGAATTTGAATTAAGTACAGAATAATAGACCTTAAAACTTCCTTGCTCCTTCCAAAAAGGAAAATAAAAGGGACACCCAATGCTTGACATTAACGAAGAATACCTGTAGTGTTTGAAAGCTTAAACTGAGAACAAAATTTATTGTAGGGTTAGCATTGTGCTCCATGAGTGGTATTAGCCACGTTTCTATTGTGTGGTCCTAAGGCATTGTACTCCATCAATGGTTTGAGGCATGGCTCTGTCGTGTGGTCCTGAATCAAGCCAGAGCAGAAGAGCAGCAGAAAGACATGTTGAGACAAAGCTGCTCACCTTGTGGTAGCAGGATTAAGAGGGAGAGTAAGAGAGCGAGGCAAGATTCACCTTAGCAAGGCAACATTTAATCTATTCTTCCAACTCTCCCTGCCTCCTACTTTCCATCAATCTCATCAATTGTTGTATTACGAGCAGCAGGGCTGCGTCCCTGGCACGCGGCCGCCCGCATGGCTAGCTTTACCTGAAATAATTACACGGAAACTGTATTCTTTTAAACACTGCCGGACCCATTAGTTTCAGTTTCTTATTGGCTAGCTTTTACATATTGATCTAACCCATTTCTATTAATCTTTGTAGCCCACGAGCTGGCTTACCAGGAATGATCTTAACCTGCGTCTGTCTGGAGTGGGAGAATCATGGCGACTCCCTGACTCAGCTTCTTTCTCCCAGCATTCCGTTCTGTTTACTCCGCCTACCTAAGGGTTGGCCTATCAAATGGGTCTAGGCAGTTTCTTTATTAATAAGAAATCACTCCCACATCATTTCCCCTTTTTCTGTTTAGACAAAAAAGAAAGGCTTTAACTTTAACATAGTAAAATTACATATAGCAAAACAGTTATCAAGCAAGAATTACAGTTACAATATTTATATCTATTTTATCTTTTATCATAACTAAGGAAAACTATAACTATCTATTCATTCTTCAACTCCATCAAAGACTCCAGAAGGATATAATACTACCTAAGTAAACAAGAAATAAGAAAACTCTAGAAATGACAGAGACATCTTGCTGCCTGGACAGTCACCCAAAGTTCTTTTTTACCTTTGGGGCATCCATCTTCAGCCTTCAGGCCCAAAGTATCCAGTAGATATTTTCATGAAGCAGGAAATTCCAAAGACAGTTCAGTCACTATCTGCTGTGTCCTGCAGAATGTCTCGCAGACTCTTTCATGAGTCATGAACCCCGAAAGACCATCTCACCTTTAGGCAAGTTTAGCAGTCCTCTCTCTGCAGGTTCTCTGTGTCCGGTTTATGCAACAGTCCAGGCAAGAGCAGTTTCTTGCCCAAATGGCTATCAAACTCCATAAGGATCCTTTTTGATGCCCATCTTCCTCTCGAAGTAGATTGGTGCCGCCAGGAGCAGATATGTCTCATTGTCATGAAAAGTCCTAAGTTATTAAAATATTTTAAATGCCATATTCTGTAGCCTTTGAGAGATATGAAGAATGCCTATCTGAAATATATCTCTATATATCTAGAAAATCTAAGTAACATGACTACAAACTTGACTATTATTTATGATTATCATCAACAACCTATATTTCCTAATTATACATTACATTTTAAAAATGAACTACCCAACCTTATTCAAGATCAGAAATACATATACATATAATAAAATTGACCTTAAATCTCTATCAATAAAGCAAAATCTATACTAATGCAAATTATTCATATCTATATCATATCCCCCTTTAAATGTAAAAGAACATTTACAAACAATATTTTGGGAACATGGGCGCAGTTTTTTCTCTCCAAACTGCTTCCTGCTGAATGGGGGCGCTGTTAATCAGATCGTTTAGGGTGTAACCTGTGTGTCAGGTTCATCTCAGTTGGCAGTTGAGTGAAGTAATTTTGTGAAGATGTTCACAGCAACTTTTCGGGAGGTCGTGGTCTATCATACCAAATTGGGATAGAAGAAATCCACAGGGTCTGGTCCTCTGTGAAAACAAAAGAAGACCCTCTCCAAAGCATCATATTTTTAAACCCAAATTTTGAAATCGTAATACCCTTATATCCATTCTGGTTTATCTTAGCAGCCCATGTAATGAAATGTCTCTCTGTACTTAGCTCCTTTACAGTCAAAAATTTTAAAGAAAACACAATGTACATAATCCAGACTCTCTGTGAATTTTTTATTTTTACGTGGCTTATTTTTCTTTATTTCTTTTAATCTCTTAACTCTCTGTACTCTGTCTCTTTAAAGACTTTACCCTTTTTTTTAAGACATTTACTTTATTCTCTATATTTTTACTCTTCTCTCTCTCTTCACTTCCTGCTCCGCCTGCGACTAGACTCCTTTCTGTGTTAAAGTCTCTCTCCCTTATTTTTAAGCCTTCTCAGGTTTTTAAGTGGATTTAGTCCATCACGTCGGGCGCCATTCTGTTGTATTACGAGCAGCAGGGCTGCGTCCCTGGCACGCGGCCGCCCGCATGGCTAGCTTTACCTGAAATAATTACACGGAAACTGTATTCTTTTAAACACTGCCGGACCCATTAGTTTCAGTTTCTTATTGGCTAGCTTTTACATATTGATCTAACCCATTTCTATTAATCTTTGTAGCCCACGAGCTGGCTTACCAGGAATGATCTTAACCTGCGTCTGTCTGGAGTGGGAGAATCATGGCGACTCCCTGACTCAGCTTCTTTCTCCCAGCATTCCGTTCTGTTTACTCCGCCTACCTAAGGGTTGGCCTATCAAATGGGTCTAGGCAGTTTCTTTATTAATAAGAAATCACTCCCACATCAATCAATGCCATCAAATGATGAGTCAATACTCGGATGAAGACCCTCATGGTCTAATCATCGCCAAAATTCCTATCTGTGAGCACTGCACTGGGGACCACACTTTAAACACATGAACTTTGAATGAATATGTTTTATCCAAACCATAAAATTCTCTCCTTCCTTCAAAGGCTCATCATCATCCTACAACAAAAATTGTTTCTGCTCCATCATCAAGAGTCTACTAATATTAATATTTGTTCAATAATTCAAATCTAACGTCTCCCCTGAGACAATGGGAACACAACCAAATGCAGCCTGGGGTTTCTAGCCCCAATCCACTGGAGGACACCAGCAATAGCTCCGCAAAATCAGGAGACAGAGGTGCCGGGCAGTTAAGCACTATCAGAATCTCTTTGTGATGAGGAAACAGGGTCCTGCTCAGTGCCATGATAAACCCAATGGGACAAGGAGAGCCACAAACACGCCTGGGGCAGTTTGCCTGGGTTCCGAGGAAAAAACAGGGGCCCACCAGGCACCTTGTGGTAACACTATCATGGTGAGTAAATGTAAGGTGTGGTATGGGAGAGAGAGAGACAGGCAGACAGAATGGTTTATGTCCTCTGGATAGAGGCATATCTGGAGAGGTGAAAGAGGTAAGGAGCATACTAAGGTGGGTGGCTTGATTGTCACCCAGGGCGATGGTTATGTATGCGCGTGGTTGCTACTGCTGAAAAGGGAGGGGGACTTTATTGGGGGAGGGGGAGGGAAATGGGAGGCGGTGGCAGGGAGGAGGCAGAAATCTTAAATAAATAAATAAATAAATAAATAAATTTTAAAAAATTGGCTAAATGCCACCAGCAGCATCCACTGAAATTTCTTCTCTGGCATATCAGTCCTTTCTATCTATTTTTCTGACTGTATTTCATTAGTTAGTTCTGGGGATTCAACACACAAGCCTCACACAAGCTAAGCATATTATCATTATTATATATGTATGCGTGTTCTCCCTGCATGCATGTCTTTGTCCTTTATGCATGCCCACAGAGGCCAGAATGTGGAGTTCCCTGGAGCTGTAGTTACAGAAGGATAGGTGATAGCACATATATGTGCTGTGATTCAAATCTGGATCTTCTGTAAGAGCATCTCTCCAGGCTCTGCTCTGTTATTTTCAACTTACCCAAGCCCAGAATCTCAAGGCCTGGACAAAGTGTTCACATATTCTCCTCTAGAATGGAATATGAACAACCTCTGTCTGTTCCCAACAGAGTCTTCCTTTCTGTCAGAAGCCTGTCATTTTGTGCCCTGGTGATTTCTCACCAGAGTTATCTACAAGCTCCACTTGCAGGAGTCTACGCTACGCAAGATTTGCTTTGCTAAATTTCTCCTTTTTTCTATAAACAATTTCCATGTTTCAGGGACAAAACAGTGAGGAATAATCACAACAGCAGAGACAAAATTCCTAAGTGCCAAGTAACCAAGAGGAACACAAAAATCATATATACAAACATATGATTATGTAATTACACAAGAACTGAACCAGATGGGGTCACCCAGTCAGCTGCTATAGACATCCAATAAAGGTTGTCTTTTTATTGCTCAGTCCATTAAGATGGAAACTTCAGACCCAGAGAGACCCAAGATGCAGTTTCCACTTGAAACAGCATCCCTGGAGCATCACTGTGGAGCCCTGTATGTGAATTCACAATGGAAGATTGAAGAAGCTGAGATCTGCTATCCACAGGCAATGAAAGGAAGCTCAGTTTCCATGTGCAGCCTGGGTCCTTCTCTACCTTCATTCCTCCAAAGCCTTAGGATACTGAGGAAGTGGGATTTCCCCCTCTGTATGCTATGAATATATTTTATTACCACTGGTTAATAAAGAAGAGGTTTGGGCTATGGCAGGGCAGAATATGAGTACTCGGGGAAACTAAACTAAATGAAGGAAAAAGAAGGCAGAGTCAGCCAGACGCCATGTAGCTGCCAAAGGAAAAAGATGCCAGAACCTTACTAGTAAGCCACAGCCTTGTGGTGATATACAGATTAATAAAAATGGTTAATTTAAGATTCAAGAACTAGCTAGAAATACACCTGAGCCATCAGCCAAGCAGTGTTGTAATTAATAGTTTCTGTGTGATTATTTGGGCTTGGGAGGCCAGGAAACAAAAGTACAGTCTCCATTTACAAATGGCACCCAAATGTTGGCAATAATGATCACATAAAGCCTAAGAAAAACTTTAGAAATAGGGGGGCTTCTAGACCCACAAAAACAAGAGTCAATTGGAGTTTCTTGGTGGCCGCATATTTTCAGATTGGCTCTGTTTGCTAGCAGCAAGGAGAGGCATGGCTCCTTTAAGAGAGACTTCCTGACTCAATGTTAGCAGTAAAAGCTGCTTTAAGAGACAACTTCCTGGTTCATGCTGATGGCATACAAGGCTCTGGCTCTTTCAGGAGATCCTGTTACAGGGTACTTGAATGGGGTTTGTGGGTAGCATGCTGCAAATTGCCTGGTGGTGCCATGGGCCAACTGCTTCTGAAAACTGGGGTGGTAAACATGTTTCTTAGAGCTGGTGAAGAATGGACCTCTGCCATGTTGGGAAGTAAAGCAGGGTAGAACCAACTGTTAAAGCAGCTATTCTAGTTTTAGCCACTCCTGCTTTACAGTTTACAACAGTGATCAAAAAGAATTACAGATATGCAATAAAGACAAATTCAGACATAAATAAACCTCTAGATGGGCCATAGTGTGTTAAAAAAAAATATGTACGTAGGCTTAGGATAAAAAGAAAATGAGTATAGGCAGTTATAGAAAGAAATAGTTTTAAAAAATAAAACAAAGTTTCAAAGAGACAGTAAAAGTAATATAAAAGAGTACAGACAGTCATAGATTAAAGGAGTAAAGATAATAAAACAAATATTAAAAATAATAGACTAAAAGAAAAATAAGCCATATAAAGATGGAAAATATACAGAGAATTTGGATTATGTATATTATTGTGTTTTCTTTAGATTTTTTTGACTGCTAATGAGTTAACTGCTAAAAAAAATTTGATTCTGGGGTCTGTTAAGCTAAGCTAACATACATATTTTAAAAGTATCATGACATAAAAACTTGAGTATAAAGATGTTACTTTGGCAAAGAGGTTTTCCTTGTGTTTCCATAGAGGATGGGAACCTGTGGATTCCTTCCAGGCTAATGTGGTTTTATGGAACAAGATTCCTCCAAAAAGTCTTCATGAACCCTAAAAATATTTTGCCCAACAAATAGAAGGAAGTTGTTTGGAGAAACTACACCCAATCTCCCTAAATATTGTTTACAAATGTTTATTTTTATTTTAGAAGGGTTGATTTTAAATGGTGATAATCACAGTCAATCTTTTTCTAAAAAGAGGGAAGCATATGACATAGAAATGAACACTTAATATTGGTATGGACATTGGTTTATTGATACAAATTTAAGGTCAATTTTTGTAATATGTATATTTATACTGTTATTTAAGGTATTGTGTTTATACAGCTCATTTAAAAATGAAATATAATTAAAAATTAAAGACTAATAATCATTTATAATAGTCAAACTTGTAGTCATGTTAGGTTTTCTAGATATATAAAGGTGTATTTCAGTTAGATAATTTTCAATGCTTCAAAGAATTACAGAATGTGACATTTAAAAGGTCTTGAGAATGTAGTTTTCTCCACAGTGAGACATGTCTGCTTCTGGCAGCACCAATTACTTCAAAGAGGTTGATGGGTATTGAAGAAACTTCTTACGGAATTTGCCTTCACTGTGACAAGGCTAGTCATTTGGGCAAGAAACTGCTCTTGCCTGGACCGTTTGATGTTATGCTGTGTAAACTTACTGGACGTTCACCACCCGCAGACAAATGACCACTGAACTTGCCAAAAGAAGGTCATATGATCCTTCAAGATTCCTGCTTCATGAAAGAAACTGCCAGACATTCTGCAGGACACAGAAGAAAATGACTGACAAACTGCCAATATAGGTAAAACAATCTTTGAAATATCCTTCTTCATGGAAATGTTTGCCAGATAATATAGGCCTGTCAGGCATCCATCGATGCCCCAACATTACAGAAGTAGTTTGGGTGACTCTCTAGACAATGAGATATTTCTGTCAATTCTAGAGTTTTGAAAGTTGCTTATAATGCATTTCCTGTTTATTTAGGTAATATATTTTTCTGGGGTCTTTGATGGAATTTAAGACAGATATTTAATTTATAGTTTTTCTTGAGGTGGGATTCCCCTTTGTATGCTGTGAATACCATTGGCTAATAAAGAAACTACTTTGGGCCTATAGCAGGGCAGAACAGTGGAGCCATTTGGCCGCCAGAGGGGAAAGACGCAAGTTGTTAGCTGGAACCTTGCCGGTAGGCCACAAGCCTCTTGGTAAATATAAATTAATAGAAATAGTTTATATTACAATGTAACAGTTAGCCAATAAGATGCTAAAGCTACTAGGCAAAACAAGGATTTAAATAATATAGTTTCTGTGTGACTATTTAGGGTCTAAGTAGCTGGGAACAAATGAGTAGCCTCTTACTACATTTACTTAGCTATAAAAAAGATGAATTAGATATAAAACTTAGACTCACAAGATAAAATAGATAATAGACTATTTTCTTTAATTTTGCCAGATACAAATAGACTAAATATTGTAGCTACAATTCTTACTTGATACCTGTTTTGTTATAGCTAATTTTACTATTTAAATTTAATTTTTTCCTTTTTATTTAGGCAGAAAAAAAGAGATGATGTGGGATTCCCCTCTGTATGCTATAAATGTTTTATTGTCTGCTTTGATCTATGGCAGGGCAGAATGTAGGTAGGCAGGAAAACTAAACCTATTGTAGGGAGAAAGAAGGCAGAGTCAGGCCAAAGGTGAAAGATGCCAGAGCTTATCAGAAAGCAACAGCCTTGTAGCGATACACAGATTAATTGAAATGGCTAAAGTTTTGTTGTTGTTTTTGAGACAAAGTTTCTCTGTAGTTTTTTTAATTTATTTATTTATTTATTAAAGATTTCTGTCTCTTCTCTGGCACCGCCTCCCATTTCCCTCCCCCTCCTCCAATCAAGTCCCCCTCCCTTTTCAGCCCAAAGAGCAATCAGGGTTCCCTGCTCTGTGGGAAGTCCAAGGACCACCCACCTCCATCCAGGTCTAGTAAGGTGAGCATCCAAACTGCCTAGGCTCCCACTAAGCCAGTACGTGCAGTAGGATCAAAAACCCATTGCCATTGTTTTTGGAGCACCGGACAGAAATCTCAAGGTCCAAATCAGGAGCAGAAGGAGAGAGAACACGAGCAAGGAACTCAGGACCACGAGGGGTGCACCCACACACTGAGACAATGAGGATGTTCTATGGGGAACTCACCAAGGCCAACTGGCCTGGGTCTGAAAAAGCATGGGGTAAAACTGGACTTGCTGAACATAGCGGACAATGAGGACTACTGAGAATTCTCTGTAGTTTTGGTGCCTGTCCTGGAACTAGCTGTTGTATACCAGGTTGGCCTTGAACTCACAGAAATCTACCTGCCTCTGCCTCCTGAGTGCTGGGCTTAAAGGTGTGCGTCACCACCACCTGCCTGGTTAATTTGAAATGCAAGAGCTAGCTACAAATATACTTGAGCCATTGGCCAAGCAGTATTGTAATTAACATAGCTTCTGTGTGATTATTCAGGTCTGGGTGGCCAGGAAACTAAAGTACAGTCTCTGTTTGCATATTGATGATGCTGCCCAGGTTCAGGGCAAATATTCTTCTTCCAACTGTTATCTCTAATTCTACCTGTGTCTAGAAACCTCCTACAGACACACTCAGAAGAGTCCATTAGTAATCTCCTAAGTGTGGTTCAATCCAATCAAATGGATGATAAAAATTAGCCATCACATATCCCAAGCTGGAATGTAGAGGGGTTGGGAAGGACAGTGAACAGGTTTGTTCTCTCATAAGGAATCCACCCCTTGACAAGTGAGCTGTACCTGCCACAGACATGTTCATGAATTCTGAGGATGAAAGCTAATGACTTAATCAATTTTTAGATATCCACTTTCTGAATAGTGTTTTAAGGATAAAGTTAGCAGTTAATGACTTTGTGGGATAATTTCAAACCATAGTAGGACTGAAAACCTACTAAGATCTTGGTTTCAAACTTCTGGTTTCCAAAGGTGAGAATACATTTTGCTGCTTTAAGTCTTTAAGCTGTAAATATCTATTGCCCTGGGAAATTGACACATAGATGTGCCAGGAGAACACGTAATAGAACATTCCTCATTTTCTCTGTTTTCTCATGTGCTCATGTCTAAGAGTAAATTCTGAGTTAAGGAGTAATATCAAGACATGCCAGGCCTCACTTGTTCCTTTTCCCGTTGAATTTGGGAGCTCAATGCCACGACAGCCTGTCTTGATTTCTGCACCAATGGTTTGTGTTATAAAGCAGAAACATATGTGTGCAGTGTTTCCTAAGAGCGACATGAGTAGGTTGTCTTACTGTCTAACATAAATAGCCTGTCGTGGCCTTGCGGACAGCAGAGCTAGGGCCTCCTATGTTTGACTTCGCAGTGATTAATCAATGCTTTCCACATTTCTGGTTCACCTTGTGTACTGAAAACGAAAATTTTATTTGAGTCAATTGCAAACTTCTTCACTACCTTTTCTAACAGACTCTTCACCAGTAGAGACATATGTGATATGATTGAGAAGAGAATACAAACTTATATAAGCAGAATAATATTTCACCAAGTCCAAGGACTCCAAGAATAAAAACTGTGTCTTAAAAGTAAAAATGGAAACCTAGAGCCAGAAAATATTGTTAAAAACTTGGAAAGAAAAAATGATTTATAACCCAGAATTCAAAAGCCGCCAAGACATCCACTTAACTGTGTCTTTAGGAATGTCCCACTTGAAGCAGAATGTTAAAGTTGAGTCTATTTCTGGCTAAGTGTCTGCCTGAGCTTTGCGTCTGGCATTATGAGGTGTTACTTGCAATGTTCTCTAGCTGTGGGGGCAGCTGCAGCTGTGAGGTGGCAGGTGGTTACAAAGCCCTTGGTACAGAACTATGGGAGAGCTGAAAACTGTAAATTACAACGAATAAACAGAAGAGTTTTAAAAAGGAATTGGATAAAGTGCTTATATTTGTAATGATTGAAGCATTAAATGTTGATATTAATAATTGAAATAAATTGTATAAAGTGGACTGTGAAAGAGAATGAAAGATAAAAAGAACTTTATATCCAATATCATGATTTATTACATCAGGAAATTCTTTAGAGCATTGAAGGGATGAATGAATGTTTGCATGCGTACGAGGGAGAGACAGAGAGAGAATAAGATATCAGAATTTAAAATGTAATTGGCTTCAGAAGAAATGAGGGAAGAAAGTAAGCTTGTTAAAAGCTTTTGTGTATTTGTTAATTTTTAAAGCAATCTGCATATATGGTTTAAAATAAATAAAATTTAAGATGGATAAAAACAAAATCCCATAAATATATCTCACGTGAGTTATTTATATGTATCCATTAAATAAACCTTCAGACAATCTATTAGATGTCAGTTTGCATTTTCTACAATCAACTGAAGAGCCTCAAACAGGCATGAAATCGAAAATGGGAGCCTTAGGCTTCAATTCTGAATAGACATATTAAAAAAGAAAGCAAAAACAAAATTGAACCAAAGCACCAAGCAACAGTAATGGAGGATTAATGATTAGAGGAATGTAGTTGGTTTACTTTTTTACTCTTTGGGGGCCCACTATCCAGCTCCCAAATAAATACATGGAGACTTATTCTTACTTATGAATGTCTGACCTTAACTCGGCTTAATTCTAGACAGCTTTTCTAACTTAAATCAGCTCATTTCTCTTCTACATTTTGCCTCCGGGTTTTTTTTTCCTTTTCCTTATTCTATATACCTTTCTTCCCTTCTTACTCTGTGACTGGTCGTGTGGCTGAATGGCTGGTCCCTGGAGTCCTTCTTTCCTTCCTTTCTCACCCTGTCTTCTTCTCTCATCTCTCTCAGGCTTATGGTTTTCCAATTTATTCTTTCTGCCTGTCAGCTCCACCTACCCCTCTCCTGCCTATCCATTGACCATTCAGCTCTTTATTAGAACAGTCAGGTGTTTTAGACAGGCAAAGTTACACAGCTTCACAGCAAAACAAATGCAACATAAAAGAATGAAATGCATCCGTGCAACATTAAACAAATATTCCACAGTGTGAATGAATTTAACACATCTTCAACTAATATTCCTCAGCAGAGGAGAGGCTAGGTGGCCAGAGTTTCTGGGAAGAAGGACCCAGTATGGATGAGCCTAGTCTTCTTTATGAAGCAGGACACATAGCAGATGTATTAGATGTAAGCAACAATTGTCTTCTCATCGACATTATCACACATGTAAATATCTTCAAAGATGAATTGCAAATTTTACTCATATCTGATTCTTAATCTACTAGAATATCTAAAAAAGAGAGACTCACAAAAATAGATAGGCACTGTGATATAGTAAGTAACTTGAAACAAGTTTAAAATAAACTTGAAATTTGTTTCATGCAAAATAACATCCAAATTAGGTGTATTCATAAAACTGGTTATGAAAATTGAATGCCCGAGTAAAATAGATTAAATTCTCAATGCATTTGCATGGTCCTAAGGCCAGGTAGTGCTATTGGATGGAGCATAGTTCCACCAGAGTAAGTTTGTCTCTTAATATTCCCCACCAAGTTACACTTGTTTCCTCTTAACGTAAGGCATGTATATTTGTCATCTGTTAAGTTTTATCATGTCCCTTTGCACAGCCCCTCTTCGGAAGCACTCTGCTGTGCCTTCTCTATAGCCATGGAGTCAACTGTAATCAGTTTGAGATCAAGTTAAAGCTCTCCTGCTGATAAGTGACCAGAAGATCTTTTCTTCAACAGACCTAAAAACAATACATTCCTTAGCAGAAGAGTGTATTAAAAAAAATCTACACCCCTCCCCCATTTTCTAGATTCTCTTAACATTTGGAATAATTCCCTGCTAAAAGATGCAATTCCCTGCTCCCCTGTAGTCAGGCAAGGCAACTCTGGAAGAGACAGAATGTAAAATACAAGTGGCAATCCCTTCCACTTCCATAATGGGTAGCAGCCATCTTTGTTCACCAGACACTCACAAACACCCATGTGTTGTGGGAATATGGCCCCATGTCATACACACCAGACACACATGTGGTGGTTGCGGAGGGCATAGGCTACAAAGGAGACCACAGGACAGGAGCAAGAGGTGGTGGGAAAGGGGAGGGGATGAATAGGACACATGTGACAGGAAGCAGGAAGGAGGCCAGTGGGTGTGGACAGACACAAGGGGAGGGGGGGGGAACAAGAGAAAACAACATTTTCTTAAAATGAAAATGCCATACTGAAACCTAATACTGAGCATGCTACTTGAACACTGGTAACTTAGAAAACCGACGCGGGAATTTTCTACAGGGCCAGCCTTCTGCTTTGCTCCTTGCCAGAAGCTCCTTCCTTGTGCTCAAACCCTGGTAACTCATCAGATATTTTGGTTCTGAGCAGAGGCAGAGCTCCTCCTTTCCAAGTTGGGTGTTCCTTACCCACACCCAGCACTGTTGCGTCTCAGCGGGTGTCCATAGAAATCAAGGAAAACAGGAACAACTGGGTGAATAAGCTTTTCTTCACAAAATGTTTTAAAAATGCTGTTGTATGTGTTGAATCAAGCCAATTAGAAAGTGAAGGTTTTCAAATTTATTGTTCATACTTTTCCTAGGGTTGCCTATGTTAATGAGACACTACAAGGAATTAGTTCAGGTGGAAGTAGGCACCCCTTGGGGAAGTTAGCTCTCTGTGTTGACACTTGTAAGGGCAGGGGAGCAACCCTGGGCTATAGGGCTACAAGAGGCGGCACTTTCAGGCAGGCTCTGGAAACTGCTGTCGTGGTAAGAAGGTCAGGTGTGCACTGTTTGCCCTCTGCCCTACTGGCTTCTGTCATTCTGTCCTTCAATGAAGCCTCACCCTCAGGGGCTGTCAGGATCTGACTCCACTAAAAACTTGGAGAGCAAACCAGGAGTTTGGAAATTGCAATCACATTTTCTGCCCATGCCTATTTTTTTTTCCAGTCATTTTTTCCCTCTGGGCTGTTCGTCCTCAGTATTATTGACATAATTCTGTCTTTGGCATCTGAGTCTATCACACTGAGCTCTGGAGGTGGGCCTTGATGGTTAGGGGTCAATCTTTTATTTTTGCCACTTTGGACCAATAATATATTTAGAGGAGGAAGACCTAACATTGCTGGAGCCAAGACATAGGTTTTTTAAACTGACATAAAACAGCATGATCCAAAGTGGAGTGAAGTCCACAAGAGCAGGGCTCACCTGGGTTCAGGCCTTTGGAATAGGACTTACAGCAGCATCCACACAGGGGAGGTGATGGTCTAGAACATTCTGATACACGCTTAGCTGCTGTTCCGTGCTATGATACTCACACTTGGTATCCACAGAATTATGAATATGTTTATTCTGTCCAGTGATTTGTCAGCTTCTTTGAGAGAAAGAGCAAACTCGTTTCCACATGTAAGTACATGTTTGAGCTATTGGCTTATTAAGGACATGGAAGATCCACTGGGTTCTAATTACAAATAGAGTATTTGCATTAAAATGTTTGGGTGAAAGCGTGCATCTCTGAGAATGGTTAATGTAATGGAAAAATTAAAAATTGCTGCAAGTCCCCGGCAGCTTGCTGCAGGATCCCCAGCAGGCAGGGGGCAGGGGGTCTTGAGGGCAGCCAGTCCTAAGCAGGGACTGTGCATGAGACCATGGTGCAGGTCTCTGAAGGTGGCTGGTTCTCAGGCCAGCCATGTGGGCAGCGGGTGGGCGAGAGACAAATAGGTACACCAT
Source organism: Microtus oregoni (assembly GCF_018167655.1). Lineage (NCBI taxonomy): Eukaryota > Metazoa > Chordata > Mammalia > Rodentia > Cricetidae > Microtus > Microtus oregoni. Next base: position 40,102,436 of record NW_024543059.1, read on the forward strand.
GCTGAGTGAGGTTGGATATTTATTCAGGGGGTTATGGAGGGGGAAGGGAAAATGGGAGAAGAGCAGAGAGAGAGAGAGAAGAGAGAGAGGCGAGACAGAAAGAAGGAAGGGGAGAAGTGGGGAAAGGCAGAAGCTGCCTCTCCGAGAGGAAGATGGGAAAGGAGAGAGAGACTAAGGCTGCAAGCAGAAAGGAAGACCTGCCTGCCTCAGTGGATGGGGGAGGAAGGGAGCCTTGCCTGGCTACAGGGGAGCAGGGAATTGCAGTCTTTTAGCAGGAAATTATTCCAAATGTTAAAAGCATGTAGAAAATGTTAAGTTGACAAAAACCAAACTGCACACCAGTTTTCCATTGCCAAACTGATTAGGAAACAGGTTTCCATTTGAAAAGTCCCTCTGGTGAAATAAAGTGACAGCGTAGTAGCCATAACACTCAAGTACCCTGGTGGTTTCTGCCTACTCTTCTCCTCAGAAGGGTTACCCAAGTGTGGAGAGTGTTGGAGGCCATCTAGCAGTACAAGTACAACAAATTTACAAGCCAAATAGCTGGCTTGTGACCTAATATCTATGCAATCACATCTGCTACATATGGACATATACATTGAATATAATTCTAGATAGAGAGCCTTTTGAATTGGTCAAAATACACCTCAGAAGTCAAAAATACAATACAGACACAGGAAACTGTGAAGTTATCACTGGATTAAAAACTCTGGCCTTCTATGGGCCAGTCTGGGCCTCAGCAGAACAAGTGAGCATGCTGGCTATACGCATTTCTTTATCACACATGCTCTGCACTAAAAACTGGGGCAAACTAATCCTCTTCCTGTGTCTCTGAAGAAGCAAAATGACCCACATAAATAGAGAACGGGCTCAGGTTTCTCCAGGCAGCACTAGTCTGACTGAAGCTACCCCTGGGCTATCTTATGAGCCTGAATGCTGACTTCATTCCTTTTAACCGTCCCAGTGACATGGTCACAACGACATGAGATATGTCATACACGGTATCCAGCATGGCCTGCATCATAACTGAGTTTCTTCATTTTTATTTATACATTCATTGAGACAGGGTAGCAAATAGTCTGTGCTAGCCTAGAACTCACCATGCAGCTTAAGCTAGCCTGGAATGGCTGATTCTCTGCCTTAGATATGAAGGTATTTGAATTTCAGGTGTGCACTGCAGTCAGTGTTTGCAAAACCTTAAACATTTATGAAATGGCTTCTCAACTGACTTCAGCCAAGAAATTGCTTCCGTTAATAAAATCATCAGTGTAGCCCTCACAATATTATTAGCGAACAATGTGAAAGGCACTACCTTGCCCCAAAAAATCCAAGCACAAATACAACAAATTAAAGCAGCGGCGGCAACAGGTTAAGTTTCAGTTGGCTGATGCTGCAGTTTGAAGCAGGAATCTGGAGGCCCCATGCTTAGCTAAGTTGGTTCTTCTGAGTGCAGTGGGCTGTTTCCAGCCAACCATTTCAATAATGCAAGAGTATAAACCACATTGAAATTGCACTGAGAACGATATCTTCAATCTTGTACTGCAATTATACATTGAAAACAGAGTCAGCTCAAAATATGGAAATCCTAAAGACTGTTGGCAGGAACAAAGATAGGGCTGGATTCTCTGCATGAGGACACAATTCCACAGCAGCTGGCCTGGCTTCCCGTGTGGCTCCTCAGCGAGGTTCCTGCTGTGCAGACAAGTGTCCCAGACATTGGTTGTGACAGAGTCATTCACAGAAAATGTCTGGTTATCAAAGCTTAGGTTCAGTCTCAGTCTCTGTCTCTCTCTCTCTCCTGTGTTTGTATTTATGTGTCTGTGTGCTCCTGTATCTCTCTGTGTGTGTGTGTGTGTGTGTGTGTGTGTGTGTGTCTGTGTTTGTGTGTGTGTGTTTTCTCATTCTTAAAATCAGCTATGGTACAGTGTGCATGCTGGAACCTATCAGGACAGCTGTCACTTCTCAAGGTGACCCAAATCATGAGCATTGGAATCTCTCAATCTGTTTCAGCCTAAAGCAAAGGAACATATGCAAATTACTAGCAACCTTGGGCTTAACCTTCTTGTCTCTACAATGGGGATAATATGTCCACCTATTTCTTAAGATAATTATAAATATGAAAATATATGACACATGGGAAGGTCTATGTTAGTTCTTAGAGGATAATCGCCACATAAATATTAATTGCTTCCTGTATTAATCACAGTGTGAGGAACTCAACTCACAGAGAAACAATAATTAAGAAAGGATAATTCTTAAAAACCAAAATAATTTCAGTAGTCCTAAAGACATACCAAAAATGAAGAAACATTTTATCAAGAAAATCAGTGCATCAGGAAACAGAATGGGGACCCTATGAACTTCTATCATTTGAACCAACCACAGCAAGCTTCCTCCTTGACCTTCTCAGCAGATCAAGGCAGAACAGCTCCATCTGAGCAAAGCAGATGCAGAGACCAGGACTCTCTGCCACTTGAGAACCGAGTGAAGGCTGTGGAGAGCCAGACCAACAACTTGTCTCAGGCTTCCGCCTCAGTGAGATTCCTTCCTGTCATGCAGCTCCCATTCAGGAGGAAGCTCTTCTCTGACTGGAAACTGGGGCCGACGTGGCTTTTCCGTGGTTCCTTTACAGAATGGAGTTCTACACCAGGAACTGTCAGCCAAGAGGCACTGGGACTACTGCCCTTAGCAACAGCTTAGATGAAAGACAGAGCCCAGGAGTCTCTTAGAGAGGAAATATAAAGTAAAGGGATCTCCTGCATTGTCTATCCTTGGGGACCAATATCAATTTGGTGCAGAAGACCAGAGAAAAAATGAAAACCTTGCTCAGAGATGTGAGAGTCTCAAGTGAGTGGACAGATGAAATTAGAGTATAAAGGGACCTTGGTCAAGTTTATGTTCAAGATATTTTCCAAGGATGATATTTTTTAATATTGGAGTAAAATGTTGAAGCTGAAAGCCTTTGAAAGATAAAACAAATTTGCACAATGGAGGAGACAATGAAAACATAGAGGTTTGATAATGGAAAAGACACTGCTGGATATATAAAGGTCTGGGCTACAAGCCACAGCCAGATAGAGGGCTGTACTAGGAGACAGGGCTATGCTACTGCAGAGCTAAAATGAAGTGCATCTCACATCTCATTCTGTCTGGCAGGGAGGCATGAGCCTCTACAGAAGAAGAAGAAGAAGAAGAAGAAGAAGAAGAAGAAGAAGAAGAAGAAGAAGAAGAGAGGAGGAGGAGGAGGAGGAGGAAGAAGAAGAAGAAGAAGAAGAAGAAGAAGAAGAAGAAGAAGAAGGAACCATCAAACCTTCAAGATTCATATACAACAGTTAAAACCCACTAAACAGAGAAAAGACAAATTTATTTTCCAAAAGCCCGAGATACATGGGGACTTGGTTCAAATGCCTGGGGTGTAAGTGACATTCCAGAGACAGAGGGAGACAGAGTAGACAGAAATCACCTCGAAGAGGCAGGTGTGGAGGGAAGAGGCAGGTGTGGAGGATGATGGACCCCAAGCCAGGACTTGGAAACTCTTCAACAAAAACAGAACATCTAAGTATCATTCCTTTCTGTAGGGAAAGCCAGTACATAACATCACACCAGTTCCCTCCGTTAGAAAGCCAGAATGAGCTTGCTCTCTTCAGGAAATCTGCAGTCTAGATGCGTTTATAGAGCTCTCGCCCTTCTCTTGTGTTTCCTCTCCTGACTTCAAAATTTTCCACGGTGGAGTCACATATAAGCTCCATCTCCAGCATTCCTTACAGCCACGGGAAAGCCAATCCTGGGCCTGTCCTTGTTCTTTCTGATGCCCTGTTTCTAGATACCATGGAGTCCTGTTGGCCAAAAATCTTGCGCCATTTTCTGGAGCAGATCTACACTGCCACACTTCCTCCCTGGGACCTCATCTCTGAAAAGTCATGAGTAAATGATGGTGGAAGCTCATTGGTAATAAACAAACTGCCTTGGCCCATTTTGATAGGCTATCCCTTAGGTGGGTGGAGTAGGCAGAACAGAATGCTGGCAGGAAGAGGAAGTGAGCTCAGACTCGATAGCTCTGCTCTCTGAGGCACACGCGATGAAACTTGGACCCAGGTTGGAAGTAGGCTAGAATTTTCCTGGTAAGACTGACGCTACACAGATTATTAGAGAAAGGTTGATCGGGATTAGAGAATTAGCCTGTAAGGGCTAGAGTTAATGGGCCAAGCAGTGTTTAAAAGAATACAATTTGTGTGTAATTATTTCGGGGCATAAGCTAGTAGGCAGCCAGGGTGCTGGGGATGCAGCCCTGCCACTCCTATTACAACAGAATGGCGCCCAGACATGTGGACAACTGAATCCACTGAAAGCCTGAGAAAGCTTGGGAAATAGTAAAGCATGTTTTCTTGGTAGCAACAATTTCATGGATCTATTCTGCTTGTTAGAGGCAAGCAAGCGCTCTCATCTAAGAGAGGCTTCCTGACTCAGCTTCAGCTACAAAACCCTGCAGCTCTTAAGAGGTTCTGCCACGAAACATTTAAATGGTGTTGATAAAAGCTGACTGAATGCTTGTTTGTTTTCAGCTGTAGCAAAAAAAAAGTTGTGCTGTTTTAAATGCTGGCTTTGTGGGCCATACTGCCAGGGCAAACTCTGACTGTTTGAGGCATGAGGTCAGCTACAGAGAGAGCATTTGAGTGTTGTAGCTTGTTTGCTGGCAAGGACCTTGAAATGCCATAGTTGTGGCAATAAAGATGGCTACAGCTGGTACCTTCGCCATGAGGCTGGAAAGCTAAGGAATGGGCTGGATCTAGCTGGCAAAGCCACAGCTTTAATCCTACCTATATTGCTCAGTAATTTAAAGGCTCATGTGGTCAGAAAAAGAAAGAGATATACAGTAAAGAGAGATTGAAAAACAAAGAAAATGTTTAAATGATTTACAGCGTGTTAAAAATATATGCAGGCTAAAAGTTGAAGTTCTTAAAGTAAAAAACAAAAAAAAAAGGAAAATGTTGTTGTGTGTGGTAGTACACACCTTTAATCCCAACACTTGGGAGGCAGAGGGAGATTGACCTCTGTGACTTCAAGGTGTGGTAGCACACGCCTTTAATCCCAGTGCCTAGAAGGCAGAGACAAACAGATCTCTGTGAGTTCAAGGTGTAGTAGCTTACACCTTTAATCCCAATGCCTGGTAGGCAGAGACAGGTGGATCTCTGAGAGTTCAAGTACAGCCTGGTCTACAGAGTTATTCCAGGACAAAGATATACAGAGAATATAAAATAAAAGTAAAAATAAACAAAATAGAGTTAAAATAAAGCCATACAAAGATGGAAAATACACAAAGAATTTTGATACTGTATGCTATTATGCTCTTTTTGAATTGTTTGAATGCTGAGGAAGGAGCAAGAGCTGCTAAAAGATATTTGTTTATAAATGCTGCTGAACTAATCCAACATAGATATTTTGAAAAATGCCTTGACTTTGAAATTTGGATCTAAGGACATGATGCTTTGGAAAGAAGTTTCTTATTTTGTTTTCACAGAGGGTGAGAGTCTGTGGATTGCTTCTATCCCAATATGGTATGATGGACCATGCCCTCCTGAAGGGTTGCTGTGAACACCTTCAGAAAATTGCTTCGCTCAGCTGCCAACTGAGATGAAACTAGCACACAGGTTATACCATGAAAGACCTAATTAATGATGCCCCCATTCAGCAGGAAGCAGTTTGGAGAGAAATAACTGTGCCCATATTCCCAAAAATTGTTTATAAATGTTTTTTTACATTTAAAGGGGGATATGATATATGTATGAATAATTTGCATTAGTATAGATTTTGCTTTATTGATAGAGATTTAAGGTCAATTTTGTTATATGTATATGTATTTCTGATCTTTAGTAAAGTATTGAGATTGTATAGTTCACTTAAAATGTATTGTATATAGGTTGTTAATGGATAATCAATAATAGTCAAGCTTGTAGTCATGTTAGTTAAGATTTTCTAGATGTACATAGATATATTTTAGATAGGCATTCTTCATATTTTTCAAAGATTATAGAATATGGCATTTTAAATGTTTTAATAACTTAGGTTTTTTTCATGACAATGAGACATGTCTGCTCCTGGCAGCACCAATCTACTTCAAGAAGAAGATGAGCATCGAAGAGGATCCTTATGGAATTTAATAGCCATTTGGGCAAGAAACTGCTCTTGCCTGGACTGTTGCATAAACTGGACACAAAGAACCTGCAGAGAGAGGACTGCTGAACTTGCCTAAAGATGAGATGATCTTTCGGGGTTCCTGATTCATGAAAGAGTCTGCAAGACATTCTTCAGGACAAGCAGATAATGACTGCATTTGAAATTTCCTGCTTCATGGAAATGTTTGCTGGAAACTATGGGCCTGTAGGCCAAAGATGGATGCCCCATGGTACAGAGGAACTTTGGGTGACTGTCCAGGCAGTGAGATTTCTCTGTGATTTCTAGAGTTTTGTAAGTTGCTTACTTCTCATTTACTTACTTCTCATTTGATGGAGTTGAAAAATAGTTATAGTTTTCCTTAGTTATGATAAAGATAAAATATATATAAATATTGTAATTCTTACTTGATAACTGTTTTGTTATATGTAATTTTGCTATGTTAAAGTTAAAGCCTTTACTTTTTGTTTAAACAGATAAAGGGGAAATGATGGAGGAAGGTCATTGGTAATAAACAAACTACCTTGGCCCATTTTGATAGGCCATCCCTTAGGTGGGTGGAGTAGGCAGAACAGAATGCTGGCAGGAAGAGGAATTGAGCTCAGACTCGATAGCTCTGCTCTCTGAGGCACACGCGATGAAGCTTGGACCCAGGATGGACGTAGGCTAGAATTTTTCTGGTAAGACTGACGCTACACAGATTATTAGAGATGGGTTGATCGGGATTAGAAAATTAGCCTGTAAGGGCTAGAGTTAATGGGCCAAGCAGTGTTTAAAAGAATATAATTTGTGTGTAATTATTTCGGGGCATAAGCTAGCAGGCGGCCGGGGTGCTGGGGACGCAGCCCCGCCACTCCTATTACTACAAGTAAATAAACAAAAGAAGGTGGGGAAAAGGGTTGGGTCTGAATCACTTGATTCATAGAAGTACTGGCTGAGATCTTGGAACAACAGCGATTTTTTTCATTATGCAACAATAGTCTGACTGTGTGAGACCTGAATCTGATTTTGAGAACCCAGGTTAGAAGTTGGCACACACTTACCAACTGGACAGTGGGAGACCCTGTGAGAAAAAGCAATGGGCGTCTGAGGAGACAGTGACTAAGGTTGATCTCCTGCCTCTACACACAGATGCACACATGCGCATGTGCACATGCACGTGCACATACACACACACACACACACACACACACACATACCTTTCACATGTGCACACATAGCACAGACTAAGTATTCCTTATCACTGTGCCTCAAACCAAAATTAGTTCAGGTTCATCTTGTTTGTAGATTTTGACATATTTGTTCATCTGCTGAGACTTCTTGAAGATGAGGCTAAGGTTGAACATCCAACAGATTTTTCTTTCATAGACACATCACACTAACTGCCGATAATAATTTTATGTGATATTTTTAGAACAAGTAACATAAGTACAAGTGTGAACATTTCCACTTGGTGCTCAAAATTCTTTGGATTTTGGCACACTTGGGACTGGGGGTCTTCATGTTAGGCATGTTCAACCTGGTCAAGAGAACAATAGCAACAACTTTAAGTGAGAAAAAGACTCTTATGAGCCAACACAGTTGGTTCTCTTTTGTTCTAGAAAAATTTGCTGTATTGACACCTACAGAAGCAGATTCAAGAGTATAGAAATAAATTTTAGAACCTTCTATCTATAACAGAACACAGTATTTTTCCTAAGTGGAAGAAGAAAACAAACAGAATATATTTAGAGACGAAATAGTCACGGTTTTATGGTACACTATTTACATTATTAAACTGCTATGGTCTTATAAAAATGCTCAGGGAAGTTCTGAGCAGCCAGACAGGACAAAGTCCTATTCTCTAGGACTTGTGCTGTCTAGGCTTCTCATTCTGCATGCCCTTGGGCAAGTCACATGAACTTGCTTCCTCAATCTCTGATGGGCAAACACTAAAGCCATTACAATATTTAATTTCTTTGAGATTCTTATGTATATTCTGATAAAATGCTGCCTCTTCAGATTGTTACAGGAGCCAAATGAGAATATTTTTTTTGTAAGAAGAAAGTTTTTATTTTTTTTTAAATTTTTTTTTTAATTTTTTTAATTTAATTTTTTATTAAAGATTTCTGTCTCTTCCCCGCCACCGCCTCCCATTTCCCTCCCCCTCCCCCAATTAAGTCCCCCCCCCAGCCTGAAAAGCAATCAGGGTTCCCTGTTCTGTGGGAAGTCCAAGGAACCCCCACCTCCATCCAGGTCTAGTAAGTTGAGCATCCAAACTGCCTAGGCTCCCACAATGCCAGTGCGTGCAGTAGGATCAGAAACCCATTGCCATTGTTCTTGAGTTCTCAGTAGTCCTCATTGTCCGCTATGTTCAGAGAGTCCGGTTTTATCCCAGGCTTTTCCAGACCCAGGCCAGCTGGCCTTGGTGAGTTCCCAGTAGAACATCTCCATTGTCTCAGTGTGTGGGTGCACCCCTTGCGGTCCTGAGTTCCTTGCTCGTCTCTCTCTCCTTCTGCTCCTGATTTGGACCTTGAGATTTATGTCCGGTGCTCCAATGTGGGTCTCTGTCTCTGTCTCCTTTCATGGCCTGCTGAAGGTTAATATTCAGGAGGATGCCTATATATGAAAATACTTTGTGATTCTAAAATTTACTATCTACAGGACAGGAACTGTTACAGAATTCCTCTTGTATTCACCCTCTTGCTCCTCACAGTTTGAAAATCATCAAGCACCAGCAATCCGTGTTACCCGTCAGACACACAGAGGCTTGCGCGAAATGCCCGAGTTGTATATGTAACAGTGCAGACACACCACAGACTGAAGCCACCCTGAAGGGCTGGTTGTGAAGAATGAAGGACACCGAGGCTCCTTACTGGAGGTACCAAATACAGCTTTTCAGAGCAACACTCTAATCTGTGACTTGGACTACCATTTGTTTACCTTATCTGACTCAGTGGTCACTGTTCATAATTCTGTTCAGATTCACTTAGTTTTGCTGCCTGAAGCGGCTGTCAGCACACGAGGCCACTCTCGGATCTTAGAGGAAGGAATGGAATCATGGTTCCTAAATGCAGGCTAAGGGGGTCCATTGATCTCAACCAAAGATTCAAGAATTTGAGGAGCCCAAAAGATGTGTGTGCAGTCAGGATATGGCCACTGTCAGGGCCTTCTTCTTCTTCTGATGTTTCTCATCCACTGATGTTTCTGCCTGCCCAGGCTGTCTGAAGAGATCCCATGTGCTGTGTCCCCTGAGTCTTAGCACTGAATCAGGAGGCCTTGACCAGCATAGCGCCACACCTCTTTCTATTCCTGAGTCCACACCCCACTCTCTTCCAGGATTATGTTCCCATATACGCATCGCTCCTCAGATCTCCCATTGTCTCCTTTGGGGGAGAACCAAGGTTAAAAGAACAGTTCCTCTGGCTCTGTTCCAGTGAGAAAACAAGGATGGAAGCAGCATTTCCTCTCGCATTTGTGGTGTGCTCAGCTCTTGCAGAACCCACATGGTTTTATTTTTCATCAGTATTGTTCTTGTCCACTGAACCAAAAGAAATTAACAAGAAATTATCAACTCTACCTTAATATAATTTCCCCTTTAAAAAAAATCCTTTTGCAAAGTGTCTAGGTCAACCCTGTGCAGGCTCTCTGGTTGCCTGTACAGTCTCTGTGAGCCTCTGTGAGCCTCTATGGGCCCAGGATAGTTCATTGTCTGAGCCTTCCCATGGAGTCTTTGACTACACTGGCTCCTGAACCCCTTTCCTCCTCTTCTGCAGGATTCCTGAATGCTTTCTAATGATTTGGCTGTGGGTCTCTGTGTCTGCCTCCATTAGTTCCTGGATGGGACCTCTCTGATGACAGTTGGGCCAGGCACCAATCTGTAGCTTGGTTCTCTTGTGGGACACCTAGCAGGAACAGGGACTCTCTCCAACTCTTTTACTGTCTTTTGGAACCCTAGGACTCTACTCCTCATACTGGATCATCTTGCCCAGCCTTAATACATGGGGAGGTGCTTAGTCCTGCTGCAGCTTGATATGCCATGTTATACTGATAATCACGGGAGACCTGCCATTTCCTGGATGGAGACAGAAGAGAAGGGGATTGGAGTGGTGGGAGGGAGAAAATAGGGGGGAAAATCGGAGGGGAGGATGGGAAGGAGCTTTTATCTGGAATTAAAATAAATAGATAAATAAAAATAAAAATACCCCTCCAAAATTTCTCTACAAACAAAAACAAAAAAAAGCATATTAAAACCCCATCTGCACTAAAATGAATTCTTAGAGTTCAGGAAAGAGTTTGATGAGTTTCACCACATGAAACTGCCTAAATTGCTATCACCCAAATCAAGACTGGGGGTGTTTTAAACTCTGGGAAGGCCCCTGACCCTAGTTAATCAGTGCTTCTTCCTCCTAGGGACAATTGCCTTTCTGATTTCTGTCATCACAGACGACTTTTTCCAGACCATTGATTTTATATAAATTGAATAATTACGGGTTGTATCTAGCTCTTATCTCAGAGTACTTGGAGTTTTAGGATTTCATTCCTTTTTAACAGGGGTTCTATTGTTTGCACAGAATACAGTGTGTTTATCTGAGTAACAGTCTGTGCTCACATAGCATTTTGTTGACTGAGACTATGGGAAGACTGAACACCAGGCTAACTTTCCTACCTGTTAACAGGACAAACAATGGTGGCTAATAATGATACTAATATTAGTGATTATGGTGATCATAATTATGTGCTTTATGGTTAAGTTTCTTGCAATTGAATGCATGCTTCGCAAAGGCAGAGTCTTGCGTTGATTTTTGCAAGGTGTTTCTTCAGTGCCATGAGGTTTGATAACTGTGGGGATCCACCACACTCCCTAGAACCAGGCCCCCTGAGGCTCCATGGAGCTAGGAGCTGTGGCTGTCTTTCTAAATGCAGAGCCCCAAGTCTTAGAAACTTTAACTCCATTCTGTTTTAACTCCACACTCTTATTTATTTTGGAGATGATAATGTTTATTTAAATGTCTGTAGTAGGGATAAGAGACAGGCACATTTGCTCAAGAGACTGATTGAGAGGACCATCAGACTAATTTAAAGAACAATTCCTGGGGCTGGAGAGATGGCTCAGAGTATAAGAGTACTGGCTGCTCTTCCAGAGGTCCTGAGTTCAATTCCCAGCATCCACATGGTGGCTCACAACCATCTGTAATGAGATCTTTCCTCTTCTGGCCCACAGGGATACATGCAGGCAAAATATTGTATATATAATAAATAAATAAATCTTTTTTTTTTTAAAAAAAAAGAACAATTTCCTCCAGTCTAGTCATCTACAGGACTCACCATTGGCTCCAGGAGAGAGAATGTGTCTTCAATGAGAAAATCAGTTAGTAACTCTAATTCTTATCGTTAAAAACCAGGAAGTGACAGAGGATAAATCCACATAAGGCTTAGTGACAGCATGCTAGATTGCTACCTCTGTGCATTCCACCTAAGTGTTTGTGTGTCTGTACGCGTGCACCATATATGTGTATGCCTTCTTGAAAACAAAGTGTAAGATGAGTTTAAGTGATCATCTCAAAAGGCACAGGCTGTACCACCTGTGGGGTGCTGCCCATCACTGTGGGAAAATGCTCATAACCCAGGATCTTATTCTAGAGAAGCCTTCAGGATCAGGCAAGGGTAGAGTGACATCATGACGCCCTGTAGTAGACAGAGGCAGCATCAAGAGGAGAGAGTGTGGAATGGCAAGCTTAGGTCAGAAATGTAGATAATTGACGACTAGGTCCAGACCAGGAAAGGAACAAGGCCGTGAACTGGTATAGAGCTGACGTGAGTAAAGACGGGCCAGGAGCCTCTAGAGCAAGGGAGAGAGATAACCACTGCACACGCTGGCAGAGTGGCTGTGAAGGAGAACGCCATTGGGAGAGCTGGGAAGGTGGGACTCCAGTTGAACTGTGGAGTGGAAGGTGGCGGAAGCTGCACTAGAGATCACGGAAGTTAGGGCTGATGCTGAAAAGTCAGTCATGTAGAGTCTTAAAGGTGCTTAGGAGGATACACATGTTTGAGGAAGAAAAAAAGTGTGTGATGTGAACTTGATCCCCAAAACGCCTGCTGGAGAGCACACTCTCCTGCTCCCCAAATTTCAAGGCAGAGGACAAAAATCTTTAGAGAAAGAAGATGTCCTATAAGCCCCATGGAAACAAGACAGTGTTTTCTGCATAACTCTTGAGCCTTCCTGTTTTTTCCTCCACAGCTTCCTATTCCCCACAGACAGGAAATCCACACCATGACCTTCTGGTGTACATGTCAACTGACAACAACCTGGAGCTATCCGAGGAGTTTGAGTAGATGGATTATGTAGATGAGGCTGATGAATTGCGGGGCATGGACTTGCTTACCGATTTATGCGAGAAGTAGCAAGGTGGAAAAAATTCATTGTCTGTGTCTTTAAATCATTGGATACACTTATCAGAAAGTCAGCTTTCTGTTGTTGTGCTATGTTATATAGAATATAATTTATATGCAATAACCTACAGTCCCAACAACGTGCACAGCATTGTTAGCAAATACCATTGTTGCTCTGTTTGTTAAGCACTATATCTAAAGGTGTCCTTCGTATATCAGCCCAGACAGAGTAAGCTCATTTATGCTAATACCTATTTTCCTGGCAGTACAGTCTTCCTAATGCATTAATTATGACTCCAGATAGACCGTTGATTATTTCACGTATTCTAATTAGGGATCACTTTATTCAGTCAGCCATACACATGAGTAAACAAATAGAACGAATTCCCCAGGGAGAGGATAAAAAGACAATGATTTCCTCTCTACTACAGCCTGGCTAGTTTGCCCAACAATGAGGGAGTAATTAAAGAAGGAAATGAAGAGTGAGCCAACAGAGCTGCAGGAGCAGTCTCCTGGCAAGGATGCTTCCTCGCCAAGATTAAATTAAAATGGACATCTTCATCATCGACCTTAAGTGGAGAAATGTGTTGGCTGTGGTGGTCTGTTTTCACAAGCACGCAAACCATGCAGACAAACATCACATGTACGTGAAATGAACTGAACACTATTCTCTGGAGGCTAGATTCCCAGGGGTGCAAAGGATGAAGCAATGTAGTTTCTAATTAATGACTTTTATTTAGATTCCTCCTCACCACACCAGGCTGCTGGGTATTGATTTTTGATGCTACCATTTAAAATACGAGGCTCACTTCAATTTTGGGTGCGAGGTTCAGTGTTTTAAATGAGGGATGGGAGAGATGGAGCAATAGCTCAGCAGTTAAGAGCCCTGACTGTTCCTGCAGAGAACCCAGGTTTGGTACCCATCTACCACATAGTGGTTCACAACCGTCTGTAGCTCCAGTTCCAGGGGATCTGTCACCTACTTCTGCCCTCCGCGGGCACTGCACACGCATGGTGCACAGATTTACATGGAGGAAAAGCACTCATAAGATAAATAAATTTCAAACCAGTGGGCAAAAATGATGGTGAAGAGGAGTCACCAAAGTGCACGATACAACAAACTTCTGTAGTGGCCATTTCCAAGTGTCATAGAGAGGAAACACAGATACTTTTATTAAATATTCATTCTTATAACATTTTCACAAACAAGCTAGAGAGAGAGAGAGAAAGAGAGAGAAAGAGAGAGAGAGAGAGAGAGAGAGAGAGAGAGATACAGACAGACACTCTGATTCCTCCAACTCAGCTTTTTGTCTGGTTTCCTCCAGTTGATTTTCTCACTTGTCCGCAGTGGTCACTGCAAACCAGCACACAGACTCTCATAGCTAACAAGGGTGCATGGGGTTATGTCAGCATTCTCAGAGGTCCTCTACTTCACATTAGGCATTTGGAAAAAGAGTGCTTTAATTATCTGGGAAGCTGTCAAACAGCAATCAAACATTAAAAGACCGCAGCTTCTATCTAAGATCACATTTGACTTCCGGGCTTTCATAACAACTGTGTCTCTGACCAGCTAGAGGCTTTGGGGAAAGCCATCAAGTAATTCTATTAGTCCTAATGAAGTAATAATGCTTTGAACTCATAAAACAACTGCCTGAAATAAGGGTAAAGGTCACAGTTCTTTGAAATTGGCGTCAGTCAGTTTAGATGGGTAATCAATAAATGTCCATTTAACACTGTTCATCCAGCCCAAAGACCAGAAATAGACCTTTGTTCTGTTTTCTCATTACTAGGAGTTAGGGTTGTGCATGCATACGTGTGTGCATGCTTGCATGTGTGCATGTTTGCCTGTGTGTGTGTGTGTGTGTGGTATGGTGTGTTTGAATATCACACATTCAGCCAAGGTCCTTTTAAGCTATCCTGAACAGGTAATGGCAGGCATCTATGTGAAATTAGTTCTTAAGAATATTCAAAGAGAGGCTGAAGAAATGCCTCAGTGGTTGGGAGCACTCGCTGCTCTTCCAGAGAAATCAGGTTCAATTCCCAGCACCCACATGGTGTATGTATGTAACTCCATTTCCAGAGGACTTGACACTCTCTTTTTGTCCCTGTGGCTTTCAGACACATACATAGCCCATAGACATACCTGTAGATCAAAACACACATATACAATAAGTAAGTTTTTAAAAACAATATTTAAAGATATAAGCTTTGACAATCATTTTAAAGAATACAATTTCTATGTACATGTAATATTTGCAGTTTAGGAGTTATAATATCAAAATAAAATATATTTTAAAAACAGAGCTTACTTGAAAGGTATTCTTTTATTTCTGCATATCCAGACACAGGTCAATGGTGCAATATTTAACTCAATGATGTTTTAAGTATAAAAGTTATCATGTCCCCTAAATGGGGCACTGAGGGATTATGACTACAAGGGGATCCAGATGGAGGGGCACAGCTGACGGCTGCTCTTCCCAACGTTAAGTCCTGATCTTCACAGGTGTGGTCTTCGGAAGCTGTTTGGAAACTGAATGTCTCATGACTCAGGAAAGGCCCACTGTTCTTACAGAAGATCTACACATCTATGAGTTGTTTTGAAGTAGGTAAAGGAAAAAGAGCAGACAGTCTATTTAGTGAGCAGGTATCAGTGAAAAGAACATGCGCGAATCAAGTTCTGAAAGGCAGCCCATAGCCCAGCGCAGCATGGTGCTTTACACAGAAGAGGATCCTCTCCACGAGCACCAGCTGCTCCCAGACAAAGCGGGTTCCATGGAAACTGTCCAGCTCTGTGTTTATGCCACCCTATGCAGAAATATTCATTTATATTACTACAATTTAGATACATAATTTTAGTCCAAATTAAAATAAATGACTGAAGTAGGGAAGCAGTTAAGCCTAGAGTTATTTACCTCAAAACGGTCATCGGTTTTGAAACAGTTGCTCCCTTTGACTGTGTCCACATTTCTTCTCTCAGATTATCAGTAGCAAATGCCAGAATGTATCTCCTAGGACAAGCATTACCTACCTCAATCTAAATAGCTACTGTGGGAAGACTTATCCCTGATCATCCACCAACAAGCCCAGCAGACAAGAAAGGGTTACTTCCAGAGATTTAAAGACTAATTAATTGTTTTCATACTTGATGGGTA
The DNA here is from genome assembly GCF_018167655.1 of Microtus oregoni. Taxonomy (NCBI): domain Eukaryota; kingdom Metazoa; phylum Chordata; class Mammalia; order Rodentia; family Cricetidae; genus Microtus; species Microtus oregoni. The sequence continues at coordinate 40,118,131 of NW_024543059.1, forward strand.
AGATACAGTTGAAAGCTCACCTGGCATATTGTGTGTCTCCTCAGAAGTCATAATAAAAATAAACATTATTTTATGTTCAATATATTCTTTTTTTTCTTTTTCTTTTTTTTTATTGAAAAATAAAAAAAAAATTCCGCCTCCTCCCAGCCTCCCATTTCCCTCCCCTTCCTCCCACACCACTCCCCCTCCCCCCACTCCTTTCCCCATCCCTCTCCAGTCCAAAGAGCAATCAGGGTTCCCTGCACTGTGGAAAGTCCAAGGTCCTCCCCACTCCATCTAGGTCTAGGAAGGTGAGCATCCAAACTGGCTAGGCTCCCACAAAGCCAGTACATGCAGTAGGATCAAACCCCAGTGCCATTGTCTTTGGCTTCTCATCAGCCCTCATTGTTCAGAGAGTCCGGTTTTATCCTATGCTTTTTCAGTCCCAGTCCAGCGGGCCTTGGTGAGCTCCCAATAGATCAGTCCCTCTGTCTCAGTGGGTGGGTACACCCCTCGTGGTCCTGACTTCCTTGCTCATGTTCTCCCTCCTTCTGCTCCTCATTCTCAGGAAATTCGGGATCAACCTACCCCAGGACCCAGCAATACCACTCTTGGGAATATACCCAAGAGATGCCCTGTCATATTACAAAAGCATTTGTTCAACTATGTTCATAGCAGCATTATTTGTAATAGCCAGAACCTGGAAACAACCTAGATGTCCTTCAATGGAAGAATGGATGAAGAAAGTGTGGAATATGTACACATTAGAGTACTACTCAGCGGTAAAAAACAATGACTTCTCGAATTTTGCATGCAAATGGATGGAAATAGAAAGCACTATCCTGAGTGAGGTGTCCCAGACCCAAAAAGATGAACATGGGATGTACTCACTCATAATTGGTTTCTAGCCACAAATAAACGACATTGAGTCTATAATTTGTGATCCTAAAGAAGCTAAATAAGAAGGTGAACCCAAAGAAAAACATATAGTTATCCTCCTGGATATGAGAAGTAGACAAAATTGCCGAGCAAAAATTGGGATCTTGGGGGAGGAGTGGGAGGGGAATAAGGGGAGATGGGGAGAGAAATGTGAGAAGGGAAGGATGGGGGGAACTTGGGGAATTGGGATGGCTGGGATAAAGGAAGGATGATTATGGGAGCAGGGAAGCATATATCTTAATTAAGGGATCCAGCTTAGGGTAGGCAAGAGACCTGAACCTAGAGGGGCTCCCAGGTGCCCAGGGGGATGTCCCCAGTTAGTGCCTTGGGCAGCTGAGGATAAGGAACCTGAAATGGCCCTATCCTATAACCATACTGATGAATATCTTGCATAAATACCATAGAACCTTCATTGGGCGATGGATGGAGATAGAGACAGAGACCCACATTGGAGCACCGGAATAAGCTCCCAAGGTCCCAATGTTTAATATATTCTTAAAAATAAACACATCAAAGTTTCCAAATACGAAAACAGGCTCCACTTTTACCTATAAAGAGGGAGGAGGCATTTTCATTACCAAAGAGCAAGCGGCGTGCAGGGCCCACACAGTCAGTCAGTGCCCATGTGTCCACTGCAGGTGCAAATCATGGCTGCTGACTTGCTCTCTGGGTGACAGCAAAGCTGAGATAATTGCTGTGTTCTGATGTTTCCAGCTGGTGTGACAGAAGTATTAGAGATCTGGAGAGAGCGCCATGGGCTGTGAGCAGATGCATAAGAAGCATGCAGTACATGCTCAATAAACGAAAGTCACTACGACAAACACTATTAACTCCCTCACTTCTGTGCTTTTCCATCTTCCAGCAGTCTCATCTTAGCAAGAGAAAATCAGGACGGGCATACACGGATCATATTTCCAAGTAGCAATGGCAAGCATGGGTTAGCTTATGGAAATACACCATTTAGCTCTACTTGTCAAAACTGAAGTGTTTTCCATTTCCACGTAAGATTTATATCCTTAAATTACATGTTCCCAGACACTTCTCTCTAAGTCAACAAACTTAAGGTATCACGATGAGATATAATTTGGATTTCAAATATAGAAATGCTTGGCTAAAATGCCGACACTGAGGCTCAAACCATGGGTTTGCTTTTGTCTTAAACACACCTTTAAAAGATGCAAGAGGCATCTTGCATTGCGTGAAGCCTAGTTTGAATTCGGCAGCAATTGAATTATAGTGCGGTACTGACCCACAGGCTCAAAACCCATTTGTAAATCTGCACTGTATTCTCAACCTCATTCTCCAGAGACACCAAACGACAGGTGGACAAGTGACCAAACAGTTCCTGACAGTGAGAACGGGGGAATGTTCTAGCAATGGAGATATGGATATATATATATATATATATATATATATATATATATATATATATATATACATTCTCATTTACCAGCATTGTATAAAGATTTCTAGTTGAAGTAGAAAATGAGTGTTTCATACAAATCCAATGTTTCCAAGGACTGAGCCCACCTAGCACTCTGTAACAGAAACATCAAGGAGGTAGACTATGCTGCTCTTCCTTAAAAAGAGAACCTTTTGCAGAAGGATGATCTTAATAGTGAATGTTTTCTGAGTATTTATCAAGTGTCGAGAATTATAATAAGTCCTTCGAGTGTGTCATCTCGGTTTAATTTCACAAGCACCCTGTAGCTAGCTAGGCATCGATTCCAAGCAATAAAACTGTGGCTTAAATGGGTGAGAGCCTTCGCTGAGATGACATGATGGATGGGGATGGTTCCTCACTGCCGTGTATCTCCAAGGTGGGACCCTGACTCCCCTTGGGCATGAGCTGTGAACATCCCCATACCTTATGAGTAGACACGGAATCCCTCCAGTGCATGCAGATTTATACCTTACCCCTTCCCTCTTTAACGTTTTAGCATAGATTATGGGTTTCAACTCTGATAGTTTCTGCAGCATGCTGGTCCCACATCCTCCAACCCCCATTGGATCCGGACCTGCTTGCTTTCTTTCCTTGAAGCAGCCCCAGGTACCACACTCTCCACCACACTGTCTCTAATTCTTGTCTACTGCTTTGACTCTTCAGACTCCAAAAGAAATACAGTCTCCAGACTCCTTGTCTTTTCCTGTTCTGGAACCACTCAGCCTCATTTTCCTCTTAATCCAGCATCAACTTCCACAGTACTTCTCGGCTTGTTCTTCCCTTGTTCTAGTTGTCTGTCAAAATCTAACTGACTACCTAAATAATCCTCAACTATGTCATGAAGGTATCCAGGCATCCAAACCTGCTGAAAAGAAACCATGAAAGCACCACCAGGCTTCTACTTTGATGTGTACTCACCCAAGGGTGCCCTCCTTGCGGCACCGGGGCCCACCATATTTCTCAGACCCATCAGTTTCAAACTTCCTGGTCTCAGGACATTTATGTGTTTTTAAAAATTACTGAAATAAGAATTTTTGTTTATGTGGGCTAGATATGCCAGTACTTCTAATATTAGAAATTAAAGCTGAGGAAACATTTATTAATCCATTTAAAAACAAGTGAAACAAACTGATTATATGTCAGTGTAAGTATTTTAGGAATAGTGTTCCTACTCTGTAAAACAGAAGTCATCAGGGGTCTGGAATCCACATGCCTTGCAGGTCGCCTTCTGGAAAATTGGAATCTCATACCAGTTTCTTCCCTGGAACTTCTGATTTTCAGTATATATCCAAAGGATGCTCAATTGTGCCACAAGGACATGTGCTCAACTATGTTCATTGTAGCAATGTTTGTCATAGCCAGAACCTGGAAACAACCTAAATGCCCCTCATACAAAAAAAATGGATTAGGAAAACGTGGTACATTTACACAATGGAGTACTACACAGAAGGAAAAAATAATGACATCATATTGCGTGAGGTAACCCAGACACAGAAAGACAATTATCATATGTACTCACTCATGAGTGATTTTTAGACATAAAGCAAAGAAAAGCAGTCTACAAATCACAATCCCAGAGAACTAGACAATAATGAGGACCCTAAGAGAGACGTACATGGATTCAATCTATATGGGAAGTAGAAAAAGAAAAGATCTCCTGAGTAAATTGGGAGCATGGGGACCTTGGGAGAGGATTGAAGGGGAGGGGAGAAGAAGGGAAGGGAGCAGAGAAAAATGTAGAGCTTAATAAAAATCAATTAACAAAACAAAAAACATATCCAAGTCACCTCTCAAAAATTCTGTCAAACTGTCTTCTAGAATACCTGGCTACTCTCCCCTTTGGCCAGACAGGTTTCTTTTGCAATGGGTTGCACTCAGTAGACAGATGGGCAAGAAGATAAAGTACTGAGAGTGAGTGGCCAGCCTTTAATGGGACATCGATATTCACCCACCACCTCCAAAGCTCTGCGGCACTGTAGAAGAAGAAGCAGGAAGAATTAAGAGGTGGAGAAGAGTGGGAGTCGGGTGCTGTGAAATGCCATCTTCTGGACTTGGCATTGTTTGGTAACAGCCTTGGGTCATGAGGAATTGTGTCAGGCTATTGTGTGGCCTCTAGCCATAAAGAGTTGCTTATCCCAGCCTGACTGCTGTGCTCCACCTGCAGGAACAATACTTCCAAGTATATGAAACAACCCACCCTGCTTGCAGTCAAACCACCTTAGAAATACAACAAACAAACAAAACCAGCAGCAACAAGAACAACAAAAGAGCTGTTATTCCTGGTAGTTACCTGAGATTGTGTGTTAGTATTTATCCTTACCCCTCGGTCCTCTAAGTTTGCTCTACCTTCATCCCTCAGAAAGGTTGGGGGCACCTGGCCATTCTAATAAAGCAGTCTCAGCCTGTTGAGATGTAATCTGTCTGCTTCCCTGACTCATTTTTATTGCAGGCATCGCTATGGTACTCATGGTCCCCCAGTAGATAGGACTATCTACAAAATCCCTTCACTAAATCAAGCCAGGGACAATCCAAGAAGAGCTGAGTTGGTGGTTTGAGTAAGAACGGCCTGTATAGGCTCATAGATCTGCATGCTTAGTCCTCAGCTGATGAGCTCTTTGGGGAGGATAAAGAGGTGGGACCTTGTTGGAGTAGGTGTGTCCTGATGGAGGAGGTATGCGGCCAGGGGTAGGCTTTGAGGCTTCAAAAGCCCAAGCCAGGCCCAATGCCTCACTCTCTCTCTCCTTCTCTCTCTGTCTGTTGTTTGTAGATCAGGATGTAAAGCTCTCAACGACTGCTCTAGTGCCATGCCTATCTGTTCCCTGCCATGATGATAATGAAATCACCTTCTAAAACTGCAAGCAAGCACCCAATTAAACATTTTCTTTTATCAAAGTTGCCTTGGCTATGTTTTTTTTTTAATAACAATAGAACAGTCACTAAGGTAATGGGCTAGGTAATTTCCAGTCCATACCCCTTACTAAGGACCTATTCTTCATGGGTAGCTGTTGAGGGAGGTAAATTTTTTTGGATGTAGTTGGCTTTTTATGATAATGTTTATCCTCTCATGAGGATATGGATAAGATAAGTTAGATTTAATGGATTATCTAAAAGGAAGAAGGAAGGAGGGAAGGAAAAAAGGAAGGAAGACATACATGAAATTCGAAGGGGGTGTGTAGGAAGAGACTAGGGGTAACTAGAGGAGGGAAATGAAGGTACATACAATCATATTCCATTCTATACATGCCTGAATTTCTCAAAAGCAAGGAAAGAATTTTTCTGCTCAGGTAAAGTGGGAACAATCTGTAAACATTGCTCTGCTTTTAACTATGCTGACCCCTGTTGTTTTAGCAAACCTAGGAACCTCTGAGTTACAATGTTAAAGCTACTACCTTCTCCAGTCATGCTCTGCCACACTCTGGTGATATTCTATAGCATTCATTTTCCTTTAAACCTTCAGTGTCAGCTTCTTCTGTACTAAAATAAAGCCCTGCATAAACTCAATGCTTTAAATGCATTTTGTTGCTATTTGGCCTGACTGTGATGTTTTCTTGGCAAGTAAAGCCACCAGAAGAAAGTTTCCACGTGTTCTTGTTGCTTACCCACCAGGCTTACTGGTTTATAGCCAACCAAATTCCCATCTATTTCTGCACACTGCCCTGCCCCCCATGACAAAGTCAATGCCTGGCTTGCTCCTGAGGAATTTCTTTCCATGCTCCTTCTCTAGGAAACTGCCTCAGACTGTGTGTCAGTTCTCCTTTCTCTATTGCATCATTCCCAACAACATCCCAAAGCGTCTCTAAAGAGTCCGACATCAGAACGTCAATTCCTCTTCCTTTCTAGCTGTAGACCAGCTTCTCTTTTCCGTTTTCAGCCAAACTTCCCAGATGGCTGCCCTCACTCTGTATGGACTGTGAGCACAGAGGCAGTCAGGTCAGGGATGCTGGGTTCCTTGGAAGACTGCTGACAGGGTGGAGGCCATGCATCAAGAAGAATCCAATCCTTGAGGGAATGAGCTTTATCAATAAAAAGTGCATACGATGCTGTTTGATGACTCTTGTGAATTTAGCGACTTCCTTCCTTTCACATTTCGAAGGGTCTGTGAAATCAACTCCACAGTGATTTCACCAGGCAACACTGGCAGCTTTTGGGTCTTTTCAGCACCTGGCTTGATTTTGTTCTCTAGAGTAGAAGGGTTTTGTTTTGTTTTGTTTTGCTAAATATGCAAACATTGAATTTCAGCAGTCATTGTTTTCCTCCTTAAGTGTTACGACGTTAGCTATACCAGTTGGTTTAAGCATCAGGCAAGACTTTTCCTGATTTAATTTTGATGCATAAATCAAAGCAAAGCATATCTTTTGATTTGTGGGCAGCACCGTGGATGAAAGGGAGCTAGAAGGAAGATACGTAATATCAGCCCTTTCTTCATGCTAGAAGAATATTTACTTCCTGCATCTTTCTCCCTAGCTGAAAGGCAAGTCACCACCACACCCCTGCTCAGAAGTATTCTGAAGACAACATAGGGTCATCCCATTATTCTACCATCAGTCAGCTCTTGACTGAATGCCCAGCCCATGTGGATAATCAATCAGTCGTCAGGGCTGGAGTTTAGTATCTATTGTGCTTTAGAGATGTTGGTGCTGAGTTCAAGCAGGATGACAACAAATTATCTGGATGTTGGTTTTGTTTATGCTCCAACATATCCACCATCCTATCCTTCGTTTGTTCCATGAACATCTTTATATCCAAATATCTACTTAAAGGTAAAGTCTCCCAATCTTAGGTTTCAATAGTCCACTGAAAATTGGTATCAGGAAGTAATTTACTTTTAATATATATATATATATGTTAATATTATATATCATCATATTATATTATTATATAATAGATATATATTATATGTATATATTTTCAATTATTTCATTTTAAGGTAGATTTGATAAAAAAATGAAGAGAAAAATATTTCACTTCAGAGACATTTGTAAAATTGCCTTCACTTTTTAGGTTTTTTTTTTAACCAAATATAGACAGATAGATAAATCCATTTCACTGTGAATAAAGAAAATACCAATTATCATAAAATTCTACTTAATATCTGGCAGTTTTAATTGCTTAATGACACCATTCTCAGGCTTCTTCTCAGATACATATTACTTCCATTTTTATCTGTACCAGACACTTGCCAAACTAGAGATAATTGCCTTCTTAGTGTATTCTTTTATCCCTGAGAAAGAGTCCACTTATCAGATTTAATTTTAATGTATTTAACCCTTAATTGCTTGAAACAACTGATTGCTATCCTTATTTATTTTTATTTTTTAAATTGCTTCTTTGTGGGTTTCACGTCATGCATCCCAATGCCATCCATCCTCCCATCACTTCATAGTCACCCTCTGCCATTTCATCCTCCACTCCAAAACAAAACAAAACTCAAAAAAAAAAACAAAACAAACAACCAAATTAATTAATTCATGTTTGGGTCTGTGAGAAGTCCCCCATTCACCACCAGTCACAATACAATCGGCAAGAGCATCTTTACTATACCACTCAGCTACAGGAATTTGAAAAGCAGTGTGACCCTTCTATTTAGGGATTGGCTTACGAAAGTGGCAATCATGTTAGTTCATTTCTAATTGGTTAGAGCTGGGGGGGGTGTGAGATGGGGAGTGGGGCTAAAGCTATAGTTTTTCCATTGTTGGACAAATCTAGACAAGTCCCAGGCTTTGTCCTTATTTGGGCATCACCTCTGGTGGGGAAAGGGGTGTTGGTGATTGATTGTCCTTTGTTAGTGAACCAAGGCCTAGTTCTTAACTGAGTTATTAGGGGCCTGTCATGATAGATGCTTGACCCTCTCAATACACACACACACACACACACACACACACACACACACACACACAGTCTTGACATGGAATTTGTAGTGTGTGCAGCCAGTGAGGAGTGAGGCCAGTTCTCTCTAGAGCTGCAGCCAGTGAGGTGCAGGGCCAGTTCTCCCTAGTGCTGCAGCCAGTGAAGGGTGGGGCCGAATCTGTGATGTCCTCTCCTCACTGTCTTCAGTGGTAACAGAAGTCATGGACATCAACACAGACCTAGGCTGCAGCAGGGCCATCGACCCAGACATGGTCCTTGTCAGAAGCCTAGGGCATGATGTCACCACGTCTCTGGTGGGCAATGCAGATCACTCAGATTGGGATGGCAGCTGCATGGTGCTCAAACATCTACATGGTCTCAGGTGGTATCCCAGATCCTGGGCATCTTCACAGCCCTCAATTTCAACAGCAACCTTGGGCATCAATGCAGATCATGACTGTCGCTGGACCATGGACCCAGACATAGCCCTGGCTCCAGTTCAGCCCACATGACACCCACCAGCAGCAACAGCCCTTGGACAGCAACCCTGCCAAAGGTGGCAGCTCAGATTCAGGTATTCCTGTGACCTTTGGTGGCAACATGGGTCATGGACATCAACATGGACCCAGGCTGCAGTAGGGCCACAGACCCAGACATGGTGCCTGGCACAGCCTGGACCTCAGCTTGGATGTCTTCATGGCCCTAGCTGGCATTTCAGGTCACCCAGGTTGGCATGGCCTCAATGGCAGTGTGGTACACAAGTGCCAGCATGTTCCCAGGTGGCAGCCCCAACCCTGGGCATCCACTTGGCCTTTGATAGTAACAATAGTCACAGATATCAATGCAGACCCTGGCTGTGATAGGACTACACACCCAGACGTGGCCCTTGACCGTAGTTTCGGTCCAGATGTCACCAAGGCATCAGGTGGCAACACATGCCACCCAGATCTACATGGTTCTGATGGTCATATAACCCTCAAATACCAACATGGCCTCACGAGTTGGCCCAGACTATGGGCCTCTGCATAGTCATTTGTGGCAACAGGGATCACTGAAATCAACACAGAACCTGGCTGCTATATGGCCACAGACCCATATATAACCTTTGGCAGTAGTTCAGGCCCAGATGTCACCCTGGGCCTGTGTGGCAGTACAGGTTCCCTTGAATGGCTTAACCCTTTTTGGAACACATTCCTTTAACCACAACATGGTCATATGTGGTAGCCCAGACTCCAGGTATCTGCAGGACCCTTGGTAAGGGGAGCCACTTGAAGGCGTAAGTCATAAACAATGCCACACCAGTTTGGAATTATGATTAATAGGGTGGTATTTATTTAAAGGGGAAAAAACTTACAGATCACTGTCAGCCCTCTGCGCAACCAGGAAGTGAGTCTAGTCGCCGGCGGAGCAGGAAGTGAAGAGAGAGAGGAGAGGGAAGTGGCCGCTTTTTTAAAGGGAGAGAGACCACGCCCCAATGGGCTGGTATCTCAGCGGCGATAGGCTGGAGGAGTGGGAGGACCTCCCGCAACACCTCCCCCTTTTGTTTAAATAAGAGAGTTCTAAACCTACTATGAAATTATATACAATAAGTACAAATATCCTATTCTAACTAGCTTAGGTCTTGTATAATAAATAACTTGGCCAAGTCATGAGAGAAAGTAACTGCATTTATATAGTCTTCAACCCCATCGAAGATCTGAGAAGGGAAATAATGTTACCTGGGTAATTAGGAAGTTCAGTAAAACAACTTCCAAAACATGCAACAAATCACAGAGACAACTAGCTACCTAGGCAATCACCCAAAGTCACATTAGCAGCGTTGAAGCAACCAACATTGGCTAAGGCCTAACATAACTGACATACCATTTTTCAAAGGCAAGCAACTTTTCGAAACTATCTTACCCTGTCTTGGCAAGATATGACAGCCCTGTTTTATCCATTGATGCATACTCTGTATCTTTGTCAGTGGTTGGGGTATGGGCATTTCTTTGCCCCAAGGCCAGTTCTGCCAAAAAGAAGGCTCCAGGTGGAGTGTCTTTGGTGCTCAACATTCTCTCTGGAATAGAGTGGTGTTGCCAGGAGCAATTGTGTCTCACTACTGTAAAACTCTGAGTTAGATTAAAGGCCATTTTCTACAGCTCTTTGAAGAAGTTGAAGATTATCTATCTATACTGAGTATAATCTCTATATACCTAAAGAACCTGATTAGTCTAATTATAAATGACAAACTTAGATGACTATTAGTCTATATAATTCTCAATATCTATCTACCTTAAGGACTAAGACAATAAACGACTGTGAAACAAATGAGGACAATGGCCTCCAAATATAAACAATGTACAAATATACATTGCAGTAGGTAAATATATATCAATACACAAACATTTTATAAGTATCTTAATCAGAGGTAGAAATGTACACTGCAATATGGTAAATATATACAATATATATATATATCAATACAATATATGTCAATAAATAAAAAATGTTTCAAGCAGAGGTAGAAACATGCATGCTTACAATAGTCAATATAATTTAACTTTGTGTCAATATACAAGAATCTATACCAATATATTTGTCTAAAAACAGTAACTCACAATTACAAATCTATTATCCCATCATCCCTCTTTTTTTTTTCCAAAATGATCCCTGAGCTTATAAAATTCCTCCCCCAACCCTTAATCGTATACTAATTATAATCAACCCCTAAATGATGTCCCTAAACCCAAGGGCAAACTTTACTGGGAGAGGGGACGTCGTCCTCTAGAATTACTTCCAGCTGTCATGGGGGCGACGTTCTTTCTGGGGGATCTTGTGAAAGTAAAATGATGGTTAAATTTCAAGATCAATGTCTTTTAAAATTGCCAATAGTCTCTGAGTATTTTGTGCAGGTCTGGCCAAAATGTTGTATAAGATGTGCACCATTTCAGCTAACCAAGTTGGAACTGTCTTGTGCAGCTGGTATCCAAAGCAGGTCTTGTAGTAGCGCTATCAGTATCATGACGTCATATCAACCAAGTGGAGTTGTTGTTATGGGGCCCCATCTTCTTCCTGGAAACTTCAAATGTCACTTCAGGAAAAACTCATTGTTCTCTTCCTGGAAACTTCAAATGTCACTTCAGGAAAAACTCATTGTTCATTATGAAAAACTTAAACATTAATCATATATATATATATATATATATATATATATATATATTCAATGAAAGACATGATAGATATATTCAATGAAAAGTATGATAAATATGAAGAAAAGCAAAGATGTTTTCTAAACTCATATTTCTTTCTGTCCCACATCATGGCTCTTGACATGAGACAGAAACTCCAGAAACTCTGGGTTTTTCTCTTACTAACAGGCTTGGAATTGGAGAGGGACTGAGCCAGAGTCCAACTTCAAAACCAGCTTTATAAATTTAGAAATATGGTTTAATTTTACTTACACAACCCATTCAGTTTTCTTGATATTTCCTATTGGGCAGGTATTTTTCCATCTGTCAGTATCCAAATATCCAGGGTCCCTTGAATTTCTCAAAGATGAGTGTTTTCCTGTGGAGATAAGAACAGAACCCTGCCCCCATTCTATATGTTTTTCTTACCACCTGTATGAATATCATCATTGTGGATAAGTTGTCATTTCTCCTTTCCAAGAGGTTTCTCCTCTTCAAATTGAAACTTTATTAATTTTGATGGTATCCACAATTTTTCTTCTCCTGTGGAAACAAGAGCAAAACCCCTTCCCCAATGTAGCACATCTCCTGGCTTCCATTGAGAGGTCAGCACATCTTTGAAATAAATCGGTTGATTCAGTTCAGCAGACTTTTCCATTATCCAATGTCTCTCTGCTGCTGTCGTTCCTTTCTCATTAGCGTTAAGAAAATTCAAGGTTAATAAAGCATTATGTAATCTATTCCTCGGGGTATTTTCGGTCCCTTTCTGTTTGTTCAGCATATCCTTTATAGTACGATTTGATCTTTCTATAACTGCCTGACCTGTAGGATTATTTGGTATACCTGTAATGTGTTTTATATTATAATAATCAAAAAAGTGTTTCATTTTCTTAGATACATATGCTGGACCATTATCTGTCTTTATTTGCGCAGGTATACCCATGATGGCCATAACTTCCAATAAATGTGTGATTACTGAATCAGCCTTTTCTGAGCTCAGGGCAGTAGCCCATTGAAAACCTGAATACGTGTCTATGGTGTGGTGTACATATTTTAATTTACCAAATTCCATAAAGTGGAACACATCCATCTGCCAGATTTCATTTCTCTTAGTACCCTTTGGGTTACTCCCTGTAGGCAACGGTGTTTGATTATAGAAAGAACAAGTAGGACATCTCTTTATAATGTCCTTAGCTTGTTGCCAAGTAATGGAAAATTCTTTCTTTAGGCCTTTACTATTGACATGATGCTTCTTATGAAATTCTGAGGCCTGCAACACACTTCCAATCAATAATTGATCAATCTCAGCGTTGCCTTGGGCTAGAGGACCAGGCAGACCTGTATGGGACCGGATGTGTGTTATGTACATCGGACAAAGCCTGTTCCTGATTATGTTTTGTACCTGGATAAACAATGAAGTCAACTCTGTGTCATCTGGTATAAATTCAGCGGTTTCAATATGCAAGATAACTCTTTCTGCATATTGTGAATCTGTAACTATATTAAGATGTTCTTTAAAATCCCTTAGCACCATAGAATGGCATATAATTCTGCCTTCTGGACAGAATTATAAGGGCTTTGTTCCACCTTACTCAATTCATCTGACTTGTAACCTGCTTTCCCTGATTTATTTGCATCAGTATAGAATGTACGGGCTCCAGTTATTGGAGCATCACGTACAATTCTAGGAAGAATCCAAGAAGTCCTTTTTATGAGGTTAAGTCTACCACTTTTGGGATAGTTGCTATTAATTTCTCCCAAAAAATTAGCACAAGCTCTTTGCCACGGTTCATTATCTTCCCATACCTTTTTTATTTCTTCAGTAGTAAAAGGCACTATAATTTCTGCTGGGTCTATACCTGCTAGTTGACAAAGTCTCAGCTTACCTTTTATAATTAATTCAGAGACTTTTTCCACATAAGTTTTTAATTTTTTACTTGGTTTATTAGGTATAAATATCCACTCTAAAATAATATCTTCCCTCTGCATTAGAATCCCTGTAGGAGAAATTCTGGAAGGCAATATGACTAGGATGCAGCTAAGATTTGGGTTCACCCTATCCACATGTGCCTCCTGTAATTTTTCCTCAATCATTGTCAGTTCCTTTTCTGCTTCAGCTGTCAGTTTTCTTGGACTATTCAAATCTTTATCACCATCTAAGGTTTTGTTTAAATGAACTATTAGATCAGGTGTTATCCCAACAGCTGGTCGTAGACTGGAAATGTCTCCTAACAATCTTTGGAAGTCATTAAGAGTCTTTAAGCGGTCTCTCCTAATTTGTGCCTTTTGCATTTTAATTTTCTCTAACCCTATTCTGTAACCTAGGTAATTAATAGAATTTCCTCTTTGAATCTTTTCAGGGGCAATTTGTAATCCCCACCTAGGCAAGACTTTCTTTACTTCTTCAAACATCCTTTCTAAAGTATCTTTATTTGAATCAGATAACAAGATGTCATCCATGTAATGATAAATGATGGACTTGCGGAATTGTTTACGAATTATTTCCAATGGTTTACTTACAAAATATTGGCACAGTGTAGGACTATTGAGCATACCCTGTGGGAGGACAGTCCATTGATATCTCCTATTAGGCTGAGAATTATTATAAGTAGGCACTGTGAAGGCAAATTTTTCTCTCTCCTTTTCTTGTAACGGTATAGTGAAAAAACAATCTTTCAAATCAATAACTATAAGAGGCCATCCTTTTGGTAACAGAGAAGGCAAAGGAATTCCAGATTGTAGTGGGCCCATATGTTGAATTACTTTGTTGACAGCTCTTAGATCTGTCACCATTCTCCATTTACCAGATTTCCTTTTTACAACAAATACAGGAGAATTCCAAGGGCTGGTTGATTCTTCAATATGGTGAGCATCTAGTTGCTCTTGCACCAGCTGTTCCAATGCCTGTAGTTTATCTTCAGCTAGAGGCCACTGTTTGATCCATATTGGCTTCTCAGTTAGCCATTTTAAAGGTAGGGCTGTTGGTACCTCTAAAGGTTTGATATTTGCTGTATGTTCTTGTACAGCCTGAATGGCTGGTGACCTTTTTCCATAATACCTCATCATATCCTTCTCAGAATTATGAGTTCCTGGAACTACAGGAATGTTAACCTGGGTATTCCATTGCTGTAGCAGGTCATGGCCCCATAAATTTATGGCAATATTAGCTATATATGGCCTTAGTCTTCCTATTTGCCCTTCGGGCCCTATGCATTCAACCCATCTTGTGCTTTGTTTTACACGAGATAGGGTTCCAATTCCCAGGAACTGAACATCTACCTCTTGAAGAGGCCAATTTGGATGCCAAGATTCTGGGGTAATGATACTTACATCCGCACCTGTGTCTAATAAGCCTTCAATAAAAGTGCCATTTATACAGACTCTTAGCTTTGGTCTTTGATCATTAATAGAAGTCTGCCAAAATATACATTTACTCTGTCCTACTGGGTTTTTTTGACTCATCCTCCACACGTATTTCATCATTTAGACCAGTATTACTTTTTACAGCAGAAATTGGAGCTTTTAATTTTCTTGTTGAGGCACGTTCTCCACTGTGACTGGGAATGACTGGGCCACTGTTGGCTTGGGGGCCTGCGAGAGGCCCCTCAAGGAGTTTCCTGATGGTATCGGGTTGCCTTGTTTGTCTGTTGTTGACCTGCATTCATTGGACCAATGTCAGCCTTTACTGCATCTCCTGCATATACCTGAAGGCCTAGGTCTCCTATTTTTGTCATTCCCAGAGGAGATAATATTCCTAGAAATTCTGTGCCTGCAATCCCTTTTCAGATGTCCTAATTTACCACAATTAAAACACCTGGCAGTTTGATGTCTCCTCATTGCTGTGGAAATCGCTTCTCCTACCCAAGGTTCATCGTTATAACTAAACGTCTCAACATTCATCGTATGCTGAATCCATTCATCCATAGGTGCTGATCTAGACTTTAAAGGCCCAATTATCTTTTTGCATTCTATGTTTGCATTCTCAAAAGCTAGAGATTCAAGAAGTATTCATCTAGCTTCTGGGTCTGTTACCCCTATGTCCAGAGCCTTAATTAATCTTTGCAAAAAGTCAATAAAGGGTTCTCTTGGTCTCTGCCTAATTCTAGTATATGATTCAACCCTTTTTGCTGGATCTTGTATCCTATTCCAAGCATTTAAAGCTGCTTGGTGACATAGACACAGTACTTCATCATCATAAAGAGCTTGGACCTGTGGATCAGCATATTCTCCTGCACCAAGAATTTGATCTTGGGAAACCTCGACACCTTTTGCTCTTCCTTGCTGTTCCATATGTTTGGATTCTTCTCTGAAATAAATTCCAAACATCAAGGAAGGTCCATTATCTAAAACTGCAGACACTAACTGATGGAAATCATGGGGGGTAGCTCTAACATTAGAAGCCCAAGTCCTTATCATTTCCTTTACATATGCAGAGTGCAAGCCAAAATTAACAATAGCTTGCTTAATTTCTTTTAGATCATTCATTGCTATTGGCATCCATCTAGCTTCTCTGACTCCCTTTGAACCTTTAGAAGTTGACGCTTTGTCAGAATTAAGTATAGGGTATGCTGCTAAAACCTTTGGTAAGCCAGTTCTAATGGCTGGTGTTGGCATTGTATCCTGTCCTTGTGCCTTATTACTCTGTTCACCAGCTCCAAACATTTCTTCAATCATTTCAAGTCTTTTTATTATTGTCTCTTTTGAATCCTGAATCTCCTGACCTGCATGAGTTTCTAGTAAAGATTGTATGGTTCTTAGGAGTGCCATGATCTTCCTAAATGATAGAATATTCAAAAGAATACTGAAGCCTAGTAACCAGTAAATTAAGTTATCCCCATAGTCATATAAACCTTGCATGATATAACCCATTGTATTGGCAACCAGAACAGTAAAATTCGCGTTGGAAATGAAAACTGCCATATTACCTATTATCCAGCAGGTGGCGCTGTTGCCAATTCGCGACGAAAACAGAGTCCTGTTTCAGAGTCCCCCTAGTATTTGTTAAAAACTGGAAAATGTAAGTTGCTCAACAAAGTAAATGTAATTAAATCAATTCCAGAGACGGAACCAGAAACCCAGAATCCAGGCGTAGAGAGAAGAGCAACCTGGAAGCCGCTTATGCCTCCACGTGACAGAGTCACCCTGAGGGGTTGTAGCTTTCAGCAACCGCGTGCTCTGGTTCGTGCCACTTAAGAGCTGTGCTTACAAGGGAGATTTAAAAACGACTCAGAAAAGAGCAAACCACGCGGCAGAGACTACGCGGGCCTGTGGAGTTTAAATCCACGTAGGGAGGCCAAGGCCGCTGGTGGCGGCTGAGGAAGGGAGGGCTCCCGCCAAGCCGAACTCGCGGCTGGCAGCCGAGCGGGGAAAGGAGAGGTTCTAAAACCAAACGTTGGGTGCCAACTGAAGGCGTAAGTCATAAACAATGCCACACCAGTTTGGAATTATGATTAATAGGGTAGTATTTATTTAAAGGGGAAAAAACTTACAGATCACTGTCAGCCCTCTGCGCAACCAGGAAGTGAGTCTAGTCGCCGGCGGAGCAGGAAGTGAAGAGAGAGAGGAGAGGGAAGTGGCCGCTTTTTTAAAGGGAGAGAGACCACGCCCCAATGGGCTGGTATCTCAGCGGCGATAGGCTGGAGGAGTGGGAGGACCTCCTGCAACAGCCACTGGCATCAACACAGACCTCCACAGTTGTGTTAAGAATAAAAGCCCAGACATGACCATTGGCAGCAACCCAGGTCCAGACATCTCCATGGCCCCAAGTGGCAAGCAGGCCATCCACATCAGCCAGTTCCTCACTGCCCTGAGCTCTTCAGATCTGCCTTTCTCTCTAGCACATGAACGTTTCTGACCCTTGCTGTCTTTCATTTCCCTATCTTATACAGACTCACCATAGTGGTGCCTGACCATCCAGCTCAGCAGGTGCTGGGCGGGCTTGTGGTTGGTCTCTCTGAAATCCTTATTTTTATCCTAAATATGTATTTGTTTACTTCTTTTTCTCACATGAAACCTTTTCAACAAAAGTACTAATAAAATTTATTATTTTAATGTCTTCCTTTTTCTTTCTTTCTTTTATCCTCTCTCTCTCTCTCTCTCTCTCTCTCTCTCTCTCTCTCTCTCTGTGTGTGTGTGTGTGTGTGTGTGTGTGTGTTCAGTTTTTCAAGACAGGGTTTCTCTTTGTAACATCTTTGTAGACCAGGCTGGCCTCAACCTCACTGAGATCCACCTGCCTCTGCCTCCTGAGTGCTGGAAGAAGCTAAGTATCTCCTGATTTTACGACATTGGATGAATGACTATAAGGAGCGAAGTGATGTTGCAATGAGAAGATGGGAAAGCGGTAAGCAGATGTCTTGGCGATATAATGGGCAAGGAAGTGGCAAGGATTGGCTCTCCCAACCCCACCCATTCCCACTGCACATGAGGAATCTCAGACTTGGGGGAGAGAACATCCTGGCGGAGGGAGACTGCGAGGTTTCCTTGCCTTCTGTGAGTGCAGTAAAGGGACTCTACCTATAACTCAGAATGTTAAGGAGGCCCTTGAGAAAAACTAATTGGATGTGAACGAGTTATGCTTCCGCTTTATCAAACCAAAGAGGTCAGGCAAGCACCAGCAAATAAGAGACCTTGTAGCTTCTGGAGAGTCAGAAATCAATAAAACCATTTACAAATTTAACAAACATATGTTTTATTGTTTGCTTCTTGCTGTCAGTAAAGAGACCCCGGGGGCAAGGACAGAAATGCAGTTCAATTGCGCAGTGTCGCTTTAGTATGACAGAATCTGGGGTTCATTCCCAGTCTTAGTACAAGAAGAAACACCAGGATTCTATTAACACTGAGATCTTCCAAGCCATACAAGAACAAAAGGAAACAGTCAATAACAAACATGGAAAATCAAATCTGAAACTATAATTTCGAAGTTAAATTTCCAGTTGCTATGTTTGTGAATAACACAACACCAACACACGGAGAAACTGAGCGCTAAGCTTCATATACTCTTGCTCCGAGAGAACTGTGGTGAGGGAGAGGGAAAGAGAGAGACTAAGGGGTGGGAAATAGGGCTTAATTTTTTGTTTTGCCATGTTTCTCTTTTTAGGGAGACCTATGAGCTTCGTTAAAGGGGTCCCTCTGGAAATGATTTGACAGATACAATGTGGCTGCTTCTCTGAGAGAAACTCAGCTACTGATGCAGCCCTGTACTGCAGGTTATGGTTGCACTAACTGAACAAGAATTTGGGGAAGAGCATTTGATTGGAAATATCACAGGGATGGGAGTGAAGACCTTTGTTATTGTGATTCTTACATGTGTTGCAGAAAGAGATGTCATTTGGCATGAATGCCTGGGAAAGACAAAAGACAAGTGTGGTCCTAACATGGGCAGAAGCAATCTTCCAGTGTACTGGACCATTTGGAGGCAGGAGAGCAGTTGTTGGGATAAAGGCAACAGCTGCATCAGCTGCACTGAGCAGGTGTCCAATCAAATGTTCCAGGACCAGGGCAGGAGTAGAAAACAAGAAAAGGTGCTTTCATTTCATAACACACGGTAGGATGATTGCAGAGCCCAGGCCACTGAGCCCTGCACAAATGTGTGTAACACAACGTGACTTGTGTGGCCTTGAAAGTCATTTCAAGTCTGCAAACCTTGTTCGTCTTAATGGATGTTGAATTGCTTAGGAATGGGGTCCAGGAGACTCTCAGTTTAGAGAGTGCCTCTTTCCAGTCAGGTAGCAATTTCAGAAACCATTAGTACAGCCTTGTACTTACAGAATAAGCCATTGTTATGGATTCAGATAAGCATATGCATGAACATACTAGCTCATGTGTGTATGTGTATGTGCAAATGTAAATTAATACCTCTACAATACAAATCATAAACTCAACAAGAAAATAAATTAAAGAAGACACAAAGCATAGAAAGATATCCCTTGTTCACAGACTGTAAGAATCAACATCGTTAAAATTTATATACTATCCCAATTGATCTGGAGATCCATCATACGACCCATGAAGAAACTGCTTATATTCTTCACTGAAACATGGAACAAAAGCCTAAAATACCTATGAAATCACAAGAGTACACATGGCCTAAACAATCACGTGCCAAAGGGGGAAATCTGGAGCCAACATCATATTTGACATGGCTCAGTGATACAATGCCTAGTGTACGTGAGGTTCAGGGCTTTCTCCAGTATTTAGAGAAAACAAAATATACTACAGAGCTATTGTAACTCCAAAAGTTCAACATTTTCAAACACCTGACCATCAAATAATTGGATCAGACCAGGGAATCTAGGAAATAAAGCCATACATCCACAAACAAGCTATTTCTGACAGAGCCCGTGCTGGCAATGCGGTTTCTTCAGTAACCGTCATGGGGAAACGTGATACCTGTGTGAGCCCCAGTGCTTTTCATGCATAAAAACCAATGCAAAATGGACCAAGTGTTAGTTAAAAATCCCAAACATCAAGAATAGTAGGGAAACTGAGTAAACTACTTCAAAATACCTATATGGAGAAAGGTATTTGGGTAAGAACTCAAAATCACAGGTGAAAAGAGCCAAAAATAGGCAAAAGATTGCTAATGTAACAATATATACAACAAGAGAATGTGCTCCTAGCTAAGCCCAGAGATGGGAAAGAACATCCACAGAAAGGGAGACGATATTTGAAAAATATTTGTTTGGTAAAGAATTAAAACCGTGAATACATAAGTCAAGGAAATGGATAGAAATCTAATCAAGAGGTGAGTGTAGTATGTGAGCCATTTATTTCTTCAGAGATCCAAATGACTAAGAGCATATAAAATGCTCAGTAACTCACTACAGAGCAACACAAATCAAAACAGAAATGAGATATTACCTCATCCAGTTAGAATCATCATTTAAAAATAGTCATTTAGTTTGATGACAACGTGAAGTAGAGGCACTCCTACATACTGGTAGTGGAATGGGAACCGCTACTGCTATTGTGAAGAGCAGTCTTGAGCCATCTCAGAAAACTGTAAGGGAAACAATCGCACCATGCGTTCATCTCACTGCCAGGCAGGTACCCAAGGCAAGGGAAATGAGTCTGTTGAAGGGCTTCCTGTATGGCAGTGTTTCGTCCGTGTTCCTCACAACAGCTTGGGACAAGGAGTGTAGTCAAGCGTCCACAGACAGAATGACAGATAAAGAGGTCCAGAGCGTGGTGTGTGTAACACTAGAGATGCCGGACGTCCATCACAGCAACAGAGAAGGCAGACATCACCAAGGGAAGCAATGTGGCCGCAGAAAGATAAGCAGTGCAAGCTCTCTCACATGCTGCAGAAGAGAAAAGGACAATTGCTACCACAGAAACGGTGAGCAGAGCACTGATCCAAAGAGGTTCGGAGGGTAGGAGGGAGGGAGGAAGAGGCCCAATGAAGAGCATCAAAGGAGAATAAAACAGGAGGTTTCAGTCCAAGTGTGCTGTGGCCCAGTGCGTTCGTGTAGTTACACTAACTGTGCACTTTACATAGGGAAAAACCTCGAAGTTTCCAGTAAAATAAATATGTCCACAGAGGAAGAATGGACAGGTTCCCTGACTAAAGCTCCGGGTAAAACATATTTGCAAATTATCACAGTGTACCAAGAAATATATGCAGAATTTATATGGTGGTTACTTTTATTAAATACATCTTATCAGGAAAAAAATTCAGGAACTAATACCCAAGAATAAAAACTAATATAAGACTTCTAGAAATCTCAGCAAATATCAGCATGGTAGGTAAAGAGGTGACCACAGCAGGGCATCTGCCTCTTAGACACTTTCGAGCGACACAGACATTTGTACCTGCTCTCCCAGCACTAACTCACAAACCGGTTCTGTCCTGAATCCTAGGGATTAGATTGCAGCTGTGTTAAGCTGTGGGCTGTGCCCAGTTCTGAAGCAAGCATTGCCTTTGCTCTGGTTCCAGGAACAGAAGCCAAGATGGAGCCCAGTTCTCGTCCTCACTCTCCTATTGCCATTGTTGTGTGAAAATTTTTCTCTCATTTTTCCAACCAACATTTAGGTCACAGTGTTTTAATACATGAAGCAGATTTAAATCCTGATGGGAAGTTTAAATGGCAATTTTCTTAATGGATAATACTTTGCATTGTGCTGTTTCCTAAAAACTAAGAATTCACATGTAAAAATGAAAAGAAAAATGACCTAATTCTTGTTCTGAAGAATGCAGACATTATAAAGATGTGAGCATGAAGCCTCACAACAAAATTTAATCCAAACTCAGATCTCCCAAGGGTGAGTGATTTCAATTAGAAGACAGTGTTCACATTCCTGGTTCTCTACTATTTAATCAAAGACACCTTCCTTTACTTCACACCCCAATTTTATTCACTCAATTCCAACAGAGTGGGGCTGCTTCTTCTTTTTAGTAAATTTTCCATTCCTTGGAATATCTTCCGAGGCACCGTCCTTTTCCTCCCTTCCTGGAACACATCCGTAGCCACCTGAGTTGAAAGCAGAACACCAGTGTCAGCAAGACCCAGACACTAGTCCCAAGATGCTTTTAAGCCAATGAATAATGTCCCTGATTGCTGCAAAACATGCCTGCGTATTAATTCATCTGAGCAAACAGTTTTCTCATCTGTGCAAATACTTCTCCCAAGACAATGAATTGCTCATGGGAGCAAACGGCTTGTTTGTCAAGCAGTCTGCTTCCTAAGATTTCTTCTGTGCTGACTTCAATCCCGAGCAACCATGGCACGTTATTCCACAATTCCACATCATCACTTGCCTTGAAAGCCATGATTTAAGCCACTCAATATCTGACTCCAAACTTTACACATATGCTTGACTGACTTCCCTTTTGAGAGAGCTCTTAGACTGAAAAAGTACTATTTACATGAAAAGATTGTATGAAATCACTCTTCTCCTTAAGGAAATGATGGGATTTGTTTATTTCTTCATTCCACACACACCACTATGCTAATATGTCAGGTTCTGTCATAAGAAATGACACTGGTAAGCAATATGCTTGCAGCTAGTGTGAAGCCCTGGGTTTGATCCCCAATGTCAAACAAATAACAAGTCAAATAATAAGTAAATAAATAAGCAAACAAGAAAATTGGATCAAGTAATATAAGATCCCTCTGAAAAAGCATTTACAATTATAGAGAATATTTTTTGCTTGCAAAACTGAATATTTAAAACCAGAAATGGAGTCAAGACCAATAAAGTCTTTCTTTTTTTAAAGGTTTGTTTAATTCTTAATTATGTGTGTGTGTTGATGTGTTCATGTGTGAGCACAGGCTCCTGTATTATGTGTGTGTTGGTATGTGCAAATGTGAGCACAGGCTCCTGTAATATGTGTGGGCACTTGTATGTGTATGTGTGAGCACGGGCTCCAGTATTATGTGTGTACACTGGTGTGTGCAGATGTGAGCATCTCCTATGAGTACCAGGAAAGAAAAGCATGTGTATTCACTTTAGAACTCGGGAAATAGCAGTCCAAAGGCTGACAGTAGTGTTCATCAAAGTCACTGCTTATATGAAGCAAAGTCCTCCAGATGAGCCATTTTTAGGAAGAAAATAAGTACAGTCAAATATGATTAAACTAACAATTAATTCTGCTTTTACAGTAGTAAAAATTCTAATCCTGAGTCAGACTCTAATGTGTATATGATTGTGAGCAAGCTATTCACCACACTTCTCCATTCACTTCAAATGACAGTTCTTCACAATGTTATGGAAATTAAATGATGAAGAAGAAGAAAGGAAAGAATTGGAAAGCATTAAAGGTAAACCTCCCTTTGGTCTTATACTTTATGAACACATACAGGAGGAAAGGGGAATTAAAGATCTGTGTACAGGAGAAAAAAAGTAAATGTCCATATCCCACTGTATAAAAGAAATCAACTTTTAACAAGTAAGAATTTAAATTTTAGACTTGAAACTTTAGAATTTCTAGAAGACAACTGGACGAATACTTCAGAATGTTAGACTGAACTGACTTCCGAGTGACAACAAGGAAACTTTGACATATGGGAGAATGTTAAGCTAAGTCTTCTGCACAGCAAAGGAAGCACACAACACAGAATAGGCAAGCACACCACAGGGATGGAGAGAAGGCACAGTGCTAAGGACTTGCTACTCTGCAGAGGACCTGAGTTTGGTTCCAGCGCCCATGGAAGAGGCTCATAAATGTGATGTTGGAGTGTCATATATCAATCTGTTGATTTCATTGGTTAAGCAATAAAGAAACTGCTTGGCCCTCATAGGTTAAAACATAGGTGGGTGGAGTAAACAGAACAGAATGCTGGGAGGAAGAGGAAGTGAGCTCAGACTCGACAGCTCTCCTCTCAGGAGCAGATGCCTCAGAAAGTCGCCATGATTCTCCCACCCCAGGCAGATGCAGGTTAAGATCATTCCTGGTAATCCAGCTCGTGGGCTACACAGATTATTAGAAATGGGCTAGTCCAGGTGCGAGAGTTAGCCGAGAAAAGGCTAGATATAATGGGCCAAGCAGTGTTTAAAAGAATACAGTTTCTGTGTAATTATTTCGAGTAAAGCTAGCCGGGTGGCGGGACGCAGCCCAGCCCGCCAGTCTTATTACAACATAAATGCCCTTAACTCCAGATTCTGGGAACCTGGCAGCTTCACCAGACCTCTATAGGGTCCTGCACTCATATCCATCACTTCATCCCCCTACACTGATTCAGGTACAAATGTACTTGTAATTAAAATAAAACCAAATAAAGTGACATAGAAGTGTATAGCAAATGTATTAAAAAACATACAGAGTCCTGACTCCCTGCATCACAATATTGTTCCCCATTCTTAACGTGGGAAAGACTTTTTTTTTTTAAAACCTAACTCCCCTTAAGATTCCCAGGTGTTGCCTGGAGGTGATGTCACACGCCTTTAATTCCAGCACTTGAGAGGCAAAGGTAGGCAGATTACAGTGAGTTTAAGGCAAGCCTGATCTACAAAGCAAGTTCCAGGACAGCCAGGACTGTTACACAGAGGTGCCCTGCCTCGAAAAACTAAAAGATTACCATATGTATTGCCAGACTGGTGTGAGGCTGGCTGTCACTGTGCCTTGTGTCTGGGCAGAGAATGAGGGCAGTGCATTACCAGGTCAAGGGCTGGAGAGCCGCATCTGCTCTCTTCTAGCTGGGGCAGACACGGTAGCAGCAGTAACAAGCCTGAGCAGGTGTGAGCAGGGGTCGTGGCAGCTGCTCTGGCATGGCAGGGGTCTGAGGAGGGGGTCGGGGAAAGCCTGGAACCCACCGGGAAGGAGAGCAAGCTGCCTGAAAAGTGGACACCCGGATGTGTGAAAGAAGTCTGGGTGGTGAGGACACTGGCTGCCTGAATGACACAGCTAGCCAGCGATGGGCAACTAACTCTGGAGGCATTTGGAACCCAGTTACCTGTGGCATTTGGGGCTGGGGGTGGGTGACAGTTGGGGGCTGCTGTATAGAGACTGCATCAGGAAAACCCTGAACTCACATGGAAGAAGAGCCAGCTGTTGATGAGGTAGAGAGGTGGTAGCTTCACCACCTTGGTGGGAACTAATAGTGGGTGCTAGATGAAGCATTTACCTAAGCTATTCTTTTAACAATAAAAGCTAGGGAGTCCAATGTCGGGCTAGAAACCTTATAGATCCAATGGAGTGACAGAGTGATAGAGGAACAGTCAGCTGACTCTTCCTCTGCACCTTCCCAGATCAAAAGGCCTACAAATCTTTCTAAGCCCCTCCCTATTCCTTCCCATTTCTCCCTATCCTAATCTGGGTCTACCAAAAACTGTATGAGTTATTCTGGCAAGCTGAATATGGACTCTGCTCTCTGATTCAAGATTTAACATTATCGGCTGTCTCGTAGTAACAGTGCCATCAAATCTCCTGCAACACCAACACCTTTTTTCAGTTTTGTAATATGCACAAGGTCTTTGCTCTAAATCCTGGTTCTTTAGATAAATATTGTCTTCTATGATTATATCTAACATCAGATACAGTCATCTACAGAGTCATCTTTGACTGGGAGTGTGCTAAGCCCTCCATATTGTTAACGAATTATCCCGTTTAATAGCAACAGAATGGCGTATAACCAGTGTTAATATTCCTTTCACTGCATCAGGAAATAGATTCAGAATGTGTGGGGCATTGTTGAAGATAGAAGACAGACAGCTCTGGGTAGACTGTAGTTCAGAGCTATGTCTTCAGATTTCTGGGAGCTGTCACTTTATAGCGTGTTACTGAAACTCTCTGCTTTTCTTCAAACCATCTTATTAAATTTCACAATGTTCTTTAATATAAGCACAGTAAATTTGATTTCTTTTTAATATTGAGAATGACTTTGCTTCAGCCAGCAATTTGTGGGGTACACAAACAAGTACATCATCCTGGTGAGAAGGTTCCCAGACATTTTTCTTCTCCCTTACATTCTGAGCAACACAAGATAAATACTTCATTTTTCATTAAAATTATGTTGGAATTCAATGTCAAGTGTCCACAGTGTTTCTTTGTGTTTGAAGATAAAGAAACAGAGATCCCATCTGGTGGAGATGCGTTCCTCGGTCTCTAACCCACCTCGCTGCAGTACTGTAAAATGTGTGATTCCTTTATAACTTAAAGATGACATTTGTGCTATTCCAGACTCATGGAGTCGAATGAGTGCTTAGTTTGGGTTTTATAGCATAGAACAACAGGAAACCGTGAGAGCAGAGGTCAATGGTGAAGAGTGAGTGGCCTCAGTTTCTAGAACTCTGTTGTCTGATGCACTGAGATGTGTGAGGATCTGACTAAAGGAGCCAAGATGAGGAATTACAACTGCCAAAGTCACCAAAGTACCTGCATATCTCTGATCTGAAATTTCAAAGTTTGAAATACTGCAAAGCCTCACGTTATAGAAATCCATAGATAGTGCAGCAAGTGGAAAAGGCCATACCTGTTACCTGTAAACAAAGAAAATAAAAACACACATGTGCTAAAGTTTTCTATGAAATTTCTTTCATACAAATGTGCAGGGTATAAAGGACATATAAGTGAATTCCATGTCTACATTTGGGTACTCCCATGAGATACACGCAAAGACCTAAATTTGAAAATCTATCACACTTGCAATTCCATTTCAGAAAGAGGACCACATCTTGTATCACGTGTTCAGGCCCATTTACAAAGAAAAGATACATTTCCACTTTCTAAATTATTAATAGTAATTAATCGCAAATAATCCCTCACAATTTTTCTTGATGGTGAATATTACTGGGAAGAAGATTTTGTACCTTAGACTAAAAACCACTTTTGGAGGTTTCCATGAGTCACTCATTGATATCTATGTATCATGCAGGTAAGTGTCTACTCCACAGTCTGGCTTTTTCCATTCATCTAAAATAGTTTTTTACAACAGAGCTCTGTGTTTGCATAGAAGTGCTTGTATCTGAGAAGCAGGCGAAAGCCACAGCTTGTTTATCAAACTTGTAAATTCTCTGGTATAGTGAAAAGAGGTTGATTCAAGGGACATGTCGGGGAAACAATAAAAATGATGAGGCCAGTTTTGACTCTGCATGCTACATGCCGTGGGTGAGCGCTGGGCCAGTTGTCATCATTAAGAAAGCCTTTGCAGCTGAAAGGTGTGGCACATACCTTTAATCCCAGAACTCAGGAGACAGAGGTAGGTGGTTCTCTGAGAGTTTCAGGACAGCCAGGCTACACAGAGAAATTCTGTCCCGACAAACAGAGAAGGTGGGAGATGGCTGGGGATGCACTCCTAGCATGGTGGCTCACAACTGCTGGCAACTCCAGTTTCAGAGGTATGACACACTTTTCTGTTCTTTGAAGGCACCAGACAAGTGTGTAGTCCACATACAGAGAGTGAGAAGCCTTGGAGAATTCAGCTCTAAACAGGATGTGTCTATTAAATCAGGACTCAGGGGACCTTGTGGAAGAGGAGGCAGAAAGAGTATAAGGGCCAGACAGTCTGGGGTACAGAAAGAAAGCAAGGTCCACAGGATCAAGAAGATCAGATCTCACCTGAACTCACAAGAACTGAGGCAGTGTGTGTGGGACTGCATCAGTCTGCACCACTGGTCCTCTGTGTATATAATATGGTCACCAGTCTAGTGCTTTTATGGGGTTCCTGAGTGTGCAAAGAAGTGGGTCTCTTGGGCTCTTTCCCTTCTGTTTCATTTGTTTTGTCCAATTCTGATGTGTTAGTTTTTTTATCTTATTATATTTCTATTTTACTATATCTTATTTTATTATTATCCCTTAGACACTTGTTTTCTAATGAGATTTGTAAAGGAAGTGGATTCATTTGGTGGAGGGGGAACTGAGAGTAGAGAGAGGGAAGAATCATAATCAGCTTATTTTATGTGGGATAAAAACTTTTTTAAATAAAATGGGGGAGTATGGAGCATGGTAAGCATAACAGAGATGGCCAGTTTTCAGTGGCTTGTGACTAAAAATGTTAGCAATCATTCCACCAAGTTAATGAGATTTCAAGCTACCATCATGGAAGAAAATTTATCAGGACATACCAAAATTTACAATTTGGAAGATACTTTCTGGTGGCACTTTCAATTTGAAGAATATCTCAGGTAATGAATGCTTGTTCACAGCAGCATGAAGAATAAGACTAAGAATTAGAATTAGCTTCACTTGTGAAGGAATGGGTTTACTAAGTTGCCATACACCAATGAAGAAAACTATTGTCAATGTTAGACATTTGAGAAACACGGAAGAGCTTTGAAATAAGTTGAGTATGATGAGCACTCTCTTCTTCTATAACATGCATAGACTTAGATGAATGTGCACCCAGAATTCAGAAGAAAAAGAAGAGGAAGAAAGAAGAAGAAGAAGAGGAAGAAGAAGAAGAAGGAGAAGGAGAAGGAGAAGGAGGAGAAGGAGGAGAAGGAGGAGAAGGAGGAGAAGGAGGAAAAGGAGGAAAAGGAGAACAAGAACAACAACAAGAAGAACAACAAGTACAAGAAAAAGAGGAGGAGGAGAGAGAGGAGGAGGAGGAAGAAGAAGAAGGTAGAAGGTGTTGGAGAGTTGAGTTGGTAAATAAAAATGTCTGCAGCAGCAAGCATGGGGATCTGGATCTGAGTTTGAACTCCTAGTATCCAAGTCATAAGCCAGGTGTGGTTACATGGTCTTGTGACCCCACTATTGCTAGGGATGGAGACCGATGGCTTGCTGTTCACCAAGCAAGCCCCATGTCTATGAGACTCTATATGTTAAGGAATAAAGCAGAAACTCAAATAGCAGGACACTATACGACACCGATACTACTGCCTACTACACACACACACACACACACAAAACACAGCGAGAGAGAGAGAAAGAGAGAGAGAGAGAGAGAGAGAGAGAGAGAGAGTAATAAAGTTCCCAGGTCTTCCAAATATAGTCAGTTAAAGAAAATCAATAGTCAGGCTTCTAAGGTGAATTCAGCAGGTAAAGAACTTATTGCTAAGCCTGATTACCTCATTTTTATCCCCAGAATACACATGATGGGAGGAGAAAACCGACAGATCAAGTTGTTCTCTGACATCCACATATATAAAGACATACAAACAAATGAAATACATTTCAAAAATTTCAAAAGCAATGAATACTGAGTTATCAAACTTACACAGCATTGTAAACAGAGATTGCTCTTTTGTTTCCTGGCTACCCATACCCAAATACTCATGCAAAAACTATATTAATTGCAACACTGTTTGGCCAAGGGCTCAGGTATATTCCTAGCTAGCTCTTACATCTTAAATTAACACATTTCTATTAATCTATGTATCACCATAAGGCTGTGGCTTACTGGTAATGTTCTGACATTTTCCTCCTTCAGCAGACACAAGGCATCTCCTTCACTCTGCCTACTTTCTTTGATTTCCCTGTTGGCTTTACTCTATTAGGCCATTGGCCAAAATAGCTTTATTCATCAACCAATAAAAAACATCCCATATCGTAGCATATGCATATTAACCAACAAAATCAGAAAACATAACATACAGCATTACTGTATATATGGTCCTACACAAATATTATATTTTATAACTCTTTAAGCAACTGTTTCTTCAGTAGCATAAATTCCTTCTCACCATTAAATGACAGAAACTACAGCCTAATGTCTGACTCATTTTACTCAAAGTCCCCAGTTTTCTCATCAAATATTTTTTCTAGCAGAAACAAAAATTATTCAAGTATCCACTTAAAATTACTACTTTAGTTCAAGGGCACATATTTCAATAAAAATACCTTACTATGTAAAATATTCTATTAGTTTCCTGTTTCTACGGCAGGAAGGTCATGATGATTTGTTACTTATAGTCACTGGAAACCAATTTCAGCTAATTTAAGAAGAGAAGACAGTTATTCAAAGGACATGAACTGGAGGACAATTTCCAGAATGACAGGGGAGGGCCCTAGGGATTCTGTGCTGTGAGACAGCGGCAGTATGTGAGCTCATGTATGTGTGTGCCTGCCCAATCAATCTTCAGAAACTGTCTACAGGGAAGTGAACAAAAGCATAAACATTTGCTAAAGAGAAGAAACTATCAGAAGAGAGATGAGGCTCCAGCCTTGAGTCATAATTCCTCCCAGCACAGACACACGCCACTCCAGAAAGATGGACTTTCCACACTGGGCAAGTTAGCCTCAGACCTGGGGAAGACTGAGATCCCCCTTCCCACAGTTCCCTGTGCAGGCTATAGCACTTTCTGGGAAAGCAGATTTTTTTTTTCTTCCTCATCCCTCCTCTGGATCCATGCTGCAGCAGCTGAAACAAATGGATCCCGCTCTTGGCCATTCAGCCCTCAGCCACAAGCAGAGAGGTATGCCAGAAGTAAAGGCTGGGAATAATGAAGCCCTAGTATGAAAATTCCTAACATGGAATTTTCATGATGAAGAGAGCCAGAAAACACAGGCTACCACTCTGTTCAGTTCCCTTATTCTATTTTAAAATTATAAAAATTTCTTACATATAAATACATATATATGTATATATATTTATTATTATTCATGAACATGAACATTCATGCATACACACACACACACTGAACAGCAAGCTAGTCTTGGAGCAAATTTGAATTTATAAAATAAATTATCTAAAAATGCCCATATTAAACAGCAACAAAAATATGAGACATAAATAAGCACTATTTATCTGTCAGAAATTCTGTCAGAAATATCTGTCAGAAATTCAGATATCAACTCAGCATAAAAAAATTCCAGAGTCAACAAATGAAACATTGACAGACTTTTGATGTATTTTTCTAGAAGGCCCATGTGTTAAAAGCATACATATTTTTCAACATTTACCAGCTATAATGGGATGAATACTGTACACTGACTAAATGGAGAGTCCATATTTTATTTAATACGTCTTATTTAGAGTATAATTAAATTATTCCCCCTTTCCTTTCTCCCTCAAACTCCTCCTATACTCCTCATCTCCTTATCAAACATTGGCTTCTTTTTCTTTTATTACTATTGATATGTTATGTTTGAGTCTCTTTTTATTGTTTGCGACTCCATATTTTAAAAGTAAAATCACCAAAACGGAAAATTTACTTGTGGTAACCAATGATAGATTTCAAATACAAAAAAAAAAAAAAAAAAAAAAAAAGGAACAGTACATTCACATTTGAAGAGAGGATATATTATCCACAGAACACAGAGGTCAAAACAGAAACTAAGAAAAGCAATTACAACCTTCAAGAAACATAGCGCTGGGCCCCAAAGACGCACGTGTAGATGAGTACTAACAGAGATAGTCAGATAAAAGGGAATGAAGTTTACAATGATAAGTTCTCAGGGCTGGAGAGATGGCTCAGTAGTTAAGAGCACTGGCTGCTTTTCCAGAAGTTCAATTCCCAGCAAGCACAAGAGGGTTCAAAACCATCTGAAATGAGATCTGGTGCCCTCTTCTGGCCTGCAGGCATACATGCAGGCAGAACACTGTAATACAATAAAGAAATAAATCTTTACCGCGAGGGGTGCACCCACACACTGAGACAATGGGGATGTTCTATCGGGAACTCACCAAGGCCAGCTGGCCCGGGTCTGAAAAAGCATGGGATAAAACCGGACTTGCTGAACATAGCGGACAATGAGGACTACTGAAAACTCAAGATCAATGGCAATGGGTTTTTGATCCTACTGCACGTACTGGCTTTGTGGGAGCCTAGGCAGTTTGGATGCTCACCTTACTAGACCTGGATGGAGGTGGGTGGTCCTTGGACTTCCCACTGGGCAGGGAACCCTGATTGCTCTTCGAGCAGATGAGGGAGGGGGACTTGATCGGGGGAGGGGGAGGGAAATGGGAAGCGGTGGCGGGGAGGAGGCAGAAATCTTTAATAAATAAATAAATAAATAAATAAAGAGTAAAAAAAATACAAGTTCTCTGGACATGCTTATATTCATTTCTTTTCTGAAAAATAGTATTACATAAGATTAATTTCAATGAAGAATTCATAATGTGTTATATATAAGGAGCATAACAGTAACGCCTATCAGAAGGGGCAAGCAGGGCCGTATAGAAGCAATGTTCCTATTGTAGCTGTGATGAAGTCACAGCAAAGTCAAGGAAGATCAGGATAAGACAAGACACATATGACACACCCTAGAAATTCCTAAATGACTTTCTCATAGCAGTGCAGAGAATCATAGCAGAAATAAGATTATCTGAATATTTGGTTATGATAGGAGAAAGCAATAAAGGATAAATGAAGGAGTTAAAAAGAAGAAAATTAAGAAAACTATAAGTAAACCAAATTTTAAGTTATCAGAAATAATAGCAAATATTAAGGCATATATTTAAATATATTTATATATTACATTTTTTAAAGTATATATACTATATATATATATATATATATATATATATATATATAATGAAGTCATGCCTCTTGGAAATATACTGTTCCCCCTAAGAGCCTTAGATGATGTAACAGAAACGCCACTGCCAGGCGTAAAAATCCCCTTTCAAGTCCTAGAGAGTCTCAGGACAGTATAGGCTTTTGCTATTGCCATGGATGCCTTCCCAAAGCCAAAGGTAAGACCCTATTGCTGAAGCCATCACAAACTTCAGACGCAGGATTTGAGGACCTGAGCCAGAACTGACCTGGAAGCTCCCCCCGGCATAACGACGAACTCTCAGCAACATGACTATCTAGGTTGATGTTGGGGGTGACCCCCACTAAACCTCTCAGGGTTCAGAAGAATCGCTATAGCAGATGAAAGCTGGCTAAAGACACCTGAAGGTAATAAAACAAGTTAGCTCACATAAGTCTTTTATTATGTCTCATTTCTAGGCTCTCTCTAATTTGTTGCTCCTCTTTACGGTTCTTTCGCTACTCTCTCGCTGGTCCCTCTTCACTGTTCCTCATTGTTCCACCCACCCCACATGGTTTTTTGTTTCTATACCACACAGACAGTTAATGAGCATGCAGTTCGCAGAATCACACAAAGTGGGTGAATCGGGAAAGGAGGCACCTTGCATCTCAAAGGGGCAACAAGGCTGTAAAGTTCCCCACAGATATCAGGTGGATTAACTAAGAATCAATACAAAATTCTAAGAAGGTCTTGTGCGCTCACTACATTTCTAAGTGTAACTAGTTCAGCTAGGCATCTGTGGTTAATAATTGCAGAAAGACATGGCAGTGTTCTTCCACTTCTTTCCCCGGTGGCTGGAAACACAACCTTGGTAACCATAGTAACACTACTTTTTTTTTTCTGTTTGATAATTTTTGCTTCTTCGTCAAAAATCAGGTGTTCGAACATGATATCCGGGTCTTCTATTTGGTTTCATTGGTCCTCTTGTCTGTTCTTATGCCAGTACCAGGCTGTTTTCAGTACCGTAGCCCTGTAGTAGAGTTTGAAGCCAGGGATTGCGATGCCTCCAGAAGTTCTTTTGTGGTACAGGATTGTTTTGGGATGAATCCCATTATGGAAGGGAGAAAACTGAGATTTTGCAAGATTTCTACAGAATTGACTGTGACTATAAAGGCAATGTTCTAGAAGCTCTGCAAGTTGGGTTCTCCATATGGAGTGGGCAAGCCCTTTGAGAGGTTATCTGATCCCAGCCAGTCATAGACACATATACATATGAGCAACACTGAGTCGATGCAACAGGTTCTATTAATATCCACACATGATTTTATAGATGTGCGTGTGTAATAGTAACAATTCAAGAACAGATCATGAAGTTAAAATACATGCTGCTTAAAAATTCTAAAGATTCAAGCATTATAATTAGTTTTAGTATTGAACACATATTTATAATACATTTAAACATATTCATAACATATATTGGTATTAGATAAAAAATCTATTACATATATGATTTTAGTATTACGTATATGTTTTAATATAACAATCTTAATCAAGTGAGGCATTTTCTTTCATTCTTTATTAACCAGTGTTTTATAAATATTTTAAACAATAAAAAGTGTTTAATAGCAAAATTACTTTAATTACTTTAAAAATAATGGCTTAGGTAACTTTCTTTAATATTTATTTTTTTTATTTTACGGTATTCTTCCTACATGTATCCCTGCAGGACAGAAGAGGGCACCAGATCTCATTACAGAGGGTTGTAAGCCACCATGTGGTTGCTGGGAATTGAACTCAGAACCTCTGTAAAAGTAGCCAGTGCTGTTAACCTCTAAGCCATCTCTTCAGCCCCTCAGGTAAATTTCACTCTTTTGGTTTACAACTTCACATTCTTCCCTCTAGTTCTGGGAACTCCCAATGTTGTGTTTTGCTTTCCAGTGTCTGTGATAACCATCATGACAAATAGCAACTTAGATTGGAAAAGGTCAATTTGTTTTATGCTCTACACCCCATCATCCATGGAAGTGAGGGCAGGAACTCCAGGCAGGAAGTAGAGCAAAGACCATGGAGGAATGCTTCTTCCTAGCTTGCTCCTTCTGTTTGCTGTGCCTGCTTTCTTATATAGCCACGCCCACCTGGCTAGGAATGGTACCATGCACAGTGTGCTGAGCCCTCCCATACCAATCATTAATCAAAATGTACCACAGATTATGCCTTCAGGCCAATCTGATGGAAGCAATTTCTCATTTGCAGCTTTGTCTTCACAGGTATGTCAAAGGCTTGTACAGAGTTGAAAGAAGCCAACCAGCCCACCCCACTACTTTCTGACGGTCTCTGGGCATTTTCTCGCCATTACTTTAGGTACCTTGCAGGTATAGCTCACGGCCCTCGGAAGGTGGATGCTCTCACCTGAACATTTGGGAGAGTTCCTGTCTCATTATCCATCATTCCTGGTTCATTGCTGACTCATAAATCTTTCATGGATGGAGCAGACTACTTCTAATGAAGTCTTCAACTCAGAGTCGGAAGCACCCGCCCTTCCTCTAAACTGTTGAGGAAGCTTTAAGTACTCTGCTCTCCCACGACTTAGTGAAATTAATGACCCAAAGATAAAAGTTAAATCCTCTCTATTCCTTTCTGGAAATAAAAAGCAGAACATGAAGGCCTGGGAGGAAACACCAAGAGCTTTTCAGAGGAGCCAATCATTTCACGTGATTTCTAATGTGTGGAGTTCATTACAAACAGCCATTAGGTTGGCAAGAAGCTCTGAGGTGTAATTGCAAGGTGGACACTGAAGGTTTGAGGCAATGGTGTAAACATTTTCAAATAAGATGTGATCTGAGTTGATAGTAAATACCCAGGATGCATAGTTAAACCTGGGTTGCTAGCTAGACAGTGTTTGATTCTAGAAAATGTCATAGACACAAATACAGATACATTGGAGCCATTAGGGTGTTGCTAGCGCCAAGAGGAAGATAAAAGATTTCTGCCTCCTATTTTACAGGTGAATGGAGCCATGAACTCACATAATTTAAAACGATTTGCTTTCCAGAGGTTCCGTCCTCTGGGTTATATGAATATTAATTAGTTCAGCAACTGTTTCCTGAGTTCCTACTGCAGGCCCAGTGCTCTAGGGAGGTGTCTGCGGAAGTGGCAGAACCATGGAGAAAAGAAGCTGTACACATGTCAGACGGCTTATACTACCGGCGTGGAGCTGAAGAAAGCAGTTCAAAGGTGTGTATGAAGATACACACAGACACAGGCAGACAAGTTCAGGAAGCTACAAGCTACCACCCTCCGTTAAGTTTAGGGAAGCACAGAAGTCCTATTTAGTTTTGAAATCCATACTTTTATTAATCTATGTGCATAGGCTTTTACCTATTAAAAAGAAAATTGTTTTCAAGTTAGCTACCAAGGAAAGAGCGAGTTTAATGAAGAAACTCGAGATACACCTAAAGTCAATTCAAAAAGTATAGATAATTTTAAAATAAAAGTCAAGCATATACTATGGAAATAGAAATGAGGGTCTGGATGTAATGGATTTCATAGTTGAATTACTAAAGAGCAACACACTCAGTTTGGGCTTGCTGGCAGCTATCTCTGTTCCCAGAAGAAGGAGAATGGAGGATCAGAAGTTCAAGGCTATCTCCGTCTACATTAGTGAATTGAGAGCCAATCTGCGCTGTTTGAGACACTTTTTCCCAACCCACACTCCCAAAAAGAGAAGCAAAAAACCAAACAAACAAAAAACAACAACAACAAAGAAGTAAAACAAAAAGCCTATGAAATTCAACAACTTTCCTAAGGCAAAAATCTACTAATTTAGACAGATTCTAAAACAGAAACATCCTTAAGTGAAATGATAGCATTTTCTTTATAAAGCAAACGCTATAGGATAAACCAGGATGCAGAGATAAAAATAAAAGAACAGTTTTACATCAACTTTCTGTACAAAAGAACTCAAGTGATCGAAAATAGGATACAGAGGACCTGAAGGACTTGGTCAATTACACAGTCTTAATGCTCTGCGTGTGCACTGCCCATCTTCATAACTGGACACTGTCCTATCTCAAAGACACTGCATAGGTCTTAATGAGTATATGAGGAGTTCCGATAAAAGCAGAAATGCTGATCACAACAAAATGAAGTTGGAACTAACAGAACTGTAAAACAGGAAACAGTTCTTGCAGGTAAAATGGAGTCTGAAGTCAAAATGACAGCCCTCAGGCCAAGGTGCTCTTGCCTGCTCCGTTCAACCCCCATCCCCCTGTCTTGTGACTAATGAGATGAATCTTCCTCTAAGGGCTCGAATAGAGGGTTGTATGGTGCCCTTAGACTCATAAGCTTGGCAGCGTTTATATGATGTTGAAAAAAGCATGCAATGACATTGATAACACTGGAGCAAACAGCAGAATAAGGATCAGGAGAGCTGGGGACTGTTCAGATTTTTGACGAGCATTGTCAACTAGGGGAACCAGTTGGGAAGTGATGCATACCAATTGGAACTTCATTTTTGTTCCTCCTCCCTAGTGAAGAGATTTTCTTTTACTTTTGCTACGGTCTCTTTAATAACACCTGAATGTTTGGCATAAAGGAAACATGTTTCTCCCAGGGGCATACATAAATCTCCGTCCTAAAGAAAAGTAGGTCCAGCCCATGCCGGATTCGCAGGACCATTGCAGCCAGTCTTCCAACTTGATTTTGTAGGAAAGCGATGGAGGAATGGAGGTGGGAGATGTCTCTGTCAGTTTGTTCACTCAGGACCTGCAAGTTACAATCCCTAGCAATTAAGGCTGCTGTACCAAGGGAGGGTAGCCCTATAATACCTGCTCCTATCAGGAGGGGGACAAGTATAGGCAGTGCCCTCCTTGTGCATAGCAAGTCTGTAGTCACCAAATGCGTTCTCCCTGCCTACACTTCATAGTGTAGGACTCGAGGCATGATATGAACTAATGCACAAAGCCCAGGCTTGTCTCTCTCAGTGAAATGTGCTAAAGAGAGGCAGGGTGTCAGGGCTTAATCATTTCTAACAGTTCACAAAAAGTTAGCCTTAACGATGGTAACTTCTGAGTTGAAGTTCATCTGATACTAAGATAAGACTTAACTCCAACTCATAAATATAATCTACAAAAAGACTGGGAACATCACTGACCTTTACATAGTGTTCCTTATAGAACACAGCAGTGTCTTATATGACTCAGTTAACCAAAATAGCCATAGCTTAGCAATGCTAGGAAAAACAAGGAGCTTAGACATGTATCTTTAAACCAGTTTTTTTTTGTAAGCTTAAATAAACCTTAAGTAAGGAAAGAAATTCTTTAAGCCAATGGTGTCAATTTTCTGTGGGGCATTGTTATGCAAATGTATGGCATGCAGGCAACTCTAGGTTATTTTTGTAAAAGAATCATTTGACCCCAAAGGGTCATGACCCACAGGTTCAGAAACTGCTCCATGCTCTCTGCCAGACTGTTTAAGGTCACCATCTTACTGCATCATATGCTAGATATACTCCAAGTCCTATTACTTAGCAGTTGTGGCCCTAACTTTAGCTAGCCAGTGACTACACAGGGTGTTTGGGATTCCATTGTAGTCTTGAGCCTTGCTCAGGGTCAGCCTTCTACTGTAAAAACCAAGTTTTGAGTTGACATATTTCAGTTAACAAAAAGAGTTAGTCAGAAGCAGAACTAAAAGGGTTAAAAAGCAAGGTTAGCACATTGAACACTTGCCCAGAACCATAGACGTTGATGGATTAGGTCTTTGTTTTAAGGTTACCTGTGCAGCCTTCTGATTATTAACCCTGTGTTTAAAGTTTTAAGTTAACTCTTTTTGTTATAAATATTGCAGATATTTAACCATACCCAGTAAACTTACAAGGCAATAATTCCTTGGCTGCTCTGCTCTCGCTCTTCCTGTCTGCCAATTTTTGACCTTGAGCACAGTGACTTTAAAAGAAAGTTTTGATCGGAAAAAGGGTGGGTGATAACCCAATTCCAGAGCCAAATTTTCAATAAAACAGGGCAACACAAAACAGTGTTAATATTATTCAGGGGCAGTGGACATTTGTATTTCTGTTACATTAGTTCCAATGGCCAGAACACCCACAGATAAATTCTGAGCTGGCTGCAACTGTCACAACATACAGAACACGGTAAATTCATGCATTCAAGACCCATCAAACACAAGCAATGCCATGGCCACATTCAGACTGTCAAAAGAGACAGATAAAACTTTCCTTACATCCTCCAGCTGTAATTTCAAAAAGTGGGGGTAGGGGAGGCAGAATCCAGTTCCCAAGATGTGGGAGTGGGAGTGGCTGCCTACTTCCCTGTCTTTAAGCTACCCACTGTCCCCAAATCATAGACCCAGCCTTGGCTTAAGGGAGCCAAGGTGTACCTCTCCAAGAGCAGCAATTTTTTAAAAGTCTTTGAAGCACTGTAATATGAGATCTAGGATTGTAAGAGAAGGTAAAGCAGCTTGCCCATAATCTTAAAGTATAAAACAAGACAGAAATCAACACAAAAAGGCAACATCAAAAAGAAAAACTGACAGTTATAAGAGCAATAGAAATATAAACTGCATGTTGATGATCAAGAGGAAAATGGACAAATAAGACAGACAAGACTTCGGGCGATAAAATCACTGCTCTTTATCTCCTGACCTGGGACCCGGGGCCAAGCCAGGGAAGTCCAAAGATCCTGTCACACCTGGATGGCTCTGCAACTGGAAGGACTCCTTAGAGCAAGAGAAGTATCCCTTCTCTTCCCCTGACTCAAGGAGTTCCGCTGCATCTAGACTGCTTGTTGATTCCAAACACTGACATCAAAACATTACCGGTCTCTAGAGTACTCCAACCCCACCTGTGGAATATCTCAATCTCCATGGAACCGCCTGATGTTACACCTAACCTGGGAACCTTTTACCTTCCAACAGCTCTGATCAATCAGTGACCTGTTTATGTAGTGATCTGATAAAGTCTTGGAACTCATAAATATTCTCTCTCTTCTTCGTGGCACATACCAGGCTAGGTGTAACAAAATAAGACAGATTCAAGTTCATGAAAAAAGCAGTACAGTGATCTAAGAACCCAGTTACTATATTAACTGCAATGGAACAAGTTTAAAGCATAGAAAAGAAATAAAATAAACATCAAAAAATGCTGAGATAAAATAGAGAAAGACAATAGTTGTAGTTTAAAAAACTAAAATCCGAACTTAAGTTAACCAAGCAGACAAACAGCCATTGACACAAGGAAAAACTGAGGCAATGGTGCAAAATAAGAGAGAGAAGGGGAAAATAAACACTGAGAGAAGCACATAAAATGTTAATAAAAAGTTAAAATAAAGCATAAGATATGATGAAATAAAATAAAAAATTGATACAAAATATAAAATAAAAGTTACTACATGACCGATTTGCAGACATTAGAAATGAGAGTGTTTGGTACCATGCCCACTGAGGAAACAATGAAAAAAACTAGTCCTAGGGCATCATGGGAAAATTACACCCCACTCCAGAATATTCTTGAAGACAATCAACTATTTTAGAGGCCAAAAAGTAGACAGAAATGTCCAGTTCTTTCCTTCTTTTCTTCTTTCCTACCCTTTTCTCCCTCCCTTCCTTTCTTTTTGAGAAGTTTATTTTTTTATTTTTTTATTTATTTATTAAAGATTTCTGTCTCCTGCCTGCCACAGCCTCCCATTTCCCTCCCCTTCCACGCATCAAGTCCCCCTCCCTCGTCAGCCCAAAGAGCAGTCAGGGTTCCCTGCCCTGTGGGAAGTCCAAGGACCACCCACCACCATCCAGGTCTAGTAAGGTGAGCGAGAAGGAGTTTATTTTGAGACAGGGTCTTGCATACCCCAGGCTGGCCTCATATGACATGGTACTTAGCATCCTCCTGATTTTGCTCCCGAATGCTAGAATCACAGGTGTGCAGCACCATGCCTGGTTTACACTAGCTGGGGCTCAAACTAGTGTAATGTGTAGTACTCCACCAAGGTGGTGAATACACCTGAGCTGCAGCTTAAAAGCACACAGCCTGCTGGACTTACCTGATTTAAGACCATTAATATTATCTGAAGTAGAACGGGAAGCCCGTGGAGAAGGCTTCAGCCTGACAATAGCACAAGCTGACTGTGTTTGTAAAGACACTAGCCTTATTTGTCTGCGCACAAAATGCAGGGAAGGCCAGGCCAGACTCAGGGAGGCCAGGCTGGCATACTTCAGTATTAACTAAAGTATGAGAAACTTCACACTCAAGAGAAAGAAAATAAACAAAACAAAATAGAGCAAACAACAAACAAAAAAGCCCCAGGTCTCTCAGGAGAGTGCTCCAGGAAAGGTCATAACCTGTCTTTGAGCTGTAGGTTGTATTCAGCTGCCACAACATCCTCAGAGCATTGCTGAGCTACTGAGAGTGACTTTCTACATGATTTCCATCACAGAATGGTAACTACTGTGTGAGGTTTTGATTAGACAGTCCAAATGAAGGTATGAATCATTATTTTTATGAAAACTGTCACACATGTTAATTTTAAAAAGTGACTCTCCATTCCTGTTTTAAGATAGCTACAACTAATTTTATCACGTTGCAATTTTAATTACACAGTACAGGACAGAAAGTTAATCTAATGATGGCTATCCATTAAGCAAATATCAACGGTAATTAGAAGGTCAGGGATTCTCTTGAGCAGTGACAGGCAAGGGAATTAAATCACTCCCTTATAAATATAGTAGCATAAATGCCATACAAGGGTGAGGGAGCTTTAGATTTACTAGTGAGCAGATGTACTTGATCTTCCCTGTGTTTCCTCCAGGAACCCTAAGTGTAGGCTAGGAGCTAGAGAGGTGTGGAGGTTTGGATGACAAATGTCTCTTACATCTTCATGTATTTGCACACTTGAGTCTCCCCTAGTGCTGCTGTTTGGGAAGTTATGGGATTTTTCGGAGGCAATGTTTTGCCAGAGGAAGTATAAGACTGGGGGTGGGTTTTGAGGGCTTAGAGTCTGGTCCCACTTCCTCCTTTCTCCATGCTTCCTGTGTGAGAAGAAAACATGGGTGCTGCCATGCCATGCCATGCTTTCCTGGCTATGATGGACTCTGTCCCTCTTGAACTGAAAGCTAAATAAACCCTTTCTCTCTTTATGTTGCTTTGGTTGTGATAGTCGATCATAGCAACTAGGCAGTAACATGTACAAGGGGTCAATGGATCTAGAAGAAAATGTGTAATGGATGGGGTGGGGTCAGGAAGTCAGGTCAACCTGAAAACCTTTGGCTCCTATTTACCTGCCTTTAGGTTACAAAAGCCGAAGTGTGTAAGAGGTATTTCACTGCCTTTCTGTCATTATCAAATCATGTAGGGTTATGACTTGGGTCATCTTTCTCTCATCTACCCTCACATGAATTCTCACCACACATGCTGCAAACAACTCTGAACATCAAAGAAACATCCTCCCTCAGGTAGTTTTACTTTCTTTCTCCAGAAGGGACTGAGTCCTGATTGCTCATCTGACATAGAAGTCAACCATGGAGCATGCCTAACAGCCAACTTGGAAGTTTCCATAAGGAGGACTGAGACCCCACAGTGACGATTCCTCCAGGACTATGATATCACCACTTGGCCTAAAACACACCACCCAAGGATCGACTTTGGACTACAAACTCCTTAGGACAGTTTGAGGTGGCTAGCTGAGGTTATCCAACCTCACAGACTACTCTAGCCAGGACTTGAGACAAGTCCTGAACTTTCCCATTTTGCATAGACTGAACAAAATATGATACAGCTACCTCTCCTAGGACTTGACAGTTAACCCAGATTTTTGTTTTCAGGATCCTTAAAGATGCTATCACCCCCAGACAGTAGGAAGTAAATTTAAGATTATAGTGCCCATATTCCCAAGACGTGGGTGGTGTTTAGTCATTCAATGGATTATAGATATTTATTGTTCAGGGGGTTAGTTACTAGTTATTATTGGTAATGGTCAGGAAAAAAAGATAATAAACTATCTTTTCTCGTTTTAAATGCCAAATCTATTTCCCACTCCCTCCTCTCCTCCTGCTCTCTCCACCTTTCCACCCCTACTCCCCATGCCCCCCTCATCCACTCCACAGAGTGGGTAAGGCTTCTCACGGGGAGTCATCAAATTCTAATACATTGCTTTGAGACAGGACTAAAACACCCCCCCCCCATATCTAGGCTGCGCAAGGTATCCCTCCAGAGACAATAAATAGGCTCCAAAAAGCCAGAACAGGCAGTAGGGACAAATCCTGGTCTCACTGCAAGTGGCCCTACAGTCTGCCCAAGCCATATAACTGTCACCTACATGCACCCACCTAGTTTGGCCTATGCTGGTACCCTTGCTGTCAGGCTAGAGTTGGAAGGCTTCCATTAGCTCAGATAAGCGGTTTCAGTGGGAATCTGAATCAGGGTCTTGACCTCTTTGCTCATATTCTCACTCCTCCCACTTTTCTACTGGAATTTGAGAGCTCAACCTAATGCTCCACTGTGGATCTCTTCATCGCTACCATTAGTTGCTGGATGTAGGTTGTATGATGACATTTAAGATAGTCATGAATCTGACTACCAGGCAAGGGCAGTTTAGGCACCATCTCTACTATTTCTTGG
The DNA here is from genome assembly GCF_018167655.1 of Microtus oregoni. Lineage (NCBI taxonomy): Eukaryota > Metazoa > Chordata > Mammalia > Rodentia > Cricetidae > Microtus > Microtus oregoni. Next base: position 40,160,922 of record NW_024543059.1, read on the forward strand.
GGTCTTAGCTGGAGTCATCCTTGTAGATTCCTGGGAATTTCTTTAGTGCTAGGTTTTGTGCTAGCCCCATAATGACTCCTTCAATCAGCTATCTCTTTCCTTGTTCTCTGTCTCTGTCCTTTCCTCATCTTGAACATTTCTTTTCCTCTAGTTCTCCTCCTCCCTCCCCTTCACACCTTCTCATCCCCTTCTGCCTTCCCTTTTCCCCACACCACTGCTTCTCAGTTTTCTCAGGAGATCTTGTCTATTTCCCCTTCCCAGGGTGATCTATATACATTTCTCTTAGGTTTCTCCATATTACTTAGCTTCTCTGAGGCTGTGGACTATAGGCTCCTATCATTTGCTTTACACTAATATTTACCTATGAGAGGTTACATACCATGCTCATCTTTCTGGGTCTGGGATATTTCATTCAGGATTTTTTTTTCTAGTTCCATTCACTTGCATGCAAATTTCAAGATGTCATTGTTTTTTACTCCTGAGTAGTACTCCATTATGTAAATACACCACATTTTCTTTATCCATTCTTCGGTTGAAGGACATCTAGGTTGTTTCTAGGTTCTGGCTATTATGAGGAATGCTGCTGTGAACATAGTTGAACAAATGTCTTTGCAGTATGATTGAGCATCATTTGGATATATGCCCAAGAGTGGTATTAATGGGTTTTGCAATAGGTTGATTCCCAATATTCTGAGAAACCATCATGCTGATTTCCAGTTTGCATTCCCATCAGCAATGGAGGAGTATTCCCCTTACTCTGCATCCTCTCCAGCATAAGCTATTGTTGATGTTTTTGATCTTAGACATTCTAACAGGTGTAAGATAATATCTCAGAGTCATTTTGATTTGCATTTCCCTGATGGTTAAGGATGTTGAACATTTCCTTAAATGTCTTTTAGCCATTTGAAATTCTTCTCTTGAGAATTCTCTGTTTAGACCTATACCCCATGTTTTGTAGTGGCGTAAATGAACGACAGACAGAAATTATAATAAAATATTCAGCTTTAATAAGGGAAAGACTTACAGAACCGAAGTTCCCACGGAGAACAGGAAAGCAGAAGGGAAGGGGGTGCACACCAGCAATATTTATTAGTAAAAAATATCCTCAGGGGACCCCGCTCTACAAGCAAGGTGATTGGCTGGGGCTTCCCCTACAATGTTTAATTGAATTATTTGACATTTTGATGACTTAATTGCTTGAGTTCTTTATATATTTGGGAGATCAGTCCTTTGTATGATGTGGGGTTGGTGAAGATCTTTTCCAATTCAGTAGACTGAGTTTCTGTTTCATTGACCATGTACTTTGCTTTATAGAAGATTCTCAGTTTCAGGAGGTCCAATTTATTTATTGTCTATCTCAGTGTCTTTGCTACTGGGGTTATATTTGCTCCTGTGCCCATGCATTGAAGGCTACTTTCCACTTTCTCATCTGTGAGGTTCAGTGTGGATATATTTATATTGAGATCTTTAATCCATTTAGACTTGAGTTTTGTACATGGGGATAGATATGAATCTATTTTCATTCTTCTACATGTTGACGTCCAGTTATACCAGCACCAATTGATGAAGATGCTTTCTTTTTTCTTTTCTATAATTTTAGCTTCTTTGTCAAAATCAGGTGTTTATTGGTGTGTAGATTAATATCTGGGTTTTTGATTTGATTCCACTGGTTAATCTGTCTGTTTTTATGCCAGTACCAAGCTGTTTTCATTACTATAGCTCTATAACAGAGCTTGATATCAGGGATGGTGATACCTCTGGACGTTCCTTTATTTTACAGGATTGTTTTGGCTAATCTGGGTTCTTTGTTTTTCCATATGAAGCTGGGTTTTGTTCTTTTGAGGTCTGTGAAGAATTGTATTGGGAATTTGATAGGGATTGTATTGATTATGTAGATTGCTTCTGGTAGGATTAACATTTATTATGTTGATCCTACTTGTCCATGAGCATGGGAGATCTTTTCATTTTCTGATATCTTCTTCAATCCCTTTCTTCAAAGACTTAAAGTTCCTGTTGAACAGGTCCTTCACTTGTTGGGTTAGTGTTACCCCACAGCACTTTATGTTATTTGTGATTATTTTGAATGGTGATGTTTCTCTGATTTCTTTCCTAGATTCTTTATCATTTGTATATAGGAGGGCTACCAATTTTTTTGAGTTGATTTTGTATCCCGCCACATTAATGAAGGTGTTTATCAGCTGTAGGAGTTTCCTGGTAGAATTCTTGGGGTCACTTATGTATACTATCTTGTCATCAGCAAATAATGAAAGTTTGACCTCTTGCTTTCCAATTTGTATGCCTTTGATCTCCTTTGTTGTCTTATTACTTAACTAGAACTTCAAGAACTATGTAGAGTAGATATGGAAAGAGTGGATAGCCTTGTCTTGTTCCTGATTCTAGTGGAATCGTTTTGAGTTTCTCTCCTTTTAATTTTATGTTGACTGTCGGGTTGCTGTATATTGCTTTTATCATGTTTAGATATGTTTCTTGTGTCCTTTATCTCTCCAAGACCTTTATCATGAATGGGTGTTGAGTTTTGTAAAATCCTTTTTTAGCATCTAATGAGATGATCATATGGTTTTTTCTTTCAGTTTATTTATATAGTGGATTGCATTTATAGATTTTCTTATGTTGAACCATCCCTGTTTCTCTGGAATGAAGCCGACTTGATCATAATGGATAATTTTTTTATGTATTCTTGGATTTGACTTGCCAGTATTTTATTGAGTACTTTTGCATCAATATTCATGAGGGAGATTGGTCTGTAATTTTCTTTTTTGGTTGAGTCTTTATGTGATTTCAGTATCATGGTAACTGTAGCCTCATAAAAAGAGTTTGACAATGTTTCTTATGTTTCTATTATGTGGAACACTTTGAGGAATTAGCTTTTCTTTGAAGTTCTGGTAGAGTTCTGCACTGAAACCATCTGGTCCTGGGCTTTTTTTTGGTTAGGAGACTTTTGAGAAATGCTTCTATTTCCTTGCAGGTTATAGGTCTATTTAAATTGTTCACCTGGACTTGATTAAATTTTGGTATGTGGTACCTATCCAGAAAATGGTCCATTTATTTTACATTTTCCAGTTTTATGGGGTGCAAGTTTTTGTAGTATGACCTAATGAATTTCTGGATTTCCTCAGTGTCTGTTGTTTTGATTTCTTTTCATTTCTGATTTTGTTACTTTGGATGTCTTCTCTCTGCCTTTTGATTAGTTGGATAAGGGTGTGTCTATCCTGTTGATTTTCTCAAAGCATCAGCTCTTTGTTTCATTGATTCTTTGTATTGTTTTCTTCTTTTTTTGTTTCTATTTTGTAGATTTCAGCCCTCAATTTGATTATTTCCCGTTGTTTACTCCTACTTGGTGAGCCTACTTGTTTTTGTTCTAGAACTTTCAGGTGTGCTATTAAGTCATTAGTGTTAGATTTTTCCACTTTCTTTATGTAGGCACTCAGAGATATGAATTTTCCTCTTATCACTGCTTTCATAGTGTCTCATTGGTTTGGGTATGTTGTGTCTTCATTTTCATTGAATTTTAGCAAGTCTTTCATTTCTTTCTTTATTTCTTCCTAGACCCAGGGATGATTTAATTGAGCACTGTTCAATTTCCATAAGTTTGTAGGTTTTCTGCTATTAATGATATTGTTGAATTCTAACTTTAAACCATGGTGATTCAATAAGATATAAGAGGTTATTCTCCCCCACCCCTTTTTGTAGCTGTTGAGGTTTGATTTGTTACCGAGACTGTGATCAATTTTAGGGAAGGTTCCATGAGGTGCTGAGAAGAAGGTATATTCATTTGTGTTTGGGTTAAATGCTCTATAGATATCCATTAAGTCCATTTGAGTCCTGACATCTGTTAGTTCTCTTATTTCTCTGTTAAGTTGCTGTCTGGTTGACTTGTCTATTAGAGAAAGTGAAGTGTTGAAGTCTCCTACTATTAGTGTGTGGGGTTTGATGTGTGATATAAGCTTTAGTAATGTTTCTTTTACATACATGGGTGTTCTTGCATTTGGGGCATAAATTCAGTATTGAGACTTCATCTTGATAGATTTTTCCTGTGATGACTATGAAGTATCTTTCTCCATCTCTTCTGATTGATTTTAGTTTAAAGTCTATTTTGTTAGATATTAGGATAGGTACACCTGCTTGTTTCTTAGGTCCATTTGATTGGTAAATCTTTTCTCAACCTCTTACTATGAGGTAATGTCTGTCTTTGTGGTTGATGTGTGTTCCTTGTGTACAGGAGAAGGATGGATCCTGCTTTCATATACATTCTGTTAGCCTGTATCTTTTTAGGTGCATTTAGTCCATGATATTAAGAGGTATTAATGGCCAGTGATTGTTAATTCCTGTTATTTTTTGGTGATAGTGTTTGTGTGTTTCATTTCTTTGAGGTTTGTCAGTATGAGGTTATCTGTTTCCTGTGTTTTTTTTTCCCCTTGAGTAGGGGTGCAGTTAGTGTAGTGGCGTAAATGAATGCAGACAGATTGTAAAGAATATATACAGCTTTAACGCAAAAATGGACTTACAGTACCATGGTTCCCGCAGAGAACAGGAAGCAGAAGGGGAGGCTGGGTGCATGCCTGGCAGATTTATAGGTAAACATTCGCCTGAGGTGGACACGCCCCCTAAGGCTGGGCTTAACCCTACATCTCCCCCTTTTATCTAAATAAGATAGAACTAAACCAAATACAACTATATATAATAATAACAAATAATAAATATAACAGACAATATTGAGAACAAAAGTTTTGCTAGCCATTCTATCTCAAGGAGTTTAAATGTAGAGAAGAATTTTAGCTAGGGAAATGTCAGTTCCCTTTGCCTTTTCCTGCTGTTCTAAAAGTTTTGCCTCTTGTCTGAATAAGCATTTTCATTTTAATTGTGGTCCATTTTCAAGTACTGCAGAGCTCAGCTGAAGCCAGTCCGAGGGGGTTGCTCTTTTTGTTGTGGCCCAAGATTTTAGCATTTCTTTAACAAAAGAGGCGTGTATACCAAAAGTCATGACAGCCTGTTTAATTTTTTGGAGATCATTTATACGGACAGGCTCCCATGTATCTTCCTTGATGACCCTAGGGATTCTGGAACCAATCATCTTCTCTTGTTATTATTGGAAAGGCAGGTAGAGCTATAGGTAGAGCTTTGTGGAAATTGTCCCAGAGGGATTTACCCACAGATGTGGTTAAAATTTGCCTTTCTAGCCTTTGTTCTTTTTTATCAGAATTTAGAAATTCCTCAATCTTTTTAATTCTATTCATCATTGTCTTTTGTAATGTCTGTATCTCCTGTCCAGAATTATGTTTCAAAGCCTTTATTGAGGATTCTAATGTATGAAGTTTGTCCATTAGAGATAACTTCTCATCTTTGGACATAATTTTTATGGCATAAACCGTGCCTTCTTGTATTGACAATTTTTTTGTCAATTTGTCATAAGCTTTAGACAAAATTTGATTGTCACATTCAGCAGTTTTGATTTTCTCAGTTAATGTTTTAATTCCTATAGAAAGGGACAGAAGCTTACAATCCAAATCAGTTGTTCCTTCTTTTATAGTAATGAATTTTTTTTTTAACATCAGCCTGTACCTTTTTTAAATTTTGCTCAGTTGACCGAGTCATGTTAAACAAAGATCTGTTCTCTTCCTGGAGAATTTTAAATTGATTCTTGAGAAGATTGTTGTCATTCTCAATTGTTTTTAAACATTTAACCTCTGTCTTAAGAATCCTGGATTTGTCTCGTAAAGACTTTATCATATTTTTATTATCAAACCACATAGTACCAAGGAAAACTATGAATCCCAGAAAGATCCATAGATGTGGGGTGCTAGACACCTCTTCTAAAATCTCCCACATGGTACACTCAAAAAGGCTGTTAAATCCTGAATTGTAACGTTTTTAGACATTTTATTTATAATTTTTTTTTTACCTGTAATGACCGGTTCCTGTCAGTGGTGGTGAAAGAGTCCACTTGAGTTCACGTGGAGAGTCGGATAACTCAAAACCCAAAGTTATTGTTCTGCCTGAGGAGTTAGAGTGGTCGCGGAAGGGGTCACTTTGAATCAGACCAAATCTGCCACTGTGGCGGCTTTTGTTGCAAAACCGAAGGTACTTGAGCTTTCAGGGTTCTGCTGCAAAGCCAAGGCAGGCAGGGAGGGTTTTAATTGCTCTGGCAAGCAGGCGGGGTGGAATGGGCGTGTGTGGCCGAGTGTATCTCAGACTTGGCACTGGGGCCTGAGTCACAAACTAAAAAAGCGTCACCTGGGAGTGTGCTGTGTTAGCTAGCGGGCTATGTGCTTGAGTCCAATCGCATTTCCGGAGCTCTGGTAGCTAATCTTGCTTGCAAAGGCTGGTAAAGATCAAGCTTGCGCCCCTCCCCTGTGCCGGGGCGGGGGCAAGATTGCCTCACGTTGGGCGCCAAAATGTAGCGGTGTAAATGAATTCAATACAATACAAAAGATTGTAAAGAATATATACAGCTTTAATGCAAAAATAGACTTACAGTACCATGGTTCCCGCAGAGAACAGGAAGCAGAAGGGGAGGCTGGGTGCATGCCTGGCAGATTTATAGGTAAACATTCGCCTGAGGTGGACACACCCCCTAAGGCTGGGCTTAACCCTACAAGTTAGTTTCTTTGGGTTGGATTTTCCTTCTAGTACTTTCTGTAAGTCTGGGTTTGTGAATACATATTGTTTACATTTGGTTTTGTCATGGAATATCTTGTTTCCTCTATCAATGATGATTGAAAGTTTTGCTGGGTACAATAATCGGGGCTTGCATTCATGGTATTTTAATGTCTGAAGCACATCTGTCCAGGACTTTCTTGAGTTCATGGTTTTTACTGAGAAGTGGGGTTTAATTTTGATAGGTCTGCCTTCATATGTTACTTTGGCTTTTGCCTTTGCAGCTCTTAGTAGTCTTTCTTTATTCTATACGTTTTTGCATTTTGATTATTTTATGGCAAGGGGACTTTTGTTTTGATTGAGTCTACTTGGTGTTCTGAAAGCTTTTTGTACCTTCATAGAGACTTTCCTCTTTAAGTTGGGAAAGTTTTCTTCTATGATTTTGCTGAATATATTTTATGTGCCTTTGGGTTGGAGTTCTCCATCTTCTACCCCATATTAGTCATAGGTTTGGTCTTTTCATGGTATCCTGTATTTCTTAGATGTTTTCTTTTGAGAATTTGTTGGATTTATCATTTTCTTTGATCAAGGAATCAAATTTCCTCTACAGTATCTTCAACATTTGAGATTTTTTTTATTCTATCTCTTGTATTCTGTTAGTTGTGCTTGGATCAGTAGTTTCAGTTCATTTATCCAGATTTTACATTTCTAGAATTCCCTCTGTTTGTGTTTTCTTTATTGTCTCTATTTCAATTTTCAAGTCTTGAACTGTATCCTTCACCTATTTAATTACTTTTTCTTGGTTTTCTTGAGTTTATTTAAGAGATTTATTGATTTATTCCAATTTTTTGTTTGTATCCTCCATTTCTTTAAGGGAAGTTTTCATTTCCTCTTTAAGGGTCTCTATCATCTTCATAAATTTATATTTAAGATCATTTCCTTCTACTTTTTCTGGCTTTGGATGATCAGATCTTCCTATTGATGGGCTGCTGTTGTAGCAGCCTATCTGCAGGAACCTTGCCTGCTGGTTGGCCAGAGAAGCTGAGGCAGGTAGGAGAGGGGCCTGGGGTTTTGCCCCAGAACTAAGCACCTAAAGAATGGGGTGCTCAGTTGACTGGCTGACCTCTTGGTCCACTTTGTGCAATTATAAATCTACTATTAAAAAACAACTACTAGTTTTAAATGTTTTCCATTGGATTGGACTTTTGTATATTGCATACAAATTTTATAAATTGATATAAATTTGAGATTAATTAAACATACTGTACATACATTTTTACTTTTGCACAATGTATTGTTACTATATTTATCTATCTATCTATTTATATATTTGTTTAACAATGTAATGCAAATTTCTAGTCCTTTAAAATTATTATTGCCAACTGTTTGGGATAATAAGGAAATGTAGTTTAGTAATTAATCACCTAGTATCATCGAACTTGTAGTCATATTAGATATGTTTTCAAGGTCAAACAAATATATATTTTACATAGACAGGTCATTTTCAAACACTTCAGAGATATATAGAATATGGCCTTCAAGATGTTTTAATAACCTAGGTTCTTCTTTTTTATGACAACAAGACATGTCTGCTCCTGGCAGAACCAATTTACTTCAGAGAAGATAAAATGAATTGGATAGACTTCACATGCAGTTTATTTTCTTTGTGGCAAAAGTAGGCCACTGGGTAGAAAAATGCCCATTCCTTGACTACTGATAATTATGCTGTCCTAATTGGATAAGCAGAACACAAAAGAGAAAGACTGCCAAACATTGTCAAGACATGGAGGGACATCCCTTCCGAATATTCTGCTTCACAGAAAAGTCTGTTGGATATGTTAGGCCTGTAGGCTGAAGATGAATGCCCCAAAATATCAGAGGAACTTTGTGTGATTGTCTAGCCAGTTGTTTTGGTTATTATACACATATTTTGGAAGTCATTTGCTTGCACTTCCTGATTACTCAGTTAATATTATTTCTTTCTTGGGTCTGACAGAAAGTTGAAGATTAGATAGTTATAGTTTTCCTTGTATACTAGGCATAGAAAGCAAGTTATAAAAGAAAATAAATTAGGTACAAGACTTTGGACTCACCAAGATAGGATAGATATGGAGGGTTTTCTCTAAACTTGTTAAAAGCAAATGGATTAGATATTGTTGATGTACTAATTTCCTGTACATATTGTATATAGTTATTATTCTTACTGTGTATTTTTCTTATATTTGCTATAGCCTTTTTATTTTAGACAAAAAGGGGAAATATAGTAATATTTTGTTTATATTTTAATAAATAAAGCTTGCCTAAAAATCAAAAGGGAAAAGTTAAGCTACTAGAGGAAAGGCAGTGGTCACACACACCTTTAATCCCAGGATTTGGGAGACAGAGGCAGATGGATCTCTGTGAGTTTAAGGCTACCCTGGGATACACAAGGTCAATGCAGAAACAAATCCAAGTGATAGTGGCTCCCACCTTTAATCCTAGCACTAGAGGGAATATAAAATGGGAGAGAGGTTTTGCCCACTTAGTCTACTTAGTCTGCAGTCGCCCAGTCTTGGTAGCAGTAAGACTTCTCTAGTAGCTTGACTGTTTTGCTTTTCTGGTTTTTGGGTTGAACCCCCATATCTGACTTTGGGGTTTTATTATACATGTAACATTTGCAACAATAAATAAATGGAACCTTCTGAAACTGAGAAACTTCTGTAAAGCAAAGGACATGGTCAACAAGCTAAAACAGCAGCCTATAGAATGAGAAAACATCTTTACTAACCCCACATCGTACAGAGGGCTGATCTCCAAAATATACAAAGAACTCAAGAAATTGGTCATTAAAAGAAAAAATAATCCAATAAAAAAAATGGGATACAGACCTAAACAGAGAGCTCTCAACAGATGAATGGCTGAAAGACACTTAAGGAAATGCTCAACATCCTTAGCCATCAGAGAAATGCAAATCAAAACAACTCTTGAATTCCATCTTACACCTATAAGAATGGCCAAGATCAAAGCCTAAAGTTTACTCTTTTGATTCTCTGCTTAGGTCCTTTCTAGAGACTGTATGATGAAGTACACACGTTTTAATAGTGCATTCAAACTGCTTAAGGTTCTTTAATCCCTGAAGCTCCTTCATATATATATATATATATATATATATGCCATAAAGTTATCTAGATTATATCACCTAAGAAATGATTAGTGACTTAGAATGAATCAGATCAGATTTTCATTAAAAATGTGAAAAATGAGACACACACATTCTCCAAGTCTCATTTTTTAATAAAGTATTTTCAAGGAAATTGTGGAGGAAATGGATAACAGTTTCAATTATAAGTCTATGAAGATAAAGAAGTATTTCTGTCGTGTTTCTTACACTGATCTTCAATTAAAATCAGAATATATTAAGTAGTTCTTCAGTGACACAATAAAAATCAATATAATAAAGTTTAATTACACAGCTTTCTAGGCATCTGACCTCATCTAGCAATAACGTTTTGAAAAAGGCATATTAAAGTGGCAGTTTTGAAGTCAGTGCAAGCCTTCGTAATCAGGAAAGTTACTGAGGGAACGTTAAAGAGCTGAGGACCTTGCAGGGTGGCTCGTGTCTCAACTGCAACTCTGTCCCCCTCTTCCATCCTGCCCAAAACAAGCCAACTCACCAAAGCACTCTGAAAGCCTGGTGATTTGACAGCTCCAGCCAGTGGCTTGATTTCATCCTGCAGAGTCCTCTAACAATGTGTGTGCCCCATCAGGACTCATATGACTGTGAGATCATGTTTTGGCTTAAATTGCTATCTAACAGAAAGTGATGGATATAGTCAGAATTTACCTGAAAGACAATAAACTAAACCAATATGGTAAAAAAATCAAACCCACCATCTGTGAAGAATGCATCTTTGAAGAGCCCAGCTTCTTCTCACCTGGAAAACGAAAGAAAGTGTAAAATTACACAGGCAGATACCGGCTTCTGTGGACAACTTTATGGTTCTGGAAAAGTTTCAGTTCAGTTTATAGCATTAGTATTTATTTTACTAAAAGCAAACGTAAATATTATGACTATGCTAGTATAAATAAAGTCACAACACATATTATAAGGTCTTAAGTATCCATTTGTCTAAGCCATGCTACGTATTTATTTCATTATTTATTTCATGATACTATGAAAATACTGTATAAAAGTGATGACAAGGCTGCGCCCCATGCTTTGCCAGCCTGAGTCCGAATAGCAGAATCCAGAAGGTGGTCAGAGACACATAATGTCAGTAATTCGTACATCTGTCCGTGCCAAATAGGTCATGGGGAAGGTGATTGGCACAGCCATGGTAAAAACTGCTAAATTCAGTGAAAGACCTCAACCCTAGTCTCCATCTTAAGATGTTTTTGTGATCAACTAGGCCAGGGAAAAATTGGATACCTGTGGGCGGCAGAAGCAGTCTTGAGACCGGCTACACCTGCCAAGGAGGCAAAAACAGGATATCTGTGGGCAGCAGAATCAGCCTTGAAAAAACACCCAGTCCTTTGTGTATCAAAGCTCAGGGAGGCAGAAACTGGCTGAAAACTGGCTTAGTTTAGACTTGTTTTGCCCTGACTTGTTTTTATCCTGTTAGACTTATTTTCCTCTTGATGTTGACGCCCCACCCCATATGTTAATTTGAGTTGACCAATGACATTGCTGTTGCTATGTTTCCTAGAAGTTAGGGTCTTTCAGTCAGAGCGACCAGACTTGTTTTGGACCCCTACTTGCTAAAGTACTTCAACAAGCAGAAAATCTACTTTGCTCACGATGCCCACCATCGTGGGCCCCACGATGCTCCGTCGGGGACATGGTGCTCCTCAGAACTCTGCCGGTCGCCAGGTCAAAGCACGTGAAACATGAACTGGTTGAGATCATTTTCAAAGTTGGCCGAGTTAACGACCCAATCACAGGAAAGCTCTGTACGGGGATGGCCTACCTAGAAAGTCCACTTAGTTCAGAAACTGCTAACCCAAGTAAAACTCCAGAAGAACTCAAGGCGTCTTCCACCTAGGGAAGAAGGGGCCAAAGGGATTTCTGTCTTTAAGTCTCCTTTCTGACTTCTGTCACTAGCCACCCAGTTTCTCTTGTGACATTAATAAAATAGTAAAAGTAAATGAAACAAAAAAAAGTGATGACAATCCAGTTGAGCTCAAGTAAAAATTATGAGCAATTATGCATGCCTTGTGGGTCTCTGAGGCAGTAGAGAAAAACAAGTGATAAATTTAAGCTTAGGCTGCATCGCTGTTATTGATTGATAGCTGAATTTCCATGGAGATGAAGTTAGCCTTGCGTACTAGGTACTTTGGTTTCCCTGGGACCTAAGGAAAGAAGGGCTTATTTGGGCTGGTATTTCCAGAGTGTATCTTGGTAGTGGGAGCTTGAGGTGGCTGGTCACAATGCACTCACGCTCAGGCAGCATGGAGATGAGTGTTCTCACTTAGTTTGCTTTCTCCATTTTTCTCTTTGGGACATCTATCCCTGGAATGGTGGCGGACATCATCCCCACATTTAGAATGCCTTTCCCTGTCTCAACCAGATTAACATAGAGTGAGTCTCTTCATCCCAATGACCTCTCAAGAAGTACCAAGAGGTTTGTTGCCATGGTGATTCTAAACCCTATCAGGCTTATCAGGATTGATCCACCATACCTTTGAATTCAGTAGATTTTATAATGTTTTACATTTTAGTTTTATAAAGTCTCATCAGGTGGGAAAAATACAAGAGTATTCTCTACTTTCTTTAGTTATTACGTTGGTTAACCAGGTAGGAACGGTAATTTACCACCCAAGGTTCTTTATTCCAGAGCAGAGAAAGGAAGGATAAACAGAATAAGGGAAGCCAAGTTCATTGATCAGTCAATCTTTTGAAGGGTTCTCACTGAGATGAGAGAGGCTGAAACAAGCATCGGGCTCTGATGAGTCATGAAACTGGACACCTAGGTTAAGCCCAGACACCAGGACTCAGGTCACTGAAGGAGCCATTCCTAAAGCAGAGCTTTGTCGAATCGCCCTTGGAAGTTCGGTAAGCAAGACCCCTCTCTACTTTCAGAAAGTGTCTATCCTGATGATTGACTTTTACAGATCTGCATCACAAAAAAAATAGCCTCTTTCAACAGAAAGGAACTTTTCCCCAGGATTATTTTCTGACTTTTAGAAGTTAGAAAATCTCTCCCCATCCAGGTTTCATATGCTTCTAGATGAGCATTTCCCAAATGTCTTAAAACCTTTAACTAGTGCCTTTGGGAGGACACTGACTTTTAAATCCTGGTGCTTTGCTGCAGTTTAGGGAAGCGTGCAGGTTGGTGAACAAATTGCTCACCTGGGTTAGAGCACATTTGTAAGCGCATGAGCAGAAGAAAGGACTAGCTGTGCCGGGAGGGTGTGAACATGCAGGATTCTGGAATAACAATGCTGGAGTCAATACATAAGGAAAGGAGAATAGTTATGAATTCAAGGCACTGATGGCAAAAAAAAAAAAAGCCAAGGAAAACATCATCTAGAGAATTAAGCATGAACTCTGTAAACTGCCAGCCCCGGATTCATTACTTACAGCCCCAGGAAGACTGTTCAGATTAAATTCTGTCCTTGACATACATTAAGTTCTGCCTCAAAGGTGAGGGTATAAAGGAAAGAACGGTTGGTTATTACTGTAACGGTGGACAATGTAGAGATTTCAGTAGAATAGACACTGGAGTCTGAGGGCAGAAGCCAAAATGAGTCTCAGCAAAGAAAAAAATAAAAAAGCAAAAGCATACAGGGCCTGCTTCTGGAGATGGCCAGAATTCTGGCTTAAAGGGGCTGCTTTTAAAATACAGCATTTTCTGTGTGCCAGATCTGTTCCTGAAACCTATGGTTTGGTCTCTAACAGAAAGTCACCAATAGCAAAACAGCCAATATCCAGTAGTCAGCCCTAAAATCATATTCATGCAAATAGAATTATATAGACTCAGTAGATTGAACTTATACATATATGCACATGTAACAACAATGAAAGAAACAGAGTCCTGAATCTGAGCGGGCAAGAGGTAGATGATGTCAGAGTGGACTGCTGCAGCTCCCTTTGAGTCGTCTCTGCTCTGGAAGTAATCTCTCACATGTACGTCTGTGAAAACCCCTCTGGGCTCACCAAGCTAAACAGCTGCAATTGCTACTTTGTTTTGTCCTGTGTTACTCATTTATGTGCTTGTAAATATGTGTCTTTTATGTGCATGTACATATATGGTGTGTATGTATATGTGTGTGTCCCCATTTATAAGTATGTATGTTTGTCTGTATATGTTTGTGTATGTATCTTTCTCTGTGCAGATGTGTGTTTGCCTGAAGGTGTGTACTTGCATATATATATATATATATATATATATATATATATATACACACACACACACACACACATACATATATATGTATATATGTGATGTATATGTGTATGTAACTAAGTGTGCTTGTTTTTCTGTGTTTGTGTTCGTGTGTAACTCTGCATGTGCCTGTGTGCATATGTGCATTTCTGTGTGAGTGTCTATGCATGTGCCTGTGTAAATATATGTTTGATATGTATGCATTTGTATTTATGTATGTGTGTCTATTGTATATGTGTTTGTTCATGAGTGTATATATATATATGTATGTATGTATTTGTATATGTATGTGTGTACATGTGTATGATCTTTATATATGTATGTGTGTATGTAAGTGCAGGATATGGCATGTGTGTATATCTTTGGATATATGCGTATGTGGATGAGTCTGTATATGTGTGTATGTCTGTGTACAGTCTGTGCACATGTGTGGATGCAGACGTGTGTCTGTGTACATGTGTGTATGTGTGCACATGTGCATTTGTCTGTGTTTTGCATCTCTCTGAACTCTCTTGCACAATAGGGCATGGAGATTCTCTTTACTAAGGGGAAAGAAAAGACCTCCAATAAGTCTCTCCCAACAGCCCATTCCAATGTCTTCCCCTTTCCTTCCTGGCAACTGATGTTTCAGCTTCATGAGCCACCAGTGTTACATGGGCACATGGTCTTGGATAAGGTGGTTACCTAGAGGGACTGCTGAGTGTAGTAATAAGGGCGGAGGGGCTGCGTCCCCAACACCCCAGCCGCCTGCTTGGCTAGCTTAACCCGAAATAATTACACGGACACTGTATTCATTTAAACACTGCTTGGCCCATTAGCTCTAGCCCTTACTAGCTAATTCTGATATCTCAATCAACCCATTTCTAATAAACTGTAGCACCGGTCTTACCCAGAAGATTCTAGCCTATGTCCATCCTGGGTTGGAGCTTCGCGTGTGTCTGCCCAGGAGCCGGGACATGGCATCTCTCTCAGGCATCTGCTCCCGAGAGGAGAGCTGTGGAGTCTGACCTCACTTCCTCTTCCTCCCAGCATTTTGTTCTGTTTATTCCACCCACAGGGCCAAGCAGTTTCTTTATTGCTTAACCAATGAAATCAACAGATTGATATATGACACTCACACATCAGCTGAGTTCATTCAGAGACATGGACAAAAAGTTGTACATCCTAGAGAGAAGACCCATGAAGAGAAGATGAAAGCGTGGGAAAGTGAAGTGACTTTTGTAGAAAGACAGGTCATTGACCTATGCCTGGAAAGTGACATGGGGGAGAGATATGGAGAAAAAAGAACAATAACAAACTTTAATGAACTTGTCATAGGTTGCAAAGGCCCTCCCCTTCCTTATTCCCTCTCCTCCCTGATTGGTCCTGGGAATCAGCCATTAGTCGTTTCATTCCTGGAACAGGTACAAAGTTTTGATGGACATGGGGAGTTGGGGTGATAAGGCAGACAATCTCAGGAGCAAGGAACAGTTTCACGTAAAGAACATGGCCCCTCTTTCAGATTAGCCTAAGTTCCCCTGACTGTCCTTCACTAGGGTGCTTGTCTAAGCTCAATCAGCTTCATACTCAAGCTGATGGATCAGTATCTGTGTCCTAAGAATGTGACACATTTTGAACACTACTGCCAGAGTAGATGGTCACATCCCCTGAGCAATATGCCATGCCAGATGTTTGCTAACAGGATGCACACATAGGTTCAGATCATCGCCATACTGACTCTCTGCCAGATGTGTGGGTGAGACTGGCACTAACCAACATCTTATAGACCCAGAGCTGTGGACATGACTGCTATATCAATGTGTTACAGATCTAGATTCTAGTTACATCATCCCGTAGTCTCACACCGAATCCTGACAATGTGACAGGCTCTAAAACACCATGGAAACAGACCCCTGAGTATGTGGGGAAGGACTTTTGTGGAGTAGATTAGTTAAGGTGAGGGCATATACCCTAAATGTAGATAGAACCACTCTATGGACTGGGATGCTAGGATGAATAAGAAGGACAAAGTAAGCAGAGTCGATCTCCACCTCTCTCCACTTCCAGTCTATGGACCTGAGGCCACCTGCCTCCAGATCCTGCCACCAGGCCTCCACGCCACAGTGGATGGTACCCCATCAGCCATGAGCCAAAGTCAACCCTTCCTTAGGTTGTTTTCTATAAGGCATTATGTCACAATAATAACCAAAGTCACTAAAATACAGCTAAGTGTTGCCTGAACTCATCTTTGTCCCAGTACCAAGCTCTTCCGTTTTCTTCTTTACTGCAGTTCTTCTTAATGCAGACCACTCGCAATGGGTGCTCTGAAAATGAATTAGGATCAAGTATGGTGTTAAACTGGGTGTGAGGAAATATGCCTGCAAAATGCATCTGCTGGGGCTGAATTTCATGGCATTTTTAGGCTGTTATGCAAGTATATTGGAGAAAAAAATCCGTTAAAATTGATTACACACATATAGTAAGGCTTTTTTTCTTTTTTCTTTAATTCAAACAGATTTAAAGCATTAATAGTGTCAAACTCTTAACTAAAGCAGTAAAAAGATCTTGGTAATGTGTTGATTTAACTAACTTTTGCGGTATTAAGCTGGATGAAGACACAGACCTTATCTGCAATGGCCTAGAGACTAGGAAGGAGCTATTAATAGTTTTAAATAATGCCTTGGTGTCTAGGAAATAATTGTTTTTCACATCTGTGGGTTCAGAACGCACTGGTTTTATAGTCAGTAGCTTATCTGCCCTGAGCTAAACACACTTTATATTTTAATTGTGAGTCCAAGTAGGTTTTATGGTGGAATGTTCTCCCTTCAAGTGCCTACAAGTTATCGCCTTGTTTCTGATGGTAAAGGATAAGGGTACAAGGGGAGCATTAGCTGTTAGAGAATGCCCTCTGGTTGCAGCAGCTGAACCTCCCCTTTCTGCATCCTTTCTCCCCTTTCATCTCTTTGGTTCTCCCTCCCCTGCGACCTTCCTCCCTCTGTGACTGCACCTGCTGGGCCATTTTGCCAGCTCCTATCTCTTAAACCTTAGCTCACCCATTTTAGTTCCGGTAACTAACACAGAAAAATAGTAACATACTCAACCTCCAAAACAGGTATCCTATGAGCAAGCTTTCCTTCTGCTCTGATTAGATTTGAATATGGCCAATTAAAGAAATTGGGGCTAGACTTTATGAATCCAAATTCCTAAACAAATTAAAATTGGCATTCCCATAATAAGCAGTCTGCCAGTGAAATTCTGCTTGTCATGCTTACAGAAGTAATTGCTGTTTATAATCATGACTTAGAGCCTTTCAGAGGTCCCCCAGGTGGCACCCGAAACATCAGAAAAATAAATTAAATTGTGCTCAATGGAGATTCATTGAACTGTTCATTATT
Organism: Microtus oregoni; assembly: GCF_018167655.1. NCBI lineage: Eukaryota > Metazoa > Chordata > Mammalia > Rodentia > Cricetidae > Microtus > Microtus oregoni. The sequence goes on from NW_024543059.1 coordinate 40,178,275, forward strand.
AAACTTTTAATCTACTATCTCCTAATACCATATGATTATCCTTTATTACATTTTATATTTAATTTGTCAGAAAGCACTCTTCCACAACCGTAGCAGAGCGTGTGGAGCTGAATTAGGCCATATGCAATACTCTACATTATAAATGTAAGCAATACTTGAAAACCCAACACAGATCAGGTATTTCAAAACAGAGATCATGATTTAGAATAGGTTCTGTCTACAGAAAGCCTCTGGCGGTGGTGGTGACTTTCACACCTTCCTTTCCCGCCTCTGCTCACGTCTTCTCTCACTGCTGCATGTTAGTCACCATCGACTGGTTAGTGTGTCAGTGTCCCCACTTTATCATGAATGGAAATCCTTGCTTTTAGGGGTCACTGTTTCCCAGAGTTATAGTATATCAATAACTACCTAGTGTCAAGCTGGAAGAGTTTTTTTTTTGTTTTCCTTTTTTTTTCTTCCAATGTATTCCTCTCTAGAATACGTTGGCCACTTTTTTCACCTTTGTGGATTTGTAGTTTTCTAGAATTACACAAAGATGAAGTGATACATACTATATGACTTTAGTATATATCTTTTTCAGACTAACTTCATTGAGTTATCAATATACATTTAAAATTTCTCTGCATGTACATATTTATGACTTTTAGACAAGATAATGAACTGCATTGGGATGATTTTACACACGTATATAATATGACTTGATGATGCTCATAGCCTCTGACATCTTTGTCCTTCCTTCCTTTGCCCACCTTCTTCTTCCTTAAGGCCCTCCTTATACTTTCATGTCTTCTCTGTATGTCTAGATTCGTTGTAGAAGAGAAAATGCATGATAACTGGGCTTTTTGTGTTCTACCCATTCTTCTGAAAATAACATAGCTGGCTCTTCTCTATGACTGAGAAATGCTCTATTTGGTTTTGGTGGGTTGACAGTTCTTTTATTTTTATTGCTGAATGGTATTTCAAATTTATCCATTGAGCAGTTGAAGAATATGTCAGTTGTTACTTGGATTGCTAAATTTAGATGGAATTTATATTTAAGTCTGCTGCTAATGACTGCTCTTTTTTTCAGAGTATTCTATATGTAAAGATACTGGACACCAGGTCCTGGGGTTAGGAGACCAGAGTGGTCAGGCATGGTGTTTGCTTGTGCTTGTTGTGTCCTGTATCTACAGAAGCAAAGGCTTCAAAGCTCCTGGTGTCCTTGGTTTTCTCCTCTCCTTAGTCTGCATCCACACACGTTGGCTCTGATAGATCCTCTATGCCATTCATCTTCTGCAACACAGCATTGTTATGATTTTGGGGGAGTTGTTGGTACGCTGCCAAGGAATGGGACAGAGGGCACAGCCTAAATCCTTCAGATACACATCAGCCTTTTGATATGACTGTGTCTTAGCCATGTGACCTTCACAAACTCTCAGATCCCATCTCTGCTCCTTACTACCTTCCTTGGATATAGTATTACTAACCTATTACCAGGAAACTTCCATCTGATGAATATGTCTTTTACCTCTGACTTGAAATAGGACCCTTAGGAATAGAGCAGAGAGAAGGACACCCCTAAGATCCTTAGGAGTAGAGAGGGGTCCCCTACTTGCTGGGATATGGTGCTGACCACAATCTCTCTGCTGTGGAATACGTCCATCCTAATGATGGCGAGTGTATCTCATAATCCTTACAGTCTTCATTACTAAGAAAATCTCTTAAAAGTCTCCTTTGTTCACTTATAACTTCTTCAGGGGAAACTAACAGAATTTATATAAAGGTCTATGAACACATAGAGGCTTCCCCAAGCCTTCAGCTACCAGAACTTCCTTTTATTCATCCAAGGCCATACCTAGTCTCACTGACTTTTCTTCCTCCTGCTTCCAGTCCAGGTGTGGTCTTTTCTAGGCAAGTGCACCTCAAATGTGTTTTCCAAATATGTTTAGCTCTTCAGATTTGGAGGGGAAGTTTGTCAGGAAACCTCAGTTCTCTGAAAGCCCTGAGGAGAGTCGTTGATACTCTGCACCACACTTTCTTCTATTAAAAACTTGGAGTTGTTGGCCTTCAACTCATTCCATTTTAGAACCGAAACTGAACAACACTTTAAGGGCTTCATGTTTAAACATCATTTCTGAATATATACATAGTTTGATAATAACTACACAGTTAACAGACAAGGAAAAAAATAGTGTTTAAATTTTGGTTTTCTGAATCCCAAACTTTCTGTAGTCACACGAGGGCACATGGCTTTAAAACATTCTGTAGGCTGTTGTCTAGATTATGGACAACAGGAGCATGAAGGATGAATACGAATCCAAGAAGCAGCAGTTTAAGATTTAAATTATGAGATCTACAATTATGTTCAAGCTGAAAAACAATTCGACCCACGAACTGCTATTCTGGGAAAGGTCGAACCATTTCCTACAGTACCCAGTGATGGATCTCACAGTGGGGTCGCTTTTTGTAGGGACTCCGCAGTGTGGTCATTGCCTGCGTTATTAGGGAGTAAATTTTCACCACTACTGAAAGCTTGCAAACATTGCAGCTCACAATACACATTCATTTAGAGGCCGGCAGCCCTGAGTGCTATGGTGTTTGAGAGCTTGGAGAGGCGAGAACGAGCAATCAAGATGAAGCCCTTGCTCTCGGGGTAACTTTTAAAGTGTTCTATTTGTTCTCACCTAAACAAACCATACATCATCGCCACTGACTTGTTCACCAGCATAAGGGGCTATTAACTGTGTGGCTTTTAAACACCACAATGCATGCAAACAGAAAGTCTTTCACAAGGAAGGAAAGCCCAGAGCAATTTTCCCAGGCCAGAGACATGGCATCACTGAGCCCCAAGACCTGACCTTAGATTTGTGATTAACAGAGCTCATCTTCGCTCTACCAAGCTAAGCTGTGAAGAAATTGATTTCCATTTGTTTTGTGTGGGAGAGGCACACAAGTCTAGTGGAGAGGCGAGAAGCTGGCCTGCCCTGATAAAGTAATGATTTATATGCAATTTAAAACTTCTCACGGGTGTTCCTCAGCCAGATTTTTTCTATGTGTTTGATAGAGCAGCTACAAAAGTCAGCTCCTAGATTTGGGAGGATATGTATACAGATATTCCGCAGCAAGGTGTATTCACCAGTCGCTGGCATTCGGGAACATTCTGACAAGCCTCTTTGTGGTTTTTCTGGAAGGGTATTCTATTTCCTTGTGCTTAAGTGATCTTCCAGAACAGAAACATGATCTTTAGTCCATTTCTGAATTGTTTTCTTCACGGGAAAGTCCAGATTTCTTTTGTGCATTCTTTTATACTTTAAGTCTGTGATTATTAACATTTCCATATATATACTTTTCCCCACTATGCAAGAGAGATGATTCTGTGCTTAAGAGTACACACTGCTCATGCACAAGACACAATTATGCTCTCAGGAACCCCATTAGGCGACTCACAACTGCCTCTGCCTCCAGTTCCAGGGGCTGTGACACCCTCTTGTGGCCTCTGTGCGCTCTCTCTCTCTCTCTCTCTCTCTCTCTCTCTCTAGCTTCCTTTCTCTTTCTCTCACATACATACATTAAAAATAATATAAATATTTTAAATTGTTTCCAATCAATCAATAGTATTGACTGTATAGATCAGCACTGTACTTATCCTATTTATATAATTCCCTCACTTGGGCTTTAAGTAAATACTGCATTGCTGTTTTAACCTGATAATAATCACTGAGTACTGTCATGACATGAGAACTTTCACCTTTGTGTGCACAGAGGGTGCAGAATAGGAGGGCTTGAAAGCCGGTGCAGTAGCTGGTTGTATGCAATGCCCACTCTCAGTCTCATTTGGAAGGTGCCTGTCTCATATAGGGTTTCTGAAGTTCAGTTTCATAGTAGTGTCATAAAATATTTACAGTAGATACATTTAAGACTACCTTTATATTCTGTGAGAGATTGTTGTTTCAATCCACATGAATTTGTTCAAAAGAATGGAGATTTTAAAGAGCACATGAAATGTGTCTATAATAACGCAATACACGATTAATACCTCCTAATATTGATTTGTAACTTCTTGGGTATGTTCATGTAGATGTTGCTGATACTGTAGGATGTAAATTCACTTTTCATCTAATAGGATTGTGTATAGTAATTGAGATACTATGCTAAGATATTTGCTGTGATATGGAACCATTTATCCACAAAGAAAGAAAAAGGGATCCCACCTGGATGTGGCTTTCCTGGTTTCTGGAAGAAATCGAATATCTCAAATTGTTTTATTTGTATAACAAACTAGTGGTTCTTTCCTCTAGTCCTTTACATTTTGTGTGAATATAAAGACTTCAATTCATACTAAATGGGATTCCTTATGGCTCTGATGAGCATGTGGTGACAGGCATCTTAAGAATTGTGCTTAAATAAAGTAAGTCACAAGGGCTTTGGTTTAATCTCCATCACATCTGGGCACATCATCCCACCTGTCTGAGGTTTAAGTGACTTCTTAAAACATAGAGAAAATTAGGTAAATTGGACTTAAAAGCAGCTACGTGCTTGCTACCAGTGATCTTAGACTTCTCTGACAGCTACCGCAAAGGAAGTATCCCACTCGTTACAAGGAAGCCAATAAAACTTCAAAATCCTCTCCAAAGCAGTGAGCAGATGAAGATAGCCTTATGTGTCCACAAAACACTGCTGGGAATAATAAGTAAATGTAGCAAAGCTGTGGGATGCTAAATCAATGCGGAAAAAATCAATTATATTTTATGGTCAATGCAAGGGAACGCTGCGAAGTGGAATCAAAGGCGCAGCAAGTCACTGCAGCATAAGTGCACATCCTCTGCACCCTCTCGCATGCTTAGGGTGGCTAATTTTCAATTTCGCCAGTGTGGCGAGTGTGTAATGATGGCTCCTTATGGATTTAACTCGCTTATACTCCTCTGCTTACGGATGGAAGTCAGTGCCGTTTTATTCACTTATCCATATGTATTCTTTTTAAACAGGGGTTGTTTCACTTCAACTTTTGAGTCAGAGTTTTACTGTGTAGCTCAGGGTAGTTCAGAATTCACTGCATAGCCCGGATTAGGCTTTAATTAGTAAGTCCCTCACTTCGGCTTCCAAAATTTTGAGATTACAGGTATGGACCACATTCATGGGAACTTGTAATTTTCTTAATACCGCTTTTCAATGAGGCAAAGGTATTGATTTTTGAAGCCCAGTTCATCAATTCTGTGTCATTTCTATTAATTCGCTTAATGCAATGTTTTCTTCTAGAAGTTTTACCTTGGAATTTAGACATATTACCTACCCTTTGTTAATTGCTGCATACCGTATAAGGAATGGGATACTATTGTTTTGTATACGGGTATCTAAAGCCACCAGTGCTATCCGCTGGAAACATCCACTTTCCAGGAGAATTATCTTGGCATTTCTATGAAAATTCAATGACCAACTGAACACTTCTGGGCTCCATTCTTGTTTGTGGACAACAAAGATCCAAGGGCCAGCATCACTGTACTCTAGTGTCAGGAACGCTACAGGGAGGCCTGGCTCTGATAGCTCATTTTCACTTGGTTTCCTTTTTCAGTTTGTTTTGGCTAGGCACATTGGGGGCAGAACGCTGACAGGCACAAAGTTATGGGTTGGTTCTTAGCACTGGAAAACATTTTTGTTTATTTCATAGCCTCTGAATTTTCACAGATTTTACAATCAGCTTTTCAAACTCTGTTAAAAAAATCTGTTTGAATTTTAACTCAAATTAAATTGAACTTATAGATTGTGGGTATATTGGCATCTTCACCATACTGAATATTCCTGTTTATATCCTCAAAGAGTTCACGTAAAGATCCATCAAGTTAACTAAATTTGCCAGACGCTTATTGCTACACTAGATGTGTCGAAGAATACTTTCTCTGTTTTATTTTGGAAAGTTTCTTTGGCTTTCTTCAAGTTGCCTGACTTTCTTTTCTGTAATGACTAGACTACCATGAACCCTATTCATTGTGTATTTGCCATGGATGTTGTAGTTTCTCCTATGTCTTTGTGTGTGATTATTTGGATTTCTGGATGCTGAAGTCTTGGAAACAGAGGGCTTTCTGAATTCCTGAGAATACTCGTAAGTTATTCCTAGGAATGTGGTCATTGCCTTTGTGTAGAACAAGAAATCTGACAGAATTCTGCAGTTTACCCCAGATTTTTATTGAAAATAACAGCTAACAGCCACCAACGTCTTCTGAAATGAAGCCCTGTTACAAGGAGCTATTTTTAGAAGACCCTTGAATCTCTAGCATGTAATAATCATTTGTGGCAATTTAATGACCTGACTCACTTCCAGGGAAGTGAGTTCTTCTTCCCATGTGAAGGTATTTTATTTTGACCAAACTGAGCAGTTTGGGTATGGGATTCTGCCATACTACATTTGTTTCTAATGTACCAACTAGTTGATTAATCATAATTGAAAACTTCATAATTAAAGACTAAGAAGATCTTTGAGAGTAAGAATATAAAATATTTTTTTCCTTTTTTTGCCCAGTACAAATGACTGACTTGGCAGGAAAGTGGTAATAATAGACACAATGGTTGCTTCCTACTGCACTGTGTTGGCTGCCTTTCCATCACGGATATCCACACCACATGGATTTTAATCCATGAAAACAGCCCATCATTCCCAAACTGGCAGCTTTGTTTTGAATTCTTCATCAATGTGTCCTAAAATAGCAAGGACTGCTGCACATCCCTTGAGGCTTTCAAACTGGCCAAGAAAATATGCTCACATCCAAAGTAGAGTAACTTTAAGAATTTGTAGTTAACTTCAAACTAGAGACCTGAACTCTGGCTGAGACCTCAAAAAGTTGGTATGAGGCTTATCAATGCATGTTGTAAGGTGAATTAATTAGACCACTGTTGGTGACATGGCACAGGGAACAGATGGAGCAGTAAGTCTTCTTTATTTATGTGGTTGGTGTTATTCAGCAGAGCTACTTTGTTATCTGAGGTGCCGGCCTTCACAGGTTAGGAATTATCTTCCATGACTATGCCTCTGACATCTGCATTTATTAGTATTCTTTCCAGAATGCAGAGTTAGAAGGTATTAGGCAGTGAGAATGGCTTCAGTACTCTTTTTGTTCAGGGTGTTTGTGGAGGGTGGTTAGAAGACTAACTGGTTTTCCCTTCTGCTGTCAAAAGAAGTGTGTGTGTGTGTGTGTGTGTGTGTGTGTGTGTATGCTTCCACACATGTGTGATCATCTGATTAAGGTTGTCTTCTTTTTTTTTGATTTTTGAGACAGGGTTTTGATGTGGGAGTGTCATATATCAATCTGTTGATTTCATTGGCTAAGTAATAAACAAACTGCTTGGGCTCATAGCTTAGAACATAGGTGGGTGGAGTAAACAGAACAGAATGCTGGGAGGAAGAGGAAGTGAGCTCAGACTCGACAGCTCTCCTCTCGGGAGGTAAAAGTACAGAAAAAGCTAGGATCTTGAAATGCCTTTCCTCGATCCATTGATCATGCCATTTTGGAATACTCACTGTCTCTAGTGTCCCAGTGTGTAGCATGACTCATAGAGTATTGCTATTGCCTTCTACCATTTTAGGATGGGATTTTTAATGTGAGAACAGAAACATCCTGAGACAACAGAAAGCAATTCCACTGCTGTTGAAGCCCATAATGAAAGAGTCTTGAATTTGTAAGAGACTGTTTAATGCCATAGCTTTGGTGTGGAGCATAGATTGTTTTTTCTTTATCTCCATTTATTAAATATTACCAACTTCTACAATCCACCCTGCTATGTGTCTGATCTCCATGCAGCTCTCTTGCGCAAGACTACAAAGGACAAACTTCCAAAAGTGAAAGCCGTGGTCTTTAGATTTTAGTCAAAGAAAAGAAAAACAAGCAAATAAACAAACAACCTACCAAAAATATAGCCAGAAAATTATTCCTGAACTCACTCCTTCATGATTCTGAAATTCACAAAAAGAAATCATGGCATTATATTAAAGGCTTATAAGCCTAAAAGCTGTGGAATAAACCGAAGGATGGCTGTGCAAAACAAATTTAGATGACCTCTTAGTGTCTAACAGTTCCCAGACGCAGCTGCTCTTGTGTTTGTCTAAGCTTGCCAGGACTCAGGGAAACCCTGTTAAGAACCCGCTTTACCAATATAGAAATCAGAACATCCAGTCATCTGCAGAATCAAGAGGCAATAATTGCAGATTGGGTGACCTATCAGTTTTCACAGTTTAGTTCCTTTCTACTTCTTTTGAGTCCTGAAAGCAAACCCAAGACCTCAATCCTGATACCATGTGCTTTACCACTGAGTAACACTCCAAACTCTTACTTTAGTTTTTGAACAGATAGTTCAATTTTGTTTTTTAAAATTCTTCTCTCATGTATTGCATACTGACCATGGTTTCCCCTCTCTCCACTCCTCCTGATGCTCCTCACACCATTTGCCCTCTTTCCCAGATCCACTCCTCCTCTGTTTTACCTCAGAAAAGAGCAGGCCTCCCAGGAATATCAACAAAACATGGCATAACAAGTTATAAAAAGAATACACAGGAACCATCATCCCAAGCCTGGGCAAAGCAACCCAGTAGGAGGAAAATGGTCCTAAGAGTAGACAAAAGAGTCAGAGACACCCCGACTCTCACTGTTGGGAGTCTCACAAGAACATATGAAGAACTTGTTGGAGTGGCCAATCAATGACTGGTCCAAATTGAGGCCCACAGCACTAGAGAGAGCACATGACTGACATTTTCCTTCTTAGTGACTATAATTATTAATAAAAGTATGATGATGCTGGCGTCTTATGGAATAGTTCATCACATTGCTTCATTGAAGAGCAGTGTTTCTTGCTGACATATTTACTGTATGACTATATCTCTTAACCCAAATTGATAAACAACATTGCTAAGTGTGAACATTGAGCTTTCCTATGGTATAGTATCACAAGATGTTCTATGATAATACCTTCATAATATATAGGTCATCACTGGTATGATCAACTCAGCTCACACCGTTCTGCTATGGAGTAAGCAGGTCTGTGGGGCTCATCCTCCTTCTTCTATAGAAAGGTAGATATTTGATGTTCTTGCTTCACAGTGTGACTGCACGGGTGCGAAATCACACTGCAGGAGCACCTGCATCTCCAACATATGCTTTGTTTGGCTGCTAAACAATCATCTCATTATTGATGGAATATAAGGAACCTAATTTTCATCTGTACATGAAGAGTTTCATACAAAACATAACAATCAGAAACGCTGCAGCAGAAAGGTGAAACAGTCAATGGGAGGGTTGAAAATTCATAAGGAGTTTAATGCCTGGGCTGCATATTTGAATGCTCCTAACACCACTTAACTTTCTCTTCATGGAAAGAACAGGATTCCATGCCCAAAAATATGGTAGAGACAATGAACCTGCAACATACAGGAGACAACAGGTATCAGTCCTGGGGCTGGGTCAGTCCTGGGTACTACAGCAGTTTGGAAAGAACTACACCCATATTCCCAAATATTGTTTATAAATATTTCTTTACATTTAAAGGGGAATATTCTATAGAGATTTGCATTTGTATAGAACTTGATTTGTTGATACAAATTTAAGGTCAGTTTTGTTATACCATGTATATGTACATTTATGCTATTTATTAAGGCATTGTGTTTGCACAGCATATTTAAAATGTAATGCATAATTAAGAAATATAGGTAAATAGAGAGTCATCTATAATAGTCAAGCTTGTAGTCCTGTTTGATTTTCTAGATGTACAGACTTGTATTTCACATAGATAGGGATTCTTCAAATCTTTCTTTTTTTAATTAATTTATTTATTAAGGATTTCTGCCTACAGAATATGGCACTTAAAGTGTTTTAAGAATTTAGGACTTCTCATGACAATGAGACACATCTACTCCTGGCAGCACAAATTACTTCAAGAAGATGATGGGCACTGAAGAGGCTCCTCTTGGAGTTTGTTAGCTAATTGGGCAAGAAATTGCTCTTGCCTGGACTGCTTGATGGTATGTTGGGTGAACTGGACATGCAGAAACCACAGAGAAATGACCACTGAACTTGCCTAAAGGTCAGATGATCCTTCAGGGTTCCTGCTTCATCAAAGAGTCTACCAGACATTCTGCAGGACACAGAAAAATGTGACAGACTGTTTGTTGTCTGAGTTTCTGTCCTGCCTGGTTCTCACAATTGTTAAGTCCCAAAAACATCACACATAGGTCTACATTAGTTATAAACTGATTGGCCCATTAGCTCAGGCTTCTTATTAACTCTTATATTAACCCATTATTCTTGTCTATGCTAGCCATGTGGTTTGGTACCTTATTCAGCGAGGCAGTCACATTTTGTTTCTTCTGTGGCTTAGTTAAGAATGTGTCCTCTTCTCAGAATTCTCCTGTTCTCATTGACCCACCTCTACTTCCTATCTGGTTGCCCCACCTATACTTCCTGCCTGGCTACTGGCCAATCAATGTTTATTTAAAATATAATTGACAGAATATAGACCATTGTCCCACACCAACAGACAAACTGCCAATATAGGCAGAATTGTCTTTGAAATTCCTGCTTCATGCAAAAGTTTGCTGGATACTATGGGCCAATAGGCTGAAGATGGATGCTCCAATGTTACAGAAGAACTTTGGGTGACTGTCCAGGTTGTGAGATGTCTCTTTCAATTCTAGAGTTTTGGAAGTGCTTATAACACACTTCCTGTTTACTTAGGTAATATATCCTTCTGAAGTCTTCAATGGGGTTGAAGAATTTATAGTTATAATTATAGTTTTCCTTAGTTATGATAAAAGATAAAGTAAATATAAATGTTGTAACTGTAATTCTTGCTTGTTACCTGTTTTGTAATATGTATTTTTACTATGTTAAAGTTGAAACCTTCCTTTTCATTTAAACAGAAAGGGGGAGGTGATAGGAGATTCCCCTCTGTGTGCTCTGAATACTATTGGTAAATAAAAAAAATTACCTTGGCCTGTTGATAGGACAGAACTTAGGTAGGTAAGGAAAACTAAACTGAATGCTGGGAGAAAGAAGGCAGAGTCAAGGAGAAGCCATGGAGCCGTTGCCAGAGACAGACATGCTAAAACCTTGCCGGTAGGCCATGAGCCTCATAGTAAAATAAAAATAATGGAGATGGGTTAATTCTAGATGTAAGAGTTAGCTAGCAATACACTTAAATAATTGGCCAAGCAATGATTTAATTAATACAGTTTTGTGTATTAATTTTTGTGTATTAATTAGTTTTGTGTATTTTGTTTTGGATATGGGCAGCCAGGAAATGAACAAGCAGCCAAGGGGCCTTCTTACAACACTAAACAGGGAAACCAGTGGTACTAAATTGGTGCTTCTAAAGCAGGAGCCGTGCTCCATGGACTAAAGATCAATGGAATAATGCAGGAGACTTTGGAAATGCCTCCAACCTTTGTCTTCTGGAAATCCATCAACACATCTGTGCACAGAGCATCTAATCTTAATTAAGACATCTTGGTTGGAGACAGTGTGGGGTGTAAGACTTGGAGCTATAATGATACACACAGTGCCAGCCAGGTGTCAGGTAAAAAGAAGCCATGGACCAGAAGCCTACATTAGCCACTTTTCTTTCACTGTAATAATAAGCCTTGACCAAAACAACTTAAGGAGAGAAAGGATTTATTCTGCCTCTCAGTTCTAGAGACAGAGGTCCCTCGTGGTCAGGAAGGCACAGCATTAATGAGAGAAAACATGCTGAAGGGGACAAGAAGCTGATTGATTGATTGATCACACTGTCATCCATACACAGGAAACAGAGAAAAGGGAAAGAAAGAAACAGGAAACAAGGTAAGGTTATAAAACATCTAAGTCGGCCCACAGTGACGCACTTCCTTTAGCAAGGCTCCAACTCCTAAAGGTTGCATAACTGCTGGAAACAGCATCACCAGCTGGGGCCCAAGTGTTCGAGGACATGAACCTGTGAGGGGCATTCCTCCTTCAAAGCTCCGCAGAGCCACAAACACAAGAGGGAACAACAGAGATAACATTAGACAGGCAGAAAGGCGGTTGTCTGAGGTAGCAAGAGAGAGAGGAAGCGAAGAGCACAGAGCTGGGAAAGCAGTATCCATGATGAAGAAGGTCTGGGGCCAAGAAGAACTGTCTTCGCTCTATGGAGAGTGGGAACAAACTGACAATTTACACCGCACAACGACCAATTCACTTCCAAGAAATTGATTTTCTCCAACAGTAGGCAGGTCAATCAATGAACGGCACTGAAGAGACAGGTACTGCTACTGCCCTTAGCATGAGGATCTTTGAACAGGGGTTGGAAACTGTATGAGAATCTGTTTCTGATGCACATCAATCAGTTCAGGTCTGTAAGAACTGAGTGGGAGAGATCAGGGCAAGTTGGTGGCATTTGACAAGAGGGAAACTAGCTTAGAGGGGAAATAAACCACTGGGCTGCTTTGTACACCTGGGCCCCAGTCCCATCTCTTTTTGAGGAAGCTGAGATGGATTGCTGAACTGCTGCTGCAGGTTCCAGTCTGTAAAACAATAATATTATCAATTCTGTGGGTTAATCAAGAGAGTAGACATAAGGTGCATGTATGGTAGAGTAGATTTTACGACACAGCGGATGATAGAAAATGTTGGGTATCAGACAGAAATTAGAAAACTACTCAGTAAATATTGGGCAAAAACTAGAAAACCTTCAAATTATAAAAGACTTTTGTCATAAGGTACATGTCAAAAATGAATACTAGAAAAAAAGGAAAAAACCCATATAACTGAAGAAATAACTGAAGGCAAAAAGCTGACCCAAGCACTAATATAAGCTGGAACCTATTGCAAGGTCAAAGCACTACAGTCTAAGCATCACCAAACAGGTCTTGAGGAGACAACGGTTCTTTTTATGGTGGCATTTGGTGCTCATCACCATGTGTAAGAAGTCTCCCCAGAAGGATAATCTTAGAGTTCGCACCACCGAACTCACAGAGCCCCCGTGTCTGAGCATTAGCTGAGGCTGGGCTGCACCAAAATCACACTTCCTTTGAACTAATCTGTGCATGCCTGAGGTCAGGTGATTTATCTTCAAAAAAACTTCAAGGATGAAAGAGCTCTCATGAAAAACAGATTAGTTCTAATTACTATGAATCTCAGCAACTATTTAAGCCCTGCACTTACCAAATAATTAGCTCTTGTCTGGGGAATTCTAGCAGCATGGTCCTAGCGGCGTAAATCAACATGTAAACATGGTGTCCTGTGTAGCCAGAGCTCTACTATCTGAGGTTAGCATAATCTGCCCAGCACCACTTGGTCAGGCACTCTATCCAACGTGAGCAAAGGAAAAGGAGTGGCTTTCTTCCTCTTCTGCATGGATTTCATAGCAATATATTCACTGAAAATGTGTCCCTTGCTCTTGAGGATAGTGTACACATTATGAATACAAAATTATCTTCATTGAAGAAAATAATCTCCAATGCAAACTGAAATTTCAATTTCCATATGACCAAATATGCCAACCCCTGGCCATATATATAGAGATATTTAAGCCAATACTTCACAGAGACACCTGTTCACCCATGTTACTCCACTGCTATGCAGAACAGCTAAGGTATAGAGTCCACATAGGCACACATCAATGGAGACTGGACAATGACGAATACGTGGTATAGATGCACAGTGTAGAGCCATATAACTAAAAAGAACCCCATCAGCGGCTGGAAAGTTGACTCAACAGCTAACAGTACTTGCTGCTCTTGCAGAGGACCCACATTGGAGGCCTCACAACCACCTCTAACTCCAGTACCCAGGCATCCAGTGCCCTCTTCGGGTCTATGCAGGCACCTTCATACACATGGCACACATGCACACAATGTACACACACTTAACTAAAAAATAAAATATTATTTAAAAAGAAGAAAACGATGCTGTTGGTAAGAAAATAGAAGCAACTGGAGTTCCTCATGATTCCTGAATTAGGATAGGATCAGGAAGACAAATATTACATGTGTGTTCTCATATACAAAGTGGAGAGTTCAAAAATCACGACAGTATAAAGGGAGTATCTGGGTGGGAAGGAGAAAAACATAGACAGCTTGGACAGAACAAAGATGCATCACACACATGGATGAAAATGTCTTAATAAGCACTTTCATTTTGTAAACCCAACATATGCTGACAATAAAGAAAACCATCTTCTTTCTGGCCACCCACAAAAATCATCCAGAAGTTAAAAGACTCAGTTGTTTCAGGTCACAGCGTTTCCAGGCACGAGAGGAAGCGCACTGTTTTCTCCATTTAGCTGATAACCCAGGGACTGACGTGAGCTTTGGTTCGAATGGAGACACAAATGATAATTTGAAGGGCAGAAAGACTTCCACTGACAGTCAACAGCTGGGATACCGTTTCTGCTTAAGGAGGCTATGCAAGACCCTATTTCCAGTGGAATATAGGAATAATGAGATAGAGAACATAAAAGCTGCAGGCGCCCGGTGATTTGCAGTAGGCTTGGTATCCTTTAGCATCTGAAGAAAAGAACAACAGCTTCCACCGTCCTAGATGTGAGAAAAGTGCTGTCCTAGGCTTCTGAGACTTCCAGGGAGAGACGTTTGCACCAGGCTGGCTTTCAGCTCAGCTCAGTCTCTTTCTTACCTGAACTTCAGAGGCTGCCTGACTGAGCTGTTCAGTTCTCTCTGACTGGCTTTGCCCCAACACTTCAGTGGACTGCCATCTCACACACTGCATTTTCTCAGTATTGGATACCTAAGCTATCAAATCAGAATCTGATTGAAGACTGAGGAAAATAAAGTCGAATTACTGAATTAGTTAGAAAACACTCTAAGATCTAGCATCAGACTTCAGGAGTCTGAAGCATTGAGCTTTGTCCTCTTGTTACTAGTCTGGAGGCCGTTTCTTCTTCCTTCCACTCTGAATCGTCTCTTTGATGCTTGCCCTGAAATCTCATGTCTGCTTGCTTTTCTCATGAAGATAAATGTACAGTTCCCAGGACTTGAGTCTGTAGAACATAAACATCTTCTAAAGGAGATATCAGGAACTCCTGTTGCCTAGTCACTGTCCTCAAGTAAAGACCTCTCAAACGAGCTACCAGAGCCCAGCAGCTGACCTCAGAACTAGGAGTGTCTGGGTTTAGGTTAGGGATTTAGGTCTCAGAGCTTCAGCCTAAGTTAGTCTGCAACTGTGTGAATGAGTGAGTGGTTTTCACCCAGGTGAGTCCATGTGGAATTCCCATTCCGCATCAGAATCAACCCCAGTTATTCCAGGTTTCCTGTGTCTGCTGCCATGACTCTTTTCCTCCCTCTGCTCCCTTCCTTTCTCCTGATTTCTGTCCCTCCTGTTTTCTAGCTCCTTAATCTCTCTTCTTCTTTTTCTTTTTCTTCCCCTTTTCATCTTTCTT
Source organism: Microtus oregoni (assembly GCF_018167655.1). Lineage (NCBI taxonomy): Eukaryota > Metazoa > Chordata > Mammalia > Rodentia > Cricetidae > Microtus > Microtus oregoni. Next base: position 40,193,641 of record NW_024543059.1, read on the forward strand.
CCCCTCCTTTCTTTTCTTCATCTTCTTTTTCAGACTCATATTTTTTCCTCCCTTCTTTCTACCCCTTTATTCATATTCTCTTATTATACAAAAACCCTAATCTCACTCACCCTGAACAGCTAGTGCCCTCTCCTCTCCCACTTCCCTCCCTTATCTCCCCTACCTTCCTCCCCCCTCTCTCTCACATGTATGCATGTGTGTGCATGTGTGTGTTTCCTAACATTTGAATGGGACTTTGGAGTTAAAAAAACCACACTTCTGGGTTATTAACTGTTGCACTAACCACTCACAAGAGAGTACACAGCCAGGCTCTTGGTTCCTCCTCTGAACAGAGAGCAAACGTGGGCATGTGCACATGAATACACAGGTGCCTACTTACACAGAATCTAGTATTTTCTCCCAAGTAACTGCTAGATGAAAAATGGCCACTGACCAGAGAAGTGCAGGTTATCGACATCTTGTTAGACATGTAGAAATGCTGACATCACACACATGCTTTGAGGCAGCATTGGTGATTCTTCTGTTCTCCTGGATGTACGAACATGCACCAATGATGCACTAACATGTTTGCCTGATTCTTTTGACTTTTTTCTAAGTGCCAGCAGAAAATGCTTCTAGTCACCGACTCCAGCACTAGAGTGATTCTAAGTCTCACAAATCACAAGAGATTCACATTTCCTTTCTGAAACTAACAAGGTACATGGGCATTGGAAAGCCTCCATCCAGATCTGCAAAGCAAATACAACGCTGTCAAGCTCACTGATGAACTCCATCTTTTGTTTTAGCTTCTAATTAGCATTCAATATTGAGGTCTAGTTTGGGCCAGGGTCTCAGTCCTCTTCCTCCTCCTCCTCGTACACACAAACACTCATGGAGAAATTCTATGAAGCTGTGACAATAAGTCTGCTTCTCATGCCCTTCCAACTCATGGGACACAAACATTCAGATTTCTATGACCCTTCTTGACGTGCATACCTTTACTGATCCACCACACAGGGGAATTCTGGTGTGTTAGGTTCTCTGGGGTCTGTTGGGTTTTTCTACTTGTCCTGTCTCAGTAATAGAGTACTGGGTAATTAATTTTCATTCTACACCAATGGTCATTTTTTCTGTTTTCAAAGAGTCTTTATCCATCATAATAACAAGGACAACTTATTAAAATATAAAGCTTTCAGTGAGCAGTGACTATGGCTTCATCACCCACGCCCAGCTCAGTAGCTGTCACAAAAATCAAGGTCCATCAATTTTGTCTGAATTATGTGAAAAACAGCAGGACCATGCAACAAATCTTTTAATGCTGCTAGAATCACAGGTAGGACTTTGTGACCAATGTTTTCAAGGTCCTTCAGAGTTCCCTGAGTCCCAGATCTCTTGGTGATCACATCAGTAAGTATTTATTCAGCAGGCATATGAGCACAAGTGTGTTCTGCAGGAAGAGTTTGTCTCATTCGCTGTCCTTGCAGAGTTGACAGTTTCAATTTCTTTTCCTGATAAAAGAATGTAACTTAATTCAGCTAACAGAGTGTGACAAATTGCCTTCATCACTCTTGCACACCGTTCTATATTCAGACATCTGTATCCTCTTTCCAGGTTCCCAGGCAGATGGACACAAACTCACCACCAAGTGAAAACAATCTGTAAGCTTGGCTATTCACAAAGTGGCCTAGCTGGCTTCATCCTCTAGAGAACTACAGGTTGCACCAATCTCCCTCTCTCAGCTTCAGTTGCAATCAATGGGATTCCTTGTTCATCCATCTAAGCATCAGTGTGGAGCAGTGTTAGAGGTGGAAAGTGATAGGCTTGCCAATGACACGAGAGAGGATGTCTTACAAATTGTCCAGGTGTTGTAGAGTCAGCAGTAACACTTTCTACCTTACCTTTGTATAAGCTTTTAGACTTGGAAGGTATAATACTAGGGATGTAGCTCAGTTGGTAGAGTGCTTGACTAGCGTGCGGGAAGCCCAGAGTTCTAATCCAGAACCACAGACAGCAGGTATGGCGACACAAGTCAATAATCTCAGCAATCCAATGGGGTGAACGGAAGTTTATGATCATCCCTAGCAACATAGTGAGTTTGAGATCAGCCTGGGTTACAAGAGACCTTGTTTCACAAAGAAAGAAAAGAAGAAAGTAGAGGGGAAAGAAGGAGGAGGGGAAATAGTGATACAGCCCCTGAGTTAAATGTAACTTAAATTATATTATGTATTAGTTAACTGAACAGATCACTTCTGCAGATTTTTTTCTGTTTTTGCATTGTCTCCTGGAGCACACTAGGATTGTGGACATTTGTGCTACCTTGACTTGACTACCTTTAACATGGGCTCTGGAGAGCAAAATTTATGTTTGATACACATTTGTGCTTGAGTATAATGAGCATGTACTCAGTGAGCCTTCAACACATATTTGTAAATAATAATCAATCTTGTCTGAGTATCAATTATTAACTTTCTTCATATTTAAAATGATAATATTCTCTGCATAATATTGTTATTATAAAGATAATTGAATTTTTATATATTAAAGATATATATGTATATATGTATATGATATGCACTAAACACTGAAATAGTGTCTACTATAGTTTTCATTAAGTAGCAATTTGTAGCTAATGATATTTTGAAAATGCTACTATTATTCTTTGAGACAATTCTTAGCAATTATTAATTTGTACAGCCATTTTAGAAAACAATTTTGGAAATTTTCTTACAAAGAAATAAAATAAACTATGATAGAATAATGTAGCCACCAAACTGTTGGCAACGTGACCAAAGGAAATGAGATGGGTATATCAGAGAGACAATTAGTTCATCAAAGAGACTGCTGTACTATTCACAATAACTACAAAACACCACCAAACTAAAGATTTCCCAACGCATGAATAGAAAAAGCATTGCAGTAACCATATGCATCTGAATACTATTCAGTCTTCAGAGAGAAGTGCTTTTCACTTTCAAAAACATGGTTGAGTCTGCAGTACGTAAATTAAATGAAGCCGGGCACAGAAAGACACCTACTGCATGGGCCTAATCTATGTGGAGTACATAACAGTTAGTCTTGTGGAAATGGCTGGTAGAATCGTGGTTGCTAGAGCTGGGTGGGGAAATTAGACAATGATTAGAATCAGTGATGTATGTCTTCAGTCCCCTCACTCAGAAAGATGAGAAAAGACTATGAATTTGAGTCCAACCTGGGATTTATGATGAGACCCTGTCTCAAATAATGATAATAATATCGTTTTTATTTCTTTTTGATTGCTGTAAAGAGACACCATTATCAAGGCAACTTATAAAAGAAAGCCTTTGATTGAGGGCTTGCTTAATGTTCAAAGAGTGAGTGTTAGTTTTCAGGCATCTGTACTGGCCTGTCCTTGTGTTTCTGACACGCTACTTCCTCAACTGTAGCCCCTAAGAGCGCCTCCTGTGCACATTCACTACATTCCCTTTTAAAAGGGCCCTGCCCACCTCCCATCACTCTCTCCTTCTCTCTCTATCTCTCCCTTCTCTTCTGCCCCTCCTGTTCTTGAAGACCTGTCTCCCCTCTTCCCTCCCCCCTTTCCGTTCCCTTTTACCCAATAAAAAAACCCTTCACATAAGTTCTGTTGCATGGCACCATTCTCTTGAGTGCTGCTTTTTAAAAATCGACAACAGTGCATCCATGACCATCACAGTGAAGACAGCATCAGACATGCAGGAGCGACACTAGAGCAATATCTTAAAGCTTACATGTTTTACAACACAACCATGAGGCAGAAAGATCTAACTGGAATGGTGTTGAATTTTGAAACCTCAAAGCCCACCTTTCTTCCACAAGGCCATCCTTCCTAATTCTTGCCAAACAATTCTGACAACTGGGGACTAAGAATTCAAATATATGAGCCTGCCCGGCCTACAACTTTGGAAGAAGATTTCAACTTTACAAGAGATCAAGCTGGATCTAGAACCCTAAGCCAAAAGACCAGAGTGGAAAAGGAAACCAAGGGAAAAAAACCTGATTCAACAAAGACAAATACAAAAATCAACAACTAGACTGATAATCCTACCAAATCCAGATGCCTAGACACCAGTGTAAGAGCACAATCAGTCACATAAAGGACAATATGGCACCACCAGAGCCTACCCATTCGATCACAGAAAGACCTGAACAATTCAGTGCAGATGAAGCACAAGAAAAAGACCTAAAAATAACTTCATGAAGATGATAGAGGTCCTTAAATAGGAAACAAAAAATCTGTTAAAGAAATAGAGAAAAAAACAAACTAAAAATTGGATGAAATTAATAAATCCCTAGGAGAATACCAAGAAAGCCAAGAAACAACAAATAAACAGGTGAAGGAAACAGTTCAAGACCAGAAAATAAAAATAGAAGCAATAAAAAGAACACAAAGAGAAGAAATCTGAAAATTGAAAATCTAGGTAATTGAACCAGGAATTACACATGCATATATCACCAACAGAATACAAGGAATGGAAGACAGAATCTCAGGCACTGAAGACACCATAGAGGAAATAGATTCATAGGTTAAAGAAAATGTTAAATTCAATAAATTCCTAATACAAAACACCCAGAAAATTTGGTATACTATGAAAAGACTAAACCTCAGAATTATAGGAGTAGAAGAAGGAGAAGAATCCAAGCTCAAAGCCCAGAGAATGTATTTAACAAAATTATATAAGAAAAATTTCCCAAACTAAAGAAGGGCATGCCTATAAAGGTAGAAGAAGCTTATAGAACAATGATGGGTGGAGAGTCTTCTGTTTTGTGTTAATTTCATTGGTTCAATAAAGAGACTGCCTTGGCCCTTTAATAGGACAAAAAATTAGGTAGGCAGAGTAAACAGAACAGAATGCTGAGAGAAAGAAGCTGAGTCAAGGAGTCTCCATGATTCTCCCACTTCAGACAGACGCAGGTTAAGATCATTCCTGGTAAGCCAGCTCGTGGGCTACACAGATTATTAGAAATGGGTTAGGTCAATAAGTAAGAGCTAGCCAATAAGAGGCTGGAACTAATGGGCCAGGCAGTGTTTAAAAGAATACAGTTTCCGTGTAATTATTTCGGGGCATAAGGTAGCCATGTGGGCAGCCGGGTGCCGGGGATGCAGCCCAGCCGCTCCTACTACAACAGAACACTCAAAAGATTATGTCAAGAAAAAAAATCTTCATGCCACATAATAATCAAAACACTAAATATGCAGAAAATATTAAAGGTGGCAAGGGGAAAAGGCCAAGTAACATATAAAGGCAGATCTGTTAGAATCACAGCCTAGTTCTCAATGGAGAACATCCATAAGGGACTGGACTGATGTCTTAGAGACTCTAAGAGACCATGAATATTTGTCCAGACTATAATTATGCCAGTGAAACTTTCAGTCACCATAAACAGAGAAAGCAAGATATTTAATGACAAAGTCAAATTTAAACAATATCTATCCATAAATACAGCCCTACAGAAGCAACTAGAAGGAAAACTCCAACCATAGGAAGTTAACTACACCCATAAAAACAAAGACTATAGATAATCTTACACCAGGAAAGACAAAAGAAAGGAAATATGTACAAAGATGCACACCACGACTACCAAAATAACATGAGTTAATCATTTATCATTAATATCCCTCAGTATCGAGGCACTCAATTTTCCAATAAAAAGCCATGGGCTAACAGAATGGATATGGAAAGAGGATTAATTTTTCTGCAGAAGGATAGTCCACCAGAATCTCCTAGTAGGCTGAGAATTATTATAAGTAGGCACTGTGAAGGCAAATTTTTCTGTCCTTTTCTTATAAGATATAGTAAAGAAACAATCTTTTAAATCAATAACTATAAGAGGCCATCCTTTTGTTAATAGAGAAAGTAGTGGAATTCCAGATTGAAGAGGGCTCATGGGTTAATTACTTTGTTGACAGCTCTTATATCTGTCACACTTCTCCATTTATTAGATTTCTTTTTAACAACAAATACAGGAATATTCAAGGACTGGTTGATTCTTCAATCGGGTGAGCATCTAGTTGCTATTCTAAAGCCTGCTGTTTATCTTCTGTCAGTTAAGCATTTTAAAGGTCAGGCCATTGGTATCTCTAAAGGTTTGCTAGTTGCTTTGTGTTCTTGTACAGCCTGAATGGCTAGTGACCTTTGTGTATAGTACCTCATAATATCCTTCCCAGAATTGTAAGTTTCTGGAAGTGCAGGAATGTTAATCTGGGTATTCCACTCATGCAGCAGGTCACAACTCCATAAATTCACTGCAATATTGGCCACATATGGCCTCAGCCATCCTCTCTGTCCTTCTAGCCCTATGTATTCAACCCATCTTATGCTTTGTTTCACTTCAGATAGGGTTCCAATTCCTCATTGGTGTAAGAGGTCCTTCTGTATTTGTGTTGATTTCATTGCTTGAATAAAGAAGCTGCCTTGGCCTTTTGATAGGACAGCACTTAGGTGGGCAGAGTAGGCAGAACAGAATGCAAGGAATAAGGGAAGTGTGCCAGACACCATGATTCTCCTGCCCAAGACTCATGGCGGTAAGCCACAGTCAAGTGGCAATACACATTAATGGAAATGGAGTAATCAAGATGTGACAGTTAGCCAATAAGAGGCTTTAACTAACGGGCCAGGTAGTGTTTAAATGAACACAGTTTCTGTGTAATTATTTTGGGGATAAGCTATCTGGGCGGCGCAGGACACAGCCCACCACTGTAAGCTAGCCAGGAGGCCGGGACAGTATAAAGGGAGGCTGGGACAGAACAAAGGGAGGCTGGGACAGATCAAAGGGGCCTCATGCTCTCTTACAACACTAGTAATTGAACAACTGCCTCTTGAAGAAGCCAATTTGCATGCCAAGATTCTGGAATAATGATACTCACATCTGTACCCATGTCTATCAAACCCACAATTACAATGCCATTTATATATACTTTTAGCTTTGTTCTTTGATCATTTATAAAAGTCTGCCAGAATATACATTTCCTATTTCCTATTGGAATTTTTTATTTATCCTCTATGCTTATTCCATTATCCAGAACAGTATGGTCTTTTATAGAAGTCTCTGGATCATTTTAATTTTCCTGGTGAGACATGTCCCCTCCACAATGACTGGAAATGACTGGACCACTTTTGATTTGGGGGCCTGTGAAAGCCCCTCTCAAGGAGTTTCCCAGTGGTATCTGTTTGCTTTGTCTGTCTTTATTGATCTGCATTCATTGGTCCAATGTCAGCCTTTGCAACACCTTCTACATACACCTGAAGGCTAAGTTCTCCTATTCTTGCCATTCCCAGAGGAGATATTATTTCTAGGAATTCTTTTCCTGCAATTCCTTCCAAGATGTACTATTCTACCACAATTAAAATATTTGACATTTTGATGTCTCCTCATTTACTTGGAAATTGCTTCTTCTACCCAAGATTCAGTATTATAGTCAAATGTCTCAGTGTTCATTGTATGCAGGATCCATTCATCCATTGGTGTTGACTTAACCTTTAAAGGCCCAAGGATCTTTTTGCATTCTAAGTTTACATTTTCAAAAGCTACAGATTCTATAAGTACTCGTCTAGCATCTGGATCTGTTACTCCTATTTGTACAGCCTTAGTTAATCATTGTAAAAAGTCACTAAAGGGTTATCTCTGGCACTATTTGATCCTGGTATATGATTCAAAAAGATCATCCACCATGATCAAGTAGGCTTCATCACAGAGATTCAGGGATGGTTCAACATTCAAAAATCTGTTAATGCAATCAATCCAATAAACAACAACAACAACAACAACAACAACAACAACAAAAAACCCTACATGATCATCTCGAGAGATACTGAAAAAGCCTTGGATAAAATCCAACGGTTTTCATGATAAAAGTCTTAGAGAGATCAGGGATACCTGAAGAAGCAGTATACATAAAGTCAATTGCCCATATCAAATTAAATGGAAAGAATCTAATAGCAATTCCACTAAAATCATGATCAAGACAAGGTTGTCCACTCTTTCCATATATATTCAAAGGAGTACTTGAATTTCTAGGTAGAAAAATAAGACAACTAAGGAAAATCAAAAAGATACAAATCAGAGAAGAAGAAGTCAAAGTATCTTAATTCGCAGATGGTATGAGATATACATAACCCTTAAAATTTCTACCAGCAAACTCCTACAGCTGATAAACACCTTTAGACAAGTGGCTGAATACAAGATAAACTAAAAAAGAAAGAAAGAAAGATCAGTGTTTCCTCTATATACCAAAACACACACACACAAACACACACACACACACACATACACACACCAGGATAGCTAAAACAATTCTGATGGTATCATCATCCCTGATTTTAAGCTTTATTACAGAGCTGCAGTAATAAAATTCTGGTGGTATTGGCATAAAAGCTGACATGGTAATCAATGGAATTAAATAGAAGATCCAGAAATCAATCTACACACTTACCTGTTTCTTTATAAAGAAGCCAGAACTATACAATGCAAAAAAGAAAGAATCTTAAAAAATTGTGCTGGCATAACTGGAGGTCAGTATGTAGAAGTAATAAAATAGATCCATATTTATCACTCTGTTCAAAACTCAAGTCCAAATGAATCGAATACTGCAACAGAAAACCAGATACACTAGGTAGAAAAGAAAACTAGATACAGAACTAGGTAGAAAAGAAAGTGGGAACTAGCCTTGAATGCATTGGCACAGAAGAAAACTTCCTGAACATCAGTAGAGCAGGCACTAAGAAAAACAATTAATAAACATGACTTAATAGAACTGAAAAGATTCTGTAAGGCAAAGGACAAAACAGCAACCTATACAAGATAGGAAAAGATCTTCACCAACCCCACATCTGATGGAGGGCTGATCTCCAAAATATATAACGAACTCAAGAAACTAGACATCAACAAACCAAGTAATCCAATTAAGAAATATGGTACATATCTAAACAGAATTCTCAACAAGGAAATCTCAAATGGCCAGAAAAGACTTACAGAAATGTTCAACATCCTTAGCCGTCAAAGAAATGCAAATCAAAATGACTCTGACATTCCATCGTATACCTGTCAGGATGGCTATGACCAAAACACAAGTGACAGCTCATGCTGAAGAGGATGTCGAACAAAGGGGAACACTCCTACATTGCTAGTGGGAATGCAAATTTGTACAGTCACTTTGGAAATCAATATTACAGTTTCTCAGAAAACTGGGAATCATTCTAGCAAAAGAACCAGCTATACCATTCTTAGGCATATAAAGAATGCTCAGTCATATCAAAGGGACACTTGCTCAACTATGTTCATAGGAGCTTTCTTTGTAATAGCTAGAACCTGGAAATAACCTATATGTCCCTGGAATAAGGACTAGATTAAAAAAATATGATACATTGTTGAAGGAGGGTCATCTGTCTATCTTTTGCTTTCACTGATTAATTAATAAAGAAACTGTTTGGCCTGATAGGTCAGAACATAGGTGGGTGGAGTAGACAGAACAGAATGCTGGGAGGAAGAAGGCAGTGAGACACACACTATAGCTCTCCTCTCCAAGATGGTTGTAGGTTAAGATCCTTCCTGGTAAGCCACCACCTTGTGGTGCTACACAGATTATTAGAAATGGGTTAATCAAGATGTGAGAATTAGCCAGTAAGAAGCTAGAGCTAATGGGCCAAGCAGTGTTTAAAAGAATACAATTTGTGTGTTGTTATTTCGGGGCATAAGCTAACCAGGCGTGAGGAAGCTGGGCAGGAACACAGTCCGCTGCCGTTCCATCACTACAATACATATACACAATGTTTTTATAAATATTCTCTCTGTATGAGTCAAAGTCATCCTGAGAAGGAGGGAACAACTCATCCTCTTTTCACTGTATTTCTTTAGGTCTGGGACAAAGCATGCTCCATTTGAATCCAGAGAAGTCCCCTCTCCTATCACCTCTTCTCTTGTCATCCACTGTCTTCCTTTCCCTCTTCTTCCTATTCTTTCTCTCATTCTCCTCCTTCTTCTCTCCTCTTTCCCCCTTCTTTCTCCATGCCTTCCCTCCCCCTTCCATCCCCTTATTTCTTGCCTCACCCCTCTTCCCTCAATTTTGTTACTTAAAATCAATACCCCTCAAGCCCACTTTGACAAACCCCAGAGCTTTCCATTTCCAGAGGAAACATAAAAATCCAACTCTAATATTCTCTGTTGGTCAACTGCTGCAGATGGAATGCCCCTGACACATGGTCTTAGTAGGACAGACCTCATATACCTCACAGACAGTTGTCCCATTTTCTTCAGTAAGGAAGCCCTTTGCAGTGATCACTTGGTTTGCCATTTATGGTTAGTTGCTTAAATTGAATGTTTTATGGTGGTGTATGAGAAGGGCTGAGTAATTTTTTGGCAGTTTCAGTGCATAGTGAGTACTTACTATATCTTAATCCATCTTTGGTCCCTAAAAGGTCATTTCAAGGTTTTAAGAATCAGTTTCTTCATCCAGAAACAAAGAAAGAATATTTACCTCCAAAGAGGACTAGAGAAAGAAAGGAATTCACACATCAGGGATGCATTGTTATTTAAAAATTGTTATTGGACATGTTAGATGAATTGATGTTAGCAGGTTTGATTGACATGTGTTTACAATGAATAATGAATAATCCTTGGCTTCCAAAATCTCCATTCCTGGGTCTTTTCCTAGAGCATCACACCATTGAAAGTTAAAACTTTCTGCTTCAGGATCAGATCTCAGTAATGCTTCAAGGATTTATGGCGACTCCTTTTCACCTGGTGATGAGATTACCATCAGGCACGTCCACACACAGCCTTGTCAACATCTCTTTTTCCCTCTGTTAATTCTGTCCATCCGGTTGGCCTGAACTAATATCTCAAGGCATTTAGATATGCTAATTGAAAATACCAGCCAAGCAAGATGCTTAGAATGTTGCTGCCAAAGGCAGTCTGTGGTTTTAAACAACCAGATTGATTTAAGGGCTTTTAACCAACTGCTCTATAAATCCTGTGGCCAACAGCTCAGTGCAGGTTGAAAGCAGAGTGATCTTCCAGTTCCCACCAATGTGAAGGAGCTGCAGGAAGGGACATAGAGTTGAGGTGTCCTATCCTCAGAGCAGGTAGCATGTTTCTGGGAAGACAAGAGACCCACAGATGGAAAGCCAGAATTTCAGCTCAGGGCTGGGTGTAGTAATAGAAGCTGCTGTAATTTTGATGGAGCAGGACACAGGAGAAAGCAGACCACAAAATGTCTGAGACCAGGGTTTCTGGAGACATAGCAATGGGGGTCTTTCATGGCACTGAGGATATTTCTTTACATGTCAGGAGTGTGAGTTATCAGAAAAAGGGACAGATGATGGGACTTCCATGATGACCCTCTTCAAGAACCCACGGAACAGCTGGCTTGTCACTGTAATCCACTGAGGTCCAGATGGTAGGCCATGAAGAGAGTCTTAGCCATGAGAAGGCACAGTCTGAGGCTTTGGGAAGCAGATGACAAGTCTGCAGTTCCAAATGATTTGCTCCTAGCAGATCTCAGGCCTCAAGTGTGGGACAGGAGAACACAACTAAGTTCATTTCTCCCCACAAACTCAATGGAATAAATGGACACATGGGCTCAGAATCCTGGCAGTTCTGAACTTGGTTTACATAAAATCTTATTTCTTAAGGTCCTGTGGGGCGGGGAACCCATGGTCTTATGCATGCTGGGTGAGCATTGGCACACTATGACACCAACCTTTTCTATTGTTATTGATGTTGTTGTTTAAAAACATGGTCTCATCAAGGTGCCCAACTGCAAATAGAAACACTACATCTTAGGAGATTATAAATTCATCAGACTTTGTCAGACACCAGAAGCACTTGGGGCATTTAACAAGCATATGGATACATGGCGGTCAGTTTCCTTCTATAAAATGAGAAGCTTGGAGTAGAACCCAGGAAGCCACACTTTATTCAAGAACACAGGTGGTTTTAACATCCACCTGGATGAACAGTGTGGTACTGACAGACTTTTACCTCTTTACAATATAAGGGAAAGAGGATGAATTGCAGAGAGCCCATGAGGCTTTCCATTCAGCAGCCCTATGCTTTGCACATGTAGTTCATTTTGTAAATAATATTTTATATTTAGTTATTGAAAATCTTATGTTTATGTAATACATCTTGATCATGTCCATCTACCACTATCTCCCTCCAATATCTCCTGGTGCCTCTCACTCTTCCCCCTCTTAGCTTCATCTCCTCTTTTAGTTGTTATTAATAATCCCTTGAGTTCAATTAGTGACAACCATATCTGCAGGCCATATGCCTCATGGGCCACCAACCCTTAGCCAAGGCCCCAAAGGATAGTGATCCTTCCTTTCGCCCCCAGAAGATGTCAACTGACTACAGCAGTTCCACTAGGGGTGGAGACTCAGAGGCCCCTCCCCATCCATGTTAGAATTATGACTGGTTTGATATTGTACAGATGACCATGACTGTTATGAGTTGGTGTGGGTAGCAAAGTCCTCAAAGAATGCTGGAGATAATGATGACCTCCATAGAAAACTGGCAGTAAGAATATAAGCTAAGATTGAAAAGGTTTTACACATTGGAAACTTGGTGCAGTGTGGGCTGGGTTAAGTCAGCGGGGTTACCTTTTATTGGTGAACGGTTTGGTCTATATGTCTATGAGCACAGTGAAAATAAAAATATGGCGGAAAAAGGCACGTTATTGGGAAAGATGTAAAATAACCCTGGAAAGAATGGAGGCCATTTCTGTCTTCCAGTTCTCGTCTGATTTACCCTGTGAACTCCTGACTTGTAATTTCTTCATTAGGAGATTGTCTCTGTAAAATGTGACATAAGTCGAGATGACCAAGTGGTAATCTGATTTTTATCTTATAGTTTTTAGAAGTTACATTTCTGTCACTCTTGTGAGAGAATAGCTGACAAGAGCAACCGGAAGAAAAATGGGTTTGCTCTGGATCACAGTGGGAGGGCCCCATCCACCATGGCAGGGAGGCGTGAGGCAGGAGCATGAAGAGGTTGGTCATTGCACCCAGAGGGAGATGAATGCTGAAGCTCAGATGATTTCACCTTTTCACTTTTATTTAGTTCAGTTTCCTGGCCCACATTCAGTAAACCTCCCTGAAAACACCCTATAGACACTTCTAGGTGATTCCAAATCCAGCCCAATGGACAATGAAGACTAACCATCACGTGCTCTAGATATAGCTCATGATGCCTAAAGTATGTTTTAAAGACCCTGGCTGAAGAATTGAATTGCCCAAAGGTTAGTGTACCTGTAGGTCATCAGCAGGTTGCTATAATGTACAGAATAAGTTGCAAGCCCTGTTGTTGATCCCGAGGCATCATTTTTAACAAACATCTGGACAAAACTTTGGCTCTTTGCTCAGAAACTGATGATACCCGACCCTGCATTTGGACTTCATGAGCAGAGGAAAGGACCTGAGTTTTTACTTGTGTCTGCTCATCTCATGAACTGGTTATAATGTACAATGGAGAAAGTAGAATTCATCCAATTAACTGTTACGTCCCAAATAAAAACATATAGGCATCCTCCTGAATATTAACCTTCAGCAAGCGATGAAAGGAGACAGAGACAGAGACCCACATTGGAGCACAGGACTGAAATCTCAAGGTCCAAATCAGGAGCAGAAGGAGAGAGAGCACGAGCAAGGAACTCAGGACCGCGAGGGGTGCACCCACACACTGAGACAATGGGGATGTTCTACTGGGAACTCACCAAGACCAGCTGGCCTGGGTCTGGAAAAGCCTGGGATAAAACCGGACTCTCTGAACATAGCGGACAATGAGGACTACTGAGAACTCACGAACAATGGCAATGGGTTTCTGATCCTACTGCACGCACTGGCTTTGTGGGAGCCTAGGCAGTTTGGATGCTCAACTTACTAGACCTGGATGGAGGTGGGGGTTCCTTGGACTTCCCACAGAACAGGGAACCCTGATTGCTTTTCAGGCTGGGGGGGGGGACTTAATTGGGGGAGGGGGAGGGAAATGGGAGGCGGTGGCGGGGAAGAGACAGAAATCTTTAATAAATAAATAAATTTAAAAAAAGAAAGTATAACAAGTTACCAGAAATGCAACTCAAAGTCTGTAAATTTTCCACAAAGCAAACACAGCTGCCAGTTAATGGGCTGTGCATAAAATACAACTGTTAAGTTCTTGCCATGTTCTGGTCTAGAACTTCTGTCTGATTCCTTACTTATTCCTTATGTTATGATCCATAGTTTTCAGATGATTGTCTAATTTGTGCATATTAATCTACCAGTCTGTTTATGAGTTATTTTCCTAGATTTGCCCCCTTCATTTTATGTAACTACAACAGCTGCATGTGTTCTCTGCATTGTCTAACCATGTAGAACTTGTACTTCTGGCTCATCATAATGGGCTAGCTATCAGCCCCATTTATGGTTCAATTCATGTCTTTGGTCTCAAATAAAAATATGGAATTAATGAATCTTAATTATAATATATAAAAAGCAAAAGGCTATATCACCATGCTAGGAAAAAGATTCTTTTGGAAAATCTCTTTCCCATACCAGCTCTGTCTCTTCTTGTCCTCTTGTCACATGCCAACATGACATAAAACAAGGTAACAACTTAGTATTTAATACTGTGAGTCAGAGGATAGGTTTCTTTTTATAGACTAGCAATTAGATAAATGACAACACCCTTGGATTTATTGCTCTCTGATTCTTCACATGCCACTTAAGGTGCTCAAAGACAACTTGGATGGAGTAGCTGATAGCTGTTTGGATACTGTTTGTTGGTCTGGCTGTTTTACAGAAGTGGAAACTCAGAAATCTGTAACCTTAAGCATTTATAGATTTCTGACCCTTGGATTGAGTGAGTTAAAGCAGCTGAGAATGGCGACAATTTGAGGAAAATGAAGTGTTACTTGGAAGAGCTCTTGTAGCAGAAGTGACCCTCGCATAGTACTACAGGTCCCTACAAATAATAAAACCAATTCAATTGTAGTGTCCTGACCGTGAGTCATGTTTGACCCCACAGTCAGATGCAGTGCCCATTACAGAGGCCGAATCAGGGAAAATGGGTCAGTGGCCCAGGATACAGCTTTCAACTCAGGGTCAGACAATACTTTACTTACTGACTCCAGCTCCACTCTACAGTATATGTTAAGTGATGTATGATGTGGGATTTCCCTCTGTATTCTGTGAATAAAAAAAAAATCATTGGTGAATAAAAAAATCTGCCTTGGCCTGTTGATAGGGCAGAACTTAGGTAGGCGGGGAAAACTAAACAGAATATTTGACAGAATACAAACCATTGTCCCACAGCAAGAAAGGAAGAGAGGAAGGGAGGGAGGCAGGCATGCAGGAAGGGAGGAAGGAAGGAAAGAAAGAAAGAAGGAAATAAGGGAAAGGAGAAGGTGAAAAGGATTGAAGGAAAGAGGAAGGAAGGGTAGAAAGAAGGGAAGATGGAGGCAAGATAGAGGGAGAAGAGGAAGGGGAAGAAGGAATCAAGAAAAGAAGGGAGAAGGGAAGATGAATGGATGGGCAGGGAGGGTTGGAGCGAGGCTCAGAGAAGCCAAATTGATTGCTATATTCCCACGCGCCTACCTATAATTTGCCCTAAGTCACAGAGTAAATGCGAGGGACAAGAACACAAATACAAGATCTACAGTGTGTGGAAACTCAGGGCTCTGCCCTTTCACAGCCCTGTTCACCTGTTCTGCTGTTTTGTTGAAACTATGTGGTGAGAGTTGGCAGCTCTCTTGTTTGCAAGGTTGAGTAGGCATGCAAACCTTTAACTACCAGGACTACAGCAGGTCAGAATCCAGTTCAAAATCAACTCCCTGAAGGAATCTGCAGTGGTCATGGCAAAACCTTGTCTCCACCAGCACTGGCAGGAAGCTGTTTGAAGAGAGAAGAGCTAAAGGACGGGTAGCATATTTTTGTTTTGATACTTTTACATAAATCCTTGAGCAGTTCTGTTCTTCATATCCCAAACTGTGGAACTCCCTTGTCTCACTTATCTTGTGTCCCAGTACCAGAGGCAGTGAGGAAATGAAGAAGACACAGGCACACAGACACATGTACATTGAATCTTAGACCAGGTGGGGTTTTCTAATGCTACTGCTACCTCACAACCAGGATCCTCACATGTTTATTAGGTCTGGCATGGGGTGTGGAGGTGGCTAGTTTTGGCAGAAGGTCTCTCCTGGTGAGTGGTCTTGGACTGTTAACAGCCTTGAGAAGGAAGTTGCAGTTTCTAGTCTTTGCCACACTGATCAACCATTCATAGATGCCCATTGGGGAAAACTTTTGTATTCCTCTTGAGCCTGGGCCATAGGGGTAATGGTTTTGCAAATTCATCATTAGATAGTTGATGTTGGAGTCCTCAGTAGGCTATGCCCACGTCAAAACACACATTAACTCAGAACTTCACTTATTCAGGGTTTCGACTGATCCCTACAGAAATCCCAAATCCAGATCAACAATTAGATGGGTGATTACAGGGTGGAATGCTTACTAATACTCTAAACAGCTTGACTGAGTATAAAAACACTCTGAAAGGAAGGACGAGAGAGACGAGGGCCCCCACCTCACCTCAGGAGTCCATCGGTAGGCAATTCTAGTACAAGCAACAACAAAACCATGTATCCACAGTAAGTGCTTACTAGAGAAGTCCTGACTGTTAAAAGCCAAGAATGAATTCGGGGATGAACTAAACATTATTTTCCTTGATTGTGGTGTAGATATACAGATGGGGATTTTTGAAATGATATGCCCATAAAGTAGGTGTTATATCATGCTGATTGAAATAGTCTGGTAACACCTGTTTCTCTACTATCTGGAACAACAGGGAACCAAATGAAGCAACTCCAAGGAGATGCTCTGAAACCTTAATCTTATCTCAAACAAGACGAATCTGCTCATCATAGGTATCAAGCCTAATCAGGCAATTAGATGAGACTAATGCATGCCAGTTGTGCCTCGCGCATCCACCTGTGATGAGCCAAGTGCTTCTGTTCCACACATGGCTGCTTCAGAGAGTGGGTGAGACCCAGCGAGGTTCCTGCTGAACAACACCCGCACCACCTGGGCAAGGTTCGTTTACAAGCTGAAGCAAGGGATTAATACTGTGCAGTAACCAAGAAAGTCACTGGAAAGAAAAACCATGGGTACAAACAGTATAAAACAAACAACACCCTCACGTGGTGGTGGGTGGTTAGTACTTCTCTTGGTGTCTAAACATTGACCGTCTTCTAAAGTAGTGTAGACAGAACCATGCAGGGACATATGACCGTGACGCTGTCACACCCAGGGATAGTGGAGTAAGAGTTGGAGCGTGACGCAGCTGCCAGAAACAATGTCACTCCACACTGGATTAGAGTATTGGAATAAAGAGACTCTAGGTTCTGTTGAGGCCGCAGTGAAGTTCTCCTCACGTACTCTTCTCCCTCACAGTTGTTCCATGAAGGAAATAGCAGCCATTTTTCAGATAGCCTTAACATTGCCATTGATGAAGCCCTCAGGAATCCTGTCTGGAACCACATGTCTCGCTCACAGTTCCATGTGGATGTTGTTACTGGCACTCCGTGAGAATGATACTGATGATGTTTGGTACCACGAATATTTGTCTTACTACCCATATATTCCCAAGAGTTCTGAAAAAGACAAAATTGCTGCTGCCTGCCAACACCAACACCCCAGAAAGCTAATTGCTCAAGAGAGGGTTTATAAAAGAAAGGAATAGTTTTGCTCTTTTCATAGTTTGGAAAGGTGGACTTTTGCTTGTATTTTTCTCTTAAATATGAATCCTCACGCCTGCTGTTTCCTAGATTCAGAATTCTCTTATCATGGTGCTCAGTCTGTGTTACGAATGCCTGATCATGTTGAAGTTATGCCTGCCTGTACTCTCTAAATCCTTTGTTCTCAAGCATATTATCTCATTTCATGTGTCGTTTAAACATGGCTTCTCATGAAGGATTAATTATTTCCTATGGAAGAATTTCTCTTTTTCTTAGTATTTAGAATATTACAGAAACATGGACAGATCTGACTAAATTGTTTGGGGAAAGAAAGGAAGGATAGAGAACAGGACGAAGTAAGGAAGAGTAAGGAAGAAAAGGAGGAAAAACCAAGGAAGTGAAAAAGGAAAAATAATAAAGAAAGGGGAAATATTATCATCAAGGAAGAGGAAGTTCATAACCTTGGAAAATAATAATATAGTCAAAAGAACATAGAATCTAGAAAAAAGGCTAAGTTCAAGGATGTATAAAGCAAGATTATAGGATATTATGTATAAATGAATTGATATCTATGAAATCCCACAGTGCACAGTAGTTCCTCAAAAAGTAGATTCTATTTATGTATTTAGAAATATATATGAGTGTATATATTCATGTAACAACCATTAGTTAAAAAGAGGTTATGAGTTTGAAAAAGCAAAGAGTAGTGTATGGGAAGATTTGAGGGGAGAAAGAAAAGGAGAGATGTTGCCATTGTATTATAACCTCAAAAATAAATAATTAAAAACATAAAAATAAGTTTTTGAATTGTGGTTGAAGACAAGTAATTATTTTCTTGCTGAATTCCAAACAAAATAAAATAATTCAAGCTGGCAAAGTTTCTGAAGTCAGAATTCCTGTGTATCAGGATAATTTTCTTACAAACTTCAATTTATCTCTTTACTGCTAAAATAATAGCAATAACAACACTCCCCATTGACAGAATGGTTCCTAATCAGCTCATTCTCTACCCTGACTTTTCCTGCAGAATTAGATTTGTTTTAAGAGACGACATTGTTTTCAGCCCCAGAGTCCATGAGAATGTGCTACAAAATGCTTTTCTGTACTGCAAGTACAAGAAGTCACAATAAACAATGGTACAGAGCTTGATAAGATGCATGGTAGAGTAGATTACAGAGGTTCCTTCCTCTCTGATCTTAGCTGTAATGTGCATCTCAGATGGATTTTTTCTTTACTGAAAAATTCTCCTTGGCTATCTACTCAAGACCACCATGGCCAAGATGTTGCGCTTGCAAGAGCAAAGAGCCTTGCCTGCATCCTCTCTTCACATCCCACCTCCAACATCCAAATCAAGATGCTGGAAGTAGGGAGGTGGAAAGGAGGATGCACGTTTTAGCAGGCTGAACCTCATCCTATCTTTCCAGATGAATGGCCCCTTCTGAATCAGGATCTCAGGCCAATCTAACTGACTTTTCCACATCCTCGTTTTGTAGGCAGGCTCAGTCCCTTGGTCCGTCTCTCTGCAATTTCATTAGCATCACCCCACCCTTTCAATATTTCCCATCTCTCTCTCTCTAGCTATGTCTCTCCTTACTCTTATCCTCTAACACTAAACTCAAGCCCTAAGGCATCTTCTTTCCCAGCTGCTATGCTGAGATTGAATAAATTTCTAATATTCAGAGATACATTCAAGCCTTGTTCTTTACTAAATTCACTGCAAGCATTTAATGCTGGACACTATATTTCATCCTGTCCCTTATATATGCACACGTAGAAGAATGAGCTGGACTGGGACTGCATGAGCATGTGATCAGACAGGACTCTCTGAATGTGGTTGACAATGGGGGCTGACTGAGAAGCCAATGATAATGGCACTGGGTTTTGATTCGACTGTATGTGCTGGCTTTTTCGGAGCCTAGTCTGTTTGGATGCACACCTTCCTAGACCTGGATGGAGTGGGGAGGGCCTTGAACTTCCCACAGGGCAGGCACCCTGACTTCTCTTAGGAATGGAGAAAAAGGGGGAGGGGGAGGGGGCGAGTGGGAGGGAAAAGGGAGGAGGTGGAAATTTTTAATAAATAAATAAATAAGCTAATGTCCAAAATATATAAAGATATCAAGTGACTATATATCAACAAATCAAATAGCCCAATTTTAAAATGGGTAACAGATGTAAACAGAAAATGATCAGAACTGGAAACTCAAATGGCTGAGAAATGTTCAACATCTTCAACATCAAGGAAATGCAAATTAGTAATGTTTTTATATTTCATCCTGGCCACCTGTCAAAATGGCCAAGATCAATAAAAGAAATAAAAGCTCACGCTGGCAAGAATGTGAAAAAGCAAGAACGCTAATCCATTGCTGATGGGAATACAAACTGTATGGAAATCTGTGTGGCAGTGTCTTGGGTGAATAGAAATCTACCTACCTCGTGATACAACTATACTCATGATCCACTCTCGGGCATATACCCAAAGTACTGAACATCCTACTATGAGACATTTGCTCAATGTTCATAGCCACTCTATTCATAATAACATAGTTGAAACTGGAAACAATAGTGGGTGTGAACAGATGAATGGATAAAGAAAATGTGCGTAATCTACACAATGGAATATTACTCAGACATTTTTAAAAGATGAAATCATAGAATTTAAAAAGGTAAATGGATAGAAACATAAAAAAAACATTCTGAGTGAGGTAATCCAGACCCAGAAAGACAAATATGGTATTTATTCACTTTTATGAAAATGCTAGCTGTTAAGTCAATGATAGGTGAACTATACTCCATAGAACCAGAAAGATTAGGTATAGAGTAAGGAACTAGGAGGATGGGATAGATCTCCGAAGTAAGCAGAAATAGAATATATGGAGGGATGAGGGGTGTGGGGAGGACTGGAATGGGAGAATCAAGTGGAGAGGGTGAGGGAAGGGGGGATAAGGGACAGAAAATGGGGAGGGACAACTAAAATCAAAGGCCATTTGAGAGGTTGTTTGGAAATCCAATAGAGTAGCTTTCTAATGTGTGTGTGTGTGTGTGTTTGTGTGTGTGTGTGTGTGTGAGAGAGAGAGAGAGAGAGAGAGAGAGAGAGAGAGAGAGAGAGAAGGAAATCTAAATGAACTCACCAAATAATAGGAAAGACAGACCCAACTGGACACCTCTCAATACCAAATGAAGCTTCCACAACTGGGAATGAGTTACATCTAATTAAGTTGTTGCCCAATGAGGTCCCATAAAAATACTCAATTCAGATGTTGCCAAGGCTATAGGTTGCTCTGCACAAACTGGTAGCAATACCCCATTGCTGAAGACAGTAACCACACAATTCACTGAACATGGAGAAATCAAGCTTGTGCTCACCTAGAGCATTCACACCTATGGGCTAGTGTTCTTGATACTGGAAGCTACTCTGCATGCTGCTAAAGGAAAAAGATAAACAAACCCTTCAACTTACATTGGTATCCTGCCTGCAAGATATGCTATGGCAATGGTGTCACAAAGCTTGTGGGAATAACTGACCAGTCCCTGATTTGATTTAAGGCGCATTTCATGCTAATACTGCTAGGGTTATCAATCAAAATAGTAGATGGACAAGAAAAAAATGAACCCAACGGCATCTTTGGGAGTTCTTTGTCTCTTAATGTTGTGTCAAGGCATTTTTTTAACCTTACAAGTCCTTTGTATATATTATGGATTCATTTTTTGTGGGATTCTTGTACATGAAGACTTGTGTGTCTCTATGCCTATGTATTTCATGTGCTTTTCCTTTGACTCTTTTTCTTCTGTATGTTTTGTTCTATTCTGATTGGTTTTTTTCCTTCATTTTGTTATGTTTTATCTCATTATCATCTTTTAGATGTCTGTTTTCTAATGAGAAACAAAATTGGGATATAGCCAAAGGGGAGGGAAGGTGGAGAGGAACTAGAAGAACTTGGGGGAAGAAAATTGTGATTAAAATGTGATATTGAGCCTATAGTTCATGATCCTAGAAAAGCTAAGTAAGAAAGATAACCCTAAGAAAACATATATAGATCTACCTGGGAAGTTGAAATAGAAAGATCATCTGACAAAATTGGGAACATATGGGTAGGGGAGATGGGAGGGTGGAAGGGGAAGAGGAGGGAAGAAGGGGAGAGGTGAAGAGAACTTGAGGAAACGGGATGGTTGATATGGAGGGAGGACAGAGATGAGAGCAAGGAAAGAGATATTTTGTTTAAGGGAGCCATTATGGGGTTAGCAGAAACCTGGCTCTAGAGAAATCCCAGGAATCCACAAAGATGGCCCTGGTTAAGATTCTAAGCAATAGAGGAGAAGGTGCCCAAATTGGCCTTGCCCTGTAGTCAGACTGATGACTATCTTAACTATCACCATAGAACCTTCATCCAGCAACCAATGGAAACAGAGGCAGAGACCCACATTGGAGCACTGGACTGAGCTCCCAGATTCCAGTTAAGAGTGGAAAGAATGAGAATATGAGCGAAAAGGTCAAGACCATGATGGGTAAACACAATGAAACAGTATACCTGAGCTAATGGCAGCTCACCAACTCCATCCATTTTGGGAAAGAACAAGCATAGGATTATCTTGTCCCTCTGAATGTGGTTGACAGTTGCGTTGCATGACTGGGGCAGACTGGGGGCCACTGGCATTGGCACCAGAATTTATCCTTACTGCTTGTACTAGCTTTTGGGGAACCTATTTTCTTTGGATGGATACCTTGCTCAGCCTAGATATAGTAGGGAGGGTCTTGGACCTTCCCCAAAGCAATGTGCCTTACCTTCTCTGAGGAGTGGATGGGGGTTGGGTGGGGGAGTAAGTGGAGGGAATAGGAGGAGGAGAGGGAGTAGGAACTTGGATAAGTATGTATAGTGAAAAAAGATAGTGTGTTTTCTTTTTTAAAAAAATAAAAAATAAAAATAAATAAATAAAACAGATTTTAAGCCTTCTTGCTCCAAAAAAGAATATATTTTATGAAAAAAATCAATTTTCAATACAAACAAATTTAAAAATATACAGTCATCAATGAAGATACCTGACAGCAACTTTGGGCTTCTAACTCTACACATGCATACCTACACATATATGTCCACCATCACACATTCAGCACACACTCCAACCATCCTCTAAAAAGAAATCAGAATATTCAGAAGACAAACCATTCAGAATATTGACAAGGCAGTATTCTCTAATGTGATTTAGTTAACCAGACTATGGTCAGTAAATCATATAATCCATTCCTAGGGTGATGTGGGATTGTCCTCTGTATGCTGTGAATATGTTTTATTGCCATTGGTTAGTAAAGAAGCTGCTTTCAGCCAATGGCATAATAAAGTAAAGCCAGGCAGAACATCTGAACAGAGATGGAGAGAGAGAGAGTAGGTGGAGTCAAAGTGATGCCATGTAGCTGCCAAAGGAGACAGAGGCCCTGGAATATTACTGGCAAGCCACGAGCCTTGGAGTAAAATATAAAATAGTAGAATTGGGTTAATTTAAGATGTAAGAGCTAGCTAGAAATATGTTTAAGCAATTGGCCAAACAGTATTGCAATTAATATAGTATATGTGTGTGATTATTTCAGGCCCGAGCAGCTGGGAAACAAACAAGCTGCCTCCACCTACACAGAGGGATGGAATTTGAACAATACCTATTTGCTAACAATGTCTCTCCCCCCTCTGTCTCTCTCTCACACACACCTAAGGAAATAGCAGTCTAGAATAAGAGAACAATAGCGATAAAACCTTGAGGCATGATGAAGCACGGAAATCCTATTATCAATATCTTCACAGTCTTATGAGGGACAAGTTGAAGTTTATAAATGGTAGGTTCTCTGGCCACAGAATATTTTCATATTTTTCATTGAGCCTAGGGCTCTGGCTGGGATCCTGTTGCTGGCAAGAGTCTATGGTGTGTTAGTTCACAGTACGCATTTTGCAAGCTCACTGTACCTGGCATAGAACCAAAGATGTTTATTAGGAGAGAAACAGCACACTTTTATTTCTATAGCCAGTCTTTCTCCAGCAACTCTATAATCCTCACCTATACCGCATCTTGAGAATTGCATCAGTAATCATTTTCCTGGAATGACACATTGTATTTGTGACCCAGCTCATCAGTGTTTTTACAGCTGATTAAGCATTTTACTCTACTGCATCTTAGCAGGAATGTGTCAACAGTTCCAGCTGATTTGAGAGCTGCCCAATGCAGAGGTAGCATAATTATGCATCTTGTTTTGACAGCATTTCTGCCGTACTGGCACTTACAGGGAGAGAAAAAAAATGGAAAGGAGTAAAAAAGCAATTTATTTTTCTAATGTTTAGTGTTTATATGTGAAACAGACACTAAATACCTTCTTACCTGATGGTTATCAAATAAGTGCATTGGAATTGGCTATTACTATTGTGTATGTGGGGGTGTAAAAGAACCCTTAGAAATCATGACTCAATTAATTTCCCAGCTGAAAAAAATAATATTTTCAAGGATGAAGCCAGGAAAGAAAACTGGTGAGCATGGGTGCTCTTTTAATACTTAAGAGTCTGCTGCCACATGGGTGGGGAAACAAGCTGAAATGAAATGTACTTATAACCTGTTTGTTATTATAAATTCACACCTCTGACCGCGGATAAAGGAAGTTAGCTATTGAGACTTCATTCCTCCTTTGAGAGCCCTTGGTATACATGAGAATGAGACATAAGACATATATCCTAAAAACTACCAATACAGACAAGAAAGTGAGGGCCAATTGAAATGTTTTGTTGTTTTTAGATTGTTGGTAAGAATCATGATTATTTAATAAATTAGTGGTTATACATGATCCTCCAACAACCATGACTTTTATAGCAATGATTAGTTAGCTAGTTTTCCAGTATGAAGCATGGTACCTGTCTTGTTGAATGGGATGTAAGTATAGCTAGAGGGCTATTGGTGAGCTCCTAGATATGAGCACTATCATTACATTCTTATGGGTTATTGAACCATCGTGGTTATTGATGTGGTTCATAGATGTGGTGGCTATTCTTAGTTGTCATCTTGACTACATCTGGAATTAACTAAAACCTGAGTAGACCTGTATTTTTTTCTGAATTAAATCACTTGAAGTGAGAAGACCCATGCATAACCTGATTCTTTGAGGTGGAAAAACAAACCATTAATCTAGATCAGTGGTTTTCAACCTTCTAAATGCTGTGATGCTTTAATACAGTCTTTCATATTTTGGCAATCCCCCAATCATAAAGTTATTTTTGTTGTTACTTCATAGTTGTAACCTTGCTACTGCTATGAATTATACAAATATCTGTGTTTTCCAATGGTCTTAGCCAATCCCTGTGAAAGAGTCATTTGACCCCCAAAGGGGTCACTGATTGAGATCTGTTGAAGAAGAGAAATTCACATTTTCTGTAGGACATGCCTTATGCTGACAGCCTATATAAAGGACATGAAAGAAGAAGTTTGTTTTATTTCTTTGGCTACTTGCTCTTGTTATCAAACCAATCCTCTACTGATATTAGAACTTACTTCTTTGGGATTCCAGCATATACTGAAGACCAGCTGAGACATACAACCTTGTGAACTGAACAATTACTAGATTATTAGATCTTCAATTGGTAGACAGTTACTTTTGGGCTAGCTCAACCACAGCTTCTAAGTCATTCTAATAAGTCCCCTTTCTGTGTGTGTGTGTGCGTGTGTGTACATTCTATAAGTTCTGATTCTATAGAGAACCCTGACTAATACAATAAGCATCAGAGTTCTGTAGGACTTTTTGACTTCCTGCTTTGGAGCCTTGCACGGTACCTTCAAAGATAGTCTTCCAGAAGGGTGAATTCAAATCAGTTCTAGTTAAGGGCCATCTAGGCCCTGTATCTGAAGTATAAGGTGTCCTCAGTAATAGGGATATAGTTTCCACCTCTGGGAGGCAACCAAGGGGAACAGCAACAGGCTATATCCACATAGATATGTGTAGTCTTCCTGCCTCACAAAAAAACTTCTCTTTAAACAAATGGAAACCACTGCAGAAATACACAATCACATAAAATGAAGTGTTGTGGAGCCCGGTCCCAATGGAAATATTTACAAAACACGTCTGTATCTAAGGCTCAGGGAAGATTCTGGAAGGGGTAGGGGATATTGTAAGAGGCAGAGGATCAGAGATTTTTCTGTAAGGTTGTGTCTTCTGGTAATATAAAAAAATATTCCTGTAAAGCCTCACCAACATGACAACCTGGGACACCTGCACCACTTGGAACCACAGACAGACAAGGGTCTTGGGAGTAAAAAACACACAGAGACACAGGTCACTCTTGAAGCAAGAATGCCAATTTTATTATGTTCCAAGGCAGCTTATATAATGCTCTTCTTGACTAGTGGCCACACTCTAGCTCTCAGGATTTTCTACTGCAAGCTCACCAGAAACTACTTCCTTGTTATCAGGAATTCACGAGGGTTTTGTGCTCAGAGCAGCTGCAAGCATAGAAAAACAAGTTGTTTACTCCAGTAGGCAAGAGGTCATAGAAAGTTCAGGGTCTGAGGGTCTGAAGCTCCAACAATACCCAAACATGAGATGAAGAAGGATGATACCAACAAACCTGCCAAACTCCACAGGGGAAAATCCCATGAAGCCTCAACCCTACACAAAGAACTACATGTAAGTATACACCTCTTGGTGGTCAATTACCAAATGATCAGTACTGAAAACATATATACAAGTATTAGCTGTACTTAACAGGTGATATTTAAGAATAGATATGTATAAATATTATATGTAAATATATAATACATATACATATATGCATGTATGTGTGCAATAACAATTAATGAAAAAGAGGCCATAAATTTGGAGGATAATAGGAAGAATATATGGGAGTTTTAGTGGGAAGAAAAGTAAGAAGAAGTGTTGTAATTAAATTACAATCCCAAATATAAACAAAAAGCTTACATTAAAAATGTCATGATTGAGAGTCAGGGTTGATGAGTCTTACAGGAAGAAGACAGAGGAGCAGAATGTTTATTGAAAAAAGTTATTTGGTTCAGGATAAAACACACAAGGGGGAAACATGAAGATGGAGAGCTTGAATTAATTCTCTAGGGCTATGTGGGCAAGTTCAGAGTGAAGTGAAAAAGGTGGGGAGGTTAAACCTGTTAGGCAGATAAACATAGGCATACATGGTAATCCCCAAATATACTCTCAAGTAAAATTATTCTGTCAACTATTCTCTCTCCTCCACTTCCCTCCATCCCTTTTCCCTCACTTCCTTTTCCTTTTCTTCTTCCCTCTTCTATTTATTCCTCCTTTGTTCCTTCGTTTCTTTTTCCTATTTGTTCTTTTGATATAAACTTATTGTTCAAGCTAGGTATCACCCTTTGTTCCCAAGGGTTTAATTGAATTTACATTCTAGTGAGAGGAGACAAAATTCCTAATCATAAAATAAGTAAATTACAATGTCATAATATGATGAAAATTATTAAGGAAACAGAAGAATGACATTATGAATAAAGAACTTACTTAGGAAGGATCCTGGAGTACAGATTTTCTAAACATTCAGTGTTAAAGCTAAAACTATTCAAGACTAGCAAATACTATCCACACAGAGATGGAGCAAGGATGGAGTCTGGTGTGTTGTTCACACTACTGGAAGAGAGGAAGAGCTGCTAGGTGGACATCAACAGAAGGGAAGGAGGGAGGAAAGGGCCAGATTGTACAGTACAGAGAATTAGACTGTAAATACAGCAGGGATTCAGTAACTGGCTAAATATGTTAGCTACACCTGCTGCTACGAAAACAGATCAGTGGAAGTTGAGGTAAGAGGGAAGTTTGGTAGAGAAGAAAAACCCAGTCCCAACAGGAGATGCTAGTGCACGTTGGCAAAATGGAAACAAGATCTTCAGTCTGGTAGTAAAACTGATTAAGGAAATTGGCAAGCTTTTAGATAAATTAATAAATGATGGATTAATTTAGAAAGAAAACATAAAGAGAAACACTGACCAGTCTCAAAGATCCAGAACGTTGCTTTGCTGAGCTCACCTGGGGACCGTTGGGTATAAAGTGACACAGGGCTGCAAAAGAAAGAGTTATGATCATGAGAGGTTGGTGGTGTGAGGACAGCTGCACTTTGGCTGCTTGCTCATGGGAATTTGAGAAGAAGTAGGAAGCAGAATGGAGACTAGAGCAAGGCAGGGTGACTCTGTAATGTTAGACTTGGGAAACAAAGCAGGGATCTTCTTTAGGGGATGCTATTCAGGTCAAAGGAAACCAGTATTGGTACACATTCTACACCTGAATGTGAACCACAGCTTTATTTATAGGCATCACATTAGATTCTAAGTCCCTTGAAAGTAAAAACATATCTCAATCATCTTTGTTTTTATTGACTTTAGTGTGCAATAATAATAATATTTCAAAATATCTTTCCAAGTATATAGCCTGAGATTCATTTGTCACTTAAACTCAGGGATATGGAATTTCCCTTAATTGTATACTCCTATCTGGAATATATGAAGAAGAAAAAATAGAATAATAAAAGTTATCTACAAAAATGTTATGATTTTCATCTATGCATACAGTTGGCCAAACATTCTCCTGTTTTGCATTGGAGTTTTTTCCTTCTTTCAATTGAGACAGTGTCTTAGGGCTTCTATTGCTGTGAAGAGACACCACAACCATGGCAATGCCTATAAAGGAAAGATTTAATTGCACATTGCTTATAGTTTCAGAGGTTTAATCCATTATTATGTCATGATGAGAAGTATAGCAGCCTGAAGACAGACATGGCACTGGAGAAGGAGCTGAGAGTTCTGCATTTTGATCTGTAGTGAACAGGAAGTGAACTGTCCCTCACACTGGGCATAGCTTGAGCATATGAGACCTCAAAGCCCACCCTTACAGTGGCACATTTCTTCCAACAAGGCCACACCTACTCCAACAAAGTCATACCTCCTAATAGAGTCACTCCTTAAGGCCAAATATTCAAAACCATGAATCCATGGGAGTTGTACCTATTTAAAGCACCACAAACAGGATTTCATGTATCCCAGGCTAGCCTTAAAGTCACTACATACTATGTATGTAGAGGCTGGCCTTTATCCCTGTCTCTACTTCCTCAGTGTTGTGATTACAGGGATGTTACATGATAACCATCCTTTTTTGTATTTGTGTTCACATAGTAACATGAAAAACATAATTGAGACTTGTTACTAATTTTTGAAAAAGGAAAACCTATTAAACATGGGTTTGTTGACTTAATTAAGTTTAACTCTTATTTTAAGACTATTGCCAAATAAAATGGATAATTAGATCTGTTCCTAAAGTAAGTTTCCTATAGAAAGATAATTTTTGTCATTATTTGATCAAATAACTTAGTATATACAAATGATTTTCATGCATTGAAAAAACAATTTGAATATCTAATTAAACCATTATACTATAGTTCATTCTGGGCACAGTTTTCTTTGCAATTAATGTGGCCAGACTAGGCAAACAGAATTAGAACCCACAGAGTAGAACTTACCAGAAATCATTAAAATTTCCTGATGCAATATGAAGAGGAAGCAGCCCTGGCACTAGTACACAGGAGTCTGTTGTTTTCTTCCAATCTGAGCATCTCTCTGGGGCATCGGGGAGAGAGAGAAGCCTGTAAGCCTTGGGAAGCTCTGAAGGTTATAAAATGCCCTGAGGACACTCAGGAGGCTATGTAAGCAGTAGACAATCACTGGGGAAAGGAGATTGTCTAGCGTGGACTTGATTAATAGTTGGTCAGGGCGATTCAGCAATTCAGATTTGTGATTCATCAGTCATGTTGCATGGGCTTTGTGGTAATAAGGCTACCTGAGCCACCCATGCATTTAAAGTCACCCTTCACCCGTGGTCCTATAGCAACTCTTCAGACATGCTCCAATAAGTCACCCCAGAGCACCCATTGGTTCACTAGTCTGTGCTGGAGGGGATTTGTCTCTTTGATCTGTTGTCAGTACCCAGTCTGGTGTAAACAGACATTTGTTCCCATCTCCCAAGAGGAAGTCACCAATGGGGCATCTCATGTGGGTATTAATGATAACCTTCAAACCATCTGAAAACAAGCGTTTCTGTAAAGAGATCGCATGGAGACCACAGCTGCAGCTTTGAACCTGTGCCTTGCAACTGAGACATCAAAACATTCAAATCATTGGGACTATAAACTATAATTCAAATTCTGGAATATGAAAGCTTTGTGTGACTCTAAACACCCATTCTTTGTAAGTTTGGAAGGTCCCTTAGATTGACAGACATTTTATTTCCGTACATCAGAAGAAACCCTGTGACACAGACACTCCCCAGGAGAGGTGTGCAAAGAGGAGGGCACGGTGTTCCCATACGCCCAGATGTGCAACTCAGCTATGGAAGTGCCGAGGATTCTTAACTGCAAATCGTGTTATCAAAGAAGGAATATTGATGGGGTGAAAGCAACAGGACCACAGAAAAATATAAAATGTGACCGAAAAATACAAAGTTGATAAAGCAGCTTATTTACAATAAATAAGTAGTTATAGTTGGAATTTGAATTGTAGAGAAATTACTTGAAAAAATCTTGGTGAAGGTTTATTATAGAAAAGTCTCCTATGGTCTTATGAACTGATTTTATGATACTCAGTGGTATTAAAAGACATTGATTATACCACTCTCAGTAATATGATGTTCGATGACCACAAAAATGCTAAACCATGCACTCAGAAAATTAGACTCACCAGGTATTAGTTTCCAAATGATCTGTATAAATATGGACATTTTAATTTTCAAAACACACAGTTGGGCTGGGGATGTGGCTCGGTGGGGAAAGGCCTGCTGTGAAAGCATGAGAATAAGTCTGGATGCACAGAACCCATATATAAAACAGAGTGGGACATGCTGAGGGATGGAGATGAGAATACCTACGGTTTGCTAGCACCCAGTCCAGCAGAGTGAGTGCCGTGGGTTCAGTGAGAGTCTCCCCAAGATAAGGTGGAAAACAGTAAAAGAAGACCTCTGGTCTCCACATGCCACACCCATGCATCCAAACATGTGCATTCACATGCATTTGACCATGCATATATGCATAAATGGCACAGTCACATACAAACAAATGTTACAGGATATTTGATCACAGTGTCAACCCCGACATTGGGCTATTTCCATAAAATTAACCATAGGTCAAGAGGCAGAGCAAGCAACCAGTTGACTGAAATTAACCATAGATGGTGAGGGGACTTGGGAGGTTAGAGAAAGAAAGACATGGGAAGTAGAAAGGTTGGAGGAGTTTTGTTTCAGATGAGCTAGGAGAAAGCTCTAAGACACCAGTAGAGGAGGAAGGTCAGCAGGCTGCTTTCTCTGCCTTTCTGAACTAACAGATTTTCGCTCAAGCATCTGGTTACTGAGTCTTTACTGGTATAATGAAATGATAGGGACTTAATTAAAACAACATTTGTCTCCCTGTGTGGAGGCGGCTGAGGTGGTGGCAGCATCTCCTGGGGCCACAGCCTTGGCCTCAGCAGTGAGGCAGCAGGGGCTGCAGAGGTGCAGTCAACAGCTGAGGCAGCAATAGGATCAGATGACACTGCTGTGCCTCAGATAAATACCATTAAATAATTAGATTAAAGCACAAATGTAGGTAATTTGGGAAGAGCTTGTTCAATCCCAGAGGTAGGGGCTGGAGATAGCTCTGCAGTTAAGAGCACTTGCTGCTCTTGCAGAGTACCTGGGTTCAGTTCCCAGCACCCACATGACAAACATTTGTAACAAGTTCCAGAAGATCTTGTGCCCTCTTCTGGCCTCTTTGGGTGCCAGGCAGAACATACAGTACACATATATGTATGCAAACAAAGCATAAAATAAAATAAATAAATCTAAAATTTAAACCCAAGGTTAGTTACTATTGAAACTTTTGGAAGCTTGGCTTATTATATATTTTTAAGATATATACTTTCCAATGCTGTGGTTTAAAAAGGGATTCAGAACTACTGACATTTTCCAAGTCCTGGTAAAGTTTGATCTCAGATGACCTTATATTTTCAGCTTTAGCTACACTCTAGGATGAGCCCGGCGCTGTGTTTTACATCGGACCTCCTGATGCAGATTAGCTAGCAAACTCAGGAAGTATTCTCTTTACGCTGAAAACCAGATGGACAGTGCTTAAAATTCACGACATCAATCTATAAAGAATCTCCTGCTTCATGTACCATGCCACCTTCATGAGGAAACACGGCATTTGACTCAGGCTCTCCACATGTTCACGAGGTCAGCCTTGGTCACAGCATGTAGATGGAAACTTCTACCAAGGCCACTGAGAGGTGACATTAATTAAGAAAGAAAAAAAAATAGAGCATGGAGGGAAAGATATTCCACCTGACTTGGTGTTCGCCCCATTCAGCTGAGGCCTCTGCCTCCTGATTAAAGCATGAGCTCAGACCCACCTGCCGCATCTGTACACTGTGGAGCCATCTGCATGCATGCTGTCCCACCTTTTCCTCAGCAACGGTTCCAATGGCCGTCTTTCTAACAGGTGATACCTAGGACTCCATCTTAAGCACTGGGCAACTAAAGACTTGAAGTGTCTATACACTTTGCCTTTGGCTTTATTGGAAATGATATGGAAGACTAGGGTTGCTGCGAAGAGACACCATGACCATGCCAAGTCAGTTTCAGAAGTTTGGTCCATTATTATCACGGTGGGACATGGCAGCATGCAGGCAGGCATGGCGCCTGAGAAGGAGCTCTGAGTCCCACATCTTGATTCACAGGCAACAGGAAGTGAGCTGAACTAGGTGTAGTTTGAGCATAGGTGACCTCAAAGCCTGTCCTCACAGTGACACACTTCCTCTAACAAGACCACACTTAGTAATAGTGCCATTTCATACAAGAGTATGGAGCTTAGTTACGTTCAGACTACCACACTGGGCTCCCTTGTGCTTTGATTCTTTAAGGACTGGACAAATTCCCTCCACCAGTAAGACTCATTTCTGTGAACAGCCAACAAAATCTTCTTGAGTGGAATTATTCTTTGGAAAATGTTTTTATATTTTTTTCCTCCAAGCCTCTGTCTCTCTATCTCAGTCTGTCTCAGTCTCTCTGTATGTCTCTTAGATTCTTTCTCCTCTCCTCTCTTCTCTCCCCTCTCCTTTACCTCTCTTCTCTCCCACCCAAGTCACTGTGCTATACACAAAGATTGCTCACTACCATTTCTCGTCCTCCTTTTAGATCCACAGGGGAAGTTACTCCCTTGTCCCCTCTGTTAAAATTTGTGAGCAACAGTGTGACATCTCCCAGTAAGGAATGTAATTCCAGAAACAGGTCTGCTCACAGAGTGTCCCTGACCAAACTGTAATGTCATTACCCTTCCTACACTTTGAATGACAAACTCATTTCCAGAGAGGGCTTGGACAGGATTCTCATTTCCACCCTTTGAGTCATGTGTATTTCCTAAGACAACTTGCTGCCTGGGGTTATGTCGCACCCCAGAAAAAAATGTTCACTTTAAGGTACACCCATAATTTTTCAAAACAAATGCTATGCCTTCAATGGGTTTATTTCGCATTTTTCATTAACATGAAATACAGTGTGCTACTCTAGAGAAGTTAAGGCCTTATCTAAGTGGATTGAATATAAGCTAATACTGTTTGTTTTTCAACAATAGTAAACATTTGGCTATTTTTTCCTTTGAGAAAACATGGTGATGATGAGATCCTAAGCTGTGACAACTGAAGTCAGGAGGTTAGACTGGGGAAGGTGATTAGGCAAACATTCAGAAGGTTTGGAATATTCTGTTCTGTTTTTATTGATAGTGTTGTGCTTGAGAAAGCCAGGCTTCCTATGTTGTCATCTTATCAGCCATAACTAAGAACATTAACTACATTGCAAGATTTGTTTATTACTTTCCTTTCATACTTATTAAAACACAATGCATTGAACAAAACATCCTATAAATGTTTAGCAGCACTGTTACTCTCATCCATGCATTTCTCTTTCTTTATTCAAAACTCCATTGATTCTTATTTAATATAGCACCCCAAATGATAAACTTGTATTTTACATCAGCAACACTGGGGTCAATATCATAAAGTGCCAGCACTTGGTCAACGATTCATTGGCTCCTCTTGTCTGAATCACAGTGACCAGACACTGCTGAATAAATCTATTTAACAAACTAAGATGTAGGATACTGTGTGCGAATGGTTCTTACAAACCATACTGAAATCATGCCATTTCTTACATGCTCGACCCAGTCATTTTAAACATTCCTGAGTCTCCTAAACCTCTGACTAGAATAATCTATCCATACAAACATATATTCCTGTTCCCATTGATAACCTTATCTTTTACTTCCCAGAGGAAATATCATCCAGCAAAAATGCATTAAGTAGCTATTAAATATCAGGTATTATTCTTGGCTCGGGTGACAGGGTGATTTGGTGGGTATTTAATATTCCCATTTTTCTGGTCTTTATCTAAAGGAGCCGTCAGATGATACACATGTGAATATAATTGAAGTGACTTAAATAGAACATAAACTGAGATAGATGGTATACTTTGAGGATAAGCATGGATTGATGAGTGTGATAAATTCAGATATGATGTGTTATGAAGACAATAAAACAAGATAATCAGATAGTGACAGGGTGCCATATTTACAATGATCAATAAAGGCTCTGCTCAGGAGTCAGCCATAGCAATGAGGCAAAAGCGACTGATTACCTGGATGTCACGACTCCCTTCTCAGTAATAAAATGTTATCTTTAGTAGATAAATGACCACCAAGCAACGTAACAGTCTTCCTTCACTCTCCCACAGCTATATGTTGCTCTGTGATGAAGTTGCCATAAAAAGGTTCCTTGTGGTACTGCCAGGGGATCCTCTTAAAAGAGAATGGATGAGTCCCTTTCTAGTGTTTTCTCCTCCTTCCTAGATTATACTGTAATTATATTTCATCTGGTCTCAGCGTACTCTCTTATCAGAGGGTTTGATGATTTCAGCTACAAATTCTCAAGATATGAGACTGCATACATGGCACAGTCTCACACAATGTTACTGAAGAAAGAATCAAAGAAACAAAAAGGATTCTCCTGTGCACAAAGTTCTCAGAGCTGTTCACCTACCATGAGCTACACACTAGTCTCCTGCCTTTTCTACTCATAATGAATTTTCACATACTGAAATCATTAAACTCTTATACTAAAATATCTTCAGTTTTAAACATCAGCAATGATAGAAGAATTGTCTGAAGTAATGCACCCAGATATGCTTGTGAGAAAGGACACCACATATTCTATGTAGAAAGGACTGTAGGAAGCAGAAGAGTGTCTGACAGGAAACCGTGGCAATCGCTATTGGGTGATGTGATGGTAGCTGCTGAAGCAGCAGAGTGTTGATGTTTTAAACATACAGAAGAAAAGCCAACAGAACTTCTACGTTGTGGTAGGAATGGTGAATGGCAAAGAGATGCAGCGAAGATGACTCCTGAACTGTCAGCCAAGCCAAATGGGTAGATTTATTGCAATTTGATGAAAGATAAAATCAATATTGGCTACTTCTCTCTTGTTGCAACTAAGTACCTGACAAAAGGTAACTGAAAGAAGTCTGAGGCTGCAGCCCATCCTGATGGGGAACACATGGCAGGAAGAGAGATTGTATCTGCCGCAGAAGAGCACGAGGCAGCGTTAGCAGGCAAGAAACAGAGAAACAAATGCTGACATGCGGCTGGCTTTTAGCTAGCTTTCTCTTGGATTTTGCTTGTTTATTTGCCTCCTTTTTGCAAGGTCCAGGAGCAGAGTTGGACTCAGCCAACCACATTCAGGATGGCCCTTCCCCTCCTTACCCAAACATCTCTTGAAACACCCTAATGGGCATGCTCAGGATGCTTCCAGGTGAATCTAAGTGCTGTCAAGTTAACAAGCAAGATTTAGCAACACAGTGTTCTCCGGGAAGGTGCCCTCACCACATGTGTTCTTTGTAAATCTCTCCCTCACCAATACACTGTATTTTCACGCTCTACTCCAGCCTCTAGGACTCAATTAAAACATGATTCACTCTGGGAAGACTTCTCCAATCCTCTTTTCTGAACCAGAACTCCTTGATTTTCCCAATGCAGCTGTATAAGTTTCTTATAAGCAATTATTATATCACGATAAATGTAGTAACTTGTTTATTCCTATCATTAAAATTAAGTACTAAAACAAATATGTCTTTTGTCTTCTTACATGCAGGACTCATAACCCCAGCTACTTAACTAAGAAAATAAAGTGAAGATGGTATCTGAGGTATCCTAAAGGCAGGCTATTTAGTCTCAGAAGGGTGTTTACCTTCTTCAAATGTCCAATAAATGGAAGTATCTATATTAAAATTCTCCTTGTATTTTCTTATTGCTTATCATAAAAAATTCAGGTGTTTAATGGCTTTCCATGATAAAGAGTCCATAAAACTAAGCAAGGTTGGAGCCACAGAGATTACTCAGTGGTAAAGAGAGCTCGCTGTTCTTAGAGAAGACCCAGGTTCTGTTCCCAGTACCTTCATGGCAGCTCACAAGCACGTGTAAATGCATTTGTACGGGATCCTATGTTCTCCTAGAGGGCACCAGAGATGCGCATGTTGTAATATGTTCATACAGGCACTCATGTGTACATACATAAACATGAACACAAGTGAGAGAATGAGTAAGGTTGTGGGATACAGCACAGTATCACCCCAAGCTGTGGAAAGCACAGCCTCGGAATGGTGGGCATCAGTCCTTCATCCCCTGGCAAGGATCCCTCAGTAGTCACAGTGACTTCTCTGGACCAAGTGTGGCTTTAGAAGCTCTGGTGCGCAGTCAGGCACATAGGATCAGAGGTTGCACAGAAAACAAAACTATTTCCCCCTTATTCTGTTTCTTTTGTGTTTTTAGACAGGAACTCATTCAGCAAAGACTGGCTTCACATTGATTTTGTAGCCAAGGGTAACCTTGAACTCCTGTTACTCCTGCCTTTGCTATGTAGGTATAGGGACAATAGGCATATACCACCATGCTCACCACTAGAATAGCCTTTCTAGTCCTGTATTAGGTGATAATAACATCCTAGATAAATCATTTAAATTACAAATGGGCAGATGGAGATTAGCATGCAAAGGAAGGCATATGGACTTCGGGAAAAGCAGCCCCATGGTCATCGGGCTGACAAAAAGGGAAGCCTGGAAATAGAAGGGACAGAGAACAAGGGAAAATTAGAAGCGTTCCCAAGTGTAGCAAGGTCCAGTACTTTCTCATAAACACAGTGACCCTTCTCCAGCCCTCACATCCATCTATATGTGTGTTAGCATAACTCTTGATACAACCAGTGAGCTGCTGACAAAGCTGACTGCAGAGACAAAGACTGATCCTCAAGAATCTGAAATCCGCTGTTTGGAAATACAGGTAGGTTGTGATATACAAGTGAAGTCACCGTGGCAGAGCTCAAGTTTCCCCTGTAAGGTAGCATTGCTACTTCATCAATGCTGGGGCTTCTTGACGGCAACTACCTCGGTGTAACCATGTGAATCCTGTGTCACTTTTGATACTAGTAAATGTATAGTTTAAAACTTTCAAGAGTGTATGTTAGTAAATGGATGTTCCTTAATGTCCCCTGTCGCGTGAATTCTAATTGGTCTTAATACTAAAAGCCCAGAGTCAAATATTAAGGGATACAAGCTGAAAGATCAGAAAAGCAGAGCAGCCAGCCTCTCGTTTTTACCTCTATGAAATCCTCAGACTGCATGGTGTATCCTGTCTCTATAAGTCCTCAGACTGAAGGCCATCTCTATGAAACCTCAGCCTGAATCCTGAGCTCATGTCTCCTCCATTTTTATATTCCTCTTTCTGCCCAGCCATATCACTTCCTGTTTCCACCTCCCTAGTGTTGGGATTAAAGGTGTGATCCACCACCACTGGGCTCTGTTTCTCTTTTAGACTGATTCAGTCAGGTGCAGCCCAGTGTGGTCTTGAACTCATAAAGGTTCATCTGCCTCTGTCTCTCGAGTGCTGTCACCACTGCTTGGTCTCTATGGCTAACTAGTGTGGCCAGCTGCACTCTGATCTTCAGGCAAGCTTTATTTGTTAAAGCACAAACAAAATATCACCACCTTCCCCAACACACGTCCCCTTGAACAGTGAGGAAATGTTAACCTAGGGAACTTCCACTGAGGCAAGCACCAGAAGTAAAGCTTCGTAAACAGGCATGAGTGGACAGGATGAGAGGTGATGTCTGAAGAGAGAACTTTGGATAGGGATAAATAAAGAAGGTAAAGGTGGCAAAATAGTTTGCAACATGGATGGAACCAATAGAAGGTAGATGAGAGGGGGTGATTCTGGACACGCTACCTGAAGGCCTCCTTGGTATCAGACTATAGGGCAGATGAACTAGAAAATACTTGAGAGTGTTTAAGGCAAAGGTGCCATTGATATAGTGTCTGTCATGAAAATTAGACAAAGAGGGAGAGGGAAGGGAGGGAGAATAAAGTGGAAGCTGCAGCTGTCTCCATTATTATTCACCCCTAAGGGGTTGTCTAAAAAGAGACAACACTGGGGATATGGCATAAAGAAAATACTAAAATCATGAGGACCACAAGAACCGAAGTATACACCATCCTAAAATTAAAGAAAAATATAACGAGAGGAACCTTCTAACATGAAACTGTAGAGGTTAAGAGTGTGTGCATGCACATAGCCAGATAGTGCAAATTAGAATTTCTAATATCTTCTTAACAAATATGAATGTAATTGACTATATTAGAAAGATAACAAAGTGTTTAGACTGCTCAACAAATTTATATTTAGCTGCTTGCTAAATATAAGAGACTGAAAGCAAAATGATTCAGGAAAATTAAAAGTAGAATAATTGGCAAAGGTTTATTAATAAAATGAAAAAAAATTAATGTTGTGATTTTATATTAGAAAATAAGACAGTATGTAACCCAACCAGCAAACTATAAATTAGAGAATAAAGGTCAGAGGGATTACTGGTGACTGGAAAGAGTGCTGGGGGCCATGCTACACAGGGAGAATAGGAAGAAAGGAAAGAGGGGCAGGCGGATGGCCAGTTCATTCACAGTGTTGGCATCGATGGGATTTTCACAGAGATACTGACCTGTGCAATTTATATGTACTGGTCATTATAATAACAAAAAGGAAACATACAAAGCAGATGAGTTTATGTTTAAGAGAGGATAATTTGAACTAGAGTCATTAAAATAAGTTCCTGAGTTTCCCCTAACACTGTGTCCCAGCCCCATGAGTCTGAGAAGGAGCTCTTTAGTGCAGAGAGCATTGACGGAGAGAAGAAAACATGATCTGTCCAGAACACTCCTGACAGAAAAAGAAGATGGGCTCAGAGGCTCGTGGCTCATGTCAATGGGATCCTGTCCTTCGTGAAGTGATACAGACCAAAAAGACACACTATAAATGATGAAAATCCTAGGCTCTGCTTTAGAATCATTGCCTGACATGTTTAAAGCCATATGTTCAACCCCCAGAACAGAAAGGAAGGCAAATAAAAAAGGAAGCAAATAAAATCTATGCAAATATTTATTGCATAAATAAAAATATTTAAATGAATGAGGTGAGAGACAAGGTGTCTTTCCAAATAATCCTTTGTATTGCAAATAACAGAACTTAGGATGCTAATCTTTGTCAGCACCTGGATGGCATACAGGGTCACCACTGGAAAAAAATCTCTAGGCACATTTAGAGTGAATTTTTAACTTGGTTAGTTGAGGTAGGAAGACCCACTGTAAATATGTCACACATGATGGACTGCAGGAAACAGAGAGAGCAAGTGGAGCACCAGCATCCATTCCCCTCTGCTTCCTGACTGTGGAGGGAATGTGAGCAGGTGCCTCATTCTCTATCCTGCTCCCCCCACAAACACGATAGACCATACCTTCAAACTGAAAGACCCTAATTTCTAGGGTTCAGGGAAGGATCCCCCAGACTCAATAAGCCACGCCAATAGATGCAAACAGCAAGAGGATTCTTTAACGTTGAAGGCGCCAACGAGGGACTCACTACTCCAGCGAGACTGAGCCTCCTTGGTATTTTTCCAGCAAATATTTATAGGGTCTCAGGGTTACATAACAGGGAAACATAGCAACAGCAATATCATTGGTCAACTCAAATTAACATAGGGAGGAGATCAACATCAGGACAAAAACATGTCTAACAGGATAAAAACAGATCAGTTTTCAGCCAGTTTTTGCCTCCCTGAGCTTTGATACACAAAGGACTGGGTGTTTTTCTCAAGACTTCTCCAATCACCCACAGATATCCCGTTTTGCCCCCTTGGCAGGTGCAGCTGTTCTCAAGGCTGCTTCTGCCACTCATAGATATCCTGTTTTGCCCTGGCCTAGTAGATCATGAAAACATCTTAAGTTGAGAACTAGGGTTGGAGTCTTTCAAAACCATGATCCAAAACAAATCATTGAGCTGCTTCCATCAGGCATGTTATCATACTGACCACACACGCAACACATTCAGACCCCAAAGCCTTCCTCTGAAAACTAAACAAGTAAATGTTAGTGAGATGACATTTTCACACTAGTACACGAACAATGCTATTCCTTACTTTAAAACCATAGTAGCTCTGTACAAAATGTGGAATCTGAAAATGATTTTACCGCCTTTGTTATTAGCAGGGACCCTAATTGGCATGATCTTTAGTGTCAGGAGTTGCCACACAACATGCTCTTGGGGAAGAGGGTGACAGGAAAACAAGGCTGTTCCCACCTAAAACTGATGGCAGAGATTCACCAGCAGAAGGGGTTTGGTCAAGAGTTTGATATGAAACCTGGCCATTCAGGAACATCTGTGAGCTGTCTTTAAAGGGGATGGGTTTGAGTCATTATGTGGGTGCCACCTCTGAACCTTATGTGTCTTGCAAGGGATAAGTACAAGACAACTGAGGCAGATCATCTTCCTAAAAACACTCTTCTGGTCAAGTGGCTTAGCTATTTCACATACACAGCCCGGAAAAGAATACAGAGGCATAAAAGCAGTTCTATTTCTCCAACATCAAACAGGCTCCAAGTGACAGCAACAGTTTGTAATATTGGACTTCACCTGAGCCATGTAATAAGAAGAGATCAAGTAAGCACTATAGTATGGGCCGTATCAGTGGAATCAGGCTTGGTAGTGAGGCAAGAAGTTTTAAAGAAAAAATACAATTGGTTAAAAAGATAGGGGTTTAATTCTGTGGGTTGATACAACACAATGATTCACATTTTCTTTTGAAGTGGTTAAAAGAACAAAGGAAGGAAGGAAGGAAGGAAGGAAGGAAGGAAGGAGGGAGGGAAGGAAGGAAGAGAATTCAGCAAAGCATGGGTCATGGTCAGAGTGTGGGAGAGGTGTTTGTGGGGGATCTCTCATACTGCTGTCCTTATTTAGTTAATCTTGAGAGTTTTTAGAGTCAATGTATCTAATGCAAAGAATCTAAAGGAAATGCTACTTGTTTATTTAAAATCTTATACTATTAGAAATGAAGAAAGATCCTATGAAACACAGAGCTGCAGTTGGAGGCGAAAATGCTCTTTTGAAAAGTGAAAGCAGGCACATAGCCATTTTTTAAACTTTACTCAAATGACATAGCCACTCCTGATCTCTGTAAATAGAAATTGTTAAATAAAAATGTGCTCCGAGGCAACCTATACTTATTACGATGTCTACTAAGACCAAGGAGACAAAATTCTACCGAAACACACATTCTAAGGTGGCTTTTCTTTCTTCCTGGGTCTTACAGAAGGAAGTTTGGTCAGTTTCTGTTTTTCTGCATTATTTTCTCGGCTAAATTTATTTATGTTTATTTGTTGCCAAGACCTGTGCTGTGGACAAAAAGCTCTTGGGGAGGATTTAGGCTTTAATGCCAGCAAATGGAATCATGGAGGGTGAAGTTGATCTAGCATTTGGTTTGTAAGAAATGTTGAGCCCAGTAATCCCACAGTGTTCTGGAAAGGCCTGGTGGCAGAGTGTGTCTTCCCATCTGTTCACAATCAAAACAAAATCACAGGATTAGTGTGCCTAGCAACAAGCAGTGGAGTATGAGGTTTGAGGAAAATCAGAGATATGTGATCTGTACAATCGAATGCCACTTACTTCCCACAACTATTCTGACCTGCCAGATTGAGCATGGAGAGATCACAGCAAGTCAGACAGGAAAATCAGTGTAACTGGGCGTTGGTACCCACTAGCCTCCTAGGCCCTCTCTCCATCCTGCAGGGCATCCACGCTGCCCTCTTCTTCCAAGCCAAAAGCATGCTTTCTTGTTCTGTTTACACTATGACAACATCAAAGTGATGAACATACACCCTACTACGCGCCCATAACCTTATGAACTAAAGCATCCTAGGGATACAGATGTCTGAAATCAATAATTCATTATCCACAACAGGGCAGTTTGGCAGGTGAACGCCAATAGCTCGCAGGTGTTCTAAACAGCAGAGGAGAAACCAGCCAGCCGAGAATGGCTGACTGTTGAGAGCACAGCCATGTCCTAGTTCTTTACGTGAGCATTACAATTGGTCTCCACCACCCTGACAGGGAGATGCTCCCTCATCTCCATCACTGTGAGAAAACCAGCTTACGATAGCCACACAGTAAGTTTGTGTTTGGACAATGGGGGTCTGATCAATGACTTTGAGCCTGGGGTTTCCAGGAAACAGGCAATATGAAAGGCATTGAACTCTGGACTGAGCTCCCCTGCCTCTGGAGCAAGTTTCTGTTTGGGTGGTTATTTCGCCATTTGCTTTAGCTCAATTAATTTTGTTAAATAGATCATCTTGGTGGTCTGCAGCCTTTGATACACCCATCAGTCATAAACTACCTTCCTTTCCTCTCCCTCTCTCCCCCACTCTTTCCTTCTCATTCTCCCTAATCTGACATATTGCATAGTATATGTGCAGGTGTTCATATGTGTGTGTACCTGTGTGGGTGTGAACTTGTCTGTACACGTGAGTGTGCACATGGGCATCTGGAGAGCAGAGGCTGACTCCAGGTTTCTTCACTGGTCACTTCCCGTGATTTTTTTTTTGAGACAGTCTCTCACTGAGCCTAGAACACAACAGTTAGGTGAGCCGAGTGCCCAATTATCCCCTACATGTCTGCACCATACATAGTTTGGGGGCTATGGACCCGTGTCACTGCTTCTGACTTCTCCATAGGTGCTGTGGTTCCAACCTCAGGTAGATCCTCATGACTGTACAGCAGACACTTTACTTACTGAGCCATTTTTCCAGCCCTGCTTTTTTCTTTTAGGTTGACTTTTTGAACTTTGCCCCCAGCTCAATATATGCCACCACATATTAGTTGGTCAACTTTTGTGTACTACCTTGAGATGTGGGGGAACTTAGAGACTGCCTCATAATTCAGGAACTTTATAGTTTCATTGAGCTTCCAACCAGGAACCAACAATTCACTTGTTTCCTGTCCAGTTGTTCCTCAGGATGAAGATTTGGCTCATGCCCTGGGTCTTCCAGACCTCCGGGGAAAGAGTGATTTTACTGAAGTGTGACTTCCTAAGGATCACTCTGGATCAGAGCATCGCATTGTTCAGATACTGTCTAGCTAGATGCCATATTTCAGCTTTTTCACCTGGTAGGTAGCCTCTTCTTGCTGACTGGTCTATGTTCTTTGAGGATGGCTTTAAGTCACACTGGACCCTTCTCTAAGTGCTCCAGACCAGATGAAACTTGGTGTATGGTAGACTGCTCACATCTCATGGTTGAATACAATTTCAAAAGGTTCTTCATAGATATCTCTTTTGCTGATAAATTTCTGGCTGTTCTTCCATTTTCACTTATACTGGAATGGATCTCATGGTTCCATCTTCAAAAACTGCCAAGATAATCCCCATAGTAGTGTCTCTACGATGACAGAGTCTGTTCCTTAGAAAGAGCCATGGTACCCAGAGCTGGAGATAGAATGGTACCTTACCACCCCTAGAAGAATGCCCTTGTTTGGCCCTTGATAGGGAGCATTGCAGCTATCTTGACACCTCAGCTTGACTATTTAAGAAAGATACATCATTTAAAGTATAAACACAAAATGTGAGCTCCATGGACCAATAAAAGGGGTGTCATCAAACCTGCAATTGTGTCTTAAATCTGTACCAAGTGACTCAGAGGGAACCAGGGCCAAATCTAGACAAGAGAGGATGTTGCACTCTGTCTTTGGCATTAACTTTCTGCAAATTGAGTCCCAGGACATTACCCTGTTGTAATATGAGCGGCGGGGCTGCGTCCCCAGCACCCCAGCTGCCTGGCCAGCTTATGCCCAAAATAACAACACACAAACTGTATTCATTTAAACACTGCTTGGCCCTTTAGCTCTAGCCCTTACAGGCTAATTCTCACATCCCGATCAACCCATCTCTAAGAATCTGTGAGCACTGGTCTTACCGGGAAAGGTTCAGCATGTCTAACCTGGCGGCTTGCTTCATTACGTGCGTCTGCCCGGGAGAGCCGGAGTATGGCGTCTCTCTGAGTCGTCTGCTCCCGAGAGGAGAGCTGCGGAGTCTGAGCTCACTTCCTCTTCCTCCCAGTGTTCTGTTCTGTTTACTCCTCCCACCTATCTTCTAACCAATGAGGGCCAAGCAGTTTCTTTTTATTTAACCAATGACCTTCCTCCATCATTACCCATCTTATCTTCAGCAGACACGTGTTTGCAAATAGAAAGCTGGTGTGGGGGTCATCCCAGTACCTTTGACTATGCCACCTCATTTGAAACTCTTGTAACATGAATTTGGAGGGCAGATGTCTGACACACCTGTATAGCAGGGCCTGCCATATCTTGTCAATGATTCCCACAGCAGGGAGCCTGTGTATAAACTTGCATATCTCAGAGCTATGGAGACTCAGGTGAAAGGCAGAGCACATCTTGGCCCAGTTACCTCCATATCTCATTCTTCCCATCGAGAAGAAATGGTGATTCTGGCATAGATGCCTCTGTGCTTGATGCATTGTTGGGCAGTATTCAGAGACTCCAGATGGTTGTCTTTGGTTTTCTACTGTTTTATAATCTTAATGAGTTAAATGAGTTGTTTCATTTCCTTCATACCGAGGAAGCAATCGCTCTACCGCTGATATGATCATCTTGGAAGCCTCACACTTCAAATTAACCTTAGCCTTGCTTTCCTCAACACTCCTCCTTGTGAAAGGC
The DNA here is from genome assembly GCF_018167655.1 of Microtus oregoni. Lineage (NCBI taxonomy): Eukaryota > Metazoa > Chordata > Mammalia > Rodentia > Cricetidae > Microtus > Microtus oregoni. The sequence goes on from NW_024543059.1 coordinate 40,238,488, forward strand.
AGAGTAATTGAGGAACTGAAAACTTACCTGTCGGTTCCAGGCAGGAAGTGAAAGGTAAGGAAGAGCAAAAGCGTGGTAAGGAAACAGGATGCAACGGGAAGATAGCAAGTCAGGGAAAGAAGCTGGAGCAAGGCAGGGGGGCTGAGTTCCATGGCTAGGCCAATAGGCAGCTTGTCAGATCATGTGACCCAAAGATTTCCATTCTGACCTTGATGGGAAGAATGAGAAAAGTAAGCATATTGCACCGCCTGTAGATTGTCCATGATTGAAAGAAAGAGAGAAGCTTTACAAGAGGCCCAAATAAGCTAAATAAAGATTCTGCATAATTGCAGAGGCTTTGGATTGAAAACCAGTTCTCACAGAGAGAAAGAATGATGTGTGTTGGCGGGGGGTGGGGGGGAGGAGCAAGGGGAATTCATTGCTTCCATTGACTCTGATACTTTAGGATCCAAATAAAATCACTTAGATACTAAGCATAGGAATGAATGTTGACCACATTATGAAAAAAGATGAAGCTCTCATCCACATAACGTGCATCAGTCATCCCAGAAGGACTAACATCCCTAGTGCCAACATTCCATCACATCCTCAGGTGGAATTACTATCTTCAGGAACAAGCTCCACCAAGCCAAACAAGGATGCCCAGATTATTGTATAGAACCAGTCTCCGAGGGATAACTGACAACTCCCTAGTTTTCATTTCATTTAAATTAGGACCAACCAAGAACTGAAACCCACCACTGAGTCAATTACCAGACAGCCTGCTTGTGGAGAGCCTGCCTGAAGCTCATTCATCCTTGCCAGCCTGGAACTTGTCTCTTTCACAGTAAAGCTTGATCCCTCTGCTGCCTCCCTGGAGTCTCTGCCCAGCTTGAGGGATGGAGGCGGTTGCCTGAAGTGCTGAATGAAAGTCTTGTTGGTTTTCATATCTGAGGGCTTCCTTGTCTTTCTGCCCCATAAGTTCAAAGTGTTTTACAAACTGTGAGATGACATAAAGAACAAGCTAAGATGGTTATCCTTGAGTTCTGTACTCCTCATACTGAATGACACAAGATTAGAAAGGACCTTACTGATCTCATGAAAGCTTTTGTCTTATTTAAAAGGACAACCACTAGCCCATCCTTCCTCATTCACACCTTGAGGTAAACACTCAACAATTGATGATTTCATCTAAATCACTTGGCATTCAAACAAGAAAGTAAGTTGCTCAATGCGAAAGAGCCAATTAATAGTCAGAGTTCTTCTTAAATACTCTTCATTGAGACAAATTCTTAGACACACCGTATCAGACAACTTTAATGCAGAGTATTACCTGCATGGTGACAGATACGAAAGGTTCACATGATTTTCAAAAGGCTTCTAATAAGCTGCAAGGAGAAAGAAAGGGTTAAAAGACGGCATACTGGCTAATAACATGGTCCCAGCCATTACTGACTGGAATTTCATTAAAAACATTGAGCACGTCAATAAAACCCAATAATGTCCACAATTCTAATACTAAAGTACTCTCTTCTAAAATTAAACAGAAAAAGGAACAGCAAGAAGGAACCAAGGCTCTGGAAATGCTCGTTGAGACCTAGCCCTACTAGGAGCTTGGTGGATGTGCTGATGTGTTGATGTATGGTGTTCTTGAGATACTGGGAGAGAAAATGCAGCCTGTCCCTGAGCAGCAGTGCACACTACATGGTGTTGATAGATTTGAACATAAATTGGCTAAGGAAAAGGGGCTGCAATAGACAGCTCTTGCCTGGGCTTTGAATGGGGGCTCTAATTGGATTAAGGGGAAATGATCAGGCAGTCCACATTACAGGGCCATTGTGCTCCTTATCACAGCCCCATATTTCCCCAGAGGGAAGAAGAATCAGGTGGAAAGAGAGAAGAGAAGTTGATGCAGCACCCTCTCTTGTCTAGATTCAGCCCTGGCTCCCTCTGAGCCACTTGGTGCAGATTTAAGACACAATTACAGTTTTGATGAGAGTCATTTCATTGGTCCATGGAGCTCGCATTTTATGTTTATCCTTTAAATGATGTATCTGTTTTAAATGATGGGCTATGAATCGGAGCCAGGCACATTCAAGCCATGCCAGGCTATGTTTCTAAGGCAATTGCCCATTACTGTTGGCTGTTTCCTAGTTAATAACACTCACAGCGGACCTGCAATTGAGCCTCTGGGTGAGGATAATTCACACACACACACACACACATCTTTTCAGCCTGATTTACAGATTTCTCTATTCACATTTTAACAAATCTGTAAAGTTTATCTTTTTCTTTGCTGCATCGATGAGATATGTAAGAGTTGATTTCATAGTTTTTGTTTAGTCTAGATTCCTTCTGCCTCCAGTTTTGTGGAAATTAACATCTCGTTGGGGCAAATTATATAAAAAAAAAAGCCTAAAAGTACATCCATTCTGATTTGACTTTCCTGTTCATAGGGAAATCTTAAGTTACTGCAGGAATCCAACTTCCACTTATCCCATAGCTTCATTCTACTTCATTGAGAAGCCAGACACTCCTCCTGAAGGAAAACAAAGTGGCCAAAGGGCAAATCTATGTATGATTTGACTAAAAATATTTGTGTGTGTGTGTGTGTGTGAAATATGGTGCATATATATGTATATATATGTGTGTGTATTGTGATAATATTAAAAGAAAAGGAAGTCAACTAAATATGTATACCTTACCATCTCTGGTTTCAGACAAATTATATAGGTCATTTGTAAAGCAGAAGAATGATTGATTTTTCACATGTGAAGATGAAGTGCAAATCTACTGCTACTTCTGTCTGTGGCACAGTCACGTGACAAGAGCACAAAGTATTTTTGGGGAAATGCACATATGTATACATATGCCCCTTACATTTTCTTCAAACTGGATGAAACAGTGACAGTTTGTTTCTGATCGTAGTGTTTTTCTAGTTATAGTTTTGATACGTGGGTGAGACTCTTTATCAGGTGCCCACAATAAATAAAACAGCACCAGGGGTGGGGAGATGGCTTAGCTGCTAATGAAAGCACTTGTTGCCCAAGCATGAGGACCAGATCTGCAGGAGCCCAGGCAAATATTGAGTGAACATGTTTACCCTGTAATTTCAGAGACACACAATCCCCAGAGCAAGCTGACTAGCAAGGCAAGACCTCTACCCTGCTTCAGGGAATAAAGTAAAAAGAGTGGAGGATGATTCCAGCATCAACATGGGCCCCCACACCACATATGCACACATTCTCTCTCTCTCTCTCTCTCTCTCTCTCTCTCTCTCTCTCACACACACACACACACACACACACACACACACACACACATAAATGTACACATATATGCATACAGAAACACTCCACACAAAATGAGGGAAAAGTAAAATAAAAAGGACATCAGATTACTTGTTTTCAGAGAAAATAAAAGAAACCAAAATACAGAGCTTCCAGGATGAGGGCTGAGGCAGCAGGCCAGGAGCCCACGGTCCTCATCTGGGATGTGTAGTAGACTGAATTAAACCTTGTTCCTGGGGTTGTGAAGCCTGTTCTTTTCAGGAAAAGCCTGTCTCTACAGTTTTCTGGCTTGCTCTGGTGACTACCTCACAGTGGGTCCCCATATCAACTCCCACATTAAATCATATTTTAATTGCCTGAAATTCAAACAAATCACAGCAAGAAGCAGCAATTAGTCATTATTTAGCATATTTTATAACATTTGCAAATGTCGCTTCATTCAGTTTCCCCCAACAGCTCTGAGAAGTGTGTGTTAGGTGGTATTTTTAAATGAGGGACTTGAGCCTCAGTGACATTAAGGAAATGGTTTGTGACTAGGAGCTGAAGACGGGGGCCCCTGTTTTTATACTGCCGTTCACCACCTCTGTATTGGTGCAGATATTCCTGGGGGTACCTCGTGCCTATACATCAGAAGGTATTCACTGAATACCAATTAAGACATGTGCAATGCTGGGACTGGAGAGTTGGCTCAGTAGTAATGAGAATTTGCTGCTGTTGCAGAGGATGGGGGTTCAATTCCCAACATCCATATAGCCACTCACAACCATCTACAACTTGAATTTCAGGGTATCTGATGTCTTCTGTGAACCTCCACAGGCACTAGACACACACGGTGCATATACCTACATGGAGGCAAAGCGTTCATACACATAAAATAAAAATAAAAAATATGTAATATGACCTGGGTATGTTGACTTTTTTCAGAGATATTTCTGATAGGGAAATAAAAAGTCAAGCTAGGAATAATAACACACTCCTGCAGTCCTACCATATCAGAGGTAGAGGCACGAGGATTGTTGGAGAATCTGAGGCCCCAGTGTGGCTTACAGAAAAAGTTCCAAGCCAGCCATTACTACTTAGTGAAACCCTGTCTCAAAACCATGCTACCTATACCCATAGACATATGGGTAGTACTAAGTAGACTCGCTGGGCTATAAAAGTTAATTAATTAGTTGATCAATTAATTAAAAAGAAATGAGGAGGACATGGGAAAGCAGAGGTGGAGGTACTGAAGGAGGTGGACTGGATATAACCTAAGTACATTGTACACATGTAGGAAAATACCACAGGGAGGGGGGAACAGGTCTAGAGAGCTGGTTCAGTGATTAAAAGCACTTGCTGCTCTTCCAAAGGACCAGAGCTCAATCCCCAGAACCCATCCAAATTCAGAGGCTCACAAACACCTGTAATTCCAGCTGCAGGGATCCAACTCTTTCTGGCACTCACACACACACACACACACACACACACACACACACACACACATTGAAAAAATACTTGAAACTAGCAAAAAAGGTCAAACATTTAAAACCTTCATTTAAAGGTTTTCATAATGAAGATCTAAAGCCATACTTAAGGAAAATGGTTGTTATCAAATGGTTGTGTTAGAGCTGTTGACTCTCGTTTTCAAAGTGACATTGACAACTGGAGGACCCGTATGCAGCAATAGGAAGTGTCCCGTGAATGACTGACAGCAAGGGAACATGGGAAGCATGCCGTTCTCAGTTCTCAGAGTATATTTTTTCTTTTTCTTTCTCTTTCATTTTTACGTTTGGTTTTGTGAGGCAGGGGTTCCCTGTATAGCAGCTCTGGCTGTCCTGAAACTCACTTTGTAGACCAGGCTGACCCCTAACTTCTCCCTGGTATCTAGCATTTGTCCTGTTTGGAATTGAAGGGCCATCACTTCTGTGATATTGTGATATTTTTCATTGTTTAAGGGTCATCGCTTCTGCTTTGATTGTGATATTTTTATTGTTTAACAAAAGAAACATGAAAAAATAATTATTTTATCCTAGAAAATATGCTTAAGAGGAAACTTTTTGCCTCATCCAACCATGGGCTGACAAGACAAGTAAACTTAAAAAACAGAGTATAGCTGCTTTGGGTGGTGTCACTTTCTCCTTTCTGTGTGTGTGTGTGTGTGTGTGTGTGTGTGTGTGTGTGTGTGATGGTGTGTGATGGGTTGTTTCTGTCTGTTTGTATGTTTATGAGACATGATCTCACAAAATCCAAGCTGATCCCAAATTCATTAAGAAGCTAAGCTGACTCTGAGCCCAGATCCTCATGTTGCCACTTCCCTGGTGCTGGTCTTGAAGAGGCACCTCAGCTCCCTTCGGAGTGTCTGCCGGGGTGTGATCAGTAAAACCTAACGATAGAGTAGGAAGGAATTCTGCTCAGTCTCTCCAGAAATGGCCGACCCTCAGCCTCAGAGCTCCTTGTAGAGCTTGTTCCTTCAGAAGAAGGAAATATTAAACAGCCTACCTGCCATCTCTGATGTATAGTTGTGCATGGGCACCTGGACTGTGGGGCAGCTTTTACCAAGCTGGATTTTGACAGCTGCTAAATCTGCCCTCCATCAGCTTTAGTGAGCATGAACTTCAAGAGAAAGAGACCACACAGGGAACTGTGCCAGCTTTGAGAGATAAACAGCCCAGGAGAGCCACCTGTAGCTACTAGGCTACTGGGACTTAAAAGGTTAGGTGGAGAAGCCTGAAGGTCTCAGGAACCCAATTAGCTCCATTCTAAAACAGTAGCCTGCTTGGAATTTACTCAGCTTACCCAGGGTCCTAGCTGTGGGCCAAGGATTTAGATTCCAGCTCCGGAAAGTGCTTGGCTCTTGGGTTAGATATCCCCCGTCCCAGTTATCATTATCACACCTGCAGCTATTGCTGGCTCAAATAAATTCCAGTATCAAACCATCTCAATTTAAGTCTGGTGCTGAGTGATTTCATACATAGTTAACATTTGCTGATTGTCTGTGTCTTCATTTCCATTTTCCTAACGCTGTTCCTTATGTAGCTCATTATAGAGAGAAGTTGACACTGTAGAAAAAAATCAATAATAAGCCAGAGTCCACAGAAAAATAATAGCTTCTATGTAGACTATGTTGCTAAAAATAAAGATTTTGAAGTGAGTGTATACACACACACACACACACACACACACACACATATACACCATATATACTACACAAATTTTATAATATTTGATATAGGCATTTACAAACACATAAATATGTAAGAGATTCCAAACAGAGATAAACAAATAAAATAATCTATTTTGATGATGTGAAGTTAGAGGAGATAATCACAGTTTGACACAAGCTTCACAGCATAGTGACATAGATTTCCAACTCCTACAACAGCATTGACTACCGGGATAAACTTCATGGGCTCTTTAACACCTCTGCTTCATGGCGAGACCTTGGCATGCATGTTTTTCCTTCCCGCCTTTAGCAAACACGGGAGGTGTTGAGTTATTTATTCCTTGTTTGTTTTCTGATACTCTATCACTGTGAGGTTAGAGCATGTGCATCAAGGTTTTTCTTTCTCCTGGTTATGACTTTATTTTAAGATCACCCTCCCTGCCCCCTGAAGAAGTGCAGCGGCACAGACAAAGTAATTGCTGTGGGAAACTGACAACTAATTATCTCACGGCAGAAAGAAGGCTGGACATTTAGATAATGAAATGTCAATCAGCGTAATGGAAGTGTCACTTACTTAATCCCTGCCTAGGCTTGAAAGGATTGCACACTATTTAGAGGTAGATCCTTGTGTGGGTGTACAGCCATGGGAGCGCACAGATGTGCCCGCCTACAGACCAATAGCGTAGCTACCAAGGCTAGCTTGTAGGTCAGTGTGTATATCTGTCCAAACGCCAACTTCCTGGAGTCTATCAGCTGCAGCCTTCTCGCTCTGCGACAGGAAAGCACACATCTGCAGCTGTGTTTCTGCAGACAGCCAGATCATTTGCTCAGAAGAAGCTGCAGTGCCCTTGACATTGAACAGTACCAGAAATCTAACTCCAGACCGTCAAGCAAGGATTTGAATGCGGAGAAAGAAAAATGTTCGCATGAATATGTATGGGAAGCCCAGCTCTGTCTGTATGAATACCATAAAGGTGCATGGAAGAGAATCACACGGCTGTTTGTGAGAACTAATTTAGATGGGAGAGGAGGGAGGGCCCGTGCGGTTTATGAAATAATCCACACATCAAATTATGCTTTGACTTCTTTGCTCCCTTTTAGTTCCCCCTCGGGCTGGATACAGATTTTAACTCTTTCTTAACTGTGTAAACAAACAGTGTTAACCTCCAGAGCAAAGAAAAACTTTCTTCCTAGCAGGAAAATAACTTGTAATTAACGTTATTAATTCTGTTAAAAGTCAGCATCATAATAAACAAAGTCTACTGTACTCAGCTTCTCACGGGCCTACCCCATGTTGGTGTCACTCACATGATAATTGCCAATGGCAGTTTCGGCTATAATAATAAACACAAATTAAAACATACTTCAAACTGATGGCTGAAAATAAGGGAATGTCTTGCACTAGTTCTAGAAGGGGCTGTGAGGTGCTGTCAGGATCCCATGGCCTCTGATGCTCTGAGGCGGGCTCTTCCTCCTTTCAGGATCATGTGTGTGGTCTGTGATGCTCCCAGGTGAGCTCCTTCCTTCCCTCTTCAGCCTTTCCTTGGCTCTAGGCTAGAGCTTCAGTCTTTGACTCCTATATCTGAGTCATTTCCACATCCATGTCTATTGGCTCATTGACTGACTGAAAGATTGAGATAGCCAGCATCTCATATGTAGTCCAGGCTAGTCTCAAACTACTGATCCTCCTGCTCTGCCTCCCAGGTGCTAGAATTATGCAAAATCACCATGCCTGGCTCCATGAATATCTTGAATTGTAATATGGTATATAATAAATATACCATAAAATATAGCGTATTTAATTGTAGGCAGAGGTTTCTGTCCCTCCTGGTCCCATAGTTGTTCATTCCCAAAGAAACACATAGAGGCCTACATTAATCATAAACTGGTTGGCCTATTAACTCAGGCTTTCTTATTAACTCTTACATCTTACATTAACCCATAATTCTTGTCTGTGTTAGCCACGTGGCTTAGTACCTTTTATCAGTGAAGCACTCTCATTTTGTATCCTCTGCGTCTGGGTCACGACTACAGACAGAGTCTTACCTCTTCCCAGAATTCTCCTGTTCTGGTCACCCCACCTATACAGAATGAGTCTTACCTCTTCCCAGAATTCTCCTGTTCTGGTCACCCCGCCTATACAGAATGAGTCTTACCTTTTCCCAGAATTCTCCTGTTCTGGTTGCCCCGCCTATACTTCCTGCCTGGCTACTGGCCAATCCACATTTTCTTAAACCAGTACAACTGACAAACCTTTACAGGGTACAAGACCTTTGTCCCAAAGCATTTAATTATACAGGTATAACTATATACTGTCCTATATAAGATAGAACCTTATTGTTATTTAGGGAGTTGTAAGACAGACTCTCACATGGTTAAGAGTAGCTTAAAACTTATGAATTGAGGTGGGTATCAACCTATATGAAGTATGTATAAAAATACCATAAATAACTCTGTTATTTTGCTTTCTAAAATCAAATAAAGCATATTTAAAAAAAAAAAACAGCTAATGATAACACTAGCAGCATTGTGGTCAAGTCAATCTGAGAACCAGAACAAGCACCTGAGGGCCTGGGAGAAGTCTCTGAGCCCACTGACATGTTCCCTGTGAAGCCCTACATTCAAATTACCTTTAAAAAATGAAGTCACTTGGGGGCTTGGAGAGGTGATTCAGTGGTTATAAGTACTGGCTTCTCTTGCTGAGGACCTGGACTCATTTCCCAGCATCTATTCAGCATCTATATGATAATTCACAACTGTCTGTAACTCTGGTCCATGGTATCCTATGCCCTTTCCTGGTCTCCTTGGGCACCAGGGATGCACATGGTGCATAGACATACATGAAAGCAATATGCCTACATACATAAAATAGTCAAACTTAAAAATAATGTCACCTTAGCAGTATCTGTTAGAACAGAGACTTGTCAGGGGAGGATGTCTTGGCAGTCCACTGCAGGATGTCACAACCATTGTAATTAATAAAATGTTGTCCATTCCAATAGTGTGGAGAGACCTATGGGTCAAGAACGACTGTGTCTCTTTGTATCTAATCTTGATGTTTTCCTTCAGACCATGTCTGTAACTAGAACCCTCTAGTTTTAGCTCTATGGATAATGTCACATGAAGTAATAAGAAGCTAATTAAATATTTCCCATCATGGTCGACACTTTGCAAAAATACAAATGCAGTAAAAAACATCAACACTCAAAGAAAAGCCTTAAAAAGAGATGGAATTGGTGGTTGGAACTGAAGAGACAGCAGTGTGGGGATCACACAAGGTGGAAGCCCACAGAAAGGACTCCCTGCACATCCAACTGGGTGAAATCATGAATGGTCTGTGCCTCCCACTGCTGTGCTAAATTTTAAGGAGAAAGAGCTCCATGTGGCAGCCCAGGGACCAAACTCAGGCTGCATGTGACTGGAATCAAACAGAAAAGTTTGGCTGCCAAGCTGATTGGGTTATGTCCAATAACAGAAAATTGATCTGAGACTTCTCACTTGGTCCCTGGGATAAGGACTGTCGCTGAGAGGAGGAGACACACCTGATGGTGTAAGGCATCAATGCAGAATAAGAAGCCAAAGCAGGTGGCTTCTAACTCAACAGATGGAATTAGAAGAGCAAAACAACTAGGAATTTTTACATTTCAGTTTGTTAGAACGATCGCTGTATATCAAACACAAATGTGAGTCTAAGGAGAAAGTGGCAAAATAACAACAAAAATAAGTAACGAAACGAAATTGACTATTCCTATGAGAGTTCTCTGAATATTTGCAGACTTGCAAGTCTGTCTTTCTAGACATGAAATGTCAAGGTTGTCAAGTGGGGAAACAACAATAGGGGATGATCCAAAAAGTCCTTGTTGGTATAAAGAAAGCTAGAATCCATTCTGTAGATTTTATTGACCTGAGGGAAGGAGAAACATTTTCTTTAGTGATATATCTATAGGGAAGGTGCTCTACTAATCATCCACACTCAGGCAAGTGACTCTTGCTAAGCTCTAAGACACACACACACACACACACACGCACGCACACACACACACACACACACACACACACAAAGAGGGCTTGAAAGTGGTGGGACAGGAGCCTTGCTGATAGAAGTGTACATGGGAGGGGAGTGGGAGGGAGGCGAGAGAAGCAGATGGAGAAGTGAGAGGGACTAAGCCTAGCTCTATAAGTACGTGGAAACAGCGTGTTAGAATACACCTCCTACAACGATGAGAGCGATGAAGCTGGAGAGACCATGGCATGACCAGCTCCTGGGAGCTCCGTGGGGGTAAATATGGCTGTTTTCACTTCTATTTCTCGTGCCCACCCTGGATTATAAAAGCATATATTTAGAATGGAGTCTACTTTCCACAAATACTCCCCTCTCCTGTCACAACTAAGTCAACTTTATTTCTAGAGATTTCAATGGACGTCCTCCCAGGAAACACATCAGTGGGCTCAGAGATTTTGTTCCAGGCACACAGATCCTTGCTCTTGTTTTTAAGTTGATGTGACCATGGCACTGCCAGTATTATCTTTAGCTACTTTTCAAAAATATAATTTATTTGATATTTAATTATCATACAAAGTAACAGTTCTTTCTGGAATTTTCCCGCATAGGCGGTTGATACCTCAATTTATAGACAGTTACTTTTAAGCCAACTTGAACATGTGAGACTTTACCTTATAACTCCTAAAGAATAAGAAAGTAACACGTTATATGGTAAAGTACCTTAATCATAGCAACATACCATATGTTATATTTATTACATATTACATCATATTATAGCAACTACATACAGAGATGTGCATCTACTCCCTCAATCCATAACATAGTGGCCATTTGGTAGTTTTGCTTAGCAACCAGTTGGGGAACTCTGTCAAGCAAATCCTGTCTCCTCACATTGTGCTTTTGCCCCAAAGAGAGTACATCCCTGGGCCAGTGCACAACTACCCCAGTGCCCTCAGGATTGTCGTTAACTGTCCCTTTCCTTTCTTGTGGACGGTTGTTAGGCAGTACTAAATGCCAACAGAATGCAGTACTGTTTTTGGCAGCCCTTTTGGGTTGTAAATTACTGCACGACTTGATTCAATTAACTTTGGGCTCCTACGCAAGGGCAGTTTTAGAGGCCACTATTTGAGGTTTGCAGTGACCCCAATAGAGTTCATTTAGCTGTCTCTTTGCCATGTCCTCCTGTAAATCAGTTAAACTTAATGATTTCACGGTCCTATTGGCTTTCCTCCTCTTTTCTCCCTTCATTTTCCCTTTCTCTTTTGTTGGTGTGTGTGCACATGCACAGGTAAGCAAGCACAGGTATGCATGTGTCCAGGTACACACCTGGAGAGAGGGCATGTGCAGTGTTAGTCACATGTACAGGTGCACACGTGCACAGATCTGAACCTGGACAGGTATGCACATGCACTGGCACACATGGGCACAGGTATGCATGTGCCCAGGTACACACCTGGACAGATACTGGTAGTCACATGCACAGGTGCACACGTGCAGAGATATGAACTTGGACAGGTATGCATGTGCCCAGGTACACACCTGGACAGTTAAACATGTGCAGCGGTACGCACGTGAACAGGAGCGTATGTGCACAAGTGTGCACATGGACAGGTGCCCGTGTGGACAGGTGTGCACATGGACTGGTATGCGCATCCACAGGCACACATGTGCTGCCTGTGGGAGTGTACTCACATGGAGGGCACTTCACTGACCGCATTTTCTCCAATTTCTCTTTACTTCTGGAAGTTGTGAATTCCATGGGAAGAGCTTTTGGAGTACTCGCTCTCCCCAAATTCTGGATGTCTAGGGACAGCGCTGCTCTGTCTTAATAGCATTTTGATTTTGGAAGCAGGATTGGTCCAGCCTTTGGCATTTTCAGACACTCCTAGCATAGAATCTCCAGCATGAACAGAACAAGGCATTTGGTAAGAGTCTCAACAAGCTTTCCCTGAATCTGCCTCCACAACGTTTCTATGGGGCATGACAAACACCGATGGCCCTCTTTCTGTCCTGTGAAAACTCCCACTGTGGCTGTTGAGAAGGAGGGAAAGCATGTGGTGTGAGCTCAGACTCCACCCTTCTCACACTTCAGCAGCTGTTCCTGGATCCTTCCTTCCTCTGTGTGCTCCTGGACAACAGCTGGGAACGTTAGGTCTGTTTCTCAAGCTTGCCTTTTGCTCTTGTCAGTCAGGGCCTCAGTAGCTCAGTCTGACTTCAAGTTCTCCTCTCCAGGTAACTAAAGATGACCTTGAACTCTGGCCTTCCTACCTCACCTCCAAGCGTCGCCACACTCAGGTTAGGTTTGTTTGTTTTTCAGTCACCTTCACAAGTTATGCTTGCTTTTGTGTGGGGCATGTGTGTGCCTTCCTCAAACTCCCATGGCATGCGTGAACTACCGCACACTCCTCTGCATTCAAGTTGAACATTTTTCTCCATAGTCACTCTCTCTGGGTAGACTCTCACTGGACTTTGTATAAACTCTGGGCGTGTAAGGGACAGAGTTACACTATGCTCAAGTGTTTCCCCTCATTTGGTCAGTTCTTCCTGCGTGGAAACTTGTCAATAGGATTACTGGATTTGTCTGTGCCCCGCCCCCCGCCGCTTTTCATTCCCTCCCTCTAGGAATCCTCAGTTGCTTAATGGAAAATGCTGTCTTGCTTTTTATTTAGCTTCGCATACAGTTCCCAGACATGAAACAGAGAAATCCCATGAGCTTTATATCTAGTTTTCCCCAGTGACTCACGTCTTGCAGAACTTTAGCATAGTGCAGCAAGCGGAATTTTGTACGGTCAGGGGTGAGGAGTGCACAGCAAGGGGGTGGTGGGGGTAGCTGATAAGTCTTTGCAAGCTGGAAAAGGAAGCCTCTCCCGACCGCAGGTGGTGGAAGCTGCAGCAGATAGCGCCCTCTAGTGTTATGGTCTCATGCAGGTGTTGGGACCATCCGCCCTGCAAACACTAAAACTCAGTTACAAAATTAATATTTGCTGTCTATGTGCATAAGTACATCCTTTGGGGATTTTCTATTTCTTTTTTAAAGCAAAGTAGCTTTCCAGTGCATTCTTTTTCCACAAAATTTTCTTTTTAATGCTTTGGGTTTTTTTTTTGTTGTTGTTGTTTTGTTTTGTTTTGGTTTGGTTTTGGTTTTGGTTTGTATTACAGTTTGGGGGAAGTAAATTGACTTTAAAGAAAAAAATTTGGCAAAAGATGCTAAGATAGGAAAATTTCACCACACAGAGGCAGAAAGGTGAAGGGAAAATTGGTCCTTGAATTGATTTCCTATGAATTTTATTCTACACAGAATGATAAAAACAAAACTGCACCCCATCACCCAAAGCTCTGTGCAATAGAAACTTCTAGAGATATAGGTATAGAGGCTGGAGGAGGTGTGGCAGACAGTCAGAACTATGAGTGATACTGGTTTCTCCACAGGAAAGTGGTTACATTAGGCTGCTAGCAAACAATGGCGCTTTCGGGTAGGGGGAAACGGCACCCTGACAGCCATCCCCTGAACTGCTTCCTCACCATGACCACCATGTCTGCTGTGTCCGGCTTCACGTGACAGTTCTTCACAATTTCTTCATCATTTTTTAAATATTATTTTTACTGCTTGTGGGCTGTATATAGAAGTTGTACATTAAACATACCCTCATTTTTTTCTTTTCTTTCCTTTTTTTAGTACAAAGTTTTCGCTTCTTTTTATGATGTGGAAACTATGAAGTGATGGCAGATTTTAATAATTTTGTATTTTTATTTTATATATTTTTTCATTACGACCATATATCCAAAAATCAAAAAACAAAACAAAATACACAAAAAACAAAAACAAACTATAAAAGAGGGTAATGTACAAGTTTCTGTGTGTATAAAGTCATGCTCTGTTGGGAAAGCGGCTCGTCCCAATTTGCTTCATGAATCAAGGTGTGGAGATGGTTGCTTACGGATTGATTTAGAAAATGGATACCAGTACAGACAAAAGAAAAAAGAAAAAAATCAAAAAGAAAAAAACAACTGAAAAGAAGACACACAACTTCAACGATTTTTCTATGACAGGAATTGCATTTGTATTTCAAGGTAATGGAGTTTAAGAAAATAAAAATAAATAAAAACGATGCAAATTCCTCTTTTTCTCTGGCTTAATGAATATCATTTTTTTTCAGTATAAAATCTTTACATGTTCCGCATGTTAGGAATAAGTGTACATTAAATCTTGTTAAGAAAAAAAAAAAAAAGCAGCCCAGACCCTTCTGGAACTCTGAACAATCAGTGCCTATAGTTTCTCTCCCTGGTACCTTAACGGCCTTTCATTTTCTTTCAGTCTGTTTCCCTCCGTCTCGCCCTGCCTCTTCTTCTGTCGGTCCCAGTTTCTGTCCTACCACTGTTCAACCAGCTGCCGGGCAGCCTAATGACTGGTGGCTTTAGAAGCTCTGCATGGGCCTTGTGACAGCGACAGGTCTCGTGCAAACTGTGTGGAACAGAGCCTTGTAATAGCTGGAACAAACTGGAACAGTCTCGGCAAGGCTCGGTCTCGAGGAGCCAGGGCAGGCAGCTGCAATCCTTCTGGAGTTATCACACGCCTCTGTGGCGTGTCCAATATGGTGGCTGCCGTCATGAGGCTAACCTAGTTGACTGTTTAACTGGCAGCCAGTCTTTGCTCAAGGCAGCCAGGCAAGGGAGAGTATAACAGCTGCTAATGAGAAAATCAAATCGCCTCGCTCTTGCAAGGTTGCTTATTCACAGAATAAACTTCAGGAGTGCTTACCATAGCTGTCTATAGACCTTGATCGTAACACTGTATGATTTTAACAGATCGTAACAGTGCTGTAGCAATGCTTCTCATCACCCAGGGTCCAGAGAGAGATGTGTTCCCTTATCTGCCCAGTGTACAGGGAGAAGCATGTCCCTCATCTGTCCAGAGTCCTCCCCTCATCTCCCTAGTGCCCAGGGTGAAGGGTGTCTCTCATCTGCCCAGTGTTCAAGGAGAAATGTGCCCTCCTCTGCCCAGAGTCCAGGGAGAAGCATGTCCCTCATCTGCCTAGTGTCCAGGGAGAAATGTGTCCTCCTCTCCCCAGAGTCCAGGGAGAAGGGTGTCATCTGCCCAGAGTCCAGGGAGAAGTGTGTCCCTCATCTTCCTGGTATCCAGGGAGAAGTGTGTCCCTCATCTTCCTCATGTCCAGAGATAAGAGTGTCCCTCATCTCCCTAGTATCCAAGGAGAAATGTGTCCCCTCAGCTGTCTCATTCCTATAGCCTATTCACAGCCACATCCACATCCCTCCAGGGTTCAGCCCTTCCTTACTCCCTGGAAACTATGGCTCTGTTCTCCATTTTTGTAATTTTATCAGTTCAATAATGTTATACAAATGAGCCTGCAGAGCATGGTCTCTTTGGGGTTTGACTTTTTTGTTCTTAGCAAATTCTCTGCAGACACATTTAGGGCTGTGTCTACATCGGTGCTTTGTCCCTTTTCAGTCAGGGGTGTGATGTGCAGGTTTGTTTAACCATTCACCCATTAAAGGATATTTGGTCTGTTTCTAGTTTCAGGCCATTATACATTTTTAAAGGATGGCATAAAAATTCATGTGGAAGTTTTGTATGAGCATAAATTTTCATTTCTTTGAGAGATATGCCCAAGGGTACCATCCCTGTGGTATTTGCATTTCAGTCTGGGTGACACTGAGAACTGTTTTCCAGTGAGCTGTATAATTCAGTATTCACACACATGCAATTAGGAATGACTCAGCGTTGAGGACTAAACTGTGTCCCCTGCAAATTCAGATTCAAATGCTAAGTCCTAAGCCATGGTGTGGTGTGGTTGCATTTGCAGAAAGAGCCTTGCAGAAGATAGTGTAGGGTAAGGAGTTCTGTGATAAGAACCCCTGCCACACCGCTCTCAACCTTCTATCGGGCTCCATCAAGGGGATCTGATGCCCTATTCCTGTTCCTGCACACTCTCCACACAAATACATGCACATAAAGAAAAATTAAAAAGTTTTAAAAATTAAAAGATACATTTCTTTTACACTATCATCTGTCTCATTTTGCTGGTGTCTAAGAAACCATTCCTCTGAAATCCTCAGTTTTTGATGCCGCCGTCCTTTTGTTTTAGCCTCTCTGACTCCCGAGTAAAGATGCTGGCGTGTGCTGCTTTGTACCGCAGTCATTGGTATCTTTGATTTGTGCTACTGCACTCTTGGGATTTTTATTTGTTTGTTTGGCTTTACTTTGTGGGGTTTTTTTTCTTTTTGTGAAACATTTCCTATGGCATTTGTCTATTCCTGAACAATATTTTAAGTGACTGAATTTTAGAGACTCTTCATACATTCCTGTTATGTCAGATATGAAGGATTTTTAAGTACTTTCTTTTGCTCTATCGCTAATGTTTTCAATTTCTTCGTGGGGGCCTTCCCAGAGGTAAGGTTTAACTTTGATGAAATTCCAACTTGCCTGATTTCCCTTTTATGACCCATACTTTAGTGATGAATCTAGAACTCCAGACATCCCTGTAGATCCAAACAGAGTCTCATATTTTTCTCTCAAAGTTTCATAGTTTTGTATTTTACATGTGGATGTATGATCCTTTTTTATATGTTTGCTAAAGGCGGGTGACTTAGTTTGTGACTCATTATTGTTTTGTCTATGATATGACAAGATCATCTCTAGTGAGCTGGGGAGATGGCTCAGTGGTTAAAAGACGTTGTTGCTCTTGTAGAGAACTGGGTTCCTCATATTCATAACCATGGAGAACTCCAGTTCCAGGAAATCTGACTTCATTTTCTGACATCCTCAGTTACTCGGCATGCACATGACCCATGTATGCACAAGCAAAACTATCATACACATAAAAGAAAAATTTTAAATATAAAAGAAATGTTTTAAGACTTCCTATTTGTGGCTGTAGTTCCTTGCATATGGGAATGTGGTTGGGGCATTCTGGAACTCTGTAGGCTCTCTACAACACACAGCCAGGATTGATCTGTTTCTTACAGAAAGTCTTAACTCCCCAGCAGATCCCTTTGGCACAACTTCTTAGAGGAAGATCAGTCACGAGTGCTGCCTGAGTTTGGAAGTTAAATGACCCAGGTGATGAGGTTACCATCTACTGCTTAGTCCTCTGCTTAGAGAGAGCTGTTTCCTGCTGGCCTCTGTCTGCATCCACTGGTGCTCCTGCTATGCTCGTGTCTTCAGCTCTGAATCTGACAGGTGGAAGTACAAACCATCTCCCAAGAATGCATTACTCTACTCTTATCCAGTGGTCTCAAGGTAATTTTACTTTCTCTTTTCATTTCCAGAATTTTCTTCTCCTTATGTGGATAAAGTATGACGTTTTCCCAAGTACTGCTTGAAGTGGAATTTGATGGACATTCCAATGAGTGTTTGTCATCAGAGCACAGCCTTTTACACTGTTTGCAGGTGTCATTAGAGACAGAACCCACCACTGTCTCACAGAAGCTGGAAGTCGCCGTGTGTGTATATGTCTTGTCTCTTTAGAAACCATCACAGAGTCTACAGAAGAAAAACTATCAAGAATTTATTTAGCAGCAAGGGTGTGTCACACAGGTACAGGAAGAGCAGAGACAGCTCCAGTGCTTGCTAGTGATTGGCATCTTTGGTGGCACTGAAGCTAGGCTGGTCCGACACTCCCAGCATCGACACCTACAGAGCAGCTGCCTCTCTGAACATTCCCTTGGTCTTCCCGCATTTGACTGACCTTCTTCTTTCATCCTTCCCTTTAGTTTAGGATTCCTAACTCTGCCCATCAGTTCCTTTACTGATGAAAGCAAATCAAGTTTACTTTGCTCTCAACACCATTTGTACAAGCTCAGAGACTGTGAATGTTCTGAGTGGAAGGACTGAAGTGAGGTTTATTTCTAAAGTTCCAGGATGAGGCTGAAACACTTGGGCAAGGGTGAAGATCTAAAGCATAAAGTTGTATTGCTCCCAGGGGAAGGTGCACTCCCAAAGTGAGAGACAGGCAAGAGAGGAACAGAAGATACAACTCAAGTATTCGGGGAAAATAACACTTTCAACCCTTGTCTCACTCTTCAATGCAACCTTTGTTGGTATCTTCTCGCACAAATGAGACATTCTTCACAGAGACCTCTCTCTTTCCAAACAATATTCATGGAAACAACACCCAAGATGTGACTCATGATCCTGTACTGAGAAGAGGAACTGAACACAAAATTTCACCTCTAAACAAAATGCTATTGTAACTGATACCTGGTGGAAAAGGAAAAATTAGCTTTTAGTTTTCTCTAACTCTAGGGTATATCAAACATACTGTCGGGCAGGCTGCCATGCCCAGGAATAGTTGGCCAACAGAAAATGGACGTCATTGTTTTTCATGTGTATTCGCTGTTCTTTGTTTCTTTTTAATTGCTTTGGTATTTCCTTTTGTCTTATTGGTTTTTTTTTTTTTTTGAGAACATGAATTTGGGTGGGTAGTATGTGGGAGAAACTCTGGGAGGACTTGGGGGAGAAGAAATAATATGATCAAAATATAGTATACAAAAATATTTGATTCTACTAATAAATGATTCACCAAAGGTGAGGATGAACCTACCCTGACTCAGGCATGTAGGGGAGCTGACTCCACCACCTCACCCAAGGCAGATGATCCCATTGGCTCGATTTGACCTGACTGTCTAACATCCAGGCCCACAACTGGGCACTGAACTGACCCACTCTAACATCTAACCCCATCTACGTCCTGCTGGAACTTGTGAAGAGACTGGTCCTGTGGAATGATACCCACAAGATCTCCAAGAGACAGGATACCCCAGAAGAACTCTGGTGAAGATCTAGTGCAAATGGTGCACCAAAAACCAGAGACCTAGAACCAGACCAACAAGTCACTGCAATGGACAGTTGCTAGTCAAACTGATGGGACAAAGGGGTATATTATATGACACACCAAAGCCTCCAGTGCCATAAGGATGGGTGAGGAGGCAGGACAGAAGTAGAAGCAGAGATTTGGCTGTTTCTGTTTCAGGTGTGGTTTTTGTTCTGTTTTGGTTTAATGGGTTTTTCTTTCTTCTTTCTTCTTTCTTTCTTTCTTTCTTTCTTCTTTCTTTCTTTGTTCTTGATTTTGTTTGCTTGCTAGCTTTGTTTTGTTTTCTTTCATGGGGGATGCAACAGAAATGAGGGGGAATAAGAGGGGAAGATTAGTGTAGGGCCCATGGGTCTACCTCTGCTCCGAGCGTTCATTTTGAGGACAGTTTCTGGCCAGCCAGTGTTTCCCCCTCTGCCCCTCCTGGTGATTAGCTATAGGGCATTGTTGACTCCACCTTGGGCATGGTAATTTCCCCCCTGCCTGGGAGGTATTCCATTGTGCAGAAACTAGGTATTTAAGGTTTTTCTAAGTTTGAATAAACAGCATTCAGCTGATTTCCTTTCTAATGAACTAGGTCTCTTGTGTGTTCTTTCAACCTCCAGGCCCTTGCCCTGCTTGCGTATAGTACAGTGGAGTGTGAACTGTATGTAGAGAGTAATGCAGGCGCAGGCCTTACAGATTAGGAAGAGAACCGAATTGGGGTGCATGATGTGAAACCCCAAAGATTCAATAAAAACGTTATAAAAAGATTCAGTAGGATGTATTTTAATATATTTGTGCATACATGTACACACATATATATTGATATAGCAATAATAAAAAAAAGCTTGAGAGTGGGAAACTGTGGGAGAGACTCCAAGGGGGAGTATTTAGGAGGGGCTGGAGGAAGAAAAGGGGAAAAGTGGTATCATTCTGATTTCGATAAAACATATTTTAAAATACACACGAGAAATCATATAAGTGGGTCACATAGCATTTAAATTTAATCCAGCATCATTGAACAATGCCTAGACATTTCCAAATCTAACAACCACTTTCCCTAAGATTTTGTACAAATAAAACATTAATTTGTATATGTAAATTAATATATTTACACCCACTGCACACCAGAATGCAGAAAGGGCCCCTTCTTTCAAATTACTTGATGCAAATATATAAACTATTATATACATGCATACATATTTCCACACGTATATTCACTGTAGCTGCAAAATACACAAATCTACAGACCCATGCTTCCTCTGTGACCTTGGGAATGTCACACCACCTTCCCAAAGCACCCATTTCTTCATTTGTGAAATTCATAAATGGAACCAAACTGTTCCTGAGCTAGCTGATAAATTTTTCAACACAAATATAACTGCTGACTGATACTTATCTATTATTCCCAGGTAAAATAAAATCAACAGCTGTTCACCCTGCTAGTAAATAAATATGCATTTTGTGTGTTAAATGAAAAGAGGATTCAGAAAATGAGCTAATGTGACATGTGTTTTGATCATCAATAGGATCTTAAGCCATATTCATTGAAACCCGTAATGGTAGAAAACATCTGGATATGGATACATGTTGTCACCTGAGACGTCCCACACACTGTGGGCGCCCCAGATTAGAATTAGAAAATTGAAAGGGAAGTTAGGCAAACACAGAAGCTTCAATAGCAGGCAAGAAGGTTTGAACTTGTAACATCTACCTGCACAATTGTTCTGAACAAGGCGGCTCCTGGGGAGTAGAACAATTTAGACAATTGGTCTAGATTCTGAATAAAAGAGCACACAGCAGTTCCTGACTATTCTACACAGCCTTGAAGAAACATACACCAACCTCTCTCCCTATTTAACTTGCACACTGTGTAAAATTATTCTGTGTAGGTTTCAAAACACCTGCAGGTATGTAGTCAGTGTTGTCTCTGTGTGTTTAAGGCTCCAGCAAGAGCCTTCCATTTAAAGACAGAACTGTGTGATATCACCAATGGAATGAGCATGAATGACTAAGAAAGAGAGAATCCCCCTTCCCTTTCCCTCAGCCAGCCTCGCAGTTTTTACACGGGAAGCATGGAGAATGCCTTCCCATCCTAACATCACCCGTCTATCCGTGGCACTAACTCAGGGGCATTAGAAATGCTTCACCTTCCTGGCTCAGAAGAGTCACTGTCCTTGACGCATCTCCGTGAGAAAGAACATGTGAAGCAGAACCCGCACAATATTTAAGTAACTACATTGGCTTTGAAGGAACTACCCAGACCTTTTTGATGTATGCTTATCCATACTCTGATAGTATTGGTAGTGGTTTTCGTGAGAAATGCCCCACAGAGACCCACATATTTGAAGTCCAGGTCCCCAGTTGGTGACACTATTTGGGAAGGTTTAGCAGGTGTGGCTTTGGCAGAGGTAGCATATCACTGGGAATGGACTTTGAGATCAAAGAAAAAAAAAAAGAACCTCACACCACTTTGAGTTTGCTCTCTACTTTGCAGCTCGAAAATGCAAGCCCTTAGCTTCCGGCTCTATCCATCAAGCTTACTCTTAGTGCCCTCCCTTCCCACTATGCTGGACTCTTAGCCTCTGGAAACAGTCCCCAAATGTCCACCTGTGAACTGCCTCGCCATGGTGTTTATCAGAGCAGCAGGACAGATACTAAGTCACTATTATTGCTGTTATCATCACCATTATTATTATTATACTATTTTTAAAATGAATTTCTTGACAGGCCTTGTGGTGAAAACTTAAAATTCCAGCTACTCAGGAGCTTGGGGCACAGGTTCAAGACTTGTCTGGGACACAAAGTGAGCAAGTTTATAGCCAGCCTGGGCAACTTAGCAAGATCTTGTCACAAAATCTAAAAAAAAAAAAAAGAATGGGGATCATGTTCAGTGGTTGAGTGCTTGCCTAGTATATATGAGCTCTGGGTTTTACCCTCAGTCCAAATGAAAGAACAAAAAAGATAAAAGAAGCAAAAAAGCAGATTGCCTTAGTAAGTTATAGTGTTCATTTTTTTGTTGTTGTTGTTGTTGTTGTTGTTGAAAAAGGCAGAAACAATGCCTGGCTGCTTTAGTCTGCTGTGACAGTGTAAGATTCAAGGAAATGAGCTTTAATTGAGTGTTTATTGTGCAGAGAAAGGATCATATTCAGGAAAACACAAACACTGGGATGCTGAGCTAAGCGTCTACCTCGTAACTGACACATTGGTTCCCGTTTAGGGTCATTTTCCACCTTTAGGGTCCTGTGATATCATCAGGAAAGAGATGTGAACCTTCTCAAACCCTCCCTGCTGAGACACACTAGGAGTGTCGATCTCATCCCCGGGCTGGTTAAAGTGATAAGCTGAGTCTCCTGGAAGGTGTCCAAGAGCAGAAAGTAGGTTAAAAGATTCTTCTTGGCAGACAACAAAGAATAAAGATGTACACAGGACACTGCATAATGACATCAGAGGAGACAGCAGCGAATTTGCTCCCAGGCGAAAAGAAGAGGTGATGTGAACTGCAGCTGGGGGATGGTGGTGTTTATCCAAATGACCCAAATGGAGTGAAGGATTTTGCGGATGACTGCAGGCTTGGGGACAAATGACACCAAGCAGGGAAAGCCTCTAAATGCAGGCACCTCAGAGACACAAGCTTAAGACCTCCAGGCAGTGAAGCAAATGTGCACACGCTGTAAAGGAGGGAGCTCCTGCCTCGTTGAAAACAGGCCTTCAAAGTCTTTCTCCCCATTTTTAGCCGTGCTTGGCTGATAATCTCTCTAGCACAGGGTGACTCCTGACTCACCTAGATCAAAGAGTACATTTCTGGGTAAACTGGCCAATGAATCGTAGTAGAAATACCAGAGGCTAAAGGTTCCCCTGCTCCTAGAGATCTACACATTTAGGATCCCGAAAAGCAGACCTGCTGAGTTTTGTTGAGATGTTTTCTGAGCAGCTAACCTGCTACAGTTCAGGATTTTTCTAGACTAGTTTCTACTTCCACACAAGGTTTCACAGCTTAATCCTGACTGTTCCTAAGAGAGCAAACTGACAGCAGCCTGTGGAACAAGTGAAGCTCCGAGGGGATTCAAATCACAAGGCTTCTGATGGGGTGTAACTTACATTTGGCAGTAGGGAGACCTATACCCACAATTCAGTGCAAATTTACCTCGAGGTTAATTATTCATCCTCCACTCTGTACAACTTCCTAAATGAAAGCCCAGCTCCCCTCTGAGGAAGCATTCTGTTAATACATTTAGAAAGACTAATGACATCACGAGGGTTTAAATATGGAGGAGACATTTTAAGGCATTGGGCTGTTAGACTCACCGGCTATCACAATCAGTTCTAATGGTTATAACCATGACATGGTCGAGTGGATGAGGGATAGAGTGAGCACATAGCTTTTGTTTCAATTCCACCCCTCACACTAGCTCTTTCCTTTACACTGCAATAGATCAGCTTCAATTTCTAATACTTTATTATTAAAATAATAAGTTGATTTCTGACTTACAAAAAGCATATGTGGGATAAGAAACATTTTTAAAAGTTGATTGAAATAAAACAGGTCCACATTGCAAAGATTACTGTGGGACAATAAATTGAACCCGAAGAACTCAAAAATCATTATAGTCTCTGTTTATGGAAGTGTGAGATAATCCTTCCTGTCAGGAGAAGGTCTCTGTGTTCTCCAGTGATGTGCATAGAGGTAATACACATCTGTTCTCTTGCAGCAAATCCTACTTACACTCTGCTCCAAAAACATGTAATCTGTGGCAGGGAGAGATCCATGAAAAAAAGTTTTGTTTTTAAAGAAAAGAAGAAAGAAGCATTACAAAACTGTCCTTGAAACCACAGCTTGTCAGATAACTGCTCCATCTCACAAATGTCCTGAGGAGTCATGAAGGTCAACACGGCTCTCCAATCAGTTCTGCTAACTGCATCCCAGGGTGCAAGACATCAAGATGTTGCAGTTATAATATTACAGTAGCTGAATTGTTTAACCACAGGCCTGTTGGACCAGAGAAAGTGTGTGTTTACTCTGCCACTTGCATCCACACCAATATTCCAGAAGCCATCTTCTCTTGTCCCATCTCTACTTGGCATGACAGCCGTGTGCTTATGTAAGCAACAGTATCACAGAAAGGGTATAGAAACATGGCCAGTTCTACTTTCCAAAGTCTCAAACCATGGAACAGTTGGTTTTATATTTTTAATACTTCATTTTTTTATTTTATGGTTTATAATCTTCTACTATATGCAAAATAGAAAGCCCAAGACTACATGCCTTTCTTTTGAATAATATTTAACTCTTTGAGAATTATATAAAATGCATTTTGAACACATCCACTCCCCTAACTCCTCCCAGATTCACTCACACCTCCTTATCCACTCAAATTTATGTTTTCTTTCCAAAACAAAAACCAAAAAAGCATAATAAATAAACAAAACAAAAAGTACTTTCTGTGTTGTTCAATTGTCTTGGGAGCAGGAATGCCCTGGTGTGTAGTCCACCTATTAGAGGTCATATTTTTAAAGAAAACTGGCCTTCCCTCTCTCAGTAGTTACTAAAAACCAACAGATTCTCAGCTAGTGGTGTAATTTCATGCCCACCTACTACCTCCATTCTGGATTTTTGTGTGGCATGAATTTTTCCTGGCCTGTATGTGCTGCTGTACTCTCTATGAGTTCATATGTAAAGCTGACCTTTCGCAACCAGAAAACACTCTTTCCTTGAGGATATTCAACACCTCTGTCTCCTCCACCCCATCTCCCAGGAAGATCCTTAAACCCTGGAGTGACAGGTACATCCTATTTCGTACTGATGTCTCCCAAGTTTCATATGTTCTACATGCTGATCAATTGAAGATCTTTGTGTTAACTGTCCTCTACTGCAGTGGTTTTCAACCTGTGGGTTGCAACCCCTTTGGGGTTTGCATATCAGATATCCTTTATATCAGCTATTTACATTACAATTCATAACAAAAGCAAAGTTACAGTTATGAAGTAGCAATGAAATATTTTTATGGTTGGAGGTCACAACAACATAAGGAACTGTATTAAAAGGCCCAGGATTAAGAAGGTTGAGAACTACTGATCCCCCAAAATAAGAAGCTTCTCTGAGGATGGTTGAGGAATATATGTGTACAGCAGTCAGTCATCATGAGTCAGTTTAAATAGTCTGTCCATTAATTGAATAGTACTATTGGGTTCTTCTCCTACGACCTATGAGCTATCTAGCTACAGGTTCCTGACCTTAACTGTAATCAGAGATTGTTCTTTGGTTTCCTGGCCACTCAAACTTGAATAATCACACTGAAACTATATTAATTGCAACACTGTTTGGCCAATGGCTCAGGCATATTCCTAACTAGCTCTTATATCTTAAATTAATCCATTTCTATTAATCTGTGTATCAGCACAAGGCTGTGGCTTACTAGTAAGATTCTGGCATGTTTCTTCTTCAGCAGCTACATGGTGCCTCTTTGACTCAGCCTTCTTTCCTCCTCTATCTCTGCTTGGATTTCTTGCCTTGCTATATTCTGCCCTGCCATAGGCCAAAACAACTTCTTTATTAACCAATGGTAATAAAGCATATTCACTGCATACAGAGGGGAATCCCACATCAGTCATGAGTGTCCCTTATGGGTTCCAGCTCATGGAGTGAACCTTTGATCCAAACAGAAAGTGGTTGATTACTCCGCCAACATTTGTGTCACCGATGCACCTGTAAGAATATCTTGTCTGCCGAGTCATTATTGTAGGTCACAGAGATCACAATTGGTGAGTCTGACTGTTACTTTTCTACCTTCTGTCATGATGAAAGATAAACAGTAGGGACGAAACCTCAAAGTGAGTATCATCATCATTTCTCCATGTTCTATGAGTCAAGTATATGACATCTTTAGAGTAGGGTTATACTATCAAATTCTAAATGGTAATCAAGAGAGGTGCAAATAGCCTGCAATTGGGGTGGGGGAGGGGGCACCATCTACTGTAATAATAGGGGTGACGGGGCTGCGTTCCCAGCACCCCAGCCGCCTGCCCGGCTAGCTCAGTCGGTAGAGCATGAGACTCTTAATCTCAGGGTCGTGGGTTCGAGCCCCATGTTGGGCGCCAAAATGTAACGGCGTAAATGAATGCAGACAGAGTGTAAAAATATATATATAGCTTTAATGTAGAAATAGACTTACAGAACCACCGTTCCCGTGGAGACCAGGAAAGCAGAAGAAGCGCTTGGAGCTTGCTCGCCAAATTTATAGGCAGACATTAGCCCGAGGCGAACACGCCCCCTAAGGGGCGGGACTTATCCCTACAATCTACAGCATTCCGTGGACCAACAATAACTCAAAGACATCACTCATTCTTGGTACTCAGGTTTTCATTTGCTAGCATGAGGTATCTCGTTGAGGTATTATCCCCCTGTTATAGGGCATCTCCATTTAACCTCTTTTTATTTAGGTATATTGTGTATATTTTAGAAAGATTTTGAAGTAGTGGGTTTCTATATAACTTTAGCCATTGGGGGAAAAGTAAATTAAAATTACTTTGAGATTGCATTTTATCCTAATCAGAATGGTCAGAATGAAACAAACAAACAAAAAACAAATAACAGCAGATGTTGATGTAGATGTGTGTGGAGGGGGAGTTAGGAGCCTTTATTCACTATTGTTAGGATTACAAACTGGTACAGCCGCTATGGAAATAATTGTGGAGGTTCCTCACAAAATTGTAGTTGGATGGATTACAAGATCAAGTTATATCATTTTTGGGAATATACTCAAAGGATTTTATATTTTACTGTAGAGATACCTATTCATCTATGTCCATTGTTGTTCCATTCACAATAGCCAGGAAGTGTAAACAGCCTTGTTGGAGGAGGTCGCTTGTTGGTTCCCAGGCCTGGCTAGCTTAGACCCAAAATAATTGCACAGAAACTGTATTAATTAAATCACTGCTTGGCCTATTAGCTCTAGATTCTTTTTTTTTTTTTTTTTTTTTTTTGGTTTTTCGAGACAGGGTTTCTCTGTGGTTTTTAGAGCCTGTCCTGGAACTAGCTCTGTAAACCAGGCTGGTCTCGAACTCACAGAGATCCGCCTGCCTCTGCCTCCCGAGTGCTGGGATTAAAGGCGTGCGCCACCACCGCCCGGCTAGCTCTAGATTCTTATTGGCTATCTCTTATAATAATTTAACCCATTTCTATTAATCTGTGTATTTCCATGTGGCTGTGGCTTACTGGGTAAAGTTCCCAGTGTCTATCTCCAGCAGCTCCATGGCTTCTTTCTAACTCCACCCTTCTTTTCTCCCAGCATTCAGTTTAGTTTTCCCTGCCTAGCTCTGTTCCCCTTTAGCTCTGCTATAGGCCCAAAGCAGTTTCTTTATTCATTAACCAATAAAAGCAACACATAGACAGGAGGACCTCCCACATCACAGTCTAGATGTCCATCAGTTGACAAATGGGTAATGAAATTGTGGGCTTTACATAATCAAATATTATTCAACTGTTACAAAATTGAA
Organism: Microtus oregoni; assembly: GCF_018167655.1. Classification (NCBI taxonomy): domain Eukaryota; kingdom Metazoa; phylum Chordata; class Mammalia; order Rodentia; family Cricetidae; genus Microtus; species Microtus oregoni. The sequence goes on from NW_024543059.1 coordinate 40,266,211, forward strand.
TGATACAGTTCAAAAGTAAGTGGATGGAACCACCAAGAATCATTCTGAACATGGTAATTCAGATTCAGACAAACAAACATACATTTTCTTTCCTGTGTGGAGATTGGTTTTGGAACTTTAGATATGTGTTTCATTAGAATACCCATAGTGGTTAGGTAGTTAAAAGGGGTCCATGGGTGAGGAGGGACTCTTTCAAAAGAGGGAAGGTAGAGTATTGTGATATTTAGACAGAGAAGGGAAAAATGGAACAGGAAGGATGGGGGATGGGAGGTCAGAGTAGAGGAGGAAGTATAGGGAAACAACAAACACTAAAAGCCTTTGGAAAAGAGCAGTTGAGTTTTTCTTTGACTAATCTTTTTATCTAGGATGAGAGAAGGAAGGGCAGGCAGCTCAGAATGGAAGAGAATGGCTGTGAATGTCATTCCCAGAGGAGCACATACTGCTAAAGGCCGACACTAATCCCCAGTGTTCCCAGTGCCTGCCATAAGAAGCCACATTCATGATATCAAGGAGTAGATACTGCTGCACGCAAGGAAGATGTGTGCAGAGTATGTTAAACGCATCCTAGCTGAAGCCAAATTACTCAAAGTCGTAGAATTGTATATATCTGTCAGAAACGGGATGCACAAGTTTGAACTAATGTCGGATTTCATGTGTAACCAAATCAGGCTCAGGCCTTTGAAAATATGTTCAGGATCTAAATGAAGGAAATGCTTCCTAGGAGCATTTGAATATCCCAAGGAAAAAAATGCTCTCCCAGTGTGGCAGAAAGCACCTAAGGCAAGATGAAGAGACTCCACCTGAATGACTTCTTCAGTGTCCACCGAGAATGCATTCTTGGACGAGAATCTTTGGAACCCTTCGGTGTTGTCCAGTCACCTTGGAATCACCCACCCATTCTGCTTTGCTGGCTTAATGTGAGATTCCTGTGAAAAAATAATTATCAAAGAAATTAAAAAGCAGAATTCTGAGACATGCAAATGGGAGTTAAGTAATTTAAGCAATTGGAGGAATTACTTCTAGACAGACTAGATCAGAGGGACCACTGCTCTGTGGGCATGGGGTGGGAGGGAGTTAGGCAATGCGCAGTACTCTTAAATTCTTTCAAGTATTGTCAAATGCTATTAGAATCTCTGCATCTATGTGGAGCCTTGATTGTGAGCATGCTCTTCACGCTTCTGTGGTTGATGAAAGTCAGAAGTGGGCCATTTGCTAGGAGTTCACCTTATTACTGGGCATCCCCCAAAAGGAGCTGTCAGCTGGGGAGAGCCTCTGCTGGTAACCACCTGCACTGACCTCAGGAAGTCCCACTGTTTGGTTCACTTTATAGTCACACTGAGGACGTGTTGGCAGCTGCAGAGCACCAGATAGTCACAGCTGGAACTCGTTCCAAACATGACAGCTGGCTCTGCAGAATCATAAACAAGAAGACTCCATGAACTCTAGGTGACCCTGTTTAACATGTGCCTATTCTGCCACCTCCAGATGAGGGACATTTTCCCTGGTGGCTCAGCAGAGGACCTGTGATTGGTGCAAACACAACCTCCATTTGCAAGAGGGCTTGTACCATAATTGTGATTGGTGAGAACCCCTTTGCCAGAGCCTGTATGCATCACCTCTGCTTCAGAAGCAGGTTGTTCGGCTGACTTTTCTTGCAGGCTAGAGAATTCTGTCCTGTGCTGCCCCATGATGTCACAACGGGAGGCTCATTGAAAGCTTTTCTCCAGGGGTCTTAGCCTCTCTTATTTGGAGCTTTATCGTTGGAAGATGGCTGGGCTGATAAAAGGAAGAAGGAATCTCAGAATTGGCAACAGTACTAGGGGAGCAGAGAAGTGGGCTGGAGTGATGGCTCTGAAGTTACAAGTACTTACTCGAGAATTACAAGGACTGGAGTTTGGGTCCTAGCCCATGGGTAACAAACCGAGTGTCCCCAAACATCTGTACTCTGTCTCAGGGGAGCAGAAATAACAGGACTCATGGGACAAGCTGGCTTCCAGCCTACTACAAATGAGTCCCAGGTTGAGGCACTCAGTAGAAAGGGTAAAGAGTGTTAAGTGTTAAAACACTGCATGCTCTCTTCTGGCTTCTGCATGCTCTCATGTGCATACATGTACACACACACACACACGGTTAAATTTAAAGAAAAAATGTTAGAGTCAGAAGAACAGGAGTTTTGCCGTAAGATTGTGTCTTCTAGAAATGTCAAAGAAGTCTTAACAACTTGGCTGCCTAAATAAGATCTTAATAGCAACACCAGTAGACATACTAACATGGCCTCTAGCATGAGTAATAAGAACCCAGAGACAGATATGATCAGAAAGCAAAGTAGCCAAGCCACTAGAGAGCTCTTAGCTTCAGACTGAAAAGACAGTGAGTTCCTGTCTCTTCCCACCTTGCATTCATTTCTAGTGCTGGGATTAAAGGTGCGCACCACCACTGCCTGGCTTGTATGGCTGACTGGTGAGGCTAACTTTGCCCTCTGTCTTCGGGCAAGCTTTATTTATTAAAACACAAGTAAAATATCACTATAACAGGCAATTTAGGAATGCTGAGCGTGGGATAAAGTTTTGCCCAGGGAATAGACCAGCAGTTGGTTACCAAATACCAAATGGTCAGCCCTAAAATTATATACACACAACCAACAACATATGGGCTGAGCAGATTGAATTTATATATTTAGGAATGTGAGTATATATATATATATATATGCACATATATGTATGTGCATATATGTGTAGACATACACACACACAGGTAAACACACAGTTAAAGAAAAAGAGGCAGGAGGCCATGAATTTTAGAGAGAGTGGATGGGTACATGGGAGGGATTAGAAGGCGGAATAAAAAATCTATGTAATTATAGTTTAATTTTTAAAAATTAAAACATTACAGAGGAAACAAATGTAAGCCCCAGTCTCTGGCCTCCATCTTTGGACCCCCATCCAAATCTTGAGGAGGGTCAAGACGAGTCCTCCAAAATCTTGACCATGCCCTCAGTCTATTTAAATGGCTTTCCTGGAAAGCCTGGCTTCCTGGTAGTCTCTTTTCCTTTCCCCTGGTGATCACATTAGTGGCCTCCCGGTTCCCCCTTGGGACCACTGAGAGTACAGGAATCCCATTAAACCTGGATATTTTTTGATTTGGCTTGATTGGGATTTTTGCGTCAGCAGAGAGCTCGCGTTAGGAAAAATTCCTAACAAAAATAAGCTACAGTGTTCTAAAGGATGGGTGGTGAGTAGAAAGGAGCAAACATAACACACACCATGAGGAGCTGAAGACAGCTGGAAGAGGTCCACGGAGCTGTCGTGGATTCCAGCATCCCAGGCTGGCAAAGCTTGCTACTGTCAAAGACACCATGGGTCTGTAAATCATAATCTTAACCACTGTAGGAAGAGAAGGTCCCAACAGTAGAGCATCTCTCATGTGCTGCCTGCTGCGCTCACTCACTGCTGAAGGCACTGGATCACCGTGATTAAAGTTCAGAGCAGCCCAGGGCACCATTCTGGATACCCGTTGACACAAACTCTGGCTTCTGACACGTGGAGTAATCCCACCCCTCCACTCTTAGGACCCAGCGCTGTCGTACCCTAGGTCTGTCAGCCCATCTTCCATAAGCCTGGGGACCACAGTGGCCAGGTCTGACAGCAGCCCCTGAGCTTTCCATTGACACACAAGCCAAGTCCCCAGCTGTAGTGCATCCCATCGTGTTACACTTTGCCGCTACATTTGATTCAAAAGCTGGCTGTTCACACTGTAGTGCTGAGCATAGAGCCTCTTCTAGACGGCTTCTTAATCACTCTTTATCAAATTGAAGCCACCTAAATCTTTTCTTTGAACATAGCATGTGATAACACTGAGCAGAACGTCTCGTGGTTTCCTTGATAGTGTCTCTTTATCGCTTTATTGGTGAAGATATTCAGGCTCCAAGAGCTCGAACATCATTTGAAGGATCACACAGCTAGTTAGCTGCAGTGTGGGAGTTCAAACCTAAGTGAGGTTCCCCAAAAATCAAAGGTAAACACAGTTGAAAAAGCCAGGGGGAAAAAAAAAAACCAACATGAGAACTGGAAAGACCATTGCTATGAGACTCAGGGAGGAAACCATTTGATGTTTGCAGCCTGGGAGGTCACTGGAGATTGTTCCAGAGATAATTCTCTGAATTTACGTTGACATGAAAATCCTGTTTTAAAGTAGCTGCAGCCATCTGTTCGTTCTCTAATGATATAATTTAATTTTAATCTAATTCTGTTGAAGAGAAGCTTTGGTTTTCTCCCTCTGACCCACCATCATTGCTATAGATGGTAAAAAGCTGAGATGGGTGGGTTACAGTGGAATTTTGACCATCCTCAAGAAAGTTAGCAAAATAATAAAGTTGACTCATACTGATAGTGGGTTTGACTACTTTTTGCCCTCTGATTTGATTCCTCTGATTCCTTCATGCCTGCTTTTTAAAATTATGTTAAGATTCAAAGTCCAGATCTCAAATAAGCCCTTCATTAAAAGGCGACTTTCCTTTTCTTCACAGAGCCGTTCTCACCTGCTTCCTTTAAACCCTGGTTGTACAACCTGCTTTTCAGGGAAAACATCCACAGCCTGGAATCAGCAGCTGAGTCTTTCATTTACTTTCTCCTTTCTTCTCAGGACTGGGGGCTGATTTCAAAGCTGGGTTCAGCCATTGATTAGCTGTAGATGCCTTTAAGCCCTCATTTCCTCTGGAGCAAAGGGCATCTGATAACCATCTCCTCCCATGAGCTGCTGCCCCGCAGACTACAGAAACCCTGTGAATGTGATTAGCAAATGCGTCCTCTTGGCAATTGCTTCCCTCAAGACCCAGCTCCCCTCATTTGCATGTCTGTTGACTTTCTCCTCTTTGGCAGAGAGAGTAAATCCTCAGAACTAGTTCCTCTTTGCTTTTGCTCTTTCTCTTCTGTGTTTTTCTTCTTCCTGGTGCAACAAAGTTTTCAAATGAGGTATCTAGTGTGGTCATCAATTATATGTAAATCTTATACAGTTACTGTCACGCGATCTCCTGGTACCTGCTAAAGATGCTCAGGATGGTGACTTCAGCAATGGCAGGACAGTGTGAGCTCCGTTGCTCTGACTGCCTGATCCTTTCAGTCCCTCACTTACTCTGGGGAGTAGCCTGCAGCAGAGGACCAGTCTCTGTGGGAGAGATTGTGTTCCCACGATGCACCAGGCATGTGAGCCCTGCCTTGGTACACATAGGTCCTCTCCTAATCCTGGGAGACAATCATAGATGCCCTGAACTCTGAATCATTGAGCCACATCATTGAGCAATCAGGCTCCCAAAACAGCCCCCATAGCGGACCCCACTAACACTCTGGCTCTCCCACACCAGATCCCCTTAAACTTTTCCTCTTCACATTTATTTGGCAGTTTTATGCTGTGGCCAAATTACCAGGTGATAAAGACAAAGAAATACAAAATTTCAAGACTTCTGCCAACTCCCCATTGAAGCCATAAACATGAGAGGCAGTTCACTGCCTCCCAGATTCAGTCCCCAGCACAGATTTACTTCCCACAAGACAGCACCAGACCCCACACTTTGGAGTATTCAAGCACACTGTGCCTGAAGACTCACAGTACCGATGTGAGCAGAAAGCATTAGGCTGTGTATACTGAGTGGCCTTGTCTTATTTTCAAGCTGAGAACAGTTCAGAGGTATCCAAGCATCAGAAGAAGTCAGTGTACGACCCTAATGTCAAAGACACCCTGTATTGGCAGTCATAAAGGAAACCGGAGGAATTCTCGGAAATCAGACCAGTTTCTATTCTACTACATCCTTGATCTATCTATTCCTTGGGAAGCTACTTAATTTTTCAACTGCAGTAGTCACGTAAAAATAAAACTAAAAATCTGAAAAAAAAGTGCCTAATAGAATATTTGCGAGACTACAGAAAGATAACATATAAATCTCAGCATACTACCTGGCATTTAGCAGACCCTCAACTAAAATTACCAATTAAAAAGTCTTATATCCACTAAAATGAAGAAATATTAAGGTAAAAGAAAAGATGATTTCTGGGCCCTCAAGGATCTTGTCTCATTCTGCTTAAACAGCTGGATCCAGAGACTGAACATGTAGTTCAGTGACCAAATGTATGCTTAGCCTGTAAGAGGCTTGGGTTTAATTCCAAGACACACACACACACATATACAACCTCATTAGGTGGTAATATTTCATTTCACCCTGCCCTGACTTTTCCTCTTCAGCTACGAAGACCTATGATTAGGACAGTATTTTATGTCCCATAAGAACACTGCTTTGGGCATTGAGAAAGGACTATTTTGAACAAGATCACCGTGGCCATGTCTATTACTCCTGATAGAAAACGGACTCTAGATGACACGCTCTAGTCCATCCTTATCCTGCACTGCCTAATTGTTAGTGTGCCATCACCTCTCACGGGATGGCTCTCAGGGCAGCATAGACGGAGGGCGGAGTTTTCTGAACCGTGGTTTGTGTTTCATTTACATAGTTCATCTCATTCAACTTCTATAATGATTCTTGAGAGATGCAGGGAAATAACCCATAAAACCACCAAAGCCCATCCAGTAGATGACTGAGCCTGGATCCCAAGTCAGACTTTGCGGCTTGTAGAGCTTACTTACCAATTAAAAGCCTGTCAACTGAGGCATATGTGCAGCTGGGCAGGGCTAGGCTGCAGCTGTGGTCTGCAAGTGTGTTTCTAGTTTTTATTTTTATTCCTTTTTTTTTTTTATTTTTGAGACAGGGTTTCTCCGTAGCTTTTTTGGTTCCTGTCCTGGAACTAGCTCTTCTAGACCAGGCTGGTGTTTCTAGTTTTTGCAGGTCTCTTTCTCCAGCCCCACACAACTGATTTCCCTTGAAATACAGAGAGATCGAAACCGTTTATATATACCAATAAAACTGTCTCATTTGACCAGAGGTTATAGAGAAAACCCATCCTCTCCTTAGCAGAGCTTTCGTCCAGCATTCAATGTGCAGCCACCTGGGTGCTTCCTGGAAACGGTTTCTATGGGAGAGGACCCTGCACATGACGCTGCTCCAATAGTTCTATATTTTTGTTGCTTAGCTACAAATAGATATTGATGTTTAATACACAGGCAGCAGCTAAGAGACAGGAAAGACAGCACAGTGGACAAGGGCACATAGGGCCTTTGCTGGTGATAAACACCAGCTACCACTGAGGGCATGTTTGGGGGACTCTCCCTTCCTCTAAATCTCCAGACATGAATCTAAGACCTGTGTACATGTCTTAAGCACAGGCCACTGTTGAGTTAACACTCATGTAAGCCCCTGTCTCTAGCATCCATATTTGGAGGCCCTGTTCCTGTGCCCGCCAAGTCTTGACCCTCCTCCTCCTCCTCAGAGGGTCAAGACAAGCCCGCCAAAATCTTGACCACGCCCTCAGCCTATTTTAACTGCTTCGCTGGAAAGTTTCCTGGTGGTCTCTTTTTCTTTCCCCTGGTGGTCACCTGAGAGCGCAGGAATCCCATTAAACCTGGATATTTTTTAATTTGGCTTGATTGAGATTTTTGCATCGGCAGAGAGCTCGCCTTAGGAAAAATTTCTAACAACTCAGACAGAAACACAGAAGGGTATAGCCCAGAAAGCAGTCAACGAGGAGCTGGGTAAAGAAGTTTCCTGTGTGGTGGAGGCATTTGCTTTACGTCAGTTGAAATCGAGAGGGCCTTTTCTGAGAAAGTATCTGTTAGTTCACAAAGTCTCCTTAGCCAAATGGAGCATCTCCCCTCTGTCACCTTCCTTGCCAAACTCCACATCAGCATCCGAAATCCTCAGATGAGTCTAGCTAATTGAGTCTCTTCACACTGGGGGTGACGTTCTCGGATGGCTCCCTCCCAGCATTCTCGGCACGTCTAATCCTGTTAGCAGCCTCCCATAGGTCATAGAACATTAATGCGGTTTTATCTGATTTTTTTTTTTAGCCAATGCCCTACAAAATGCATCAGGTTATTAGTGACTTTTATGTCATGTGGCTTTAGCAGAATTGAATGTTAATAAGACGTGATTGGGTAGAAAATTATAGCAATAGGGTGCTTGTGGTCTGTAATTGCAGCACGGGTTTTAGTTTGGAGAGGGGGTCCACAATTTAGTTTACTTAACGCTAATTTCTGAGGCACGCAAGGGCACTGCAATTCATAACAGATGATTAGGGGTTTTCACTGATGGGCAGTGGAGCAACCTTGCATGCTACAACTTGATGCAGGCGAGCAGAGCCAGAAACCTGCCATAGCATTTCCTCCAAAGCCCCATTTCCTACCCCTCCCCCAACAAAAGGGAAAGAATACAGAACCGTGCAAGGGATGGTAGTCTTCTCTAAAATAAACTTATTAAATGAGACAGAATCTTTATTAAACAGTCAAGAGTCAAATAATTAGACAGCTTTTCTTGCCATTGAATTCCTAGCAGAAATCAATGCGCATTATACAGCAGCAGCCGCTGATACTGCAAAACACCCAAGGACAGTGAAAGACTGTGATTTATTGAAATATTTCATCAGCGTAATGGGTGAGAGATGGAGTGCAGTTTTTCTGAAGAGTACAGCTTAACTCTTGCTCCTTTTTGTATGTCTCAGAAAAAAGTCACTTGCGTATTCTCCCCAAATGCAGTGTCTCCCGTACAGAACCCTAACTATCCACCGCAAAGGACAGTCTCTACTTCTCAGTGCCCTGGAGAAGGATAAGCTGCCTCATGAAGACTCGCACTTTGTCAGTCCGCTGTGGATGGCGCTACCCAGAGGATGAGGCCCATCTTCAGATAAACACTGTGACTCAGGCAGGGTTGCTATATTCTGTGCTGACTTGCAGTGTCACAGGACACCAAAGAGACTTTAGCACTCAAACACTCCTGCATAGCTCAAACTATGTGCTTGACCCTTTCTGTGAAAACTTTATTTAATACCAACAACTTTTGGGGATTCGAACAAATAATTTTCATTACCATCCAAAATTTTGGGGAAGATTTAATTGTAAAAGGAGAGGAAATTAAAATTTAAAGTCCAATGTTAAGCAACTAACTTAAGTAACGTTAAGCCTGTGGGGCTGGCAAGGTGGCTCAGTGGGAAAAGATCTTGCTCTGTTAGCATTAGGACCAGTGTTCAGATCTACCAGGTCTGCACAAAAGACAGGCAGATGCAGTTGAGTGATGGAGGAGGGTCTTCTGCCTATGTGTTAATTTCATTGGTTAATAAAGAAACTGCCTTGGCCTTTGATAGGACAGCAGCTTAGATAGACAGAGTAGACAGAACAGAGTGCTGGGAAGAAGGGAAGTGAGACAGATGCGATGAAGCTCCAGCCCAAGATGGACGCAGGTTAGAATCTTCCTGGTAAGCCACCACTTTGTGGTGTTACACAGATTATTAAAAATGGGTTAAGCAAGATGTGAGAATTAGCCAATAAGAGGCTGAAACTAATGGGCCAGGCAGTGTTTAAATGAATACAGTTTGTGTGTTGTTATTTTGTCTATAATGCTAGCCTTGCAGGAGCCCGGCGGGATGAAAAGTAGGCCTGCCAGAAGCTCCTTCTACAGTTGAGTGTGTTTGGGAGAAAAAAAAAAGGATCCCCTGGGAAAGCTTACCAGCTAGATTGTGTAGCTCAATTGGCAAAATCCTAGATCAGCCAGAGACCCTCCCTCATTAAATAAAATGGAGAGTGATTAAGAAAAACACACAACACCAACTTTAAGCCGATACACAACCACAGGCATACACATACAAACACACACAGGTATACTTGGGCACACAAGTGTTTTTACACATGTGAGCACTCATTTATAGATTCACTCAAACCACACACTTATACATCTGAAACAAAAATGATTTCAGCTTATTGTCATCATGAATGGCCTATGTCAGTTACTTGCAATGTTCCTAATGATTTGAAGGGCCTCTTGTGCGTAGCTCAAGTGCCAGCTGCCTTCCAAATCTACCCTTGACCTAAGGAGAGGAAGTATTTCTAAATAAGAAGAGTCACTCTGAAAGTATAGACAATTGAATGGATGCTGCAGGCACAGGACAATGAAAATGATGATTATGTTCAAGTGAGAACTGTATAATTGAAGGGGAGAAATCATGTTAGAAAACAAAGTTAAATATGTCTAGGAACACAAAATTAATTCTTACGTGCCTATTGACCAACATAGGAAAGAGTCATGTGATGGCTGATTTTGTTTGTCAATTTGACACTCTTGAGAGAAAAGAACCTTAATTGAAGAAATACTTCCATCTGATTTTCTGGTGGGCATGTCTGTGGAGCGTTTTCTTAATTTCCAATTGAGACAAGAGGACCTAGCCCATTCTTGTGGTACCATTCCGAAGATTACTAGAAACTATACCATTCTTATGCAACCCAGGTGATCCTGAGCTATAAAAAAAAGGTGCTTCGCAAGCAACTAAACAGCTTTCTTCCATGATCTCTACTTGAGTTCCTGCCTTTGCTTCTCTTGATGGTGGACCTGTGAGATGAAACAAACCCTTTCCTCATCCATGTTGTTTTGGGATCTGGTGTTCATTGATCACAGAAACAGTAAGCAAATGCAAACAAACTAATATTTAAGATTCATTAAATATTTCTGAAAAGTTATGCTATATCTTTAGCTAAGGTAATTTTTTCCCCAATTATCTCCCAAGTTACACAAGAATATTCCTCAAACACAGAGCACTCGACACATACTTGGTCTGGTTGAGTTCTTCCTACTTTCTGCTTTTTGGCTCAGTCTTACAGCTCACCACGTCGGCAGTTACTTTAGACACATACTTAAGTCTAAGATTAAGAAGAGAAGACATAAAAGAGAAAGGGTAAGAGAAAGAAATAGATTGGCAGAAGGTTGGCAAGATTATTCATATAGTTTTACACATGAAAAACACAAATGTCTGTAACATCCCAGGTACCAAAAATATCTTCAATGTGTGAAGCAGTAGAAAATAGAAACAAAGAGTCTCAGTAATATGGAAATGTGCACTCCCTCTCTATAAGCAATGGATTATTTTTGATCAAGATGATTGAATATTAAGCATAATCTTTTCGGTGGCTGACTCGAGGCTGCCTTGACGGACACCCTTTACCCTTCAAATCCTTCTGTGTAGATACTCTGAATTTGCATGGTAAATTATCATATTCCTCAAGTTCTTCCCGAGAAACAGATTAACCTGTGGATGCATTGAAGGTCTTGTGGGAGAGGTTTTCAAAATGTAAATGTCTCCATTCTCTCTAAGACACAGGACCTTTCATGACCTGAATTGTCACTGTCAGGAAATAAGATCAATAATCTCAGTGTCCATACCAGCAAGATCGTGTACTGAGCCAAGGACTCAATACCAAATCTTCTGTGAATCCGAAGACAGAAGTGAGATACGCGCCATTCTGCGGTTAGCTGTTACTATACTATATACTTCTGTTAACTTTGAGATAATACCACAAGTGCTAAAAACCAAAACATGCTTTTAAAGTGTCTCTCTTGACTAGAAATGCAGACAGCATTTTTTGTTGCAAACTTCTCCACTCTGTCTTCCTTCTCCTCTAAACAATATTACCATTAAAACCAAGAAACACCCAGAAAGGTGGCATAGTTTTTTCTCTTTTGAAAGAACCATAATTCTTATGCTATTGCTTATAAACTTATTTATCACACGTGTCTTTAGGTTCATACTCTTTGGCCTCTATACCCAAATTCCTCTCTCATCTTGCTCTCAATAGCTAGTATTTCAGTCTATTAGTCCGTTTTTCTAAGCATTTTATTTGTTTAGACTTTGCACTGTAGTAAAATAATCTCCCTTCGTGCATGCACACGCACGTGTGTGTGTGTGTGTGTGTGTGTGTGTGTGTGTGCGTGTGTGTATTATTCCATTCAGGATCAAGTCTTGGAAGTTTCCCACTTTGTTGCAAATAGAGTACTTTCTTCCTCATCTATTTCCTTATTGATGACATTTATAATGACCCACAATTTAGTTATTATAAAATACAAATCTCTTTAATGTTTTTTACTAACCCAAGTAATAATACTGCTGGATAATACAGTGGTTCTAGCTCAGAGATTTCAGGTTCGCTATAAGATTTCTCTAATGTCTACACCAATTTACACTTTACCAGATGTGTAAACGGATTCCCTTTTCTGTTTTCTTCTGTCAACCACAGCCGCGCCAAGGCAGCTTTTCTCAAGGCACACACATAGCTCTGATCTGATCTGCCCAGTTATATGTAATCCTGAAAAACTAGATCATAAGCAAAGGAGCTGAAAACGTTTTTTTCGGTGGCTGGTGTACGGTTCAGATGTCTACTTAATGCTCATATTTAACACTTTGCTAGAAGCATGTCAGTAAGTGAGAGCCAGCAAGTCAGAAAGGAAACATCAACTCATCCGTGTTTGCAGAGGAAAGGTTTTGTGGGTGTAACAAAGCAGTGAGCTCTGAGCTGCAGGGTAACACACAGAACATAGTCTGCAGTCCCCACATAAAGATCTCCCTCAAAGCACATCAAGGGAATAAAGGGCAAAGTACTTAGGAGAAAACCCAGCCAAGGAAGGGGGAAATGTGCAGATGAGGCTACAACAATCTCTAGGAAAGCAATGGAAGAAAAACTGCAACGGGGAGATATTCTGGCTCATGTAGATACTGATACTGTTGACACTTCTTGCAACACACTTAAGAAAATCCTAATGAAAACACAACAGCATCGTCACAGAAATAGAAGGATAGACCTAAAATACATACAGATTCATAACAATCCTAAGAAAGAAAAACCGTTGCTCCTGATATAAGTGATTATAAGGTTACAACAATCAAGGCAGTATAGTGCTAGCAGAAAAACTGAGTGCAGGCCAGTGGAACAGAATCCAAGGTCTATAAATAGAGCCGAACATAAGTGATTTCCAACAAGAAGAACATGAAACTAGGTAAAGACAAACTTTTCAATAAGTTTTCATTTTATTCACTCTATTTTTAACCAAAAATCATTTCCCTAATAAAAATAAATAAAACCTCTGTTTCTACAGCTGTGTTTTCCCTTTCCCTCTAAAACCTACTAACAGAAGCCTGCAGTGTTTCCAGCTACCTGAACACCCTGTAGATTGCTGTAATCTTTCATTCTTAGCAGAGCATATGGCTGCATAGTTTTCTTCTGCTGGTTTCTTTCATTCACTAATTCTCCTCCTTTTTTACTTAGAAACAATAACAATGTTACTACAGAATTCTCAAGGGGCTGGACACCCCTATTTCCTCTGCCTTCTAACCAGTCTTCTTTTATTTTATGGGAAAAAAAATTGCACAATATCTTGTTATTTTAAAAAATCCTGGCGTGCCCCCGGCGGGCTCGCAGAGCAGCTGCTAGCACGGCAAAGACGGTTGTGGGTCCCTGCAAGATCCCTGGGCGGTTTACAAGTGGTGGTGGCCCATCCTGGGCGGGCTGCCCCGCCATGCGGCCAGCGGGCAGAGACAGCCTGCGGCAGGTCTGGGAGAGCCAAGCGGGCGGGTGTGAACAGGCAGCAGCGGGTAAAAGGCACATAGACACAAAAAATAGGCATAAAGCTGAACATTTATTACTTAAAGGAAAGAGAGAGAGAGAAAGAGAGAGAGAGAGAGAGAGAGAGAGAGAGAGAGGAGAGAGGGAGGGAGGGAGGGAGGGAGGGAGAGAGGGAGGGAGGAAGGAAGGGAGGAAGGAAAAAAGGAAGAAAGGAAGAAAGGAAGAAAGAAGGAGAAGAGAAAGGAGAGAGAGAGGGACAGAGAGAGACATGCGCTTACGCCAAGAGGGGACAGCGAGAGAGATTCAAGATGGCTTGTCCCTTAAAGGGACTATGATCCTGTTTTTCCCCTCCCAACTCTTCCCAGACCCTCTCTCCTCCTGATACACCGACATTATATTCTTCTTACCTGCTTTGTAAAAAACAAGAAATACACAAAAATCAAAACAGATAAGCAAAAGTGTAACACATATACAGTGCTAAAACAAGGCAAAAAGGAAACTGAAAGTACAAAAAAATGCCATTGAGTTCATTTTGTGTTGGCCAACTACCACCGGGCAGGAGGCCTGCACCGAGCTATAGTCGATATACCCAGTGACACTTCACTGTAGAAAAATCCTTTGCCAGCAGATACGAACTGCACATAGCTTCTTGGTAAGTGCAGTCCACTTTCCCTTTGCCGTGCTGGGACCGCATGTGGCATTAAATTGTGTAGATCTTTTACATGCGGCCACAGTCTCTATAAATTCATAAGTGCACCATTCCTGTTGTGTCTGGAAAACATCATTTCTTTGGAGTCGCCCATTCCCTCTGGCTCTTACAATCTTTCCTCGTTCTCTTCAGCACAGAGCCTCCAGGGAAGCACTTTGATGATGACATCTCATTTAGGACTGAGCGCTCCAAAGTCTCCCACTTTCTGCACATTGTGTGCTTGTGGATTTCTGTGTTAATTCCCTTCTCCCACAAGAAGCGTCTCTGCTGTGGGTGACCAAGGCATTGATCCTTTATCAGATGTATAGCTGCTAAAGATCTCTACTCATTCTTTAGGCTGCCACAAAGCCTGAATGACGGTACCATTTTCCACACAGATTTTAGCTTCATGAGGACCAGCTGTGAGGGAAATCTTCGTGGGAATCCTTGAAGTAGGCATCACCCCTGCTTAGATGACTCTTCCTTCATAGTGTTTCATAGCAATGGGTTCTTTCCATTAAAATGTGTCCCATTGAGCTAGTATTATTTCCAATGCTGATGTTTTCAAGGATGAGCAGTAACAGATAATAAAAGACTATCACATCTTCTAAGAACTGGTGCCATTCAATGGACCTTAACCCTAGTTCTAATGCCCATAAGTAATATAAGCAAAGGATGGAACTTTTTGCTCCCCTTCATGCCAAATGAAGTTGGGAAAGAATCTACATATAGTATCCAGTGAGCCATTTTAAGACACCTACCTCAAATGTCAGCGAAGGCTGGCTGCTTGTGGAGTTAATGGCTCAACCCAGCTCCAATGATAAGGATTCTCCAAGGACTGGACTAATGTGTTCCTTGATGGCCAGTTAGTTCTGACTCACTGACTAGAGAGAAGTGGGTGGGATGTGATAAACAGGACTCTCCACTCCCTTCCCATTGCTGTTGACTGTCATGAATGATGAGGTGACTCGAGTGACACAGTTCTGCCTGTTCTCACTCATCTGCTTGCCCGGTCGCAACCTGAGCTCCATGCCGCACACAGATGTCCCCTTCTTGGACTAACTCCTTCCCTTTCAGTCCATTGCAGATATGAACTTTTATGGTCCAATGCAGTGGTTCCATCCTTCCTAAAGCTGTGACCCTTTAATACAGTTCCTCTCGTTGTGGTGACCTTCAACCATAAAATTTCTTTGTTGCTATTTCATTACTGAAACTTTGCTACCATTATGGATTGTGATGGAAATATCTGATATGTGAGCCCAGTGGGTTGTGACCCACTGGCTGAGAAGCACTGATCTAATCATGTAACAGAGCAAAAGTTATCGTGGAGACATGACTTCTATGGGAAACAGAAGGACCCTTCTTAAATGAAAAAAAAAAAAAACCTATATTTTGGGTGGGGACATTCCAAATCACATTTGGTTTCCTGACTCTTCCGTGCTTAGGAAAGTGGGCAGTTGCGGTTTTGTAAATTTGCTCAACTCAGCTCACTTGACTCAGAACTAGAGTTATTGGGTGCCAAGGACACACTCCCTACACACAGGAGTTTACAGGGTGGAATTAGGGGAAGCTCTCCCACTGCCTTAAACTGACAGCAACAGAAATGAAGCTCATCGTCCTTCACTCCCTGGCACAGAGAGTCTGTGATATTAATAGGGTCCATTCGTTATTGTTAAGCACCTAAAAAAAAGTTCCCTCCTTCAGGATCATTTGTGAAGGTTCTGCTGGTCCAAACGATACTAATTTATTTCGTTCAGTGGAAGATGTCTTTGTTCTGTAATACATTTTAAAGGCACCCTGGCATGTAGCAGACAGTAATGACTATAGATGAGCAGACAGGGAAAAAGAAGCAGGGAGCAGCCCTTTGTAAAGATAGACACAGGGAGCCACAAATGTGCATTTCTGAGAACGTGGTCTGGCGTGCAATTACAACTGATGTTTACAGGACTCCGTTCCCCAGAGGTGAGAAATGCTGAGGTATGCCTTCAGAAAGAACTGACAAGGACTAAAGGCTCCTAAGATCCACAGCCATCCTCAAAGACAAAGTTTTCAGTCACAGTTATGAGCCTAACACCTTGGCAAGAGTTAGTCAGCTCCATTCTATGAAGGGAGAAGTGTCTTCCTCCAGTGCACATGGGAAGGTGAGCTCTTCCAGGAACATGGTGATGGTGGACATTGAATGAATGAGCATGAAACCATAGACAATCAGGATCCCTTAGGTTCACAAGGAAGAGTGGGTGTGGGTTCAGTTTGACCCATAAGTTCTAGAAGCCACCAAGTCCCTACATCTCTGTATTCATAAGTCCCTGGGGTGACTGTAAGCACCTTGTCAATTTTAATGAAAAAATTAGGGCCATAAAGCGAGTAACAGTTTAGCCAAATTGGTATTTCAGAGAGCTAATTAAATATTATTCTCTACTGCTGCTCAAGGTCTCACGGCATTGATCTCATAAAAAACAGTGGTGTTTCCTTTTGGGCTCTTCATGGTACTATTTTTACAAAGTTGAAAGAGTGAGGTATAATTCCAGAAGAAAGGTGTTTTCATTGATGGTTTGATTTTCTAACTCTCTGTAAACAATAATTATTTTAACAGCAAACAAAACTTTAAATGGCTTAGTTTGAAAGAAAACATTGAATAGCATTGTGGATTCTTCCTTGTATGTCACCCATAGGTGACAAGTGTCTGATCCCTCAGATTGGTATTCTCAAATTGTAAGGATAATCACTTGTTATAGAAAGGTTTTCTTTAACAGATGAAACACATTTACAGATTCATTGATCCTGGGATAAGGTCAGGAGTAACTGTTATGTGGGTGAAAGAATACGAAGGGCACTGGGCAAGATAAGATTTTAAACCACACAGTGCAGCATAGACTTCCAAGATACCAAAGAACTAAAGTTACCAGTAGGATCATCATGTAACTAAAAAGAAGCATTCATTCATGTTTTTACAGCATTTAATAATACATCCTTAAAATGTTTTGAAGGGGTTGTTATCTTTAATTATCTGGGTGACACTATTCTGGAAAGCACTTAGCAGTTTTTATGAAAAGTTTTTAAAACTCCAAAATTTTGTTAATTCTGGAAGCTTCCCCCTCTAAGAGAACCGCATGTATCAAATAAGTATATTTTAATAATATGAATGATGGATAATGTCAAGTGAACTGGAATCTTGATAATAGGAAGTTATCTAATTTTTCACAATTGCTTATGGACTGGAATATACCATAGCCACACGTCTATGAAATGGAATGTATTATAGCCATATAGTACAGACTACAAAATGTTGTTTCGTTGCAGCGACTGTAGAGATGGATCAATGGTTTAGAGTTCTTGCTGCTTTCCCAAAGTATCCAAATTTCATTCCCAGCATCCACATTGAGCAGTTCACACCTGCTTAGAACTCTAGCTCCAAGTAATCCAATACCTTCTCCTGACTTCTGTAAGTGCCCGTACTCATACGTGCACATACAGTTAAGTACAAACGTGGACACTTTTTAAAAAATTATTTGTTTTGAAAAATAGTAGTGATAAATCAGTTATACAAATTGCGGCTAGTCCACCACACTGCAGTTACAGGGGGCGTGAAATGTCTAGAAAACATTATGTACTTTTAGGAAAAATGCAGCCGTGCTGAGGGAAGCTTGGGACTATTGATCTCCATCCCTCTTGCGCTGATTTCCACCAGACCACAAGAGACTGCTGCTTCAAAGGAGACTGGGAGTGGTGGAGGTGGAAATGTGTTAGGGGTAACTTGTCCATTCATTGGTCTTCAGTCACATGCTCATTCTGTTATTCTCTGCAAAGATCGGCTCTCTGAGCACCGGCCCAGTCACTGAGGCAGAAATGAAGGAGCTGGTGGAGGTAAAGTTAGAGGAGCACAAAATAGGAGACTCAAGAGCCTCCTCCCAAGCCCTGCATGAGACTCGTGAATCCACAGGCAAGGGGGCAGCACTGAGGAATTCTGAGCCTAGAAATTCTGGATTAGACTTTCACATTAGGCTGTGGACAACGGGAATAAAGGTGAGTCAATATGGGAGAGGAGCCAGAGCTCAGATGGTGAGACAAGGCTTTGCGGGTGGCACAACACCTGAAGAAGACCTTGACCAGGACAGCTGGAAACAGACTCGGGAACAAATGCACAGTTACCTGGTAATAAAAACTGAACATGGAGACTGAGTAGATACGTCAAAGGATTGAACAGTTTGGGATAAAATATTGGGGCTTAGCACTGGAAGCTGTTTCCCCAAAACACACTCTGCCACTCAAACCCATGTACTTGGTCATCCTCCCTGTGGCCAGCCCTCTCCTATAACCCCTGTAGACTACAGAGACACAGACACAACCTGCACCATGGGGAGAACAGGAGAATGACTCACCTCCCAGATGAACTGCCCCGAGGACCAGATCCTAAACCCCATGGCACATCCCATGGCCCTCCCCTTCCATTTCAGCATAAGCAAGTCAGCGGGGGCCCTGTCTGCAACTAAGGAGGAACTCCACTGCTCTGGTGCAGTGCCCACAGAAGGCAAGCAGGTGAGAGACCTGCTCCCAGGATGCACTACCTCCACAGCTAACCAGTAGATTCTGTTTCCACAAGATGAACGTCCACTGCCCAATCTCACAAACATTGTCATCCTCCTCATGGACAGCCCTTCCCTCCAGCCCCAGCAGACTACATATAACCCACACCAGTTGGAAGAATAGATAAGTAACTGCTAGTCTAGGAATACATTCAACAATATGGCACCACCAGAACCCAAGAGCAAGACCTGAGCATGCCAATGCAACTGAAGCACAGGAAAACAACCTTAAAAATAATTTTATAAAGATGATAGAGGTTCTTAAAGAGGAAATGAAAAATTTCCTTTAAAAAATTTAGGAAAAGACAAGAAAAAAATGGAAGAAATCAACAAATCGCTTAGAGAAAGCCAAGAAAGTCAAGAAAAAACAAACAGGTGAAGAAAAAGGGTCATGACTTGAAAGTTTAAGTTGAAGCAATAAAGAAAACACAAACTGGGGGAATTCAGAAAATGGAAAATCTGGGTAAGTAAACAGGAACTATGGATGTAAACATCACCAATAGAATTCAAGAGATGAAAGACAGAATCTCAGGTGTTGAAGATAAGGTAGAGGAAATAGATTCATTGGCCAAAAGACAATGTTAAATCTAATAAATTCCTAACATAAAACATCCAGAAAATCTGGGACACCATGAAAAGACCAAGCCTAAAATAATAGGAATAGACGAAGGAGAAAAATCCCAGCTCAAAGGCACAGAAAACACATTCAACAAAATCATACAAGAAAACTTTCACAATCTAAACAAGTATATGTTTATGAAAGTACAAGGAGCTTACAGATTACAAAAACAGGTTGGATCAAAAAAAAGTCTGCTTGCTGCATAATACACAAAACACTAAAATACAGGATAAAGAAAGAATATTAAGATCTACAAAGAAAAAAGGTCAATTAACATATAAAAGCAAATCTATCATAATTACACCCAATTTCTCAGTGGAGACTCTTAAAGACAGAAGGTCCTGACAGACATCTTTCAGACATTAAGAGACCATGGATGCCAGCCCAGACTACTATACCTAGCAAAGCTCAACTATGTTCATGGCAGCATTGTTTGTAATAGCCAGAACCTGGAAACAACCTAGATGCCCTTCAACAGAAGAATGGATGAAGAAAGTATGGAATATATACATATTAGAGTATTACTCAGCAGTAAAAAACAAGGACTTCTTGAATTTTGCATACAAATGGATGGAAATAGAAAACACTATCCTGAGTGAGGTAAGCCAGACCCAAAAAGAGGAACATGGGATGTACTCACTCATATTTGGTTTCTAGCCATAAATAAAGGACATTGATCTTATAATTCATGTTCCTAGAGAAGCTAAATAAGAAGGTGAATCCAAAGACAAACACATAGGCATCCTCATGAATATTAACCTTCATCAGGCGATGAAAGGAGACAGAGTCAGAGACCCCCTAAGGGAGCACCGGACAGAAATCTCAAGGTCCAAATCAGGAGCAGAAGGAGAGGGAGCACGAGCAAGGAACTCAGGACCACGAGGGGTGCACCCACACACTGAGACAATGGGGATGTTCTATCGGGAACTCACCAAGGCCAGCTGGCCTAGGTCTAAAAAAGCATGGGATAAATCAGGACTAGCTGAACATAGCGGACAATGAGGAATAATGAGAGCTCAAGAACAATCGCAGTGGGGTTCTTGGTCCTACTGCACGTACTGCCTTTGTGGGAGCCTAGGCAGTTTGGATGCTCACCTTAGGAGACCTGGATAGAGGTGGGCAGTCCTTGGGCTTCCCACAGGTCAGGGAACCCTGATTGCTCTTCGAGCAGATGAGGGAGGGGGACTTGATCGGGGGAGGGGGAGGGAAATGGGAAGCGGGTGCGGGGAGGAGACAGAAATCCTAAATAAATAAATAAATAAATAAATAAATAAATAAAGAAGGAAAAAAAAGTGAAGAAATATCACACTAGTGACTTAACAGCACACCTGAAAGCTCTAGAACAAAAAGAAGCAAACTCACCTAGGAGGAGAAGACAGGAAATAATCAAACTCAACAAAGACAACGATACAAAGAATTGATGACACAAAGAGTCGGTTCTTTGAGGAAATTAACAAGATACACAAACCCTTATCCAAGCAACAAAAAAGCAGAGAGAGAACATCCAAGTTAACAAAATCAGAAATAAAAGAATAGACACTGAGGAAATCCAGAGAATCATTAGATCATACTTCAAAAAACTGTACTTCACAAAATTGAAAAATCTAAAAGAAATGGAGAATTTTCTTCATAGGTACCATATATCAAAATTGAATCAAGACCAGATAAACAATTTAAGTAGACTTATAAACCCTAAGGAAGAAGAAGTCATTAAAAGCCTTCCAACTAAAAAAAGCCCAGGGATACATGGTTTCAGTGCAGAATTCTACCAGAATTTCAAAGAAGAACAAATATCAATACTGCAATACTCATCAAATTGTTCCACAAAATGGAAACAGAAGAAACATTGCCAAACAATTTTTATGAGGCTACAGTTACCCTGATACCCAAACCACACAAAGATGTAGCAAAGAAAGAGAATTACAAAAACAGTGTTCCTCATGAACATTGATGAAAAAATATTCAATAAAATACTGACAAACTGAATCCAAGAACACACTAAAAAAATTATCCACCATGATCAAGTGGTCTTCATCCCAGAGATGCAGGGATGGTTCAACATATATATGAAAATCTATCAATGTAATCCTCCATATAAATAAACTGAAATGAAAAAAAGCCACATGATCATCTCATTAGATGTTGAAAAAGCCTTTGACGAAAGCCAACATTCCTTTGTGATCAAGGTCTTAAAGAGATCAAGAATATAAGGAACATACCTAAGCATAATAAAAAAATAGACAACAAATTGGTAGCCAACATCAAATTAAGTGGAGAGAAACTCAAAGCAATTCCACTAAAATCAGGGACAAGATAAGGCTGTCCACTCTCTCCATATGTATTCAATATAGTACTCCATGTTCTAGCTAGAGCAATAAGACAGTAAAAAGAGATCAAGGGGATTCAAATTGGAAAGGAAGAAATCAAACTTTCACTATTTGCAGATGATATGATAGTATACATAAGTGACCCCCAAAATTCTACGAGGGAATTATTATAGCTGATAAATACCTTCAGTTATGTGGTGGAATACAAGATTAACTCAAAAAATCAGTAGCCCTCCTACGTACAAATATTAAATGGGCTGAACAAGAAATCAGAGAAACAACACCCTTTACAATAGCCATAAATAAAATATCTTAGGGTAACTCTAACCAAACAAATGAAAGACAAGAACTTTAAGTCTTTGAAGAAAGAAATTGAAGAACATATAAGAAAATAAAGCTCTCCCGTGTTCTTGGATAGGTAGGATCAACATAATAAAAACAACAATCTTAGCAAAAGAAATCTACAGATTCAATGTAATATCTATCTAAGTTCCAACAAAATTCTTCACAGACCTTGAAAGAACAATACTCAACTTCATATGGAAAAACAAACACCAGGTTAGCTAAAACAATCCTGTATAATAAAGGAATTGCTGGCGGTATCACCATCTCTGACTTCAAGCTCTGCTATAGAGCTATAGTAATAAAAAAAAAAAGCACAGTATTAGCATAAAAACGAGCAGGTGTACCAATGGAAAGGAATTGAAGATCCTGCCATAAATCCACATACCTATGAGCACCTGATTTTTGACAAAGAAGCCAAAATTATACAACAGAAAAAAAGAATCGTTTACAAATGCTGCTGCCATAACTAGATGTTAGCATGTAAAAAAGGCAAGTAGATCCATATTTATTGTCCTGTTCAAAACTCACATACTAGTTAATCAAAGACCTCAACATAAATCCAGTTATACTGAAGCTGATAGAAGAGAAAGTGGGAAGTAGCCTTGAAAACCTTGACACAGGAGACAACTTCCTGAATATAATATCAGTAACACAGACACTGAGAGCAACAATTAATAAATGGGACCTTCTGAAACTGAGAAGTTTCTGTAAGTCAAAGAAGGACGCAGTCAATAAGACAAAACAGCAGCCTACAGAATTGGAAAAGATATTCACCAACCCTACATCTGACAGAGGACTGATCTCCAAAATATATAAAGAACTCAAGAAACTAGACATAAAAATACCAAATAATCCAGTTGAAAAATATGGTACAGATTTAAACAGAGATTTCTCAATGGAAGAATCTCAAATGGCTGAGATTCACTTAAAGAACTGTTAAACATCCTTAGCCATCAGGGAAATATAAAATCAAAATAACTTTGAGATACTCTCTTTTACCTGTCTGAATGGCTAAGATCAAAAACACTAATGACAGCCTATGATAGAGAGGATATGGAGGAAGGGGAGTACTTTTCCACTTCTGATGAGAGAGTAAACTTGTACAACTACTTTGGAAGTTGGTATTGCAGTTTTGAGACACCTGACCTGAGTTCGTGGGAGCTCACAGACTCTGAACTGACAGCTAGGGAGCCTCCATGAGACCAACCTAGGCCCTCTGCATGTGTGTGACAGTTTTGTAGCTTGGTCTGTTTGTGGGGTTCCTAGGAGTAGGACCTGTCCCTGGCACTTGATTTGGCTTTTGGGAACCCAATCCCTAAGCTGGGTTGCCTTGCCCAGTCTTGATGCAGGGGGAGGAGCTTTGTGCTACCACAGTTGGATGTGCCCTGCTGTGGACTCCCATGGGAGGCCTGCCCCTTTCTGAACAGAGATGGAGGAGGAGCAGACAGGAAGTGGTAGAAGGGAGGTGTGGGGGAGGGAATGGGAGGGGAAGAGGCAGGGGAGGGGAAACTGTGGTCAGTATGTAAAATAAATGAAAAAGTAATTTAATAAAAAAAGAAAAACTATTGGGACTTAGGAAAATAAAAGTGAAAGTTAACAAAATTTGTTGGATACCACTTATTCTGCTCCTACATGAGTTTATAGAAAGATAAACACTAAAAACAGATACACACATATACCTTTAAGATGTATGAGTGCATTTGTACGTATATAAGATATATATGGAAGAGGATTAATACCAATTATCAATATTGACAGAGTGTTTATGTATTTGTGGACATACACATAGAGTAGTTCATGCACATAGATGTGTATATAAATATATATACATTTTCATCTATCATGGGCATTTTGTATTCCCAAACTGCATGTTGTTTTCTTTGCTATACTGGGTATTAACCATTAATATGGAAGCTGCTAAATCTTCCAATGGCAGGGTAAAAATGTGGTCACAGAAACAAGCTTTTATAGAGCGTTAACAACGTGCTTAGGTCTGGTTTGAGTGTTTTAAGCACACGCTACGATCCAGAGCAACCACTCCCATGACGATCCTCTCAAGAAGGCAAGCTCACTTTACAAACAATAAATACAACCCTCAGATTGTCCCCGTCACCTTCAAATTATGCAACTACACCGAGTTCAGAAAAAGATTTTCAGCGTTTTCCCGTTTACTCTCCCCATGAATTACTTTCTGATTTTTTGGGAGGAATTCTTAAAAACATCTTTAAAATTCTTTTGAGATTATCGTTCTGTGTCTGTGTGTGAGTCCAGGCACAAGAGTGAATGCAGGTGCCTGTGGAGGCTAAAAGATGCCCTGAAGATGAACTTTCAGGCAGCTGTGAGCCCACCCAACATGGTTTATGGTAACCAAGCATGGGTCTTTTGGGAGAGCAGCAAGAGCGCTTGACTGCAGAGCCATCTCTTTTTCCCCTTAGGAGCATCTTTTGAAGACACCACAAGTGAGCTTCACAGCTCTGTAGGAGGGCAGGATCTGATTTAAAAAAAAAAAAATGTTCTTTGCACTGAGATTCGAGACTTCAAACAAGATAGCGCTAGATTTTTATGTGATTTGAAAAGAGTCAATTAGCTGTTCTGGGTTTATGGACTTCATGCTAAAGAAGAAATAGATTGAATTAGGAGTTGCATTTGAAACACAATATATTTAGGGTCTTTTTCGTTCACTTATAGGATTTCAAAGCATGGCATGGCCCAATCTATAAATAAGAATTTGCTGTTCTCAAGTGTGAAAATGTTATGTTCTTTGAGACTCCAGGATGATCTCTGTTCTGCATTTTCTTGCAATGGTGAGCCACACAAAATGCTAAGAAGCCCTCAGATTCCTAGACACCCTTATTTGGACTTTCATACCGTCATTATAAAGCTAGACCTAGGATCAACTAAGGTAATTGCTATGACAAGCTGCTGCAGGCTCAGGGCTAAATATAGTCTCTCATCAGGATGCCTTAATGGGGTGAGAGGGATTGGGCGCGACCCGGTCTCATTAGCTACTTCTGGCTAGGAGTAGAAACAATTCCGGGAAGAAAAACAGGAGGCATAGAAAGCATCCCTAGGAATCCGCGCTGAGGCATATTTGCCTGTAACAAGTTAGACCAGTGCCACCATCAGAAATTAGCTCCTAGCACAGCTTAGTGATTCAAAAACCCAATGCTAAAATGAAACTTAAAAGCTACCCACTCTGGTGAGTGTTCACAGATAGTATCTATGCGTGGGAACACCAACAGGGGCGAGGACAACATTAAAAAGGGAAGGAATACTGGCATAAAATCTTAATAAAATTCACCTGAAATGTTTTTAAGACTACAGACCTCACTGAAACATGTGTATTTTTGTTATTAAATAATAAATATGGATTAAGTTCTTCTCATGCTGACACACATACACACTGTGAAATAATGAATGAGAACATATTCTTTAATATTTTAAGATTTGGTGGAAGCACAGTTTCTAGAAAATACTGGTCTCACCCATCTCAGTCTATTCTGCTCATTGTCCGACGCTCTCTCATGCATCATCAACTACATATATGAAGGAATGAGGAAGCCAACCAGCATGGGGAGCTTCAGCAGTTTGGAAATTCCCTGGAGCATCACATCATATTTTGAAGGTAGTCCCAACTATTGTCAGTACTTTATTCTAGATATTTAGAACATTGGCTCTAATGAGGGTCCAAAGATATTTGTACTCATTGTGAAGAAAAGGGCAGAATTTAATCCAAGGCATTTATATTTCAAAGCTCACATTTCCAACACAGTCTTTGCTTCACTACACACATAAGGGTAGGCTCCACACTCTGCTGAGATGTAGAACCGTAAACAAAGGATGCTCTGAAGATAGACCTACCCAAGAGAGTCCTCGCTCTGCCGCTGACTAACCCTAGGACAGACTGACAGCTGTGTGTCAGTTTCTCACAACAGTACCCTCAGCTGCGAAATGAGAATTCTAAATAGAAATATCACAGTGAAGGCTAAAGGCAAAGTCCTAGTCCTG
This sequence comes from Microtus oregoni, assembly GCF_018167655.1. Classification (NCBI taxonomy): domain Eukaryota; kingdom Metazoa; phylum Chordata; class Mammalia; order Rodentia; family Cricetidae; genus Microtus; species Microtus oregoni. The sequence goes on from NW_024543059.1 coordinate 40,292,260, forward strand.
AGAGCCTTCCCTAGCTCAGCATCCAGAAAAGTAAAACAGCAAACAAGAATCTGTAGCCTATATGAACTCAAAATGGCTGTGACCCTGAGCACAGGACCTGCTCACGGATTGGGTAGGGCTCATGAAGCTCCGCCCTTAACTGATGGCTTCTGAGAGAGAGAGAGAGAGAGAGAGAGAGAGAGAGAGAGAGAGATAGGCATTGGTTTGTTCAGGGATATGATACTGGAGATGCTACTTGTACCCATACAGATAAGCAACACTAAGTGGGTTTGGAAGGGGTTGGTGGTTAAAAACCAGAATTTGGGAGAGAAAAATGGTGGAGATCGGGGAGAAATTGAAGAGCAGGGAATGAGAAACAGATCTAATCAAAACATATTATTTGCATATATGAAATACTCAAACAAAATTAAAAATTTATATGTGTGTATTTGACCTTGACCAGCAGGTCATTTTTTGGTGACAGGGTCCTTAGGGGCAGGTCCAGGAAAAGAGAAGATAAAGAAGACATAGAGCTGGAGGCAGGAGATCTTGCATAAACTGAAGGCTTAGGCCAAGCAAGTTTATTAGGAAGCACAGCATCTTATGCATAATATTTTGGGGAGAAATAGGACTAAGTCAGTAGGAAGCTGGTCAGGCAATGCTGCATAGGGTGAGCATAGGGCATCTCAAGGACACTGTAGAACAAGCACAATGGCCATGACTGATAACCAAAGCCCTTTCAGTGGGAAGAGCTGGGTTCTCAGGATCTGAAGCCATAGCTGGGTTCTCAGGATCTGAAGCCATAGCTCCCCCAAGGCCCTAGTCCCAGGCCATCATCAGCTCTGCGAAGAAGTCCCTCCCTCCTTTTAGACTTCTTGAAGGAGCTGTGTTCAATCTTTATCCAGGCCCCAGGGAAAAGCTCCAAGGTCCTGGCCCTAGGCTTTGACTGACTCTGCCAAGCTTGTTCCTGGTTTAGATAAGGAGCTGTGTTCCTTCAAGGCCTTGGGGAAAGCTTTGGCTCAGCCTAGTCTTCAACACGTGTCTATGGCTAACTAGATAAAAATAAGCCAAGCTGAGAAGGCCTTATTGTGACTGACATCAGAATTCAAGGATCATCTGCAATTAACTTTCCTCCCCCGTCCTTCATTGATCGCTTGATACATATGCTTCCTCGGAATTGGATTTTTATCCAAGCATGGCAAATTAAACTTCTATTTTAACAATTAAAACGATCAGACTGGTGAACGAGACTCTGAGTCTGATTTATTCTGGTTCGAATTCTAGCTGCCAGGCATAAGGGAGACTGTCTTTGTTTGTAGGAGAAGCCTGACAGGCTGGCTGGATTGGCGAAGGTCTATGACGGACTGTCACTCAGAAATCATGATTCTTAATATTTGGGGTGTGTTCCCCACGGACTGGCTAAAGGCCCAGGAGCAGTCACTTCCACATAAAGCCTTTCGTTGGCTCCTCATTCTGCACTCAAATAAATGCACAGACAACAGACCAATGTTTAGAAGGATTTTACAAATCGACCCCCAACACACACACAATAGTTATACTTAGTAAAGTTTTCTGTTAAAATACAATATTACCAGAAAAACAGTTTCATAGGTAACGTGCTTGTTGTGCAAACTTGAAGGCCTGTGTTTGGATCCCCAGCACGGATGTAAAACGGCCTTGCATAGGGTGCACGCTTCAAACCCCAGTGCTGGAAGGTGGAGATAGGAGGATCCATGTGACTTAGAGCCAATCAGTCTTCTGGAATCTATGAGCGGTAGGTTCAGCGAGAGAGCCCTACCTTACAATGTAAAGTAAAGAGAGCCAGTAAAGTGGTCCCATAGGAAAATGAGTTTACTGCCAAGCGTGGAAACCTGAGTCTAATCCCAGGGAACCATTTAGGAAAAGGAAAACTGATACCCACATGATGCCCTCTGACCTCCAGGTGCACACTGTGTACCCTTACATGTGCACACCGAGTAAACAAATAAATGTAATAACAATTTTAATTTAAAAAAATGAGGTAGAGAAGTGAGGACTCGGGACAGAGTGCGCTCACAGGCCTGTGTCACCCATTTGTTTTACTGACAAAACAACCTCCCGCTGACTTTTTGAGCATACGGTGCAGCATGGCTGACTCGTGCAGCCTACCTGTGCAGCCATAATACTTACTAAGTCCCGGGCGGGTGTGGTCAGCAGTTTCTCCCTCGCTTCTTAATTTCCAAAGCTTCTAGCTTTTCACAATGGAGTCATGAATTCCCTGGATGTTGCGAATGAACAGACCCAGACGCAGGATGGCACTCTAGACGTGTGAGTGTTTAATACATGACATCAGGACTCCCTAAAGTGTGTGACTAAGAGTTTAATAGAAGAAACTGGGAAACTTAGATGAGCCACAGAGCCCTAAGCAGCAGTGCCTCTCTGGAAGCACAGGGAGGGTGCCGCACGGGACACTGTGGTTTGACTTAAACTGCTGTGCTGCAGAGATGCTTAGGAACTGAGTTGAATCCTTACCTCCTTTGCTTCATGGGTTTCATATTGGTCTTCCTCCGTTTTCCTCTTCAAGTTCTACTTTCTACTCTTTATAACAAAAATAAGAGACTTAAGTTTTGCATGCTGGACTAATAACTTAACCACCCAAACACTGCCTTTTTTGTCTGTGAGAAGGCACTTGAAGCCTCCTCCTTTTCCTCTTTCCTTTCTTCATCTCTGAACTGCTGTTGGAGTCTCCCAGTGTTGGGCAATAGTCCTAACCAAAAGGCCTGTAGCTTTACAGCCATGCTTAGGTGACGTGCCTTCATAGCTCCTTGGAAGATTTTCATGTATTCCAGTAACAGAAACTACTAAACTGCTAACTCCTTTTTAAAAACTAACCTCAAGCCATTTGCAAAGCATTAACAGAAGCACAGGAATGCCAGATAGGGACATGGCATGCTGTATTTATTGCCCAGGACCTTAGATGTATTGATTTCCTTCACCCACCAATAATGTATTAACATACATATAAATACCCCTGAAGAAAAAAATTATATTTGTTGGAAAAGTTTATTCTAGAATGCTCTGTTTCTAAAGATACTTTAGTTTTGAGATGTATTTTTTAAGTGTGTGTACATGTACGTGGGGGAGAGAGGTACACACAGAGGCCAGAAGGGGGCGCCTCAGATGCCCTGGAATTAACATTCGCGTTTGTTGTAAGCTATCCCATGTGGCTGCTGGGAATGGTTCTTAGCTCCTCTTCAAGATCAGTGTATGTTTTTAATCTCCAAGCTGTCTCTCCAGCCCTATAGCTGTGTGTTGAATTCTCAATGTCTCCATAATTACGGAGTCTATCCCAGGGCTGAGAGGTCATTCTGGATCACTCAGCTTTTACTTCTGACTTTTGTGTCCCTCTTTTCCACGTATTCAAATTCTGACAGATGGGGGGATTTTATTTGATTGGTTGGTTGGCTGTTTTTGTGCGCGATTTAGTTTGGGATAATTTTGAGGCAGGTTTCCTATAAAATGCAGGTTGGCACAGAGCTTCCAATCTTTCTGGCTCAGCATCCTGGGTGCTAGGATGACAGGTGCATAACACATGCCCAGTCCCTCACTGGTCAGCTTTAATGTCAGCTTGATTTGGACAGCGCTCTTGTTCACTCAATCCCCAAAGTGCTAGGCGTCCCAGGCGCAGGCAGCTATGTGTACACTGGCTTTTCCTTGGATACAAAAGAACTTAGAAAATTCTGATTAGCTACTGCAGAAGTCTGAAAACATAAAGCTGCAAAGGAGCATTATTGCCCTGTGAGATGTTTATGGGGCCCCACTGTGCCTGAGACTGCTGAAGTTAGCTCTATTCTGGAAATAACCAGGATAGCTAAAAGATAAAACAATCATATTTCTATTTATTATAAGGGAAAAACTCACGAAACAGGAATGAGAAGTTCAAGCTCAGCTGTGCTGTGATGGAATTACACAGAGAGAGCGTACCTGGGCCATGTGCGGTCCCAGAAAGCCACACCCTAACTTGGTCCCAAGTCTTTTTTTTCCTTTATTTATTTTTAATTAAAAATTTCCACCTCCTCCCCTCCTCTCATTTCCCTCCCCCTCCTCCACCCCCCTCCTCTTTCCTCTCCTGTCCAAAGAGCAGTCAGGGTTCCCTGCCCTGGGGGAAGTCCAAGGTCTTCCCCCCTCCATTCAGGTCCAGGAAGGTGAGCATCCAAACAGACTAGGCTCCCACAAAGCCAGTACATGCAGTAGGATCAAAACCCAGTGCCATTGTCCTTGGCTTCTCAGTCAGCCCTCCTTGTCCGACACATTCAGAGAGTCTGGTTTGATCACATGCTCCATCAGTCCCAGTCCAGCTGACTTTGGTGAGCTCCCATTAGATCAGTTTCACCATCTCAGTGGGTGGGCACACCCCTTGCAGTCCTTACTTCCTTGCTCATGTTCTCCCTCCTTCTGCTCCTCATTTGGTCCCACCTCTTAAAGGTAATTGGTTGACAAAAATTCCCCATCATGCTATGATAAAATTGCCCCTTAAGCACCGTTGGTTTTGAAAATGAGAGGGAACTGTATTTTAAATAAATACATGCCTCCAGCATCTTCATAACCACTCAAATTCTTCATGTGCAAAGCTGCAGAGGCTGAAATAAGAGTTCTCTACTTCAGACAAAGGGTTTCCTTGACCCAGGGTTACAAATGGGTTTTTTTAAAGCAAGTTCACAGTGTACAAAGGTGTTTAAAAAAATCCCACATTGTAGGACCTGTTTCTTCCCTTTAAAAAGAGACTAGAGATTCTCTTACAGAACTCTGGTGTTCTTCTCTCCTCTTCTTAGTCTGGATAAGCTTTTCAACACATATTCTCCACCTTTCTTCGCCCTACATTCTGTCTTGACTTTTGGCTGTTTCTTGACAAAAAACCTTAAGAAAGAGGTTGTGCTGAATTGATCCTATGTGTTAAGACTTAGCGTGCTCACTGGCACACTATGGTACTCACTGGGCACTTGCCAATCGCAAGCACGGGTTCTAATTCTTGAAGAAGGTGTAAAGTGGGTCTTGCTTGTTGTCTGGAAAAACAACAATAACCACACAATCCTCCTTGAATCTGGCCGGAAGCCATTGGCTATGGAGGTCGCGGGCCCTAGAACCAAACGTGCCCTCATTATTTTGCCCAGGGGTCATGTTGCTAGGCTGCAGAAAAACACTTACATTCGTACCTGTAAACCTGGGCTGTGCCCAACAGTGGTGGAAATGCTTCCTTCTGCAGTGGACGTCAGTCAACGGACAGACGCACAGCTAGCTGGAATGCTGAGACAGACACCTTGTGCTCAGCTTCCCCTGGAAGCCAAGACTCAGGGACCAACCTGAAGAGCAACTAAAAGATGGGGCGGAGTGCTGCGAGATGCTGGGGGTGACCATTGTGGCACTCATGGGCTCGCAGCAACTGTGCTTGCCTGCAGGAGACCTCACAGGACAGTGCTTTATTCCTAATTGAAACATTCCTTCCAGGCCAGATGGGAGGGGTCATAAGAGGAAAATGAAAGGACACGTGCCTGGGAAAGTGGAACCATGGGAGGTTCTTTAGGGAAAGAATAAACAACTACAGGAAAAGGACTTTGACCAGTTGAGCTGGGAGAATTGATTCTACTTGGAAGCCATGCAGAGAGCTTTAGGGAGGGCTGCTGCTTTTGTGAGTTTTCACCTCTGTTGGGGTGGGCCTTTTGCTGATGCAGAGGCTTTTGGGCATCATTTCTGCTTGTGTAAGTATCTCCAATAGAAACTCCTTAGTTCACCCTGTTGGACATTGGTGCAATCGTTACTTTGGTCCATCCTGGGTTCACTTTGGGGGGTGAATAGAGATGTGTGCACTATATCACACAACAGACCAGCACAGATTCAAGTCAGGCAACCTCCCTGGCACAGATGCAGACTCCTTGGCATAGAAGCATGAGGCGCTCTCCAGGCTTTACCCCCTGTTACTGAGGAGTTACTAGCGACCGACAGTTTTGGGAGGAAGGATACACATTCTTTTTCAAGGAGGTTCCGGCTCCTAGGTTTCTCAGGCTCCTAGGGATGGCCCACAACCATGTGCGTCCAATAAAGCATAGTAAGGAGGAGGAGGAAGAGGAAGAAAAGAAAGGAAGGAGAAGGAGGGGCAAGAGGACCAGGAGCAGCACACATGAAGTTAGAAGGGGGCATGTTGCGGGTATACCGGGGAACTTGGGGGGTGGGAGGTGGAGATGATATTTTTATTTTATTGAATGCATATATAAAATTGCCAATCACAAAGAAAAACCATAATACAAATGCAACCTTGATGGATACTATTGTCTTATGATTTGCTTCTTCCTGACTCCTTGAAATGCAGTGTGGAATTGGTGGTCCTGCTTGAGACCCAACTGTACAGAGTTTTCAGACTTACCACAGTGGCCAGCATACTCTAGAATGCAAATCTGATAGTTAAGCCAGACTTACTGCAAAGCTGCCATTGCCTTTGAGAACATATTTTTTAGGAAACAGATCTGGCTTAGATTTCTACTTGTAATTTCCATTCTGCCCAGGAAGACTTTCTAAGGAGTAACTTTTTCAGCATGAGTGTTTTGTTGATTTGTTTTCTTATTCTTCCATAGACAGGTCATTACTAACCTATTCTTCACACACTTACATAAAGGCAGCATAGAGCTTGTGTCCTATTAAAAATCACTGCTAAATATATCACCCCCCCCCCAAAACAGTGGTGAGAAAGAACAAAAGGGAGACCAGACTCAAGAAGAAATATTGCCTAACTTGGTGAAATTTTTTATAGCTACATCCTGACTCACAATATTGGTAACCAATCTCTCCTTCAAATTCATTCCACCAAGCCAGTGGTTGGCTTCCCTGGTGCTATAGGTAGATGTTCTGCCTGTGGATTTGCCTTGGAGTTTCCATGCACTATAGGAATGAGAAAGCAGAAAACGTCTCTCAATAATTAGCTGCTGTATTAGCTGTGCAGAAGGTACAGTCTAATGAATGCAGGGCATGCTTGCATGACACACAGAAGTAATGTCTGGAGGAAACTGCTTATCTTCCAGGAAGTACTACATAATTGATTAAAATCATCTAAGGGAGCCAGCCTTAACGTTCCATGCTGCTTTTGCCAATGGCTGCACCAGAGGTTGGATGCATTTGAGAGCACAGGAATCCGGATGGAATTAATTATCAAATGTTCATTTGAATACCTTCCTGATCACTCATTGTCAAACCTTAGCTTGCATACAAATGACTGTCTTATAACCACGCAAACTCCTGGACCTGTATTCCATGTATTTTGATCGAAAAAGTGTGGAACGGCTTGGAATCCTGTATTTGCAGCAAGCAGAGAAGTGATTCCTAATCTTGCAACCATCTAGCCACACCTGAAAACATTTGTTTAGAGTCCCATCCTTGTGTACTGGGAAGCCAGCCTTCTTCCAGATGAGGCTTTCAAGCCCTTCTTGTACACACTGTGAAACTAGGACAGATGTCTGCTTCCATTGTTAACAGTAACAATATTACTGATAAAATATCCCTAATTGCTGTGAATAATACTTAACAAATTGATATCTAATGGGAAAAATATTTTGACAATATATAAGGTATTTTGTATACTATCAGCTCATTTAATCTCTAAAATCACCTCAATTACCTCTAAATAACCACCCTGCTCAGAGCTCTGATTTATTTCCTGGTGCTGGGGCTGTGGATGTATCCGGGGACTTGTGTGCATGCTCACCTGTGGAACTCCACCCTGGCCCTTCATCCTTCAAAACAGAGTCTCACTAAGTTCTTCACACTAGTTTTGAACCTGTGTCTTCTGACTTCTATTCCTTACATGCTGAGATTTGCAGGCATGTGCCAAAACCTTGGCTATTTTCTAATTTTCTTTTGAACCTTCAGAACTTTAACAAAGACCTCACAGAGTAAGTGCCTGAACCCATAACAGGCTGCTACACACCCTGTGATCTTAGACTTAGCTGTCTGTTACATAGGGCTCCCCGCGGGTGTGTCAAGCCTTCTTGGTTCTCCCTGCAGTCCCGTCCAGGCTCTCTGTTTCCAGCTTCATTTGCTGTATCTCGCCTTCCATTCCCCACCTAGTCAGCCTGGTGCTTCTGATTCCTGCCAACCAGGATATATTGGAAGCACATGATATGACCCTGCTCATACAGAACTTAGTCTTCTTAAAGAGATCTATCTATTTGTGGGTGGACATTTTCAATTCTGAAATTTCATATGAAGAAGAGCTGAAGAGATGACTTAGCAGCTAAGGGCTCATCCTCCTCTTGCAACTGACTTGAGTCCAATTCCTATCACCCATGTCCCATGGCTCACAACCACATGTAACTCCAGTTTAAGGGATTGAACATTTGACCTCTGCCAGCACCTGTGTGTATGTGGCATTCACCCCTCCCATACGGATACATACACACACACTATTACTACTACTACTACTAATAGTATAAATAAATCTTTTTCAAATATATATAATTACAGTTATAATATAAATTGTAAAGGAAGCTGAGACTTCCTACATTCTTTGATGGACAATGAAGACAACAAGAGACAATAGATAATACTGATGACCACCATATATGACCTTTTGAAATATATATAGTGGATAATTAGGGGATTAGGTGAACAACTAGTCGGTGATGATGATGTCACTAGTTTTGTGAGGCTACAGAAGAGCCAGAGAGCCCAGGGTGATCATCAGAGAGTTCTGAGAAAACTAATGAAGCCCAAAGGAAGAGACCAAATGCGAACCGATATCAAAATGGGCCTGAAACTCAGAACATTGCTGAGGTGCTAGGTTAAAACAGCCAGCCACCAGTGGTCAGGAGCAGGTTATTGGTAACGGTGAATACGCTGTCAATGATCATGCATAGATGGCAAGGCCAGCCCTTGATCTCTAAACAATGTGGGGCAATCTGGGAGAGGCGAAGGGTGGGCTGCAGGAGTGACAGTGTTCTGTTTTAAAGGCAGCTCTCCTCCAAATATGTCATTGGTGTGGCCTCTGGTACGACTTTTCAAGGCACAGGACCTAAATTTTAGAAAGGCAGGAACATTCACAAACCCCACAATATAAGGAGCAGATTCCCTGGGGAGAGGCAGTGTAGGAGATTCATGCCTGAAAGGTGTGCAGAATTGAAACTCATGCTCTTCTGATGTTCTGACATTTCTTCTTTGCCACTAAGCCCAGCACAGGAAGTCATCAGAGATGATGAACTCTCACCTACACCCTATAACCAAAGAGTTTCCATTCCTAGCAAGAGTCAGCATGGAAGCCCTAGGACCACAGAGCCTGACTCAATCAAGCTATATCTGTATTTGAAGAGATGAGGTGACCATTTCCTTGTTTCCTCTAGTACTAGTCATGGAATAAAGATAGCAATATTCTCAAGGAGAACAGGACCAACAGAGAAACTGAGGTTGAAGTGAGCATTCGCCTCGAGTGAACAGGGAGGGTTTTCTCCTTGGATGTCTCCATCCTCTACAGGAACAGGAAACCATTCTGCTTTGCTCTTACCCATCACAGTTCAAAATAGTAGATAGACCAAATGAACAAGCAGAGTGTGGTTTGATAATGTGTAAAGAGGACAGCTCAGCATCTCCTAACGCCCAATAACTCAAGGCTGATTTCCATAGATCCCTTTGCAGGCCTCGTCAAAGAGTGATCTACGAAACTGTTGTTCATGGGGTGTCATTTGTTCAAACACATAACCCAAGACTGTCCTGCATTCAAGACCCCATTGCTCTCAGAAAGTGCCTTTGAATCAAACTGCTAGTTTTCAATTCTTTTTGCAATTACCTGTTCACTTTCCCTGGTGCTGACCAAAGGGCCCAAGTTAATAATGCTGGCAGTTCCTGGTGCTGATCGGTTGTTTACGACGACTTAAAATGACATCTGACTGGGCGTTTCTTTGCTATCATCTTGGTAAGGTTTGCTTGGGATGCCACAGAACTTAAAATGTGCAGCGTAACTCACTGATGGTTGCTGAAATTTTGCCATGCATCTTAAAATTAGCATTTCAAAGAGGTTTTATGAGTGGAGGTTGTATATGTGTCTATAAGAGGTAGTTTGGAGCGCATGTCCTCATAATAATGCTCATATAATTGGCTTTTTACAGGCAGAAATGAGCTTATTCACTGTTGGCATGCAGGAAAACAAGTATTAATTGAGAAGACTAAGTGAACGGTTTGCTGCTAACAGCAATGCTAATCCTGTTATATTCCCATGGGACTTAATTTATCATTTACAGAATGGAACACTTTTATTTTTAAACTCAGTTGAAGCCTACAAGGTACACAGACTTTCTTTCATTATTCTCACCAGGAAAAATCGTACACCTGAAATAAATAAAAGAGAATTTGAATTCACGTCTTTTCATAGCTACAGCACTGTCTGAGGTGTGACTGACAGCCTTGCCTCAAGTAGAAGCTCTCGAGTTGGTGAAACTTGTGAAATGGCTAGAAGTTGGTTTTTCCCACTGACTGGTTTCATTCACACGTCCTTTCCTTCCCTAGGGGGTCTACAAAGAAGGCTGTGTGGGGCCATTAGGAGCCCTGTGAGACACTCATGTCTCTGATGTATCCTCTCTTCAAAACCTCTTCTCAAAAAGGATCTAAAACTCTGCTCTTACAAACTATAGCTAAACACTGACCTCTTTTGGGAGGTTCTGTTTCTAGCCCACAGTCTGGGTTTATCCAGAGCTTTCCTGGCCCGTAAAGTATAGCAACCTGGGCACAAGCTGTAGCACAAGAAGCTCAAAGGAGCCAGTCAGCTATGCTCCAAATCTCCAAACCAGGTGCTGACAGGACATCCAGCACCATATGAGAACCAGGATGTGATGGGGAGCCTGGCTATAGTGTCAGCCATATGAATCTTCAATTACATTTTACCACATAAACCCCACTGTTTGGTAGAAACTTATCAAGTAATTCCCAAACACCAATGGTAGAATTTCAGGAATCTGTCATCTGTAAAAGAGACTTGGGGATGGGCATGAATGGCCTTTGATGTCACACTTCGTTAGCATCTGCTGAATACTATGATGCTGTCATGGCTGGTTTCTTCTATCAAGTAGGATGCTAAAACTGCATTTGCCGTATTTATGCAAACCTGATCACAAGCCCCTTATGCTCTGTGCCCTGTCCCCTTCCTTGCTGCATATTCCTGAAGCATCCAAGTCCAGAAGTTTACATACTATCCCATTTGCTGAGCAGACAAGTGACAATCCTACTTGATATAGGCCCTAAACTCGGGGTTTAGACAGCTCAGTCTAAACCAATCATTCTGGATCCCAAAGTATCCAAGAAAGGGACATCCATACACATTTAGCATATTCTTTCAGAAGGCACTTAGCATTTCTTCCTGGAAAGCATTTAACATAACCTGGCATTTTCCAGCCTCTGAAGTCCTGACTCAAAGATTAGATAGGTAAGGAAAGGCAAAATTTCCAGCGCTAAGCTCCAGATCTAGCATCATATGAATATCTTCGCTTCTTATACGTCCTGCACAGCAGTTTGCTCAAGCTGATGAGAACAGTAACAGGCTGTCAAAGACAGTGTGAAATGGTAACAGGTGGAAGATTTAAGATTCGAGGCATAAAGTAGTATCTCTACGAAGGTCATTTCTGGGCTAGGGAGATTGTTCAGCAGTTAAAATTGTGTGCTGCTCCTGAAGAGGATCCACATTCAATCCCCAGCACCCACGTCCAGTATGTTGCAACTGTCTATACCTCCGGTAGGTATAACACCCTCTTCTGGTCTCTGTGGACATGTCACTCATGTGCATAGCTACACACACACACACATGTGCGCGCGCACACTCACACACACTAATGTTTTTAAAATAACGAAACTATCTTTCATAAGAAGTAATTTAGATACAAGAGTAGCTTACAAAGACCCTGTATTATGAAAAGTGACCACACCACAATGAGTGGCAATTTGCACACTTATAAGATCTGTCTAGAATGACATTTAAAACAAGGAGAAGAGGGTTGCTGTTGTTAAAACTGAACTATGAGATATGCATAAGCCCGTGTGACCAGGATGGTATCGTGGTCCCTCAGTGTAAGCATCTCTTCATGATCCTTGAACAGCATCTGTCCAAACACCCTTCCAACATCACCTGTGTTGCCCCTTCAGTCCAACATGATTTCTTCCTCCTACAGAGAGATTTTCATCAACCATCAAATGGTTTCTATTCAAGAGAGCAATAAACACTGGACTCAAAAACCTAAATGAGCGGCAGCATCCTGAGGTGTTGGGAAATTATTCCAGTCTCCACCCATCTTTCAGTCCTTCACTGACCAGATGTCAATGGCCCATCATCTGTCACTAAGTTCAACACCGAAGTATGGATATGGTGGTGCTCACTTGCAATCCCAGTGCTTGTGAGGCAGCAGCAAGAGCAGGGCTGTAAGTTCAAGGCCACTGTGGTCTACATAACAAGTTCCAAACCAGCCTGGGATATACAAGACCCTTTCTCAAAAACTCAGCCAAGAAGATAAATTCAATCCATTTCACCTCATCTCCGCTCAGCTCTGAGGATCTTTGACAGTGGCTGGGTTTCAGCCTTGTTTCTCTGGGCCAAATTATTCTTCCTCTGTTTGCACCTTGCACATGGCCTCATGTCGTCTGTGGTGACCTCTTTCAGAGGAGATTTCTTTTCTATTTGGTGAAGGGAGACCCACTGATCTTGTGTTCTCTATTTCAGTATCACCTGGGAGCAGAAGTCAATTCGGAGTCATGTGCCCAGCAGGAGAGAGAACACACCTGTATTAACTGGACTGCTAACCATGGCCTGCCCTACTTTTAACCTCAGACCTAAAACAACCCAAATCCCATCTGTTCATACCACCAGCAAAAAGACTTCCGTCTCCTGATTTATAAGTAGAAAATGAGTCCTCATCCCCCCCCGAAATATTCATACATTATATGTCTTTTAAAAAGGTCTGCTTTCAAGGTTTAGAGGCATAAATAAAAGCTTAGAAAATGAGCTCATATTCTCCAAATCAGGGGAAATATAACTGAAATAATAACTCCAAGGTCCTAGACTTTAAAACTCACCTCTAAAAGTAGCAAAATCAGATGTATTTTATACTTTCAAAAAAAAACAGGTTTACAAAATTAAGGTGAACCTTTGGAAACATTGGAATAGTTTGGCAATTTTTAATTTTAAAAAATGATTATGAGGCTGGGCATAGTGGTACATGTCAATGATCTGAGATCTCAGTTCTTAGGAGACAGAGCCAGGAGGAAAGAGACTTCACGATGAGCCTGGAATGGGTTTACACATGCTGTCTTTAAAAGAAAAAAAAATCAAGCATAAGTTCAAGATGAGCACGCATTTTACTTTCAGCTAAGGTTTGTGTTAAGATTAATTTTATTGAGACATGTTTGTGTCTGCAGATATAGATGTATGTGCACATGCGTGCAGTGCCCAGGGACGCCAAAGGACGGTGGCAGCTAACCTGGAACTGGAGTTACAGGTGGTTGTGAGCCATCTCATAAGTGCTGGGAACAGAACCTGGGTCCTCTGCAGGAGGATTCAGTGTTCTGCCTTGCTGGGTCACCTCCCCCACCCCAGGATTTTGGTGTTAATGAGAAATTCTGTTACTCTGATATTTCCGAATTTCTTGTGTAGTTCATGCTTACATCGGAAGAGTTGCCCTTGTTCCTGTGGGGTAGTGGAGAACAGTGAAAGGATACGGTGGGTGCTGAGCTGACTAGTACGGGGTGGGGTGTGAGCTAAGTACTCAGAATAGTGCTCAGGACCAGCTGCAGACAGGAAGCTTTTGAGCCTACCGAGGGCCCCTCCTTGATTTACATCATGGATGTCACTTAGAGGGCATAAATGTGGAATGTTTTATCTGGTGGATAGAAAGTAAAATAATTTTATTGTACCACAGTCCATGAGCTGATAACTGATGAATTAATAAAGGAAAACAGTAGACCAGGAAACATATCCCCAGCCAAAACTTTTCTTTACAATACTGCCAGACTCTAGATCTGAGGACTAAAAAGTCTTATATGACTACAACATGACTATCAATCACCAAAAGGAAATATATGTTCACTTATTTTATATAGATATTCACATGACACATATATTATGAAATTTAAGACATCTCATTATTAGATATAAAAATAGAGATACAAGCTCTAAGATTTTGTCCATACCATTTGCACCCTAGGGAAAAATGAACTAATGCATTGCTATCTGTAATTTGCAATAGCGCATATCTGGGACCTTTTGCTTGTTCATGTGTTCAGTGTGAGTCATAAAATAAAGAATTATGAAGAGCCTAGAGGAAGACAGACTATCTCCACATGACCCTGCTTCCTCTAGGTTTACTTCAGGAATGAAATACTTATTTTTGCCTAATGGTCTAGAGACCAACACAAGTATCACCCTCTACCTTGGTTACCACGCACAAAAGAAAGGAGGTGTATCATCCCTCCTCTGTACATAGTGTAGAATTAGCAGCATAAAAGCAGAATTTTCTCGCCATAAACAATCATTACTATGTAAATGAACAGTCTCTCTTTTCGAATTAACACACTTACAAGGCAATACAATCTCCAAAAGCACCCTGTGAAGGATGCAACTGGAGAATTTTTTACACATGATAAACCAGAAAGCTGAGCCTCCACATTAAGTACCATTTGCCTGGTGTCTGTACATAATAGGTTATTACAATATTGAGAGAAAAAATGAATTGATGAAAACTTGAGCAGAATCTGTGCATGGAGTAGAACCATTTATGAAATCTAAGACCAAAAACCCTAGTGGCTCCAGAACCTTCTTCTCAGAATGCAGTTGCTCTGTATTGGTGATGGAAAGACAGACTGAAGTTAGAATAGGAAGCCCTGGGTCCAGTTTCAAGCAATTTCTGAGCGATCCTACCACTCTGCTCCTAAGTCTTACACCGTTTAAGTTCCACAGGTGGGTGGATTTAATTCCTGCCTTGCCCATCACAGGGCTAAGCTAGAGAATCCATGTGGAATGGTCTAGTATTGCTAGGAAAACCTTCTAGAGGCCTGGAAGATCAGACTTTTGTCAAAAGTCTACTTCAAGAAAGACATATGTGTGGAGCATACATACCAACTACCCTGATAAACCTAAGTGTTGAAACGGGGATTTTTTTTGTGCTCCATCTGGTCATCATAGTAAAATATTTACAACGAATGTGAAACTCCTCCATATACAAAGAAGCACAAAACCTTGGAAGTGCCTGTGAAGAAATTGCCGGTTAATACTGAAGATTTGCGCTTTTGTTTTCTAGGTTCCCCAAAGCAAATACCTTTGACTGGGCAGTGTGAGCAATAGAAATGTATAGGTTGTGGAGCCGAGGCTGAAGATTTGTGGCCTCTTGAAGCTCCACTTGAAGACCTCAACTTCATTTAAAGGCTTTTTCCTAAATACCAGGCACTTTGCTTCCTGGGGCATCACATCTAAGGATGCATCATCTACATTCTGAGAAAAGAGAAACCACATCCAGGAGGAGAGAGAAACAGTGCTACACAAATTCTAAAGACTTGCAGTCACCAAAGAAGGGGATTCACGCAGGGTTCTTGAAGGAACCGAGATCTGTGGGGGGTTTTGGAATAAAGGCATCTAAAGGAGTGGGCATTTCTCACAGGAAGAACACGGGGACACTTTATGGAATGAAGATGTAGGTGATGCATGTGCAATCCTGCTTCGTCAGTCCTCATGACCCTCGATGCATGACAGCCACTCCAATGGGTAACATGTAGGCTTGCAAAAGGCTTTCACTATTATCACTTTGTGATGACTTGAACATGGCCTCCATAGGGAGTGGCACTATTAGGATGTGTGGCCTTGTTGGAATAGGTATGGTGTTGTTAGAGGGAGTGTGTCTCTGTGGGGGTGGGCTTTGAAGTCTCTTTAATCAAGCTACACTGGGTGTAGAAAACGGGAAATCAAACAGTTGACTTCCTGTTGCCTGTGGGTTAAGATGTAGGACCATCAGCACCATGTCTGCCTGCATGCTGCCATACCCCACCATGAGGATAACGGACTAAACCTCTGAACTGTAAGCTGGCCAAATTAAATGTTTTCCTGTATAAGAGTTGCCATGGTCATGGCATCTCTCCACAACAATAGAAACCCTAAATAAGGCAAACTTCAAATAGTTTTAGCCTATGGCTTATCTATCCCTAGCACACAGGAAGTAGAACCCAGACATACTGAGTTCCAGCCCAATTCTTACTAATTCTTACTACTACAGTCTTGTTCTATCTACCCCTATAAATTTTAAATAAGCATTTGGATTCTCGTGTGTTCTCTGATGCCTCAGAATGTAACTGATAAAGTGTTAAATGTGACCAAAAAAAAAAAAAAAAGGGAGACCGGACAAGTCAAGTATCAGCATAGGTTTAGATCACCAAGGTGCTTCTCTGACTCCTAAAGATAAGTACCCTCCAAACTGTTATTACTGTATAGGTTAAACAGTAATTAAGGAAATTTTTACATTTTTCCTCAGAAACTTTGAATCTAGAGAATCAAAGACATTCTGGAAAGAAGTTATTTCTGTCAGCTGCCATCTGTCATAGATAATGTTTAATCAACTGACTGAGCCGGGTGCATATCTTAAGACACAAAGTCACTCGGCATGATTTGAGATTCCATAGATTATCTGCGTGCTAAGTACTATATTTGAATTCTGCACTAGGGATTCATTATAAATTCTTCCCTCAGTGACAGCTATGAGCCTTCACAAACTCAACCCTTAAAAATTTAACTAGCATTGCAAAGCAAGGGTGTGATCAGAGAGCTGGAATGAAATGCTTCTTAAGGCATTATTAAGCATGCCCTCGTGTCAGAATACGGCATGGGTCTGTAAGCAGGGCAAGTTGAGAAAGAGGAATTAAATAGAATAATTTCACTACAAGTTCATTTGAAAATTCTCATTACTTTGGGAGAACACTAAATGTGCTTCTTTCTAAACCAGTCATAATTCTTTTGGCACAGCCCAAGTCAAGGAAAAATAAAGGCAAATGCACAAATACTGGGAGTATAGATCACTTTCAATGCACAAGAGAGTTTTATCTTTAGACTGCTTTCGGGACCAGAAGAGTGGGCACGTTTTTGGCAATGTAGAATTATCTTATATAGAATGTGACAATATGAAAACTAAATTATGGTAAAACTGTGAGATAAACTCACATTTAAGGATGCATCATATAAGTTTAAGGATTCGATTAATAATCCGAGGCCTTCAGTCTGAATATTGCTTAACTACATTGTTTTGAAGCCTTTTCGTGCAATGTGTAACCCAATGAGCATTTACATTATTATCAGCTCACAAAGTTTTGGAAATGGTGAAAGCTGTTCCTCTAGCGATGTTATAAGAGACTCTCCATTCTAACAACGTTCTGTGTGACACCTTGCATCCTGTTAGAGTTTGGGAACTCTGTCTCTAGAAGCATGCACCAGACTGTCCTGTGTTCCTGTCATGCACTGTGACACTCAGGCTAGAAACCTCCCCTCAGGCATCGTTGTGCTGTGATACCATGGAGATAATGAATGCAAGGCCATTTGATGTCGCCATCAGGAGAATCCACCTAAAAACCAGACGAGAATTCAAAGAACTGGGAGACACAGCATTAGTGAAAAGGCATGGCAGCTCCCCAGCCATCCCCACCTAAAACACCGACTTTAACCATCTCCTTATGTCTACTTAGAAAGATCTGAAGCTCAATAAGGAAGTCACAACAAGTTCCAGAGACAAGCTAAAACAACCCAGACAGAGCCTGCTTTATAACAGCACTTTCGACAGAAGGTCTTTTTGAATAAGGTCCAGGTTTGAGTTGCTTAGTCATATAATTACAATCTTCTGAACCATGAGGTTACTATAAAAGCCAACCCCTGGAGCTTTCAGAACCCTAATACATGGATTCTCAGAAAGGTTCTTGTGTCTCAGTTGATCCTTTCCATGCATTTTCTTTCGGATGTTTAATGACTAAAGGATCCAGCCCAAATATTGTCACATTGAGATCTGCCATGTGTATTATTTGCCATTTTACCATGGCGGATGCTCCATTATTTCCTCGCTCATTTTTGAGCACCAACTGTGATCATGGTAATGTGGATTTATGACTCAACTGTAAATTATCCATCCCCCACTAAAGGCTCATAGTTCGCATAGATAATTCTAAAAATGGTAAGATCCGTGTGCAATATGCCATAACAGAGACAAGAAGAAGTGTGTAATGGACATCTGTTTGGGGGATGAGGAGCAATGGAAGTCTTTGGGAGATGGGGATGCTTTGACCTGGGTTTTTATCATTTTCTTTTTTCTCTCTTCTGTTTCCTTCTCTTCTCTCCACTCTTCTCCTCTCCTCTTATTTCTTTTCTTTTTTAACAAAGCTCTTTATTGAGCCTTCAGGAATTTCACATCATGCACCCCAATCCTATTTACCTTTCAGTTTCTCTGTATCTGCCCCTCACCCCTGTAACATCCTCCCCAAAAAAATCTCTTTCAAAATTAATTTAAAACAAAACAAACAAAAACCCACCTCACTCCTCTGTCATTCCCACCTCTCCAACACCTCTTCATTTGTCCTAGTGGTAGCTACAGTGTGTCACTAAGTAAACCCTTTTGTCCAATCAGTCCCACCTACAAATGTTCTTTGCCATGAGTCACTGTTCTAGTTCAAGGTCTCTAGCACCATCATCATGGATCCTCACCAAAGCTCCTCTCAGATATCCTGCTGCTGCCCTAAGTCATGGAGATCCTGCAGCTGTTGTTCCATAGGACCAGTCCCTTCACACACTCCAGCAGGTCATAGATGGGGTAGATGTTAGGGTAGGCCAACCCAAGTCCCAGGATGTGGGTCTAGTTGATAAATAAACTAATTTGGTCCAGGCTACTGGGACTCCCTCCTACACCCATGCCCTTTGGGTCAGCTTTCCCATGCCAGTGGTGAGGGGTGGTGGCATCTCTCTCTAGTGGGGGGCATCTCTCTCGTGAGGGCAGGGCCAGTTCTTCTGCTTCAGTGTCCAGTGTGGGACAGGGTCAGCTAAGCCAGGGCCCATGAAGAGTGGGAATGGCTCAGCACAGACCCTCAGATTTTAGCACTCATGATTACGATGGTCTCCTGTGGTAACAGAGGCCAAGGACATAAACACAGATCCTGACTACAGCAGGACCATAGACCCAGACATGACACTCAGCTGCAGCTTGGGCTTAAACCTCACTAGAGTCCTGGTGGAGGTACAAGTCACCCAGCCCAGTATGGCCCCGGTGGCAGCATGGCCTTCAGACACCAACATTGTCTCAGGTGGCTAACCAGACCCCAGGTGTCCGCATGGCCTTCAGTAATAACAGGAGCCACAGACATCAATTCAAACCCTAGCTACTCCAGACCCACAGACCCAGATATGGCCCTTGGCAGCAGCTCAGACCAAATGTCATCATGGCCCCAGGTACAGGCCACTCAGATCAGCGTGGTCCACATGGCTATAGGTTGTGGCCTAGACCCCAGGAACCCATGTGGCCTTTGGTGGCAACATGGACTATGGGAATCAACACAGATCCGGGTGATGGTAGGACCATGAACCTAGACATGGTTCTCGGCAGCAGCCCTGGCCTAGATGTTTCCATGACCCCAGATGGCAGCACGGGCCACTCATTTTATCATTTTCTTAGTCTCAGGAGTCACGCTGTGTAATGCTCCTGACAGGTGACATTAACGGAAGAGTGGCGTCTGTGTCCTGGATGACTGGTGTGGTTGGTGGACCTTCTGGCGTTTCCCACACTTTTGCCTTGCTGTGCTTCCCACAGATGCTGTCCTCATCCCTCTGGTTCTTCACACCAGAGCCTGACAGTCATCCTCAACTGTTTTCTTCCTCTCATGTGCTCCCACATGGAGCTTGTTTGGACTCCATCTCTGGTATACACACTCAGTTCTCCTTCATTCCATCGCTCTGGCTGCCCCTTCCCATGCACCCACCGTCACTCAGCCTATTGCGGTGGTCCCCTGATGTGGGAGTGTCATATATCAATCTGTTGATTTCATTGGTTAAGCAATAAAGAAACTGCTTGGTCCTGATAGGTTAAAACATAGGTGGGAGGAGTAAACAGAACAGAATGCTGGGAGGAAGAGGAAGTGAGCTCAGAGAGACACTGTGCTCCCCACTCCTGGGAAAAGGCGATAGCTCTGCTCCCTGACCGTTCCTGCTGAAACCAGGAAAGCAGAAGCAGCGACTGGGAGCAAGCTCACCAAATTTATAGGCAAACATTAGCCGAGGCGAACACGCCCCCTTATGGGCGGGACTTATCCCTACAGTCCCCTGTGTGAGCTATGTCTCTCCTTGCTTCTCAGTGGACCCTTATTCTCAGAGTGTTCAGAGACACTGGCTCAGGATACAGGGTAAAGTACACGACTCCTTGGCTTAAAGCTGTTGTGTTTCCACTCGTTGACTAAACAAAGTCATCACTCTAGGTGCTAGGAAGCCCTGGATATGCCTCCATTTCCCCAAAACTTCATTACTAGCCTGTTCTTTTCCACATGGGTGACATTAGGGCTTTTTACCTGGGATTTCCAATCCTGCTGCATGGGTGTCTCAATCTCAGTGTGTGTGTGTGTGTGTGTGTGTGTGTGTGTGTGTGTGTGTTAACTGAGTCATCTGAGGAAGGCTTTTTACAAACTCTCTTGCAGCCTCTGTTGCATTCCTTCCTCTGATCCTGTCATCTTCATTATTTTATTAGTGGAACTAATTATCAAGCTAGCTAGCAGACGTGATGCCTTAGGAAAGAGGATTCATGACTGCCTGTATTCTCCACTGCTAGACACAAAGTGTAGTCAAATCACATTAAATCCACAGGCAATGTGTGACTTCTCCAGAAATTCCACTCTGGAGCATCAAGGCCAGCCCCCTCTCTCTGCAATAATGGTCACATTCCCTAGCTCTCATGGGAAACTCTGGGGGTGTCCTGGATTGCCTGCTAATGTTATTCTTTGACTCATGTATTTGTTCATTGTCTGCCTGTTGCTCGGAAATTCAGACTTCCTGAGATTCTTGAACAAGCACACAGATCAATAGACATCGGCTAAATAAATCAACAAACCAGCTCTACAGAAACAGAGCTACAGTTTAATAGCTGTGCTTCTCAACCTGGGGGTCGCAACCCTTTTGGAGGTTGAATGATCCTTTCATAGAGGTGATATATCAGATATCCTGCATATAGATGTTTGCGTTACAATTCATGACAGTAGCAACATTATAGTTATGAAATAGCAACAAAAATAATTTTATAGTTGGGGGGTCTCCACAACATGAGAAACTGTAATAAAGGGTCTCGGCATTAGGAAGGTTGAGAACCACTGCTCTAGAGGAAGGGGGAAACTATGTTAGAAGATCAATTTCTTGGTTAAAGTTCATTAATATATATCTCTATTCAGGCATAAATTACAACTGTTTTATCATTCACTGGCTGGTGCAAACACTCAGAGGCATATATGCATATATGAGATATATATATATATATCTCATATTATTGACACCATTTCATTTAATCTTCAGTCTATCATTCTGGATGAAGTTCTATTATTGCTTCCATTTAACAAATGGAAAAAAATTGGGAACGGGATGGTGAATTGAGCTCACCTCTCTAATAAATACTAGCTAATTGTCTCATTCAGCCACATTGTCCAATCAAGTTTTCATTCAGTTGTAAAAATAATAGGCAAGAAAAACTGCATCCTACACTCATGTCCTCCTATCTCCACTGGTGTTTTTCAAAGGGGGGTGGGAAAGGAGTCTACAACTTTCCCTGGTCTTCTTCATGAAGACTCAGAATTTCTCTGGCCCAGTTCGCTGCCATTCTACCCTGGGCAGGGAATGAGAACACCTAAGAAATGCTTGTGCTAGCATTATCAGCCTTAACCATGGCCCAGGGGCTACAAAATACAAGTTTAAAGTAAAAAAGAAGTAAAAGAAACTCTAGGAATCTGAGGAATGTTGAAACAGTTTTAAATAATTACAAAGGAGTTGAGGGAACCATACGTTCCCCACGTCTCTTTACTTCCAGAGCCGTGTTCAGCCGACAAATTGAACAACAGGAGGCCCGGGAGACACTCCAGCAGACTGAAGCCAGCCAGACATGCCCTCAAAGTAGCAGTTTGGAATTTCTTACTCTCTCTCCTGTGAAGATAATGTTAAACATTTACACGTTTTAAAATTCCCTAATCTGACTTACCTCAACAATTTTATCTTTCTTATGCTTTCTGATTTATAATCATTAGAAGTCAATTTATCTCCCAAAGCAAAGTGTTCAGGAATATGGATATATACTAACGCAGGCATTTATATGTATTTTTCATGCCAAGGCAGCCTACACTAATGCAGTTTTTTTCCTCCTTCATTTTTATACCACACAGGGAAGCCACGTATCAACACAGTGCCTTTTTGCCACCTAGTGGGAAACTTAATTTTGCCCTATTTTTCTCCATCTCCTGTCTTCTAAGAGATGATGAAATCTATGGAAGCTAATACAGAAAAGAGAGTGGCTGCATGTTCAACTCCAGGACATTAGGGCAGAAAGACATGGCTGGTCCAGAAGGAAGACCTGGCAGAGGCTGGAAGTGAGAAAGAAGCATCCTCCCACTGTGTTCTCAGGGCTGCGGATCCACTGGTGTCATTGTCCTGTCATTTTTTTCTATGTTCAAGTTTTAGATCGCAGCCCTTGCGATCAATACTGCCCATAAAACCTATTCTGAAGTGCATAACTCTAACAAATGGGTTACATCCAAATTCAGCGTGCCCGTGGACTTTCAGGCACCTGGAGAAAGTAGAGAAAGTCATGACTAAATGTCCAGCTATTAAAAGCCTCCATCAATAATAATAAGAGCTTCAAGTTAACGAGAGTTTATGACACAGAGGATGTGATTTGACAATGCCTATGAATGGCTGTGCCTAGTGGCTGTCATATAGTTGGGGTCCAATAAATCATAATTATTTGGTGCCAAACACCGTGTTAATTGCCTCATATCTATTATCTTGCTTCATCCTCATGAATGCCTTCAAAGTAATAATTATTTTCCCCATTTTATATTTGAGGAGCTGAGTCTGACAGGTAAATGGAGGAGCCAAATCCTGCACCCCCCCCAATGTGTTTGAGAGAGTTTATGTGTGTGTGCACATGTGTATAGAGTTTAAAATCTATTTTATTGCCTATGCTCCCATTGTTCAAGTCAATAAGTCAATAAACAAAATAAAACCCTTTATTCTCCTGCTAAGTCACAGTTTTCTTGATATATGGCTCATGGCAGGGCTACTAATCTTTCTTACAGTAGTATATCTTTCTGTTTAGATGGGTATGAAGCAGTAATAGAAACGAAAGTCTCTAAAGAGATCAATAAAGGTTTTAAAAGAGCTTGGTGCCAATGAAGAGAAAGCCCATTGTTTCATAGGAGCTGAAGGTGCAATTGGTGCAATTCAAACAGTAAGTTATTACAATGACCATTTCTGCATTAATTGTTGGCAGAGATGTAAACACAAGGAAAAGCAGTAGCGAGCTCTGGTGGTCTTTCAGAGGGCAGCAGTCAGGGTGATGTCATAAGAATGGACTCTGAAACAGCCTAAGATTGAAAACTGGCTCTGCCAAGTACTGGCTCTATGACTACCTGCAAGCTATTTAAATCCTTCATGCCTCAGTTTCTCTTTGAAAGAAAAAAAAAAAACCCACAGGGGGCAGAAAGAAACCACCAAGCCTGATGGCCTGAGTTGGACTCCTGGGACCCAAATGGTTGAAGGGAAGAACTGACTCCTGGAAGCTGTGCTCTGATCTCCACATGTGCACCGTGACACACACATTCATGTTCACATGAGAGAAATAAGTGCGTAATAAATTTCTATTCTAAAAGAAAAGAATAGGAGCTGTGTTGGTAAAGTAGTTGCTGTGTAAGGCTGAGAATTCTTATGGGGCCCACACGCCAGCATCACATAAGACAGCAGTTCACGGTGGAGCTTATCTTCAGTCCCTGAGTTGGGACATGGAGACAGGTGGATCCTGGGGTTTGCTGGCCAGCCAGTACAGTACGGGCTCCATGTTGAGTGAGAGACTTCTTATCATAAAATAAGTAATTAAATGAATATAAATAAGGTGGTTAACTAAGGAAGACACATGATATCAACATTGCCCCACACAAGCATGTGTGCGTGCACACACACACACACACACACACACGCGCGCGCGCACACACACGGGTGATCTCTCTACATACGTGGACACATATTCAAAAATAGTTTTAAGATAGAGAAGATTCTGTCTTACTTGCTCAGTTATGTGTTGAATATGGTAATGAGAAGCCCCCTTTGGAGAAGAGGTTTTTTTATTGCTGTTGTTAGAAGAAAGTTAACTATTGACCCAGGATTGTGTAACTGCTGATATTAATGGTGGCCCTGATTCTAGAGCTGGGGAGTATAGCTACTCAGTCATCCCAAAGCAGAGAAACAATTAAGACTGACAAAGACTGAATCAGATGTCAGTGAGGATGACATCAGAATGGTGAGAATCAGAGAAAAGTGGGGGCGGGGGAACCTTTGCAATACCTTGACTTTGGATGCAATGCGTGGATTCAATAGAAGGAACACAAGCTAATAAGTCTCATGGCAAAAGCTAAGGGGCAAGATTATTACCTTAATGGCCCATTTGCTTCTAAGCATTTAAGCAATGAAGGATAGAGACAATATTAGGGTTTCACACACATCAGAAACTATTCTGGACTCTGAGATACAACATTGAATGACAATATGGGCCTGTGTGATAAGCCGTATGGAAAATGCAAGGACATTTATGATGGGCACTTTCACATGAAGGCTGTGAGACCACCTGCAAATAATAAGGCATCTTAAAACAAAATGATATGTTTTTGTGTTGAAAGAAAAATTTAAAAAAAAAATCAACAGATTGTGCCAAGTGTCTTAATGATTGAAACACAGGTGGGCTTTGTTACCCATGGATAGTGATTAAGTTAAATGATGCAATTATTCAATCAACAGTCAGTGTAGCCATATCTGCTCTATCCATCTTACACACCAGGGTCTGTTTCAGTTGTCTACAGCCATGTTATTAAAATCTCCAAACTATTGGGACACTATCTTACATCATACAGTTTTGCAGGTTTTACACTGCCTCATAGGCTCACTTGTCTGTGCTGCTGTGAGTGTTGAACTCAGCCAGAGGATACAGATAGCTGGCACAGAGAGGTTGAGTGGGTACATCTTTCTTGACATGTAGATTTCTTAAACATTTGACTTTCTTCCAACATAGTGATGTGGGTTAGTGCTTCAGCGGGTCAAAACGAGAAGCTTACATCGCCCAGGCAGGCCATGAGTCATTGGCCTTGTTACATTTGGGTTTGTGATGAAGCAGCACACCCTGTGACAGTGTTGGTACATCAAGAGCTTCTCACTTCATGATGAAGAAGCCCATGACAGAAGAGAGAAGACACCAGATCTCCGCGTCCTCCTCAGTCTGCCGGTCAAAAATAACCTTGTTGGGGAAAAGCTGCTTGTTCATTTCCTGCTGCCTGGACTCCTGAAATAATTACACAGAAACTATATTGTTTAAATCACTGCTTGACCAATCACTTAGTGTATTTCTAGTTAGCTCTTATATCTTTGGTTAACCCATTTCTATTAATCTGTGTATTGCCACGTGGCTGTGGCTTACTGGCAAGGTTCCAGCACATCAGTCTGAGGCAGCTCCAGCATGTTTGTCTGTCTAAGGCGGAAGCTACATAGCTTCTCATGACTTGGCTTTCAGCCTGGCTTTACTCTGTTAAGCCATTGGCCGAAAGCAGTTTCTTTATTAGTCAATGGCAATAAAATATATTCACAGCATACATCACCTCCCACATCACAACCTTAACTAGCAGTAAAGTGACTACAAGCATTCTGTGCACTAAGGTTTGTGAAAGAAGACAGGAGGTCACATACAGTGTCTCTAGGCAAACAGTCCATGCACAAGGGTATGTGTGAGAACACAGGAGACCCCGTAGGGTAATTCCAGGCTAACATTTCATGCTATGTGTGTGTGAGAATGCATGAGGCCCCAAAGAGTGGTTCCCAGAAGAGAACTTTAGAGACTTTAGAGCTTTTTTTCAGTGACTTTAGAGAGCTCTGTTTGAAGGCTCCCCCCACTAGTGGGGATACCACGATCATCTGCAGAGGTGAGAGAAGGTAGAGCTTTTGCTCCTGGGACTGGCCCACTTGTGTAGTATTCACAATATAGAAAGGAAACTATCTTCCTATGTGGTGACCAGACAAGCTGGAGCTACCCCTGGACTTAGGTCAGCTCAGGTCACCCAAAACTTTATAAACACAACAAGGCAGCAAGCAAAGCAGCCCAAGGGTTTCCTTCCATACACAATAGTGTGTATCTCATCTTTACAGGGACATCTTGTACATTTGTCATAAAACTAAATTGTATACATCCTCTTATACTTAACACAGGAAGTGTAATATGAGCTCATCACTTCATACCACCCAACCAAGGCAGTGTGGTATAAATTTCTGAACCATTGTTTGTAGTTTCTCATGTCAATAATTGACTTTATAAGCTGCAAATCCATATGTAATTTTCTCTTGTGCTTTAAAGATAGATAACAATGCTGAATATTTACAAATAGTTACTATAGTTTCTGTATGTTGTTTAGTCATACACATACCATGCACATCACATGTGTGTGTATATATATATGTATGTATATATATATATATGTGTGTGTGTGTGTGTGTGTGTGTGTGTGTGTGTGTATAGTAAATTGTGACTCAGACCCAGAACAGTTTAAGATGACACACATTTCACATGGACTACAGTGGAAGTCTTGTGGACCACAGCGGAAGTTGCATGACCTGCACTAGAAGTCGCATGAACTGCACTAGAAGTTGCATGAACTGCACTAGAAGTCACATGAACTGATGGTGACTAATCAAAGAATTGATTTAGTACAGGAGCAAATTGATGTTCTTTGGCAATTGGCTCAACTGGGCTGCCAATGGAAATATGCAGGGCTTTGTGTGACTAGCATACAATACGAGAATCTTACCCATGCTGCAAATTTGTCTAAACAATTATCTAGTTATCTTTTAGGTAATTGGACTGGAGAATTTGATACCATGATGGAACAGCTCAGGGTAGCCATTGTCAATGTGAATTCTACCCGGGTAGATGCCGGAATGGCTGAAGGACTTTTTACCTGGATCTCCGCAGCGATGAATCATTTGAAGGAATGGGCGGGTTTAGGAGCATTAACTGGTCTCATGGTAATCGTCTCCCTAGCTTGTCTGTGGTGTATTTGTCAGATTAGAGGCTCTCAGAGTCCCGATGCGGCCACATTCATTCAAGCCTTTGCAGCCCTAGATGTCTGTGGTGTATTTGTTGGATTAGAGGCTCTCAGAGTCCCGATGCGGCCACATTCATTCAAGCCTTTGCAGCCCTAGAGGCTGGCCAATCTCCCCATGTACGGTTAGTTACCATGAAACATTAGTTTGACGCATTCAGGGTGCGAGGCAAGGCACTGCACTCAAGGATGGCTGTCCACCAACCTTGAGAAGAGCATGCCTGCTGCATGTGGGTTGATGCCCAAGACCCCACCTCTGGAAAATGGCATTGAGCTGGTCTGGTACTCTCTGCGTGGAAGACACTCAGGAAGGATCAGTGCAAGGCTCTTGGTTCACAGAGAGCAGGCCACTACTCTTACCTGTAGCGTTAAAACTAAAAAGGGGGAACTGCAGAGAGCTGCATTGTGCAGTGCCATGAGGGTGGCGCTGGTTTCTGCCCATCACCCCCTCTTGACAATGTGCTCTAAGTCACGTACTATTCCCATATATGGCTAAGACTGAGAAGGTGGTCTAAGTTACATACCATTCCATATATGGCCTAAGCTTGCTTTTGTGTACCTTGACCTATCCGCATTTGCCACGTAGCTTGCTGGGGCTGGCTGACCAGGGGCTACTTTAGCTGTGGGTTGGCTTTCCCCGGTATTCGAAGATTGTTCAAGGTTACTGAATAAACTGCTGAAAGAAGAGTCCGGTGTTGCGTCTTCCTTGCTGGCCGAGGCGGTCGCAACAATGAACTGCACTGGAAGTCTCATGGACCACAATGGAAATCAGTCGGTCTGCAGTCACAGTAAATGCTTATGATCATGATTTCACCTGGAATTTGATGTCAGCTCTGTCAGCATTAGATTTATACAGAATTTTAACGAAGTGTGCTTGCTGACAAGCACACACACACATACACTCACACACACATTGCATTTTTGTAGCTTGGGGCCATTCAAGCTTCCAAACACTTGGGGTTTATCAAAATGCTAACATACTCCCGCAGCTGATTCTAGTAGCTTCTCAATTTTTAATAAAGTGTATCAAGTTCCCTTTCTTTCTCAACAAGCAAACAAATATAAGAAATCTACTTTGCTACTGCTTTGGAGTGTAACTGTAAACTGTAAACTCAAAGATGACATGAATGAGCCATACATAAAATCTGTGTAAGTGTTAAGTGTGTATAAATTATGTTTATACACACATATGTATAAACACACACACACACATTTAATTATACCTTCTGAGTCCCTGAACCAATCCTTGAGAATCACTACTCTAGTATACAAAACAAAGATCACTGTTAACTACAATGAGATGACCAGAGGTAGTGTCACTCCTAAGTGCCTTCTAGAGCATGGAAAAATATAGAAAGTACCTGTGCCTTTGAGGGCCTCATTGATGGAGAAGAGCGAGCCAGCAGCTCGGAAAGAAAGAGAGTTGCTAAGGTTCAACAGTGAAAACTAGTTCAGCACTTTGTAGTAAGAGACAGGAAGTCATGAGACACAAAGAAACAATGAACAACTTGAAGTGCAGTGCAAGGTTTAGAAAGAATGAAAATTATCTCTAAGTCTTGCTTAAGAAACATCTGAGGATGAATGAAGTGGTATTGGAGAGGCAAAAAAGAAGGAGAAACCAAGAGATTTATCTGTTGATTTTATTTTAGTTTGGCTTTGGGGAGATGTTTTTGCTTTTGTTTGCTTTCTGGCTTGCTTGCTATTTTTTTCTTTTGGGGGCATGGCAGGGATGAGGGGAGGATATAAAGAACTGGGAGGTGATCAGAATTGAGGTGCATGATGTGAAACTCCCAAAGAGTCAATGAAGAAGTTAAATTAAAAAAGGAGAAAGATCTGTACTCTGTTTACATAGGATACAGAGTTTTAAATAATGATAGTATGATATGGAGATTAACAATATTTTAAACTTTAGCAAAGAGACCTGAAGTGATCAATTTAACCACTGACTCCTCCATAGAACTGTAGAAATATAAGACAGGGATGCTGGTGCATACCCATAATTCCAGAATTAGGATCATCGTGTTTCCACAGTGTTTGAAATCCCTGATTAGCCTGATATCCAAGTGACTGTGTGGATGTTAGAAGAAATAAAGGAGGGAGAGGCGGTGAGAAGAGGGAGAGAAGGGGGAAAGGGAAAGAATATGAGGAGAGGAAAAGGGAAAGAAAAGGATACAGAAGAACCTAGAAGAATGCTATTCTTTGTAGCGGCATTGGGGGTGGGCTCTGCTACTTGTGAGCAAGGGCTCAGTGACTCCTTAAAGAGAGGTCTTCCTGACTCAGCAGGAAAGGCTACACGGCTTCTTTCGGGGAGGGCTTCCTGGATCATGCTAGTTGCATGAACAGCTCTGGCTATTTCAGGAGTCCAAGCTCTTAAATGAGGTCTGTGAGCAGTATGTTACAAATTTCTTAGTGGTGACATAGACCTGCTATGACCCTGGAACTGGGGCAATGTTCATGGCTCTCAGAGGCAGTGAATATGCCTCTGCCATGTTAGACTGGGTGGAACAACAGGTAGGGTTGTGGAGCTGGTCCTAGTCATGTCTGCTTGGCATTTAAAAGAAAAAAAAAAGCACTCCTGGTCAAAAAATAATTACAGATATACACACAATAAAGACAGATTCAGATTAGAAAGATCTCTAAATGGGTCACAGTGTTGGATAAAGTACATATACTTGGGAGAGACAATAAAAAGACTTTAGATGTTATAGAACAGTAAAAGTAATATAAAATGGTATAGACAGTCATAGATTAAAAGAGTAAAGATAATAAAATAAATATTAAAAGCAATAGAGCTGAAAAGAAATAAGCCACCTAAAGATAGAAAATACACAGAGAATCTGGATTATGTATATTACTATGTTTTTTTGAACGGTTTGACTGTGAAGGAGCTAAGTACAGAAGACAGTTCATTGCTAAACCAACATACATATTTTATTGACTTCAAAATTTGGGTCTAAGGATATGCTGCTTTTTAAAAGAGGTTCTACTTTTGTTTCCACAGAAAGCTGTGGATTCTTTCCAGGTTAATGTGATTTGATGGAACAAGACTCCCTGATAATTCTCTATGAACCCTAAAAATACTTCACCCCACAAAAAGCAGGAAGCAGTTTGGAGAAAACTGTGCCAAAATTTCCAAAATGGTTGTTTATAAATGCTTGTTTTCACTTAAAAGGGGTTGGGTAAAAATCATTAATAGTCAGAGTCAATCTTTAAAAAAAAATAAGGGAGATATAAAAGAGAGATGAATACGTTGCACTGGTATGGATCTTGATCTACTGATACAAATTTAAGGTTGATTTGCTACACTGTGTATATGTACTTCTACCCTTCTTTAAGGTATTAATTTTTATGAAGCTCATTTAAAATCTAATATATAATTTAAAATTATAGATTAATAGTCATTTATAATAGTCAAACTTATAGTCATTTTAGTTAGGTTTTCTAGATATACAGAGATATATTTCAGTTAGATAATGTTCGAAGACCTACAGAATATGGCACTTAAAATATTTTAAGAACTTAGGCATTTCTCAACAGTGAAATATGTCTGCTTCTGACAGCACCAATTACTTCAGAAAGATTGATGGGCACTGAAGAAATTCGTTACGGAATTTGACTTCATTGTGACAAGGCTAGCCACTTGGGGAAGAAACTGCTGTTGCCTGGACTGCTTGATGGTATGCTGTATAATCTGGACATGCAAGACTCACAGAGAAACGACTGCTGAAGTCACCTAAAGAAGGTGAGACAGCCTTTCAGGGTTCCTGCTTCATGAAAGTGTCTGCCAGACATTCTTCAGGACATAGAAGACAAGTCTGCTAGGATACTACGGGCGTGTAGGCTGAAGATGAGTACCTCAATGTTACAGAAGAACTTTGGGTGACAGTCGAGCCAGCAAGAGGTCCCTGTCAATTTTAAAGTTTCAGAAGTTGCTTACAATGCACTCGCTGTTTGCTTAGGTAATATATTCTTCTAGGGTATTTGAAGAGTTAAAGACAGATATAGTTTTCCTTAGTTATGGTGAAGGAAAAATTAGATATAAAACTTTAGACTCACAAAGATAGGATAGATGGTAGAGTATTTTCCCTAATTTGTCAAATGCAAATATTGTAACTATAATTTTGCTTGATAACTATTTTGTATGTGTAATTTTGCTGTGTTAAAGTTAAAATCTTCCTTTTTATTTAGACAGAAAAGGGGAGATAAAGTAGGATTCCCCTCTGAATGCTATGAACATGTTAATAAAGAAGCTGTTTTGGCCAATGGCTTAGCAGAGTAAAACCAGGAGGGAAATCAAGAGATATAGAAAGATTAGGCAGAGTCAAAGAGATGCCATGTAGCTGCTGAAGGAAACAGGTGTCAGAACCTTACCGGGAGACCATGAGCCTTGTGGCAATACAGAGAATAATAGAAATGGATTAATTTAAGATGTAAAAGTTAGTAAATAAGAAGCCTAAGCTAATTGGCCAAGCAGTGTTGTAATTTGTATAATTTCTGTGTGATTATTTCAGGTCTGAGCAGCTGGGAAACAAACGAGCAGTCTCTGGCTACAATTACTAGTGACATGTTAACTCATCACGCCATGCCTCCATTTATAAAGACCTCCCATAATCTGCCACCTCGCTTTCTCCTGACCCCCATGCTTTTACCTCCTCCTTTGCCCTTCAGGAATGTAATAGCAAGACCCATGCATTCTAGGAAGTCTTCCCTGCTGGATTAGTTTGCATGAGTTTTTTTGTCTGTTTGTTTATATCTGAATCATTTTAGGCAGAGCTCTATATCATCTCTCCTATCATAGCATTGTACTATAATATGTTTTGATGACTTTTATTGATTATAAAACAAGTACTCTAGGAGCTATTAGGTAGCTCCATGGTTAAGAGCTCTGGCTGCTCTTTCAAAGGACCCAGTCTCAATTCCCAGCACCCACATAACAGCTCACAGTCACCCATAGCTCCTTTTCCAGGCATTCTAACACCCTTTCTTCTGGCCTCTGCAGATGCCAGGTGTACACATGGGACACAGATGTGCATACAGACAAAAATACTGATGCACACAAAATAATAATAAATTTAGAAGATGAGCTTTCCAAAGGCTGGAATATCGCCTTGTAACTCCTCACCCCACACCAAGAGAGAGTGCTGCTTGTGTTTTGCATATTGATAAGTTTGTTCACATAAGAACAGAACTCAGTCAGGGCATTAAAACCAAGCTAAATGGGAAATCAGACAAATAAGAAGAGATTGGCGACAAAAGGCAAAGCTAGCTGGGGCTTTAGCCCAGGCATATCAAAGGTCCTTTCTCAAGAAATTAAAGAGAACAATGCAAGAAGGCGGAAGTTTCACAAGGTTAAATGGGTAGATTCCAATATCTCTAAAAGTGTTCCTAGATGGGTAATGGAAAGAAAATGATAGTTTCAGATCCTGAGACTGAAGTCACTAGAGCCAATTGGAGGAGGAAGACATACTCTGTAGATCAGTGAAAGGTGTTAGCACACTGAGTTACACACTAAGCAACACAGAAGTTTACACAGAAGTTACTGGTCATAGCATTTGCTGCTATTAATCACTGTACAAAAACCCTGTTCAAACAGGAGTCAAAGTAACTGCAGATGGGAACAAATAAAACATTTAGAAGATGCAGGTAAAAGAACCACACAACGTTGCGTGTTGGTGACAGGTAGCCAGTTTGAAGGGCTAAATTAGAAGCAGCTAAACAGAGTGAAAGATCATCATCTTTGAAGCAAGAAATTCTTGAGGGGGAAGATGCAAAAACTCTAAGGATTAAAATGTGGCCTGGAGAGATCATCTAAGCAAGTAGGCCTGGATGTAGAGGCAGAGTTACTGTTTCTAAAAAGTAGGTTAACATGCCACAAAAAAAAAAAAAGGAGTGATCTGTGTAGATCCTAAAGCATAAATTTCCATGTGCCAGGAGGGATGGGCACTTGCTGGTTTTGCAGTAGACCAAGGTTCAGTTCCCAACGCCCACAGGGCAGCTCACAATTGCTTGCAGTTTCATTTCAGGGGAATCTAGCACCATCTTCTGGCTTCTCCCAGATCCTGCAAGCACATGGGGCACAAACTGAAACAAAAAATAATAATAAAAAGATAATATTTTTTTAAAGAGTACTTTTCCAGCCAGTAGAGGGAAAGATGAACACTGAACAAATCACAGCCTCGAGGCAGCAGGGGATAGCTATCTTAAAGATATAGCCAGTCTGATCCTTTAAGCCTTACTATAGTAAATAGAATTGAATTCTTTCAGCAGACAGTAAATGTAAAATTTAAAGATATTAAATACATTTCTCAATGACCAAAAAAGGGAAAAAGTCTTTATCAAAAGAAATCACTTTCTTGAAAATCTTTGAGCAGAAGCTATATAACAATTGGCATTGTAGAAAACATCTATACTCAGGGAAATTGTAACCTATTACTCACAAAGTCTGCCTGGCTTAAGATTAAGGTTTCTGAAATATTATAAACCTGATCTTCAGAGAGCAAAAATTGAAGGTCTAAACATTTAAATGATAGCTGTCTGACAAGGAGAATTAAGGACACTCACAGCTTGCTACAGAAGAAAGCCCCCACACTCAAGAAACTGAAGCTCCCTTTCTGTCAACTGATTTCTTTAATTACCTTAAAAATCAAAAGACATGTACAAATAGCTGTATAAGTCAGTAACCAGGATTAAAAAGGTGAAGGAACAATTTACATGGATACACAGAGAAGGGAGATCAACCTGCAGAACTCGGGACTCAAACAGCCACGCAAGGCTGGGAAGGAAGGCAGAGAATAGCCAGACAAGATTATTCTCATGCCTTTGTATTTAATGAAATTTGCTGTTGCTGTTCTTTGCTGTTGGTTTTCTCTACTTGGGCCCCAATGCATTCTTTTTCCTGATTTCTCGCTCTTGGAATGGAAATGTCTCTTCTAAGCCTCACGAGCCACTGTTTCTCTGTAAGCACATAGCATGTGGTGTCACGGGTTCATAGCAGGAGAGGAATTCTGCCTTGGAGGGAGACATAGGTCTCACCATGACTGATATAAACAATCCCTTGTGTTGACTTTGTGGTCTGTAGTAAAATAAGTTAGCTCTCTGGGATTGTGGGATAAAATGAAAGTGGTTTCTACATGTGAAAAGAATGTGAATGTGGGTGGAAGAAAGCCACAATGAGGTAAACTGAACCGTTTATATCCTCTGCAAAATTCATATGCTGGACTTGCAGAGACTAAATATGGCTTTTTGTAGTTAAGCCTTTTGAGAGGTGATTTACATAAGTGAGAGCTGGGATCCTAAGTGAGATGATTATGTTCTAAGGAAGAATAGATCCCTCCTTGTCAACATGCGTTAACTGAAAACTACATGAGGGTTCAGTGAGTGGGTGGCTCTCTACAATGGACAAAGAGACAACTTAAATGGAGCTAAGTTACCAAGAGCCTTCCAGCCTCCAGAATTATAAAACAGCTTATCATGTGTCAGAAGGACATACCTGTGGGGCCATCTGAACAGACCAATACATCTGTCCAGTCAGAAGAGATCACAAAGGCCAAATCTGGATCAAACTGGCAACAAGATAAAGTAGCATTAGATTATGACACACAGTATGAATCCATACGGATATAACCTGCTTGTGGACTGGCAAGATGGCTCAGCAGGTAAGAGCACTTGCCACCAAGCCTGATGACCTGAGTTTAATCCCAGAATGATGGGAGGAGAGAACTGATACCTGTTCATTGTCCGCTGCCATCTATACATATGACGTGACAAGCACACACACACTCCAAAATAAATGTTTTTTTTAAAAAAACAAAATACGCATGAGTCTGTATATAATGTGTGTATCTTATATGTTATTACAGGAAAGGCTTATAAAAACCACCTGTGTTATCTAAAACAAAAGCTGTAGAGAGAAATCTGAAAAAGCACAAGCCATGAACGTTAAATACAATGTAAACTCCTTGTTCAGTAATTATAACAATATATAACACTGATAAGAGATGTTCATTAAGTGTGAGAAGTCAGTCATGGGGTTTCCAGCACCCCTGTATTATTTTTCCAAGTTTTCTATAAACCTAAATTGTTCTAACATATAAAGATATTTTAATAAAATGTGTTCAAACTATTTATTTTATGTGTATGAGTGTTTTGCCTTTATGTTTGTATGTGTGCGGTAAGTATGCAGTGCCCATAAAGACCAGAAGGAGGTATCAGATATCTGTAACTAAAGTTAGGGATATCTGTGAGTCACCATACAAGTGTTGGGAACTGAACCCATGTTGTTCCCACGATAGCAAATGCTCTTATCCATTGAGCCATCTCTCCAGCTCTGTTGATGGCATTCTTAAAGCATTATTTTGAGGCAAAAAAAAAAAGTGGATATAAGAAAATATACGCCATGGAATGTCTGAATGTCTGAAGCAAGTGAAATTAGTCTTTGATGATAAAAGAAAAGGAATAGCAGGCTGTTGACAGGAAGGAGACGTGAACCGAACGGAAGCATGAGTGTCGGTCATAAGATACAGTCTGGGGCATACATTTGACAAAGGGGCACTGTCAGTCATAAGATAGAGTCTGGGGCATACTTTGATGAAGAGGCTGACTCCAGTGATACGTATCTTCTATCACCTGTAGATCTGGACCTTGGTTAAGCTTGGATCCTACATATGGACAAAGAGGTTCCGGAGGTTTAAGTGACCCTTCTCTTTCAGCTGTTGGACCGGCAGGGCTCCCAGCCATACAGCTTCTGTCCCGATGCATACTGTGCCATAACAGAAGCTCAAGTCTGACTTGCTCTTGTTCTTGCATGCCCCTTCAGATCTTCTTGACTGGCTTGTCTTGCTCACTCCCAGGTAAGTAAACAACCAACACTTCACAGCACCCCGGTGTATGATGGTCAACCTCCAAGCTAAGTTAATGTTTGGGGCAGTATTCAGGTTGGCCTTGAACTCATGCGCTGTCTTTCAAGGGTTTGGAACTGCTGTTGGGCACCACATCTAGTCTATCATGTCTTCCCTACTGATCTCTTTTATAATGCACACTCACCTCATGCATGGGGACAGGGAGGAAATACCTGTCCACCATCTTTTCCAAGGTGGTATTTTGAAGTCAAATGATCATGATCAGCCCTTGCTGATCACGAAGGAGCTGTTCTTTCCTGGAAGCAGATGAGAAAACTGAGAGGAAGCTGTTTATCTTCTTATAATAAATAAGTAGATTCACCTAAGTGATTGATGGTCTCATGGCCCTTTTATGCCTCAGTGATCTAGGCCATGGGTTCTTGCTTGCTACTTGTGTACCCAGTGCTACTGCTGAATATATCCAGCTCACACAGTTTTTTTTTTTGATAATTTGAAATATTTCTGCATAAATTGAGTTGGTGTTGAAGCTATTCTGCCCTTATTTATAATACTAATTGGTTCACATTGATTTTTCTGAATTTTTAGCAAATGTGAGAGTCTAAATAATTAGTATGAATATACCTGACTAGCATCAATTTTAGACATAGTAGTCAGCTGTACTTTGTTATTATAAATGTTCTCAAAGTGGCTGTACATTAGTTTATTGAATGGGAAAACTGATTTATTGGGCATATAATTTCAACAAAAGACAGATGGCCAGATTTTTTGACTAAAATAAATTTCTAGTGCTTTTAAAGTGTGAACATTCTTAAACATTGTTTACTAGAACATATTAATTATATATAACGGTGGATTTCATTACTGCATTTTCATATATGTACATAATGTACTTCAATTACATTTACTACTTCCTGTTAACTTATTTTGTCTCTTCCTCTTCTCCCTTAATTTGCATTTTTCTGGAATATAGTTATAATTTGAAGTATGAGTATCCTGACATTCTTCTGCCTCGAGAACAGCAATTATAAACATATCTCTCAAAATGTGCTGCCTTTGTTAGATTAAACAGCTGCCAGTGAAGGTAGAATGTGCCACGCGCTCTGTGAAAAAGGTAATTCACATAGGATTTAATAATCTAAATATAGGTTACTAAATTATTACTATGACAACATCTGAGATAACAATTGTAATAAAAGATAACTAAAGTCTCATTTGACTTTTTCCACTTCCAATCAAATGACAGAGGAAGAGTCGGTAGGAGGATTTTGTTGCTTGTTTCAGTTAACAGTCTAGAACCCGGCTCAGCACAAGTCAAGATGTGTTATTACATTGGCAGATATGTCTCTCTTGCAAATGGGGAATTCTCACACAGCTCATCTAACATTCAGGGATCATTCTGTTATCCAAAATGTGCTTCCTTCAGTTGAGTAAAGACAGCATCCTTCCAAAAGGGAAAGGCTCTTGATGATAAAAATGTGGTTGGGGTTTGTTAGAAAACCAATATTCCTTATTTAATCATTTCAATTTGCTCTTGCTAGGAAAGGTCATTTCTCCAAATGTTATAAATTAGGATGAATAACATTGGAATGATTTCAAAAATTATCAGAAACTTAAAGTTTCTGGCATAGAAATGATTGCAGTCAATAAATTTATGTTTAATTGGACTCCATACAATACGTCTGTGTTTTTGCCATTTTTCTTTGTTCGGTATTTCCTGTGTGTATGAAATTTATGTACGTGAGTGTGTGGGTGTGTGGAGACCGGAGGTTAACATCCGGTATCTTCCTCAGTTCATCTCTACCTTTCCTTCTGAGACAGGGTCTCTCACTGAACTTGGATCTAAATTCCACACAATGACTTGGTCAGAGAGCCCCAAGGGTCATGTTTCAGTCACCCCAACACTGGGGTTAAAGTTATACACCACTATTCCCAACCTTGTTTAAGTGGTATATAGGAATTCTGACTCAGGTCCTCAGGTATTTCACCTACTAAGGCATCTCTCCAACTCTAATTCATTATTTCTTAAAGTCAACTTTTCTAAAAATTTATATTAAAAAGCCCATTATTTCAACCTACTTGGTTCCTGTCTCTGTGCACATTAGTTTTGGGCTTGCTATCTCTTCATGGGAACTTCAAGTTCTTCTTCTTAGAATGATTTTCTTTAGTATCTGTTATGAGACAATTCTGCTAACAAAGGCTCCTCCTAGTTTTTGTTTATCTGAAAGTCTTTATTTTCTACTTTTGAAGAATGGGGCTGCTGGATCTAGGAAGATGTCGATCTTTTAAATCTATTGTTATTTGCTCTTGTCTCTGCCTTCTGTGGTTCTGACTCAAAACCCAGAGGTTAAGCTGCTGGAAGCCCCCTTAAGAAGGATGCTCACTTTTGTCTTCCTGCTTGTAAGTGCTCTTTGTTGTTCATTAACTTGACCTTGAGGATTCCAGGTGGGCTCATCTGAGTGATCTTGTTTGCACCTTCTTATTCTTCACCCCTGTCTAGATTGTGGGGGTTTCATTGGGTTTGGACCCTTTCAGCCAGTTTCTCCATTTTGTCCAATTTTTACCCTCAACAAAATTAGTAAC
This sequence comes from Microtus oregoni, assembly GCF_018167655.1. NCBI lineage: Eukaryota > Metazoa > Chordata > Mammalia > Rodentia > Cricetidae > Microtus > Microtus oregoni. The sequence goes on from NW_024543059.1 coordinate 40,331,055, forward strand.
CCTCTCATGTACAGATGATTAAAAGGCTAAGAAGAAATCAGAGAAACATTAACCTTTACAATAGCCACAAACAACATAAAATATCTTGGGGTAACACTAACCAAAGGAGTGAAAGACCTCTATGACAAGAACTTTATGTCTTTGAAGAAAGAAATTGAAGATAGTATCAGGAAATGGAAAAATCTCCCATGCTCTTAGGTAGGTCGGATCAATATAATAAAAATGGCAATCTAACCAAAATCAATCTGCAGATTTAATGCTATCCCCATCAAAATCCCAGCACAATTATTCACAGACATCAAAAGAACAGTACTCAACTTTATATGGAAAAACAAAAAACCCAGGATACCCAAAACAATCTTGTACAATAAAGGAACTTCTGGAGGCATCACCATCCCCGACTTCAAGCTCTATTACAGAGCCACAGTAGCGAAAACAGCCTGGTATTGGCATAAAAACAGACAGGGGGACAAATGGAATTGAATCAAGGATCCAAATATTAATCCACACACTTATGAACACCTGAGTTCTTAAAAAGAAGCTAAAATTATACAATGGAAAGAAAGAAAATATCTTCAACAAACAGTACTTTAGTGGTTGAGGTGGGATAGGTGGATGATGGAGGGAGCAGGAGGAGGGGAGGGAGAGTGGACTACAATTGGTATGCAAAGTGAAAAAAAGATTGTTTTAAAATACAAATTTTAAAAAGATACAAAACAAATTAAAATTAAATTTAAAAAGAATCATTGTATACGTACCTCTACAGTTATCAGTCATTCTTGAGTTTGTTCATTCTCCTTAGATCTTTTATCACAGTGTCACTCACTGGCTTTCAGCTTTACTTAAAATAATATTGACTTGAGCTTCATCGCACTCTATTCCATCACCATATTAAAAATAATGCTTTGGGCGTCAGTCCTTTCTCCCAGTGTTCATCACTCTTGGCTAGTTCTGCCACTGATGGGTTCAGGCACATTACTGAGCTGATTAAGCACATCTGTAGACTTGGTTGCCAGAGCCCCCTGAAGTCTCTGCCTATTTAAACTTAGTAATCAGCTAGTAATTAGACAGGGTCTTCCCTAAACACCTTAACCTAATGCATCTCATACAGTATTAGAGACTGAGCCGGTGTGTGTCCAGGTGCACTTTCCTCTTTCCTAAGGTTTAGGACTTTGCTCAGTCTTTGACTTCAGCTAGCACAGTAGCTGTTTCCATCCTCTGGACACACTCCACGCCTGTATGTGCATGTGGCCTTCTAAATTCCTAGCAGTGGTTAGAACTTTTCAAATACTTAGTGAAACCTTTTGGCCATTCTCTTGTTTTCCTGCACAACCATCTGTGACAGTAACCAGTAGACAGTGATTCTTTTCAACCAAAGCACTAGAGCTAAGCCAGTTGTAACTGAATGGGCTAAAGCCAGTCAAAGGGTTGTGAGTGGAGCTTTTCCAGTAAACCACAGGGCAAGTCAGTGTTGATGATGCCCCAAACATGATATTAGGAACTTCACATCTATTCTTTTTTTTTATTGATTTTTATTGAGCTCGACATTATTCTCTGCTCCCTCCCTGCCTCTCCCCTCCCCTTCAACTCCCTTCCAAGGTCCCCATGCTCCCAATTTACTCAGGAGATCTTGTCGTTTTCTACTCCCCATGTAGATTACATTTATGCATGTCTCTTTTAGGGTCCTCATTGTTGTCTAGGTTCTCTGGCATTGCAATTTGTGGGTTGGTTTTCTTTATGTTTAAAAACCACTTATGAGTGAGTGCATGGGATAATTGTCTTTCTGGGTCTGGGTTACCTCACTCAAAATGGTGTTTTCTAGTTCCATTTACCTGCAAAATTCAAGATGTCATTACTTTTTTTCTGCTGTGTAGTACTCCATTGTGTAAATGTACCACATTTCCTTATCCATTCTTCAGTCGAGGGGCCTTTAGGTTGTTTCCAGGTTCTGGCTATGACAAAAAAAAAAAAGCTGCTATGAACATAGTTGAGCACATGTCCTTGTGGCACGATTGAGCATCCTTTGGATATTTTTTTCAAAAGTGGTATTACTGGGTCTTGAGGAAGGTTGTTTCCCAATTTTCTGAGAAATCACCACACTGACATCCAAATGGGCTGTACCAGCTTGCACTCCTACCAGCAATGCAGAAGTGTTTCCTTTTCCCCACGACCTCTCCAGCATAAGTTGTCATCAGTGTTTTTGATCTTGGCCATTCTTACAGGTATAAGAAGGAATCTTGGAGTTGTTCTGATTTGCATTTCTCTGACGACTATTCTAACACACCAGCTGCTGCTGGGTGGCTGATGTCATGAGTGCCGTGGTTCTACAGAGCTGTTTCAAAATGTTCATAAAGGTTGGGAGTAGAAATCAAGAGCATGGCAAGTGGACACACAGCAACCGTTGTGCGTGGAGTGTGTTGCTCTTTCAGAGAGCCTTTCATCTCTCTTTTGGCACCTTCCCAAAATGCTGCCCTCATTGGGCTAATTCTAGACTCATGAAAATGTTGTATATCATACATTTTTGGAGGGGAGATAGTTCAAAGACTCAATTCAATTGTTGTTCACCATTTTCTTTGTGGGAGCCAGCCTTTGAAAGTTACAGCTAGTTGTTTGTTTTTATAATATTCATGTTCTATCAGCTGGTTCAAATAACTCTTCATTGGGCTTTAATCAGTCAGTATCTGTAAGGGTCTGAATCTTTCCATATAGTCAACCCTATTAAAGAAGGTGTAAACCTACAAGACTTTAACGAGCACATGTGAAGGGTGTCCTATGAAGTGCCCAAGGTTTACATGCCCATATCTTTCAGGGTGCTGCTAGCGTGCATGACAATCCCTGAGAGGAAGCTGTGTCTTCAAAGGCTGACTGACTGGATAGAACTTCAGTGGTATGGACAGGTTGAAATGTTGAAGATCAAAAGTCCAATCACAATTTATCTCCGGTGATCTTTATCCCTCTAAGTAACCATTGCTTGTCCACCTCTATGTCAGACCTAATATCCTGTGACCTGAAAAACTCCTGGGATGTGCTAGCTTAAAACCCAGTCTCTAGCAAATTACAGTCTAAGAGTCACCAGCTTGCATCAGAGGCCTGTAGCTGTGTTTTCTCTGCTTTGTTGTAACTGCCTACTTCATTTCAAATGTAATTTCAAACTGTCTTGATTTTCTTTGTTCTCTTACTTTGGAATATGGAATTCAGTAACCTATATCTGTTTTCTCCAACAGTGGTCATTCATATATGGCTCCAGAATGAACTATCTCTTTTCTCCTTTGAGGTGAGAGTTGTGTTTTTGCAACAAAATTTAGTAACAGTCAACTAGATCTTGCAACCTATGGTGGATTGATGTGAATTTCATAGAATCCTTTATAGGAGGAGTGACAGCAATCTGTACTTGGTTTAAGTAATAGAGACAGCTGCATTTAAATAAGAGAGACCATTTAAGGTGGTAGCTCTATCCAGGTGGGAAAAACCCAACTATTTGAATCAGAGTCTTTTTTGGAAGAACTGGTAAACAGAAACACAGACTTTGGATTATTGACATTTAGACAAAAATTCAATAAATGATTAGATCCAGATGTCTTTCATTTAGTTTATTTTATTCTGTCATGCTGGAGGTGCAGAGATGGAGGTCTTCCTGCAGGATAGGCAAGTCCTCTCTAAGAATACCTCAACCTGCTAAAATTGTAACTGCCATGTATTATCCAATGTGTCTTTAAAAAATATAAACTTGCTGTCTACATGATTACTTCCAAGTTTAGTGTCATTTCCTTCTTCAAGAGAAATCCTTTCTATAGAATTGCATATCTTCCTCTTTTCTCTAGGCTTGTTTACATGAAAGCTGGGCAAGCTACAAACTTGGGCAGTGACATTTTAAAAACAAGCCTTGATCTATTTGAGCACAGGGAGTTTGGAGGATGGAAAAATCAGAATTGGAAAGAAGCAGAGAGTTCATTTTGCTCAACCTGCCCCTGAGCAGCTAATGGCTTTCAGCAGTCCGTATTAGGATTCATGAAGCCTGCATTTGGATACTTAAGATGGCAAAACATTCATTGCCTTGAAAGTAGCCAGTATCACACTGGTACATATTAGGCTGTTAAAGTCGTCCTCAGTTTACTCTAAATCTGTTCCGCTAAACAACCTTCATGGTTCTCCAGAGCAGAAGTCTTGATTTCTGCAATGACATTGGAGCTAGGTGATTATCTACTGAGAGTGCTCCCATGGGCATTAAAGAGTTGTAACAATATCCCTGCTATCTACTTATGACAAATCTCAACATTTCCTGTATGTTCCCAATAATCAGAAATGTCTACTAGCATTGCCCAATGTCTCTTGTAGGGTGTGACAGCAACCTATCTGTGAACCCTTGCTCTAAAATAAGCCAAAATAATACAATAATAAAACTTTGACCTGTTCATAAAACCTCGCTGTCATCTACCCAGCCACACTGTGTGACTATGGCCAAGTTACAAGTCCTTTTTCAGATTCAAGTTCTAATAAAGTAGGATTGCTGTTATCTTCTTTGTAGTTATAAAACAAGACTCAGTAACAACAGATATAAATCATAGAAAATGTTTCCCAGGACTCAGGAAATGAACCACAAATGTAGGTTCCATTCACAGACACAAAGGGTTCTTCCTGGAAGACTGACTCTCAGACAATACTATACAGCAAGATGTATAGAACTGAAGGAAAACACTAAGCAATACAGGACTAGGGGATTGTCAAAAGGAAAATAAAATGTTTCCTAAGGTATGAAGTAGTCATGAAATGTGGGCAAAGTGAGTTCTAAAATATCCAATGTAAAAGTTATTTCAGCTTACATGTTTTTGGATGTAAAGGCACTGTCAATCACACAGGACTATGATACATTCTCTGGAGTCCGGCTTCAATAAATATGATGTTTATGGCTTGCAATAAAAATAAACAGTTGGAGAACCTTAATGAAGATGGGGAAGTACATTTCTACGAATAAACATGCCTCCCTGGTTTCACAGAAAAGGTCCCCTCTAATTAGCAATGCCAGAATTAATTGCATTCAAAATGGTACAGAATGTTTTTGATGCCATTTGATTTGAATTGCATTCATTATGAAGTTTAAGAAAGGAAAAACTCACTGCCTTTATAGATAAAAATACCTAGATTATGATTCCTGATTTTTATTCTTTCCATAAATGGATTTTCTACATAAAATACAAAGCCTCTAAAGTAGTTCAAATATCAGATAACAATAAACAATTCTTTAGTGCCATTATCACTCAGATGTTCCATGAAGCACACCCACACGGAAAGGCTTTCAACTTCTATCTTATGTTCAGATTTAACTCTCTAAGCCTTGGTTTTGCTTCCTTCATTCTTCTCAAACTGTCAATCATAATGTGAGACATTCAGTTGAGTCCACAGCCATACTCTCTTCACTCTTCACTCTGGAATCCACTGTGTCAGCTTCCCCACAATATTCCCACCCCAAACAGAGAACCTGGGTATAAGGAAACATCCACACATAGCACCTTTCAAAATCATGTTGTTCTAACTGCCTTTAGTACCTAAGTTGCCTTTGTCTTTCAAACAACAGGCACTACTCACATCTGAGTATCTGGAGCTGGAGCCCCAGATGAGAGAAAACATCTTGACTTTTGTCTATCTGGGTCTGGGTAACTCTACTCAATATGACTCTTTCTAGTCCCATGTGTAAGCAAAGTTCATAATTTCATTTTTTCTTTACAGTTGAGTAGTATTCCATAGTATATATGCACCACATTTTCATTATCTAGTTGTTAGCCAATGAACATTTCTATTTCCAAGACATTGTGAATATCTTGCTATCTAGAGTAGCAATGAACATGACTGAGCAAGTATTTGTAACTTCTGTTGGGCATATGCTAAGGGGTGGTATAGCTAAATCCTGTGGTAGAATTATTTTTCGCTTTGTGGGAGTGCTCCTCACTGATTTCCAGAGAGTCTGCATGAACTTTCTTCCCACCAGCAATAGATGAGGCTCCTCTTTCCCTGCAACCTCAGCAGCTTTGGTTGTCAGTTGTTTTGCTGATCTTTGCCATTTTGAGAGGGAAGAGAGGAAATCTGTTGTTTTAATTTGTTTGTCCAAAATTGCTAAGGATGATGAATACTCTTTGAGGTATTTATTTGTATTTTCTTTTCTTCTATCTTTAACTCACTGTTTAGCTTACATGCCCATTTTTGATTGGGTTGTTTCCTTGAGTCTTTGTTTTTTGAATTCTTTGTGTATTCTGGATATTAATCCTTTGTCAGATGTACAGTTGATAAGGATTATCTATCATTCTGTGGGTTTCTTTACTTGTTTCCTTTGCTGTATGGAAGCTTTTTAGATTTATGAGGTCGCAGCTGTCAAATTTTTTACCTTAATTCCCTGACAAATGGAGTCCTGTTCAGAAAGCCTTCCCCTACACCTATATCCTGTATGATATTGCTTATGTTTTCTTTTATCAGTTTTAGTGTTATCCATTTCAAACTGGATTCTTGCATAGATTAAGTAGACCCATAGTATCTATCACCCTGACAAAAAGAGTGAATCAAAGTCTATCAAAGACCACTTTTTAGTTCTTGTAACAAACTTTTCCATCTTGGGCCCACAACACATACACTCAGTCATCAAACCCAAGCTCAAATCCAAGCCTTTTCTGCCAATTAAACATCTACTCGTTGAAAGAATTGTGCAATTGTATGCCTGTTATTGTCTTAGTTATGATTTCTATTGCTGTGAAGAGACTCCATGACTAAGGCAACTCTTATTAAAAAAAATATTTAATTGGGGCTGAATTTCAGTTCAGAGGTTTAGTCCCTTACTATCATGGTGGATTGCATGCAGGCAGATGTACTGCTGGAGAAGGAGCTGACAGTTCTACATCTTCATCTATCTGCAGATAGCATCAATCTGAGTTCCACATTGGCATAACTTGAACATAGGAGACCTCAAAGCCCACCCCTATCAGTAACACACTTCCTTCAACAAGGTTACACCTACTCCAACAAAGCCACGCCTTCTAGTTGTACCACTCCCTACAGGGATGCTTTCTTTTAAACCACCACATTCCACTCCCTGGTCCCCATAGGCTTGTATCCATATAACAATGCAAAATTACATTCAGTAAAACTTCTGAAGTCCCCAAAATCTACAACAGTCTCAAGCTTATTTAAGTCTAAAGCTTTAAGTCTCTTATGAGATCCCTGCAATGTCTTAACTATAATCCTATATAAAATCAAAGTCAAAAAGCAGATTGCATACTTCCAACATATAATTGCCATATACAGAATATACATTACCACTCCAAAAAGTAGGAAGGGGAGGATAGTGAGGAAATACTGGACCAGAGAAGTTAAAAACCAGCAGGGCAAACTCGAAACTTGGTATCCTCATATCTAATGTCAAAACACTCTTTAGATCACCAACTCCTTTCAGCCTGCTGGCTACAACATTCTTCTCTCTCTTTGGTTGGTTCCACTCCTGTTATCAGCTTTGCTCGACAGCTATCCCATGGCTCTGTCATCCCCAGCATCTTTGGGTCTCCAAGGGGATCAGGCTTCATTTGTAGAGCCTCACGCAATGGTCTTTCTAGGCCTCCATTCAGGGACACCCCTGACACATATCTGGCCTCAATGGATTTTCCTAGTCACAGAAGATTCTATATCCCTTTTATTATATCCGTGACTCTAAAGCCAGAGCCATGTGGCTGAAGAAGATGTGTTCTGCTACTTGCTGAGGCTGGAAAGTGGCCCCTCATTCAATTACATCTTCATAAACTTTCTGTTTTCAGTCATTTCCTTCACTGCTTAGTTGTCCTAAAACTGGATCTGTAGATGGAGGTGACCTCAAACTCAACGATCTGCCAGGCTCTGCCTCTAGAATGAACATGCACCACCGCACTCGGCCCTAAGATTTTTCTTTAATTCCTTCTCACACATTGGAAACTTAGTTGGATGGGATCTTGGCCTGAGGTCACCATTTCATATATTCCATTTCTTCCAATTTTAGTATATGTGCTGCCGAAGCGAGCACTATATTCCATTTCTTAATCCTTTCATCCCCTGGAACACAGGACTTGGCATTCCTTTTCATTTTCTGATGCTCCTTTCCTCCTCATATTATATATTTTATATTTTTTACATGGTCAGCTTGTTCCTTTTCATTATAAATCTTCATTAGAGTTAACACTAGTAAACAAATTCTGCCTTGAGATTTCCTCTGCCAATGGAATTAAATCCAAAATTCTTCACTTTATTCTCAGGCATACTTTTCAAACAAGAACAAAAAGCAGCTATAATCTTTACCAAAATATCACAAGAATGATCTTGAGGGAATATACTAACATTCTCCTCCTCTGAAACCCCTTGTGCCAAGCCCCCAGCAGTTCTAATGACCCTCAGCACCACTGTCTTCCATGTCCTTATTTGTGTGGTCTATAAAGCTGCACTTAAAGTATTCCACTGCTTTCCTGTTGTGGAAGGTCCTTCTGCTCCTCCAGGCAATAGCCACTGAGATACCAGCCCATTGGGGTGTGGTCTCTCTGTTTAAAAAAGCGGCCACTTCCCTCCTCACGCTCTCTTTGCTTCCTGCTCCATTTCAGCGACTAGACTCCTTCCTGATGGTGCAGAGGGCTGTTGTCTGGGATGGTGATCTGTAAGTTTTTTCCCCTTTAAATAAATACCACCCTATTAATCATAATTCCAAACTGGTGTGGGATTGTTTATGACTTATGCCTTCACTTTCCTAACCCAAACTCCCAACATCCAAATTCCTCTAAACAAAAGCATGGTCAGGCCTATCACAGCAATACCCCTGGTACCAGCTTCTGTCTTAGTTAGGGTTTCTATTACGGGGAAGGGACACCATAAACCAGGACAACTGTTACAAGGGAAAACATTTAATTGAGGTGGGCTTACAGTTCAGAGGTTTAGTCTATTATTGTCATGGTGGGTGGTATGCAGACAGACAGAGCTGGAGGAGGAACTGAGAGTTCTATATCTTGATCTGCAGATAGAAGAAGGAGTCTGAATCCCACACTGGGCATAGCTTGAGCATAGGAGACCTCAAAGGCTACCTCCAACAGTGATCTACTTCCTTCAATAAGGCCACACCTACTTCAATAAAGCTACACTTCCTAATTGCTCCACTCTCTACAAGGACATTTTCTTTCAAATTACCACAGTTACCACGTCTGAACAAATACTATTTGAACTCTAGAGAATTTTCATTTGCCTAATTTCCTATTCTTGTAACAGGACAGGAAATGAGCTCATATTTCACTGTGTGTGTGAAAAAGGGTTCAGGACTCTCTGAAGAACACAGACGACTTGGCAGTATGGCAGAGGGAAGCTAATATGTTAAGAGCCACATTTTGGGGGTGACTTTTTGAGATCCTAGCCACAGCAGTTTCATACAATCCAGGATAGAAGCATGGGGATTAGGAGTGTTAAGTAGGAGGAACAGAGAATCAAAGGAAACACAGAGGCACAGAATAGTAATGGAAGGGTAACTCAGTGAAAACTGAATGCTCGATTCACTCACATTTATTTCCATACACTTTTATATCCTAATACAAAAGGGGGGAAGAAGGCAAAAGGCTGCTTTAACATGATACAAAGGACAGCTAGAACAGCTACTTACTACAATATTTGAAATATCAAGCAGTATTTCCTGAGAAAACCATTTGATGTTTGGGACTGTGAAAACATCCTAGACCAAGTATCCTGCAGGCAACCACTACCTAAGTCAAATCTATTTCAAAACAAGAGGCAGAAGTGTACTTGATTCTCTGATTTTTGGTCAGGGTGGAGAGGTCTACCTCTCTGGGCCATTTTAATGTCCAAAACACCAGGTAACCACACCTTAGGTCAGGGTGTGCAGCCACACTCGTCAACAACTTTGAGCAAGCAAAATAAATTCAAACTTGACCTTCAGACAAAGTGGAATAGACTCACATTTTTTGGTCCCAACACTGATAGACATCTTATCTCCTGTACTTTGTGTCTATGCTCTTGACTTGTAAAAAAAAAAAAAAAAAAAGCACCTAACTCAAGGTCACTGGAACATTTTAGGAGAATGAAATGAGTAGGAAAGCCATAATATCATTTATTGTCTTCATCTTCAGTCAGCCAAGAGCAGATAAAAACTACAGATGACATCAAATTACAACTGTAACACACACACACACACACAGGCACACTGAACGCACAGAAACTTATTTCTGAATGCTTTCATCAGTAAGTCTATAATAATACATGCTTTCTAAGATTTAATTTACAGGGGAACTAATTTAACAAGTTAAGGCGAAGCATTGTTTTTTATTTTATCACCAAATGTTCCCTTTCCTGGACAGTGAGACCTATCAATACTGTGATTTTAATTTTTTCATCCGTGTTCTGTGATCTCAGAATGTAACACAATGCCAGATAGTGTCAGTAATTCAAGAGTAAAGACGCTTGTCTGGATAATGAAATGATGTACAGCTTACCCTCTGCTTTATCAAAAGTGAGATGATATTTGGATCTGGTTTGAAATAAAGATACATTATCCCAGCTTGCCCAAGCTTGCCATGCATATCATGGCTCATACCAAGCACCATTTATCTCGCCAACAGAAAGTGTTTTTGTTTTTCCTGATCTCCAGGAAGCTAATTCATAATCATTCCAGTGTGATCTTGATAGGGCTATTGATGTATACTAAAAACAAGTTCGAGATTGTAAAGCCGTGATTAAGGCAATTAAATACATGGCCTGCTGTCATTTATATCTTGATTGTGGACTACTGTAGTATCGACTGAAGTTAACTCGTACACATACATTGCATGATTTGCCCTGGAATGCTTTAAATAATAATAATCCTAAGATCATTTCCTCATAAGTACCATGATCTCCCCCTGTGTTCACAAATGGTATAGTCACAGATATTTGGATATAAATAACGAGGAACTTGTGTTGCTCCTTAGCCTGAAAATGTCTCTGTTATTTAATTGCAATTACTCAGGCAGGGCTTTCTGCACTAGATTTTAAGTGTTCAATATTTCTTGTGCTGATTGATTGATACATCTCTACTAAATATTCTTAAATTCAGTGTCATAATGCCAAACTTAAAATTATTTTATTTGTATACCCTCTAAGACTTTTCCTATTAATACATTTACCTTTTATTAAGACAGTGTCCTATTATGCAATCCTAACTCTACTGTACTTCAGTGTGCAGACCATGGTGTCCTAAACACTCACAAAGCTCTGCCTGTCTCTGCCTTCTGTGTGTTTCAATTAAAGACAAGTACCACCTGGCTTAATCAATTCATTTCTTTTTAAAAATCCCACCAGAACATGTTAAATGTTGCGATTTCTTTTTTTTCTCTTTGTTTTTGTTTTGTTTTGCAGAAATGTCTTGCAGATACCATGCGAAAAGGAAAAATATGACACAAACAAGAAAGCAAAACAGAGAATGTCCACCGAAGAGTTCTCCAGGACAAAGTTATAAACTGCATTACAGAGCCGGAATTTATAACTGGTACAGAGCGTTCTCTCATCAGGATAATACTAGAGAGGAACTGGATATACTTGAAACCTGCTCAAAACACACTGTGACTGTTTCCACCTCTTGGATGCTCAGTGGTCCTGTTTCATGGCATTATTATCTTTCTCTGAGTATTAAAAGTTGATGGCAATCTAAAGAATCAGTTGCGCGTGTCTTATTTGGGTTTGCTTTCATCTCCCCAACTCTGGAAACATTTTTCTGTCTCAGCAACGCCGTGCAGTTGAACACTAACTTCAGGAGGATTTGGGCTTGTTGAAGAAAATATCATACAGCAGAGAGGAGCAGTTCTCGGGGGTCTACTGTCAACCTTGGATTCATTTCCTGTTACTATTCCAACAAACACTGGAGGGCTCAGAACAATTGAGGATCTGACATATGTCATCCTGACCCACAATCTATATTTCTGAATGTTTGTGTTTCTTGTGGAGACAATGGAAAAGGACCCATCCCAGTATTTTCCAGCTTTTGGAGAATTTTCTCGTGGGTACTGAGTCCTCCAAAGCAGTATTTTCCATCTCTCTGGCCATTTTAACCATCATGTCTTCTGGCCCTGACCTTAGCAGGGGAAGTATCTTTTATGGCTCATCTAATTAATGCTCATGTAGACCAGCCAGGACTACACACTTGAAAAGTCTCTTTCCCCACACAAGACATCTGTTACACAGTCCAGGAAGATGGTACTTGTACCTCTATCTCTGTGTCACTAATTTGTGACATTAGTAATTCATTTTACTTCTCTAATTCTTAGTGATAATTATTCACTGTCTACTTGGGTGGCTTTTCTTTTTTTTATTTTTTTTAATTTTTTTTATTGCGAAAAGAAGGAAAAAAACATAAACAAAAAAACAAGTTTCCACCTCCTCCCAGCCTCCCATTTCCCTTCCCCTCCTCCCGCCCTTCTCCCCCTCCTCCCACCCTTCTCCCCATCCTCCCACCCTTCTCCCCCTCCCCCACTCCTCTCCCCCCCTCCCTCTCCAGTCCACAGAGCAGTCCGGGTTCCCTGCCCTGTGGTAAGTCCTAGGTCCTCCCCCCTCCGTCCATATCTAGGAAGGTGACCATCCAAACTGGCTAGGCTCCCACAAAGCCAGCACATTAAGTAGGATCAAAACCCCTTGCCATTGTCCTTGGTGTCTCATCAGCCCTCATTGTTCGCCATGTTCAGAGAGTCCGGTTTTATCCCATGCTTTTTCGGTCACAGTCCAGCTGGCCTTGGTGAGCTCCCCGTAGATCAGCTCCACTGTCTCAGTGGGTGGATGCACGCCTCGTGGTCCCGAATTCTTTGCTCATGTTCTCCCTCCTTCTGCTCCTCCTTGGGACCTTGGGAGTTCAGTCCAGCGCTCCTGTGTGGGTCTCTGTCTCTATCTCTATCCATCACCAGATGAAGATTCTATGATGATATGGAAGATATTCGTCAGTATTGCTCTAGGATAGGGTCATTTCAGGTTCCCAATCCTCAGCTGCCCAAGGAACTAACTGGGAACCTCATCTTGGGCACTAGGGAGCCCGTCTAGGGTCAAGTCTCTTGCCCACCCTAAACTGGCTCCCTTAACGAAGAATTGTGGTTCCGTGCTCCCCTATCCACCTTTCCTTTATCCCAATTCTCCTGTTTCCCAGGTCCCCCCTCCTTCCCTTCTGCCTTTTCTCTCCCCATCTCCCTTTAACCCCATCCCACCCCATCCCCAAGATCCCATTTTCTCCCCGGAAATTTGGTCTACTTCCCTTAGCCAAGAGGACAACTATATGTTTTTCCTTGGGTTCACCTTCTTACTTAGCTTCTTTAGGTTCACCTCTTGTAGACTCCGTGGTCCTTATTTATGGCTAGAAACCAATTATGAGTGAGTACATCCCATATTCATCTTTTTGGGTCTGGGACACCTCACTCAGGATAGTGTTTTCTATTTCCATCCATTTGCATGCAAAATTCGAGAAGTCATTGTTTTTTACCGCAGCGTAGTACTCTAGCGTGTATATATTCCATACTTTCTTCATCCATTCTTCCATTGAAGGGCATCTAGGTTGTTTCCAGGTTCTGGCTATTACAAATAATACTGCTATGAACATAGTTGAACAAATTCTTTTGTCATTTGATAAAGCATCTCTTGGGTATATTCCCAAGAGTGGTATTGCTGGGTCCAGGGGTAAGTTGATCCCGAATTTCCTGAGAAACCGAAACACTGACTTCCACAGTGGTTGCACAAGATTGCATTCCCACCAGCAATGGATGAGGGTACCCGTTCCTCCACAGCCTCTCCAGCAAAGGTTATCCTTGGTGTTTTTGACTTTAGCCATTCTGACAGGTGTAAGATGATATCTCAAAGTTGTTTTGATTTGCATTTCCCTGATTGCTAAGGAAGTTGAACACGACCTGAAGTGTCTTTTGGCCATTTGAACTTCTTCTGTTGAGAATTCTCTGTTCAGTTCAGTGCCCCATTTTTTAATTGGGTTAATTAGCATTTTAAAGTCTAGTTTCTTGAGTTCTCTATATATTTTGGAGATCAGACCTTTGTCTGTTGTGGGGTTGGTGAAAATCTTCTCCCAGTCAGTAGGTTGCCTTTGTGTCTTAGTGACCATGTCCTTTGCTTTACAGAAGCTTCTCAGTTTAAGTAGGTCCCATTTATTCAATGTTGCCCTTAATGTCTGTGCTTCTGGGGTTATACATAGGAAGCGATCTCCTGTGCCCATCTGTTGTAGGGTATTTCCCACTTTCTCTTCTATCAGGTTCAGTGTGTTCGGGCTGATATTGAGGTCTTTAATCCATTTGGACTTGAGTTTTGTGCACGGTGAGAGATATGGGTCTATTTTCATTCTTCTACAGGTTGACATCTAGTTGTGCCAGCACCATTTGTTGAAGATGCTTTCTTTCTTCCATTGTATACTTTTAGCTCCTTTATCGAAAATGAGGTGTTCATAGGTTTGTGGGATAAAATCCGGATCTTCTATACGATTCCATTGGTCGACTTCTCTGTTTTTATGACAGTACCACACTGTTTTCATTACTGTAGCTCTGTAATAGAGTTTGAAGTCAGGGATGGTAATGCCTCCAGAAGATCCTTTATTGTATAGGATTGTTTTGGCTATCCTGGGTTTTTTGTTTTTCCATATAAAGTTGATTATTGTCTTCTCCAGATCTGTGAAGAATTTTGATGGGATCTTGATGGGGATTGCATTGAATCTATAAATTGCCTTAGGTAGAATTGCCATTTTTACTATATTGATCCTCCCAATCCCAGAGCAAGGGAGGTCCATCCATTTTTTGGTATCCTCTTCAATTTCTTTCTTCAATGCCTTAAAGTTCTTGTCAAATAGATCTTTCACTTCCTTGGTTAGATTTACCCGAAGATATTTTATGCTGTTTGTGGCTATCGTGAATGGTGAAGCTTCTCTGATTTCCCTCTCTGCTTCCATATCCTTTGTGTATAAGAGGGCGACTGATTTTTTGGAGTTGATCTTGTATCCTGCCACATTACTAAAGCTGTTTATCAGCTGTAGGAGTTCTTTGGTGGAGTTTTTGGGGTCGCTTATGTACACTATCATATCATCTGCAAATAACGAAAGTTTAACTTCTTCCTTTCCAATTCGAATCCCCTTGATCCCATTATGTTGTCTTATTGCTATTGCTAGAACTTCAAGCACTATATTGAAGAGGTATGGCGAGAGTGGACAGCCTTGCCGTGTTCCTGAGTTAAGTGGGATGGCTTTGAGTTTCTCTCCGTTTAATTTGATGTTAGCTGTCGGCTTGCTGTATATAGCTTTTATTATATTTAGGTATGACCCTTGTATCCCTAATCTCTCCAAGACTTTTAACATAAATGGATGTTGAATTTTGTCAAATGCTTTTTCAGTATCTAATGAAAAATGATCTAATGATCATATGGTTTTTTTCTTTCAGTTTATTTATATGCTGGATTACATTGATAGATTTTCGTATGTTGAACCAGCCCTGCATCTGAGGAATGAAGCCTACTTGATCATAATGGATAATTTTTCGGATGTGTTCTTGGATTCGATTTGCCAGTATTTTGTTGAGGATTTTTGCGTCGATATTCATGAGTGAGATTGGCCTGTAGTTCTCTTTCCTGGTTGAGTCTTTGAGTGGTTTTGGTATCAGAGTAATTGTGGCTTCATAAAAGGAATTTGGTAATGACCCTTCTGTTTCTATATTGTGGAATACATTAAGGAGTATAGGTATTAGGTCTTCTTGGAAGTTCTGGTAGAATTCTGCATTGAAACCATCTGGTCCTGGGCTTTTTTTCGTAGGGAGGTTTTTGATAACAGCTTCTAATTCTTCGCGACTTACAGGTCTGTTTAGATTGTTCACCTGGTCCTGGTTTAGTTTTGGTAAATGGTATTTATCTAAAAAAGGGTCCATTTCTTTTACATTTTCCAGTTTTGTGGCATACAGGCTTTTGTAGTAAGATCTAATGACTCTCTGAATTTCCTCTGTGTCTGTGGTTATGTCCCCCTTTTCATTTCTGATCTTATTAATTTGCGTGTTCTCTCTCTGTCGTTTGATTAGTTTGGATAGGGGTTTATCAATCTTGTTGATTTTCTCCAGGAACCAGCTTTTTGTTTCATTGATTCTTTGGATTGTTTTCTGTGTTTCTATTTTGTTGATTTCAGCCCTCAATTTGATTATTTCCAGTCTTCTACTCCTCCTAGGTGAGTCTGCTTCTTTTTTTTCTAGAGCTTTCAAGTGGGCTGTTAAGTCTCCAGTATGCGCTTTCTCTGTTTTCTTTAGGTGGGCACTTAGTGCTATGAACTTTCCTCTCAGGACTGCTTTCATAGTGTCCCATAAGTTCGAGTATGTTGTTTCTTTATTTTCATTGAATTCAAGGAAGACTTTAATTTCTTTCTTTATTTCTTCCTTAATCCAGGTATGGTTCAGTAGTTGACTGTTCAGTTTCCATGAGTTTGTAGGCTTTCTGGGGGTAGCATTGTTGTTAAATTCTAACTTTAATCCATGGTGATCTGATAAGACACAGGTGGTTACTAATATTTTTTTGTAACTGTGTAAGTTCCCTTTGTTACCAAGTATATGGTCAATTTTCGAGAAGGTTCCATGAGCTGCAGAGAAGAAGGTATATTCTTTCCTCTTTGGGTGGAATAATCTATAGATGTCTGTTAAGTCCATTTGCTTCATTACCTCCATTAATTCTCTAATTTCTCTGTTAGGTTTCAGTCTGATTGACCTGTCCATTGGTGAGAGAGGAGTGTTGAAGTCTCCTACTATTAGTGTGTGCGGTTTAATGTCTGCCTTGAGTTTTAGTAGTGTTTCTTTTACGTACGTGGGTGCTTTTATATTAGGGGCATAGATATTCAGGATTGAGACTTCTTCCTGATGAATTGTTCCTGTTATGAGTATAAAATGTCCCTCTCCATCTCTTCTGATTGATTTAAGTTTGAAGTCAACTTTGTTAGAAATTAGTATGGCCACACCTGCTTGTTTCTTAGGTCCATTTGCTTGATAAGCCTTTTCCCAGCCCTTTACTCTGAGTAGGTGCCTGTCTTTGTGGTTGAGGTGTGTTTCTTGTAGACAGCAGAATGTTGGATCCTGTTTTCTTATCCAATCTCTTAGCCTGTGCCTTTTTATAGGTGAGTTGAGCCCATTGATATTAAGTGATATTAATGACCAGTGGTTGTTAACTCCGGTCACTTTTTTAGTAGTAGGGTTTGTGTGTTTTCCTTCTTTGATTTGCGCTGGTGAAGAGTCTCTAGATGTCTGAGTTATTGTGGTCATTGTTGGACTCCTTGGTTAGTGATTTTCCTTCTATTATTTTCTGTAAGGCTGGATTTGTGGCTACGTATTGTTTAAATTTGTTTTTATCCTGAAAAATTTTGTTTTCTCCATTTATAGTGAATGAAAGTTTGGCTGGATATAGTAGTCTGGGCTTGCATCCGTGGTCTCTTAGTTTTTGGAGAACATCTATCCAGGACCTTCTGGCTTTCATGGTTTCCATAGAGAAGTCAGGTGTAAGTCTGATAGGTTTTCCTTTATAAGTAACTTGGCCTTTTTCCTTTGCGGCTCTTAATATTCTTTCTTTATTCTGTATATTTTGTGTTTTGATTATTATATGGCGAGGGAATGTTTTCTTTTGATCCAGCCTATTTGGTGTTCTGTATGCTTCTTGAACCTTCATAGGTACATCTGTCTTCAGGTTGGGAAAGTTTTCTTCTATAATTTTATTAAGTATATTTTCTGGACCGTTGAGCTGCACTTCTTCTCCTTCTTCTACTCCAATTATTCTTAGGTTTGGTCTTTTTATTGTGTCCCATATTTCCTGAATATTTTGTGATGAGAGTTTGTTGGACTTGCTGTTTTCTTTGATCAGAGTGTTTATTTTCTCTATGTTATCCTCAGAATCTGAGATTCTTTCTTCTATCTCTTGTATTCTGCTGGTTATACTTGATTCTGTAGTCCCTATTCGTTTACCTAGATTTTCCATGTCCAGCTGGCCCTCTGTTTGTGTTTTCTTCTTTGCCTCCATTTCAGTTTTCAAGTCATGAACTGTTTCCTTTATCTGCTTGATTGTTTTTCCTTGGTTTCCTAGGGTATCATTCACTGATTTACTCAATTCCTCGAACTTTCTATTATACTTCTCATCCATTTCCATAAGGGCGTTTTTTATATGCTGTTTAAGGGTGTCAATCACTTTCATGAAGTCAGTTTTTTCTACTTCTTCTTGATTAAGGTGTTCATGTCCTCCTGTTGTGGGGTCACTGGCTTCTGGTGGTTTTGTGTTGTTTTTCAGATTGTTGGGAGAATTCCTGCATTGGCGTCTGCCCATCTCTTCCTCCCAATACTCCCCTTTGGATCTTCTTTTACAGGATCAGGTCTTCTTGCCCACTGATGTACCTTCCCAGTGATGTCACTCCCCAGAGATGTTTCTCCACAATGATGTTTCACTCGGTGCCCAGATCGAAACTCTGCGCTGCTTGGTTAGCTCGCGAACAAAGGGCCCACCCCGCTCGCTGCGGGCAGGCTATGGGAACAAAGGAGCTACCATCCTCCCGGATCGGATTCGGTCCCAGCGTCCTAGCAGGCTGGGCAGGGAGGCGCTATGCCCCAAAGGAGGGAGAGAGGGAGGGAGACAGGGGGTGTGGGGATCTGGATGTAAGCTGAATGGGATAGAAATAGAGAGGCGGTTTGGGCAGTATAGCCCCTGTAGGATAACCTGGAAGTGTGGGCGGGCTGAGGTATGTTCCCAGCTGCCGCAGCACTCACTCACCACAATGATGTTTCACTTGGTGCCCAGATCGAAACTCCGAGCTGCCTGGTTAGCTCGCAAACAAAGGGCCCACCCCGCTGCGGGCAGGCTATGGGAACAAAGGAGCTACCGGCCACCCCTTTGTCCTCCCGGTTTGGATTCCTGGGTGGCTTTTCTTTATTTATTTCCCATCATTCCTTGCTGTTCCAGTTGTTGCAAGATCTAAATATGATGCTAAATGATTAGTTCTTTCTATAATAAAAGTTCAGATTATAATGGTCCCAGATTTATGTATCAGTTTTGTTATTTATCAAACAGGGTGTTTGCTATGTGGAGAGAGACACTGTTTTATAGACACCATGTTGGACAAATAGACAAGGTACTACCCGCTATGATATAGACTGAAGAAGAATCTATATGGCTCAAGTAACTGGAAGAAAACTGAGTGACTACCAAAGACCAGCACAAAATTAAACCAGTTAACTTTCTCATGGAGGGAGAGAGGGACCCACCAAACCTACCTCTCTCTGAGGAGCTACTGAGAGTTGATGGAAACTGAGGGAGAAAGAATTAGCTTTCTTTGGGGAGTGGCTCTGCGAGGCTGACCGTGGCTCAGTGGATGTCCCACACCCATGAGCATATACGGCACCAGTTAGACTCAATGGGCTATTAAAATAAGGAAAAAATGGAAGAGGCCACAAAGCCAGAAGGGTCATGTGAGGATGGAGGGAACCTGGGAATATCTGAATGAGAAGTGGGGGTAAACCTGATCAAAATATATAACATTGCATGAAATTAGAGTATTTTAAAAATCCACTGATAAAGAAAAAGTAGCAAAAAGGCAAAATAATAATAAATGGTAATGATATCAATTACTTTATTCGTAGTTTTTATTTTGTTTTTAAGTTTCTGATACCTCATTTTTATTCTACAACTTATTCTTTCCTTTGTCTTTAGGTTTAGGGTTCAGTGTGATTTTCCTGAACTTACTTAAGGTGTCTCTTGACCTTATTAGTTTATTTTTTCATTGGAACCCCTATAAATTAGCAGCTTCCTATGTTTCCCACATTTACACAGTTTGTTTCATCTCTAAGGGCCCGCTATTCCATGATCAAAATCATCATGGCTCATATTTTATTTTATTAATTGATAATCTGTAAATGTTTTGCTTTAATATAGGGAAATTTAAATTCAAGTGCTTCTCTGCCCCCTAAGAACTTCATCCCAGTGTTACCTGTCCACATAGAATGCCCGAGGAAATTTTGATTATGAAGAACAAGCTGAGGTTGAGAACTGGGTCTTGTCTAGCATCACATAAAGATAATTAATGCAACTATAAACTCTCAATGATACTACCCCATAGGAAGGATTCAGGCTCCCAAGGCTGAGTGACAGCATTGGTAAACAACATCTGGACACCCTTAAAACTCCATACTCTAGTTTAGATGCTCATTAGTTATGGAGAAAGAGCCATCTCCCTGTCTATAAATATAAGCAGAAACAAACACCTCAACGGGCTTCAGGCTGCTCTGAGATAGGCCAACTGAAAGCAAAACACCTCACAAGGCTTGTGCTCACATGAAGAGGTGATAGTCTCTCATTCAGGGAGGCAAATGTTCCTGTGAGTGAGTTACTGTTGCCTGAGCTTTTGTCTGGATTCCAGGTAAGCCCAACAACATTGTTCTAGAATTTTTAATCTTCCCCTTCTGTGCTGCTTCCTTTTTCTCTTCCTCATAATACAGCTGAGTTTTTTTTCTGTTAGCTCACAGAAAAGTTATATTGCCAAGATTTGCAACCTAGGTTTATTGGTATAGGCCAGCTACTTCAGAAGTTGAGGTAGGAGTGTTACAGGTTCAAGGTCTTTACAGGACGACTTGAGGCTGCCTCACGTTTGTTAAAAGGAGCTTGGGTTAGTGGTAGAGTATTTGCCTAGTGTGTGCAAGGCTCTGGGTTAACTCCTAGTACCACAATAAAAGAGAAAAATTTACAAATGCAGTCACATCTGTGTAAATAAAAGCACACCCACAGGTGCACATGTGGAAGACAAGCAGAGTGCTTCAGCTATACTTTTCAGGAAGAAATTACTAATCCTAAGAATCATTTTTAAGTCAACCAACGAATTGTGCATTTCACACCACCACTCATCACAGCAGGGCCTGAAACCACGAATAGCCACGGAAGTCTTCTAGAAGTTGTCTTTCTCAAAATCAATTTGAGGTTTTTAATGACAGTATTGAACAAATGGAGCACAAAGCCCAGAGAATGACAGCATGGGGCTGAGAGTGTGAACTGAGTGAACGCAACACTAACAACGTCGAGGCATGCAGATGGCACTGCACGTCAAGGCATGCAGATAGCACTGCAAACTTCTGGAATTGCTCTACGACATGCCTTGACTTCAGTAACAGTGCGGAGTCTTTTCTTCAGTGATTCTCTTGTTTCAGGTTGGGTATATTCAGGCTCTGCACCAAACTGGAATGAAACTAAGATGAATCACCACGGTTAATATCTAATATCAATGAAATCAGGTGAAAAATAACGAGAGCGACAATGGTCTGCAGCATTTGGTCCTGGAAGCACACAGGAGAATCATAAATAAAACCAGAGCAAAAAAACACACAATAAAAACACTTGGACTGAAACATTGGCACACAATGGAAAATCACTATTGAAAATATAGTTCATTTAGAATGACTCCTCCGAGCATCCAGAGTACTTCTGCACACAATATAGACAATTTCCCTAAAAATATGATTGACAGAGTCAGCTAAGGGTGCTGGCATGTGCAGATTAACTGCAAGGCTGCAGGCAGCTTTAA
The DNA here is from genome assembly GCF_018167655.1 of Microtus oregoni. Lineage (NCBI taxonomy): Eukaryota > Metazoa > Chordata > Mammalia > Rodentia > Cricetidae > Microtus > Microtus oregoni. The sequence goes on from NW_024543059.1 coordinate 40,352,623, forward strand.
GAAAATGTACAAATAAAATTACACTAAACATTTTTCAGAAAACTGTCAATGAATCAGTGTTGCAGATAGGTACAACTAAGAAATCAATTGCATAAAAACAGATTAAGAGTAATTATGAGGCTTAGGTTACTTTGAATGAACACAATCAAAGGCTAGACGCTACTTAAAATGTTGCTTTCATGTGCAAAAATGTTATTTTTCAAAATGTTTATTGCTTCCCTCCAAGCCTCACACTTAGATTTGGATCTGCCTTACGTTAATTTTTGGATATTGACTGGCAAGGTTCGGAGTTCCCTTTGCATTGGGCAGCTAACGGCTCCACTGGTGTCTGTGAAACAGACCTTTTGTCACTTGGTTACATCTCATTAGTGCCTTTATCAAAATAATTGTTTCTCTTTTATACCACAACAGAGAGGGTAATTACTTCGCTAAACGGTCATTACATAATGAATCACAAAATGTCCTTCTGGGAACCAGAGAGAATCTGAGGGCAGCCAGGGACACAGGGTAGCAGCCCTCACATTAGCTGTGCCTCACTGAACGGTTCTTCCTAACATTTCCTGCTCACTCCAGCTCTGAGGAACACTGAGGTGCGATTTCAATCATGGTTATTTTTGCTCAAGATGGTTTTGCTCAGTTACTTATTTCCAGATGACCTGGACATGAACAGCTAGCTCCCCAGCTCATTCCTAGGGCAGCATGACCCCTCAACAGCAACAACATATGCTCAAAAATGTTCGTATGTGATAAGATATAATGGTAGTACCTAATCCTGAACTGGCCCAGCACATGACCTTGGTCATGGCACACATCGGCACCTTAGTGTCTTCATCTAAATGGCAGTGTTAGATAGTTGATCTTCAAACCCCTGGGCTCTGACATTACGGATTCAGTGAAGGAGCTGGAAGGCCTGATGTGATTAACAGCCAGGACTTCCTCATTCGTTTCTGTCTTTGATAGGAAGGAAAAGAGTAAGGTTATTTCTTACCTCGGACCTTTTATTCAACAACCCAATCCTATTAATTCCAATTAAAATTTGTAGTTTTAATTACTTAGTCTGATGGATTTTTTTTTTTTTACAAAGTCTCCTACATGTAAATCTTTGCCCTCCTCTTTCAGTGTGGCAGCTGCCTAGAGCTTTGTAATTTCTGCTCCTGAAGCCATGGAAGGTACCGCCTCTGATTTATTATTCTTTGTTTCTATTTATTGATCGAGCCTTTTTCCTCTCTTCTCTCCTGATAGTGAAAACACTTTGCTTAAACAGAACTTTAAAAAGTGTATAAAGATCTTAAATTATCTTAACGTTCTTTCATTCATAGCAGTATTAAAGATGGTTAACGAGGCTCCTGCCCCAGATGAAATAGGTCAGCATCCCTGTTGCCTGGTTTTCAGTCCTGCCATTATCTCCTAGTTGCTCTGTCTTTGGTCTGCTGACCCCTAAGTCATATGATATGGGGCGCAGAAGGAACACCTTACACCGAAATACATTCCTCACAGCTTTGCATGGTCATAGATGTGTGTGCACTCTGTTTGTATCCTATTGTATCTCAAAATCAGTAAGAATCCAGGATTTTGTGAGGATAATGCCTCCCGGTGTTTTCCGAATTCAATATTTGTATTTCTAAATTCAATATTGTAACATATAAAATAAAAGAAAATAATGCTTAAATCTTTGGTGGATATTTTCCCAGTTATAAGTTTTAAATGAATGAAGTAACTAAGTGTCGTTAATTTTAGCCTATCTACATTACTTGAAGATTCTAATCCTCAGTTAACTACAGTTTGACATTGTATCAGTGCTTGTCCAGCACTGACTTTGCCTCAGACACTATGCTAAACATTTCAAGCTGGTTGCTATGAGGTGCCTTCTCCTCCTACACCAAACAACTGCTTGAGAGAAACACCATCGTTCTTTTCCATTCTTTAATTATTAAGCTCAGAGTTAGAAAAGATAATTTATTCAGGTTTTAGAATTCACAAGTGACAAAAACAGAATTATGACTCAATTAAACACAGAAGAATTTAAACGTTGAAACATCCATTACTATAAAACCACCATCATTCTAACTTTTCCTTCCACGACTAGTGGTTTTAGCTAATGGTGTCAATGTTTTTTAAATGTACTATAATTTTTACATGGTGTAGTAGTTACATTTCTCTTTGCAGTGATTAAAAATGTCTGACAAATATCAAGTCAAGGGAGGGCACATTTCTTTTCTTTGCCACTGGAGGCATAGCAAGCAAAGCTTTTGCACAGCTGTGCAACTCCTCAGCCTGGAATCTGGGAGCAGAGGAAGTGGGGCTAAGTTATACAACCCCAAGGCATGCCCATAGGGGACCACTTCTTCTAGTAAGGCTCCATCTCCTAAAGGTTCCACCACCTTCCCAAAATAATGGTGGCCTTTTGAGCACTACAAGTACTAACAGAGGAGTGTTCAAAGGTGCTCACGTGCAAACTACAACATACCAGGTGAGACTTTTCTGTGTGATGAGCACTTTGGTGTTTGCATGCTAACTAACATACAGAGTCCCACAAAATGAATGTCACCCCGTGACAATGGCTTCTCTTACCAGGTGAGCCCTCCTCTCAAGCTAAGTTAGTAATGATGATTGCACTCAATAGCATGAGTTTTGTTTTTCTTCCTATGATTGGTACTAGTACTATCCTCGCACTATAAAACCTAGCAGTGTGCTGAGCATTTTAAATGGAATTTGCTATGTAGAAAATGTAGCTATACTAACAAGTATGCTCTGTCAGCCCTCTACTTATTCATGTGAGATTATCAGTCCTCTTCTGCAAACAAGCTTTGAAAGATGGGAGAAATGGGACTGTGAGAAACCATAGGTAGAAAGGTTACCATGAAATAGACTTGAGTCAGTTACTTTCCTCATTTCTTCCACAAAATCCATGACCAAAGTAAGTTAAAAGGGCAAAGATTTCTTTCAGTTTTGGATTCAAGGCAAAGGCCATGATGGCGGGGAAGTGTGGTAGCAAGAACAGCATGCTGCTAGTAACACTGCATCCAGACTGGGGCTGAGTTCACTTTCTTCTTATTAGTCCAGCAGCCCAGCTCACAGATGGTGCTGTCCAGAGGCAAGATGAGTCTTCTCACCTCACCTAACTTATTCTGGGTAATCCCGCACAGGCATGCCTTGTCTCCATGACAACTCTAGAGCCTGCCAAGTCTGCAGTATTAGCCACCACAAACCTGTCTGGATCAGAAGTAACTATCCTGTGTCCACATTTCTAGGCTCCAGCATAGGCTCCGGCTTCACCTCACCCCATCCCACTTTCCCAGTAATCAGACCTCAATCACAGCCTTCTTTCGTCTCCCCCAGTGGATTCCAAGCAACTACCACAGAATCCATCCCTGAATGTGCCCCACAAGTATTGAGTAACTATCTTACCATCCACAGAGCTACTCCAAACCCTCTAGCTCATATTAAAGGGAAAACAATGGGGATTTTCTTTCCCATATCATAGGAAGAATAATAACATAATTCTGTAGTCTTTCAATGAGTTATTCATTTTGTATCTTCTCTTCAGTGTGTGCCTAACCATCCACAGACTTTAAGTCCTGTCGTATATTCTGGCAGACTGCACTCTCTGGGGAGTCATACACACTCTCCAGTTAAGGCCGTTTTATCCCTCATATCAAGTCTTCATTACTTCCTGTTACTCAAATCCCCAGGTACCACCCAGGGAGGAGGGTGGCCCCACAGCGTGTCGGCAGCCACAGAGAGCATCAGGTGTCACTGTTCCACATAGATTTCTCATTTATTTATTAGTTCTTTGTGTGTACGTTTCTGTGAGTCCATGTGCCCCACGTATGCACAGTGATCTTAGAGACCAGAAGAGGGTGGTGGATACCCTGGAGCTGGAGTTACAGACAGTTGTGAGCTGTCTGATGTGGTGTCTAGGATCTGAACTCTGGACCTCTGCAAGATCAGTAACTGCTCTCTTGATGCTTTTAATTCATTTCTTAAGTTAGCATGCAAAGTAGTGGGGTTTATCATGGTGTTCTCATTTATACTATGTTCTTGCTTACCTGCTTCCTTCTCCTTCCTCATCCGTCCTGTGACCTGCTGGACCCCTCTGGTCAATCAGTCCCTTCTGCTCTTAATGTACTTTGTATTCTATTATGTTCTCCCCTCACCTGAAGATTTCTTTCTCCCCCTCACAGCCCTCCTTCTCCCTTCATGCACACAGAGAGTACAAACAGCTTGAGTGTGTGTGTGTGTGTGTGTTAAAATCTAGGACATGCATGTGAAAGAAAACATGTGCCTAACTTATTGTTCCTAACGTAATGTCTTCCATCCATTCTCCCGCAAACACTTCCTGTGGTCAGGTCATTGTTTCTTGTTTTTTTTTAAAGATTTATTTATTTATTTTGAATACAGTGTTCTGCCTGCATGTGAGCCTGAATGCCAGAAGAAAGCACCCGAACTCATTAGAGATGGTTGTGAGCCACCATGTGGTTGCTGGGAATTGAACTCAGGACCTCTAGAAGAACAGCCAGTGCTCTTAACCTCTGAGCCATCTCTCCAGCCCAGGTCATTGTTTCTTTATGCACACAGCTCATGCTCCTTGTCTGTTCGTCTGTTGATGGTCATGTCGACTGTTTCCAGTTCTAAGCTACTGTGACTCACGCAGCAAGGCATGTGGAAGTGCATGCATCCCTGCAGGAAGACTGAGAGTCCTCTGAGTACATTTCCTGGAGTGATGTCCCTGGGAGGGGCAGTGGGTAGGTATATCCTTAGCTTTCTGAGGAATCTTCCTACGGATTTGCACGTGGCTGTGCTGGTGTACACTCCCATCAGCAGTGCGGATGGTTCCTTTCATTCAACATCCTCACCAGTGTTTGCTGCCCTTTGTTTTATTGGCCTTGGCCATGCTGAGGTGAGATGGAATTTCAGAGTAGTTTTGTTTGCTTTTCTCTGGCATGGGACACCTTGATACATATGTCCTGGCCATCTGTGGGTCTTCTTTTGAGAACTGTCTGTTCATTCCCCACCCATTTGCAGCATGGATAAGTTGTTCAGCTGGTGCATCCTCCTTTTTGCCTTTAAAAAATGTATTCTCAGTATCAGCCTCTAGTCTGAGGTATGTTCCCTTTGACGATAGTTCCCTTTGCTGTGAGGTAGCTGCTGAATTCTTGTCATCCCAGTTGAAGCTGATGCCCAGCATTCCTGGGGTTCTTTGAAACAGCAGAGGGCCTCAGGGGGAGACCAGCACCTCCATCATTCTTCCGGCTCCAGTCTCAACTCTCTCTCAACACTGACATGCCTAACACTCTTTCCCGATTGGGGCATATCAGAAATTTAGAGTTTGTGGTCCTCACCAGAGGAACCCTCTAACATCAGTGCGTCCCACTGTTTTTTTTTTTTCAGTCTTCTCTGCACACTCTGACATTTCCAACAGTCTTTAACTGGCATTCTTCCTTCCTCTACACAGACTTCTCATCTGTAAGTGTGCCGTTTCCATGTCTTCTCACGGTCCCCGCTGCACTAATAGCAGGGAGTACTCAACTCACTAATCGTAGCGTAGAGCCCAAACCCTTCAGCTCTACACGCCCTTTGCTACACGCCAAGATGATCTTGCCTGCCTCTTTGCCTATATGGTCTCTACTCCTTCCAAAGCCATTTTTGCGAATCATTCAGAATGTCATGGTGGCCCAGCATGGAACATCTGCTGGGCATTTGTGTACCATAGCTAACCAGCTGCAAACCATGATCCTCGGGGAATTTCCCATCTGCAAACCTCCAACCACCACTGAAAATCTTTCCTGTGGCCTTCCTGGACTCTGATGAATGATTTTCTCCAGGGAACCCTAAGATCATCAGAATAGGAGGCACTCTCCACCTCCAGAGCACTGTGCCACAGCTGCGCTATTGCTCCAACTGTTACCATCCAGGCTGGTGTTACATCATCAGGAATTAAATTTCATCTTTATTAAACTTACTTGAAACACAGAGAAAATCAACTGGCCCTGAGCCTTTATCCCAATCTCTTGTATACACTTTCTATATGTCAATGTGAGTTTCTCTGGCTCTGTTTTAATTTTTTATTCTTTGGTGCTGGTGAGAAAAGAAGGGCCCTTGGGGCCACAAGGAAATATCTCTACCACTGAATGTTTCTTCTAGTTTTCTTCAAACCCCTGGAGAGAGGAAGCTTTAAGATCCAGCTAATGTGCATTAGAAAGAAACACCTTGGGGTGGACTCAAGCAAACCCCAGTGTCTTCTGGACATGACAGGATATTGTACTCTGGAACCCATTGCATCCATGGGTGCCCTCCTAAGACTTGTATTAGATCAAGCCAGTTAACCTCCCATCATGGAGTAGGAGGGTGTTCCTGAGCCCCCATCTCCAGCTGAGGACCAATTGATGACTTCTAAAAGAAGAGGAGTATGTTTTCTTTAAATCATTGACTCCTAGGGAATCTACCAACCTCCAGTCGATGGCCCCATACCTGGGAGTATGTGAGCAGCATCAATGAGTTGGTAGATACTTAAGAAGTGGACATGGTTGTAAGAGGTGAGAATTGGGGTTGGCCTAGGAGTTGAAGGGAGTTTTTTGGGTGAATATGATTAAAATAAATTGCGTAAAATTCTCAAAGAATTCAAGAGAATATTTTAAAGCAACACTTGGAGATGGATGTGTAGATGGTTCCTCTTCGTTTTATAAGGTTCAAACCCTTTTCATTCAATGTGTGAGCCAGTTTTGTAGCTGAGTCACTACATCTAGCCAGACTAGTCTAACTGCATTTCTTAGACAACCAGGAGTCATTCATCTGTGCTCCATGTCCTTCCCACATCCTTCATCATTGATAGATTTTTCATTGTCATGAACAAAATAGTGTTTACAGAAGTTAAAGTCTATTGAATAGATATAAGAAAGATATAAGTAACAAAGTTTTAAAAGGAAAGAGGAAAGATCTACATTCTGTCTACAACGTTCCTGCCAGCTTACTCACCTAGCAATTAGCATATTATTTGCAGATCAGATGCAGTGGCTTGCCCATCATGGTAGATAATTAATGAATGGATAAATCATTTACTGTGAGTTGCACTGAGCATTGGAAGTTTTATAACTGCACTGGATGCTGAACTCACTCTAATCGATTATCAGGCATTGTCTATGGGCTGGGGAGATTTCTCGGTGCATAAAGCGCTTCCACACAAGCATGAGGACAGGAGTTTGAAACCAGAGAACACATACAAATGCCAGATAGGCATGAAAACTCATCTGCCATTCCAGCACGTGAAAGGCAGAGATCAGGGATCCCCACAGCAAGCCGATCAGCTAGATCAACTGACACTGGCAAGGTTCAGGTTCAGTTGAAAGACCCAACCTCAATGAAGAAGATGGGAGGCAACCGAGGAAGACTTGCAAAGTCAGCTCAGGGCATCAAATCATCAAATGCATGTGCACACATGTACACAATCATCTTCACACACGAATACACCTACATATATCTTAACATGAATATACCACACATATATGTGAAAAAAAGCCCAACTTTCTAATCTAGATGCAGAAAGGGAGGTAGCAAGACACAGAAATGAGATGCAAAGGGCTAGCTGGTAGGACCCGTAACTCCTGAAAGAGGAAAGAATGCTCTCTGGATCCATTGGTTCTAATCAGCCTAATCTCAGCTCTGCAGCACATTCCTCCCTGGTCAGGAAGCATCACTTACAATCCTCTCTTGTTTTCCAAGGCCATATTTCTAGTGAATGAATGAGGTCCTTTGACTCGAGGTAATTATTAATTATAAGGATGTTACAGTGCCTTGGGAGGAGATAAAGGAAACCTGGAAAGACGCATTCATCTCAAGTCAATTAAAAGACTTACTTATTAGTAAATAAAGCCATCTCGTTAAAGGCGTTTCATTAATCACTGAGAAAATGTGTAAACTTGGTGGTGGGGGAAGGTATTCAGAAAACTTGGGAGAGGCTGAGTGACTGATCACACTTTCAGAGAGAAGAAATAAAAACCTTTCCTTAGGAGAACATGACTGGGAGTGATACCATTTCAAATCCACTAACGGAAACAAAAACTAATGAGAACACTAATGCAGAACCAGAGAGTCCGCGAAACAAATGTCACTGGTCTCCTGGAACAACATCTCTCTGGCATCCATCATCTAATTTGCTTCTGCTTCAACCCTAGCTTGAAAAAAATAAAAAAATTCCCCAATTACAGTCTGTTCATCTGTTGAGGAAGTCTTCAGAAAGTGACTGACAGGCCCAGGTGGCTCTGGAAAGCAACCATGTCCTGGAGGGATGTTTGAGCTTTCCTACAACTAAATTTTTGCTTGTTTGATTGGCTTTTTTATTTTTAAAAATTTGTGTGTGTGTGTATTTAAGTGTTCAAGAATATTAAACTTTGTCCTTTGGGGAAAATTGTGTGCCTGAAGACTGTTAATTTTACTGGAGATAAATGTCTATGTTGAAAGAATGTCAGGTCTTTGTCTTGCCTCTGCCATTTCGTTGGCAGATTTGGCGGCTACCTTCTTTGTCGGACGTCAGCTTTGTAACTGGGATCAAGAGAGAAAGATTCCCTGCTACTAGGATGTCTGCTGTCTACTAGAACTCACAAACAAAATCTGAAAACTCCTTTCCTCCAGTCCCTGGCAAAATATTTTCCCTTTGCTGGAGTAGAAGTGAAAAGGGACTTCATTCTTTACCTGAGTAACACTCCGTTCCTTGCAAGACTCAAGACTGTATCTAGGCATAGCATGCATTCTTAGGGGTAAAAAATATTAACTAACCTTACAATGTGATGTTAGATTATCAGAATTAATAATGAGAGTGACTTGTCAATTATCATATGCCATTAGGGGTGATGACAACTCACAGTGTCATATGAGTGGCAAAGCTGCATGCTTATTTTCAATTCTAAGCTTGCATATATATGCATGGAATATATATATATATATTTTTTTTTTCTCAATTAGTCTACCTATGTTGTTCATGGAAAAATTTAAGGGCTTTGATGTCATCAAACATATTGAATAACTACTAACATTTTCATTTTAAAATCAAATGATTCCTTTCACATCCTATTCTTGGTCTATATGAGTGGAGAGTGTTCACGGATGCTTTGCCCTTGAATGTCACTTAGGTCATCCCTATAGCTGGCAAGAGAATAAGGAGACAGGCAAGCTGTGGACATTGGTGTGCTTGTCTGAGTGCCAAGTGGCTAGATCCAAGGCCGTCAGAAAAGACCGCTTACAGGTTTCAGGCACAGAAATAAAGGTGTGGACCCTCAGCTCTCCTCGTGTATGATAGTCTAGAGGAGTCACTGCAGCACTTTGAGTTGACCTTATCGGCATCTGCTTCCTGCACGTCTCAGCTGGGAGAGGCTTGACGTGAGAGCCGCCTGTTGCTGTCCATATACGCCTGAGGTTTCTTAATCAGTTGGCTCTCCTTGCAATTTTAAACTTTGCTTGTGCCCCCTGGGAAAAACCTCTTCTCTCACAAAAAGGTTTGGGAGATTTTGACACTGTAAGCTTGACATATGGCATAACCTGTCTTCGTGGCAGCTGTCTCCCCTGCATTCCATTCCCAGCTGTCACATTGTTTGGCAGCTGACGTTCAACAGGTGTACCTCTTGCCTTAAAAGGTGGGTGGCTGCCAGAGGAGACATTGCTAGAACAGATCTAACCCTCCAGTGATTTGTGTGTGTCTGCCATGGCCTGGAAACCTTGGCCATGGGCAAATATTCCAAATGTAAAGCAAGAGGGCACTTTGCCATTTTAGCAGATGGGCATGTAGAGCCCAGAGCCTGAGCAACAAACACCATGGTGTGGTTGGAGGACAAGACGTACAGCCAGTAACATTTAATAGGCTATTAGTCTGTTGCTTAGGAACCTCAGACTCAGGACCAAAGTCCTTGCTAATTACAACTTGAGCTTAGGCTATTCCCATCTTTAGAGCCAGGGGCTGTGACTGCCATGGTAAATGCCACGGGCAGCCAGCTAGATGTGTGAAGCTGCCAACAAGGCCAGCCATGAAATCTGCACGTAGAAGGAGACTTGCTTCTCCTAAGCGAAGTCAGCAAAGGCAGTCTGGTGGTCTGAGGAATAAAGATGAATTATTGTGTATTTGTACTCTGTCCCCTGCTTTTATAGTGAGTGAACAGGAAAATCGTGTGGCATACAAAATGCCGGAGAATAAATCCTTCTTGAACTGCAGAGACAGATGAGGCTGTGCTGACTCCAGGCTAGACGAAAGAGGAAACAAATGGGAGACCCAGACTCTGACTCCATCCATTATTACGCCTGCAGGATCAGAGTAGAAGATCTCGGAAGTCTAACTTCCAGTTCCAACCCTGGTCTCCACTTACTATAATTCTATTACTCCAATCTTACATATGGCTATTACAATAAATCTCCCCAGGAGAGTTAACATGATTTGGTGTGGACTTCTTCATATGTAACAAAAAATTCCCTAAGTATTATTGATCACAGAAAAGCAAAAAATAAGAAAAGAATCCAGATCGATCAAACGTCAATGTTAAGGGCATTGCTTGTCTGTCCCTGGTCTTGCTATGCAAACCTTTTTTGGTGTCTGCTTCATCAATCTCTGTATCATCAGCTGCTTCCTGGAGGAGAACTACAAATCAATTCTCAGAGCTGTCTGGCTTTCTCCATTTGGTATTTCAGCCATCTATCCTCTGTGTCCCACAAGCTTTGCAGGCCTTGTGTATCCAAGCAGATTTTTTTAGCCACTCCAATTTCTCGGCACTCGGATGCTTTTCTTCCCCCGTATCCCTCAGCTGTCTATGTGTCCAAGTGCAGCAACTTGTGTGATAAATTGTATGATGCTCTGTGTGGTCCACAAATCAGTTTCACAAGTTAGAGTTTCCTTGCTCTAGTCTCACAAATCTAACCCGGATGATGACATCCTCTCATGTATCTGACTTTCCTTCTCTTCACCCACATTTCATTGCTCTTCTGTATTTTTAGTTTGGTTTTACCTATAGGGTAACTTTATTACATTTATTTCTTTATCATGGTGTGTGTGCCTGTGTATGAGGGCAGCACATGTGCGGAAGCCACAGCTAACCTATGAAAGTTGGATTCTACCTTCCTTCATGTGGGTCCAGGGGATTGAACTCAGGTTGTCAGGGTTGGTGGCAAGCACCTTTGTACCTTCACCATTGAACCATCTCTTCAATCCCTTCGATAACAATTTCCGTAAATGATATTTCTATGGTCAGTTTTGTTTCAATTATGCCTTTCTCCAGACAACTGTAATGGTTTTAAAAGTACAATAATATCTCTGATATAAAAGAAAAAAGTGATCTCTGACCCATATAAAACAACTTTAACTGAATATCTATAAAATAGCGAATTTTAACATTAACCTCTCATGCCCTTCTCTCAGCCACATGGCAGCCCTGAAGGTCCTACTGGTCTACTCCCAATCTTTCCAAATCTCAGCTCATAATTTTACCTAACAATATGTTGTTCCTTTTGCCTGTGACTTTTCTGGAGCCTGAGCTACCACTGACTCCTCCAGTCTTTCCCCATGCATCAACTCTACTCACAGGTACGTTTGGGGTCAGCTTTGATAACAAACCATGACATGCCTCACTATATCTACCACAATCATCTTAACCACAGAACACATTTCTCTCTTAAACTATTAAAATAGCCTATTTACCTAGCATTTAAAACTGAATTTAGGGACTGAAGAGGTGGCTCAGCAGTCAAGAGCACTGACGTCTCCTCTAGATTACACAGATTCAAATTCAAAACCCATATGATGGCTCACTACTGTCTGTAACTGCAGTTCTAGGGCATCCAACACCCTATTCTGGCCCCTTGCAAACACCAGACATACACATGGTTTCTAGACAGGCAATGCAGGCAAAAATAACTTATGAACATGGAATAAAAATTTTCTATAAAAATAAAAGCTGAATTTAGTATTTAACAATTCCATGTTACCTGTTTATTGGCCTGTTGATCACTGTGTTTTATATTTGACTTAGCCACTAAACCAGTTTATAGTGCGCATTTTCTCGTATGCTTATAGCACTTCAGGTATGAGTTAAGAACCTTAAGGTACCTCCATTAGCTTTCTCAACTCCTGTGGTGGATAAGCATCTGCGTCTTCATAGCTATAAACTTCGTGGGCTTTTAAATGGTTACTACTAGTAAAGAGAGAAAATGGGGAATTTTTAAATTTTTCTCCATGAATCTTTATCATTACTTACGTTCTTTGTTCTTGTCCACATATCAAAAAGTCCATCCACTATTATGTTCCTGTATCCAACTAAAATCTTCCTTTAAAAATTCTTAAGCATAGATCCACAGGTAAGAATATCTCAGCTTGATTTCATCTCTGTCTTTACTCCATGTCGTTTGATGAGATTATTTTGCAGGGTACGGAATTTCTTCCAATACTCGGCCCAGGTCTATAACTCAAAACAGGAGCATAAATTTGGTTCCTGTTGCTTTTTCATAGCTGGAAGCTCAAAAGCCAGAAGGATTCTTTTAAAGTGTAAATGAGACCATGCCATTACACTGCCAAAACCCTTCCAGTAGTTTCTTAGCTCTCTCATGGTAAAATCCCACAGACTTCTCCCATGAAGGGGTATAAAATCCAGTAAGTTTGATTAAGCTTCATATCGAATCATCTCTTGGAGACTCAGAATTCTTGTCATCATAACAATGGATTGGAGAGCTTTTATGATAAAAACTTAACATTTTCCAAACTTGTGTCAACATATTTCTAAAACTATAGCCAATTTCCTGACATTTCTTAGGATATTCTCTTATGGAATCTCCAACATTCAGGTGTAGGGTGTAACCTGGATTGTTCAGATGCTCCGGGGAGACTGAAAAGTGACAGGGTCACCTAGGATTAAGATTAGCTTTCTACAGTGTTACCCGTCTCCATGGAGTGGATGGGGGAGGAGGAAAGTGGAGGGATCAGGAGGAGAGGAGGGAGTGGAAAATGGATTTGGCATGTAAAATGAGAAAAGATATATTTTTAAAAAAAAATAAAAAAAAGAATAGCTTCCTCCATTTTTCTTTAATTTGAAAGTAAAGTTGATGCGGAGTTGTGATGCTCAGTCTTCATTACTCATGTGACAGGATTTGGAGTCCGCTAGAAGACAAACCTCGGAGCATGTCTATGGTGTTTTCAAGAAGGTTTGTCTGAGGTCAGAAGACAGACTTGCCCATCTGGGTGTTGCCATCCCAAAGGCTGGAGTTCTGGGCTGAATAAAAAGGAGAAAATAGTTTGGGCAGCAGCATCCTTCCTGCATGTGGGAATAATGTAGCCAGCCACTTCACATTCCTGCCTGTGTGCCTTCCCCACCATGATGGACTGCACTTTAAAATCCTGAGTCAAAAGAAGCTTTTCTTCCACTGACTTACATATTTTAAAAATCTTTTTCAGAAATGTGAATTTACCACATTCTCTTGGGGCTGATAAGGAAGCCACTTTTCTCTAGTAGATCTCATTTTCTTCTGCCTCATGTTGAAATGAAAATAGTCTCTTGCCTGGGGTGACAGAGAGACCCCATGCTAGTAACAGGTGTGTGAACGTGTAAGAAGCGTGAATGCTGCTGTTACCAAGAAGAGCTTCACAATCACGTTCAGCAAGAAAGGCCAAATGGACCCTGGTCACCATGAGAACCACTGTCCCTAGGTATACAGAAAACAAGGGCTGGACAGATCACTTCCGGATGAAGAGCACTTGCCAATCTTGCAGAGGATCTGGGTTCAGCTCCCAACACTTACGTCTGGCAACTCACAACTGCCAGTCAATTCAGTTTGAGAAGATCCAAGGTCCTTTTCTGGCTTCCACTGGTACTGCACTCATGTGGTACCAATAAACTCATACAGGCACACCTATGTAAACATAAATAAAAAACAAACACATAAGAAATGGAGAGATGACTTAGTGGTTAAGAATGCTTTCTGGGCTATCCTAGCCTACAAGTGTTGACTGAGGTTTCTGTCCTGCCCGGTTCCCACAGTCGTTAAGTCCCAAAGAAATCACACAGAAATCTACATTGTTTATAAACTGATTGACCACAGGCTTTTTATTAACTCTTATAACTTATACTAGTCCATAATTCTTTTTTCTTTTTTGGATTTTCGAGACAGGGTTTCTCCATAGCTTTTGGTTCCTGTCCTGGAACTAGCTCTTGTAGACCAGGCTGGCCTCGAATTCACAGAGATCCGCCTGCCTCTGCCTCCTGAGTGCTGGGATTAAAGGCGTGCACCACCACCGCCCGGCTTAGTCCATAATTCTTGTCTGTGTTAGCCACATGGCTTGTACCTTTTTTGGCGAGGCAGTCGCATCTTGCATCCTCTGTGTCTGGGTCACAACTGTGGACTGAAACTTCCCTCTTCCCAGAATTCTTATTGCCCTGCCTCTACTTCCTGCCTGACAACTGGCCAATTAGTATTTTTTTTTAAATAAAAGTGACAGGGTACAGACCATTGTCCCACAACATACAAGAGCTAGTTCAGGACAGGTTCCAAAGCTAAAAAAAAAACAAAAACAAAAAACACCTGTCTCAAAAGAAAAAAGAAAAAAAAAACAGAAAACAAACAAACAAAAACAAAAAGAGCTTTCTGTCCTTGTAAATGATCTGAATTCAGGTCCCAGCACCATATCAGGCAACTCACAATTGTGTATAACCTTTACTCCATGGTATCCAACACCGTTATCTGGGTTCCAAAAGCATCTTCATTCAGACGTATATATTCACACAGATTTATGTGTTTATACACAATTAACATTTTTCACATTTTTAATAAAAAGTAAGAAAATGATACTGAAAGATCTGGTAGTGATACAGAACTCTGGAGATGCAGTAAAAGCCTCGGGGCTAGAGTTTCAGATTCAGATCTGGGGGCTGTGTATCCAATTTGCTCTTTCTACACGGGCCCAGAATTGTACAGTCTATTCTAAACAACAACCAGGGATGGCAATTTACATTCTAGTCATGGGAAAACCCCTTTCGTCTTGTTTGCCACTAGCAGAGAAGCCCAGAGCACTGCTGTGTACAAACCACATGTCTCCCTTGAGGTCAATGATATCGACATTTTCTACCTCATCTGGAGAGGCTTCATCCACCAGCCACAGTAAATCTGACTCAGTCTCATTTTCCCCATTGTTGATAATTCTGGCTTTGGCAGAAGCATCTGTCATTTCCCAAAAACAAAGCAAGGGAGAGAACCTCCTTCCGGAAATGTGTGATGAAGGGTCCCGCGGTTCAGTTCCTGTGTTTTACACCTGGGCTCCAGTTAGCTCTAAAGAGGCCTGGAAATAACTCTGTGAACACACCGGATCAATCCCCACTCAAGCAGCCATTTGTCACCATCTCATCTGGCTTGCTGAGTGGAACAAGATACGGGTTTTTCTAGACACAAATAAGTGGTATGTATTAGAGTTGGCCTAACTGGAGAAGGAGTAAAGAGAAAAGTATCAAAATAATTTTAAAAGAGAAAATACATGTATTTATTTAAAATCAAGGTCAGAATCTCCTAGGAGAAATGGAATCAGCCACTGATTGTCTTTTCTGGAAAATACTTTGGGAATTAGATTTGCCATGTCTTAGTAAATGGTCTAAAGTCCATGTGAATATAGTGTTAAATGCAGATTTGAAAAGAGACACACAGGGAATGTCTTGTGTCAGACAGCCTATAGTGAATGTCTGTCTATTTGTCTGTTGGCTTCTTTTTTATCTTCTCTTCCCCATTTCTAGTAATAGCCCAGTGGGATTTCTATCAGATACAAACTTTCTATTCTATACGCTCCTGTTAGAACTGTCAAGTGCAGCGACTATTCTTCAACCCCAGCCTGTGAGCATGGGATCTGGGAGGCATCAAGACTGCAATTATTGAAATAAAATGGATCCATTGGGTAGCTACTAGTGACTCTCTTCTCCAAGAAACATGAGCCTGTGCATCTTCCCAAGACATAATGTAGCCAAGTAAGAGATGACAGAATCTGGCTTTAGCTCAATAAGAACAAAAGTGCACTGAAGAAGGCAGGGAAGAAAGAATTGGCCACATTACCAGTTATAAGATTTCAAGCAATTTAGTGGGTAAGACAGTCTCTGCCTGAGAAATGGAAGTATATTGAAAGCAGGCTTTGAACTTCAAAAACAGTAAAAGTCTCAGAACACTGAGCCAGAGTACGAGGTAAAGACCACAGGCTGTTTTCCTGTACCTGCATGAGCCAGACAGACAAGAAACTGGCTTCATTATAAGCTCCCCCAACCCTTAGGAAACACAGCACAGAGCAGGTCTCCATCCGTGTCAGTAAAGGACAGCAAAGCCAGCCCAGGGCTCTGCTTTGACAGCCACCACTGCAGTAAAACATAGCCCTACACTGATTCCCCTGATTCCTTCCTACAGCTCAGTGCTGGCATGCGAAGCTGCTAATCTCCCAAGGCCCTGGGCAGACAGAGGAGTGAAACCTTTGTATTTCAGCCTTCATTACCTCCAGACGCAGCCCAGGCCTGAGATATGTTTCTGAGTCTGTCCAGGTCTCTCCGGCTCTGGCAGGATGAACTCAGCTTAGTAGCAACCTCAATAGCTAATGGCCCATCCCCGCCAACCTTTACACAGTAACGCAGCACTAAAAACATCTCTGTTTAGCAAGCTTGCCTGCCACATCCCTGCGCAGGTGGGTGAAAGACAGGTAGGGACCTCTGTGGCGAGCAAGTCTGTGGTGGAGAGATGGAGAGAAAGAGAAGCAGAGTGCTGTGGAGGGAGGCAGAACTGGAGACAGGACAGCATTAAGTGGCCTACTCTGACATCTGAGCCCATGGTGATATCTGGACCCATGTTGCCATTGAGGGGCATGTCTGGGGCCAAGATCTTACTGCAGCCAAGATCTGTGTGATGTTCGTGGTCCATGTTACCACTGAAGGCCATGCTGATGTCCATGACTTGGGCTACTGCCTGAGGTCATGTTGATGTCCAAGGGTCATAGGGCCTTCAGGGGTCATATTCATGTGGGTGGCCTGTGCTACTACCCTAGTACAAGTTGATGTCCATGGTCCAGGCTGCTGCCAAGGGCCTTGTCTGGGCCCATGGTTCTACTGCAGCCACTGTCTGTGATGTTGCCAGACAGCATGAGGAAGCCTGTGGCAAGAGCAAGGAAACTACTTTTGCTATAATATCGATGATTGCAGATACGCAGTTGAGAGGGAGGGACATAGCAAGTTTCCGTGACAACTCATACACCCTGTTAGCACCCCCCAAAAAGTAACAGCCTAAACAGGAAGCCATTCTTAGAAAGTGTGATAAAGATGTAGAGGTTGGCTCCCCATAACTGCTGGCTTATGGTGGGGGTGTGGGAATAGAACGATTCTGCTCTACTTATGGGACAGGCCACTGAATTTGAACATGTTCCAGTAAGTCTATGGATAACACAAATTGGACTTCTTGGGTTTTTTTTTAAGGGGGGAAGTCACAAGAAAGGGGAAAGACATGGACAGACTGGGAAATGAGAAGGATCGGGGTACATGATGTAAAAGTCCCAAAGAACCAATAAGAGAAAGAGGGGGGAGAGATGTAAAGCTAAACAACTGCTGTATTCCCTGCACCCTGATTTAAAAAAAAAAAAAACCTCAATCTAATCTTTAAGGGATGGGGTTAGACATTAAAGTAGACAAATGACCTTTTTCTTGGAGCTCAATGTCAAACTTGTGAAATTCAAAGTTGGGAGCTATCCTTGTCTTCTTTCCCAGGGCCAGTGAACTCAATAGAGCCTTTGGAACCACTCCTGTTCCAGAAGGACACTGAAGATCCAAGACCATATAGACAGATGTTCTAACAAGTATCACCTGTGACGGGTTCTACTGTGATGAGTCAGGAGTACTAAGTGGTATTAGATAGCTCATAGCAGCATTGGTCTTGAACATATGCAGGGTCTTTGGGACTTGTGGGTATGAGGTACATTCTAGTAGAGATAACCATTTCTTCCCCAAGCACTCATAGTACAACAGGACATTCATTGTCTTCCTGGGAACAAAAGAGAAGCATTGTATAAGACACCAAGGCTGGTCTCCATAGAGAGGCCAGCTCTAGGCAGATACACAAAGCATTTTCCTGTAGGTTGGTGGTTGAGGACAGGGTTTAGAGACTATCCTGTCTCCAAGTGCAGGCAGGTAGACATGGTCTGCCCTTCTTTTCTTTTTTTGTTTTTGTTTTTTTTTAATTTATTTATTTATTAAGGATTTCTGCCTCCTCCCCGCCACCGCCTCCCATTTCGCATGGTCTGCCCTTCTTAACATTAGCAAAGTAACAGGATTTCCTCGGGTTTCCACACACATTGCATGCTAACTTCGTCCCCCCACCTCCATGCTCCCTCTTTACTTGTACCCGGCTACCCCCTGATCCCCATTTCAACTGTCATATCACATATATTCTATTACAGTCTAGTACTCGTCCCACAGTTCCATTAAATTTCTTCTAAGGCTGGAGAGATGATTCAGCGATTGACAGTATTTGCTGCAGCTCCAGAGGACCAGAGTTCAGGTCCTAGCATGCACATTGGATAGTTCTCTATCACCTGTGACTCCAGATTCAGGGAATCTGACCCCACTCTCTGGACTCTCCAAAAATCTGCAGCTACCTGTACACGCGCGCGTGCACACACACACACACACACACACACACACACTACACATAACTTAAAATAAATCTTTTTAAAAGCTTATTTCTCTCTTCTAATATATCCACACGTGTACATACATGTACATATGTATGCATTCATGTGTATATATATGTATATATATATATATATATATATGAAGAAAGAAAGAAATAGAGAGTTGGGATCAGGATATGTATGGTAGTTTGAACATAATTGGCCTTCACAAGCTCATAGGGAGTGGCACTATTAGGAGATGTGGCCTTGTTGAAGTAGGTGTATCCTTGGTGGAGGAAGTGTGTCACTGTAGGGGCAGGCTTTGAGGTCTCCTATGCGCAAACTAAGCCTAGTTTAGTTCATTTCCTGTTCCCTGGGCAAGATACAGAACTCTCAGCTGCCTCCCCAGCACCATGTCTGTCTCCATAGCTCCATGTCCCACCTTGATGGTAATAGACTGAGCTCCTGAACTGTAAGCCACCCACTTAAATGTTTTCCTTTATATGAGTTGCCATGGTCACGGTCTCATCACAATAATAGAAACCCTAAGACAATGTGATAAGGAACAAAGGTTATTTCTCTTTCTGGAAAAAAAAAACATTATATTTTTTAGATCTATACGTGCTCCTGAAAATTTTATAATTTTATTTTTTATAGCTGAGTAAAATCTCGTTATTTATTTGTACCCCGTTTTCATTGTCCATTTGTCTCTTTATGGAAATTTAGATTGATTCAATTTCTCAGTTACTGTGAACAGTGCAGCTATATACATGGATGTGCAGGTGTCACTGTGGAAAGATGTAGAACCCTTGGGGCATATGCCCAGGAGTGGTCATGTCCTTGGGGCATATGTGTGGACTGAGTTTTCCGTCCCGCCATTTGGTCCCAAGAAATCACACAGAGGTCTACATTAGTTATAAACTAAAAGGCCCATTAACTCAGTCTTCTTATTAATGCCTATAGATTATATTAGCTTATTATTCTTTTCTGTGTTAGCCACATGGCTCCATACCTTTTTTTGGCTAGGCAATCACATCTTGCTTGCTCTGTGGCTGGGTCACGACTGCAGAAAGAACTTTCCTCTTTCCAGAATTCTTGTTGCCCCACCTTACCCCCTGCCTGGTCACTGAGCCCATACTTCCTGCCTGGCTACTGGCCAATCAACGTTTATTTAAAATATAATTGACAGGGTAGAGACCATTGTCCCACAGCACATATGCCCAGGAGTGTTCAGGTTCTAGCTCTGGTCTTGGTTTCCTGAGAAACCTCCATCCTCAAGTCACACCTTCACCCCCAATGAACAAGGATTCTTCTTTCTGTACATCTGTGTTAGCACTTGTTCTCATCTGTTTGCTTGGAGATTGCCATTCTAACTGGGTTAAGATGGGATCTCAAAAGCTCGGGACTGATGAGACTCACTGTTGGATTCTATCATAATTTTAAGGAAAATTTAAAGCCAGTATGTCTTAACTGGGCTAATTCTAGCTGTGACGGAACGCCGTAACCAAGAGCAATTTGGGGAGGAAAGGGTAGATTTCACCCACAGTTCCACAGAACAGTTCATCCTCAAAAGCAGTGAGGGATGGAAATCAAGCAGGGCAGGAACCTAGGGGCCAAGCTGGTACACAGACCACAGAGGAGTGCTGTTTATTGGCCAGTTCCTCCTGGCTTGCTCAGCCTGTTTGCTTATAGAACTTGGTACCATCATCCCAGAGGTGGCTCCACCTACCTCCCCCATCAATCACTAATTTAAAAAATTCCCTCCAGGATTGCCTACCTATAGCCTGGTCTTATGGAGGCATTTTCTAAACTGAAGTTTTCTCCTTTCTGATGGCTCCAGCTTGTTGTCAAGTTGACATCAAATCCACCTGCGTACCATGCTTCTCAAACCATTACCTAAAACCAAAGGAAAAGAACACAACTAAAGCCATGCCTCAAAGTCAGTATTTCTTTTTTTTTTTTTTTTTTTTTTTTTTTTTTTTTTTAAAAAATATTTATTTGTTTATTATGTATACAGTATTCTTCCTGCGGGCCTCATTACAGATGGTTGTGAGACACCATGTGGTTGCTGGGAATTGAACTCAGGACCTTTGGAAGAGCAGGCAATGCTCTTAACCACTGAGCCATCTCTCCAGACCCTCAAAGTCAGTATTTCCTGATACTAAAACCAAATAAGACACAGAAAATTAGAAACCAGTTTCCATGATGTATATAGATGCTAATCTTATCCAAAAGAGACTTGCAAACTGAATTTGATAATACAGTAAGATGATTGCACATCGCAATCAAGTTGGTTTTCTACCCAGGTTGCAAGTTTGGTTCAAGACATGTAAATCAGTAAATGTAATGCACCATTTTAACAGATCGAGGACAGAAATACACAATCATATTGAAAGGTGCGGACAATTGACTAATTCAACACACCTTCACAATGAAAGTCCTGAAGAAAAGAGAATAAGAGGAAACAAATGTCCAACTTTGTACTAAATCTGAAGAAAAAAAATTGAGAGCATTTACTCTAAAATCTGGCTTACAGTGTTTGAGGAACACCTCTACTCAGTCCAGCCTCTTGACAAGTGTGGGTACGGACAAACTTGAACCTGGAGTGCCCTCTAGTGCTCACAAAATGGCAATACACCAATACAAACCCTGAACTTAAAGACTCCAAATACTTAATAGTAGTGAAACAAGAACCACAGCCATTGTTCTTGAGTTCTCAGTAATCCTCATTGTCTGCTATGTTCAGCAAGTCCGGTTTTATCCCATGCTTTTTCAGACCCAGGCCAGCAGGCCTTGGTGACTTCCCGATAGAACATCCCCATTGTCTTAGTGTGTGGGTGCACCCCTCGCGGTCCTGAGTTCCTTGCTCGTGCTCCCTCTCCTTCTGCTCCTGATTTGGACCTTGAGATTTCTGTCCGGTGCTCCAATGTGGGTCTCTGTCTCTGTCTCCTTTCATCACCTGATGAAGGTTAATATTCAGGAGGATGCCTATGTGTTTGTCTTTGGATTCACCTTCTTATTTAGCTTCTCTAGGATCACGAATTATAGGCTCAATGTCCTTTATTTATTGCTAGAAACCAAATATGAGTGAGTACATCCCATGTTCCTCTTTTTGGGTCTGGCTTATGGGATATACTTATGGGATATTGAGGAACTTCAAAATTTCACAAACAATTCAGTAATTTGTCAGATTAACATAACAGAAGACTGAAACAAAAATAAACAGAAGACTCACATTGAAATAGTCTCTAGATGAAATTCAAAATGTGATATAAAATATCAACAGCTGAATATATCAAATGGAAGAAAGAGCTGGTAAGCTTGAAGACAGGCCACTTAAAAACATATAAGGGAGAAGAATGAAAAGTGCTTATCTGAATTTTGGAACCGCACTAAAAGTACAAGTTGAGGGTTACAGAGATACAAGCAGGGCATGGATGCTGAAGAGATGGAGATGCTATTTTTAAAATAGTAACAGAGCAACCCAAGCTTGTATCTAAGTATGGAAGCCCAATGTGGCCGTGGTTATTTTTAACTAAGCCAAGTCTATCCCATGACCTCATTCTCAAGCTCTCAAAGGAGAGAGGCAAAGAGAGGCTTACTAAAGACTCGAAGACCAAATACCAGGTAAACGTGTTTTGATTCACCCAGAGTCATGCTTGTCAGCAGGGACATTAGTCTCCAGGCCTGCATGAGTTGAGTTAGCCACAGGGCTGAACAAAAAAGAAAAACTAACAAATGAGAATACTACATCCAGACAAGCTAATCTTTACAAACTGAAAGGAATGCATGGTCATTACCATAAAACAATAACAGAGATCATTTCTCACCACCATACCTCCCCCAAAATCGCTGGTTAAAAACGGCAAGAGCAACTGCGCGACCAGACTCCAAACAAAGTGCACAAAACAAGTGTGCCTTTAATATGAAGGCTAAACGTTCAAAACTAATTGTATTTATAAGCCAACCAACAGATGCTGTCATATGACAGAAAATAGGACATTAAAATTTCAAAATATATGGGAAAGAGAATGCAAACATGGGAGCTTTGTTAATATTTTTTTTTCTTTTATGTCATTTCTCACGCCTACTCTTATTTGATGCTGGTATCATTTTAAAATAGTTTCCTATAGTCAAAAGATGTTATTTTTGTAAAATTTATTAAAAATATCAAAAGTAATAAACAAGCTGTCAAACACCAGGACACACAAAAATCACTCTCACCTAGGAAGCAAGAGAAGAGGAAAGAAGCCAATTAGCTAGGAAAACAGCTTGACGCATTAGGCTCAGGGAGGCTTTCCCAGCTGTAAAGAATCAAATCATGTTCTTGGCAGGAAAATGAACACAGCCAGTGATCACGATGTTAGGTTCAAAAGTCCGCCTCATGAAGACAGATACCGCATGTTATCTCTCCTATGTAGAAAATACAAAATGGATAGAAAACGAAAATGTGGACTCCCAATGATATGGAAAAGGAAGGGGAAAGGGGAGCACAGGAGCGAATAATAAAGAGAAACGGGAGGTGAGCATTTGAGGACAGTCGCCTCATCCCTCTGTACTTGCAATCAGCTAGATTAGATTCCTAAAAGCTACTTCATAGCCTACATTTTTTTTCTGCATAGACGATGGTTATGTCGCACTTATTTTATCATAGAAGCGACACAATAGCCCTATTCGGTGTTGCTAATCAGTGTTTCTCCATGATATTTCTGATTTTCCAGTCCCTTCTGATCTCAGCAATGGGACCATGTCTTTACTACCGCAGGGATGGCATTGCCCAGATTGTGTGATGCTGTTTGTAGGCTTCAAACTGTAAGCGTTGAGGTAGGAGAGTCAGTGATACGAGAACTGAGAAGTAGGCGGGACCTCTGAGGACTGGTCCTTAGAAACACTAAGGCAGAAGTGGCCATATGACACATGCCTGATGCAGTCTCTCACCACCTGCCCATTTCTCAATGCTTTGAAAGAAACAGAAAGACCAACTCTTGGGCCCTTGAGCTCCTAGGAAGTTCCCTAAAGACAATATGGAGTTCTCTGTGTATGCCTTGCTGTCCTGGAGCTGAGTCTCAGCTAGCCTCAAACTCAGAGAATCAAGAGAGACAAATTTGGACGCTTCGTATTCTGTGTAATAAATAACTCCTGCTTAGTCCTAGGCCTGCTCCATTCCAACAATGCCTCCTGGATATGAGAAACCAAAAGGTAGTAAAAAAGATGATATCCTTAAAAGAGTCTACCCTGTGAAGAGTCTATAAACTATGACACCATTTCCTTGCAGAGCTTTCTGTGTGGCCTTGAGCTTTAAAATGATCTCATATAAATAATGACATTATATATAGATGATATGCATGGGCATCTTCACTGTGCATATTTGTGTGAATTAATTTCAGTTAGCATTTGAAGTACTGTACTTGAGAATCCATATTCTATAGCCTTATTTCCCTTGAATATGCATAATATTTGTCTGCTAATTAAATATGAAAAAAGCACCTACATTCCAAAGTGACTGTGATAGTAAACATTTATTCTAAATCTATGCCAGTCAAAGAAGGTCATAATTGGCAAAGGGAAAGCTAATTTACCCCCAGTGGTGAAAGTACCTGGTGTTCAGACCTTTGTGTGGGTAAGAAAATAGTTTACAAATTCTAAAGCCTGCTAAGAACCAGAATTTGAAGGTCTGCTTAATGCAACTGCCTTGGGAACTTCATCTCAGAACCAGTTTTTGCCTCTTCTCCTCCTAACAAATGCTTCTGTCACTTAATCCAGCTGGAGGACAGCCTGTTGTCCATCTCAAAAAGAACTGCTCAAGCATGGAATGCGTGCATTACCTGGGGTCACAGAGCACCAGAGTACATTCAAGAAAGGCAGTTTCCATACCTTCCCAGTAATAAATGCAGAGAGATGAAAGACTACAGTAGGTATATCAGTCGCTCTTCTGTTGCTGCGATCAAACACTACAGCCAAGAGCATGCTCTAGAAGAGAGAATGACACCACAGGGTTCTGGGGGTCTTAAGATTCCATCGTGCTGGGCGAGCAGCAAGGTGGCAAGTCTCAGGCACAGTGGCAGGGGCAGGACACTTGAAGATCACATCTTTAACAGCAAACAGGAAGCAGAAAGAGAGCCAGAAGTGGGGAGCTTTAAACTCCCAAAATTGGCCCCCAAGTGATAGATTTCCTCTAGAGAGACTTGCTTCCACTTAACCTCCCCAAACAGAGCCACTAACTGGGGACCAAATGTTTAAGGTCTGAGCTTATAGGCAACAGTAGGAGACCTGTCTCACTCCATCCCACTAGGAGGAAGCTGAAGGCATGAGAGTTGCTTCTCTTTTCAAAGCTAACTTCCTTCTGAGATCATTAACTTTCTTTAATATGTATTGAATAACTCTAGGGAAGTGGGGGAAACAACACACACGTTCTCCGCTTGCAAATTATCGTTAATGCCCCCACTCAACAGAACAAACGCAATATGAAGCTCAAGCCCCCTGAAACAGATCGAAGGGGGCCATCTTCCTCCAAATAGAATTTGAACTGCTGTATAAGTAATGTGGTGTGGAGCTGAGGATGTGGCATTGGCCTTACAAACATGAGGACATGTGTTTGGAGCCCCCAGAATCCACCTGAGAACCTAGGTGTGGCAGCAGCATGCACCTGTAATCCCAGTGGTGGTGAGCGTAGAGATGGAGGCAGACATATTTCGGGAAGCCTCCTTAGCAGCCAGTCTACTCGCCTGGCAAGGAGCTGGGCCAATGAGAGACCCTAAATCATAAAAAAGGAAGGGTCTGAGGAATGACACTTTGAGTTGTCCTCTGACCTCATTGCACACAGATAGAGACATGTGCAGCTCTCTCACACGAAGCTACACATACATGTACACCCCCACCCACCCCCCACATGCTCTTTTTTTTTAAGAGAGAGAAATGTTACAACATGTATCTTATTTAATAAAACCCAGCACAAATAACTAGAGATGTATCTCAGTGACAGAGGCTTTGCCTAATATGCACAGGGCTCTAAATGACAGAGGTTTTACCTATCAGCCACATTCCCCAGCACCATAAAAACAAACAAACAAAAAAAAAACTAACTCAAAATTGTCTTAGTCAGTGCCATAAGAAAGGACATATTTAAGAAGACCCTTTTGATCTTTTACAGTGGAGCAGGGGCAGTCTCTGACTCTTCTGCCTGCCTTTGGGACCTTTTCCTGTTACTGAGTTGCCTCATTCAGCCTCAATGTGAGACTCTGTGCCTGGTCTTATGGTGGCTAGTTATGCCGTATTTGGTTGATGGCCCTGGGAGGCTTGCTTTTACCTGTCAAGAGGTGGAGGGGAGAGGGAGGGAAGCTACAGTCAGGATGTAACATATGAGAGAATAATAAAGTCAAAAATAATGAAAAAGAAAGAAGACCCTTTCATTGAGCTGGTAAGATGTGTACAAACTAACACACTTATTTACATGTGTATTCTCAGAAAAGTACACATTTGGTTTAAATGTTCTATAGAATAAGAACATCACACACAAAAATTAGCCAGACCCCAAATCTGTACAACTCACTGAAGTTCTCTGCAGCTGAAATTGCAGTTTGGCGTGGAGCTGAGCAGCCTCACATCAAATATTTCATTTTCATCATCAAATATATTTCATGGTGTCAGTCACCACCTAAACCAAAAGAAAAGAAAACTCCATGGCAGACAGAAAAATAATAAGCTTGGCATCAACTTGCATAAAACATCATGTGATATCTTTATTTGCAAATTTTTTAAATAATAAAATTTTAAGGTATTTTGTCATAGAACATATTTTATCTACTTATTATTGTGAGTTCCAAGACTCTACAAGTAAATCTGAACAGGAGAAAAGTAGACTGGTCTTGGAGCACCTTAAATCTTCCCAGAGCGTATCTGCTCCAAAGTGGGATGATTGGAGAGCTCAGGGCAGCCAGGAAGACAACAAGATTACTCCCTGAAAGGGTAATTTGTGTGTAATTATTATGTAGCGGGGAAATTGTGCATCGCGTAATTCACTTATTCTTCTCTGTTCCCACTTTTATCTAACATAAAATAACTGAGTTGAACACAACCAAAATTAAATAATAAAATCCTAAAATAAATGTTGTTTTAATGAGGCCAAACACTTTTTGCTTTTTTGATAATCACTCAAATAATTTGAAGGTTGAAAGATCAGTTGTGCTAAGTACCATACCTATTGTAAGATTTAACCTGTATTGTGTGTGTGGGTACCTTACAGATATCTCAGGCAAAGCACACTGTACACACAGAAGGCACAGAAACCCATTAGACTGTTGGCAAGACCAGTGTGTAATGGCACACATGTATTCTAGAATTATAATTGAAGACTGCACACTGGTTTCCCAGCTACCCAGACCTGAATAATCACACAAAAGCTTTATTGATGACACCACTATTTGGCCTATGGCTTAGGGGTATTCCCAGCTAGTTCTTACATCTTAAACTGACCCATTTGTATTAATCTATGTATTGCCACAAGATTGTGGCTTAATGGAAAGTTTCTGGCATCTTTATAGCTTTATGTCACCTTAATGCAAGCTAGAGTTATTTGAGAAGAGAGAACCTCAGCTGAGAAAAGGAGGCCGGTGCGGAATCCTGTGGGGTATTTTCTTGACTGGTGATTGATATGGGAGGGCCTCGCCCATTGTGGGTGGGGTCAACCCAGGCAGTGCCCCTCCAGTATATAGAAAATCAGGTTGAGCAAGCCATGTGGAACCAGCCAGTAAGCAGTGTTCTTCTACAGTTGCTGCTTGAGTTTCTGCTCTGATGAATTCCTTCAATAATGGACTGTGATGTGGACCTGTAATCGGAAATAAACCCACAAGCAAATTGTCATTATCCATTGCTGCTTGTGAAAAAGCAGAGATGAAAAAAAATATCCCCAAACACAACGAGCTTTCTATACAGGTAGAATTTGAACCCAGGTCAACGTCATGTTCAATCTTCCTTTGTTTATATGTAACGTGTGATCAATGAACAATTGTGAGTTTCAGATCTAATTCTTCAGTGGAAGAAGGGCAGGATAAATGTCAGAGCTGGAGGATGGGGAGGATTGTTGTGACATGGACATGGGTATCTGTATTTTTATATTGAATGGGTGGCTACCTTACAAACATCTTAGGCAAAGCACACTGTACACATGGAAGGCACAGTAACCCAGTTAGGTTGTTGGCAAGGCCAGGGTGAAATGGCACACAAGTATTCTAGGGATTGAAATGTTGTACCAATATAATGATCTTCTAACCAAATGCATAATCTTTAAATCTTGACCAGGAAACAGGGAGAAGCAGAAATTTGAAACAATTGTACAAATGAATTAAATTTGGAATGCAGTGACGCTGTCTCCCAGACACCCACGGCTATTGTACTTATGAGCTCACAGCACTGTGTTACCTGCATTAACTCAAGGACTGAAATTCCCAGCACAGATCATGTGGATGATCTCTAGGCCACATGCTCAGAAGCTTTAGGCAGTGATAGTTCTTGGGGGAGATAGAATCACTCTTTTTTGAGATGTGGCAACTGGTAGCTTTCCCATCCTCCACTAGATAGTCCCACAGTCATGAACCTATGGGCAGTACTAACTAGTTTTATTGGATTACCTCCCCTCAAAGAAACCTGAAGTTGGAAGGGGGCATGTTGGGTTGGGAGGGTTCCAGAAACAGCTGGAGGTGAAACGGGAGGTAGATGCATTCATACTTCATTGTATACATATAGGAAATTCTCAGGAATAAATATTTTAAAAATATACAGATGTTCATTCAACGTAAAGTATATTATAACTCTTTTTAGTCTAATAATTAATCTGAATTAGTATGCATAGATGGGTATAAATCTTTACCCATTGATTCCGCCATTTGTAACCCAGGGTTGTAAGACTGTGGTCCAATAGTTTTTTCCTTTTGTTGTGTGTCCTAGCTAATTTCTAATAATGTCGCAGTTAAGCTTTGTCCATGGTAGCATGTATGAAAATTCCTCTAGATCTAGACTAGTGTTTCTGCTACTAGGCTTGCATTCTGTATATATAAACATAGGTGATGAGAAGGAAATCTTGCACTCAAAATGTAGGTGATAGGTTGTTAAGAAGCTCATACACAAAAGGCAATATCCTGAGATTCCCTCAGCATTCTTCACTTCCAGGAGGAGGCAGTTGTCATGGTTACAGGATGGAGCAAAAGCCGTGCTACCACAACTGCTTCAGTTTCTGTGGCTGTTTTCAAAATCCACCACAAGTTGGAGCATTAAACCAACAGCCATTTTATTTTTCAGTGTTTGGAGCCAGCTTCCTGAGCTGAGTGCCGTGGGGAAGTTTTCCTTTAGATCTGGTCTGGATTCTCTAAACCACTGGAAAATCTCTTGGCAAATCAGATAAGCCAAGGTAATCTGTAGCACTAATAATAAAAACCCAGAGACAGAAATCAGGGTTCAATCTGAAAACCAGAAAAGCAAAGCAGCTAAGCCACTAGAGAAGTCTTACCTCTACCAAGGTTGGGCAATTGCAGACTAAGAAGACTAAACCACTCTCTCCCTTCCCATTTTATAGTCCCTCTAGTACTGGGATTAAAGGCATGTGACTCCCTCGGACTGGGATTAAAGGTGTGAACCGCCCCTACATGGATTTGTTTCTGCATTGGTCTTGTGTATCCCAGAGCGGTCTTGACCTCACACAGATCCATCTACCTCTGTCTCCCAAATCCTGGAATTAAAAATGTGCATCGCCATCACCTAAACTCTAATGCTTTTAGCTTTGCCTCTGATCTTCAGGCAAGATTAATTTATCAAAATACAGATAATATACCACTGCAGTAATTTAACATGGCTTTGTTCTTACGTCTGGCCATAGGTAGTAGCTATCAAGGAAGTCCCTCTCTATGGGTTCTCGCTCCTCACACAGGCTTCCATGGCGACTATCATGCCAGTCTTTCTCTCTGTGAGGTCTCTCCCCTCATACAGGTCTCTATAGGTGTCATATCTGCCATGGAGGCTTCTCTTTCCTTATACCAATGGTTTCACAGAGTATTCACCAGTTTCTAAGGGAAAAAAAATCAGATGTAGGTTTCTTGGGAAGTTTTGATTTATGAGTTAGACATGATTTCCTGCATGTTCTGTAGTTCATTATACATCACAAGGCCAGTTCAAATTCAACCTCTCCTCCTGATAGCAGAAACAGAAACTTCACATTTCAAAAAATGTTGAGACATTTTACTTACTAAACTTCATTTTGTTTGTTATTTGATGGATTCTGGAACTTACTGCAGTATGGTGACTCTAAAACATTAAACTTATGAGAAGAATATGCCTCCCTGTACTACCTCCGCCACTCACTCAGGTTATCACTTCATCTACAAGGATAAGACAAATGTCATTAAATGGAAATTAAAGGAATAATGGGTAGCCTTTTATGTTATCTAACAGAGTGTGGTTCATAGGACACTGAGTAGCTGTTAGAGCAATTATCACAGTAATGAATAGCAACATAGGGAGAGCCTTAGAGCATAGGGTTGACATTCATACATAACCACTACATGCTTGGTTCCCATGACACCTACCCATTCTTGTTGAGTCAGTCTATGTATAAAACATTGAAGCTGACATGGCAGAGAGTAGGGTGAAGCATAAGAAGGTGGGTTAAATAGGACAAAGTAAAAGATGAACCAGGGAGGATGAATGATAAATATCCAGCGCTTAATAAGAAATACAATAAATTCATCTCGGAACACTTAATTGAAAAAAAAATCCTGAACTATTTCAAGTAATAAGGTAGAGGTATTATAACTGATATAAAACACTGACTTGAGGTCCCAAGTAAAAAATAGCTATTTAGTAGTCTGATTTAAGTCCTGCAAATATGCATATATAACATACACTGATCCGTGTCTATAGCTTCCTAAATCTCTGAGAATATGCAGAAAGGACATTTGAAATGTTTTCTGCCAGTGAATAAACCAAAAAGTACGGGGTTTTTTATATAAATGATATTTTATCATGAAAATGTAATATAAATTTAATAAATTAAAAAGTGAGATAGTGAGTTGTAAGTAATTGAAATACAGGATAATTGGAATGATGCCAATGGTGACCTTTATTATGTTTAATGCTTTGGGAACTCAGTTTCAGTGAATATTTGTTTCAGATGCAGGAGACAGTGTGGACAGAAGTGATAACATGAGCAAGTGGGAAGGACTTAGGGGCAGGAGTATTAGCAGCTGTGCAGGAGGATAAGTCTGTTGGGAAACATCTGGGCACATCGGGGAAGCAGAAGGTGCGTTACTAGTCTTCTCATTTGCCCATTATTCAGTGCTGGTCTCTAATCCATGGGGTGGTATCACCAGTGTCCAGGACAGATTTATTTCCTTGCTAAGATCTCTCCAGAAAGCCCCTCATGGATATACCTGCAGATGTATTTCATAAGTGAATCTTATTTCAGTCAACTTGACTGTGAAGACCTACCATCACAGCCTCATATGCAAACAACATGCTCCTATATCCTGTGGTATTTTGTTTGCTGAGATATTTCTTCAAGTATTTGGAGAGAGAGGATACCAGGAATAATAATATCCAGAGAGTATAGATAAGTACACTGTAGTTCCTAGTCTCACTCTGGATCCCTCAACCCAGGCATGAAGCATTGTACTGTGCTCTCTGCCATTCTTTAAATTGCCTTCAGCCTCCTCATCCACACAAATCAGTTCAACCTGCTCATGGCCATGAGCAAAAGCAACCCTTCATTCCCTCACCCCTTTATCACTTCAGTTCCTTTGCTATGCACTTAGAGTCACAGAAGTGAGGAGAGTGACGAGTGACTAACAGCAGCAGACAGTACATCTAGAAGTAGGGTCAGAGGAAATCAGTACGGCTATTTCTCAGAAAATTAGGAAACAACTTACCTCAAGAACCAGCAATACCGCTTTTGGGTATATATCCAAAGGATGCTCAATCATACCACAAGGACATGTGCTCAGCTATGTTCATAGCAGCATTATTAGTAATAGCCAGAACCTGGAAACAACCCAAATGCCCCTCAACTGAAGAATGGATGAGGAACATTTACACAATAGAGTACTACACAGCAGAAAAAAATGACATCTTGAAACTTGTGGGCAAATGGATAGATCTCAAAAACACTATATTGAGTGAGGTAACCCAGACCCAAAAAGAAAAATATAATATATATTCACTCATAAAGCAAAGGAAAATCAGCTGAAAGTTCACAATCCCAGAGAATCTAGGCAACAAAGAGGACCCTAAAAGAGACATACATGGATCTAACCCATATAGAAAATAGAAAAGGACAATCTCCTGAGTAAATTGTGAGCATGGAGATCATGGGAGAGGGTAGAAGGGGAAGAGGGAGGAAGTTAGTGAAATGGAGAAAAATATACCTCAATTAAAACAATTTAAAAAATCAAAAGGACTTAAGTTTTGTGCACGGTGATAGATAAGGGTCTATTTTCATTCTTCTACAAGATGACATCCAGTTGTGCCAGCACCATTTGTTGAAGATGCTTTCTTTCTTCCATTGTATACTTTTAGCTCCTTTATCAAAAATGAGGTGTTCATAGGTTTGTGGGATAAAATCCGGGTCTTCTATACGATTCCATTGGTCGACTTCTCTGTTTTTATGCCAGTACCACACTGTTTTCATTACTGTAGCTCTGTAATAGAGTTTGAAGTCAGGGATGGTAATGCCTCCAGAAGATCCTTTATTGTATAGGATTGTTTTGGCTATCCTGGGTTTTTTGTTTTTCCATATAAAGTTGATTATTGTCCTCTCCAGATCTGTGAAGAATTTTGATGGGATCTTGATGGGGATTGCATTGAATCTATAAATTGCCTTTGGTAGAATTGCCATTTTTACTATGTTGATCCTCCCAATCCAAGAGCAAGGGAGGTCCATCCATTTTTTGGTATCCTCTTCAATTTCTTTCTTCAATGCCTTAAAGTTCTTGTCAAATAGATCTTTCACTTCCTTGGTTAGATTTACCCCAAGATATTTTATGCTGTTTTGACCCTAGAGGGGCTCCCAAGTGCCCAAGATGAGGTTCCCAGTTAGTTCCTTGGGCAGCTGAGGATTGGGAATCTGAAATGACCCTATCCTAGAGCAATACTGACGAATATCTTGCATATCATCATAGAACCTTCATCTGGTGATGGATAGAGATAGAGACAGAGACCCACACAGGAGCACTGGACTGAACTCCCAAGGTCCCAATGAGGAGCAGAAGGAGGGAGAACATGAGCAAAGAAGTCGGGACCACGAGGCGTGCACCCACCCACTGAGACAGTGGAGCTGATCTACTGGGAGCTCACCAAGGCCAGCTGGACTGTGACCGAAAAAGCATGGGATAAAACCGGACTCTCTGAACATGGCGAACAATGAGGGCTGATGAGACACCAAGGACAATGGCACGGGGTTTTGATCCTACTTAATGTGCTGGCTTTGTGGAAGCCTAGCCAGTTTGGATGTTCACCTTCCTAGATATGGACGGAGGGGGGAGGACCTAGGACTTACCACAGGGCAGGGAACCCGGAGGGCTCTGTGGACTGGAGAGGGAGGGGGAGAGGAGTGGGGGGAGGGGAAGAAGGGTGGGAGGAGGGGGAGGGAAATGGGAGGCTGGGAGGAGGTGGAAACTTTTTTTTTGTTTATGTTTTTTTTCTTCTTTTCTTAATAAAAAAATAGATAAAAAATCAAAAAGGAAAGAAAGAAAGAAGGAAAGAAAAGAAAAGAAAAGAAAAGAGAAGTAAAGAGAAAAGAAAGGTAACGGGCTTCCAGTGAGAAAGACCCTGAAGGAGGCTGGGAGTCTGGCAGAGCCACCAGGCTGTTCATTGACATATGGTTGGATAGGACATTTTAAAAATGTCTTGAATAAAGCATGTAAAGCCTTGAAACCATGATTTCTATAAAAGAAAAGTCGAACACAAATTCATTGCTGTGCTTAGCATGTGTTTGATCCCTGCTCAGGGTCAGTCATTGCTTGATGTCCTGTGGAAGTAGCTTTGAAAAATTGAACAAAAATCTGTTGTCTCAAATTTACATCTGAATAGGATTCACCAAAACTGTGTGCTAAAAGGTCTTGCAGACAGACCCTTGGAAGCAGAAACCTGCAGAACTCTGCCTCCCTTCTGTATTAGTGCACCAACATTCCCTCTCTAAGTTGTAATCCCATCTTGTTAATTAATTTATCTGTTTCTTATATTTTGCTCTTTTAATTTGGGCCCATTTTCCTATTCAGATGCACATTTGAGACAACAGTATTCAGATAAACAGCTAATAAAGGAAATTTAATGACACCAAATGGCTGTAATTGTTCTGAATCACAAGATAAATGTCGGAGTTTGGAAAGTGTCCCGTGGTCTGTGTGTGTCTATCCCTGATGTCTGTGGTTTTGCTAGTCCAGTGCTCTCTACTGAACCAGCACTCCACTTGATTTTTGGAACATAATTGTTTACTGTGAGAAAGTTTACTTTGTATAAACCTACCCTACATTTGGCAACAAGAACATCAAAGAAAATATTTATTTCATAACTTCAAAGTGTGTGTGTATGTGTTTGTGCACATGCCTGTGGAGGCCATAAGTCAATGGAAGGTGTTTTTCTCAATCACTCTCTATCTTATTTTAAGACCAGTTCCCTAGGAAGAAGGATGTTGACAGGTTCACCTGGTTCCTTGCAAAGTCTCTCTGAGTCTAGTACCCAACCCTCAACTTCTGCATGTCAACAATTCTCACCTATTCATATATTTTAAGTTGATCCGATTCCTGGGGACTGGCTGACACCAATCAAACTCACTAGAGATTGATTAGGAATCCTTAATCTAATTTCTTCATATATAATGAGAAACAGTGCTGCTTAATGAACCAAAATTCTCACATCAATTGAATAGCATATTCTGCTTCTGATAGGAAACTGTTCCTGGGAACTGAATTAATATGTGAAAGTTACTGGGTAAGGAAAGAGATGAAGGAAAGGAAATGCAATTACCTTAATGAACTTATAATTAATTGCTGTCTCTTCTGTTGGCTATAGCGTTGGATTTATTTGTTCATTCCACATGTCCTCAGCATCTACTCTGTGCCCATTGTACTGCTGAGGTGCATAAAAATGTGTAGAAAACAACACAGAAAATAAGTACAGAACAACATTGGTCAAGATGCCCCTGTGCACCAAACCTCATGGGTTTTATAATCACACAACACTGAATTTTCACAGAAAATTTTATGAGGAATTTACATTTTATTTTGCCCCTTTGGAGATGGTAATTATTTTTAATAAGATGCAATTTAAAGAAATTTGGATCACACAGTTCAGGGTTTCATGATTACCTATTTCTCAAACTCATGCCATTTATAGCATATAACTCAATACAGCTTTTAATTACATAGGAAAAAATGAAAAGTTTATAAATAAAAATGTGGAAAATTCATGCCATGGATCCCTAGTCTACAAGCAGGATATGGGAGTGCCACATCATCTGCATTGTTTCAAGCTGACTGCAAGAGTCCCCTTGAGGCATATTGACTAGAGAACAACAACAACAACTTCTTCTTCTTCTTCTTCTTCTTCTTCTTCTTCTTCTTCTTCTTCTTCTTCTTCTTCCTTTTTTTGAGACAGGGTTTCTATGTAGCTTGGAGCCTGTCCTGGAGCTAGCTCTTGTAGATCTGGCTGGCCTCAGACTCACAGAGATCCATCTGCCTCTGCTTCCAGAGTGCTGGGATTAAAAGCATACGCCACTACCACCCATCTTCCTTACAACCTCTTAAGTGATTATCTCTGAGGGTTATGTATAATTTTTGTGGTCTTAGATAGGTTCTGGTGCCTGATTGTTTGATAACACATGTTATTAGGATCAGCAGAGTCTGAGAACGGTGGCCCTGTGTAATATGGGTGTCTCTCTTTCTATTAGCTGAAAGTCTCAGTTACAAAGAGGTTTCCACAGAAGACTGACTTCTCGGTTGTAAGAAAGAAATTCAATATTTCAAGTTACGAAAGCCATGGTTGCCTCATACTTGAATCTCCTATCATTTGCCCTGCAGACTTACAAAGTTTGGTCAGACTTGCAAGATCATCCAGCCAATTTTCAATCTTTCTCACCCTCTCCCCATCTCTCGCTCTACATGCTTCTCCTCCCCACCTTCTCCCTTCCACTGTCCCTCTGTCTTCTACTCCTATTATTTCTATTTCTCTAGTAAACTCTAACTTATGAAGATTTTAGTACTTGTCTCCATCCATAAGAACAGAGAAATCTTTATACTATTAGGACAACAGAATTCTGAAGTGCCAGGAACCAGACAGAAGCACAGATTGTGAGAGGCAAGATGATGAGCCTTGCTATAATACACATCAGAATTAAACCAGCAACAAGAATAACTTGCCTCATATGGACCTACAGTACTGTTCATTTGATCCTGGTACCTCATGAGGGAAATGCATAAGCAATCCATTAAATTCTTACTTGAACACTATGTGAAATAGTTCTGGGTTGAAGAAACAATGCGTAGGTTTAATTTCCAAAAAGTCAAAACAGATTTGGACACTTTCCATATCTAAGCCCATTTACAGTGGGTCTAGAGCCCCCTGAACAAAGACAGTCAAGGAATCTCGAAGAGGATCCTTGCTGAGCCACTGAATACTTACACTGTTGATATTTTTGCCACGCTTCCCCAAAGGGACCAACATCTACAGCCTTGACCAGCATGAGTGTACACTGAGGCATGAAACACTCAGGTTTTCAATGGATTTTTGTGCCTGGATTTAGAATAGCACTAATTCTCAGAGACCCAGCATATTTCTGTGATGTATTATCAACTTGGAGCCTCACAGAGTCCAAATGATCAATGGAATTTTGCTTCAAGTACACCTCACAGGAAAACCCATTGGTTCTCACAAAGGCTGATTTTCATTATCAACTTGTGTGGGCCATGAGGCTCAGATAGTTGGCCAAATTATTTGGTAGGCATGTGTGTTGGAGATTGTCTTGACTATTAATTTATGTAGGAAGATCCAGGCCCCTTTGCATGATACCTGTCCCAGGGAAAAAGACCCTGAGCTGTACAAGAAAGTAGCTAAGCGTATGTCTGTATGTCAACTAGCCAGGGACAGCTATCTGCTTCAGTTCTCAGCTGGAGTTCCTGCCCTGACTTCCCTCAGTGCTAGCCTGTCAGTCAGCTCTGAGTTGAAATAAACCCTTTCCTCCCCTAAGGTGCTTCTTGTCAAGTGTTTGTCACAGCAACAGGGTAAAACTAGAACAATCATAGTTTTCATTTATTCCTATTGATGACTCCTTCCTTCTACTGCCGTAGGGACAAAGAACCTATCCGTACTGTATTTTGCTTTAAAAATCTCCAGTTATGTAGCAGGGAAAGGAGCATTTATGCTTGAGTAGGTAAAACTTAAGATTTTCTGAAGAATTCCACATTCAAAATAGAAATCTAATAATTAATCCCACTCAGTTGATATTTCCATTTCTATTCTAACAATGGGAATAAATGTTCTTGATTAGGAGCTTAGGAAAACAGACTGTGATAAAGCAGGCTGCTTTTGAAGATACTGCCTGTCTTAGTTCTCTTACATGGAGGCAGTGCTCATCAGCTCAACTGATAAGTCTCTGCACTGAGTTTCAGGTTGAAATGTCATGGTGGTATACAACTTATTCCTTGATTGATCTGAACGCTTCCTGACTTATTTTGCCTCAATTTCCTCTTTTCATATCACCAAGCTCCTCTGAAAAGACATTTCAGACTTTTATGGTGGCATTAGAGGGGGAAATTATCAATGTTGATTATTACAAAGTACTCAGGGAAAGTATCAGGTGTTGAAATCTAAAACAGGCCATCAGGATGATCTTAAGCTCACTGGTATAATAGTTACTGGAAGGAGCCTAAAAATATTCACCAGCACACAGACACAACTCCCCAGGCATGCATAGAACAGGAAATAGTAGGGACCTGACATTTGCTATTTAAACCAAACATTAGTGTAATAGAAGGTATTTGCCTGTGTCAGCAGGAGTAGCGTCATAAATGCTGCAGACTTACATTTTTCCCTTGATAACATTGCAAGGGGACCATTAGAAGATGCAGCCATAATATGTCAAGAATAGAAATGGATGTGTACACAAAAAAATTTCCCACTTCACATTCCCATTTTAGAGAGGTGAATTGGAACGGTAAAAGCGTCAGGCAGCAGGTGTTCCACCACAAATAGATTGAGAGTCACATGCTTACTTTGGATATTGTTAGTCTGCTATTGCAGGGCCCATGGCCTGGCAAGACCTTAGCTACTTCATCCACGTTGTCCCAAATCTAAGATTCTGGAAAATTCAGAAATCATTCCTTCTAGAAAGCACTAAGACTGTACATATCCAACCAAAGGTAAACCTATAAAAGTACAGAAGACCCATAGGAAACCAGTGTAGGTCAACTTGTATATGCCTAGGGATACAGCAACCACCTGCCTGCATAGTTATACTACCACAGTCATTTTTGCCGTCATCCGTTCAGAAAATTAATTTTAGTTTTATGTATGTGGGTGTACGTGTGACCAAAAAGGCCAGAAGAAGGCATCAGATCCCCTGGAGCTGTAGTTCCAGGCCTTTATGAGTTTCCTGAAGGTCATGTGAGAACACGCCTCCAGTCACCCCCAATCACCTCAAGAGCATGCATGTTCTTAAACACTCAGCAATCTCTCTACCCCCTTTCTCTTTTAAATTATTTTTATCAAGCTATATATTTTTCTCTGCTCCCTTCTCTCCCTCCCCTTCCTATTCTACCCTCTCCCATTATCCCCATGATTTCAATTTATTCAGGAGATCTTGTCTTTTTCTACTTCCCATGTAGTTTAGATCCATGTATATCTCTCTCAGGGTACTCATTTGCTGTCTAGATCCTCTGGGATTGTGATTGTAGGCTGTTTTTTTCTTTGCTTTGTGTCTAGGAGACACTTATCAGTGAGTACACATTATATTTTTCTGAGTCTGGGTTACCTCTCTCAATATGATATTTTCTAGATCCATTTGTCCACAAATTTCAAGATGTCATTACTATTTTCTGCTATGTAGTACACCATTATGTAAATGTACCACATTTTCCTTATCCATCCTTTGGTAGAGGGGCACTTAGGTTGTTTCTACATTCTGGCTATGAAAAACAACACTGCTTTGAACATAGTTGAGCACATGTTTTTGGGGTATGATTAAGCATCCTTTGGGTATATGCCCAAAAGGTCTTGAGGTAAATTGTTTCCTAACTTTCTGAGAAATTGCCATAGTGATTTTCAAAGTAGTTGTACCAGTTTGCACTCCCACTAGCAATGAAAGAGTGTTCCCTTTACCCCTCAACCTCACCAGCATAAGCTGTCATCAATGTTTTTGATCCTGGTCATTCTGACAAGTATAAGATGGAATCTCAGCCTTGTTTTGATTTGCATTACTCTGATGACTAAGGATGTTGAGTATTTCCTTAAGTTATTTTAGATTCCTTTGTTGAGAGTTCTCTGTTTAGGTCTGTACCCCATTTTTTATTGGATTAATTCTTCTTTTGATGATCAGTTTCTTGAGTTCTTTGTATATTTTCGAGAACTGCGCCCCCCGTCCGATTTGGGGTTGGTGAAGATATTTTTCCATTCTGTAAGCTGATGTTTTGTCTTGCTGACCATATCCATTTCTATACCGAAGATTCTCAGTTTCAGGAGGTCCCATTCATTAATTGTTCTCAGTGTTTGTGTTACTGCGGTTACATTTAGGAAGTAATCTCCTGCGCCAATGCATTCAACTGTACTTCCCACTTTCTCTTCTGTGAGGTTCAGTGTGGTTAATTTTATGTTGAGGTCTTTGATCCATTTGTGATGGAGGAAGGTCATTGGTTAGTTATAATAAAGAAACTGCTTGGCCCTCATAGGTTAAAACATAGGTGGGCTCCCACAACACATTTGGACTTGAGTTTTGTTCCGGGCGATCGATATAGATCTATTTTTATTCTTCTACATGTTGATATCCAGGTATGCCAGCACCATTTGTTGAATATTCTTTCTTTTTTCCATTTTATACCTGTGGTTCAGAATCAGGTATTTGTAGGTGTGTGATATCTGGGTTTCAGTTCAGTTCCATTGGTCCTCCTGTCTGTTTTTATGCTACTACTAGGTTGTTTTCAGTCCTGTAGTTTTGTAGTAGCATTTGAAGTCAGGGATTGTGATGCCTCTAGATGTTTGTATATTATACAGGATTGTTTTGGCTATCCTGGGTTTGCTTTTCCATATGAAGTTGAGTATTGTTCTTTTGACATCTGTGAAGAATTTTGCTAGGATTTTGATGAACATTGCATTGAATTTGTAGTTTACTTTTGGTAAGATTGCCATTTTCATTATGATAATTCTACCTACCCAAGAGCATGGGAGATCTTCCCATTTTCTGGTGTCTTCTTCAATTTCTTTCTTTAAAGTTCTATCATTACAGGTCTTCCACTTGTTTAGTTAGAGTTACCCCCAAGATATTTTATGTTATTTGTGGTTATTGTAAAGGGTTGTTCTTCTCTTATTTCTTTGTCAGCCCATTTATCATCTGTGTACAGGAGGGCTACTGATTTTTTCAAGTTTTCTTGTATCCTTCTACATTACTGAAGATGTTTGTGAGTTTCCTTGGTAGAATTTTTGGGGTTGCTTATATAAACTATCATATCATCAGAAAATATAGTTTGACTCTTCTTTTCCCATTTGTAGCCCCTTGAACTCCTTTTGGTGTCTTATTGCTCTAGCTAGGACCTCAAGAACTATATTGAATAGATATGGAGAGAGTGGACAACCTTGTCTTGTTCATGATTTTGGTGGGATCGCTGGGAGTTTCTCTCCATTTAGTTCGATGTGGGCTGTTGACTTGCTGTATATTGCCTTTATTATGTTTAGGTATGTTCCTTGTACCCCTGCTCTTTCTAAGACTTTTATCATGAAGGGATGTTGTATTTTATCAAAGAGTTATTCAGAATCAAATGAAATGACCATGTGGGGTTTTTTTCACTTTATTTATTTGGTGTGTTACCTTGAAAGATTTTTATATTTTGAATAATCCCTGCATGTCTGGAATGAAGCCGACTTGGTCAGGGTGATGATTTTTCTAATATGCTCTTGAATTCTGTTTGTAATATTTTATTTTATTGGAATTGATCTGTAATTATCTTTCTTAGTAATGTCTGTGTTGTTTGGATATCAAGGTAATTGTAGTCTCATAAAAAGAGTTTGGCAATGTTCCTTCTGTTTCTATTGTGTGCAACAATTTGAGGAGTATTGGTACTAGATAATTTTTTAAAATATTACAGAATTCTACACTGAAACCATCTGGTCCTGGACTTTTTTTTGGTTGGGAGACTTTTGATGACTGTTTCTATTTCTTTAGCAGTTACACATCTATTTAATTTGCTTATCTGGTCTTGATTTAATTTTGGTAAATGATATTTATGCAGAAAATTATCCATTTCTTTTAAGTTTTCCAATTTTGTGGAGTACAGGTTTTTGGAGTATGACCTGATGATTCTCTGGATTTCCCCAATGTTGTTGCTTTTGTACCTGATTTTGTTAATTTGGATATTCTCTCTCTGCCTTTTAGTTGGTTGTCTATTTTGTTGATTTTCTCTAAGAAAAAGGTCTTTGTCTCATGGATTCTTTGTACTGTTTTCTTTGTCTCTGTTTTGTTGGTTTCAACTCAACATGATTATTTCCTGCCATCTAGTCCTCCTGGGTGAATTTGATTTTTTTTTGTTCTAGAGTTTTCAGCTGTTCTGTCATCTCAGTATTGTGGGATATTTATCTAGCTAGGCATTTAGTGCTATGAGTTTTCCTCTTAACACTGTTTTTATTGTATATTAAAGAGTTAAGTATGTTGTATGGCCATTTTTGTTTAATTTTAGGAAGTTTTTTAATTTATTCTTTCATTTTTTACTTTGACTCATTTGTGATTCAGGCGAGCATTGTTTAATTTCCATGTGTTTGTGGGATTTCTGAAATTAGTGTTGCCATTGAATTCTAATTTTAAGCCATGGTGATATGATAAGATATGGGGGGTTATTCCAATATTTTTTGTATCTGTTGAGGTTTACTTTGTTAACTAGAATATGGTCAATTTTGGAGAGGGTTCCATGAGGTGCTGAGAAGAAAGTATATTCTTTTATGTTTGGATAGAATGTTCTATAGATGTCTATTAAGTCCACTTGAGTTATAACATCTTTCAGTTCCCTTATTTATCTCTTCATGTTTTGTCTGACTGACCTGTCCTGTGGTGAGAGTGGGATATTAAATTGTCCCACTACTAGCTAGTATGTGGTGTTTAATGGGTGATTAAGTTTTGGTAGTGTTTCTTTTACATATGAGGGTGCCCTTGTATTTGGGGCATAGATGTTCAGTATTGGGATTTCCTCTTGATAGATTTTTCCTGTGACAAATATGAAATGTCCTTCTTTGTCTCTTTTGATTGATTTTAGTTTGAGAAATATTTTGTTAGATATTAGGATCACTACGTCAGCTTTTTAGGTCAATTTGATTGGAATTTTTTTTCACAATGCAACAGAAGAATGG
Source organism: Microtus oregoni (assembly GCF_018167655.1). Taxonomy (NCBI): domain Eukaryota; kingdom Metazoa; phylum Chordata; class Mammalia; order Rodentia; family Cricetidae; genus Microtus; species Microtus oregoni. The sequence goes on from NW_024543059.1 coordinate 40,394,840, forward strand.
ATTCTGTTTTTGTATCCAATCTGTTAGCCTGTGTCTTTTAATGGTGAGTTGTATCCATTTATATTAAGGCATAGAATTGACCAAGGATTGCTATTTCCTGCTATTTTAGTTTCCATTGTTGGTGATGTTATTGTGTGTTTTCTTCCCCCTTCTTTGGTATTTGCTGCTGTGAGATCATCTATTGTCTGTACTGTGGATGTAGCTAACTTCTACAGTTGGAGTTTTCCTTTTAGTACTTTGTGTAGGGCTGGGTTTGTGGCTAGGTATTGGATAAAGCTGGTTTTGTCATGGAATATCTTGTTTTTGTTCGTCTATGATGATTGAATGTTTTGCTGGCTATCATAGTCTGAACTGGCATCTGTGGACTCTTAATGACTGCATAATGCTTGACCAGAACCTTCTGACCTTCATTGTCTTTATTGAGAACCCAGGTGTAATTCTGATAGGTCTAGCCCTATATATACTTGGCCTTTTTCATTTGCAGCTGTTAATGTTTTTTATTCTGGACATTTAGTGTTTTGAATATTAGGTGGTGAGGAGACTAATTTTTGATCCAGTCTATCTGGTGCTCTGTGAGCTTCTTGTATTTTCATATGCATATCTTTCTTTAGGTTGGGAAAGTTTTCTTTTATGATTTTGTTGAATATATTTTCTGTGTTTTTGAGTTGGACTTTTCCTTCTATTTCTATTATTCTTAGGTTTGGTCTTTTCATGGTGTCCCATATTTCCTGGATATTTTGTGCATTTTTTTGACTGCTGAGTCTATTTCCTCTATTGTATCTTTAACGCTTGTGATTCTCTCTTCCATATTTTGTATTCTGCTGTTTGTGCTTGCATTTGTGGTTTCTGATCATTTTTACTTATTTTCCATTTCCAAAATTCCCTTGGTTTGTATTTTTTATTGTCTCTATTTCAGTTTTCAAGTCTTGAACTGTTTGTTTCATATGCTTGACTGTGATTTTTTTTTTTGTTTTTTAAAGAGTTTTGTTAATTTCTTTCAAATTTTTGTTTGTTTTTTTCCTTCATTTTTTGGAGAAAATTTCTCCTTTCCTCTTTAAGGGCCTCAAACATTCTCTTAAAGTTATTTTTTAGGTAATTTTTCTTCTGTTTTATCTGTATTGGGATGTGCAAGCCTTGCTGTTTTAGAGTCATGAGTTTTTGTTGGTGTCATGTTATTCTTTGTGGTGTTGAGTGTATTCCTGTTTTGTCCACCATATTTTCCTCTGATTGGTTTTATATATTTTTTTGAAAATGCTGCAAGATCCCAGGCAGCAGTAGGCAGCAGAAATGCTGTAGGTCCCAAATGGTGGTAGAGGGCCATGTGGTGGCAGGCAGTGGGCTCTGGGAGCAGCCAGACCTAGGCAGAGACGGCTGCCAGTCCCTGAACAGTGGCTGGTCCCAGGCAGGGAGACATATGGCAGGCGGGCAGGAGACAGAGACATGGATAGACACGACTTGCAGAGTGAGGTTGAATATTTATTTAGGGGGTTATGAAAGGGGAAGGGAGAAGGGGAGGCAGAGAGAGAGAGAGAGAGAGAGAGAGAGAGAGAGAGAGAGAGAGCGAGAGAGAGAGAGAGAAGGAGACAGAGAAGGGGGAAGCAGAGAAGTGGGGAGAGAGGCAGAGGTGAAGCTGCCTTTCCGAGAGGAAGATTGAAAAGATCGGCCTGCCTCAGCTGATGGGGGAGGGAGTAGGCGTGGCTTGTCTCTTAAAGAGACAGAAACCATAACATTGGTATAGTTGGGGTCATGTCTCTGGTGATCATTCTTCCAGGTGTCAGTGGATCCAAGGCTCAGATGGTTATTTCTCATGGTGGAGTCAGGGTCATGGTTCCAGTCACCTCTGAGGTCACTCAGCATTCCTAGAGGTCAAGTCTCTAGTTCAGGCCTGTTCCCATGGTCCCAAGGAGGTCACTGGTTCTGAGCCTGGTTCCACTGTGGTGCTGGTTCTGGCCTGGTCCAGAGGAGGTCACTGGCTTGGGCCTGTTCCAGCAGAGGTTGCTAGCTCCCCTCTTTTCTTTCTTAAAGACTCTGGGCTTATTAGTATATTGAATTAGCTAGTTCTTCCAGTGAAAAATTGAGAATTTATAAGGGAACAAATAGTTTTGCTGTAATTCCTCCAGATTTAAGTAAACCATTATTAATGCTTTGATGTGTTTTTCTCTGTATCTAGTATTAGAGATAAAGATGCATGATACACATGATAAATCATATAAGTATATATATGTGTGTGTGTGTGTGTGTGTGTGTGTGTTTGTAGAACATAAGTCTTAATTTATATTAAATATACATGTTACTGCTCCTATTTATTTACATGTTTACTTTTATTTTTCTGTATTAATATATACTAATATTAGGATAATATATTTGTTTTTTCCTACCCATTTGTCTACTTTAGATACAAAATGTGACTTTTTTTATGTTTTGTCTGCATATACATATGTGTAATACATGAGTACGGTATCCACTGAGGCCAGAAGAGGGCAGCTGGATCTCTTGGAATTGGAGTTATAGATGATTATGAGCTACCAGTTAGATGCTGGAAACTGAACCCTATTTTTCTGGAAAATCAACCAATGCTCTTAACCTCTGACCCATCTTGTCAACACAGTTTCCAAATTTTGACATTACAAGTGATGTAATAAATTTACCTTTGTAGAAAAAGTATGGGTTTTCACCACCGGTTCTGCTTTCAATTTGAGATCTTTAAATAAACTAAAATATCAGATCATATTTTTTTTTAGTTCTATAGAATCCAACTTTAGAGTTCAGAAAGTAGGACCATTTTTATTAGGTATTGCTCAGGATATTAAAATTCTTATCTGCTTTGCTCTAAAGCTCTAAAGTTTCAATGCCAAGGGAAACATATAGATCAAAAGAAAAAGACATGCAATTTGTTAAGAATAACATCTCCTTGGGAGCTGGAAAGATGGCACAGGAGTTAAGAGCACTGACTATTCTTCCAGAGGACCCAGGTTTAATTCCCAGCAGCACCAGGAAATCTGACGCCCTCTTATGGCCTCAGTGAGCACTGCATGCATGTGGTATACATCCAAAATGCAGGCACAACACCCATACATATAAAATAATTAGTCAAAAAATCAAACAGTCTGGTGAGATAGGTACTATCATTTATTAAAAATAGAAGAATATTTAAAACTCCTAAGTATCAAAATGTGGGTAGCTAACAAAAGCTGCAAAAACATGTCAACCAAGAGCAAAATAGACCCCTGATAATACTAACTAACCTGAAAACCCAAGGACCATGACGATCCTAAATCACTCAGACTGTTTCTCCCTCCTTCAAAGCTCCTCAATGAAATACATAGACTCTGCAGGTCAGGTTATCAACCATCATTGTTTATTTCTACTTTAGTGTAACCGGAACATATACTAATCAACAGAGCAAGCTGCGTGAAATGAATCATTTAGAAATGCTGGGGAAATAGGAAATCATGTTCAGAGGATCTGTGTGAGTTCTCCCAGTCCCTACGAAATCACCCTTGTAACAAGCCATGGCTTTGCTGTGAAAATTCTCCTTTGTGTGCTTGAGAAGAGCTAGAACATATCAATAATTAGCATAAACACATGCCAAACATTCTCTTTCAACAACTTGTCAAGAAACTCTCTATGAAAAAGCCCTCACAGAGCTTTCAATATACTCAGAAGTTTTATCAAAGGATAGAACTTATGGATTAATGTTCTATGGTAATGGCTTTTATTACAGTATTGAGGACTTTTCTCTGTCCTAAACTTTACCAAGTCCAAGAAAACTGGCAGAAAATACTCTTTTGGATTTGGAAAAATCTGATTTTGATGAAGGGAATCCCATCTCTGAGAAAAAGTATATAATATCTATCCTACATATTACAAGTAATTAAAAGTACATACCATAATACTGACTTAAAAGTACATACCATAATACTGACTTAACTTTAAAAATAAGTAGTGCATCTTACTGAGATATGTTCTTTGAGTGTATCTAGTATTGGAGAAGGGTGCTCCCAAGATCAGTGTCTGGAGACCAAGACTGCCTATGCTTCTTCTAGCTCTATATTGCAAAGATAACATACCCACAACAAAGGAGTTATGATGCCCAAAATTCCTAATGACTGAGAAACTTGGTTATAATGCTAAAGATGGCCTAGAATGGGTGAATTCTGTAAACATCACTGAAGCCCTTGTTTCTTCCCATAGTTATTTCCCATCTTTCCCAAGACATTTGATTTTAGCTCATTATGGTTCACTTATTGGGTATGGAACAAATTTGATTTTGCTGGGGGAACAAAAATGACCATAATAATACTTGGAAGATACACTGGCTAATGACAATTGACGTAGGTTTATGTTAATCTCACTGCACAAGAATAAGATTTTTGAGCCAAATTTGACACAAATTAAATATTGGCCAGGATGTTGGACTCTGGCAACATCCATTCCCAGGTCCCCAGAAAATGAAAAGGAGTCACATTTTGCAGAGAGTTACAAAGACAACCCATAAGGCCACCATATTTCCCATCAGGTCCAACCAGGGACAAGCATATCCTGATACACTTACTCTATACCATCCCCAAACACCCACACCCAATCAGGGATAAGCATACACCCTGATGTATTTTCTGCCCGCATACCTCCCGCAAACATGTGATCAAGCCCATACAGTGCAGTTGGGTGAAACAAACTTGTTTAGGGGAGTGAAAACAGGTCATCTGTTACCTCCCATGAACAATAGCCTCCAGCATTTCAGGAAGTACTTGTCCTTGGGCAAGGTGTTTATAAGCTAGAGGAAATTTTGCTTTATGGATCTCTTAGGCACAGTAATTAAAACATAATTTGGCTCTCACATTTATTATTGTTATTGCTGTATTGTTAGTTATATAGGTATTTTTCCTATTATTTAAGGCATCATTTGAACATGAGTCAGAATATATCTCAGTCAGAACCTCATGTTACCAACCACACCTCTTACACTTGTTTCATGAGGACAGATCCAGGAGGAATATAGCCAGTGCCCTTACAGAAAAAAAACCACGTAGCTTTCCTACCATCGGAGGACAAAGACGAAAGGTGATATCTGTGAATCAGAAGGTCAGCCCACCCCAGATACCAACTCTAGCAACCTGGCCTTCAATTTCCCAGGCTGTAGAACTGCAAGAATGTATTTTTTGTAAAAACACTCACTTTATGGTGATTTACCGCAGTGATCTGACTTCAGGTGTCTGACAGTCAACACTGAGGCACAAGGACGAAGGAATTCCAATAAACTGATAAACCTGGGTACACTTGAAACAGAAATTGGGGAAATTCTTCTGCTCATCTATAGAGTCTGACACAGAAATTTGTACTTAAAGTCTGGCAAACCCTGTCATTTGTAATTGTGACACACTCTCTCATTCTATCTTCTGGAAACATGTAGAATAATCCAGATGTCTTCTGTACATGCAATTGCTCTAACATATTTTCATCCACTTTTCTTCTTTGGCAGGTACTAAAGGGTGAGGGATGTAGTCTGTCCTTCTTCTTTCCCTGAGAGCCAGGCTCTTAAAAGTGCCATTCTGAGAAAGACTGGAGGGAAGGTTGTTTGGAACTTTTCAAGGTCACTAAGTTCAGCTGTGACGCTGAGGACTAGGAGGATGAGATCCTCCACCTTGTTATCTCCCAGACTCCATCTTACACACCATTGTCTTGATGAGTCATCAAAAATCAGCATTCCAAAAAAAAAAAAAAAAAAATCAGCATTCCACACTGCCCTTCTGTTTCAGAAGGTGAGAACTGCCAAGGTCCTTCAAGGACCAAGGTTATCAAATTTAGATTTTTCTCCATGGAGCACAGCACAGACTTTATCTCCCATTTATTTCATTTTCTTTCTGTCCATAAAAGTACTTCAAAGTGTGGGAGGCAGTTCAGAGCTTGGTGTGTAAAGTGTTAATCACGAGCTGGCTGCCAAGCTCTGGCTCGTGAGTTAAGGACGTTTGTTCCCAGTGCTGTCAGAGGTGAGCAGTGTGATCTTGGAGAGAAAGTTAATTAATTTTCCCAAGTGCTTTAGCTTAGCTGAGTATTGATATAAAAGAAAGAACGCTATCAAATGAATTTCTGTGGTTTTTGAAGGGACTTTATTGAAGAAGTTTAGAAGTCTAAAGATCACAGCAAAATGGTTTCAGTTATTCCCAATTCACCGTGTCAATAATCCTCAATCAGTAAATCTAAGGGATCTTGAATTTCCCTTTTGTAATATAAATCCAATACACTGAATTTATAAGTCAGAGTTGGATGGTGGCTCAGTAGAATGCAGTGCACTGTCTTCTAAGCCCCAGGCTCGATGCTTTGTTCTCTGTGTGCATTTGCTCCTTGGGCCTTTCAGTCCCAATTTTGTACTTCATCTGCTTTGTCAAGCTCTCCCCTCCTGCGTCATCATCATCGTGCTGAATTAGGCAGGAACCGAGTAATTATTTAGTTTCCGCTATGTACCTGCAGATGTTGTTCAAAGCCTTGCTACAGTGTCTGACATGTTTTAAATGTTCAGCGAGCGGGCCAAACGAATGCCTTCGTGAGCGAGTTTCACGTGATTTCCCGGTGATTATTACGTCATCGACAGCACAAGCTGTTGCTGAGACGTTCTGCTAATTTGGAGCAATGAACAGGATTTTCTTGTGTGGAGGGGGTGGAGAATGGCCCTGCCACATGGGTGCAGTAGCCACTGGAGGCCAGAAGAGGCCTTTAGATCTCCTGGAGATGGAGTTCCAGGCAGTCATGAGCTTCCCAATGTCGGTGCTGGGACACAAATGTGAGTACTCTGGGAGACTGTTAATGCCCTTGCCCACCACGCCATCCCTACAGCACTAAGATCAGTTTCCTCTTAACTGTCTCTTATTTTCATAGCTTGGAAACTGGTGAAAAATATTTGATAGGATGAGGTCATCTTTTCAAAAAAATATTGTTTCAATTAAAGAAATTTGTATAGCTTTTTATATCCACCTCCAGCTGAGCATATAGCCCAACACTATAAATTCTAGATATCTGAAAGAGACAAAATATAGAGAGGGGATCTGAGACAGGTAGGCTGCTCTTAAAGTCATTCATATCTTGCCATTTTCATAGTGGTCATTATCACCACCACCACCACTACCACCCAGGCCCAGAATCACAACACTGCATTCACAAAGGCAATACTTATGTGGTCTAAACAGCTCAAAGAAGCAGAACAGGACAGGTCACTCCCACGCCATATCCAACCTCCCCAGCGAGTCAGATCTTCAATGCCTTTCTCTAGAATCTAGCCTCCTGATTCTCTGACCCTTCCCCTCCACACACCCTCCCAAATCTTCCATACCTAGTCTGGGTCTCACATCCAGTGTCCAGACCTAGTCTGGCTGCTCTGCATCTGTGCAGTAACCCACCTGCAGGAATCTGCCAGAACCCAGAGATCCCTTCCATACTGTACCCAACCTCTCCACCGAGTCAAACCTATACCCACACTCACACACACACACACACACACACACACACACACACACACACAGGGGAGTGTGGGGAGGGGTCTCAAGGGGGAAGGGAGAAGGAATTATAAAAAGCCTTTAAAAATAAATTGCTATGAATTGGCTTATTAGCAGCATGAACTCATGTTCAGAGGGCTGTACATATGAGAGCTCACTGCCAAGGCAGTCCTCAGTATCTAGGAGCTCCTTCTCCCTGCTGTGTGTGAAGAGCTTACTTGGTAGAAACAAAGATTTAGGGCTCTTTTTCTCTCTCCTAGAAGCACCCCTAGTACACTTGTGAGGGCTCCGTCTCATAACTTCTTCCACACTTCTCTCTTAATACTGTCACAGGATGGTAAGAGTGCCAGGAAGTGCTCTAAAGAATTGTGTGTTGACATGGAGGGCCCCAGGAAGGGAAAATATTTAAGATCTCCTGGGTGAACTGGAAGTCGGGGTAGAAGGGAGGGGATGGGAACATGAGGGTCCAGATGGCCAAGTTGGGGGAGTGACAAAGAGGCAAAGCAATGAAAGAGATATCTTGATAGAGGGAGTCAGTATGGGGTTAGGGAGAACCCTAGTGCTAGGGAAATGCCCAGGAAATCACAAGGATGACCCTAGCTAAGAATCTAAGCAATAGTGGACAGTGTTCTGGGATTGGCCTTCCCCTATATCAGATTAGTGACTACCCTAATTGTCATCATAGAATCTAGATCCAGAAACTGATGGAAGCAGATGCAGTGATCCACACCCAAGCACTGGGCTGAGCGCTTTGAGTTCAGTTGAAGAGAGGGAGGAGGGATCATATGAGCAAGAGGAGTCAGTTCATGACTGGGAAAACCACAGAGACAGCTGACCTGAGCTAGTGGAAGCTCACGGACTCTGGACTGACAGCTGGGGAACCTGCATGGGCCTGAACTAGGCACTCTGAGTGTGAGTGACAGTTATGTGACTTCATCTGTTGGAGAGACCCCTAGTAGTGGAACCAGGATTTGTCTGGGTGCATGAATTGGCTGTTTGGAGCCCATTCCCTATAGTGGGATACCTTTCTCAGTCTTGATACAGTGGGGAGGGGAATGGTCCTGCCTCAACTTAGTATACCAGACTTTGTTGACTCCCCAAGGGAGGCCTTACCCCCCCCCCCCGCCGAAGAGTAGATAGGTGGTGGGATGGGGACAGAGGTGAGGAGGTAGGAGAAGATTCTGGAGGAAGGGGGAACTGGCATTGGTATGTAAAATAGAAAAAATAAATAAATAAAAAAAAGAATTGTGTGTTGCTTTGTTTTTGTTGTGGATAAATCTTGAAAATCTATTCCTATAGTTGTGAGTCACGCAGTCTGTGGGTTCCCCCTGATGGCTCATTGACTGTTAGAAGCTTGAACCGCTTACAACCATCTGCTAAATTTCAGTTCTAGAGAGAAAAGGGACACCAGAGGGGATCTTTAGCCTGGAAAACTCCAGTCCCTAAGGGAATGTGGAGGTGGGACAAGCAGTGAGGCATATACCACTGGTCTGCATGCCACACACTTGGAGATTAGTTCCTAATGTTTAATATTTCTGGTTTTATAGCAAAGGATGCTGAGAATGAACAGTTATCACTCCGTGGTCCAGCTGTGCTTGTCTGTCTCAGATGGCGCTCACTCTCTGGAGGTACAATCACCAGTTTACCTGTTCAGCAGCCTCGTGCACCAGTTCTATAGTATACCTGCTTCACCTCTGGATTCCACTGGATGTTTGAGTCTTGGGTTTCTGTTTCGAATCACATTCTCCAAAGTCCACTATGGTTTATTCCATATCTCATACTACATCTGGTTCCAAGTGCAGATGTATTGTTATTTTGGTGCAAAAGAGAAAATGTACCTGATGGCAGATGCCATAGAAACTCCCGTATAGGACTGCCTATAAAGACACATCTCATGTTGCTTAACATTCAAATGTATAAAAGTACATTAAAGAAACTGCTTATAATAATAAGACTAATAAACGAAAGCACCTTGCAAGACTGCTTCACTTTTGAATCCATGACTGGAGCTGCATCAGGAGAGAACAGAGATTGGTATCTCATAGGGAAATGGCAGAACAAAAAAATGTACTGCCTGGGAATGGGATGAAAAGAATAGTTGGGGTCATTTAATCTCATTGAGACCTGACCACTGCAGGTTGGAGTGCAGGAACCCCAAACTTTCTTCACACCAAGATTCAGTGAAAAGCAAAGCCTCGTTCAGTGTGTTATTCGGTGCTATTGAGAAACCTGAAGCTGCTGCCATCCGGCTCCTTGATAAGAGAGATCACAGGCACCTGGGAGCTCACAAAGTGTTAGTGATGTTTATGCTGCTTGGATATTTGGCTTGAAGCAAAGCTCCATTATGGGGATGGGAAATGTCTAAAAACGTAAAATAATAGTATCTGAGAACTCTGCATGATTTTCCTTTCCAAGTTCAGGTCCTTTCCTTCATCTGTCAATCCAGAAACCCTCTTTCCTCTATCTTATTGACCTGGCCCTTCTTCAGTGACAAGATTATACAGACCTGCACATGGTGAAGACCTCTGCCTGGTGAGGATTCCTGGGTCTAAACCATGATTCACACTGGGAGGTTGAGACAGAAGTATCAAGAGTTCAAAGCTAGTCTCTACTACATAAGGAGCTCCAGGTCAGTCCTCTTTGAAAAACAACAATAAGAATAAAAATAAATAATAAAAAAACAACAACAAAAGCAAACTGTGACTCAGGCACTGAGGAGCTCTTGGGTTAGCTCCTAATGCTGGTAAAACATCATTTTGAAAAACATGAAAATGTATTATTTCTCTTTGGTGACTACTATATCATAATATATTTATGCTTGTGCATGAAATCACTTGCATGTGTTTTTCATGTACAATGTTTTAAATGACAAACGAAAACCATGGCAAGCCCGGCTCATGTACGAGTGTTAAGTACAACTCAACTGTGAGCAAAGCTATGCTTTGAGATTTGCCTTTGTGTGAGGAGGATCTTGCACACTGACCTCCTGTTTTTTTTTGAAAAAGCCAGTGAACTAAAACCTAAAAGTTGAAACCATGCAATGAATAACCAACATCATAGGTTAGCTGACTGGCCTGAGCCAATTACACAGACACCGGGCAGCTGGTGTCCGAGGGAAACAGCTGCTTAGGTCACATTTGCTTGAAAAACCACACAAGTCCCCAGGGCTCAACACACCATGTGTGTCCCACAGGATGAGTGTGCTCCAGGTGTGAAGGGATCATGAGTGTCTTCTTACATTGATATTCATGCCCTGGTCCTTTGGAACAATGCAGAATTCATCTAAGGATATTCTATAGGATGTTACATGGCTCTTTAAAGAGAAACAAAGAAGATGGGGAGGGTGCCCATAGTTACTTGGAGTCTATTGGATGAAATAAAAGTATGGCAAAAGGGATTCTTCCAACGCTTTTACCCTCTTGACGTGCAATGTATTCTGTGAATTTACAGAAGATGGCAGCTGCATTTGTACTTAATGAGATTTGGTGGCATGTACTAAGGTCATTCAGAATTGTATTAGGGCAATTTTGATTACTGTGGCACTGAGAACCTTCCTTTGCATTTCAAGGTCAGACACCATGAATGATAACTGCCTTCAAGTAGGTAGAGCAACCCCACCTAGCGAGAATGGCTGTCACTGCTAATAGCCTCTCCTTGGCATCAGAGCAGACCAACACTTCCCAGAGAGATGGGACTAGTGTGCATTTGATCAGTAAGCTTGATCTAGAGAGACAGTTCAAAATTACAAATGATGCCTGGACTTTCAGAAGATCAGGGATTGGCTCTCAGAATTCACATTAGGCGACCCACAACCACCTGCAATTCCAGCTCCATGGGATCCATCAACTATTCTGCCCTCCATGGGTACCAGCACTCATTTACAGATGCACACAAGTAAATACATGAAGGTAAATCATAAAAGGAAAGCAAACTTTCTCTGCACTAACCAGCACCCCTCCATGTGCACATTTCTCTTTACCGGGAGCTCAGTGATGACTACATTATTTCAATATCTGTAATGAAGTTGGGGAAGTGGAAGAAATATACTCAGACTGAGTAAGATGACCACGTTCACCTTCATAGCTTAGAGTCATTTCCTCAAATACTAAAATAAACGTGTAATCAAAGTCCTATCTTAAAGGGCAAAGCTCTTGAGTGGCTTCTGTCCACCCACTGGGAGTGGAGCCCGGATTCTGACCAAAGAAGGAACATACAAGTACATAGAGACTGAAATAAACCTGAGTCTTCTACATGGCCACACAGACGGGGTGAGCCCTATCTGTCATCCCAGCTTTTGGAGGTAAAAACAGGAGGATCGGTGGTTAACCGTCATTTCTCTCTCTCTCTCTCTCTCTCTCTCTCTCTCTCTCTCTCTCTCTTTCCAAAACAGGGCTTCCCTGATTGTGCTGAAACTCACTCTGTAGACAAGGCTGACCTTGAACTCACAAAGATCCATCTGGCTCAAATTGTTTGCAATTTAAAAAGAAAATTAAATCAAACTCAGAGGAGGCCTACCCCTTTCTGAACAGAACCAAAGGAGTAGAATGCAGAGGAATAAGGAGGGAAGGTAGGAGAAAGGGAGGGAGGGGAAGCTGCTGCCAGGATGTAAAATAAATTAATCACATAGACAAAATGTAAAAAGATTAAATCAAAATATTAAAAATCAAAAACCCATCCAACTAGCTCTGCCATTATCTCTACCTCCATACTGTGAAGTCCACGCTCCACATTTTCACACAGGTTTTCTTACACTGTCAACATCTCTGGCTTTCACCGATGTTGACTGCCTTGTATACAGGCCATGATCAGGACTTCATAGCTAAATACAGGAAAGGAGGGAAAGACAAGAGCGTAGAAGCCATATTCTGCCGACCTTTTCCCCCAGGAAGCGCTCCTGAGCCCCTTGCAAAGCCAGCTGAGTCACCTTGGGAGAAGCTCTGGTGCTGTTGGAGTCTCAGTTTCCGCTCTGAAATAGAACTACTAAAAATACCTCCCTCACAGGCTACAGGTGACATGAGATCCGCTACTGCTGGCCCTGGCATACTACTCAGTGTTTGGTGATGGTGGAAGCTTCTGTCCCCATTATTAATAGTAACCAGGGCAGGGATTCTGAATGTTACACCAAGACTCCAGAAAGAAAACTCCGTTAAATTAGCTGTACACTTGGCTTAGATTCAGAATGCAGGTCCTCTGAGTCAGGGAACAAATGGCTCTACATCCAAAACAAGCCAATGAAATAAAGCAGGATAAAAATCAATAAACCAGCTTTAGACCCAATTACTGTTCCCTGAAAGGACAACCAAAAAATACAAATATATATATATATATATATATATATATATATATATATATATATATAACCTTACCAGAGACCCAATGCTCCCTTCACCTTGGTATAGATAGGGAGAGTATCAGATACCCACGGGCACTTGCTCTAAGCCATGCTTCTCACACCCCCTGAATCCTTAGACATAAAGATGCCAATATTGTTTCCTTCTCACCTTAACACAGCGAGGTCTGCAGAGGTTATCTTATAGGCGTTTACCCACTTAGACAGCAGGAGAAAAAGAATTCTGTCTCTCTACTGCCTACATACTGCCCAGCCCTTCTCTTGGGTTTGGTTGTTTCTTAAGGCATTTTCAGAAGCCAGAGTTTAGTTGCTTACAGTCCCAGGAGTCACACATCTCTTGCCTTTATGCTGAGGAAAACCTGCCCCTGACTCTCACTGCCCACATCCACTCTGCTTGTCTCTAGGTAAGCTGAAGTCTTCCTTCTTGTTTTCCTCTATGGATTTTTTTTTTCTCATTACACCCAGAGCCCAAGTGACTCCTCTCTCTGTCTCCTTGAGAGACAGAGGATTTCATCTTCAAAACTTTCCAGAATGTGAAGAGACACATAGAGATCCTGGAGGACATCAGGGAATAGCAAGCCAAGCAAGTGCTTACGCTTCTGTCAGCAGATCTTCTGACGTCCTTGTTCTACCACTGTTAAAAAGGTGAAAAGGGCAGTTAGGGAGGTGTTGGGCCCAGACAGAATCCTTCAGTTGTTAGTCTGAGGTGATCTGGAATCACCTGAGCCATGGTGGAGAGTTATAACAAATTGACTGAGTTGAGAAGAACCACTCACTATGAGGAGATCATTCCCTGACTGGGATCCTAGATTGGATAAATAAAGAAGCGTGCTGAACACTGGAGTTACCTTTCTTTGCTTCTGGGTCATGGGCATTACATAAACAACTGCTTCAGGCTTCTGCCATGTTGACTTCCCTGCCAGGATAGACTGTATCCTTGAACTATGAATCAAAATAAGACCTTTCTCCCTTACGTTTCTTTTGTTGGGGTGTTTTACTGGGGCAACAAAAACCAACACAAAGATACTCATTTTACTACAAATACATAATTCCCTGCTTTTAATCTCTGAATTCTTTGATAGGGTTTCTAGCTGATAAAGGTCTTCATGTTATCTAATCGTTAGCCTTGTTCTTGATGCATCCTTTTGAAGGCTTATCCATCCTAGATCCTCAAGACCTGTGAGAGGAATATGTGGTGATGTAACCCGTTTCTCAGCAAAGTCCAGGATGAAAACAATCACAAGTCACAATAAAACAGGAGCAGAGATAGGATCCAAACTCTAATGTCATTATGAACATTAAATGAGAAGTCTGATGTTAATTTTAGCATTGTGCCTAAGGGTCCATAAGGGTTTACTCTCAGCATATGACAAAATCTTCTCTTGATAGTAACCATGCAGTTTCTCCCTCCAGCAATGAATTTGTTTGTCTGTTTGAGAACATGGTTTCTCTGTAGAAAGGTCCCGACTATCCTGGAACTTGCTTCGTAGACCAGGCTGAGCTCAAACTCATAGAGATCTGACTGATTTTGCCACCCCAGTGCTGGAATTAAGGGTCTGTGCCACCACTGGTCAGTTTCCAATAAAGAATTTGAACCTCCCCAAAACATTCTTCTCCCCATGACATGACAGTATGCACTAGAAATTCTTAATAGAAAAATATATTAGTTTATCTGTCTACTTTGGTTCCAGTTGGTATGAATTTAAAATGAAATTAATACAGAGAAACTCCTATTAACTTAAAACTGTTTCTATTTAAGACTTATTTTATTAATTTTGCTTGTTTATCTGTGTGTGGATATGTGCACTTGAGTTCAGGTATCTGGATAGATCAGACGACGACATTGGATTGCTGGGAGCAAAGACCTGTATGTGGTTATAGCCATCTTAGTCACAAACTAAGTAAAATATTTACCTGTGTCACCTCTGTAAGGCAAGTTCCAGCCCTAGGATACAACTCTTATCATCCTGTGAATTGAGAGTGCCTGCAGGCCTGAACACCTTTCGCTCCAGAAGTAATTAGCATTTCCCCCTATAAATATTTACAGACACTCAGCATCTCCTTATCTCTTCCTATCAGCTAGGGAGTCTCCAGACCTGACATTCAGCATCCTACCATTCTCCCTGCCTTTTTGCTATATAATGCTCCTGAAAAAAAATAAAGTCAGCAGCTTGATCAGAACGCAGACTTGCTGTCCATTTCTCGTGTCTTTTGCCCCCTTTCATTCCTCTTCCTTCAAGGTTTGTATTGTGCTCCCATTCATGTCCCACTGGTCAGGACAGAAAATGGAGATAGAGTCAGTTTGTGCCACCCAACACGGGTGCTGGGAACTGATGGATGTTCAGAAAGAGCATCAAGTGCTTTAAACTCTGAGCCATCTCTCTCTGGCTTCAAGGAGGGCTTCTTAGCCAAGTATTGCAATTTATTCTTTCTTTTGTCTTACTTGACTTGTGTATTCAAAATAAACAAAAGATCTCAAAAGGAAAGGATGCTTACAAAGCTTTGCTTTCTGAGTGTCTGTTAGCCTGACTCAGGAAAAAAGTCAACAAACTCAGACTTATATAGTTTCTGTTTCTGAAATGATCCTGTATAAATGTAATAATATTGAGCTGTACATATACAGTGGTTCTAAGAAACATGTTTTTACTAAAATTTAGACTCAGAAGACTATACTCTCCAGTACATTAAATCTAAGTAGGTAACTGACTGCTTGAGTGTCTTTGAATACACATATACCCTCACGGAGCTATAGATGTTCAACTGCTAATAAACTGCAAGTGAAACACTGCATAAAACTTAATGATATTATTAAATGGTTATTGTCAATACAATAATAATAACAAGACATTCCTTGGAACACTCAGTTGCTACTTAAAGCCATAGCAAGAAGCTCTAAAAGAACCACAAATTCAAGATGAAGTTCCAGGAAAAGATATTCTGATTCCCTAAACATTATGAGCCAAAAATAAACAGGGCAACAGAAGGAACGAGTTAGAGCCTCTCACAGCACTCCAGTGATTCCTAATTCTGAGATGATTACAGGAAAGAAATGTTTTGAAAGTTGTCCTGGACAAGACAGCAGGCAGAGGACTGCATTTTGCCCTGTTTAAGACAGAGTCTCATTCTATTGTCCAGTACCAGACTCACTATGTAGCCTAACCTGGCCTTAAACTCATAGGAATCTTCCTGCCTCAGCATCCTGAGTGCTTGGATGACAGCTATGAGCCAGCATGCTTGACTTAGAAGTTGGTTGTGTTCCACAACTAGTATCAGCAATAGAGCAGAGAGTGGGGCTAAGTCCTTCCACTCAGCTCCACTGAGACAAAGAGTACATTTGGTTTAAGGAGTGGGGTGATAGCATCAAAGGCCTTCATGACTAATCCATACTGCTTAAAATAATTACTTATGCTTGATTCTTCTAACATGGGCTGGCTTTACAACTTAGAGAATAAAACAGCTACTGGAGTGTAACATTAAGGGTTCTGTAACATGAGGAGCCTGCTTGTTGGTGGGGTTTTTGTCCAGCCTGGTACCCCACAACTGTTTAGCCCCAAAGAAAATCACACATAGATCTCCATAAATTTTAAGCTGATTTGGCCCATTAGCTCTAGCCTCTCATTGGCTAACTCTCACATCTTGATTAACCCATTTTTCTGATCTATGTTAGCCATGTGGCTCAGTACCTTTTTCAGTGGGGCAGATCACATCCTGCTGCTTCGGTGGTCTGGGCAGGACTGGGAAGAATCAGCTTCCTCCTTCCCAGAATTCTCCTGTACTCATTGTATAATTTCTACTTCCTGTCTGATTTTCTCGCCTATACTTCCTGCCTGGCCAATAGGCGTTTATTTAAAACATGATTGACAGAATACAGACAATTCTCCCACACTACTAAAGTAAGACATCTAACCTCCTGCAAACTCTGGCAGATGGAGTGGCATCTCACTTGGTACCATCCAGCAAAGAGGAAACTTCCCCATCTTGAGAGAGGTATTGTTTTGGTCACAAAACCAGGAGGCAAATTTTTAGATTTACTTCCCAAAGGGCTAGGAAATGATTTAGGATTGCAACTTTTCTAAAATAAATAATAGCAGGGAAGGGAAGTGGCAGTCTAGCATCAATCAAATTGAGCAGATTTGACAACCTTGATCACAAGACAGTGGGCCATCCTAGTCAGGGGCTGTTCTTTGGCACCCCCCCCCACACACACACATAAAGACCTCGTAGGGATGATGTCAGAAAGCTACACCACAGAGACAACAGTATCTGAGCATGCCCGAAAGACGACTAATGTCCCAGGAAAGCCTCAGACATGTCCTCACATCCTGCACTTAGGTTTAAGAAATGAACACACATTTTCAAGGATGAAAATTTTGACCTAATTTCACCTCAAAAATAAGTGCTTGGAGTCTGCTGCAGACTGGAAGGTTTATCTGGAGATCTTAGTTTTATTGTGTTACTTATATTTTACTGCATGGCTGCAAAGATTTCCTGTGAGTAAACATGTACTTGTTTGTAATATACAATGTACTTTTGTCTAAATGTATCTTTGGGATAGTAAATCAAGTTTAAGTATCTAAGGCATATTGACAATTTTTTTTGTTTGTTTTTAGAAACAGGGTTTCTCTGTAACTTTGGAGCCTGTCCTGGAACTAGCTCTTGTAGACCAGGCTGGCCTCCAACTCACAGAGATTCACCTGCCTCCGCCTCCCAATTGCTGGGATTAACATGTGTCACCACTGCCCGGCCTTGACAAATAATTTTAGTGCAATTAAAAAAAGAACACAGAATAATGGAGATGAGGGCAGAGGTAGAGGTAAAGACAGAGCATCCCTGAGGACATCCCCTCACACACAGTCCTCTAGACTGAACTTTTCAGACTGTGTTCCACCTCGCTCCTCTACCATGAAAAGGATCTTGTCCCTTGTACCATTTGCATTCCTAAGAATTGTGTTATGATAACAGAAGATACATTAAAATAAATAATCTGCTGTTTCAAGGTTTTGGATCCTAAAGAAAATGGATGCCTTTGGTACATTCCCTCTAACAAGGACCAGCCACTGATTATCCTGCGCTGCAGTCTCTGAGGATTTGTAACTTGTGCTTGGCTTTAAATGATGGTTTGCTGTCAGTCCTAAAAGCTTAGTGAAAGTAGTCCGGGAGGAGATGTATCTATGTGTCCTCTTAAATAATACAAGAACCAATACCCACAGTGCCCTGATAGTCTATGATGTAAAATATTCATTTTACGTCCAGGGATATATAGAAGTTTATATTTTGTAGCTTTAGGTGGTTTTAATTGATGTAGTGATCACAACAATACTTACAGAATCATCCCAGTTTAAACAGAAAGAAAAGAAGCTGCTGAACATATTGCCAGAGTCTTTATCGTGCAAATATCAGCACCCTTAAAAGAAATAGAAAGAGCAGGAAACAAGCCAGCTCCATTTTGATCAACTTCTCTACCTGTTTAGAAGCAATTTCCAGGGCATGAAATTGGGGTTTGTTTAGGCAATATGATTTTGCATTGGTCCTGTCTGTCACTTCACCTTCAACATCCTGTCTTCATAAACCAATATGTGACAACAGCCTCAGTTTTAGGAGGTCTCTGATGTCAAAGTTCCGTATTTAAAGGGAAAGTCCATGTATACATATAATTGCATGAAGTTCAGAGATGAATGGGAAAATGTCTGAGGTGTTTTCCAAGTGTTTTCTTTTAAAGAGCTCTTAGAATGAATTTTGGTATTTTCTCTTTCTGCTGCAAATCAGGTTGCCAAACTTTGTGCGTTTTCCATATATTCACAAAAAATATGATGGCATTCCCTATCCCACTTTTCCAGGTAGCTTCAGATGCCGCAGTCACCCATCCGAGTCCGCAGACTAGTAATGAGTCAGAGCTCGGCTTTGATTTACTACCCAGACTACTCTAAATATCACCAATTCTGCAGCATGAAAGTCCTTTCCAAAACATCACAAAGCCCACGTTGATTCTACTGATACTACTTTCTCCCTGGGGACTTGAGTGAAAGGACATTCAGAGAGAAGATCCCAATCAACACCATGCCTGTGCTCTCAGGTGCAAGACGGCCATGAAAGGTAGAGCTGAGACAAAGAGTCCTTCAAACATTCAGGTCCCGTTTCTCATTTCTACAGCCTGCCGCTCTACTCTGAAACTGGGGCTCAAGGCTTGAAGATCCGAAAAGCAAAACAGCCAGCCACTGGCTCTTACCTTGACCTCAGTCTGAAAATGGCGATCCTTCCTCCATGGATCTCAGAATGAGACTGCGTCTGAGAGCTGTCTGGCCCCGTCTTATGTTCCTCTCTGGAGCTGGGATCAAAGGTGTGCACCACTGTGATTAAAGGCATGCATCACCCAATTTCTATGGCAACTAGGGTGGCTACTGGGATTAAAGGTGCATGTCATTGTGGCTACTGGGATTAAAGGTGTATGTTACCATAACCTGGCCTATAAGGCTGACTAGTGGGGCTGTTTTACTCTCAGATCTTCAGGCAGTCTTTATTTATCCAACCACTGATCCCCACCACAGCCTCCTTCCAGGAGTATCTGAGCCTGGGGGTGGAGGAAGGATTCTGCCTGGGCACTCTGCTTCATCCCTAGAGCTCATCCTGCTCGGCCCTGTTACTCCTGAGTCCTTCAGCATCCTTCTTACCTCTTCCTCACCAAATCCTCTATGCTCCTGTGCCCTTGGTGCTTAATTATCTTGAAATTATTTTTCAGTTGAAGCTAGCATGTGTTTGTGTCTTCTGATTGGATCTTAACTGATACACAGATTCAAGATTTTTGAGCGTCATCAATTCTGTGCTAATGGTGTTGCTGTTAGGAAAGGGGTCTTTCAATATCACTGCTAAGCCTCCCTGAGGGCCATTGATCATGGACTAAACTATCAATAGAGCACAGTGAGACATCAGCCAGATCTTTGGGAGGGATAGACTGTGTTTCAAAGACAGATAAACCTTCCTTCTGCACCTAATTGGAACCTCCCACAAAGAAGAGTTTGAACTTTATTCTGACGTACCTGAAGTTGTCCCCTAAGAGCACACTGCAATATTTTGAGCAAGGTTATTTAGATTGTCATATCTGCCCAAATTTTGATAGTAATATAGTAATCCTATGTTTGGGAGGCTCCAAGAGCCACTATTGGATCCAATAATTTACCATAAGGATTCATGTTTCTTATTGAAAGCTACTCTGTTAATTTCAGGGAAAGAAACAAAAGGCGACACATCAGACTTTATCAGGTGAAACCCACAACACACAGCTTCCTACTTGTCATTCTGTCCTGTGGAGTCAGAGACAGACAGCTTTGTTTTTTTTTTTAACAAAAGTATTTATATTGTGTGTGCTTGAGTGTGTATGTACACACACACACACACACACACACACACACACACACACACACATTTGGGCAGTGAGGGGAGCCCAAATGAGATCTGATGTCTAGAGTTACTATTGGTGTTTATTAACTGGACAAGATCAATTGAGCTGAATTCATGCTGTGTTGGATCCCTGACAGCCTGGCCTACCTTAATGGTGAGAATACATCATATGACCAGAGGAGACCACCATGAACCACCTTGGTAGCATCAACTGTCAAGGCATTTAGCATGAATAACAAGTTTTACAAATGCTTAGGCTCGGTAACCTGGTAAAAAGCTAGGCCCTGATCTGGACAGGCCCTATGTATACACGCGTGTGTGTACATATGTGTGTATTATGTGTATGTGTTGTTATGCCCACATCACAAGCCACCCAAAGACCATTGAGAGTCTGAGTTCATATGCAAATACAAAGAGCCTTTACTGAATGCTCGAGCTGAGGCTTTCATCTGTTCTGACACAGCCATTGAGAGATTCTTGAGCTCAGCTATGGCAGGGTTTTTAAGGAGTAAAGAATGAGGGGGGCAGTGGAATTCTGGGTCCATATGGGGATTGAACTCTTGATTGGGCAGGAGTGGGGCAACAAAAGTCTTGTCAAACAGGGATTGGTACTGGCCTTGCTACAAGGAAATTGGCAACCTATATACAAGTTATGTAAGCTATTTTTAATGTTCTGGAGTATCTTGTTTGTCTCAATTTTGATTGGTCCCCCCACAGGGTACAGTGTGTGATTTTTGCTGGATATTGTAAGGGTGAGGCCTAGTCCCACCATTGTTAATCTGCAGCCTGTCATGGTTGCACTAATGTTCAGTTGGGCCTCATTTTGTATGTGTGTAGGTGTTATAGCTGTTCTGAGTTGTCAATTTGACTACATTTGGGATTAACTAAAATGCAAATGTCTGGGTACACCTGTGAGTGGTTTTTCTTAATGAAATCATTTGCAATGGGAAGACCTATCTTTAATCCAGATCTTTTGAGGTACAAGAGCCACCTTTAAGCTGGGTCACACCTCTTGCTGGCAGCCTATATAAAGACATGGAAGAAAGAAGCATTTGTTCTTTTCCTGTTCACCATCACTCTCAGTGGCAACTCCATTCCTTCGCTGGCACCAGAGCCTAAATCTTTGGGATTCTAGCCTATACTGAAGACCAACTGAGACATCCAGCCTCATGGACTGAACAACTACTGGGTTCTTGGACCACAGCTATAGTTGTGGCTCCTTCAACCACATTGACACATATAAATCTTTATATAGACTCATTTTGTCGATTCTATTCTTGTAGAGAACCCTATTACAGTGTTTGTATGTACATATGTATGCACATTTATGAATGCATGTACATATCTCTACACACATGTCTATTTTCTACATGTATACATGTGTGTATATGTATGTTTGTACATTTGTGAATGTATTTATAGTGTATATGTACATGTGCACTTTCCATATGTGTATGTCTCTCTGTCTGTATATACATGTGTGTTTTGTTTGTTTGATGAGATAGGGTGTCACTTTGTAGGCCAGACTGGTTCCCAAATCACTTCTTAGTTCAAGTTGGTCCTTCTGTCTCTGCTCTCAGATGCTGGGACTGAGGAACAAGACACCACATTTAGCCTAAATTTCTTTTTTATTAAATTTTTTTATTTATTTTACATACCACCCACAATTTCCCCTCCCTCTTTTTTTCTCATTTCCCTCACCTCCCACCTATCTCCCCACCCACACTCCCTCCATTCAGCAAGGTAACCCAAATTTCTCAATACTACTGCAGCAAATATGCTGAAGAGCTAAAGTGGAGGAAACCCTAGTCATTTTTATATTTAAGGTCTGTTTACTAATAAGGCCAAGGTCATTAATAGAATAGATTGCATATGTAAAGCAGAAGCAGCAAGGAATAGAGAGGATTACTTCACCACTTTTGCCATTTTCCTTCCCAGCTTTGGGACCCACGGTCTCACGGAGTAATGTAAAATGCTGTGTAGAGCTGTGTCTGTTCTGCCCTTCCTTCCTGTTATATGGGAGCATTTTCATTATGTGTATGCAGGTCTCAGAGATTAACCATCAGAATGACTGTGTGAGCGTCTACCTCTTTCACACCCCCCCCCCACACACACACACAACTCCAGGAAGGGCCAGTAGACGTCAAGATGTCACTGCCTTGCTGCATTTCGTGGTTTCACAGCCTCTGATCTCCCTTCTTTTCTTTTCTAAGTACTTTCAAAGGTTCGCCAATTAGATGACTGGCTATATTTGTGTTAGTGTACTCAATTATGTTAGGAATAGATCCAGGGAATTTCCAAATGCAGTTGCTTACGGTGAGTCGGGCAGGAGGACATTGTGCTGACTATTTGGAACAAATGTAAAATATTATTTCCATGGTTGCCATTTTATTGGATTTGGCTCAGCTACACTATATGTTGGGGGGAAAGCAAATAGAATTAGAGTGAGTTAGTCAAGGAAAGCAGAAAGGTCACCCAATACATTAGGTAACACACCGTGTACAGATGGGAAAAGACTGAAGCCCATGTTAGAACACGTGAAGTCATTCAAAGACTCTGTGATGGCAAACGCAGGTCTTTAGGATTAGAAGGAAGGATGAGAAGTCAGTAGGAGCAGGGAAATGCCCCAGAAGTAATACAGTACCCATGGAACTCCACACCTCTGCTACACCAGTAAAAGATGAGATTTTCAGATGAAAGCAGGCGGGGTTCATTTCCTGACTCTATAAATGAAGGTCGTTCTCCAACCCTGTAACTGTGTCCAGGCAAATTTCATTCCTCATTTGAAAAATGGGAATTCCAGATAACTTTTAAATTCCTCCCCTGGATTCAGTGTCCTGCCAGTTCTTCAACTTCTGTGACAAGTTTGCCAATATCTGAGCCCAAGATAAAAATTTTATAGATAAAATTCACCTGCACCAAGAAATCCTAAGGTGAAAACAGCTCGGAACAAAACTCATTGTGATTGTCTCTTTGTAAACACCAGAGGGCACTAAATACTGAAGAAAATGGCAGAAATTTGGCAGATCTCAGGAGAGGTATTAAAGACAAAGAAAGTATAGAGACCTCAGAGGAACCCATCTGTATGGAGTATCTGTGCTGCTTCAACACGGAGCGCGTGCGGGGATTGCAGTGTGAAGAAACGTGGTATTGCCCGGATGTGATGAGAATTCAACTGAGAACTGAGATCTTCTCTTAAAGGGATTGAGAAATCTGCATCCGGATTGTGAATAACCACCTCCTCCCCTCTCCTCCCCTTCCTGCCACTGAGCCTTTATCTCTGTCTCTGGCTATAGTTCATCTCCCCTCCACCACCACCACCCTCACCATCACCATAGCGAAGGGAGGAAACTGTAGATGCTCCTAAACCACTAACACCCAGAATATGTGTTAAAAAACATTACTGCTATTACTAGAAGCCACGCAATGCAGAGCCAGACAAATATACATTTATAGCACTAAATGTATGTAACATTAGATCAGGTTCATAACAAAATGGAAATAAAAAAAAAAAACAAAATGCATGGTGCTGGGGTGAAAAGATTTGCTTTAGAAAAAAAACTGGTCTCTGGGAGCTATCTTTAAAAAGGGAAGGAAAAGGGATGCCATAAAGTTAGAAGGGTGGGGTGGATCTAGGAGGATTTAAGGGGAAAAATGGGGGTTGAATATAAACAAAACCTATGAATGTCTCAGAGAATAAATATTATATTAAAGTAGAAGAATTTCTCTTTATATCTGCATGTAATATACATATAAAATGATTATAAAGATTTTCTTAAAACTTAGTAAAACTAGCTGGTCATAGTGGCCACACCTTAATCCCCACACTCACAACACAGAGGCAGACAGATTTCTGTGAGTTCAAGGCCAGCCTGGTCTACAAAACTAGTACAAGGATAGCCAGGGCTGTTGCATAGAGAAACACTATCAAAAGAAAGAGAGAGGGAGGGAGGAAGAAAAGAAGGAAGGGAGGAAGGGAAGGAGGGAGAGAAGAAAGAAGGGGGGGAGAAAGGGAAGAAAAAGAAAGTGCTATGTATAATTCTTCTATCTACTGACAGCTTGGTTATATCAATAATAACAAAAGAAAAAAGGAAAAAAAAACCCTTGTGTTCTTCTTTCTCCCCTTTTACTCTTTGTATACTACTAACAGGATATGCCTCTGTATTCTTCTTCTAGTAGATAGATTGATACCACTTCTTACTTTAAGCCTCTGTCCCCATTGTATTCTTGACATGCCCTGCTAGTTTTTAGTTTCCCTTTGGACACATCCTTACATGACAGTATCTAAAATGTTCCACACTCATTTTGTATTCTTCCTCCTTCTGAGAAACTGGAACCTTCCAGGTCAACACTGCAGGGGTCCCCCTTGCTTTCCATTTCCTATGTGCCCAACCGCTATGCTGAAAGTTGAAACTCTGTTTTTGACGCCATCAGCATCTTTCAGAATCCCACACACCAGCAGCTCAGGGGCCTTTCATTGTCCCTTCTGGCCTTAGAACATGGGGATTGAAGAATAACGCCAGATTTTCTTTTATTTAAGCACATATATGTTTAAAATCATTAGAAAAAACTAGTCATTTGGTAAATACTTTTATTTTCTTCAATGCAGTTATATTACTGAAAGTTTTTTGTGCAAAAATAGTTATATTTGATTCTAGTTGGCTTAATAGAAAAAGCTAAATTGAAGATCTTTATGTGCTTACTAGTGTATTTTAATGTGGCTCCAAATTAGAAATGTTTTCTTTCCCTGCCTTGATCCTTTGAAATGCTTAAAATTTAAGAGCTTTTGTAATAGCATTTATTTGTTTATTTTGTATATATGTCTGTGTTTGTAGAGGGGGAGGTGCACTTTCCTTTTACCACGTGGATCTGAGGCCTTGAACTCAGGCCACTGGCTCAACAGCAAGCACTTTTACTGGCTGAGCCATCTTGCTGGCCTTAATTTTTTGAAAACTGAAGAAAACCTGTAGTTCAATGTATAAAATAAATATCATGGCTCGCCGATACAAATGAAATATGGAATGAATGAATCAGAAGCAAGAGACAATTTTTTTCCAGAAGAATTCTGAATAATTTATGTAGTTCCTTAGGAGTGAGAAAGCCCAGGGTATCTGAGAATGCTTGTCAGGGCTCTGACAAGTATTCAAGAGAAGAAAAAAGACAAAAATGGTTAAAAAAAATTAATTTTTTCTTCGTAATCCAGAAAAGTAGTTGACTGGAAAGAGCAAATGCCTGGCTGAGTAATTGCCAAGGGACATACTCTGACCTGTGTTCAGTTAAAAGCATCACCTCAGCCCCTAACATTCTTATCCAAAAGAAGTCTGGAATGTTTGGTTGGAAGCGTCACCCCAAGCCCTGACATTCATTTTGAAATGTTTGAGTGTAAAGTTAAATTTCAAGCCCCCTCCCCTGGGAGTTGCCTCAATCCAAATTCCACCTCTGAGAAAGCTGCCAAACAGTGACCCCTCCCAAGAGAGGGTCAAGACCACTCCCACAGGCTATTTAAATCCAAGAACCAGTCTTTCCGGTTTTTCTCCCCACCCCTCACCCCCTTTGTGTCCTGGAGGATGACCCAGGAGGGCTGGCGACCATTAAACTTGGGCTTTTTCTAATTCAGTCTGATTTGGTCTGACTTGGATTATTGCATCCGTGGAGAGGCTGATCTGGCCAGAAAAACTTTACAACAGGAATCATCAGTTCTTTGCTCTTGGTGGCTAAATGCCCTACTCATGTAGGTCATGTATCCAGCCTGAGATGGATCTGCCAGCAGTGTCTGTCTTCAGTGAAGTGGAGAGCAATGACTTAACAGTAGAAGCCTTGATTGTAAAAACTCGCTCTTTGTTGTCTTTGGAGATGACTTTCTTAAGACAGGGCTGGGTTAGAGTCCTGCCCTCTCCACGTCAATGAATAAATAATTAAGTAGGGTGGGCTCCTGTTCTCTGGGAGAGACCATTTCAACAAAGAAGAATTTGCTAACAGAAACTAAATAAAAAATTTCATTAGCAACTGTCTCCTTAAAGCATGAAATTACAAAACACAGCACACTTAATTTAAAGTGTGCCCAACATTTGGAGAAATCAAATACATTCCTGCCACTTCAGATGCCCCTGGTAAACACTGTGTTACCACTGGGTGGAGCACAAACATGATTTATTTAGGGTAGATAAATCCCAGACATAACCACTGGGTCACCGAAACTCTTTAACTTCACTCGATATCATTTACTGAAATTGCACATAAATTATAAACCTTGATGATGGGATGTTTTTATTTAGACATATTTCATAAATATTCTGATCAATTTCCTTATACATAAAATATTAGCTTGAAGCTCTTACATTTTATTCAAATTTGTTTTTGAAACTCAATTTTCAAAAGCAGCTTTAGGATTTTAATAGCAAGTATATTTGGGGGAGCCTGAGTTGTCTGACAGCTTATTTGAATCCTTGCTTGAGGTCATCCTTTGATGGGAGTCCATTGGATATTAAGAATAGGTTCCAATTTTCTAAGCAATGTTTGTATTGGCATTTTTATGTGTCATGTACATAATTTTTAAGTTTGGAAACCATTGCATTTGTACCATGGATTGTAGAAGTATGACATGCTAATAAAATCAATCTCCTTGCAAAAATTACAGGTTTAGTAGTAACATGTTACAGCATCTCCTGAGTAATAACAAGTACAACAGAGTGAAGACACTCTATGTTTTATTTATTTTTTAAGGTTTTTCAAAATCTTAACACGTATGCAAGTATGTGTATGTACACATGTGTGCAGGTGCCTCAAAAGACCAAGATGGGGCTCTAGACCTCTGGGAACTGGAGGTACAGATGGTTGTAAGCCACCTGACATGAATGATGGGACCTGAACTCAGTTCCTCTTCATGACTGGCAAGAGCTCCTAACCACCCACTGGACTGTCTATCTGCTCAGATAAGTGAAGAACAGTGAAATGACCTTGTGCGGGATGAATTGGTTTCTTTATCTTGTGGATAACAGAGGTGCCACTAAGAAAGGTTAAGAGCCGCAAAGGCATACAGCTAAAACGTGAATGGGCTAGTGTTTGTAAGTGGCTCCATTGAGCCATCCAGTGATTAAACCCCCATTAGAAAGCTCTGCTTGGGACAAAGAAAATCAACTAGCAGGGATAGGACAGCATCGTGAATGTGGAAGCAGGGTGAATCTGGGGTGGTTCCTAAATTCTTCATTGAGGCCTCATACTAGATTAAATCATTTCCAATAAATCTTGGAGTGAGGCATTTTAAGAGAAATGACAAAAAAGTAGTCTAGATATAACTTAAAAATACTCCACAGAATCAGAACTGGCTGCCTTGTTTCGACTTTGAGGAGTGATGTGGAGAAGGCCTCCTTCAGGCGCTCCTGGATCTTGTTCTGCATAGTTATTTATTCTCTTTTCAGAATCAGATTCCTAAATGTTTTTAGATGATGCACTGGCAATGCCTGGATTTCTCCAGTCATGGAGCCTGCAATGAGAAACACTACAAGAAGACTGCTCAGGGAAATGAGAGTCAGGAAGAGCCAGACAGAAGCAGAGAGGGAGCTGATGGGAGAGCATGCTGTCTGCCCACAAAGTCGCTGGCTGTTCTGGACCTCACAGGTGTCTCCAGTGCTGTTGATTGTGCCAAGCTCCCTTTGTTCCCACACTGCAGGGGCAGCCTGTAACTCCTATCACAGCTACCAAGAAGTTGTTCTTGGTTACCTCACGTTCAGTTTCCTGTCTTAAGATGATGGGGATCTCTTTCCTGAAATACATTTTTTTTTTTTTTTAGGGGCTGGGGTTTGGAGCCAATGCAATGGCTAGTCATTATTAGAGAGAAATTTTCCATTGCATTCTAAAATGTTAACATGGAGGCTCAGTGGGCCACCGGTGTTTAATGAGTTCCACAGTTTGGGGGTCACTGAGTCTCGCCTTTGTGCATACAAGATGACAGTATAGCTGTCCTCTTCACCCATTGTTCTTCAATTGTTGGTGATGGATGGGACTAAAGGAGTATCTTCCTTGGTGCCCAAAGCTGCCTTTGGAGGTCACATCTTGTATGGATCCAGTCCCTCCCTTCTTTGTTGCTATCATGACCTCCTTTCCAGCCCTATATCCTAATCTTCATTGTTAAATTTATATCCTGGTTAATGGAAATCCACCTCTGCTGATTCAATAAGCCCATAAAATTGAGTTAATAAATCCAGGTTGATTCTGAGCACAGCATTCCTGGGTAGTCCCAGAGGACGTTGAGGAAACCACAAGGGGAAACCACAAGGTGGAGGCTTTTACTGCCCTCTGGAGGGGAGCCGCCAATGGTGGCCTTTTTCAGGATGAAGTCTAGAGGGCTTGGGGTGGAGCCTCCACCTGAATGTTCTAAACTCTTTGGATATATGGATTCCAGGGGCTGAGGTGAGGCTTCCACCTAAACATTCCAGACTCTTTGGATATATAGATGCGAGGGGTTGGGGTGAAGCTTTCACCTAAACATCCCAGACTCTGGGTACATGAGCATCTGTTCATGTCTGACTGTTTCCTGCAGTCATAGGATGATGTGGGGAGTGGGAGAGTTGGAAGCCAGTGGGCTCATGCTTAGCGCAGTGTTGGGTGGAGGGGCATCAGCTTAACTGCCATCCTGGAGACCTTAGACATCTGTTTCTTGAGAGAGCTGAGAATGCAGGTTGCTAGGAGAAAAAAAATAGATTGCTATCATTAGCCCTATGAACAGGGCTAGCCATGGGAAGGGTGACTCACTGCCAGAAAGAGTGGGACAGAGACGTGCCCTGGTTGTACAGACAAGGTAAGGGTGAATGAACAGGACATGAGAGCAGATGTGCCTTTTAAAACCAGATACCTGAGATTCCATCTTACACCTGTAAGAATGGCCAAGATCAAAAACACTGATGGCAGCTTATGCTGGAGAGGTTGTGGAGTAAAGGGAACACTCCTACATTGCTGCAAAGAATGCAAGCTGGTACAGCCCCTTTGGATGTCAGTGTGGCGATCTCAGAAAATTAGTAAACAACCTTTCTTAAGACCCAGTAATACTACTTTTGGGTATATATCCAAAGGATACTCAATCGTGCCACAAGGACATGTGCTCAACTATGTTTGTAGCAGGATTGTTTGTCATATCTAGAACCTGGAAACAACCTAAACGCCCCTTTACTGAAGAATGTATAAGGAAAATGTGGTACATTTACACAATGGAGTACTACACAGCAGAAAAAAATGACATCTTGAATTTTGCAGGCAAATGGATGGAGCTAGAAAACATCATTTTGAGTAAGGTAACCCAGACCCAGAAAGACAATTATCACAGGTACTCAGTAATAAGTACTTTTAAAATATAAAACAGAGAAAATCTGCCAACAAATCACAATCCAAGAGAACCTAGACAACAATGAATACCCTAAGAGAGACATACATAGCTTTTAATTACATGAGAAATAGAAAAAGACAAGATTCCCTGAGTTAATTGGAAGCATGGGAACCTTGGAATATGGTTGAAAAGGAGGGGAGAGGCAGGGAGGGGAGCAGAGAAAAATGTAGAGCTCAATAAAAATCAATTAAAAAAAGATAGTAGTATGCAAAAAATATTTTTTTAAAAACAAATTCCAGTTGCTAGGTAGGTACCCATTTGAGTCTGGAGAGGTGGTACCAATGGTGAAGTCCCAGGAGATGGTGCAGGCACTGGCATATCTGGGAAATCCTTTGCAGTTTTTCCTTGGCTTTGACCGCACGTGTGACCTGTAAGATAAGCTCAAAAATGGGCAGAGTCAAAATAGGCCCTGGAGACTTAGTTTTCACCAGACCAGATTTCTTGATACAGCAACAGAACTTCTCCCAGGAATCTGCAGGTGTCTGTAAGAAACCTGGAACAGATTTACATTTGTTTGGCATCAAAGCAAAAGGCTATGGCATCAGGTTAACAGCTATGAATGTTTTAGGAGACAATTAAGGAAATTTTAAAACTCTGAACCTCTGAAGTTACATCTGAAACCTGGCTGTCCTGGACTATGAAGCCTATGAAAGAGGCACACCTGTCTGTATTTTTAGCAGGAAACTTAACTAGTAAACCAATGAGCTACCAGTATCTGAAGTCATTAAATGCCATCAGAGAGATCTGGAAGGAATAAGTAAATGAGAGGAAGTGAGACAGTTTTCAGCCACCCAGGAAATCCCAAGTCTCTCCATAGTCTTTGGCCAACACCAGTCTTTGAAGCCTTTAGCTGCTAAGCCCAGGAGGTCTGACGCTCATCAGTAGGAATACCACCACCAGAAAGTCATGGGGCAGGTGGCAACCAGGCCCTTAAAGCTTGCTCCACCAGAATTCCCACTGAACAAATAACCTTAACACCATCTCGCTGGGGCTAAGCTGGTGGAAAGTTCCAAGAAGCTGTCTTTACTTTGTTTCAATTGGGATGTGACAAGCTGGTTCAAGTTCCTGCTATGTATCCTTTGCTATGATGACAAAATCCTGTAGGTTCAAAGAAAGCCTTTCTCCTCTAAGTTACTTTATGTCAGGATATTTTATCTGAAGTGAAACTAGGACTAATGACAGCCCCATAATGTCAAGGTTAATCCTGAGTGACATGTCTGGATTTAGAACCACCTAGGAGACACATCTTTGGGCTCTTTGATAGCATTGTTGCCAGAAAAAGATAAATGTGCTGTCTAAGGGGAGATCAATGAGTAAGGACCACACAGTTCTGTCATAATTATGATTACAGGATGTTATGTTTCAAACCCAGGACAAATGGCTGAGGTGGCTATTTAACACATCAAAGCAGACCAGCATCCCTCAGTCCCCACCTGTTACAGGGTATGGCTCTCATATCCCACCCTAGACCCTGAGCTCTCTGGCCCAGGGCCTGGGCTGCTTTTCCGCCAGAGATTCTTCCCTATATAATCCAGATATTTTGGTTATACGACTCCTGGCTGCTGCACCTGACTCCCATCTTCTCCTTTATCTCCCTTCCTCCTCTCCCTGAATGGCCCAGCTCAGTCTGCTTGTGTCCTCTCTGGATTCTCCCAGATGTCCTTATCTGGACCTACACTGTCCCTTTTATCTATAATAAACTTCCTCCTCCGCCATACCAAGGAGCAATCATGTCCTTTCTTTTTCTTTTTATTTACTTTGTTATTTTTCATTCATAGACAAGCACATCTTTTGCTCACTTATACACATCCACTCTTCAAATACAACTGCTAAATACATCAAGGACAGAATTGTTCAAAGCCTTGAATTGCTTGGTCATGCATGACATGTTCTGTGAAGCTCAGCGGGAGAAAATCTGAACTGTGTACAGAAGCCGAGAGCACAGCCCTGCAGCAAAATCCTAGCCATCTCGGGAATCTCTAAAAGGTGATTCTCCATTTCAGAACATCCCTAGAACAGAGGAACACACAGCAGCCACACGACCAAGTCACACAAAGTTTTCTTTGGTCCATTGTTTCTTTCTTTCTTTTTTTTTTTTTTTTGGTCCATTGTTTCTTAATTCTTAAATCACCCCAATCTAGCCCTAGATGTTGATATGTCCGCTGCTCGGGTGTCTGACCACATCACCCGACAACAGTAATTCTTATCTCCTAATTACTGCGGGGCTACCAGGCCCAGTTCAGAGCAATTTGTTCCCTGGGAATTCCCCTGCTTCATTTTCAGTAAGAGGCAGGTAAACATTCTTCCCAGAGTGCTCAGTGGAGTGCTCCCCGCATCATCTAGACTGTGAAAGATGTTCCCATATTTCCATTTCCCCCATCACACGCATCGTGAGTGCACAGTTGGCTTACAGTTAGTGCTAGTTAGCTTATACCTGTTCAACTCTGAAGGAAGAGACGGACTCAGACTTAGCCCCTGTGTCTGACCTTCTCCCGACTGTAAAAAATGCCCTTGGCTCAGCTTGAAGGAAGTGTCCGTTAAAGAATCAATGCCCAAGTTGCAGTAGATACCTAGCCAAGAGTCTTCTGGAACGTTGGAGAAGACGTCACAAAAGGAGTGAGCTGCTTTAAGGGAAGTGATTCTTTTTCTCTCCCGACAGAAAATAAGCCCCGATTGTGAAGAACATTTTGCGGTAGCCTGTCTCCAGGGGAACCAGGGCTACGATTAGGCCAGGCCGAGGGTGCCCACCAGAGAGGCTGTGAGAAGGGTTGGAGATGGTGAACTGTGGGTACCTGCCCTGAGTGGGTGGACCGACTAAAACAGGAAACTCTACGCCCGCATGGAGGAAGGACAGGAGCCAGAAGACTCCCTGGAGCCCGCCAGGGCTGGGGTATCCAGGGAAGCTGGTAGGGTAGAGGGGCGAGGAGTCCCAGAAGATGTAGATTCTGTGAGGGCCCCTGAGGAGGCAAGACAGGTGGAGGTGCTTGAAGCCTCCATGAATTTAAACATGTTGAGGGTCCCTGAGAGGGCAAGAAGGGTGGAAAGTCCTGGAGTCTCCAGGGATGTAAGCTTGGTGAGGGGCTCAGGAAAGGACCAGGTGGAAATCCTGGAGGAGGGAGGAATAAGGATGGAGACTCTGAGAGTCCAGGAGACAGAAACTGGGGAGGAACCTGGGCTGTCCGGAGAGATCAGCGAATTGGTGGTCTCTAAAAGCAAGGTGCCAGGAAGGTCCAAAGGGAAGAGGAGGAGTCGCCAGCATGAACTGGAGGAGCAAGTGGATGGGCAACAGAATCAAGAAAGCCATTTAGGCCAGTCTAGCCAGGATGGGGAGGAGTTCTTAGATCCCAACTTGGAAGGGACAATGCCTCACTATCGCTCCCGGACAATAAAACACAAGGGCGTAGCTGACAGTCTGATGGGTCGCCGCCACCGCAAGAGTCAGGCCAAGTACCGCCTGGAGAGGAAGCCCAGTGTGAGGAGCGGCTCTGAATCTTTGGCTCAGGGCCGCTTGTCCCTGGCACCTCGATCGTCCCTGGCTCCTGGATCGTCCCTGTCTGCTGGATCGTCCCTGGCTCCTGGATCGTCCCTGGCTCCTGGATCGTCCCTGGCTCCTGGATCATCCCTGGCTCCTGGATCGTCCCCGACTCCCAGATCGTCCCTGGCTCCCAGGGTGCCCCCGGTTCCCAGGGTGTCCCTAGTGCCTCGGGTGTCTCTGGCGCCCCGGATGTCCCTGGGTCTGGACTCAAATCGTTCTAGCTCCTTTAGGAGAGAGAGCTCCACTTGGTATCAAGAGCCACAGCTGCAATACCGGCGGCCCACCATTCGCTTCAGCCTCCGCCCCAAGACATCTCGCCGCCTGTCGCAGCGGTCAGCCACCACCTGCGTCTCGCTCATCAGTGCCTTCAACGAGCTGGCAAAGATGGGTGACCCGGACCTGTTGGAGATGGTGGAGGAGGAAGGTAGGACCGCAGGCTAGCGCTGAACAGGCGTGTGAAATTTCTCCGCGAGCGGTTTCTGGGGAACGTTCGCAGCGTGGTAAGCCCTGCCTTGTGCCTTTCCTGCCAGGTGGAGGGTGACATTCTGTGCCCCGCGATGGACCCGAATCCACCTGTGCCCCTGGCACCTGCAACCTGTGACTCCCTAGGATATCCGGGCATCTGTCTAGGACCCCTCTGACATCGAGTGATTGGCGTGTTGTAGTGTCCTGGGCCAGGGTTTTCCAAGAATAGTCTGCACAGTTGGTGACGCTTCTGTAACGAACTTGCCCTGATGTCTTCCTGTCAGCTCTCTGCAGACCCTTCAGACAGGTTTTGAGACAGTCATTACAGGATGGACTTACCTAAGGTTCTAACAGCTCTTGGGAACACTATAGTGTGTGTGTGTGTGTATGTGTGTGTGTGTTACACCGCTTTAAATGAAGCCTTATTTATGTTGAAAACACTAGCTTACACTGACCTATATTTTGTCGATTTATAGTCTAGTTAACACATTTTTCCTAAACATAGTTTTCCTTCTGGAACAACTAAGTCTCAGTTCTCTTAGTAATTCTGGAGCTTTTATTTGTTGTCTTCTTTTTTCCAGTATTTTGAACATAAAAGGTGTTCTGGTATTGGAAGAGGAGAAGATAAAATCTCTCACTCTGTAGCCCAGGCAGACTTCGAACTCATGGCAGAACTCCAGTTGCAGACTGAGTGCTGAGGCAGGAGCTCCTGGCTCTATTAAAATAAAATGATTAGAAGATACACGTGTAATCTTCCTATTTGGTCTTAGCAAGTCCAAGAATATTGTTGTTGTCTCTCCCACACCTGTTATTTTTCTTTTTGAAACAGAGTCTCACTGTGTAGACTAGGCTAGCCTCAAACACACAGAGATCTGCCTGCCTCTGCCTCCCGAGAACTGGGATTCAAGGCATGTAGTACCATTGCCTGCCTTATATCTTGGTGTGTTTCTGAAGTTCAGTCACATAGTACACCGTTCCTTGTATGTGGCAAGCGGTATTCCATTGTGAAGGAATGCCACACTCATTCCTTCATCAAATCCTGGGCAGAAAGTTAATTTCCCTCTTTATGCTACAGTGAACATACAGCGATGAACATTCATTTCTAAGTTATTGTTCAAACATTATTTCTCATTTTTCTTGCATCTATCTCAGAAGGTCCATGGAACATGCAGTCACTCTGTACTGACTAACTTAAGCCATGGCCACAGTTTTCTAAGGGTCTACATAGTTTGTTTTTTTTTTTTAATCCCACCAGTGGCTTCTATTTCTTTTTTGAATGAAAAAATATGAAACAAAAAATATATACACTGTGATAGTTTCTGGACAATAAAGAAAAATATTACCTTGCAGTCACATGGAGATGAACTATTTCATTTTTCAGTCATGTGCAGGTCCATGTGATTTAGTCTTAGGGTAATCCTACTTACCAGAAGCTGTGGGGCTAGCAACCCTTTGTCATGAGAACAAATGTAGCTTCTGTCTCTCCAAGGAGTTTCAGAACATTCCTGAGGCTCATCTCTTTTCATTGCAAATGGCGTGATGGAGTATCTTTCCTTATATAATCTCAGCTATCTCTCTTATTTGAGTGAACATGGGAGAAAATTATATTAATGGGAAGTTTGGCATCTGAATCCTGACCATATGTCTGGACGTGGCAGCAAGACACTCAAGAGAGCAGGGTCTTGGCAGCCCAGTTCCTCAGACAACTCCTGTTTTTTTCAGGTGTAAAATGAGAAAGTCCCATGCTTTGCTTTATTGGTCTGGAAGCCCATTTGTTACAGTTGCTTCTCTGTTGCTGTGAAGGGATGCCACGACTAAGACAATTTATAAAAGAAAATGCTTATTGGGAATCACAGTTCCAGATGGTTAGAGTCCATGACCATCATGGCAGAGAACATGACAGCAAGCACGACATTGGAGTACTGGTCCACAGGCATAATGCAGAGGGAGGGAGGGAGAAGGGGGAGGGGAGAGCTAAATGGAAGTGATGTGA
Organism: Microtus oregoni; assembly: GCF_018167655.1. Taxonomy (NCBI): domain Eukaryota; kingdom Metazoa; phylum Chordata; class Mammalia; order Rodentia; family Cricetidae; genus Microtus; species Microtus oregoni. The sequence continues at coordinate 40,430,447 of NW_024543059.1, forward strand.
TCTTTTGAAACCTCAGCGTTCACCCCTAATGACATACTGCCTCCAACAAGGCACACCTCCCTATCCCTCCCAAACAGGTCCACGTGCAGAACTCAAGTATGTCAGCCTACAGGGGCCATTCTTATTCAAACTACCAGATTTTTTTGTGTGCTTTGGTGACTGCTATTGACAAGCTATAACTGGAAAAAGTAGATTGAAGTTTAGCATTGAAAATGAAAGTTTAAAAGATGGATGTAAAGTCATATCATTATAGCTATATTAAGCAGTGTATCTAATAAAACAACCCACCCCTTAGCTATGAGGTTATTTAAGTTCCCTTGCAGTTGTTAGTTGTTCTCAATAGGAACACACTAAGAAATCTGCTGTGAAGTGATTTCAAAAGCCTGGGTGGTAGAGCTTCTTCTTGCACATCAGGACACAGTATGAGCTTGGGAACACTAACTCAACTGCTCATGGTGCCACGTGGCTACACTTTATTTTGTGCTGCTGGTAAGCATGTAACATGAGATGATCTCTTGGCAAATACAGGGGCTATTTTGAGCTCTGCTTTTGCAAGAGAACGTGTTCATGGTAAGGTGCCTTCCATGGAAACTGGTCATCCAGTCTGTGCTGGTTTTCCTCTGTAGTGTATAAATGCTGACTCTCCTCAGTTGTTAGTACCACCCTTCACAACTCTGCTTTCTTGCCTACATACAGCAAGTTTCCAGGGCTGGAGGGATCTCAAAGTGCTCACGTAGAACTGGCTCCAAATTTGCCCTCCTCAGGACCCTTGGTTTTTAACATTTAAAAAATATTTATTTTTAAATGTGTTTTAAATTTTGTTTATTTTATTTTATATGTATGAGAGTTTTATGTGTGTGTGTGTGTACTACATGGATACATGATGCCCTCAGAAATGGGAAGAGAGCATTATATCCCCTGGGACTGGAGTTACAGATGGTTGTGAACAGCCACGTGAGTGCTGGGAAGGGAAACTGATCCTCTCTACAAGAGCAATATGTGTTCTAAACTGCTGAGTCATCTCCTCAGCCCTTATTTTTTTTCTTTGTGTGTCTCTGTGTCTGCTGTGTGATGCAGGTGCCTGTAGAAGCCAGAAGAGAGCCTTGGGTTCCTTGGAGCTAGAATAACAGACATTTATGAGCTGCAAGATATAGGTGCTGGGAGCAGAGCCTTGGTCCTCTGGAAGAACTCTGCTTACTCTGGACCTCCGAGCTCTCATTTCAGCCCCAGGCCTCATGCTTGGTATGTGTGTCTGAGTCGTGAATATTTGTACGTGGGATAGCAAGCGATCTGTGTGTGTGTGTCTGTCTAATATAGGAGGAAAAAGAATCTAACCTCCTCAAATACTGCTGCTCAGAAGATTCAACACACAGAAAAAAGAACTCATGAAGTGGTTTGGGGCAAGGGTAGGGAGGAGAATGTCTGAGCTGCCACAGTGTGAAGTATCGTCTGGGCAGAGCCAGAGCAGAGAGTTTACTCCAGGGAAGGGAAGCAGGGGGATTAAAGGGTACAGAGTGAGGGGAGGGTAGCAGGGACCTTGGAAGACTTAGAGCAACCCCTGTCAGAATCTTCAAATCCATCTTGTCCAGTTCAGATGAGAGTTTGAAAGTGAAAGTGTCTCTCCTGCCTAATTTTATGTCAAACAGAACAAAGGAGGCAGGTAAAGGAGGGTTTCCTGTTTAGAATTTTCACCTTTTTCTTCATAAAAATGGAGCCATAAAGTGCTCTGTGCACCTTGTTTAAGGACTGCTTTTTGATAACTCTGTGATGCAATCCTATTTGTGGATTGCATTGTTCCTTGGTGTAATTGTGATAACTTGTCTTCCACCTCGGTGAGTTGGTGTCCCCTGCTACCATAACTTGAGATATAAATACATATCTCTGAGAGTCCTAACTTCTTTGTCATAGGCCTGTTAATTAATTTTTGTTGCTTTAATGAAGTGTCTGACAATGATGGTATGTCAGGAGCAGAGTAGTATTTAGTTCACGCATTTAGAGCTGAGTGATTGACATATGTAGAGCTTGAGGGATTTCTGGCTATGCCACATATCATGATGACTGATACTGCAAATGCAAGAGAACAATTTACAGTAAGATGCAATGCCAGAAAGACTCAGGGCATGACGGGCTCTTTCTCTCACAGCTCGTTCTTGCAAGGAATGATTGCGACCTCCTCTAGAGCTAAAGGAGTTTCTTCCAAATGGGATGCCTGCAGTGTTCCAGTTATGTGTGACTAGGCTCTTGATGGCTCAGCGGTTAAGAGCACTGCCTGCTCTTCCAAAGGTCCCGAGTTCAATTCCCAGCAGCAACATGGTAACTCACTACTATCTGTAATGAGATCTGGTGTCTTCTTGAGGAAGAGACTTGGTCAGTTGTCCTCATAAATTAGGACCATGAAACCCAAATATGGACAAATTTAACAGAACCACCATATATGGGCTGCCCATACATGCTTTGCCAGGGTACAAATTTTCTTTTTCTATTTCAGGTTCTTGCCTTCCCTTCTCAATATTGTCACACTGGAAGCCAGACCTCTGGCATGTGAAACTCTGGGAGACACACTCAAACCATATCCAAAGGCATGTAAGAGTGATCAGTCTTCCCTTCGCTCACAAGTCAACTGAGAACTGTTTGGGGCATTATTGAATCCCAAGCTATATATTGAGGCATATTCACTGGGAAAGCCCTTGATGTTTGGGTTTTATGTTATATACTTTTCAAAGGATATTTTATTTCTGTTTTTCTCTTTCACAAGAAAAAGTCCACACTCAGAAAATCTAAGTGATGTAGTCATTTTTGCTTAAGGTTCATGTTGTGCTTTTAAGTGTTAACACCTTTCTGTTTGTTTTTTATTGTTTTTACTGAGCTATATATTTTTCCCACATCCTTTCCTTCCTCCCCTTTTCCTCTTGGCCTCCCACTCCCACCATGCTCCCACTTAAGAGAAAAAAGGCAAGATCTGATGAGTTATTGGACTTGTTCATATCTTAAGAATGCCTCCTACAACACGACGATATGAATATAAAAATAATTACAAGAACTTTATTCTGAAACCTAAGCCAAACAATTTATAGAACTCCAGAAAAATGAATTTGGAATATAACATATCCTAATAATTGCAACAGTATCAACAAGGATCTTCTATACACCACGCACACACATCAGCTCACACTCCTTATAAGGTGGAAGGCATTGTGTCATTGATGTGTCGGCTGAAAGGGAAGCTATGGATGCTGTGTTGTTTGCCATGATGCATTGTATCCACCTGTGTAGGGAACATAGCCTGAGGAACAAATGGGAGCCTGGAAGCACAGCTAATACTGAACTCTGTTATCTTTCTATATTGCCCATGCTTTAGTGCGGCATGATTAATAAAAACTCACAGACAGATATGGGGTTCAACCCAAAGACCAGAAAAGCAAAGCAGCCAGCCACTGGCTCTTACCTTGATCTCAGTCTGAAAGTGGTGATCCTTCCTTCAGGAAACTTCAAAGTAAGACTAAGATTGAGAGTTGTTTCCCCGTATTTTATAACCCTCTCTAGTTATGGGTTTAAGGGAATGCACCACTAACACCTGGTATCTATGGCAAGCTAATGAGGCAACTGGGATTAAAGGTGTGTGGCTGTTTTACTTTTCTGATCTTCAGGCAAGCATTAGTTATTAAAATACAAATGAAATGCCATGCCACTACATTTTCCCTTTTTGTCTAAAATAAAATAGAAGGCTATAACTAAAAAAAACACTATATACAATAAGTACAATAACTATATACAATATATACAGGCCATAAATGAATCAATAATGTCTAGTCCATTTGCATTTGACAAATTCAGAGAAAATGCTCCATATCTATCCTATCTTGGTGAGTCCAAAGTCTTGTACTTCCTATCATAGCTTGCTTTCTGCATCAGATAAACAACAACAACAAAAAAAATATTTAACTATCTAGTCTTCACCTCCCTCAGAGACTCAAGAAGGAAATAATATTGAGTATGCAGGAAGTACAAGCAAGTGACTTCCAAAAAATGTGAGTAAGAACAGAAACAGTAGTCTTCCTAGACAGTCACCCAGTTCGTCTGTAATGCTGAGACATCCATCTTCAGAATACAGGCCTAGCATATCTAACAGACTTTTCTGTGGAGCAGGATATTGTGAAGGGCTGTCCTGCTTTGTCTTGACAATGTTTGGCAGTAACTTTCTTTTGTGTCCTGCTTGTCCAATAGGACAGCATAGTGTTAGTAGTCAAAACAGGGCATTTTCTTGCCCAATGGCTTACTTTTGCCATAAAAATAATAAATTCCATGTGGAGTTTCTTTGGTGCTCATTATATTCTCTGAAATAGATTGGTGTTTCCAGAAATGGACATGTCTGATTGTCATGAAAAAGAGCCTAAGCTATTGAAACATCTTAAATGCCATATTCTCTAGATCTCTGAAGTGTTTGAAGATGACTTGTCTATCTAAAATATATCTTTGTTTGACCTTGAAAATATACCCAATGTGACTGCAAGTTCAATTATAATAGGTAACTAATTACTAACCTGCATTTCCTTATTATCCTAAAGAGTTGGTAATAATAATTTTCAAGGACTAGAAATTTCCCTTACATTGTTAAATGAGCTGTATCCTTGAACAAGATTAGAAATGAATGTACCATGTTTTAACAAAATTAATCTCAAATTTGTATCAATATACAAAATTTGTATATAATATAAAAAAGTCCAATTCAATATAAAACATTTAAAATTAGTAGTTGCTTTTTAAAAGTACATTAAGTAGTCTACTTTTTATTTTATCATAACTTTATGCTCCCTTTTTCTTTTCAGAGTAGATTCAATAATCTATCCTTTTATCCTATCATATCTATAATATCTATAATCCATTGAATGATCAAAAACCATCCACCCTACCTCTTGTGAATATGGGTATTGTATTCTTAAATTTACTTCCTGCTGTCTGGGGGCAACAGTATCTTTAGGGGATCTTGAAAGAAAAATTTGGGTTAATTGTCAAGACCTGGGAGTGGTGGCTATATCAATTTTTTTTGTCCAGTCTATGTGTAATGGAAAAGTTTAGGGCTTGTTACATGTCCTGGCTAGAGTAGTATTTAAAACTGAAAGATCTCATCTAGCCACCTCAAAATTGTTCTGAATAGTTTATAATCCAAAACCAATCTTTAAGTGCTGTTATCAGCTGAATGGCATCATATGAACCAGGTAGAATCCTTGTTGTGTGGCACCATCTTCTTCCCAGAGACTTCAAAGATTAGTGTAGAAATTTTTATTATTCAGTGTAGAAAAGTTAAACATTATACATATAAAAACAGAAAGTTTAAATTTAAGTAGACATTGAAAGAAAGGTACCATAGAGAAGAAAATAAGTATAGGAAGAAATCAAATTCTGGAAAACAGTGTTTTGATAATAACCTTATTCCCAAAATTTTTATTTTTCTTTGGTCCCACACCAGATGACTCTCCTGATATGAGACAGAAATTCTGAGTTTTTTATTTAACAACATGCTTTGATTTATAGAAGTACTGAGCCGCAGACCAACTCCAAAGCCAGCTTTGATTTTAAGTCAGTTGGGCCTACTATTATATTGAAAAGTAAGGAGATATTTATGTTTGGGGAGTGAGATTTTTACCCTGCATGGAAGATTGGTATCATAAACCAAATTTTTCTTTATTTGTTGATTCTTTATGGATAGCTATCTTTTTTTCTTTAGGCATCTATATGTCTAAGGTCTCTTGACCTCTCAAAGATGGATATTTTCTATTTTCCTGCAAAGACAAGAACAGAATCCTGACCCAACCATTGTGAGGTTTCCTTACAACTTGTAGAATTGTCACCTCAGTGAGTGACCTGTCATTTCTCTGTATCAAGAGGTTTGTCCTTTTCAAATTGAATATTGATAATTTTGATGGTATTTATAGCTTCTCTTCTCCTGTAGAAAAAGGAGTGAAATCCTTCCTTCAACATAGTACATCTAGTTTCCATTCTGAGGTCAATACATCCTTAAAGTACACCAGCTATTTAATACAGAAGTTTTTCTATTGTCTAGTGTCTCTGCAGTTGTTGTTCCTTTTTCTCATTGACATTAAAAAAATTCAAAGTTGCAATCAATTTCTAGGGATGTTTATCATCCCTTTCTGTTTGTTCAACATATCCTTTGTAGTTCAATTTAATCTAGAAAGATTAAACTGCCTGACCTGTAGGATTGTGTGGTATACCTGTACATGTTTTATATAGTAATATAATGTCTTAGAGACATATGCTGAAACATTGTCTTCTTCATTTGTCATTCTTTCCCATGATGGTCATAACTTCTAATAAATGTATGATTACCAAATTAACCTTTTCTGAATGCAAGGCAGTTGTCCATTAAAAACCTGAATAGGTATCAATGGTGTTGTGTACATATTTTAGTTTTTTTTAATTCTTTAAAATGGAACATATCCATCTGCCAGATTTCATTCCTTTGCATACCCTTTGGGTTACTTCCTGCAGGTAGTGGTGTTTGGTTGTACAAAGAAAAAGTAGAAGATTTTCTAATGTTCTCCTTGGCTTGTTGTATGTATTTTAAAAGTCCTTTTAAAACATTTGCTACTGACATGATGTTTTCAATGAAATTCTGAGGGTTTCATTACATTTCCTGTCAATAATTGGTTTGTGTATTACCTTATGCTAGAGGATCTGGCAGACTCTTATGAGATGTGTGTTATGTACCTGAAAAAGCAATAAAGTCAATTCTGTATCATTGGGTATAAATTCAGTGGTTTCAATATGCAAAACAACTCATTCTGCATATTGTGAATCAGTAACTATGTTGAGAGGGTCTTTAAAATCCCTTAGTACCCTTAAAATAGCATATAATTCTGACTTTTGGATAGAGTCATAAGGACTATTTTCCACTTCGCTTAAATTTTCTGATTTGCAACCTACCTTTCCTGATTTATTTGTATCAGTATAGATATCAAGTATCCAGTTATTGGTGTTTCCCATACAATGTGAGGCAAGATCCAATTAGTTCTCTTTATAAGTCTAGTTTTCTCACTTTTGGAGCAGTTGTTGAGCTTTCCAAGAAAATTACTATAAGCTCTTTGCCAGTGTCCACTGACTTCCAATAATTTGTTAATTTCATCACTCATAAAAGATACTAATAATTTATGCTGTGTCTATACCTGCTAATTTACAACATAATTTATCTTTCTTTTCTTATTTTTTCTAGGTTTAAGAGCCAAAGAAATAAACTATGTTTTCCAAAGGAGTGAGGTAAGTCTGTGTATTAACTTTATTATATGCAAAATACAAAGATTATGTCAAGGTTAGCACCTCAGATGTATAACTGCTTTGGACCCCACTTATCCTCACCTATAATTCTCTGACTTGATCATCTTTTAATGTGAGACAGATCTCACACCTCATTCACTATTTAAACTTAACATTAGATTGGTGTTCTCACTTAAGAAAACCAACCATTTGCAAATAGTTTCACTGTCAGAAAGTTGCTTGATTTAAGAATCACACAAGTTCTAGAATTCATTTTAAAACATAATTTTTAAATGGAGCGGAGAAAGATATTTTTGTATTGGAAAAGTCTCATTTGAATTCATATTGAGGTTTCCTGTGCAATAAGTTCAGATGTGCTGGGGTTTGATCTGCAAGACAATAACTGTAAACCAAACACTATAGGGACGTGCAATGCTGGTTTGTGTTTGACACTTGTTTACACCATCGTTGTTGGGATGGAACATATTCTTACTGAGGGCTATCTGGTTCAAGTGACTCAAGAGTTAAGAAAACACTTTTATCTAAAACAATAAAATCAAATACAGTTGCTCTCTGTATCTGCAAGTCCCAGCCTTGTGTAGTCAATCAACTAAGCCTTGAAGGGAGGAAAAGTGAGATTGTCTTGTGACAGCATGCTGTGTACCCGAAACACACATGATGGAGTAATGAGACGCTTTGTGAGTCCTCTGAATGAATAAGACCACATTTGTTACTTGTAAAAGTATGTGACATCCATCAACTTAACAGTGCTGTTCTATTTTGTACCAGTTTACTTAATTAGTGACTGGGCACTGGGAAGGAGGGCACACGACAACGAAAGCTGTGCCACTGTTGAGGAACCATAGGCTTGACCATAGTAAGGATTCTTCTTAGACATAACAAATCTAGGTTACAGGAGCCAATGAAATACACAGCCAAGAGGTTAAAAATGAAGGAAGGAACTCTACCAGTTTATGTTTCAAGTTGGAGACATGATTGCCAGTTTGGGGTCAAATCTGAAAAAAGCTGACCTTTTTCTAAGGTGTGAGATAGTCAAGTTCCTGTGAGGACATTACCAGGACCATGTGGTTTGCTTCAGCCATTTCATATGTAAAACAACTGCTTTTTCTGTATGTTCATAGAATGCAGATGTTTTAAGGCTCTGGGGTCAAACAAGGACAAACTAAGTTCCTTTACTGTCTTCATAGTGTAAATGTAGTTCTACCATTTATTTATATTTATTTTTCTGTTTTTTAAGTTTCCGTTGTGTGTGTGGGTTTGTGATACACACATGTATTCAGGTGTCCCTGGAAGGCCAGAAGATGTAGGAGTTACATGTGTTGCTAAGAACCAAATCCAGGCACTCCAAAAGAGTAGCAATTACTCTTAACTTGTGAGACATCACTCTGTCTCTTTGTGGTTAGTTTGTAGAGACTGCCATTTCAGAACTGTTTGATGGGTTAGTTGTATTTGTTATTTTGTTACAGTTTTGCAGTCACCAGTAAGATTTGTGTCGGCTAAAGTAGTTTGAATATACCTGTGCTCAACCTGTCTTCCTCCTAGCTAAGAAGACAGAGAGACTATTGTTCCTTGCAATCTACTGTGTAAACTACAATGCGCAGTATATTCCCGAAAGCTCCTGAAGTGCCCTTAATCCACGTTCACTGTTTTTCAAAACTGATTTGCCCAGAACCAAGCAGTTGGATGTGACGCTGAAGAGAGAGAGAGAGAGAGAGAGAGAGAGAGAGAGAGAGAGAGAGAGAGAGAGGAGAGAGAGGAGAGAGAGGAGAGAGAGGAGAGAGAGAAAACTGAATATCCAATGTGGATATGGACTTACGGACTTCAGGTCACCTCTGGTAACTGGGGCCACTCCTGATCCTATCCCTGGAAATTCAGAAGTGGACAGGTGAGATCTCAGGAGCCAAATCTGTGGTGTGTGCACCACTGAGTAACAGGTGAATTGGAAACCCATGTCCAAGAAAACAGACACACTTCGGTTGCATGTGGCTTGAGTGTGTCATATATGCACAGGGATTTGTCTTGCATTGTACACTGTTTTAAAGCATGATGTGTCCTCTTCAAAGCTACAAATTTTCAATAACTTCAAACCAATGGCAAGAAACATGAAACATCCAGTCGGTGATGCATGTTCCCTGTTGGTCCTGCTCAGAATCCTAAAAATTCCACAGCTTCTGGTTATTTTACTGTGGGGTGGAAGGTTTTAAGCCTTTCACCTGTTGCAAATTGTCTGAGGACTTAGTAGAGCTTCCTCTACAATATTTCTTTTCCTTCCTCCGTTCTTTCCATCTCTTTTTCTTTCCAACCTTACACAGATATGTGTACAGATACATACACACACGGACATGTATGCACACATACTTGCAACTTCATATACCGTTTCAGATGGAGAAATCGAGTTCAGGTTTCAGGGTGTGGTATTTCTGCAGAGAGAACCTCACTGTTCTTGCTTTGGAAACTTAAATGTTACGGTTTTTTACTCAGGCCATTCTTACAACTCTGTATCTCTCCCTCCCTCCCTCCCTCCCTCCCTCCCTCCCTCCCTTTTTGCTATTAACAGAGCCTGGTCTCCAGGGATACCAGCTTCCTCATCAGTGATGAGCCACAGCCATTGGTAAGCAACGGCCTGTGGTTCCTTTCTTGGGTGGGCAGACATAGATGTCCTTCTGTGTCTGACCTGGGCATACTAGGATGCCGATCTCAGGTCCTTATGTGTGCTGTCTGAGAATGTATGACTTTCAGAAAATTATTTTTTAAGAAAAAGATTATAGCGGACATGGTAAGAATAGCGGCACATAGGGAACATTAGTATACACTTTTAATAAGTTTGGCTGTTGCAGAAACTTTGTGAAAACCACTCTGTGTTTATGGGGCAGGTCTTGGAATTGAACCCTCAACCTTCTTACTCCACTACAGTATGCTTAGCTATAAATTAATGCCTAAGAGTAATCATAATTTAAACTTCAACAATTAAACTTAGATCCAACTCAGAAGTTATTGAACTTAAAATTTGATTAAGTTTGCTGAGTAAATAAGTATGCTCTTTGGGAAGACGGGAAATGGAGTTCAGGTGTCCTCCGTTTCCCCTGGCATTGTCTTTGAGGGTCCTTACTTGTGCTTAGTAGCTCTGTCTCCTCTGCACCTTCTGGTTGAGACAACTTTAAGTACTTCCTTGCACCTAGTAACCTCCACGGTTGATGATGTCCTTTTACTTTGTAGAGCGCACCTCAGCTGGAGCATTCCTAATGTGTTTCTCATGATTCAAACTGGAGGTGGAGAAAGTAAAAAGTCTCATCAGCTTTGCATCACGTCCTGGGCACACTGGGACATTTTAGCCTTGATTATTTGGCTTAAAGTTGGTTTGCTCAAGTTTCTTCACTACTATGTTTCTGTATGTTTCTCTTCTTATGTACCACGCTAGTCTCTGTGTCAGTATGCACATGAGTGTTAAGGGTTGTGCTTTATCTTAAAAGTAGATGATAATAATAACTGTTTGGTTGCTTTTTCTTTCGCTGTCACTAATAGTGCCAAAACTTGAACCCAGGACCATCTAGACAAACATTCTACCATTAAATCACATTTCCTTTCACTGGACTTCTTCTGTGGCCTTTCCTTCCCCCCTCCTTCCTCCATCAGCATCACATCATAGATATTTATTTTATATCTTGTGTTATAAGCTCAATAATATTTTATTTCATTGCATTAGAGAGCATTTTAGTGAAATTGGTATAACTTGGACACACTCCATGATTGTGTTCTGTTTTATTCTTTGTTTTTTTCTTCATTTTTGATACTACAAGATACTGCAGATTCATCTTGTACATTTCTAGCCTCAATCTGAGAATGAATCACTGCTCCAGAGAACTTTTGTTCTCTTTACAACCAGTCAGCATGAAGTGCATCTGTGTCAGACAAGATCTTTTTAGACGTGTTCAAAGTAGGATGCTTTGAGGAGCAGTTGTACAGATTGTCGTAGTGCAGGAGATTCCCAACATACACAGGTATAGCAACCACGGACCCAGTGCAGCCCATAAGACCAGGGAACAGAGAGAAATGGACTGTTTCCGGAACCCAGAAGGGGAAAATCAAGTAATAAGACACTCTTGAATTCAAATATAGGACAGTGAGGAGGAAAGAAGCCTGGCTTGTAGCTGGAGTATCACTGGGCTATTTTTCTAAAATGAATGTATTTTTTTTAAATTTATGTTTCTCTTCTTTTTTCATTAATGACCTGTACCTTTAGTGTTCTTTTTAAGAAATAGGGGTAGGACTGACAGTTCTGTGGTGTGTATGATGCTTAAGGGGAGGAAGGATTCAGCCGAACAGTCACCACCAGAAATGGAGAGTTTACCAGCTTCCCTGTAGCACAGCAATGGTGGGCAAGATGCGAGAGAAACTCATGAACACAGGCTCTCTGAGGGGCAGCGTCTATGCAGGCATTAGGAGTGTTTTGGTGTCATGATGATTTGGAATAACTAATTCTGGAGCTTGTTATAGTTACCCATGCCTGGTGTCAAGGCAGAGCAGGTCTCGCTAAGTCAGAACCATCTCAACAACAACACCTGCTCCAGCCCGACATCCATACTGTGAAGCCAGGGTTAGCTATGATAAACTCTTTCCACGTAGGTGGTGGCTGTACTTTCAGGAAGTAAACCCTTCATCTTAGGGAACAGCAGTCTTGCTCCAGGGCTGGAATGTCTCGCCATAGCCGTTCACCACAGAGCACAGCTTTATTGATGGGTGCCTGTGTGTTGAAGCCCAAAAGGATTTGTGTTGACTCTCCAACGGTTGCTCCACAGCCTCAGAAGCGATTCAATTTGTTCCTGAGGAGGCGTCTGATGGTAAAACAGTGATGGCTGCTGATGCCTGTACCTGAGTGTCTGCAGTAACAGCCTGGATGCTTTCTGAATACTGAGTTCAATTCCATGAATGCTGTACACACGGGGGGAGGGGGGGGCTTGATCACTGATTCCCAGTTATCAGGCAATTGGCATTTAATCATGGTAATCCTCAAGTCTTTTCTGTTTGATGAGCCTACTTCCTAAAAACATACGTACAAACACACACACACACAGTGTAAATAACTTCAAAGGCTCAGGAGTCATCAGGATTATAAATGATAGGAAGCTAGATCCTAACTGTGTATTGCTTTGTAGTAACTGGGCATCTTTAAGGACAAGTATACACACAAATATATATACTAAAGTGTGTTCTTCATGTCATGTTTTCAGTAAAATAAAAGCATGATGTATTTTAATGACATCGACTTGTCTGTAAAAAAAAAATTGAGTGGACTTTTTTCTGCTCCATTTAGCTCTTAATCAGTTCTTTTAAGAATCTTAAGGCTTGGGGCTGGAGAAAAGACTCCGTGTTTACGAGAACTGGCTGCTTTTGCAGAAGTCCAGGGTTGAACCTCAGCAACCATCATGGCTCACAATCATCTGTAACTCCAGACCTAAGGGAATCCTATGGCTAGCCTTCTGAGAACTATAAACTCTTCTAAAAACAGGAATGATTTCCCCAAGGTTCTACTGTGCACATCCTGGTTGTCACAAAACGAAAGATGGATGTTATTTTGCTTTCTGAGTTTGTCTTTGATTATATGTGGACTAAACTTTGCCTCTCTTGGCTTCCACACATTTTGGCGAACTTTATCAAATACGTTCATTTTGCAGTGATGTGCAACAATAGCAGTGAGTGTTTCATTTACTTTTTCTCCTTTTTAAAACTCACTTGAGGTAGAGGAGCTTTTCCCCCTCAGGTTTTCCTTTCCTTTATGAAAGGGGAGGGGCTCTGGGTCTTCTTCTAGAGACAGGCAGACAAGTCAAGCCTTTGAATTAAATTTTTTCTGATACTTTGTCTATTCTCCTTAGATATTTTTGTGTTTAGTTTCACCACTTTTATCCTCATAAGCCTTAAGTGCCTCTTCTTCCTCCACCACAGGCACCAGTGACCCATAGGCAAATAGAATTACTGTGTTCACAGACCTCAGATCAAGCCCAAGATTTCTGGCCCTTTTATGAGAAATCTCAGCTGAGCTGAAAAGTGTGGACCAGCACAAGGCCTGTAGAAGGTGCTCAGGAGTTAGCAGATATACCTGCTAAAAAAAAAAAAATCAAGGGATCTAGCTCTCATTTACCAGTTCCAGTAAGCAACTGGGAGACCTCCTACCAACCTTTGCATGATGCTGAGCCTCTCACAAGGGACTGTCGCTCAAAAGTACATAGTATTGTACCTTTCCCATGAATGGTGAGGAAGAAAATCAAATGTGAAATCTTTTTTTCCCCTGAAATGCTCAGTGCTGTTTTTGTTTGTTGTTTTCTTTTGCTATCACAAAAGGGAAGGAATTCATGAGCTGCACGTCATGTAAAAGGTGAACATGTAATTTTGATTATTTGAGAAAATTCATAAAATCATAAAGAAAGATGGGTTGTGGCTCACTTAAGACACTGATGACAGACATCTGTAGGACTTAGCCATGGTGATGCTGCTTGCCCACTCCCTGCTTCTGATTCTTAACTGCACCTTGGTTTTTGACTGCGCCCTGAAAGAAATGTGTAATAATGCCAGACTTAGTAGACTAGTTGGTGTGGTGTTCAATTAAAACCACACATTTCTGTCTGAGTATGTATTTTGCTGTCTGTGTATGAGTATATTCATCTTATATTTTGGTCTACTTGCAGCATTTTTGTGAAAGCATGTGGTTAATGTGCTTTGCATGAACTTAAAACATTTCAGCCTGTCTTGAGTATGTATCATTTAAGCCTCTCTGTGAAATTTTATGTTAAAAAAGGAATCTAATTTCTGTCATGTTTTGGTTTGCTTGCTGTGTTGAGTATGGAAAAAAAATAAAGTGGTGGCCAAGTTGCAATGATTTTTCTTCAAGTTTTTGCCTTCTGAAATTACACAATAATGTAAAATCATGTTAATTATGTCTTCTACAGTTTCAAAGAAGCGAACAAAGCAAAGATTCAATCTTCTTCAATGATGGAGTTAGGCAGATCGACTTTGTCCTTTCTTATGTGGAAGATGTGAAGAAAGATGCAGAGCTAAAGGCAGTAAGTGCTTATCTGGGAGAAGCAGAAAAGAAAGATGAATATTCTAAGACAGAACTGACTGAGAATCTACTGAGGATGCAGCGTTTATCAGTTAACATTTACTTCCTGAATATTTTGGACTTGATAACTGAGTTAACTTCTTTCTTCCTCCCTTCCCCTCCCTTATTCTCCCACTTCTCTTTCTTCTATGTGACTGACATCAATTTCATGCACCTTGCTTTAGATATTAAGTGTGACCCCACAAATAGAGGTTTTATCTCTGAATCTGTACAGTGGTTCTCAACCTTCCTAATGCTGCAATCCTTTAATAAAGTCCCTCATGTTGTGGTGATCCACAACCATAAAACTATTACATTGCTGCTTCATAACTGATATTTGCTACTGTTATGAATCATAATGTAATTATCTGATACACAGGATAGCTGATATGTGACTTCCAAAAGGTTAGAAACCATAGGTTAAGAACCACTGATCTACATACTCATAAGCACACACACACACACACACACACATGTATATACACACACATATATTAATCAGGTTCTAGTGTTAATCAGGTTCTAGTCCTCTTGTGAGTTTTCTATTCATAACTATTATCCTAATAATGTCATCTATCTGCTTTTGGTTTCAGGGAAGTAACATAATTTTCCTTGGGCTTTAGCTGGCTTTTCTCTAGCTGTAGAACTAATGCCTTACAGGGTGAACTGTTGACAGAGGTTTCTGTCCTGCTCAATTCCACAGCCTTTTACTCTCTTTTAGTGATTCTGATAATGTCCAGTGAAATGTCTTTCTGGTTCTTGATTAAATTTTAATGATTCATTCAGGGAAATAAAAGTCAGAATCAGTAAATAAATTTAAAAAAGAACCGTTGATCTACTATCTCCTTCTAATATTCAGTTTTCATCTTCAAAATGTGTATATATTTGATATAATAAAAAGATAGCTTTTGTGTTGAGCTCTAATCCTGGTTCTACCACTAATTGCTTCCTGAGTTTATTATTTTTGCTTTAATGCCTCTAAGACGGCAAGGTAGGTTCACAACACCAAGTATGTTGTCTTATTCCTTGTCCCATCCCCAGGTGCTCAGAATGCTGTTAGGCTTTGATGAGTGCTCCATATTTGAAATGATGAATAAGAGACTTGATCTCCATGTATAAGGATTTATATGTGTTGAAATATTGTAGACATATATGTGCAGGTATTTATTTAAATGCTGAAACATTACACAGGTAATAACTTGAAAATGGAGTGTCATCCCCAGAACCTGAACTTACTTAGCTTTGCATCTTTCTACCCTGTCTGAGGAACCATCTACTAATGCCTCTGAGATCCATAGACAAAAGTCATCTTTTTATCTTTTTATATTTTCTATGGATGATCCCTTCACACCCGACCCTTTCTTGAGGATCTCTGCTTCTCATGATCATCTTCTTTTCCAATAGGGACAGTACAAGCTGAGAGACTTGTTGACTTTCTTCTTCCTCTTTTCTTCCTAAAATTTCCGAGTTGTGAATCTCAGAAAATTGACTTTATTTCCTGTTGTGAGGGAGTGGGCCCACTTGTTTGTCCTGGCCACCTGCCTTGGATAGCCCCCAAAATAACCATACAGAAACTGTATTAATTAAATTACTGCTTGGCCCATTAGTTCTGGCCTCTTATTAACTAACTCTCACATCTTGATTTAACCCAATTCTATTAATTTGTATTTTGCCATGTGGCGGTGGTTTACCAGCAAGATTCTAACTGGCGTCTGTCTCAGGCAGAGAATCCATGGCTTCTCTGACTCTGCTTTCTTCCTCCCAGAATTCAGTTCCATTTTTTCCACCTACTTAAGTTCTGCCCCTGTCAGGCCAAGGCAGTTTCTTTATTCACTAACCAATACAAGCAGCATATAGAAAGAAGGACTTCCTATAACATTTCCCCATTTCTGTTTAAACAAAAAGGAAGGCTTTAACTTTAACATAGTAAAATTGCATATAACAAAACAGGTAGCAAACAAGAATTATAGTTACAATATTTATATCTACTTTATCTTTTACCATAACTAAGTAAAGCTATATTATTACTATTTATTTTTCAGTTCCATCAAAGACTCTAGAAGGATATAATATTACCTAAGTAAACAGGAAGTACATTTTAAGTACTCCTAAAGTTCTTCTGTACCATTAGGACATCCATCTTTAGCCCACAGGCCCATAATATCTAGCAGACCTTTTCATGAAGCAGGAAAATTCAAAGACAGTTCAGTCACTTCTGTATCCTGCAGAATGTCTCACAGACATTCATTAGGTGAAATATCATCTCACCTTTAGGCAAGTTCAGCAATCATTTCTCTGCATGTCATGCATGTCCAATGAAGCAGTCCAGGCAAGAGCAGTTTCTTGCCCAAATGGCTAAGAAGCCTCTTCAATGCCCATGTTCCTCTCAAAGTAGCTTGGTGCTTCTCACTGTCATGAAAAGTTCTAAGTTCTTAAAGGTTTTAAATGCCATATTCTGAAGGTCTCTGAAAGGTTTGAAGAATACCTAACTGAAATATATCTCTATACATCTAGAAAATCTAACTAACATGATTACAAGCTTGACTATTATAGATGATTATCCATTAGCCTATATTTCTCAATTATACATTACATCTTTTAAGTGAACTACACAATTACAACACTTAAATCAAGAGCAGAAATATACATATAATAAGATTGATCTTAAATTTGTATCAATAAACCAAGATCCATACCGATGCAAATTATTTATATCTATATCATATCCCCTTTAAATGCAAAAGAACATTTATAAACAATATTTGGGAATATGGGCATAGTTTTTTCTCTCCAAACTGCTTCTTGCTGTATGGGTGCACTGTTAATCTGGTCTTTCGTGCTGTATCCTGTGTGCCAGGTTCATCTCAGTCAGCAATTGGGTGAAGAAATTTTTTGAGGGTGTTTATGACAACCTTTCAGGAGGCCTTGGTCTATGAAACCATATTTGCCTGTAGGCAATCCACATTTTCTCTTCCTCTGTGAAAACACAAGAAGAACCTCTTTTCCCAAGAAACATGTTCTTAGACCCAAATTCTGAAGTCAAGATACCTTTATAATATACATGCTGGTTTAGCTAAGCAGCCCATACAATGAAATATCTCTGTACTTAGTTCCTTCACAGTTGAAATATTCAAAGATAACAAAATATACATAATCCAGATTCTCTGTGAATTTTCCATTTTTATGTGGCTTATTTTTTTACTCCTTTTTATCTATGAATGTCTATAATCTGTCCCTTTAAAGACTTGACTCCCTTTTTAAACATTATTTTATGACTCTCTATACTCTTTTTCTTCCTTCTCCCGAGGTTGTGTACATTTATCGAATACTGTGACCCATTTAAAGGTCTTTTATGTCTAAATCAGTCCTATTGCGAATCTGTAATTCTTTACTGTCCAGGAGCACTTCTTAAAACGCTAAGCGCTTCTTAAAACCTTAAATTGTGCCATTAGTAGGGGTAATATGGTACCACAGCAAAATCCTGTGTCAAACTCGTTTTCTGTTTTTGTTTTGTTGTTGTTGTTGTTTTTCTAGAATTCCTTTTTAAGCTTTCTCAGGCTTTACGTGGATATAGTTGACCACGTTGGAGTTCCAATTAAAAGGAGAAGGAATACAGTTTCTGTGTGATTATTTCATGTGTAAACTAGCCAGGTGGCTGGGACAGGCAAGTGGGCCCTCTCCCTTACAACATTTTCCTTATCCACCCAGGCTCCTCGCTATTTCTGCCACTGTTTTTTCTGCCTCACTGCCATTCTCTCCTCCAACGCTCCTTTCTAATGACTCATGAATATAACACATGCATGAATGTGAATTTTGTCATTTGTCATTTCTGTTATTAAATGTCTTTTACCAACACTCTTAGCTTTTATTTAACCACCCATTCTCCAAAATTATATCACTGTAAGTGACTGAAACTCTGTAAGTTTGTTTGATTTGCTTTTTTTAACCCACCTCCCAATTATTCATGCTCATAAACTTTTTTCATCACACAGACCATTAAAGATACTATTATATTGCCATAGTTTTCTTCCTTCCTCCTTTGAAACACAATTAATAAAAACTAAGGGTCAGAAATTGGGATTCAACCTGAAGATCTGAAAAGCAAAACAACCATCCACTAGCTCTCACCTTGACCTTGCCTCCAGGAATCTCAGAATAAGACTGCGTGTTAAGAGCTGTCTCCTCCCATTTTATAATCTTCTCTAGGGCTGGGATTAAAGGCATGCATGACTGGGATTAAAAGCGTGCATCAACGAATTACTATGACAACTAGTGTGGCTACTGGGATTAAAGGTGTGCATGTCATTGTGGCTACTAGGATTAAAGTTATGTGTTACCATAACCTGGTCTGGAAGGCTATCCAGTAGGACTGTTTTATTCTCAGATCTTTAAGCAGTCTTTATTTATTAAAATACAACTGAAATACCAGTACATTCCCCCTTTTTGTCTAAAATAAAAAAGAATATAACTAATATCAGAAAACTATATACAGTAAGTACAATGACTATGTACTCTATATAGACAATAAATACATCAACAATGTCTAGTCCATTTGCATTTGACAAATTCAGAGAAAATATTTTGTATCTGTTCCATCTTGGTAAGTCCAAAGTCTTATACCTAATTTACTTTCTATCATAACTTGCTTTCTGTGTCTGGTAAGCTATTAACTATAGCTGTCTAATCTTTAACTCCCTTAAAGACCCAAGAAGGAAATAATATTAACTCAGTAAGCAAGAAGTGCAAACAAGCGACTTCCAAAAAATGTGAGTAATGACAGAAACAGCTCGCTGCCTGGACTTTCACCAAAGTTCCTCTGCAATGTTGGGGCATCCATCTTTGGCCTACAGGCTTAGCATTTTCAACAGACTTTTCTGTGAATCAGAATATTTTGTGTCCTTGTTTAATTAGGACAGCATAATGTCAGCAGTTAAGGCAGGGACATTTTCTTGCCCAGTGGCTTACTTTTGCCACAAAGAAAGTAAACTCCAGAAAGTCTGGTAGAACTCTTTACTAAAACCATCTGGTCCCGTACTTCATATTTATTCATTTATTTATTTTTGGTTGATTAGGAAACTTTTAATGACTGCTTCTATTGCCTTAGGAATTATCATTCTATTCAAATTGTTTATCTGATCTCCATTTATCCATTTATCTATCTGTCAAGCAATTTGTACATTTCTCTTAGATTTTCCAATTTTGTGGAGTAAAGTTTTTTTGAAATATATATAAAAGAAAATGGCAGCTTAGAATGCAAAAAAGTACTCGGACTTTTATAGCTTAGCTCAGACTTTCATTCTTTTTTTTAAATTTTTATTGAGTTCTACATTTTTCTCTGTTCCCTTCCCTGCCATTCCCATTCCTCTTCAATGCTCCCCCAAGGTTCCCATGCTCCCAATTTGCTCAGGAGATCTTGTCTTTTTCTACTTCCCATATACATTAGATCTATGTAAGTCTCTCTTAGTGCCCTCATTGTTGTCTAGGTTCTCTAGGATTGGGGTTTGTTGTTGTATTAGGAGCAATGGCCCCTTGTTCCAACCGGCCCAGCTACCTTACACCCAAAATAACCAAGCGGAAATTATATTAATTAAATCACTGCCTGACCCATTATTTTTAGCTTCTTATCAGCTAACTCTCACAGCTTGATTTTACCCATTTCTAATCATCTGTATGTCACCATGGGGTCGTGGCTTTCTGAGAAAGATTCAGCAGGTCTAACCTAGTGGCTGGCTCCATGGTGGCTGTCTGACTCTGCTTTGTTCCTCCCAGAATTCAGTTCTCTTTTCCCCGCCTACCTAAGTTTCTGCCCTACCAAAAGGCCAAGACAGTTTCTTTATTTGACCAATAAAAGCAACACATAGAAAGAAGAACCTTCCACACCAGTTTTTAGGCTAGTTTTCTTTGCTTTATGTTTAAAAACCATCTATGAGTGAGTACATGTGATAATTGTCTTTCTGGGTCTGGGTTACCTCACTCAAAATAATGTTTTCTAGTTCCATCCATTTTCCTGCAAAACTCAAGCTATCATTTTTTTCTGCTGTGTAGTACTCCATTGTGTAAATGTACATTTTCCTTATCCATTCTTTGGTCGAGGGGCATTTAGGTTGTTTTCAGGTTCTGGCTATGACAAACAAAGCTTCTATGAACCTAGTTGAGAAAATCTTTGTGGCATGATTGAGTATCTTTTAAATATATACCCAAAAGTGGTATTACTGGGTCTTGAAGAAGGTTGTTTCTCATATTTCTAAGAAATCACCCCACTGATATCCAAAGGGGTTGTACCAGCTTGCATTTCCACCAGCAATGCAGAAGTGTTCCCTTTCCCCCACAACCTCTACAGCATAAGCTGTCATCAGTGTTTTTGACCTTGGCCATTCTTACAGGTGTAAGATGGAATCTCAGAGTAACTTTGATTTGCATTTATCTGATGACTAAGGATTTTGAACATTTCCTTAAGTGTCTTTCAGATATTTTAGATTCCTCTGTTGAGAGTTCTCTGTTTAGGTCTGTACTCCTATTTTTTTTTTTTTTTTGGATTATGTGATCTTTTGGTGTCTGATTTTCTGAGTTCTTTGTATATTTTGGAGAGCAGACCTCTGTCTGATGTGGGGTTAGTGAAGATCTTTTCCCATTATGTAGGCTGTCATTTTGTTTTGTTGACTGTGTCCTTTTCTTTACAGAAGATTTTCAGTTTCAGGAGGTCCCATTTATTAATTGTTTCTCTCAGTATCTGTGCTACTGGGGTTATATTTAGGAAGTGGTTCCCTGTGCCAATGCACTCAAGTGTACTTCCCATTTTCTCTTCTATATGGTTCAGTGTGGCTGGCTTTCTGTTGAGGTCTTTGATCCGTTTGGACTTGAGTTTTGTGCATAGATATGAGTCTATTTTCATTCTTCTACATGTTGATATCCAGTTATGCCAGTACCACTTATTAAATATGCTTTCTTTTTCCATTTGATATTTTTTGTTTCTTTATCAAAGATCAGGTGTTCAAAGATGTGTGGAATGATATCTATTTGGTTCCATTGGTCCTCCTGTCTTTTCTTATTCCAATACCAGGCTGTTTTCAGTACTTTAGCTCTGTAGTAGAGTTTGAAGTCAGGGATTGTGATGACTCCAGAAGTTCTTTTATCGTATGGAATTGTTGTTTTTTTTGTTTTGTTTTGTTTTGTTTTGCTTTGCTTTTCCATATGAAGTTGAGTGTAGTAAGAAGAGCGGCGGGCTGTGTCCCACCACCCAGTAAGCTTGTACCCTGAATTAACAACACACAAATTGTATTCATTTAAACACTGCCTGGCCCATTATTTCTAGCCTCTTATTGGCCAACTCCTGATCCAACCCATTTCTAATAATCTGTATGTCTCTATGAGGTCACGGCTTACCGGCATGAGTCTAACCAGCATCCATCTTGGGAAAGAGAATCATGGCATTTACCACACTTCCCTTCTTCCCAGAATTCTATTCTGTCTACTCCACCCACTTAAGGGCTACCCTATCAAAAGGCCAAGGCAGTCTCTTTATTCAACCAATGAAAGCAACACATCCTACACCATTTCCCCTTTTCTGTTTAAACAAAAAGGAAGGCTTTAACATAGTAAAATACATATAACAGATATCAAGCAAGAATTACAGTTAAAATATTTAGATATATTTTATCTTTTATTATAACAATGGGAAACTATAACTATGGCTTTTTATTCTTCAACTCCATCAAAGACTCCAGAAGAATATAATATTCCCTAAGTAAACAAGAAGTAAGCAACTTCCAAAACTCTAGAATTGACAGAGACATCTTGCTGCATGTACAGTCACCCAAAATTCTTCTGTACCATTGGGGCATCCACCATTGGCCTTCAGGATTATAGTATCCAGCAGACATTTTCATGAAGCAGGAAATTTTAAAGATAGTTCAGTCACTTTCTTTTGTATCCTGCAGAATGTCTCACAGACTCTCTTATGAATCAAGAACCCCAAAGTAACATCTCATCTTTAGGCAAGTTCAGCAGTCTTCTCTCTGTGGATTCTTTGTGTCCAGTTTATGCAACAGTCCAGGCAAGAGCAATTTCTTGCAAAAATGGCTAACCAACTCCATGAGCAGCCTCTTCGATGCCCATATTCCTCTTGAAGTAGATTGGTGCTGCCAGAAACATATGTGTCTCATTGGCATGAAAAGCCCTAAGTTATTAAAACATTAAATGCCATATTCTGCAGTCTTTGAAAGATATGAAGAATGCCTATCTAACTGAAATATATTTCTGTATATCTAGAAAATCTGACTAACATGAATATAAGCTTGATTATTATTGATGATTATCTAATAACAACCTATATTTCCTAATTATACATTACATTTTTAAATGAACTACACAATCACAATACCTTAATCAAGATCAGAGAAGCACATATAACAAAATTGACCTTAAACTTGTATCAATAAATCAAGATTTATACCAATGCAAATTATTTATATCTATATCATATCCCCTTTAAATGTAAAAGAACATTTACAAACAGTATTTGGGAATATGGGCACAGTTATTTCTCTCCAAACTGCTTCATGCTGAATGGGGGTGCTGTTAATCAGGCCTTTCATGGTGTATCCTATGTGCTAGGTTCATCTCTGTCATCAGTTGAGTGAAGTAATTTTCTGAAAGTGTTCACAGCAATCTTTCAGGAGGGCGTGGTCTATCATACCATATTGGTATAGAAGCAATCCACAGGGTCTCATCCTCTGTGAAAACAAAAGAAGAACCTCTTTTCCAAAGCATCATACCCTTAGATCCAAATTCTGAAGTCATAATACCTTTACAATATCCATTCTGGTTTAGCTTGGCAGCCCATATAATGAGATGTCTCTCTCTACTTAGCTTCTTCACAGTCAAAAAATTTAAAGAAAACACAATAATACATATAATCCAGACTCTCTGTGAATTTTCTATTTTTCCATGGCTTATTTCTCTATACTTCTTTTAATCTATGACTATCTGTACTCTGTCTCTTTAAAGACTTTACCCTTTTTTAAGCATTAACTTTACTTTAGACTTTTTAATACTCTTTTTCTACTCTCTCCCAAGTCTATGTATGTCTGTCTAACACTGCGACCCATTCAGAGGTCTTTTATGTCTGAATCTGTCGTATTGGATTGTCTGTAATTCTCTACTGTCTTGAAGAGCTTTTAAAATGCTAAGCTCTTAAGAATCTAAACTGCGACAATCCCAGTCAAATACAGGTACTGCCTGCTTGCCCACCCAGTCCAACATGGCGAAGCCTCTTGTGTCTCTGAGCTGTGCGCAGTGCACTGCTAGCATGGTGGAGCTGCTCTGGATGTGGGCTCCACCTCTCTCCAATTTCAAAGTGATGAACATACCCTATCTGCTAGCTTTAGGGCCGCCAGGTAGGAGCCACACTCAGCACTTTAACCCTGAGACTGAGCATGGGGTACATAAACTCTTTCTGAGTTACAGCCAAATCTGCCATGCAGAGCACTGTGCAGCCTGGAAACTCTTGGTATGGTGGCAGGAATCCGCCATGCTCTCCCACCTGCCCAAGCCTGATTCCGCCATCTGCCCAGGCAGGAAGAGCTGAGTCACAGGCAAGGTCTCAGCTACTTTTTTCAGTATACCGAGCGGACACACAAACACCCAGACCCACAAATGCTCCATAGCCTGAGTTTGCACCAGCAGTAGGGCCCAGGAAGCAACATTTTAAAACCGCTGGGCTTTTGTTTGTACGGCTGCTGAGTAAGGAAATTTTCTCTTAAAGAAGCTATGGCATGCCACCAGCTGTGCTAAACTTCATATTTATGTCTAGAATTCTTTTTTGAGCCTTTTCAGGTTTTACGTGGTGTTAGTAGACCACGTTGGGTGCCACTCTGTAGTAAGAAGAGCAGTGGGCTGTGTCCTACTGCCTGGCTAGTTTATACCCCCAAAATAACAACACACAAATTGTATTCATTTAAACACTGCCGGGCCCATAATTTCTAGCCTCTTATTGGCCAACTCTCACATCCTGATCTAACCCATTTCTAATAATCTGTATGTCACCACGAGGTCGCGACTTACACGCATGAGTCTAACCAGCGTCCATCTCAGGAAGGAGAATCATGGCATCAGCTACACTTCCCTTCTTCCCAGCATTCTGTTCTGTCTATTTTGCCCACTTAAGGGCTGCCCTATCAAAAGGCCAAGGCAGTCTCTTAATTCAACCAATGAAAGGAACACATCCTACATCAGTTGAGTACCATTCTTTCGAGGTATTTGAAGAATTTTGCTGGGATTTTGATGGGCATTGTGTTGAATCCATGGATTGCTTTTGGTAAGATTGCCATTTTTACTATGTTAATTCTGCCTATTCAAGAGCATGGGAGATATTTCTACTTTCTGGTGTCTTTTTCAATATCTTTCTTTAAGGATTTAAAGTTCTTGTCATACAAGTCTTCCACTTGTTTGGTTAGAGTTACTCTGAGATATTTTATGCTATTTGTGGCTATTGTGAAGGGTGTTGATTCTTTGATTTCTTCCACAGACCTTTTATCATCTGTGTACAGGAGGTTACTGATTTTTTTTTTTAGTTAATCTTGTATCCTGCTACATTGCTGAAAGTGTTTATGAGTTGTAGAAGTTCCTTGGTAGAATTTTTGGGATCACTTATGTAAACTATCATATCATCACCAAACAGTGAGAGTTTTAATTCCTCTTTTTTTATTTGTATCCCCTTGATCTCATTTTGATGTGTGATTGCTCTAGCTAAGACCTCAAGAACTATATTGAATAGATATGGAGAGAGTGGGCAACCTTGTCTTGTTCCTGATTTCAGTGTAATTGCTGTGAGTTTCTCTCCATTTAGTTTGATATTGGCTGTTGGCTTGCTGTATATTGCCTTTATTATGTTTAGGTAAGTTCTTTGTATCCCTTCTCTCTGCAAGACCTTTATCATGAAGGCATGTTGTATTTTGTCAAAGCTTTTTTGACATCTAATTCAATAATCATGTGGTTTTTATTTTCAGTTTGTTTATATGGTAGATTATGTTGACAGATTTTTGTATGTTGAACCATGCCTGCATCTGTGGGATGAAGCCAACATGGTCATGGTGGATGATGGTTCTGATGCGTTCTTGGATTCAATATGCCAGTATTTTGTTTAGTATTTTTGCATCAATATTCATGAGTGAGATTGGTCTGTTATTCTCTTTCTTAGTAATGTCTTTCTGTGATTTGGGTATCAGGGTAATTGTAGCCTCATAAAAAGAGTTTGGCAATATTCCCTCTGTTTCTATTGTGTGGAATAATTTGAGGAGTATTGGTATTAGTTCTTCTTTGAAAGTCTTGTAGAATTCTGAGCTGAAACCATCTGGCCTGGGCTTTTTTTGGTTGGGAGATTTTTGATGACTGTTTCTGTTTCTTCAGCAGTTATAGGTCTGTTTAATTTTATTATCTGGTCTTGATTTAATTTTGGTAAGTGATATTTATCCAGAAAGTTGTCCATTTCCTTTAAGTTTTCCAATTTTGTGGAGTACAGGTTTTCAAAACACGACCTGGTGATCCTCTGTATTTCCTTCATGTCTGCTGTTATATCCCCCTTTTCATTTATGATTCTGTTAATTTGGATATTCTCTCTCTGCCTTTTGGTTAGTTTGGATAAAGGTTTGTCTATTTTGTTGATTTTCTCGAAAAACCAAGTCTTTGTCTCATTGATTCTTTGTATTGTTTTCTTTGTTTCTATTTTGTTGATTTCAGCTGTCAATTTGATTATTTCCTGTCATCTAGGTCTCTTAGGCATGTTTATGTCTTTTTGTTCTAAAATTTTCAAATGTTTTGTTAATTCACTAGTGTGGGATTTTTCCAGCTTCCTTATGTAGGCGTTTAGTGCTATGAACTTTCCTCTTAACACTGTTTTCATTGTGTCTCATAAATTTCTTTATGTTGTATGGTCATTTTCATTGAAGTCTTATTTTTCCCCTTTATTTCTTCCTTGATCCATTGATGATTCTGGTGAGTATTGTTTAATTTCCACGTATTTGTAGGTTTTCTGGAATTATTATTGCTGTTGACTTCTGGTTTTATCCATGGTGAACTGATAAGATATTTGGGTTATTTTAAATTTTTTGTATTTATTGAGGTTTGTTTTGTTATTATATATGTGGTCAATTTTTGAGAAGATTCTATGAGGTGCTAAGAAGAAGGTATGTTCTTTTCTGTTTGGATGAAATATTTTATATATGTCTGTTAAGCCCATTTGAGTCATAACATTTATTAGTTCTCTTATTTCTCTGTTCATTTTTTGTCTGATTGACCTGTCCAGTGGTAAGAGGGGAGTGTTGAAGTCTCCCACTATTAGTGTGTGGGGTTTAATGTGTGATTTAAGCTTTAGAAGTGTTTCTTTTACATATATGGTGCCCTTTTATTTCGAGCATAGATGTTCAGTATTGAAATTTCGTCTTGATGAATTTTTTCTGTGACTGATATGAAATGATCTTCTTTGTCTCCTTTGACTGATTTTGGCTTGAAGTCTATTTTGTTAGATATTAAGATAGCTACACCCACTTGTTTCTTAGGTCCATTTGATTGGTACAGTTTTTTCCAACACTTTACTCGAGATGATGTCTGTCCTTGGTGTTTAGATGTGTTTCTTGTATGCAGGACAAGGTTGGATTCTGTGCATTTTTAAGGTAAATTCACTCTATTTACATTAAGGGATATTAATGACCAGTGATTGCTACCTCCTGTTGGTTTAGTTTTCATTGTCGGTGATGTTAATTTGTGTGTTTTTGTTTTCTTTGGGATTTTTGCTTTGTGACCATCAGTTGTCTGTGTTTTTGTTGGTGTAGCCATCTTCCTTGGGTTGGAGTTTTCCTTCTAGTATTTTGTGTAGGACTGGGTTTGTGACTAAGTATTGGTGAAACCTAGATTTGTCATGGAATATCTTGTTTTGTCTTTCTATGGTGATTGACAGTTTTGCTGGGTATAGTAGTCTGGGCTGGTGTAGGTGGTCTCAATGTCTGCATAATGCTTAACCATGACATTCTGACTTTCATTGTCTCCAATGAGAAGCCAGGTGTAATTCTGATAGGTCTACTTTTATATGTTACTTGGCCTTTTTCCTTTGCAGCTCTTAATATTCTTTCTTTACTCTGTATGTTTTGTGTTTTGATTATTATGGGCAAGAGAACCTTTTTGGGGATCTAGTCTGTTTGGTGTTCTATAAGCTTCTTGTATCTTCATAGGCATATCTTTCTTTAGGTTGGGAAAGTTTTCTTCTATGATTTCATTAAACATATTTTCTGTGCTTTTGAGTTGAAATTTTTTTCTAATACATATTATACTTAGATTTGGCCTTTTCATAGTATCCCATATTTTCTGAATATTTTGGGTTGAGCTTTTCTTAGATTTAATGTTTTCTTTAACTGATGAGTCTGTTTCCTCTTTTGTATCTTCAGTGCTTCAGATTCTCTCTTCCATCTCTTGTATTCTGCTGTTCATACTTGCGTTTGTGGTTCTTGATCATTTTTTCATGATTTCTGTTTCTTTTATTACTTCGGCTTGTGTTTTCTTTATTCTCTCTATTTCAGTTTTCAAGTCTTGAATAGTTCCTTTTATATGTTTGATTCATTTTTCTTGGTTTTCTTTAAGTGGTTTGCTGCTGTCTTCCAATTTTTTGTTTGTATTTTCCTCCATTTCTTTAAGGGAATTTTTCACTTCCTCTTTAAGAGTTTCAATCATTCTCCTGAAGTTATTTTTTAGGTCCTTTTCTTCTGCTTCATCTATATTTGGTTGTTCATTTCTTTCTGTTTTAGGGTCTTCAGGTTTTACTGGCATTGTTTTGCTCTTTGTGGTGTTGCATGTGTTCTTACCTTTTCTACTCATCTTTTCCTCTAATAGGTGTGGTTGGAGCTTTCTGAGATTCTGTTGAATAATATTCTAGGTGCCAGTGGTTACTTCCCTGTACCTGTTCTAGTGGAGATCACTGACTCTGGATCAGGTCATTGGCTAAATCCTGGTCTGCCAGTGTCCCAGGACTCCTAAGTTGGCATTTTCAAAAGCCAGAAATTCAATAAGGACTCCTCTATCTTCCTATTCTATAGCCTTAGTTAATCTTTGTAAAAAGTCACTAAAGAGTTCTCTTTGGCCTTCTTTAACTCTAGTATATATTCAATTCTTTTTCTTAGTTCTTGAATCCTTCCCCAAGCATTTACCTCTTTGGCATAGGTAAAGGATGTGCCCATCATAAAGAGCTTGATCCTGCAGAGAAGCATAAGTGCTCTTACCAAGAATTTGATCTTGGGAAGCCTCAAATCCTTTGTTCTTCTCTGGTGTCCTAAAATTTTTGCCTTTTCTCTCCATTAGCATCTCCACAGCAGTTGTGGCCCATCTTCTAGGATTGCTGATACCAGTCATGTGTGATAGCCTTATTGCTGGAAACACACATTTTCACCATCTCCATAACAAATGGTGAATACAAGTCATAAGATACTAGTGCTTATTTAATTTCCTTTAGATCATTCATACCTATAGGTTTCCATTCACATTCTTTGAATGCTTTAGGGTATTTAATGCTGTATGGTTTTTTAGAGGTGATTACAGGATAAGTAGCTAAAACCCTTGGTATGTCATCTCTGACTCTGAAAGGTAATAGTGATGTTAAATCCTGCCCTTTTACCTCCACCTCCCTTTATCAGTTCTGATAATTTCCTCAATCGTTTCAAATCTTTTTACCACTGTTTTTGTAAAGAATTAATCTCTTGACCTGTGAATATATCTAATGATTTAAATGACTCACATAACCTCTGGGCCTCATTCTACATGTATGATTTCAAGGTATAAAATTTATCCAATAATGATAACTTCTCATCCTTGGATAGTACTTGGATGTTGTGCAGAATACCTTCCTGAAGAGATACTCTATCTGCTAACTTAACATAACTTTTTAACAGATTTTGATTGTCAAATTCAAATTTATGAATTCTTTCAGATAATTTTTCAACACTCTTTATCATGACTTGAACTTTTCTGGAAAATTAATAATATCCTTTTCAATGGTATTAATTTTTTTAGCTAACTTTTGATTTTTGATGATATGCATACTGTCAGCTAACTGGTCATTATTAGTCCATAAAGACTGTATCATTTCCAAAAGTACTTCATTCTTGGCTCTGTTATGATACCATTTTTAAAGGATATAATATGAAAAACAAAGGTAAGTCATATTATTAAGTAAATGGATGCATCAGAAAAACAATATAAGCCCTGCAGAATATCATCTATGATATAATGGAAAGATTATTAAATTCCTTGATGGTGATATTTTCTACAATTATATAACTTCCAAATTTATTTATTGATTGACTTATTAATCAAATGAACCTATGTTTGTTATGAGATCTCAGTAAATTGTTTTCTGGGAATATAAACCAGAAGCTGTTCAAGTCACAGCATAACAGGGGGCGGGGGAGTGTGCACGATCCTAGGAAATTGCCAAGTCACTATGCAGCAGGTCTCCCAAAGGGGTAGCTCTGCTCTGGCAGGGTTTTGGCAGAAAAAATACTTATTAGGTAAAATCATGCCAAGTGGATAGGGATGGGAAACCTTTGGACATGACCCTTTTGAGCCAGTTTTAGTAGGCATGGAGTTGGAATCCACATGAGTTCCAAATGAAGCACAATTAATAAAAGCTCAGGGTCAGAAACTGGAGTTCAACCTGAAGATCTGAAAAGTAAAACAGCCAGCCACTGGCTCTTACCTCAAACTCAGTCTTAAATGGCTATCCTGCCTCTCAGAATCTCAGAATGAGACTGTGTGTTGAGAGCTGTCTCTTCCCATTTTATAATCTTTTCTAGGGCAGGGATTAAAGGCATACACCACAGGGATTAAAGCCATACACCACCAGATTTCTATGACAACTAGTGTGGCTACTGGGATTAAGGTGTGTGCTATTGTGGCTACTGGAATTAAAGGTGCATGTTATTGTGGCTACTAGGATTAAAGGTGTGTGTTACTATAACCTGGTCTGTAAGGCTGACCAGTGGGACTGTTTTACTGTCAGATCTTCAAGCAGTCTTTATTTATTAAAATACAATTGAAATGCCATTATACTCCCTCTCTTCCTGCATCCACCCATCCATTTGTCTATCCATCCCTCTCTTACTTCTTTCCTTTTGTAAACCTTCTTTAGCAATTGTTGGTTATGGGATGTGTGACATTCTCATATTTGCCTATAACATGTTTTGAACATGCTCACCCATCTGTTTCTTTCTCCCTCTTCCACATCTTTATGTCCCCCTTTCACTCTCACACCCTCTTCACACCATGACAATACTTGTTTTGTTAGTCCAGCCTTCTTCCCTTAACACCATAATCTCCAGTTTCTGATGTATTCATGACACAATTTCATTCTTCTCCATTATGTATATATCATTTGTCCTTGTCCATTCACTCCTCTGTTGTTGTAGTCAGTGTTGTATTGCTGTGAAAAGACACCACGACCACAACAACTCCTATAAAGGAAAGCTTTTAATTGGGGCTTTCTTACAGTTTCAGAGGTTTAGTCCATTATCATCATAGCAGGGAGCATGGTAGCATGCAGGCTGAATGGTGCTGAAAGTGTAGCTGAGAGTTCTACATCTGGATCCACACGCACAAAGAAGAGAGGGAGAGCTACTGGGCCTGGCTTAGGCTCTCAAAGTCATAAAAGCCTCAGGAAGTGACACATATCCTTTAAGAAGGCCACCTAATTCTTCTAAGTATTGCTACTCCCTGATGACTAAGCACTCATATGAGTCTGTGGGGGCCATTATTATTCAAAGCACCACATCTGTTGATGAGCACCCAGGGTGGCTCACTCCATAATTTAGCTTATGTGATACAGCTGCAGTAGATGAGGTTCTGAAAGCATCTTTATAGTAATTGCTCCTTACCCCTCTTATCTTCATCCAGCTTAAGTCTGATAGTCAAAAATTGTTATCACTCTCATATACATGTCTCTATATCCCTTCCCTACATATTATTACTTATTTGCCAAAAAAATCTTTAAATAAAACCTTTAGTGTAGTACATGCAAAGGTCCATGTACCCCATCCTCAAAGTCCATCTCCACATGTAAAGCAATAGCCAAATCTCAGTTCTTCTCTTGCTTAACTAGTGTATTACTAAACATTTTCTAGAGTATCAGAACTGATAGAATGAGTCTCTCTCTCTCTCTCTCTATCTATCTATATACATATATATGTATATATATATATATATATACATATATATGTGATAGAGTTGAATCAGTAGTTAAGAGCATGTACTGCCCTTGCAAAGGACATGACTTCAGTTCCCAGCACACATGTGGGTCAGCTCACAAGTGCCTATCACTCCAGTCCCAGGACATTGATGCCCTCTTCAGGCCTCCACAGCCATGGTACTTACATGTACAAATACATACACAGAAACACAACATAATTTTTTAAAGATATAATGTATATTTTATAAATTAACTCCAAGAATATGTATATAAAAATTGAATTACATAAAAATTAGACACATGCTTTCATCCATTGTTTTTTTAAGATCTATAAGAAGAAGCCTCTAACAGTTAAAATTTTTCCTCACCTAAAATTTTCATTTTATTTTTCCCACACTTTTTCTTACGTAAATTGCTGCCCTTGTGCATCTTCTACTTCTCATCAAATCATTATTTTGTAACAATAAACATAATTAGATTGGTTGGCATATTTTTCTCTTTAGCCATAATATTCTAAGATATAATTTTACGTTGAGTATTGATTAACATTACAGCTATGTGTATTTATGATTAAATGAGCACATATTTGATAGAACATCACTGATATTATACAAAATATAACCAGAAAAATTTTAATGTAAGTAGCCTGGATAACATAAATGCATTGATTGACGAGGTATAGGGACTAATCATTGTTTTCTTCATTTATGCATGAATAAGATCATTCCTAGAATCAAAGAGTTCCGGTCCAATTATGTTCTTTGTTCTTATACATCTTGGTGCAAAGTAAGGTGATTTGGATCAATAGGATGGAATTACTGAATTATAAATTTCTAAAAACCCCTGAGTTTTGTGCAAGTAATTTTAAAAGGTGGATTGAGAGGTAGCTCAGTAGTTAAGGGCATTAGAAGCTCTTGTAGAAACATGTATGTGTGGTTCCCAGCATATACTTGGAGGCTCAGTACTATCCATATCACCAGTCCTAGGAGCCCATATGCCCCCCTTTGTCCTCTGTGGGCACTCCACAAATATGGTGCACAGTCTTAGATGCAGACAGGATACTCACACATATCAAGGTTTATGTTGGGGTTAAGTCCCACTAAAACTCTCAGGATTCAAAACGATTTGCTCTATCAGGCAAAAACCTGACTAATTAGATCTGAGCATAAACAAAATAAATTAAGTAACATAAATCTTTTCATCATATCCCGTTTCTTCTTTCTATGCTCTCTCTAATCACACTGTTTCTTGTTCCTTGCTGCTGCTGTTTTTCTTGCTGTTCTTGCTGCTCTTCCCCCTCGCATGAGGTTTCCAGTTTGTATAACCCACACAGGCATTAAGGATGGTGTCAACATGCACTTCAGAATCATAAAGAAAAAATAGATAGAACCTGAGAAAGAAGCACTCCACAAAAAGATGACACCATTCAGGAAGAGCCAGTATCCAAGAAGAAATACCTGACATTCCAAACCATTAGACAAGATCTGTAGACATTTCTGAACCTTGGACTCCTCTCCCCTCCCCCCAATCTCTATTGGGATAACCAGCTTTGGTAACATCCAGACCTGTTTGTCAGTAAGAGCTGAAAGGCTGTCTTCCTATCTTTTTAAAATCCCTATGTGGTCTATTAGCAAAGGTAATTGTGGGGGACTGACTTTAAGTAGATTTGACTATTAGACCCAAGAGTAAATGTTATCACCCTAAGGCCCCACGGGACAGTCATTCCCTTGCCCATAGAGGAGGGAACTACATTGCTGAGGTATTTTGGGAATGAATTCCATTTTGAAGGGGAGAAGATGCATAGCTTCACAAGGTTTCTGTAAAATTGACAGTAACTATCCAAAAAACAAGTGTTCCTAAAGCTCTACAAGTCAGGTCCCCCACAAGTTGTACACTGTGGGTCTGTCTAAGAATCTGTCAGCTGTACACATACTGTATAGCACCCCTTGCTCCAACATATACACATAAAATAAAAATTAAGAGAATTTTTAAGAAATTTAGAACTATTTCATTAATTACAAAGTAGTAACATTTAAAATAATGTTTAATGATCTGGAATTCACTCTTATTTCTGCCATCCATTCTGTTGAACTCTTAGGGTAGGTGACTGTCTAAGTTACAAAAGCCCTTGTCTTTGCAACTGGAGATTCAGTCACTCTGTTGGTGCTGAATGCAGCATTTTAAATTATTCTCCATTCCTACTGGATTTTTAATTATGTTATATATTCAAGAAATATTTTTAAGTCAAGATAGTTGAGTGGGGATGGTTTTTAGACTTAGGCCCCTTCACATTAACACTGGAAGCAGAAAGGAAACAGAGATTCCTTATTGTGTCTTCCAGAACTTCAATGTAAAGGAACCCATTGATCATAAATGACTCAATACATCCTAGTGAAGCCTTTCAAAGTTCAGTTTTCTGAACTGTTCACAATGAAGGCTGGAAAAGGATTTGTTCAGCAAGGCTTTGTCTAAATCTTACAGTAATTATTTACAAGCCATGATTTGTGGTGAATCTTAACCTTTTTTCTCTAAGTGAAAGTCCTCTTGCTAGTCACGATCAAAAACCACGATGAGATTATGGCCTGCTGTGTCATGTAGAGGGATGCTATAAAATAGTCCCACACTACCTCAGAATTGAGTATAATAAAGGGTCCTTTATTTAGGGGCAGATTCACAGATCACAGTCCTGTGCATGAGCAGGGAACAGGAACTGAATCCAGAAGTTGAGAAAGGGAGGCCTCACAAGCTTGACATTTATATTTATAGTAAAAAGAGGCCATGCCCAAGTAGACTGGTATCTTAAAGGCTATTGACTGAAGGAGTTCTCACAGCACCTCCCCCTTTTGTCTAAATAAGAGAGTTCTAAGCCTAATACAAAACTATATACAATAAAAACAAGTATCAAGTATAAAAATTAGAATTACAACCAGCATAAACAATATCAAGCAAGAAACATATTCTTAATGTTTCAATAATTATCCTATCCTAAGGAGTCTAAGTCTTGTATTAGAAATGGCTTGGCTAAGTCACGAAAGGAAAATAACTACAACTATCTAGTCTTCAACCCCATTGAAGACCTGAGAAGGGAAATAATATTACTTGAGTAAACAGGAAGTTAATCAAGCACCTTCCAAAATATGCAATAAATGACAGAGACAACTGGCTACCTGGGCAATCACCCAAAGTCTCATTTGCAATGTTGGAGCAGCCAACTTTGGTTAAGGCCTAGAGTAACTGACTGACCATTTTCAGAGGCAGGAAAGTTGTCAAAACCATCTTCCCCTGTCTTGGCAAGGTTTGGTATTCTTTTTTCTTGTATCCTGCTTGTTCTGCACAGACATTGTGCATTTTGTCAGTGGTCAAGGCATGGGCAGTTCTTTGCCCAAAGGCCAATTTTGCCAAGAAGAAAAGAAGCTCAAAGTGGAGTGTCTTCAGTGCTCAACATTCTCTCAGGAATAGATGGGTGCTGCCAGGAGCAATTGTGTCTGGCTCCAGATGTAGATGGATGCTATAAAGTAGTCCTAGCTGAGAATTGATATAATAAAGATTTCTTTATTTAAGGGTAGATACACAGATCACAGTTCTCTGCACAAGAGGGTAAAAGGAACCAAATCCAGTAGCCAAGAGAGAGGCTGTGCAAGCTTTACTTCTATATTTATAGTACAAGAGACCATGCCCAAGTAGGCTGATATCTTAAAGGCTATTGGCTGAAGCAGTTACCACAGAAGTGGCATTAGAATTATTTGTTTGAAGATCACTGATCTTTGTAATGTTGAGCCTGTACCAGCTAAGAGCCTGTGTGTCTCTGTCTCCAAGTTTCTCATACTGTCAAATCACTCAGTGAAAGTTTGTGTGTATCATCAAATGTGAATCTTGTGAACCTTAGAGATTGTTCCTATTTTGTGTTTCAAGAGTTTTGTCAATCATGGTATAGGTCAAAATCAGCCCATGACCTGAAGTCAGGAATGCTTTGTAGTGTATTTTTACATACAACCATGGAAGGTTCTAGAACCCTCTGGAAGCACAGCCTTGAGTCTGCCTAGCCCTTAATAAGATGTCACCAAGGTTAGCTAAGCATGTCAGCTAGCATAGAGTGTTAGGCTGTCCCTGTGCACTAACACAGAGAGTCGCCCTGGGACTGCCAACAAACACAAAGGGTTGGCCTAGCATTGTCAGCTCCCATGGAGTATCAGGCTGGCACTGTCCACTAAGGCAGAGTATCTGCAGCATCGTTTCATTTATTTCTGCCATAGGAAAGAAGACGCGAGTTTGAACTAAATCTCAGGAAAACGGGTCTTGAGTTGGAAATTGAAGATAAAATGGTAACTATATTTGATAAATTATCCAAGGATTTTATTTTAAGTGGGTTTTTCTCCTATTCATGTATTTGGCTAGATAGATAGTGGGTTTGGAGCAATACATAAATCTTTTGGCTACAGAAATATGCATGGAGACAAGACATCCTGCATTTTCACAGGTCAGTAGTCAGTAAGGTGACGTTTCAGTGAAGCTTCTTAAAATGCGCAGGAGCATAGGAAGTCGAAGAAAGGCCAATCTGTAAAGTGTTTGCCATACAAATTTCAGCCAGAAACCATATAAAACTCTGGATATGGTAATATGTTCTTATAATGCCAACTGTGGTAAACAAGTGGGCCCCTGGGACATAGTGTCCATCGAGTCTACCCTCATTGGTGAGCCCCAGTCCCAGTGAAAGACCATCTCAGAGCAAACAAGCAAACAAGGTGGATGACTCCTATGGAGCTACACACAAGACTGACTCCAGTCACACACACCCACACACTACATATGCAATATCAGACACACGCGTGCATGCACATGCATGCGCACACACACATACACACGTGTCTTCCACTAAGGGTATAGAAAGATGAAGCACTTTGTTTACATAGCTGTTTTACCTTGATGCTGCCTGTCACATTGCACACTGGGCCTGGCTGTCTTGCAGGATAGCCACTATTTAACCCATGGTACTCTGTTCATGAATAGGTAACATTATTTCATTCTGTAACTGTATTCATGTTTATTATCGCTTCTCTACAATTACCTTTAAAGTTGTGTTTAAGCCCTACTTAAGATCACATTCTATCTGTGACTCTTCTGAAATCCTCCAACTTTGTTTTCATTTTCTAACTATTATTTCTCATCAGTTTTTACTGATACAATCAATGAATTTGTGTAATACAACACAATATATAACCTACTTTCCGTTGTAGTGGACCTTCAGGTCGGGTCTATGAAGGAACTATGGAAGAAGAGTGGGAATATCTAGCAGCATGCATATAATATAATGTAATGTAGTGCAATGTAATATAATATAATATAATAAATATTAATAACCTCACTGATTATCGAAACAAAATCCTGAGATGACGCTCATCAAAAACTATTATAGTGTCTAGAATCATATATATATATATATATATATATATATATATATATATATCTGTGAATCAGTCTAGTGCTGAGTGAACTAGACACACTAAAGTATATTATAGATGATATCGAGTATATTTATGCTAGTATAGCCATAAACCTGAAGTATATTTCAAACAAAATTCTCTCTCAGTCTCCATGTGTTTTTGTAGCACTCCTCCTTGTGGCATGCATATATTCACATGTATATAATATATATGTGTTAATTTCTATGTTAGAACATGTCTTAGTTTCTTTTCTTTCACTATGATAAGATACCATGGCCAAGGCAACTTATAAAACAAAGTTTTTGGGGGAGCAAGGATTTCAGAGGTTTAGAATATGTGATGGAGAAGCACTTTGTAGAGGCAGGAACAGTTGAGAGATTCCATCTTGATCCATGACAGGAGGAAGAGAATAAGACACTGGACCTGAAATATGCATTTGAAACTTCAAGGTTCTCTTTCAGTGACACACTTCCTCCAACAAATCCACACCTTCTCATCCTTCTCAAACAATTCCTCTAGCTAGGGACAAAGCACTCAAACGTATGAACCTATGGAAGCTATTCTCCTTCAAACCACCATAGTACGTACACACACATAAACATCTTAGAGGAATCTTATTTCTTAAAAGTTTTGCTTAAAAATTGATTAAATTGAAAATTTATTTTCATCATTGAGAATTTGAGATTTGCTTTCTTTTATCTTTAACTTTCTTTCACTCTGTCTCTTTTTTATGCAGAACTCTGAAGATGGAAAAACCTTTTTTGTGAAGATCCACGCCCCATGGGAGGTCCTAGTCACTTATGCTGAAGTGCTGGGAATCAAGATGCCTATTAAGTTGAGTGACATCCCACGACCAAAGTACACACCTCTGAGGTACATGCTTGGGCCTGTGAAGCTCCCAGCCACTGTGAAGTACCCTCACCCTGAGTATTTCACTGCCCAGTTCAGCAGACATCGTCAGGAGCTCTTCCTCATTGAAGACGAGGCCACTTTCTTTCCATCTTCAGCTAGAAACAGAATTGTAAGTGGTGAAGGCTTTGGACACCTCTCTCCATGTGTGCTGTGTAAGACTCTGTTCTTACGGGATTGTGCAGGCTCAAAGCTAAGCACTCAGAGTTTTCCTAGGCACGGCAAATATTACCATCTCATAGAATTATGCAGGGATGGAGTATGTTAGATCCAGTTTTAACTTGATAAAATCCCTATTCCTCAAATATTATTTAAGAGTAGGTGATTCATAGTAGATACAATAGTATAGGAGGAATAACATAACTCCGGAACAGCCTATCACTGACAGACCAAGGGTTTGTGCATTATATCATCATTGTAAATTGATTCCGTGATCTTAAAATTGAATTTTATAAATTTAACATCAGAATATCGATCAGTTTAATTCAGTTTGAATATTTTAATTTCTTTATATATAGTTAGGCTTCAAGGAGCCTCAGACATTTTCTCCCCAATTAAATCATTTTCAGGCTTGTCAATATTTCTTCTCCTTCCGTAGTCCTAAGTCTTGTACATTGCTGACTGGAAGCCCCAGACACCACTGTTTCCTTGTGTTGGGTTGAGATCATACATTTCTTATGTTACCCTGAAACTTAAGTGAATTCATCTGCAAATAGCTTTGAACAACACTTAACATACAGCAACTGCTCAGTGGGAAAGAGCTCTCATTCTCATTAGACATCTGATTTCAGAAGAACAAAGACCATGTTGGTCTTGCCTTTGTATTTTGTGTGTGTGTGTGTCTGTCTGTGTGTGTGTGTGTGTGCATGTGCACACGTGTGTGATTTAATTATACCATCTGATTCCCAGCCACTACAGACCTATTTGCCCTTGAGACCCACACATTCTCTGCTTATAAGTAGAAGATATGGCACATTCAATTTTCTTACTAGTTTTTTTTAAAAAAATATTTATTATGTGTACAATATTCTGTCTGTGTGTATGTCTGCAGGCCAGAATGGGGCACCAGACCTCATTACAGATGGTTGTGAGCCACCATGTGGTTGCTGGGAATTGAACTCAGGACCTTTGGAAGAGCAGGCAATGCTCTTAACCACTAAGCCATCTCTCCAGCCCTCTTACTAGTTCTTAAACCATTATTTTTATTCAAATTTACAGAGATATCAAACAGATGTAGCTACTAAAATTTTGGTATGATGCAAACTGAATATGAATTGCGAAAGAACATTTTCATTTTCCCAGCAGAATTAAAAGATACAAAGGCCTACACGTCAAACCAGCACCTTTCAGGGAATAGGAAGGGGCTGCTGTTGTATCAGAAAACTTCTTTTCAAGCCGTAATGTTGCTGTTTCCTAAATAAGTAACTTCTCTGGAAGCAGAGGTCCTATTACTGTCCTGTGCTGAAATGAAAATGTAGTCAGTAACTTGTTCTCTATTGTTCTAATTATAGTCTGATAATGACTGAGGATGCTACTAATTGCCGAGCTCCAGCCTAATGTATACAAAGTGCTAGATTTAGGCTTTATCCCACCTTCCACAAAGATGGACCAGGAGACTGTTCAGCGCAGGAAGGT
This sequence comes from Microtus oregoni, assembly GCF_018167655.1. Taxonomy (NCBI): domain Eukaryota; kingdom Metazoa; phylum Chordata; class Mammalia; order Rodentia; family Cricetidae; genus Microtus; species Microtus oregoni. The sequence goes on from NW_024543059.1 coordinate 40,470,036, forward strand.
CGCTGCTATTCCTTCACCTCATCCTGTGCTGCTCATTGTCGCTTGTAAACCTTGCCAGCGTGTTTTGTAAGTGGGAGTATGGGCTCCCTTCCTTCTATAGCACAGAAACACCATGCTCACCGTTTAAAAGGCTGATGTAGAAAGAGTCCCTTCCTTCCTGTCCCACTCAGCATTTTAATCTGTGTATGGACACAATGAATAAATCTCTGGAGCATCATACTAGGACAGACCCTCATATTTGAAAGCATCTTCCCAAACACCACAGTAAGAAATTATTTATGCATGCATGTGACACACATATATAATGTTCAATCGAGAGTCCCCATGATGCATATGTGTGTGCACACCATCGTAATAGAAAAAGTATGGAATTTTTTATATAGATTTAGCCACCTGTATAGGTAGAAAAGCTTACACAGTTAACATGAGTTCTGAATTGAATCTCTGCTTAATGCATCTGCATGGAAAGAGAAACCGATAAGAAATTTTCTGTCACTTTGGTCATAAAGACAGACCTGACTTTCAGAGCACACTAAAGGGAGGGCACCAGCTTCCTGTCCATCTGTGGTGGACAAATTCCATTGCTATAGTACATGCATGTGCCACTTGGCTGAGATTCAGTGACACCATGTTTTCTGAATATTGGTGGAACCCTGCCTTGAGAAGCTCTAGAAACAACACTTCCCCAACTGGACATAACACTTTTATTCCTCCATGTGTCTATGTGACTGTTAGAATCCTTCCTGAATATCACAAATAGACCATTGTGGAGTGGACTTGCTGGGCCTGGTATTTCATACCTGGAATACAGGCCCTTCAAAGGCTGAAGCAGGAAGACCACCATTAAGTGTGGGACCAGCCTGGACTATGCAGTGAGCTCCAGCCAGTTCTGAGAAATAAAGTTAAGACCCTATCTCAAAACAAATAAGCAAATAAATAAATAAATAAATAAATCCATGAAGATAATAATCTTGCACACATACAAAAGCTGAAGAGGTAGATAATGTTGGATCTATTTTGACTATTCCTTTAACTAGCATTCCCCTTCATCTCTCTGGCACTCCCTATGATCCCTTCTCCCTGAGACAAAACACCATGAAAATTGTTCCAGGCATACAATGTCACATTGACCTCTGTGTGATCAAGTTAAAGTTCCTTAGTTTGAATCAAAAGCCAGGAGTGAGAAAACTTCATAAGACAGATTTGTGAAATGCTGAGGATGGCCAGCTGGTCGGCCACTTGTGCTAGTCAGTCAAATCTTGGACACCAAGGAGACATTCCTGAAGGAAATTGAAAGTGTATTGCAGTTGACAGACACCCAGTAAGACAGCTTTTTCAGCCTTGTGGCTGAACCTTTTGGGGTGTGGATAGATCAAACCTTTAAGCCAACATTACCTTACATCAAACCTAATGTGGGTTTAGACCCTACCCTCAGTCTGTGAAGCCAGGGTGATGTGAAGAAACTGCTGCAGAAGACCTTGACAACTGTGAAGATGGTTTCTGGGGGTTTACACGAAGACTCCATCTCCTGCACATCTGGGTGCACAGCAGAAGTCACAAAGGAGCTACAGCTTGCTGTCTATAAGATCTGGGTCAGGAAACTGGTGACAGTGGCTGTGCTCTTAGCAGATTCTCAGTGTAGATGCAGAAGTTTCCTGTCAGACCCGCGGGGTCCTCTTTCCCCCAGGCCTGTTGGCCACCATGTGGAGAGGGGAAAGAAGCAGATTGGGTAGCAGAAATCTTTGGTGGCCCTTGAGCACAAATAGAGACAGTCCTCTGGGAGACAGATTTCTGTGTATCAGCTCAACTTTATTCCAGATTTAAGGAATATATAGGACTGGGGAGCCTGGGAACAAACTTACTTTGCATTAAGTGGCATCTCCTAACACAGGCTTTGCATGTGACCGTAGCGTCCTATAGTGAGCTCCTAGTGCAAGTCTTCTTAGTCGGGGTCCGTGCCCAGTGTCAAGATAAGGATGACTCAGGCATCTGACTTAGAGACAGCTTTAAGTTAAGGTCAGTCTTTCAGGCCCACATACATTTTCCAGATAAGGCTGGGTGGAAAACAGGAAGCTTTACTGGAGAGAAAGAGTTCCGTGCTATGGAGCTGATGAGTAATCTGCCAGGCCACAGGGAGGCTGTGACCTCAACCAGCCAGCAGTGTCCTCTAACATCAGAAGATGCCCTCTAGGACTTCCCTGTAGGAGTGGAGAGGCTGACTTCAGAGCATCAAAGGGCAGGATGATGCTTTTGCTAGGGGCCCAGGCAGTGGACAACTTTAAATTGAAACCCATGCTCACATGGCATTGTGAAAATTCTAGTGCATATTAGAATTAGAGCATCTATCTCCCTCTGTATCCTATAACAGGACAACGAAGCCCAGGGGGCAGCACATCTGCCTAAACTGAACATGCTAACCCACAGATGGAGTGCACTTGGCAGGAAGCAACTTCTATTGTTACTTCAGGAAGCACACAGCTCCCTGGCACTCAAACTGAGAAGCATAATGGCTTCTCTCCATGCTGCAAGCATGACCTCCACTCTTCAGCCCATGGATCACTGGTTTCAGGTCCTTTGATGCAGCAAATGTGTTTGTGTTTTGTACGGCTCTGACTGAGAGAGAGTGTGACTGTTATGATGAAATGAAAATCTAGAAATGATTCACAATCCTAGATGTCATTAAAATATTCACAACTCATTGGAGGAGATCAAATATGAAAACTATGAAGAGCTTGCAAGGAGTTGATTTCAATATGAATGAAGGGTACAAGATTTCAGGGGCAAAAGAAGCTGCAGATGTAAGCTGCAGGTGGGACAGAACTAGGTGGAGCTTGAAGACAGGTCTAACAAGGTCACCAGGAGTTTTAGGGTAAAAGCCCCACCATCTAGGCTCTAGATGTCTCAAGGACTGAGCTTGACCGTCAGTCCCAGTATGATAAACAACATAACATCTGGCAAAGGCCCCATCTATATCATCAGAGTGATAGGCTGAAGAAATACTGAAACCAACCTGGCCACGTATCAATTTAGTCCCCTATTTCTCCAAGTGAACTATTAATAATGGCACTTGAAACACCGATTCTAGTAAAAATTTATGGCATGGGAGTGTCTCAGAGGTATTTTATACAAGAGAAGAAAATTAAATGATGATTCATGCACCCTTGGCCCCAAACAAGGCAATGGGGTATTGTCAGAACCCAGGAATAAAACTCCTGCCAGTTCCATCTAGCGCCTCAATCTATGGCCTCTCACGGTCCGTGAAGAAAAGCATTTTTCTGTAGTCAGGGCCTGCGTCCATTCAGAGTAGACACTGAGCACTTGCGATTATCAAAGTGTGAAAAGTTGAAGTTCCGCAAGGTGCTGAAGTGTCTTCACATTTAACTTAGGTTTACTGTCTTAGTCCCTGCATTTTTACCTCAAATATTCAACATATTGAAGTCCCTGCATACTTGTGTGCTGTAGGTAGAATTCATCTACTGACTTCTTCTGGTACCTACCTGGCAGGTTTACTATATTCTGTCACGATGCCCTTTTGGAGTTGAAGAGGGGAAGAAAAAGATTGGAATCGAAAGATTACTAAACTCCAACACTTACTTATCTGCCTACCCACTCCACGATGTGAGTATCAGCCACCTTCACAAGTCAGAGCCCATTTCCTATCTCAGTCACAGCCTGCCTTCCCGAGGGATCGAACAATAGTCCAACATTTTTCCTTTTTTTTTTTTTCAAACTGCTTAGTTCTCCTAGGCAAAGGGAAAACATCCAGACTCCCTGCTTCCAACCTGAGGAGCGTACTCGCAGAGCTAAAATGCATTCAATGCCTTATTACGCTGGCATTTCTAATGAAAAGTACTTTTAATGATCGTTTGTATTTGCACACAGTATTTTCTTTAGAATCCATTCTTGAATTATTATATATTTGGGTGGCACATTACTCAGAAAGTTCTATCCTGTCTTTACTCATAGATTTTGAATCTTTTAATGAGTAAATGCACTCATGTTTATCCATCCAAGAGAGAAGTGGATTCAATCACAGGGAAAGTATTTTGTTGGCTATTATTTTCACACCACCATGAATCCAAGTTCAGAGGTCAGGACTGCCTAGAAAAGAAGTAGATGTTTAGTGCATTCCTAGGAATTCCTCTAGTGCCAGGTTTTTGGCTAGACCCACAGTAGCTCCCTCAATCAAAACATCTCCAAGATCCTCTCTACCTCTCCTCCCACCCAAATCCACGCCCTTCCTCTCTCTCTCTCTCTCTCTCTCTCTCTCTCTCTCTCTCTCTCTCAATAGAAGTGATTTTTGAAGGCCTGCAGCCAAACTTTTCCATATGACTTAAACTGCAACCAATCATTCAACAGTATGAAACATGACTTTAAGTTGGTTCTGCAAAGATGACTGTGATCTGATTCCTGTAGACTGCAGCAGCAATTTCATAGAAGCATTTTCCCCTTTTAACACACCTGTGATCCTTTAATATAAAGGAGGGAAACTGTCCAGCCTCCTATAATGCCTCCCACCACAAGATGTCCATAGTCTTCTGGAGAAAAACAGTGTGGGGGTTCCAATCAAGAGACCAATATATGCTATACTTAGGAAGATCGATGCTATACTTAGGAAGATCCTGTTAGAGTAGCACACATATTGCCAGGCATTTTTGTTAATCTTTACTTACAAAGGCGATTATGCTTTGAAGACTTTGAGGATTTTATTTACCTGCAGTACATTGATTTTTTTTTTTTTTTTTTTTTTTTTTTTTTTTTTTTTTTTTTTTTTTTTTTTTTTTTTTTTTTTAGCTCATTGCCCTGTTATAAATCCAGTACCTGCTGTGGTCCCAGGATATTTTAAGCTGTGCGTCCAGCCTTTTAGCACAGCTTCCCTTGCTCATTGGAAATCATTGGCATTGAGCTGTCTTTAGGAGAAGCTAGACTTCACCATCTTTGACATCTGTCAACTTTGAAGTGCTATGCTTTCTCTCGTGTGCTTTTTAGAGAGGTGATTTACACCAGCCCCAAACACCACCTTCGGGACACGGTCTTCAATTTTCACTCACTAAAAGTCAGTGGTATTACCTACAAAACAACAAAATTCTTGAATTTGTAGGGTATAAAATGTCACTTTTTTACATCAACCTTCACTTGTGTTAAACTTGAAGCTGGGTACTCATGCACACTGTGCTCAGTCATTCTCTTCTCCGCAGTTCTCATGTCCACGTAATGCTCTAACAGTTTATCAGCTGTTGTGTAAATGGCACTTGGTTTCCTGGGCCAGATTAATAAATAAATCACCCTGACTGTGGTGTCTTAGGAAAATGTTAGCAAATGACTCTATATTACTGGAGTAAGAATTAGAAGTCAATCAGCAAAAGATGCTGTCAGTTTTGTTCACCTGTCCAGAGAGGCTCCCTCCCCACCAGCTGGGTCTCTCATGTTCTCCTCTTACACTCTCCTTGACTGTGCACAGGGCCAGTACTGGAAGCCATCCAGGACTCCTTCTCACATCAATGAGAGGTACACCCTTCACCAGAACTGGGCTCGGTTTTCCTACTTTTACAAGGAGCAGCCTTTAGATTTGATTCGGTAAGTCATTGTGCGTCATGACCACAGGAGACCTTGCTCAGTCCCCTTGCTACCCACTGTGTTTCCCAGCCCCTCTCTTTACTATTGATTGTTCATTTGAAAGAAGATACTTGTTGCCACCATCTAGGAAAGGAAGGATGCAGCATGACTATTAAGGGTCAGGACCTACTTAGCTTTTAGCTAAGCTGTAATCAGTCTAGTTCCTGCCTTGTACAAGCAGCTCCCACTTGGTCGTGGTACTGAAATGCTGTGTGGTGCATCTTGTAATGTGGCAATGATGCTTTATTTTCCTTTGAAAATATAATATGATATGTCTACATTTTAGTTTAAGTATATATACAAAGTTCGTTTTCTTCCCTCGTAGAAGAACTTAGAATACAGGAGAAACTGGTCTGTGAGTTTGGATGTGTTCATCTCAGAGATCTGTAAAGATATTGGTTCTATAATCTCAATCTTTTTAACATGCTTGCAATCAATGCAAATAGGTGACAGAATCAAAGGATATATGTGGATTTTTTAAATTATTTTTTATTTTTTCTGTGTATCTGGAATTGTTTCCAATCAGGAACAATAATAAAAATGAAAGCTCATAGACTTACGTGTGATAACGATTTGATTTTCAGCAAAAGGAACTAAGAAGTCCATGTGAGAAGAGGCAGTGTAAGAGTAAATGACCCTGGTGCAGGTGATGAACACACAAGATGACAACAAAAATGCACCCATGAATGTGGGCAGGGGCTGTAAAATTGGGATGGAAATCAGAAAGGAAAGTTAATGGTACACATATGAGATTGCCAAAGAACGAACAAACAAAATGGATGAAAAGTAAGATGAGGGACATGGTTGCAGCCTAGTGTTAAAATGATGGCTTAGTATGAAAATTACACATGCTCAAAGGTTTAGTTGTTAGCCTATGTTTTTAAATTTATTAATCAAGTGCACAGTTTAGTAAAAAACCACTTTTTATACATCTTCATTTTATAAATAATAAATTCTCATTCGATCCCATTTAGGAAATAACTCAACAATTTCCTACATTGAGACTATTTTAATAAAAAGTATAGGTCTACAGGCCTTTTAGGAGTTTAATATCAAGAAATATTATTCTTGAAATTTGAAAGGGAGATGAAAGTGTTCATTTTAAATTAGTCACAAAGGTCATCAAAGTAACTAACCATGACCTGATTTGAATAAAGTCCCACTCAGTGAGAGGGAACCCATGCTCAACACTACCTAAATGGCCAAGAGCCTGAGGTTAGGTAGGCTGGGAACCTAGGGGAAAACTAACTACTACTACTGTTCTGCTAAAGGAACACAGCAATAAAAATGATTCCTAATGGCATCTGCTGAAGTCATAGACCAGTGTCTTACTTGGCTGTCATCAGGGAAGCTCCCTCCTGCAACAGACGGGAACAAATTCAGAGACTCACAACTGCACAATGTGAGAAACCTTGAAACACTCAGTCCAAAATAGAGTGTCTCCCTCAAATCCCTCCCCTCAGGACTCAAGGAACTCTGAAGAGGCAAAGAGATTGTAGAAACCAGAGTGGGTGGTGAACACCAAGAAAACATGGTCTTCTAAACACAACAGAACACGTATGAATTCAGAGACTATGGCAACCTACAGAAGGCCTACACAGGGCTGCCCCAGATAAGGTGCAAGAGTTGACATGGGACACAAGTCCCCATCCCTAACCTAGAACTTATATCCAATTGTACCAATTATATCACAAAAAAAATAGTTTCTTTTAAAAGAGTTTCACTGGGTTTACAAACCATACTTAAGGGCCAAGGCTTGGCAGTAAGTGGCCAACACAGAAAAAAAATATGAGCTCTACGGTGTTTTGGGAGGGTTTCAGTCGTGCAATGTTTTGACAGCATTTTTAACTGTTAGATTATTTATTTTTACTGTACAGGTCTTTTGTTGATAAGTTATGGTTTCTGAATTTGTTTTTATGAATATTCTGTATGTGAGTCAATGTCTACAGGTGTCTCTTATGCTTTTCCTTTGGCTTTTTTTTCCTGTCTGATTTTGCTATTCTGGATTGTTTTTACTTTATCTTATTATTATTTAGATGCCTGTTTGTATTCTGAGAGAGAGAGAGAGAGAGAGAGAGAGAGAGAGAGAACACGGAAAGGTGTGTATTTGGGTGTGTAGGGAGCTAGGGAAGAAAGATCTGGAAGGAGTTGGGAGAAGAGAACCATAATCAAAATATACTATATGGAAAAAATTCTATTTCCAATAAAGAAAAAAAGAGATTCCATAAAAGAAAAACAAGACAAAATCCAGGTTTTCAAGATATCCAATTTCTTCATAAATTCCTAAGAATTCTTGTGTTTGTAGCAACTGTATCTCCTAAGATGGATTCTGTAAAGTTTAGGGAAAAAATATAAAAATATAGGTACCAAAAATTAGAATGAAGAAAAACATATAAAGTTGTAATCCTAAAAACAAGAACAAACTACCAACAGCCTTCTCAGCAGCTTAAGGATCAATTATCAGCAGAGGATTGGCTGTTTTGTTTACAAGAAAAAAGCATCCCATGTCTCCAGCTGTGGTCTCAGCTAGCTGACAAGCTTTGGTGCCCCACAGAGTTTTTATACTTTTCTTTTTTCTGGAATGAAGCTTCCTGGTTTACTAGACTTTGGTGGTCTGTCCCCATCTATTCATGACCCCGTGGACCCAGCATTCTGCAAACATTAATAATGTGAAAGCAAAGCAAATAGAATATATTCAAAAATAAAACACTTAGGAGTGAACCTGGTTCCTCCGAGGGAATAGGCAGGAACCAGAAATCTCAGTTGGGCCAGGCGTGAGTCTATAGTATACCATTACATGGACGACATTTTGTTATCCTATTCAAACATGGATACCCTGAACAGACTGTTTGAAGAAATAAAGATACTTTTACCTAAATGGGAATTGCAAATCGCTCCTGAAAAGATTCAGAAGGGAGGTTCTGTTAATTATTTAGGTTATAAAATAGGTTTGCAAAAAATTAAGACACAAAAGGCACAAATTAGGAGAGATCGCCTACGGACTCTTAATGACTTTCAAAGACTGTAAGGAGACATTTCCAGTCTACGACCAGCTATTGGGATAACACCTGATCTAATAATTCATTTGAACAAAACCTTGGATGGTGATAAAGATTTAAACAGTCCCAGAGAATTAACAGCTGAAGCAGAAAAGGAACTGACAATGATTGAGGAAAAATTACAACAGGCACATGTGGACAGGGTGAATCCAGAGCTCGATTGTATTCTTGTCATACTACCATCAAAAATTTCTCCTACAGGAATTTTAATGCAGAGAGATGATATTATGTTGGAATGGATCTTTTTACCACATAAACCAAGTAAGAAACTGAAAACTTATGTGGAAAAAGTCTCTGAGTTAATTATAAAATCCTTAGTCATTAGAGAAATGCAAATCAAAACAACTCCATCTTATACCTGTAAGAATGGCCAAGATCAAAAACACTGATGACAACTGATGCTGGAGAGGTTGTAGGGAAAAGGGAACACTTCTGCATTGCTGGTGGGAATGTAAGCTGGTACAACCCCTTTGGATGTCAGTGTGGAAATTTCTCAGAAAATTAGGAAACAACCTTCCTCAAGACCCAATAATACCACTTTTAGGTATATACCCAAAGGATGCTAAATTGTGCCACAGAGACATGTGCTCAACTATGTTTATAGCAGTTTGTTTGTCATAGCCAGAACCTGGAAACAACCTAAATGCCCCTCAACGAAGAATGGATAAGGAAAATGTGGTATGTTTATACAATGGAGTACTACACAGCAGAAAAATAATAACAGCTTGAATTTTGCAGGAAAATAGATAGAGCTAGAAAATATTATTTAGAGCGAGGTAACCCAGACACAGAAAGACAATTATCAGATGTACTCACTCATGGGTGGTTTTTAAACATAAAGCAAAGAAAGCCAACCTACAAACCACAATCCCAGAGAACTTAGACAGCAATGCAGACACTAAGAGAGACACTAAGTAGAAAGTAGAAAAAGACAAGATCTCCTAAGTAAATTGGGAGCATGAAGATCTTGGGGGAAGATTGAAAGGGGGAGGGAAGAGGCAGGGATGGGATCAGAAAAAAAAGTGTAGAACTCAATAAATATCAATAAAAAAACTTAGTACTTAAATATAATGCAGGCATTTATTGTAATCCTGGCATGGAGGAGACCAAAGCAGGAGAATTGGTTAGAGTTCAAGGCTAGTCTAGGCTACAGAGTGAAACTGTCTCAAAAAGGAAAGACAGAAAGAAAAAGAGAAAAGAATATTAGTGTCTTTTTGGTGTTCTTGATGTTGTGTAGTATTACAGAAATTGCTTTATTCTTTAATAAAATCTCAGAGAGATGCAGCAGGGTCATTGACATTTACTGTGGGGAAGTGTCAACTGCTGATGGCCTAGGGACTGACACAGACAGCATTGTGGGAAAAATAAAAGCAAACTGCAAAAATGTTTATCAGCACTGAAAAGAAAACACAATACACACAGAAGCACCTATTTAATTAGAAAGGTTTCAAAGCTGAAGAATTAATGTGTGGCATGAGAAATCTATTTAAAATCTGCTTAAATGGTCTCTATGGGAGGTAAGAGCTGTGTCCCTCTTGTTTGCTCACTATTGTCTCCTCCCAGGGCAAACTTGGAAGCTGCAGGTTACCATTGCAGTTCTTAAAGTATTAAGTAGCAAGCTTTCAGACCCTAAGGGCAGTGAAACCTGTGAGAGGTCGCAGCCTGGTGATGAGTTCTCTAGGAGGAGAGGGCTGTCCGCAGGTCTCTGAGGGTATGCTCAGCTAAACCTGGCCCTGAGTACAAGCAGGTGTCGGAACAACACTGTCAACCTCTCTACTCTGCTGCAGTCACGCCTGAGTGCCATCAGAACACCCTGTTCCACTGTGGAAAGAAGCGGGGCAATCGGGCAGACGATGTCTGTGTCTTTAATTTGTCAATTGCTACAGGTTGGATTTCTTTAATAACTTAGTATGTATTTGTTCACTATTTAATACTATACTTTAAACACATGGGAGTTTTAAGATGCATGAGTTCTCAATATGATATTATTTAAAATTTAGATTCTATCATGATGGCTTCCTTCTTCCATGGGCTATTTCTTTTCATCTTTACTACTGTAAACTTGCCTGCCAGCGTGGAGCAGGGCACCTGGCCCATGGTTGTTCTTCCAGCCTCTGATTCTGTCTCTCGTTCACAGGAATTATTATGGAGAAAAGATCGGTATCTATTTTGTGTTTCTCGGGTATTACACAGAAATGCTGTTGATTGCGGCTCTGGTTGGCTTAGCCTGCTTTATCTACGGTTTGTTATCAATGGAAAATAACCAAACTAGGTGAGCACAAGAGACTGGCACACATAGAGACTGCCTTGGCATAAGCTTCTGCAGCCTCCTTATTTCTCCACATTTACCTCAATGTTTCCTGTGGCCGCAGGCAGTATTTTCAAAGCAGACTCATGTGTAATGCTTCTACGTGCCGAGGGCTTTATGGAAACTGCCTTTTGCTGTTGTCTTGGCTTTAATTTCATTTATTTTAACTTCATTTATTCTTTTCATTGTTGGAGAATTTCATAATGCATACAAATCCACTTCCGCCTGCTCAGTTCCTCCTCAGTGTTCCACCATTTTCCTTCCCAAGTTTCATGTGTTCATGTTAAAACGCAAGTCTGCTTGGTGTTAACCTCACGTGCATGCATGGAGGACTATGTTCTGGGGCATGTGGCCTCACTCCCATTCCCCAGCACCAGCCATCGATTGTCCATAGCTCTTCTGCTAGTGTGAGACCACATGACTCCTCATTCCGCATCCATCTTAACGTTGTCTGACTCAATCCTGTTTGGGTCTTCAACGTTAGGCTGCATTTAAAAATGTACCCTAAGGAGTCTGTTTCCTATACTATGACTTCCACCAATATAGAAACCTTTGCTTTGTTCCCACTTTTGTCGTGAGTGGACGCTCACTGAACACTCCTTCTTTTGAGAACTGCTTGGATGTTTCACTCCAAACTGCATTGCTTTTTATCTGACTTCTCTGGGCAGCAATGAAATCTGTGACCCTAACATCGGAGGTCAAATGATCATGTGTCCACTTTGTGATGGAGTCTGTGATTACTGGAGACTCAACACCACGTGCCTGCATTCGAAGGTAAGTGTGCCGTGGGGCAGGACGGAGACTGGCACTTCCTTCCTGTGCTGACGTCTTTCGTATTAAGAGGGTTTTTTTGATGGTATTGCCTTTACAGTTCTCCCATCTGTTTGATAATGAGTCAACCGTGTTCTTTGCCCTCTTCATGGGGATCTGGGGTGAGTACAAAGTCTCCTCCAATTTTGTTTTTGTTTTTGGTTGTTTATTTTTTTGTATTATGACCATTCATGAATTTATCGCATTTTGTCTAATCTGTTGTGTAATTTGTATAACTGCCTGTTTGTTTGCTTGTTTTCCTTTTACCACCTGAAATAGCTCTGGAACAATATTTTCTTTTTTTGAGACAAGATCTCATAAAGTGCTGAATTCTCTTTGTAGCTGAGGATGGCCTTTATCTCCTGCCTTTGCCTTCTAAATTCTGGGATTAGTAGTGTGTACTGTGGCACAGAATATAGATGTTGCTGGGGATGGAACCCTGGAATGGTTTCTAGGCCAGCACTCTACCCACCTACTAAAACAAGTATCTTTATATATTTATATAACAACCTTATAAGAATAAAACTTAGCATGTGAATTTGCAGAAAAAAATGTATATACAACTTAAAAACATTACTACATTTTTATATGACTTATATTTACATATATATAGAACTTTTAAACACATTCTGATTTTAGCTTTTAACGCTGGAGATGCCATTTGATGGGTTGGATGTCTTCCCATTATAGTTTTCATTTGCAGTTGTTTGATCACAAGTGTTTTAATATTTGATATTGGACCAACAAACATGATCTCAGCATTTCCAACTGACAACATGTGAAGTGCTTTGCAAACAAAATGATTGAAAGCAGACATGAACATTTCTTTTTGAAGATTTATTCTTATTGGTTTCAATTGTATGTGCCCCCATCACGAGCATGCACACGCCATATGTGCACATCCGGTGCCCAATGAGGAAAAAGGTCATTGGATCTCCTTGACCTGGAGTAAAGGTGGTTGTGACCCCCCAGAATGGATGCTGGGTACGGAACTCAGATCCTCTGCTCGAGCAGCAGGTCCACTCCACTGCAAGGCGCCCCTCCTGCCCATAGGGTTGCTGCCTTGCAACTTCTATTTGTCACACAAACTTTTGCTTGACTGTCTATTGATGGCTCCACCCTGATGCTTCCTTCTACTGTAGTCACACTGTTTCTGGAGTTTTGGAAACAGCGACAAGCCAGGCTTGAGTATGAGTGGGATCTGGTGGACTTTGAAGAAGAGCAACAGCAGCTCCAGCTGCGGCCCGAGTTTGAAGCCATGTGTAAACGGAAGAAGTTGAATCCTGTGACGAAGGTACAGTAGCTATGGAGTGGGAGCTTGCTTCAGGGGACCCTCTGCTATCGGCTGCCCTGGAATAGTCATGTTCCGTCTATGTGCAAGTTAATTCACAAAATTTCCATTTTTTTCTGATGTATGCATAGTCATATATCTGAAAAAGTTCAAACCTATTTACAAATAGAAAGCTATAGTTAAACCCATAGTTGTAACTACTGCTCAGCCTTGCATTTTCACCCCAGAGACGGGATTTTCTCACATGTATCCTTACGTCTGCTCTCACTGGATTATTTCTAAAGCAAATGCAATGCATCACAGTATGAAATGTGCAATTTTTGCTACTAGGTGAGAAAAGATGAAATAGAAGCCAGTGTTTGTGTGGAAATGAGTTAATGGGTTAAAGGGTATCTGTGTTAAGACAGTGGATTTATGAGCGAGAATTTGATTTGAACGAATTTCTCTTCCCGTGATACTTTTGCACTGATTGCCTGGGAAAGACACTGCATTGGAAGTGAGACGTGTCTAAATTTTCAAATCTTTAACCATCAATCTGTCTGTTCTTGACTAAGGCATCTTGTAACATCCATATACTCATTTGAAAGTGAAATATGCTTTATTAGCTTCATAGGCTTGGAGCCACTATGTGCTATGTGGAAGGCAGTGTGTTCTGCCTCAAGTTCCCTGTCTTCTGTAGAATCCCATCCTTCCTTGAAGGCACTCTAGCAGTAGAACTCTCAAGATTCTTGTCACAACTTAGGGATGAGCCAAATATCTCTTAATTGTGACTGAAATGTCATGCCAATGTGCAGCATTTGGGTTCTGGTGGCCTTCTCTTAAAGAAGGAATTACCTTCCATGGGCTATATAATGAGAAACCCTTTGTGAGGTCTCTACCTTTAGCATGTGCCTTGATTTTTCTACTGTTATTTGGAGTCCCAACTGTGAGGCCAAAGTGTAACTTTGTAATTTCTCCAATATTGCAGGAGATGGAGCCACACATGCCCCGGTGCCATCGCATCCCATGGTACTTTGTGTCAGGGACCACAGTGATCTTTGGGGTAAGCACCATTTAGGAAACTTTGACCGTTTCTTTAGGACACAATTCTTTATGAACCACAGTATCTCCTAAACCCTGTCTGCATCAGCTCTTGGATCATTCCTGCAATGCCCCATTCTTGCTATATTGTATATTTCTCTTATACAAACATGACAGAATTTACATAGATTTTTTTTTCCCCAAGACTGAAGTTTGTAGATAAATGTGTGGGAGAGTCCTAACTTTCCAGCTTGTTCCCGTTTGTATCACTGACTGACATCTGGCACCAAACAGAATGTCACGTTCATCATTGCAGTCTTTGGTTAATGTGTCAGCATCACTCATTCCCTTAAAGTATCTGTGCACATGACACCATGAACTATTACCACTTTCTCCTTGTTGAGACACAGACTCAAATCTGAGGAAGACAGATCTATGGGGGTAGACGTTCCTCTGTGTATCTATAGCTAATATATTTATCCACCACTGTGACTTTTTGTTCTTTCCTTTCTAAATCTGTGTACTGGTCACAGTTGGATTTTATTTTTTTAAAAGATTGATTTATTTATTATGTATACAATGTGCTGCTGGCATGTATGCCCACACACCAGAAGAGGGCACCAGATCTCATTACAAATGTTTGTGAGCCACCGTGTGGTTGCTGGGAAGTGAACTCAGGTCCTCTGGAAGAGCAGACAGTACTCTGAACCTCTGAGCCATCTCTCCAGTCCCACAGTTAGATTTTAATTTTGGGAAGAGGGATGGGGGTGTTGGCTTCTGAGAGAATGTGCTATTGAGGTGTAAACAAATTAACTATTTTAGAGAGTGGTTTAACTCTCTCCAATGTGTGTGCCTGTGTATGTACATGTGTGTGTGTCTATGTGTGTTTCTGTGTGCCTGTGTGTATATGCATGTGTCTGTGTATGTGCATGTGTCTATGTGTTTGTGCATGAGTCTATGTGTGTGCGTCTGTCTCTGTGTGTGTCTGAATGTGTTTCTGTGTGTCCGTGTGTATGTGTGCATGTGTCTGTATATGTGAGTGTGCCTGTATTGTGTCTGTGTGTGTATATATTGTGATTTTTAACAGCTCTTATTAAAATATTTCTTATATCTTGAAAGAATTAGTTGGGGTGTATTTTCTCACCTTGCATGACAATGTGTAGAAGAAAAAATGAATAAAAGGGAGACAAATAGGTACCGTGGGATCAATTCTGAGAAAGGAGCTTGGAAGCACGGTCTCAGAATGGCTTTTCTGTTTTCAATTTCTTATCACTTAGCACTCAATTTGATTTGCTTCCTCAAATTTAGAATCAAGTTTTCCAGTCATTGAATAGATATAGAGCCACAGTGCTTTACAATATACAATGTATACAAAACTGATGTGGAAACTACACAATGTTTGGTCAAATTTTTCCTGAAGGGGGATTCATTTGTGGTTACATAGTCTCTGGTTCAGGCTTATATTTTATTTTCTTTATAACATTAAAAATGAATCTATATTGATAGCTATATTTTAGATAGATAGATGAAAGATAAATAGATAGATTGATAGATAGATCAAAGACAGATAGATTGATAGATAGATAGATAGATAGATAGATAGATAGATAAGATGAAGGGTCAGTAGATAATAGACAAACAGACAAACAATCGGGTAGATAGACAGAGGATAAATGATAGATGATAAACTTATCTCAAGAGCCACACCAAAGCATACCAAGCCAGGAGTAGGATTCAAAAATACAGCTGTCATTTGTAAACACTGAGAAAATGAATTTAAAAGTTGAATGTAATAGTCACCACTCATATTGCTAGAATGAAATAACTGTCAAGAATCAATTGAAAAGAGTTAATTGGTTCAGAGCTCAAGGACATAGCCCGTTGTGGAGAAGAATGTGTGGCAATGGGAGCTTGAGGCAGCTGGCTACATTGATTGAGAATCACAAAGCAGAGACAGAGAGAGAAATGGCAGTCCTCAACTCAATTTCCCCTTTCATCCTATCCAGATCCCAGGCACAGGGAGTGGCCTCGCTCTCAGTTAAGATGGATCTCCATCGCAATTAACCTAATCTAGATAACTCACTCACAGATGGATCTCCTGTTAAGTTGACAGTGTTTTCCATCCCAGACGATAATAGTTTTCTCTAGTTCGTGTTTAACTCATAGCAATCAAATGATTTTTTTCCCAGTTTTTTTACCTTGCGGTATCTTATCTGATGCTTCTGTAGTAAGAGTAGATGCTGTGCTTAAGCAGCTGCTGAGCAGCATAACAAAATGGGAAAATAGCGCATCCCATGGTTCTCGCTTTTCCCCTCAGATGGCTCTCCTCCTCAGCAGCATGGTGTCCATCATTGTGTATCGCCTGTCAGTCTTTGCCACTTTTGCCAGCTTCATGGAAAGTGAAGCCACCCTGCAGAATGTGAAGAGCTTCCTCACCCCCCAGCTGGCCACCTCTCTCTCTGGATCATGCCTGAACTGCATTGTCATCTTGATCTTGAATTTTTTCTATGAGAAGATATCTGCCTGGATTACAAAAATGGGTAAGCTGGCCAAATTCTGAGAGTGATTTAAACACAGGTTTTAGCCAACACTGCACATCCATCCTTGGACCCTCTCTCAGGAACTGGCAACTGAAGAGCACAATTTCCAGGCTGTTTTGTTCTCTGAGTAGATCCGCATTTGGTTTTTAATTCCTTAAGATCCATATTCAGTCATTTCACAATGGAAGCAAGAAAAACTGTAAGGCTAAGGACACCTTGGGCCATTTTGAGGGCTCTTATCTCAACATTCCCGGGGCGGAGCTAGCTGAATCCTGATCAAAATCCACACCTTACTAGAAACATGTGATAATCTGGTTTTACATATTTTCTTCATGGAGGATATTTGCTTCTAGAAATCATTCTGAAATAGAAAAAAAATAACAAAAACGAACAGAGCAGCAGTTCCTCATGCACAGCCCTAGAATATTGTGCCTTTCTGTCTATGTAGCATCTGTTATAACCCAGATTATTTTCTTGGTGACATTTTTAAATTTTTCCTGAAGTGAGAAGTGCTGGGGTCAAGGGTAAAGCACTTGAGCAAGGAATGCTGCAAAGAACATGTGTGCTTCTGCTCCCATCTTGAACAAGTTAGAGAGAGACAAAGCTAGCCATTTATCTAGCAGTAAGGGGCATCCCTTCTCATGGCTCCACACAAAGGCAAGCTCCAGGCAAGCATTGCCTGGAAGCAGCCCTTGCATCATCTTCAGATTTTGAGTTCTCAGTCAAGTTTATTTTTTCTCTGGGTAAAGTGTTTAAAAAGACATCAAGAATTATGGCTCTATTCAGTGAAAATTGTTCCGAACCTCCTACCTGAAATGTTTTTAATAAATTCAAGTGAGCTTCAGCAAAATGGAAGTTATCTGTGTCTTAGAATATTTTGTTCTTCTGAAAGTGTCATGGGAGTGTCTGCTCTATGGGGAAATTACAGACTCCTGATAAGAAGTGTATTCCCTTACTCTTAGCACTCCCCAAAATGATCTAGGCGTTGGGGAGAAATTAATTCTTTTTTATCTTTAGAATTTGTTACATTGGAAACCATGACTGCATTTTAATTAAGGAGAAAGAAGGCATATATTATCTCTGTCAGCATTTGTAGGCAGAGTTTAGTGCATGAGAAGAAAGTAGAATGTAGTTAAAAACCATCTCAGCTCTGGACAAAGTTCTTGACATAAGCTTACCTGGTTTACACCAGCTTGACCATTATGAGAGGAGGTAGAAGCATGATGGGATTTTTGTTAGTGTTTAGCAGTGATGGGAAGGAGCACTGCCCATTTTGTAGAAACCCCACATTCAGACTGTCTTATACCGAGAGCAACCCCACCCTTGAAATGGAGTAACTGCTTCCGAGACTCTGTCAGCCATGGGATTAACACAACATGAGCAACAGGAAGCCAGCACAAAAGCACAGCTCTTCAGCATTGGTCAGCTGAGGTCAGTTAGAGGAGCATGTTTACACACTTTGGAATGGCATGCCTAGATCTCCACTTCTAAGTACAGCATTCAGGAACAGTCCATTGATTCCTGGTGGTTTCTCTTGGCAGAAATTCCTCGAACTTACCAGGAGTATGAGAGCAGTCTCACTCTGAAGATATTTCTCTTCCAGTTTGTGAATTATTACTCAGCTTGCTTTTACGTGGCCTTCTTTAAAGGGAAGCTCGTGGGCTATCCTGGAAAGTACACATACATGTTTAACTTATGGAGAAGCGAAGAGGTAAGGTCTCTCGTCCAGCTCAGATTTATGGTTTCAGATAGTTAACACTTGCCTTTCTCCCTAGTACTAACTCAGTCATTGTCAAGTTGTAGAAGTCTAACTGATCATCAGTCTTATCGTCCATTCGATGTTTCATTCCCTTTGAGCAAGAATATGGCACCAGTCTTGCTTGGTTTTTTGTTGCTATGATCAAATACCCTGGCAAATGGAACTCGTGGGAGAAAGGACTTATTTCCGCACTTCAAGAGTGTAGCTCATCATGGCAGGAAAGTCAAAGCAGCTGGACACATGGCATCCAAAGTCAGGAATCAAAGAGCAATGAATGCCTTTGGCTGCTCAGCACCCTTTCTCCACTTACACAGTCCAGGGTCCCATCAAGAGAATGATGCCACCCACAGTGGGGAGGTTTTCCCACTTCAATTACTGTAATAGAAATGACCCTGCATAGGCATGTCCAGATGTTCATTACCCAAATGATTCTATTACCTTCTAATAGGGTAACAGTTGACAGTAACCATCCAAGAGTCTATGATCTGTTCATAAGACATAGAACTTTTTTTTTTCTTGAAAGCATCCTGCAAAGGTCAAGAGTCAAAACAGGGTTTTTCTATGGCCCATGAGACATGAATGATAGTTTTCAAACTGATCACATGAAAATTATAGCACCTTTTAATCCTAGCACAGACATAAGTATTCAGAATTTTTTTAAAACTCAGAGTCTGTATTTCCATCATAGTCCACAAACGGGTGTGCTGCAGCTACCCTGGTAGTAGTCCCACATGATTTGTGGACTGAATGGCTCTGGAATATCCTCATTGCCTCTCCTGACCATATTATAACCTTTTACCATACTTTCTTGAGTTTCTGACATTCCAGGTGTTGCAAAATTCTGTTTCTCCTCTTTCTCTGTTTCCTCCTCTCTTGTTTCTGAATAGTGTGATCCTGCAGGCTGTCTGATAGAGCTGACAACCCAGCTAACCATCATCATGATTGCAAAACAGCTTTATACTAACGTCTATGAAGCCTGTCAACCGTATGTATGGATGGGAATTTTTTTTCAGTCATGGAATCTTTGTCAGACAATGTCTAAGCAAACAGGAACAATTTGTGTATAGTCCAGAGTGCAGAATGCCTCTGGTAATAGAGATTATGTAGTATTTATTTAATTGCATGGCCATCAAGGATTTTCTTCCAGGTCAGGAGGTGGTGCATGCCTTTAATCCTAACACATGGGAGTCAGAGACAGGCAGATCTCTGAGTTCAAGGGCAAGCTGAACTACACAGTTTCAGGATAGCCCCACTACACAGAAAATCTCTGTCTCAAAACTAAAAAACAGGAAAGTTTTCCTTTTTTAGTTCTGTCCTTTAGTTTTATTTTTGATTGACAAATAACTCTTATGTTTCCTCACTTGCATGTACATATTTACTGATTGCAATGCAATGTTTCCATAAAGGCTTTTTTGTGTGTTTTTGAGAGGGTCTTACCAAATGGTATGGGCTGGCCTGGAACTAATAACTCGCAGAGATCCAACAGCCTCTGCTTCCTGTAGTGTTTGGGATTAAAGGCATGAACCTTAAAACCTGTGGCATGTTTAAGTGAATATTTCTGTTGTTGAGTGAAACTATAAAGATTTAACTGAGAATCAATACAGTAGATCCCTAGTAGAATATTCTGCAAACTGCATATTATACTTTTGTAATTTAAAATTAATATAAAATGTGTGTATTTCTTTGAGAATTTCATGCTTGCATACACTGTACTTTAATTCTATGCAGTCCACTCTTCCCTAACTCCTCCTCCATCCACTGCTCTCCATCTCCCCAGCCACTTCCCACTTCCTAGTCTTTCTTTCACTTTTCTTTGGCTGTGGTCCACTGAGGTCAGTTTATACTATGTATGATCTCATGCATGTGTGGTCATCCATTGGAGAGTGGTCAACCTACCAGGGGCCTCAGCTTTCAAGAAAATCTATACTTCCTCTCCCAGAAGCCATCGGCTATCAATAGCTATTCATCCATTGGTGGGGGTTCATCACCCACCGAAACACACTCACCATGCACTTCATGCTGGAAGGTTGAGTGCCACAATCTTGTGTGCAATGGGCACAGCTGTGAGTTCCTGAGTGCAACAGTCCCATAATCTACAGAAGACTCTGCTTCTCCCTCACATAGTCCTGCTGACCTATGGGGTTTACTGTCTTTCTTCCCTCTCCTCGGCAATACTGCCTGTGCTTTGGGATGCTACGTATATTTGTTACTATGAGTAAAAGTTGAACCTTTGATTTTTGGGTTATAATTCCTGCATTATGTTGTGTAGTCATAGAAATACTAAAGAACTTAGGTCATTTGATGAGGGAGGAGTTGCTCCCTCATCCAAAAGCACAAAAATCATGAATGTATCGTATATATTTAGTTAGTGTATAAATACACTAACTAAAATACCAGCTCATATTACACATCAAAGGAGCATTTCTTCCAAGGAAAAGAGAAAAGATAAAAATGGTCTCAGTTTGTGTTGGGGATTTTCACTGTGTAAGAAGCTGTTTGAAGTCGGGTTGGTTTTATTTCCTATTGAATACATAAAATTGAAAACACATTAATGCAATAAATGGTGTTTTCTGGGTTGGAAGTCACAACATAGAAAAACTATCCATTATCCCTATACTGACACATGCACATAGTTTATTTCAGTGGAAACATTAGCATTGTTGGCTGTATAGATGAGCAGATTCTAAATGTTAGCTGGGAGGTCAAGAAACTAGAAAATTAAAATAGAGGAATTGCTCCATTTAATTTTAAAACTAACTATAAAACTTTATTAATGACAAGAATATGAAACTGGAAACAAGCTGGTTCTATAGGTAATGGGGAAATGAAGATGTCAAAATCTGTGATCTGTGCAAACATGACTAGTTATTTTAGCCTGGTTGCAAAAGTATTAAAAAAAATAAAACCAGTAAACATTCATGTTAGAAAGTGTTGAAAAAATCAAATATCCATACCAAAATATAAAATTGGGGACAAACCTCAGTTATTCAAAAATAGCTCCAAGTATATCTTAGGTACCAAAACTGATTTCAAGGAGCAGAAATAGAGGCAGCCAGGCAGTAGACCTTTGAAAAGCTGCTCAAAGAAGACAGGCTCCACCTCTCCCCTTTCTGTGGATCCTCCCATCCTTAAAAAGTTTTATTTTGTTTTCTTTGTATTTCAATTTGGATGTGCGCTATATATAAATATTTATTTCAGTCCACAATGGATGCAGCTGTCTGTGATAATGCTATTTATCTGTTGATCCATTTGCTTGTATGAACTCCACCTCTTTGGGGTCTCATTTGCCTAATTAATTAGCATGAAGGGACAGCTCTCCGTCTGGGTGTGATTCCTTTGCAGGGGTGCGTGCTCTTGTTCCTGCTGTTTGATGCCTCTCCCACCTGACCGCTTCTCTTTGTTCATTTGCACTAATGCTTCACAAGTTTTAGCTCCCAACTCTCCTTTGCTTTTTTCCTTTTTGAGAATACGTGTAGCAAATATTTTGTCCTACCATAGTCTTATATTTTTGTTTTTTTAATAGTCTCATGAGGTTGCTCAAACTTTGATTTAACTGAGGCATCTCCATGTTTCTATTTGCAGGGCTGTATTCTTGAAGTCACCACGAGGTGGAGCAAGGCCACCACCTCTACGTTGTGACAGCCAAACCTCCCTGCAAAATCACTCTGACTGGGAGGCACTGTTTTAAATGCTTAAAAAGGGAGAGTTTGAAAGTCAGGTTGAGCATCCTGGTATTATTTGGTCTCCTATCTTTGGTAGATTTTTTTCTTTTTCTTTTTAGAAACCTACGAATGTGTTTGTTTGTTTTTTTTTCTTCCATTTCCAGAACTTAGCGGGTGAAGCGGTGATACTCTCTGTTTCATAACCTCAGTGATTGTTTTATTTCATTTATTTGTTTTTATTCATGCTATTCTCTTGAATGGGGTCTTGTACATTTTCACTTCAGTTTTTATTCCAAATGTCTTTACAGCAACAAGGAATCTCTATCTTGCTGGATGCTTGCTCACAGTGTGCCATCTTGATTTCATGAATATATTTGATACTAAGCGCTATTGGGTTTGCATTAAATCTGCCAGCATGTCTATTGTGTTGTTTAATTCTAGTTAAACAACAAACTTTTACTTTGGCTCAATTCTACACTATCATAATCTCCTTGTATGGTTTGGACCTTGGCCCGAGGTTTGTAGTACTATTGCACTTACTCAGATAAGCCTCTGCTCTTCTTTCATGTACCATCTCTGTTATGTCCAATGTCTCACTTCTGCAAGTGTTTTCTGAGCTTTGCAGTGGTGCAGAGATTGTCCATTGCCCCGGCCCTGCCCACCTTCTTCACATGCTTTGTCTCCTGGACTGCCTCTGAGTGAGTGCTCTTCTTGTCAGCAGGGAGAGGCAGATCCACTTGCCTTCTCCTCACTTCCCTGTGTGGCAAAACAATACCATGTCTTCCTTTGGACTTCATCTTTTATTGAGCTAGTTAAGGAACTCAGCCTCTCTTTCTGACCATTTCCAGACTTACTTGACATTCTGGCCCTCTTACTTCTTTCTTCAAGTATCAACTTCTATCATTTCTAACAGCTTGGTTTTTAATTGGTGGAGACGCCGAAGAGCCAGGACCAACTCTGAGAAGCTATACAGTCGCTGGGAGCAAGATCATGACCTTCAACCTTTTGGACAACTTGGGCTGTTCTATGAGTACTTGGAAACAGGTAATTTCCAAATATGATTCTCAGGCAGCAATAACACTGATAAAATGAATAGCTTTTATCTCTTGCAATTTCCTTTTGTCTTATGTATCATAGATGTTTAAATTACTGAATAAAAAGATAGATGAATGGATGGATAGATGATGGCTATATGGATAGATGGCAGATGGATGGATGATGATAGATACATGAATAGTGGCAAATGGATTGATGGGTGGAAAGGTGAGTTGTATATATCTAGGTGAATAGTGGGTAGGTAGATGAATGGATGTGAGTATAGATTAATCGATGACAGATGTACACACACAAATATTGAGGGAGGAAAGATGGATGGATGTATTGATTGTGGAGAGATGTATAGACAGCAGGTAAATATATATATACAGATGGCAGGAATATGATATATGGATAGCAGATGGATGGGAGAAGATTCATGGCTATCTATGGAAGATCGGTGAATGGATAGATAAATGGTGATTGGATAGATGGGTAGATAGAGAAAATGATTCAGTTTTCCTTCGTCCCAGTGATTGAACAGAGATGAAACACTGAGGTGAGATCTTAGAGATCTCAGGCTGTTTGTGTGGTCTACCAAGGGCATTTCTGCTCATCAATATCCCATGATAGGCTTTGGTGGAACTATAACAGGCACTTTATGTACTTATTATTAAGACCCTGGTGCAAAGAGAGAGATTATCTGAACACCATTAAGTGATGAATATTTTAGATATGCTATATATTTTATCTTAAAATCTGTGACTGTAACAGAAAACATTTTTATGCTTCATGACAAACCAATGTTACCATAGTTTACTTTATGTTGTGTGGTATTAGTTGGGTAATACTATGCACATTGTTGGGTAAAGAGATGGGAATTCTTCTTTCATGCAGCTCACTATGCAATTAAGTAGTTCTTGCTTTATAGGATGATAAATCACTGTTTTTTCTCACTGTGGAGGATCTGAATAAATGTGTATTCACAGGCAGGGGAGCTTAGTGCTGACAGAGATGCAAAATATCATTTATAACAAAATTAGCTTCAGTATCTTGAGAGCCAACCAAGACTTGGTTTATACTGAAAACTCTCACACATTTTCTAGTCATGAAATAACTATACAGTGAAATGATTGCCTGACTTTTTTTACTCTTGGTTTTAAAGATACTGAAATCAAATACATCAGTTTTCTAGGTAAAGATCTGAGACTAACAGCTTGAAACACATGCTACCTCTTCCTCAGAATAGTTATAGTTCCTTAAGAAAAGAGAGGAATGGACTAATGTAATTGGAGACTGCTCATTTGTTTCCCAGTGGCTCAGACCCAAATAATCACACAGAAACTGTATTTATTACAATACTGTTTGGCCAATGACTCAGGAATATTTCTAGGTAGTTCTTACTTCTTAAATTAACACATTTCTATTTATCTTTGTAATACCATTAGGCTGTGTCTTACCATTAAGTTTCCAGCATCCTCCTTTGGCAGCTACATGGATTAACTCTGCCTATTCTCTCACTATATTTCTGTTCAGATTTCCCATCTGGCTATATTATTCCATGCCACAGGCAAACAAGCTTCTTTATTAACCAATGGTAATAAAACATACAGGATAAAGAGAAGAATCCCACATCATCTCCCCTTTTCTGTCTAAATACAAAGGAAGGTTTTAACTTTAACATAGTAAAATTACATAAAATAAAACAGTTACCAAGCAAGAATTATAGTCACACTATTTCTTTTTGACTCTAAAGTTTCAGTATCTAATTTATCTTTTATCATAACTAAGGAAAACTATAACTATCTAGCCTTCAACTTCATCAAAGACCCCAGAAGGATATAATATTACCTAAGTAAACAGAAGGTGCATTGGAAGCACTTTTAAAACTCTGAAATTGACAGAGATGTCTTGTTGCCTGGATAGTGTTCTGAAGTTCTTTAACATTGGGGCATCCACCTTCAGCCTACAGTCCCATACTATCCAACAGACATTTTCATGAGGCAGGAAATTTGAAATATGGTTCTGTTTATGTTGGCAGTTTGTCAGTCACTTTCTTTTGTATCCTGAAGAATCTCTAGCAGACTCTTTCATGAAGCAGAAACCCTGAAAGACTGTGTCATCTTATTTAGGCAAGTTCAGCAGTCATTTTTCCATGGGTCCTGCATGTCCAGTTCATACAGCATACCATCAGGCAGTTAAGGTAAGAGCAGTTTCTTGCCCAAATGGCTAGCCTTGTCACATTAAAGGCAAATTCCATAACAAGTTTTTTAATGCTCATGAACCTCTCTGAAGTAATTGGTGCTTCCAGAAGCAGATATGTCTCACTGTCAAAAAAGTCTAAGTTCTTACATTTTAAATGCCATATTCTGTAGGCCTTTGATAGGTTTTAAGAATACTTATCCACCTGAAGTATATTTCTGTACATCTAGATAACCTAACTAACATGACTACAGTTATAGATGACTATTTATTAATCCATAATTTTTAATTATACATTACATTTTAAATGAGCTGTATAAACATAATACTGTAAACAAGAGTAGGAATTTACATATAACAAAATTGACCTTAAACTTGTATCAATAAACCAAAGTCCATACAAATGTAAAAAATTTATTTCTATATGATATCTCCCCCCTTTTTATAGAAGGTGATTGACTGTGACTATTTAACCATTTATACCCTTCACCTTTTCAATAAAAATAAACATTTATAAATAATCATTTTTGGAATTTGGGCATAGTTTTCTCCAAACTGCTTCCTGCTGTTTGTTGGGCGAAGATTTTTAGGATTAGTGGAGACCTTCTGGGGGTCTTATTCAATCAAACCACATTAGCTTGGAAAGAATCCACTGGTTCTCATCTTCTATTAAAACAAAAGCAGAACCTCTTTTCCAAAGTAGCACACCCTTAGACTCAAATTTTGAAGTCAAGATACCTTTAAAATATATACATTGGTTTAGCATAGAAGCCTGTACAATTATATGTCTCTCTATATCTAGCTCATTCATGGTCAAAAAATTTAAAGAAAACACGATAATATATATAATTCAAACTTTGTGTATTTTCACTCTTTATGTGGCTTTTTTTACTCTACTTCTTTTAATATTTATTTTATTATCATTACTTCTTTACTTTCACTGTCTCCTTAAAGACTTTGTTTTTCTAAAACTATTACTTTTTATAACTGTCTATATACTTTTCCTCTCTCTCCTAAGCTTATGTACATTTTTTAAACACACTGTATCCTATTGAGAGATCTTTCATATCTGAATCTGTCCTATTGTATATCTATGATCATTTTCTGACCAGGAACACCTTTTTTAAAAAAATACTAAGCAGGCAAGGCCAGGACCAACTCCACCACCCTGCCTGTTTGCGCCACCCAGTTCAACATGGTGGAGGAATATTCAATGCCTCTGTGAGCCATGCTTACCAGCCAACCTTCAGGGACACAGTGGGTCTATGTTATGATTAAGCAATTTGTAACACATTATTCACAGACCCCATTTAAGTACTCCATAATAGGACCAGCACAAGCCAGGAAACCAGCTCTTAAAGGAGTTGCACAGTATTTCTGCTAATGCTGAGTCAGGAAACCTTCTCTTAAAAAAATTGCACATCTACTTGCCGCTAGCAGAACCCACCTGAGAAAATACTACTATCTAGAAACCATACTTAACTCTGTTTTTTGTGTCTAGAACTCCTTCCCAAGCTCTCTCAGGATTTATGTGGATGTAGTTGCTCCACATTGGAACCATTTGTAATTGGAGACTGCTTATTCATTTCCCAGCTTCTCAAACCCAAATAATCACACAGAAACTATATTGATTACAAAACTGCTTGGGCAATGACTCAAAGATATTTCTAGAAAATTCTTTCATATTAAATTGGCCCATTTCTATTAATCTATGTATCACCACAAGACTGTGGACTACTAGTAAGTTTCCAGCATCCTTCTCCTTCAGCTGCTACATGGCATCTCTTTAACTCTGCCTATTGTCTCTATATATCTGTCTTTGGATTTTCTACCTGGCTATATTCTGTCCTGCCATAGGCCAAAGCAGCCTCCTTATTAACCAATGGCAATAAAACACATTCACAACATATAGAGGGGAATCCTGCATCAGTCTAGTATAATTGTAAACGTCATAACAAGACAGGTGAAAAGAGAGAGAGTGAGGTTCCAAGTGGCAGGGCTAGGTTGAATGGCCCTTTATCTCTTTGGTAATGATGGGTGACCTGTGTTCTTTCAGTTATCCAGTTTGGGTTTGTCACGCTGTTCGTGGCCTCCTTTCCCCTGGCCCCCTTGTTTGCTCTCATAAACAACATTATGGAGATCCGAGTGGATGCCTGGAAGCTGACGACTCAGTACAGGAGACCTGTGGCTGCAAAAGCTCACTCCATAGGTGTCTGGCAGGACATTCTCTATGGAATGGCCATCATTTCCATTGCAACTAATGTAAGTGCCTCTTTCCAAGGGATGACTTTGCTCTTCTTTTTGCTTCTGTTGGGATGGAGGATTGTGAATGATACCGGACTCAATCCTCATGGGCACCAATTTCATCACAGAGTTGATTTCTAAGGACAAGCCACCTGAAACTTTACTTTCTGAGCAAGAACAATGAAAAGAAAATAGTATTTTCTAATTGAAATTTCATGATGTTGTTTTACAGACTTGCTGATCTAGGTAGAAAATCGGTGACAATGTAACATGTATGAACAATGGAGTGAAAAATTGATTATACACAAATATGTAAAATATAAAGAATACATATTGGGGGCTGGAGAGATTGCTCAGAGGCTAAGAGCACTGGCTATTCTTCCAAAGGTCCTGAGTTCAATTCCCAGCAACCACATGGTGGCTCACAACCATCTGTAATGGGGTCTGGTGCCCTCTTCTGGCCTGCAGGCATACACACAGACCAAATATTGTATACATAATAAATAAATAAATAGAATACATGTTTACTTACTTTTACTTACAAAATGATTTTTGAAAACTAAATCTCACAAACACTACTTTTATATCCCTTATATCCATCTAAAATTGTTTTATCAATTAAAGGTTTTTTTGAGATAATCAAAAGGAAATTTGACACCTGAATATTTGTGGTTTATTTTAGAAAACTTTATGTAAAGGAAACGTGGCTGAAACTGTGGAGCTTAAATATGGTGGGAATATAAAGAGATGTGGAACACAGTTACAGAAAAATCCATGGCTGGAAATGCTTTTTAAAAACTAAGACAGGAAAACCTAACCTAAGTATGTGACTTCAGTCACCAAAGGAAAACACATAACTAAAAGCAGTAAAAAAAAAAAATTAAAATAAAATTATTCATAAATAGTCAACTTAGAAGATAAAAGGGTAATTAACACAAATACTGAGTTAGTTTGTTATAAAGACACATAAAACAAAAAAAAAATGCCAGGTGGTGGTGGCACATGCCTTTAATCCTAGCACTCAGGAGGCAGAGGCAGGTGGACCTCTCAGTTAAAGGCCAGCCTGGTCTACAGAGTGAATTTCAGGACAGCCAGGACCACACAGAGAAACTCTGTCTTGAAAAAAAACATACAAACAAAACAAATAGACAATAAACAAGAACAAACAAAACACCGAAACCCATGAAAACAATAGACTTCTTTTTAGCAGATTGTAAAATTTTGCTTGAAATGACCAATTACTAGATATTTAAATGTTAGATTATTAAAGAATCAATGGAAATGCCAAATGTATTCATTGACATAGAAGTAACAGAAAAGTTTTTTTTAAAAAATATATATACCACAAACTACACAGCTGCCATAGTTAGACAGATGGTTTGAAATGCACTCATGTGGTCTAGAATAAACAAACTATTTCTGTGATCATTGGGCTTAAAAAGAACCGTAACACCCCCATATAATGAAGTTGTGAAATTAATTGTTCTAAGCTACAAGAAAAATGTCAAGGACACGCTTCCGAGTTCCGACTACGCACGTGCAGCTACTGCTCAGTGCAGCCTGCTAGCGCGGCCCGGCAAACATGTCGCACTTACAGATGAAACTCCTGCGCAAGAAGATCGAGAAGCGGAACATCAAGCTGCGGCAGCGAAACCTGAAGCTGCAAGAAGCATCAAACACGAGCCTATCCCAACCTTCCAATGAAGATGTGCCCAAAGAAGAGGTAAAGGTCAGAAAAGTTAAGAAAGCAATAAAGCATGCTGCAAGGGTGGGCTCAGCAGAAGCACAAAGTGGAGGCATGCCTGAAGAGACAGTGGAAAACTCGAAAGTTGAAAAGTTACCCCAGAAACCTACTGCTTTAACCAATGGAGAAACAGCAGCAGCGCCATCTCCTGATTCAGAATCAAAAAAGAAAAAGAAGAAAAAGAGGAAAATGGCAAATGACGCAGAGCCTGACACCAAAAAAGCAAAAACTGAAGAAAGCACTGTGGCTCTTGAAACAGAAGATGCTGTGGAGAAGCCAGATGACAAGGAAGTGCCCAGCCTGCCCCTGGGGCTGATAGGGGCTTTTGAGGACACTTCGTTTGCTTCCTTGTCTAACCTCGTCAATGAAAACACTCTGAAGGCTATAGAGGAAATGGGCTTCAAGCGCATGACTGAGATCCAACATAAAAGTATCAGGCCACTTCTGGAAGGCAGGGATCTTCTAGCAGCTGCTAAAACCGGCAGTGGCAAAACTCTGGCTTTCCTCATCCCTGTGATCGAGCTCATTGTGAAGTTAAAGTTTATGCCCAGGAATGGAACAGGAGTCCTGATTCTCTCTCCTACCAGAGAACTGGCCATGCAGACCTTTGGTGTTCTTAAGGAACTGATGACGCACCATGTTCACACGTACGGGCTGATCATGGGTGGCAGCAACAGGTCTGCTGAAGCACAGAAGCTCACCAATGGCATCAACATTGTCGTGGCCACCCCCGGCCGGCTTCTAGACCACATGCAGAATACTCCAGGGTTCATGTACAAGAACCTTCAGTGTCTTGTTATTGATGAGGCTGATCGTATCTTGGATGTTGGATTTGAAGAGGAATTAAAGCAAATTATTAAACTTTTGCCAGTACGCAGGCAAACCATGCTCTTTTCTGCCACACAAACTTGAAAAGTTGAAGACTTGGCAAGAATTTCTCTGAAAAAAGAGCCATTGTATGTGGGTGTTGATGATGATAAAGAAGTTGCCACAGTGGATGGACTTGAGCAGGGATATGTTGTGTGTCCCTCTGAGAAGAGGTTCCTTCTGCTCTTCACATTCCTTAAGAAGAACCGGAAGAAGAAAGTGATGGTCTTCTTTTCGTCGTGTATGTCTGTGAAGTACCACTACGAGCTACTGAACTACATCGACCTGCCTGTCTTGGCCATCCATGGAAGGCAAAAGCAAAATAAGCGAACAACCACGTTCTTCCAATTCTGCAATGCAGATTCAGGGATACTGCTGTGCACAGATGTGGCAGCCAGAGGGCTGGACATCCCTGAAGTCGACTGGATTGTTCAGTATGACCCTCCCGATGACCCCAAGGAATACATTCATCGTGTGGGTAGAACGGCTCGGGGCCTGAACGGAAGAGGGCATGCCCTGCTCATCCTGCGCCCTGAAGAGTTGGGTTTCCTTCGTTACTTGAAGCAATCCAAGGTTCCACTGAATCAGTTCGACTTTTCCTGGTCTAAAGTTTCTGATATTCAGTCTCAGCTGGAAAAGCTGATCGAAAAGAACTATTTTCTCCATAAGTCCGCGCAGGAAGCATACAAGTCCTACATACGAGCCTACGACTCCCACTCTCTCAAGCAGATCTTCGATGTGAACAACTTAAATTTGCCTCAGGTGGCTCTGTCCTTTGGCTTTAAGGTTCCTCCCTTCGTTGATCTGAACGTGAGCAGCCATGATGGCAAGCTTAAAAAGAGAGGAGGTGGCGGTGGATTTGGCTACCAGAAAACAAAGAAAGTGGAGAAGTCCAAGATCTTTAAACACATCAGCAAGAAGACAGCGGACCGCAGGCAGTTTTCTCACTGACAGGAATGGCTTTCTACCTGGACTTTGCCCTAATTTCCCCCTTTCTCTTTAAGAAGGAACTTTTTAAAATCACCTTTAGGATTTTTTTGTCTTTACTATGAATGATAATTTTTATTTTTAAATACTCCCATAAAAAAAAAAGAAAAATGTCAAACCACACTCTTTCCTTTTATTCATCAGCCTATTACTGACACAGTGCACATACACAAGACACAGACTCACACAGGTGCACAGAAAGACACAGTCATAAATACACACTGGTACATTCATACATCA
This sequence comes from Microtus oregoni, assembly GCF_018167655.1. Lineage (NCBI taxonomy): Eukaryota > Metazoa > Chordata > Mammalia > Rodentia > Cricetidae > Microtus > Microtus oregoni. The sequence continues at coordinate 40,501,420 of NW_024543059.1, forward strand.
TTATACATCATTCATACATACATATACATATGGTCACACATAAGCATGTACACACAGATCTTACAGATGTATACAGATGCTCACAAATACAAACAGAAACACTCATATAGATGTGAAAATACACAGAGATACAGACATATGAATTCCCCTATTTCCCCACCTGTCTCTCTCCCAGCCCACACAAGGGAATTTAAGAACAATGAACGTGTCAATCAAAAACATGAGTCATAGCAAGGCCAAGGAGAGAAAGCATGTTTTGGGGCAGCAAATAAACATAGGTTCAATTCTTAAGTTAGCCATTCTGTAGCTATGAAATTTTGAAATTCAGTTCCAGACTACCCATGTGCCTTCAAAAGTTTTAGAGTGGTGTTTGAGTTACCTCATGGAAGTGGGCTTGCATACAAGTCAGACTTTGTGCACTGGACTGGGCTCATTGTTGTTCTTTCCCTTTGTCCATCAGGCCTTCATTGTTGCCTTCACATCTGACATCATCCCACGGTTAGTTTACTTCTATGGCTACTCAAGCAATTCCACAGAGCCCTTGAGTGGATATGTCAATAACAGCCTGTCAGTGTTCCTGATAGCTGACTTCCCCAACGACACAGCGCCCATGGAGAAAAAAGACTTCACCACTTGCAGGTCTCCTTCTGTCTAGGCTTTAGTTCTGTACTTTTAATGTTTCTCTTAAATTATCTTTTTCCTGATGTTTGTCTTGTGGTGTAAAAGGTTTAGTTGATACAAGGCATTTCCTGGGTTAATATCATATATCATTTCTGGAATTCATACATTGTATGACCTGACAGACTATACAAAAGGAAGTAATATTATGGGCCGAAGTCATGTTGTTCTTAAATAGTTTCTTAGTTTTGAATTATTTTTGAAAATGATGCTCACTAACTAGGATAGGCTCCCTGGACATGAGCTATAACATCTATCACTCAGTATGGTTAATTAAGTGAATTTTACCATTTATCCTCAGAGAAAGAAATAGAGAAATAACAATGTAATAATGGGACCAGTACACCAGCCATCATTCCACTTAAAGATTTTCTAGTGTAGAATGTGTGAGTGGTATTTGTGAATTGTCACCACACCCAGTTTATCATGTTCTGTGGGGATCTTTATACAATAGACTATAAAAACAATAGTCAGTAAGTAGGTGGTTAGATAATAGAGATATTATAGATTATAGATCACTGATGGAGATATGCAGGTAGTTGGGTAGATAGATAGATAGATAGATAGATAGATGAAAGAGGTAGATGATGAAGATAGATTGATAGATATACATGTAGAGAGAGAGTTGATCGATTGTAGACATACATGATAAAGGTAAATGATGCATATATATAAGATAAAGGTTGATGGGTAGAAGATAGTGATAAATAGGTAGATTGTATTGATATATGCATGGATAGATTGATAGGTACAAATAATTTATGACAGATTGATGATACAGGTAGATAGTAGATCATAAATAAATAGTAGATAGATAACAGACAGACCGATAGACATGTGCACACATAAGTACACAAAAAATCTTGAAAATTGACTTCATCCTCATATTAACTTCTCACTTTGGGATTCCAACAACGAGAAAGGAAGCCATTTCAGAACAATAGGACAAAAACACTGATCTGTGGCACATTTGGATAGGAAGGAATCATGGCACAGTGTTCAAGACTGGAATCTCTGTTGTCTGATCTCTGGGTTTCAACCACTTTCTAAAAACTAGAGTGAGTGATTGAAGAACATCAAGTCTAGTGAAGGGAATCATCGGAAAGTCTGAGCATGAGAAGAACACAGAAAGAGAACACTGCCTTGTCAATACATCTGAAAGGAAAAGGCGTGTCCAGGAAACAGAAGTGGTCCACATAGCATAGCGAGTTGGTTGGGTGAGATAGGAGGAGGATTTCTACAAAATGCCGTCATAGCTTGGTCTCTTATGGAAGAAACTGAACTAGACCAAGGAAGTTTTCCTGGTTTATGTCCCCTTAGGTAGGTAATATGGGTAAGTAGCACAAGCCTGGAGCTGGAGAACAGAAAAAAGGTTTAACACTGTTGCTTTGCTGTGACCTGAGTTTGTACTCAACTTCAATCTAACAGAAATGGTAAAAGTTTTTTCCATGTCTGTTCATGAAACTTGCCACAAATGTCATCTGTCATTCTGTCTACCTGTCATATATATTATCTATCTAAATATCACAGATTATCGATCTCTCCATCTATCTCCATGTCTATCTGCATATCTACCTATCATCTATAAACTATTTATCATATGTATCTATCACAGACCATCTCTCTGTCCATCTATCTACCTACTATCTATCACATCTATGTGGCATAAATCATCTCTCTCTATATGTTTCCCTATCCATGTTCATTTTTGGTCTTATTCTCTGTTTTGTAGGTACAGAGATTACAGGAACCCTCCTGATCATGAGAACAAGTATGTCCATAACATGCAGTTCTGGCATGTCCTTGCCGCCAAGATGGCCTTCATCATAGTGATGGAAGTAAGCTGACCTGACTCTCCCACGTCTCTTTCGTCTCACCCAGCTCTTTTGCCACTCCCCGAAGCAACTGTTTCTAAACACACCTGTTACCAGGAAAATAGCGCCCTCTTCTTTCATTTGAAGGAATCATTTGTCATAAGTTGCAACTCCACTATGGGAGCTTGATATTCACTTACAATTGGTAAAGGTCCCTTGGCAAGAGAAAAAGAAAGGAAATGCCTGACAAGGTCAGGAAAGGGGTGATTTGTAGAGCACCTGTTCCAAAGGCTCTGTTTCAGCCATTCTCATCATCTAGCCTTCCTTTGTTTTTACCTTTGACAGATGAACCTGATATTCATCAAAATATGTCATTGGCTTAAGGTTAATTAGCTACTATCAGAGCTGGGATTTGGTGCCAGGCAGATTTCTATTAGTTCATCAAGACCAATCTTGTCTACAAGAGCTAGTTCCAGGACAGGCTTCAAAGCTACAGAGAAACCCTGTCTCAAAAAAAAAAAAAAAAAAAAAAAAAAAAAACAGACAAGCAATTTTCTTTCCTTTTGATACATGAGATTAGAGGGTGCTCTGAAGGAGGTACTTTATATGGGATCATAATAGTTATAATATGATGAGGGGAAAACAGAAATCACTAGCATTGTCAAGAGTTTGCTGGTGAGACTCCTAAGTGGAAGTTCATGCCTGAGAAGGAAGAGAAGGCTTTAGTGTTGATAATTGTGCTGGGACTCTGTTCTCAGCTGGCCTGGGGGTTCAGCCAGCTTCCTGGGTAAGAATTTCTTCCCCTCCCTGTGTCCCCAGGTTTTCCTCTATCTTTCCTGCCCATGCTCAGTATTCTGAATTTCACTGTTTAGAAAGTGTGCTTTTAATATGTGTCCCACCTCCACTCTACACCACAGCCTCTGCCCTTTCTGTTATAAAGATAAAAACCGTTCACTGTTGAAATGACCTGGCGCAAGTGAGAAGGAAACATGGAACATGCAACAAACCAACTTAGGAGTTTATTAGAGGGGCCATGTACAGGCCTGGGGAAGTCAGTGTGCAGAGAGAGAGAGAGGAAGAGGGCACGTCCAGCTTTAAAAGCTGCCCAGCACATTCGCACAGGGGGTTGATGTGACTACATCATACACAGGTGACGGGGGCTCATGCAGGCACGCAAGGGCTTAGCTGAGTCAAATGTGGATGATGCAACCATGCTTGTGTGGGTCACATGGGGCCCCAGAGCCATTAGGCACTTCTTCCTGAGGGTTTGTCTGCACATGCATGGCCCTAAATCCCAGAAGTGTCAGCCTCATTATGGCTGAAATCGTAACATTCCACCCTTTTATTATAAAAATTTGGGGAGTTTGGGGTCTTTAATGTGTGGGAATGGGGTGTTGTAAGGTCTCTCGTGACTGCTTCCTGCTGATTTTGTGGGCCTCGGAGAGTTGAAATGCTTGACCACATTCTAGGGTGGCTGATTACTGTTGTGTTTGGTTTTTTTTTTTGTTTGTTTGTTTGTTTTTTTGAGCTCTGTAAAACTGGCTGGATGGCAGCTTGGACCTTGCAAAAATGCTGGAAAAGCAGAAAATTATATCTGGAAAAAATTTTAGATCCCAGTGATTAGGGAGAAAAGTCCCAAGATGGAAGATAGAGGGTTTGAGGGGGGGTGGCGTGGAGGAGGAATTTCCCAGTGGTTCCCGAGACCAGGAATGATAAGGGAAGAATTAAATGATATTTATTCTGGGTGGGTCTTGTCTGCTTATGTCCAATTGGCTCCCTGGAGCTCATGAAAAGAATGTTTGAAAAGAAATAAATTTTAGACATATTAAAAGCTTATAATTACTATTGAATAGTGTTGGAATAGAAGATGGTGGGGAGGAGTGAGGAAAAGAAGGGGGAATTATTAGAAAGAGAAATTATTAGACCCCTCAATGTTTTATCTGGAGCAAATCTTAAGGCACTTGCTCTCCTTTAGCATAACGGTATTACCTTAACATCCAGGAGACACTACTGCAGTCAGTGATAAACCTGCTATGTTAAAGTAATCGTTTGTGAGTTTTTAGAGTCTGGGGCTATGAATGTCCCAAATTTGTTTTTGTTTCTTACTACCTGGGCTTTTGGCAATCCTTGTCCCTCTGGTTCTATGTTTAATGATGGTCCCTGTAATAACAACTAAGTGGTTAACTGAAAATTTAAGCATGACATGGGAGATATAGAGATGTTAGTAGAGCAGACAGAAGAAAGAGGAAGAAGAAGAGTATATGGTTTTGGCACAGGAGAGTTGAGAATGGTGATGAGACTTATTTTTCTGGAACTAGAGAAAGAGTGGCTGATCTTGGTGTCTCTGGAATTTAAGGGAACACGGCTCTGTTCCCCTATCTTGAGCTCGAAGAGTAAAAGTTTTAAGGTGAGATAGTGAGAGTAGATCAGAAGCTAATGCCTGAACATATAGGTGTGGGCTGTCCTGGAGTCCCTGGGAAAGGACAGTCCAGGTGAGCTGTGTGGAGAGGTGAGTTTCAGGGTCAGTCCAGGTGAAGGCAAAGATTTGAGATTGAGAGCTGAGAGGAATAGAGAAAAAAGCATCCTTAAGGTCTAGAACTGAGAAATGGGAGGTTCCTGGGGAGATAGTGGAAAGAAGTGTGTAAGGATTAGGTACTACAGGATGAAAAGGAACCACTGCAGAGTTAATGAGTCAGAGGTCTTGAATCAGGTAACAGGTTTCATTAGGTTTTTTAACAGCAAGTATAGAGGTGTTAAAGGGAGAAGAGGTGGGGCGAAGTAGCTTTTTTCTTAAAAGGTCCGAGATATAGGCTTAAGTCCCCTGAGGCTCTGAAGGGGGGGGGGTACTGAACTTGGGTAATGTACTTAGTAGGGTCTTGGAATTGGATAAGGATGGGGGAATGGTGTTTAGCAACACAGGGGTTTTGGGTGTCCCAGACTTGGAGGTTTACCTGAGAGGCTGGTAGAGGAAAAGACACATTGGGGCTGGGAGGTTGTGAGGATAGGAGGAGGAGGAGGAGGGGAGCTGTTGGTGAGTCCAAGGTAAGGTAAATGGAAGGAACAAATGAAATGGAAGCTTCTACTTTTGCTAAAAAAAATCTCTTCCCATAAGAGGTACTGAGCAAGTAGGCATGACTAAAAATAAATGAATGGATAAATATCCCTAAAAAAACAGAGTTAAGTGGTGGGGACAGGTGAGGTAGATAAGGCTGTCCCTCTAGCCTGACAATAAGGAAACTAGAAGGAGAGGTGGGTCCCCAGAATTCTGTCAGTACCAAGTGTGTGGCTCCAGTGTCCAAGAGAAAGGAGATGGGCCATCCTGTTACTGTGATGTTTACCCATGGCTCCCTGTTACAGATAACGGTTGTGGTCAGGTCAAAGGGCAGCCTCACGCATTCATGACCGGATCTAGAAGGTCAACTTGGGAATTTTCTGGGTTTTATGTCTCCATGCCACAATGTACATGAGGACAATCGACTGTCTAATGTTCTTCCCTATGGCATCTTGGACAAGGTCTTATGGGACCAAGATGAGAGGATTAGGGCATGCTTGGGCCCAGTTACCAGCTCTACCACATTTGAAACACAGGCCTGGTGGGAAGGCAAGGGAGCAACACAGATAACATGGATCAGGTGGTCTGTCATCTCGGCCAGTAGGAGGGCTGTGGCTAGCATGTGACAGTGATGATTGCAGGTTTTGTCATTCCTCTCATGGTACACCTTAAAAGCCAACTCTAAGACTTCTGCTTGTGGGGTCAAGGGGCCTTTCTCCAAACATCTAAGTTTAGCCCTAATGCCAGGGTAGCACTGGAAAAGAATGAGTCATGAGTAACTGTCTGCCTTCCATGGTTTCTGGATCTAAGTTAGTATATTGTAACACGGCTTTAGTGAGGCAATTCCAAAAATGCAAAAGGAATTTTCTTCGTATCTTGAATGACCTCTGAGAGCTTATTATAGTTTACTGGCTTGAGGGCAGCCTTACATGACCTGCCAGGACGCGAGTCGAAAACTGGTCCCTAGCTAAAATTTCACCTGGGGTGTTATAGTCCCAGTGTGGTTCCTGCTTGGGGACGGCCTCTGCTCCCAGAGGATGTGTTGCTTGTGCTTGGTGAACCTCCTCTGAATGTAGTCTGGCCTGCTCCCAAACTTGCTTGTGCTCTTTAGAAAGTAGGTTGTTAGATAGGATCATATTGATATCATGAAAGATTATGAGACTGGGACTTAGAGCTTAGATAGTAAATGAGTTGTATATAAGAAAACTCCTTCCATCTGCCTGTGCACTGACTGGTTAGAAAGCTCCACAGAATATGAGGATCAAAGATGCTGTTAGCCAGCCACTTTAAATTGTTATCTAAATTATAAGGAGATCATTTTTTGAACAAAGATGGACAAGTGTGAGAATATGTAGGTAGGGCATTAACAGGGCCTCTAAAAGGCATCCCAAGGGGGAGGCTGGATTGATTGTCTTGGATGGCCTGCTACCCAAAGCTGTAACTGTAAAAACCCACAAAAAAAAAAAAAAAAAAAACAGTGATACCACAAGGCTTATAGGGAGACATCTCCCCTTTATAGGTGGGATGTAAAATGACGGGAAAACCACAGGGCTTGTAGGAGAGCATCCTCTACCTGCAGGCAGGGTGTTAAAGCCTGACTGACTCTAGCCGGGGTGACTTGGAAGCCAGGGCCCCGACAGGGACCTCTGACAAGTGGTCCAGAAAAAAAAAAGAAAAAAAAGGAGAAAGAAAAATTTGAGGGACCCTGAGCCCCCAGTCATGGGAATATTGACCCCAGGTTATCCAAATATGATTTTAGCTAAGGGAAGCAATCCAGAGATAAATGTCAGTGAAGGACTCAACCATAGCCTTAAAGACCATGGTTGGGGGCTGTACCCCCATTTCTAGGAACACCAGAAGATTGCCTGGAGCTCAACGGTCAATTCCTCAGGTTCAGAGAAACTGTTACGCTGACCAGAATAGGGGAAACTCACCAATTGAAGCCACTGGTGGTGTGCCTAGAAAGAAAGGTGGGAGAGCCTATCGAGTCCGATGGCACCAATGAAATTACATGACGTGAGTGAGAAGGAAACATGGAACATGCAAAAAAAAAACCTGCTTAGTAGTTTATTAGAGGGAACGTGTACAGGCCTGGGGATGTCAGTGTGTAGAGAGAAAGAGGAAGATGGTGTGTCCAGCTTTTAAAAGCTACCTAGTGCATGCGCACAGGGGGTTGATGTGACTAAGTCATACACAGGTGACAGGGCTCACGCATGCACACAAGGGCTTAGCTGAGTCATATGTGGATGATGCAACCACGCATGCACATGTGTCACGCAGGGCCCCAGGGCCATTAGGCATTTCTGCCTGAGAGCTTGTCCACACATGCATGGCCCTAGAACCCAGAAGTGTCAGCCTTATTGTGGCTGAAATCCTAACAACTGTTATGCCCAGATCCATGAAGTTGCCAAAACAAGGGGAATGAGTCCCATATGCAAGCAAAGAGCCTTTATTTAAGTTTGCAAACTCAGTCTCTCTGTGTGTCCAGTATAGTAGAATAATCTGATAGCCCCAAGCTCAGTTAGGGTTGGGTTTTTATAGTAGTAAAGCTGAGGGTGAGGGATTTCTAAGGTTCAGGACCTCTGATTGACTGACATTTGTTTAGGGTTGTCCTCGTGAATGTGTGCTGGAAAGTGGTCCTATCTACAATGGTTGGAACATTAGGAATTTCTGTTCCTGGGTAGTGCCTGGATAATCTCAGTTTGTGGTCCTTCCTGTAACCAGGTATTGCCTCAGGGTAAACTACTGAGTTCCAGGCCTCCAATTAAGCTAATCATGGCAAGATCCTACACTGGCAGGTGATAATGGTTGGAAGTTAAGAACTTCCTTTGTGTTGGCCTATTCCAATTAAGCTTATCATGGTTGGCTGAGTTCTACATTCACATAATTCCTAGACATTCTACTGCTTCTCATAGAAACCCAAACTAATGCACTTGTTTTCAGTTCTACCCTGCACTCACTGTCCACAGAAGGCCTGACTGCCTTCATTCCTGAAAACTCTCTAAGAATCTAAAACAGAGTGACCACTATTCTTTAAGTTTCATCTTCACACTAAATCATAAAGTACATGGTTGAGTGTGAGCTGTGCTATCTAAAGGAAACTAGGACTGTTTTAGAGATGTTTCCTTAGGTTCTTAGGACGGGGCACAGATAAAGGGCAGGCATTTTAATAGCCATATTCTGTTCCTCTAGTTGCATAGATAGATAGATAGATAGATAGATAGATAGATAGATAGATAGATAGATTTATTTATTATGTATACAACATTCTGCCTCCATGAATGCTGTCACACCAGAAGAGGGCACCAGATCTCATTACAGATGGTTGTGACCCACCATGTGGTTGCTGGGAATTGAACTCACGACCTGTGGAGGAACAGCCAGTCCTCTTAACCACTGAGCCATCTCTCCAGCCCCCTAAATATATATTATTTAATTCAATTGTATGTATGAAAATTATAGGGTACACACACGCACACACTCACACATGCACAGGCATGTGCATAAGTATGTGTCTGTATGATTCAACTTTGTGCTTCTTGTGTCCAACACAGTTTATCAAAGTTCAGGGGGACCTTTGAGGACTCCTTGATGACTTCTTGATGATCCTAACAGTATCTCTGTTCTTCCTTTATCACCCCTTTAGCACATTGTGCTTCTGTTCAAATTTTTATTAGCATGGATGATACCAGATGTTCCAAAGGATGTCACAGAGAAAATCAAACGAGAAAAGTTAATGACTGTAAAAATTATCCATGACTTCGAGCTCAACAAGTTGAAAGAAAATTTGAATTTTGAGTACAGTAACATCATTAGGGATGACACAGAGGAAGACAACAGATCCCTGGGGAGCAAATCCTCTGTCTAATCCACATGCAAGGAGAGAAGCTCTGCACCCTTCTCTGTTCACTGTTGCCTCTGGGTTTCTGGCTGGATGTTGGAATCCATATATCCATTTGTTTTACTTTCTTCCTTTTATTTTTAACTCAGAGACTTCCTGCCCTTTGCTAGAGGCTGACATCAGAAGAGAACACAGGCAGGCACTATCCACTGGGCTCTCCCAGGGGGTAACTCGTGGAGTCCTGAAGACAGTTGCAGGTGGTGCCACTGGACGCAGAGTCTGGGAAATCATGAAGTATTGCTACTTAGAGTGAAATGCTGGCCTTGGGGATGCTTGGTCACTTCCCAGAGCAACTGCGCATCTCTGCTCTCTCCTGTTGAGTGTTTTGTCTCCCTCCCAACAAGAAAAGGGTCACATTGAAGAGTGAGCTAGCAACGAGATCTGCCATCTCATAGAACAGTTGCCTTTGTAAAATGCATGCATTAAAAACTCAAATCAGATGTCTTGAGAAATCTCACTTATTGACAAATGTTGGGTAAAAATTATAGCAGGACTGTGCTCTTGACCATGTCAGGTGCAAGTTAGCTTCTGTCAGAATCCCAGATAGCCTTTCCTGGTAAAGGTAGAATCAATTTTTCTATGAGACTAAAAGAATTTTCACAAAAGACTCTCAGAGGGCTTTTAAAGGTAATGTCTCCATTTTGTTGACTAACTTCCACACCATGGAGTCAGGTGACTACAGGCTTCCAAGTGAAGTAACTACGCAAAGCCCAAGTGTCTTCTTAGGAGATAAAGAATGCAAGACAGTGTGCTCTCTTCAGCAGCACATATGCTAACATTGGAACAATACAGAGAAGAATAGCATGGCCCCTAATAAAGAAAAAAAAGAATGCAAGACAGTACATGGACATTAACTTATTCAATGATAAAGTGAAACTCTTCCATTTTTCCGAGATGCTGATTTTTGCATCATGAAGACTTTTTTGAGATCTAACCATTTGTATAAGTTGGGCCCAAACTATTTACAAATTGTGGTCTCTTCACTCTGAAGAAATCCCATACCTTATAATAAGTTTACAGTCTTTTCATGGGCGACCTTGCCCCCACAATGTTCAGTGCCTTCTTTCTCTGCCTTTGACACATAAGACATGATCTAGGTGACTGTTAATTTGACTTGATAGACTATTTTAGATGTCAACCTGTCTTAGAGAAACTGTCAGTGTTGTGAGCCCAGAGTTTATCACCAAACAATAACCAACCACATGAGAAGATGATAATCAGGTGGACAAAAGTATATTTGAGAAGTACCCCTTCCATATTTATCCTATGTGGATAACACAATCTTTGCCATTGCTTCAGTTAATGCAATATCACATTCTTGTCTGCCTGTACCTTACTGCTAGAGTGAGAGATAGGGTTCAGCCCTAGAGTACTCAGATCTTTAGGTTTAAATTAGAATTCAGCTACAAAGGAGTATTTTTTTAAACCAACTACGTATAAAAAAAAAAAACCTGATCACACAATTTCTAAAAGCAGTGTTCCCTTAACAATAATGTAGTCTTACAGCATAGCTAATGTTACCATATTAACTAACTGCTGATAGATATTAAGTATCTAAAACCAGGGATTATGGGTTTTATAAAAATGACAGAAGAGCTAGTACATCACATTACTGATTAGTTATATAGTAGATAGACTACATGTTTGGGTTCCTTGAAATGATTCCATAATTAAAAAATAATTTCGTATATGGAGATGGTTAACTTAAGAAAGCCAGCCCTTTTGAGCATGACCAAGCCACAGCTGAGGTTGGCTGTCATATTACAGTGTCACTGCAATGCTCTTCATACACTGTTCACATTGCCTTCTTCATGGTGTTATTGTTAGAAAAAAGGGTGGATTATAGGTCTTTGGAAATGCACTTTAATTTTGTGACTTCAAAGTATCATGGAGACAGACTCCAAGCTAAGGACAAATCTGACTTGTAAAGCTGCCATTGCAGGTTCAAAACCAACTCAAGCACTGAGTGTCTAAAGTCATGGTAGACATTAACAAAACTGGAATTTATTCTATTACAAATGCTTCTTAGGACTTATCTGTGTTTTCACTTCACATTTGCCTTGGAATTTTCCACTGAGCACTTTCTTCCTGCCTTGTATTTTACCCTGAGATACTAGAATAACTTTCTAGAAAGTCTTCCAGCTAAAATCAGACGGAGTTCGCCCAGGTGGATTTGCCCCATTTCACCAAAACACTGGATGGTGTGAGAATGCTGAGTTAGATGCACCTGAGCACCGGATGTATGTTCATGTTTAGGAGTATGGCTGTGATTTTTTTCTTTCAGTAAAACAGGCAGTTTACTCTTTTCCACTGATATTCCAGGGAACAATTGAGATCTCATGTGAAAATAGAATCTTCAAGTGCCAAAGGCCCAAACCACACAACTCTTTTCAATGGTCCTTTTGCAATCATCATCTTCATTGTTTCTTTTCACACAGAAAACAAAATCTTTCAAGTCACACTGACTTTAGACATCAAGAAGGGCCTTAATTAGATAAAAGATGTGTTAATTTTGCAGTGTTTCTGGACTCTTTTTTATTTTGGTGAAGAGGAGAGTGAGAGAGAGAACTGTTTCTTCTGGATCTCAGGTAAGATTCATTGGGGTGCAGCTGTGGGTAGAAAGATACAGATCTCAGCTGAGCACCAATTACTAATGGTGAGAGAATGTATCTTGAGAAATTTCAGGCTGGCAATATTTATATGTCCAAGGAAAGCCTTTGAAGTATGATTGTAGGGTCAGGCACTGTGAACAATCATTGGCAATACTGGTCATTCAAAAATATAACCTATTGTTTTGGACAAACCTCTCATAGTTATTATGTAATAGAATGGTGTCATAAAGGAAAATGTTGTATTGCTAGACTTTGGACTCTGCCACAAGAAATCAATGGAACTATCATGTTACTGTTCTTCCTGCAATTTTAATCTACTTTTCTGTGTAGTAATTCAAATATGTCAATTATTTCAGAATTATGTAAAAATTAATGACAATTAATTTTATGGTGTAATCTGTGTAAGATACAACTGTCCATCCCTCTAAATATGTCATTGGATACAAGATGTAGCTCTTCTGCTATCAGGTGCTGTATCCTGAGGTCAGCTCAGAGTATACAAACTTGCTTTTCTCTCCATTTCTCCCTCCTTCTGTCCCTCCCTTCCATTTTCCCTTCCCTCCTTCTTTCCCCCCTTACCTTTCTCCCTCATTCCTTCCTTTGATCTTTGCTCCCATATTTCCTTCTCTTCTTTCTTAAAGGGAGTAGCCAGGTATTTAGCAGAAATTGTCTTTATTTATGCATCCAAACCTGAAAAACCAAATCGTAACTACAAGCAGGTGTACAGTCATTTGGGTATATTATTTTCAACTCTTTGTATTTGAAGACTGTCAAATAAAAGTTGGTTAGAAAAGTTTTTAAGTATCCCACCTACTCAACATGTTTATTTATACATAGAACAAAAAGGAACACTTGAAGAGCTAGGTGATGGTGGCATACGCCATTTTAATCAGCACTTGGGAGGCAGAGGAAGGGGTCTGTCAGTGAGTTCAAGGCCAACGTCCTCTAGAGATTGAATTCCAATACAGTGGGACTACACAGATAAACTCCATTGGAAAACAAAATGAAAAGCAAAAAGAAAAACAAACAAGAACAACAAAACAGAGGGAACTCAGAAGTTCCTCAACCCCTATCCTTCTTGGGCTCTCTGCAGGGCCTCTACTCCCTGCATACTGCCTCGTTCTTCCTATCCCACCCAGCTTGCATCCAGAACCCTCCCCCCTCTGCCCCCCTGCCCTCTTTGGGCACATAACATCACCCAGCTCAGCCTGTCTGGGCACTGGGTCCGAATCCTCAGGGCAACCAGGTGGGCGGAAGTTCCTTTGTTTCAAAAGCCTGCCTGTACCAAGCAAGGTAGGTGCTTTGTTTACGAGCTACCCAACCAGCACGGAGACATGAACTCGGCGCCAGGAGAGCCAGCATTGGGGAGAGCCATCACTGGAAAGGTACATCAGTAGGCAAGGAGACCTGATCCTGTAAAAGAAGATCCATAGGGGAGCATTCGGAGGAAGAGATGGGCAGGCACCAATGCAAGAATTCACCAAACAATCTGAAAGGCAACATGAAACCACCAGAAACCAGCGACCTCACAACAGGCGGACATGAACACCTGAATCAAGAAGAAGTAGAAAAAATTGACTTTATGAAAGTGATTTCTTAAACACTTAAACAGCATGTAAAGAATGCCTTTATAGAAATGGATGAGAAATATAACAGAAAGTTTGAAGAATTGAATAAATCAGTGAATGATACCCTAGAAAACCAAGGAAAAACAATCAAACAGATAATGGAAAAAGTTCAAGACTTGAAAACTGAAATGGAGGCAAAGAAGAAAACACAAACAGAGGGCCGGCTGGACATGGAAAATTTAAGTAAACAAACAGAGACTACAGAAACAAGCATAACCAACAGAATACAAGAGACAGAAGAAAGAATCTCAGATTCTGAAGATAACATAGAGAAAATAAACACACTGATCAAAGAAAACAGCAAGTCCAACAAACTCTCATCACAAAACATTCAGGCAATCTGGGACACAATAAAAAGACCAAACCTAAGAATAATAGGAGTAGAAGAAGGAGAAGAAGTGCAGCTCAACGGTCCAGAAAATATATTTAATAAAATTATAGAAGAAAACTTTCCCAACCTAAAGAAAGATATACCTATGAAGGTTCAAGAAGCATACAGAACACCGAATAGGCTGGATCAAAAAAAAAAAAAAAAAAAAAACACCCCCTCACCATATAATAATCTAAACACAAAGCATACAGAAAAAAGAAAGAATATTAAGAGCCGCAAAGGAAAAAGGCCAAGTTACTTATAAAGGTAAACCTATCAGACTTACACCTGACTTCTCCACGGAAACCATGAAAGCCAGAAGGTCCTGGATAGATGTACTCCAAAAACTAAGAGACCACGGATGCAAGCCCAGACTACTATACCCAGCCAAGCTTTTGTTCACTATAAATGGAGAAAATAAAATTTTCCAGGATAAAAACAAATTTAAACAATACGTAGCCACAAATCCAGCCTTACAGAAAGTAATAGAAGGAAAATCACTAACCAAGGAGTCCAACAATGACCACAATAACTCAGACATCTAGAGACCCTTCACCAACACAACTCAAAGAAGGGAAACACACAAACTCTACGACTAAAAAAGTGACCGGAGTTAACAACCACTGGTCATTAATATCACTTAATGTCAATGGACTCAACTCACCTATAAAAAGGCACAGGCTGAGAGATTGGATAAGAAAACAGGATCCAACATTCTGCTGTCTACAAGAAACACACCTCAACCACAAAGACAGGCACTTACTCAGAGTAAAGGGCTGGGAAAAGGCCTATCAAGCAAATGGACCTAAGAAACAAGCAGGTGTGGCCATACTAATCTCTAACAAAGTTGACTTCAAACTTAAATCAATCAGAAGAGATGGAGAGGGGCATTTTATACTCATAACAGGAACAGTTCATCAGGATGAAGTCTCAATCCTGAATATCTATATAAAAGCACCCATGTACATAAAAGAAACATTGCTAAAACTCAAGGCAGCAATCAAACCGCACACACTAATAGTAGGAGACTTCAACACTCCTCTCTCACCAATGGACAGGTCAATCAGACAGAAACCTAACAGAGAAATTAGAGAATTAATGGAGGTAATTAAGCAAATGGACTTAACAGACATCTATAGAACATTCCACCCAAATAGGAAAGAATATACCTTCTTCTCTGCAGCTCATGGAACCTTCTCTAAAATTGACCACATACTCGGTAACAAAGTAAACATCCACAGTTACAAAAAAAAAATATTAGTAACCACCTGTGTCTTATCAGATCACCATGGATTAAAGTTAGAATTAAACAACAATGCTACCCCCAGAAAGCCTACAAACTCATGGAAACTGAACAGTCAACTACTGAACCATACCTGGATTGAGGAAGAAATAAAGAAAGAAATTAAAGTCTTCCTGGAATTCAATGAAAATAAAGAAGCAACATACTCAAACTTATGGGACACTATGAAAGCAGTCCTAAGAGGAAAGTTCATAGCACTAAGTGCCCACTTAAAGAAAACAGAGAAAGCTCACATTGGAGACTTAACAGCCCACCTGAAAGCTCTAGAAAAAAAAGAAGCAGACTCACCTAGGAGGAGTAGAAGACTGGAAATAATCAAAATGAGGGCTAAAATCAACAAAATAGAAACACAGAAAACAATCCAAAGAATCAAAGAAACAAAAAGCTGGTTACTGAAGAAAATCAACAAGATTGAAAAACCCCTATCCAAACTAATCAAACGGCAGAGAGAGAATTTGCAAATTAATAAGATCAGAAATGAAAAGGGGGTCATAACCACAGACACAGAGGAAATTCAGAGAATCATTAGATCTTACTACAAAAGCCTGTATGCCACAAAACTGGAAAATGTAAAAGAAATGGACAGTTTCTTAGATAAATACCATATACTAAAGTTAAACCAGGACCAGGTGAACAATCTAAATAGACCTGTTAGTCGCGAAGAATTAGAAGCTGTTATCAAAAACCTCCCTACCAAAAAAAGCCCAGGACCAGATGGTTTCAATGTGGAATTCTACCAGAACTTCCAAGAAGAGCTAATACCTATACTCCTTAATGTATTTCACAATATAGAAACAGAAGAGTCATTGCCAAATTCCTTCTATGAAGCTACAGTTACTCTGATACCAAAACCGCACAACGACTCAACCAAGAAAGAGAATTATAGGCCAATCTCAAGCATGAACATCGACACAAACATCCTCAAAAAAACACTGGCAAACCGAATCCAAGAACACATTAGAAAAATTATCCATTATGATCAAGTAGGCTTCATCCCAGGGATGCAGGGCTGGTTCAACATACGAAAATCTGTCAATGTAATCCATCATATAAAAAAACTGAAAGAAAAAAACCATATGATCGTTTCATTAGATGCTGAAAAAGCTTTTGACAAAATTCAACATCCCTTTATGATAAAAGTCTTGGAGAGATTAGGGATACAAGGGTCATACCTAAATATAATTAAAGCTATTTGCAGAAAGCTGACAGCTAACATCAAATTAAACGGAGAGAAACTCAAAGCCATCTCACTAAAATCAGGAACACGAGAAGGCTGTCCACTCTCTCCATACCTCTTCAATATAGTGCTTGAAGTTTCAGCAATAGCAATAAGAGAGCATAAGGGGATCAAGGGGATTCGAATTGGAAAGGAAGAAGTTAAGCTTTCGTTATTTGCAGATGATATGATAGTGTACATAAGCGACCCCAAAAACTCTACCAAAGAACTCCTTCAGCTGATAAACACCTTTAGAAATGTGGCAGGATAGAGGATCAACTCCAAAAAATCAGCCGCCCTCTTATACACAAATGATATGGAAGCAGAGAGGGAAATCAGAGAATCATCAGCTTTCATGATAGCCACAAACAGCATAAAATATCTTGGGGTAACTCTAACCAAGGAAGTGAAAGATCTATTTGACAAGAACTTTAAGGCATTGAAGAAAGAAATTGAAGAGGATACCAGAAAATGGAAGGACCTCCCTTGCTCTTGGATTGGGAGGATCAACATAGTAAAAATGGCAATTCTACCAAAGACTATTTATAGATTCAATGCAATCCCCATCAAGGTCCCATCAAAATTCTTCACAGATCTTGAGAGGACAATAATCAACTTTATATGGAAAAACAAAAAACCCAGGATAGCCAAAATAATATTATACAATAAAGAAACTTCTGGAGGCATTACAATCCCTGACTTCAAACTCTATTACAGAGCTACAGTGATGAAAACAGTGTGGTACTGGCATAAAAACAGAGAAGTCGACCAATGGAATCATATAGAAGACCCTGTTTTTAGCCCACAAACCTATGAACACCTCATTTTCGATAAAGGAGCTAAAAGCATACAATGGAAGAAAGAAAGCATCTTCAACAAATGGTGCTGGCATAACTGGATGTCAACCTGTAGAAGAATGAAAATAGACCCATATCTATCACCATGCACAAAACTCAAGTCCAAATGGATCAAAGACCTCAATCTCAATCTGAACACACTGAACCTGATAGAAGAGAAAGTGGGAAGTACCCTAAAACAGATGGGAACAGGAGTTCGCTTCCTATGTATAACCCCAGCAGCACAGACATTAAGGGCAACATTGAATAAATGGGACCTACTGAAACTGAGAAGCTTCTGAAAGCAAAGGACACTGTCACTAAG
This sequence comes from Microtus oregoni, assembly GCF_018167655.1. Taxonomy (NCBI): domain Eukaryota; kingdom Metazoa; phylum Chordata; class Mammalia; order Rodentia; family Cricetidae; genus Microtus; species Microtus oregoni. The sequence goes on from NW_024543059.1 coordinate 40,519,155, forward strand.
ACAAAAAGGCAACCTACTGACTGGGAGAAGATCTTCACCAACCCTGCAACTGACAAAGGTCTGATCTCCAAAATATATAAAGAACTCAAGAAACTAGACTTTAAAATGTTAATTATCCCAATTAAAAAATGGGGCACTGAACTGAACAGAGAATTCTTAACAGAAGAAATTCAAATGGCCAAAAGATACTTAATGTCATGCTCAACCTCCTTAGAGATCAGGGAAATGCAAATCAAAACAACTTTGAGATATCATCTTACACCTGTCAGAATGGCTAAAATCAAAATCACCAATGATAGCCTTTGCTGGAGAGGTTGTGGTGAAAAGGGTACCCTTATCCATTGCTGGTGGAATGCAAACTTGTGCAACCACTTTGGAAATCAGTGTGATGGTTTCTCAGGGAATTTGGGATCAACCTACCCCTGGACCCAGCAATACCATTCTTGGGAATATACCCAAGAGATGCCCTTTCATATGACAAAAGCATTTGTTCAACTATGTTCATAGCAGCATTATTTGTAATAGCCAGAACCTGGAAACAACCTAGATGTCCTTCAATGGAAGAATGGATGAAGAAAGTGTGGAATATATACACATTAGAGTACTACTCTGCCATAAAAAACAATGGCTTCTCAAATTTTGCATGCAAATAGATGGAAATAGAAAATACTATCCTGAGTGAGGTAACCCAGACCCAAAAAGAGGATCAAGAGATGTACTCACTCATAATTGGCTTCTAGGCATAAATAAAGGTCACTGAGTCTATAATTTGTGATCCTAAAGAAGCTAAATAAGAAGGTGAACCCAAAGAAAAAAACATATAGTTATTATCCCTTCTATGGGAAATAGACAAGATTACTGGGCAAAAAATTGGGATCTTGGGGGTAGGGTGGGATTGGGGTAAGTGGATAAGGGGAGAGAAAAGTGAGAAAGGGAAGATGGGGGGAACTTGGGGAAAAGGGATGATTGCGGATAAAACAAGGTTGGATAGAGGAGCAGGGAATCACATAACTTAATTAAGGGAACCACCTTAGGGTTGGTAAGAGACTTGAACCTAGAGTGGCTCCCAGGTGCCCAGGGCAATGTCCCCAGTGAGTTCCTTGGGCAGCTGAGGATAGGGAACCTGAAATGAGCGTATCCTATAGCCATACTGATGAATATCTTGCATATCACCATAGAACCTTTATCTAGCGATGGATGGTGATAGAGACAGAGACCACACTGGAGCATCGGACTAAGCTCCCAAAGTCCCAATGAGGATCAGAAGGAGGGAGAACATGAACATGGAAGTCAGGACAACGAGAGGTGCACCCACCCACTGAGACAGTGGGGCTGATCTATTGGGAGCTCACCAAGGCCTGCTGGACTGTGACTGAAAAAGCATGGGATAAAACTGGACTCTCTGAACATGGCGAACAATGAGGGCTGATGAGAAGCCAAGGACAATGGCATGGGGTTTTGTTCCTACTTCATGTTCTGGCTTTGTGGGAGCCTAGCCAGTTTGGATGTTCACCTTCCTAGACCTGGATGGAGGGGGGAGGACCTTGGACTTTCCACAGGGCAGGGAACCCTGACTGCTCTTCAGATTGGAGAGGGAGGGGGAGAGGATTGGGGGGAGGGAGAGAGGGGCGGGAGGAGGGGGAGTGAAATGGGAGGCTGGGAGGAGGCAGAAATTTTTTTTTCAATTAAAAAAATAATCGCTTAAAAAACAAATTTATAAAGTATAGTACAAAATAAAAAAAAGAACAACAAAACACTTCAAGAAAGTCTATCAAGTCTATTAATAGAAAAGAGAACTTGTGTCTGTATCTAAATCTACAAATTCACTGAAAGCATGGGTGTCTGAGGATCATGTTAAAGGAGACAAAATCACCAATGTTCAGAATGTAAGATCTCCCCTGGGCTAACAACTGGTTTTCCTTTGCAAATGAACTGGCGGCAAAAAGAGATGAAGGAGAATCCTCCAGTTAGAGCAGCTGAGGAGACTACACTCACTTGTGCCTTCTCTGTGGATTTGATTTCACCCATCCATGAAAATGAAATCAACAGATAACCAGAGCAGGCTGGGAGCCAGCGAACCTATACTCTGAATCACGGACCATGTCTAATGTTTTCCCCCAAATATAATAGTTTTATTAACTATTTAGGAATTTCATACATCATATCCCAATCACACTCATTTCCCATTGCTCCCAGGTCTGCCCTCCCACACTTTCACCCTTAAAAAAAAAAAAAGACTCATATCATAGATGGTCTTCCCTAAAAGTGTTCAATTTCTATTGCACATTTTATGTGTGGCATTACTTGGATTTTTGAGAGTATGTTTATTACAGAGGTACTTTCTGAAAAGGCATGTTGCCTGAGATCTCCTTTATATAATCCTGGATGAGAAAGGTAAGGGAATCCTGTCTGTTTTGAAAGTTTTTTCTTCAAATTTCATAGTAAGCATACTCCCAACATATACATGCACACACACATGCACACACACACACACACACACACACACACACACATTCAGCATACCATCAGCTGAGTAATCTCATATCATAAAGTTGACCATAATAATACTCTTATGTTCAGAAATACAATTTCTGAGCTATGGAAAGAAAGGTGATATTGAGCAAATAAATGAAATGACAACCATATTCATTTTAAATGTTTTGAGAACAATGCAATTCTCTAGAAATTAACAGAGTGATAATGATGTTTTTGTTGAGAAAACTAAATCTGTACAGTAGCCATACTTACAGTTTGTAGTGCAAAACATAAGTGTACAAGGGCTCCCACTTAATTCCCACTGCATTGTTGTCTCTAAACTGCTTCCTGCTGTTTGTTGAGTGAAGTATTCTTAGACTTCACAGAGACCTTTTGGGAGTCTTGTTGCATCAAACCACATTAGCCTGGAAGAAATCCACATGGTTACAACTTCTGTGGAAACAAAAGCAGAACATCTTTTCCAAAGTAATATATCCTTGGACTCAAATTTTGAAGCCAAGGTACCTTTAAAAATATATGTTGGTTTAGCTTAACAGATCCCACAATCAAATGTCTCTCTGCAGTTAGCTCATTAACAGTAAACAAACTTAAAGAAAACATGATAATATACATAATCCAGATTCTGTGTATACTCTTCTTTACGTGACTTATTTTTTTCTATTACCCATTTTTTCTTAAGCCTACATACATATTTTAAATACTCTGTGATGTATTCAGAGGTTTATTTTTGTCTACATCTGTCTTTATTGTGTATTTGAATTTCTGACAGTGGGTGCCTTTTCTTAATTCTAAGCAGGTATGGCTAAGCCCCAGCTTTGCCTGTTGGCTCCACCCCATCCAATATGGCAGAGGTATGTTCACTGTCTCTGCAAGCCATCTTCACCTCCCCAGCTCGAGGGACACAAAGATCTATGTCAAAGAGATTCCCCTGTCTCTATATCCTGAGAGCTGGTATCAGAAGCATGCAGCACCACACCTAGCTGCAGCATATTCTTTGATTTGTTCAAATCTCTGCTATTGTTTTGTAGAACAACAAATCTAACCAATTTGATGTTATAGGCACATATACACGCTCCCATGGATTTAGTCAAATTTGCAGATTAAAATAGAAGCTGACCTAAGACTTACTTACCCAATATTTTGGTATTTGACAGAGCTATATTCTAGTTACTGAAGAACATCTAAGCCTTTAGCTTTTGTTCCCAGTTTCCAGAGGCTGATGCCAACAGTCTTCTTATCCTAGTTAACAGTTGAGATGATCAGACTCATTTGTTCCTCCACAAGTTTTTCTGATACTCCTACCTCTCTGTTTCTGTGTAAGGATATTTTTGATGACATTGGGTCCAGCTGGACATTTCAGAAGGATCGCATCATGTCCATATCCCTTCCCACATCAGCATCATAGAAACAGGAGTGTGGTAGAGATAGTACCAGGTGATAGGTCTTCTCAAAACAAAGCAGAAAGAACCCACAGACACACTGCGTGTAGGTGTTTTCCCTGTATGTGTGTCTATGTGCATATTTGGTATCTTCAGATGGCAAAAGCAAGGTGGATCCCCTGTAACTGGAGTTACAGATAGGTGTGAACCACCATGTGGGCTGACTGTAGGTCCTCTGAGAGAGCAACAAGTGCTCTTGACCACCGAACCATCATCTCTCCAGCCACAGTACAGCAGGTTTTAAAATGATACCAAAGGAGAGGTTCCAAGGCCACAGGCTGATATGGAATGTTCTTCTGTAGTTGGTTTATGAATAAAGCTGTTTAGGCCAATGGCTTAGTAGAGCAAAGCCAGGCAGAAGATCAAAACATTGATAGAGAGAGAGAGAGAGAGTAGGCATAGTCAAAGAGATGTCATGTAGCTTCCAAAGGAGAGCTTTACCAGTAAGCCATAGCTTTGTGGCAAAAGCCATATTAATGGAAATGTGTTAATTCAAGAGCTAGCTAGAATAAGCTAATGTAAGAGCTAGCTAGAATCACTGACTGAACAGTGTTGTAATTAATATAGTTTCTTGTGTCATTATTTGGGTCTGAGCACAGGAAACAAACAATCTCCATCTACAAAATGGCTCCCCAGTGTGGGGCAACTACATTCACATAAAAACTGAGAGAGCTTGGGACAGAATTCTAGACACAAAGGAATAGAGTTAAGCACAGATCTGTTTTCAGACAGATTTTGTTTGCTGGCGGCAAGCAGAGGCGTGGCTTCTTTAAAAAGAAGTCTTCCTGACTCAGTGTTAGTGGCAAAAAAATTGCATAGACTCTTTAAGATCTGGCTTCCTGGTTTGTGCTCACAGCAGGAACTCTGGCTCTTTTGGGATGTCCTGCACTTAAATGTCGTTCCTGAGCAGTATGCTACTAATTGCTTAATGGCAACATAGATCCACAGTGTCCCTGGAACTGGGATGGTGAGCATGGCTCACAGAAGTGGTGAATGTACCCTGCCGTGTTGGACTGGGTGGAACAAACAGGCAGGGCCATGAGTTGGTCCTAGCCACACCCATTTGGCATTTAAAAAATAGTGGTCAAAAAATGATTACAGAAAACCACAACCAAATTCCCAAAATAATTGTTTATAAATGTTTGTTTTCATTTATCGAAGGTATGATATAAAGATAAATGCTTCTTATTGTTATGGATCTTGGTCAATTGATACAAATTTAAAGTTGATTTTTTTAAATATATATATTTTTAAATAAATATATATACATATATCCCTACTTTTTTTTGAGGTATTATGTTTATACAGCTCATTTAAGTATGTAATATATAGATAAGAAATATATATTAAAAGGGAGTCATCTAAAATAACCAAACTTTTAATTATGTTAACTAGGTTTTCTAGTTATATGGAGATATATTTCAGTTAGATAGATAATCTTCAACAGTCCAAAGACCTACAGACTATGGCATTTAAAATGTTTTAAGAACTTAGACATTTCTCAACAGTGAGACATGTCTGCTTTTGGCAGCATAAATTCCTTCAGAGAGGTTGATGAAGATTGAAGAAATTTGTTATAGAATTTTCCTTCAATGTGGCAAGGCTAACCATTTGGGCACAAAACTTCTTTTGCCTGGGCTGATTGATAATATATTTTATGAACTGGACATGAGGCCCCACAGAAAAATGACTGATGAAATTGCCTAAAGAAAGTGAGACAGTCCTTAAGAATTCCTGATTCATGAAAGTGAAGACATTCCGCAGGTTACAGAAGAAAGTGACTAACAAACTGCCAATATAGGTGAAGCAGTCATTGAAATTTCCTGCTTCATGGAAAATCTGCCAGATACTATGGGCCTGTAGGCTGAAGATTGGATGCCCCAAAGTACAGAAGCACTTTGGGTAACAGTCCAGGCAACGAGATGTCACTGTCAATTCTAGAGATTTGCAAGTTGCGTACACTGCAGTTTTTGTCTACTTAGGTAATATTACATCCTTTTGGGGTCTTTGTGGAAGTTGAAGACAGATAATTATAGTTTTCTTTAGTTATGATAACTCACAAAAATATTGCAACTGTAATTCTTGCTTCATACCTATTTTGTTATATGTAATTTCACTATGTTAAAGTTGATACATTCCTTTTTAATTAGACAGAAAAGGGAAGAATATGTGGGGTGTCCTTCTGTATATGTGGTGTTTTTATTGGTTGATGAATAAAGCTTATGACTTATCAGAGTAAAGCCAGGCAGGAAATCAGAACAGAGAAAGAGAGAGAGAGTAGATAGAGTCAAAGAGATACTATGTAGCTGCCGAAGGAGACAGACACTGAGAATCTTTACAGGTAAGCCACAGCCTGGTAGCAATACACAGATTAATTGAAGTGGGTTAATTCAAGATGTAAGAGCTAGCTAAAAATATGCCTGAATCATTGGTCAAACAGTGTTGTAATTAATATAGATTCTAATGTGATTATTTGGTTCTGAATAGTCAGGAAACAAATAGGGGAAGAGACAGAAATCCTTAATAAATAAATAAATTAAAACAAAACAAAACAAAAAAAAAAACTCTTGATAAGAATAGAGTCAATCTGAATCCCAGAGCTTGCTTGGCCTATACTGGAAAGCCCTCTGGGGTTATTACATTGAATATTTACTTAAGCATCCAGAGGCAAATTAAGCCGTGCTGTCAGAAACTGAAGCATATTTCTCTCATCGAGAATTTATACTTTATGCTTTTCTCACTGAACTCATGAGTTCACCACGACCAAGCCAAGGGTGGAGTTAAAGTAGAGCTGAACACTGACAACAGACAAGTGTTCCATTTGAGAAGCTTGGAGAACTGAGAATGCTGACGTGCGATATCAACACCACTAGGAACAATTTATATATGACTTTCAGTATGATTCATGCATGTTACCTATAATACACACACACACATTGTAATGTCAGCTGACACTTCTAAACTTCAGCACAGCATAATTTCTTTTGTATTCAAGTGAGAGATTCTCAAGCAACTACTCTATAGCAGAAATTTAATAAACAGTGATGGCTGTAAACACATTGGCCACAAGAGAGACTCCAAACCTGTAGTTGTAGATTTTATTTAAACAAATAATACCAGAGAAAAGGGTAAGAAAGAAAGAAAGAAAGAAAGATAGGTAGAAAAAAAGAAAGAAAGAAAGAAAGAAAGAAAGAAAGAAGAAGCAGTAAATTACAGATTAAAAGTTACAATCGTTTTGAGTGCTTTAACATATCCTTCCACGAGAAGGCAACATTTGCAAGACATTTAAATAATCCTTCTAAGAATTTCTTCACATAAACAAATCCCTTATGCAAATGCCAAGGTATCCATTCATACAGTTATTTATAAAATCATATGTGAAATGCCTATCTAATCATAGACAAGAAGTAAGTCTCTATAAGAAGATAGAATTTTCAAATGGACACATGCTTTTGAAAATTGTATTTGCTACACTCTGCTTTCCTTATTATTAACCTTATGCTTAAATATTGAAACACCTTAATATTAGCAACAACTAAAGAAACATTTCCTTTCAATGAAAAATAGAAGCTGTGTGATTTTGCAAATAAAATACATGACAGAGATAACTTACTGTAAACCTTTCTTTGTACCCACAAGGAAAGAGAAAATTATCCATGTAAAGTCATTGAGCATCTTATGACAGCAATAAAATCTGAACCAACCCCAAGACAGCTGCTCTCAACTGCCTCGTCCAGGCTGCTGGTGTTCAAAGTATGATCCAGAGAGAGATGAGTCCTGGACACTTGGTAAGCTTACCTCATCTAGGGCTCCTCCTGACCTCCTGAATTATTTCTCTGTTTTAACAGGATCCCTGACCATGAGAGAGTACCCCAACTCATTCTGCTCCATTATCCTCATTACCAGGCACACAGTTTACTGTAATTTGTAGACCTCATTCTTCTCCTCTAGAAAATGGAAATAAAAAAAGAGAATTGCCAGGGATGAATGAGGTCACCTGAGTGTGAACCATTCATAAACTGTAATCTGTTATGCACATGAGTTATATGAATGAAACCCTGTAGGGAAAGCTTCCTCAGAGGGAAAGCAGATGGTGGAAGAGAGGAGATGGTTAAATTTAGACAGAGCATTTATTTACAGTGAAAAGGAGAGTGTCCATAGAAATTAAGGCTTTTAAAATGATCTCTACATTATATTCCTAAGTTATCACTATATATTTGCCTAAAGATGAATCTTCACTAGGACCCAAGGAGTTCATGATCAGCATTTGGAATTTTGGACCACATAAAGAAGGCTAAAGAAAATCTGTTGAGTTGCTAAAAAGGCACGCTATAGTGGGGCCAGCTACTCATGTGAGCAGAACCTGAGGATATCACTCAGTCTCTGGAGACTGAGCAGCAATTCTCGTAATTTTCTGTGTTCAGTACCTCCTCTTCTTCATGACTATGCTTTATCTCACCCCTGATGGGAATCTTCTCAAAGTATCACCAGCCCTCTTTGTACAACCTCCCTGGCCATGGAGCTGTCTTCATTTTCTAGGTTTGAATTTCTTTTTACATATTAGGAGAGACAAGGGTGCTTTGCCTCCTAAAATGTTTCCTGTATACCTTTTCAATGAATTTTTTTATCATGTCTAATCTTATCCATAATTATTTCTAATGACATTCATGTGCATCTGCCATGTGACTTGTGAGATCGTTCAAGGAATGTTTCCAGGCCTGGTGCGATTCTAGGTTCTCAACAAATATTTTCAGAATGAGTAAATCAATATTAGCTCTTATTTCAATTCAGACACTCAGAATATTGCTGGGAAAAAGAGGAAGAACTAGGTAGTATTTCTCTATGGAAATGAATACAATTATTTACTCTAGAAGCAATGTCTTCATGCCAGAGGACTATTTATTGGACTAGGTATGAATGATGCAGCCATGTTGGGTTTTGATGGATTCACCTCTAGTCACCTGGGATGGAACTTGAAAAGGGTGCATAGGGGAATCACTTTTGCACCATCATTGCAGCTTCACAGATATTTAATATCATTTCCATCTTCACATAAACTTCCACAATGAACATATTATGGATATTCCTAAATAAATGTATTTCAGTGAGTTCAGTCACTAAATATTTGTATAGCTGTATTTTAAAAGATGACTGTGTAAAACAAGTCCCAAGGGCACATGATTTTGTTTGTGAAGAGACAATTTGATAAGAGGTTTTCTCTTAATACCGAATCTCCTATGGAAGTACATAGTGTTCACTGAGTGGCCTTCCAGGGATACTTTTTTGAAGATGACTTCATAGTTATTAAAATATATATTTAATATAATATATTCCTGTGACGCATATGTACTGAAATAATGAAAATGTGCTACTAGAATCCTTTCTCAACCATACTGCCTAGTTAAATATAACTTTACCAGCATTGGACTTAAGAATTGCAAAGGTGTTTTAGGTCTTTGTGGATGTTTTATCTCTACCTTTGGGAAACACATTTTCCCCACATCATTTGAAATAGTCAAGTTTGTTTGTTCTTATGTGATTCTGCATGTACAGTTATACCTCTGGGAGGCAATCCAATAGTTCCTATAGAAAATCCATTCTCCCTCTTGGTTCAAATAGCATCCAAGGTTTGACCTTAGGGATGTAGCTCAAGGCCAGTCTGTTTAATAAACACTTGCCTGAATTGCATCTAAGAAAGTTATAATCCATGTGGATGACATTAATAATTCATATTATCTGGAGGATTCACAATCCCTGACTTCAAACTCTACTACAGAGCTAAAGTACTGAAAACAGCCTGGGTGGCATAAGAACAGACAGGAGGACCAATGAAACCAAATATAAGACCCAGATATCAATCTACACATCTTTGAACAACTGATCTTTGAAAAGGAAGCAAAAATATCAAATGGATAAAAGAAATCATATTTAAAAAGTGGCACTGGCATAACTGGATATCAACAAGTAGAAGAATGAAAATAGACCCAAATCTATCACCATGCACAAAACTCAAGTCCAAATGGATCAAAGACCTCAACATAAAGCCAGACGCACTGAACCTTATAGAAGAGAAAGTGGGAAGTACACTTGAACACATTGGCATAGGGGACCACTTCCTAAATATAACCCCAGCAGCACAGACACTGGGAAAAACAATTAATAAATGGGACCTCCTGAAACTGAAAATCTTCTGTAAAGCAAAAGACACAATCAACAAGACAAAATGACAGCCTACAGATCTTCACTAACCCCACATCAGACAGCGGTCTGCTCTCCAAAATATACAAAGAATTCAAGAATTTGAACACCAAAAGAACAAGTAATCCAATAAAAAATGGGGTAAAGACCTAAACCGAGAACTCTCATCAGAGGAATTTAAATGGCTGAAAGACACTAAGGAAATGTTCAAAATCTTTAGTCATCAGAGAAATGCAAATCAAAACAACTCTGAGATTCCATCTTACACCTATAAGAATGGCCAAGATAAAAAAACACTGATGACAACTTATGTTGTAGAGGTTGTAGGATAAAGAAACACTCCTGCATTTTTGGTGGGAATGCAAGCTGGTATTTGGATGTCAGTGTGGAAATTCCTCAGAAAATTAGGAAACAACACTCCTGAAGACCAAGTAATACCACTTTTGGGTATATATCCAAAGGATGCTCAATCGTGCAACAAGGACATGTGCTCAACTATGCTCATAGTAGGTTTGTTTGTCATAGCTGGAACCTGGAAACAACCTAAATGATCCTCGACTGATGAATGGATAAGGAAATTGTGGTACATTTACACAATGGAGTACTACACAGCAGAAAAAAATAATGACATCTTGAATTTTGCAGGAAAATGGATGGAACTAGAAAACATTATTTTGAGTGAGGTAACCCAGACACAGAAAGACAATTATCACATGTACTCACTCATAGGTGGTTTTTTTTATTGAAAAAAGGAAAAAAAAGTATCCGCCTCCTCCCAGCCCCCCATTTCCCTCCCCCTCCTCCTACCCTTCTCCCCCTCCCCCAAACTCCTCTCCCCCTCCCTCTCCAGTCCAAAGAGCAGTCAGGGTTCCCTGCCCTGTGGAAAGTCCAAGGTCCGCCCCCCTCCGTCCAGGTCTAGGAAGGTGAACATCCAAACTGGCTAGGCTCCCACAAAGCCAGAACATGAAGTAGGGTCAAAACCCCATGCCATTGTCCTTGGCTTCTCATCAGCCCTCATTGTTCGCCATGTTCAGAGAGTCCAGTTTTATCCCGTGCTTTTTCAGTCACAGTCCAGCTGGCCTTGGTGAGCTCCCAATAGATCAGCCCCATTGTCTCACCCTCGTGGTCCTGACTTCCTTGCTCATCTTCTCCCTCCTTCCGCTCCTCATTGGGACTTTGGGAGCTCAGTCCAGTGCTCCAGTGTGGGTCTCTGTCTCTATCTCCATCCATCACCAGATGAAGGTTCTATGGTGATATGCAAGATATTCGTCAGTATTGCTATAGGATAGGGTCATTTCAGGTTCCTTATCCTCAGCTGCCCAAGGGACTAACTGGGGACATCACCATGGGCTCCTGGGACCCACTCTAAGTTCAAGTCTCTTGCCAACCCTAAGGTGGATCCCTTAACTAAGAATTTTGCTTCCGTGCTCCCCTGTCCAACCTTCCTTTATCCCAATCATCCTATTTTCCCAAGTTCCCCCCCTCCTTCCCTTCTCACTTTTCTCTCCCCATCTCCCCTTACCCCCATCCCACCCCACCCCCAAGATCCCAATTTTCTCCCCGGCAATTTTGTCTACTTCTTATAGCCAAGAGGATAACTATATGTTTTTCCTTGGGTTCACCTTCTTATTTAGCTTCTTTAGGTTCACCAATTGTAGCCTCCATGACCCTTATTTATGGCTAGAAACCAATTATGAGTGAGTACATCCCATGTTCATCTTTTTGGGTCTGGGTTACCTCACTCGAGATAGTGTTTTCTATTTCCATCCATTTGCATGCAAAATTCGAGAAGTCATTGTTTTTTACCGCAGCGTAGTACTTCATAGGTGGTTTTTAAACATAAAGCAAAGAAAACCAGCCTATAAACCACAATCCCAGAAAACTTAGACAACAATGAGGACACTAAGAGAGACTTACATAGATCTAATCTACATGGGAAGTAGAAAGCAGAAAAGACAAGGTCTCCTGAGTAAATTGGAAGCATGGGGACCTTGGGGGAAGTTCAAGGGGTGAAGGGAGAGGCAGGGAGGAAGCAGAGAGAAATGTAGAGCTCAATAAATATCAAAACAAAAACAAAAAATAATTTACATTTATTCAGCACTATTTAATTGTTTTGCTTAATGAAATAAGCTCACTCATTTTATACATATGCATCCAAGATGGAAAGTCTTGTGTGATTGTCTCTCAAAACAAACAAACAACAACAGCAAAAATAACTTCCCCCTTGGGAGAAGGTATCATAAAGGGGGGAAAGATAAAATTTCAATGGAATGTAAGTATTTTGAAATAAAATGCTAAAGCATTATTATTATTTGCTGACAAATATAAGTATAGGCATAAATTTCACCTGTATGGAGATAATTCAGCAGTGTACTGTGTATTAGGTCATTTAAAACAGCTTAGGATTCCAAAGAGTTCATATAAAACTGCCTGTTGTTTACTTAACAGAGTGCTCTAAGGCTACAGCTGTCATTTTCCTTCTGTGTATCCTCCTTCTGTCTCCTGCCTTCTTTGTCCCCCTCCATTTCATTCTCTCTACATCCTTTGTTGTTCGTCTTAGGGGTTGAATCAAACACAAACAATATTATTATGCATCCCATAAACATATGCTGTATATCCAAGGGATACCAGGTGTTCCCAGGACACCACACACCTAAGGAGAAGCTTCTGCAGTGTTGCTTCCCCGCCATGCTGTCAGAGCTGGCATGGCCAAGCTGGCCAAACAGAGTAACTTGTCAGTGCTTAATCAAGCCCTCCTCCCTTGCAGGGCCAAATGCAGCCTTCCTCCTGAGAACTCTGCAGACGATGACATCTCCCCACTTGGTTTCCATAGCATCCATTCCTGAAGAGCCCTAGAAAGGCCCTTGGTTAGGGCTGTGCTCCCAGTTCCCCTAGGAAGTTGACAAGCTGGCTAGCCAAAAGCAGCATTCTGGGTTCCTGAACTTCCTCTGTCCGTGGTGCTGAAATGCTTAGCTGTGACTCGCGCACACTGATGGGCACGGCCAGCTTTTTTGGAAAGACTCCCCTGAGGCTGCCTAAATCACAGCTGTGTGTCTGTTACTCACTCACGTTCGCAAAAAGCAGCTAACCTCAGTCTTAATTCGACTCTGCCACTCTGCCGCAGAGCACACTTACGCCGGCGCGATGGGAGGAGACCACGCTAAGGCAGGAAGCTAACAGCAGCATAGCTCACCTGAGGCCTGGGAAGCTCCCAAGGGTTCTGAGAGCTATGAGCTCTGATCAGCAAAGTCGCCGTTTTAGACAGTAGGAGTTCTTTTGCCTTTCCCCTAATACAGAGTTCCGTAGCGTTTCTGATCCCTCTGATTAAAAGCCAGAGGATTCATTGCAATAAGCCTTCAAAACCGGGAATTTGCATTGTTTTTCTGTGAGCTGACTTCCAGAGCAAGCACTCCTCAGCACTACCAGCCCAAATACCGCGGCACATTGAGAACCTGTTTATGAGTGCAGGGATGTGGCATTAAATGCACCTGTCGTTGTGTGTGTGTGTGTGTGTGTGTGTGTGTGTGTGTGTATACGTGTGTAATTTTGTGTGATTACCTGGGGATTGTCACATCTTCCAACCCAACTCTTAAGCCTGAAATGTCCATTCAGCACCTATTCAGAAAGCCTGCTGTTTTTCTTTTAAATTCCCCAAATTTAAATTCCTTTGATCCAGACAAGTGAATAACAAAAGCCAAATCCCTTTCAAGAATAAATGTCAAAAACTAATGATAAAAAGAAATTTAATCTCAGCTGCAAAAAAAAATAATAAAGAATCTCTCATGGGAAATTCTTTATTGAATGAAACTGGATCAAAAAATATCAATAGTTGATCATTGATGTTTCTCTCCTGAACCTACAAGGCCATATATGTACTCTTTTTTGTTTGCTATGTAACAAATAATTATGTTATTAGACAGTTAGGAATCTTTCTCTTTTGTGGGAAAAGTCACAGTAATTTAAGAACAAACAGAACCATAAACTGAAAAATTATTTTGAAAGTAATAGAAAAATGTTTAAATCCTATGCTTTTTATAATCACTACACTAAGCACACTGTAGTTTGTATAATCCAAGTCCTGCTAGATGTGTTATATCTTATATGATATAATTTTCAGTTAGTGCTATAAGCAAAATGAATGAGACAGCAGAGAGAGAGTAGGAAAATGGATTTTGAAAAGCATTCATTTTTACATGTAGAAACTGAAGCCTTGGCTTCAGTGAGAGTTGTAACCCAGATGACCAATGTACATCTCTATTTTCCATGTGGCTTGGTTCGGGTGGGCTTCCGCAGGCACCATCAGGCACCTCTGCAGCAGTAGATGCTGCAAGCACCCTGCAGTCTTGCAACTGTTCAGAAACCTGTGAAGTCAGAAATTCCGGTTCAGAGTTCAACTTTGTAAATGTTGGTATACAAAGCCAAGGCAAAAATAATCAAACCCATTAAATTCCTTCCTTGCAGAAAGGAAGGCCTTGTTTCTGGTGCTTGCTTTCCTTATCTGTGATATACACCCATGAAGTCTAGTCTTAATGACCTGTTCTGTAGTGAAATTTGGTAGAATTTGAAGAGAGCTTCAAGTGTCTTGGAAGCCATAGTCCAAGATATACATGTCAGGAATTGATGTTAAAATTCCACAGACTTCGTGTGTGTGTGCGCGTGTGTGAGATCAATGGTGCACCATTTAATCGTGGATATAGGAATAAAAGTACCTACAAGAGAGATTGGGAAAATGTTGGCCAATTGTAAGTGAAGACACTGTCTCATTCAGAGAAAGCTCTTAATTTTTAGTTTGTTCTCTTATTTAAAAAATAGAAACTTATAGATGTGGTAGATACGAGAACAACATCCTCTTTTCTCAAGGCCATTTTACCATCCAATTCTCTTTTCCTTTCCCAGTCCTACAAGGATCAGATTGAGAAGAGTCAAATCCTGTGAAATAAAATGAGATTTCCTCTTAGTGGTACAGAAGGTGGTGTGGGTGCCCCTTGGTAAATCCGGAAATCTCATTTTCTGCATCTGGAAATGGGCCTGCGATATTTGTTGTGTGTTGTAGCTGAGATAGTAGTGATGCAAGATTGTGACTGATTAATTACTCACGTTGTTGGAAGGAAGCTGAAGTGTCAGACATTCTAAGAGGAGTAAAGAGGAGAGAGACAGACAGAGAGACAGAAAGAAAGAAGGAGGGAGAGAGACAGAGTTAGAGAGACAGAGAGAGGAAGGGAGAGATAGACAGAGAGACAGACAAAGAGAGGCCTGGAGGGGGAGTGGGTGAGGGAAGGGGGAGGGGGAGAGAGAGAAGGGGAGGAAGTGATGAAGCAGTTCACCAAGGTAAAGGATTGACAAGTGTTTGACAGGGAGGCCACCAGATAGAAAAGGCTACCCCTTGGGTCCAGTGAGGACTAGGATCAAGGAAGAAGGTGGTCCTTAAGGACCTGCACCTGGATAGAGTTAGAGTTGTCCCTGGTCCTGTCAGGCCCTTCTCAAGCCCTGGAGTTGATGGAAAGGACCCATAGTAGCCAAGATTAAAGCACCTGTGAGCCAGGGAGGGCATCCATTAGGGGACACTCTTTTCCCAACCCTCTTCCTTTCACCCTGGTACCTCAAAAGTTAGGGCCAAGGGGCCTGTGTGTGAATGGAGACCAGAAAGGTGATAGAATTGGGGTTCCCTGAGTTAAGCCCAAGGGTATTAAAGTGTAGGTGCTGCTGCCCAGGGAGAAGGGTTTAGAATTTCACAGAATTTAAGAGCAGGCAGACTCTCTATTGCAGGCATTTTAACCAGGCAGCAAGAAAGAGGTCAGAGACCAACTCCCCAGCTCCTGAGGGTTGAGGAAACTGAATGCTGGCTGAACTTAGGGCATCTTTGTCCCCTAAACTCTCTGGAGGAGGTGCCTAACAATAGGCATCTTTGCTTCTTAATCTGATGTTCAGGGTACTGGAGGAGAAGCAAGACACCGGTGAGACCATTGAGCTGACAGAGGATGGCAAGCCACTAGAGGTGCCTGAAAAGAAGGCCCCACTGTGTGACTGCACCTGCTTTGGCCTGCCTCGCCGCTACATCATAGCCATCATGAGCGGCCTTGGCTTCTGCATCTCCTTTGGCATCCGCTGCAACCTGGGTGTGGCCATTGTGGACATGGTCAACAACAGCACCATCCACCACGGAGGCAAAGTTATCAAGGAGGTGGGCATTGGCAAAGCCCTAGAGGGGACTTCCTCCGCTAGCCAGTCACCTGTGGCTAGCTTGTTTTCCCCAATGGAACTGAAAGGTTTGCATATTGTCTAAACCTTCCCTAGGTCCAGCTATTCTGGAAAGGACCACTAGAGTGCTATTATCTCCCTTTTTCGCTAGGTTCCCAGCCTTTCCGTCCTCATTTGCAAGGTGTAAAATAGTGTCTACTTCACTACACTTGTATAAAGAAGTACCAGTTAAGAGCTAACAATATCTGTTAAATCTAAAAGAAAGCATTTTTCTTTAACTGGAAAGTGTAACATTATAAAGTTCCCCTGGCTCCCTTCAGATCACACCCGCCCAGGAAAACAAAGTTAAAAACAGAAAACTTGTTTTGTTATCTAACTCAAACAAGTAACATATCCTGCAGTCAAATTACCATATGTATAACTGGTTTCACCAGCAGCTCTTTAGGCAAGAAGAGAACTCCAGCTGGGAGAGAAGTACCCAGCTGGGTAGGAAAATCCACAGTTCCCTAAAGTGGTACCAGCAGTGAGGTGGGGTGGGGAGGGAGAGGGCGAGCTGATGGTCACAGAGACCTTTCCGGGGAAAGTAGTAAAGCTGCTTCGTTTGGTGGCAGAAATGAGAACACTCTGAGGAGTCAAACTAGAGACACTGGGCCCTCTGGAGCCCAGGATTCTCAGGACATTGTCATTGCAACAGAAATAATGGCAGTCCCAATTACCCGGGCAAGGTAAAAGCTTAGACCTTTACAGTAATTCAGTAACTTGTAGATATTTAGCTCCAGTTTTATGAGAGGCGCATCTTGTGCTGTGGACCAGTGTGGTTTGGGCACAGTCAAGGCTTGACATTCACACAGCTCTGAAACAGAACCTTAGAAGCTGCCTCTCCCCGCCACCACACAACCTTCTCCAAACTCTCTGCTACACTGTCCCCAAACTCTTTTGTCCTGCCCACCCAGATTTAGAGGAGACACCCTTTCCAATTTCTTCTAGCCTTTTTTTCTCCCTGCGTTCTTCTTGAGGGTTACATTTCATTCTGGGGGTCACCCCACTACTGCATTCTTACCGGCTGGCAACAGCCAAAAGGACCTTAACCAACATTCTTTTCAGAAAATCCAAATGTCTTAACCCTGTTAAGGAAGTCCCAGGTTCACTGACCACAGTCCAGTCCGCGAGGAAGCCTGGGGGCCGTATTTCTTTGGGAATCACAACAGCTTTTAAAAGGAGTCCCTCTTGTCAGCAGCTTTTTTGTTACAAAACGAAAATTAGGCCCCTGACCTCGGTGTTGCAGAAAATGTCCTGCGTGTTTAAAGGTTCAGGGCACACAAACCTCCGAAAGGGAATTAGGAGCGTTGACTCTGCTTTGCCACCGCTGACATGTTTTTTCTTTGTAGTTTTCCTCTGTTCTTCTAGAAAGCCAAATTCAATTGGGACCCTGAAACTGTTGGGATGATTCACGGCTCCTTCTTCTGGGGCTACATCATCACCCAGATTCCGGGTGGATATATCGCATCGCGGCTGGCTGCCATCCGGTAAAGGTATTGAAGTCTGTGCTTGAGACTCTCGGCTCGTTTTTTCGGGCAGTTCTAGACAGCCCCGGGAAGTTTGAAAACTCCCTGATGGAGTCTCCTTGTAGCTGGACAGGCCTTCCAGGCGGCAGAGCTTCAGTGGCGCCCTGCAAGATGGAAAGAAAGGGCTTGGGTTTCTCAAGACCTTCTTTGTACCGGAGTAGAGCACACTAGGTCCCCCTGAGCAGTCTTGTTAGAGAAGCGGCCCCAGTGCCCTAGAATAGGGTGCGCCCGCGCGTGTGCGTGCTGGGAGTTTCTGTGTTGGATGCTACAAAAATGGGGCAGTGACGTAAGGTGCAGAAGTGGGAGAGAAAGGGAGTGCCCAAAGGGGTGCTAGGGTGATGAGGAACTCCTGCTGGGCGCGTCTAAGGCTAGCCCCTAACCTAGCCCAGGGGGTGTTGTGAGCCTGAAGAATTTGTTTCTACTGAGCCAGGAGGGCTCTAGGGCTCTCAGGGTGCGATGCCACTTGTTAATGAGCTCTGTGCTTAGGGGCGGGAGTGAGCTGAGCAGCTCACCAGAATCCCAGTTTCTTCGGCTTTCAGTCCTGCAGTGGTGGAGGGAGCCAAGGTCCTAACGCCAGCTTTCAGGGGCACCCCTCCTCCAAGATTCATCTACAGATACACCGGCAGCATAAAGGCTAGTGGGTGGCGATACCAAGGAGCTGGGAATGACTACCGGAGGACTACAGATATTTCTGTTTGCTTCACTGAGTGCATTTTAATGACAAACCAACAAAGCTAAATGTCCCTCTTTGGATATGAACCCAGGCCGAGCATTGTTGCCCTCCGGGATTTTAGGCTTACTGAAGCCAAATAAAGATCTTCAGACCTCTGGCAGGTAACACCTCCCGGCTCCCACCACAACAGCAACAGCACTAGAAGGCGACCCTAATCTGCAGGTCAACTCCTAGACTTCTGCTCAAACTTTCTTCTCACCAGCGCTCACATCCATCTCCTGGCTCCATCCCCAGGCTTATCCTCCAATCCAAACTGAAGAGGCTGTTGGGTCTCCAGGCCACCAGCAGAATTCTTGGAATTTTAATTTAGTCATTTAGATCGTACAGTGGTGATTTTAGGGCGACTGATCAAAATGTCAAACGGAGAGAGAATAGTAACTTTTGAGTATGATTTACAAAGGGTGAGGGCTCCCAGCACTCGAACCCCAAAGGTTGCTCCCTGCCCCGTAAAACGCAGCAAAATTAAAAGAGTAGCTACATAAAATGCCCACTATTATCGACTCGATAAGGAAAAATTTAGGAGGAATAAATTTTTAAAGAAAACATTCACTTCGTTGATGCTTAGTGATTAAGAACACATAGCAACATTCTACGTTTTGCAAGTCTGTAATAAAAGGCTTCTTAATTTTTCCCCAAAATTATTGCTTCAAAAGTATATTTTCCCGACTGCAGCGATAGATGATAGATAGATAGATAGATAGATAGATAGATAGATAGATAGATAGATCCTCCTTACTAGGTAGGTAGCTGGGAGACTTTCTTCAAAGGAAAAACTTGAAAGCTTTAGAATTCTAATTTGGATCCAGTTGCTGTTACCTTTAAACGGACTGGCTTTATGGGAGCCTAACCTGTTTGGATGCTCACCTTCCTAGACCTGGATGGGGGGGGGGGGGGGCCTTGGACTTCCCACAGGGCCCGCAACCCTGACTGCTCTTCGAACTGGAGAAGGAGGGGGAGGGGAGTAGGGGTGGGGAATGGGGGGGAAGGGAGGCGGGGAGGAGGCAGAAATTTTTAATAATAATAATAAAAAAACAGACTCCACACCTCCAAACATGATATTTTAACCTCTACTAGCCTGAGGAAGTTCACAATGTAGCAAAGTGTCAAGAAGATACAGATTTAGAGAGACACACTTCCCAGAGCTTTGACATATTCGCTTCAGTTTTATAATTCAGCAAACCTTCTGAGCATGAAAATAGGTCAAATGGCATGGACATTTTCTTTTCTACTGACAAGAGCCTTACTTGATCAATAAGAAAGAGCAAAACCGATCTTAAGGGAAGATGATCAAAATCATAAATAATGCAGCCAACCAGATGTGTCTGTTTTTAAATATGCTTTGAATGTTCATCTGGCGTTAGAAACTGTACGTAAGATTTTGTCCCAGAAACCTCTCTATACACGGACACATGACACTCTTGTAGAATTGATTGGGGGAAAATATGTCTATTTTCTGGTATTTTCTTTTTCCACAAATAGCAAAACAGCATGGGGCAGGTCTCAGCGCCTTGAAACCTGCCAGCCTGTTCATTCCTGCTGCTGTTCCTCCTCCTTGAAGACAGATATTCCCCTGGGCACCCGAGGCTCCTTGGAAAGTGTTTGCCCTGGCTGTTAGTGAGGAAGGAGCTGTGTGGAGACAGTTGGAGGAACAGGGGTGGAGGGAGCTCCTAACTATGCTTTCTGCTCATTTCTCAATGAGAAATAAACAGCACATTGGACTTTTTCCATTTTTTTTAAAAAAAATTCAGACTCTGGTCATTTTATTGATCAAATGCTAAGTCTTTCTCTTTCCTGTTCATTAAGAGGAGCTGCTGAGGGAGTCAGGAGGGAAGACATTCAGTTCAATGGAGCACTTCTTACACTCCCCTCCCTTTGTTTCTCCTTGAGTCATTGCACTCAGTGGGAGAAGATTTCAGTCACCTCCAGGGAGGGCCTTAAGCTGAGCTTTCAAAGGGAGACTCCTTTTAAAATCCCTAATGCTTTAAGATGAGGACATATTTAAAACAGTGATGAAAATGTTGGGGCAAATCAGTACAGAGCACCTGAGATGGTGGGTTAGATGCTGACAAGGTATGTATTTGTCCTGCATCTAGGCTATTGTAAGGGGCTGTGGCAAGTGTTTAAGTTACAGGACCATAACCAAATTTTCTTTTTGGAGACATGACTAAAGAAGGCCAAGGACATTTGGCGGAAACATTTTCAGTGTATAACAATGTAACTGTCCTTGCCAGTATTACTTAAACCCTTTGTAGACATTCCCCCACCTGATCCTATCCTGTCCACCTCTCACTGAGCTATGGGCACCAGCAGGATCACAAGGCTATCTTGTTCTTCCCTTGGTTCAATGCCTTCTTCCTTCCAATTTGGAGTCTTATCTGTGCTTCTTTTTTGTTTGAATTTTCATGGTGCTATCTCTGCCATGTTGAAGATTATCTGAACATGATGCATATTTATTAAGGAAACCAAATGAGATTTAGTGTCCAAAGCCAAACCTTGTAGCTTCAAGATCCTGAATATGTTACATAATAACTTCCAGGCTCAAGAGTCTTCCTTCTTTCATGTTCTTGTCAAAACCAAAGTGCCTACTTCATTTTGCTGTCCTGACAGCTAAAGGAGAAGGTACGTATGGATGTGGGGAGGTATTCAGAACTATGTAATTGATGACTGCTTGTTGCTGATACAAAACTAAGTTTTAAAAAAATGAAAGAGATACTGTATGATCATTAATCCTAAAATTCAGTTTTTCTATCAATAAGGTAAATGAACTATTTCCACTGTGACAGTAATGTTCATGTATTACATTTCTGTTTTAAGAATCAATTCTCTCAAACTGATTATTAGAATTAGATTATTGTTCACTAAAATTATACAAGCCTCACCGGAAAGGCTTGAAAATGGCTCTTTTTAAAAGAGAAGTTTGAGTCAAACCTGCAGAGAGTGCTGGGAATTCTGTGCATTTTATCTTTGAGTTCCAGTCTGGGGTAAGCACATCAGGGAAATTCATTGAAGTTAGGGGTTAGACTTCTGCTGTGAAGGCTGCAGTCATTTCTCTCTTCTCCTGTCCTCTAAGGAAGATAATCCACAGTGCATTGTTTTGTCTTTATACCTTGGCTTTTGCTAAAGAAAACAAAAAGTTTCAACTTTTAAAATTAAAATCATTGTTGCATCCCACTTGGAGTAAGGCTGAAAGGAAGAGAGTCACCAGTGATTGTTGCTTCTGACTTCTAAGAATTTCCTCTGCCACCCTCTTAGATTGCTTTTCAAAACTAACTTCCTTCTGGGACCCTTAACTTTCTTTAATATGTATTGGATAACTTTAGGGTAGAGGGGATCACAGCAGACACTTTCTCCACTTGCAACATGCTTTATAGCTTTACAAATTATCTTTAATGCCCCCCCACTCACCAGAACAAATGCCATATGAATGACAAGCCCCCTGAAACAGATAGAAGGATGCCATCTTCTTCCAAAAGAACTTGAAATGCAGTATAAGTAATACAATGTGGAGCTGAGGATGTGGCATTGGCCTTACAAACATGAGGACATGTGTTTGGAGCCCCAGGACCCACCTAATAACCTAGGTGTGGCGACAGCATGCATCTGTAATCCCAGTGGTGGTGAGAGTAGAGATGGAGGCAGACATATTGCAGGAAGCCTCCTTAGCAGCTAGTCTACTCACCTGGCAAGGATCTGGGCAAATGAGAGACCATATATCAAACAAAAGGAAGAATTTGAGGAGTTACACTTGGAGTTGTCCTCTGACCTCATTGCACACACACACACACACACACACACACACACACAGATGTGCAGGTCTCTTCACATGAAGCTACATACACATGCATACCCCACAGCCGCTTTTTTTTTTCAAGAAAAAGAGAAGTCACATCATGTAGAATTATTGTATTTTGTTCAACAAAATCTAGCACAAGTGACTAGGGATGTAGCTCAGATACAGAGGTTTTAGCTAATATGCACAAGACTCTAGGTGACAGAAGCTTTACCTATCAGGCACAAGGCTCTGGGTTCAGTCCCCAGCACTATATAAAAATATATATATAAAAAAAAAAAGCCGGGCGGTGGTGGCGCACGCCTTTAATCCCAGCACTCGGGAGGCAGAGGCAGGCGGATCTCTCTGAGTTCGAGACCAGCCTGGTCTACAAGAGCTAGTGCCAGGACAGGCTCCAAAGCCACAGAGAAACACTGTCTCAAAAAAAAAAAAAAATATACATATATATAAAAAAAAAACGAAATCAAAATTGTCATAACAGCACCATAAGAAATGCACACACATATATAAGAAGACCCTTTCGATCCCTTACAGTGGAGCAGGAGCAGTCTCTGACTCTTCTGCCTGCCTTTGGGACCCTTTTCCTGTTACTGAGTTGCCTCATTCAGCCTTTGTGAGACTCTGTGCCTGGTCTTATGGTGGTTAGTTATGCCGTATTTGGTCGATGGCTCTGGGAGGCTTGCTCTTTTCTGAGGGGTGGTAATGGGGAGGCGAATTTGGGGAAAGGGGGAGGTTTGGGGAGCAGGGGGGAAGGGAGGGAAACTACAGTCAGGATATAATGCATGAGAAAATAACACATCCAAAAATGATGCGAGGCTGCGCAGCTCCACACCAAACTGCAATTCCAGCTGCAGAGAGCTTCAGTGAGTTGTACAGATTTGGGGTCTGGCTAACTTTGGTGTGTGATCTTCTTATTCTACTGAAAATTTAAACCAAATATGTACTTTTCTAAGAACACACATGCAAATAAGTGTGTTAGTTTATACATATCTTACTAGATCAATGAAAGGGTCTTCTTTTTGTTTGTTTTTTTTCATCATTTTTTCGATAAGACAAACGTCATTAAATGGTAACTAAAGGAGTACTGTGTAGCCTTTTATGTTCTCTAACAGAGTGTGGTTCATAGGACATTGAGTAGTTGTCAGAGCAATAATCACAGAAATGAATAGCAACATGGGGAGATCCTTAGAGCATAGGGTTGACATTCATACATAACCACTACAAAATATTGCTTGATTTCCATGACACCTACCCATTCTTGTTGAGTCAGCTTATGTATAAAACATTGGAGTTGGCATGGCAGAGAGTAGGGTGAGACATAAGAGGGTGGGTTAAATGCCAAGGACAAAGTAAAAGATGAACTAGGAAGGATGAATGATAAATATCCAGCACTTAATGAGAAGTACAATAAATTCATCTCAGAACACTGAATTGAAAAAATCCTGAACTATTTCAAGTAATAAGGCAGAGGTATTATAACTGATATAAAACACTGACTTGAGGTCCCAAATAAAAAATAGCTATTTAGTAGTCTGATCTAACTCCTGTAAATATGCATATATAACATACACTGACCCATGTCTATAGCTTCATAAATCTCTGAGAATATGCAGAATGCATGTTTAAATGTTTTGTGCCCAGTGAATAAACTGACAGGTACGTATTTTGATGATTTTATCATAAAATGAATATAAACTAAATAAATTAAAAAGTGTGGACAGACATGATAACACGAGCAAGTGGGAAGGGCTTGAGGCAGAAATATTAACAGCTGTGCACAAGGATACATCTGTTGGGTAACATCTGGGCACATCTGGACAACAAAATGGACAACCAGGTGGTTGGTGGTGGCGAACACCTTTAATCCCAACACTTGGCAGGCAAAGGCAGGCAAATCCCTGTGAGTTCGAGGTCAGTCTGGTCTACAGGAGCTAGTTTCAGGACAGCTAGGACTGTTACGCAGGGAAACCCTGTCTCAAAAAAAAGAGGGGCTGATAGATGGCTCGAAGATTAAGAGCACTGACTGTTCTTCCAGAGGTCCTGAGTTCAATTCCCAGCAACCACATGGAGGCTCACAACCATCTATGATGAAATCTGGTGCCCTCACTAGAGATTGATTAGAAAGCCTTAATCTAATTTCTTCATATATAATGAGAAACATTACTGCTTAATGATCCAAAATTCTCCCATCAATTGGATAGCATATTCTGCTTCTTATGGAAAACTGTTCTTGGGAACTGAATTAATATGTGAAAGTTGCTGGATAAGAAAAGAGATGAAGAAAATGCAATCACCTTAATGAACTTATAATAAATTGCTTTTTCTTCTGTTGGCTATAGCTTTGGATTTATTTGTTCATTCCACGTGTCCTCAGCATCTACTCTGTACCCATAGTACTGCTGAGGTGGATAAAAATGTGTGAAAACCAATGCAGAAAATACATACAGAACAACATTGGTCAAGATGCCCCTGTGCGCCAAACCTCTTGGTTTTATAATCATACAACACTGAATTTTCATAGCAAATTCTATGAGGAAATTACATTTTATTTTGCCCCTTTGGAGATGGTAATTATTTTAAGGAGATGCAATTAAAAAAAACTTGGATCATATGGTTTAGGTGATCATGATTATGTATTTCTCAAACTCATTTCATTTATAGAAAATAAATCAATATAGCTTTCTAATTACATAGGAAATGTAAAGTTTATGAATAAAAAGTGTGCAAAATTTATGCCAACAGTCCCTAGTCTACAAGCAGGAAAGGAGAGTGTTAAAACACCTGTACTGTGTCAAGCTAACTGCAAAGAGTCCCCATGAGGCATATTGACCAGAGATCTCTTCCTTACATATTCCTACATGATTATCTCTAAGTGTTATGTATAATTTCTGTGATTTTAGATAAGTTCTGGTGCCCAGTTATTTGATAACACATTATTGGGTGTCAGGAACGCTTGTCCCAAAGATGATAGCAGAGATCATTGTCTTAAGAATGTTTGCAGAAAGCCCTACTACCTTGAGAGCTGTTTGCTAAAGGAACCTGCCTCACATCCCAACTATTTTGATAGCAAGGACCATTGTCCTAAGAATATTTGGAGGTAGCCCCCATATTCCAATCACCTTGAGAGCTGTTTGACCAGGTGTGCTTACTAGTGACCTTTGCTACCCGGGCAAAACCCCCCACCCCAAGTCAAATTCCTCACTCATGGGCTATATAAGCCACTACCATTACACTAATAAACTGAGGCCTTGACAAGAGAATTTTGCATGGTCTCCATTTCTCTCTCACACCCATGTTCTTTCAGGTAG
This sequence comes from Microtus oregoni, assembly GCF_018167655.1. Taxonomy (NCBI): domain Eukaryota; kingdom Metazoa; phylum Chordata; class Mammalia; order Rodentia; family Cricetidae; genus Microtus; species Microtus oregoni. Next base: position 40,544,882 of record NW_024543059.1, read on the forward strand.
CACCTCTTCAGGACTCTGGAATAACTGGACCTGCTGGGCGGGTACAATTGGGATCAGCAGAGTCTGAGTAAGGTAGCCCTATGAAATATGGGTGTCTCTCATTCTATTGGATTAAAATCCCAGTATAAAGAGTTTTCCACAGAAGGTTGACTTGTCATTTGCAATGGAGAAATTCAATACTTTTAGTCCTCAAAGTCATGGTTGCTTTATATTGAATCTCCTATCATTTGCCCTGCAGACTCACAAAGTTTGGTCAGACTTGCAGGATCATCAAGCCAATTTTCAATCTTTCTCACCCTCTCCCCATCTCTCTCCCTCTACCTGCTTCTCCCCCCACCTTCTCCCTTCTACTGTCCCTCTGTCTTCTACTCCTATTATTTCTATTTCTCTAGTAAACTCTAACTTATGAAGATTTTAGTACTTGTCCCATCTACAAGAATAGAGAAATCTTTTTGCTATTAGGACAACAGACTTCTGAAGTGCCAGGAACCAGACAGAAGCACAGATTGTGAGAGGCAAGATGACGAGCCTTGCTATACTACACATCAGAATTAAACCAGCAACAAGAATAACTTGCCACAGATGGACATACAGTACTGTCCAGGTTATCCTGGTACCTCAGGAGGGAAATGCATAAGTAATCCATTAAGTTCTTACTTGAACTCTATGTGAAATAGAAGGAAGTGAAAGATCAATTTGACAAGAACTTAAGCTTTGAAGAAAAAAATCGAAGAGGATATCAGAAAATGGAAGGATCTCCTAAGCTCTTGGATTAGTAGGATCAACATAGTAAAAAATGGCACTTCTACCAAAGGCAATCTATAGATGCAACGCAATCCCCATCAAAACCCCAAGAAAATTCTTCACAGACCCTGAGAGAACAATAATCAACTTCATATGGAAAAACAAAAAATTCAGGAGAGCCAAACAATCCTATACAATAAAGGAACTTCTGGAGGCATTACCATCCCTGACATCAAACTCTATTACAGAGCTACAGTAATGAAAGCAGCTTGTTATTGGCATAAAAACAGAGACATTGACCAATGGAATAGAATTGAAGACCTGGATATTAATCCACAAACCTTTGACCACCTGATTTTTGACAAAGAAGATAAAGTTATACAATGGAAGAAAGAAAACATCATTAACAAATGGTGCTGGCATAACTAGATGTCAACCTGTAGAAGAATGAAAATAGATCCATATCTATCACCATGCACAAAACTCAAATACAAATGGATTAAAGACCCCAATATATATCCGACCACACTGAACCTGATAGAAGAGAAAGTGGGAAGTAGCTTGCAATTCATGGGCACAGAAGACCACTTCCTACGTATAACCCCAGTAGCACAGACAATAAGAGAAACAATGAATAAATGGGACCTCCTGAAACTGAGAAGCTTCTGCAAAACAACGGACAAAGTCATTAAGACAAAAAGGCAACCTACTGAATGGGAAAAGATCTTCACTAACCCCACATCAGACAAAGATCTGATCTCCAAAATATATGAAGAACTCAAGAAACTAGACATTAAAATTCTAAATAACTAAATTAAAAAATGGGGTACTCAACTGAACAGATAATTCTCAACAGAAGAATTTCAAATGGCCAAAAGATACTTAAGGGCATGTTCAACTTGCTTAGCAAATGCAAATTAAAACAACTTTTCGATACCATCTTACACCTGTCAGAATGGCTAAAATCAAAAACACCAATGATAGCCAATTCTGGAAAGGATGTGGAGTAGGGGGAACACTCATCCATTGCTGGTGGGAATGCAAACTTGTGCAACAACTTTGGAAATCAGTGTGGCAGTTTCTCAAAAAATTGGGAGTCAACCTACTTCAGGATTCAGGAATACCACCCTTGGGAATATACCCAAAAGATGCCCAATCATACTACAAAAGCATTTGTTCAACTATGTTTATAGCAGCATTATTTGTAATAGCCAGAACCTGGAAACAACCTAGATGCCCCTCAACGGAAGAACGGATAAAGAAAGTATGGCACATCTACACATTAGAGTACTACTTAGTGGTAAAAAACAATGACATCTTGAATTTTGCATGCAAATGGATAGAAGTAGAAAACACTAACTTGAGTGAGATGATGGAGGAAGGTCATCGGTTAAATAAAAAGAAACTGCTTGGCCCTCATTGGTTAGAAGATAGATGGGAGGAGTAAACAGAACAGAACACTGGGAGGAAGAGGAAGTGAGCTCAGACTCCACAGCTCTCCTCTAGGGAGCAGACGCCTCAGAGAGATGCCATGCTCTGCTCTCCCGGGCAGACGCACGCGATGAAGCAAGCCGCCAGGTTAGACATGCTGAATCTTTCCCGGTAAGACTGGTGCTCACAGATTATTAGAGATGGGTTGATCGGGATGTGAGAATTAGCCTGTAAGTGCTAGAGCTAAAGGGCCAAGCAGTGTTTAAATGAATACAGTTTGTGTGTTGTTATTTCGGGTAAAGCTAGCCGTGCAGGCGGCTGGGGTGCTGGGGACACAGCCCCGCCGCCCCTAATTACTACAGTGAGAAAACCCAGACCCAAAAATATGAATATGGTATATACTTACTCATTAATGGATTCTAGGCATAAGCAAAGGACACTGAGCCTATAGTTCGTGATCCTAGAGAAGCTAATAAGGTGAACCCAAAGAAAAGCATATATAGATCCCCCTAGAAATTGGAAGCAGACAAGATCGCCTGGCAAAAGTTGGGAGCATGGGGGTGGGGGGGGGAGAGGAGAGAGTAAAAGAGAAGGGAGAAGGGGAGGGTTGGGGAGAACTTGGGAGAGTGGGATGGTTGAGATGGGGGTAGGATGGGTATGGGAGCAGGAAAGGAGATATCTTTACTGAGGGAGCCATTTTAAGGTTGGCAAGAGGCTTGGCTCTGGAGGGGTTCCCAGGAGTCCACGGAGATGACCCCAGCTATGACCCCTGGGCAGTGGAGGAGAGGGTGCCTGAACTGGCCTTGTCCCATAGTCAGACTGATGACTATCTTGAATAGCTCCATAAAATCTTTGTCTGGCAATGGATGGAGACAGAAACCCAAATGGGAGCACTGAACTGAGCTCCCAAGGTCAAGTTGAAGAGCAGAAGGAGAGAGAATATGAGCAAGGAAGTCAGGAACACAAGGGGTTGGTCCACCCACTGAGACAGTGTGCCTGAGCTAATGGGAGCTCACCAATTCCAGCTGGACTGGGACTGGATGAGCATGGGATCAAACTGGACCCTCTGAATGTGGCTGACAATTGGGGCAGACTGAGGGGACAATGATAATGGCACTGGGATTTGTCTCTGCTGCATGTACTGGCTTTTGGGGATCCTGTTCTCTTTGGATGCATACCATCCTAAGCCTGAATGTAGCGGGGAGAGCCTTGTACTTCCAACAGGGCAGGGTACCTTGCCCTCTCTTAGGACTGGAGGGGATGGTGGAAGGGTGTGTGAGGAAGTGGGAGGGAAGTGCCAGGAGGGGAGGAAGTGGAAATTTTGATTAATATTATTTATAAAGTAATAAAAAAGAAAGAAAATGGAAAAATAAAAGTACACCAAACTTTTTTCAGAAAACTCTCAATAACCCAGTATTGTAGATAGGTACAACTAAAAAATCAATTGCATAAAAACAGATTAAGTGTAATTATGAGGCTTAGGTTACTTTGAATGAACATAATTTTGCCCTGTAGGCAGACTGATGACTATCTTAAATGTCACCATAGAACCTTCATCTAACAAATGATAAAAACAAAGGCAGAGACCCAAAGTGGAGTGCTGGGCTGATCTCCCAAAGTCCAATTGAAGAGTGGGAGGAGTGAGAATATGAGCAAAGAGGTCAAACCATGATGGGGACACCTACTGAAACAGTTTACCTGAGCTAACGGGAGCTCACCAGCTCCAGCCAGAAAGGGAAGAAACCAGCAAAGGACCAAACTGGACCCTCAGACAGAAAGCTAATGGGAGAGCATGCTGTCTGCAGGCAAAGTCACCAACAGTGCTGGACCTCACAGGGGTCTCAAGTGCTGTTGATTGTGCCAAGCTCCCTTTGTTCCCACACTCCAGGGTCAGCCTGTAACTCCTATCACAGCTACCGAGAAGTTGTTCTTGGTTACCTCACATATAGTTTTAAGGTGATGGAGATCTCTTTCCTGAAATAGGTGGAGCTTTTATTATTATTATTATTTTTAGGGGTGGGGGTTGCAGCCAACGCAATGGCTAGTCATTATTCGAGAGAATTTTTCAATCACATTCTAAAAAGTAAACACAGAGGCTCAGTGGGCCAGCTGGTGGGGCACCAGTGTATGAGTTCCACAGTTTGGGTGTCAACAGGTCTCGCCTTTGTACAGTCAAATTCCAGCCCTATATCCCGTTCTTTATTGTTAAGTTTAAATCCTGTTTAATGAGAACCTGCTGCAGCTGATGTAATAAGCCCATCAAAGCGAATTAATAAATCCAGGTTTATTCTGAGCACAGCATTCCTGGGTGGACCCAGGGGAAGTTGAAGAGACCACAAGAGGAAACCACACTGTGGAGGCTTTTAATACCCTCGGGGATGAAGCCTCTGATGGCAGGCTTTCTGGGGGCGGAGTCTGGACTGAGGCAACTCCTAGCAAGCAGACTTTGGGGGCTTCCCCCAAACATTCCAGACTCTTTGGATATATGGATTCCAGGGGCTGAGGTGAAGCTTCCACCCAAACATCCCAGACTCTGGGTACAAGGGCGCAGGTTAATGTCTGACTGCTTCCTGCTGGCATGGGGCGATGTGGGGAGGGGGAGAGTTGGGAGTCATTGTACTCACACTCAGCGGGAATTGGGTGGTGGGGTATCAGTTTAACAGCCATTCTGGAGACCTTTGGCATCTGTTTCTTGAGAGAGCTGAGAAGGCCGGTTGCTAGGAGCAAAACCAGACTATTATCATCAGTCCTATGAATGGGGCTAGCCCTGGGAAGGGTGATTAACTGCCAGAAAGAACAGGACAGAGAAATGCCCTGGTTGTAGGGGAGAGGCAAGATTGTACAGAATGAGCAGGACATGAGAGCAGATATGCCTTTTAGAACCAAATTCCAGTTGCTGGGTAGGTGCCTATTTGAGTCTGAGAACAGGTACCAATGGTGAAGTCCCAGGAGACCATGCAGGCCCTGGCATATCTGAAGAACACTCTGCAGTTTGTCCTTGGTTTTGACAGCATGCATGACCTGTAAAATATGCTCAAAAATTGATGGGGTAAAAAATAGGCCCTGGACTTAGTTTTCAGCAGAACAGATTTCTTGATACAGCAGCAAAACTTCTCCCGGGAACCTGCAGGTGTGTTAAAGAAACTTGAGACAAATTTACAACTTGGCATCAAAGCAAAAGGCTATGGCATTAGATTAAATGGCATGAAGGTTTTAGAAGACAAAAGAAATTTTAAACCTTCTGAACCTCTGAAGTTACATCTGAAACCTGGCTGTCCTGGACTATGAACCCTATGAAAGAGGCACACCTGTCTGCATTTTTAGCAGGAAACTTAACTAATAAACTAATTAGCTACCAGTATCTTAAGCCATCAAATGCCATCAGAGAGATCTGGAAGGAATAAGTAAATGAAAGGAAGTTGAGACTGCTTTTTTCAGCTACCTAGGCAATCCCATGTCTCCACAGTCTTTGGCCAACACCAGTCTTTGAAGCCTTTAGCTGCTAAGCCAGGAGGTCTGACGCTCATCAGTAGGAATACCACCGCCAGAAAGTCATGGGGCAGGTGACAACCAGGCCCTTAAAGCTTGCTCCGCCAGAATTCCCACTGAACAAATAACCTTAACACCATCTCGCTGGGGACAAGCTGGTGGAAAGTTCCAAGAAGCTGTCTTTACTTTGTTTCAATTGGGATGTGACAAGCTGGTTCAAGTTCCTGCTATGTATCCTTTGCTATGATGACAAAAACCTGTAGGTTCAAAGAAAGCCTTTCTCCTCTAAGTTACTTTATGTCAGGATATTTTATCTGAAGTGAAACTAGGACTAATGACAGCCCCATAATGCCAAGGTTAATCTGAGTGACATGTCTGGATTTAGAACCACCTAGGAGTCACATCTTTGGGCTCTTTGATGGCATTGTTGCCAGAAAGAGATAAATGTGCTGTCTAAGGGGAGGTCAATGAGTAAGGACCACACAGTTCTGTCATAATTATGATTACAGGATGTTATGTTTCAAACCCAGGACAAATGGCTGAGGTGACTATTTAACACATCAAAGCAGACCTGGCCTCTGGGTTCTCCCAGCATCCCTCAGTCCCCACCTGTTACAGGGTATGGCTCTCATACCCCACCCTAGACCCTGAGCTCTCCAGCCCAAGAACTCGGCTGCCCTTCTGCCAGAGACTCTTCCCTATACAATCCAGATATTTTGGTTATACGACTCCTGGCTGCTGCACCTGACTCCCATCTTCTCCTTTACTTCCCTTCCGCCTCTCCCTGAATGGCCCAGCTCAGTCTGCTTGTGTCCTCTCTGGATTTTCCCAGATGTCAGTATCTGGACCAACACTGTCCCTTTTATCTATAATAAACTTCCTCCTCTGTCATACCAAGGAGCAATCATGTCCTTTCTTTTCCTTTGTATTTACTTTGTTATTTTTCATTGATAGGCAAGCACAACTTTTGCTCACTTATACACATCCACTCTTCAAATACAACTGCTAAATACATCAAGGACAGAATTGTCCAAAGCCTTGAATCGCTTGGTCATGCATGACATGTTCTGTGAAACTAAGCGGGAGAAAATCTGAACTGTGTACAGAAGCCGAGAGCACAGCCCTGCAGCAAAATCCTAGCCATCTCGGAATCTCTAAAAGGTGATTCTCCATTTCAGAACATCCCTAGAACAGAGGAACACATAGCAGCCACGTGACCAAGCCACACAAAGTTTTCTTTGGTCCATTGTTTCTTAATTCTCAAATCACCCCAATCTAGCCCTAGATGTTGATATGTCCGCTGCTCAGGTGTCTGACCACATCACCTGACAACAGTAATCCTTATCTCCTAATTACTGCAGGCTTGCCAGGCCCAATTCAGAGCAATTTGTTCCCTGGGAATTCCCCTGCTTCATTTTCAGTAAGAGGCAGGTAAACATTCTTCCCAGAGTGCTCAGTGGAGTGCTCCCTGCATCATCTAGACTGTGAAAGATGTTCCCATATTTCCATTTCCCCCATCACACGCATCGTGAGTGCACAGTTGGCTTACAGTTAGTGCTAGTTAGCTTATACTTGTTCAACTCTGAAGGAAGAGACAGACTCAGACTTAGCCCCTGTGTCTAACCTTCTCCCGACTGTAAAAATGCCCTTGGCTCAGCTTGAAGGAAGTGTCCGTTAAAGATCAATGCCCAAGTTGCAGTAGATACCTAGCCAAGAGTCTTTTGGAACTTTGGAGATGTCGCCCTCGTGCCTTAAAATGAGTGAGCTGCTTTAAGGGAAGTGATCCTTTTTCTCACCCGACAGAAAATAAACCCCATCTGCTAAGAACGTTTTGCCTTAGCCTGTCTCCAGGGAAATCAGGGTTACTAGTAGGCCAGGCCGACCCTGCCGCTCCCCCCCCCCCCATCAAAGGGGATGTGAGAAGGGTCGGTGGACCAGTTGAAACAGGAAGCTAGCTATAAGGCTTTGGAGGATGAAGGCGGAGGATCTAGAAGGAAGGGAGGCTGGAGACTCCCAGGAGCCCACCAGGGCAGGGGTCCCCAAAGAAGCTGGTAGGATAAAGGGACCAGGAGTCCCAGAAGATGGAGATGTGGTGAGGGCCCCTGAGGAGGCAAGATAGGCGGAGGGATGTGAAGTCGCCCCAGATGTAGAAATGTTCGTGTTGAAGGTCCCCGAGGGAGCTAGAAAGGTGGAAACGCCTGGAGTCTTCAGGGATGTGAGCATGGAGAGCCTTTCTGAGGAGGACCAGGTGGAAATCTGGAGGAGTGAGGACGGTGGAAGAAGGATGGAGGCAGAAACTGGGGAGCAATCTGGGCTATCCAGAGAGATCAGTGAATTGGTGGTCCCTAAGGGCAAGGTGCCAGAAAGGCCAAAAGGGAAACCGAGGAATCGCCAGCATCAACTGGGGGCCTAGTGTGTGTGTGTGGCGGGGGGGGGGGGGCGGATACGATCAAGAAAGCTATTCAGGCCAACCTAGCCAGGACCGGGAGGAGTATTTAGAGTCCTACATGGAAGGGACCATACGGCGGCGCTATCGCTCATGGATAGTGAAGCAAAAGGGCATCCCTAACAGTCTGCGACCTCCACAAGAGTCAGGGCAAGTACCCCCTGGAGAGGAAGCCCAGACTGTGGATCCGTATCAAATCTTTATCTCAAATCCGCTTGTCCCTGGAACTCCGTTGTCACTGGCTCCTCGATAATACCTGGCTCCCCAGGTGTCCCTAGTACCTACAGTGTCTCTGACTTCCCTGGTGTCCCTGGGTCTGGACTCACAGTTTTTTTCGCACTTGGAAGAGAAAGAGCTCCATTTGAATACAGGAGCCAGAGACAAAAACAGGCGCTTCAGCTTCTGCCCCAAGTCACATCCCTCAGCCTCTCTCGGTGGTCTGCCACCCGAGGAGGAGGAGGAAGAAGGTAGGACCGCAGGCTGGCTCTGAGCAGGCGCGTGAACTTTCTCCGCGAGCGGTTTCTAGGGGACGTTGGCAGATGTAGGTCCCTGTCCTGGGGAACTGAACGTTCGCAGCGTAACGAGCCCCATGCTGCACTGTGCCTGACAGGTGGAGGATGACATTCTGTGTCCTGCAATGTTTCCCTGATCCACCTGTGCGTCCGGGATATGCAGCCTGTGACTCTCAGAATATCTGAGCATCTGTCTAGGACCCCTCTAACCTCGAGTGATTGATGTGTTATGGTGTGCTGGTCCAGGGGATCCCAGTCCTGGAAGGTGGGTTTTCCAGGATAGTGTGCACAGATGGCGACCCTCCTGTAAGGAGCTGCCCCGGATGTCTGCTGTCAGTTCTTTGCAGACCTTCAAACATATTTTGAGACGATGATTATAGGATGGTATACCCTAATGTCTAACAGCTCTTGGGAACACTGTAGTGTGTGTGTGTGTATTTGTGTGTGTGTGTGTGTGTGTGTGTGTGTGTGTGTGTGAGAGAGAGAGAGAGAGAGAGAGAGAGAGAGGAGAGAGAGAGCGAGCTTTAACTGAAGTCTTTCTTCCGTTGAGAACACTATCAATTTTTATGAAGGTTTTCACTGCTCTATTATGTCGATTTAGTTTGTTTATTTAACACATATTTCCTAAACATATATTTTTCCTGCTGAAACCAGCAAACCTCAATTCTCTTAGTAATTCTGGGGATTTTGTCTATTTGTTTCTTTGTTGTCTTCTTTTTTTCCAGTATTTTAGATATAAAAGATGTCCGGGTGTTGGAAGAGGGGAGGGTAAGATTTCTTATTCTACAGCCCAGCCAGACTTCAAACTCATGGCAGGACTCCATGAGTGCTGAGATTAGAGGCAGGAGCCCCTGGTTCCATTAAAATAATATTTTTAAAAAATGGTTAGAAGACACAGGTTATTATTTGCTCTTAACGAGACCAAGAATATTGTTATTGTCTCCCCCACACCCGTTATTTAACTTTTTGAAACAGCCCCACTGTGTAGACTAGGCTAGCTTCAAACACACAGATATCTGCCTGCCTCTGCCTCCCAAGTGCTGAGATTCAAGGCTTGGGCCTCCATCATTCTACACTTCTCTCTTCCCTTTTATAAATGGCTATTTAGGACTTGAGATATGGCTCTGAGGTTAATATTGCTCTTGCAGAGGTCCTGAGTTCAATTTCCAGCATCCACATGGTGGTTCACAACCACCTGTAGTGAGATCTGGTGCCATCTTCTGGCCTGCAGGGACACATGCAGGCAGAACACTGTATCTACATAATAAACGAATAAATAAATAATTTTTAAAAATTGATTTTTATTGAGACATAATCTTCATTCCATAAGTTAAGTGTACAGTTAATGGCTCCTGTGTATTTAGAGTCATTTTACATCATCATCATTTCACCTGATAGCCCTCTATGTAGCCATTCCCCATTCCTGTGCCTCGTGTCTCTGTAGATTTCCTTATCGCAGATATTTCAGGTGAGTAGAACCATGAAGTCTTGGCTCTGCTAAAACTGTCTTCTATCTCTTGGTATGTTTCTGAGGTTCAGTCACATAGTACACCATTCCCTTTATCTGGTAAGTGGTATTCCATTGTGGAGGAACGCCATATCCATTCCTTCATCAAATCCTAGGCATAAAGTTAATTTCCCTCTTTATGCTACAGTGAACATACAGCGATGAACATTCGTTTCTAAGTTATTGTTCAAACATTATTTCTCATTTTTCTTGCATCTATCTCAGAAGGTCCATGGAACATGCAGTCACTCTGTACTGACTAACTTAAGCCATGGCCACAGTTTTCTAAGGGTCTACATAGTTTGTTTTTTTTTAAATCCCACCAGTGGCTTCTATTTCTTTTTTGAATGAAAAAACATGAAACAAAAAATATATACGATGTGATAGTTTCTGGACAATAAAGAAAAATATTACCTTGCAGTCACGTGGAGATGAACTATTTCATTTTTCAGTCGTGTGCAGGTCCATGTGATTTAGTCTTAGGGTAATCCTACTTACTAGAAGCTGTGGGGCTAGCAACCCTTTGTCATGAGAACAAATGTAGCTTCTGTCTGTCCAAGGAGTTTCAGAACATTCCTGAGGCTCATCTCTTTTCATGACAAATGGCATTTTGGGATATCATTCCTTGTGTAATCACAGCGATCTCTCTTATTTGAATGGATATGGGAAAAATTATGTTGATGAGAAGTCTGGTGTCTGCATCCGGTCCATATGTCTGGGCCTGGCAGTAAGACACTCAATAGAGCAGCAGAGTTCCTCAGACAACTCCTGTTTTTCCAGGCGTAAAATTAGAATGTCCCATGCTGGGACTGAAGAGATGGCTGAGCATTTAAGAGCACTGGCTATTCTTTCAGAGGTCCTTAGTCCAACTCCCAATTACAACTTGGTAGCTCACAACCATCTATAATGAGACCTGGTTTCCCCTTCTGGCCTGCAGGCATACATGCAGACAGAACACTGTACGCATAATAAATAAATCTAAAAAATGACACCCACAAGGTCGTTTGCAATAAAAAAAAAAGAATGTCTAAGGATGTCTGGCAGCCCATTTGTTATAGTTGCTTTTCTATTGCCGTGAAGGGACGCCATGACCAAGGCAATTTATAAAAGAAAATGTTTATTGGGAATCACATTTCAGATGGTTAGAGTCCATGACCATCATGGCAGAGAACATGCTAGCAAACATGACTTGGAGCAGGAGCTGAGACCTTACATCCTGGTCCACAGGCATAATGCAGAGGTGTCCCAACCAGTGGGACATGAACAGGAGTACAAACCTGGAAAGAGAGGAATGAAGAGACAAGAGACATGAGAAATGGACACAAGTCTATATTCTGATCAAGCTGCCAACTTCATTTTTTTCTTAGGAGCATTATATATCAAAAAGGGCAGGAGGGGAGGGTAGGATGCTGAAATGTCAGGTCTGGAGGCATCCCCTAGCTGATAGGAAGAGATAAGGAGATGCTGAGGGTCTGTAAATATTTGCTAACAAGGGAAACGTTAATTACTTCTGGTGCCTGGGATCCACAGGTCTGCAGGTCACAGGGAGATGAGGGTTGTCCTAGGCGCCTGGAACTTGCCCTACAGAGGCTTCCGAATAGCTTACTTAAATTGTGACTAAGATGGCCATAACTAAATACAGGTCTTTGCTTCCAGCACACACACACACACACACACACACACACACACACACACACACACACACACAGAGAGAGAGAGAGAGAGAGAGAGAGAGAGAGAGAGAGAGAACTAAATGGAAGTGATGTGATCTTTTGAAACCTCAGAGTTCACCCCCAGTGACATACTGTCTCCAACAAAGCACACATCCCTATCCATCCCAAACAGGTCTGTGTGCAGAACTCAAGTATGTTACCTACCGTGGCCATTTTTATTCAAACTACCAGATTTTGTCTGTGCTTCTGTGACTGCTATTGACAAGCTATAACTGGAAAAAGTAGACTGAAGTTTAGCATTTGAAATGAAAGTTTAGAAGCTGGATGTAAAGTCATATTATTATAGCTATATTAAAGTGTATCTAATAAAACCACCCACCCCTTAGCTATGAGGTTATTTAAGTTCCCTTGCAGTTGTTAGTTGTTCTCAATAGGAACACACTAAGAAATCTGCTGTGAGGTCATTTCAAAAGCCTGGGTGGTAGAGCTTCTTCTTGCACATCAAGACACAGTATGAGCTTGGGAACACTAACTCAACTGCTCATGGTGCCATGTGGCTACACTTTATTTTGTGCTGCTGGTAAGCACGTAACTTGAGATGATCTCTTGGCAAACACATGGGGCTATTTTGAGCTCTGCTTTTGCAAGAGAACGTGTTCATAGTAAGGTGCCTTCCATGGAAACTGGTCACCCATTCTGTGCTGGCTTTCCTCTGTAGTGTGTAAACAGTGACTCTCCTCAGCGGTTACTACCATCCCTCACAACACTGCTTTCTTGCCTACATACAGCAAGTCTCCAGGGCGGGAAGGATCTCAAAGTGCTCACATAGAATTGGCTCTCAATTTGACCTCCTCAGAACCCTTGGTGATATGGGAGTGTCATATATCAATCTGTTGATTTCATTGGTTAAGTAATAAACAAACTGCTTGGGCTCATAGCTTAGAACATAGGTGGGTGGAGTAAACAGAACAGAATGCTGGGAGGAAGAGGAAGTGAGGTAAGATGCCTCAGACAGAGACGCCATGCTCCGCTCTCCCAGACAGATGCGATTCAGCTCTGACCCAGGATGGACGTAGGCTAGAATCTTCCTGGTAAGCGCACCTTGGGGTGCAACACAGATGATTAGAAATGGGCTAAATTAATATGTGAGAATTAGCCTAGAAGAGGCTAGATAGAAATGGGCCAAGCAGTGTTTAAAAGAATACAGTGTCCGTGTAATTATTTCGGGTAAAGCTAGCCGTGGGGGCAGCTGGGTGCCGGGGACGTAGCCTGCCGCTCCTACCACTACACCCTTGGTTTTTAACATTTAAAAAATATTTATTTTTAAGTGTGTTTTAAATTTTGTTTATTTTATTTTATATGTATGAGAGTTTTACCTGTGTGTATGTGTACTATATGGATACATGGTGCCCTCAGAAACCAAAGAGGACATTATATCCCCTGGGACTGGAGTTACAGATGGTTGTGAACAGCCATGTGAGTGCTGGAAAGGGAAACTGATCCTCTCTACAAGAACAATATGTGTTCTAAACTGCTGAGTCATCTCCCAACCTCTTATTTTTATTTTATTTATGTGTCTCAAATCAAGGGAGGATTCAATTAGTTTACTTTATAAGTCAAATTCTCTCAGTTTTGCCGTGGTTGCTATTAATCTCTCCCAAAAATTACTACAAGCTCTTTGCCAGGGTTCATTGTCTTCCATAATTCGTTAATTTCATCATTAGTAAAAGGTACTATAATTTCTTCTGGGTCTATTCCTGCTAATTTATGAAGTCTCAATTTTCCTTTTATAATTAAGTCAGAGACCCTTTTCCAAATAACTTTTTAATTTTTTACTCAGTTTTATATGGTAAAAGATCCATTCTATGATAATATCTTTCTTCTGCATTAAAATTCCTTTAGGGGAATGTCTGGAAGGTAGTATGACCAGAATGTAGTTAAGATTCAGTTCAATATGATCCACATGTGCCTCATGCAATTTCTCTTCAATCAATGTCAATTTTGTTTAACTTCAACTGATAGTTCTCTGAGGCTAATTAAGTCCTTGTCACCATCTAAGGTTTTTTTTTTTTTTTAAATTAATCGGTTGGTCAGGTTTTATCCCAATAGTAGGCCATAGATTGGAAATAGCTCCATCGCAATCATTGAAAGTCAGTAAGAGCCTACAACTGATCTCTCCTTATTTGGACTCTTGTGTTCTAAATTTTTGTAGATATATTTTATAACTTAAATAATTAATAGAATCTCCTTTTTGTATTTTTTTCAGGAGGAATTTGGAATCATCAATAAGGAAAATTTTTTTTTTACTTCTTCAAACATTTGTTATAAAGAATCTACATTTGAATAAGATAGCAAAATTTTGCCCATGTAATGGTAAGTTATAGATTCAGGAAATTGCTTATGTACCATTTCCAATGGATGTCTTAAAAAAATATTGGCACAAAGTGGGGCTCTTTAACATTTCGTCTGGGAGAATCTTCTATTGATATCACTTAGCAGACTGAGAATTATTATAAATAAGCACTGTGAAGGCAAATTGTTCTCTGTCTTTTTCTTGTAAAGGTATATATAGTAAAGAAACAATTCTTTAAATCAACAATAATAAGAGGCCATCCTGTTGGGTGGGGGGACACTTGTTGGTTCCTGGCTGCTCAGTCCCAAAATAATCACACAGAAACTATATTATTTAAAACACTGCTTGGCCCATTAGCTCTAACTTCTTATTGGAGAACTCTTACATCTTAATTTAACTCATCTCCATTAATCTGTGTATCGACATATGAATGTGGCTTACTCGGCAAAGTTCCAGCATCTGTTTCCAGCAGGGATACATAACTTCTCTCTGATTTGGCCTCCTTTCTCCCAGCATTCAGTTTAGTTTTCTCCTCCTAGCTCTTTTCTACCCTATCAGGCCAGGCCAGTTTCCTTATTAATCAATGGTATTCACAGCATACAGAGGGAAAGCCCACATTACCATCCTTTAGGCAATAGAGAAGGTAAAGAAATGGCAGACTGTTGAGAGTCCATTAGTGGAATTACCTTATTAACAGCTCTTAAATCTGTTACCATTTTCCATTTTCCAGATTTACTTTTACAACATTATAGAAGAATTTTAGAAATTGGTTGATTCTTCAATATGCTGAACATCTAAATGCTCCTGCACCTGCTGTTCTAAAGCCTGCAGTTTTTCTTTTGATAAAGATCATTGCTTAGCCCATTTAGGTTTCTTAGTTAACCATTTGTAAGTTAGGGCCATTGGTACCATTGAGAGTTCTTCAGTTGTTGTTCTGTGTTTTTTGTACAGCCCGAATGGTCAGTGTCTATTTTTTTATAATACCTTATAATCTTCTTCCCAGAAATATGAATTGCTTTATGGTCTATTTCTGAGACTGCAGGAATGTTTATCTGAGTATTCCATTGTTGTAACAACCCCATAGATTCACTGCTGTATTAGCCACATACAACCTTAGTCGTCTTCTCTGTCCTTTTGGCACTATGCTTTCAATCCATCTGATGCTTTATCTTTGGTAGGGTTACAATTCCTAAGAATTCAATATCTTCCTCCTGAAGAGGCCAATTCAAATGCCAAGATTCTGGAGTAATAATAGTCATATCTGCACCTGTGTCTAATAATCTATTTTTAATGTTTTTATTCATACTCTCAGCCTTGTTTTTTTATCATCTATAGAAATCCACCAAAATATGCATTCTCTATTTTCTGTTGGAGTTTCCTATGTAGAAGATTTGAAGAAATATTCAGAACTAAAGGCAGTAAGTGCTTATCTAGAAGAAGAAGGGAAGAAAGACAAATATTCTAAGACAGAACTGATTGAGATTCTACTGAGAATACCTCATTTACCAGTTAACACTCACATCCTAAATGTTCTGGACTTAACAGTGGCAACTTCTTTCCCGTCCCACCTTCTCCTCTTTCTTCCTCTATTTCCCTCCTTCTCCCACTTCTCTTTCTATGTGAATGACATCTATTTCATACACTTTGCTTTAGATATTAAGTGTGATCCCTGAATGTAATGTTTAATAGAGGGTTTATCCCTGAATGTAGTGCAATGGTTCTCAACCTTCCTAATATTGCAATTCTTTAATATAGTCCCTCATGTTGTGTGATCCCCTTACAAAAATGATTACATTGCAGCTACACAACTGTAATTTTGCTACTGTTATGAACTGTAATGTAAATAAATATCTGAAATGCAGGCTATCTGCTATATGACTCCCAAGTGGTCAGAAACTATAGGTTAAGAACCACTGATCTGCATATGCATAAACACACACACAAACGAACACATGTGCTTTCCTCTAAGGGTATAGAAAGATGAGGCACTTTGTTTACATAGCTGTTTTACCTAGATGCTGCCTGTCACACTGGGCCTGGCTGTCTTGCAGGATAGCCACTGTTTAACCCATGGTACCTTGTTCATGAATCGGTGACATTATTTTATTCTGTAACTGCATTCATGTTTATTACTGCTTCCCTGCAATTACCCTTAAAGTTGTGTTTAAAGCCCTACTAACAATCATATTCTCTCAGTGACTCTTCTGATATCCTCCAACTTTGATGTTATTTTCTAACTGCTATTTCTTATCAGCTTTTACTGAACCAATAAATGTGTGTAATACAACAAAATCTGTAACTTACTTTCCTTTGTAGTGGACCTTCAGATGGGGGTCTATGCAGGAACTGTGTAAGAGGCATGAGAATATCTAACAGCATGCATATAATGTAATTTAATATATATTAGTAAAGTTAAATAATTAGCTAAAGAAAATCCTGAACTCAAACTCATTAAAAGCTATTATAGAATCCAGAATTATATATATCACCGTGAATCAATCTAGTGCTGAGTGAACCAGTCACACTGAAGTATATTTTAGATGATATTGAGTATATTTGTAATAGCCATGGACCTGAAGTACGTTTCAAACAAAATTTAGAGTCCCAACTGTGAGGCCAAAGTGTGACTTTGTTATTTCTCCAATATTGCAGGAGATGGAGCCACACATGCCTCGGTGCCATCGCATCCCATGGTACTTTGTGTCAGGGACCACAGTGATCTTTGGGGTAAGCACCATTTAGGAAACTTTGACCATTTATTTAGGACACATTTTTTTTTATGAACCACAGTATCTCCTTAACGCTGTCTGCATCAACTCCTGTATGATTCCTGCAATGCCCCATTCTTGCTATATTGTCTATACCTCTTATACCTACATGACAGAATTTGCACAGATTTTTTCCCAAGGTTTTCTTCTTTAGTTCTATCCTTTAGTTTTATTTTTGATTGACAAATAACTCTTATGTTTCATCACTTGTGTGTACATATTTACTGATCGCAATGTGATGATTCAATAAAGATTATTTTGTGTGTTTTTGAGAAAGGGTCTCACCATATGGCCTTGGCTGGCCTGGAACTAATAACTCACAGAGATCCAACACCTTCTTCCTGTAGTGTTGTGATTAAAGGCATGAACCATAAATTCCGGGGCACTTCTTTTTTATTGATTTTTTTTGAACTCTACATTTTTATCTGCTCCCCTTCCTGCCTTTCCCCCTCCCCTTCCCCTTTACCCCCTCCCAAGATCCCCACGCTTCCAGTTTACTCAGGAGAGCTTGTCTTTTTCTACTTCCCATGTAGATTAGATCCATGTATGTCGCTCTTAGGGTCCTCATTGTTGTCTAGGTTCTCTGGAATTGTGATTTGTGGGCTGGTTTTCTTTGCTTTATGTTTAAAAATCATTTATGAGTGAGTACATGTGATAATTGTCTCTCTAGGTCTGGGTTACCTCACTCAAAATGATGTTTTCTAGCTCCATCCATTTGCCTGCAAAATTCAAGATGTCGTTATTTTTTATGCTGTGTAGTACTCCATTGGGTAAATGTACCACATTTCCTTATCCATTCTTCGGTCAAAGGGCATTTAGGTTGATTCCAGGTTCTGGTTATGACAAACAAAGGTGCTATGAACATATTTGAGCACATGTCCTTGTGGCACGATTGAGCATCCTTTGGATATATACCCAAAAGTGGTATTTCTGGGTCTTAAAGAAGGTTGTTTCCTAATTTTCTGAGAAATCATCATACTGATATCCAAAGGGGCTGTACCAGCTTGCATTCCCACCATCAATGCAGAAGTATTCCCATTACCCCACATGATCTCTAACATAAGTTGTCATTAGTGATTTTTATCTTGGCCATTCTTATAGGTGTAAGATGGAATATCAGAGTTGTTTTGATTTGCATTTCTCTGATGACTAAGGATGTTGAACATTTCCTTAAGAGTCTTTCAGACAGAGGTCTCATCTCCAAAATGTACAAAGAACTCAAGAAATTGGTCATCAAAATAACAAATAATCCAATAAAAAAAATGGAGTACTGATCTAAACAGAGAGCTCTCAACAGAGGAATTTAAAATCCCTGTGGCACTTCTAAGTAAATATTTCTGCTGTTGAGTAAAGCTATAAAGATTTGACTGAGAATCAATATAGTAGATCCCTAGTAGGATATTCTGCACACTACACATTATACTTGAATAATTTAAAATTAATATAAAATGTGTGTATTTCTTTGAGAATTTCATGCTTGCATACCCTGTACTTTAATTCTATGCAGTCCACTCTTCCCTAACTCCTCCTCCATCCACTGCTCTCCATCTCCCCAGCCACTTCCCACTTCCTAGTCTTTCTTTCACTTTTCTTTGACTGTGGTCCACTGAGGTCAGTTTATACTATGCATGTTCTCATGCATGTATGGTCATCCACTGGAGGGTGGTCAGCCTATCAGGGGCCTCAGCTTTCAAGAAAATTTATACTTCCTCTCCCAGAAGCCATCGGCTATCAATAGCTATTCATCCCTTGGTGGGGGTTCATCACCAACCCCAAAACACACACAACACACTTCTGCATGCTGGAAGGTTGAGTGCCTCAATCTTGTGTGCAACACTCCCATCATCTTCAGAAGACACTGTTTCTCCCTCACACAGTCCTGCTGACCTCTGGAGTTTGATGTCGTTCTTATCTCTCTTTGGAGATGGTGCCTGTGCTTTGGGCTGCTACATATAATTGTTACTATGACTAAAAGTTGGACCTTTGCTTTTTGTTTTATAATTCTTGCTTTATGTTGTGTAGTCATAGAAATGCTAAAGAACTTAGGTCATTTGATGAGGGAGGAGTTGCTCCCTCATACAAAAGCATAAAAATCATGAATGTATTGTATATAACACACACATATACACACACACACACACACATACACACACACACACACACACATACTAACTAAAATACTAGCTGATATTACACAACAAAGGAACATTTCTGCCAAGGAAAAGAGAAAGGATAAAAGTGGTCTCAGTTTGTATTGGGAATTGTCACTGTGTAAGAAGCAGTCTGAAGTCGGGTTGGTTTTATTTCCTATTTAATACATAAAGTTGAAAATACATTAATGGCAATAAATAGTGTTTTCTGGGTTGGAAGTCACAACACAGAAAAACTATCCATTATCCCTATACTGACACATGCACATAGTTTATTTCAGTGGAAACATCAGCATTGTTGGCTGTATAGTTGAGAAGATTCTAAATATTAGCTGGGAGGTCAAGAAACTAGAAAATTAAAATAGAGAAATTCTCCACTTAATTTTAAAACTAACTATAAGAACTTATTAATGACAAGAATATGAAATTGGAAACAAGCTGGTTCTATAGGTAATGGGGAAATGAAGATGTCAAAATCTGTGATCTGTGCAAACATGACAGGATTATTTTGGCCTGGTTGCAAAAGTAATTAAAAATAAAAAACCTGTTAGCTTTCATGTTAGGAAATGTTGAAAAAAATCAAACATCCATACCAAAATATAAAAATTGGGACAAACCTCAGTTATTCAAAAATAGTTCCAAATAGCTCATAGGTACAAAAACTGAATTCAATGGAGCAGAAGTAGAGGCAGCCAGCCAGGAGACCTTTGAAAAGTTGCCCACGTCACCCCTCTCTGTGGGCCCTCCCTTCCTTTTTTAGGTTTATCTTTTACTCTTTGTGTTTCAACTTGGATGTGTGCTACATGTAAATAATTATTCTTTTCGGTCTACAAAGGCTGCAGCTGTCCGAATGATAATGTAATTTATCTGTTGATCCATTTGCTTGTATGAACTCCACCTCTTTGGGGTCTTATTTTTCATTTGCCTAATTAGTAAGCATGAAGGGACAGCTCTCCGTCTGGGTGTGATTCCTTTGCAGGAGTGCGTGCTCTTGTTCCTGCTGTTTGATGCCTCTCCCACCCGACTGCTTCTCTGTTTATTTGCACTAATGCTTCACAAGCTTTAGCTCCCAACTCTCCTTTGCTTTTTTCCTTTTTGAGAATACGTGTAGCAAATATTTTGTCCTACCATAGTCTTATATTTTTGTTTTTTTAATAATCTCATGAGGTTGCTGAAACTTTGTTTTAGTTGAGGCATCTCCATGTTCCATTTGCAGGGCTGTATTCTTGAAGTCACCACGAGGTGGAGCAAGGCCACCACCTCTTCATTGTGACAACCAAACCTCCCTGCAAAATCACTCTGACTGAAAGGCACTGTTTTAAATTAAACATTTTAAAAGGCAGAGTTTGAAAGTCAGGTTGAGCATCCTGGTATTATTTGGTCTCCTATCTTTGGTAGTTTCTGGCTTGTTTTCTTTTCAGAAGCCTTTAAATGTATTTGTTTTTGTTTTTCCTTCCACTCCCAGAACTTAGCAGGTGAAGCGGTGACACTCTCTGTTTCATAACCTCAGTGACTGTTTTATTTCATTCATTTAGTTTTATTCATGCTATTCTCTTGAATGTGGTCTTGCACATTCTCACTTCAGTTTTTATTCCAAATGTTTTTACACCAACGATGAATCTGCCTCTATCTTGTTGAATGATTTGCCCACACTGAGCAATTTTGATTTTATGGCTGATTACCTCTTAGAAGTAGACTTCAGAATGTATTTGGTACCAAGTGCTATTAAGTTTGGCATTAAATATGCCAGAATGTCTATTGTGTTGGTTAATTTGCTAGTTAAACAACAAACTTTTACCTCGGTTCAATCCTACACTACCATAATCACCTTGTATGGTTTGGACCTTGACCGGAGATTTGTAGTACTGTTGATTGACTCAGATACGCCTCTGCTCTTCTTTCATGTCTCTTCTCTGTTATGTCCGATGTCTCACTTCTGCAAGTGTTTTCCGAGCTTTGCAGTGGTGCGGAGATTGTCCATTGCCCTGGCCCTGCCCACCTTCTTCACATGCTTTGTCTCCTGGACTGCCTCTGAGTGAGTGCTCTTCTTGTCAGCAGGGAGAGGCAGATCCACTTGCCTCCTCCTCACTTCCCTGTGTGGCAAAAGCAATACCATGTCTTCCTTTGGACTTCATCTTTTATTGAGCTAGTTAAGGAACTCAGCCTCTCTTTCTGACCATTTCCAGACTTACTTGACATACTGGCCCTCTTACTTCTTTCTTCAAGTGTCAACTTCTATCATTTCTAACAGCTTGGTTATTAATTAGTGGAGACGCCAAAGAGCCAGGACTAACTCTAAGAAGCTATACAGTCACTGAAGGGCAAGGTCATGACCTTCAGGCTTGTGGACATCTTGGGCTGTTTGATGAGTACTTGGAAACAGGTAATTTCCAATCGTGGTTCTCAGGCAGCAATAACACTGATAAAATGAATAGTTTTTATCTCTTTCAATTTCCTTCTATCTTATGTATCATAGATGTTTAAATTACTAAATAAAAAGATAGATGAATGGATGGATAGATGATGGCTATATGGATAGATGGCAGGTGGATGGATGATGATAGATACATGAATATTGGCAGATGAATTGATGGGTGGAAAGTTGAGTTGTATATATGTAGATGAATGGTCAGTATTTATATGGATGTGTGTGAGTATAGATTAATCGATGACAGATGTACACACTTGCATATTGAGGGAGGAAAGATGGATGGATGTATTGATTGTGGAGAGATGTATAGACAGCAGGTAAATATATATACAGATGGCAGGAATATGATATATGGATAGCAGATGGATGGGAGAAGATTCATGGCTATCTACGGAAGATAGGTGAATGGATAGATAAATGGTGATTGGATAGATAGGTAGATAGAGAAAATAATTCAGTTTTCCTTCGTCCCAGTGATTGAACAGAGATGAAACACTGAGGTGAGATCTTAGAGACCCAGTGCTCAGGCTGTTTGTGTGGTCTACCAAGGACATTTCTGCTTCCCAATATCCCTTCTTTGGTGGAAGTATAAAGGGCACTTTATGGACTTATTATTAAAACCCTGTGCAGCAAAAGAGATGATCTGAAAACTGTGAAGTGATTAATATTTGTTATTTATTAGATATGCTATATATTTTTATTTTAAGATCTATCATTGTGACAGAAAACATTTTTATGCTTCAAGATAAACCAAAGACACCTTAGTATACTTTATATTGTATCGCTTTAGTTGGGTAATATTGTGTACATTGTTGTATAAAATGATGTAAATTCTTTTTTCATGAAGCTCGGTATGCAATAGGTAGTTATTGTTTTATAGGGTGATGAAAAACTGTATTTTATCACCATGGAAGTTCTGAATGAATATGTATATACATGTGGGGAGGTTAACACTGACAGAGATGCAAAATATCATTTATATCAAAATTAGTTTCGGTGTCTTAAGAGTCAACCAAGGCTTAGTTTATACTGAAAACTCTCACACATTCTTCTAGTCATGAGATATTTGTGCTGTGAACTCACTGGCTGACTGTATTTGCTTTTGGTTTTGAAGATACTGAAATTAAATAGGTTAGTTTTCTAGGTAAAAATCTAAGACCAGGGAGCTGGAGAGATGGCTCAGTGGTTAAGAGCATTGGTTGTTCTTCCAGCGGACCTGAGTCCAATTCCCAGCAACCACATGGTGGCTCACAATTATCTGTAATGAGACCTGGCACCTTCTTCTGGTATGCAGGTGTATGTGCAGACAGAACACTATATTCATAATAAATAAATAAGTCTTAAAAAATCTGAGACCAACACCTTGAAACCTATGCTATTACTCCCTCAGAGTAATTATAGGTTCCTTAAGAAGAGAGAGGAATGGACTAGTGCTATCAGATACTGCTCGTTAATTTCTCAACTTCTCAGACCTCAATAATCAAGTGGAAATTATATTAATTATAACAATATTATAATAACACAGAAATGATATTAATTACAACAATATTACAATCACACAGAAATGATATGAACTATAACACTGGTTGACCAATGGCTCAAGCATATTTTTAGCTATTTCTTACATCTTAAATTAACCCATTGATAATAATCTGTGTATTTCCATGAGGCTGTGGCCTACTGGTAAGTTTCTGGCATCCTTCTCCTTTAGCAGCTATATGACATCTCCTTGACTCTGCATATTCTTTCTTTATATTTCTTTTCAGATTTCCCACCACACTATATTCTGCCCTGCCACAGTCCAAAGTAGCTTTTCCATACCCAGTGGTACTAAAACATATTCACAGCATACAAAGGGAAATTCTACATCATCTCCCCTTCTTTGTTAAAATAAAAAGGAAGGTTTTAACTTTATCATAGTAAAATTATCTTCTTTAGTAAAGGTCAATAGTCATCTTTCTGTGGGTCCTGCATGTCTAATTCATACAACATACTATCAGGCAGCCTAGACAAGAGCAGTTTCTTGCTCAAATGGCTAGCCTTGTCATATCAAAGGCAAATTCCATAATTAATTTCTTCAGTGAACATAATCTCTCTGAGGTAATTGGTGCTGCCAGAAGCAGATGCGTCTCACTGTTGAGAAAAGTCTCAAAACATTTTAAACACCATATTCTGTAGGAAATTGAAAGGTTTGATGAACATGTATCTATCTGAAATAAATCTGTATACATTTAGAAAACCTAACTAATATGACTACAGTTTGACTATTATAGATGATTATCTATTAATTCATAATTCTTAATTATGCATTACATTTTTAAATGAGCTGTATAAACATATTACCTTAAACAAGAGTAGAAATATACATATAACAAAATTGACCTAAAATTTGTATTAATAAACCAAAGCTGAACCAATATAAAGTATTCATTTCTATATCTTATCTCTCTCCACCTCACTTTTTGTTAGAAATAGATTGACTGTGATGATTTAGCCATTTATACCCAACCCCTTTTATATGAAAACAACCATTTATAAACAACCATTTTTGGAATTTGAGTGTAGTTTTCTTCAAACTGCTTCCTGTTGATTGTTGGGTGAAGTATTCTTAGGGTTCATAGAGACCTTTTGGAGTTCTTGTTCCATCAAACTGCATTAGACTTGAAGGAATCCACAGGTTCTCATCTTTTGTGGAAACAAAAGCCAAACCTCTTTTCCAAAGCAACATATCCTTAGACTCAAATTTTGAAGTGAAGATATCTTCAAAATATATACGTTGATTTAGTTTAGCAGCCAGTACAATAAATTGTCTCTCTGTACTTAGCTCATTCACAGTAAAGAAAAAACTTTAACGAAAACACAATAATAAACATAATCCAGATTATCTATGTATTTTATATTTTTATGTGGTTTTTTACTCTAATTATTTTATTATTTATTTTGTTACCTTTACTCCTTTGCTCTTATTGTCTCTTTAAAGACTTTGATTTTTAAAAAACTATTTATTACTTTTTATTACTGTCTATCAACTTTTTCCACTCTCTCCCAAGCCTACACACATTTTTAAAATGTACTGTATCTCATTTAGAAGTCTCTTATGTCTGATTCTGTCCTATTGTGTATCTGTAATCATTTTCTGTCCAAGAGTGCTTTAAAAAAAATGGTAAGCATGCATGGCTAGGACAAACAATGAAAGAAGATCCTCCCTAAGTAGGTATGGGCTCCACATGGGAGTCGCAACTGAGTGTCTGGGCATTGACCACAGTGGTAATCCTGGCAGCTCTAAATTCACTTTTCCGAGCGTCATAAGAAGCTATTTTTAAGTCATATTATGTTAGCGCATGCCTTTAATCCCAGCACTTGGGAGGCAGAGACAGCCTGATCTCTGTGAGTTCATCAAGGCCATCCTGGCTTACAAGAACCAGTTCCAGAGAGGCTCCAAAGATACAGAGAAACCCTGCCTAAAAAAAAAGAGAAAGAAAGAAAAAGAAAGAAAGAAAGAAAGAAAGAAACTTTTTTCTCTTCTTTTCATATGTGAGATTAGAGGATGCTCTGAAGGAGGTACCTTAGATGGGATCATAATAGTTATAATATGATGAGGGGAAACAAAAAGTCACTAGCATAGTCAAGAATTTCCTGGTGAGAGTCCTAAGTGAAGGTTCATGTCTGAGAAGGAAGACAAGGCTTTAGTTTTGATAATTGTGCTGGGACTCTGTTCTCAGCTAGCCTGGGGGTTCAGCCAGACTCCTGGGTGAGAATTTCTTCTCCTCCCTGTGTCCCCAGGTTTTTTGCTCTGTCTTTCCTGCCCATGCTCAGTATTCTGAATTTCACTGTTTAGTAACTGCTTTCAGTATGTGTCCACCTCCACTCTACAGCACAGCCTCTGCCCATCTGTTCACAGTTTTCTGGTGTAAAGGGAAAAACTGTTTGCTTAATTCCTAGACACTCCTCTGCCTCTCATAGAAACCCAAACTGATGCACTTGTTTTCAGTTCTACCCTGCACTCACTGTCCTCAGAAGGCCTGACTGCCTTCGTTCCTGAAAACTCTCTAAGAATCTAAAACAGAGTGGCCGTTATTCTTTAATTTTCATCTTCACACTAAATCACAATGTACATGGTTTAGTGTGAGCTGTGCTATCTAAAGGAAACTAGGACTGTTTTAGAGATGTTTCCTTAGGTTCTTAGGACGGGGCACAGATAAAGGGCAGGCATTTTAATAGCCATGTTCTGTTCCTCTAGTTGCTTATTTAAATATATATTATTTAATTCAATTGTATGTGTGAAAATTATAGAGTACACTCACTCACACATGCACAGGCATGTGCATATGTATGTGTCTGTAGGATTCAACTTTGTGCTTCCTGTGTCCAACACAGTTTATCAGAGCTCAGGGGGACCTTTGAGGACTCCTTGATGACTTCTTGATGATCCTAACAGTATCTCTGTTCTTCCTTTAGCACATCATGCTTCTGTTCAAATTTTTATTGGTATGGATAATACCGGATGTTCCAAAGGATGTTGCAGAGAAAATCAAATGAGAAAAGTTAGTGACTGTCAAAATTATTCATGACTTTAAACTCAACAAGTTGAAAGAAAACTTAGATTTTGAATATAGTAACATCATTAGGGATGACACAGAGGAAGACAACAGATTCCTGGGGGGAAACCCCTTTATCTAATCCACACACGAGGTGAGAAGCTCTTGAGTAAGATATTTAAAAACAACGTTTTTATTGTATTGTGTTACATAAGGTTATCTGAATGCAGGGATATGTTTTACGTTGAATACATTCTGCCCTCCCAATCTTGTAAAATATGTTTTATTTCTTTACACTTTATGAATTAATAAAAATATGCAGTTTGTGAAGAAAATATTAACCCTAAATATTTGAGCAAAAACAAAAACAAAATACAAGGAAGGCAAAGGACCCAGGCAGAACCAGTTACTGTGAAAACACGCGGAGGAAAACAAGTCCACCGTGTGGTGGATTTTTCATGAGAGGAACTGATGATTCCCAAGAAGAAAAGCAGTGGGTGAAAGAAAACAAAGTTTAGCAGAGCTTTCAGCAGATTTAGGTTTGAAAGAAAAATTTAAGTATAGGGTTCTCCAAGGTTCACACGTCCTCGTGAAATCTCTGAGCTGTCTCTGAGGACATGAAGTGTAAAAACACACAGAGGTCGAAAATAAGAGGATAGAAAAGTTACAAGAAATAGTAAAATAAGCAAAATCAATCCCTGTTTATATCATGCAAAGACAGCTATGAGGCAAGATGGAATGCAAAAAAATTGAGATTTTGATAATTATAAGAATGTATAACTCTTTCAAATATGTATGCAGCTAATAGTAACAGGCCAGAAGTCTCTAAAAGAAATAGTTACAGAGCTAAAGTTGTGGGATTAGTGAACCTACTGTTGTATTGGGAGCTGTTAACCTGATCTCAATGAGAGACTGGCAACATGGGGAGCGAGATGCAATAAAGATGCCATGTTCAAGCAATGCCATCCGTCCTCTTGACAGCTGACTTGGCATCTGATAGTGGTAGAACAGACATTCTTTCCCAGTGTTTGTAGATTATTGTTCAAAAGGAAATGCCTCCTGGACCACAGAGCAGACAAAATTAGCCTCAAAGGACTGGTGGATCCAGAATATTTTGCCTCACTGTAGTGAACTCAACTCAACTCATTAAGAGGAAGAAAACAGAGACTCGGAAATGCTTGGAAACAAAACAGGCAGCACAGGACTCGGTGACACACAGATGAGAGGAAAACCACAGCGCGTTAGAGATTACCCGGAGCTGATGGGGTGGAAAACAACTCAGCTCAGTCTTCACAGAGAGAAACGCATTACACCTGTAATCCTCATATTATTATAATGGAAAGGAAGCTGTGGAGACAAATTAGGCTGTGTTTGGACATGTATAGGTGGGAATTGGCTAAACAAATCCAAAGAATGAGGAAAGCTTAAGAGGAACCAGTGAGCTAAAGAAAACTTCTGAAAAGCAATAACACAAAGGCTGATAATTTGAAATAATTAAAACTGTGAGAGAAGGAGAGAAATAGCAAGCTGCCCAGATCAGGAGAAGGGTGGCTGGATAAACTGAAAGCAGGACAGAACAGTATGTTGACTTCTTATAGTTTTGGTTGTGAGCCGGCCTGTAACAGCTGAGCCATCTCTCCAGCCCTACACTGACTTCTTTAAAACTAGGAAATTCTGTTCAACAATTAACTGCCTGAGAATGTGGAAATACATAGTACAGATGAAGATGATATTCTTTAAGGAGAATACTCATCCAGATTAAATATGGAAGTCCTATAAGTCAGATTTTTTAAAAATATTTATTTATTTATTTATTTATTTATTATGTATACAATATTCTGTCTGCGTGTATGTCTTCAGGCCAAAAGATGGCACCAGACCACATTACAGATGGTTGTGAGCCACCATGTGGTTGCTGGGAATCGAACTCAGAACCTTTGGAGGAGCAGGCAATGCTCTTAACAACTGAGCCATCTCTCCAGCCCCTATAAATCAAATTTTAAAAGATAATCAACTTAAGTATAAAAGTAAGCAAAAAACACGACACTATAAAAGTAGCTGGAAAAGCAAGGATAGGCTGCCCACGTCAGGAGAAGGAAGATGTGTTCAGACCACCACCCAGACTCAGGATGAGGAGCACTGAGAGACAGGTCTAGTTTGTCTCTGGTGCTAAGATGAAATACTCTAAAGAGAAACAAATTTGGCTACAATGCGCTTATTTTGGCTACAGTCCTAGAGAGATAGTGTCCATTGTGACAAGATAGCATGACATAGCTGTGTAAGACGAAAAAAATTATTTATTTGTAATTTTGGACAAAGCTGGTGTGAGCCCTTCTCGGCCTGTCTCCATCTCCTCTGTAGCAGCATTATCATTTACAAAATAGAGGGAGAAAAGCCAGGAAACCTTCAGCAAAGATGAGGTAAGGGCCCAGAGAATGAGACTGGGGTTGAAGTGGCCTTTCTGGTAAGAAGATGGATGGTGGGGATTGTTTCTGTATGCAGATGACTTCCTATAGGAACTAGAACAAAAATAGACAAAATCCTGATTTTGAGGGAGTTCCGGTAAGTGCCTACCTAGGACAACTGCTTTGCCGAGGGAGGCAGAATCCAAGAGTAGAAAAAAGCATTCTATTCAAGGGGTCAGAGACCAAAACAGAAACACCATGATCTCAGACCCAACCAACTTTATGACATTTGTGAATTTGTGGGGTATTTTGGTTTGAAGACTGACTAGGAGCAGGAAGGGGTAAGAGCACTCATTGGAGAGAGAAGTAGTTCTGGACTAACAGTGAAATGCAGTCTGAGGGATAAACAGAAACCATGTGCCACGTCAAAGATCTAACAGGGTTTAATTCCTAAAATGTGTCCCAGATGGGCTGGCGGCCCCACCATGCGGGAAGCGGCCAGCCTAGGGTCCGGGGAGAGCCAAGAGGCTGCAGTTTCCCAACAGCAGGGCCCACGCAGTGGCGAATTCCCAACAGCAGGCGGGCGCGTGTAAACAGACCCATAGACACAGAAAATAGCCATAAACATTTATTAAAGGAAAAGAGAAAAGAGAGAGAGAGAGAGAGAGAGAGAGGGAGGGAGGGAGGGAGGGAGAGAGAAAGAGAGAGAGAGAGAGAGAGAGAGAGAGAGAGAGAGAGAGAAAGACAAGTGTGCACACCAGAAGGAGAGAACAGGAAAGAAAGAATGACTAAGGAAGGTCAGGGGTCGCAGGAGTGGGCGTGGAAAGGGGCGGGGACTGAAAGAATAACACAGGGAAGCTGTAATTTGTGTGAAGCCATGTCTTTTTTTTTTTTTCTTAATCAGAGGGAACACACAAAAATTTCTCACAGGAGCAATAAATAGCAGGTAGGCCTGATGAACCTTCCTGAACCTTCCTGATTCAAATGACTGAGACCAGCACATTTTCCTGCCTCTGTCTCTTTTTGTACTGCCTGCATATTTCAAAACACCATATTATGCATGATTAATATATGTAATTTTTATTTCTTAAATAAAAATAAGAAGAGGAAAACCTAATAGGCTTACCTAAGGGTGATAAAGAAAGCAATTTTAGGGCTGGAGAGATGGCTCAGAGGTTAAGAGCATTGCCTGCTCTTCTAAAGGTCCTGAGTTCAATTCCCAGCAACCACATGGTGACTCACAATCATCTGTAATTAGGTCTGGTGCCCTCTTCTGGCCTGTGATCATACACACAGACAGAATATTGTATACATAATAAATAAATAAATATATATAAAAAAAAGAAAGCAATTTTAAAAGCCTGAGAAATATGTATATCTGATGATAGCTTTTCATGGATACTTAAGTTTTTAGTCTTGTGAATGGCTTTTATTTTTAATTTACATTGCTATTTATTTTATGTGTACGAGTGTTTTGTTTGGATGTTTGTCTGTACTCCAAGTGTATGCAGTGCCCATGGAGGCCAGAAAAAGGCCTCTGCCAACACACTTCATTAAACTTCGGAACACATTCATAAAAGCAATTGCTTTGAATTATTAAAATTTGAATCAAAGCTGCAAGCAGGGGTGCTGTCATTTGGGCATATTGTTTTCAACTCTGTGTGTATTTGAAGACTGTCAAATAAAAATTGCTTAAGAAGGTTTTTAATTATCCCTCCTATTCAACATATTTATTTATAGACAGAGCAAAAAGAAAAAGAAAAAAAAAACACTAGAAGAGCCAGGCAATGGTGCACCCGTCTTTAATCAGCACTTGGGGGGCAGAGGCAGGGGAATCTCTGTGAGTTCAAGGCCAGCCTAGTCTAAAGAGCAAATTCCAAAACAGTTGGGGCTACACAGAGAAACTCTGTCTTGAAAAACAAAACAAAAATAAAGGGAAAAAAAACCCAGCATAACACTAGAAGAAAGTCTATCAAGTCCATAAACAGAAAAGAGAACTCGTGTTTGCATCTAAATCTACAAATTCACAGAAAGCGCGGGTGTCTGAGGGTCATGTAAAATGAGACAAAATCATCAGTATTCAGACTGTAAGATCTCCACTGGGCTAACAACCGGTTTTCTTTTGCAAATGAACTGGCTGCAAAAAGAGATGAAGGAGAATCCTCCAGTTAGAGCAGCTGAGGAGACAACACTCACTTGTGCCTTCTCTGTGGATTCTGATTTCACCCATCCTTGAAAACCAAATCAACAGATAACCAGAGCAGGCTGGGAGCCAGCGACCCCATGTCTAACGTTTCCCCCCAAACATCATATTTTTATTAACTATTTGCGGATTTCATACATCATATCCCTATCACACTCACTTCCCATTCCTCCCAGGTCTACCCTCCTACCCTTTAGCCCTCTCAAAAAACAGACTCACAGACCAAAAAATTAAAAAATAAAAAAGTCTAATTTGTGTTGCCCATTTTACGTGTGGCATTACTTGGATTTTGAGACTACATTTATTTCAGAGGTACAATCTGACAAGGCATGGTGCCCGAGATATCCTTTATGTAATTCTGCATGGGAAAGGGAAGGTTACCTCATATGGGGCTTTAATAAAACACAATTTCCTGGTGTTCACCTGTTGAGTAATCTCATACTATAAAGTTGACCATAATAATACTATAATTCTCCTATGTTCAGAAATACAATCTCTGAACTATGGATAGAAAGTTGATATTGGGCAAATACATAAAATGACAACTATTTTAAATGTTTTGAAAAATAATGGAATTCTCTCTAAATCAGTGTGGAAATAATGATTTTTTTGTTGGAAAAAATAAATCTGTACAGTAGCCATAGTTACAGTATGTATTGCAAAACTTGAGTGTGCACTTGAGCTTCCAACTTAATTTTCCACTACAGAGAAAAACAAGTTTGATGTTACAATTTTTCACTATCTTTGTCGCCATCTGCTGGCTGTGAAGGAGAAATAAAAATTGGTTTGCCTGACAAAATTGGGAGCATGGGGGCAGGGTGTAGAAGGCAGGGGAGAAGGGAAGGGTTGAGGAGAACTTGAGGGAATGGGACAATCGAGATGGAGAAAGGACAGATATGAGAGCAAGGAAAGAGATATCTTGATTAAGGGAGCCATTATGGGGCTAGCAAGATGCCTGGTTCTAGAAAAATTCCCAGGAATCCACAAGGATGATCCCAGCTAAGACCTAAGCAATAGAGGAGAGAGTGTCTGAACTGTCCTTGCCCTGTAGTCAGACTGATGAGTACCTTAAATATCACCATAGAACCTTCATCTAACAACAGATGGAAACAGAGGCAATGACCCACATCGGAGCACTGGACTGAGCCTCCAAGGTCCAATTGAAGAGTGGAGGGACTGAGAGTATGAGCAAGGAATTCAAGACCATGAGGGGGTCATCCGCTGAGACAGTTTGCTTGAGCTAATGGGAGCTCACCAGTTCCAACTGGACTGAGAGTGAATGAGCATGCGAACAAACTAGTCCCTCTTAATGTGGTTGACAGTTGGGGCAGACTGAGGGGCCACTGACAGTGGCACTGGGACTTGTCTCTACTGCATGTACTGGCTTTTTGGGATCCTATTCGCTTTAAATGTATACCTTGCTCAACCTAGACGTAGTAGGGGGGCCTTGAACTTTTCACAGGGCAGGGTGCCTTGCCCTCTCTTAGGATTGGAGGGGGGAAGGGTGGGAGGGTGTGTGGAGGGAGTGGGAGGAGGGGAGGGAGTAGGAATTTGGATTGGTATTATTTTAAGTAATACTTTTCTTTAAAAGACAAAAATATTTTACAACCGAACTAGGAAACTAAGCAGTCCCTTCACATGGATAAAATGTTCAGTCTTTATGAAACCCTCCTCACTCTTACTCTTACTGTAAACACTATGTCCAGTCTATAAATATAAAGAAATATGGCATGGGCAAAGAGGGTATATGGTTCACAGCTTGGGAGTGTGTATGAGCTGCAGTCTTGCATAGCTTGACAAATGACCCTTGAAATTCTGATATCCTGAGGTAAAGGAAGCATGAGCATATAGTCCTTCTAACCATCTACCTACCTGCCTCTTCCTCTCTCTCTCTCTCTCTTTCTCTCTCTCTCTCTCTTTCTCTCTCTCTGTCTGTCTGTCTACCTACTACCACTCCTGCCTGATTATTTCTTTGTTTGTTTGTTTTAAGGCAAGGTATTTCTACACATCCCTGTTTTACTTACTTTGTAGACCAAGCTAGCCTTGAACTCAGAGAGATCCTCCTGTCGCTGCTTCCTGAGTGCTGGTATCAAAGGCGTGCAGCACCACACCTGGCTGCAGCACATTCTTTGACTTTAACAACTGCATTGCCCAGGCCAGCCTCACTGCCTGTTGGGGTGTTTGACTGCAAACCCCTAGGCTTATGTCGTGTTCCCCATGGAAAGCCCGATCCTCCACCTGCTACCATCTTCATTCTTTCAGAGTTCATATCATGGAGCTTCACACATTATAAGTCTGGTTATACGCGGGAATTTGGGGCAAGTCAACAGATACCCTGTCTGACCATTTTGACCCAAGCTCATTAGTGTGCCAGGCTGGACGGAGAGCTGTGTAGTGACTTCCAGTTCCCTGCTAGATTCCCTACCTGCAGAGTCAGAAATAAGCCCCACTGGGAAGTCTCCAGAAACTGTTTAAATCAAGCTCAGAATGACTGCACTGAGAGACCATCAAGATCCATCACAACTGAAGATTTTCACAAGAAATGAAACTCTTTCCTCACAACCAAGCCGCAGATGAACTCTGGGTGAGTGGGGTGTGTATCAGGATGTCCCCATCTGTGCTGAGGCCTAGGGAAAGGAGGAAGATCCAGGTGCAGTCAGTAGGACTTTCTGCTTCGTTCCCCTCACCTTTTCTCTGTTCTCCTCAGCTGTAAGCACTGAGTTTCCCTCTCTCCATGCTTTGCTTTTCCAACCTTAAACCTAGCTGTGGTTAAGGTTTGGATGAACAGAGCTCCCCATTGTTCTCTGGAAGCACTATCTAGTAGCTGTGATGTGCTTTTGTCTTCATTTGGGAGATTAAGACATGAATGTATTTGATAAACAGCCTATTGAGATATAAATATGCACCACAGAACACACCCACTGAAAGCCTTTTTTTAATTATTTAATTATTTATTTATTATGTATACAATATTCTATCTGTGTGTATGTCTGCAGACCAGAAGAGGGCACCAGACCCCATTACAGATGGCTGTGAGCCACCATGTGGTTGTGTGGAATTGAACTCAGGACCTTTGGAAGAGCAGGCAATGCTCTTAACCACTGAGCCATCTCTTCAGCCCTGTTTCTCCTTTTTGTCCCGCACTTCTCCAACACCTCTTCATCCATCCTGGAGGCTCTGGGGGCCTCGGTGTGTCATATAGTATACCCTTTTGAGTCACTGATTTGCTTCAAGGCCTCTGGTTTCTGGGACACCATCCTCACTGAATCTTCACCAGAACTCCTCTGGGACATCCCTCGGCTGCCTGCAGTCTTAGAGATCCTGTGGGTATTGTTCTGTAGGACCAGTTCCTTCACAAGCTCCAGCAGATTGAGATGGGGTAGATGTTAGGGTGGGCTAACCAAGGCCTGACAGTGGGCCTGGCTGGTATCTGAGCTGGTCAGTCCAGGCCACTAGGGCCACCTGCCTCCAGTGAGGGGGCGGAGTCAGCTCCCCTATGCCATACCCTCAGGGTCAGTTCACCCTCCCCTGTGGTAAGGGGTAGGACAACCTCACCCAAGTGCAAGGGCCAGCTCTCTTGCTTCAGTGGCCAGCAAGAATCAAGAACAGTGTTTCCTGTGCCAGCAAAGGGTGGGGCCAGTTCAGCATGGCCCTCCGATTTTATCTCTGGTGCTTCCTAGAGCCACCTAAGGTGGGACATGTCTCAGATATGAATGCAGACCACAGCTGTAGCTGGACCACAGACCTAGACATGGTCCTTGGCAACATCTTGTGCCTGGACCACATCCTGCCTCTGAATGGAAGCACTGTTCTCTCAGGTCAGAATGGTTCTGGTGTCCAGATACCACCAGGCCTCAGGTTGAAGCCCCAACCCTGGGCTTCTATGTGACCTTTCTTGGCAGCATGGGACCTCAGCACAGACCCAAGCCACTAGGACCATGGACCCAGACATGGTCCTCAGCCGCAGTAGCAGCCAGGTCAAAATGTCACCATTGTCCCAGACGGCAGTGCAGGTAACCTCAAACACAAACATGATCCCAGACCTCAAGTGTCTGCATGATCTACAATGGTAACAGGAGCTGGGACATCAACACAGACTGGTTGCAGTAGGACCACGGACCCTGACACGTCCCTCAGCAGCAGCTCTGGCCCAATGTCACCATGGCATTGAGTAGCAGTACAGGCCACTCAGATCTGCATGAATCATGGCCCTCAGACACCAATCTGGATTCAGGTGGCTGGGCTGACCTGGGCACCCTCATGGCCCTCTGTGATAACAAGATCCACAATCTATGCCATGGTTGCTATGAGGCCTCGGACCCAGACACGGTGCTCAGCCACAGTCTGGGCCAGGATGACGTAATGGCCCCAGGTGGCAGCTCAAACCACCCAGATCTGTATGGTTACTGTTGCAGGATAGGCCCCAGACTCGAACAAGGCCACAGGCTGTGACCCAGATCCCGGGCTTCCGTGTGAGCAACCTGGGTCACAGACTTCAATATAGTCCAGCTACAGGTGGATGGCAGACCTAGACATGGCCCCATGCAGCAGTTCGACCCGGTCGACATCCTAGCTCCAGGTGTTAGCCCTGGCCGATCGGATCATGATGGCTCCAGCAGCAGCATGGCGGCAAGGCCACGGGTTTCAGCCCAGACGCTAGGTTTCATATGGCCTTTGGTGGACATCAAAACACAGATCTTAGCTGCATGTGTGGTCCTCAGCAGCAGCCTGGATCTGGTTGTCACCATAACCCTGGGTGGGGGCAAAGGCCACCCAGATTTGCACCGCCCCTATGGCAGCATGGCCCTCAGATCCCAACACAGCCCCAGGTGGTGGCCCAAGCCTCTGAAATCAGCACAGTCCTCGATGGCAAGAGGAGCCATGGCTGCTGTAGGACCAGGGACTCAGACATGGCCCTTGGCAGTGACCCTGCCAGGATAGCATCAAGGCCCTGAGTGGCAAGCAGATTTTCCCCGGCAGCCTATTTCTCGTGACCTTCCCCATGGCCCCAGGAGGCAAGCAAGCCTCCAATATCAACCTCAACATCTTCATTTCTTTCTCCCTTTCTGCCTCTTTCTGTAGCACGCAAACCATTTTGCTTCTTCTTTCTCTCCAGTTTCTCCACCACATATTAAATGCTTATCAGAATGGAGCCTACCTGCCTGGCAATGCAAGGCATGGGGCAGGCCCGTGAATGTCTTTCTGCTAGCCAATACCTTGAGGACTCTGGCTGACTAGCCCCCACCTAAGGACAACTTCATGGATGTCTTTGCACCAGCTAGGGCCTTGACCCCTAAAGCCTTTTGAGTATTAGAAAGACATCTTGATTTAGAGACACGTGGATAAGTTTTCGCATGAGCACAATTTCCACGTCATTTCTTCTGAGTGTACACCTGGAGGGGCAGTTGCTCCTTTTTTGAGGAGAGTTCTCACTATATAGCTAAGAATGACCTCAAAGCTGGGATCCTCCTGCCTCAGACTTTTGAATGCTTCTACATCACATGTAAGAAAATTGAGTGTCCGATGGAAGAAACTATTTCTCAAATCTGTAGTCCTGCAGGAGATGTAAGTAATCAACACCTAGGCCCCCTCACAATGTCCCAACAAGAAACCCCAGTGTTGTTCTACCAAAGTTTATGCTACAAAATCCATGAGTTTTAAGTGCAAAATATGGGTGACCCTAAAGCAGCCACACTGGAAAGTCTTGAACTAGCTCCCCCATGCCATCACAGATGAAGCCCCTTTCTGAAAGTCTATATACTCAAACACCTCTCAGAGCCCCTAGACCAGTTCTGTTTAAACGGCGAGGAGGAATGGCTAGACTCCCAGTCAGGCAGGAGGTTCCAATGGGCTTTTCCACTCTTCTGTGAGGCAGTATCCACAATAGCCCACAGGCAAGATAAGACTGACTCTTTTAGCCCGACAGAGCTGATGTGATAAAGATGGTCGTACGACAGTTGTTTTACTGGAGGAGAGTGCTACACAACCATACAGTGGACCAATGTTTTCCATCGCACACGTGAGCTCATAGCAACTGTGATCCGCATAATATTGAGCCTCCCTAAACCTGCGTGTGGAAAAAGATAACAAAGTCCCACTCCAGTTGAGGAACGGTGGAATATTGAGAGCTGCTGGGGGAGGGAGACAGTTTTTTTTTGTTTGTTTGTTTTGTTTTGTTTTATTTTTTTTAATTTATTTATTTATTAAAGATTTCTGTCTCTTCCCCGCCACCGCCTCCCATTTCCCTCCCTCTGCCCCAATCAGGTCCCCCTCCCTCGTCAGCCCAAAGAGCAATCAGGGTTCCCTGCCCTGTGGGAAGTCCAAGGACCACCCACCTCCATTCAGGTCTAGTAAGGTGAGCATCCAAACTGCCTAGGCTCCCACAAAGCCAGTACGTGCAGTAGGATCAAAAACCCATTGCCATTGTTCTTGAGTTCTCAGTAGTCCTCATTGTCCTCTATGTTCAGCAAGTCCGGTTTTATCCCAGGCTTTTTCAGACCCAGGCCAGCTGGCCTTGGTGAGTTCCCGGTTTTTGTTTTGTTTTTTTTTTGTTTTTTTTGTTTTTTTTTTTTTGAGGAGAGCTGCTGAGTGGCTACCCATATATCAGTTCATGGTCCTACATGCATGCATATAAAAACATAATAAAATGGGCCCAGTGGCTTAGAGACTGGGGACTGGGGGGAGTTTGGAAGGGAAAGAATGCAAGGGATGAGGGAGGAATCGCATGTTTTCACAGTGATTTCTTATGTCTTTACAGCCTGAGCGCTTGCCTCATTCTTTTTGGGGTGTCTGAGCCTTTCAATAAGGCCTCAGATACACAATTTAAGTGTTGCTGCTTTGGATATGATATGCAAATATAATATATTATCATGTATAAATATAATATTACATATTATAACATCATATATTAATATGATAAACACCATTTTAATAATTGCTCAAGAATAGAACTCACTAGCTGTTCTCTAGAAATCACTTTCATAGCTGGGCTTTCCATCACCAAGGTAAGTATTTATGAAGTCTGCTCTAGTAGGTGTGTGATATGGTTTACCATTCCGGGTTCTGGCAAACATTACCCAGTGAAGAGAGAAGACAAAGAACGCCATCTGGGAAGGAAATAGGCACACCAGCAAGGGTGTGTGAGTAGTGAAGGTGGCTTCAGTCCCAGTTAGAAACATCTCCTCCTCCACAGCAGATCCCTATTGCAATTCTATGATAGACAATGTCCCCAGGGAGCAGGAGCTGTCAGGTAGAAAATTATGTCTACTTTACAGTTGTTGGAGATGGATTCCAGGCTGAAGGGAACTTGGCCAGAAGCACTATGCCCGAAGAACAGCATCTTCCCTTGACAGAATGTTCTTTCTTCGAACACAGAGGTCACCTTGCATTTTAGAGAGTCACTCAGCTGAAGGGAGGAAGCAATAAAGTTAACAGAAATACTTTTTAAAACTAAAGACAAATGGGGTCCCAGCTCCTAAGTCACAGGTCGCCTGTCTGTGATGCCCTGCTTCTTGTCAGCAAGCTCATTTTATCTTTGGTGTTGTCTGCCTTGCCCTGTTTGTGTTGATAATGCGTTCACTCTTTTCTTCATCTGTCCCTTCAGTTCCCTATTGGTCAATCCTCTCTTGGTCATCTGATCCAGTAAAACTTCATCCAGCTGAAAACGGTCTTCCCCTTGTCTGGAAGAGGGTTTTTAGCAAGGTATTCCTCCCGTCTCTTCCAGAACCAGTTGTGTAGAGTCATAAAGTAAATGAGAAAAGATGTGAAGTAATTCCCGAGCTCCATACAGCTGTGAACTTCCACAGAAAGCAGCAGAGGATTCCCAGCAGGTTTTAAACGTTAAAATTTACTATCATTTCATATCCAATGTTTATGAAACTCTAGCCATATTCTCATATTTTACACAGCAATTTCTATGATACATGAAAGATTTAGAAAATCCTTCAAAACACAGAAAAACATGCAAGGAAATGTGTAAACATGCAAGGAAATGTGGGGTTTGTATTGCTAGAAACCGGTCAGCAACGCTCTTGGCAGGGAAGTCCAATACTTAATCTTACTAAGTGGTGAAAAGCTGCAGGTCACATCATAGCTGTGTACATGAACCAGCATCGTTTTAAGATAGCTTAAAACCATTTGGCACTTTTCCAAAAACTATATTCAATGATGAAAAGCCAGACATTTATTTTCTTGGATTAACAGCGGTCATAGGCAGATGATGCTTGAACTTATCCATAGCTTCAGCGTTGCCTCAATCCTGGTTGGTTTTTGCCAGCTGAACACAAGCCAGTATCATCTGAGAAGAGGAAACTTTAATTGCCAAAATGCTTCCATGATTTCTGGCTGGAGCCCAGTCAGTAGGGCATTTTCTTAATTAGTGATTGGTATGGGAGGGCCCAGCCCACTGTGGGCAATGCTATACCTAGGAAGGCCCTGGGTTGTGTAAGAAATCAAAATGAGCATGCCAGAGAGCAAGCCAGTGAGCAGCGCTCCTTTGTGGCCTCTGCTTCAGTCCCTGCCTCCAGGATCCTGCTTTGAGTTCCTGCCCTGACTTACCTCAGTCAGAGTGTGGCCAGGGTGCTGTCAGCTGAAATGGACCCTTTCCTCTACAAGCTTGTTTGGATGATGTTATTACCACAGCAGCAGAAATCAACTAACACGTCTAGCAAGAATACAGTTCATCCTTTCTTTTCATTCAGCCATCATGAGTGTTAGTTTTCACCTTAATTTCTTATAGTTTTATGTTTCATATTCCAATTTTGGGTGCCAAGGGTGGACTGGGGGAGACAGATAATATACTAGTTAGAGGCCTTCTCTGGAAGCTACATGCCTGAAGGTGTTTACGTAATGCCTACCAACTCATGAAACCCCTGGAAACATGAGAGAAAGACCCAAGGCTCAGCTCGGGGGAGGAAATGGCCACATCCACCACAACCTACAACAAAGATGAGCATCTCCCCCGCTGTCATCAGGAATCATTAAATCCAGGGACCTGTTTCCAGTGTGCTATAGTTTGAGTACTGGCTTTCATGTCTGAAGCGCATGGTGAAAGGTAACAATCCTCATTATGAGAGATGGGGAGGAGCCAGGAGGATCTTACGAGGCTGTTTGGGCTCCACTCCCATGAATGAATTGATCAGTTAGTGAAATTATTGATCAGTAAATCCTAACTTACCTGCAGGCTGGATCTCTTCTGAGTTCTATATCCTAGCCTGCTGTACCTTCTTCAACTCATTTGTGACTTTGCTTATAAGAAGGCAACTTCTAAGTCTATCAGCTTTGGAACAGAATAAGCCCTGTTTCTATAAATGATCCTTTCTGTGATAGCATGTATATAGAGAAAATGGTCTATAATGCACTGAAGCTTGCCTACTGCCAAACTCGGTTCAGGAACGTCACCCTAGCTCTAGGTAACCAAGTGTCCATGCCTCTCTGAGAGCATAGGATTTTCTAGGAACATGAGCATTTCAGTGGTAGAACTAGAAACTCCAAGCAAACTGCTATGAGTCACTATCCCTTCTTAACACAATCAAGGAAGCAATACCACTCCCCAATGCTTAGCACCATATTTCTGGGCTTTTGGCCATAAATGGTGAAAATTGACACTCCATCCCCTTTTCCCTAACTAGTCTCACCCCTGCGCATTAAAATGGGCTTAGATGGGATTGCTCAAGGATGTGACCCTGACTTCCATCTAAGCAGTACAGATGGTAATGGATACTCAGATGTTTAATGAGCATCTTCTCAAAAGAAAGAGTATAAAGTGGCAACTGCCCTTGCCTCATTCTGTTCCATGGATCTTTCTGTGCAGTCTAGATCCCTGAGGAGCCCTCTTGCCCAGAACTTGTATATATGCCCATTTCAACCTAAGGTAGAGTCTACAACAGTGGGTTCTGTTCTAACAATGCTTGTTCCTACAGAAAACAAATCACAAGAGAAGTGAGTTGGGGGTGCTCCTGGAGGAGTCAACCAACAAGGCCAGTGGGAAGAACTTGTGAATCTGTTGTTTCCTTAGCAAGCACTGAACCTTGCTTGCAGTGCACTTTTGTAATTATTATTTGAAATTTTACTTGATTTGTGTCATTATCTGAGCAGAATATCTTTCCTTTCTCAAATGCATCTTTTGAGACGTTCTGATCTGAAGTGGAGTCCCAAGTACCTTGGTTTGTGCCCCCAAAGGACAACTTTCTGTCATGATACTTGTTTCCTCTACTTTCTGAACACTCCCATCAGCGTCAAATCACACTCAGGTGGTTTGATGTGATGGATCTTGTTCTAGGAAGTTCTGCTTCTACAGAGCATAAGAGGCCCACATGACACCATCCCTGTTCTCAACTCTATAAACATATTAGAAAGAATGAAAGAAAGGGAGAAGTTATAGCAGAAAAAGCTGTGACCAAGGAGCAGTGTTAGAATGAGCAACCCGTTTTACTCTGAGTGCATTGCTCCCCAGCCTGAGGTTTCAGCCTGTGTGGAGCAGAGCATATGTCTGCCCTCCATACAGACCTGTACAGCAATCCTGTGCTAAACACTGATGTTTGGCCTGCCTCAGGGCTGGTATGTAGTCCCCAGCTACTACTTAGCCACTCGATGGGGAGGAGCTACCCCTGGCGTCATCCAACTCTTCTTCCACAGTTACATAAAAGGAAAATAAGAAAAAATTGTGCCAACAAAAATATCTTTAATAAAGTAAAGGAAACTGTTGAGTGGTTTTGTTTTTGTTG
This sequence comes from Microtus oregoni, assembly GCF_018167655.1. Lineage (NCBI taxonomy): Eukaryota > Metazoa > Chordata > Mammalia > Rodentia > Cricetidae > Microtus > Microtus oregoni. Next base: position 40,586,256 of record NW_024543059.1, read on the forward strand.
TTTTTTTTTCTGCTACTATTGTTTTATCAGATAACAAATCTAGCTAGTCTGATAGTATAGGCACATATATACACTCTGATGGATTTAGTCAAATTTGTAGATTAAAATAGAAGCTGACCTATGTCTTACTTACCCAATATTTAGGTATTTGGCAAAGCTGTGTTCTGGATACTGATGAACATCTAAGCCTTTCAGCTTTTGTTTTCAGTTTCTGAGGCTGATGGCAATAACCACCTTATCCAAGTTAACAACTGAGATGCCCAGATTCATTTGTTCCTCTACAAGTTTTCTGACACTATTACCTGTCTGTTTCTGTATAACGACTTTCTTGATGACACTGGATCTAGCTGGACCATCCGGAATGACCACGACATGTCCACATCCCATTCCACTTCGGCATCACATCAACAGGAATATGGTAGAGATAGACAGGCCCAGGAACAGCCACCAGGTCTTCTCTAGTTGACTTAGCAAGGCAGAGCACAAAGCAAAGCAGAGAGGACTTGCAGACACACTGATGAGCGAAACAGCGTCTGCCTAGAACATCTCTTCAAAATCCCTAGAGCCTGTGATCACACAGCCCGTGACAAGCAGTCAATATTTGGAATGCTGTATGTGAGCCTCAATGCTGACCAACGAGGATGCCTGTATGTACAAGCTGTGACAATCCTTGTTGTGGCTTTTCTAACTCTGGAAAAGTAAAGCTTGGCCTATCTTCGGGGTTTACCCAGTCAAAACAGTTTGTTTCATAATAAATCTGAAAGACTGAGCCTATGACTTTGTGAACAATTTCTCCTTGGAGCTTACTAAAATAACAAGACAGAAGATTTTTGAAATTATTTTTATTTTACGTTATGCATCAGGTGCTTTTCCTGTATGTGTGTATCTGTGCATCTATGGTGTCCTCAGAGGGCAGAAGGGAGGTGGATTTCCTGTAACTGCAGTTGCAGAAGATTGTGAGCCACCTTGTAGGGCTGATGGCAGGTCCTCTGGAAGAGCAGCCTGTGATTTTGACCACTGAACCATTATCTCTCCTCCCAATACAGCAGGTTTTAAAATGATACAAAAAGAGAGAGCTTTCAAGGTCACAGGTTCTAGAAATTGTTGACTTGATTTTGACAGGTTGGATACCAATGGACAAATGGGGAATGACCTAGGTGGTGGAAAAGTACAAAATCTACTGCCCTTTAGCAATAGCGGTCTGATTTATGCATACATTGGAAAGAGTTTCAGTTGGCACTGTCAGGGCTACTGGCCCTAGCTGTCAATAGGACATATCGTCCCAGCCTTTTCTTGTTGTTTATTTGTTATTATGTGGTCTTTGACCTAACTTCTTGATACTAGAAATCCTGTTATAGTTTGAGTGATAGGAGGACAGCCATGGGCCAGCACACTCAGCTTCCATGCTGCATAAGGAGCACTTTGCTCTTCCCCAACCTATAAAATCTGGAAAATGGGCCTTGCATTTGTGGTAGGCAATAGAACATTTATCTCTAGGATGGATCTACAGACAGATGTGAATCTCAAAGCGAATAGTCATGCAGGTGTCTGGATTGAGAGCCCTGGATGAAATATGGAACCAAAATTCAAAATCGTTATCGATTCTTTGGGAATCACCCTCTATCCAGCACACCTTCCAGTCCCTTATTATCTACTCTTCACCCCTGCAGTGTCAATTCCCAAAAGAAACCCCCACAAAATATTTAAAAACAATACAAAGAAAACTACCACCTCACTCCCCTGCCTCTTGAACACTGCTTCACTTGTCCTGGTGACCTTGGGACTTGCAAAGTGTCTCACACTGCACCCTTTTGTTAAGTCAGGCCTGCCCACAAATGTTTGTTATAATGAGTCATTTGTCTGGACCAATCAAAGAACTCTTTTTTTGTTTTCTTTTATTACCACTAGAGTGCAGCAGCTGAAAAAGATCACCACCACTCTGGAGCCGTTGCTTTCTCTAGTTATGCTTGTAGAATGCTTACATCCTGGTTACACTGTCTGTTCTATAATAAATCTATGCATTTCAGTCTTTGGTTTGGGAAACATCACTGGAAGTATTCTAAAAGTGGGAAAGACCTCCACTTTCCGCTTTTGATGGTGTATTCATTCATTGAGTTTGTTTGCTTGAATTTTTTAGAGGATTTCACACATGAGCAATATGTTTCCATCATTTATACCGTTCTTTCTCTTCCTTTGAATTCCTTTTGTGTACCCCCAACTCACTTTCAATGTATGACCTCTTCTTCTTTTAACTACTGGTATATGTGGTGGGTGTACGTGGGGTGTGTGTGTGGATGTGTGGGTGTGTCTGTGTGTGTTGGTGTGTGTGAACTGCTGGCTTTAGTGTTGCTCATATGTACATATGGTTAGGGCTTGCCACTTGAGAATTATCTAACCTATTAAGGCTCACCATGGAGGGGATTTAGCAGCCATTGATTTCCTATAACTCTTCATCTAAAGGTGAGATCTGGAGTGATTTGGCCATCCACACTTGCACATCAATGGCATCCTTGTTGTTCAGATCTTGGTTGGACGGCCACATTGTTAAGATGTCATAGATGCAACATCCTTTGTCATATACAGAAGATGCTAGCTCACAAAAGACACCGTCATCCTCTAACTTTTACCATTCTCTGCCCCCTTTCCACAATGTCCCCTGAGATGTGTAAGGGATGCATTGTAGTGGGGTTGGACACTCTGTAGTCAGTTGTACAACTAATGCAGAAAGTAGAGAAAAATTATAAGCTCTCTAGACGTTGACTGGCAGGTGGGAGCTTCCGATGGTCTTGGATAACTTCTTTTTTTTTTTTATTGAGAAAAGGAGAAAATAAAAAACAAGTTTCCACCTCCTCCCAGCCTCCCATTTCCCTCCCCCTCCTCCCACCCTTCTCCCCCTCCTCCCACCCTTCTCCCTTTCCCCCCACTCCTTTCCCCCTCCCTCTCCAGTCCAAAGAGCTGTCAGGGTTTTCTGCCCTGTGGTAAGTCCTAGGTCCTCCCCTCTCCGTCCATATCTAGGAAGGTGAACATCCAAACTGGCTAGGCTCCCACCAAGCCAGCACATTAAGCAGGATCAAAACCCCGTGCCATTGTCCTTTGCGTCTCATCAGCCCTCATTGTTCGCCATGTTCAGAGAGTCCAGTTTTTTCCCATGCTTTTTCAGTCACGTGTCCAGCTGGCCTTGGTGAGCTCCCAATAGATCAGCTCCACTGTCTCAGTGGGTGGGTGCACCCCTCGTGGTCCCGACTTCTTTGCTCATGTTCTCCCTCCTTCTGCTCCTCATTGGGACCTTGGGAGCTCAGTCCAGTGCTCCAGTGTGGGTCTCTGTCTCTATCTCCATCCATCACCAGATGAAGGTTCTATGGTGATATGCAAGATATTCGTCAGTATTAATATAGGATAGGGTCATTTCAGGTTCCCTATCCTCAGCTGCCCAAGGAACTAACTGGGGACACTTTCAGGGAAGGTAGTACATGTCAGTGTATGATGACAAAAGGAAGAGACTCAATAACCCAGGACAGAAAAAGAATAAAATTATTACAGAATCCAGAGGGAGAGAAAGACACAGCCAAATACCAACATGTCTTCTTCGTAGCTTGATAGTTTTATTCCCTATGAAACACTATAAGCACCAAGCACACACCTTTAATCCCAGCACTCAGTAGACAGAGGCAGGTGGATTTCTGTGAGTTCAAATACAGCGTAGCCCGTCAAGCCTACATAGTGTGTCCTTACCTCACAAAAAAAAGAAGAAAGAAAAAAGAGAAAAAGAAGGAAGGAAGAAATGAAGGAAGATCAGAAAGATATATCATAAGCTGCAATGACCTCTGACTTAGCTTCATTAATAATGGGAATGTGGTTTTTTTTATATTTATAGAGTTTGTGCTTCTTTTTAACTCTTACTTTGTACAAGTCAATCCTTATGTGACCATAGCTTTTCCTCTAAGGAAATATATTTTAGGGTTTCAAAGAGACTGTTAATTTCCAACTCCTTCTGGAATTTGTCACCAGACTCTGCAGAGAATGGTGATGGAGGAGCTCCACCCAGAAAGCTCTGTCCTGGCATGAAACATAATTGCTCTTCTTATTATTTCTACTAGTGGTTTCTGTTTGTTTTAAATCATGGGTTATTCCAGGCCCAGGGTCATAATACATTAATTTTTCTTTTGCATATAGAAGGAATAATATGTCTAATTCTTTTTAATCATAAATACAGATTGGAGTCACACAAAGGTATTTTATATTTGAATATATGTATACATTTTTCACCATGAAAATATATATACCCACTGCATGACACATATTTTTAAAGACATTTTACATTAAATGTATGTATTTGTGCCTGAGTGTAACATATTCAGGCTTATGTAGTTACCTAAAGTCAGAACATGGTGTCAGATCTGCTTGAACTGGACTAATAGGTGGTTGGTTGTGAGTTACTTAAGGTAAGTTCTGGGAACTGAACTCTGGTCTTCTGGAAGAACAGCAAGAAGTCCACTGAGCCTTCTTCCCAACCCTGGGAATGTGTATTTATTTAACGTTTTCTGCTTACATTTCTTTATTTAGGTAGATGCTAGAGAAATCCAAGGAGATTCTGCATTAGCCCCCTAAACACAACAGCATGGTTGTGCTCTGCACATGGAGCCCAAAGTGAATTATTTCTTCTATTTCTATGACTCAAGAAATTGTATAATGATAATTTATTTAAAAAGACTCTGAGGATAACGCAGCAAAGTAAAATTAAATAAAGCTGGACTGAAAACTGTCCACTTAAAAACCCTTGATAAGAACAGAGTCAGCCTGAATCCTGGAGCTTGCTTGGCCTAGACTGGAAAGCCCTCTGGGGTTATTACATTGAACATTTACTTAAGCATCCAGAGGCAAATTAAGCCGTGCTGTCAGAAACTGAAGCATATTTCTCTCATCGAGAATTTATACTTTATGCTTTTCTCACTGAACTCATGAGTTCACCACGACCAAGCCAAGCGTGGAGTTAAAGTAGAGCTGAACACTGACAACAGACAAGTGTTCCATTTGAGAAGCTTGGAGAACTGATAATGCTGACGTGCGATATCAACACCACTAGGAACAATTTATATATGACTTTCAGTATGATTCGTGCGTGTTACCTATAATACACACACATACACACAAATGTTCCATTTGAGAGACTTGGAGAACTGATAATGCTGACTTGTGATATCAACACCTCTAGGAACAGCTTATATATGACTATCAATATGATTCATGCATGTTACCTATAATATATACACACATACATATCACTGCATACATACATGCATAAATAAATGGGTGTGCAGTGATCTGGGAGGAAACACAATTTACAAGGGCATCACCATTTAATCTGCTCTACAGTCAGTTTTAGCCATCCCGCCCCTGTGTAAGGTCAGCTGACATTTCTAAAACTCAGTACAGCAGAATTTCCTTTGTATTCAAATGAGAGAATCTCAAGCAGTCAATTGGTTATAGCAGAAAATTAGTAATCAGTGATGATTGCAAACACATTGGCCACGAGAGAGACTCTATTTTGTAACTGCAAATTTAATTTTAACAGATAAAAACAGAGAAAAGGGTAAGAAAAGAAGAAAGAAAAAAGAAGCAGTAGTGTAAATTACATAATTAAAGGTTACAATTGTTTTCAATGTGTTAACATATCCTTCCACCAGAGGGCAACATTTGCAAGACATTTAAATAATCCTTCCAAGTATTTCCTCACATAAACAAATGTAAACCTGCCTGATTGTTGTGGGTATGCAAGGTATCCATGCATACAGTTATTTGAACAATCATATATGAAATGCCTATCTAATCCCAGATAAGCAGTAAGTCTCTATAAGAAGATAGAATTTTCAAAAAGAAACCTGCCTTTAAACATTGTTTTTGCCACCCTCTCCTTATATTATTATTAACCTTAAGCTTAAATGTTAAAAGACCTTAATACTAGCAGCAAATAAATGATTCCTATCCAAAAAAAAGCAGAAGCTGTGTTATTTTGCAAATAGAATACATAATAGAGATAACTTACTGAAAACCTTTCTTTAAACCCACAAGGGAAGGGAAATTTATTCATGCAAAGTCATTGAGCATCTTATGACAGCAATAAAATCTGAACCAACCCCAAGGCAACTGCTCTCAGCTGCCTCCTCCAGGCTGCTGGTGTTCAAAGTATGATCCAGAGAGAGATGAGTCCTGGACACTTGGTAAGCTTACCTCATCTAGGGCTCCACCTGATCTCCTGAATTATTTCTCTGTTTTAACAGGATCCCTGATCATGAGAGAGTACCCCAACTCATTCTGCTCCATTATCCTCATTACCAGGCACACAGTTTACTGTAATTTGTAGACCTCATTCTTCTCCTCTAGAAAATGGCAATAAAAAAAGTCTGTTCAGAGAATTGCCAGGGATGAATGAGGTCACCTGAGTGTGAACCATTCATAAACTGTAATCTGTTATGCACATGAGTTATATGAATGAAACCCTGTAGGGAAAGCTTCCTCAGAGAGAAAGCAGATGGTGGAAGAGAGGAGATGGTTAAATTTAGACAGCATTTATTTACAGGGAAAAGGAGAGTGTCCATAGATGTGAAGGCTTTTAAAACTATCTGTACATTGTATTCCTAAGGATCACCATATATTTGCCTGAAGATGAATCTAATGAATTCACTAGGACCCAAGGAGTTCCTGATCAGCATTTGGAATTTTGGACCACATAAAGAAGGCTGATGAAAATCTGTGGAGTTGCTAAAAAGGCACGCTATAGTGGGGCCAGCTACTCATGTGAGCAGAACCTGAGGATATCATTCAGTCTCTGGGAACTGAGCAGCAATTCTCGTAATTTTCTGTGCTCAGTACCTTCTCTTATTCATGGCTATGCTTTATCTCTCACCTGAAGGGAATCTTCTCCAAATATCACCAGCCCTCTTTATACAACTCCCTGGCCATGGGGGGCTGTCTTCATTTTCTAGGTTTGAATTTCTTTTTACATATTAGGACAGACAAGGGTGTTTTGCCTCCTAAAATGTTTCCTGTACACCTTTTCAAAGAATTATTTTATCATGTCTAATCTTATCCATAATTATTTCCAATGACATTTATGAGTATTTGCCACGTGACTTGTGAGATCTTTCAAGGGATGTTTCCAGGTCTGGTCCAATTCTCTGCTTTCAACAAACGTTTTTAGAATGAGTAAATCAATATTAGCTCTTATTTCAGTTCAGAGTATTGCTGGGAAAAGGAAGAAAAACGAGGTAGTATTTCTCAATGCCAATGAATGTAATTATTTACTCTAGAAGCAATGTCTTCATGCCAGAGGACTATTTCTTGGACTAGGTATGAATGATGCAGCCATATTGGGTTTTGGTGGATTCACCTCTAGTCACATGGGATGGACCTTGAAAAGGGTGCATAGGGGAATCACTTTTGCATCATCATCCCAGCTTCACAGATATTTAATATCACTTCCATCTTCACATAAACTTCCACAGTGAACATATTATGGATATTCCTAAATAAATGGATTTCAGTGAGTTCAGTCACTAAATGTTTGTACAGCTGTATTATGAAAGATGGCTGTGTAAAACCAGCCCTGAGGGCACAGAATTTTGTTTGTGAAGAGACAATTTGATAAAAGGTTTCTTCTTTATACCCAATCTCCTATGGAAATACATAGTGTTCACTGTGTGGCCTTCCAGGGAGACTTTTTTGAAGATGACTTCATAGTTTTTTAAAATATATAATATAATATATAATATATTCCTATGATGCATATGTACTAAAGTAATAAAATATGCTGAAATCCTTTACCAGCCATACTGCCTAGTTAAATATAATTTTGCCAGCACTGGATTTAACAATTACAAAGGTGATTTTCTCTTTGTGATTTTCGTCATCCCTATCTTTGGAAAATACATTTTCCACACATCCTTTGAAATAGTCAGAAAATATTCTTATGAGATTCTGCATGTACAGTTATACCTCTGGGATGCAACCCAATAGTCCCTATAGGAAACCCACTCTCCCTGTTGGTTCAAATAGCATCCGAAGTTTGACCTTGAAGATGTCGCTCAAGGCCAGTCTGCTTCATAAACACTTGCCTGAACTGCATCTAAGAGGGCTATAACCCATGTGGATGACGTTAATAATTCATATTAATTCAGCACTATTTAATTGTTTTGCTTAATGAAATAAGCTCACTCGTGTTATACATATGCATCCTGGATAAAAAGATTGTGTGGTTGTCTCTCAAAACAAACAAACAACAACAGCAAAAATAACTTCCCCCTTGGGAGAAGGTATCATAAAGGGGAAAAGATAAAATTTCAATAGAATGTAAGTATATTGAAATAAAATGTTAAAACATTATCAATTATTTGCTGACAATTATAAGTATAGGCATAAATTTTACCTGTATGGAGATAATTCAGCAGTGTGCTGTGTATTAGGTCATTTAAAACAGCTTAGGATTCCGAAGAGCTCATATCAAACTGCCTGTCGTTTACTTAACAGAGTGCTCTAAGGCTACAGCTGTCATTTTCCTTCTGTGTATCCTCCTTCTGTCTCCCACCTCTTCTTTGTCCCCCTCCATTTCTTTCTCTCTACATCCTTTGTTGTTCGTCTTAGGGGTTGAATTAAACACAAACAATATTTTTATGCATCCCATAAACATATGCTGTATATCCAAGGGATACCAGGTGTTTCCAGGACACCACACACCTAAGTAGAAGCTTCTGAAGTGTTGCTTCCCCGCCATGCTGTCAGAGCTGGCATGGTCAAGCTGGCCAAACAGAGTAACTTGTCAGTGCTTAATAAAGCCCTCCTCCCTTGCAGAGCCAAATGCAGCCTTCCTCCTGAGAACTCTGCAGACGATGACATCTCCCCACTTGGTTTCCATAGCATCCATTCCTGAAGAGCCCTAGAAAGGCCCTTGGTCAGGGCTGTGCTCCCAGTTCCCCTAGGAAGTTGGCAAGCTGGCTAGCCAAAAGCAGCATTCTGGGTTCCTGAACTTCCTCTGTCCGTGGTGCTGAAATGCTTAGCTGCGACTCGCGCACACTGAAGGGCGCGGTCAGCTTTTTTGGGAAGACTCCCCTGAGGCTGCCTAAATCACAGCTGTGTGTCTGTTACTCACTCACGTTCGCAAAAAGCAGCTAACCTCAGTCTTAATTCGACTCTGCCACTCTGCCGCAGAGCACACTTACGCCGGTGCGATGGGAGGAGACCACGCTAAGGCAGGAAGCTAACAGCAGCATAGCTCACCTGAGGCCTGAGAAGCTCCCAAGGGTTCTGAGAGCTATGAGCTCTGATCAGCAAAGTCACCGTTTTAGACAGTAGGAGTTCTTTTGCCTTTCCCCTAACACAGAGTTCCGTAGCGTTTCTGATCCCTCTGATTAAAAGCCAGCGGATTTATTGCAATAAGCCTTCAAAACCGGGAATTTGCATTGTTTTTCTGTGAGCTGACTTCCAGAACAAGCACTCCTCAGCAGCACCCGCCCAAATACCACGGCACTGCGCGCGCCCTCGGCCACCGGATCCTCCCCTTCCAATGAGACTTTGTGACTCTGTGTACCAATTCTCCTATTAGGAAGTCCGTGGGCTGCATGCAGCTCTTCGGTTGTCCTTTCTTTCTTGCTCTCTCTCCTCTCTCCAACTCACAGCCTGGCTGGAAAGCTCACCTCTGTTTGCTGAGAAGAAAAAGCCCTACCTTAACCAAGCAAGACTATGCGCAGAACTCGTCTTTCATAGCCATCATAATTTAAATCTGGCAAGGTTGGACACCAGTCTTTACAAGAATGGAGTCGGTAAAACAAAGGATTTTGGCCCCGGGGAAAGAAGGGATAAAGAATTTTGCTGGAAAATCCCTCGGCCAGATCTACAGGTAAGAGAAAGAAGCCCATGCTCACCTGGGGCTCACTCACCATGACAGAGGCCATTTCTGTAAAGCTTGGTTGTTTAACGAGATTGTAGCATGGTGGGAAAGTATTTTTCTTGCTCATTGCTGAATCAAGGCTACATTGAGAATCTGTTTATGAATGCAGGGATGTGGCATTAAATGCACCTGTCGTTTTGTGTGTGTGTGTGTGTCTGTGAATTTGTGTAATTACCTGGGGATTCTCATGTCTTCCAACCCAACTCTTAAGCCTCCTTTACAATCTTGAAATGTCCATTCAACACCTATTCAGAAAGCCTGCTGCTTTTGTTTATAAATTCCCCAAATTTAAATTCTTTTGACCCAGACAAATGAATAACAAAAGCCAAATCCCTTTAAAGAATAAATGTCAGAGACTAATGACAAAAAAAAAAATCTAGGGAGGAATCTCTCATGGGAAATTCTGCATTGAATGAAACAGGATCAAAATCCATCAATACTTGATCAATGATGCTTCTTTCTTGATCCTAAAATGCCATATATACTTGCATATGCATTTTTATTTGTTTGTTACACATTTTTAGGAAACTGTCTCTTGTGTGAAAAATGTCACAAAAATTTAAGAACAAACAGAACCGTAAACTGCAAAATTATTTTGAAAGTAATAGAAAAATGTTTAAATCCTATGCTTTTCATAATCATTCCACTAAGCATACTATAGTTGGTATGATTCAGGTCCTGCTAGATGTGTTATATCTTATATGATATAATTTTTTGTTAGTGCTATAAGCAAAATAAAGGAGACAGCAGAGAGAGTACGAAAGTGGATTTTGAAAAGCATTCATTTTTACATGTGGAAAATGAAGCCTTGGCTTCAGTGAGAGTTGTAACCCAGATGATCAATGTACATCTCTATTTTTCAAGTGGCTTGGTTCGGGTGGGCTTCCGCAGGCACCATCATGCACCTCTGCGGCAGTAGATGCTGCAAGCACCCTGCAGTCTTGCAGCTGTTTGAGACCTCTGTGAGGTCGGAAATTCCGGGTGCAGAGTTCAACTTTGTAAATGTTGGTATACAAAGCGAAGGCGAAATAATCAAATCCATTAAATTTCTTCTTTGTATAAAGAAATGCCTTGTTTCTGGTACTTGGGTTGCATATCTGTGATAAACACCCACGTAGTCTATCCACAGACACATTAATTACCTATTCTGTAGTGGAATTTGATACAATTTGAAGAGAGCTTCAAGTTTCTTGGCAGCCATAGTCCAAGCTATACATGTCAGGAATTGATGTTAAAATTTTACAGGCTTCACGTGTGTGTGTGTGTGTGTGTGTGTGTGTGTGTGTGTGTGTTGCACCATTTAATGATGGGTATAGGATTAAAAGTACCTACAAGAGGGATTGAGAAAAAGTTGGCCAATTGTAAGTGTTGATATATCAAAAATACCAGTCTCATTGAGAGAAAGCTATTAATTTTTAACCTGTTCTCTTACAAAAAGTAGCAATTTTTATGGATGTGGTAGAAATGAGAACAACATCCTCTTTTCTCAGGGCTATTCTAACACTCCAATTCTCTTTTCCTTCCCCAGTCCTACAAGGATCAGAATTGATTGAGAAGAGTCAAATCTTATGAAATAAAATGAGATTTCCTCTTAGTGGTACAGAAGGTGGTGTGGGTGCCCCTTGGTAAATCCGGAAATCAAATTTTCTGTGTCTGGAAATGGGCCCATGATATTTTTCTGTGTGTTGTAGCTGAGATAGTAATGACGCAAGATTGTGACTGATTAATTATTCATGTTGTAGGAAGGAAGCTGAAGTGTCAGACATATGCTGCGGAGGTCTTTGTTTCTAACAGGAGTAAAGAGGAGAGAGAGGGAGGGGGGGAGGGAAGAAGGGAGAGAGAGGGGGAGAGGGATGGAGGGAGAGAGAGGGGGAGAAGAATGGAGGAAGAGAGAGAGAGAGACACAGAGAGAGAGAGAGAGAGAGAGAGAGAGAGAGAGGGGGGGGGGGGGGAGGAGAGGGAGTGATGAAGCAGTTCACCAAGGTAGAGGATTGGGAAGTGTTTGACAGGGTAGGATCAAGGAGATGGTCCTCAAGGAGATGCACCTGGATAGAGTTGTCCCTAACCTGTCAGGCCCTTCTCACGCCCTGGAGTTGAGGAAAGGACCCACAGTAGCCTGGATTAAAGCACCTATGAGCCAGGGAGGGCATCCAGCAGGAGACACTCTTTTCCCAAACCTCTCCCTTTCACCCTGGTGACCTCAAAAGTTCGGGCCAAGGGAATGTGAATGGAGATTAGAAAGATGATAGAACTGGGGTTCCCCAAGTTAGGCCTGAGGGTATTAAAGTGTAGGTGCTTCTGCCCAGGAAGGAGTGTAGAATTTCACACAATTTAAGAGTGCCTAAGCTGTGTATTCCCAGTATTCTAACTAGTCAGAAGAGGTCAGAGACCAACTCCCCAGCTCTCTAGGGTTGAGGAAACTGAATGCTGGCTGAGCTTAGGGCATCTTTGTCCCCTAAACTGTCTGGGGGAGGTGCCTAACAATAGGCATCTTTGCTTCTTAATCTGACGCCTAGGGTACTGGAGAAGAAGCAAGACACCGGTGAGACCATTGAGCTGACAGAGGATGGCAAGCCACTAGAGGTGCCTGAAAAGAAGGCCCCACTGTGTGACTGCACCTGCTTTGGCCTGCCTCGCCGCTACATCATAGCCATCATGAGCGGCCTTGGCTTCTGCATCTCCTTTGGCATCCGCTGCAACCTGGGTGTGGCCATTGTGGACATGGTCAACAACAGCACCATCCACCGCGGAGGCAAAGTTATCAAGGAGGTGGGCATTGGCAAAGCCCTAGAGGGGACTTCCTCCGCTAGCCAGTCACCTGTCTAAGCTTGTTTTCCCCACTGGAACCGAAAGGTTTGCCTGTTGTCTAAACCTTCCCTAGGTCCAACTATTCTGGAAAGGACCACTAGAGTGCTATTATCTCCCTTTTTCCGCTAGGTTCCCAGCCTTTCCTTGCTCATTTGCAAGGCGTAAAATAATGTCTAGCTCACTAGATTTGTGTAAAGAATGACCAGCCAAGAGCTAACAATGTCTGTTAAATCTAAAAAGAAATATTTTTCTTTAACTGGGAAGTGTAGCATCATAAAGTTCCCCTGGCTCCCTTCAGATCACTCCCTCCCAGGAAAAAACAAAAACCAAAAAACTTGTTTTGTTATCTAACTCAAACGAACAATAAGTCCTGCAGTCAAATCACCATATGTATATCAGGTTTGACTAGCAGGTTTAGGGATGGTATAGGACTCTGGCTGAAAGAGAAGATGCTGGGTGGGGGATTTTAAGAGAATGCTCACTGCGGTATTCAATGGTGACACGGTTTTGGGGAGGGCGAGCTGAAGGTCACAGAAATCTATCCATTTGGTTTCAAAACTTGGGATCCTTCTAAGGAGCCAAACTAGAGTCCCTGTCCCCACCCCCAGCCCCGGAGCCCAGGATACTCAGGATATTGTCATTGCAAGAGAAATAACGGAATTCCCGATTACCTGGGCAAGGTAAAAGGTTAGACCTTTACAGTAATTGAGTAACCTGCAGATATTTAGCTCCAGTTTTATGAGAGGCGCATCTTGTGCTGTGGACCAGTGTGGTCTGGGCGCAGTCAAGGCTTGACATTCACACAGCTATGAAACAGAACCTTAGCCGCTGCCCTCTCCCCCCCACCACACAACCTTCTCCAAACTCTCTGCTAGACTGTCCCCAAACTCTTTTGTCCTGCCCACCCAGATTTAGAAGAGACACCCGTTCTGATTCCTTCAAGCCTTCACCCTGCCCTGTGTGCCTCTTGAGGGTTACATTTCATTCTGGGGGTCACCCCACTACTGTATTTTTACTGGCTGGCAACAGCCAAAAAAAAACCTTAACCAATATTCTTTTCGGAGAATCCAAAAGAGGTCCCAGGTTCACTGACCACAGTCCAGTCCGCGAGGAAGCTTGGCAGCCCGTATTTCATCGGGAATCACAACACCTTTCTTTTAAAAGGAGTCCCTCATGTCAGCTGCTCTTTTGTTACAAAACGAAAATTAGGCCCCTGACCTCGGTATTGCAGAAAATGTCCTGCGTGTTTAAAGGTTCAGGGCACACAAACCTCCGAAAGGGAATTAGGAGCGCTGACTCTGCTTTGCCACCCCTGATCTGTTGTTTCTTTGTGGTTTTCCTCTGTTTCTATAGAAAGCCAAATTCAACTGGGACCCTGAAACCGTGGGGATGATCCACGGCTCCTTCTTCTGGGGCTACATCATCACCCAGATTCCGGGTGGATATATCGCATCGCGGCTGGCTGCCAACCGGTAAAGCTGCGGGGAGTCTGTGGTTGGGTCTCCTGGCTCGTATTCGCGCAGGTTCTAGACCGCCTGGGGAGTTTGGAAACTCCCTGGGGGCGTCTCCTTGTCTCTGAACACGCCTCCCACGCTGCAGAACTCCAGTGGAGCCTTGCTGGCTGAAAGGGCTAAGGTTTTTCAAGACCTTCTTTCTACAGGAGTAGGCCAAGGCTTGTTAGAGAAGTGTCCCCATAGTATGCAACTGCGCGCGCGCGCGCGCGCGTGTGTATGTGTGTGTGTGTGTGTGTGTGTGTGTGTGTGTGTGTGTAGGGGTATCTGTGTTGGATGCTGCAAAAAATGGGGCAGTGATGTAAGGTACACAAGTGGGAGAAGAAGGGAGTGCTCAGACAGGTGCCGGGGTGGTGCGGACCTCTGTCAGGGCGGGGCAAAGGCTAGCCCCTAACAGAGCCCATATGGTGTTGTGAGCCTGGAGGATTTGTTTCTATGGAGCCAGGCGGGCTCTAGGGCTCTCGGGGTGCGATTCCACCTGTTAATGAGCTCGGTGCTTAGGGGCGGGAGTGAGCCGAGCAGCTCAGCTGAGTCCCAGGGCCTCAGACTTTCAGTCGTTCAGTGGTGGCGGGAGTCAAGGTCCTAGTGCCTTCTTTCAGGGGCACCCCTCCTCCAAGATTCACCTACAGAGGCACCGGCGGTATAAAGACTTGTGAGTGAAGATACCAAGGAGCAGGGCATGACTACCGGAAGACTACAGATATTTCTTAGCATAGTAATTTGCTATAATAAATAGTGTAGTTTGCTTCACTGAGTGTATTTTAATGAGAAATCAAACCAACAAAGCTAAATGTCTCTCTGCGTCGGAACCCAGGCTGAGCATTGTTGTCCCCCGGGTTCTGTGACTTACAGATGCCACGTAAAAATTCGTGGGTTTTCTTGAGAACTCTGGCATGTAACGCCTCCTCTCCTCTACCACACCAGCGAATTGGTCAGCACCTGTAGGTCAGCTCCTGGGCTTTGGTTCAACCTTTCTTCTGAGTGCTCACCTGCATCTGCTGGCCCCATCCCCAGGCTTATTCTCCAAAGCAGACTGAAGAGGCTGCATGGTTCCCAGGCCTCCAGCAAACATTTTGGAATTTTATTTTAGTCGTTTAGATCGTACAGTGACGATTTCAGGGCGACTGACCAAAATGTCAAATGGAGAGAGACTAGTTAGAATATCTTTTGAGTATGAACTACACGGGGTGAAGGCGCCCAGCACTCGAACCCAGAAGGTGGCTCCCTCCCCGGTAAAACAAAGCAAGATTAAAAGACTAGCTACATAAAAATCCCAATTTTATGGGCTCGATAAGGAAAAATTTAGTAGGAAGAAATTTTTAAAGAAAACATTCACTTTGTTGACGCTTAGTGATTAAGAACACATTGCAACATTCTGCGTTTTGCAAATCTGTAATAAAAGGTTTCTTAATTTTCCCCAAAATTATTGCTTAAAATGTATATTTTTTCTGAAAGTTAATATATATATATATATGAAATATTTTTAATTCAGGAAAAAACAACAGAGAATTCACTGATAAATGGATAAATAAATAAATCATTCCAAATGATATCAAAAATCTCAACTCGAGGTCATAATTACGATAACCTTGCTTTGAGAGTTGTGGCGGACTGAGTTGTCTGCTTGCAAAAGGTAAATGGCTAAGGAGTTCCTGTCAGGAACAAACACCAAGGATTCCAGTCTTTCCTGTTTGGGACAGCAAAAAAACAGGCTTTTCCGACTTATTTTATTTTATTAAGCAAGCTTATTGCAAACTTTGGAGTCCTGCTTACCAAGGATGAGCGGCTGACTAGGTACCAGATAGCAGGGGGCTTTTCTTCAAAGGAAAAACTTGGAAGCTTTAGAATTCTAATTTGGATCCAATTGTTGTTACCTTTAAACGGATATTCAAAAGACAGACTCCATACCTCCAAACATCATATTTTAACCCCTACCAGCCTGAGAAGGCTCACAATGTAGCAAAGTATCACGAAGATACAGATTTAGAGAGACACACGTCTCAGAGCTTTGACATATTCGCATTCAGCAAACCTCCTGAGCAGGCATAAGCTTCCTGTGAAAGTAGACCAAATGGCGAGGACATTTTCTTTTCTACTGATAAAAGCCATACTTGATCAATAAGAAAAAGCAAAACCTATCTTAAGGGAAGATGATCAAAATCATAAATAATGCAGCCAACCAGATGCGTCCGTTTTTAAATATGCTTTGAATGTTCATCTGGCGTTAGAAACTGTACGTAAGAGTTTGTCCCAAAAAGCTCTCTACACACGGATACATGACACTCTTGTAGAATTGATTGGAAAAATGAATATCTCCTGCTATTTTTCTTTCCCCAGAAAAGGCAAAACACCATGGGGCAGGTCTTTGCAACTAGAGACCTGCCAGCCTGTTCATTCACGCTGCTGCTTGCTCCTCCCCCTTCTCCTCCTCCTCCTCCTCCTCCTCCTAGGCTGAAATTCCCCGGGGCACAGAGGATAGCTTCTTTTCCCTCTCGCCTTAAAGAGGCTCTTTGGAAAGTGTTTGCCCTAGCTGTTAGTGAGGAAGAAGCTGTGTGGAGACAGTTGGAGGAGCAGGGATGGGGGGAGCTCCTAACTATGCTCTCTGCTCATTTCTCAATGGAAAATAAACAGCACATTGGACTTCTCCATTTGCTTGATAAGTGAAGACAGCTTTGCTTTTGGTCAGGATTCCGACTCTGGGTCATTTTATTGATCAAATTCTAAGTCTTTCCTGTTCATTAGGAGGAGTTGCTGAGGGAGTCAGGAGGGAAGACATTCAGTTCAATGGAGCACTTCTTACACTCCCCTCTCTTTGTTTCTTCAGTCACCTCCAGGGAGGGCCTTTTGCTGAGCTTTCAAAGGGAGACTCCTTTTAAAATCCCTAATGCTTTAAGATGAGGACATATTTAAAACAGTGATAAAAATGTTGGGTCAAATCAGTTTTCTTCCAAATAGTACAGGGCACCTGAGATGGTGGGTTAGATGCTGACAATGTAGAGCCACCCAGGCGTGGATTTGTCCGGTGTCTAGGCTATTGTAGGTGGCTGTGGCAAGTGCTTAATTACAGGACCATAACCAGATTTTTTTTTCAGAAGGGGAGTGGGGAAGATATAACTAAAAGAGGCCAAGGACATTTGGTGGATACATTTTCAGTGTATAACAATGTAACTGTCCTTGCCAGTATTACTTAAACCCTTTGTAGACATTCCCCTACCTGCTCCTATCCTGTCCACCTCTCCCTGAGCTATGGGCACCAGCAGGATCACAAAGCTATCTTATTCTTCTCTTGGTCCAATGCCTTCTTTCTTCCAACAGGGTTAGCTACATCATTGTAGTCTTTATCTGTGCTTCTTTTTTGTTTGTATTTTTATGATGACATCTCTGCCATTTTGAAGATTATCTGACCATGGTGCATGTTTGCTAAAGAAACCAAATGAGATGTAGTCTCCAAAGCCAAACCTTATAGCTTCAAGATCCTGAATATGTTACTTAATAACTTCCAGGCTCAAGAGTCTTCCTTCTTTCATGTTCTTGTCAAAACCAAAGTGCCTACTTCATTTTGCTGTTCTGATAGCTAAAGGAGAGGGTACATATGGATGTGGGGAGGTATTCAGAACTATGTAATTGATGACTGCTTGTTGCTGATATAAACCTAAATTAAAAAAAATGAAGGACATACTCTGTGATCATTAATCTTAAAATTCAGTTTTTCTATCAGTCAGGTAAATGAACTATTTCCACTGTGACAGTAACGTCCATGTTCATGTGTTGTATTTCTGCTTTAAAAATCAATTCTCGCAAACTGATTATTTAGAATTAGATTATTGTTCACTAAAATTATACAAGCCTCACCTGAAACTTGAAAGTGGCTCTTTTTAAAAGAGAAGTTTGAGTCAAACCTGCAGAGAGTGCTGGGAATTCTGTGCATTTTATCTTTGAGTTCCAGTCTGGGGTAAGCACATCTAGGGAAATTCATTGAAGTTAGGGGTTAGACTTCTGCTGTGAAGGCTGCAGTCTTTTCTCTCTTCTCCTGTCCTCTAAGGAAGATAATCCACAGTGCATTGTTTTGTCTTTATAATGACTTCTGCTGGAGAAAAGAAAAAGGTTTTCATTTTTAAAATGTTTGTTTGGCTAAGAGAAAGCGAGCTGTACTTCTTGCAGCATGGTCTTCTCCTCTGACAAGGGGTCCTGTTAAAGCTGGACAGAGTTCATCAGGCCCAGGCCCCTGTTTTACAGAAAGAAACATGACATATAAAGCCAAGGAGGGGGTAATGTCCATCTTGCAAAGAGACCCCATCAGGCTCCTGTACTGCAAAAGCACAAGCTTATTCTACAAGGAGTGTCATATCTCTGCATTTCACTGTAGGCTCCATTGTGAGGCTCACTTACAGCATCAGACTGAGCCATCTGCTCCTTGAATGACGACTCCAATCTGTCATGCCTCAAATCCAGGGATAAATCCATGAATTAGAGATCGCAAGCCCAAGGGATCCTTGGTATAGTTTTTTTTTTCTTTTTGAGAAGAAGCATACACGCTGTGTGTGTATGTGTGTGGGTGCTTCTCTCTGTGTGTATGTCTGTGTATATGTGTCTTTGTCTTTCTATGTGTCTCTAGTGTGTGTTTCTTTCTCTTTCTCTCTGTGTATGTGTGTATGTATTTCTCTGTGTGTGTGTGTATATCTGTGTATACATGTCTATCTATGCCTCTAGAGTGTACGTGTGTGTGTGCATGTGTGTGTATGTGTGTTCCTCTCTGTGTGTATCTCTGTGTATGTGTCTGTCTGTGTCTTTTGTCTTCTCTCTCTGTCTCTGGTTCTCTCTCTCTCTCTCTCTCTCTCTCTCTCTCTTTCTCTCTCTCTCTCTGTGTGTGTGTTCATCTGCGTGTATGTGTGTTCCTCTCCGTAAGTGTGTATCTCTGTGTATGTGTCTGTCTGTCTGTCTGTCTCTCTCTCTCTCTCTCTCTCTCTCTCTCTGTGTGTGTGTGTGTGTGTGTGTGTGTGTGTGTGTGTGTGTGTGTGTGTCTGGGTGTCTTGGCATCTAAACTTCTTTGCCACAGTGTGATTCTGTTCTTTTCTCTGAAGAGATGGATTTCATGCTTCACAATATGCTCAGAGGATAGGTTGAATTTCTGCAGAAAAGAGGCATTTATTTCTCCTCCCCACTCACTCATCCCTTTGCCCTGCTGGGCCTCTGGAAGATTGTCCCATGACTGTAAGAAATTTAAACATTTTATGTGCAAAAAAGAATAGAACGCCATGCATTTTCTTAATGTAAAAGAGGCAACAATAGAAAGCATGGAGATGAAACATCCAAATGCTTGCCTTAGAACTTCTACCAATGTGCATTTTCCTTAATAAAAATAAAACACTTTCAGTAGATTTTTTTACTTGCTTTCCTGATTCTAAAGAATGTTTTGTCAGTTTGATTTTTATAAAGAGATGAATGACATTTTTAGGGTTAACAACTTCACATGATCTCAGATCTAGGCCTGCACAATTTTTTCTAAGTCTTTCTCCTTCTGAGAAATCAAGCATCAATGATATATTCAACTAATAACTTAACAGAATGAGCTCTGGGAATGAGTTCCTAAGATCTGACACCAATCATACAAAGCTACTGTAACCTATGTATCTATGTATGCATCTACTGGTGTCTTTTTTTTCTTTTCTAGCATCTATTTTTATCTTCCATCCATCTATTATCTACCATCTATCAGTATCAAATTGCCATATATCTATTATTTGTCTGACTCTTTTCTTCCTCTGTCTCTACTTACCCTTTCACTAAAAAGTCAACCTCCAGATGCAGTTTCTTAGCCCTCAGTGAGAAACATTTCCAATCTCTTCTACATGAGAAAAATCATTTAGACTTCAAGCAAAGAGCTTGCTGCAGGGGACCACCATCCTTCCGGGCAGAAGTGGTTTCTAGGTACCCAGTCTTTTGTGGCCAAAGGTTAGCTTTTCTATCTCATTCACCAAGTAGCCGATCACACGTCTAGCTTCTTTGTCATTGTGAGGCCGATAGGTTAGGTACCTGGGGTAATGGAGCCTTTTATTATTTTTTCTAACAAAAGAAAATACCCTTTACCACAAGATAAATGATGGAAAGATAGGCTGGAGCGGGGCGGAGTCTCCAAGGACTTGCACGTGCTTTGCTGACAGTGGCCTTTCTCTCTCTCCATTCTACAAACCCCTCTCCCCCTCCCAGCTCTGGTTTCTACATTGCACCGGTGGGCAGACGCAGACGCACTGCAGCTTCTGGGTGGGGGAAGCGCGGGGCGTTTTGCAGGAAAGTCAGGTAGGCAGCTGGTAGGATAATTCTCCCGCTGCTTTATGCCACCACTGGGGCAGTCTAATTTCTCTGTCGTGAGTGATGAAGTCATTTTTACAACTTAATGATGTACCAAGGGACACAGAGGGCTGCCTCCAGCCTGTGCTATCCTCTTTTTTTTTTCTTCTTTTAAATATGAGAACAGGCATCAGATGTGACAAAGGGAGGGGCTCAGGCCCCAATTTGATTAGATTAAATAGATTAAAACTGCCTGAATCAGTCTATTCTTGCAAACTGCAGGAGGGAATTAGTCCCACACCTGGGGTGAGAACACGAGTCTCCTCTTAAGTAACAAGCCAAATGGCAGCAAGTTGATTGTCTTAGGGAAGACAGATGTCCATTGCAAGGGTGACAAGCCACCAGTTTTTCCTGTCTGCAGGGCAAATCTTTCTGGGGTCCAGGTGATTCTCCAGGGTACTGGGGGCAGAAGATCACAGAAATGTACCTCTCGCTCCTGGCAGCCGAAGTGCATGTTAATCACGCATGGGTCGCTTATGATGTAGGTATTGTTGGCATTTGCAAGGTTTCCAGTCCCCGTAGAGGCTCAGAGTCTCCTCCCCTGGTTATTCACAACCAGTCCTGCACAAGATGGTAGAGTGGGTGATCATTCCACGCATAAGAGAAAGTGGAATGTGGGGGAGGGGCGGGGAGAGGTGGGGAAGGGAAGGAATATGATCAAAATGGTTTTATGAAATTATCAAAAAAATAACACGCTTTAAAAAAAAAGAGAAATAGCAGTAGTGTGTGTGTGTGTGTGTGTGTGTGTGTGTGTGTGTGTGTGTGTGTGCAGGCACGCCTGCGCGTGTTTGTGTGTGTCTGAGTGCCTGTATGTTCACAAGTGTAACATGGAAAGGAACCCAATAGAAATTAGTTCTTCACCTGAAAGGACTCAGAATTTATTTTGTCCGTGTTATTTGAGCGAAATAATGAGAAAACCAAGTTTAATCTGCTTTCGTATAATTTTGAAAAACAACTTAAATAAGCAAATGTCCTTCATTTTATGTCATAGATTCTCATATTGAGCTTTGAAAAAAATTAAGAGCACCCATAAGTTTCTAATGCTTTTGTAGAACAAAGAAAATAATTACGCATTAGTTGATAAATTTCATTCCATTTTGTTCTGCTTCAATTTCTCACAGCCTTATCTGACTAATGACCGTACCATGTGTGGGTTCCTGTGTTAGAAGTCAGCTATGAGCTATCAAAAAGAAGGCTAAACAACATAAAATGTCTAATTTAGATCTATCTCACTATATATACATATATATTTCTATATGTATTATATATATTTTCTAAATATATATTTCTATTATATTTTATAAATTTATTTAGTAAAGAAAGTTCTTTAGTTCATTGTTGAAATGTGTATTTACTGGAAGCTTTTATTTACAGTTAGGATTCCAGTATACATTTAAATAAATGATAGTAACATAAATACATTTTTACATGCTGTGGAGAAATGACTTTTACAATTCAAAATTAAAGATGAACCAAATTGGCAAACATTCATTTCAGGTAAATTTTCTTTTTTTTTTTTACAAATACTTTTAATATAAAGTTGAATATTTCCTTGCTCATTCTTCACCCTCACATAGAGAAAAAGACAGTCAACATTAAATTAGTTTCTTTATTTAGAAGGATTACCAAGGAAACAGAAAAAAGAACTAAGACCTTGAATATAAATTCAAATTCAAAGATTAATTTATAAATATGTAATTGGTTAGTCATATTACCTTGATATTCTTCTGCAACACAAATTCATTAAAATGTTCTTAAATAAACTGTCTTGTTTCATGTTGTTAGATGCATTTGATTGATGGAAAAACAATGAAAGCACACTTTAAAGGAATTTAAAAACACCAGGATTGTGAAATCCAGTTCCTAGGTGTGAAAAATCAGTTCCTGGCCTGAGGATGCCTGACAGTAATGTCACTTAATGTAAACACTGAAGAAGGATAGAGACTCCACAGTTGAATAAAATATAAACAAGAATCTAGCTTTTAGGGAGCAGGAGTGGTAGATGGCTCAGAAGTTGTGAGCACTTGCTGTTCCTGCAGAACACCTGGGTTTGGCTCCCAGCACCCCCCCTAAGCACCTCAAGGTGGCCTGGGATTCTAGTCACAAGTGATCTGCCTCTAAGGGCTCCTGCACACAAGCCATGCACATAAACTCCGGTAGGCATACACACTTAAAAATAGCCCGTACATTCCTTTTTATAAAGAATCTAGCTTTTAGTCAAAAGCAAGGAAAGGTGGAGTCAGCCCCTCTGAGTTGGAGCAGAGGAGCTCTGGGAAGGAGGAGCGAGCAAGTGTGCTCAGGAAACTTTCCAGGTGTGTGACAGCCTAGAATTTTAAGTCAAAACACAGAAAAATGGACAACTTCTATACAGGGCTATAGGAGGGTAGGAAGCAAAAGGAATGCAGTTTACAAACCTTCTTCCTAGTTGTTATGCTTTTCCCAAGAGGAACACATTGAATTAGAGGCAAACACAACTGCACACATCACTTGTGTGTTCTTGTCTTCCTTTCTCATATGGCCCCGTATGATGAGTGTCTTGGCACTTCATTTGCTCATGAGAGAAACAAGCACAGAATTAGCTGAGTTACTTTCTGTAATACAACCAAAGATTAAGAGATGGAGCCAGGTGTGACCCCAGGAGCTCTGATTTCGAGTGATGTTCTTTGCTAAGCACACTGTTTCTCTCAACTTAATCATGTGGTTGGTTTGTTTTTGTTGTTGTTATTGTTTTGAAACAGAGTCTCAGTGTGTAGATCAGGCTGGCTTTGAACTCAAAGAGGTCCTTCTGCCTCTGCCGCCTGAGTGTGGGATTAAGGCTTGTGTAACCATGCCCAGTTTATATGGACTTCCTTGAAATGTATGTGTGTGTGTGTGTGTGTGTGTGTGTGTGTGTGTGCGCGCGCGCGCGTGCACTCATGTGCATGAGTGAAGGTGCATGCGTATCACAGTGTGGGTCTGGTCAGAGGAAAGGCTTGGATGTCAGTCGTCACCCTCTGTAGCATTTGGGACACTATCTCTTTGTTGTTACCTGTTCACATAAAGGTACAGGCCCACAAGCTATGAGGCACTTTCCTGTCTCCACTTGTTGTCTCACCATAGGTATGATGACATTTCTGAGACCCACTCCCTAGATTTTCTGGCTTCTGGAGATTGAACTCAAGCTTCCATGCTTGTCCTTTAACTCAGCAACTATATCAAGTAAGGTTTTGTCATCAGGAACACCCTAGATTCCAATCCAGGGCTGGTAACCTGCAGCCATCTAAAGAAAGTAGTTCAGTCTCCTAGAATTGACAAGACATTATAACTACAGCCTAGAATTTTAAGTCAAAAAACAGAAAAATGGACAACTGGTTTAAAGGCATCGAGGCAGAGAAGGTACAAAGAGCAAAGGTTGGTTATTGCTTGCACACCAGGCCATCGGTACATCTTTGTTAGCGTCTTTGCACAAATGTATTAAATGCTCATTTCATAAGAACATGCCTCTACCCAGAACATTTTACTAGTGCCACATAGCTTGAATAAGCACATACCCTGGCTCCATTCTCCAAGACACAAATGTGGGAAGTGATGGAGATAAAAAGAATTTCTGGAGTGGGCCTTATAAAAATGTATTGTTAACAACTTTAGGGACATCTGTCAAAGAAGACCAATTGGAAATCAAAGTAGTTTGTGTGTGTGTGTGTGTGTGTGTGTGTGTGTGAGAGAGAGGGGGGGGGATTAAGGAATTAAGGTAGGTAGAGGGTTAAGGTAGATAGAGTGTTATCCACATCCTAATATCATTATTTGTTTCCTTATATGTTTGAGAGATGGTGGGGCATCGATTAAAAGACTAATGGATATCAATCAATCCAGTGTTGCTTAATGGGAGATAGTATTCCTAGTACATTTGTTTTGTGCACTTTATGCTTCTAGAAATTCAATGTGACATGAAACCACTGGGCATTGTGCAGTCATTGAAATAGCATTACCATCTAATTGGGGCAGAGTTGTTATGGGAGGAAGAGGCTGAGGAGTGGTAGCTCTCTGAATAGCACTGTCCTCTTCCATAGCACTTTCGTTTAATATTCACGCTATTCCCTTGACTGGAGCTTCAGTGTGTACATTTATAGGTGCAAAAAGCGAGACATCCAAATGTCAGTGATGACCACTCACCCAAGGGCATCCTCTGAAGGAAGCCAGTTGGTATTTGAATTCTCTCACTGTAATGACTGAATTTATGTTCTTTTAAAAAAAGATTTACTGACTTTTATTTTTGTACATACATACCTATACAGGCTAGAAATGGCATAAGATGCCCTGAAACAAGAGTTACAGTGCTTGCAAGCACCAACATGGATGCTGGATACTGACCTCGGGTCCTCTGGAAGAACAGCAAGTGCTCTTCACTACTGAGTTGTATCTCCAGCTTCACTTTTACCTGGCACAATGTCTGCCTGTATAAATACCTCAAGCAAAACATGCTTGCTATTTAGCCATTCTGACTAGCAGCGTAGGCAAAATCAAGCTGAAGAATTTGGCTCTTGATCCTCTTTTACTTTGTGTTAATTTTTGCATCTTGAAGACAGTTTGGTTGCTAAAGTGCTTGCTACATGCATCAGGGCCTGTTTGATCCCCAGAGCACAGGTAAAAATGCTAGGTGTAGCAGTAGGCTCTTGTAATCCCAGCATTGGGGAGCTAGAGATGGTGGATTCCTGGAGCCTGCTCATTGGCCCACTGGCCTAGCATACGTGATGAGTTCTAGGCTATTTCTGTCTCCCTAAACATGGATGACTCCTGCAGAAAGACATCCAAGGTTGTTCTCTGGCCCCTGTATGCACAGGCCCTCACAGACACACAAACATGACATCTTTCATTCCAGCATGTGCTTCTGGTTTTCCTGTTTCTGCCCTCTGTGAAGAAAGAAAGCCCATACTATAGGCCTTCCTCTGTATGCCCCCCCCCTTTTGTGATGACTGGGGTTACCTAATACTGTTAAACCTGTGAAGCTCAGAGCAGAACCAGCAAGATCGCTGGGATTCTGAGACATGCAGTTCTCAGGTCTATACATTCCCAGTGAGCCTCAGAATTTATTTTAGCAAGGCCTTCACCCATCATTATGTTTGCCTGAGTGGAGACTCCATAGTGCTGAACTCTTCTTGGTTTGTAGCTTCTTTTCCCAGTCAGCTCTACACCTGCAATTTCTTTACTGAAATCTAGACTTTCTGTACAAAATGTCAACTGTATTTATAATGATCTGTTCTGACGGATGGTGATCTAAAGACGCTCTTAGAACCCAGTCAGGGACACTTGTGTGTGTGTGTGTGTGTGTGTGTGTGTGTGTGTGGTGTGGTGGGGGAGTACACTAGACTCCAATCCTCATTCCCCACTGCTGATACCACCTACCTATCAATAAGGCTGTTGTTTTTCAAAGGTTTTGTTAACTTCTCTGCTTCTGGCACTGTTTAGCATGCCGCTGCTGCTGCTCTTATGCTACTGTTGATTTTAGTAATAGGATGCCTGAATTCTACAAATGACCCAGCAAGTGCAAGCCAGCATTCTCAGCTTTCTGTGTATATGACCTGAGGAGCTGTTGAGGCTTTTCCTGTGCTGATTATACTATTTGTGCAGGAAGTACAGGAAGACTAGAGATAGTAGTTTTCTTCCTTCCTTCTTTCCTTCCTTCCTCCTCCTTCTCTTCTTCTTCTTCTTCTCCTTCTCCTTCTTCTTCTTCTTCTTCTTCTTCTTCTTCTTCTTCTTCTTTTTCTTCTTCTTCTTCTTCCTCCTCCTCCTCCTCCTCCTCCTTTTTCTAAAAATTCTGTTTGTTTATTTGTGGGGGAGTGTGCCATGGTGTGCATGTGAAAATCAGAACACGACTTGGGAAAGTTAGTTCTGTCCTCCCGCCATGTGAGTCTCAGGAGTCAGAGACAGGTCATCAGTCTTGGCAGCAAGAGTCTTTACCTTCTGGTCCATCTCTGTGGCCCTAGGAGTAGCTTTTTTAATGTCATTGTCAATGGATTAAAATGAGACTCTAGAGCCGATTCACACATTATAGTTTAATGGCTCATACTGGTGGATACATTCTTGTGTGCCAGGCACCTGACTGTCATCCAGAACAACCTTAGGAGCTATGTCCACCCAATGGCTCCACACTTGCCTTCTATAAGCTGATACTCCTTGAATGCTTAGGATGCACTCTACTGTGTCCATTGTATATAATCAAAAATCTGTACCACTGAGCCTGGTTGACATCCCTGTTTTGAAGATACTGAATGAAGCACAGAACCATGCACAAGCTGCTTTAGGTTCATCTCTTCGTGACAATGGCAAAGGTGACCTTTGAACCCAAGCCCTGTAGGTCTGGGTTGAAGTCAACCATCTTAACCATGGCACGACGCTAATGTTCTTATTTTAATTATAGCATGGTTCCTTTTTGTTTATTAAACAGCGATTGTTGAGTACATATTAATTTTGTAAACAAATGGATATTGCTATGAGTCTCCATGCACGTATCCCATGTGCTTTGATGCTATCCAGCTTCCTTCTACCCTCTGTCTTCTGTTGCTCCATTGTTCTTCCTCCTCACAGTTTCTTCCTTGCTATGCTATCAACTCTTTCATACATTTTATTTTTATTTTGTCTTAGTTCTTTGAGAATTTTGTACAGTGCACTTTAATTATATTTGTCCCCTTCCCCTAACTTCTTCCCAGATGCATCTCTTCTCCCACCAAAAGAGAGCCAGCTTTGTGTTCTCTTTTCTCCCCAACCCACCCAGTCCAACTTGTGCTATTCATATACCAGCAGGTATATAGCCTTGCAAGGTGAGGGCTGCTTGTTCATCCCGGCCACCTGGCTAGCTTAGCCCTGAAATAACCACACAGAAACTGTGTTAATTAAATCACTGCCTGGCCCATTAGCTCTAAGTTCTTATTGGCTAACTCTTACATCTTAGTTTAACCCATTTCTAATAATCTGTATATCACCATGTGGCTTACTGGGGAAAATTCCCAGCATCTGTCTCTGGCAGATCCATGGCATCTCTCCAACTCCACCCTTCTTTCTCCCAGCATTCAGTTCTGTCTTCTCTGCCTACCTGAACTCTGCCCTATCAAGAGGCCCAAAGCAGTTACTTTATTAACCAATGAAAGCAACACAATGACAGAAGGACCTTCTACACCACCCTAGAGTGTAGTCAATCAAGCAAGGGCTACATCTTTAAAGAATAATCATACATAATTTACTATGTATTGTTCATGTGCTATGCCTTAGCAGATGCTGTCTGAGAACTGCATGATATGGCATTATCATCCTACAAACAGACAACACACCTACACAAATAAAAAATAGCTTGAGCACTAGGCAACATAATCAAATAGTAGATAGTCCATCTTTGACTAAAATACCACTATAGGACACATGGCTAGACCAGAAAACAGGGCATCATTGAAGATGGCCAAACATGTGGTACAGTGTATTAGGGACCCAAGAAAAACAGATCAGATGGTGGCTGAAGAGGATTGAAAAACATGGATAGGACAGGAGGCTTATATGTATGATTGTTCATAATACAACCACTTCTAATTCTGAGCACTTGTGATTCATTCCTTCCTATTGCAATTTCTGCCTTTGTTGTATTCATGTCCAAGACATGGACAGGAGGCTTTTCTTTGAAAGCTTAGCTTCCTGGTCACCCTCAGTAGAATATGATTTCCCTTGTATTTCTGTTAGACTTTGTCAATTACTGCTTCCAGGTTCCTTGTTTTTCTCTTTCCTTCTCCTGGTACACTCTGAGCCTTCTTCAGGCTTCTTGATTGTCAGTAATAATAACCTTATCAAAAGAGCCAGGGCCTAGGTTCACTTCACAGTCTCATTACTTTCTGTTTCCTTTGCCAGTTTTTCTGAGGCATTTTTCTTATTTGAGAAATGAGGGGAGGAAAAAAAAGTCTAACTCGGGCAGTCCGTTCTTCAGAAGATTAGCTGAAATCAGAGTTAGAGGCAGTATAGCAAGTGCTCTGAGAATCTTCCTCCCCTATCTGAGTACAATACACGCCTCCATATCCAGCCAAGCAAGGGTTTGAAGCAGTGTACACAGGTGCACTGTGAGTGGAAAAGCATCATCAGCCCTGGCAGAGTGACAAGAGGAAGCACAAAGGCTTTCCACACAGGGTAAGACTCCTGCTGCTCCAAAATGCAATTACTTTGATACTCAGTTGCCTAGCAATTGTCTAAAATTAAATAAGATCCTAATCTCATTTACCTTCAAAAAGTTTGATACACTTTACTCCTAATAAGTTAGAATAAAGTTAGTGTCTTTCCAGAAACAATGATAATGTTTAGAATGACAGTTGGGGGGAATTCCTAACTTAGAAGCATTCAGAGATTGTTGTGTGGTTATAGAAGCAGAAACACTCTAGGATATAGAAAGACTCTGTAGTAAAGGACATCTACAAGGAATGATGTGGGTGAATTAATACCTGTGTTGATGTGACCTTTAGTGGTTGTGGAGTTACAGCCTGTGAGGTCTTAGCATGATTTAAATTTAGCTCTGATTGTGGTTGGCATTCAACAAATAGTTTATAACTGATTCCACTTTGGGGCTGATTTTGTTGCCTATATGATATCTGATAGTTGCTGCAGACATTGTCTGTTGGGATTGGGAGGGAGAATGCCATTGGTATCTACTGGGTCAAGTTCAAGGATGGAATTAAACATCAGTTCATGCATAAGACAACATTCAATAACTGAGGATTATCCCTCCAGAATGTCAGTAGTCCTGAACTCGAGATTCCAAACTAAGGAGAGGTATAAGAATTCACCTCCTTCCAACTAATTTATGGACAGTACCATTTTAAAACTCTTCGCAGCAGAGAGAAGGTCATGGCAGGAAGTTATGCTCATAGAAAGCAAATTCAATCCAGATTATCCCAACATAGCTACAAGAAGGCAAATGTGCTGAACAAACCAGATAGAATTGTTTACAGCTGCCCATCCCAAAGTGTAGCATACTGTATTATCTTTGACTCCAAATGGAACATGCCATGACTGAGGCAAGAGGGGGCAGAGTGTTTGCATGAGGTGGGTTAACCTATCTCCAGTGAGGAGGAAAGGAAGGCAGATGTGGTTACAGATCTTAAGAAAATTATCAAGCATAGGTTCAAACTTGTCCCTCTGAATGGAGTTGACAGTGGGAAGGCTGGGGCAGACTGAGGAGCCACTGGCAGTGGCTCCAGGATTTATCACTACGGCTTGTACTGGCTTTTGGGGAACCTGTTCTCTTTAGATGGATACCTTGCTCAGCCTAGATATAGTAGGGATGGCCTTGGACCTTCCCTAAAGCAATGTGCCTAATGGTCTCTGAGCAGCGGATGGAGGTGGGATGAGGGGGAGGTAAGTGAAAGGAATAGGAGGAGGGGAGGGAGTAGAAACTTGAATTGGTATGTATAATAAAAAAGATAGTTTGTTTTCTTTAAAAAAAGAAAAGAAAAAAGTAAAATTATCTGCCTTGATGTTTGACTTTAACTGAATACATCTCTGAATATTGAATACATCTCTGGAAAAATTGTAGCATCAACGAGGCAACCAAGCCAGACTGAACAGAAAGATTCAAGTGTGACTTGGTGACACTGGGTTAGAGCCTTGGGAAGAGTGTGCTCCTCAAACTTCTCTGCAAGGGGTCAGCTCTGGCATTCTCACTGATGTGTTTTACCTCTTAGTGAGAAAAGTACAGAATCTTTATAAGTGATTAAGTTAAATGAGAATTTTAGTTCCAAAAGAAAAAAAAACTTTAACAATTTTATATCTGATATTTTCTTTTTTTAAATTGATTTTTATTTAGCTCTACATTTTTCTCTGCTCCCTTTTCTTCAGTTATTGTGGATATATGATTCTGTGGGTGTACTTCAGACAAAATCTGCTCACTTCTGTATCCCACAATGAAGAAAAAGAGGAAGAAAAAAAAAGAAAATTGACACTGGTACATTAAGGAAGACAAGCACCTGCTGTGAGATCCAACCTTGTGATGTCTGGAGCATTGAACTAGGATTGCTTTTGGCCCATTCTTATTTTTTTTTTGTTCGTTTGTTTGTTTGCACATCAAATAATGTGTAACTTTAAGGTAATTCAAGGATCCATCTATGACAGCTAGGCAATCTACATAAGAATTATTTTCTTCTGTTAGGAGAACGTCTACTTTAAAACTGGTTGTAGTTTTTCCTAACCACTTGAGTTGACCCAAGGAGTCTTGAGCTGTCCAAGTCTTGCTGAGTCCCATGTCTTCCCATCTCTGTCTTCCAGGGTCTTTGGGGCTGCAATACTGCTCACCTCGACCCTCAATATGTTGATCCCGTCGGCAGCCAGAGTGCATTATGGATGTGTCATCTTTGTTAGGATATTGCAAGGGCTTGTGGAGGTAAGAACTACAGAGGGCATCATTTCACTTTTGTCTCCATGGATAAAGAGATGCTAACTGAAACACACAATGTTAAAATAAAAAGTGAGGCATGGGAATGTAAGGGGATCAATCTATTTGGGGTTCATGCCCAAGGCTGCATGCATGCATGCTGAACAGACAAGTGCCCCCCCCCCATACCAATGAACTATATTCCTAGGACTTGAAAGCATTTTTTGAAAAATTAATTTTTAAATTGTGTTTTGATTATGTGTAGGTGTACATGTCTGCATGTGAGCATGTACACATGAGGGCAGGTACCAGAGGAGGCCAGAGGCATTGGATCCTCTGGAGCTGGAGTCAGAGACTGTTGTGGCCAGAAGCTTGGGTTCAACTTAACTGCCAAGTCATCCCTCCAGTCTCCTTGAGAATTTTATCTTGTGTCCATTTTCCTTTAATACACTGATGTGTTTGTTTATCATATTCTTAGTCATGTCACGATACAAATTGGTTCTTGATGAAGTATCCTGAAGACTTTGATGGAACGTCTTTAAAAAACCCAAGTTTGACCTATAAACTGCCCCTTCTCTACATGGAATATGATAGAAGTAGATAATTATAAAAAAAATCAAGAGGATCATTCTTTCAAAATGGAAAAATAAAATATGATAGAATCAAAATTATAGAAAGGGCCAGTTATTGTTAATGTCAATTTCTAGATAGCTGAACTCTGATTTAGGGTCCTTGTATTTGGGGACCACTCAATGTAGTGCCTCACAATAGGTGTCCAAATTTCACAAGATGTTTAGAATTGCAGGCAAACTGATTGGGGGAGAGTCGTATCTCCCGCTTTAATGATAAGAGAATTAGGGTGAGAGAAAAGCCTAAGAGATGAGGTCATCTGAAGAGGCTGTGTGCAGTCATGGTCTGGGCAAAAATGTCTCAGATAGAATTTCATGGGTTCAGTAGGAGCCTGTTGGTACCATCTGATTAGAATCAGGCTCTGGGGAGGGGATGTATAATTTCCAAGTGCCCCTGCATCCTAATTGGACATGTTTGTTTTCCCACCACAGGGTGTCACCTATCCAGCCTGTCATGGGATATGGAGCAAGTGGGCCCCTCCTTTGGAAAGGAGTAGGTTGGCTACCACCTCCTTTTGTGGTGAGCATCGCATACTTGTGGTGGGTTAACAGTTAGGGAATGGATAATGAGTTAAAGTTTGATAAAGTATCTGGGTTTTGACAACTATTTTAATTCTGTAACTCTCACTGCCATATTTAAACCAGCTTTTCATTGTGTTTTGTATTGTTTTAGAAGTTGGACCATTTTCAAATGCATGAATTGGTAGTTTCATTCCTGTTTATTTACTTCTTACTTTTGAGATAGCTATGTAGAACTGACTGGCCTGAAAATCCCTGTGTAGACCAGGCTGGCTTTGAACTCACAGAGATATGCCTGTCTCTGCCTCCTGAGTGCTGATATAGAAGGCCTGGCCATCTTAAAAGATTTTTTTTTTTGAGTACCAGATAGTTAGGCAAGAAAATTTTCATTTCTAAACCAAGAGACAATAAAGCTCACTTTCAAATTCAGAGCTACTGTAAATAACGCACCCATAATAAACTATCAGCAATGTTATTACCTGTAAATGCTGAATTTGTACACATTAAGACATGGACTTTAAGATATTCTAGCTTTTGTCTCTATCTGAGATACTATTTTCACAATCATTTTTGATAAGTTTTGAAATAAAAGTAGAAAACACTATGCAAAGATAAAACTGCATGGTAATGTACAAGACAATACATGCCTTTCTAAAAAGATTTATTAATATTTTTCTGATGTGGGAATATTTGTCCGTATGTATGTAAGTGCACCTAGTGTCTAGTGCCCTCAGAGGCCAGAAAAGAATACCACATCCCCTAATACTGGAGGTATGGATGGTGCTCTGTCACTGTGTGGGTTCTGGGAACAGAGCACAGGTCCTCTGCAAGAGCAATGAGTACTTTTAATCACCTCTCCATTCCATACCCGGCTACAGCTCTTTAAATTTGCTATGTCCTAACTACCTTGGTGTGATCCGAGGTGTGGTCCCGTGGTTTTGTGTAAGGATGCGTAGGGTGAAGATGTATTTGCTGGGGTAGAGTGCATGTGTGTGTGCATTCATGGATGACGTTGTTGTATGTGTTTGTGTGAGCCAGTCCTGGCACATGCAAGGAGAAAACTTGTATTGCACTCCCTTATTTTCCTTCTCTTCCCCTCTAGGTTCCTATGCTGGAGCAGTCATTGCGATGCCCTTAGCGGGTATTCTCGTGCAGTACACCGGATGGTCTTCGGTATTTTATGTGTATGGTATGTTACATGTGTTTCCAATAGAGTTATGTGTAGTCTAAGATGAACTTGATTGCTTACAATGCACAATTTATTTATTTTCTCATCTTAAATACTCTTTATGTTCTGAAGAGAGAAAAGAAAGCTTTTACCTGTTACTTTCCCGCCATCGCTGTATCTTGTGTTAAAGAGCAATCATGTTGTTAACTAAGAGTCTGATATGATATTAAGTAATGTGCTTCTGATTGTGAGGGGGAAAAAGAGGCTCCTGCTCAGAAACTGCTGAGGGTTAAGCTCTAGTGCGTTTCATTTGTATTTTAATAAATAAAGCTTGCCTGAAGATCAGGGAGTAAAACAACCACACTGGTCAGCTTTACAGACCAGGCAGTGGGGACACACACCTTTAATCCCAATAGCCATACCAGTTGCCATAGAAACCGGGTGGTGCATGCTTTTAGTCCCAGTGGTACGTTCCTTTAATCCCAGGCCTAAAGGGGAATATAAGACAGGAGGAGACAGCTCTCAATCTCAGTCTCATTCTGAGATTGCTGGAGGCAGAATCGCCATTTTTTGGACTGAGGTTGAGATAAGAACCAATGGCTGCTTTGCTTTTCCTCTCTGTGAGTTGAACCCCAACTTCTGTCTCTGAGTTTTATTAACCGTGCTACTATTGTTTTTTTTTGGCCACTTTCTTGATTCTGCCTCCTCAGGGTGAATGGGTGTGTGCGGCAGGAAGATGGAGGTCCTGCTAATTCATCAATCAGTTTTGATATAATGTCAATAATAACCATTCATGGAAAAAGAAATTAAATCCATTGAATTCCCACACTGAAATTAAGATATCCTACTGAAGATGTACTAGTAAGAAGCTGAAGGCTTTCCAGATTGCCCTGGAGGTTCTTGTTCCAAGGTGTCTAATACCGTCTTTGGGTGTGGGCACAAGGATCTGAAAGACTAAACACATGGTGCTGTAGAGCGGTGTCTGGCTGCCTCTGAGTTTGGCCACAACCACTTGTTCTTATGTTGAAATAGTCTCAAAATGGCAAATGCATCTTCTTAGAGAATGTTAACAAACAGTGCTTTATCATGAGGGGTCGGCCTTTGGGTAATGAAGATGTGGGTAACTGGATAGATTTTTTTGGATCTGTGAATGCTCTGTAGTGTAAACCATTTATGTGTTTGCCTCTCTCTCTCTCTCTCTCTCTCTCTCTCTCTCTCTCTCTCTCGTGTGTATGAGTGCACACACATGTGTGTGTGTGTATGTGTATCATATGTATGCCAAGGCGTGTGTATGGAGGACAAAAAACTATTTGTTGGAGTCAGTTCTCTCCTTCCACCACGTAAATTCTGGGACTGGAACTCAGCTGTGTTAGAAAAGTTGTTGTCATCTGCTGGGCCATCTCTCTGGGCCCCTCGAGAGAACTTTTCCATTAGGTTTCACAAGGGTCTGTGACTCAACAGTTTGTACATTGTATGGCTACTTGCTACCCTGATTTGGCTTAGTTTATGAATTACTTGAAGATATTTTAGGACTCTAAAGTTATAGAAACATCTCAAATGTTTGTTGTTTCTTAATGTTGAAAGGAAGTTTTCTAAAGAGAGAAAGGGCATGGGGTTGAGTGAGTGGGAAGGAGGGGAAGATATGGGGGGAGTCGGGTGAGTGGAAACTATGATCAGAAAATGGAAGGAAAAATTATTTTCAACAAAAATATATTGCAAAAAAAGGAATGTGAATTCAAGTATGCCTTTGTGTCTCCTTAAATCTCATTTAATATTATGAATCAAAGGATAAGCATTAGATATTTGAAAAATCATACAAAGCATGCTAGCTTGCTGTCTGTGACAGAAACTGGATCTTGAATAAAACATTCTGTTTTTGCTTTAAATATTAATATGCTAAACCTTGGACAGTAGAGTAAATGGAAGAATTTAAAAGCTATACAAACCCCAAGTGGCTCAGGACACAGGACATGAATCTGGTTCTGGTCCATGGTAGTGATGAAGAGAGTGACACCCAGCATGTGTTTGATAAGTTCAACTAGTGAACATAACGTGCAGTTCCAGGCATGCTAGACAGACACATCAGAGGAACTCAATGCACGAGCGTCAAGGTATGGAATGCTCAGCTAGTAAGTGCTCTGTGTGTGACGCCCACTGCCCTTTGAGGTGTAAACAGCATCTCCTTTTTTGTGTGAGTGCCAAAACTGGGCCTTGTAGTACACCCTGAAATCCCAGCACTTAGGACACTGGGGCAAGAGGATTCTGACTTAGAGGTCAGGCTACAACATAAAGCAGCATGACCCTGATTCACAAAACTAAAACCTTTTTTATTTTATAGTGGATGTCTGGAGTGGTCTGTTCTTCAAGGATTTATGCAATCAACGAATGACACAGTTGAGATTTTAGACTAGGAAAATCCTGCCATAGCAACTGCATCTATCAGAGATTTACACAACATCTGGCCTCAAATCACATTTGTTTCCATGTTCAGTAATTAAAGGGAAGAGAGAACACGAGAAGCTATGGACAGCATTAAGGAAGATGTCTTAGAGACTAAGCAGAGAAGCAAGAAGTATTAGTGAGCTCAGGAGCCTTCAGATTGGCACCCAAGAGACAAGGCAGAGAGGCTGAAAAAAAATGCATGGCCAGTAGTGGGGAATGCAGGATAAATCACTTGGAATTTCTCCTCTTGTTAATGCTTACAGATTTGTAGTTTACAGCAAGAATACACATTCATGGTGAGGGTGATAAATTAAGAAGAGAATTGGAAGGGAGAGAAAACAGTTTATGGCCCAGGAATGTAACCTACCAGTCCAAGAAAAAAAGTCAATGAAGTCTGAACTAGTGTACCCAGTGTATGGGCACATCATGTGAAGGGCTTCTGTATTAGTTGTGGAGGTCTATAATCATCTAATGTGGTCATTTAGGCTAGCAAACTCTTCTGTATTTTACTTCAAAACTGTGAGTAAATAAGAAAAGGATTCACCTCTCACTCTATGGGATCCTCCAAAATGAATAACTTGGTCTTGTTCCTTATTCTTCCACTGTCTGGCATTGTGTCTAGCCTGGGACAGCTCGGGAACAGAGTATGAGATGCGTGACTAAGCTCCCAACTTCTATCATGTAGTAGCTGCTTGTGAGTACTTTGGATATCAGTACTACCTAACTAGAGACAAAGATACGAACCGTGGTGCCAGCCTCTGAGAAACCTGATGTCCAGAGACAGAGGACAGGAAGCAGTAGCTGAAGTCAGTGCGCACACCAAACCAAATGATCCTCATGGAGATTACTGTGTCTCTTCAACCTTTAACTGTTAACTCTATTTCTGAGACTGTCTTTGATCCCCTCCTTGTTAATCCTTTGTTTGCAGGAAGCTTTGGCATGGTCTGGTACATGTTCTGGCTTCTGGTGTCTTATGAGAGTCCTGCAAAGCATCCTACCATTACGGACGAAGAACGTAGGTACATAGAAGAGAGCATTGGAGAGAGCGCGAATCTGTTAGGCGCAATGGAAGTAAGCATCTCATTATGGCGTCTATACCTAATTTTGCTGTTCACCCCACATTCCTGGCTTAACTGTGCTACAGTTCCTCTTTAAGTAAAAGCTTGGCACCAATCTCTCTCTCTCTCTCTCTCTCTCTCTCTCTCTCTCCCACTCCCATCCCTTCTCCATGATCTTCCAGAATGATTGCTATCTTCTTCACTTTTTTTCAAAGAAAAGCAGATGGGTTAAGTGGTTCTCTACCTGTGGGCTGTTATCTCTCTGACAAACCTCTGTCTCTAAAAAATATACACATTACAGTTCGTAATGATAGCAAAATTACTGTTATGATGTAGCAATGAAAATAGTTTTATGGTTGTGGGTCACCAAAACCTGGGACTTGTAATAAGGGTCACAGCATTATGAGGGTTGAAAAACAGTGGGTTAGAGGAACAGCACAGTCTGAATTTCCGCCTCCTCTACCCCATTGCCTTTTTTCCCTTTTTTTTAAAAAAATTTATTAATTTATTAAGGATTTCTGCCTCCTCTCCGCCACTGCCTCCCATTTCCCTCCCCCTCCCCCAACCAAGTCCCCCTCCCTCATCCGCTAGAAGAGCAATCAGGGTTCCCTGACCTGTGTTAAGCCCAAGGACCGCCCACCTCTATTCAGGTCTAGTAAGGTGAGCATCCAAACTGCCTAGGCTCCCACAAAGCCAGTACGTGCAGTAGGATCAAAAACCCACTGCCATTGTTCTTGAGTTCTCAGTAGTCCTCATTGTCCGCTATGTTCAGCTAGTCCGGATTTATCCCATGCTTTTTCAGACCCAGTTTTTATTGAGTTCTACATCTTTCTCTGCTCCACTTCCTGCTTCTCCCCTCTCCGCTCCAACCCTCCCCCAAGGTCCCCATGCTCCCAATATACTCAGGAGATCTTGTCTTTTTCTACTTCCCATGTAGATCAGATCTCTGTATGTCTCTCTTAGTGTCTGCATTGTTGTCTAAGTTCTCTGGGATTGTGGTTTGTAGGCTGGTTTTCTTTGCTTTATGTTATCTTTCTTCTTACTAGGTTTCACGTGTTCCTGTCACTTCCAAAAAAAATTAAAATAAGATCAAATGGAACTAGAGCTTGTTTTCTTTTCAGAATACATTTTCACTTTTTTATTATTTTTTAAAAAGAGAACAAACTATCTTTTTTCATTTTACATACCCCCCATCCGCTCCTCAGAGAGGGTGAGGCACATTGCTTTGGGTAAAGTCCAAGGCCCTCCCTACTATTTCTAGGCTGAGTAAGATATCCCTCTAAAGAGAATAGGTTCCAAAAAAGCCAGTACAAGCAGTAGGGATAAATCCTGCAGTCACTGCCAGTCCCTCAGTCTGCCCCAGTCATACAACTATCATATACATTCGGAGGGACTAGTTTGGTCCTATGTTTTTTCCTTTCCTATCCAGCGGGAGTTGGTGAGTTCCCCTTAGCTCAGGTAAACTGTTTCAGTGGGTGTACCGATCATGGTCTTGACCTCTTTGCTCATATTCTCACTCCTCCCACTCTTCATTTGGACTTTGGGAGCTCAGTCCAGTGTTAGGATGCAGGTCTCTGCTTCTGTTTCCACCAGTTTCTTGATGAAGGTTCTATGGTGATATTTACGATATTCATCAGTCTGACTTCAGGAGAAGGCCAGTTCGGGCCCCTGCTCCTCTATTGCTTAAGGTCTTAGCTGGGGTCATCCTTGTGGATTCCTGGGAATTTCTCTAGTGCCAGGTTTCTTGCTAGTCACATAATGGCTCCCTCAATCAAAAATATCTCTTTCCTTGCTCTCATCTGTCCTTACCTCATCTCAACTGTCCTGTTCCCTCAAATTCTCCTCACCCCTTCCCTCCTTCCTCAACTTTCCCTTCTGCCCTCCCTACTCCCCCAACACGCACTTCATGCTCCCAATTTTGTCAGGAGATCTTGTCTATTTGACCTTTTCAGGTGGATATATGTGTGATTTTCTTAGGGTTTACCTTGTTACTTAGCTTCTCTAGGATCGTAAACTATAGGCTCAATATCCTTTGCTTTACAGCTACTATCCACTTATGAGTGAATACCTGCCATGTTCATCTTTCTGGGACTGGGATACCTCACTCAGGATTTTTTTCTAGTGGAGTTAGAACTTGTACTTCAAGTTATTAAAATGTTATTGGACCAAAGTCTTCATTTGACAGAGCAGGTGGCACGGTCACAGTTGTTCTCTTTGAATATTGCTAACACAGCCAACAATGACTCTCTGACATCAGCAGCTGTACTGCCCCAGAAATGTGTGTCCAGAGAGTTCCCATGGAGAGCACTCAAAATGCCCCAGAGAGATAACTAAAAATGGAAGAGAGAATACCGAGAGTACCAGGGACAGCAGCTCAGGGTGCTTCTTAAAGGAGCCCAGAGCAATGCATGCTCAGGTGGACAGGAGAATGCTATGTGTTTTTGACCAGCAGCAAGGGGATCAGCAGCCAGATCAAAAATAAATGATGTAAAAAAATAAATATATTTATACAAAATTAATACTTTCCTCTTCATGTTGGGGGGAAATGCTTTACCATTTGAGGAATACAGTTTCAGGGAAGATAATTCTGCTATGAGCAAAGACATACTCTACCAGTAGGAATAAACATTGCTGATCTTATCCATTCCGCACACGGAGGAATCCTAATGCACACTTTCCTGTCTTTGGCCATTTTTATTTATCTGTAAAGTATTTTCATCATTTGTGACATATAGGATTAAAACAAAAATACCTATCCCTTGGCGCTTACTTATCATGCTCTCACAAAGCAAGCATTACCAAAAGCTGCAGTGCTTACTCTGTGTTATTAGTACAGGTCTCTCTCTCTCTCTCTCTCTCTCTCTCTCTCTCTCTTTCTCTCACTTTCTCTGGTCTCTGGTATCACATACATTCCTGATCACCGCAGCGTGAGTTCTTGCTATTCTATGTTTTAAGTGATTTTTGAATATCTGAGCACAGACAGCTTAATACTAACAATTATGGGGTTCGACACTCAGGACTAATTACCAAAGTTGTTGAGAAAATTTGCTTCCTGCATTGTTCATATTATCATGACAAGGACACGATTAACAGTGAATGAGGTTATTTTGGGAGATCATTTCTTTGGCAGCTACAGCTTTGGTCTTCAAGAGAAAGTATTTGTGATTATGATAAATAGTTTGAAGTCTAAAATATTAAGTTCATGAGGTTTAGTTTTTAAAGGTATTATAACCACAGCAAATCATCCCCAGGTATTTTGTTTTTATTTTGAAGAGACTAACATGTCATAATTAGCTGGCCATGATGTCCTGGGCTGTACCTGGTGAATCTCAACACCACAGAACTATTTCTGGAACTTATACCCCAGTGTCATAAAATGTATAGTTCTCCACTAACTGTCAAGGGAATTTACAGATAGATGATGGTTGAGGCAACAGAGAGTGTGAGCAATAACATGTTCTTTTATTTTCTTTCTTGTCCAAGTACATTCAACTTTCAAGATTTTAGATTTCATGAAGCCATTGATTTGGCAGTATTTTACTGGGGGGAAAACTGCTTTAAAATCTTATTTAACTAAAACCCACAATTTTGGAATTTATTTTCTCTGTATATGAATTTTGCATACTTTAAAAACCAGACTGCTTAACCTGAGGAATAGACTGGAGTTGTGTTTTCTCTTTTAATGATTATTCACTCGCCTAAGTCAACTGGAAAGCTGTCATTGCCATCTCATCCCATACTCGTGTTCCAGGCCATGCTCCTGTAAACAGAAAGTCCAAAAATGCTAAGCCAGAGTAACACTCTCTTTGGGCTTCCAGAAATTCAAGACCCCGTGGAGGAAGTTTTTCACATCCATGCCCGTCTATGCGATAATCGTTGCAAACTTCTGTAGGAGTTGGACCTTTTACTTACTGCTCATCAGTCAACCAGCTTATTTTGAGGAAGTTTTTGGATTTGAAATCAGCAAAGTATGTACAAGTTCACTTTATTAAAATGCTGGATAATGTCTGTATAATGTAAGTGAATATTCCTTCCTTTAGCCAAAATTTTGTCTTCAAACCTTCATGATTTACTTTTTGGAAAGTGTGTGTGTGTGTGTGTGTGTGTGTGTGTGTGTGTGTGTGTGTGTTTGTGTCCCTTACTCTATTCTGTTCCCTGCTAGAAATATCTCTTTATTTCTGGGGTTCCAGGCAAAAAGAGTCTCATCTCTGCCTTCCTGTAGCTTACATCTCAGTGGATCTGAGCAATGATGCAGCCCTTTTCCTACACACAAAGAGTACGACTTTCAGTCCAAGGCAAGCAAGCTGCTACAAAAAAAGACAACCCATTCTAATGGAACTGTGCTTCGGTTATTATCAGCCTCTTCTCCTTCTGTGTTCTCAGATCTGTCCAGTTGAAAGAAACAGCAAACAAAAAAAGCTGAAAGCGTCCTTATACTTTGTTCATTTGTTGAGTCTCTTATAGGATACGTTGTTTTATTCAGAAACGCAGCACTGCTTTTCTCCCCCGAATATTTGCAGTTTTGTACGTATAGACAAAAAAAATCTTGTATTGCCAATTCACACACACAGGGTGTGTAAGACAATTTGTTTATAGGTACAGAAATAAAAGTATTTCCAGATTTTCTATAATGGAGAACTCAACTTTAAACACTCCTTTTGTGTAGGGATAGAAAATTCTAGAAGTTTCTTTCCTACTCACGAATAACCTCATCCGGTAGACCAGACGGATAGCTATCATCATTCCTGTTTGACTTGGCAAAACAGAACTGAGGGTAATTATTGAAATCACCTAAAGGTATACTAACTAGTTACACACTTACGGCATAGATACTCATTTCTGTTTCAATCCCCTGTACAGTGTCATACATCAGGGGACCTGTACATCTAGCCACACACTTAGCAGGTCAGTGTTGAGAGCCAGCTCTGA
Source organism: Microtus oregoni (assembly GCF_018167655.1). Classification (NCBI taxonomy): domain Eukaryota; kingdom Metazoa; phylum Chordata; class Mammalia; order Rodentia; family Cricetidae; genus Microtus; species Microtus oregoni. Next base: position 40,627,983 of record NW_024543059.1, read on the forward strand.
GCTCTGTGTGCAGCTCTCTGCTGAGTTCTGAATTCATTTATCTTTGCTGGCAGTGATCATGCCATTTCCCCTTGTGTTGTTACATAAGTCCAGCTGGGCTTGGGCTCTTCATATTGTGTCTCTACTTGAAAGGCTATCTGAGAGCTGGGCTAGAGAAAGCCTAAGCCTGGCAGTGGCTGGCCTAAGAGCTCTTCTGAAGAGGCCGTTTCTAAGGAAACAGCTCCCTTCTCCCTGAGAAGAATGGCTGCTGTAGACCAGCCTCTTCTCCCTGGAGCTGATCAAACATCGCAGGGCAGACTTGAGACCTCGGAGAGTGTCACACCTCTCGACAAAGACTGCTGGAGGTGTGAGTCCATTTTTACAATCTAGGGCAAATGTGACACGCGGAGACTATTAATAAAGCCAGGACTCGTGGGGGTGGGGAGAGATGCCAAGTGGCGGTAATGACATGATCTTCCTGTCTCCAATTAGCTGAAAACACCTGAATCAAATCAGGGGCAGTGTGCACTAACTAAATGAACTTACATATGGATAGATTAATAGCTTGCTATTTTTAAGCTAAAGCTGCAGTTACATTCTCCATGCTGTGTGGACTGAAGATTTTTTTATTAAGCTGATAAAAATAATGTTTTAAATTCTCCAACTTACTTGAAAAAAAATTTTGAGATCATGGTGGAGGTAGGAAATCTAGGCGTGTCCAGGTGATTTGGCTTGGAACCCAAGCTTTACAATGAAGGGTTGACCTACAACTTGGGGTTGAATTTTGAATAATTAACATCCTTAATTTTCTTATCTATAAGTGAGAGCTTTAGTACTATCTTTCAGAAGTGAAACAAATTTTTTTAAAAAAATGATATGCTTACATAGAAGGTGACTTTCTCAAACCTCACTAAAGTGGATATCCTATAGATAGAACCACACAGGGAACACCTTAATCTTCATTCCAAAATGCTTTCTTAGTTAAGACAAAATGAGTTCACATGCATTCTCTCTCTCTCTCTCTCTCTCTCTCTCTCTCTCTCTCTCTCTCACACACACACACACACACACACACACATGCACATACACACACACACACTGTATACAGTATTGTGTAGTTATATATAGGACCTAATGTATGCATATACTGTATATAAATGTAAGTGAACTATATTAGTTAACTCTTTGTGTATGGGTTGTGTGTGTGTGTGCGCGCGCGCGTGTGTGTGTGTGTGTGTGTGTGTATGTATTTCCCTATAGTATGTACGTAAGTATTTTCAGCTCCTCTGAGAATGGCAAATCAGAGTGCAGTCAATTCCAGGATTTTAATGAGCATCTTTAAACCTCAAAATACAGGTGCCAATCAAATGAGAGGACACATTTGTTTCCTTTGAGTTCCTCAGTTAGAGAGGCTGTGCTTCATGCTCTGCCTCTTGACAGCTTCAGAAAATGGTTCAGATACAGTTGGCACAGCAGAGGGAGGAGGAGTGTTCGAGGACCTACTAAGAAGAATAGGTTGCAGGTGATAGCTACCCATCTCACTCCCCTAAAACCTTCGGACAATGAGCAAACTAAAGGCAATCCAAGAGGGGACAGATGAGTGGGACACTGTGTGAAGAACGAATTATTCATAATATAAGTCACCAGAGCTGAGAAGACCTAAACATGGATAAGTCTCAGGAATTTTGCCTAGAAAACTGGAGGATCCCATCTTTCCAGGCACTAAAGCAGAGACCAAAACTTACCTCTCAGTGGTCTCTAACTGTTAGTTTCTTGCATCTGTATTCATGACTCTGCTGAAAGAGTAATAAACAAAGGTTTTTATCTTTGCTCCTTGCTAATGCAAAGTGGAAAAAATGTTTATCCGAATGGACAGTAGGTATCTGAGGCTGCCCAGTGTAAGGCTCTTTTCAGATGCAACACCTTTCATACGGACAGGAAACGTCACTCTCAAGCAGGTAGCCTGCATCTGTGAAATGAAAGCATGACCTGGGTTTACTTGTGTGCTCCGGGATGTGTTCTCTGCAGCAGCCTCCTGGTTTATGTTGTATTCTGACATATATCTCTGGTGACTGAGAATAAAGGACCGTTGTAGTTTTCCAATATGCTATTCTCAAAATCAATTATATTTTCCATTCACTCAATTACCTTTTATTTTTATTTATGCCACTTTTGCTGAACACCCACTTGCAAGCAAACAAGCAGTTTATACAGCATTGCCCTATTTAAATTTCCTTTCCCCCCCCCCCACAGGTGGCCCAGTTGCTGAGCATATGCACAATAAGAGCTTGGTCCTTAGAACTGTGTAGTACTATTTAAAAATTGCCCCTTTCAATATCAGCTTCCTCATTCAATAATAAAATTATAAAAATTCCCACCCTAAGCAGAAGAGAGAACCCAACAGTTTAAACGTTTAATCTGTCTTGGAGCACTTCTCTCTCTCAACTAGGCATGGGCATGACCCTCATTTGTGGGTGTGAACAACATTCTGTGTGCCACTTCCAAACAAAGAACAGAATCTGCCTTTCATATCTCCAAAAATCTACATGGAAGATGTGCTTAAACACAAACAATACATCCCAGTCTTTCCCTTGCCCAGCGTTGTCCAAAGTGAGGACATCTATTCATGTGGTAATAGCCCATTTAAATGTGTTGTTTTCTTTTCATATACCCTCTCCCTCAATACCTAGGGAACTGCCTCTTGTTCATAGTTGATTGTTAAAAATGTGTGTTGAGCCAGGCAGTGGTAGCGCATGACTTTAATCCCAGCACTCGGGAGGCAGAGGCACAGAGTTCGAGGCCAGCCTGGTGTACAAGAGCTAGTTCCAGGTCAGCTAGGACTGTTACACAAGGAAACCCTGTCTCAAAATACAAACAAAAAAAATGTATATTGAAGGCGTGCTAGATTTGGGGTTGCCCTAATTTCTATGAAATGTTTAAAGGCTGCATACCACAGTATAACCATGTGACTCTGTATTTGACTGCAAATGAGTAAAATGAAGAACTCACGTGGGGTTTTCATAAATGAAATCTGTGCTATGAAATTTAGAAGAGGTGTCTTAAAAGAAATGTGTAGTCTTTCACCTTTTGAATAAAACGGAAAATTTGAATCCAGCCTTGCTGAGGGCCGAAGGCATCTCTTTCCTCCCGAGATCCCTTCCTCCACATTCTTCCTCTCATCAATGATGCATTTGTGCGAACACACTTAAGGACGTGAAATGATAAACAAGCATGACTCACTGACAAGATTCAGAAGGGTTGATTCATGAATTCAGAACACACTGAATCATAACGTAGCAATAAAAGTTTTCCTTCTTTAAGAATACAGAGAAAGGATCAAAGTAAATTTACTTAGCTTTCCCGATTTACTCTGTGGACATTACTGCTTACTCTAGGAGAGCGAGTTTGCATTTGGAAACAGTGTTTTGCCTTCCTTGACTCAAGGAGCAGATGAAGACAGATTCGGAATGCCAGGGTCACTCAATTGCCTGCTCTCTTTATTCTCTCCTGCTTTTCTCCCCCTCTGGCTTTGGTCAGGTTGGCATGCTGTCTGCGGTCCCACACCTGGTCATGACAATCATTGTGCCTATCGGGGGGCAAATTGCAGATTTTCTGAGAAGCAAACAAATTCTTTCAACAACTACAGTGAGAAAGATCATGAATTGTGGTGGTAAGTACCTGTGGAGTGGCAAGCATATGTTCCTGTTTGAGGGCTCTGTGATCTACATGCATGAATCTGATTTTCTACACGTGGTTAGATATGCACCTTCATAGCTCATTTCAAATCATTTTCCCATGGCCAAGGTTTTCAACACTCATTTTAAGACCCCCACTTAACAAAGTCATTTGTATACATTGTCACTAAACTTCTAATCACTAAAATTTCAGGTTAATTTGGACTTAAGAAGCATACAATGAATACCCCAATAATCTTTGACATAAATTATTAGCCTTATGTCTTTCTGAGGTATATTGTCCATATTGGTATGAATGAGAAGTACTAGTAGTCTTTGTTTCTTTGTAAAATTATACTATAATTTTATAATATAAAAAGTTTTAGTATAATTTTAAAAGTTACAGCAATTTTGTTAGGTTTAGTCTGACTTAGGCTTGTACAGGTTTGATGCATACTGTCGCAGTGGCTATGAGTTCATATGTAAAGCTGCCCTGCTGTGTCGAGAAGACACTGTTTTTTTGTAGTCATCTGCTGCCTCTTTCTTACACTCTCTCTGTGCCCTGTTCCACAATGATCCCTGAGCATTTGAAGATGTGTGTGCACACACACACACACACACACACAGTACCTATGTTCTGTTTGGTGTCAAGATTTCTGTAGTCTCTTATTCTCTAAACCTTAGCCAATTGTGGGTCTCTGTGTTGATCACTACCTACTGTAAGCAGAAACTTCTCTGATGTGGGTTCAGAAATAAGTTCATAAATGTGTTTAAAGGTAAGTCATTAATAGCATATTGATTTAGCAGAGGAATATTAGAAAGTTCTCACATAGGACTTGTCTAACCTCAGGTTCTTGGCCTGGTGCCTGCCACATATGGGTTGATCTTGTGGAGTAGGATTAAAGTGATATCAATGGTTGTTAAGTCAATTATATTTATGTCACTGTTGCACTGGGAGGAGAGGCTCCACTAGGTAAGGAGCCATCGGCAATTGGTAGCTAATGAGAAGAGAACTAGCTCTTTAAGAGTGTAGCCCCTAATAAGTTGACCATAATCCAGTGGAAGACTACATACCCCAGAATATATGGACACCACAAATTTCACTTGATTGCTTTTTTTTGTTTCTTTGTTTTTTTTTTTTTAAACAAGGACACACAATTGGATGAGTAAGAAAGCGAGGGTGGTTCTAGGAGGATTTGGGGGAGGAGATGAATATGGTCAAAATGCATTGTAAACAATTCTCAAAAAACTAATACTCTTGTGTGCTTGCCTCCAAAGGCTTTGGCATGGAAGCCACCCTGCTTCTGGTTGTTGGCTACTCGCACACCAGAGGAGTGGCCATCTCCTTCTTGGTCCTTGCAGTAGGATTTAGTGGATTTGCTATCTCTGGTAAGAGTTATCCTCTTTGTCTCTCTATATTACATCTTGATTTTGCTAGTAATTATCTATGTGTTGGACAATGATTATAACATTCAGAAACATCATTTAGAATTATTATTGCTCACCTGTCCTCCGACTGACTGTTTCTTTCTTTGTACTTGATCAGTTTGTTAAGAGAATGTTTGCAGTGAGCCATAATAAGTATTGGAAAAGGTACATCCTTTCTTTCTCTTGATGCCTTTGAATGGAGTTAAGAAAAGCACATGGCGTGCACCCAGTATCTTTTGGGAAGATGTGTTCTGATGTTCTCTACCTTGCTTCTTCAAGCTGATGCCACCTTGAGCCAATGTTTCTGTGTTTGTCTCAGGATTCAATGTGAACCACTTGGACATTGCTCCAAGATACGCCAGTATCTTAATGGGCATTTCCAATGGCGTTGGCACACTGTCGGGGATGGTCTGCCCTATCATTGTTGGTGCCATGACCAAGAACAAGGTAGGAGAGCAATTCCATTGTAGAATATTCTCTCTTATGGTTGGGAAGGGGCTTTGTTGTTCTTGGGGTGTTCCATTCACTTCTAAGTAAGAAACACAAAAATGAAGTACAGAGGGACAGATCTCTATAGTAACTTCTGGAAGGTCCAGCCTCCCCAATCATCAAGCAAGGTGTTTCTCAAGCCCTTCCAATAGCCCACAGATGGTTTCTTTATTTAGAAATGTTAAGGAGACACAAGCTACATACAAGAAAAATGCCTATTATTGATATCACCTTTGTGGCAAGAATGTAGTTCCCAAGCCCCTCAACCCTTTGCCCCTAGATTATAGAATAGACAAACAGCCTTTCCCAACTTTATTCATCAATCTCAATTCAGAATTGAGGAGTTTATGAGGAATATTATTATTTAGCAGTTCTGAAATATACATATAGAGCTTCAAATTTGAGGTTTTATAGATGGACATGAAGGAAATGAATGAGAAAGACAAAGCAATGGAGAGCTGGCTGGGATGGCACATGCCTGTTACTCTAGTGTTGAGGAGAAAGAACCAAGTTTGAGGTCAGCCTCAGTTACATAGTGGATACCCCCAACCAGAAAAAGATAAAAAGCTAAAGAATGATTAATAAATGTAAAAGAGAATATTCTTGAACTCAGCAGACTAGAGATGTATTCAAGAGTTTATTTCCAAACTTTTATCCTAAAAATTTAAATAACAAAGCAAATAGTTTTATTCGAAAGTGTTTGCACGGCATAGGTAACCCCGAAGAAAGGCATCACAAGAAACATGGCGGTAGAGCATGCTCACAGGGCGGCTTTCCAGTCATGCAGTTCGCTCTCACAGCCCCGCTTTTTTCACCACAGTCCCGCGAAGAGTGGCAGTACGTCTTCCTCATCGCTGCGCTCGTCCACTATGGCGGAGTCATATTTTATGCCATATTTGCCTCCGGAGAGAAGCAACCTTGGGCAGACCCTGAGGAAACAAGTGAAGAAAAATGTGGCTTCATTCATGAAGATGAACTGGATGAAGAAACAGGGGACATCACGCAGAATTATATAAATTACGGTACCACCAAGTCTTACGGTGCCACCACACAGGAGAACGGAGGCTGGCCTAATGGCTGGGAGAAAAAGGAAGAATTTGTTCAGGAAGGAGCACAAGACGCATACACCTTTAAGGGCCAAGATGATTATTCATAACGAAGCTAGTCACTGGATACATTTTTAGTGTTGTGATTAAATTAATTGTGATTGCACAGAATAACTTAAAAAATGTGGTGTAAACATGTAAACACATCAGCCTAGCAAGTTTCGCTATTTAAAAAGTATGAATTCAAAACAGACCATGAGATCCCATCAAGCGCAATCTGTGGATGTTGTCGCGTTATGTCATTTCCATCCAGGTCGTTCATCCTTTCGTTTGTGATTTAAAGGTTTACTGTAGAAATAAGTAGGTATTCGTTGGCCCCACCGCCTTGGGAGTGGGCACAACTGACACAGTCGGCACATGTCATCCGACAGATATTAGGAAGCCAAAGCTACTTGATCATGCAAACTGCACTGATTTATTTATTACACTGGACTGCAAAATATCCCAGGGAAATCCTGTCTACGGACATGGTGAAATTGGAAAGCTGACTAGATCAGGTATGAACTATGATCATTATGTGTTTATCATGGATTGGCTTTATCTCTTAATTGAAGAAATACATTGTATACTAGCAGCTAGCAGCTCATACCGAATTATTGTTAAGAGTACACAGTGTGTGATATTTTGTGATCTTCAAAGCGCTTATCTTACAGTGTTTTGTGAAATGCTTGGGCACAAACACTTATTTTTTATGAAAGAGAGCTTGTAACGGGAGGAGTATGCTCCATGCCCTCCCACTCACTACCTGACAGTATCAAACCCTTCACATCTCAGTCACATTCAACTTTCATGTAACATATCACATAACTTTTTTTGCAAAAAAAAAAAATAAGAAGAAATAGACTTCAATGTATTTTTTATCACAACTTTGTACTGGTTGTAACTTGCATTAGGAAAAAATGATTGATATATATATAAAATCATAAAGAATCTAATAAAATTTGCTATGAAGCTGTAGCCCTTAAAATGCAATATTAATAACAAAATATATAGAAAATGATTTAGATAATCTTTCTTGAAACTAGAGACTATATGAAACTCATATCACAAAGCTATATAATATATGAAAAGATAAACAATAGAGATTCTATATATAGACAATTTTATTACCTAATGTCCCATTTACGAGATATTTGTCTTGAGTATATAGAACAAAATATATTGAAATTATATCTATATCCCTGTATATCTTATACATATCCACTCACACAAACATAACAAATACTTTTCACACAGAACCAAAAACAGTATACACCTAATGTTGGGTTAGGGGATTGCAATTTCTACTTTCATAGAGTCATAGAATTTTAGATGGGAAAAAAAAGGCATTTTGCTCATCATTTCTTAATATATTTCCACAAGAACTGCAACATTTGTGTACCAAGCAATAAGTGCAAAGCATAAAACCTCCCGTTTGTAAATTATCCCCGTGTTGCTTGTGGTAGCAATGATTTCTTCCTTTTAAAAAAGTCAACATCAGAATCCTTTACGATATTCCGCTGTGATAAGAATGCATATCCCAATCTAATGCAAAATGTCACCTGGTGTGCTTCTGTGTCTCTTCTGGGTATTTGATCTGTTCTGTGTCCTGTGCTCTTGACTGGAGGTCCTGCTACTGCAAATATAAAACATGAAGTTTGTTTCTAAATGCAAACCACTCCTGACCTTAGGAGTCTAAAACTCCCCCTGCTTTGTGTCTCGAAGTACGACTATGTGACCATAGCCTTTGCTGTGCTGAATAAAAAGATGTGAACTGTCATTTCATTGCTACAAAACAAGTGTTAATAAAATGCTCTATTTACCCCTTTGTAAAATGAATACATTAATTTCAGGTTGATTCGGGGTTCAGCTTTAGGGCATATGTAGTTTATGGATGTTTCAATGAATTCAAATATAGGCTCCACAGTAAAACCCTTGCTGGTTAGTGCCTTGGGATTAATTCAATATTCTTCCTTAGATGGGGAGACCTGATTGACCTGATTCTATAGGGAGTGTGAAAGCTGAGAAATAAGTCTCTGAGTCAAACTCGTTCCAAGACTGTGTCATCACAACTGCTGCAAAATTTAAAGCAAAGTTTGGAAATAAACTTCCGCTTGTCAGTTCCACACTGCCACCTCCTTTCCGTTGCTCACATGGCCTGGGCTAGACACTGCCAGTCATTTATAGCGCCTGTCAGTGGTGTTCTGTAAACCCACAGTCGCTCTCTAAAGCAGGTCTCCACTTATTCTAGGTCTGGAAATTTTTTAAAAAGAAGCTTTGAAAGCCAAAGTAAAATAAAGCAATGACATTAAATGTGTCAGTCAAACTATTGGGCGGTAAGCGTGACAGTGACGGAATGTGTCTGTCACTGGATATGCCGTCAGAGCTCGAAGTCTGTGTTTCCCAGCTGTGAAAACAGAAACCTGTGCTATGAGTTGTAACCTATAGGGAACCTGGTGGAGGTAGGTTGGAGCTGGGGGAACTGGAGAGATGGTTCAGTGCCTAAGAGTACATCCTGCTCTTCCAGAAGGCCAGAGTGTTGTTCCAGGCACCCATGTTGGGTGTCTCACAATTGCCTGGAACTTGAACTCCATCTAGGGCTGTGGCACCCTCTTCTGGAATCTATAGGCACTGCACTCACATGTCAGAGTGGCTGTGCATGTGTACATGTGCACGCTGCGCACACATACACACACACACACACACACACAGACCCCAAATTTCAATTAAATTATTAAGATGTGTGTAAAATGAACATATAATCAGACTTCTGATGCTGTGCTTCTTAAAGGACTTGTGTGACTTGTTAGCTGACATTCCTTGTTTAATAGATGAGGACACTGGAGTCTGCAAGGAAGATCAGACTTGGTCAGGGCAGCGTAGATATTGCTAGAAGTTTTATGTTTTGAAATAAATTATTATTGATATGGTATGTTTTAGCCACTTTTTATTGCACAGATTAGTTAAATCGGTATTTGTCAGTTCAAATGCTAACTACAAACCCTCCAACTCTGATTGAGTGTGTGGGTATTAGAAGCGAAGGGATATAGATTTCCCTCCTGGCATCATCCGCATGAGGAAACAGAGACCAAACCTAGCCTGATGCTTATAGAGGTTCACACACCATCTCTTTATAACTTGAAGACAGCAATGTCTCAACTCTTGCACCTACATTAGCCCAATTTCATGGCATAAGCTTTAGTATTATCTTTAATAATATGGTTCCAAGCAAGTGTCACCTGTGATGCCTTTATTTCTCTCCCCTTGGTCAGAAAGCCCGTAACTTCCTTTCTCCTCATCACCCATTCTTTTCTGTATTTTACTCATCATCATGATACGCAGCCAGGATTCTACATATCTGATCTTCTTTCCCACACTTTCCCTTATGTGTACTTACTGAAATTGGAAAGGATCTTTCTGTTGTTAGTGTTTCTATTTTTTATAAATCGTGCTTATATGGTACTTAACTTCCTGAAGATTCTGTACAAGAGTTTAGACTGTGGCCACTGCAAGAAATTCTTTTTAACTTCAAAGTCCCTTTATTACCATTTTTACTATAACGTAACAGTTATTGTTCAAAGCAATTTCTCGAGCCTGTAAATCCCAGCTCTTGGGAACATGAGACAAGAGGATTGCTTCAAACCTGAAGCCCTAGCTCTCTGAACTGAGTCCACAAACAGTCTCCATCCCACACAAGGAGCCTCCCAACAGGATAAAACTTATTCCCTCAAGTTGTTCTCTCATCTCCCCATATGTGCCAATATATAAACCAAAAAATATGACTGATGCCAGATAATAAATATTCATTAAACCATCTTCACAAGGTACAGGAAGAAGACAAAGATGTGACTTGCAGATATTCAGAGTGGAATCTGCAGAGAAGGAAGACAGGGCATAAATCAAATTTCATGTTTGGCATTTTTATTAGAACTCCAGGAAATATGACAGTGTCAGTATTTGGTCTGGAAATTCACATAAAAAATCTAATTACATTTTTCTTGACTAATATTTTTATAAGCAAGAATTATCAAGCTAGATATATCATTTCCTCTCGAAAACAAGGCCTATTTCTCTCCAGTCTTTTTCCTTATTTATTTTTCAATCTGAGTTGCCAATGGAGACACAGTGTTCTACAAGGACATTTGACACTTTTATAAATCTAAAAAATTTAGTGCAATCAGTTCTGGGAAATGCTTCTGATTTATAAATTCAAGGCAAAAGAGAGATTGAACACATTTCCAAAATTCTTCGGCACAAAGGCGACCAAGGCATGCATGAGACAATGTCACTGGTGAGTAAGGTCAGTCTTTGTGGGAGACCTCATCATGTCTGAGGTTTGCTTGCAAATATTTGAAAATAAAGGGTCAATTATGATGATATGATGGAGCCCATGTCTACCCCCAGACCACAGTGTACAAATTAGTACAAATTTAATCCCAGCACCCAAGAGGCAAAGGCAGGCAGATATTTGAGTTCCAGGCCAATAGGGGCTACATACTGAGACTTGTCTTGTAATAAAACAACAAATCAAATTAGCCCATCATCATCAATGTGAAAACACAATGGCTCTCAGTTCTAATTGCAATGGATTAACAGAGGAAATGAAAACAGTTTGGGTTTTAGCCTGAATATGCTTCTTGTTTTACAGACACCAGTATAAGCCAGGCCTGGTTGCTTGGTCTTGAGTGCCCCAGCTTGTACTATAAAAGAGTTAGACGGTCTTAATGGCATCTAAAAATGTTGCAAGATGGTTTATAAATTATTCTTATCTCCATTGTTTTCTGATTTTATTTTGGCCTTTCTGGTAAATTACTGAGGTCCTCAAGTTGACTGTTAAAATTATTCTCAGCATTTCATGAGAGATGGATGCCTGTTTTCTGTCTGTATTCCTTTACCTTAAAAACATTAGCACTATTTTTCATCTCTGGAAAGGTAGTTAACACAGAGAAGGCCCTTTTTGTCCTGCCTAGCTTCTTTCTGGGGTTCTTATTTCTAATTCTGCTGAAGAAATCGTTTATTGTTCCACAGCGTTGCACTGTAGAACTCACGAAGCCATTTGCTCACTGAGGTCCTGCAGTGGGAATGTGCTTTTCATCTATTCTTGCCCTCCTTCCCTTGGAGCATTGCTTCTAGAGTTGCATTGGAAATATGAAAAGGGAGAATGAATGAGATGTATTCTCAGCTATTAAGAAGTCTAATATAGGAGAAGAAACTACACATAGTTAAGAATCGGCCGGAGCAAGCAGAGGGGGCGTTGCAAACTAGTAATCTTATACTTGGCCAGCGAACTCTTCACACCTTGGACCGCTATTAACATTTCTGAAACAGCCAGGCTGTTACGCACTTTCTACCTTTTCTATTCTCTTTATAACAGCTATCAATGAGCTTTATCTCTCACTAACATGCAAAAGATACAGTTTGTCAGTGGTACCACATGGGGGAGGCTAGATATTGACCAACAAATGTTAATGAAAGGAACCAACAATATTAATGAAAGGAAGGATGTGCAGCCAGACTAACTTACTCAGAATGCGCAGGGCCAGCATGGCTACCTGCACAGTGAATTTGTGTCCCTGAAGAGGACTTAGAAAGATACAGAGATGGTGCAGAGCTGAATTTGAAAGTGGGGCAAGTCCCTGAAAACCTCATAGACAGTGGACAGGGAGAGAGCAAGGAACCCATGGTGTAAGTGTGGGAACTCCAGTATGTTTGAAGAGGAGCAGGTAAGCTGGACAGGATGAGCCTGACAGGTGTTCCCTTAAGTGTAGGATTCATAATTAAAATATATATATATATATATATATATATATATATATATATATATCTTAAAATAGTTTTAAATAGGGCTGAGATGGTCAGATCTGGGAGAGGGCTATACACAGGCTATGAGTAAGTTTTGTTGTTGTAGCTTATTTTTAAAAAACAACCAAGAAAAGAAGAGAGCATATGGTGTCTAGTGTGGTTCCTCCCAGGTGTGTCACGCTTTCTCAGCTGATTGCTTTCTTTCCTATGGAGAGGGCGTGGCTCCTTATGATCATGGTAGATTCATATATGAAAACTCCACACACCACAGAAAGCTCACAAGCTCAACAGCTCTCTCTCTCTCTCTCTCTCTCTCTCTCTCTCTCTCTTTCTCTCTCTCTCTTTCTCTCTCTCTTCTTGCTATACTCTTTAGAAATCTGTCCTGGCTGTAACTAGAACCCAATATAACACAATTGCAAATACAAGGCTTGCATTTGAGTTTTACCATCATTAAATGTTAAATGAACCCCAAGACAAATCTCAAGTAGCTATGTTGATCAGCTAAGTTGTGAAGGCAGAAAATACATCTATGTCTCTTCTTACTTTCCAACCAAAAAAAAAAATTCACAATTGACAAGAACGGAGTAATGTACGATTCAAAATCTATAACCCAGATGGCATTATGTGGGTTTCCTACAACTCCCAATGCACCACAAATTAGATATCTCAGAAGAGCAGACAGTTGGCTTGTAGTTGTGGACAGCATGCTTTGGAATGGAGATATTAGCAGGTTCAAGGGAAGGCTCTGTTGTAGGCCTGGCTCCTATCTTCTGGCAGTTTCTTTGCTTGAAGTAGGGAACCTCCAACTCTTTTTTTCACCTTTGTGTGTTTGTGTGTGTGTGTGTGTTCATGCTTTCGTTGTATGTGCACCTCTGAACACTTGCATGCAAAGGCCTAGGGTTGATCTCAAGAGTCATTCTGGGTCACTCTTCCACTTCATTCATTGAGGTAGGATTTCCCAATCAAATATAAAGCTAGTTATGTTAGTCAGTTTGCTCTAGGGATTTCTCTGGTTCTGCCATCTGAGGCTGGAATTAGAGGTAGGCTGCAAAGCCCACCCATCATTTATGGGGTTTCTGGTGGCCTGAACTCTGATTCTTTCATGTTCATGGCAAATCTTTTAACTACTGAGCCATCTCCTCAGCCCCCACTCTAGTCTTGATGCAGAATTCTCCCTATGAGTGTTTCTGTCTCGACACATGGCTTTCTTTTCATAGAGATACAAATCACATTTGATTATGATCTCTAACAACTACTATGACCTCATATCAGCAATTATTTTCTGCAATTGACCATCATCTCCATTCTAAAGCAGTAATTCTTCAACATAAGAATTTCTGGAAGACATAGTTGAACACATTTATAACAGCTTCCCTCTGGTCTCAGAGATGACCAAGTTCTAAGTTTTAAAATCATCATCATCACCATCATCATCATCATCATCATCATCATCATCATCACCATTATATGTTAGTCAAATTATAGCTACTTTGTTATTAAAAATATTTTTTTAAAATTTTCATTTCAAAATATGTGTATTTGTGTGGGTACATGAATACAAGTCCAAGTGACCAAAAAAGGGCACTGGACCCCATAGAGCTGGAGGTATAAGCAGTTGTAAGCCCCCCACATGTGTACAGGAACTGAACTCCGTCCTCTGAAAGAACAGTGTGCATTATTACCTACTAAGCCATCTCGCCAATCCCACAGCATCTACTCTTAATGTCAGTCTTTCACTTCCTTTTATTAAGGACAAAGAGATTCTTGGCCAACACAGTCAGACTTGGCTAAATACAGGCATTGGTCTCCCAGCACTGCTTCCAAGATGTGAAGGAATGTGACCATCTGACCCCACCATTCGAACGCCAGAACAGGGCATGTGGAGTGCCAGTCAGCAATGGCAAGTGAACGGAGATGCCACATAGAAAGGAAGACATCACAGAGATGCCTTGCTGAGGTCCAGCTGGCAAGAAGCTACCTGAAAAGCATGCTGTGGATTCCTTCCAGGATCAGTTGGCAGAAATTCTGTATCAAAGGGCAAGCAATAAGATGAGCATGGCAGACAAAGCATGAAACAAATCTTGGAAGTATGACCTGAATCCCAAATCACTCAAGAGCCTGCTTTCCAGGATTCAGGGATTGTTACTATACTTAATGTACTTAAAGAATTCAAGGAAGCCATTCAGTGTGATTAGCAACTTTGGATATTGCCAATGCTGCGGTTGTTACTTAGAGTGTTGTTTTATTTAAGAAATAAACACCATACATATACACCCCTATCTGAGATCAGCAAAGTGTAGAAAATTGAAAATCAAGTCAAACCACAATTCATCATTCTCTGTGTCTCTGCCCTGTTAGGTGCCAGAGAGCTGATCAACTCACTGGCCACTGCCTGCTCCATTGTTTAAAGTCACAACAGGTACTCAGCCAGTCTCCCATGATGCTCTGGGCTTTGTTGTCTTCATCCACCAACACAGTTTCTACATGGGACCAGTAGCCAGGGCATTACAAAGAGGCAGATGAAGTTGGATGAGGATAACTTTCCTTCAGACTAAAGCTGCTTTATTCTAGGCAACGCTGTTCAGCACAGAGAGTTCTACATGGGGTTCAGCCTTCTTGTTTTTTGCATAGGGCTCACTTTGCACACATGTATGGGGATACTTGAGATAATCTTCAGTTACAGCAGAGCTCAATACAAGCTAAAGTTCTTACAAAGGTGGACTGACAAGTTTCACGACAACTTGGCCCAAGCTAGAGTTATCTGAAAAAAGCAAACTTCAGTTAAGAAATTACCTTTCTAATATCGAAAGGAAAGCCTAAAGGGAAACTTTTAAAATTAATGGTTGATGGAGGAGGGCCCAGACCACTATGAGTGGTGCCATCCCTGGGCTGGTGATCCTGGGTTCTGTCAGAAAGCAGGTTGAGTAAGCCATGAGCAAGTCAGTAAGCAGCATCCTTCCATGGCCTCTACATCATCTCCTGCCTCCAGTTCCAGCCTTGCATGAGTTCATGCCCTTACTATTTTTGAGAATGAGCTGTTATCTGGAACTGTGAGTAAAATAAACCCTTTTTCCCCCAGGTTGCTCTTAGCCATGGTGTTTCATCATAGCAACCTTAACTAAAGAAAACAGTCTTTACAGAAAGCATCCAGATATATAAGCAACTCCCATCTTTTTCTATGGGGATTAGAGACTTGAAGGTTTACAGAAATCAAGTGTACTGCACAAAAGAAGCCTTGGTGGAAGGTGTAGCCACGAGGAAAACCCACACTCAGATGAAGCAGCATCCAGCTCCTTGGTCCTAGCAAATCATGGCCATGTAGGCTAGATACTGACTTTTGATCATTTCCCCCAGAGACACCAAAGTGAGTTACTTGTATGACATTTGCCATCCTTTTGGTATTGGCACCCAGTGGAAAAAAAAAAAACAGCACAAGATGAACCAATGCCTCAAGGACAAGTCCCTCCTCTGATCAGCACTTGGAAATCTCTTGCTTGATTATTTTAAGGGCTCCATTGTTAGACTTCCTTCAGGCATCTCTTATAAATGTCAGTCAGATTTTATGGTGAGATTCGGGGCTAACTCCCTGGGGAGTGGGTCATCTGCTCCTCTTATTGGTTGTCTTATTAAGAATAAAACCTCCCCACTTGAGGAAGCAATTCTGAGAAAACCACGTACAGAGAGAAGGCTTGGACACTTCCTGTCGGTCTAAAACTGCTCCCCAGTCTACTCTACTCTGTCTGTGGGCAAACGTGGGTGGGTGTGCACTCTGGGGGGTTTGTCTGAAGTCTAGAAGACAAAATTTTTAAAAAGGAAATTAAAAAAGATAATTCCATAATGGCCCATTAAACCAAAATGAAAGAAATTATAGCATAAAACTGGACAGAGGACTAAGGACCCAGTTAGAGAAGGTTTGTGATGGAGCCTTCTGAGAACAACCTTAAAATGTTTTTATTTACTATTTTATGTGTATGACTGTATTGCCTGCATGTGTAAGTATATCATCTGCATGCCTGGCACTGTTAAACCTGAGAATTGCAAGAACGAAAGACCAAATCCGCTGTTGTCGAACAAAAGCTAGCAGTACTTTGGGGTGCACCTGGAACTATCTCTAAGTCTAGATCTGAGAGAGCAGTCCCTGCCGGCCTTTTGAAGTCCCCTTTATAGGAGGGATAAGGTGTTCACAGGTGCAAGGTTGCTTACAGTGTTAGAAAGACACAGCGACAGGGAAGGAACAAGGGTAAGGCTATGCACCATGTGAATGGGGTCACAAGTTTAGGGTCACTTGAGAAACATGTTTCACAGTTTATAACAGATCTAAGAAACAGGAACTTAATCCTTTCTTTCCCTTTTGGTTTTTTGAGACATGGTTTCTCTGTGTAACAGCCCTGGCTGTCCTGAATTTGCTTTGTAGACAAGGCTGGCCTTGAACTCACAGAGATCCTCCTGCCTCTGCCTCCTGAGTGCTGGGATTACAGGTGTGCATGGGCCACCACTGCCTAGCTAAGGAACTTATTCCTAATTGCAAATAGACCCCTTAACTTGCAAGGACTTACTTAACACAGGACAAACAGGGACTTATTCTTTAACTACAAACAGAAACTCTAACCTGCACAGCACAAACAGAACCTCTTCATGTTTTTTTTTTTAAATCCATCATAGCATTTTAATGATTAAATTTCATGTAATACACCCTAATCACTCTCGCTTCCCAGTCCTCCCAGGTCTACCCCACCACCACCCTTGAGACCTCCTCCTAGAAAAAAAGAAGAAAGAAAAAAAAATATCAAGTTCATTTTGTGTTGTCCACACACCCTGTGGAGCATGGTCATATTTAAAGCGGGCACCCTGAAGACTGTTTTTACCTCTTATTAAATCAAATCTGTGCACAGTGATTTCAAAGCAGAAGTCCAGTGTCACACCTCCAGCTACTCTGCCTGTCCTGCGGAGGAACCAGCTCTCCACTGCTCGACATAAACTTCTT
Source organism: Microtus oregoni (assembly GCF_018167655.1). Classification (NCBI taxonomy): domain Eukaryota; kingdom Metazoa; phylum Chordata; class Mammalia; order Rodentia; family Cricetidae; genus Microtus; species Microtus oregoni. The sequence goes on from NW_024543059.1 coordinate 40,645,424, forward strand.
CCTCAGGGGCCAAGGGGAGCTCCAAGCCCTGTTAGCTCTGTCGGTCCCCTCATGCTCCCAGAGAGCATGAGCGTGACTCTCGTTCTCAGCTCTTGCCCCAGATCCTTTGGAATCGAAGGTTGTGAGCTGTCATGTGCTAGGAATCAAATCTGGGTCCTCTGCAAGAGCAACAAGTGGTGCTCTTACTCTCTGAGCCACCTCTCTAACCCCTGACAGGAATCTTAATTGGGGTAAGTAGAGCCCAATGTGAGTTTTGAATGAGTTGAGGTATGCTCTCAGGGAAAGTTAACAAGGAAAAATGAAGGCAAATGGAGGCATTTGGTCCCTTATGCAGGTTTTTTCAGGCTGGTATCATCACCAGTAGCTCTACAAAAAAAATGAGTTTCACCATGTAGTCCCAGCTTGAAACAAGAGGGCTGGCCTTTGTCGCTTCCTTTTAGTTTGTCATTGCTGGAAAATACACCACCTCTCGAGGTGGAGGCCAAGTCCCTGGAAAAGGCAGAGGCTGTGAGGGATGAGCCAGTGTGCCTAGCAGCCAGAGGCAGGCAAACCCAGAGTTAAGAGGATCTGGTCGGGAAACAGACACTCCCACAAGAGGGAGTGTTAGCTAGACTTGAGCCCAGGGCTGGGATTAGTGAAACACTGAGTTTGTGAGGGCTCCCAGAGAGACTTGGCATGTGGGATAGTAATTTAGGGGATGCATGCCTCCATGATGGATAGAATGATGGACAGCACACTCCATGTTCTTCAGCCTTTCAACATGGCCCATATCAGGTGAATGAAAAAAAGAGATAAAACGGGAGGACATGACGGCTCCTAGGCATGGTGGAGGAGAAAACTTATTGTAGATATGAGAGACAGCAAAGCCAGAGGCAGAGACATCTGGGTGAGCCTACAGAGAACATGACCCTGAATCAGGCCATGTAAGGAGGAAGAGAGGAGGAAAACCAGGATCCAAAAGGCCAGGATAGTGAAGAGTAAAAAAGACAAAAAGGCAGGAAAAACAAGATGGAGAGAGCAGGAAGGGTGGCCCGAATGGTTGGGTTATGTAAAGAAGAACCACAGAGGAGAGGGCAGCCCAGATCCTGGGCTGGAAATTTCAGGGTAGAGGGTAGGGTATGCCAATCATACCTGTAACAGGTAGGGACTGAGGGATGCTTGGAGAACTTGGTGGCCAGTTCTATTTGATATGGTACATAAGCACCTCAGTTAGCCAGTTGCTGCACCCCTCCCCACCTCCCCCCTCGCCCCATTTGAGACCTAACACCAGCGACTGTTGAGGAGCCCACGCCTCCATCCTGAGGCTGTAGAATCCATCCCTCTTGTTCTGGGGCTTGAATTCTCCAAGCACTGTTTGTTTTTCTTGGCTTTCTAAGGTGTAGATAGTTACTGTGAGACCCTGCAGGCTCTGACCACGTAATCCAATAATTTCTGCCCTTTCTCTAGAGAACTTGACTAACAGCATGGGTGACATTTCAAGGAAGAAAGAGCCAGCTGAGCCAGTAGCAGCAGGAAGAGCCTTTCAAGAATAACAACCAGCTAAATTAGTGAAACCGGGTGGGAAGTGAATGCGGGATGAATCATGCCTGGAAGAGTGTGGAGAAAGTCAAGGACTGTTTGAATTTTCAAGGTTTGGGGAGACCATTGTCAACTTTTGAACAGACCAAATTGATAAATGACTTAAATTTCAGGGTGAAAACTCACTTAAGGTTCTCCCTGGGAAGAGAATGCACGTGAAGCAGGAATAGACACAGGAGGCGATCTTCTTTAGTTTTTGGTCCAAGGAAATCGTACTCCCCTCCAAAAAACCAACCAAACAAAAACAAACAAGCAAACAACAACAACAACAAAAAACATGAAATACTGACGAGTTATGAATTTTTGTGAAGAAAATGCTGACCAAGTTTCATGATATATTTTATTGTGAGGCAATGGAGGAAAAGGAATCAGGGGTAAACTCTTGGATTTTGGAACATGTGGAGATGATACTACTGTTTAAAATTTTGGGTTAATAAAAAATACAGGGGTGGGATTCAAATGTGGGGATAATAAATTGTACTAATAAGGGATATTTGCTATCAGACATAGAAGTGAATACATTGCTTAACAAACTGGCTAACTGAGCCTGAATCCATGATTAAGAACATGGAAATTATTTTGAGAATTATATTCCAGTTGATAACGTTTAGGGTCATGGGAGATAGAGAGACTTGCCAGGGTATTTATAGAAAAAGGATGAAAGTCTAGGACTCAGCACAGCTTAGACAGAAGAAAGCAACCAGTCATGGATACAAGAAAAAGGTGGATGGGACGGTAGTGGGCAGACCTGGCACCTGACTGTGTATCTTGCTTTTTGCTTCCTCTTCCTGGTATGGGAGCTGAAAAAGTGAATGTGGTCCTTTCAAGTCCAGGAAGGGCCCCAATTAGTATGAACTTGTTCTTGATTATGAATACTTCGCTTTCTAGCTTTGGCTCACATGCTTTGATTCTCTTAAGAATAGGATACCACGGGGCTGGAGAGATGGCTCAGTGGTTAAGAGCATTGCCTGCCCTTCCAAAGGTCCTGAGTTCAATTCCCAGCAACCACATGGTGGCTCACAACCATCTGTAAAGAGGTCTGGTGCCCTCTTCCGGCCTGCAGACATTCACACAGACAGAATATTGTATACATAATAAATAAATAAATAAATATTTAAAAAAAAGAATAGGATACCACTCTAGCCTGCACTAATCAATGTGAAATTAGCAACTAACTTTCCTTTGTCAAACAAAAGCTGTTCTTCTTGTTGATTGTCAGAGAGTGTCTTGGTTAAGGTTTCTATTGCTGCCACTAAACACCTTGACCACAAAGCAAGTTGGGAAGGAAAGGGTTTATTAGGCACTTCAGCATTACTGTTCATTACAGAAGCAACTCAGGACAAGAACTCAAGCAGTGCAGGACCCCAGAGGCAGGAGATAAGGCAGAGGCCATGAAGGAGAGCTGCTTACTGGCTTGCTTCCAATGGCTTACTCAGTTCACCTTCTTACAGAACCCAGAACTAGCATCCCAGGGATGGCACCACCCACCATGGTCTGCCCCTGCTCCATTGATCACTAACTGAGAAAATGCTTTACAACTGGATGTCATGGAGGCATTTCCTCAACTGAGTCTCCTTTCTCTGATGACTCTAGTTTGTGTCAAGTTGACACACACACACACACACACACACAACAAAAAAAAAAAACGGCCAATACAGAGAGAAAACAGTTTTCCCTAAAAGTTATTAGAAGCTACCTTGTAGCTTTTACCAGCACACTTTTGAAAGAAACTCATTTATAGATGCTGGAGTCCATCAATGGGACTAGTATCAAGGTCTAACTCTATCCCTGTCCAGTTTATGTGCCTCCTCAACTTTCCTCATTTGCTAAGTCAACATGATGCCCCACTTATTTAAGCCACACTGCATAGTGTTCCATAACTGTCTGTCCACGGCTTCCTAGTTTATTCAGAAACTGGAGTTATTTCTGGAAAAAGACTTTTTCTGATGCTGTTGGAGGTTGTTTGGAGGAAGACAGAAGCCAATGCTTGGATTTTATAGTGTGTTTATGTCGATGACCTAAATCACTGTTCCTCTCATGAAAAAGTAGTCCAGAAGAAGCTTATAGTGTCACACAAGACTGTAAGTGTTGGAGGTGTACCACTTTAGGCTAGAATGTGAAACACCCCCCTCAGCTCCTGTCTGAACTCTTTCTTGGTCCTAGGCTGGTCCTTTAGGAGACAGAGCCTCTTTGATGGCGGAAGTACAAAGTGGGCTTTGAACTCCAATAGTCGTCTTTCCTTGCCAGGTCACAGCCAGCTTTGCACACTCACCACCGCGCCAGCTATACCGGACTCTTTCCCTCTGGAACTGTAAGCGCAAATAAAAGCTTTTCTCCCTTAAGCTGTTTTTCTGTCAGAGTATTTTCTCACAACAAAAGGAAAGAAACTAACACGTATCTAAATCCAAACTTGAGAATGAAACTCTTCTGTAAGAAACACTATTCAAATACACACTTCTACCCAGCATCCACGCAGATTTGCAGTAGCACATCAGAGAGTTTAGCACTTAAGCACCACAGCTTTTGTGACACTTCCATTTCTGGTTTTAGTGTCAAAACCTGCAGCAATAAATGACCCACTATGTGGTTTTCCAAGAATCTGGCAGAGATGCAGGGTTGATGAAATGGCTCGGCAGTTAACCATGCTTCTGCTCTTGTCAAGGGCTGGATTTCAGTTCCCAACACTCACACTGGGTGACCCACAACTGCCTGCAATCCAGCCCTGCGGGCACTGGCACAGTCATTCACATACATAAACAGATACACATACATGAAAGTAAAATAGACTTTTAAAATGAGAAATGGCTTACCACAAAAAGGTCACAAAATGACTGTGGACTGTGTAATAGGAGTCATCTTGTAGAAGCCTATTCTCTTCTAATGAGAGACAGACAGAGAGTGGATGTGGAGAGGAGATGGGCAATAGAGGGAGGTGAAAGTTCAATCAAAATATATTGTATGAGAAAAGAATCTATTTTCAATAAAAGGAGAGAGAGAGAGAAGGAGGGATAAGGTACTTCTGTACTCATCCAACATAAACATGAATTTGGAAACAATTATCATGCTTATAAATCCTGAACCTTAAAAAACTAAATGGAGCCGGGCGGTGGTGGTGCATGCCTTTAAGCCCAGCACTTGGGAGGCAGAGGCAGGCAGATCTCTGTGAGTTCGAGGCCAGCCTGGTCTACAAGAGCTAGTTCCAGGACAGGAACCAAAAGCTACAGAGAAACCCTGTCTCGAAAAATCAAAAAAAAAAAAAAAAAAACTAAATGGACCTAAATCAGAGAGACCCTAATGACTGCAGGCAAGGCCTTCTTAGCCAGATCCAAGGCCGTGTCTGGGTGTCCAAAGGATGGAAAGTAGCAGCCTGGTAAGATTTCAGATGAAACCCTCTAAGGCATGGAAATCACAATGCTAGATCGCAATGCTTTCTTTTGAAAATGCTATGTTCCAGAAGATAAGACACTCCCACCTTGCTATGTGTACTTGCTAGGCAGGCATTCTACCATACACTGTATCCACAGTCCCTGAAAATATCTCTTCAGTGGCTCAGTTGAGGAATTACAAAATAAATCAGTGTCGACCCACCAGAGTTATAGTTATATGCTTGACAAGGACACTCTACGGAGCCCCTTCTCTTGGGCTGTTGCTGCTCACAGAGGACATACCCTTTCCCACAGCCAGCCCTTTCTCTCCACCATCATCTCTGTATTTAAAATAAAAGGAAAACAGGAGACTGTTTGTACTCCTGTGCGCCTGTCTTCTCAGATCCATGAGTCCCAGATCAGAACCCAGGTCTGATGGAAACAGACAACAAGCATTGCAATCTACCTTTGCATCAGTAAAAGTGGAGTCTGTCTAAAAAAGGAAACAAAGTTAGGCTATTGAAGAAAGCTGAAAATACATGCACAGACTCAGTTTTTCATGTCAAACAATGCAGGCCTTGAACCCTTCACTATCCTTCTCCTTTTGAGTTTTTATGGACCGGACAGGAGATAAGTACCCACTGGACAAAGCCTATGCCAATCAATAGAATAAAATGCATAGAACCCAAGAAGTGACCAGATCTCTTTCTGTTTGTAAAACTGGCTCATTTGTGTGTTGGTGTTTTAAACCTTAATCCGACCTGGGGAATCTTATTGTGAATCTGAATACACCATTGTTTATCATAAGCAGCAGTATTCTGATGTGTTGATAGTGGCCAGGAATCAAAAACAAGTAGCTACACATTGTATTTTGAATTCACTCCTAATACCCTCAAGAGAACTATTTAAACTGTAGAAGTAATCATGCACTCCATCAGGACCATTAAACAACAGCAACAACAAAGCACTGTACAGTTTGGGGAATTAGTTGTTTTGAGATCACTGCTCACAGGCATAAATATTTAACTTTCCTAAAAATTTTCATGTTACTAAATCTTTAAGTCGTTAGATATTTACATTTTCTGTCCTGCCCAGTCCCCGCAATCATTAAGTCCCAAAGAAATCACACAGAGGTCTACATTAGTTATAAACTGATTGGCCCTGTATCTCAGGCTTCTTAATAACTCTTATAACTTACATTAGCCCATTACTCTAGTATATGTTAGCCACATGGCTCAGTATCTTTTTCAGCAGGGAAGTCACATCTTGTTTCTTCTGTGGCGGGCTCACAACTGCAGAAAAAGCTTCCTTCTTCCCAGAATACTCCTGTTCTCCTTGACCTGCCTCTACTTCCTGTCTTGTTGTCCCACCTATACTTCCTGCCTGGCTACTGACCAATCAGCATTTATTTAAAATATAATTGACAGAATACAATTGTCCCACACCATACATTCATTTCATATTATACTGAAACTTCAGATAAACGTTCATTGATGACAATAAAAAAGAAAAAGATTAATTGTCCTGAAAATTTTATAAACTTCTACCAGTCCTATCAATGTGTATGTCATAAGAGATTATTAGAGATATTGAGTGACTTTGGGATCATGTAGAATCTATACAAGAAAACTCTGGACAGGTAACATGATCCAGCAGTTAATGATGCTGGATGCTCTTTTAGAGGACGGGAATTTGGTTTCCAGACCCACATGGCAGCTCCCAGTTATCTGTAACTCCAGTTCCAGGGGATCTGATGCCCTCTTTTGACTTCTGAGGATACCAGGCACACATGTGTTACACATACATACACACAAGCAAAACATGCATATAATATTTTTTTTAAAGTTCATGGGCACTGAAATAGCAAGGTAATATATTTTGCTTTACTGAATCTTTTTTGTTTTGATAAGGTGGGGGTTGGGTGTGTGGAGGTTTTTTCTGTTGTTGTTGTTGTTGTTGGTTTCTTTACTTAGGAAAGCAAAGGAGACCGAGTGATGGCTCAGCTAGTTAAGGCACTGCCTGCCAAGCCTGTCTCCCTGGGGGGATGCCCATATCCCACATGGTGGAAGAAGAGGACCGACTCCCACATGTTGTCCTCTGGCTCCCACTTTTGCATAGTTGCATGCACATGTATGCAATTAATGCATAAATATAAAAAAATTTAATCCAGGCAGTGGCAGCTCATGCCTTTAATTTCAGTGCTTAGAAGGCAGAGGCAGGTAGATCTCTATAAGTTCGAAGACAGCATGGTCTACAGAGCGAATTCCAAGATAGCCAAGGATACATAGAGAAACTTTTCCTAGGGCAAAAAAACACAAACAAAAAAGGAAGAAAGAAGGAAAGAAAAAAAGAAAGAAAAGTAAAAAAAAATAAAAGGAAATCTGTAATTTGACTTTGGTATACTTATGCATCTTCTGTAGGAAATACTCCGATGAATTAAAAAGCAAGTTACTTCAGAGGATTGTTATACCTCTTTAATGAGGGCCCTGTATGGAAATAATGTCAAATAAATACTCATAGAGCTCAGACATTTTTGTCAATTCTTCATGATCAAGATGACTCAAAATTTATAAACTTATTCAATTTTTTTTTAATTTTCCGTTAAATGGTTTTTAAATTTTATTTCTGATAATTTGTTGCATGCATACAATGGACTGTGCGTGTTTCCACCAACCATTATCTAATCTTGTGTCCCTCTCACTCTTCTTTCTTGGGTAGCGTTTCCCAACCTGTCCCTCAGAATCTCTGCTGTTCTTGCCAGCTTCATACCCAGTCTTTGCTCTAGTTGAGCTAGATCACTCTGTACATTTTCTTTGGTTTTGACCCTCCCCCAGATAAACCTAGCTCTCACAGAAATGGATGCAGCATGGGTTGTTTGTCTGACAGCTTAGGGTTTGCTCTTTCCACTGGAGAAGTTGCCCAGCTGTGCTTAAAGGATGCTACAGCAGATGCTCGATAGTCTTGGAATGGAGAACTAACCCAGCTTTGGGGTTTTGTCCTGTCTATCTTGGCCCCATTTTAGTGTTTTACTCACTATTTTAACACTTTCTTGGGCACTTTTCCTAATTTCCTACTTCATGGACTCTCTCAAAATTTTTTTTTCTCATTAGTGATGTTTGTCCGTTTTCAATCTCTGTGACAAATGTCTGATAGAGACACTGTGATGGAGGGAACCCCAATTTCCACTCATGGTGTTAGAGGTTTCCCACATCAGGACCATGGCTCCCCAGCCTCTGCTTCCTGCCCCAGACCTCCTGTCCAATGAGAAGCAGTTGCCTGTAGAGGAGGTGTTGTCAGGCCAAACAGGAAGATTCAGGCAGCTACGGATGGGTCTTTCAGAAGGTCTTCAGTTGGAGGGGTTGGGCATAGAATCTTCTAGAATCTTTCCTTTTACTTCTGCTAACATGGACATTTATAAAAACTGGATTACTTTCCTTATATTCATCAGTCCTGGCTCTCACTGAGAAACGCCTTCAGCCTGCTGCTTTCCTCAGGAATAAATGCTTACTCCTTTCCTATGTCATTGCCTCCTCTCTCATAAAATTCATCTCAGTGTGACCTTTTAATAAGTGTACAGCCTCAGTGATATGTTCTGTTTATATGCCAAAGCTTCTGTTCTTAAAGGTTTGATTAAGATGGATAATTTAAAGTTCATCCATTTTTCAAGTCCACTTGCTGTGAATGATAGTCCTTGTAAAGTCAAATTCAAGAGAAATCTCATGATTAGTCCTTTACCTCATGGATTGTCTTGTCTTTTCTAAACAAACAAAGCTAAAATGAAAAAAATCCAGATGCCGCAGAAAGAGAAGATTTTGTTCCTTAGCGTTGTCCCTAATTGCTTTTTAGGGAGAAATGGTAAATGTTGTTGGAATTTATGCACTAACCAAATATACTCTGTATACCCTCTGGTTACTACAAGGTAAGCCCAGGCTTAAGTGTTCAATCCCCCATGTCAACATCTATGTTCCCTTACTAGACCAGGTACAAAGAGCATAGCCTAAACAAAGAATCTTTCTGGTGTCTCAAAAACCCATATCCAAGATTTTGGAGTACTAAGAGGACCAGCTTGGGGGTTGTGGGAATGAAGTGTAAGAACATGCATAATAACCCAGTGCAGAATCTGGCCTACAGTGAGTCTAAAACAATGCAGACTATTGAAGTAAAATAGAGTTATGTTTGGAGGATTGAGCAGTAACAAAATAGTTTCTTGCCTTTGATGGTCTCTGGGGGTCCAGAAAACTAGATATGAAGCCAAAGACAAAGGGTTGAAAACATTATTACATAGGAATTTCAAAATTGACCAGCTGAATATGAATGAGAATATAGGATCTGATCAAAAAATTAAAAAAAAAAGTAGCACGTAAACCTATTAGGCACATAGCATGAAAATTCAGGAAGTTTAATGGAGAAGACCTTGTCAAACAAAAGACAAAAGTCAGGTCTGAGTAAGACTCTCAGGATGGAGATCTTCACCCTTCCTGTAGGACAGTGATCTTCATTCTCCTTGTGGGACTGTGATCTTCACTCTCCTTGTAGGACTGTGATCTTCACTCTCCTTGTAGGACTGTGATCTTCACTCTCCTTGTGGGATGGTAATCTTCACTCTCCTTGTCTCTCATTTTCATAGTATTCTCTTCCCAGCATTCTCAGTGAGATATTATGCCACTTACTAAAATATATCTTCTTTATGATATTGTGGGAAAAATGTTTATTAATAATTGGAAGCTGCATCCATCAGATATCTTGTGTGTGGTCGCATAGGGATAGAAAAAAAATCAAGAATCAGGCATTTTCAGTGTTCAGAACAGTGGTGCTGATTCACCAGATTTCCACTTTACATCCTAGGAATTAACTCCTTAGATGTCAGAGCTAAGTACGAGGATGCTTCCAAAATTGTCACATGGCTATATCAGAAAGCACTTCTCCACAATTGACTAATTTTTGTTGATTCCACTCAGTATAAAAAGCAAACTGCATTTGCCTTTACTAAGCAAAGGTATTCAAAGGACATCTTTATATGTGGATATACAGAGCCAGGCTACTCAAATGGAGACAATGGGAGCACCCCAATTTATTCTCAAGAATGAAGCTACGGAGAAATAGTGAGGCATTCTTGAGTTAGTGACCAGGGAAGTTGTCACTATCACTACATCTGTGAGGGAATATCTTCTAGGTGACCTCCAGTCAGTAGCTTCCACTGAGATTGTGGGAGGAGGTCCAGTTAGAAGGATCGTCTGATGGAAGCCTGGCTTTGGTGGAGAGGTTCAGCTGTGCTACTCTGTACCTGGGAAGGGTGCAGGGAGGAGTCTACCATAGAAGCTTCCTTCCCATCCTATCTTCACTTTTCCCTCTTACTCTGACCAAATCCAACTGTGAATCTTTGAAAAATAACTCCAAGATGCTGTCCCTAGACAGCATGTCTTCTTATTTAATTATCCTTTTGAAAAATATTAGCTTATTCAACCAATTTTTTTGTGTTTTATTTTGAGATGCTAAATTTGCTAATTCCTCCTTCTGTTTCCGAGGTCTGTGCACCCTGAGTCCCCACTGCAGCATCACTGCACTTCTGCCTACAGACATGTGTGTTCTTGGATTTTATTTAGTTGTTCTGATGTCTTATTTTCTTCGCCTTTACTGGATGTGACCTCAACCACTTTAGAAAGCGAGGCCATGACTTTGCCTCTGTATTTGAATCATATGACAGATGTAAGCAGTCGAGTGAATACACTGTCCTAAGGGATAGCAGAAATAAGAGACCTACAAGCGTTTGTGTCTTCTACACATTAAGAGAAAACAATACACAGAGATAATCCAATATTCCAGAGTACTTGGTCCACATTAGAGAGAAAGGGTGTGTGAAAGTATAGCCACACTGGGAGGATCAGATGCCGACAGCTTTCAAACCCCACATCCACCCTTTCATTTTGAGCTTTTCATCTAAGCAAGCTGACAACAAAACCCAGGTTCCCATGCTGTGGACACTGGGAGTTAGTTCAGACGAGGCAAGTCTCCATCTGAGAAAGAAAACATCGTCTCAGCCCCACCCAACCATGATAAACCACTCCTCTGCTTCCTCAAGCCATTCTGGAAACGCTAATGGAAGAGCCTGCCTTACTACTGAAAAGTCTTATTTTGTGACCAAATGTTTTCATCATCTTTTGGTATGTGTCTAAAGTATTAGCAGTCTAAATTTCTGAACCAAACTTTGAATAGGAGGCTCATTCTTCTCTGGGATGGGATGGAACAATACAATTTTCCAACTTTTTATAACATTACTTCACTGTAAAAAATACCTACACATCATATCATTTCTTTTTTCTTTTTTAAATATTTTATTATTTACGAGTGTGTGTGTGTGTGTGTGTGTGTGTGTGTGTGTGTGTGTGTGTGTTCAGAGACCAGAGAGGGTGTTGAACCCCTGGAGCTACAGACACCAAGTAGGTGAGACACCAAGTAGGTGTGGAGATCTGAATCTAAGTCCTCTGCGTGAACATTGAGTGCCTTAGCCACTGATCCATCTCTCCAGCCCTATACAGATCATTTCCTTCCCTGAATACTTGTAAGACTGCATCTATAGCCTTACCAAAACTATTTTCATAGTGTTTAGTTCCCAACAACAAAATGATGTGTAATTATGATACTCAGTGGCCCTCTACCATAGCCCATGGATCCTGCAAAGTATTGATACGTTTTTCTCATAGCTCATTATTGGTCTTTTCTGGTTTGGCTTTATTGAATTTTGGTACAGGTATATGTAAGTGATGACCTACTCTTGCAAAAAGAAACAGTAGCTGCCCAGGCTATAGATTAAGCTTAGCCAGACAGAATGTCTGAGTCATTCATACCCAGAGTAAAGAGTATGATAAATGGGGGACGGTGCTGCTGGGACAGGAACGGTGCTCCTGCCCCGCCCCAGGGAACGCAGCACAGTGCAGTCATTCTTCCCAGCTGTCAGGCTTGATGTTAATTTTGTCTGCATTGCTAGCCAAGGGCAGGCAGACACAGGAAGATGAATTATTGATTTTCACTTGCTGTTGATTGGGGAGCAGGTTTGCAGCTTATTTCCAGGCACCTCTTTTCATCCTCATGGTAATAAATACATGCATCCATTCAATTTAGCCCTTGTAGTTAGCACCTTTGCGATAAACTGTATGTTTAAAACAACTAACCATTTCCTTGTTAGACACAGCAAATGAAAAGCTACACTTGAACAGATTCTTTGAATGCATCGAAGTTTAAAAATAGAGATTTTGTGTTGTTTCTTTTTTTTTTTTTAAAGAAAGAAAGTGGATAGTGAATGGTGAAAACAGCATGGGAAGATGTCCTATGCAAGTCCTGCAACTTGAGGGTCTAAGAATCTTCCTGCAGAAAATAAAGCTGGCTGAGATGGAGGGTTAGGTTTCCTTGATCAAATTCAATTTCCAATCATCTGGCCTTGGTTTGTTATGCTAATTCTCTGAGCTTCTGTAGTTTCCCTATTCTGCCAGCTCCCCATGAGGAAAGGCGATAGCCCAGTGCAGTGCCCTAAAAGCCTTCTCCCTGACCACCTCTGTTTGCTCTGTCTGGGCGGTGCTGAAGAGCTCTTACATTTCTGTATTTGGCAGGGAGATAATGCTTTCAAAGAGTAACTTGGGAAGCTGTTGGCCACAAAGTAGACCCCTCGCTGCTCAGCAGCTGTTTGAAAATTTCTGGTCCAAAACTGCATGATGATTTGATTTTTTCAGGATTTTTCTTTTTTTTAATGAGGATGGTGACAGACTCACAGCTTCAGAACAGTGTCCTGTCTGAAATTGGCACATTTTACCAGAAATCTTGTAATTCAAAAGCATTTCACTATTGTCTTCAGATAAAAAAAGGTATATATTTCTATCTTTTTTAAAATCCAGCCGAGAGGTTAGATGCACCAAATTAAACACATACATACAGAAGCTCCATATCCTCTAACTCATTTAAAAAAAAAAAAAAAACTATAGATTCCAGAGTTTATACTTTTGCTAGAAGAATTTTCTGGAGATAAAATCTAATTAGGTACAAACTATATTCATTAAAAATTAATTTTCTTAAAGTAAATGAACTTATGGGTAAAAGTAATTACATGTCAAATGCACAATATTCCATTGATGAGATATACAAAACATTTATATGTTTCATATGGATGACAAGAGACAAAACTCTTCAAAATGTTAAAAGCCATTTCAATTGCTTACCAGTATACAGAACAAGTATCCATAAATAGCAAAATCAACAAAGTGGAGAAAAAAAGTGTTGCATTTTGTAATGTGGTCATGGTCAAGGTATCTTTGGATTAAAGAGAATGACACCGCAGTACCATGTTTTCTATGAGCCATGTGGAAGAGCAAAAGCTGTAGAAACTACACAAAAGAAAGAAAGGAATCAAAGCACATCGTCAGGGAAAACATGTGATCCAAAGATAGGCGTGAGAGAACTAGAAGCAGGAAGTATCTACAAACAAGCTGAAAGCAATTAACAAGTCAGTGGCGGTAAGTCATTGTCCTTCAAAAATTGCTTTACATGCAAGTGGATTCAGTTTTTAATAAAAGACTGTAAAGTGAATGAACATATTAAGATGCAACAACCAATATGCTGCCTATGAGGGACACACTATGCATCTAGATAGAAACTGGTGAAGGAATGAAAAAGATTTTCCACACAAGTGGAAACACTCTCAGATCAAATACACTGTACTAATATCGACAAATGGAGATGAAGAAGATTATTCTGTAATAAGGAGGTCAATCTTTCCTCAAGATGGAACTACTATAAATACATGTGTGCACAGCATGGAAATGCCTAAAATATGAAACAAATGAAAGAGAGAGAGAGAGAGAGAGAGAGAGAGAGAGCAGTAGTCCATTAGAGGGATTGAGAGAGGAGAGAAAGAGAAAGAGAGAGAAAAAGAGAGCAGTAGTTTATTTGTATCAATGCACAAATCTCTTAGCAGAAAACTAATAAGGAAACATTGGCTTTACCATATCCTCAGACCAGAGTCCCATAGACACACATGTACGGCATCATTTAAAAGCAGTAGAACACACACTTCTACAAAGCATAGCAACCGCTTTCCAAGATAGATTACGTACAAGAACATAGACACTATAGCTAGAAAGATTTAAATTATCTTACTTTTCCCCTGGCTACAAGAAGAGGGGACAAGAAATTGGGAACATGATTTTAGAAAACCTGCAATTATATGGACACAGGGAAGTAGCACCTGGACAGTAAGTTAAAGGAAAAACACAAGAGGAAACTAAGATTAACTCAAGACGGAATGGATACAGACTATGTTAAGAAGCATCTGGAGCAGTTCTGGGAGGGATGCTTATGACAATGAATACCTTCATCCTAAACAAGTACACTTTCAAATGCACAGCCTGTCACTACGGTTCAAAGAACTAGAAAAAAAAAAAGAAAAGCTAAGTCAAAAATTATTAGAAAGTCAGAAATGATAAAAATACCAGAAATAAACAAAATGGAGGCTAGGAAAAAAACAGAAAAGGTCAATAAAATTAAGAATTATGGTTTGAAAAGATGTCCTAACAAAGAACAAATTAAACTTAAAAGGCTCAAATAAAATCAAATATGAAAAAGAAAACATTGCAAAAGAAAGGATGATGAGAAGTCCTTGCTAAATGTATAACCTAGAAGAAATACACAAATGGCTACACAAATGGCTACACAAACAGCCTATCATGATCTATTAAGAGTAAACAAAAAATGAACAGATCAATAATGAGTGAAGAGACTGAATCAACTGTGTAAAAAGTACTCTGTCTAGAAAAGGCAAGTGTCGGATGATTTCTGTGCTATGTGATACCAAACATTTAACCTCTTCCAGAGATTTGAGATAATGCAGATAAAGATATTACTGGAGACTGATATTGCCCTTATATAAAAGCTGAATAAGGATATACAAGAATAGGCACCCCAGATGTACACACATGTAAAGAAATAAATGGTAAGAAAATACATGTAAGCTGAAGAGGATTATTTACCATGATCAAATAGAATTTGTCATTGGGATGAAAAGATGGTTCAATACTTTCAAAATCACAGGAAGAAAGCCAACAATTGCTTATATCAATAGACTAAGAAAGGCATATTAAAAACTCAACATTTGTTCATGAGAAAAAGAAAAATAAACCCTAGGTAAGTTGGGTATAAAGGAAATAGTAATAAAATTTGATCGCTGTTAGGCCATGTTTAGTATCAAATTCGAAGGTTAAAATGGAAAATACTCCAAGATCAGCAATGTAACACAGATATTCATTGTTCTCACTTTGCTTAATGCTGTGAAGAAGTCAAAGGTATCTAAACAGCCAGGGGAAGAACCTGAACCATTTGTTTATGGGTGACACAGCTTTATGTCAAAATCCCAGTGGCTCCATGAAAGGGTAATGTTAAAACTAATAAATTCGGGAAAATTACAGAATGTCTACATACAAAAGTCAGCCTTTAATGAATACACCTGAATAACACATCCCTGAAAGAAATCAATACAATAATTTCACCCACCATGGCTAATAAATACTTAAAAAACTGAAGAACTATATGCTGATAGTAAATTTGTAATGAAATAAGTCTAAGACACACAGAAATGAAAAAAAAAGTATGTCGTGTGTAACACTATGGACACACCTTGCAAAGCAACTTACAAATTCAATGCAAGTCTATGGCAATCTGAAAATAATTTACCGCAGAAATAGAAAGACACTAATTTTTAAATTGTATGTGGAGCTATAAAAGACCCTGAAAAGTCAAGGCCTTGCAGAGCAAAAAGAATAAAGCCGGAGGTAGCACACAGCGTTACTGCTAAATCCAGTGAAGCTGTAAACATCAAAGAGGACATAACAGAGTAGAAGGGGCCCAGAATAGAAAGTTCATGAATTTGCGGTCAACTGAGTTTCAACAAATATGCCAAGACTTAGAAGACGAGAAAGAAAGTCTCTTTGATGAATAATGTTATAAAAAAAGACATATATCCACATGCAGGAGCCAAAGTCATGCCAGTGTCTTACATTATATGCAAAATTCAACACAACATGTATTAACGACTTAAAATAAGTCTTGAAAAATTGTAGAGAACAGAACAGTTGGTGTCACTGGTTGAGGTAGGGGGCTCTTTCTGTCATGATTCTAATCTCACATTTCAAAAAACACACACAAGCAAATATCATACTAAAAACAACTAGGCATCCCAGGAAGGAACTGCGAGAGAAAAGAGACAATCTATGGCAAGGGGAGCATTTTCAAACATGGCACCTGATCGGCAATAGAATTCGTCAGCAAGTAACTGAAGGCCACAAGAAGTCCTACCAGAACAACGGAGAGAAATCAAGCAAGAAACAAAAAGGGTTAAATAGATATTTCAAGAAAGAGTTTACAAATGACTAATAGGCATATAAAAAACATGCACAAAAATTATCAGACAAATGAATAACACAAGCAAAGATGAGAGCTGAGAGATGCCTCTGTCAATTATGGCTTTACTATGTTAAGGTGATGTTCAAATCCCCAGCACTCCAATCCAGCCTTAGTGTAAGAGGCTTTGTATTGGGAAGTTGTTGAAAGCAATGTAGGTTGTAAAGGTCGAAGAAATTTAGGGATGTGGTCAAGTCTGCACCAAAGGAAAGTAGACATCCAAATACAAACTGAGCATCACTACTTCTCATTTTTACATCTGTGTACAAGAAGGCAATGTTCTCTTCTCCCATGGAACACTAGCTTTATACTCCCAGGACAGGATGATCCTGTTCTCTGAAGAGCTTGCTTTTGTGCTTTGCAACTTTCCTTCTTCAACTGTAGTACCAAAGGTCTCAGAAGAGGACCAATCAGGTGTCCATCCTTGTCCCATTAACCATGGCCAAAGATTGAGATCATATCATGCCCACACAATAGCCCTATTAAGATTCATGGTGGAGGTAGTTTCTGGAAGGGGTGCACAAGGCAGAAGGATTCCTGTTCGTGGTTCTTTATAATACTGATGAAGTGTGAGGACTACTCTATAGCAAATACAAAAGCTCTATACACAGTATTCAGTTGGGTAACAGTGAGAAAGTTACTACTTCTGTATCACAGATGAAGAAAATATATCACAAATCGGAAACCAGGAAATCTAAACAAGTTTGCCTTCTCAGAGTTTGAGTTCTTGATTCTTAATGGCATCTAATTTAGTTAATATCTTTTTCCAGTAGGAGTCTGTGGATGCCAGAATCCTAATCCTCAGAGAGGTGGATAGGACCCATACCTGTCTCTCTGTAGAGTTTAGGGCAGACAGAAGTTGCAAGCAATTCTGCCTTGAACATGAAGCCAGAGCTAAAGTCAAAGACAGAAATTCTTTAGATGTTGTAGGTCACAAAACTTTGATGTAATTCTATTTCCCACCTCTATATTATCCTCTTCTTTCCCACAGAGTATAAAACATCACACCTTTCATGTTGAAAAAGTGAGTTTCGCAAGTGCATGCTGATTTTTTTCATAGCCCTTGGTGGTCATTCCCACCTACGCCTATAGATCGCAGCAGAAATAAAAAGAAGCGGTTCTGTGGTGCTAAAAATGGACGTGGGGAGATTCTGATGGCATATTTTATCTTCAAGATACCGTGTCTTCAGTGCCTCTAAGGTAATTCCAGATAAAGAAAAGTACCAAGTCTGAGTAGGTTCACTACTTATACGATCACCAATAACCAATTACATTGCTCAATGATGTCTTCTGAATTTCTGAAAGGATTAAAATATCCACTTTACCTTCCTCACCAAATATACAGACTGTGTATAATTGCTGCTGTTTCAGTAGTGTGAAGAATAGAAGGAAGAGAGGACATGGCAGACACACATGTGGTCACATATGTATTCATTCAGGCACTAGTTCATTTGTTCCTGCATGGTAGAGTAGTTACTAAGGCATAAGTAATTGTAATTAAGAGGATACAATGGCAGTTTACTTCCTGTGTATGGAATTTTTATTTTAAAAATTTAAAATCAACAAAGAAAACCATCAAACCTCAATGCTAGTTGTGAGTACTATGGTTTTGCAAAGGCAAATATCGTGACGATGAGGTAGAACATTTGTTTGCTAATGAAACCAAAGAAAAGGAAGTCTACTGCCTGAAGTACCAAGAGGCTCCGTTTGCGTCTATTTCATGTGTCTGTCTTTTATTTGTTTGTTTTGTTTCGTCGTCATTATTATTAGTGTACGTGCGTGTGTTTGTGTGTTTAAGTGCAAATGTGTGTATGCACATGGAGGTCAGAGAAAAAACAACCTTGGCTATTGTCCCTCCAGAGCCTTGTTTTTTGGAGACAAGGTCTCTCATTGGCCTGGAACTTACCAAGTAGGCTAGATTAACTGGCCAGTGAGCTCCAGGGATCAAGCCATCACTGGCTCTTTAGTGCTGGGATTGCAAGAAGAAGACATTGTGATCATCTTTCCTGTTTTATATAAGCTCAGCGAAACCAACTCAGGTATGTATGTTCATAAAACAGGTGATTTCCTGGCTGAACCATCTTCCAGTTCCCATTTCTTTTTGAAGATGCATCACCATGCAGTTCATATAGACTTCACTCATCCGTACTATGATGAATATGTCCTGATAAACAGAGTCATGGTGCAATGTTCTCTGTGCTATTTCTCTCCAGTTCGTTCTTGACCAGAATGTGCAATGGCACTGTACAGCAGTATCTAACTGAAAGGCCCAGAAACCTTGAAATCACATTAAATGAAATCTAGATGCTTCCCTCTTAAAAAGTTGCTTCATATACTTCCATAAAGTGGCTTAATCCTCTGCCAGGGATTGTAATTTATTCTATAACTTTTCTACTATGCCCTGAGCCAAAAACACAGACGAGTCAGTTTTCCGAGAAGAGTGAAACACGGTCCAACTGAAAGGTGGCTAGATACTTGCTTGCAGTAGTGAAGTGACTGGTTCCACGGCCTTTTGGCCTATTGCTCCACAGTATGCATCTGATTCTGCATTACTGTGTCATATCCACTTTCTTAAGAAGCTTCCCATAGTCATCTTTAAGATTGACGAACTCTGGATCAGCCGCTAACTACAGGTTAAATAATGTATTGAATATACATAAATGCTGAAGTGTCTGAGAAAGAAAAGAGAGGTAGAGATTGAGATTTTAAGTGCTCACAGGATTGGAACCTAAGCAAATTCAAAACCTGTAGAGTAGACCAGAAGACTAAAGCCTCAAGAAAGCTTTGGCATTGCAGATTTGCAATTAGATACATTTAGAGTTTAAAACATAATGTTTTTATATGTACTAGGAAATGATTGTAAACATTCAAGAAGTGCACATTCCAGCTCCTTCAGAAAAACACTTTTGAAAAATAGATTTGTATATTTGTACAATATAAACACATGAAATCTATTATCTTTTTTCCTTTTTTGGATTTTTCGAGACAGGGTTTCTCCGTAGCTTTTGGTTCCTGCCCTGGAACTAGCTCTTATAGACCAGGCTGGCCTCGAACTCACAGTGATCCAAATGCCTCTGCCTCACGAGTGCTAGGATTAAAGTTGTGCGCCACCACCGCCCGGCTGAAATCTATTATCTTAACAAATATTCGATCTACAGTACAAAATTGTTAACTATAGACCTCACACTGTTCCTGGGATCTCAAGACTGACTCTTGAACATAATCCCAACTTTGTACTCTTGACCTATATCTTCCCAGCATCCCCTGTGGCCTCTGGTGACCATTGTTCTGTTCTTTATTTCTTTTGTTCCAGCATAATATTTTAATTGATTATTTGAGAATTTTAAAAAATGCACACTGATCACACTTGCTGTGCACCCCTCCCAGGTCAACCCACCCACCCTTGTGCTCCCCCCTTGAAAAAAATACCAAAATTCCGATTTCTGTTGCCCATATACTAACTGGAGCATGGTCAAACTCCCAGTGACCTGCCTCTTAAAGATAACCAAGTCCTTTCCCACCCGGGCCCCCAAGTCAGACAGAAGCCACCAACTGTGAAGAGCTACACTTCAGCATCTTTATCACACAGAAGTTCTATATTTTCCTTTTTCTTTTTGCATAACCTTCTCACTGCTATTCATAATGACTTTACAATCTTCCAAACTGTAAACATTTCTCTTTCTGCACACTGTGGGCAACACTTGCTATTTCTTTTCAGAAGATGTCATTTCAACATGTGTGTGATGCTATCTAATAATGGTTTAGGTCTATTTCTCCGACTGTTAGCCAGGCTGGGATCCTACTTCCCATGGGATCACAGAAGACGTGGGAAACTGTCTTGAAAGAACTAGGTTGGAGGCGCCATGCTTTCGTGACTCCAAGTTATGCTACCAGACTGTGTTGGGCAAATGGCTCAGTGCAGGTAGAACAACAGAGCAGTATAGTGGAGGACATACACACAGACTCAAGCACAAACACGGAACAAGTCTTTAACAAACATGCTAAAAGCACATAAGGAAGAAAAAGAATCACGGTGTTGGGAGAACTGAACATCCACGTGAAACAAACCTGGACTCTACCCAAGACTGCAGCCCAGGGTCAGCTCTGATGTCATACATCTTTAGACGAAAACATACAGGAGGTGTTTCTGAACAAGAGTGTTTTGGACTATTTTAAACCTCACCCTAAACACTTAAACAAGTAAAAATAAGCAACAAGAACTACATAAGACAGAAAACCATCTTTGAGTTGGGGGGGGGAGGGGAATGACAGAATTGAACCATGAGGCATTGTAGAAAATATTTGCAATCAATACGTGTGACAAAAACTTCATATCTGAAATCGTTAAGTAACATAAAACTGAATAGCTAAAGGCAAATGTTTACAAAATAGTCAAATGACCTATATAGACATCTTTCCAAATAAAATACAGAGTCTAGAATCTGTGGCTGCTGTTTTAGCCTTCCATGTGAAGACTCTAGGTCAGAATCCAGGTGCAGAGAACAGAGATCAGGTCAACTCTTCACCTCTTCCACTCCAGTTTCTCTTCCCTGTATACTTTCAAATGTGATGGAACATGAATAACAAGTAGATATCATAGAATAACATGTGTGCTGTCTGATATCTGTGAAATTTTACCCTCTCATTTATAAATAAAATAACATACATGTGTATGTCATTATATGTTTCTAAAACACTGACTCATTAGGTTTTTATTGACATTAGGTACTAGAAAATTATATATATATATATATATATATACCTTATATATGCCTGGTACATGCTATTAGAGTATAGAGTTAATCAGATTCTCTCTACAGAGCAAACACTAATTCAGAAAGTCAAGAATTTCAACTCTATTTTAAAAAAGTTACATTAAGTTCTATCAAGAAAAATACATAGAAACTTGTATGTAGTAAGGGGATCCATTTTGTTTTCTTTTCTTTCTTTATTTTTATTTTTCCATTCAAAAATTTACACTTCCTCCCCTCTTCCCATTCCCCGCCAGCTCCAGGGATCCATTTTCTTATTTTCAAGGAAGCTGAAGCCTCAGCAAGGGCAGGTCTGAAAGAATCTGTAGGGTGATGAGAGGAGGCCCTGTGCCTCAATTTTCTTGCAAGTCATATCAGGGAATTAGACTAAATTTCGCCCCACTCTGAGGCAGAACCAGCCTCCAAATTCAGAGATGGGGATTAACTCTGAGTGGAAAACAGATGTGACCATTGCTTAGAAATGTTCTGGTTTTCACATTCATAAGGATTGCTTATTCCATAGTTCAGAAAGAAATGATGGTTCATGGTTACATATTGAAAAAAGATCTGATGGTCAAATGCATTTTGAGACTCTTCCCAATCTTTTTTCAATATGTTCAGTTCAAATCTTTGGCACCAACTACAATCTCCTGGGATTTTCATTGTGTCTTCTAATCAAAATCTCAAGTATAAACCACACAAGAACTCCAGGTTTCTCTTTTGATTTGCACAGAGGGACTACGAAGTTATTTCCTCTCATATACAATCACTTCTCTGAAGGAAAATGTGCTTCAAATTAGGCATCAGTTTAACGAATGAGTGATGAATGCAGCCCTGTGAATATTCTGTCAACATGCAAAAGTCCTCCCAAAGTGAAGAAACAGGGCCATGACACATTCACGTTGCTCCTTGAATTCACTGTCTTTGGAAGTGTTCGTGTCTCAGTTTTCCTCCAAGTTAAACCATCCTTTCAACTTCTTGCTCATTTTAGGGCAAACGAGGAGCATTCATAGCTGTTTTAGAAGCTGGTTATGGGATGTGGGACAGACATTCTGAGACTCTGCAGTATTCAGACTGTGATGCTTTTAACAGGGCTAGACTAAGCTTTCCAAAAAGGAAAAAAAATGTTTTAAGTCAAATAATAATTCAACTCTTAAAATTTCTTCCATACATTTCTTGATATTTGATCCTTTCGACAGCTTGTCAGATAAAAGTAATTACTACAGATCAGCCATGTGGGAAAACTGAGGAAGGGAAATTCACACTTGACTTCCCACCCTCACAACACCCATGCAGGTGATTTCATGGAAGCCATGCAATAGCTATGTTTTATGCTAAGATACGCCTGGTTGGCATGGTGCAGTTCCACACATCTGTACCACTGCATTATACAGGCACAGAACATTCCGAACCTTTCCAGCTGTTCCCTCAAGTACATCCAGATGAGAGCCTTCATCCTTTTAGTTTACAGAGACCTTTCAGATTCTATCATAAATTCCTCTCAAGCAAACATTAACCTGTATATATATATATATATATATATATATATATATATATGTATATATATATTCAGTTTTCCCCTAACACATTTTATAGATATTCCTTCCCATTTTTATTTCTTTGTTTATTCATTCATATTTTCTGTTTTTAACTTTTTTTTGGAGACAAAGATGGAACTCCTGCTGGCCTCTAACTTTTGGTCCTCCTCTGTTAACCTCCTGAGAACCGAGATTTCAGGTGTGAGCCATCATGCCAGTCTACTGATACTGTTTAACGACAAAAACCCTATCTACCACAGATTTCCACATACAAATATCCAAGGTAATGACTGGCATTCAGAAAATTCTGGGGCCACCTTCCCATCCCACGCAATTAACTAGTAATTGCTTGTCATTCATGTCATTTGGTGTTGCCTAGAACTCAACTAACTTATTATTACAAAGAATATATATATATATATGTATATGTATATATACATATATATAAATTGTTGAAGCCTTGCCTATATTATCCTTTCATGATGTGAGAGTGTCATATATCAAACTGTTGCTTTCATTGGTTAATTAATAAAGAAACTGCTTGTCCTGACAGGTTAGAACATAGGTCGGTGGAGTAAACAGAACAGAATGCTGGGAAGAAGGGAAGTGAGCCAGACACCATGCCTCTCTTCTCCAGGGCAGACACCATGAAGCTCTGGCCCAAGATGGACGTAGACTAGAATCCTTCCTGGTAAGCTACTGCCTCATGGCGCTACACAGATTATTAGAAATGGGTTAAGAGGCTGAAACTAATGGGCCAGGCAGTGTTTAAAAGAATACAGTTTGTATGTTGCTATTTCCGGTGCTAAGCTAGCTGTGCAGGAGCCAGTCGGGATGAAAATCAGGCCCACACGCCTCATCACTACACTTTCACTTTGTATTTTCTGAAGAATATTCCAGAATAACACAGGCAAAGGGGAAGCCCATTGTGATCAGAGAGTGGTAAACTACTGGTACTAACAATGGAGATTGCCAAAAGATAGGGTGGAGAAGAACCCAAAGGCCCTTCCTCATTACTGGCATCCTAATCCCCAAAACATAGTCTAAGAGGTTCTAAAACATCAGGGGCAAATATGAGGGGGCAAAAAGTGAGATAAAGCTGGGATATGAAACCCAAACTCAGGGATTTTTTTTTATAGTGTAAATATACCCAGGAGATCTTTGGCTGGAACCATCTGCAGACAAGAGCTTTTGGTCTGAGCACTCCTACTACTGCTTATTAAATTCAGTGCAGCATGACATAGTATCAGAAGACACATAACTGGATATAATATTGGAAGATGAAGATGTCCAGTATGAAGATTGTCCTGAGCAAAATAAGATTTTTTTTTCTAGTTTTAGAAACAATGTTAGATGAAAATTTAGAATAATAGGAGCAATCAATATATAATAAGACCTTGGCATTGGACATCTTCCTAAGGTCTTTTTATTAAATGACTCTAAAGCATATATATGAAAGCTGTTGAAGTCCTAGAATATCCCATAGCATTTTAATGGCCAAAATTATCTCACTGGGGAGACATCATACTATGTTTTGTGCTTTCACATATCCCATGGTATTATCACTTGTCGATGACATCCATGATACATAATTGTACACAGACTGTTGGATCAACTAGAACACGTGATTAGAAGTCAAGTTGCTTCCTGGACTTTGGGTATAGGACAAACAAATAAACATTACTGCTGTGGGACAATGGTTTTACCCTGTAAAGATCTGTTTCTGGTACTTGTTTTAATAAAATGCGGATTGGCCAGTAGCCAGGCAGGAAGTATAGGCTGAGAAACCAGGCAGGAAGTAGAAGTGGGACAATGAGAACAGAAGAATTCTGGGAGGAGGAAAGCTCAGTGCAATTGTCACCCAGATACAAAGCAAGCAAGATGTGACTGCCTCGCTGAAAAAGGTACCAAGTCAGGTGGCTAACACAGACAAATATTATGGGCTCATAAAAGGTATAAGAGTCAATAAGCAGCCTGAGCTACTAGACCAATCTGAGCATAATTAATGTAGACCTCTGTGTGATTTCTCTGGGCAAGACAGAAACCTCAGTCAACACATTACCTTTTCAGCTAATGTGTCATTTTGTTTAGTTTGTCAACAAAAATTTTTTGGGTGGTTAATATATTCCAGGCACCATGTGGAGACTGGGGTTTAGATAATTTTTTAAAGATTTTTCCTTGAACAATGGGAAAAAACAAGCCAGTCGGCTTGTGAGTAGACTGGTGAGTACAGTCTTGAAATGATCGTGAGCACACCGGGACTCTCAGGGCATATGGAGCTTGGTTCTGTCCATGCTCAGGGCTTATGAGTGAAAGTTGGACCAAGTATATTTTCATGCAAATGATAAAGCAAAAGAAAGACATCTGATGGAGAAAACTTGAGCAAAAAGAAAATCATATGTGCACACCAGTACATAATGAATGGCTTATGGCATGTGAAGCCATTTTTTGGGTTCACATCCAAATGCTGATTAACTGTAGGAATAGGTTGCTTAAATGTCTGTGCTTAATTTTATTTCTCTACAAAAGCAGAATATCAGAGTCATGCTTAACTGGATCATAGGATTTAGCAGGTATCACATCCTCTAGCATATACAAAGATCCTGTCTGCAGGCAGTACTACAATGGCTTAGTGGGACGTAAGAAAGCAGGGCTGGGCTTTGCAACACCTGTGGGTTAGGAGGGATTTGACAGGCAAGGTTAAGGCGTGGTGTGATGAAAGATTTTGCCATCTGAGAGGAACATTGTTGTAAGAGACAGCTTGTTCATTTCGGGCTGCTCAGCCCCAAAATAATCACACAGAAGCTATATTACTTAAATTACTGTTTGCCAATAGCTTGAGTGTGTTGCTAGCTAGCTCTTATATATAGAATTAACCCATTTCTATTAGTTTATATTTTACCATGAGGCTCATGGCCTACCAGCAAGGTTCTAATACGTCTGTTTCTGGCAGCAGATCTATGGCTTCTCTCTGACTCTGCCTTCTTTCTTCCAGCATTCAGTTTAGTTTTCCCGCCTAGCTCTACTCTGCTAAGCAACTGACTGAAACAGATTCTTTATTAACCAATGGTATTCACAGCATACAGAAAGGAATCCCACATCAGAACATCCTTGTGTATTTTCAGTTACAGAATCATGTGTACAAACTTTTGTGCTTTATAAGTGATGCATTTGGGGAAACTCAGACTTCCATTGCAAGCACACAGATGCTCTCAGGTGAATTCTATGTGCTCTGAAAATCAGGTTGGAAAAAGGCAAAGTCCAAGAAGTTCAGTGCAGATGAATGGGTCCATGGAACGGGTGAGGTGATCCAAGCTGGTACTGGGTACTTCTACGGACTTTTCCACTCGGATTGTGTGACTTTACATTGTAGTGAATTGTTATGTGTGGGGAGAGAAATGCCACAAGGAGTCGCCAAGCAGCTATGAGAACTTTGCAGACTTCAGAATGACCCTGAAATGCGTGCCAGACCCACAGTGCAGATGTCCTCGATGACAGCCAAATGAATCTTTAAATAGCCAAATCTCAATGTCTATAACCAGAATGCAGGAAATACGTTAGAGTAAAATTAGTTGAATTTCTTTCCAAATGAGTGACAGGGAGCCCCTGGGATGTTGGCCTTGACCTTCAAAGTATTTGACATCTGTGAGGATATTTTAGACTCCCTTGGAAATGTGACCACAAGGAAAGCAAAAAACTCCAAAGCTAGCTTAAATCAGACCCTTAAAGAATGCTTATTTTCATCTTATACATTGATTCATTCCAATCTTTCCCAAAAACAAATCTGAGAAAATGTAATAAAAATACAGAGACAGCAGTGAGATGCAGCAGATATTAGGAATGAGGCATAGAGGAGTACCTCTGTTAAATATTTATCATGCATCTGTTCTATTGTATGAATGTCAGTTACCTTCCATTGCTTCCATCAGTCCAACTAGCAGACTGTCTCAGATGAGCAGAATGAGATCTTATTTTCCAGCAACACTGGCTATGCTCTGAATGTCAGTCCTGGACTGATGGCATTTTTGAGACGGGAGAGATGACAGCTATCTTAGGAGACTCCCCTGCTTCTATTAATGGCTGTGACTACAGAGTATTGATCAGTCCCCTCTTCTGATCCTCTATGGAGCTCCATCCCTTTCTCACATTTACTCACTCACTCTCCAGCTGAGCCTTTTAGGATATTTTTTCCCCTGAATTTAGTGATTGGAAAACTAAAAATTAATTCCTGATGACATTTTAATCAACCCTTTTACTATTCTCACCAAATTTAGCCATAAGCTGGAAAGAAAAGATTGCAATTTGGTAGCTCATCTTCACATCACACTGGCCTTCTGGCCAATCGTCCAGCACAGCTGCCTGTAACAACAACTCCAGTGGTGTGACCACCACTGTTGCCGTATGTGGTAACCATTAGCAAATAGAAATGTATGTTCCCATCTACCGACATTCACAAGTAAGCTGTGTGTTCCAGACATTGTCCTGGGCACTGGAGGCATGAAAAGTGGCAGACTTTAATTTGGATTTTCAGGCTCACAGATTACTGATGGAGGCTGGAAATGATGAATTATGCTTTACAACAAAGTGTTAAGTATCATCAAGAGACACATAAGGTACTGGATAACCCTTACACTTACCTGTGATCACTGAGAAACTATGTTACATCTGTGTTTTGAAAGAAGACAAAACATTTGGCAGAAAAGAGGGACCTTCTACAGAAAAGAACTAAACTAGATCAACAGATCATTGATACTAA
The DNA here is from genome assembly GCF_018167655.1 of Microtus oregoni. Classification (NCBI taxonomy): domain Eukaryota; kingdom Metazoa; phylum Chordata; class Mammalia; order Rodentia; family Cricetidae; genus Microtus; species Microtus oregoni. Next base: position 40,672,851 of record NW_024543059.1, read on the forward strand.
TGCTGACAGATCTGGGCCATGTGAAACATTCAGAGTTAAAGCTGTGCTTCCTGGGTTCATACCCAAATGTTTATTAGTTGTGGGTGATAAGAACTGTGGGTTAGGCTACTTAAATATCGGTGCTTCATTTTATTTCTCTATAAAGAGATGATATCAGAGTGATGCTTAACTGTTTCAATGGGTTTAGCAGGCATCACAACCTCTAGCATATACAAAGATCCTGTCTGCAGGCACCACGCGGTGGTATGGTGGGCAACCACAAGACATGAGAAAGCAGGGCTGGGCTTCACAACACCTGTGGGTTAGGGGGGATTTGCCAGTCAATGACACACAGAGGTGTGATGAAAGCCTTGGCCATCTACTCAGAGAGAAACATCTTTGTGTGTTTTCAGTTACAGAATCGTGTGAAAAACTCTTGCACCATCTATAAATGAGGGATTTGAGGGAACTCAGACCTTCATTCCAAGCACACAGATACTCTCAGGTGAATTCTATGTGCTCTGAAAATCAGATTGGGAAGAAACATGAGGTCCAAAGCTTCAGGGCAGATGGATGGGTATATGGAGTGAATGAGGTAACTTGGGTCATCTGACATCCTTTAATCACTGGAATTACCAAGATGCATGCTTTTAGTGATTTGATGGGTTGAGAGATGACCCAGAACTTAAGAGTGCTTATTGTTCTTCCCAAAGACCTACCTGAGTTCGCTCCTAGCTATAGCATGGCAGTTCATAATCACCTGGATATCCAGTTCCGAGGGGATTTGGTGCTTTCTTATGGCCTGCACAGGCACCCAGCACGGACATGATACAGAGACGTATATTCAGACACTCATCTATACACATAAAACCAAAGAAACCTTTAAAAATAAAGAACATGATTCAAGTTAGGTACAAAATACATGCCTAAAACTGATCACAGCATGGGGGACCTTGACCTAGATACTGACTAAACATATTTCCATTATAGATGCCTTATTAATAACTTTCTCATAATTGTTGGACTTATAGAGTAGTTAAAACAAAAATAACCAGCGAGACACAATTCTGAGTTGTAAATTTTCAGTGTATGTGTAATGTATTAAATATTGTATGAAGTAAAACTTCTATTTACAAAATCTGGGTCATACTTCCCGTCTATTTTTACCACATCTCTCATATGAACACTTCCCCTTATGATAGAGCATTGCACATCTTTAGTTTTAGCAGCCACAGCAGTATTTTTTATCAGCCAACTACAATATAATTTCTCTAGCTCTTGGACATTTATCTGTGTTCTTCATTTTTCTGTTACAAAATAACGTGAAAACCTAGAATTGTTTTGTAGCTAGTCTGCACCTATATTTGTTGTTTTGCTCATCCCCATAAGGCACTCACAGCAAGGTCTGCAGCATTTAAAAGAATCATTGGGTTTAATTAAATCCACTGATTAGGCATGGCTCAGCCTGACCCTTACTCAAGAACAGAGACTTCCTACTCTACGCTGAGTAAGCTATGGAAGTAACCAAGTAGTTTCTGGTTTGATTTGAGACTCACTCCACAGGAGGGAATTAACCTTGGCCTAAAGCCCACAGCTGGGGAAGTCACAGCCTCTAGGGGAAACCTACTACTGTGGTTTTGCTCAATGGACACGTTATCAGACAGTCTAAGTATTTATGTTATTGTAACATGAGGGCCAGCTTGTGCTGGTTTCTGTCCTGCCCAGTTCCCACAGCCAGCAAGTCCCAAAGAAAATCACACAGAGGTCTCCATAAGATACAAACTGATTGGCCCATTAGCTCAGGCTTCATATTAGCTCTTATAACTTATATTAACCCATTATTCTTATCTATGTTAGCCACATGACTCGGTACCTTTTTCAGGGGGTCAGGTCACATCTTGCTTCTTCTGTGATCTGGGCAGGACCGGGAAGAATGGGCCTCCTCCTTCCTAGAATTCTCCTGTTCTCATCGCTCGGCCCCTATTTCCTGTCTTGTTGACCCACCTATACTTCCTGCCCGGCCAATCAGCGTTTATTTAAAGCATGATTGACAGAATACAGACAATTCTCCTGCACCATGTTATATACATATATATATGTATATACATATATATATATATATATATATATATATATATATATACTGTACAAAAGTGGTGCTCTCAACCTTGGTCAGAGATGCTGCATCTGCAGTGGGCAGCAGTTAATGCAAAGGCTCATAACTGGTCAACGTGCTGAGAATAAAGGATTGTTGAGTGCTCAGTCCTAAATGAGACATCTATGTCACTCCCTTACTCCCACAAACAAGCTCAGGGAACATTCAGAGAAAGGAGTGGAAAGAGTGTAAGAACTGGCAGGGATAAAGGGGTGCTGTGAAAGTCTGTATTCTCCACATGACTTGGCCGTTATGGTCTCCTGCACAAGATAAAGCCATTAAGATAGAAAGATTCCAGAAGCCAGCATTAATTGGACTCAATGAGTTATGGAGAACATGAAGGTGGGAGGTGGTATGTGGGGCATGTTAAGAGTTGGGGGTGGTGACCTGAGTGAGCAGGAGGAAGAGTTGAGGTGGATATGATCATGATGTACATTATGAGATTGTCAAAGAATAAACACAAGTTAGCAAAAAAAAAAAAGACATTATTTCATTGCACTAGTTTCTTTACTGTTTGTTAAGACAGGGCCCCACCCTGTAACCAGGCTGAACCTCACTGTGCTATACCTGCTGGCTTGGAACTTGAGGTAACCCTTCTGCCTCAGTTTCCTGTAGACTGAGATTACAAGCCTGAGTTGATATGTTTGGGGTTCATTGAACTGACTTTTGTAACTACATCAATGTTTTGTGCTTAAGTTGATGTAAAATAAATACATGCTAATAACAATGGCGCTGTGAGATTATCCACAAATGTGTTTTGGTCAAGCCTGTAATGGTTTCTTTAAAATCTTAACTCCTAGAAAATTGTACCTGGTTCCTCATAGCTGACATTTATGAGCAAGATACTGGCAATTGTGTTCGTGGTCTGTAGCTGGAAAAGGGAGGCCTCTGAGCATGGAGGTGTGCCAGGGCTGTCTATAAATAAGAGCGACAGTCAGGCCTTGCTTTCTTCCAGTTTGTTCTATGGCACCTGGTTGGAGGAAGAGAATAGGATACCTTGACATTTGTCCCTGGAGTGGAGGGGATATCTCATGAGACTGTTTTCTTTTGTTTTGTCTGGTTTTAAGCTACAGAAATAGGGCAGCTCAAAGAGCGCTAGTCGGGAAAGCAAACTGAGTACTCCATTAACTCCTGCAGTAGCAAGTTCAGGGCAATGCCCTCAGCTGTTCAATAAGGACCTCGTGAAGATGGAGGTTGCCATGGTGATGAGAACTACACACAAAGAGTGGGACTGAGGCAACCTTCTGCAGAGATGCGGGGGAGGGGGGAATGTGAAAGTTACCCAACCTTGGCCATGAGAAGCTCAGAGCAAACTAGGGTGGTTCGGTCTCCAGCTGTGGCCTTGCAGACTATGCTCAGCTTGTGATGCTCTGGGGAACTAGCTGGAAGAAAAGAGCCTGTCCTGCCTCCCTGGGGCCCCAGGGATGCACGAGATACAGAGATGAGATTCTTAGGAAGGATGCAGGCTGAGGTCTCTCCTGCCATATTCATTGGCATTTGGTCCCAGTTGTTGAAAAAGCAAAGAAGAGGCAGTGTAGTCTGATGGCTCTGGTTTGTAATCCTTGCACTCTGGAGGCTGAGGCAGCAAGATTGTCCTGCTTTTAATGTCTGCCTGGGCTACACACAAAAATCAAAATCCACCAACCACCACCATACAAACAAACAAACAAATAAATAAAATAAATCCAACTGGGACAATTCGCATCATCATTCACACTGACCTCACCCTCAGTGTCTGTATGGACCATCCATCAGTTCGGTGTCTTCACTCTGGGCTGCTGGGCGGTGCTGAGCAGGCCTGGTAATGCTCTCTTTATTAAATTCTGTCTCATCGCTGCTTTGGGCACTTTGGTTTCTACCTGATGGATGGGGTGACTCTCCCTCCATGCCTTTTGTTAGCTTATGTTTGTGTGTCTGCTATAAACCAAGGTGCCTTTTACAGAGCAGGGACTGCTCTGACCTTTGGACAATTGAAAAAAGTGGCAACATAATCACAACGATGTCACTGAATGTTTCATCTTGGAGGGAGGTGCTTAGACAGAAAAGACCACTGAAACTGTGGTGTGCAGTGCTAGTGGCAGAAAAATGCGACATGTATTTCTTTAAACTATTCTTTTTCCTTTTCTGAGATTATAATATAATTATATTATTACCCCTTCCTATCATCCCATATGCTTCTCCTTGCTCTCTTTCAAATTCATGGCCTCTTTTTCCAGTAATTGTTGTTACATGGCAGTATGTCTGTGTATATAAATATATATCAATATGACCTGCTCAGTCTTACTGCTTTCAAACTGGGAGCAAAGATCATTTATAATTCTTATAGCTGTAGAATCCAAGAGCTAAAAACAGACACTGGGACCAAACCAGTTTAGCACTGATTTATACAGGTAAAGGAGTCAAGAATGAATTCCTCATGACTTCAAAAACATGAGGACACAGTCCTGCTATCTCTTTCTCTCTCTCTCTCTCTCTTCCTCTCTCTCTCTCACTGCAGAACTGGTAAAACACCAGAAACTGTCCCAGAACTCACAGGGTGTGGTGGTGGATGCTCTATTTCCTAACAGAATCTTAAGGTCAAGCCCTTCAGGGATCCTAAAAGCCTCGTGTGTAATCCCTCTGTTATGTAATCCCTCTGTTGTGTAAAATACTCTGACATTGCTGACAATCAACACTGGTAGAAGTTCAGTGTGGCAACTTTTTCTGCTTCCTTTCTACTAAATAAATACTAGAGGTTCGATTAACTCAAAAGCATGGGCAACATCAAAATGTAGGAAAGCAAGAAGGGGTAGTGATGGGGGATGCTCTGTTAACCAATCACCTTTAAGAAGTGGAGCCTAGTTAAGATATGACTACCTGGAGCCCAGGAAGAAAAACTGGGACGGAACAGGTGAGCGCTCTCTCTGGGTGATCCCCATCAGACACAGGAACTCAGACTTCCTATTCTTGTGGTGTTAGTTCCCCCTTATAACAACTAAAAATATAATTGTTTATCCCTAAGCTGGCCTGGTTATTTCCCGAATAGAGCTAGATTCTACAGGATAGGTTTTGAATTTTGTTACTTTTATTTTAAATATAATGCATATGATTGTAAGTTCTAAAACATCATCTTTAATAATAGGTAATTTGACAGCTGGATCATGAAATCTTAAACTATTGAGGGTTGGTCCTCGTGACCTGATAGCATTCCTTCAGCACCCCACTACCTCAAGGGTCGCCTGCTCATCACTTGAGAACAGCATTGCTGTTCATCTCTTATCAGATGAAGATGGCTTTGTGGACTTTCCTGATACCCAAAACACCAGATAATGTGGAGAACAATGAGAGCTTTCTATACTACATGTCTATGGTAAAATGCATCAGTTAAGCTATTAAAAATAACTAGTAAAATAAAATACTGAAGTTACGATTCTATGGCTATTCTCCCCTCTCTCTCTCTCTCTCTCTCTCTCTCTCTCTTTCCTGTCTTCCTCCTCCTCCCCATATTTCACACTCCTGACTGTGGTAATGCGAGGTGATACAGAGGTTCATGATGAGAGGAGAAACGAGTAGGCGTATGATGTTAGTCAGCACCCTGACGTAGTGTAAGCTTCCGTTTCCTGTTGCTTAATGCTAGCCCCGTTATTCACAGCAGTTGGTCATGCCTTAGAAGGGACAATGAGTGTGTCTTATCTGCAGTGTAGGGACCCTGAGCAGATTATGATTCACATCCTGGGCAGGAAGGAGGAACAGCATGATGAGCATTTACAATGCTACTCAGAAGGATGCATGGTTTTTCACTGATGTTTGTCTGGAATTTTCCATCTAGTATTTTCAGACAGCAAAATAACGCATTAAATCAAGTCAACAAAATAATGAAAAGCACTTAGATTGTATCTAGGTATTACTTGGGTTAAAAATTGAATATTAAAGAATTACTGTCAGGAATAGGGAGATGTCATTCAGGGTTCTATAACAAAATGGTGTACCCCAAATGGCTTACATGCAGGCATTTATTTCTCACGGTGCTTCAAATCAAAGACCCGGTATAGGCCAGCTGGTTGACTGTCTGTGAGAGCTGTTTCCTGAACCCTTAGTTGCTAATGATGGCTGGGGCAGGCAGGTTGCTGGGCATCTCTTTTGTGAGTACAATAGGGTCTGCCCTGGTGAACTGGTTGCTCTCCAGTGGCTCTTCATGCCATACTGGTGACTGTGGTTACCACATTAAGAAGGGATGGGAAAACACATTCAGATCCCAACACTTTGGATAGCTTTAAACTTCCATTTTAACCTAATAACTTTGAATTTGGGATCTCAGTTCTTTAAGTCTTTCCTCTACAATGCCCCAGTGATAATTTTCAAAGTGCCAATATTTTATAGTTTATAGTAAGGCTATAAATACTATTTTATAGTTTATAGTAAGGCTAAATAAGTACTTTTTATCTGAAAGCTGTGATCTAGATTTAAGCCTGTCTACGGATAATACATAATCTTCCCAACACAAGTACCCAGACCTCTATGATTCATGAAGTTAAGCTCATCTGCCACGGATGGCAGGATTTCCTTGGTTGTTAGTATTTCCAGATTAGAGGAACCATGGCAAGTTGCCTGATATATGTAAGGTCTGTGAAAAATTAGTCATTTAATGATTATGTATTGATCATCTGCTGTATGCCAGAAGCTGGGGAGCTTATATCTCTAAGAAGCCACTCAGTACTTAAGGCCAATATTGGTCAATGCTATTTCTCTGAGCATTGGAACCAATGAAAGACTGGCATTTTTCTGAACTTTTTTTGCTGCAAGGTGCAGGAAGTGCAGGATCATTCCTTATTCTAGTCCAGTTCTTTGGCTATAATATCTGTGGATGCGTACACAAATACGCGTCCTGCCATTAATTTTGTGACTGCTTCAGATCTCCCCCTGCAGTGTTTAGAATGAGTTAGTAAATATTTTACTTTAATGGTTAGGTGTCAAAGAGGATAAATTGCCAGAGAGATTTGGCGTGAATGATTCCAAAGATCCCTGATCTCTCATTGTTTGTATGCTCTGACAATATTTGCCAAACCATTCAAATGACCAGAATGTGTTTCAAGTTCTGCAGACTGCATTTTGTCAGGGATCCTTGCCTGTACCTGGATGTCAGTCACACCTTGAACCAACATGTGGGCTGGACAGTAGTGATGGAAAGGTAGACCTACTGTGACTGGAGGTCAAACCCTTCACCTAAGCATGCTTTCTGCATCTCCTTCATACTTTCCTCATCATCTCTTGTCTTAGAAAAGCCAGTCTGGGATTAGGCAGAAGAAATAAAAATCACTTTATGTAACTCTCACAGTATTGACTTTCCACGCATTGCCCAGATAAAAGTGATGGAAGCCCCAGAAACTTGGCTTTGTGAGTAATCAACTCTACGACTACAGGCCAGCCTCAAAGAAATTGAACCTGAATATCCTCTATGTATTTCTAAAATTATTTCATTTCAAGTAAAGTATAGAATACCTTAAAGGTTCTGGAAGGCTCAAAGACTATTAATATTAAGACTGAATATTGCTTAGACTAGCAGTTTGCCCTTCCAAATCCTTGTACAGAGACAACTTTCTAGAAGGATTAAACTTTGAAATCAGCTCATGTTGACTTTGAATCTTGGCTGATCTACCAAGAGCTATGTTGCCTTGGACATGCAATTACTATAAAACTTGGGTTTTCTGTCTTTGATGAAGAGATTTATCCATGCACTCAAGTATTTATTGAACATTTAATGTATGCCAGTCTCTATTTTATGCAGCAGAATCTAGATCCTCTTTTTCTGTGGCTAATAACACAACACATGGATATAAACTCTAAACAATTAAAATATATAAATAGACATTTAAACTTGTAATAGAGGTTATCATGCATGGGTTTCCAACTTTCTTTGTTATGGTATTCTTTAACAATATTATATCATAGAATAATTAAAAAAGTTTAGTTACATACACTATATATGATAGTATTATATTAAGAAACAACATAAAATATCATTATTATGTTATCTAAAAGTAGCATTCAATATATCAAGGCATGTTAATATTGGAAATATTTTATTAAAATTGCTACATTTTTAAGAGGAACAATAATTGAATAATATCCTCTTTGAACATTTATACCAATCTCTTTAATATGTGTGTAAATGAGCATGGTTGGACTCTCTTATTTGTCTTCTCATTCAATTGGTTGTGATGTTCTTCTGTATGAATAATAATTTCACAAGGTCAGTACACTGGAGTCCTTTGTATCCAAGCGTTCTGTGCCTATAGATTCAACCAAGTCCCCAGCAGAACTCTTACAAGACTGTGTCTGTTTTGAATATGCCAAACAGGCATGCATTCCATTCCCCATTACTCTCTGATCAATAGAATTAACCATTTATTGGATTATTAATCCCAGTAATCTGGAAGTAAGTTGAAATACTGGGAAGATGTGTGTGGCTTGCATATAAATACTCTATCACTTCATAGCAGAGAACTTGAGTATCAGTAAGTTTCTTATTTATGTGGGGAAGGTGTCAAAGAACCAATCTTCTATGGATGCTGAAGGGTGACTGGATATGAAAAGGAAGGCTATGCCCAGAGCCTTTGCGGATTATCATGATTGTCTCTTGATACTGTATCATAAACTTAACAGGTGGCAGCTTCTCAGTCATTACTTTTGTGTATAATTTAAAATCATATGAACTAACTTCATATCCATTAAATTAGAAGCCAACAGTCTGTTTTGCAGCATGGATCATCCAACGAGTCATGATTTTGTTACAACAAATGTGCAACAAATGAGGACAATGACCTGAAATGTAAACAATATATAAGTATCTGTCTACATAGCAGTGATATATAATGCAATATGAAAATATATCCTAAAAGTCGTATCATCCAATGAGTCATGATTTCGTTACAACATGCATTAGTCATTCACAAAATATTGTTTTATTCAGTTTATGCATCTTCCACATACTGAAGTATTTAGTTATATAATATCAAAACACACAAATGTGTCCATAGATCTCCCAAGAACACCTCAGGTATTTGGAGCTTCTGGTAACAAACACATTTTTCAAAATTCTAATTTTATTGACAAATTCAAATTTTATCATTGGAATGTGATAGAGAATGGTATCTTAAAGGCTACTGGTTGAAAGAGCTGAAGGAGCTCCCTCAGCACCTCCCCCTTTTGTTTAAGTAAGAGAGTTCTAAACCCAATACAAAGCAATATACAGTAGGAACAGATATTAAGTATAAGATTAGAATTATAATCAGCATAAACAATATTAAGCAAGGAACATATGCTAAATGTTTTAATAAACATTCTACCCTATGGCGTCTAAGTCTTGTATAGGAAATGGCTTGGCCAGATCATAAGAGGACGGTAACTATGACTATCTAATCTTTAACCATATCGAAGGCCTGAGAAGTGAGATAATATTACTTGAGGAGGCAGGAAGTACAATCAAGTAGCTTCCAAAGAGAGCAATATATGACAGAGACAATTAGCTACCTGCGCAATCACCCAGTCTCATTTTGTGATGTTGAAGCTACCAACTTTGGCTATGACCTAGCGTAATTGACAGACCATTTTCAGAGGAAGGAAATTTTTCAAAACCACATGAAAGTTTTTCTTCACTGTTCTTGCCTTGCATGTGTGTAGCAGACATGCTTTTAGGTGTGTTCTGGTCAACCCATCACATAGAACATTGAAGACTTAAATGTCCAAATTTGAATACTTCATAAAATTAACACATTTTCCTGTTTCACTCAGGATCTTCTTACATGGCAGCTTTGTGGTTAAGTCATTTTTGTTTTGTATCCTCTTTCTGCTGTGTGGTGAACTCAGGGACTCTGTACTTAGGTGCTGATGCTTTCATTCATTCTCAGTTACCATGAACTTTTAATGTTTTGCATTGCTAGCTTAATATAGTAAAGATAGCAAGCAAAATTTTAGTATTATTTAAATTGAGTATTATATTAAAAGTGGGTATTATTGTTGTTTCGGATCCCCTAAGATTCTCCAGCAGCAGAAAACTGTTGTGAAAACTACTCTATTAAAGCCAAATCAAGAGGGGGCAAATCTGAAAGGGCAGGCAGTGACTCAGCTCCTGTGTCAGGATAAGTATCTACACAAAGGCACAATTTAAAGGGAGACAAAAATGACAAGAAGGAACCACTAAAGGGAAAAGTTGGAAAGAAAAAGAATTCAGAGTTAGCGAGTTTTCCAACTCAGAAACAGGGCGTTCAGAGAGATGATCAGGGCTGTGTAGTGGTGACAAAGTTAGGTGTGGGAGATGTCATCAAGATGAGCCTGGCCAATGGGAAGCAATACTGCATTCCATTCACAGCTTTGGCACACAAACCAGATGGGTCTGAGGGCTTGGTTTCGGATGATAGCCCTCTTTAGCATTCCAAGCCCGTTCATATGGCAGTATTCTTCCTTATAAAGTGAAATCTGTGTGTTTTACCAGCTTTGAGGTGCTTATTTCTCTAGTGTGCCTAAGTCAAGTCATAAATGACTGAGACATTATCTTCCTTTTAAGAAAGCAATGTAATTCATTATACTTTAATATTAATCTCAGCCAACTTATAACTTGAACAATGGATCTAGGAAATACTGTTACCTCATTACAAAAGAAAATAAAGTATTTTAACACATAGCTCTAAAAGTTGACAGGCTGAAGGCACAGTTTAATGAATGTAAAGGTATTTGAGATTTAAAGAGTACTGGAAAGCAAGAGGCATTTCAGAAGACCAACAGCTGTTCTGATCCCACTGGCTGGGTCACTATTTTCCATGAGATAATGAGTTCTCCACACATCAAGTGTCAACCAGTGTGTTAGCAATTCTTGACTCTATCGGGAATGAACTACACTCCAGAAATGGAGTGCACACATATGATCTGGATTTTAAAGTAGGAAGACAATGTGTCTTTGATCCAGATCTTGAGTTTGGAAGTCACACCTTAAACAGAAGTCCATACCTTCTGCTGGAAGCATATGTAAGGACAAAGGAAGAAGGAAGAACTTGGTCGTTCTTTGCCTGCTTGCCCTCACCTTATCAGGACATCCATTTGATCACCAGCATTAGAGCCTACTTTGGGATTCCAGCACACTCAGAAAAACAGCTGAGATACCTGGCCTTGTGGACCTGAGCAGCTACTAGATTCTTGGACTTTCCACTCACAGCCTAGCATTATTGCTCTGCAGCCCATAAGTCAGAGCCCCCATGTCAGAACTGGGAATCAGACCTAGGTCCTGTAGAAGAGTAGCCAGTGCTCCTAACCACTGAACCATCTCTCCAGCTCTAGGTATTGTTTTCTTAAATAACATATTTAGTTATTAATAGCTAAACAAGTGAGCATTGCATTTGTTCTTGTTTCTGCATAAGACAATTCCATCCAATATATGTCAGAAGATTATTTTCAGCTAAAGAAGTGCCCACAATGCCACCACTCCACTATTGTACACTGCCAGTAACAAACATTCTCAGTGTTCAGTGATCACTGCCACCCTGCCGGGGCACTTGATACATCCCTGACAGAAAATTCATTTTCTCTGTGTGCTAAGTGTGAAATGAGATCTGCCTTTACCCTCTTGATCAGATTTACAGGGTCCCCTCTGCCTTCCCTGTCCATCCTAGTTATAGGACTAGGTTCCCTCTAAGGGGCTGCCTATTTTTACTCATTGTGGATACAGCAAATCTTCACAATACCAGAATATTCAGTGGGAGGCCTCATTAGCAACATCAGTCCCACTCAGTTTTGCTGAAATAGTTTTTATGTCTCATCAGCAGTGCATGCACTCACCAGGTATTTTTATTTCTGAAGACGCATCAACGAGAACATGATCTCAAAAGGTTCTTATTCTAAGTATTCCTTAGAACTCAGGGCTGAGCAACTTCTTAATTAAGTGGAATAGGACAGGGAATTCTCTGTATCTTTCCACATTTTCTTTGATGCTTCATGAAGGAGTTTGGAGATGGAATGTTCTTCCATTTGGAAATCAATACAGTGCTGTCTAAGGGAGTGACTGTGGGTGAGAGATGGTAACTGTTTTGTTATGTGTAATCTTACTATGTTAAAGTGAAAGCCTTTCTTTTCTGTTTAAACATAAAAAAAGGAAATGATGTGGGAGAATCTTCTGTTTTGTGTTGATTTCATTGGTTAATAAAGAAACTGCCTTAGCCCTTTGATAGGACAGAAAAATAGGTAGATGGAGTAAACAGAACAGAATGCTGGGAGGAAGAAGGCAGTGAAGCAGTCGCCATGACTCTCCTCTCCGAGACAGACGCAGGTTAAGATCTTCCTGGTAAGCTACCACCTCATGGTGCTACACAGATTATTAGAAATGGATTAATCAAGGTGTGAGAATTAGCCAATAAGAAGCTAGAACTAATAGGCCAAGCAGTATTTAAAAGAATACAGTTTCCATGTAATTATTTCCAGTAAAGCTAGCCAGGTGGCAGGAAGCAGCTTGTAGCTCCTTTTACTACTATACACCCTCCTCCCTGACTTTAATGTAAAGATGCTTTTTTAAAAAACTACTGAAAACTTTGATTATATATGAATAATTGAGGGATTTTTATGAGATAGAATTATCACAATGCAGTTTAGGCAGGGTACACCTTTCTACAGCTATAAAGTTCAAACAGGCTAGGAGAGGTGTCTATCACTTCATTCATCTGGGTTTGGTTAGCAGATGGTGCAAACCCTTCAGCATCTTTCTGGGTCTTTTGCTGTCCCAAGTTTATGCTTTTATTTGGAATTTATCAAGAGTTCCGCTAAGTATAGTCAATTCTATATCAAGGCAGTGTCACAAAAATTCACTACAAGAACAAATGTAAAACATTGGAATATTCACAGATGAAAGGAAATGGTTGTTTGAAATGTTTGTTTATTTGTTGATTAACTCTTTATAAAATACCCACAATATTCGAGATGATCTTTTTCAAACACTTATATTAGTCTCCTCAGTGCATATCTAGCATACAGGGAAAGAAATGCATTTGGCTAGTCATCTCTTAGCTATTAGATGCAGAGGTTTTCTCAGAAAATTAGCTATATTCACACAGTGTAGACATGCATGTTTGAGTATGTTTATCTGTGCTTTGTCGGATGTTAGTGATAGTAAAGAACTTGACAGGAATTTTTGGTCATGGGTCAAAGATATAGGAAAGGGCTTTAGTACAGAAGATACAGCCTTTTTGATGCAGACATGAGAATGTGGCCTATTTGAGCAAGGTCTAGAAGATTAATCTAGCTGAAGTTTAAGCTACACTGATAAAAAAAGAATATGACATGTACCATCATGTCTATTCTGTAAGCCATGTGAAAGCAATGCAGAGACTACCAGAGAACATTAAACAAGGGAACATTCTGATGTTATTACCATCATGATGGCCATGATCATCTGTAGTGATGAGGCGAGCAGGCCTGCTTTTCATCCTGCCCAGCTCCCACACAGCTAGCTTAGCCCCGGAAATAACAACACATAAGCTGTATTCATTTAAACACTGCCTGGCCCATTATATCTAGCCTCTTCTTAGCCAACTCTCATATCTTGCTTTAACCCATATCTAGTAATCTGTGTATCACCATGGGGTCATGGCTTACCAGGAAGATTCTTACCCACATCCATCTCAGGCCAGAGCTTCATAGCATTTGTCTGCCTCTGCTTTCTTCCTTCCAGAATTCTGTTCTGTCTTCCCTGCCTACCTATGTTCTGACCTATCAGGCCAAACAGTTTTCTTTATTAATTAACCAATGAAACAACAGATAGATAGAATACCCTCCTACATCAATCATCATCATGCTCAGTTTTATAATTATTGTCATTATCATTATTCTCATTGTGATCATCTTCATGCTCAACATCATCATCCTTATCACATTACTCTCATCACTGTCATTACCAACCTCATCTATATAATCAACACCACCTTCATCATCATTGACACCATTGTCACCATCATCACCACCTTCATCTTCATAATCAACACCACCTTCATCATCATTGACACCGTCATCATCATCATCACCACCTTCATCGTCATGATAAACACCACCTTCATCATCACTGGCACCGTCATCACCACCCTCATCATGATCAACACCACCTTCATCATCATTAACACCATCATCACCATCATCACCACCCTCATCATCATGATCAACACCACCTTCATGAGCATCACTGACACTGTCATCACCAAAATCACCAACACCATCTTATGCTCATCACCTCCTATCACTCCCACCTGAGACCTGAACCACCATTCCTATCTTACATACTAGTCTATGCTACTGTTGAAGTGGCCTGTATACCTGTGCTTGCTAAGAATTTGGAGTCAGTGCACAATAGTTGATGCTTTCTGAATGTGATTCTTAGGTTATGCTACTTCTTGCTTCGAAGTTGATATTGATTAATATGTTGATTTTTTCATAATCTTTTTTTAAATTCATGTCTGTTTGGGACCTCAGAATCCAGTCCTCTTGGAAAATAGGGTCTTTAGTTGAAATTGTGAAAAATTCACTGCCCAGTTAATATTCACTGTTAGAGGAGAAAACAGATCCAAGAGGAAGGTGGCCACAAGATGTGGGAGGCAGAATTCCAAGGAATGCTGAGAATTTAGGAATTACTATCCAGAAAATTAAAAAAAGATTGATCTCTAGAATAATCAGAGATATTATGGCTTCACTTGTATCTTGACTGTATAGTTCTAGCCACTAGAGTTTGACTTTAGAATTCTGGTGCTGGAGTCATGAAAGAAACAATCTCATTACATGTTGCTATATAATTTGTAACAATTTGTTATAACAAATGTAGAAAATAGTTCCTCACACTCCCAAACACAGCATACAGTGACCTGTGCAATCTTATTCTCTGGACAAATTCTGTCTCTGTTGTCAGGCATTTCCCCTTAACCCACATTGTTATTCTGCCCTGTATGCCTGTGCTTCCTATTTGCTCTGTGAATCAGGCTCCATCTCTACTGCCTGGCCCTTCTCAGCCCTGCATCGTCCTGGCCAGTTATCTGTACAGCAGTCTGTATTCTATAGAGTTTGGTATTATTTCTCTCTCTTGTCTCCGTCCTGTGCTGTGTTGTTTAAATGCCTATTTCTTTCACTGAACTACCAGCTTCCTTAAGTGGGGATCTGTGTTGGCAAAGAATTAACAGCCTCCAAAGCATGATCATAAAGAAAATCAATTAAAGAAAGGCACAATGAAGTTGGTCCATACGCTCAGCTTGGTGTACAAGCAGATAGAGCTCTTCTACAAATCAATGACAGAAAACTTAGGAAGCCTACCTTTCATAATGCGTTATTCTGAATTATCACAGTTTTCATTTTTTCTTTGCAAATTGTAGCTCTTTCTTTGCAAATTGTAGCAAATTGTAGCTCTGGAAACAATATATATATATTTAAAATTTCCTCCCCACACCCCACTTCTCTCCCTCTCCCTCTCCAATCCGAAGAGCAGTCAGGGTTCCCTGCCCTGAGGCAAGTCCAAGGTCCTCCCCCCTCCATCCAGGTCTAGGAAGGTGAGCATCCAAACAGGCTAGGCTTGCCCAAAGCCAGTACATGCAGTAGGATCAAAACCCAGTGCCATTGTCCTTGGCTTCTCAGCAGCCCTCATTGTCCACCATGTTCAGAGAGTCCATTTTTATCCCTTGCTTTTTCAGTCTCAGTCCAGCTGGCCTTGGTGAGCTCCCATTAGATCAGCCCCACCATTTCAGTGGGTGGGTGCACCCCTCGTGGTCCTGACTTCCTTGCTCGTGATCTCCCTCCTTCTGAACCCAGACCCAAAAAGATGAACATGGGAAGTACTTACTCATAATTGGTTTCTAGACATAAAAAAAGGACATTGAGACTATAATTCGTGATCCTAGAGAAGCTAAATAAGAAGGTGAACCCAAAGAAACACATATAGTTATCCTTCTGAATATTGGAAGTAGACAAGATTGCTGGGCAAAAATTGGGAACTGGGGGGTGGGGTGGGATGGGGAAAGGGGAGATGGGGAGGGAAAAGTGAGAAGGGGAGGATGGGGAGAGCTTGGGGGAATGGGGTGGTTGAGATAAAGGAAGGGTGGATATGGGAGCAGGGAAGTATATATCTTAATTAAGGGAACCATTTTAGGGTTGGCAAGAGTCTTGGAAACAAAATTTTAAAAGGCTGTCCAATCTAACATTTTCCTAAGTATGTACTTATGAGATTAGAGTCATGAAAGAATTGAGTCATGAGGAAGAAGAGGAGGTAGGCGAACTTCAAAATGAATATGTTTGTAAGATGTAGGCATGACTGGGGAGCAAAAAAAGGGGGAACCAATCAGATGAAGAGGGCATTTGTTTCACTGAACCTGGACTTATAGGTGACTGTGAGCTACTGACATGGGTTCTATAAACCAAACTCAGGTCCTCCAAAAGAGCAGCACATGCTCTTAACTGCTGAGTAATCTGGTCAGGCCCAGTCAGATGACTTAATATCCTATTTTCATGAGATGCAGACCACAATTTCTTACTGCCACCTACTCTCTTCTGTCTGACAGATGGACCTTACAAAGTGTAGCAATTCTATTTGTTGGGGGAGGGAGGTTCTGGGAATAAGAATGCTCTTGAATGAGCTTGTGCATTTCAAGGTTCAAGTGTCTACTTCCTACCAAGTTCTAGTTGGAGTTTCTATCACATGCCTCTGTTCCCCCAGGGAAGCCCTTGGCTACAGCAGCTATATTTCAGGTTCACCTTTATTTCAATTCCTGTTTAGCCCCAGAGCTGTGGGGAGCTGCTCTCAGCGTGGCACCTCAGTGATGTGTGCCTGCCGAGGCAGAGGGCACTCTGCTGGACTGGCCATGTTCTTGCATCGCAGAGTGAAGCAGAGCAGCAGAGGGCTTTCCAAGGAGGATTGAGGCTGAAAAGAAAAGAGATTTGTCTGCTCCAACCATTATATCTAGTGCCCTCAAGGCAATATTCAGCATTTTGTACTCCCCACCTGTGCCTGCCTACCAGTATAGTCCCCGGAGCATGGCATGAAATGATTCACATGCCAGCGTTCAGCCCAGTACCCCAGATCTTTTAAATTATTTATGCTTTAATCACATTTCATTACTTTTTAACTAAAAATCTCATTTCACTGGGGTAAAGAACCCAGTGCAATCTGAATCCTTCCCAGAGCCCTGGGAAAGCTTCGTTCAGCAGTCATATTTTAAGGACAGAACAGCATTAGGACCTGTCCACGATTTATGTAATAAAGTGTCACCTGCTGATTAATGCCTCAATGAAGCCCAGAGGTCAAGTTGAGGGCTGACACAAAAGATAGCCTTAAGAAACACATTTTGAAGATTCTCTCAATTAAGAAATATGTGGTGCTATCTAGCCAGTTACTTGTGTGTTTACAGAAAAAGCGGCTTTTGCTCCTCTCCTCTGATATGCTTAAATTTCAAGGCTGGGTGATGACATCTTCCTTCTGCCACAGAAACAGCACCCTCACCAGTGGTTTGTGAAGGACAAAGAGGTTCTGCCAACACGCCAGCATCTTCACACTCAATTCTTCCAAACCCGTCTCCCATAACTTAAGAATAAGCACGGCAACCAGGTATTTTTCCTTTCATTTCAGGCTGGAATCTCCTTCCTCCCTCCCTTCTTCCCTCCCTTCCTCCCTCCCTTCTTCCCCACCCCCCTCTCTCTTTCTCTCTCTCTCTAACATTTCTCCAAGGAAAACAAATTCAATACATCCTTGGAATTCTACCTGAAGGTTATTTTTTTGCTTGTTTTTGTTTTGTTTTGTTTCTGTTTGTTTTTTTATGGGAATGGATCTACTGTAGAGATCCAGGAGCTATGCTCCCAAAAATATCACTGAGAGTTTTTTCCACATTGAAAAAAAAAAAAAACTAAAACAAAACAAAAAGCAAAACACTAAATCTAGTTTTTGTCTTGGATATTTTTTAATTTCTTTATATTAATTCTCTGTAAACAAAACATAATTAGTTTTTAAATTGCATATCTTTATTTGTTTATTTATTTACTTTACATGCCAATGTGGGGTGACTGTCCCCTTTAAATTAGGCCTTTTATTGTTTATCTCCTTCTCTATCTTTCAATTTAATGTGTGTATTCCTACCTCTGTGCATAATTTAAAAAATATTTTTACTTTATGTATAAGTGGATGTCTGGGCACAGTCACATGGGTGCTAGGGACTGAACTCATATTCTTTGCGAAGAGCGCTTAACCACTGAGTCATCATTCCACCCCCTACACTTTTCATTTAACTCGGAGGGCAGGGTCTCTCACCAGCCTCGGACTCATCTTACTAGGCTAGGCTCCCTGCTCTGCAGGTCCCATGAATCAGCCCCTTTTTGCATCTCCAGCACTGGGATTACCAGCACACCTTCCCAAGCCTGGCATTTAGACTTGGGTCCGCATGCTGTGTAGCAAATATTTTATTGACCCAGCTACCCCTCAGCCTCTACACTAGGTCATTTGAAAACTTATGTAAGAGGTGTGGTAAATAACAGATATTAGAAGTGTTTGTGAAAGATCTTTATCTTGCCAGGGCCTGAAGACCTTCCCAGTCTGCTGCTAACTGCCCATCCCACTGACTATGACCTTGTGGAAGACCTCCTTTCTATGAACTTTATTTTACTGTCTTGTAAACTGCAGAAACAGGACCAAAAAAAACCCCACTTATTTTCCTAATTGCTTTTGGAATAATATAATCTTTAACATCATAGTAAGTATTGTGCAGTTGTAGTAAACAGATATGATGAAAAGCTTCCCATAAGATCCCTTTCTTAAATATTTAAGTTTCCTATGAGCGTTTCAAAGCCTTGAAAGTTTCTCTAGCATAGAAACTTGTGTGTATCTGTACTCTTTAAACTCAACTGACCTTCAGACAGGTCAGGCTGTGCTAGATCATGCAGCAGTGACAGCTACACCCAAACCCCACTTCTCCTTCTCTTGTTTGTTTTTATTGTGGCCTCGTGAGAGGAAACGGGATACTTGATTGACAGCCACTCAGGAATGATGCTAACAGAGTAAACACCTTCAGGTGATTTTTCTAGGAAGAAAGGGATATATATATAATCCGTAATGGATTTCATTTTGGCTCTGCGCTCTCTGATCAGAATCAGTCCAAAGAGCCCAGGAGAAGTGGCATGTAAATGAGAGCCAGGAAGCAACCAGAGAAAGAGACAGCACTCCACAGAACTCACTGCCAGCATCCTTCAACCTCTATAGAGTCCCCCACTGAAAACCCGTCAGTAGGCCCACTCTAGGAAGTCTTCCAGCTCTGAAAGCTTTCAATTCTACTAAACATAGAAAACTTCTCCCTTTTTAGCTCGTGTAAGTAAGGAAAAGACATTGTTAAGACATTGTTGTTATTGATCATATTTTTGTTTTAAATCATGGGAGTCTATATATGTGACAAATATGATAAGCTTTCATTTTACAAGCTTATAGCTTTATCAGATGAACCCTGCAATTGGCTGCAGGACCTTTCAGGAGAACTGGTTCCTATCTAAACTTACCTTGACACCTATCATTGCATAGAACATGTAGTCCAGTTTAAGTTCCTCAGATTAAGGGGCAAGGAGGTTTTCTTGCTACCAAAGCCTGTTAAAATCAGGGTGCATATAGGAAAGACCTGTGCACCCCTTTTCTGCCCATATTCTAGAGCCGTGACTCTCAACCTTCCTAATGCTGTGTCCCTTTTATACAGTTCCTCATGCGGTGGTGACACCCAACCTTATAGGGGTCATTATTTTCCTGCTACTTCCTTCACAATTCCAAGCTGATTGTTGCTATGAATCAAAATATGCAGGCTATGTGATATGCAACCCCGAAGGGGTCACAACCACAGGTGGAAATTACTGTTCTCGTGCCTGATAGGTTTCCACCGGTGAGGAAAAATGAAATCGATGTGTTCTTATGCAAACTGACGTTCTTTCCATTTTGTGTTTTTAATTAATCCGAAGCCCATTCTTCATGAAAATAAAAACTATCATCTCAGCTGCCGGGAGTACAGGCGCAGTGAGATCCCTACATCCCTCGCCCTCTTGACATCCATTGCTACGACATTTATGATTTACCATAACGCCTGTTTCCTATGGAAATCTCAAGCCGCTGTCTTTAGTGAGGTGTAGATTTTTGCCTAGTTTGGGGCTACAATATATAACATTTGGGCCGTCTGCTGAGTTGTCTTCAATAAGAGAAGTTCCATTCTGTCTGCAGTTTATTCTGACCGATTGCCTGGGAAGGGCCTCAGTGGCCGGGGTGATATTTAATTTGTCACAGGACAGCCTGAGGCTGTGATAAATTCATAACCCTCTACCTACCTCCCCTCAATACACATGTGATTTGCTGATGTGTTTATAAAGCATTATGGAAGCAGAGGCAGGTGTATAAATACTGTGTAATGCAGAAAGGGGTAAAGCAGAGCAGTGGGCATAGGCATGGTGCCTGCATGTCTAATGGCCCACGGATCGGATTTAAATATACATTACGCCCTGAGACATTAATCAGTTCCAGGAGCTGGGTGAACACAAGGCTTGTCCTTCAGGGAACAGATGCATATTTTAAAGAAAAGAATTATAATAAGAGAGCACAGAGCTATTCTGGACCTTGGCGCTCTTAACAGCAGCAAGCCTTTTGTCTCAGGGCTGAATGGAAAGCATTCACAAGAAGATACAATAAATTCTGCCTGATTTCTTTTTAAAAGAAAGAGTACAGTGGGTTTTCATCCTCATGAAACATCCAATTGTTTGATAACTTATTGATTTCCGTATATTTTGCCCTTGGACTCACCATAAAACCCTCTCCAGCATATACAATCTCCTCAAGGCTGAGCACATCATGAAAAATTAATAGACTTTTAAGTGAGAAAAGGCAGAATTCTTTTTTCCCTCTTCTCTTTGTGCTCGCCTGTCACATCAAACACCAGTGGTTTCTCTGTCCTTACTTATAGCTGCATGGCATAGGTTGTTTTATTTTCCAATTTGGTTAAAACTCATACGATGCCCTTCAAAGCCCACATGCCCAGCACCATCAAAGTACATTTTCCTGTTCTCCCTCAGTGTTCTCAGCCTCCCTAGGTAAACCACCCTCTACAGACTACAGATGTGATATCAAATCAGACTTTCAATTTCTAGTCTATTCTGCTAAAAGGTGGCTGAATAGGGATGAAAAAAATAAAAATTTCCTTTGTAAGTTGGGGCTCTCAGGGATTGTGGGAACTGCTCTAAATGTCTCCAAGTTATCTAACTGAAGCCAAGAAATATTTGCCTATGAGGTAATCATTGGGGCTTATAATAACCTAACAAACTGGGGGGGGGGGAGTGTGTCAGTAGATGAAAATACTTCACTAAACAAGGTTGTGAAGTGGATCACACTGTATGACAGCTACACACTTATGATACTCAGAACAGCAAATGACACACACACACACCACATCACACACATCATACACTGTGTAGCATGCACCTTACACAATGACACTACACAGATACACAAATATCACACACACACCACACACACATATTTTATACTTCATAGCACATACCACGCAACACTCCCACCACATATACATATATATATAACATATACATATATACCTCACACACTCATATCATACACCACATATTACATAGCACATATCACACACACACTTACACTACATGCATACACACATCATACATATACCCACACAGACCCACATGAGTTCACATGACACACACATGCTCACACACATCAAAACTGTATAGCACACATTACACAAACCAGCACACACAGAATCACAGCATAAGACCACGTGTCAGAATCAGAATCTTCCCAAAGACATGCAGAAGGTCTTGGGAGAACAGGAAAGGTTGATGGGACTGTGTTTGACCCAGCATAGCTTGTGATAATGGCAGACAAAGGCATCACACCCCTCTGATTCCATTCTGCCTGTTGTTCCTCCTCTGCGGAATGCTGCAAAGATTCGAGGGAACTGACTGGACTGTAGAGAGAAAAAAATTTGATGAATAATTGAAGTAGTCCACAGGCTGCCTGGCATTCATTAAACACAGTTTGGAGTTATTGCGTGGTATTGCCAATAAAGTAGCATTTTCCAATGACGGGGTAAATGGACAGATCTGTCTGGTATGTTTATATTTAAAGGCTTCATTCTCTTCCAGTAGCACAAATATTTTTATTTACTTTCCACACTAAGGCATTCAGATGACCCATTTCCTCCTCTGGCTTGACATTCCTACTTTATTTAGCAGTCATTCCAGTCACAATTCACTTAAACAAAGATGATAATCTGAAAATATCATTTATTGGCATACCAATTCTTGATTACCGTGAAATGTCAGCTCCTGCCCATCATTGCAGGTGTGGTGTGTGGGCTTTGGAATGGGGCCAAGAGAACAAACTCAGGCTGACAAGATCTTGGTGAGGTGATTCCAAACCACCAGCTAGCAATATTGTCATGTTCATCTTAGGTACCTGAAGGAAGGGAAGGTCATGCCGCCTCTCTAATGCCACTGGGCCTTCTGTTAGTCAGACTGACCGTGAAGTACTTGTTTTAGGAGCAGCTGACAGAAAGCTTCTAAGGTTGGCTGCAGACACCAAACCCTGTTGGGAATTACATTAAGGGCAGCTGATAATAGAGTTGATGGTACATGGATTAGCAAAGACAGACCACTTTGGGGACGAACATCTCCACCTGAGCTCCTGAGCCAAGGACTCCAGAGACAGACTTCTGCTTTTAAGAGGAAGATAGCTTGTTGCTTAGAAAAGCCATTTTCCTCTCAGTGGCTCCAGATCCTGCTCTCAAAATCAGTTAGGGTGACTTAACATCTGCCTAGGATGTCAAAGGTATTTGTTGAAATAAGAGTGTCATGGTAATTCTGAAAATATAAGCAATTAATGATAATAACACACTAGTAAATCAGCAACTGTAGATATTTTCAGAGCAAAGCCCACCAACCCCCATTTGTGATGTCAAATTTTACACATGCTAGGTAAAATACTACTGATTTGATATCTCCCCATTTAACATTAAAAATATGTATGTATGTATGTATGTATCTATCTATCTATCTATCTACATGCCTGCCTATCTATCTATCCATCCATCCATCCATCCATCCATCTATCTATCTATCTATCCATCTATCAATCTGCATGGCTGCCTTTCTATCTGTCTGTCTGTCTATCTTTCTATTCATTTACTTGTGTGTGTGATTTAGTGAGTTATATGCACCACATGTGTGTAGGAACTTCAAAGGCCAGAAGAGAGCGTCAAAGCCTCCAGAACTGGCTTTCCAGGTCATTATGAGCTGCCGTGTGGGTATTGGGAACGGAATGTCCTCAACAGGAGCTGTAAGTGAGCTTAACTGCTGAATTATCTCTCTCTTCCCCTCTGCCCAGTATATGTTTAAGGCTAGAAGGGTGAATATAAATCTTTGAAGTTAGCATGCTTCTTGTGTGGTGCTGGTATGTGTATGACTGTGATGTGTGTTGTAGGAGAGGTTGTGGTGGTGTGTAGCAGGGATGATGGTGGTGCTAGAGGTGCTGATGGTGATGTTTAGGAGAAGTGTTGGTGGTAGTGTGCTGGTGGTGTATATAAAACTATTGTCGTTGTTGGTATGTGTACATGGGTAGTGATGTGTACAAAGAGCAGTGTATGTAGTTGTGGTGGTGGTGTATGGTGACTTGTGTAGGGTTAATGGTGCTGCTGGTGTGTATATGGGTGGTAGTGTGTGTAAGAGTGGTAATGTGTACATGTAGTAATAAGGGCGGCGGGGCTGTGTCCCCAGCACTCCGGCAGCCTGGCTAGCTTATGCCCCGAAATAACAACACACAAACTGTATTCATTTAAACACTGCTTGGCCCTTTAGCTCTAGCCCTTACTGGCTAATTCTGATATCCCGATCAACCCATCTCTAATAATCTGTGAGAACCGGTCTGTTCTGTTTACTCCTCCCACCTATCTTCTAACCAATAAAATGGGCCAAGGCAGTTCCTTCATTAGCCAATGACCTTCCTCCATCATTTCCCCTTTTTCGGTTTAAACAAAAAAAAAAGGGGGCTTTAACTTTAACATAGCAAAATTACATATAACGAAACAGTTATCAAGTAAAAGTTACAATAATCTTTATCATAACTAAGGAAAACTATAACTATAACTAACTATTCTTAACTCCATCAAAGACTCCAGAAAGATACAATACTACCTAAGCAAACAAGAAAAAAGCAACTTTTAAAACTCTAGAAATGACAGAGACATCTCACTGCCTGGACAGTCACCCAAAATTCCTCTGTACCATTGGGGCATCCATCTTCAGCCTTCAGGCCCATGGTATCCAGCAGACATTTCTATAAAGCAGGAAAATTCAAAGTCAGTTCAGTCACTATCTGTTGTGTCCTGCAGAATGTCTCACAGACTCTTTCATGAATCAGGAACCCCGAAAGATCATCTCACCTTAGGCAAGTTCAGTAGTCCTCTCTCTGCGGGTTCTCTGTGTCCAGTTTATGCAATAGTCTAGGCAAGAGCAGTTTCTTGCCCAAATGGCTATCAAACTCCATAACGAGCCTCTTTGATGCCCATCTTCCTCTTGAAGTAGATTGGTGCTGCCAGGAGCAGAGTGTCTCATTGTCATGAAAAGTCCTAAGTTATTAAAACATTTAAAATGCCATATTCTATAATCTTTGAAAAATATGAAGAATGCTTATTTAAAATATATCTACGCACATCTAGAAAATATTAACTAACATGACTACAAACTTGACTATTATTTATGATTATCCATCAACAACCTATATTTCCTAATTATACATTACATTTTAATAATGAACTACACAATCACAATACCTTAATCAATATCAGAAACACTTATACATATAACAAAATTGACCTTAAATCTCTATCAATAAAGCAAAATCTATACTAATGCAAGTTATTCATACCTATATCATATCCCCCTTTAAATGTAAAAGAATGTTTATAAACCATATTTGGGAATATGGGCGCAGTTTTTTCTCTCCAAACTGCTTCCTGCTGAATGGGGGCGTCGTTAATTAGGTCTTTCATGGTATAACCTGTGTGCTAGTTTCATCTCAGTTGGCAGTTGAGCGAAGCAATTTTTTGAAGGTGTGCACAGGAACCATTCAGGAGGACGTGGTCTATCATACCACATTGGGATGGAAGCAATCCACAGACTCTCACCCTCTGTGAAAACAAAATAAGAAACTCCTTTCCAAAGCATCATGTCCTTAGATCCAAATTTCAAAGTCAAGGCATCAAAATATCTATGTTGGATTAGTTCAGCAGCATTTATAAATAAATATCTTTTAGCATCTGTTACTCCTGCCTCAGCATTTAAATAATTTAAAGAGAGCATAATAGCATATAGTATCAAAATTCTCTGTGTATTTTCCATCTTTGTGCAGCTTTGTTTTAACCTCTATTTTGTTTATTTTTACTTTTAACTCTTCGCTTTTTGAGACAGGTTCTCTGTATTTTTGACCTGAAGTAACTCTGTAGACCAGGCTGTCTTTGAACTCTCAGAGATCCGCCTGTCTCTGCCTCCCAGGCATTCGGGATTAAAGGTGTACAGAGATCTGTTTGTCTCTGCCTTCTAGGCACTGGGATTATAGGTGTGTGCTACCACACCTTGAAGTCACAGAGGTCAATCTCCCTCTGCCTTCCAAGTGTTGGGATTAAAGGTGTGTACTACCACACACAACAACTCTCTTCCTTTTTTTTTTTTACTTTAAGAACTTCAACTTTTCGTCTGCATATATTTTTAACACACTGTAAATCATTTAAAATTTTTCTTTGTCTTTGAATCTCTCTTTACTGTATCTCTCTCTGTTTTTCTGACCACATGAGTCTTTAATTTACCAAGCAATATCAGTAGGACTAAAGGCATGGCTTTGCCGGCTAGATGTAGTCCATTCCTTAGCTTTCCAGCCTCATGGCTGAGGTACTGGCTGTAGCCATGTTTACTGCCACAACTCTATGGCATTTCAAGGTCCCTGCCAGCAAGCGAGCTTCAGCAGCCTGTGCTTGCAAACCGCACGAACCGCCTATGTAAAAGAGTCAGTTTGCCCTGGCAGGACAGCCCAGAAAGCCGGCATTTTTAAACGGCGCAGCTTTTTTCCTGCTATGGCTGAAAACCAAAAAGCATGTGTTCAGCTTTTTGTCAACACCGTTTAAGTGTTTCGTGGCAGGACCTCTTAATGAGCTGTAGGCTCTGCAGCTAAAGCTGAGTCAGGAAGCCTCTCTTAGATGAGGTGCTTGCTTGCCTCTGGCAAGCAGAGTAGACCCGAGAAATTGTTGCTACCACTCATTTGTAGTAATAAGGGGAGCGGCGGGGCTGCCTCCCAGGCACCCCAGCCGCCTGCTTGGCTTATGCCCCGAAATAACAACACACAAACTGTATTCATTTAAACACTGCTTGGCCCTTTAGCTCTAGCCCTTACTGACTAATTCTGATATCCCGATCAACCCATCTCTAATAATCTGTGAGAACCGGTCTTACCGGGAAGATTCTAGCCTAGTCCATCCTGGGTCGGAGCTTCATGGCGTGTGTCTGCCCTGGAGCGGGGCATGGCATCTCTCTGAGGCGTCTGCTCCCGAGAGGAGAGCTGTAGAGTCTGAGCTCACTTCCTCTTCCTCCCAGCGTTCTGTTCTGTTTACTCCTCCCACCTGTCTTCTAACCAATAAAATGGGCCAAGGCAGTTCCTTTATTAGCCAATGGCCTTCCTCCATCATGTACAGAGGTGGTGGTGGTATGTGTAGGGCTGGTGGTGTGTATAGGTGCTGTACTGGTGGTGTGTGTGTCTAAAGGTGATGGCATGTATAGGGCTGGTAGTATGTGTAGTGGTGGTAAGGTGGTAGTGTGTGTAGGGGTGATGGCGTGTGTAGGGATGATTGTGTGTGTAGGGGTGATGGTGTGTGTATGGATGATTGTGTGTGTAGGGGTGATGGTGTGTGTAGGGATGATTGTGTGTGTAGGGGTGATGGTGTATGTAGGGGTGATGGTGTGTGTAGGGGTGATGGTGTATGTAGGGATGATGGTGTGTGTAGGGGTGATGGTGTGTGTAGAAGTGATTGTGTGTGTAGGGGTGATGGTGTATGTAGGGATGATGGTGTGTGTAGGGATGATTGTGTGTGTAGGGGTGATGGTATGTGTAGGGGCGGTGGTGTGTGTAGGGGTGGTGGTGTGTGTAGGGGTGATGGTGTGTATGTAGGGGTGGTGGTGTGTGTAGGGGTGATGGTGTGTATAGGAGTGGTGGTATGTGTAGGGATGGTGGTGGTCTGTGTAGTGGTGATGGTGTGTGTGTAGGGGTGGTGGTGTGTGTAGGGTTGATTGTATGTGTAGGGGTGATGGTGTGTGAAGGGATAATTGTGTGTGTAGGGGTGATTGTGTGTGTAGGGGTGATTGTGTGTGTAGGGGTGATGGTGTGTGTAGGGGTGATGGTGTGTGTAGGGGTGATGGTGTGTGTAGGGGTGATTGTGTGTGTAGGGGTGATGGTGTGTGTAGGGATGATGGTGTGTGTAGGGGTGATTGTGTGTGTAGGGGTGATGGTGTGTAAGGATGACTGTGTGTGTAGGGATGGTTGTGTATTTAGGGGTAGTGGTGTTTATAGGGATGATTGTGTGTATAGGACTGATTTTGTGTGCAGTGGTGGTAGTGGTGAGTGAGAAGCATTGTAAAATAGCCACTGCTTATTGTCATGAGCTACCTCCCTGGTGCTAATGTAGCAGGACTTGTAGACAAGCCTTACTGGCGCTTCATAGCTGATAGGATATTGTTGAGTACAAGAATTGAGGTAGAGTATTGAGACATTATAACATCCCTGATAGGCACAAGCTTACGAATGGCTACCGCTAGGCCCAACTCCACTAATTCTGTGCAGAGTGCTTGCTCCAAGACCTACACTTTACTTCTCAGTTGTCTTCTAAAGCTCATCCTCTTCCTGACAGCACCCTTCGCTTAGATCCCACGCATGCTACCTTGGCTCTCTCGCTTTCTCAATGATCCCTACTTCTGAGTGTCATTGGCTGGCTTTTCCATGCTCCTCATCTCTTACAACCATGATTTGGTATTTGGCACCCATCTGCTCTGTCCACTACACTCCCGGTGACCTTACCCAATCTCACAGCTGTGACAGAAGCCCCAGTCCAATGATCCAAGATGTGAATCCTTGTACATCTCCTGCTCCTGAGTTCCAGGATCTTGCTCAGTGAGCTACTTCTCTGCACCTTCCCTGGGATGCCCGAGACAGCACAATGCGACTATCTCCAAAGCACATACCCCAGCTCTGCCCTGCTCTGCCTGTTGCTTCTGCAGCCTCTGGCCTTCCGCTCACACAGACTACAA
Organism: Microtus oregoni; assembly: GCF_018167655.1. Lineage (NCBI taxonomy): Eukaryota > Metazoa > Chordata > Mammalia > Rodentia > Cricetidae > Microtus > Microtus oregoni. Next base: position 40,701,352 of record NW_024543059.1, read on the forward strand.
CCCCTCACCATGATCTTTGGTGTTCTCTGTCTCAAACTGTGTATTTGAGATGCAGGGATACGCTCATCAGTGCTAGCTTCAAACCCTCAGGATACCCCAGTAGCTGCTCACCGTCACCATGGCTTCTGCTCCAGTTCTGTCGTCTACGGTTTAGTATTGGATCACTGTGAGAACTGAAATGTGAATTGGAGAGTGTTACTTTTCTCTTTTAATTGAATCGCCCCTTCAGCTTCTCATCACTCAATGCTCCACATCACCCTGGCCTTCAAGGCTCTGATGTTTCCTGTAAACGCAAACCCTTCCACATCACTCATCACTGTCTCCTCTGTGATTCTGCTGTTTCAATGTAACCTCTTTTCTCATTAAGACAAGCCATTCTGACTCAACCAGCAAATGAGCTGCCCCTTCTCTTTAATGCCCCCTGGCCCGTCTCTTTTCTCCCTTCTCTTTCTCATTGATCAGTCAGCATTTATTAGCAAGGCCCTTGCTCCCTCTCTGAATATATGTAATATAGGCACACATGTCTTTATCATATTCTCTCTGTAGCTCTCTGTAAAATTGTCTTTCCACAGCACTTAGCACCCATTGATTTAGCAGACAGATTAAAGGTAAGTAGACATAGACACATGTATAGACTTACATACATATGCATTACTGTACTGTTTGTTTTTATCCTACTGTTTGATTATCTGAGTTTTTTCTATCAGAACAAAACTAAGTGTGGGCCTAGATGGTCTTTATATATTGTTATTGATATACTGAAACGAAGAAAATGGCTGCTGAATGAACAAATGCTTTGAGCTTTATCAAGTTTCACTTACTTTCATAGAGGACACCACTCAAGACCATTCTCAGATGTGGTTCATATTGTAAGTTTAGTGCCCAGGACACCAACCCAGGAGGATCACAAGTTTGAGGCAAGCCTGGGCTCTGTATAGTGAGTAAATTGAGGTCAGCTGGACTCCCAGTAAGACCCTGCTTCAAAATAAATACAAAAATAAATAAAACAGTTTTTTTCTCTATGTGATTGAGACTAAGCAGGTATGCCCAACCTTTTAATACTGTAGCACAATTTTATCAATATAATTCATTCTAGAGAACTTCACAGCCAAGTTAAAAAAAAATCATCAAGGGTTGGAGTGATGGCTCAACAGTTAAGACTACTTTCTACTCTCCTAAAGGACCCAAGTTCAGTTCCCAGATCCCACAACAGATGAGTCATAACCATTGTGTGACTCATGCTCAAAGCCTCTGACCTCCAAGGGTAGTTATACTCATAACACATACCTCCCTGGACAAACACACACACACACACACACACAGACACACACACATACACACACACACACACAGACACACACATACACACACACACAGACACACAGACACACACACACACACACAGACACAGACACACACACACACACATACACACACACACACACACAGACACACAGACACACACACACACACAGACAGACACACAGACACACACATACACACACACACACACACACACACAGACACACAGACACACAGACACACAGACACACACATACACACACACACACACACACACAAGCAGAACAAGAGTTTTACATTTCTCTCAGTCACATACAGAAGTGTAGTGATCAAAACATGGTGGCAGTGTCCAGATAGATTGTGGGTGATTATAAGAATACAACTATAGCTTTTTCGGTGCAGAAAAATATATAGTCCTCAATGTTAAATGTGGACTGTACTTTATATAAAGTCACTTCCTTTTTTTTTTTAACAGTGAAAACTCAGGAAAGGATTGAAAATCACCAGCTAATTCTCAAAGTCCATAGATGCTTCCCTGGCAGACAGTAACTGTTCTGTGGTATTTCGGTGATTAGTCAAATGGACAGAGTGTGATCTGCCTTTGTCAGGCAAGGTGCTGTAATTTTTCTAGATGTCTGCTAAGGTGAAACCATAAGCGACTTGCTTCCCTGCCTCTTTTCCTTCTGCTGACAAACAACCACAGAAGGAGCTCAGACACCGGGAGAGCTGAGAGGAAACTGAAGCCTTCTTCCCCAGCAAGCAGTCTCCCTTAATGGAATTCTGGTCACGTAGCCCAGATCTCAGAGCTGCCTTGGTTTAATCAGCTTGCTGAACATTAGAGTCGGGAACAGCCATGTCGATGGAGGCTACACATACATAATTTATTTCCTCTAAATTAGGTCTCGGTTCGTTCCCCTCTTTTGGTGTTACTTTGAAAGCTGCCACGGTGGGAATACAGCCCTGTAACAGGTTTATGTGGGTGTGTATCTCTGTTCATGATTGAAGAATTCCAGCATACAGTATGGAAGGCAGGTTGCTGCATTCTAGCATACAGTATGAAAGGCAGGTTGCTGCATTTTAGGTAACTGACACAGCATGATATTGGTGTTTAAAGTCAGACCTACACCTTCCTCTGGTTGGAAAGAATAGTGTGGGTTGGGAAATGGCCTATCCTCCCTGGCAGATATGGACAGGACAGCAGCCCTAAGCACACATGTGGTAGGGGAGTACGGTCTGCTCTATACAGTCCTGCAGGGAGACGTCACGCATGCACACGCGCATGCTCACACACACAAATATGTATTGCTGTGCAGCACAGCAGCTAGCTGCACAGGACAAGCAAGGCACACACAAACATGGAGAGCTCTATAGGTTCTGGGCACATTTGGCTCAGCATTTTTAAGAACATTGTGGTAAACACACAATTGATATTTTTTTCTGCTTTCTCTCTATAGCTGACATCTTAGAGTTTGGAATTAGAAAAACAAATCCATGAGGCAAAGCTGACACACTGAGTTTCTCCTGACATGCATTGCTATACCATCAATAATATTATAGACTGACCCACAGAAGAGCAGGGAAGTCTTAACTCTATTACCTGGTGAGTGGCCTAGAGGAGATGAATTTATCTGAATTCTACCTATGACTTTCAGTACGGCTGAAAAATTAAAGCAACAGCTTAATAAAATCTGTTTCCTCAAGAATCTTTTAAGAATTGCTTTGTTTTGGCAGTTTTATCCACATAAATCATTACGTCTATCAGGAAGACTTCTCCTGCAAGCATCCCTTGGTCATCCCTCATAGGATTAAAGGGGGAGCTCGTTTTCTAAGGCAATGATGATATTTACAGCCCAGCATCATCAAAAGGCAATTCCTTGCTTATTTGGGATTCGAAGCCTGCCCAGACCTCCCTTGTGACTCATTCAGGATTCATTCGGGCCTTTGTGCTTTCTGCATGCTCCGTGCTCTCATGAATCCTTAATTCCATCTGAACTCTGCGGTGCCAGAGTCACTTTCCATCAGCTTGCTCACTCAGCTGACATGTGCCAGCCTCATCTGTGCTAAGCACTGTGTCCCTGCACAGAGATAGAACAGGTGCTGGGTCACTGTCCCAAAGACAAAGAAGGTCAGACTCAGTGTTCACAGTTTGCTTTTAAGAGAGGATAGCCACCTCATTCCCTCTGACTTGCCAAGCTGCTGATGAATTTTTCTGGGGTTCCCCTACATGACCCCAGGTCTTGTTGATATAGTTCCATGGACCGGTCAACAGTGGTTGCGTAATGAATTATTAACAGTGTGGTATACTTGCCCTGTATCTGGTCAGCGAGAAAGAAGTGGTACAGTGAGGACAGTGCAGACAGATGTGCAGCTAGGCAGACAGATGTGCAGCTAGGCTGGTATCACGGCTCCTTTTGAGGGGTGATACTGCAAGCATGCTAGAGCACGGGTCAGAAATTTAATACGGGCAACACCTTAGTCTATGGAACCTGCAGCTACTGCAGCTAGGTGGCCACAATGGTCAGTAACGAGGTGAGTCTTAGATGGAGTTAAAATGCCACCTAAGGACCAGAGGATGAGTACTCACCTAAATACTGCAACTACGCCAGAGGATCGAAAGAAACGTATAGACAGTTTTTTTTTTCAGAGCAAAAAATGCAGAAAAGCTGAGTGTCACCAAGATGACGATGCTGAATGGTGACTTTTAAAATATTCATTTCCCTCAGAGGCATGTGCACGGCCCAGCTTAGCTGCAGGGAATGGGAGCTTGACAATATGAAAAGCAGACAGAGAGTACTGCGCTATATAAGCCTGTGTTTCCCAGGGCCATTTCAGTAGCTGAAGCAAGAGATACATCAGATGTGGTCTTGTTAATCATCTGCAGAGATGGAATACAAATTAAATACCTTTGACACTTAGGATAGGAGACCTGAGACATAATGGAGTAAGTCTAGCACGAGGGCAGTAACAACAGTTAGCATTTACTGAACGCTCACTAAGGACTACATAGACATCAAGGAAGGTAGAAGCTGAAACCATACCACCTAGAGCCTCACATGCAAGTAGTGCTTACTTCCAACTCCTATGACTCGTACGTTGCCCACTGCACAGGCTCTTATGGGAGCCATGAGGATTATGAACCAGCAGTGTTGAGAATTGTCTGGAAACAGGAAGCAGTGCTCCATGGCTTCTCCAAAGTCTGTCAGGATGGAACATTGGGGGCTTTTGGTGTTATTGGGTACAGATGAGCAGTGGGCCATAGGGAGTTGTTTGTCTGTGAACTGGAAGAAGAAAAGGCTTGTACAGGGATTGTTGGACCACTTACCCTCTTCAGTGTGTGGCAGATTCCACTGAAAGAAAATGTTAGGTCCTAGGGAAACAGACTTCAGAATGTTCTACCAGTGAACAGAAAATGAAAAGTAAAAGCATCTAAGCAAGCTTTTGCTTGGAGAAGGAAATTTCTAGGACCTTTGTCCCATTTGAAGTGTGCAACTGGAACCAATGGTTGAAGACCACAGCAGGCAGATGGGTGCATATTTATTTTCTAAATTCTAAAGCCAACAAAAAATGAGAAGAGGATCTTGTGCATGTGAGTTCTTGATGGCTAGGGGTATTGCCATAATTTTCCATCATCTTCTGTTGAGAGAGTTAAGTTGCAGATTTCCAGGCTCCAGAAAAATCATTTAAACTACGTACTCATGATGACAGACACTGGTGCAGTGGGCATGTTAGTCACTTTTCGTCCACAAGAAAAAAAAAACAATAAAGGAGGGAGGGTTTATTTTATTCCATGGCTTCTGAAGTCTCAGTCTCCTGCTTGACAACACCATTGTGTGAGATCTGAGATGAGGGAGACTGCCGTGGATAAGAGTGTGTGAGAGCGGCCTCTCACACACCGTAAATCACACAATCTCAGTGACTTTTCTGAAGATTTGGGTTATTTTGTTTATTTATTTATTTGGTATTTTATCATGAGAGTTTTTAAAGTTGACGGATTTCTTGCCGCATTGATAGAAATAACTTCTACAAGAAGTGATAGATGCTTCTTGGGTTTTTAGGGGTGTCAGTCTCTTGAGAGTAGGGAAAAACTAAAAGATGCCAAAACCAAGCATGTTAAGAGGGCATAACATCTATTATGTGGGACAACAATCAGTAAATCTGATATGTCTACGGACAGAATACACCAATATTTTTATTCTTGTGAACCACACAGTCTGTCCAAGCTATTCAACTCTGCCAATGTAGCACAAGTATTTACGAACACCATGCTAATGAGAGATATGTTCTGTGTGTAGGCCACCATGTGAATTAGACTTTTCATCACCATGACAAAATGCCCAACAGAACAACTTACCTGGGGGAAGGGTTGGTTTTGGTTCATGGTTTCTGAGGCTTCAGTCTACATGTCAGGGAAGGTGTGTCAGGGCAGAACAGTTCCCCCTACAGAAAGGAGACATTACTCATGACTGCACAAAGCCTTCCCAAAACCTTAGGGCTCTAATTTATCCAGCAAGGTTTCACTTTGCAAGGTTTCCACAAGCTCCCAGCTAGCACCTCCTGCTGGGAATTGTGGACACTCCATATTCAGACCCAACCCCTTACAACTGTCGTATGATTGGTAGAAAGACATGTGCTGTTTGACTTGGAGTAGACAGAAGCACACCGTGTCTATTTTCACGTATTTGAATCATCTCCACAATGAACAGGAATGTGAACCAGGGGATTTATAAGCAATGAGTGAGATTTTATGTCAATATATTTTTGCCAAGTAAAACAGTATCTTATTAATAGGAGTTCCAGAGTGGCCAGGAAATTAATGAGCTTGCTATCCCTGGACATACCAGGAATATATCAGATGCCCACTTCTTTGACTGTTCTAGGACATCTTCACGCTAAATTCTTTAATGTCCTTTTCAAATACAGATTTCATGGTGAATAGAATTCTGTGCAGAGAGCACAGCATAACTCTGGACTGACTGAGAGGCACAGGTCACTAGGGGACCAACAATTTCACACGTGGAATTTTCTCTCTGGAAAGTCAATTACTGGCTAGAAAGCAAATTTTGCTAAATATCAGGTATGCTTATTACATTAGTAAGGGAGTCAAAAAAGCCAACAGTTAATAATAGGTTAGATAGCAGTACAATATCCAGAAACTTGATTTACAGAATTTCAGATTATATCTGGGAAGTGGACTGTAATTTAAAAAAAAAATATGTCTCCTAAAGCACACAAAAGGATTGTTTTGTTTTGCTTATTTTGTTTTGTTTTTTTAAGAACTCAACTGCACTGAAAATTTTTAGCTTTCTTTGAGCTTTCAATAATATCTTTTTATATTGTCTTAGAGTGTTTTCTATTTATACTAAGTTGTAAAAACAACTCTCCGAGGTGGATGTGTGGATGGGTAAAATTAATGATACTGATTTATTCAGAGCCTTTTGTCCCTGATACAAATGAGAAGCAGGCGGTATCTGAAGGATGAACATGACAGGAAGCTAAATGGTTTAAAATTTGTGGCTGTTCTTAACAGGGTACCCATGTGTGCCAAATAGGCAGAGCCTCAGTCAGGCGCAGATTGGTTTCCACCTCCCAGCGGAGGGTCAGGAGGGGTGACCCACTCCAATCAATATCCAGTTGTTAAAGTAACAACCGTATCGGTTCTGGATGGCCGACTGGGCGAAAACATGTTTGTTCTACTTAATGTGACAGTGTCCTGTCAAATTAACAGCCACGGTGGCAGGAGCAAGCTTGCTTTAATGGGTCTGAGGCAGTTCCACTGAGAATGTCTCATCAACTCAACCGAGAGGAACCCTAAACCTCATTACCGAGGTTTATTTGCAGACGATAACTGAACCTATGCCTCGTACAATGGGATTTGTTTGCTTTCTTAGCAATGGCAGTGTGGTGCTCTTCATCAAAAGCTGCCCTTGGAACTCTGACACATGATAGGGTTTGGGATGGTTTCCCAGACACCCAGGGAAATATAGTTCTCGAGGAACGATGCTCAGGCAGGCACCAAGATGGGTGTGCTTTGGAATGAACCAAGCACCAGATTCATTGGGCAATGCTGCCAGGCCCCATATACATAATTGCTTTCTCCTTCCTCTTGATTTGCATAGTCATCCTGGGTGAATGGATGTTTGAAGCTAGATCACAGGCTTCTCAGATTAACCATATGATAGGATGTGTCTGGCTCACCTGAAAGGTTTATGAAAAACAATGCATTCTCACTTAGAAACAACATAATTTAACAGTTGCTGGTGTGTGCTTATCTCTCTTCTTTCCATCCTTCCCTCCTCACCCATTCCTTTCTCTGTCCCTCCTCCCTCCTCCTTCTGTTCCTTCCTTCTTTTCTTTCCATCCCTTCTCCTGACCAGCTCCTTCTTTGTTGATACAGTTTCATCCCCTGGAATCCACTCTACAGTCTTGTGATCCTTCTGGCTTTGTGTCCTGAGCCCTGGGATTACGCGCATGCTCCACCATGGCTGACTTTGAATATCTGCTGTCAGCAGAACACGGTAGATTTCCTCATGGTAGTAGCCCATGAGAGAATAACACAGAATGGCAGAGAGAGTGTCTGAGGAAAAGCACTTAGAAGCCACTGTCCGGGAGCCAAAGACATGGCTACAAACCAGCTCTGCTGATGGAAAAGTCTTCAGAGAACCTAGTCTTCATAATTTCCCATCCAAGAAAGGAAAACTTCTGTGAGATGATCCTCAAACATCTTACATCCCAGTGTCTTTGTTAGGGTTCCCATTGCTGTGAAGAGACCCCATGACAATGGCAGTTCTTATAAAGAAAGCCTTTAATTGGGGTGACTCATTCACAGTTTCAGAGGTTTGGTCCATTATCATCGTGATGGGGAGCATGGTGTGTATAGGAAGATGTGGGGCTGGAGCTGAGAGTGCCACATCTTGTAAGTAACAGGAAGTTGACTGACTGTCACACTGAGAGAAACTTGAGCAAAAGAAACCCCAAAACCCACCCTCACAGTGACACACTTCCTCCAACAAGGCCACACCTTCTAATAGTGTCACTTCCTTTAGGAGCCATTTTCTTTCAAAACACTCACAGAATGTTTCTGTGGTGGGAGGTTTGGCATAGGTTGTCCATGGCTGGGAGTTCCTGCAACATGTGACTGTCTATCTCACAGAGCTGGAATGTTTTGTGAGAAACATGATATTTGTGTGATGGGAACCCTGACGGCAACACTAACGCTCGTATGTGAAGCAGTCTGGGAGGTGACACTAATGTTCATGTATGTACCAATGTACGGCAAGAACTTTCCCACACACCCTTCATGTCTTGTGCAGTGACTTGGCAGGCAGCAGACCTCAACCCAGAACCTAGGAAGCCAAGGTTGTCTTTCAGAAAAACAAAAAATGGCAGTATTTCATCAAGATCATAAATGCTTTTTATGGAATTTCTAGCTAAGCTTTCAGAAAAAAAAATCTAGAGACAGACTTGATTCCCTCTACCTGGTAGCCATTCCCAGGACCTGTGTGGCCCCTTCTGTTCGCTGACTGCTCGTTGGTGTGGGAGTGCAGGTGCTTGATGGAGAAGCCATTCCTTTGCAATAGCCACTGTGGTGTGTCAGGAAATGGTCAGGCCCGTTTCTTGAAGCAGATACAATTCTTTTCATTCTGTTTCATTAAATGTCAAATATCCCGATAGACAGAAATCTAAACCTGCATTTCCCAAGTGCTGTTAAAGGTATATTAAATTTTCCGGGGTGAAGCAGTACTTTAAAAGCAAACACAGTTTGAAATTTACCCATTATGGAGCCACCTGAGACCTTAATAATTTTGTAATTTTTCCCCTCTGAAAGTGGAAATATTCAGAAGCAAACACAGAATCTTTCATTTTAGTCTAATTTGGAACTAAGGCAAAGACACAAAATTGCTTCCTGGCAGGTAATGGGAGACAGGACAGTGGCATTTTTACAGTTCCTAAGCCTCTGTCACACTCTGGCTGTGGGGCCTCACCCTGGCTCTCCCAGCTCAAGAATTCACTGGGTCAAAAGCTTGAAGATAGGTATGTAGATGGCTAGAGATGGGTGAAGATAGCTGGAGAGGAGAAAGCACCTCTGTGCAAGGCAGAGGATGCAAGTCTAACCCACCCTCAGAGCCTACAGTGAAAGAAGAAAACGGACCCTTGAAGATTGTCTTCTGACTTCTACACACCTGCAAAGTCACTTGACTGGCCAAACATTCTTACACACACACATGCACACACACACACACACAACTAAATGTGTAAACACTAAACACACACACACTAAATAAATACAAAATTTTAAAAACCTTGAAGGTGAGTCAAGTTTACTTGCTATAGTATCCAACAGATAACAAGACAATTATAGGATTATATTGCATTTTAATGTAAAAGATAAGAGACTAAAACTATTAGGAATGAAGCAAATTAAAACTACACGGGAATCTTCAAATAAACCTTGTTTTAACACCCCCAGTCTCCCAATCCTGGGCTCAAGCTCATGGCTTTGGGTATGTGAAGCAAACATTCCCCTGTGGAGCCGAAACCTTAGACCAACTAGGGGGTGTTTTCCCCAGTAGGAACTTGATGGAGTTTAAGAATCTGATTTGATGGATATAGGAGCAGGGAAGAAGATATCTACATTAAGGGAGCCATTTTAGGGTTGGCAAGAGACTTTGCTCTAGAGGGGATCCCAGGTGTCCCCAGGGTTGTCCTTAGCTAGGTCCTACAGCTGAGGGTGCCTGAACTGGCCTTGCCCCACTATCACACTGATGATTATCTCAAGTATCACCTTAGAATCTTCGATGGATGGAGATAGAGACAGAAACCCTCATCAGAGAAAGGACTGAGCTCCCAAGGTCCAGTTGAAGGGCAGAAGAAGGGAGAAGATAGGCAAGGAGGTCAGGACTGCAAGGGGTTGGTCCTCCCACCGAGGCAGTGTGCCTGTTCTAATGGGAGCTCACCAAATCCAGCTGAACTGGGACTGAATGAGCATGTGATCAAACTGGACTCTCTGTGGCTGACAATGGGGGCTGACTGAGAAGCCATTGATAAAGGCACTGGGACTTGTTTTTACTGCACATACTGGCTTTTGGGGACCCTAGTCTATTTGGATGCACAGCTTCCTAGGCCTGGATGTAGAGGGGAGGGCATTGGACTGCCCACAGGGCAGGGTTCCCTGCCTGCTCTCAAGCAGGGAGGGGGAGGGAAGAGGGGGAGTGGGGGAGCAGGAGGGAAATGGGAGGAGGGGAGGAAGTATAAATTTTTGAATGGAAAAATAAAATAATAATAATAATAATCTGATTTGAAAAATTTGAAGAAAACTTTGCTGAGTTTTTTTCTTGTATTGGTAGTCTTGCTGTTGAAAAGCACAAGAGCCTGTCCTCCTCTCTCATGTCAAATGGCCTTTTACTGGAAGCAATGCTAGGAAATAGGAGGAACTCCCCAAGCCAGCAATACTACCCTCTGTGGGACTCCTGGATTCTGTGGTTGAGTACATTCAATGCAGTGTCTTGGCCTGGAGTCTTTGAGATCTATAGGTTTGGGTTATTTTATATTGCATTGGCTGGAATGCAAACAGACTAGATGAGAAGGAGGATAATGGGATTTAAAGGGAGATATCTTGAGGCTAAACTGAAGTAACCTTGCAAATGCTACTTTATAACTGAAAATTCATATTAACACACGCGGAAGACATCAACTAACAATAAGGGCTTGATTGAGAAAGGGAATCAGTTGTTAGCAATATTTCTTCTTACTTAATCAACTAAATGTGTTTTCTAAATCTACTGCAGTGAGATTAAACATGGTACCCAAGTCTTCCAGGTGCTTGCTTGTTCTGGCAACACGTAGCGAGGATATAGATGCCAAATTTGTGGGTACCAGTAACTGATTCCTAAAGAGAAGTGATATTTGAAGAATATTCTGGGAGAGAGTAGTTTTAAAGAGAATCATTGCTCCACAATGCAGCTGATCCTATCAAACATGTGAAAGATTGGTTCCGTTCAGAAATTCAGATAACAGTGACATTTCTGATGCACAACCAGCTGTAATTCCTAATAAAGAAGAATGTCTGCAGAACTACCAAAGTGACCATACCTGCTATGCATTCAATAGGATTAAAGAAAAGGGAAGGCACACTAGGTTTCAAAATGGCCTTTCCTCTGGGATCTATAGGAAAGGCATACTTGACTAAACTCTTCAATCTAAAATGTAATAACTCCAAAAAATTGATAAAAATATAACTTTCTAATGTATTTACAAATAATATTACACTGAGTTGGGGTAATAAAAAAGCAAATCTGATAAAACTGTAGCAATTTGTCTATCTGCTCCTCCACTCAGTTATAATATTTTAAAGTAAATTTTATTATTGTTATTGTTATTATTATTATTATTATTTACACCCCAATCAAAGTTTCCTCTCCCTCTGCTCCTTCCAGTCCCCTCCCCGGCTTGTCTTTCCGCTCTTCTACTCTTCTTCCTCCTCCTCCTTTTCTCTTCAAAAAGGGCGGGCCTCCCATGGATATCAACGGGTCATGGTATATCAAGTTTCTCTAAGATTAGGCACCTCCTCTCCTATTAAGACTGGACAAGATAACCTGGTAGGAGGAAAAGGTTCCCAAAGCAGGCAACAGAGTCAGAGACAGCCCCTACTCCCACTGTTAAGAGTCCCGCAAGAAGACTAACCCACATAACTGTAAAAAATTATGCAAAGGACCCAGGTGAGACCCAGGCTCCCTAGTTGTTGGATCAGTCTCTGTGAGCCCTATGAACCCAGGTTAGTTGATTCTTTCGGTTTTCTTGTGGTATCCTTGACCCCTCTAGCTCCTACAAACCTTCCTCCAGCTCTTCTGCAGGGTTCCCCAAGCTCAGCCTAATGTTTGGTTGTGGGTTTCTGAATCTATTTCCATCAGTTGCTGGATGAAGCCTCTCTGATGACTATTGGGCTGGGCACCTTATATATAAGAATAGTAGAATATCATTAGGCATCATTATATTGACTGTTTTTTTTTTCTAGTCCTGTTTGGTTCTATCCTAAGTCTCTGAGATATCCAGCTCTGGGTCCTGGTGCTTGAGGCAGTGACAGAAATGGGCATGGGTCTCAGGCTGGACCAGCATTTGATTGGCCAGTCCCACAATTTCTACACCACCTTTATCTGAACACATCTTGTAAGCAAGACAAATTGTAGGTTGAAGTTTATGTGACTGGGTTGGTGTCCGAGTCCCTCTACTGGAAGTCTTGCCTGGCCAAAAGTGATGCCCACTTTAGGCTGTGTATCCCCTATGGCTAGGTGTCTTAGCTCAGGTCAGCCTTGTAGATTCCTGGGAGTTTCTGTTTCACCAGATTTCTCCCTCAACTGGAACTGCCCCCATTTCCAGTTGTCTCTTCCAGTACTCTTCCCTTCTGACCCCTGAAACCTGATGCCTCCTGTTTCCATCCCCACCCACTGCCAGTCTACCCCCCCCTAATCTATTCTATTTCCCATTCCCAGGGAGAACCAAGTGTCCCCGCTTGAACTTTCCTTGTTATTTAACTTCTATGGGTTTGTGGATTGTAGCATGGTTATCCTTTTCTTTCCAGCTAATATCCACTTATAAATGAGTACATGCCATGTTTGTCTTTCTGGGTGTGGGTTATCTCAGGATGATTTTTTTCTAGTTCCATCCATCTGCCTGAAAATTCCATGACATCATTGTTTTTATTTTTTCTTTCATTGAGCTCTACATTTTTTCTCCACTCCCCTTCCTGCCTCTCCCCTGACATCATTGTTTTTAACAGGTGACTAATACTCCATTGTGTAAATGTACCACATTTTCTTTATCCATTTCTTGGTTGCGATTGTTTTCAGATTCTGGCTATGAAGAATAAGGCTGCTGTGGACATAGTTGAGCAAGTGTGTTTGGAGTATGATAGAGCATCCTTTGGGTATATGCTGAGAAGCGGTGAAGCGGGGTCAGATTGAGTCCCTATTTTCGGAGAAACAACCATCTTAATTTCCAAAGCGGCTTTACAAGTTTGCATTGCCATCTGTAATGGAGGAGTGTTCCTCTTGTTCCAAGCTTAGCCTGCGTGAGCTGTCACCTGTGCTTTTTATCCTAGCCATTCTGCTTCTCAGCCATCTGAGATTCCTCTGTTTCTCTGTTTAGATATGTACCTCATCATTTTTAAATTGGATTTGTAAATACTCGTTCTGTTTCTATTTTGTGAAATAATTTGAAGACTATTGTATTAGCTCTTGAGTATTGTATTGGCTCGGCACTTTTCTTGATGGAGAGACTTTTAGTGACTGCTTTATTTCCTTAGGCATTTTAGGTCTATTTAAATTGATTTTTTGATATTGGTTTAACTTTGATAAGTGATATCTATCAAAAAATTTGTACATCTCATTTAGATTTTCCAGTATTTTAGAGCACAAGTTTTTGAAGTATGACCTATTGATTCTTTGGATTTCCTTGGTATCTGTTGCTATGTCCCTATTTCATTTCTGATTTTGTTAATTTGGATATTCTCTCTCTGTCTTTTAATTACTATGGATAAAGGTTTGTCTATCTTGTTGAATTTTTCAAACAAACAGTTATTTGTTTCATGGATTCTTTGTATTGTTTTCTTTGTTTCTATTTTATTGCTCTCAGTCCTTAGATTATTTCCTGCCATCTACTACTCTAAGATATGATTATTTCTTTTTTTTTCTAGAGCTTTCAGGTGTACTGTTAAGTTGCTAGTATGAGATCTGCCTATATTCTGTATGAAGGTAGTGAGTGATATGAACTTTCCTCACAGCACAGTTCCCATCATGTCCTATAAGTCTGGGTGTGTTGCACATTCGTTTTCATTGATTTCTAGGAAGTTTTTCATTTCCCTATTTACTTCTGCCTTGGCACAGAATTCATTCAGTATAAAGTTCTTTAGTTTTGCACACATTCTGCTTTTTCTGTCATTGTTGAAATCCACTTTAAATCCATGGTGGTCTGATAGGATACCGAGGGTTATTTCAATTTTCTTGTATCTTTTTGAGACTAGCGTTGTGACCAAGCATGTGATCGTGTTGGAGAAGGTTACCTGAGGTGGTGAGAAGATGGTGTATTCTTTTGTGTTGGGTGAAATCTTCTGTACACATCTGGTAGGTCCATTTTGTTCATAATGTCTGTGAAATTTCTCTGTTTAGTTTATGTCTGGATGACCTGTCCTATGGTGAGAATAAGATACTGAAGTTTCACACTCTTAACGTATGAGGATCAATGTGTGATTGGAGTTTCAGTAACATTTCTTTTACAAATATGGGTGCCCTTGTATTTGGAGCACAGATGTTGAGAATTAAAACGTCATGTTGGTGTATTTTCCCTTTGATGAGCATAAAGTGTTCTTCCCAATCTTTTTTGATTATTTTTAATTTGAAATCTATTTTTTTAGATATTAGAATAGCTACATCAGCTTGCTTCTTGGGACTATTTGCTTGGAAAATCTTTTTCCAGTCCTTTCCTCTGAGGCAATGTCTATCTTTGATGTTGGAGTGTTTCTTGTACGCAGCAGAAGAATACATTTTGTTTTTGCACTCGTTCTGTTAGTCTGTGTCTTTACCAATAATTGTTATTTCTGCTATTTTATTGTAGTTGTTGCTGATGATTGTGTGTGTGTGTGTGTGTGTGTGTGTGTGTGTTTGTTTCTTCTTTGGGTTATGCCAACATGAGATTATCAATATGATTTGTTTTTGTGGGTACAGTTATCTTCCCTGGACTGGAGTTTTCCTTTTAGTACCTTCTGTAGGGCTAGATTTGTAGACAGATGTTGCTTAAATTGGACTTTATCATGGAATATCTTGCTTTCTCCAACTATTGTGATTGAAATCTTTGCTGAGTGTAGTAATCTGGACTGGTATCTATGATTTCTTAGAGTATGCAAAACATCTGTGCAGGCCCTTCTGACTTTTAGAGTCTCCACTGAGATGTTGGGTGTAACTCTAATAGGTTTGCCTTATATGTTACTCAGTCTTTTCCTCTTTCAGCTTTTAATATTCTTCCTTTGTTCTCTGTGTTTAGTGTTTTGATTATTATATGGTGAGGGGACTTTTTTTCTGGCTCAATCTATTTGGTGTTTTATAAGCTTCTTGTACCTTTATAGGCATGGCCTTCTTTAGGCTAGGAAATTTTTCTTCAGTGATTTTGTTAATAATACTTTCTGGGTCTTTAGGCTGGGAATCTTCTCCTCCTTTTATTCCTATTATTCTTAGGTTTGGTTTTTTCATAGTGCCCCAGGTTTCCTGGATGTTTTGTGTTAGAAATTTTTTAGATTTAACATTTCCTTTGGCCAATGTATTCTTCTATTCTGTCTTCAATGCTTGAAATTTTCTTTTCTATCTCTTGTAGTCTATTAGTGATGCTTGTATCTGTGTTCCTGTTACTTGTCTAGATTTTTTATTTCTAGAATTCCCTCAGTTTGTGTTTTCTTTATTGATTCTATTTCTACCTAGAAGTCTTGAACAGTTTTATTTATTTCCTTCAATTGATTGTTTTTTTTTCTTGGCTTTCTTGACATTCTTCAAGGCATTTATTGTTTTCCTTCAGTTTTTTATTGTCTTTTCCTAAATTTTAAAGGGATTTATTCATTTCCTCTTTAAGGACTTTTATAAATTTGGTTTTAGGATTGTTTTCTTTTGTTCTAGCTGTATTGGAATATTCAGGGCTTGCTATAGTGGGATAGCTAGGCTCTGGTCATGACATATTATCCTGGCTCTTGTTGATTGTGTTATATCAGTACAGTTGAGGCATCGGGATTTAGAATGATTATAAAAGTCTAGGTGCCAATTGCCGGGTTTCTCTTTGTTAGGTGGGAATTTTCTTCATTGGTTTCTGTTCTCTCTCTGGTCTTCTTGCTGGAATGGCCCATGGTTAAGTAGAGGGTTTCCACTCAAATTGGGGTCATACTTCTGATGGCCTGAATGACCTTTGGTCCATCAGGGGGCTGCCACCCAAGTTTGGGGCTCGAATTATGGCTATGTGAGTGGCCTCTGAGATGGTTGGGTTCTTCTGGGGTTCAATGTACTTGCCTGGCTTCTGGTGGAGTAGGAGGTTTCCTCCGAGATATGGGGCAGGATGTCACAGTTAGAACATTTTTTAAATGACCTTAAAGCAGAATTATTGGTAGGCCTGAATATTGACTTCCTATTGTTCCTACCTGTCTCTCAGCAAATTCTTTAAAATCTAAGCTCCCTGCCTACATCATTGCCCAAGAAGATTGTATATTTGTTTCTAAGTTTCATTACTAAAAATTTAGATATTCAAGTTTGAGATCTGGGTCTTAGTTGTGGAACATTTTGACAAGCTGGAGGGTATTGAACATCTTTCTGCTACGAACGTTTTGCAAGAGTATATATAAGCTCTGTTGTGTTTTTAATTGAACCATGTTCCTATTAATTGGTGTATGTGCGTATGTGTATGTGAGTGTGTGTGTGCACACATGCATGTCTGTTCTTTTTGCTGCAATCTAGTAACCTCTATTGGTTGTGTGATCTAGTCATGCAAGTGAATTTTTTATGTAAGTGAACATTTATGCTCTGTCTTGTTTTAATCTAGCTGGCCATCACTGGTTATATGATCTTAGAAGAATTAATAAGTGGCTTCTGAGATTTGGATTCCTCTTTGGTCAGTTTGAGACACGTTGAGGTCAATTACAGAGTGTTCCTGGACAGATTAGGAGAGATAATGACAGGTTTCTGGAGAATGAGCATGCAGTTGTACATGGCAGTGATTGGTTTATTCTGTGGTCATTAGTTCACCCCTAGAACAAAGATGGAGCAGGGATGAGATGAGATTTTATGCCTGGAACTCAAATAGTATAGTCCATGTCTAATATTTTTTCACCATCTTGAAGATTTCAAGCTTGATCCATAGTACTAAAACATGTTTCTCATTTTACTGCAAGAAACAGAGATGGTGAACCAGCTGCATAAACAGCTCTGAAAAGCCAAGCCCAAAGACTTGTAAAAACCCAAGATGGTATATTAGATGAATATTCCTAGGTTGAAATAAGTTTCTTTGTAAGCAGATATCCCCAGGATTTAAACATTCATCCGAATTCATTATCTCTTCTCATCTTCATCTTAAAGAGAATGAAAGAATTCTCTTGCCATCATATGAAAAGAACAATTCCTATTAGGGCTCAGGAAGTTAAAATCAAGTCCTGTTCTCTACTAATCAACCATATCATCATTATGTCAGCTAATGTATCTCTTTTTCCTCTGTAAAATGAACGGGATGTATTGGATAAACTTGAGGTACTCTTTAAGTTTCCAAAGGAAATAGAAAAATCGAATCCGAGGTAACTTCACATGATACCCCAGTTTTCTCAGTCTCTCACTCCCAAGGAACACCAGGGAACATTGTTCCTTTCCACACTCAGAATATATTTTTGCTATTCTGGAATACATAGTGGTCTATTTTGCTGGCTAATTTAGGTCAAACTAGGTTATTGTTATAATCCATCTGGGTGACAATAATAGTAATAGCTACCACTTTTGGACTAGTTCATGCTGGGAGCTATGCTAGGAACTTCAACAAATGAGGTCATTCAATACCTATCACAGCTTTATGAGCTCAACATTGTGATGCTCATTTTATAGAGAAGTGCACCAAGGCAAAACTGGGTTCTGCAATATGGACAAAGTCATGCTTGTCAAACACCAAAATAGCCATTTAAAGCTTAACAGTATTATAACCTGGCATCAGCATACTGCGGTATGCCCAGCAGTGAGTGTAGATGGCACAGACAATGATGGCGGGGCAGAGGCAGGGAGGCCATGCAGTAAAACCCTGGAACTTGGATCCAGGATGTCAGGGACACTGGGCAGGTAGTCTCTTCAAGCCACTGAATATCTTGAGCTCTGTTCCCTAGAGGAGACTGCTTTCACAATTTGATCTTTGGGATTACCTGCCAAAAATGTGCCTATAAATATAAAATAAATATAAAACCAACACAATGAAATCATTTCTTGTAAAATACTCTGCCAAGTTAAGAAGATCTGAGTCACATTTGCAAACAGATGTGCTGCAGCCATTTCACGGGGTAATGGATTGGCTTTTGCTAACGATGTTTTATTTTTACAGGCTGGAGCTGGAACCGGAGGCATTACAAGCAGACAGGGAAATAGCTGACTTCTTTAGATTGCTTTCCTGAATCACCTGCAGCTGAATTTTCTAGGAACTCTGGATTTAACTAACATGGAATTCAGTGAGCTGTGCCTGAAGAGTTGGAATATTATTGAACGAGAGTTAGGGATTATAATGGTGGCTGAGTTGTGGCTTCGGAAAACTAAGGTGAGTTACAGTGGTACAATGGAAGAAATATAAAACTTTTTATCAGATCCTTGAAATGCGAGACTTGAATTTCATTCATCAAACTCAGTAGAAAAATACCACGATTCACAATGCACAATAAGGGGCCAAAGCTATGCCTGTGATAGCAAATAACTGAGTTCAGTTCTCAGTACCTATGTCTGGCAGTTCACAGCCTATAACCCCAGCTCCAGGGGATGTGGCACTCTTTTCTCCATGGGCACCCATGCCCACATGTGCACACATGTGCACACACACTCCTATATACAGACATAAAAAAATAAGCCTTCAACGTGCACAATAAGGCTGAATGTGTAATCCTATCAGCTTGGCAGGTGGAAGTAGGAGGATTAGGAGTTCAGGGTCATCCTTAGCTTCACAGTAAATTGGAGGGGCTATCCTGGGCTACAGGAGACCCTACATCAAAACCAACAAAAGCGCAAATAAATGGAGGCAAAGCAGCTTATCAAAATGTTCATTATCCACTTTCTGTTTATTTCCTACAGATGCCAGATTCTGCCAACTGTCTACTTTTCTTCACTCTTTACTAGCTTCTGCCATGACTTTGGTTTTGGCATTGCCACAGTCTCTTCTCCAGCTTACCTTGCCACCAGAGGCAAGCATGTGATGCTATTCTAACCCAAAATATTTTTAGAAAGTCAACTGAGATTTCAAGTGAAAAAGCTCTTTCCTGATACTCTATCTCAAAGAAAACCGAGGGATTTGCCTTGGGGTGAGGTTATAAATTTTTATACTGTACTGTCACAGAGGGCCTTTGCCACGAAGTGTGACTTTAGGTCAAAATTTTGGGATGAAGTCTGTCAGTAATGACAGGAACTTGACAAAGACGTTCAGACACACTTTAGCTAACTTTACATTTCAAATCCAAGTCTATTTTTTTAGAAATATATTTATGCTAAGTGATGGTGGTGCATACCTTTAAACTCAGCACTCAGGAGTCTGAGGCAGACGGATCTTTGTGAGTTTGAAGCCATCCTGGCCTTCAGAGTGAGTTCCAGGAGAGGCTTCAAAGCTAGAGAGAGAAACCCTGTCTCAAAAAACAAAAACAAGCATATTTATCAAAACTTGAACATTTAAAGAAATTTACTGAGAGGTTTGTAAGAATTATGGGAGACTGTAGAAAAATATCAATAAACCTTAAATGGAATATAAAATATTATATTACATTAAAATACAACGCTGCAAGTAGAATGATTGGTAATTTAAAGTGTGGAAAATCAACAAAAACTCTAAATTCTGGGAAGTTCAGTACAGGCAAGGGCTACCTAGAGCACAAAGGGAATGCGTCTTAATCGTGAGTTTGGTAAGGCTAAATGTTCTGAGTAAGTTAAATATTCCAGGAATGCCTGATAAGAATTCCTGTGCTGCTTCTGGACAAGCCAGCTATATAGAATCTTGGTTGTTGGTATTTCACTTGTCAGTTTGTTTGGATAGCTGGTTAAATATAGTAGATGTTTCTGGGGAAAAAAAAATGTTTCCAGGTGAGATTAACATTTTAATCGGAGACAGAGGAAGGAGGAATGTTGTTCCAGTGTGATTTGACTGCATTTGAGCACTTAAACCTGTAGTGGTCTGTGTTGATTCTTAGCTCTACACTCACTTAGGAGACAAACCTCTGGGCATGCCTGTGGGGGATTACATAGATTAGGTTAGCCTCTGGGCACACCTGTGAGAGATTAGCGAGGATGGGCTAGCCTCTGGTCACACTTCTGAGGGATTAGCTAGATTGGGTTACTTTGTGGGCATACCTGTGAGGGCTGACAAAGATTAGGTTAGTCTCTGGGTACTGTGATGGGTTATCTAGATTAGGAAAGCCTCTGACCACACTTATGAGGGATAAACTAGATGAAGGTAGCTGCAGTGGGAAGCACCTTCATTCTGGGGGGTACCATTTCATAGTTACGTGGAACTTCTTTCCCTTAAGCTTCATGGACCAATGACATACTGAAAATCTCTTCAAATGCATATATTTAAATATATATGCATATGTACAAAAATAATTTTCATGCCTAGTCTCTTCTTCCTCTTATGTATGCATTCTTTGGCTCACCCTGACTCTCATATTTTGTTAATTGTTTGTTACCTCTTTCGGGAATATTCACATTTTAAAAATTATCAAAATTTCCAGAATTAAAATTTTAATAGAAACAACCTTGTAAGGTATCTGCACTGCCTGGTTTTATGGGTCAACTTAACACAAGCTATCAGAGAGGAAGAAGCATCAGGTGAGGAAATGCCTCTATGAGATCCAGCTGTATGGCATTGTCTCCATTAGTGATATCAATGGAGGAGGGACTAGCCCATGACGGGTGCTGCCATCCCTGAGCTGGTAATCCTGGGTTCTACAAGAAAGCAGACTGAGCAAGACAGTAAGCAGCACTCGTCTGCGGCCTCCGCATTAGTTCCTTCTTTCAGGATCTTTCCCACTTAAGTTCCTGTCCTGACTTCCTTCAGTGATGAACAGGATGTGGAAGTGTAAGTCAAACAAACCCTTTCCTCCCCAACTTGCTGTTTTGTCATGGTGTTGCAGCATGTCTTAGTTAGTAACCCTAAGACAGTATACCTTAAATGTTTAAAGTATGACTATGAATTTGAGGCCAGCCTGGTCTACAAGAGCTAGTTCAGGACAGGCTCCAAAGCTACAGAGAAACCTTGTGTCAAAAACAAAACAAAACAAAACAAACAAAAACACACCTCAAACAATTGAGATATATTAGTGTATATCTGAACCCTCATCTCAGTGAATATGGGCTGTTTTATTAATCAGAAAGTAAATTAAGCTTGCACAGCCTATCTTCTTCACCGAAACAATATTTCCCCATGAAATGGCACTATCATTGTTTCCATTTAGAAACAAAGCAACTGGAGTAGACCTGGTTTAAGCCATTTGCCCAATGTCAAACTGAGTGAGCAAGAGCTCCAGACATACATGTGACCCTCATGCCATGCTGTTCTGGTCTGTGCGTCTATCTTCCTGTGTCATGTGAACAAGGACCCACCTTGGAGTCTTACTCTGCTTGCTGTATTAATCTGATCTTTTTTCTAGAAGAAACATGGAACATCCATATATTCTTTTTTAAAATTGTTTTTTATTGAGCTATATATTTTTTTCTACTCCCCTTCCTTCCTCCGCGTAGTAGAGGTACATGCCTTTAATTCCAGAATTCAGGAGGCAAAAATAGATGGATCTCTGTGAGTTCGAGACCAGCCTGGTCTACAGAGCGAGTTCTAGGACAGGCTCCACAGATACAGAGAAACCATGTCTCAAAAAAACAAGAAGGAAAAAGAAAAAAAATCCATATATTCTTAACAGTTATTGTTCACCAAACACCTGTGCACACAGTTTTGGTTCTTAGCAGAAAGCTCCTTTGGGGATGGATAAAAATCACATACATGCCGCATATTTGAAATTTCTCTTGCAATTTGGAGGACTGATCACTCTGTAGGTTCTTCAGATGCCTCACTTTAAGAACACCCTACAAACCAACCTAGACCCTCTGCATTTGGTGACAGTTGTGTAGCTTGGTCTGTTTGTGGGGCTCCTGGCAGTGGGACCAGGATCTGTCCCTGGAGCATGAGCTGGCTTTTTGGAACCTATTCCCAACACAGCGATGCCTGGCCCAGCTTTGATGCAAAGAGCAGGAGCTTGGTCCTGCCTCAGCTTGATGTGCCATGTTTTTGTTTTAGAAGGTCTTACACTTCCTGAGGAGTGGATTGGGGGGGGGTGATAGAAGGAAGGTGGTGAGGGAATAAGAGAAGGGGAGGGGGGAGAAACTGTGGTTAGTGTGTAAAATAAATTTAAAAATGAAGAAGAACACCCTACAATACCTTCCTATTTACTCAGAACAATCCTGGGATGTAGGTGTCTGACCCTTCTATCAGTGAAGAACTAAGATCAGGGCTTTGCGATAATTTGTCTAAGTTTTACTGGTAAACAAAGAACCACAGCAGAACTAATCCCAGACTAATGCGAATCCAAATTTTGCCCAGTGTGATAGGATTGTCCTTAGGTCTGTTTTTAATTACCTTAAACAATCTTTATCATTTGGAATCTAATATTTTTGCTTGAAATTCAGAAAAGTTAAAAAAAAGATTTTCATTTTTCATGTGCCCTGCAACAATTATAATTTGAACTTTGAAACCTGGAATATAAATGATTAAATGCCTGTCTGCTAGGACATTTTGACTCTAGAAAATAGCACCTCATTAGCTGATATAGAAAGACACTTCCGACATTTGCCTTACTTTGATTTTAGAAACTGGGAGCAGGGTTTGTTTTGATGCAACCATGGGCTGACAGAGTTTATGGGAAGCTAATTCAGTCCAGGGTTTATTCTAAGCTATGGACTATATCTAGGTGCAAGAGCTCATCCAAATCTTGTCAAAATTATACGACATAACACAAACACTAAAAAATAGTTAATGCCTTGAACAAATGTGGAAACGAATTTCAGTGCATGAAATCGGGCCAGGCCTGAGGGGACTGTGAAGACTCTGGGGCTTTGAGAAAGTCAGTCTGGCAATAACAGTTCATGGTTGCCTGGAAAGTTCTAATTGAAACAGAAGTGTCAAAGAACAAAGAGAGTGTCGTTGTTTACTTCTCATCCCATAGGGAAGAGTCAGGAAGAAAAATGAATCAATTAATGCAACTTTCAACATGAAGTTTAAAAACTCAATGAAACGTTGCCTACAAATGATGGCTGGGCTTCTACTGGGTCCTATTCATGAGTAGCTGGGGTCCTGATCAAAGGTGGTGACAGTACTGCTCATGGATGGCTGAGTTCTTCCTGTCCTGCTATGGACCCATAGCTTCAATCTCTATTTCAGTGTGCGGTAGGATGGTAACTAAGGGTTTAAATTCTTATTTTCCTGGATATACAATTTGTTTTGTAGAATTTACCTACCAAAACATTTTGGTTCTTTGGCTGAGCACCAACTGTCTATAAATATAAAGGGATGTAATATTTCTAAATTTGGTTTCATTGAACCAAATGTCTGTCTTTATGTCAATCCCACACTGTCTTAATTCCTGTAGCTTTATAATAAACTTTGAGTTTTGGTGGGTTAATTCCTACACTTCTATCCTTCTTTATAAAGGTTGTTATATGATTCAAAACCCTGAGTGTTCCTATACCCATCCCTGTAAAGCCCCTGTGGTCATACCTGCTGAAGAGGTAGCTTGCTTCCATTGTTACACACCTGTAGAGTGCTTTCCCCAACTACTAGGCTCTCTTCTCCACATACAGTAGGCCCATAGCTTCTGTTCTGAGCTGGTAAAACTCTTCAGAGGATTTCATGCTTCTGCAGGACATAAATACAAAGTAGCCTTCCACACCAGCACAGTGAGACATATCCTCAGAGAAGATCTCTCACGATGAAAGTCACACTGTATAAAATATCAAGAACAAAAAGGAACCATCTTTGTGACTTGCCAAAAGAACCAATTCCCTAGCAACATACCCCCAGAGTAAACTGGTAAAGTCTGAAAAATAAGCCGCACTCAATGTTCTTAAAAGAAAAGTGAGAAGTCAAGAATTTAAACCAAAATCACAATCTTTCAGAACTGAAGGAGAAAGGAAGATTTCTTAAGACACTCCCAAATGAACTTTATAGTCTTTGTCAATTTAAACACTTTCTGCTGTGATTTTGTTTGGAACTGCCCATAGATCAATCTGGAGAATTTATTTCTTAGTAATTACTCTTGCAGTGTTTGATCATGGAATTTCTTTTAATTTCAGATATTCCTTTATTTTCTTTTAGCAATCCTTATGATTAGAATGTAGAATGTTCCCCCACAGGTTCATGTGTTTATATACATGGTTCCCAGCTGGATGTGCTCTCTGGGAGGCTTGTATAACAATCAGGTAATGTCTGATGGACAGAGGTGGTATTGGGGGTGGATCTTACAGCTTACCTCTGCTGTCCAAGTAATATAGAAACATTTTGTAGGGTTTTTTTATTGTTGTCATTTTTTATTTTATTTTGCTTTGTTTGTTTGTTTTTTGTTTTGTTTTGAGACAGGGTTTCTCTGTGTAACAGCCCTCGGTGACCTGGAACTCACTCTGTTCACAAGGTTGGCCTCAGACTCACAGAGATTCACCTGCTTCTGCCTCCCAAGTCTGGGATTAAAGGTGTGTGCTACCACCACCCTGCCATTATGAGCCACTCTGTTGTTGTAGCAAAATACCCAATGCTGAAATGTAAGAAAAAAGGAAGTTTGGGCTGGAGAGATGGCTCAGTGGTTAAGAGCATTACCTGCTCTTCCAAAGGTCCTGAGTTCAATTCCCGGCAACCACATGGTGGCTCACAACCATCTGGAATGAGGTCTAGTGCCCTCTTCTGGCTTGCAGACATACACACAGACAGAATATTGTATACATGATAAATAAATAAATATTTAAAAAAAAAAGGAAGTTTGCATGCCACATGATTCCACTGACTGGTGATGATGGTGCCTTGGCTATAAACCAACATGGTAGAGGAAGCAAAAAACAATAAAACTTGTTCTTCTGTTGTTAGAAGAACGAAGTCACTTCCCAAATCATCATAAACTCTAAAATCATGCTACTAACGCCCAATTACCTCCCAGGAGGCCCTACTTGGCTAGTGTATCAGAAATCAGGCATTTTAGTTAGTTAAGTGGACAAGGGGTGTGATGCTTCTTATTCTTTCCAGAATAGTACCTTTGATGATTTCTCATAGAAAGCATCATCTCATCTCTGAAAACACATTTTTCTCCCTTCCCTTGTGTCTGTTTTTTGTTATCATGTTTTTCCTATTGTCTCCTCACTGGACTAAAGACATTACAGCATTAAAAGAAACAGAAAATGAGCCAATTTTGATAGGAAAGTGCTACCAAATGCCTGAGCAGTGAAAACATAGTTTTCTATAAAGGTGTGAGTTTCCTGTTATGGTTTGATATGACCTAATAAATAAAATTGGCTTATTTCTTTTTGGTTGTTTTTATCAGAATGTATGTAAATTTGTAGAAAGGAAAGAGTCCTTTAAGCATTTTGGAGACATGATCCCACTCTGTAGATCAGATGGCCTTGAACTCAGAATAATCTGGACTTCATCTCACAAGTGATAAATTATAGGTGTGAGGTAAAACAGGAATTGATTTATTTTTGACCCTCTAATAGTTTTTGTTGTAGTTAGTTTGAAGTAATGACTGTTACCCAAAAGTGTGTTAAAGGTGGCCCCTGCTATCTTTACCCCAGTAACTTTATTGTGAGTGGATTTTTCATCATATATTTAATTGTTTTTGAGGTTCTTGATGTTTGCCTTTTCTTACAGAGTCAAAGTTAACTATAAGTTTGCTAAAAAAAATATGCCCTACAATTTCAAATGTGCCTATTTTTAGCATTACTTTAGAGTATAGATTGTTGTTGCTATTCCTCCTCCTCTGGGAGTGAAATGGATGCTTCTCTTCTAAAAATATGTACATTAATTTTCCTAAGGTGCCTCATCAAGACTCAATATTTCTGTCTTCCTCTCCAAAGGCATACAATGAAGTTCACGACCTAGAATGTCTGCTTGGAGACAGGGCCTGTGCAGCCTTTCCGTCTTTGACTCTCAGAATTTAGCTTTGAAGCCTAGTTCCCAAAGCACTTGGTATTAAGTAGGGTTCCTTGGAAAGAAAGTAAGTCACTAGTGTGGGACACTCATTGATGAATTAGTACTTGGGAAGAGCTTAGAGAGGAGGTGCCAAACTCTTCACCATTTGAAGTCACAGCTAGAATACAACATCCTTGCAGAATAGACTCACCCTAGACACCAAGACCCCTTCATCTTATCTTAAACTTCCCATCCCTCTCTGCCTTTTGTTGAACAAATTTCCACTATTTATGAATTACCTAGTGTAAAGAAACTAATTTTAGCAGCTCAAATAAGATACGGTCTCTAAGAAAAGAATTAAGGCTAAATGAGTTCATGGTGTAAGGCTATAATCAGGTAAGATTGGTCTGCTTAAATGAGACACATTAAGGCCTCCCCTTTCCTCTTCTCCAATCTCTCTCCCTCCCTTCCCCCTCCATTCTTGTCTCTTCCTTCCTCCTTTTGTCTTTGCCCCTCTCCCTCCCCACACACATGCTGTGAGGAAGGCCCTGTGAAGACACAAAATATTTGCCTCAAGTCAGGAGGAAAACCCTCATCTGAAGTTAACCAGCTGGAACCCCGATATTCGAGTGTTCAGAGCTGTGAGCAGTTAAAATGTTGTTGCCTAAGCATCTGTGTTAAGTATTTTGATATAATTCTCTGGCTGATAATGCGCTCCTTAAGAGAAACCAGCAGAAACGTATGTCATACCCGTAGCCTTGTGGGTCTTGTTTTGGTTGCTAATTGGTGAGTTTTTCACTGAGTCATTGCTGAGCTTCCTTGATTTGCTGGAAACTGCATTGGCTTTGCTGAAGATTGTCATGTTAATGCCAGTCTTTACTCAGTGTCCTCAGTTCCTGGGTTAAGCCTCTCCTGCGCTGTTGGACTATTTGTCAGAGGGAAATATCTTCAGTGATGAATTAAATATTTAGCAGGGAATTTTCTGAGCAGTGTTGAGAGAGCAGTTTGGTTCTTCCCAGTGGTTTATGGTAAAGTGAGAAAACAGACAAATAGGAAACATATTGTTAAGCAAAAAGGAAATCAAATTAAAGAACTGGAAAATTCTCAGCCTTGTCCATATTGGGGGACACACATTATATATAGAAAAGAATATCAAGGGGGTGACTGAACTTTTCCTTACTCTTTAATGGACTCATGTGGTTCAGGCTGGTCTCTTGCTTGCTATAAAGAGGAAAATGACCTTGGTATCTGTCCTCTTGTCATCATGCCTGGCCTGAACTTTTGCTAAGAATATTTCTGTGGTTGCCAACTAGGTTGACAACTTAGAGAGTGCACAAAGAGCCAGCAAAGAGATGGAGTGATGCCAGTGATTCCTGATACTGCCAATCTGAAACCAGGAGGCGAGAATGAATGAGAGGTAACAGGAGGGCAGGAAATTGCTTGGGTTCCATGAATAGAATGAAGATGAAGCTTATTCTTTTTTTTTTTTTCTAGAAAGAGAATGTCTCCATAGGGATTTAGAGCTATCGGGTTTCCTAAAAAGTAGGGCGCAACAGGGCTGAGATTCCAGGAACTTCAGGGGTCTGACCCTAACCAGGCCAGGACTTACATTCTGGAACAAACTGACAAAAATATAACTGCCATTTGGAACTTTATTTATAAAAACCTCTCTTCATAAAATAGCAACCAAAAAAATGATTGAGCTGAATTTTTCTAAACAAATAAAGCATTTCCTAAATTGCATTAATACCAACATTACAGCAGGATTGATTGCTGATTTTCAAAACCAGCTCCCGCCCAGTGTCTTCATGGACAAATCTTTCTGCTTCCACTAAATTGCTGTTAAACCATTCCAGAATTTCTGGGCATGGTTAATAGGCAGAAAATGTGAAGAATTGATCTGAGGAGGAAACTCAGATTACATATACCACAGTCTCGCATAAGCAACATTAGCTACAGACACTCGTGGGTATTGGGAATCTAAAATACCCTTTTAATCCTCCTTTCATTCTCTTATTCACGTGCTTTCTGTGCTCTTGGAAGATCTTTGACCCACGACTTTGAAGGCATCTAGAGTTTGGCTACCAGACTTGATTCCAAGGCTCAACTTTGGCAAACCTTTGTGTTCTGCTTGGAGATTATCATTTATATTATAGCTCTGCTGCTGTAATGGCAAGAGATAATTAAATCGAGATATTCCTAAGATTTTATATTCCTCTGGAAATCAACATCATAGATTTTAAATGTTTATATTATATACATTTATACTAATACACACACACACACAGAGGGAGAGAGAAAGAAAGAGAGAGAAAGAGAGAATTTATTTAGCCTAGCCCAAACTCTAGGTAGAGAATACTCATTGTTCTAGGTTTCTAGAGAATGAGAGGATTCTGGAGGGGTTGGGGACAGAAAGTATATGGGTTTGTCTTTCCTCAGTGTATGACTTTGGCACATTACAGAACACCAGGTTCTCCACCCCAGGATAGAGACAATATTTTATCTTTCAAGTGATTGAAAAATAAAGAAGATACACAGTGTGGAACCCAGCACTAAAAGGTCAACCAATGTTCTTTCACTTCTTTATTTAACTGTTAACTCTAAAGCTATATATTTATTAAGCTGGAAGGAATGCTGAAGGTCTAACTGTCACGAGTATGGAAGCAAACAAACCAGAAGATACTGAGTTTATCCAATTCACACCGACATGGACTCAAGATCCTAGTGAAAACCGACATGTATCCAAAGCTGATGATGTTCTGCTTTGCTGTGAAATGAAAAGACAGCTGTGGCCCATATCTGTGCATTGCTGTCTTCATGGTGCTTCAGAGAATTCCATGTGCTCCTCATGGTGTCGGTATTCTCTCAGCCTTCCCACCACCTGTCTGTACGTCACCCGCCTCTAACAAGTCATCGCTGTTGTACAGCCTCCTGATCCAGTCATTTGCCTTTTGTCTCTCCCTCTGTCCTTGTAGAAAACCCACAGCACATAGACAGGGCAAGGCCAGATGCACTAAGGAAGCAGATGGAGCTTCAGATTACAGGAGATGGATAAAACGAGACAAAAAGGAAGTCCCACCAAAAAGGTCAGACTTTCATGAATTTGAAGGAGGAAACTGTCTTTCTTTGTCTATGGGGACACGTGTGAGCTTTCTGTCTAAACCAGACTCAGGAGGCCAAATAGCAGGAAAACGAAGACTTAATAAATTCTGCTTCCAGAGGTGTGACTGTAAAATTAACGAATGAATCACACCCTACTGTTTAGTCTATGAAACCGGGACTGGCTTTTCTTTTGTTTCTCTTTCTCTTTTCCTTCCCAGAGGAACACAGATGATTTAAGAAGCCTTCACACAGCACATACCTAAAATAATAAAGCAATTTAGAAGGGGAAAGAAATCTGCTGAAGGTTTAAAACCCCCTCCAGGCTCCATGACTGTGGCGAATTCCGTCCTCGCTCTCTAAATCAGAGTGAAGCACAGTACAAAAATGTTTACCTTTGTCTGATCTCTAATTCCTTAAATGTATGTGGAATCATGCCCAGATGCTCTGGAAACCAGCCTGGAGAAGCCTGGCATTTTAATTGATCCCAGAGCTTCTTGCTGCACAGCTCCTGCTGAGATGAAGTCTGCGGTTTACTCCACAGAGCCCCTGCCTGGTTGCCTAGCCACCGGCAGCTGGCCAATCAAGGTGTCCATACACAGGGAGGGAAGTAACCAATCAATTTTTTAATTTCCTTCTGTAAACTGGAGTGAATCAGGGTGGATTTGAAATCTCATTAGTCAAAGTAAGATGTATAGTATGCATTTTAACACATGTATTAGATGAATACATTGGGTGCCTAGTGATAAATTCTGACGAGTGTTTGCAAGCACATTGCAAACAAGCATGAAGCAAAACTCAAGACCCTTTTTAAAATATTATAATTATAATCGGAGTGGTCTAATCCATGTATAAAATTTCAATACCACGGAGCCTTCCCTACAAACTCCCTCTGCCTTCTTGAAAATAAGTTTATTGTAAAGACTTCCTTGTAGAAATCATGAGGGTTCTCACTTCCAAACCATTCCAATATGGCAAGTGGCACCACATCTTAATTTTGCCATTGTTATCCAATTTGCACAGTTGTATCATTAGCTCTATTATCACTGTTGTTAGTATTATTGAAATCCTTTCCTCCTCCTCCTTCACCTGATTTCTCCATTCGCATGGTTTATCCTGGTCTTTGGTGGCCTCCCTGTTGGATTCCGAGTCAGCTTCTCATCTCCCATTCTTCAATCCATCCTATTAAGTTCGATCATCATCACACTAGTTTTCTTCCAGAGCTCGTTACTCAGATGAAACGACCTGGAGATCTATGTCCACTTAATCATTGGTGTTTTTCTGTGTTTCTCAGTCTATGTTTCCTCGCCCGTAAAGATGGAGATGTCTAGATGACAATAAATAAAAAATAATACCCGCAGTATTTATTCTGATTCACTATGTAGGTTGTGTGTGTTAAGTTTTGCATATTCTGCTCTTTTTGCTTTCATTGCTGTTATT
Source organism: Microtus oregoni (assembly GCF_018167655.1). NCBI lineage: Eukaryota > Metazoa > Chordata > Mammalia > Rodentia > Cricetidae > Microtus > Microtus oregoni. The sequence continues at coordinate 40,732,093 of NW_024543059.1, forward strand.
TGATGGATTCTCTTCTTTGTTACTTTAAAAGGTGATTTCATGGACCTTCATCATTTGGTAATTTGGACTCCATCCCAATCTTCATTGTTCCCAATGCCATTCATCTTACACCCCAGACCTCTCTATGTGTCCACCACTCTTTGCAGATCACTAAGCTTCAAAATTTTATGGTGGATTTATTCATGTGACACCAACCTTTCCCTGATTCTTCAGAACCCATATTTCAGTGTGTTTTGCTCCTGGATAGAAATCATACTCAGTCACTTCAGAGGACTTGCCTCTGTGTGCCTGTATATACGGCTGGCCTAGCTAATGAATTAAACTTGTTCCTTGGGCATCATGCAAGCTTCCATTTATTATTCTGTTCTTAGTGTCTCATACGTCTGTATAATGGATTTGCTGAGAGAATGATATTGGGTCAGTCTACTGAAATGGGATATATTCTTCCCCTTCTGTCTGTGTGTCAGGGTGGTGGTTTAATGGAACAGTTGTAGTCCATTAGGAAAAGGAGACTGAGCAGTAGGACCAGACATTTGATATTTGATTTTCAACAAATTCCAGGAAATCACTCCTCCTCCAAAGGCCCCTGTGTCCTTGTTTGTAATAGAAATAATTCAAGCAAATGTATCTTTAATCTATCAACATGACATAAGGTTCTGTGGGACAACACTGAAGGTGTTACAGTATTGGCACAATGACTGTACTTAAAAACCATTTAGGGTTTATATGAATTGATCAGTGAATTTAGTAACAAATAGGATCTTCTTCTGATTTCTTCTTGATTCAACAATATAAACATTTCTTATTGTACAATAATGAACTTTACTCTCTCTGTGTGTGAGTTCATGTGTGTGTGTGTGTGTGTGTGTGTGTGTGTGTGTGTAAAAGAGAGAGAGAGAGACAGAGACAGGGAGACAGCAACAGAGATCAAGATAGAGCCTCAGTGCAGGCCAACCTGGCCTAGAGCATCTTTCAGCTCCGTCAGTGCTGGGATTACAGATAGGAGGCACCAGGCTTGGCTCCCAAAATGGACATTAGAAGTGTCATTCTTGTATTTTTAAAAAATGCATAACCACATCAGTTTAAAGATGGACTCTGATGGGTATCATGCAACAAAATGGAGGATGAACAAGGCCAGGTCTTGGCCTTCACAAAGCTTCCATTTAGTGTAGTGGAATTACTTTAAATGTTTAGAAATCTTCATGTTAGGCCCACAGCTACTAAGCCATAGGTCAGACTGCCTTACAGCGAAGTCTGTTTCAAAACGGCAACGGGAAGAGAGAATGAAAGGTGGTATCAGGAGAATGCCCTTTGCATTCATTACCCTGGGGTAGAAGTCGAACGGACATCTTACAAACACTGAAAATACAATCCAGGTGAGTATTTTAATTTTTCAAAGTCCCAATCTTCTACCTCTAAATAATATAATGGTGACAGCAGCTAGCTCACAGAGCTGTTTGGAAGATTACGTAACACCATCTCATCAAAACATTGAATCTGCTGCTTGGAAAACAGAGTCCTTTCAAAAACTCAGAATCTTGATCTTTCTGGGAAAGGGGCTCATGGTCCCAGTTGCGCAGAATCGTTGCAGAATTGCTCAAGACATGTTTTCATTGATGTGAACCACACACAGGACACTTTGTAGCCATCTGCCCTGCCCGCATTTTGTCACAGCTAGCATGACTGCCCTCTCCTCAGAGCCATGCTAAAGCTTGCTGGAAGCATCTTAGTTCAAACAGATAGGAGCAGGGAATGAGATGCCTGCCAAAGGAATGAGTGTTGCCTTCATTAGCTGCGATTAGATGCAGTTTGCCACCAGCGCACAAGCTGGCCCTGCACAATGTCAGAGAGCTGAAACCCTTACGCAAGAGCTGACCTTACCTCCAAATGGCTACAGGGTTTTCATTCAGCCACAAATCAAATCTGGAGGCGCGGTCCCTAGAGAATTGCTACTAGCTATGCAGCTGCAATAGACGCCAGAGCAAAGGGCACAGGGCCAGAATCTATGAGTTAGGTGGGCTGAGCCTGAACAACCTGTGATTTGCTATAGGCTAAATTGAAGGAATCTATCTCTGGAGCCCAGACAGCCCAGGACATCTAAGATGAGCTGGCAGAGGGTAGTGGGCATGAGGTAAATTGTAACAGTCAAACTTCATAAGTTGAATAGAATGAATAATATTTCTAAATGATGAGGGGAAGTTTTTCCTTTTTTTTTTGTTTTTTTTTTTTTGTTTGTTTTTTGTCAAGACAGAGTTTCTCTGAAGCTTTGGAGTCTGTCCTGAGAACTAGCTCTTGTAGACCAGGCTGGTCTCGAACTTACAAAGATCCACCTACCCCTGCCTCCCAAGGGCTAGGATTAAAGGCATGTACCACCACAGCCTGGCCTGGGAGGTTTTTCAATATAAGTTCTTGGCTGTCAAATGCATGTATGATTGAATGAGTCCCTGGCTAGAAGCTAAGGGCATCTTCCATCTTTACAAGTACCAATTTGTTTACTTACTAGATTTACTATATCCTGAATGCCATATTTTCCACTGGCATGATACAATGGATCCCAAATAATTCTTAACCTAATAGAAAAAAGTGCGGATCTCTAATTTTGAACCAACATGGCTAGCGTAGAAATGTCCTAGTGGCTCCTAGTATGAGTGAGGCAAGAGAAAAATTATTTTGCCAGGAGGTAAGGAAGAGAAAGGCCAGCAAGATCTTGTGAGGAATTCAATTGAGCTGGGTTTTGAAAGTGACAAATGAGCTCGAGAGGAGGGTAGAAGTCCACTGTAGGCAAAAGGAATAGCATCCATACTCGCATGCAGTCGGGGCAAGAAACGAATAAGTGGAACCCACGGAAAACAAGCTGGGCATTGAAAAGGAAGACTGAAATCTCGAGGTCCAAATCAGGAGCAGAAGGAGAGAGAGCACGAGGAAGGAACTCAGGACCGCGAGGGGTGCACCCACACACTGAGACAATGGGGATGTTCTATCGGGAACTCACCAAGGCCAGCTGGCCAGGGTCTGAAAAAGCCTGGGATAAAACCGGACTCGCTGAACATAGCGGACAATGAGGACTACTGAGAACTCAAGAACAATGGCAATGGGTTTTTGATCCCACTGCACGTACTGGCTTTGTGGAAGCCTAGGCAGTTTGGATGCTCACCTTACTAGACCTGGATGGAGGTGGGGGTTCCTTGGACTTCCCACAGGGCAGGGAACCCTGATTGCTCTTCGGGCTGACAAGGGAGGGGGACTTGATCGGGGAAGGGGGAGGGAAATGGGAGGCGGTGGCGGGGAGGAGGCAGAAATCTTTAATAAATAAATAAATTAAATTAAATTTAAAAAAAGAATTTCACACAAGCCGGGCGGTGGTAGCGCACGCCTTTAATCCCAGCACTCCGGAGGCAGAGGCAGGCGGATCTCTGTGAATTCGGGGCCAACCTGGTCTAGAAGAGCTAATTCCAGGACAGGAACCAAAAAGCTACAGAGAAACCCTGTCTCGAAAATAAAATTAAAAAAAAAAAAGAATTTCACACAAAGTCAGCCACTGGCCACAGAATTCCAACTCTCTATTTACCTCAAGCTCAAATTTTCACTCTTTACTTTTGTAACAAAAATAATTTATGAAAATATGCCTTATGCATTCATGGCATTATCCTGCCATAAAAACTGAGGGGATTGGATAAAAAGATAGAATTTGATACACTTCCAAGTTCCAATGACTATTGATCACTTCAAGATCATAAAATGCAACACATTTAATGCAAATTTAATAATAATTTTGAAGAACAATATGAATGTTAGTATATGAGAATCCTATATTCCTAAGTTGTATGTGTTGATGGACTCTTGTAGTACTGGCGATCAGGAGACTGAGGAGGAGCAGTGAGAGTCTGAAGCGTGCCTGGGCTACATACAGAGTGAGAACATATATTTAGAACTATAAACCCAAATAAAACATAGATGTGTCTTCACTGTTCTAGGTGATATTCAAAGCATTGTTTGGTTGTTATTTTAAGAATATGGGGGAGTATAGCCAACACTGTCCTCACTCAGCTATTTCTGATGGTACTTACCTTCTCATTTCTGATGACATTTGTATTCTCAAGAGTCTCTCTTTTCTAATATAGACATACAGCTGCCATTGTCCATAGAGCCAGGCCATTTTCTGAAGAACAGGGTACCTAAGTGTGTCCAAGAGCCTGACCACTCACTGATGGAATTCAGTGGATCCTTCTAAGTAGAGCCCGGTTAGCTCAGAGAACACAATGCCTACGTCAGGACATGTTGCTATCTTTTACTAACACAGTCTAAAATCACTTTGTAACTATTTCTTTAGGTCATATATTAATAATGATGTCAAATGCCCAATGTAGTAGGCATGTTTGGGGTGAAGAAATTGCAAATACAAGTCATAAATACTGCATTTGTTTAGCAAAGCACAGTTTCATACTAGTTCTCAAATGTTTATTTTTTGTGCCTGTTATATTATTTTTCTCTAGTTAAAATTTTATCTCTTTAAGTTAGGAGTCACATTTTTAAGAGGCAACATGACAGTACAACCACATGAGTTAAGAAGGTGCCAATAGCCGGGCAGTGGTGTCGCACGCCTTTAATCCCAGCACTCAGGAGGCAGAGGCAGGCGGATCTCTGTGAGTTCGAGGCCAGCCTGGTCGACAAGAGCTAGTTCCAGGACAGGAACCAAAAACTACGGAGAAACCCTGTCTTGAAAAAAAAAAAGGTGCCAATATATATCTTATACTTAACTGTCCATGTATATATAACTCCAGAATGTCACTTACTTTCTGGGCCCCATACTGTCCACCTATAATACCCACGTCATCCTATATAAACTACAGTGAGAACCACATAACACATTGAATATAAATATACATTAAAGTTCGTAAAACTCTAAACGAGTTGTGAAACTATACTTCTACCCCTGCCACACACACCATTAAATACACTCAGTACATGTGTCTAAATTCTAAATAAATAAATTAGTGAAGTTTGTCTTCTCAGTTCCAAAATTTGTTAAACCTTACCGTTAATTACACATACTGATAATTTCACTTATGTAGCTGGTATTCAATGTGTTGAAGTGTCTATAATTAAAAAGGGGGGCTTTAAAAGATCATAATTTTCATAATTTCATTTTCTGTATCTTTGATATTTACCATGAAAAAAAAATTTTAGAAGCCATGGTAAAAAGATTTTTGTAATTTTTGGCCTGGAAGGAACGAGTCCCACAGTGGTCAGACTGTGTTGTTCTTCCTGCTCTGTGAATTTTACAGTCTTGTGTTAAACAGAACGCAGATGTCTGCCTATGGAAAGAAAACACACGGAATTCTCACTCTCTAGCCAGAGAGAATCCAAGCCAACCCAAGTGTGAAGACTAATGTCACAGCTGAAATAGAAGTCAAGAGGGTGGCTTTGAATATAATTAAGATATGACACTTTCTCTCAGACCCAAACCCAGATGCTTAGAAGGAGAATTTTCTCAAAGGTGAGAAGGTGAAAATAAGATGTTTCTGGAACTGGGCTTTGATCCTGAACTAGTGGGTTTCCCACCAAGCTATAATTGTCCAGAACTTTAACCATGAAAGGGAAGATTTTAGGATGACAACCCCTATCAGAATTATATGAACCTCTCTCTTTGAAATTTTTGAAACGATTCCTCTGTAGCATTTTTATTTATTATTATTATAGTGTTTGTGGTGGAGGCGCTGTGCGACGGCAGTGTGGAGGTCAGAAGCTTTGTGTAACTGATGGTTCTCTCCTTGGGTGGATATCGGGCTTCCAGGGTTACAGAGCAAACACCTTTACCTGCTGAGCCATCACAGTGGCTCACATGGAAGCTATTATAAAACGGAGGAAAAGAGGATGTCTAACAACCCTTTCAGACCTTCCTCCTTTACTCAGTCTTCTGGGTTGCAGATCCACTTTTTTTTCTGACTCCTGCTAACGTTACCATTCAGGGCTGGAGAATGTACCAGCATGGACCATTTATGTTTAATGTTACATATCAAGATGTATGTCTTGGTTCTACTGTGGACCCCTCTTTCCCAGAAGACCGTAAGTTTGCCAGGTGCAACACAAAAGAGAGTAAAAAAAAATAATGAGAGAATCTCTTTTTGTTTGTCTTTATATGCATGTACTAAAATACACATTTATGTCATAAAACCCATATTACTTATTTCTTGGCAAAGTCCACGTGCTTCCTACTCTGTCTCGCTTACCAGTTACTGTTCTCCCACTATGACCACAATGACATTGGTGGGCAAAGGAGAAAACAGCTCTCTAGAAAATGCCAATCATTTTTTTCATCATTTTCAAAACCTGAATTTGGAAAAGCACTGACTAGGCAGTGAAGTTCAGAAATCAAAGCACATTAGGAGAGTCTTCATTAATTATTTTGGGATGTGTGTGTGTGTGTGTGTGTGTGTGTGTGTATTCTAGAGTATTATAGAATCCTCTCATATTATATTCAATGTTGCTCGTTGTCCAAAATTTATTTGTACAAATTTTGTGTGTCCAAAATTTATATATTCTTTGAGCATTTTCTTGTAAATACTGAGTTATAGACTACATAAAAAGTGATTTATTAAACCACACCATGTCTCAGGATTACCAGGTGACGTGAGCTTTTTGAGCAAGTGCTTGCTAAAGCAAAGATAAATACAAAGATTTGGAGAGCCCAAGAAGAACTTGAGCTTCCCCGGTTCCAGAAGTAACAACTGGAGTCTTCCAGAAACACAAGGCCAAGTGTCATTTTTAGTGTATAAAAAAAGCTTTCCAAACCACATCACACGTGAGTGATAAGGGTGAGACTGACTTCGGATGTTTCGAGTCTACCTGAAGTGGCACAGAGAGAACCCTTCTGATTGTTCAGACACGGTGCTGTGTGTCAGGTTTCTCTGCTGTAGGTGGTGACTGTTTATTCTTTTCTGTTTGGTGATATTGATTGTTGCAGCAAAACATTAGCATCAGTGTTAAAACTTGCAATTGTTGACCTAACTTAACTTATTGAAAATACATCTTTCATCTTAGCAATGAAATGCCTACCCTTCTGTTTCAAGAATTTCTATACATGGCACTGTTATGATTCCTACTGAGTCAGAAACCTTGGATCTCCTCTTGACCACCAGAAGACTCTGGAATCATTATCATGATATTTTCAGACTCTGTTTAATCTTCTCATCTCTGAAAGTCTTACTCAAACTCTCCAAAATGTAGTGTCTCTTAGACATAGCTCCAAAATGTAGTGTCTCTTAGATACAGGTTTTGACTCCTCCGGGACTCCTACCCTTTGTCCCTGGGTGTTGTGTTGTTCTGCATATCATAGCAGTTGCACTGCGTATACTTGATTAAATATAAACCCTCGAAATAACAAGAGCATGTGGGCTTTGTGTGCAAGTTCATTAAAATTTGAGAAAGGATTAACTGCTCCCTAGCTATGTGAACTTTAATGGATCTTGAAAATATACAATATTCCCCTGAATTTACAGAAAACTGTAAATGCCAATGATAAGATGACCACCATGACAACTGACACATAGACATTTAACAATTATTGATTCCCTCTCTGACTCGAGTTTTGTTTTTTTTAACTTTTTTGGCATTATTAACTATTTAAAATATAGTGTTTCATTATGGTATTTTATAGATATTCAAATTAACATACTATAAAAGATAAGCTATAACACAATGTTTCCCATACCGTCTTAAGGAAATTTTAATATTTTACTATTTAAATAAAATACTCAAGGTAATTTAAACTTAGTCCATAAAATAAAGTTTCGACCATATCAAACTGAAATTCAGTGCTCACCATAGAGATAGATGCTGATCTGTCATAAAACTGTGACAACCTCATTTCTATTTAAGTTTTTTCTAAATTATAAAATTGATGACTAATACCAGTGAAAATATATACAGTACATATTGATGATCTTATGTAGATATTAAGTCTGTCAAATACTTTTTGAATCTATTAATATCTTCATATACCTTTTTGTTTTCCTATTCTGATTTTCGTTGAGATAGGGTCTAGCTATGAAGCCTAGTCTGACCTCAAATTCACAATCTTTAGCCTTCAACCTTCCAGGATCGTAGGATGAGAAACCACACCTTTTAAAATTCTCATATAATGTTTACTTTAAAACTTACTTATGTGATAATTAATATGTGTATACAATACAGATGTTTCAATATAGTTCATACATTTTATGTGTATTCTTGCATTTCCCACTGTTAACATTTTATGTATCTTATTTATTATTCATAAATATATAAATATATACTACACATTTTAACAGCTAGCTTAAATTTGTATGTACTATAATATATTTGAATCTTTTATTTGTATCTATTTCCCAATACTTTTGTAACTACATACAATGCTAAGACAACTATGTGTAAGGAATTCATCGCATGGCTTTGTACACTTGTGTAAGGAATTATCTCTTGATAAATATTCCTACAAGAGAAGTTCCTGTGACAAGGTATCTGATTAATTAACTGTGGCCATTGCCATTTAAAATTTGTTTTTAATTAGCAGTACTGTACTATTTCCAATTATTAGAATTATTTTTTACTGCCTCTATTACACAAGCCAATAAATATTTAAATCTTTGCCAGTATTGCCTACATAGTGATTGCATATTTTAATTTGCATTTATTTCTTTATCGATCTAGAAATACCGAGGAATAATATTATATTATCCAATGGTGCTGTTATTCTTAGCCCAGAAGGTTGGGTGTGAGTGTTGTGTGTTGAAGAATAGTAAGTGACAGGATTTGTGAGACATCTATCATGTGCTAGACACTGCTGTAAGCAGGTCCCTCAGAAGGCACATGTCACCACCAGAGTTCTGACACGGTAGTGAGAGAGAACCCCCGTTGTATATGTAACTACAAGGATAGATAGAGAAGATGAGATTTGAATCCTATAGCCCAGCTTCAGGAAGAGGTGAAGCCAACTCACAGTCATAATAAAATACCAATGACAGCGAACAAAATAGTAATCAAATTCTAGTTTTGAGTCCTCCGAAGAGCCAACGAAGGAGTCAGGCAGCTATTATTGTGTTAGTGAGGATTTCTATTGCTGTGATAAAACACAATGACCAAGAAACTTGGAGAGGAAAGGGTTATTTCATCTTACAGCTTCTAGATCACAGCCCATCACTGAGGGAAGTCAGGACAGGATCAGAGCAGGGCCAGAGACAGGAGCTGATGCAGAGGCCTTGGAGGAACTCTGCTTAGTGGCTTGCTCCTCATGGCTTGCTCAGCCTGCTTTCTTATAGAAACCAGGTTTGCCTGCCTAGGTGGATGCCCACAGCCGGCCAGGCCCTCCCATATAAAACATGAATCAAGAAATAGACCGTAGTCCCGCCTACAGGTCAATCTTATGGGTGCATGGTCTTAATTAAGAATCCATTTTTTTTTTTTATCAGATGATTCTAGCTTGTGTCAAGTTAACAAACAACCAAAAGCAAGCAGGACAATTGTCTTTAACCATTCACCATTTCTTAAGGCAAACCCATTCTCTTGGTTTGCTAAACATGAATGACACCAGCAGTGACTGATTTCTATTGTTGTCTTTTGAACCATGAATAACAAGTACTCAGGTACCTAATGAGTGTTACAATGATGAACGGTTTCATTTACAGGCAAGCATCCTTCCCAGCCCAGCTCATTAGGCCTGAAGGCCTAATTATTTAGAGCATAGGGGATGGGGATGGGGGGGGGGGCACTGTGGTCCAAGAGCTCAGAACTGCTGCTTTAATTTTAATCTGTGAGACTTCGCTTCCAATTTCTCCTCTTTTCACTTCCTATCAGAGCTGTAAACTACTCTTTGTCTGCTCTGCACCCTTCTCGGAGGATCTCACACTTGCTTTCCTGTCTACTAATGTGTGATTTCTCCTCCTGTTTCCTCATGGAGCACTGTGGGTGAAGTAATTGAAGGCACCCCTTTCTTTTCACCCTGGTAAATAAGGAGATCTTTTTCATGCTGACAGTGGGGCTCAGAGGCCAGCTCTGTTCCAGAGGCTTGCCTTTCTAAACCTCAAATCACTTGACCATATGCTCAGCTCACATGTTGTGCTGGCTGGTTAACATAGCCCGTACCAAGCTCTTTGCTTGGGGTGAATGCTGGAGCTGTAGCCTGCTTGCCAATGATTATGAATGTGTAAATTCACAGGTCACTTGTGACAGCCTCAGGGTGAGGCGTAGAGCTGTGACAGACACCTCTGTAGAGTGATTGCAAATGAGAGATATTTAGAATTTAAAAAATGAAAGGCTGTACTCAAGTCTGACACCTGGAGTTTTATTTAGTTCATATATTCAAAGTAAAATATTATTCTACAAATTGCATTTGTGCAATTTGTGTATGTTTATAACATCCAAAGTGTTTGAAGCACCAATTTACACAACTATGTGTAATGCCACTGGAGACACACACACACATATAAAGACTGAGAGACCAGTAACATTAAATTAAAAAATAAAGAAAGGAGCTGTTCTTAAAATACACGATGGGTGGCTCTTATATAATTTCTACAGATAGGCTGTACATTTAAATCAAATTTCCAACAAAGCAAAGCAAAAACTCAAAGAAAATCTTAAAACTTATGACACCTAGAAGGTATAAGCTGTAAAGTTTTATGGCAGTACATACATCCCCAGTAATAAGATCCGAAATACTTTTCTGTAGACAATAGACATAAGATTGTATAATGGGTTATTTCTTACCAGCTTTTCTTTTTTCTTTTTTTTTTCTTTCGCCACTGCCTCCCATTTCCCTCCCCTTCCCCCATTAAGTCCCCCTCCCTCGTCAGCCCAAAGAGCAATCAGGGTTCCCTGCCCTGTGGGAAGTCCAAGGACCACCCACCTCCATCCAGGTCTAGTAAGGAGAGCATCCAAACTGCCTAGGCTCCCACAAAGCCAGTACGTGCAGTAGGATCAAAAACCCATTGCCATTGTTCTTGAGTTCTCAGTAGTCCTCATTATCTGCTATGTTCAGCAAGTCGTTTTTATCCCATGCTTTTTCAGACCCAGGCCAGCTGGCCTTGGTGAGTTCCCGATAGGGTGACTTAACAAAGTGGATCCTCCACATGTCCAGACATACATGAAAGATAAAAGGCTCCTTGGGAAGCCCACACTGCGTATATGTGAAATATTAGGAAAAGAAATTAAAACATTACCCAGAAAAAAAAAAGATTGTATAATGGGATATTCTGTGACATTATAGTTGTCAATATCCTCTATGATAAATATTATAGCTGGTTTTTAATATGATCAAATACAGCTTGACCTCTTTATATCTATTATAATATATTAAAAATAAATTTGGTAGGGAACATAACCTAGTTACTTATCTCTGGCAATTGGTCATGCAAGAACAAAGTATCAGCTATACAGAGGGAAAAGATAGCTGTAACATGGCTAGCATATTCTAGAAATGTTTCTTACATAGGCTTTTGACTGTGAGCAGTAAGCAGATAGACCTGGGTTAGCTATCCAGCATGAAGTTGGAGAACAGACGTGTTTTAGTGATCGACAAAAATAGAGAGTAAATATTTTTAAAGACTACATTTCAAAATGTGTTGCTTATTAAATAGTGTTCCTCCTTTGATTCTAGATGGAAGCTACAGCAGGTTGTAGGAAGTGGGACCAGCTTGTGCACTGCCAGGCAGTGTAGGAACACACTGTGGAAGAGGCAAGAGAACTTTGGCAGCAGGCTCCTGAGAGGCTACTGAAGTTATCAGAACCCTAAAATCATAAATTATTATGTTCCTTCTCACACCACTGTGTTACACCTGGGTCAGCTGGGACTATGTCTGGCATAGAACCAGAACAACAGTGTCTACTGCCTATCACAAACATGACGTGTTCTAGGGTGACCAAAATGTCTAAAGAGTACCTCTAATTGCAAATTTTTTTTAAAAAAAAATTTGTTAGATTTTTTTAAAAAAAAATACCAATCCAAATTCCCACTCCCTCCCCTCTTCCCATTCCCTCCACACACCCTCCCATCCAAACCCTCTCTAATCTTAAGAGAAGGTAAGGCACTTTGCTTTGTGGAAGGTCCAAGGTCCTCCCCACTACATCTAGGCTGAGCAAGGTATCCATCCCAAGAGAATAGGATCCCAAAAAGTCAGTACATACAGTACAGATAAATCCCGGTGCCATTGCCAGTAACCCCTCAGTCTGCCCTAGCCATACAACTGTCAACCACATTCAGAGGGACTAGTTTGGTCCTATCCTTGTTCCTTCCTAGTCCAGTTGGTGAGCTCCCACTAGCTCAGGTAAACTGTTTCAGTGGATGAACCCTTCATGGTCTTGACCTCTTTGCTCATATTCTCATTCCTTCTACTCTTAAGGTCCAGTTGAAGAGTATTTCCAAATTCTTTTTCGAAGCCAAAACTGTTTCTGTCTTCCATCACTCCTCACATGTCCCTCCAGCCACTTGATGCATTGTAGAGCTTCAAGAGTGTATATACTTCCAGGAAGTCCATGGTCTAAATAGGCTGCTATCAATAACGAAGTGCAAGTCCTTGGCACACCTTCTTCCCCACAGATCAAGTCCATCAGTTCATCTCCTGCCGTGTTCCAGATATCAAGCAAGACCCAAATACTTCTGTTTTTAATTCATGTAAGTTCCAGTCTTGTCATATTTAGCGGCATGGTTCCTCTACTGTCTCATTATGGTGGATTCTGACAGAGACTCAACACTGAAAACCAAGATGACTCCATGTCCCATCTGCATATCCCATTGCTACCCAGCACATTGAGCAGATCTCTACTGGACACTGGTCAGCTGTTCTATTGATTATGGTTTCCCTGTGGGGCTCCTGTGTTGGAAGGGAGCTTTAAAAGGTTGAATTACTTATCATTCATTTCTACTTCACTTAAATTCCTAAAATATACATGTTTAGGAAGCTTTTCAGAATCTCACAAACTACAGAGAGCTAATGTGTCCCTGTTCCACACGAAACCAGAGGTTCTGAGCAGCAACGATGCAGCCAAATGGTTTCAGAGATTCTCACTATAAATTTTTCATTGTGTTTTAGATCATGTTCCTGTGTGGGAAGTTGATTTGAGCAAACATTTGGTTTTGTTAGAGACAAGTTTACAAGTAATCTGATTTAATTAGGCTGCTTCCCATGATTAACTGCTCGCATGATTAACTGCTCAACACTAGACTTGCTGGCTTGAAGTACCACACGAGTATCTAACATCACAAGACTTTTAGAATGATTGTCCCAGTTTTCAAAATCAACAGTCAACGGTCCAGTCAGACTATTCTGGAAGGAGATCATAGGTTGGTAGTGTTATATTTTTCCAGACTACAACTAACATCTTTGCTAGAAATGCTATGATGTGCTGGAAGATGTAACGGAATGTGTCTATTCCCGGACAAGTGTTCGTGTAGCCCCATGGGATCCCCCATGATGGGAGTGTATCCAGGTGCCTGAGGAGTAGGAGTGGGATGTTTTAGCAGGACAAGTTGATAGGCATTTAGAACTGTTTATTCTGAATGCATGGGGTCAGATGGGGATCCAGGTAATCAACAGCAGAGAAAATTCACAATTGTCCCTGTAGGTGATGTGAATTGATATCTGCCCGTGAGAATAAAGGCAGGGCTAGACTTCTCTTCCCTGTCTTACCATAATAATTAGTTTATATATAATATATGAAAATTGCATTACCATAGCCCTGAGCTGGTATAGTTTGTTAAAATAAACATTAACCTCATAGTTGAATGTGTGTGTATACGTATGAGATTGACATTTATTTACCTGCTAGTGTGGAGGTATTACATGGAGGTAATGGGCAGCTCCCAGATGCCTGGGATTAAGCCAGTCGAGCTCTGAGATATGCCAGGATGGCAACATGATGTGGTCCTTTTTATCTGCTGGTTGTACCTCTCAGTGAAGATATAAAGAGAACAGGAAAATAAATTCTACCAAACCTATTGCTTGAATTTGTTCTCAATAGGTCGAACAAAGGATCTAGGCCTGAATAAAGAATTCATTTATTTTTCTTTTGCTTAATGAATAGTCAAAGCCAACCTGCTTCTACAGCTCTCCAACCTTCTTCTTTTGGAAAAGATGATAGCAAAGTACAGAAACTCGCTGTTTTATTGTTTAGACTCGAGTGTTTCAAGGATTCAAGGCCGCTCTCTCTCTCTCCCTCTCTCTTCCCTGTCTCTCCCTCTCTCTCACTGTCCCTCTCTGTCTCTCCCTCTCTCCCTCTCCCTCTCTGTCTCTCTATGCACACACTACACATGCACACACTCACAGCCTTGCACCTGTGTACATGTGCGCACATACACACACATTTATATGAACTTTTAGAATATAATTTCTGCAGGCATGAAAAGAATGTATTTATCCCTCATTATGATATCGTTGAGTGCACATAGATACATAATGTTACCATTATGGCATTTTTTAACTATCATGCAGCCTAAAGGTTGCTCATCTATAAAATAAAAGCATTAGCACCTAACAGAGAATGATCTCTGTGTTGACATAGATGGCCATGACCTGTGAAGCTTTGTATTTAACCTGACTGGGGCAAGGGCATACTGAAGGAAAGACAGACACACAGACACGTGTACAGAAAAGCTAGGATCAGTTTGACTGTGTGCTGGGATGCAGGTGTACTAGCACCCTGGAAACTCAACTCATTTTTGTATACTCAAATGAGGAGAGAGGTTTATTGTATATAGATGAACACAGAAGCAGGTTTATTATAAACAACGGACCTTAGAGGAGGGTCAGGTAATTCTCTGTAAAGAAACAGTTTCAGGTTGCTATCATCCTAAGGGAGAAACTGTGATTGATGGCTTCTGCTTACACTGGCTTTAGCTAAAGCGGAACATTCATAACATCCATAGCTAAACCAAAGAAAGGCTTTGCCACACCTTTGAGCCTCACCTAGGAAGACTTTGCCATTCTCTTGGGTCTGGGGCATTGGGGACCTTGACATGACTGTGCTCATGACAACAACACACATCCGCTCAGTATCAATATCCATCCACTCCCCAAATGAGACAATAGAAAAAAAATGTATGTTTCTAGTTTCTGAGATGCATCCTTGCAGAGTCCTGGTGCTGGTGCCTAAGGGGTCTCCTCCATGCAGTGTCAGTCCTGCTTGGTAAGAAAGAGCTGTTCTTTCCCCTGACTCCCTAAATCCTCAACTTGGCTGTCCGTGCTTTACTACCTACTCTAGTTCTTTGGCTGTTCTATCAATTTTTTACATTCTCCATAATTTTGTTCTTGCTTTATTCTTTTCTGAAAATAAAGCTGTCATATCACTGTTTACTTTCTGTATAATATTTTATTAATTCTTTAAGTGTTTAATTCTTTAAGATGCATTATATGTATTTTGATAATATTCACATGTGATTCCTCCCCCTAACTTCTCTCTGGCCTACCCCTACCTTCTACTAGTAGTCCCCCCTCAAACTTCATGCTTTGTTCTTTACCTCCAAATGTTCCTATCTTGCTGCTTGCAGATCTCAGATATGCTTCTAAATGTTATCCGTTTGAATCTGACAGGCACAAACTAGCAGTGTCTTTCTCGGTACAGAAGAAACAAAGTCCATGTCCTGAGGAGTTGGAGTCAAGCATCAAGATGGGAGAGGCTGTATTGGACATCTAATGAAGAGATAGACAGGACCCCTGCTCATCACTGGAGGGAAGTACTTGTCTCCAATGGCCTCAGTGCAATTCCCTGGATGTGCACAGGGAAAGGAGAGAACTGACTCCTGAAAGTCATCATCCTCCAACCTAACAGGTGCTTCATGGCACATGTACACACACATGCACATGCATGCACACACAATACACACACTCACAAACATGCATGTTTACAAACAAACACAAATAAAATTAAAAACTAGGTCTAAACATTCCAAAGGAAAGGTCACTTTGTGCCTTTGTGGAAGTCATCTCTTATCTGTCACTTCTTGTTTTCCCACTTCCTTTGCTTCTCGGGCACTCCAGGCTCTCCAGCCTCTCCCTCTCTGGAGAAGCCCTCATTGGCATTCCTGATGCCAGGCCTCTGGGTGACCTCAAACATGAACAAAAATTGTTAAGCTCGTGATGCCTTGAAAATCAAGAGGCTTTCTTCATTGTGTGTTTTCATTGTTAGGTTTAGTTGATTATTCAACTTCACAAACATATTTTACTCATTTCAGTTGGGGACAAATTAGTGAGGTATAAAAAACACCAGGTTCTTTCGTCATAAAGCCACTATGCTACTGTTCTAATCAGAGAGCCCCATAATCAAGGACAGAAGAGAGAAAGACTTTATGAGAAATATGTCCATTGATCCTTGTGTTAATCTCAGCTGCCAGCTTTATGTTTTTGAAAGATCAATAAAGACAGAAAGAACTCAAAGGATGTGTTTGGTCTTAATGTTTTAATAGAAACAACAGATTTTAGGGTTCTACTTTAGCTTTCTTACAAAATAGTACTTTTGTCTTGACCCAGATTTTAAAATGTTTAAAACACTAGCCTAAGAAACATGAGCAGACACAAGACACGTGTACATATATACATATGCACATACATGCACATATAGACATGCACACACGAACATACCGGTATGTACACATATGCACATACTGATATGCACACAAATGAACATACGATCACAAATGTGATTGTGCACATGCATGCACTAGGACGCATGCACACATGTAGACACACACAGCTACACACAGAAACCTATTCACACACATATACACAGGCATACACACTGATGCAAGCACTCACACCCAGGCACACACAGGCTCAGCTCCAGGTTTTCTCTGGCAGCCTTTTGGACACAGCTGCCGGACCCAGTTGTGAATGTTGACAATGGGCAGGCGACCCAGCAGACAGTCAGCACATTCACTCAAATGTCAGGCAGCCGCATCATTAACACCGTGCTCTGCCCAATAACTCCCAGCTCCCCATGGATGCGACTGTGCAAGAATAATTACTTGGACATCACATGTACTTCATCACTTCCAAATTAGATTTTACTAATCCACCGCTTTATTTTCAGAGTAATCTCATTAGTGCAGTGGTGTCTCTGCCTCCCCCATGTCTCAGAAGATTTATTGCCTTAAAGCAATAACAAGATTTAATGCTTATCGAAGCACATATCATTTTAAGAGTCACATAGAGCTGATGGGGTGTGCACATTTATCCCTCCATTTTCTCATCCTTCACACTTCAAGAAAGATTTCAAAGAATAAATTTCCTTGTCTGTATCCTGGCTTTTTTTTTTTATTGGAACACAAATAAAATCATATTAAAGACTGCCACTGACTACCTCAAACAAAAGGATGGTTGGCAGATTATTAGATAAAATTCTTGCACCCGTGAGAATGCAGTCAGGAAAGCGCTCTGATTTATGTAGTTCCTGGGTATGAGCAGCACATGCATATGTGTCCACAGGTATGTAGGTGGCGCTCTTCCTCTCGAATACTCCAGTGGAGGGCAAAGGGTGGATTCGAATGTCTTCTTCCATCACTCCATACAGCTTGTTTTTTCATGCAAGGTCTCTCACAGAAGCTGAAGGTCGTTATTTTGGTTATACTTGCTAGTCAGTGAGCCTACCTCAGACACCAGGGCAAGAGATGCACACCCCACACACAGTTTTTACCGGGGTACACACTTGAACTCAGGTCCTCATGCATGTGCAAAGGGACCTGATCTCATGGGATCAATCCACACACAGAAAAGTGAAAAATATCCTGAATATCAGTTGACATTTTTTCCATTTGTCATAAAACAAAATGAATATTCTTGGTGGTTTTCCTTCGCTGATACATATCCAGAGAACACAATGTGAGAAAATGCAGACAGAGAGGTCTCTGTCCCAAAGACAACGGAGTCTCCAGAACTGCAAACTCAAGACTATTCCACACACACACACACACACACACACACACAAAAAAAAAAAAAACTTTAGTTATTGTCAGGGCAAAAGAGCTCAAATATTTTCTTCTGCTCTGATACAATGAAATATGCTGGTATGGTATGCGTTGTGTGGCATGATTTGGAATGGAATGGTATAATATTGGATGGATTGATGTGATATATGAACTACAATATTTGAGGTCTTTCCTGTCAGACACGTAATCTGTAGTTCAAATATGTTCAGTCTGTATGATTCTAGAAACGTGTTAACTGATAACCCTTTTTTGTTCACAATACTCGGGTACTAGCTAGAGTTTTGTGTTCCCAGAAGGTACATAAGGGATACAATGCTCTGAAAAACTCAGCTTTTAATACTGGGTCTTTCAGAATCAATAATTTGACTTTGGAAAGTTCTAAGTATTCACTAGCTTCCATCCCATGTCTGTACAGTAAAGAATTGAGATGTGTTCCTGTCCATGTTTATAGTTATGGGTGCTCATGGGATTCCCTGTATTTTATAGAATATATTTGAAGACTATTAGGTCTAAAATAGGATGATAATAGCATACACGATGAGTCAGTACAGCTGGTATGCAGCATGGCTGCTGCAAGACTTACTGGCCTAGCTGAGGTCTGTGCGTGAAATGGCAAAGCCAAGACCCACACAAAGTGTCTAAAGTAGGATCTTCTCATTTCAGCATTTTGGACACCTAGACATATAACAATCATTTCAGACAGAGAACACTCTATGTATCCTGACTGTAGGTGCTTTTTATTATTATTTATTGACCACCTACATTAGGAATAATCATATTTGAGTAAATAGTACCAAAAATAATAAGAAAAATGACAGAAACCAAAGGAAAGCTTTGGGTGTGGTGCCTACACGATGGACTCCCACTTGCTCACTCTCTATTTCTCAGGGGAACACTGTGACCTGGCAATTGTCCCACACTGTCAACATAGTCCACACCTCAACATGGATTGGAATCTGGTGAGGAAGAAGAACTGCTCGAGCCCGTGGGATGGTGGCAGAGCTTCCTGGCATTCCATTGCTCAGATGAAAGAAAGGACTAGATTTTCAGTCTGTCTGGTTTCCATGGCAACACAGTGCAGTACTGTTCCAAATTTCTATCTTCAGTGAAATATGTTACATTGAAAAGTGTTGTTTTGCCCAAACTTTGTGGGAAGTGGTAGCAACTGTTGTCAACCTTATGCATCGGTGGCAAGCCTATGTCTAAGGAGGAGGTGGAGGTCAGAAACCAGCTATGTTGGCAGTGTGTCAAATGCTTTCTCTCCAGACAGGTGTGGCACCTGACAGAGGTGTCAGACTGTGGGAAAACCAAACAGAAGTAAGGACCAAGGCACCTCAGAACCCATCCAAGGAGCTCCAAGTGTATTTGAGTGTACAGAGTTGTGTGGAATTGAAGCAACATTGAAGGGCTGCAATGCTGTCAATGCACTGTGACATTCCTTATTTTAAAGGCAATCTTAAATTTATAATAATATTAGAACTTTGGGATGGTTTCAAAGACAGTGCTACACAGACTTCTTGTCATAATAAAGAATGCCACAAATTTGCTGTTATTTGCTGCAGATGTGAGAGATCTGCAGTGGAGTACATTGCACACAGTGAAGGTGCTGGTGAGGCTGCAGAGTTCACTGCACACGGTGGAAGTTCTGGTGAGGCTGCAGAGCCTACAGTGGAGGTGCTGTTGAGTCTGCAGAGTCCACTGCATACAGTGAAGGTACTGGTGAGGTTGCAGAGTCCACTGCATGCACACACTGGAGGTACTGGTGTGGATGCAGAGCCCACTGCACACAGTGGAGGTGCTGGTGAGGCTGCAGAGTTCACTGCATGCACACACTGGAGGTACTGGTGTGGATGCAGAGCCCACTGCACACAGTGGAGGTGCTGGTGTGGATGCAGGGCCCACTACACCTAGTGGAGGTACTGGTAAGGCTGCAGAGCCCACTGCACACAGTGGAGGTGCTGTTGAGGCTGCAGAGCCCACTGCACACAGTGGAGGTGCTGTTGAGGCTGCAGAGTCTACTGCACACAGTGAAGGTACTGGTGAGGTTGCAGAGTCCACTGCATGCACACACTGGAGGTACTGGTGTGGATGCAGAGCCCACTGGACACAGTGGAGGTGCTGGTGAGGCTGCAGAATTCACTGCACACAGTAGAGGTGCTAGAAGGTTGTTATGTCTTCTAGAGAACAGTCAATTCCTTTCCAGTTTTCAGCAGCTTTCTGCATTCTTTTTATATAGCTTCCTTTGATTGTCAAAATCAGATATTTTTCTCCTACTGTATCATCCAGACCCGGATTCCTCCTACAACCTCCTATTTCTCATACAAGGATGCTATGATTAATGTGTTCAGTTTTTCAGGCAACCTCAGGGACCATTATTTTTCCTATCACATCCTCTACCTAATTTCCTTATCATTTTTGTTCTGTTTTCTTTTTTGTGAAATAAAACTATCTCGACCAAATCAATCAATTTAGTGGAGAAAGGGACTTATTTCAGCTTATAATTTCAGGTATGGGCTTTTTATCAGGGATCTTGAGACATACAGTCACGTCACATCCACAGTCAAGAATAGAGAGTAATGAACACATGTTGTTTGTTTGCTTGCTTCTCAGCTGCATTTTTCTACTCTTAGATACTTCAGGACTCCATTCGCAGGGAATGGTGCCACCCACAGTGGACTGGGATTTACTAACTTAAGACAATCTCCCATAGATACACCCACACGCCAACCCATCGTAGGCAATTCTTCATTATGACCCTTTTCCTATGAGATCCTAGGTGTGTCAAGTTAAAAATTAAAACCAATCAGCAGTTACCATCCTGGACTACAGAATATTCATTACTGAACATCACCAAACATTCACCTGCCAAAACTGACACACTGACATAGGCCCGGGCCCATTATTTTGAACTCAACTCCAAACTGAATTCTGTGTTCATAATCCCCCTTTTCTGCTCCAAGCTTCTATTCAGGAAGCTTCCGCTGTGCCTTCGGTTCTGTGTCTCACATTCTGCCCTGGATCGTGAAGACATCTCAGCCTGTATTTGCCTTTTATCACTCCCCAGTCTGAGGCACTTGGGAAGGCATGCTTTGGAGACATAGAGTCAGACATGGTCCCTTGCATGGTTTTCTCCACCCTACAGACTTCACATTTCTTCTTTCCACTCCAAAACAGGAAGAGAGGGATTTGGTGTCTGTTGAACTTGTCAGGCCATTGTATTTCATCTTAGCAAAGGTAACAGAGAAAACTGCTGTCCTTAACAGATCTTTAGAGCAGGGACTGGTAGTTGACACAAGTGAAGAAGTAGAGTCCTTAGCGTCAATGCCCAGCATTCATGACCTACTTGTGCTCATCATGGAAGTACATAGATACACTGATGGAGATGAATGTGTTGTAAAATCCCGTCCCCTAGGCATGGTGTGGCTGGCTGGTGCCTTCTTGAACTCAGAACAGCTGTGACTACACAAGCTACAAGACTGGTTTTTATTAATAATATAAAAGAGGAAAAACTCATAAGGTACAAGAGGAAGGGCAAAAGAGCTCATGGTAGGCTTTTGAGATAGTACATGAGGCTCCACTCTTCCCAAGGATATGTAAGTAGTTACCATCGCTGAAGGAAGGGAGTTTTCATCATAAGTGGCTCATGTTCCTATCCATGTCCCTATAAATATCCCAATTAGATACACTGGCTCAGCAAGCTGCATGTGGATAAACATCTCCTAAGAGACATTGTCAACTGGCCCTGGAGATGAATTTATAGTTTATATTTCCTCCAGACTATATGATAGTGTTGAGCTCTACAAATCTTTGTAAAAACTATTTATTGTTAGATGCCCCCATTTTAATTTTTAAGACAGGTTCTCATGTAGCCTCAAACTCCTTATATAACTAAATTTTTAATTTTTAAGACATGTTCTCATGAACCCTCAAACTCCTTATATAACTAAAATTTACCATGGAAAATTACATGCACCACCACACCTAGTTTTATTAGGTGTTGGGATTGTACCTAGGTTTTTAAGCATGCTAGTTGGTCATCCAACCATCTGAACCATGTGGCCAACCATTGCTAGATTCTCGCATATGTCTATTGGAAAGTAGAAGACAATGTTTATTTTAAAAGTACAGTTACTTCAATCTTGATGACTAGGAGCCCAGTTTAAACTTACATGTGCATTTGATTTATGTAAGTTCTTAATCAGACTCACTGAACTTAATTCACATACCTATGTGGTTGTGAAAAAAGAATGGTTTATATATTATTGCTTATAGTAAGTCCAAATTTGATAGTAATAAGATGATGTTGTAGGATATAAATGCTTCTGAAATGGGGGCTCTGCATCCTAGTAGTTAGCACGCCATCAAGTTAGCCATGGTAGTAATGGGAACTACAACTCTGCAACCCAAAGCTGTATGGAGGGGTGCTACTCAGGCATCAAAGTCCTGACATTTCTGGAGCACAGAAAAGAAGTCATAATCTCTCTCCTAAAGGATTGCAACACCCACTCTTCAGAACTGTGATGAAGACTCAGTTAAATAAACAACATTAAAAACCTAACAGATACAACGAAATATCACTAATGGAAACAAGGTCATAAGTAAATATTTATGAGTAAATGGTATCATTGTTATCATTTGAAAGCTATCACCACGAATGGAAACAAGGTCATAAGTAAATATTTATGAGTAAATGGTATCATTGTTATCATTTAAGTACAAAACTCAACATTTCAAGATAAAAGATTAGTAATCGTACCTTTGTTTTGTGGACTATGATTTTACTCAGGGCCTGGTAAGCAAGCTTTTAGAGCTGTATTTAAAGTAGCCTTTTTCAAGCCATTAGATCCAGTGTGTCTTCGAAGGACATGAAAGTCATGCTAATGAGAAAACTTTTATCCTTTAGAGTGTTCCTCAGAGTAAACAAAATTATTGAGTCATTAATGCATAGTTCATTCTTGGTAACTTTCCATCAGCATACAAAGACACGGGACTCATCACAACTTCTGTGATTTCTCTCCACCTTACCATTTTAGTAACTGTTCATTCTATCCCAGATGTCAAGCACAGTGAAGATGGAATCTGTTTAATTGTCTGTGCAATTTATCCATTTCTTCATGCATAAATCTCTGTACACATAACCTACTGTCTTTCAGGTCTAGATTAGAATGTGTACATACACTGCTTTAAGAATACTTCTAGTAAGTCCATGCATTGTGATTATTTTAATTTTCATATAACATGAAACAAAAATTTAGGAGTCTTAAGTAATGTATTTAAGACCACATTTGGAAGCTGGTAGGTAACGCTTTCACTGAGAATACGTGCTTTCTAATTCCCATCATGACGCCATGTCACCCAAAGAAAAAGAATTCACAGGAAAAGAATAAATTTGGGCCAACGTTATGTGTAAGGTGAGAAGGAGATCTTAAAGTGAGAAAATTCTGACCTTGGGTAGCTCCTGACAGCACTGAACTCAAAACACCCAGGATGAAGGCTTAATGCATTTCTCAAGATATGGCCACGGTGAACATTGCATTATACTGTGTGTTATATACTAGAAAGTTGAGTAAAATAATTCATTTAATAAATAGCTGTTCTTCTCACACATTGGGATTTAAAAATATTTCATTGGTTAATATGGACAAGAATCCATTGGGATTTTATTATGGAATTAGCTGTGTAAGATCACTGTAATTTCGGATTTACCTTAAGACCTTAAGGTGTCATGATTCCGAAAGGCTGATTTTAAAAAGCCCAGGAATGTGTTTCTTCCACCCTACTCCTTGTAAGTTTGTATGTTCATGACTTGCTTTTGCCACAGAGATGGAGGCACTAGGACTGAAGATAGAAAGATAAACATTTCTCTCTTTGATGGGAATGTGACTATTGAGATGCATGCCAAGAATAGACCACATTACTCACTGGCTGTGTTTAGAAATACACCTCAATATTCTAAAACCAAAATCAGATTTGGGGAAAATCTGTTCACAGTTAATTTGATTTCCTTTAAGAATTTGATGCATAGGTCAAATCTTCCAGCTACTACAGAAGGATAGTTTACAATTAACTTCCCTCACAGAGATCACAGGAAGTTGTTTTGTTGTGAGTTTTCTCCCCAGTGTCTGGGTGAACGATAGTAACACTCACTTCAAACACTTCCAGATCATATCTAGTAGTGTAGGCTATAGGGTTGAGTGTTGCCTGTCCACAGGTGCTAAAGATATTGCTAAGGAAAATGTGGATCCAAGCCACTGACGTATTTTTTCAACCTACTGGAACACTGGTGACCATATGAACAGTCAGTCAAGTGTGCTACACAGAATCTTGGCCATCTTCATGGCATTCACTGTGTCTTTGGTTTATGTGACTGGAAATATATGGGATAGCTCCTAACTGAAAACCTACACTATCTGAACTCCAGATTTTGTCTGTTTGCTTTCATGAATTAAATTTATTTAATAAGTTCTTGCACACATTATACTACCAGTTTCACTTCTCACCCCCTCTTGACCCCTTCTTCCCATGCCAACTCCCCACTTTCCTCCCCTATATGGCTGCTTGGTGTTTGTTTTGTTTTGTTATCTATTGGGTTTATCTAGTGTGGTCTGAATGCCCATGGATTTGGAACTATCCACTGGAGCCTGTACGCAATTACATTCCTCAGAATACCCTTAGAAATCATTCTTCTGGTATCTTTGGTTTTGTGAGTATATGTCCACAGCACAGAAAAATAGAAGAGCTAGGAGTAGCATTCTGGGCTCTTCTTTTCCCCGTGCCAGTCTCACTTGTAAATATCTAAGTTGGTTTTGTAACTTCTTTTTTTTTTTTTTTTTTTTGGTTTTTCGAGACAGGGTTTCTCTGTGGTTTTGGAGCCTGTCCTGGAACTAGCTCTTGTAGACCAGGCTGGTCTCGAACTCACAGAGATCCACCTGCCTCTGCCTCCCGAGTGCTGGGATTAAAGGCGTGCGCCACCACCGCCCGGCTTGGTTTTGTAACTTCTTCATCATACTTTGCCTCTTCTGTTCTTCAGTCCATGTTACCTGAACAGAAATCTTTGAAGATGTCCTCTGTGTTCAAGGGCCTTCCATACTTATTCAGTACCCAAAATGCAAGAGATAAAACTCTTGAGGTTAGTGTTCAAGGCTCCTATGTAAATATAGCCTCACCTTCCACACCTGTAATGTACAATCAACTGGAAGAATTTACCATTCTCCAAATTCACAGGGAACTGGTACACAGTATTCACTTTCTCTGGCAAAAATCATTATGTATCCCTTGAATAATATCCTTATATCTGTACACTCTATTATTCTTTAACAATAGCCTAGGTATTCTCACGCCTACTTTCTCCTGAGGCCCACTCTCCAGGGCCTGCAGGTGACTGTCTATTTGTTGTGTCCTCACAAGAGGCCTTTCTTTTCAGCATACAATCGCCTGGTTCTCGTTTTCCTCATTTCTGTAAGAACAAGAGTCAGATTATATTAGACCTCCTAACAACAGACAGCATGATTTAATCATTCCTTTGACAAGCCCCATTGCCAAGCACAATCTCATTCTGAGGTATTGGGGGTTAGAGTTTCAACACACAAATTTGACAGGAAAAATGTGTCCTATTTAGAGTTAATTGTCAACCTGACACAACTTTGAGTCATCTCCGAGAAAAGCCTCCATTGAAGACTTGCCTAAATTATGGGCATGTCTACTAGGATGGCGCTGTCTGAAATGCTAACTGATGTCAGAGGGCCCACCCCACTGTGAGTGGTACCATTCCTAAGGAGGTGGTCCTGGGCAGTATAAGAAAACCAGTTAAGTGCTAGCCAAATAATAAACCATCAAGAAGTATAATTCCATGCTTTCTTTGCTGTCCCTTGTCTGTGAGCAAGACAGTGCTGGTTAGAGGCAATGCTGGACAGAACGGCAATCTTGCTGGCCTTCAAGTTGCTGCCCAGCCTCCCCTCAGTGACAGACAGTGTTCTGGAAAGGGAAAGCAAAAGAAACCTCTCCTCCCTTAAGTTGCTTTTGGTCAGAGCATCTTATGAAAGCAAGAGAAGGGAAACTAGAACAGATTGGTAGGCCCAGCCTGGCCCTCAAAAATGTGGTAGCTCCTGATTAGATTTTTGGCATCACCATTAAGAGTTGTCCCAAACTGTATAGCTTGCAAATGACAGAGATCCATTTGTCCATAGTCCTGAAGTCTGGAAATGTGAATGAGTTTGCTGTCCAGACCATACACTCTCTAAATACTCCAGGGAATAATCCATCCAGCTTATCATCTTCCGTGGATCCACATAATGCTTTGCTCTCTGGGCGATACCCAATGCAGGCTCTCTGTAGTCCTCTCTGCCGTTGCTCTGTCTTAGCAATATCACCCTTCTCCTTCCTCCTTTAATGCCTACTGAGTGTTTTCTCACAGTAACTTCCGGCTGGAATATCTCAGGTGATTCTCAGCTTCAACTCAATCTTTCATCACCTCCTCCTCCTTCTTCTTCCTGTATTGATTTATTTTAATCCCTACTGCAGTTTCCCCTCACTCATCTCTTCCCAATTCTTCTCCCATCCCTCTCTGTTCCCATTCCCAATCCACGCCTTGTCTGTTTCTATTCAGAAAAGGGCAGGTCTCCCATGGATATCGACTAAACACTGCATATCAAGTTGCAGTAAGACTAAGCACTTTGCCTTGTATGAAGGCTGGGCAAGGCAAGTCAGTAAGAGGAATAGGGTGCCAAACGTCAGTAAAAGTGTCAGAGAGAATCTCTGCTCCCACTGTTAGGAGTACAAGAAGATCAACACAACCATAACATATATGCAGTGTGCCTAAGTCAGTAGGTTCAGTCTCTGTGAGCCCTATGAGCCTAGGTTTGTTGATTCTCTGGATTTTCGTGTAATGTCCTTGGCCCATCTGGCTTCTACAATCCTTCCTCTCTCTTTTCATTAGGATTCCCTGCACTCAGGCTAATGTTTGGCTGTGGGTCTCTGTATCTGTTACCATTTGTAACTAGATGAAGGGTCTCTGATGACAACTGGGGTAGGCACCAATCTATGAGTATAGCAGAATATCACTAGGCATCATTCCATTGACATTACTTTCCTCCAGTCGTGTTTGTTTCTATTGTAGGTCTCTGGGTCCTGGTGCTCCAAGCAGTGTCAGGAATGGTCTTCTCTTGTGGCTTGGGTCTCAGGCTGGACCAATCATTGTCAACCTTTCTTCTTCTGGAAAGCTGGGCTTGACCACTTAAGTCATGGTAAAGTGAACTTTACGGTATTATTATGCACCCTATGGTCTTAGTCTTCATAGTCTTGTCCTCTCTACATACTCCAATGAAAGAAAAGGAGATTAGAAGATAGGAATTGAATCTTGTCTGTATGTTACCAATATGGATGCACAACACCTAGCAGGACTCACACAAAACATGCTAATATTGGTCAGATTAGTTGAGGAAATACAATCATAAAGACCAAAGGTTGTGTTCAGCTAACAATGTCTGGAGTCTCTATTCATGATGATTTGGTTTATGGTGAGGTCATGGGTCATGGTGGGGAGCAGGTGAAAAAGCAAAAGAGAGAAAGACAGACATTTGGGCTCCTGCATCCTCTTTAAAACTGTACCCACATTGTTCCAATAGCCCCTGCTAGCTTCTTAAAGCCTGTCCTTCTTCCAATAGCACCTGGGCCTGAAAAACAAGCTTTTAACACATTGTCCTGTAGAGGGTATTACAGCATCAAACTAGACCACCTATCCGATGAATGAATGTTACATTGCTATCTGTAGTCTATAATTAAATACACCTATTTAATGTAGGTCAAGTAAACAGAGTCAGAAAATACTGTATGACAATGTGTTGCTATATAAAAAAAATTGCCACACTAAATGAACGTGGTTAAATATTTCATTGAGGATCATGACATATTACATACACAGACTTGACAGAAATGATTATGCTTTTAATTTGAGCCTAAGGAAATTTCAGAAATAATTTCAGATCATTGTACTATGTCCCCTTACTCTGGTGGTCTTGGTAAGTTTTATATTTGTGATAAGTAATAATATTTCAAATCTTGGTTATTTGTAGAGAAAGAAGAAGCAAGGAAATTAAATATAATGATATTGGACTCTCATTTCATCCTGCAGACACATCTATCTTTGGGAAATATAATTATCCTTTTATAGTAGATCTTTGCTTAACAAAAATTGATGATCCTCTAATCAAGCGCTTTCCTTTTGACTTGGATGAGAATAGCTTGAGGGCTCTAATGGCCTCCTGATTTACAGTCATTGTGTACGGCAAGGAAAGGATGGCCTTTTAATAGGTCAAATTGCATTAGAATAAGTTCTAAGTAACTGTATATATTCTTTCCTCTGTATAGAAATGCAATTGAGCCAGACTTAATGACCGTCACCTTGTACTGAAGAAACTGTAGCAGAGTGATCATGAAGAAGGAGAAAGGAAAGATGGAAAGAAGGAAGGAAGGAAGGGAGGAAGTGGTGATGTAGAGAGGATAGTTAGGCAATTGATCTTCACGCTTTAATAAACAGGCAGTATCCTAGACTCTAAACCTATAGATTCTAATAATCAAAATGTACTCTTTTGACATTTAATAAGAGAGGACAATAAGAAATAACACTAACAAGAAATGACAATTGTTTTCTTTCTGATTTTTAATAATTTTGTTCTTTAAATATTATTACCACAGTGACTAGGAAAATTACAGTAGGTAGATTAATTTTTTAGGTGAATTTTAAATGAAAGATTCAAACATTACCCTGTCAACAATGTTTGATAGGAATATCAACATCTGTTATCAGATTCAAACACTGCAATCGACAATGTTTGATGGAAATATGGACATCCGTTATCAGATTCAGAACCCTGCAGTATCGACAATGTTTGATGGAAATATGGACATCCGTTATCAGATTCAGACACTGCAATCAACAATGTTTGATGGAAATATGGACATCCGTTATCAGATTCAGAACCCCACCTTCCACCCCTAGTTTGCTGGAAGTCATTGCATTTTTGTCAGATGCCTTCTCTTCAGACAGTAATTAGACATTTTATTTTTTAAATAATATGGAATGTTAATTTAATGTGTTGTATAGAGTCTTTGGTTTCTGGTTTATCATTGCCTAGCACATCTTTGTCATTTAAACTGTAGCTTTTCTTGATTCTTAATTTTTATCTGTGTCCCTTTTATATTGAATATTTAGCAGTTACTTGTGAAAATCTCTCCTTTACTCTAGATGCCTTATTTTCAATTTCTTCCTTCTGCCCTTCCTTCCTCCCTCCCTCCCTCCCTCCCTCCCTCCCTCCTTTCCTTTTAAATTTTCTTAGCACTTGCATGCTAGGCAAGTACTCTACCAGAGACAGACAGATAGACAGACACAGAGAGAAAACAAACAGAAATTTTCAATACATTATTTTGAGACACTTTGAAACAGTTATCTAAAGATATAAAGCTAGCCTTTATGTGTGACTCAGCAGTTTTGAGACAGGAAGGCTGTCATGAGTTCAAGGCCAGCCTGGGTTGCATACGCGTACGTAGCATGTCTGCTAAAGGTCAACCAAAAAACTAACCAAACAAATAGCAAAAATAGTCACATATCAAAGTGCTACTTAGAGGGGCTGCATAAACTGGCAAATTCAGCCAGTTTGTGGGTCTCCATCACACACATAGCCACCATGGAATATTTGTTCACTGTGTGAAGATGTGTTGCTGTGACTGGTGTAGTAAAAATCTGAATTGCCAATGGGCAGGCTGGATAGGCTAGGCAGGACTGCTGGGCAAACAGAGGAAGTCAAAGGAATGCATCTAGGTGGGTGGTAGGTGCCAATGGAATGGACATAGACCAACTCTGATGTAGGGGACAGAGGAAAGGTAGCCGAGCCACATGATAGAGCTTAGATTAATAGAAACAGGTTAATTGAGTTATAAGATCTAGTTAGAAAAAGCCTAAGCTAAGACCAAGCCTTCATAATTCATAGTAAGTTTCCATGTCATTATTTGCATGCCAGCAGTCCAAAGGTAAACGGACAAAAGAGTTGCTATACATAGCAGGGTAGTCAAAGGTGTGGCTTCGGTTCACTACTCGCCAAGGTTTCAAACTCTGTGGACTTTATTTCATGTGTAGGTCATTAATTTTAAATAAACCTGACCTGGGCATACTACTCTACTCAAAATAAGACGTTATTAATAATGACCATTTATGGTCAGATGATTATTAGAGAAGGATTTGTTGCGAGAGAAATAGTTTGAAAGCAGAATGATTGTTCTCCCATGCCAGTTGGCACATGAGGTCCATCCTGGAGCTGGGACTACCCACCACTCAGTGTGTAATAAAAGCAAAGATAATGTTAATGGGATGAATAACACTAACCTAGTGACAATAATTTTACGTTTCCTAGAGTGTTCTGAGAATTTGCAGAGCAGCTGTGGCTCACTGACATCTTAGAGTCTCTTCTGCCAAATTATATACCAGTATTGTGTGTACTCCAAGCTGTTCTGTTACGATTGCCAAACAGACTTCCTCCTCCGCTCCCAGCACAAACTTGTAACATGGAATCTACAGAGCAAAACTGTGATTTATTACGAACATGACTCCTAAAGCAAGCCATACTCTTTACCTGAGTCCAACAACTGCACTTGTTTATTTTTCTCCATCTGAGATGTGCTGAACTGTGCCTAGTTTCTCCAGACACGTCCACATTTAACGACAGAGCTGTGAAATACAAGAAAAAGAGGAAAATGTACAGTTGAAGTACAGTCCCTGGTTCACTGAGCTTGTAATAAATATTTTGGTGCACTCTAGTGGTGGATTGGGATAAAAATGGAAGGTGAGGTGCACTGGGATTGCTGTAGTGGTTCTTAGGAAACACACCACAAACTGTGAGTTTCAAAACAGAGAGAAAGTGTCAGGACACGCGTGGAATGCACTCATGACCAAGTTCCCTTGAAAGCCTTTGCAGGAGCATGACCCCGGTTTTAATAGGTAGAGCAGAATACCTTCTGTGAATGATGAAATACAGCATATGTTCAGTTGGTGAGCTTTGGGGATCATTTTCTTTCCCACAGCAGTGGAGTTCATTGGGTCTTTGACCTTGCAACAGAAAGGGAAAAAAAATTCACAAGAATCTCTCAGGATCCAAATATATGCTTATGGAAAAATCCAGAATATTCATAAATGCAAATCAGTTGTTTGCAAACTGAACTTTGCATACTCACATGAGATGTTTTCCATTTGTTTCCTACCTCCCCCTCCCCCCGCAGGCCTTTCGTCTGACTTAATGAAGGCTACCTCTTCTTCCAGGCTTTGCTAATCATTGGTTCCTTAATTTGCCTCACAAAAGCTTCTTCTATTTCTGTGCTGCTACTAATTTTAATTCTTAGCATTTATTTATTTATAAATATGTTTATAAATTTCTAAATTATTTATCTCAGTATCTTATACATTTCTTAAGACCCAGCTGTCCCCTGCCCATCACCTGGCGCACTGCGGACTTTGAGAACACCTGACAAGTGAGCAAAGTCATAGAAAACCTGACCTACAATGGAGATGTACTATTCTGTGCCTAGTCTCTCAAATACATGTAAACATTCAGTGACAGAGTTGTCAAATACAAGAAAAAGAGGAATCCTCCTGGCTTTAGAGATTTCTTCATAAGGATGGATCATATTCAAATTCATAAGTCCCTCTGAAATCCAGCTCAGATGTGAATAGAAGGAAGTTTAGAGATCTTCGGACTAGCTGTCTCCATGGCAACCAAGTGCTCTGACCACAAGGGCTAATTCCTTCCTTTCTTCCTTCTTTCTTTCTAAAGTGGGGAGTAAAATGCTCTCATGTGAGCTATGCTAAGAAGTAAGAAAAATTCATATGGGAAGTCCAATGTATAAGTAGTTTTGTCGTGTGTGTGTGTGTGTGTGTGTGTGTGTGTGTGTAGCTAATCAAAAGGGGAATGGAGACAAACTCCACATCTGTATGTTCCCAGGTGTGGGAATATGAAGAAGAGAAGAGTACTCTCTGTCACAAGCTCATAGTGTGAGCTAAGTGGGTTATAAAACAAAACTTACTGACCTCAGTAATTTCATCTGCAGAACAGCAATCAGGTTCAGTCAGACAAAAGGCAGAATAGAGTTTTGGAAACTGACAGCATCAGATATGAAGATACCTAGATTACAGAAGAGTTGTGGTGCAACTCTGGGGAGGATTCAGTAGCTTATGAACAGATACTGCATTGAATACCCATGATACATCAGGCATTCCGCCAGGGGTGGGAGACACAAGAGTGATAACTAGAGATAACTAGAGGGTCCCATGCCTTTTATAATGTGAGTGGGAATGACAATGAACAAACAGGCAAATTGTGAGTTAAGAAATACGTCAAACCAAGGATGGGGAAAAGGATAGCACAGATTGGAGAACCATGAACTGTGTAATTTTATATAAGCTAGCCATGTAAACCTGTCTGCAGAGCTGGCATTTAAATCAAGCCCTGTGCAAATGAGAGGTGTATGTGGACATGTTGGAAAGGAGAGTCCCTTGGAGAAGAAAAACACCAGCAAAAGAAAAAAGTAGGATGGGCTGGAGGCTATCAAGACTGTTGCCCCGGAGATAGGTGGGCAAGAGGAAGATTCTGTGGCACAAACAGAAAGTTACTGTGGCCGGAAGAAGTGGATGAGCAATTAAGAACACATTCCAGTCTTGCAAAGGACCCAAGTTTGATTCCTAGCACCCATGTCAGATGGTTGATAACCACCTCTAATTTCAGTTGCAGGTTATCCAACATGTCTGGCCTCCGTGGGCAATTGCACTCATATGTACATGCCCTGCCACCACACGTACACACACACATACACACACACACCGTCTTTAAAAAAGCACTGTAATAAGATTATATGCAGAAGAAAGGGTATAAGACACATATACCAAGAAAGTCACTGCTCTGAGATGGGCAGTTTGCCTGTGGGCCACACCCCACTTCCCCCACTGTCGATGTCTTATATTTTTCAAAATTCCTGCTTTACTAGCATTTCTTGAGTGTTTGAATGATGACCGCCTCTTCTGTCCAAGGATCTTATCCAAGAAGTGGTTTCTCCTTTGGCCTTCTTATCTGCATGGGCTCCTCTCGGCTCTGACAGCTCATTAGACTTTCTCTGGTTTCGGTGATTGGTGATTTTTTAAAGCGTTTTGAGAAACATTAGATATTTTGTAGACTGACCTTGGATTGGAACCTGTTTAGATTGGGGTTACTGGTTCTTGTAGAGAAGCATTGACACACGTTTCTTACTGTATTGTGTTGTAGATGTATACTCTCAGCATGGTTTATCCCTAATGTTGCCCTCCCCCCCACTCCCCCACCCCCATCACTCCACTGGGACCAGCAGTCAGTGTTCATCTACATAGGCATCTCATTGCAGAATTCTACACACTGGTTTGTCTGTTCTCCCCCACTCAGTGACATGTTCTGATGGACTAGAGGACATGGATTTTACTCTTGTGGATGAACCCTGGTAATAGGAACATTGTTACCTAGTCTTGTGTCTGTGGTGTTTCTTGAATCATAGAGAGATGGCTTAGCTTCTTTACTATCATACATTATTATAAATATTTCTGGGCTTTACAGCAACACTTTCTATACATGCATGCAAAAATGTGTCATGATCATATTAACCCAGTCACCCCTCACCTTGTCTCATTTTCTCCTCTTCTTGGTTCCTTTCTTTTCCCCCCAAACACTATCCCATCTACATTCATGTCCTTGTGAATTTTACATATGAAAGAGAGCACGTGTATTTGTCCTTCTGAGTCTGGTTTGTCTGGATTAGCAAGATGGTGAGAAATCTACATGTTTTCCTAAAAATGATGCAACATTGTTCTGGTTGAACAAAATTCCAATGTGTGTGTTGTGGCGGGCATATATGTCTGGTGTGTGTATGGGGGGAAGGTTCTTCATCCATATTTGCTGTAGTCAGGTTGTAGAGTCACAGAGACATTCTGACACTTGTTCCAAGAATATTGGAATCTACTAGCAAGCTTTATACCTCATCAGGAGTCCTGTGGCTGCAATGGAAAGGCTAAAGCTTAACAATGGCAAGAGTGGAGCTGGGCGCTTATAAGATGTCTTCCTCCAGTGAGAAGATGGTGTCTCAGTCAAAGGCAGCAGTACATATGTAAGAAGGGCTGGGATTTAGTTCACCATATGGGAATGGTTATTTACTTACTGATAAGTGGATGTGAGAGACAAAAACCAGAAAAAGCCAAAGGTGGCTCCAAGATTTGTTCATGTAACTGAATAGTGTGTGCCAGTATTCTCTCCGTAGCTGTACGCTGCAGAGGGAGCAGTTTGGGGACTTTAAATAATGCATAGAATAAATATAGCACAGCCATTTCAGAAAAGTCTACTTAAAAGAGCAATTGCCTGGCGAGGCTTGTTTTGACTGGTTTCTGAGGAAGAATCAGCAGCATGATTCAAATACAGCCTCTCCTGGCCAAGAGAGGCAGATGGTCGCTCTTCCTAGGGCTGGGGATTGCAAGGAAGGCTTTCATTGGGTTTTCAGAGATTGCCAGTCTCAGAGTTTATAAATATTTTTCTTTGATGGTGAATTTGTCAGTGTACATTCAATGCTCACAGTCCCGGGTTATATTAGGCAGCTGGGAAGCAAAGGACTAACTCAGAGAGAGCCTCGGGTAGCTGCTGGGAAATGCGCTCCTTCGCTTGATCAGAAATACTTCGAGAGTACCTGTTTTTGAGATGTCCAATAAAGGTGCTCTTTAAACTGCTGTTCTCAGCTTTTTACCTGTGTGAAATACTTGGACAGAAAGCAACTTAGGTTTGTAGCTCCAGAAGGATACAGTCCATTGGGGTGGGGAATGGCCGTCAGGACGTTGACTAATCACATTACAACTACATACAGGAAGCAGAGTGAGAAAAGAGGAAGTGGGGCCAAGCTATGTATCCTAAAGCCTGCCCCAGTGGCACACTTCTTCCAGCAAAAGAGCACCACCCACTGAGGACCAAGTTCACCTGCCAGAAAACATGGAGGACACTTCTCATTCAAACCACAGCACAGTCCACAGAGCTTCTGAGTCCTGTACTGTATTAAAGACATGCTGTATCCTACATGCTGCACGTGGATGCAGGGAAAGTCGGGAGGGTCCTTTGGATGCAGGGAAAGTCGGGAGGGTCCTTAACCCTCGGAGTACTGGGCATTTCAGAAGGGTTTCTCACTGCTTAGACCTTGTGGGTCATAAGGAGATCATCTTCAAATAAATTTTTGCACACTTTCATGTTGGGAAATATTATTTTAAGATGTGTGACTTTTGTTTATGTTTAACTCAGTGAAGCTGTGATTCTTTGCCTGTCGAAATACATGATGGTCTAATAAAGAGCTAAACAGCCAATAACAAGGCAGGAGCAAGGATAGGAGGGACTAGCAGGCAGAGAGACTAAATAGAAGGAGAAATCTGGTAAGAGGAGGGCAACAAGAAGGAGCAAGGAGAGAAGGACATTAGGAGCCAGCCACCCAGCCACCCAGCCACCCAGCCACCCAGCCACCCAGCCACCCAGCCACCCAGTCACCCAGTCACCCAGCCACCCAGTCACCCAGTCACCCAGCCACCCAGCCACCCAGTCACCCAGCCACCCAGCCACCCAGTCACCCAGTCACCCAGCCACCCAGTCACCCAGTCACCCAGCCACCCAGCCACCCAGCCACCCAGTCACCCAGCCACCCAGTCACCCAGCCACCCAGCCACCCAGCCACCCAGTCACCCAGTCAGCCACAGAGTAAGAGTCAAAGTAAGATATACAGAAACAAGAAATGGAAGAAGCAGAGGCAAAAGGTAAGTTAAGATAAGCTGGCTAGAAACAAGCCAAGCCAAGGTTGGGCAGTCATAAGCCTCCTCGTGTGTGATTTATTTGGGAGCTGAGTGGTGAGCCCCTACAAAAGCCAAAAGAGTTAAACATAGCAACTCCGAGATGGCACAGATAGTTTTCCTGTAGCCTACCAGTAGAAAACTGTACCCGGGTTCCACTATATCTTCTCTGCCTATCAGCCACATCTTTGTGTGTGTGTGTGTGTGTGTGTGTGTGTGTGTGTGTGTGTGTGTGTTTGGTGTGTGGACATGTGTTCAGCTTGTGTTTGTTGGGCAGAATAATGAGCTTTTTTATGACTTTTCACACATTTGTATAATGTACTTTAGTTGTATCCTCCTCTTTGCCCTCTCAAAGACTTGAAGATCCTTTTCTAGTGCTCCCACTTCCCTCAGAGCTCCTTCCATCTTGTCTCATGTTAATGTCTGCTTCATATGCTGATGACTAATATTTTCTAACTTCATTCTCTTATTGGCCCGTGATGATTTTATCCTGGAAGTAATATAAATACAACATCAATACTGTATAATTTGGAATATGCTTCCTCACTGTTTTCACCTAATTTCACCATTATCTTAGGGATTAATACCCATAATTTCAGTATCTCCTTGTGTTATTCAATACAGGCAAATGCACATGATTGGCGTGAAATGACAGTTACTGATTAGACTGGCATCACAAGTCACTCCTCACAACATGCTTCCGAAGTTACTAGGTTATAACTCTAGTTACTTGTCTTGGATCCCTCCCTCCTTCTGCTCTACAACCTCTCCTGCTAGTAATGTTGACAGAGCAAGAGCAAGGTTGCAGAACAAGACCAGGGTGCACCCAGGGAGGTACCAGAGACATAATCCAACGGGACCTCACTCGCAGAGTCTGGGCTCTGAGTACAGATGCTTGAAAAGGGTTATTGAGTCTTTCTTTGCATTTCATCCAAGACCATGAGACAAGCATGCCAACTGCTCACCAGGGAAATATGAGGCATGTACGCACAGCTGCCTGCCAACCGTCTTTAGTTAATCCCACGAGCCTAGCAAGGCCGAGAAGACCTGCCAGCCCCAGTCACTCTCAACAGGCTCACCACTGCAGGAAATGCCAACAATTATTCCCAGCCAAAGACATTTTTGGTCCATTACATTTTATACATTTAAAATTTTGTTAGTGGAATGCACAAAGGGAAATGTTATTTTAAATCAATGGGCAGCCAATGCCTCCTAGTCAGGTATAACTGGAAAAACAAATTATCACAGCACATTGATGGTAGTCACCAGAATACCAACAAACTCCCACACAGGACATTGGCCTTCAACTGCTCTTCCCATGTCCACAGAGTTCTCCTCACCTCTTCCATTTTTAAAAAGAACTGTCTCCTCGGAGGCCTTTTCTGTGACGAGCACACTCATTGAGCCAGTCTTCCCAGGTTTACTGGCCCTGCTGCTATTTCAGAACTTGAAATAACATACACTTATTCAATTTATTTCACGGTTTATTTGATGCCAGGACTGCCAATAAGAGCATAATGGTTTTTACTTTCTGAGCCTCAATTAAATATTGTACACATACTCGATCCGTTAACACAGGCAACAAACTCATGAGATGAATGTCACTTCATATTGCAAAAAACTGAGGCTCAGGGAAGCAATTAGTTTTACATGGAAACTCAGGCAACAAATGTCTCAGCCATCAGCCGTACCTTCATATCAGTTATAATTCATTTACCCCAGTCCAGCAGCAATTTCATATCTCCGTGTTTTCCCTCATGTCTATTTGCTTACAGTGACTAGAATATAATTTTGAGTTTTACCATCTGATAAATATTATTAATTTACACTGCTACTATCCTCACTACTTACTAACCAAGGAGCAAAAACCATGGGGTAGATGGTTTTTGATGGTGATGTCTCTTATAGAATTTTTAAATTCTTTGTAATTACATATATCTGTTTCTTTTAAAATATTTGAGATGAAACAAAATAATAATTATCCAGATAAATACAAATAATTACAAAACAAGTAATTAGCCAGATAAATTATGTACAACGTTTTGCAGGTTTGAACAAACTAACAAATCACTATTATGATGATGACCACAGTTTTTACTATAGTTGGGGATCAAGCCCCAGGCCTTGTGCATCCCAGACAAGTACTGTCCCACTCAGCTCTGTTCCCAGCCCCCAGACAATTTATAAAATATGTTAATATCGATGTATTCTATCACCAGTTATGAATGTACAGATGTTTCCATAGGTTCAGAAAAACTAAACATACAATTTAATTGTTAAATCAATGCTTGTAAAAGAACACTGCCCATTTCTCCGTTTTATTCTTTGGTTATTGGTTAGCATTTGCTTACATATGCTTATTTAATAATTTCCAAACAATTGGTAATGTTGTATTTGTTCTTTTTATCCACACATCTATTGTATGTATCTCTAATTTTCTATTGACTTTTTTATATTTTCCTATTAAAGCAGTTTTCATGATTTCAGCTCATACAAATCATTTTATAACCTATTGTCTGGTTTTCATTTTCCTAAATTTAAAAATTTAAAATGTACCTGAGATTAGTCCTACAGAGCCAGTCCTGATGATGATCTTTTGCTCAGATGTCAAATCCTTGGGATACTTGTCACTGGACACTCCTGTGCCTCATTTCTATGACAGTGGACACTTCTTGTGATATGCTTTGTTATTGATAAGTGCAGTAACACATACTAGCACTTAACCACTATATATATATATATATATATATATATATATATATATTCCTGAAAAACAGAAAAAGGTTTTATATAAATATATTTTAAATTTTTTATCATGAAGAAATTAAATATGCTTAAGCATATAGGTGTGCTTCTCTCAATCTAAATGTTACACAATATGAACATTTATGAATTCATATTGCCCCATGAATATGTATGTTTTTAAAGATAAATTAAAAATTAAGCTTAATTTTCAAAGAAGTAGCTAACCATTGATTTGGCTTAAACGAATTATAAATCTCATGATTAAACTTTTTTGGAGAAGACGAACACAAGTTGTCAGTTAAGAGTCAAACAATGTAAAAATCCGTGATTTCTTCTAAAATGGTTTGAATAATATAGTAATTTAAAACTGTAATTTTAAAATTTGCACTTCAAGCTCTGTTCATCTTGGAAGGGTTTCTTTATAGCTGCTGCATGATAGTGTCAGAGGTGTCATGACAGCAATTAACTACCTCGTAACTTAAAATAATTCCATCCCTTCTCTAAACCCTTGGATTTGAATGCTTATTAAGCAATTAGAAGCACAGGGGACATCTCCAGCTGATGCTTGCTTTCTGGGTAAGGCAGCAGACCAAAATGATGGATCCTATTAATATGGCATCAAAAAAAAAAAAAAAAAGACAACAGCGTGTAAGAAACAAACGCCCCAAAACATCTAAGAAACACGGTTTTGTCTTAGCTATGGGGGAACATTTTCATTTTTAGAGACATATTGTCAAATGCTACTAACAAAACACCAGCTAGATTTACTCATGCAAGCTACCACCATGTTTGAGTCTTTGTGTGTGTGTGTGTGTGTGTGTGTGTGTGTGTGTAATTTGTTAAAAAGAAACACCAGGTAGTGCAGATGGGAAGGCGGGTTCTTAGTGCCTGTTTGGATAGTATGATGAACACTTCTTCCTGGGTCCTTCTGATTAATTAATTCCCCGTCTTCATAGAATGCAGACTAGGTTAAACTGCCTGGAGTTCTTTTTGTGATGATTGATTATCCTCCTCTTTATTTACACCCTGCCCCAAAAGAAACCCTCACCCTGCAAACCCAAGTTCGGGAAGGCCCAGACTCTTGTGATTATATCACACTGGGTTCTTCACATTTCATATGCTAAAGTTATGGGTGAATCAGATTTTGGTTGGAGAGTGAATGTCAGCCAGACAGCTCAAGATGCAACCTCCATCCAAATCTGTGGATGGCAGCACTTTCTATGATGTAGAAAATCCCATGAAGTCGGGCAGTGGTGGCACATGCCTTTAATCCCAGCACTCAGGAGGGAGGCAGAGGTATGAGGATCTCTGTGAGTTTGAGGCCAGCCTGGTCTACCGAGGGAGTTCCAGAACAGGGTCCAAAGCTACACAGGGAAACCATATCTCAAAAGAAAACCAAAAAGGAAAAAGAAAAAAAAAAGAAAGGAAGGAAGGAAAGGAGGAGGGAGGGAGGGAGGGAGGAAGGAAGATCTCATGGGGAATGGTTTTAGGGTAGAAGCAAAGCTTGTTACTCTGTGTATAATCTGTGCCAGCCAGTATGACAATTTCAAAGGAAAAGATGAGAAATAAGTTTGAACAAGTTTCTGTTGTTTTGAAAAGGAATTCATAATTATATAATTTCTCCTAACCCTTCACCCCATAAGGGTATCACACTCCCTAGGAATTTCAGGTCTCTATCATGGTATATGGAAAGCTGGGAGGTAACATTAGATACTCAGTCTTGACAAAGGTAGCTGGATAGTTTGCAAATAAATTTGTGAGTTCAGAAAATGAATAATTCTGAAATTAGAACACACATTTTGGAACAATTGCTGCTCAAGGATTACAAGTTTCTAAATTGAGTCTACCAGCCTCATCTCATAATCCTGCTTGGACTGGTTCATTTTTCATCTGATATCTGCTTGTACCATGGTTGAATATGTGTTTGAATTCTTGGTTTTAGTAGATCATGCATTTGGTTGAAATTCCCTTGCATTTCGCTCCCACCCCTCCAGGAATCCAAGAGCATTGGTAAGCAACCAGTGTCAATATGATGGGTTTGAATCCCTGGAAAATATGAAGGAGTGGCTAAGATGGGGAGAAAAAGGATAGCTCAGGAATGTGCCTGAAGAAGTAATCATATTTCACCAGTGTCTTCTGCAAAGATTACAGAGCCTATCTCAGTGGATAACTGGAGACCATCTCTGTATCTGCTAAACAGATATTCATCTGCTAAACATTCATCTTGGTTAGTAACCTCATTTTATATTACAGAGTCTGTATTAGAAAGGATAGTGTAGCCATATTGACTTACAAAGCGGCTGTACAAGTTTGCACTCCCAACAGCAATGGAGGAGTGTTCCCCTTTCTCCACATCCTTTCCAGCATAAGCTGTCATAAGTGATTTTGATCTTGGTCATTCTTACAGGTGTAAGTAAGATGGAATCTCAGAGTTGTTTTGATTTGCATTTCTCGATGGCTAAGGAAGTTGAGCATTTCCTTAGGTGTCTTTCAGCCATTTGAGATTTGTCTGTTGAAAATTCTCTGTTTAGGTCTTTACCCCATTTTTTATTGAATTACTTGTTCTTTTGATGCCTTTTTGATTTGTTCTTTTTTTGAGATTTCTCAGAAAATTAGGAAACAATTACCTCAAGACCCAGCAATACCCCTTTTGGGTATATACCCAAAGGATGCTTAATCATACCACAAGGACATGTGCTTGTGTTCATAGCAGCACTATTCATAATAGCCAGAACCTGGAAACAACTTAGATGCCCCTCAACCAAAGAATAGATAAAGAAGATGTGGTACATTTATACAATGGAGTATTTCCCAGTGGTTAAAAAAAAAATGATATCTTGAAATTTGAAGGCAAATGGATGGATCTAGAAAAAAATTATATATAGAATGAGGTAATCCATACCCAGAAAGACAAATATAATATGTCCTAACTCATAAGTGGTTTTTAGACATAAAAAAAAACAACCTATGGTCCACAACCCCAGAGAACCTAGACAACAAAGAAGATCCTAAGATAGACATACATGGAGCTAAATAGGAAGAAGAAAAAAGACAAGATCTTCTGAGTAAATTGGGAGCGTGGGGATCATCAAAGAAAGTAGAAGGGGAGAGGGGAGGAAGAAAAGGGAGTGGAGAAAAATATATAGCGCAATAAAAACAAACTAAAAAAAAAGGACAGTACGTTACTGGGTATACTACTGTCCTTCATAGATTATAGGATGATAAGCAGGAAAGCTGAGGTTTTCTGGAGCTATTACTGTTTTTACAAATCAGATGAAGCACACAGTATTCTGGGGACGGTTGTGAGATAGGGAGAGGAGTGTCTGTGAATTGGCTCAAATCGCCCAGCGCCACCTCAGATTTCAGCTCTCACACAATTGCCTGGCTGACAGGATTCATCAAATCCTATGAGAAACAATGTTGGGCTCTTGAGGCAGCTGCTGTAGGGAGAGTAGGGGTACTATCAAGTCATAGAAGACAGTCATGGAGAACTTTCCATGCCCCAGAAACTATTCCAAGAACTTTTCATTCAATTCATATAACCCTACAACTTTAAAAGTGAACTTGTGAAGTGACATGAACAAAAGAATGAGGTGTAGAGAGGTTGAGTCATGCTCTCAATATGTCAGGGCACGCAGAGACCAGACTCAGCTCTCTGGTTTTCCTCACAATTGAGCACCATGGCTCCGCGGTTCTCCCCTTGAGGCAGAGCAGGAAGAGGAGAAAGCAGTTTTTCATTGTTCCTTCTCCTCTCCTGCCTAGCTCAGGCTTAGACAGAGACCTCTATACATTCCTCTAGAGAAACAGTGAGACTGCGAATTCAGTTTCCAGACTCAGAAGCACTCCGTCCTCAGGAACCCTCCTGATCAGCTTCATCTTGTCAATAATGAGAGAGGAAGCCAGAAGCGGATTCTGAAAGCTCTCCTGCCTCCCCCCCCCCCCCCCCCCGCCCCCGTATCCCCGGAGAAACATGGAAACGAGTCTCATTTTGCACAGCTACTTTTTGTTGTGGGTCGGCTCATTTTTCATCTGAGTTTTGCATCCTTAGCGTGTTCCTGGGCTTCTGGGTCAGCAACATTCTAAGTTTTCAAAGAATGAAAGAGAAGTTTACATACGACCTGTTTTGTGCTCTTATTCTCTTTCCTAGGCACTTGCCTTCAAAACCCAAAGATCTGGGGAGAGTGTTCAGAACGGAAAAACAAGGAGTTTCCTAAATACTTAACCGAGATGATGAAGGGTGTGTGTGGAGGGAATGTTAAAACCTGGGCACCCCTGACTGGGATGCAGCCTGGCTTCTATGTGACAACCTATAATGTCATCACCTTTCATTCTGTCCCAGATAGATTGCCTGAATATGTAGCCCATAAATGATCAGCTGAAACATCATCTACTCCTTACGTACAGTGCCAATGTAAGGGGTCCTCCCCTGGCCTCTGAAGCACTCCAGCCCCCTTTAGGGAGATCTGAGTAGATTCTGTTGCTTGATGGAAGTTGGAGAGCAATCATCCCAGTCTACAACTAGGTAAGCACAAAATGTCTTTGATCTGGATGATCTAGTTTATGCTTATGGATATATACATGTATACATAAAAATACATATCATATATCTGCACAACCTGGGTATATATGCGTATACATATAACAGCAGATTATCATATCTGTTGTTAGTAGCCCCCATTTTCACTTGAATGGTGAGTAATGTGGTTGCCTTGAAACTTCTGTTTGTGCTTGAATTCTGTGCCTAGCAAGTCTGCCAGTTTTTCCTGAACTTGTGTTCCTTTCGACCTCATGACCTTGTGTTCCCTTTGACCTCCTACTTGAGCCTTACGTGCTTCTAGTCAGAAGAAGATACATCATGGACCACTGTGGGCTCTAGGTGCCTAGTTTTTCCTTCCTTCTAGGCTCTACTGAGCTTCAAGCAGGGCTGTGCCTATGGCCATGAGGTTTCTCCGTCTTGTAGAACAATCTAATAAGGAGATGTTAAGAACTGGATGCTCATGTCTTCCTTGACATCCCATGTGGAAGCTGTCTTCTCAATGTGATCTGATGGCACGAGGAAGCCTTGAGGAAGTAGTTATGATTAAGAGCATCTTATGAGGGTAGACCCTAAGCAGAGTGTCAGTACCCATATCAGAATGTCGGCCGTCAGTTTCCCGTCTGCCCTGTCAGTCATCCACAGGTTAGAAAAGCATATCCGACGAGGAAGCGATTCTTGCAGACCTCCATCTTCACCCTCTCACATTCCACCACTGTGAGAAACAGAGGTTTGTGGTTCAAGCTATCTAACTTGTGGTTTTTTTGACCAAGACAGGAACACAGATATTTTTCTACCTGTCACACAGTATATTACAAACCACGATCAACCACAATGAAAGAAGCACTAGCATTTTTACTTATTGTTTACTTGTTTATGTGGTGTGTGTGTATGTGTGTTATGGACACACATGTATGGAAGCATTCATCCACAAGCGGCAGTTAGAGCAAGCTGTTGCACACCTTCCTCTGTCTTTCTCGGCTTTTGCCTTGAGACGGGGTGTCTCGCTGAACCGGAAAGACTGCTGTTTTGCTTAGGTTGGTTGGCCAAGGCCTGTCTCTGACCTTCAGTTCTGGGAATACAGGCACACACACAGCCATGCTTAGTTTTTTACATAGATGTTAAGGATATGAAGTCAGGTTCACTGGTATTCAGAATAAGATTCCTGTCCCACCGAGTCACCTCCTCAAGCCTGTAGTATGTCCTTACAGTATCTCTGAGGATTCTAGTAGAAGTACATGAGGGTAGTGAGCAGAAAATTGACTTCTGAAAAATCATTATCAGATAACTAATTTGGTAAGGGATGAGGGGAGCATTCAAGGCTCTCAGGACTACCTGCACTGAAGACTTAAATCAAATAGAGACCAATGGGGGATGGTCACAGACACCTATAATTGCAGCACTTGGGAGGCAGAGACAGGAGGATTCTCAGTTCCAGATCAGCAACACGGCTCCATAGTAAGAACCTGTAAAAACCTGCAAAAAGGAAGATCAGAGGGAGGAGGAGAAAGAAGAGGAAGGTAGAAGGAGGAGGAACAGTAGAAGGAGAGGAAAAGATAAGGAACAGAGGAAGAGGTAAAAAAGGAAGAAGAGAGGAAGGAGC
Source organism: Microtus oregoni (assembly GCF_018167655.1). NCBI lineage: Eukaryota > Metazoa > Chordata > Mammalia > Rodentia > Cricetidae > Microtus > Microtus oregoni. The sequence goes on from NW_024543059.1 coordinate 40,776,797, forward strand.
ATGAGGAAAAAGGAAGAGGAGGAGATGGAAGAGCTGGAGCAGCAGGGAGTAGAATATTTAGCTACCAGAAGAGCAGGGAGTGGGACAAGAGCCATGTGAAGATGGGCAAGGTGAAGTGTTCCAAGTGCCCACTGCAATAGGGGAGGGCTTAGCCCAATGTCCTTTCACCTTTTGGAGTTCAAAATAAGTGAAAACTTCTTTAAGCATTTTGAATGCAATGAGCTTTGTCTTCCTAACTTCTTAGATACATCCTGGATCACAACTTGATGGCAGTTTTATGGAGACAATTCAAGGGTGCCAGAAATGATAACTATTCAAGATCATCTCAAGGTGGATGAGTTTTTTTTTTTTGAGTCACTTACTTCCCATTGAAGGAAAAAATAATAACAAAAACTATTCTTTAGGGGTAAACATCTGATGAAGGGAAATAAAGTTAAGAATTCCGTTCAAAGACAAAGAATGCGTTGAGATCTCTTCTGGTTACACAGCTGCCTTTACGGATCTGTCCCGGCTAGACTAATAGATCCCTAGGGATGCCACACATGGGCTTTCAGAAAGTGATTTCCCCTTTGCCCTCCTTGGCAGGAAAGTGGACTGAGGAGGAGGGGAATCCACCCGACTGTCTCATGGTTGCTTGGGATTAGTTCTAAGTTTCATGAAGGTGACATGTGCAGGAGGACCCAGTGTGACAGACAGAACCATTCTACCTCGAGGCGTCCATTCTCTGAGTCTGGTTCATTCCTTTTGGCTCTGCAGTTTTAAATAAGGCAGAAAGGCTAGAGGGTTTTTTTTTTTTATTATAAATGACACAGCGTGAAGAGTAATACTGTTCTTCATAACCTTGTAAAGTTACGTTGTTTTTTTTTAGAAAAAAAAACTTTATCATATGTGTTCACAAATATCACACACATAAAACCTCCTCTTCCCTAACTCCACCTCAGAAGCCTTATAGTGTCCTGGAAATGGCTGGGTGTCTCCTACCTCATAAGAGACACAGGTTCAAATTCTGTTGAGGGAAAAGAAAAATGAAACCTTCCCCTGCATGCTATTTTTTCACATTGTCTTCTCTACAGAATTTCTATAAAAGGCTCATACAACCTGAAGTTCGTTTTCCCTTCTTAGCACACAAGTCCTAGTACCAGAGACCCTTAAGATAACTTCTTGGCCTTCCTGTGAACCGAAGCTTCTCGACAATACTGTATTCACTTCTAGCTCCCAAAAGGGCAAACTTCCATTTAAACAGGAAACCTTTTTAAAATATTGTACTGTATTCCATCGCTGGGTAGGTGTGCTTTGAGTATTTATGATAAAAGAAGTTTTGCTGTTTTTAGGTGACTCACCTGTCAAGCACACTATGGTGATCTAATCAATCTACGTTGATTAAGGCTGGCAGAGGATGAGCAGAATACGAACCAAGGACTCTTAGTCCTTTTAGCTCATGCATGCTGTCGAGAACATTCTGGTATGTAGTATTTCCCTATTGCTATATAATGAATAATTGTCTGAAAGCTTAGGGTCTTAAAACAACAAACAGCCCTCACTGAAGGTCAAGATGGGGAATCTAACCATCAACATCACTTGGCTGAGTGATTCTGGTTCAAGGTTGTATGGAGTTCCAAGGAAGCTGGAAGCTATCAGTTGGGACTCCTGTAGCTGAAAACCTAGGGCTGGGGGAAACACATCCAAAATGGCTTACTCTACTGGTTTGGGGAAGAGACCTCATGAAATTCTCTGCAGACTCTGGCAGAAAGCGTCGGCTCTCAGCTGTGTGTGAGTTTCTTCATAGGAGCCACCATGACTTGGCACTGGGCTTTACTCTGGATGAACACAGACAAAGAAAGTCTGCTGGTTCTACTGCTACCACACGTATAAAGTATTCTTAGTCATACAGGCCAACTCTAATTAAATGTGGGAGAAGACAACACAAGGGTAGATGATCCAAAGGGAATTGGATCATGGGTGGTCACCTTTAGAGTCAAGAGCCTCTTCCCAGAATAATGCAACATAGAATAATTCACCTGGGTAAGAAACTCTTCATTACAGACTTAAGTGTTTATCTGGTAATAAAGCCCGAATGCTTTTTTCAAAGGATTAGGTTAATTACAGCCTCAGAGACACAGGGATCAACTAACAGTGCTCCAGAAAAACAAAAAAGGAAGATCACTATATACCAAAAAGTCCCAGTGTTCAGGAAGCCACCAGCAGGCCATTGCCATTAAAGCTTAGGGATAGCAAGGTACACAGGCATGAACCAGATCACAAAAGGTCTTAAAAAAACCAATGGAGAAGAGGAATTTCATTGTTCCTTGTGGAGAACCTGTGAAGTTATATCAGGAAATGATTCACAAAGCCCAGCTTGTATTTAATTAAGTGTTCTCTGTCCTAAATGTAGTGATGGACTACAGAGTTGGCTGGAAAGCCACCACACTGTGATGGTACAGACACAAGGACAGATAATGATGGCAGCCGGTATACAAGGGGAGACTGGACGTGGCCCCTTGCAAGGAATGGCTTGGAGGAAAATGTAAGAGAGATGGCAATTAGTTTGCTCTTGGAGAAGAAAGAAATGGAGACATGAACGAAGCATTTGAGCATCTGCCTTGGACAACTGGGAGAGTGAGACAGGCTCTCCCCAGGGAGACACAGGAGTGGGGAGAATCTGAGAATTTTCTGGAACGTGCAGATAATACACTTGATGAGTTTTTCTCAGGACATAGCAAAGTAACTATGTGAAAACTGAAAAGCCAATCGCCACTTTACACAACTGTAGAAAACACATAAACATTACATGTGGAAAGATTTATGATGAACATTAAATATTAAAATCAAAATGAGTTACTTTTTTTTATTAAAAAATTACCCATACATTTTTAAGGCAGTGTTTCTAGCCCTGAGTTTTTATTAATTGTGCGTCATTCTGTAACAATTTTTAAAACTCCTCAAACTGCCAGCAGTACAAGATAGCATCACTTCATCCTTACTAGCCACAATGTACCCTTATGGAATTATTTTATTTTGTTTGTTTGTTTTTGGTTGATATTTACAAGGAAAAGTGAAACTGAGTTTGTTTTTTTTTTATTTTTCAAGACAGGGTTTCTCTGTAGCTTTTAGGTTCCTGTCCTGGAACTAGCTCTTGTAAACCAGGCTGGCCTCGAACTCACAGAGATCTGCCTGCCTCTGCCTCCCGAGTGCTGGGATTAAAGGTGTGCGCCACCACCGCCCGACTGAAACTGAGTTTTTAATAGTATTTTTGGTATTTCAGTTTTGTAATTTTATCTTTCAGAAGAAAAAAAAACAAAAAGGATTTTTAAAAACATGTATTGGTTTTATACTTTTAACTACAAAAATGTGTCCCCTTCACTGAAATCATTATACAGCTTCTAGTCTAGGTCAGCCCTGCCTGGCGAATGCTGTGATAATGTAAATTTATAATTGCAGCATTTGGGAAGCTGAGGCAGAAGAATAAAAGGTCAAAGCTAGCCCGGGCTACATAAGGAGCTTGCAGCCAGCCTGGGATGTAGAGCAAGGCACTGTCTGAAGTTTGTAAGAAGTTGCCCATTGATCTATAATGAGATACAGGCAAAGACACTGCTACACTTTTGAGATTTTACAAAAGAAAATATGGCCCCGGTTGGAAACCAATGTTTACGCTACTGCTTGCAAGTACCTGACAATGGACTGGACTTGAGGGTGGCCGCTGGACTTGAAGTCTGCTTGTGGAAGCTGAGAACAATGCTTCCCAGGCCGACAGCAAAGCCAAGAGTACTCGGTAGTTCCTGAAGCTGAATAGAAAATATGTCTTCACTTTCAAATAAACGCCAGCACAGACAATTTCCCAAGAGGAAATAATTTGCGCCTAGCATATAGTGGCTTTGAGATTTTAAGACGTAACCCCAATAGCCGAACAGGCTTTGTGAAGAGCTGGTGGTTAGGTGCCACCCTAGAGGAAGGTTTGGGTTAGGTAAACCCTTCTGATTCTGTGGCACTTACAAGTGGAATATCTTTATTGTGATTGGGCTTATCTAGAAAGAAGAAGCAATCATACCTATTTTCTGTGATTTCCTGAGAATAAAATGCTGACTTAGAGGTACCATCAATTAAAATAAGCAATCGTTATTTTTGGCAAATGGCTATTCCCACATAAATTTCAGATCACCATCACGCAAAACAAACAGTATGGATTTCACAGTGGTCACACAGTAATGACAATAGCTTAAATCTAAATTGTGTTTTAGGTTCTGTAAATACCACTCCCTCTCTAAGCCCATTAATAATAAACCACACTTCTCTGCAGAGAATCTGCTAGGGAGACTGTGTCCAGCCGCTGGTGGGAAACGGGTGAGCACTGAGCCAGGCAAGCTCGGAGCCGACAGCCATTAGTGAGAAATAACAGATGGTGTCTCACTTTTTGCTGTAGGCAAAAAGCCAAATGACATGACTAAATAGAAAGACAGCCCCAGAGGACAGCAGTTGGTCTCCTACCGAGCATGGAGCCTGAAAGGCAGGGACATTTTTAATAACCTTTCTTTGACAAGCTTAAAGCTATTTAATGCCTAAGCCTGTCATACCTATCCGGCCAGGAGAACAGGTCTCCAGAGAGAAACCCTGCAGTATGCAATCTTACCTCCTCAGGAAAAGCATCAACTGCACACACATAAAAAACATTATAGAGCAAGGTCACCCAACAAGAGCTTTCCGTTTAAATAAAAAACAGCCATTGCCCCTCCTTGTAACCCTCTGGACCTGGTCCCCAGTCTGCAATGAAAGAAAGCTGGGGTTCTGTCCAGTTGTGACTAAAATTAAACAGTAAGGGTCTTCTGTCTGCTTTGGCTGAAATTTGAGTCCAGTTTAATTAGAAGGAAACGCACTGTAAATTACTGTGTGCTGAAAGTCTACACAAAAAGAAAAAAGGGAAAAATGATCTCATATTTCTTTATATATTGGGTTTCACTTTTTCATTAAACCAAAGGAACCAGCGAACAAACACTTTTCTTTAAAGTGTCTGGAATAAACGAGGAAATGAGTGATCTTCGTGATTAAAGCTCTTCATTATCCCGGGGCTGTAATGCTCAGCAGGTGTGACCCAGCCTTCTATAGAACACTGTGTGTGCACCCCCGCAAATTTACCTAACGAACTGCGCTCATTTTCCAACAAAGTAGCAGAGCCTTATTGTGGACATGAGTTTGTTTCTCTCCGGGGTCCATGGCTCATCTTGCCCCATTTGCTTAATTTTCTGTCATCGCCAAACCATCACGTTTTAATAACTCTCTGCTTTTTTTTCCTCCAGCCTTGTTTGAATGCAAGGACACTGGAGAGACTTCCATACTAGCGGCTGGTTGGAGGTAGTTTGGACAACCCCAGGATCATGCAAACGGTCAGTCTGTCAACACTTCCCATTTCTGCTATTAGCGGTCCTGATTGCCACGCTAATTCCATTAGTTTTAGTGTGGAGTCGATGGAAAATGTTCCGGAAAAAAATGTTTGAAGGGGCTGGGGATGTGGCTCCTTTAGTAGACTGTTTGCCTCGCAGGCATGAAGCTTTGAGTTCCATCCCCAGCAGTGTGAAAAGGTAAGGTGGTGCCAGCCTGTAATACCAGCTCTAGGGGGAAGGAGGCGAGGGTTCAAGGTCATCATCCCTCTCCACGAAATGAATAACTGCCAGCCTGAGGTGCATGAGACTCTATAGGAAAGAAAATATTGTTCAAAAAATGTAAGCAAATATATAAACTGATTTTAGTTTAGTTTAGAAACGTTAATGTTGGTAAAAAAAAAATATCATTCACAGGCTTGGAGAGATGTCTCAGCAGTTCCAGCACTTGCTTTTGCAGAGGACCTGGGCTTTGTTCCCAGCACTCACTTGGTAGCTCCAACCGTCTGTAACTCCAGTCCCAGGGTACCTCCATGGGCATTGTATGCATGTGCTACACACATACACAGGCAAATCATACACTTAAGATACATACATAAATAAATATTTAAAAATTATTCACATTTTGAATTTTGAAAAACAATTTTGAAGGAACTTGCAATTAAGCCATGTTACACATACATGTACAAGTTTAATAATTTTTCTAGGAGGATGTGAGGACATAAAGTTTGGTGACCCAAGTGCTGTAGGGATCTAGAAATGAAACGTTAAATTTTTGTTTGGACTCAATGTAAGCTCAAATCTTATTTCCACCACCTCATGCATCTTCAGTATAGTCTTTCCCCTCAGATTTCAAACTTACAGATAAGTATGGTATGGTGACTACAAATTAAATTAGAGATGCTTTCCCTTCTTGGCATAGGGCTGGTACACTGTCAAGAGTTGAATAAAGAGTTACCCTGGTGAATATAGTTCAGATACGTTTATGAATAAAATGATAAGGTTCTTAACACAAAGTGTTGAGTATCTCTAAGAAACATTTCCTCGTGAATGTGGATGACATACTGTTAAGGATTGCATATGCAAATATAAACAATTACAAACATCCTATACTTTATAAATATAAGTGAGCCTCGTTTAGCGCCCAGGACCCCTCTCACCATGGCACCTACTCACAGTTCACAAGCTGTATTGCATGGTGATGGAGAAGGAATCGGGAACCATGGTGACGAGTCCTAAGTGGTCCCCTGGATAGGCAGAGGGCTGATTTGTGAGATCAATAGGACACCAAAGGTGTCACTGAGCGATTCTCCAGAATAGATCAGAGAGTAGTTTTTGAGCTTCTGCGTGCTAGCTGTGAGGATCAGTCCTGTGGAGATGCCCAGGGATGACAAGGGAGCCTTCCTACCCGCTAGAAGCCCAGGCTCCTCAAGCAATGCTTAACTCATCCTGCATGTATGTCAGCATCTGCAACTAGCTCACATCCAACTGCAGCCTCATGCAGATCCTGTAGTAATAAGAGTGGCGGGGCTGCGTCCCCAGCACCCCGGCTGCCTGCTAGCTTATGCTCGAAATAACAACACACAAACTGTATTCATTTAAACACTGCTTGGCCCATTTCTATCTAGCCTCTTCTAGGCTAACTCTCGCACCTGGACTAGCCCATTTCTAATATTCTATGTAGCACAGCTAGGTGCGGCATGGCTAGCTTTACCTGAAATAATTACACAGAAACTGTATTCATTTAAACACTGCATGGCCCATTTCTATCTAGCCTCTTCTAGGCTAACTCTCGCACCTGGACTAGCCCATTTCCAATATTCTATGTAACACAGCTAGGTGCGGCACGGCTAGCTTTACCTGAAATAATCACACAGAAACTGTATTCTTTTAAACACTGCTTGGCCCATTCTCTTCTAGGCTAATTCTCACATATTAATTTAGCCCATTTCTAATCATCTGTGTGAAGCACCCCAAGGTGCACTTACCGGGAAGATTCTAGCCTACATCTATCCTAGGTCGGAGCTTCATCGCGTGTGTCTGCCCGGGAGTGGGCAGCATGGCGTCTCTTCTGAGGCGTCTGTTCCTGAGAGGAGAGCTGTCGAGTCTGAGCTCACTTCCTCTTCCTCCCAGCATTCTGTTCTGTTTTCTCCACCCACCTGTGTTCTAACCTATGAGGGCCAGCCAAGCAGTTTCTTTATTTTTTTAACCAATGAAATCAACAGATTGATATATGACACTCCCACATCAAGATCCTTATCCAGAACTTAGCTAAGCTGTTTCTGAAACCACAGCCCATACAAGCTGCAAGGTTATCTGTTGTAGGATACTCAGGGGTGCAATGCTTTGTCACAAAGATAGCCATACAAACAAGGGAGGCTGATCCCAGGCCAGTCTCCTATGTCTAGCTAAATGGAAATGTAATTGTCCTCATTTTGTACTCAGTGATACTTTTTAAGACTTCCCATTTTGTCAAGGGTCTTCTTTTCAGATCAAGAGACCTGGGAATGTTACAGTCTCCACCTCCCCAACAAGACTAAAAAGTTTGCATTTGTCTATAATTCTCTTCTCTTCGAGCTTGCTGCTAGAACTTGGAAGTCAACTTAATTCTGAGTGCTGTTTTCTTTTTCCCATCAGCTTTTTTCATGTTGATTGATGTGAATGTTCAAATCACACTTTTTACCCTCACCCTTTGCATGACTCACCTTTCCTTGTGCTGTTTTGAAGGGAGCACATATTCAATAGGCCTCCACTTTGATCAGGGGAGCTTTGCTCAGGTCTGAAGGGGTCAGGCTGCTTTTACCAGCCCTGTGATTATTCTGAGGTTTCTTAGGCTCATCAATTCCCAAGAACTACAGTTAGTTATTTGCCTCACTTTTTGTTGCTGGTTTGGTTTGTTTGTTTATTTTTGTTAATGACCGTCAAAGCAAGTATTATACATCCATTTTGTTGCTTAGTTTTAGGCTTTTTGTGAAATTGGGAGTTGAACCTAGGTGATGATCGTGCAAAAAAGTGCTCTATAGATGAATACATCCCTGCCTATTTATTTAAACAATTATTTATTTCTTTGTTTTTGACACAGGCTCTTGATAAGTTGCCGAGATCACACTAGGCAAGTACCCTATAGATATGTACATCCCTGGCCCATTAAATTATGTATTTATTTAATTACTCATTAACTAATGAATTAAATTTTGATTCAGGCTCCTGCTAAGTTTCTCAGGCTCCAGGCTTGCCTTGAATTCACTCTGTTGCCTTGTCTGAACTTGAAATTTCAATGCTCTTGCTTCAGCCTCCTGAGTAGCCTGATGAGGGACCTGAGTCATCCTGCAATGTTTTATGGCAGTTTTTCATAGTCTTCCTGCCTAACCAGGATGCTGAAATACTGGAGGATCCCGGACCGTTCAAGGGAGATGCCCTAAGGCTTCTTTAGTCATTAATTTTTACTTTGTGCATTATAAATAATCAGGGTGTTTTAGGCCAAATCCCTAAAGGGAAAACTCACCAGTTCTGTGTGACTTTGTGTTTCAGTTCCTCTCTAGAAAAATTACATATACCATGCAAGCTTATCAGACATTACAGAATGGCAGCGATTAATAAAAAACCTTCCCATAATTCAAATTTCTACACATTTCTTCTGTAATTACCTGTGTATGTGTGATTTAGTTTTTACTCATTTTAGAGTTATCACAATTTATTATTATTTTCAAAATATTAAGATAGGATACATTTACTTGGAATTTGAGACAGGGGTCTCTGCAGTGCTCCTAATTTGAATTCAATATAAATCGCTACACATTAGTTGAAAGTTCTGTGATGGTTTCTCAGATTGCCACATGCCTCAGAAGGCTAGAAACACTATGACCTAGCACCCAGCCAAAGCATGTCCATCGGTTGTCGGCACTATTACCTTCCTGTTGCCAGAAAGCTACAGAATTTAAGTTCTTAATATCAAACTCCAGCTAGAAATTCTGGCAAATTGTTTAACCACTTTAAGCTTTAGCTAAATTAGCTGACGTGTGTGTGTCTGAGTGTGTGTGTGTGTGTGTGTGTATGTATGTGCTTGCATGTGTGTCTTATATACATGTGTATGAAAGGGTGTATACATGTATGCATGTGTCTGTGTGTATCAGTCATGACCCTCCCGAAAATACTGTGAACATCTTTAAAACTCCTTTGTACATATTTCCGGGGTGAAAAAGGTATGTCAGCCAATGCCTGATCCCTTAGCTATAGAGAATCATTTTGTGGAATGTGACATTTTGCTCTTTCCCCATTAATTACGATGGCTCCTTCCCCACTAGCTCATTCTGTTGAATTTGTTTCCTATCCTGTTTTATCCTGTTTTCTAGCTAACAAGACACAGTTAACCAGTGCCCAGCATTGTCTTTGTTTTAATTTTAAACCGTGTCCCTAGTGATTTCCTCTCCAGTTCCTTAAGACCGCTTTTTAATGCCTGAGTCTGTCCAGAGCTCTCCACTTTCAGCCTTTCTTTTGAATGTAAATGTTATTTTGCTATTCACCTGAAGAACAGAAGCCAGCGCACTGGTAAGACTGCTCTTCCCAGCAGAAGGCAGCCCCTCCCATTAACATCTATGTTAACATGGTCCTTTGTTCCTGTACCCTGGAAGGAAGGCAGCTCTTTCCACAGGGCTTTCCTGTGAGTTGGGCTTCTTATTCCCATTTGTTGTACCTCAGATAGAGTGGTGTGTGTGTGTGCGCGCGTGCGCACGCGCATATGTGTGTGTGTGTATGTGTGTATGTGACACAGTAGATATAAAATTAAAATGACTCAACCTTAAAGCAGCTTAGTGCTCTTCCATCCATTATCCGCCTCTCTTTTGCATCAGTGTTCTCTCATTCTCTTCCAGAACATTCTGTACACATTAAGTACACTTAAGTCATCCTTCATCGGAAAGCCAAACAAAAGGAAACAACACCTCAATGTTGTGTGTTGAGACTTGTCCTTCTGAAATTTTTTATGTCCCCAAAATGTGCTCAACATGTGAACTTGTTTAGAATAGTCTTTGGATAAGTTATCAGTAAAGGTGAAGTATAGTTATTATGTAAGTTATTAGTTAGCCCCTAATCAAATGTTTGGTTTTCAGATGAAAAGAAAACACTCAATGTTCAGAGAGTCCAGTTTTATCCCATGCTTTTTCAGTCACAGTCCAGCCGGTCTTGGTGAGCTCTCAATAGATCAGCTCCACTGTCTCAGTGGGTGGGTGCATCCCTCGTGGTCCCGACTTCTTTGCTCATGTTCTCCCTCCTTCTGCTCCTCATTGGGACTTTGGGAGCTCAGTCCAGTGCTCCAGTGTGGGTCTCTGTCTCTATCTCCATCCATCACCAGATGAAGGTTCTATGATGATATGCAAGATATTCGTCAGTATTGCTCAAGGATAGGGTCATTTCAGGTTCCCTATCCTCAACTGCCCAAGGAACTAACTGGGGACCTCAGCTTGGGCACCTGGGAGCCCCTCTAGGGTCAGGTCTCTTGCCAACCCTAAAGTGGTTCCCTTAACTAAGAATTGTGGTTCCGTGCTCCCCTGTCCAACCTTCCTTTATCCCAATCCTCCTGCTTTCCCAAGGCCCGACCTCCTTCCCTTCTAACTTTTCTCTCCCCATCTCCCCTTACCCCCAACCCACCCCACCCCAAGATCCCAATTTTCTCCCCGGCAATTTTGTCTACTTCCCTTGGCCAAGAGGATAACTATATGTTTTTCCTTGGGTTCCCCTTCTTACTTAGCTTCTTTAGATTCACCTATTGTAGACTCCGTGACCCTTATTTATGGTTAGAAACCAATTATGAGTGAGTACATCCCATGTTCATCTTTTTGGGTCTGGGATGAGGGCTGATGAGACGCAAAGGACAATGGCACGGGGGTTTGATCCTACGTAATGTGATGGCTTTGTGGGAGCCCAGCCAGTTTGGATGTTCACCTTCCTAGATATGGACGGATGTGGGAGGTCCTAGGTCTTACCACAGGGCAGAAAACCCTGACTGCTCTTTGGACTGGAGAGGGAGGGGGAAAGGAGTGGGGGGAGGGGGAGAAGGGTGGGAGGAGGGGGCGTAGGGGGGGAGGAGGGAGAGGGAAATGGGAGGCTGGGAGGAGGTGGAAACTTGTTTTTTTTTTTCTCCTTTTCTCAATAAAAAAAGAAAAAAAAAGAAAACACTCAAATACACACAGACATATACAGAGAGAAAGAGAGATCACAGACACAGACATGTACACACACATACACATAGAGACAAACATACACACACAGTGGGGAGGTTCTAGTGAAGATGTAGTCTCTAGAAGGCTGTCTTCATTCATGCCATCCCAAAGGGCAGACCGACTGTAACTCCCAGCAACCTGCAGAGGGAAGAGCTGCATTTGCTTTAACTCTCAGAGAAAAGTCAATTTTGTCCCCTATTTACCTCAGATGTGTCCTCTAGTAGTGCAGACTTCAAAGGCCACCATGGAACACTTTTTGGGGCTGCGGAACCCCAGGCCGTGAATTTCTTGTAAACAACTTGTTATGCTTTCAGCTGTTCTGTGCAAAACAACTTGTTTTCCTGTGTTTGCAGCTGCTCTGAGCATGAGACCCTGAGGAGTTCCGGATGGCAGGGGAGTGGTTTCTGGTGTGTTGGGCTGGGGCGTGGCTATCAGTTAAGGATCCTTATACAAGCTTCCCTGGAGCTCAATAAAGTTGGCATTCTTGTTTCAAGGATGACCCGTGTCCCCGTGTCTCTGTCTGTGTGCATATGTTTTTTCTGCAGCCTAATTCCTGTCTCGTAGTGCAGGCGCTACAGAGCACAAAAATACGGAGAAGCCCTCCTCCTTCACCGCCAGATTTTCATTGTTCTTGCCTGTAGCTCTCGTGACTCGACTCTCTTCAGCTCATGGTTCCACCTTCGAGTCATTCATTTTGTTAGTTCATTTTTATGTTTTCAAGCTATTTGTCCGCATAGGTTCTTTAACGATTCTACTTATGTATAAGGCTTTATATCGTAGAAGAGCCAAGACTGACAAAGCTCAGAGACAGAGGCCGCCTAGAGTCAGCAATTTCACTTTATTTTCACTTCAGGAGACTGCTAACACAATTAACGACAGGAGCATGCCTACCTGCAAGCACAGAGTTCCATGATGCAGCTGCTACGCTTTGAGCACAATCAACGACAGGAGCATGCCTACCTGCAAGCACAGAGTTCCATGATGCAGCTGCTATGCTTTGAGCACAACCACGGTCACGAAGTGGGTCAGGTACCTCATCTATGTCCCTTTAAACTGTGGAGTTAGATACTTACCCTCACTAATAGTTAATAATCAGTATGCACAGCATCCTGGTGGTACAAGGTTAGCTCCCCATAGTAAGAAGGTCACTCCTCCATAAGATGACTTTAGCAGGGTAATGGTGCAGTGGAGTGCGGGAAGTCTCATTTGAAACTACATTTGTCAACAGCATGCTTATGCAGTTATATTTCCATTCACCATAGTTTTCACTGTTTCTTTTCCTTGCATGTATGTGTGTATGTGTGCATGCATGTGAGGAACACAGGTCAACAATGGGTGCCGTCTTCCCCACTAACTCTCTACATTATTTTTTGAGATAGGGTCTCTCTGAGTCTGCACCTCACCCATTGGGCTCAAATTGCTGGACACCACATAAGCCCCAAGGATCTCTCTCTCATCTCAGTGCCGAGATGACAAGTACCTCCCATCTTTTTCTACAAGGTTGCTGGTGACAGAACTTAGGTCCCAATACTTGTACAGTAAGCCCTTTACCAATTTAGCCATCTCCCCAGCCCCTATGACTATCAGCCTCCTTTAGGATTTTATATGGGTGCTACTCACATCATAAACCAAGTAGAGATTAACTGGACAAATGGGGCTGCTTTCAATAGTGCTTTTCGTGCTTGTCCAACAGACTATTTCCACAGTGGTAGTCAAAGAATTCTCAAGTCTTTTTTTCCTTGCCAAATAGTAGCTAATTTGGGGCTAGAGAGATGGTTCAGTAGTTAAGGATGCTTGGTGTACCAGGCAGTGGTGACACATGCCTTTAATCCCAGCACTCAGGAGACAGAGGCTGGTGGCTTTCTATGAGTTCAAGGCCAGCCTGGTCTACAGAGCAAGTTACAGGACAGGCTCCAAAGCTTCACAAAGGAACCCTGTCACCAAAAACAAATAAAACAAAAAGCAAAAAAAAAAAAAAAAAAAAAAAAGGAAAAAATAGAAAAAAGAATGTTCAGTGCTCTTCCAGAGGACCTGGGTTCAGTTCCTAATACTCATAGGGCAGCTTCTAACCATGTGTAACTCCAGTTCCGGGGTTCCAACCCCTTTTCTATATTATGCACACACATGTACACACACACAGAGATACTCACACTCATAGACACAAATAAATGGAAAAAAATAAAGAAATGAAAGAAAATTTATACTCTGTGGTAAGAAGAGGCACCGTTTAGAATTCATTGCTTCCAGCTAAACTCTGTCCCTGACCTTTCTCTGGGTGAAAACAGACAGCATTCTAAAACTGACACAGAGTTTAGATTATTGGAGTGTTAAAAATGGAAATATTTCTTCACACTAAAAGATGATTTTTCTTTTTAAACTTTCAGATCACTGTTTGAGCATCCTAATAATCCTACCCTGAATATTCAATTCAGTCCCCACATACACAGAGGCAAATCACACAGGAGTACCAAAGACTGTCCTGCAAATACTCTGAATCTTCAATTCAATCCCCACGTTCATGGAGACCATCACACAGGAGAACTGACGGCTGACACACACAACCTCTGAATCTTCAATTCAATCCCCACGTTCACAGAGGCAATCACACAAGAGTACTGACGGCTAACATGCAAAAACTCTGAATCTTCAATTTAGTCCCATGTTCATGGACGTCATCACATAGGAGGACTGGGGGCTGACATGCAAAAATACTGTTGAGAAACTGTCATTGTTACAACCCTTCCATGGAGAAAGAGTTCTTGACTCTTGCCATTTCCAGAAGGGAAAAAGCCCTGTATCCTTCTCAAAGAGAATTTCTCTCTCTCTCTCTCTCTCTCTCTCTCTCTCTCTCTCCCTCCCTCCCTCCCTCTCTCCACATTTACTATTTGCTGGTTACTAACAGAACTGAACAGAATCATGTTGACTCATATGTGAACTGACTCTTATTGCAGCATTCTGCCTCTCTGCTTTCCCTTTCCACCTTATGTATTACACCCCATCGCCATTTCTTATGACCCAGGTGCCAGCTAAGAGTGAGTTACTAACTTGAGCTAAGATAAAAGATGGGGACTATAGTTAGATTCATTTCTGAGTTTCCTATGGCTATGGAGGCACACTTGAAATCCTAGCACTCAGAGACTTAAGGCATGGGGATCTGGGTAACATGGCAAGACTCTGACTCAGGAAAATAAACAAGCAGATGAATGACTGAAGCAAGCTTGCTTAACTGGGTATCAGAAGGCTACATAAAGGGATACAAGCCTTTGGCAAATGAATAACACTTGTGTCTAAAAGCTTCCAGCTGTGTGTGAGGCTGCTCCAGGGGCTTCCTATGGCACTGACCAGGCAATGATTATCTTGAGTTCTAGACCCTGATCCTGAGCACTAGATGCAGAGTTCTGTGATTCTCCTACTATTAATGCGGTAGCTTTTATGGACACAAGTCAGTTTAAGATTTTAGCTATAAAATGGAAAGCAACAGTCTTAGTCTGTCCAAGATAAGATTCACATGGTAATGCCTGAGTGGATCCCTGACCTACTTTTAGGCAAAGAGTTTTAGAACTGCCGGAGAGTCTACTGAGGCCACAGAGGAGTTCAGAACAAGTGTAGGAAAAGGTAGGGAGCGGTTACCTTCTGAAACACGAATGCCGCACTGAAGCATTCTTTCTCATCTTCTCTCTTAAAATAGGTGTTTTTAAGTTTCCATTTTAACCTTAGGTATTAAAGTTGGAAATGAGCTCTGTCCCTTCTTTATAAACTGTAGTGCATACCTGGTCATTTGAGAACATGGGCATGGTGTCAGTGTGCTGAATACGGTGTAACTTGGGGGCTTATATCTTCAAGATCATGCACTGTACTTGTTAGCAGTCTCATGCTAAGCACACACAATTGTGCAGGGACCACCTAGGTGTGAACTTTTTTACACAGGAGTGCAGTGCATTTCACGTGTATCTTAATAAATAAAACTTGCCCGGGATCAGAGAATTAAAACAGTCACACTGGCCAGCCTTATTGACTAGGCAGTGGTAACACACACCATTAATCCCAGTAGCCACACTAGTTACTACAGAAACCAGGTGGTACATGCCTTTAATTCCTGCCGTAGAGAGGATTATAAAACGGGAGGAGACAGCTCTCATTCTGGGATCCTTGGAGGCAGGATCGCCATTCTTGCACTGAGGTAAGAGCCAGTGGCTGGCTGCGTTGCTTTTCTGGCCTCAAGGTTGAACTCCTGAGCTTTTATTAATCGTGCTTCACAGGAGACCTATGGTCATTCGATAAACAACTCTGTAGTTTATAGCTGTTTCAGACTGACAATTGGGTTAAGAGTCTTGTCTGTTTCATTGGCTGACCTCTGGATACACTTGTAAATAAATACCTTAAGGGCAAACATCCATTTTTTTTCTTATAACTAATAAAGTTTGCCCAAAATTTTCAGTGAAAATTTGTGAAATGTTACCAACCAACCGAAGAATAAAGATATTTAACAATATGCTTTCAAAAAAATGTAAAAATGATAAGTATACTGAAACCTCAGACTCTGAATCGGTTCTAGGGTCAATGTCACGATCTATCTGCATTTGTAATAGCCAACTGAGATGGTCTTTTCCTTCTGACCATATGCCCAGAAGCACAGGTTTAGGTTTCTCCGTAGGATCTTATACCTATGAGGTGATGCCCCTTAATAGTTAAGTGATTCCATGAATTGGAGTCACAGTTATGAGCTCAAATTTTAGCACTTGAATTTAATAGACAGAAACATTACTGATTCCATGTCTTAAATTTCTACACACACACACACGCACACACACGCACACACACGCATGTGTTTCTATGAGTGTGTATGGGTACATAAGTGCGGGTGCTCATACCCACGTCCTTACTTACACCAGAGGGTCATACTGGATGTCCTGCTCTCTCACCCTCTACCTTCCCCCCTAGAACCCGGAGGTAGGCCTGTAGCCTGTAGGCTCTAGTCATTCTCCTGTCTCTTCCTAGTTCTGGGTTTACAGGTGTGCATGAACCATACCTGGCTTTGTGTGAGAGTTCTGAGGATTAAACTCCTAACCTCCTGCAACAAAAACTAACAAGTGCAGGAGGTCGAGAGGTGTGTTGGGGATTTGTGAGGAAACAAATGTAGTGAAAAATAATGAGAAATCTGGGGTTTGTTCATAGGAAAATCTGCTTCAAGGCAAGGAGAAGAAAAGGGATCAAGAAAACATGCAGTGCCCCAGCCTGTTCCCCGGGGAAGACCAAAGGTGTGGGGGGAATATAAAGACAGAACTTACATGGCTTCTGTCTTGTGTGTCTCATGTCTCTTTGCTAAGAATAAAGACCTTGAGAGAAGGTTTATGATAGATGTGGAAGAATAAGGGTGTTTTCCAAGGGATCCAGCAGCAGTGTTGGTGACAGACCTGGGAAGGGTCCCAGTCAGGGTCATTCTTGGTGAAGTCTGGCAGAAAAGACTGCAGTGGAGCAGCCAAGGACCCTCTAGGAAATGTGTGTGGTTCTCAGCATGTGGGTTATGTTCCCTCTGGGGGTCTACTCACACCTTCACAGGGATCCCTTAACACCATCAGAAAACACAGATTTATATCACTCTTAACAGTAGCAAAGTAACGGTTATGATGTTCCAACAAAAATAATTTTATGATTGTGGGTCACCACAATATGAGTAGCTATATTAAAGGGTTGCAGCATTAGGGAGGTTGAGAACCACTGGTCTAGAATATATAGTACCTCACAACTGAGGAAACAGACCTAGAGATTTTCTGCTTTGTCAGAAACCACCCAGAGAAGTAAGAGAAGTCTAAACATATAAACATATGACCCCATATTTCTAACTCTCACATGTGCTGGGGAAGTAGTTCCCAGTGATGAAAAGAGGCATAGGTCTGAGAGGTCAAAGTCAAATGAGAGAGAGAGAGAGAGAGAGAGAGAGAGAGAGAGAGAGAGAGAGAGAGGGAGAAGAGAGAGAGGCTGGATTACTAAACATCAAACTATGGGTAGGAGTTGGCTGTTAATGTCCAGTTTCCATGAACAGCCAAAGGAGATTGTCACATGCAGCTGAGGACTTACAACTCCTCACTCTAAGACAATGGACAGATCCAGTGTTTCCTGTGAATCACAGCTACTTTTCTACATAAGCCACTGGGTTTTATCATTTTTCATCTGCAGAACCAGTAAATTAAGCAGGCAGAGGTATTAGCAGCACAGGATAGTTTTAACATTGAAATAAAGTCTGTTTATAACCAAATTAGGTAAAAATCTAGTAACATGGAAAGGAAAGAGAAACAAAAACAGTACCTCATTATGAGAAGTGTTTATAATACAATTAGTCACCCTTTTCAATGAATTCTCACTTTATGAAATGGATAAACGACTGTGAATAGTGCAGAACTGAGTCAATCAAATGATGAGCTATGTCCAAAGCAGTTATGCAAATTTGTATTTCAGAACTTGACTGTAAAAAGGTAAAGGCTAAACATAGAATCGCTTGGGGTAAAAATAAAGTATCCCCTTATGTCAAGCACTTGAATATAGTTCAGTATTGTCCACAACTGAATATGAAGTCAAAAATCTAAAAATACCCAGATCCTATTTTCAGTATTTGTTACTGAAATATTGACATTTAATGAAAAGGATGTGTTAGCTTTTCCCAGGACAAAGATATTTACCAGTTCCCCTTACATTCAGAACATTCATTTATACAAGGCAGGTTTGATATGAATGTCCAAAGAGCAGAAGCTTGGGAAACCAACAAATGTATGTGTGTGAATACTCATGATGAGTTTACATACAGCAAGACAAAAATTTATTATAAAAATGATTGACAGAAATGGCTGCCTTTCATTTAGGTTTGCTTAATATATTCTACAACCAAGGATCACAAACATGCCAAAACTCAAAATGCTTAAGAACAATTAATTTATCAAGAAATGATAAAGACCTAGTTATTTATGATAAAGAATAAATAAAATAACAAGAGATCATTAAAAAGACTTTGAAGTAAACATAGAAACAATTTTCTCAGATAAGAAACATTATAAATCACCAAGATCTAAATCCCCAAAACCAAATGAGTAAGACTTATGTCATAAACCATAGAAGATCATTTTAAGGCATCTGGCAAAAATATTATACAAGATATCTTCTCTTGCCAGAGAGCATCAAAAAGACATAGAAAGTTTAAAAAAAACAGATTAAACTGAATAAAAGTCTACTCATATTTTTCGTATGCTAGGATGAAGAATGAACAGTACAGGCAGGTGTGGTGGGGGCATATCTGTCTGTAATCCTAGGAACAGGAAAACCAGTGAGTTCGAGGCCAGCCTGTGCAAGGTAAGACCCTGCCTCAAAGTCAAAACACAAATCAGTGGGGTAAGGCTTCAGTATTTTACAAGTGATGTTGATAAGACTGAATCTCCTTTGTTTCTCTAAACACAAAAGATTAAATTAAAAAATACTTAATAAACACAAAGCTCACATATACATATAAATAGACTAAAAATGGAAAGGATAAGCTTGTATGTGCATATCTAATTATATCTAATTATTAATTGACCCTTAAAAAGACTGAAAAGTTTTCCTGAGATACCAACATGGAGCTAGATGGTGTTAAATGAACTAATGACCTCGTTTTATGTGGAGTATGAAAGGTTGATTTCCTGAAACAGTAGAGTGCTAACAGATACTGAAGTTTTGGAGATCGGAGATGAAATCAAAGGACACAATATCCCAGAGACAGATAACAGAGCTCAAACCCTCCATGCTGACCATAGCTATCAGAACTTACTATGGCCTTGAACACTACTCAGCAACGTTAAGCATTTTTATCACCAGAATCAGAATGTGAAATGGTGCGTGTGCTCCGCCACTTGATTTTGCCTTTCACAATGCATCCAGTCATAAATCTATACCATTTTGATTGACAATCCAAGAACAGATTTTTAAAAAGTTTGAAAAGAACTATATGTCACTTTATAGCAATAACATGGAAATCTAGTATGTTCAAAGTCATAGAGATGATACAGGATATGTACATGAAGATCATATAGGTTATGTGTATTTATACACCTTACTCTGAATCATAATATATAATTATGTCTCATATTATAGAACATTATATAAGGATTAGAAGTAACACATTATGTGGTGGTGACAAACAGAGCTGGTAGTTTATATATAATTTAAAAGTACAAGGTAATAAAAAAGAAGGATGCTAGGATCCATAATTGAAAATTTCTCTTCTACTTGAAACTATTGCTATCAGTTTGCTAGAATTGAGTACTGCTGGGTAATGAAGAGTGGCCACAGACAGGTGACTTGGCAGTGTGAGACCAAGTTCAGTATTTTGGCTCTTTTTATGGATTTAAGTTATTTTTTGAACTCTGAAAATCCTGAGATTATTATGAGTTGCAAAGGAGAGATATCGCTGAAGTCCTCAGAAACACAGTAGTGTCTGACGGTCCTTGGTGTGGGAGGTCCTATGTCTATGTGTTGCTTTTATTGGATAATGACTAAAGAGACTGCTTTGAGCCTATAGCAGGGCAGAACAGAGCTAGATGAGAAAAACTAAACTAAATGCTGGGAGAAAGAAGGCAGAGTCAGGAGAAGTCATGTAGCCCTGCTGGAGTCAGATGGAACTTTACCAGGTAAGCCACAGCCAAGTGGCAATACACAGATTAATAGAAATGGGTTAAACTAAGATGTATGAGTTAGCCAGAAATACACTTAAGCTATTGGCCAAACAGTATTGCAAATAATATGGTTTCTGTGTGATTATTTTGGAACTGAGCAGGCAGGAACAAACAAGCTGCCTCTTACTACAAGTCCTTGCCTGGTTCCACCATGAGACCCATGCTGAGGAGAGCTCTGCAGGCTGCAGCAAGGCTGGGAAGGGATTTCAAGTCTGCGAGACCAGGGCTAACAGGAATAGAAACCATCTTTGCTTGTACATATGGAATTCCCATTATAAAAATGCTTCTTCGTTTTTATTTTAGACTAAAAATAAAAAGGGAGAAAACATGCTCATAATCTTTGCAATTTTAAATGATACATGTGATAACTTTGGCAGAATATATACAATGCATTTTATATAAAAGGTGGAACTAGTATAACCAAATCATTTTTAAAAGTTATTTGCAACTGATTGCTTTGTATAGATCTACCATGTGAGCCTACTCCTATATACCATAAACGTGAGAACTAATCAAACCAGCAGGAGGGATTTCCTCTCCTCCACGAGGAACCATATGGCAGGTAAAAATGTGGATAGTCACAACCACCAATGTCTCTCTCAAAGCCCTCTGTTCAGCCAGAACTACAGCTGAACTAATAGCACAGCTATGCAGACCTGGGACTGTTTTCTTCACCTGGTAATCCACACAGCAATATTCCAAGTGGAAAGGGCAGTGCAGTTCGGGGCACATGATCTCCTTCATAGGGATGGAGCTGGCAGAAATCCATCAACAAACCCCGAGCCCCGCGTGCTGCCACGCACACAGGCGCTATCAATCAAGTACGATGTCATCAGTGTGACTGGACGTCAAAACGTCCAATCTGATTTGAATCTCTCTCCATGGCAATGTTTCTTGTAGCTGAAGATATGTGGCTTTTCTGTTGGTTTTGGTAGTTTCATAGTTTTGATAATTTTTATAGCTTATTGTGATAGCTTATGAAAATAATAAGAGGATCAGATTCAATAGAGAAATATTTTCTTTGCAATCCTGTGACTTTTATCATTACACATGCTATATACTCTCTGAATTAAATGGGGTGTTGAGAACCTAATGATCCATAGAGTATTTTAAGGATTCTTAACATACCTTCAAAGTTTGCCAGTTCTCTTCTGAAAACTATTTTAATTTTAATTGTCTTTACAAAAACTGTCAGCAAGTATTGTATGTAATCATAGTTCATTTGATTTCCAGCAGTCTGGAAAAGAAACATTGCGATATCAGAACAAACAGCAAAGCTTAACATGGGCCTTGGACCTCTTCTGGTTTTTATTACTTTAGGGCCTGAGTTCAAGTCATGAGTGCTTACTTTTGCTTTAGTTTAAGAGTTGAAGAAACAATCACTTGATTAAGTAAGTGACATTTACCATCTACACATTAACATAGAAGTTCCTGAACAGAATTATATGAAAAGTGATAGAGCAAATAAGTAACAGATTCACTTGGCATACAATAAACACTTAGAAAACATGAAACTTTGGATCCTAATTACAGATTCTGTGCTAAAATGCATAATAGTGGTTCATGGCTTTCTCGAGCTCATGAGTGAATGAAATTGCTTTTGATAACTATATGGAATGAGAAAAGTGAGGTTAAAAAAACCTCGAAAACATAATGGTGACATTTGGCAAAAGATACCCCCCCACAGAGATGTAAAATATGAAGTGTAACTAAATAGGACAAAATTCCATAGAACTATCCATCCCAAAAGACATAGCATTGACATTCCGCGAAAGATAGTCAAAGAAAAAAGTGGAGCAGCAGGAACTGCATTTTACGTGAAGAAAAACCAGTGCAAATGACAGTTTTCATGAGAAACCAGGAAAAGAAGAAAATATCACAGAGTGTTTAAAGGCAAGAAAACAGGCTATGTCTCAAGTCCTGTCTCTGGCTCAGTAGCAATGCACTGTCAGATGGAGCACCACTAATGTAATATGCCACTAAAAGCCACATTCTAGAAAGCGTTCAAAGGAGGCGTTCAATAGCCATGTTTCCTTGCTCTGTTAAAGAATGACATGGTTCTACAGAGCATGAGAACGAGAAGGAAACTTCGAGAACTGTTTATGTTTTTCTAGAAATCGTGTCATAGGTAAAAACTGGTGTTAAAGCCATTTAATAAGTTTTAAAACTACTCTCCGCTTTGCTTCCTTCCTGCCCTTTAGTTCCTGAAACATAAAAATAGATTCTTGAAAAAAAATGTCAGTGAATTCTAATTCTGTGACAGCCATGGTAATATTCCGTTTGAAGAATCCGGTTATAATATAAATTCTTCAAATACTCTTCCTTAGCTAATGTCTGTGACAACAATGAAGTCATTTGGAATCTACAGGGGCCAATTTGTGCCGCACAGGTTTCAGGGCTTCCTGGCTATAATTAGAACATGGTGGCAGGGCTCGATGGGTTTGGTTACTATAGCTACCCCATATGCGGCCTTCCTCTGCTGACCAGGGACTATGCCATGTATCTGCTGTAAATTGCTTATTAGTCACTCGCCATTTATTTTCTGCTCCAACAGCAACCCCAAACTGGCCCTGTCAGAAACCCATGCTTTTGAATTTATGGGGAAACAGACCAGAAGGAAATAAACACATATTTTCCTGAGCCCTTCTCCCACTCAATGTTGCTTCTGCTCAGGAAAATACCGAGTATTTGTCTAAAATACTGCTAACATTATTTTGCATTTTCTGTGTTTCTTTGTACAACAGAAAATGGAGAACTTTCTCCTGCCAAAAGTATTCCAAATTATGAGATCTCTTTACATTTAGAAGAGAAGATAAAACAACTAATAAACTTCAAGGATTTACTTTTAAAATGTTTAATTGCTATTACATTGAAGGCTGTTTAAAGTTTAGTTGTAGATACAAATACAGTTATCACTTTGGGTAGATTGTGTTCTTTTACAATTTCATAAATGTGCACTGTGGATTCTACACCCTCCCCCCGACTTCTCTTCCATCCCTGTCAGCCCATCTTCTCCCTATAAACAAACCTTTTTCCTCTACTTGTCTTGGTTTTTGTTCAGTGTCCCACATAATCTGACTGGGGACACTGGTGAGGTCAATTTCAAAGTTGACATCAGAAATTTTTATGGTACTGAATATGTCTGAGACTTGCAAAGAAATCTGGCCATGTTCTCCCATGGTTACTTCTACAATCGCTGAGAGCTAACAGCACACATGCTTATATCCCTGAGGGCACTGTGTCAATATTCTAAGTATATGCATAGCCTCGCACAGAATATTGTACTGAAGTTATTGATATCATGTCGAAAGCTCAGCACAGTAATGAACATTTCAGCAACTGTCTGAGAGCTTTGAGCTGACGCACGAGTGAACAGACCCAGTATTTACCTAAAACAAACGTGTTCTTTACATTCTACTTTCTCAATAGTCTTTAAAAATACGAGCCTTTGGCTCATAATATAAATATATATAAATCATAAGCAAGGCATGACGGCACAACACAGTCTGTAATCTCCACTGCTATGGAGACAGAGCCAAGAAACCCTGAGATCAAGGTCTGGGCAACTCAGCAAGATCACTTTAAAACACAAAAATAGTTTATTATGGAAATTAGATTTTAATAATTTGTAGCACATTAAATCTCAACAACAGAGTGGCAACAGTGCTTACCAGATGAGTAAAAAATTGCTACTTGAATGTAGAAGTAAAGGGTCATAAAGAATATTGTGATAACCACAGACAAGAATTTGCCTTTGGAACAAGTTGCCTTTTTAATTTCAAATTAAACCTAGGATCTAGAGGTTACCACAGATGGCCTTCAGAGCTTGAGAGTGCCTTTGTAGCATACATAAACATAAAATGTAAACTCAGTTTTCATGCCAGAACCCCATGATCACAGTCAGGTCCAAAGGAAACCCCAATTCCCTAAACGCCAAAGTTCTATCTATCCAGAAACGAACCCAACCTGGATCACAGGAACATTTTCAGTGGGTAGAGTAAAGCCAGCATTCCATAGGAATGCACAAAACCAGTTCCCATCTTTGAATCTGGATATTTGGACTGCCTTTGGGAGTTTGGGGAATTGGAGTTTCCTTTGGACCTGACAGTAACTGCCTATGGAACTTGTTACAGGGTGTGATCCAGAATGCTCACTGTAAAAAGACAGTGTCCCAACCACAATGGGACTTTACACACGGCAAGCTCCTTTTAACTCAAAACCTAAATGCAGTATGAAGAGGAAGGAAGCTCTCAGAGACAGATGGAGCCAGGCATCACTGTAATGATTTAAGCTCCTTCCCTTAGGGCCACGACATTACTAAGTCAAAAGGGCAGTCATAGCCCACTAGGACAATAAGCATCTGATAAATGAGGTGCTGCCATGCTTCTGATAGAGTAATTGATCATTTCCAATTAAATCTTGAGAAAAATCAATGGTTGCTTCTTAGACTGTTTACATCAATTAACTTGTATCAATAATGAATATCTTATACATGCTAAATTTTTAGCAGAGGGGTCATTATGTTTATAACCTGTCCTACTTTTGAACTTTGGCATACAACGTCAGAGTCAAAATATGACAGAGGGGAAGAGTAAACTTGAAAATTCATCCATAGCAACAAAATCCTTTTTGAGGGGAGGTCATGGATCTTATACTATGGCTCAGCCTGGATTTCATAAGTAGCTCCGACTGGCCTGGGACTCATCTCTGACTGGCCTGAATGCACTATGTAGCCCAGGCTATCCTCAGAAATAGTCAGGGCATGGATGAACACAGATTCAACTCTGAAGCAGTAAAGTAACTCTGGGAAGTGTTTAAGACTGCTGGGTTGGAATCTGACAAAGTCGCAATGTATTGGGACTTGATTATTCCGATTTATTCTACTTAAATCACTTCTACAATGGGTTATACCTTTTAGATAGATGACTCTGGTGACGGTACTGGCACAATTTTTTGCTCCATTTCCATTCGCGCAAGCATAGTAATCAGTTACGTAAGAGTGTCAGTTGCAGCCCAGAAACTCAGGCTGCTCCAGGAGAAACGAGTCAGAAGTTGGCTTGTTCCCACTGAGCATGTGGTCTGGTGAGACACGTGGAGAGTGTATACACCCACGAGCAAGGGTCAAGGCAGGCAGCCCAAAGCAACCGCGTTTCCTTCTGATCTCCAAATACCTGCGCGGTTGGAAGGATACTGGGTGTATGTGTGGGCCTTCTCCCCGAGTTAATCTTCCCAGGGGATACCTTTCAGACGTCTTTAGAGGCCTGTCTCTTAGCTGATTACAGATCCAATCAAGTAGACAACCAAGATGGACACCCCAAGAAATTCAACTCAAAAGACGAACAACAACAACAAAGTCAAAACAAAGCACACAAAGAAACGAGTCCCATCAATGCAGTGAGGTTTGATCTCATCTGAAGAAACTTCAGACTCTGAAGCGAAATGCAGACCATAAAAAATGAGTGGCTGATGGCTCAGTGCTTGAGAGCATTTGCTGCTCTTGCAGAGGACCCACACTGGACAGTTCCCAACTACCTACAATTCCAGCTCTAGGTGACAGGACTCTCCATTCCGGCCTCTAAGGGCATCTGTACTCACACGCAAACATCCACATACAGACACACATACATATTTATTTAAAAATAAGGTAGATCTGAAATAAAAAAAAATGCTAGAAACTAATCCTGGAATTAAAAAAACAAAAACAAAAACATGTAAGATATGTTACATGCCAGGCAGGCCTTGAATTACCACGGCCTTAGAAGCACTGGCATTGTTATAACATAAATAAATACCCACATCCCTAAACAATCATTTGAATAAAAAGGGAGGCATATTTAGTGGCTAGGCAGGTGACCCCTCTCCAGTCCTGGTCCCAGGTAATTCACCGCAGCACACTGATGTCAGCCCACTAAGAGGGAAAATATGATGTAGATCCTACTTCTACTTGTTCACAAGGTGCCCCAAGCCAGTGTAACTGCAGTGGAATTTTGAAAAAATTTTCCCAAGGCTCGGTAGTCATTTGCAGGTTAAAATCTGGGGCAGGATATCAGTACCAGCGAATGGGTCACATGATACCAGCAGTTTCCCCAGCAGCAAAATGACAAGGAGACAGCCAGGAAATAGCATTAGGGTATGGGTAGCTTAAACTTAGTATAGGCCCAACCAGTCAGAGGACAGATTAGGAACAATAGGAACATGGAGGAAGTGCTGGGGATGCAGATGTTAAACCAAGGATCACATTAAAATAGAAAGAAGTTCACTTACTAAGAAACTGCAGCCTGAAGATTGCTTCCCTTCTTTTTTTTTTTAAAATTTATTTATTTAAGGGTTTCTGCCTCCTCCCCGCCACCGCCTCCCATTTCCCTCCCCCTCCCCCATCAAGTCCTCCTCCCTCATCAGCTCGAAGAGCAATCAGGGTTCCCTGACCTGTGGGAAGCCCAAGGCTTCCCTTTACCAACAAGGAAAGAGAGATGAATAACACACTGAAGGTTAACTAAAAATCATGTGACAGCAAAACCACCTTTCAACAGGAGTCAGTCATGCATTTGTAAATACACATTAAAATGTTTAACACCATGAGGTGTTTCCCAAAAGAATCCTAAAATCAAAATAAATAAACAAAAGCCAATAAGTAAATGGAAACACAACCTTGGACCCCACAAAATCATCTGAAATGGAAGTGATAAAACTGTGAGAGAATCAAGATGTCCTTTATTATATGAAACTTAGTTTCCTCCTGTAACAAACAAAAATAAAACAGAAAATAAGCTAGGAGTGAGATGCAACAGTATTAAAATATCAAAACCATGGAAACACAGAATTCAGCTATATGTATTGGTTCACATTCAGCATTTAGGAGGCTGATGCAGGAGAATACTGTGGTCTAGCATGGGCAGATAGTGAGTTCCAGGCTAACTTCAGCAACAGAGACCCTAAAACATCAAAATAGAACTCAGATACTGACTAGCTTCATAAAAATTAATAAATGCTGCCAAGGGTCCAGGAGAAAAAGGAACGTGTTTACCTGCTGAGAGTGACCAGGAAAAAAAGAGTAGGAAAATGTCCCAAAGTGCTGAAAATATAACAAGTGTGGCTGAGTTGTCACTCCTGTGTAAATACACAAACTAATCCTGTCAGAATCCAGAAGATGTAAGTAGGGTTCTTAGTCACAAACACTCCAAATAGTCTCCATCCAGCAACCACGAGGAAAAAGAGCCAACTCAACCTGATTAATGACACAAATGCCATTAACTTACTAGTTTGATTTCTTTACCATCCAATCGAAATCCCCAAAAGGATACATTATACTTACTGTGCTCTAAACACTATGTGTGTACTCAAGAAATGCTATAGTTCGCTGTTATTTTGATTTCTGAGTAGTGACTTGTACAAACGAGGGACAAAACTTTCTGAACACAAAGCTTTGATGCACATTAAGGCTGGCAAACAAGTTAAGGAAGGCACATCTAGACTTTGATTATAGCTAGGCAGCTTTGAAACTAACATTTTGATTCTACCTCGTGTTTCTGGTTAAACAAAGCTTTTCACCAGTAAAGAGTCAGCAAACAAGAAAAGTCAATCATTTTTCCTTTAAAAGGTGTATCTTTTTTTTAGTATTCTTATAAGTTAGCTTTATACAAAACAAGCTGAAAATTCCATGGCTTTAAGAATTCTTCCAAGGGAAGGTATGTAGCTCAGTGGTGAAGCACTTGCCCAACATGGCCAAGATCTTGGAACCACCATGGTAAGGGAAATAACACTATTTCCGGAATCTAGAAAACTCAAAGAATATTTGTGCTTGTGTTACGAACCACTTAAAATTGGCACCTAAATACTTAGGTTTGGGGACCATACTGTAGCACAGGGCATTGGTGAGAACGCTGACATTTTTGTAAACTGTATATATAGTCAAGTAGTGGCGGGACACTAGAGTGTGGAGGCTTGGCTGAGTTGTCTGCTGTTTCCTCCATCCCTCCCTGAGAAGGGTCTGTCCTTCTCGGCCTGGGACTTAAGAACCTCACATGTTCCCACACTCAGTTAAGCACCACCAGGTAGGGCCAGCAGCAGGTCCGTCCAGATGCTCATCCCGGGAACCTCGAAGTCTCCATCCAGCGCCTTGTTGGTGCGCACAGTCTCCAGTACCTCTTCCTGCAGGGGTGGTGGGGCCTGGCACAAGCTCTGCAGCCGGAGGCACAACTCCTCCCAGGGCATGTCCTTAGGCTGCGTGGAGACCCAGGAGCCTTTCTGCAGGTCGTAGTGCAGCTGCGTGGCCCAGGCTGTGAGCAGGCTCAGGTAGGCGCGAGACAGCGTGGGGTGGCGGCCGGCCAAGGAGGCCAGGCGCACGGCGGGCAGCTGCCGGCAGAAAGCGGTCAAGACCTCGGGGCTGTCCAGAAGCCACCGCAGCAGTTCCTGTGTCTCTTTCGCACCCGCAGAGTCTGCGGCGTGAGCGGGCTGCGGGTCTACATCGCGCAGCACCGCCTCGCCCACCACGTACAGCACGTGCTCCCGAGGCCCCCGGGCCCACAGCATCTCCAGAAGCTCGCGCCCGGCCGCCGGCGCAGCACCGCCCAGTTCGTGCAGGCGCGCGCATAGCAGCTCCGCGTGCGTGCGCAGCAGCGCGCCCCGGGGCGCGTCCCCGCCGAGGCGGAGCAGCAGGTGCAGCGCGCTCCCGCGGCGCGCCATGAGCGCCAGGCGCGACTGCGGCGCGTCGTCCTCGTTGTCCGCGCCGGGCCCGGGGAAGAGCAGGCTCGGCAGCGCGTGGGCGGCGGCGGGCGCGAGCGCGCGGTTCCGCAGCAGGCGCAGGGCAAGGCGCGCGTCCCCGAACTCCAGCGCCGCGAAGCTGCGCAGCCCGGGCGGCCCGCCCAGCGACTGGATCCGCCTCTCTAGCGCCTCCCGCGCGCGGCCGCGGCCCGCGAAGCGTCGGTACACGTGGAGCAGATAGCGCGCCCACTGCAGCGCCCTACGCACGGTCGTTGCATCCCAGGAGCGAACCAGCGGCCCACACGACACGGCCAGCACCTCGGAGAAGCGCTCTACATGATGCACGAGCGGCTCCATGGCGGCCGCTTCCGCCCTGGCCTTCCAAGGAGCTAACCGATTGGACGTGCACGCGAAGGCCCGCCTTTGCTTGCTCTGCCATTGGGCGAGGCTCGTGTCAATCTCGCCTTCTGGTTTCCGGGTCCCTTGGCGCTGGAAACAAACTGCCCATTGCGAGCTTCCACTGTGGTACTGGGAGAGAACCCGTTTGTGGGCATTTATGGTGGACATTTTGAGCAGTTTCCCGAAAGGGGGCTGACGTTCATCGCAGTGCGGATGGGTTCTGCGTGTGAACCCAAAGCTCTCAAACAGCCCTTTGCCAGGTACTTGTGGAACCAGGACCCTCACAGGCTGGGCAAGCATGCTACCACAGAGCTGCACCCCCGGGCTTTCTTCTTTTATTCTTCCCCCAACCCCGAATAATCCTCCCACTAAATTGATCAGTCAGCCTTTCAACTTGCAATACATTTGCCTCAGCTACTCTTGTAAATGACATTACTGCCCCGAGGCTCCTAGCCAAGCACGTGATCTAATGTTTATGCTCGAGTTAAGTGCTTATTTATGCCAGAGTCTGCTAAATTCTGACCTTTGATATCAAATCATATATTTAAGCTAGTTTTGTTTATCCATTAGCCCAGGCTATATTGTTTGGCCTTGAGATTTTATTTTAATCTGACTGATAGGTCTTAAAATCCTGGTTTGACTGGTAAAAATTACAACCAATGGATCAGCCCACCTTTTAGCAGGTGTGCAGAGGTTACTGGTTCATTTACTTATCGAATACTTAAGTCACGTGGTGTGATAGTGTGCGGAGTACAGGACTAGAATAATAAATTAAGTCTAGTTAAATGCAACCGTACACCACAGGATACGCTAATGTTCCATTTAAGAGAGATAATTCACTAATAACCTCATATGTGGTAGGCAAAAGTAAGAGTCACTGTTTCTTGGGTGTTAGGGGAAGTCTCATTGAATCCTCTTTCAACTGAAGGCCCAAAGGATACTCTGTAAGAGCCCCAAGGCCATGGGAACCGTTAATGTGCCCCAAACTACTAGAATGAAATCTAGCTCTAATTCGGGGTGAGAAAGAAGTCCAAACAGCGTCGATTCCATGGTTGGGACAGTGCAGAGAAACCTCACCAGCTCCAGCTCACCTTCTCAGACCCGATTCTGTCTTACATCTTGGCATCACTGTGAGTATCTGTTTCATAGAAGCCATTTTTATTGAGTAGCTATGCATGCTTATGACAATTTCCCATCGGGAGAAATTTGGGGGTTAGAACCAGTGTTCCATTTAATTCAGAAAAGTTCAACTAAAGGTTGAAAGATGATAAATACCTTAATTTCAAGAAACCTGTACAATAGAGGCAGAAATTAGGAGGGCCCCAAACATACTAAAGTATAATGCAAGTCAAATTTTGTGTATTTTTAAATCTACAAGTGTGGTGTTTTTCAAGACCTGTTGGAAATATATAGAGTTCTGGAAGGTTTTTAGACTGAGCTTTGTTTTATCCCACAAAAAGGTTTACACTATTAGGAGATAATGCAAAATCAAGTAGAGAAATAATAGAAGTTAAAATGTGAATATAAGATATGTGTATTGTGTGCTGGAAATGCCAGGGACAGTCTTCTACCTGCCGGTCACGGTCTGCAAATTCCCAATATGTAGTAAATTAGATCAGAAAATGGAAGTCCAGTTCTAGGAATTTTTTTTTAATTAAAATAGCATTTCATTCAAACCACAGGAGTTGAGCAACGTAAACAACCAAGAAAAAGACATTTTCACAAAGAATGTACGTCAGAGGGCTCTGGAGAGAACGGAAGTCATATCTGTAACATTCTGGTGTGGATTTTTGTTCCTTACTTTCAGTATGTATTCGGTGGTGTTTTCAATAAGAGGGGGCCCTCGTGGCTCTGGTATTTGAACACTTGGTCCGCACTTGGTAGCACTGAGAAGGTGGAAGAGGTGAGGCCTTGCTGGAGGGAGTATGTAATTAGGGTGGGTTTCGAGAGCATAAAGCCTCACCTACTTCTGGTTTCATTTTTTTCTGTTTCCTGTTTGAAGGGGAACATGCCAGCTCTCAGCTTTTTGCTTCTGCAGCCATGCTTGCCTCCATGCCGCGATGAACTCTGGCCCGACTCTGGAACCCTGGAACAGTAAGCTTAAATGAGCCCTTCTGTAAGTCACCTTGCTCATGATGTCTTAGCACAGCAGCAGATAGTCGCTAACACTCATTTTCCATTACTGCTGCTCTGCTTTGGGATAGAGATGCTAGCTCAGCTCCACATCAAGACCAAAAAAATCTTAACTGATGACATTAATCCAGTCTTAATTTACTGATTAGTCTAGGAGTCTATCCTTAAGCCTCTCTCTCTATAACATTCTCTACTAAAATAAGTTCAGAAGTGGCCAGAGGAAATAACTAGTCATTAGGCTTACATGATGCAGAAAAATATTCTTATTCTATAGTCAACAATGAGTCCAAGCTGAACACCAGGCATGCTTATGAGACAGTTTCTTTCTCATGAATAAAAATGGAAGGAACACAGTCCTTAATGTTAATCTGTTTACAAGTGTGGGGGTTTTGTATATTTCCAATTGCATTTGACAATTTCGAGTTTAGTTTATTTAAATGTACTTAGCTAATAGAAGCCCTGTCTTAAGCCTAAGTATGAACAGTGTGTGGTTCATACTTAGGCTTAACGAGACCTTCCATATTCTTTAGCTGGTTTGGGTTTTGTTAGTATGTACTTCTGTAGTGTACAGGCCTTGGCATGGTCTGCTTCCCGTTCCTCTCCCCATATATAGAACAGTAACCATCTGCATTGCCATGAGCAGTAGAAGAGGAGATTTCTTCCAAGAAAGATATAGCTGACTCCTGTGGTGTTTGATCTTGGTTCTAGGAGGTTGCTCAGACATTACTGTTCAACTGGATCTTTTCATTTGAAAATTTGAATTGAAATTATTCCTTATTCGGTATAATTTTGGAGGGGTATTTTAAGATATACAATAAGCAAGAAATCAACAAACTGCACAACTGAGAAAACAACAAAGGCAATCTGTCTGGTGTCTACTCTACCTAATGCTACCCACTCATCCTGCCTTACCCACAGCTCTGTTTTGCACAGTTCTGGCTACCCAAAGTCAACTGCAGACTGAGAACATTACGTGGAAAATTCTACAAGTAGGTAGTTTATTTTCAATTAGAGCCATTTTTAAGAGTGTGATGAAGTCCTCACACCATCCTGCTTCGTCCTGCTCAGGACAGGAACCCTCCTCCTGACCATTGTGCTTACCCACCATCACTGTCCATCTCTGAGTGTCGCCTTGGTTGCAATGTGAAATGTCCCCCACATGCTTGTGTGTGTGAATGCTTTGTCACCGGCAGAGGGTGTTTGCCAGGTTAGGTGACCTTTACCTGGCCCAGCCTTACTGGAGGAAGTCACTGGGTAGGCCTTGAGGTTTTATAGCCTGCTCTGTAGTTCCTGACTGTGACAGTGTAAGCAGCTACCTCAGGCTTTTGCTGCCATGCCTTCCCCATCATGGCAGTTAGAAGGCCACCAACACCCAAATACATGCTAAGGAACATTTGCTTAGATTGAAGTGTGACAATTAAGTTCCCAGTTCTTTTTTTTTTTTTTTTTTTGGTTTTTCGAGACAGGGTTTCTCTGTGGTTTTGGAGCCTGTCCTGGAACTAGCTCTTGTAGACCAGGCTGGTCTCGAACTCACAGAGATCCGCCTGCCTCTGCCTCCCGAGTGCTGGGATTAAAGGCGTGAGCCACCACCGCCTGGCAAGTTCCCAGTTCTTTAAAGAGACCAAGAAGAACTGTGATATAAGTTGTGATGTGTTCCTATTTGTACATCAGTACATCAGTACAAATTCTGAACGTCAGTAGAGAGCCATGCTGCTAGTGCTATCATTCTGGCTAATGATGACTTTTTGTTGTTGTTGTTCAAGACGAAAGAAAACCATAAATAAAGGCAAGTTTAAAATATGCTGGTCAGTACCCCAGAGAGGTGATCCAGCAAGAAGGAAAACTTTCCTGTAGGCCTAAGATGCTACCTGAGCTCTTGGATTGGTGGAAGCCAGCACTCTGCTAAGTTAATAGATTTCAAAAAGCATGCATAAAACTGTAGTAGAACTGTGAACAAAATCTCCCGAAAAGAAGCTGCGTTTACAGAGATCAACAGACAAGAATGTCAGCACTGTGGAGCGATCAGAATGCTGTAGGTTGGTTCAGAGGCCAATTACTTTACCTTGGTCTAGATCTAGCCCCCTGGAACAGCTATTCATTGTCTACCTCTGTGAACCCCTTTTAAAAGTCATCTTCCAGAAATGTGACTGATCCTCTCAAACATAAAAATCAATATTATTAAAAATTGCACTTATAGGGAGGGCTCAGGGACTTAGCCCTAGTGAGTAAGAACACTCTCTTGTCAGCAGGAGGGCATGAGTTTGACAACACCTGTATAAAAAACCGGGCATGGCTAAGCATGCCTCCTCTAAAGCAAACATCAGGGTAGAGGGAACAGCTGACGTCAGGAGCTTATTGACCAACCAGCCTAGCAAACACTGTGATCTTTGAATTCCGTAACAAATCCCCTCCAAAGGCAGTACGAAGTAGTTTGAGGAAGACGTCTAACTACTTCTTCTGACGTCCACATGTGTACATACGGGTCTATGCATCTACATACTTACATTCATGCGCCAAACAAATGTGCAGAAATACACATAATATGCATATATAAACAAGCTTACTTTTCTCTTAAATACAATTTTAAGCATTGGGAATTTTTACATAAAATTAATATATAAAACCTTTATTCAACTTTCTTATCTGTGTTTGATATGGAATCAGCCAAGGTGTCTTTCCTGTGCATTATGTCATTTGGTGGCTAGTGGATGGAACTGGAGACCATCATGTTAAGCTAAATAAGCCATGCTCGGAAAGATGTATATTGTCTGTTTTCTCTACTATGCAGAATCTAGATGAAAGGAATACATAAATATATATTATATATAACATGAAGTTGGAAGGGCAGTCATTTAGGAGAGCGATGTTATGGTTTGGTGAGAATTGTCTTCCATTGTCTCATTTCTTGGAACACTTGGTCCCAGTAGGTGGTGCTCTTTGGAGAGGTTATAGAACCTTTAGGAGGTGGATCCTTGCTGGAATCATAATTACATTAGATTTGGGAGAGCTTTGAGGGTTTGTAACCTTCCTGTTCTGCCTTGCTGCTTTCTGTGTGCTGTTGGAAATGTGGTCAGTCAGCTTCTTGGTCCTGCTGCTGATCTGCCTTGCCTTCCCTGCTGTGGACTCTATCCCTCTGAAACCATAAGCCAGGATAAACTCTTTTTTCCTTAAGTTGCATTGGTCATAGTATCTTATTACAGCAACTGCAAAGTAACTACTACAGGTAGTAAGGAGACAAGCAGGAGGGGATATGATAGGTGTGGGTGGTGAATATAAACGAAGTAAAAATGGTAAAACTGATAGACACATGATAATATCTTCATGAGCCTATTGTTTTGTAACCAATTGAAATAATTTTTATTTAAACTATTATATTCAAAAGAAGCATTACTCTAACAGAACTCAAAAGCCACACTACATTGTAATGTACTTTGTGTTTCAAATGAGCTGCCTTAGAGTTTTGTAAATAGGGAGAAAAATTGTCCACTTTTTTTCCTTTTCGCCCATTCATTTTCTTCTTTCCCCTTCTGTTTTAAGCAGAGGATAGATAGACCACCATCATGGACACTGTCAGCCCCTTCCCTTGACCTCTGACTTTCTACTGAGCTAACTGGTAAGAGGCCTTAGCAAACAAGCAGGAGGACCAAGGGTGGGCTCTGTCTGCTAGGCTCCATCTTGTCCCTGCAGATGTTTTACAGCGTGTTCCTCCTTGCAGTCCTCTGGATTTCCTGCATATGGTGACATACCTTGTTGACTGTTTTACCTCGCCCAGATCTTGTAAATATTCTTCTATTTATTTATCATCATGAATCTGCCCTTATTTCCTGACAGGACCTCAACAGATACAGTTGTCCAAATTCTCAGTTATTAAGTCATGTGAGACACCATTTTCTATCAGCACTTGCATAGGTAGTGATAACTACTTTAGTGAATGTATATTCAAATACCTGCCATTGAAATAATGACATATGGACTGCCAATCTGTGGTAAAAATCATCATTACAGAGAGACTATATGACAGGCAATGTGAAGTCATTTTGTGATGTCGTTAACTAGATGCGAACAAAGCATTCCATAGTAGTGTGGGCATGGTGGAATAGTTGGAACATAGACCCAGGGTTTTTTGTTCATTTGTTTTGTTTTTAATATCCAGTTGCCTTTCAGATCTTATTATTAATTTTGGAACACAGCACTAGAACATACATCGTTTGTGGAATAAAACAATGTAGAGAATTGATTGTCATTTGCTGGGACAAAAACAGTGAGATCTCCTTGAAAAAGTGGGATAAGAAACTTGGAGAGGTCTTGAGAGGCTCAGATTTCAAAAATATTTTTCTTTAAGATTAATTATTGTGTGTGTGTGTGTGTGTGTGTGTGTGCGTGCATGACTCCGTGTGGGAGAAGTCTAGAAGAGAGGCCTCAGCCTATATGGTTACTTGGATCTGAATTCTGGTCTTGACCACTGGATCATCTCTCTAGCTCCTGAAGAATGCTGAATTAGTAGATAACTGTAGAAAGGTATGCTGTGCTCTTTCATTGAAATGACTGAGGTCCCTTAAAATACGTATAGTCTTGACTTGGATGATGCTAATGACTGAGCAAGAAAAAGGCTCACAATGGAACATTGGCACACTGAGCCCCCCGCTGAACTTGTCTTCTTTTCTCACCTAGGCATTTCTCAGACTGTTTGGAGCTCTGGGATTGACATATTAGATGAAAGCATGGCAAACTGGTGAGTGGTCATTTATTAGAAGTCCAGAAGACAGTTTAGCCTAGCAGTCAATGTCAGTTCTGCACATCTGTCTTGTCAGTACCTCAGGACTGTAGTGCTAATGGTTCATCTGAGTCCTGCTTTGGTTTCTCTTGCTGTGATACAACCTGTTGCTTACCAAGGTAACTTGAAGAGGAAAGAGTTTAGTCCATCACCAAGGGAAGCAGGCAGGAGGCTCAAGACAGGAAGCTGGAAGCAGGGACTGAGGCAGAACCTTAGATGAACATGGCTTACTGGATTGTTCGCCATGACTACTTACCTAACTTTTCTAAACAGCACAGGACCACCTGCCCAGGGCGGCACTGGCTTCAGTGGGCTGGGCACCCCCGGCATCAATTAGTAAGCAAGAAAATGTTGCACAGACACATCACAGGCTAGAGCAGTTTGGGTGGGTCTTCGGTTAGGTTCACCTCTTCTCAGGTTGTTTGAGATTTATGCGAAGTTGAGAGGCAAAGAGAATTATGGGAATTTGAGAATCTAAGTAGGACACAAGTAATTCTGCTTAAAAATGATTTTATCATTTGACACCAACTTGCCAATGCATTCTGCAGGCATTTGTTAGCATAGAAACTTCTCTATACCCAAGACATGCTCTGGAGTTGTGTTCAAATGGGAAGGAAAATGACAGTGAGATGCTGAAGATACCTTCTATGCAAATGCTTCGTTTCTCCTCCCTCCAGGAGGCTTTAAGGGTCCCACTGCTCAGTGCAGTGCAAGATCACTGTGGGCTTTTCCATTGACTTCGTGTTATCTCCGTTTTTATTTCCCAGCACTTTTTTCCTAAATAACTTGGCATAATAAAATTTAAATAAAAGAATAACAAATCATAAAGGTTCAGTGTTAAGATTTATGAATTTTTTGAGAATTAAAAGCAGAAAAATAATTTGAATTAAACCAAACTACATTTGAAGGAATGAGATAATTTTCTCGAAACATTTATTAAATTATATAGAAAAGGACAACTCAAATAGCACTTTCTTGCTCTCTTTAAGTAACTGCAGCTCATCTGATCATTTTACTTCTTGTTTTGGTAATATTAAAAAACTAAATACTTGAGATAATCCCACTGAAAGAAATGCTTCTTGAGTTTTATCATTTTTATTTATTTCCTACTGCATAGATAACTGCTCATTAAAAACAATCCTATTAAGAGTGACAACAATGAAATTCACATTATTCTTACTGACATAAATTACCTCAAAAGTGATTATCAATACACATTGTACACACCCATCCTCTGTGTATATTGTATGTATTTTGTGTGAAGGTCGATGCACTGGGCCTCCTTAGAGTTAAGCCACTAAACTAATTTTATTTTTTTTAGTTTTTCTTTTATAATTAATGAATTTCCCCCCAGTGGTCAAATAAGAAAGAAAAAGAAGCACTCGGAGGAGTTGTTTTTATTTTGAATTAGAAGTTGTTTTTGATATAGATCTGTGATACTGTCTGCATGCCTCCGTTTTGCCCAATGGTTACGCTTGTTACTGTGTGAGCACTTGCCAGGAAGGAGGCTTTGTTTCTGGTTCAATAGCTTTTAAATGTCTGTTGTTCTCATTTTCAAGTCTCTAAAACTTTTATATGGATTCTTTAAGCACATTTTTTTCATTATTTCTCAGCCTTCTTTTTTCTGGATGGCTGAAATTTCCAGACATATAGCCTAAAGTGTCCTAAGAGATTTAACATTATATATGTATGTATGTATGTGTATATATATATAATAAAACTAAGCAAATGGAAACTGAAAAGTGCTGCATACACGCACACTTTTAATTTCCAGAATGATCGATGAGTCTAATTTTCCTAATTAGTCTCTCACAAAATAGCAAATATACTGAGAAATTGTCAAGAAAGCTGCTGTGTTTAATTACTTCCAGACCTAATCTGGGTTCTGAGATTGGCCTGGTCTGCTAATATCATTAATGTCAAAGAATGTTCTCACCAGAGATTCCTGGTATTTCAAAGTAAACTGCCTGAAACTAGCCAACAAGTGATTAAAATAAGTTTTACAATATTACAGATGCATTTTATTGGAGGGCAACATTTTTATAGCATTGCTTCTTAGTTAATTGTCAATATTTAAGCCTAAGGGATGCTCCCCAAAAATTAAAATAAATATTTTATTATAAAAAGGGAAAGCAGGCCAGGCAGGGGCA
Source organism: Microtus oregoni (assembly GCF_018167655.1). NCBI lineage: Eukaryota > Metazoa > Chordata > Mammalia > Rodentia > Cricetidae > Microtus > Microtus oregoni. The sequence continues at coordinate 40,815,239 of NW_024543059.1, forward strand.
GCACACGCCTTTAATCTCAGCACTTGGGAGGCAGAGAAAGGCGGATCTCTGTGAGTTCAAGGCCAGTCTGGTCTACAGAGCAAGTTCCAGAACAGCCAGGGATTCATAGAGAAAGCCCTGTCCCAATAAGCAAGCAAGCAAACAAACAAACAGGGCAAGCCAAAGGGTCCTGCCACATTTCAAGGAGATGGTCCATGTGAAAGATGTGAGAGGAGAGGAAAGTGTTAGAGGCATAATGACGTCACAGCTTTTTTTCTTTTGTTTTATTCTTTTAAAGAGCATAATGAATGTGGCCATTTTGTAAGTTCCTATGTCATTATTCAACAGGTCTGCACGTGTTCCTGCTCCTTTTTATTGCACAATATGGGGCATCTTCATCTCCTGCTTAGTTGTATAATTTTGATATTTACGTTTTTTAAAATAAATTTTTCTAATTGTATGTGTGTGGATGTTTTGCCTGCATGCATGTCTGTTCACCATGCTCATACCTTGTACACACAGAGGCCAGAAGAGGGTGCTTAAAACCCTAGAACTAGAATTGCAGAGAGCTGTGAGCTGCCATGTGGGTGCTGGGAACTGAACCTGGGTCCTCTGCAAGAGCGGCCAGCGCTCTTTAACTGCTGAGACATCTCTCCAGTCCCAGTGTTCATGCTTTAATGTTGCTGTCCTGAGAAGAGAAGGCCCTTATGGGTGAGCAGCGTGCATGTCAGGATGCTGACTGTACCGCCATCCATCCGCAGGGTTTTCCTCCTCCATGCTTAGTTCTGACTAACAGGACAAGACACACTACTGAGGAAAGTGCAGGGCAGACAGCAGGAATAATAATGCTACTAAAGGCCATTTTACTATAATAGCAGATAATTAGAACTATCAGAGATTTTTAATTTTAGTAATAGTGAAAACTACAATCGAAATAATTGTAAGCCAAAGTCACATTTTGTGATGAAATAGTTTATTAGCAAAATGGCAGTTTAAAAGAAAACTTAATTTCTTCAAATCAGAAGGCATCATTCATTTTATTATTTGCATTTAATGATAAAAATTATTTATTCATTTAGTAGTGTTCCTGACTCCTGCTTAGTTCATCTCAGACAGTATCTGTAATTTTGCATAGAGACATCATTAAAATGAACTCTTAAGTTTGGTAATTCTTTGGCATGCTGATTTTAATTAATTTGTTTACATGTTTAGTAAGAAAGAAAACCAGTTTAATTTTAATAGAATAGCTTAATGTCTCTATAGTGAGTTTTGAATCCGCTTTTGCCAAGTGCTGTCTCTTGTGTTGTGTGCTGCAACCCTGGGTGCACTATCTAGCTCTGCCATTGCAGTAGTCCAAGTATTTTCAACTTTGCATGTATATTCTTAAATTTTGTAATCTCATCATATCCTTGGGCAATGAACATCAATAGTGAATATTAGTCTTACACTAAGGTAATAGAAAATTAAAGGGTAAAAGATAATACAATAGAAACTTCCAGAAGAAAATCAGTTTAGTAAAGCAGGGTGTTAGGAAAGTGGGAAGACATAAGGCAGTGTACTGTGGCTTGTTTCGTTTACGGGGAGTAGCTTGGCTGGGGAGTATGAGCACATTGCTGACTTGCTTTCTCATTCCCAATCTCTCTTCTTTCCCTTCCTCCCTCTCTTCTTCTCTTCTTCCTTTACTCCCAACCCCTGCTCTTGCCATTTCTGCTTTTCCCTCATACATACACATATGTTAGCATCTACATACAGAAACAATGAGGCTTGTAATATAGAAAAACTTCTATAGATCTATGTGAATGTTTATTTTGACACAGCTCCTAAATGTCCTGTCTGTCCCCACATCAAAATTATTAAATAAAGCCATAGGATTCAAATCATGTTCTTGTGTATCTAGAAGACCCCACAAATCGTCACATTGTATAGGGCAGAGTGTGGGACTAGTCAGTGCCTGTAGCTGTAAGGAAGAGGACAAGAGAAAGTTTTTGTCCCCAGCATGCTTCTGGACTTGGGCCTCGCTTAGGTGATGTTTGTTTCCTGTTATCTCAGTGAAATATTCTTACTTGTTAAGAAGTGAAAATATCCTCCTAGGTGGTATAAGGATGGATGAATATATTCCATTAGTGAGCAAACCGAAGTGTGAAGATGCTGACATGTCTTCTGTTTACTGGCCTGGAAGCCCTTGGTCTTTTCATCCTCTCCCTATGCTGTGGCCACTGAAATAATTGCTGAGTAGACCTGAATAGCCTTCCTAGCATGGTTCAGCCACATCAGACCCCAGCATCATGTTATACGTTCTCCTCAAGGCCTAAAATCCTGAGGAAGGTATTTGTTGAAGAAACTTGTTAGAAAAGACAAAAATGCCAGCGTACTGTGGGAAGAAGTTGAAGGAATAGAGAAGAATGTTCACATAAGGAACATAAAGAGTAGCACAAATAGGTAATGGCAAGAGTTTTTCACACATCCCAGCTACAAAGTCCTAAACCGCCACCATGCTCTGCTCTGTTTTAAGCTGTGGTGTGTATAACTAGGGACTGCTGTTGATGGGGTGATGGCAGGTGGCTTGTGTCTCATTGTGTTCCAGGGACCTCCTGCCTGAACTCTTCCTTAGCAGGGTCTGTCATAGGCAGGGGCATACTTGATATCCTGTGTGGAGACACATTTTCCTGAAACTATCTCTTGATTCCAAAGAGATTGACATTTTGATAGACCTGGAAGCCTAGTTGATAATATGTCTTGAGATCATCTACTGTGTGCACAACCTGTTCTCCTACTGTGTCCTCAGCCTGTTCCCCTACTGTGTGCTCAGCCTGCCTAAGTTTATTGCCATTCAGAGAGCAATGTAACCAGTCTTACTATGCATTGGATTTCCCATGCAGTCAGCAATTACAACCTAAGACAAATGCATAGCTTTAATCTTTTTTATTGAGGGGAGTATGGAGAGTTTATTTAGTGGGTATTGGGGGGGTATAAGGGTATGGGGATATGGGACAAAAGAGAGAGAGAAATCGAGGAACAGGGGGGGGGGGAAGAGGAGAGAGAAGAAGAAAAGGGGGAGAGAAACAGAAAGATGCCTCTTCAGAACAGCAGGCAGAGAGCATAGCTTTAACTTTAAACTATGGACTCTTCCTTTCTCCTGACCCCAAATGGTGTGTGTGTGTCTCTGTCTGTCTGTGTGCGTGCATGCGTATGCATGCATGCGTGTGTGTGTGTGTGTGTGTGTGCGCGCGCGCGCACACGCTGTGGCAATCATTTCCTGAAAACAGCCAAAAGGTGAAAGGCAACCCTGAGCAAAACAAATGTCCCGTAATTGTTGGAGGGAACATGTGTGCTATACACTGATAACATCTGTGTGGTTTTGCCTGCCCTTCTGGGTCAGTTGGTGTCCTCAGAGTAGCTTCTTTCCCTTTAAGACTCTGCTAAAGATCTCTGCAAAGAATCCTTCATTTCTTTCTTACACCATTGCTGCGGCCAGCGCAGCCTGGTTAGCCGAGACTGGCGGCGGGTGCCAGGAATGAGACACGGAGGCTTCTTTTCAGGTGGAAGAACAGCAACCTTTATTTTGCCCAGCAACCTTTTATACCTCTACTCCTTCTGTGGAGACCCACGGGCCAGAAAGAACACAAACATCCTTGTCAATTACAGACCACAAGGAAGTTCTGCTGTCAATCAGGGGGAGTGAGGGCAGCTGGATCACAACACACCATGTTTTCTGTGCTGTTCAGTAAATACAGAACAAAGCCTGTTGTTAGGGGCAGGCATCTTCTCAGGTACAACTATCAGGCAACAGGAACAGATCAAACACATATAACAGGCGGATTTGAGACAGGCCGGTAACTAGAGACTGCAGAATGATGGAAGTTGCAGGGAAAGAAGTGGAGAGTCTAAATTTGTGCTCACTCTTTGTCAAGCTACTCCAAGAGGAGACTGCTTTATTTTCATTCCTTTATGTGTTATTGGCACAATACAGGATTTTCTATTTTATGTTAATCTTTTCTTATGAATATTTTGTGATAACTACTAAATGCTGAAATTATGATAACAGTATTTTATATAATTGTGTTTGTTTCTATTCTGTTGCTGAGATGAAATACCCTGACCAAAAGCGACTTTTGGAGCAGAGTTTATTTGGCTTATGATTGTGAGGGAGAGTCCATCATGTCAGAGAAGCATCGTAGCAGGTAGCCAGAGCTGGAAGTTAATGGCTCTGATTTTAATGTGAGATTAGTAGAAGGGCTGGAGAAATGGCTTAGAGTTTAAGAGCCCTTGCTGCTCTTGAAGAGGACCTTGGTTTGATTTCCAGCGCTCACATCAGGTGGCTCACAACCACGTGTAACTGTAGTTCTAGTGGGGACAGGATGGTCTTTTTGGCCTCCTTAGGTACCTGCACCCAGGTGATGTACATACAGACAAGCAGGAACACACACATGCACATAAAAAGATACGTTGACAATTTAAGCGTGTCATGTATTCACAGGCTGTTTGGATTGAAGCACTGCTCTGATGCTACAAGTCTGATGACCTCCACACTATATAACAGTTAACAGACATGGCTACCCTTTCCTGCTCTTGGGATTTCGTCTTGTTTTGGCTTGTGCTTGTTTATCATCTTTTTGGCATCTTGTCTTCAAAACATTAAATGTAGATTGCCTAGAGACATGGGGATTAGAGGTGTCTAGACCAACATTAATGTTGCCTTTAACCTGTTCCTGTGTTGGTTTGTTTGTAGTTCCAGTCTCTGGGCGATGTGGTGTGTCCAGATTAGTGGTTAGACATCACTCTCTTGTCTCAATGAGAATGTTTCAAATGATAATTAAAGTGGATGTACGGTAGAGGAGATTGCCATCTTTGATCTAGGGTGCTTCATTCTACTGCTTCAAGGTTGTAAGAAAAAAAAAATATTGTCCCCAAGTAAGAGAGAATGTCCTAGACATGATGGCCTTTGAATGACAACATCAGCGTCTGCCTGACTTTCAGCTCAGACTGAAACACTGGCTATCTATCTAGCTCAGGAGCAGGCCCTGCAGATCTCAAAATGCATGCAACTTGCCAGTTTTTTATAATTGCATGTATTGATTCTGAGTAATAAGTCATGTGTACTCCTACTCACTGAAACACAAGCACATACACAGACACACCCACTACAAACAGACCTCTGTAATGACTTGGATATATGTACATGCACAGAAACACATATACACTGACATGCAAGGACATACATATGTACACAGATACACAGAGATACATACACAGATTACTAGTTCTGTTTTCCTGGACAGCTGTGATAAGCATATTTTCTGTCATTGTGGAGATATGGCCCATTTGATGAGATGGAAGTTCAGGTCATGAAGAGATTGTATCTCTTGGAAGGTGGCTTTAGAGAGGCAGGAGGCAGTGGCCAGCATAATGACCTTCAGTTATGCTGTCCCACCCCAACACAGATGAATCGTGTTGCAAATTAGTATTATTTATGTTTTGTAACCTCGGGTAGAAATATTTATCTCCACCAGTCACGTCCATTTCTGAACAAATACAAGCCATGAGTACCTGCTCCATTATAGCCCAGTTTATAGATAGATTTTTCGACAGTATTCTAGCACATTTACAGTGCACTCTGCTGTACCCCTAGCAAACAGTGTTACCCAACAATCTCATTTTCTCCACTTCCGGATCAGACACAGGGATTCCCTTCCAGAAATCCAGACACCTCGTTCAGAGGAAGCAAGTCACCATCCTTGTACCTGTCACATGTGAAGTCCGCATGTATGGCCATAACATTCCCCAAAGCTTTATGTCAAGATGCAGTCGAAGTTTAACTGAGGTTATGACATTCTTTAATTATCAAGGGGTAAACACTTTGAAAACTCGAGCAGACAAAAACGAGTCCTCTTTTTACTATTCTTTGGGATGAGCTCTGAAAATGTAATCCATCTCTGTTCTTTTCTAGGTTCAGGATGTTCTTAATGTAAGGTATGTTTTCAAATTAAACTTTTTTGAGAATTAATCATTTAATTTGTGGTTATCTTATTATTAAAACACAAACAGATAAAGTGAAAAAACCTTCCTCAGGGTTATCACTTAGTATTCTGGCATTTCAGCCTCCTCAGGTTTGGAGGTGATTAACAGGTGCTCCTCAGACCCCCATATCTCTTTCCCATGAGCAAAGCCAAAGGAAAGATGTTCCTGTGGACAGTTTGGCCCTTCCTCTACTATTTCCTACTTGGGAGTTTTCTCTGAATGCCTTCTGCTGTGTGCTTTTCATTGCTATCCCTGATACTTCTTGATTGTATTTACTTGAATTCTGGAGGCAGGTGCACTGCCATTGTGTCTGTGGTGTCATGAGTACTGGACTGACTTCTGTGGGACCCTGAGTACTCAGCGCAGGTGCAGTTCAGACTGACTCAAAGGAAATTGGCTTTTTCTCAAATGCGTTTACTTTTGCCCTTAGCGAATTTTTTTATTCTAGTTAAATGTGTGGACATAAATTTATTGTAGTATTATCTCAGACAACAAAAGCGTTCTTGTCCTCCTCGCCTCTTAAAAACAAAGTAAAAAAGAGAGCCAAGCTGGAATGAAGGAAGAGAAAGAAGGAAAGGGAGGGAGGAAGGAAGGAGAGAAAAGGGAGGGAAGTAGACAGGCACTGTTTCTTCTTTACTAGAACAAACAAACAAATAAAGACAATTCACTTCTAATCACTTCATATTTGTGTTGTGTGAAAACAAGCAAACAAACATGTTTTAACCAATTATATTCAGCCATGAGTTGACTCCTTCTATGTATTTGTTTAAAGGCAAGATCAACCCAGGCTGTTCTCATGCTTCTACTTCCCAATATTAGAACTAGATATATGCCGCATGCTATGCCCAGCTTAACTTGCTTAGTCAATGTGTGATACCACATAAACTCTTTGAAGTCATTTTTCCCCATGACACTGTGAGCCCTGGTTGGCAGGAATCTCAGTCGTGCTCTTATATGTCCAACATGGTCCAATGTAGCTGGGAGAATGAGGAAAGGAACAAACCATGTCCAAGAGCAAGTATAGCAGGAGGGAGCCAGAGAAAGAAGGCTACTGGTTTTGGCCTTTGCTTTGAAGGATGGCAGTATCTTTGCTGCAGGGGTTTGCTGTGATGATATTTAGTACAAACATAAGTGTCAGACATCAGACAGTACACTAAATATTTTATGTCTTATTTTATGTGACCCTTGAGACATGTCTGTCAAAGTGGTATATTTCTTAAGCTCTGTAGACCTTAAGAAAGTGTTTTGTAGATAACTTTAGCAAAGAAGCTAGAGGTCATACCTCAATTTGTATCTTTCCAAATCTGGCCTTCTCTTCATGATGTCAAGGGTCATGGCCATCATGACCATTGCAAAGTATGGCCTCTATCTTGGCAGCCTTGGCAGTGATTGTGGCCGGCAAGATTTCTTTGCAATGGTTGTAGAGGCCAATGGTCACTGCGGTTTCTTCAAAAGTCCACTGACCCTCCCCCCTTTCCTGTATAGTTCTCTCATTTTCAGATCAGAGTGTTACTCTTTGCAGTATTCTGCCTTAGTCCACTATTTGGTACAGCAAATACCAAATGAATTCATTTTAAAAATCTTTATTCCAGATGTGTTGTGTTAACCAGCAGTGCAGAAGGGCTCCACATTTCTGATAATGGAAATGTCAAGAAGTTTTATTATGATTTGATAAACTCATCCTCTTTGTCATTTATAAGGCCCGTTACCCTAAAGGGAACTGGTTCAATGTCTTCATGAGTGAGAGTTTCAGGAAACATGAGAGAAAAAATATCATGTGTACTGTTATTTCTCTTATCAATAAAGATGCAAAGTTAATAACTGATGTTGTCTTCCACTAAGAGACTTAGATGCCTGCCCATGTCTCTTGCCCTGTGCCACAGTACCCACCTTGATTCAGAAACCTCAAATCATGCCTCTTCTACTGTGTAACAACACCCATCTTGATTCAGAAACCCAGAGGTTCTGTGGTTCACTTACTCATCCACCGAACAATCTAGCAAGCTCATATCTGATACTGTGATAAAGATACATGAAAGCACACACATTTATACCTACTTTATATTGTAGTTTTGGTTGTGAGCTTTGGCCTTTAATGGGTGAGCTGTCTCTGGATTCCTCATCCCTGCTTTCTCAAACTTACAATTTAGTAGGTGACATAGATGGAGAAGTAAACTTTTGTTGAAATAAGGAGCGGCGGGGCTGCGTCCCCAGCACCCCGGCCGCCTACATGGCTAGCTTATGCCTGAAATAACAACACACAAACTGTATTCATTTAAATACTACTTGGCCCTTTAGCTCTAGCCCTTACTGGCTAATTCTGATCAACCCATCTCTAATAATCTGTGAGCACCGGTCTTACTGGGAAGATTCTAGCCTACGTCCATCCTGGGTCGGAGCTTCATGATGTGTGTCTGCCCGGGAGCGGGGCATGGAGTCTCTCTGAGGCGTCTGCTCCCGAGAGGAGAGCTGTCGAGTCTGAGCTCACTTCCTCTTCCTCCCAGCATTCTGTTCTGTTTACTCCACCCACCTATGTTCTAAGCTATGAGCCCAAGCAGTTTGTTTATTACTTAACCAATGAAATCAACAGATTAATATATGACACTCCCACATCAAACTTTGATGCTATTTGGAAAAGAAAACCTTAAGTTCTCAGAAGACATGCGAGTAACCTCTGCTCCAGAGTTCAGAGAAATCTGACAGGTAGGGATCTAGATGCTTCTAGATGAACAAACATCTTGAACAGTAAAGCAAAGTGGGAAATATTTTTCTTGCTAGCTAGCATCAGTGACGACCAGGAGCTGTGAAGGGTTGGGGTGTTTAGGATTTTGTGACAGTATCATGTCTAGTACACTATGATTAACTTGGACATAATATGCTTTAAATTTTATAATCAAGTTATCTGTTCACTGATATCTTTCCTCAGTTAAGTTCAATTTCCTTACAGTCGCGCGCGCGCGCGCGCGCGCGCGTGTGTGTGTGTGTGTGTGTGTATAAAATATCTTGAATTGTGACTTTTGAAATAAATTTAACCATTTGATAAGAACATTGCTTTTCAGTGGGATGACTCAACAGAGAAAAATACCAGAGCGCAATAACTTAAAGGTGACTCCCAGTGGCTTTGTGTGTCTAGGTGTATGCTTTTCAATCTGTTCCATAAAGCATTTCTTCTAATTTTGAGTCATATTTGGAAATATTGAAAGCCATTGTGGTGGAAATATTTCTTCACTGTTCATTGAAGTCATATTGCATGAGTTATGATTAAACCTTTGGTGCAAATCAACTTTGTCTTTAGATGAAGTGACAGGTGACACCGGCTGACCTCATTTATAAGTCTGGCACACCAGCCAGCATCTGTTTTTGTGAATGCTGTTTGTATTTTACCAGATGAAATGGTTTTCATCATGGGGCAAAACCATCATGTGTAACGTTATTTTAAAACGAGCTTTCTACTCTGAGTTTCAACTTACAAGATTAGAGAAAATCCATAAAATATAAGCAAAGAATTTTACGATTCCTACGTTATTGCTGTCTGACATTCATTACCCAGTGATTGTCCATGCTGTGTCAGCTGCGTGCCTCATGGCGGTCACTGTGCTGGGATCAGTGCCACAGAAGAGGCGCAGCATGACCATAAAATATTTAGTATAAAATTTTATTAAAGTTGAGATGCTCGGAATTAGGATTACAGTTTTTTTCAAAATAGATTTACAAACAAACTATAAAAATGTATAGCAAAGGAAAATGTTTACTTACTTAAATCCAGCTTAAGTAGGAAAGCCACACCTCAGGCCACAGGGCACAGAATATGTGAACGACTCAGGGCGAGCAGCTTGTTCTGAAGGAGATTTCAGTCTCTTCCCACAGGTTTCAGATGTGTAGTAGAATTGTACAGTGAGAAAATGTGTTTACACGGCCTGCACATGTCAGAGTCTCATGCTGTCCAGAATGTGAATCAGATGCATTTTAAACAGAGCAGACTTTGAGTTTTCACATGGAATTTCTCTTACTCTTTCTAGTTTTTTTTCTTTTTTCTTGAATGTGGTGAAATGTAGCAGGAGTTATTGTTTGGGTTTTCAGAAGCCAGCTCCTCCTATTCCTGACATGATTTGTAATTATTGTTTGTAAAATCCAGTTCCTTTGTCTCACAATATAAAAAACACACATATCTGCATGAGAAATGTAGTTGAGAGACTAGCAAGGGCTGCCAGGCAGGGAGATAAGCATATTTCATCTTTCCGACGTGCTTTACTACAACGCCTTTCGGTGGCTTACTTCAGAAGTGTCTCCACTTACCTCATGGCGTCATGGTCCTTGGTAGCTGTCACACGATTTCATACTGTGACTGCTCTGCCCACCTGCTCCCATGCCAGCCATTTAACTGTTGCATCAGAGTTATTTAGACACGTGCATATTTCTTTTTCTTTTTTTTTAGTTGATTCCTTCCCCGACCTGTGTGTGTGTGTGTGTGTGGTATTTTCCTGTACACCTGGATACAGGGACCCGTGCAGGCCAGATACCCAGGAGCTCCATAAGTATTATTTTCATTAGTGAGAGTCAGAGAGAAAAGAGGAAGATAACATACAGGTAAGGGGGAAAACAAGGTATTTTATTGATTATTTGAAAGCCCTCTCCCTCCTTCTTTTAAGAAATGAATTGTTCATGTTAGGGATGATGGTAAAAGTTCGGAAAACCAGGACTCTTTCCTTAGGCACGACGTTAACTGTGATGAATTAAGACAAAACTGAAGCTGTGAATTCTGCAGACCTTGCTTAGCTCTTCTCAATGGCGTAAAATCTCAAGGTCATAATTAGATATTTTTAATCTCCGTAAGTGAGACACTTGCTTCCTTCCCCTTCCTGTCAGGTAGGTTAAGGTGCCATCATTGGAGTCTGATTTCATATAGTAACGAAAGTTATCTGTGGAAAATTTCCTAGGGCAAGATTCAAATACATACAGAAAAATACTGATTTTGAGAAACACAAAAATCCAATGGAAATTCTTGTATAAACAGTGTAGCATTTTTTTCTAGTTTCATTCTATTGCTATGATAAAAACATGACCAAAAGCAGCTTAGGGGAAGGAAAGGGTTTATCTGGCTTACAATCCTAGGTTACATTCCATCTTTAAGGGGTCACCAAGGCCAGTAATTTTAGTAACTGTTCCCATGGCATCTACAGACAAGAACAGAAGAAACAAATAAATGTATATGTTCTTGCTTCTTGTAGTCAGCTGAATTTCTCAACTTTTACACTGCCAACACTACCTGCTTAGGGAATGGTGATGCCCACATGGGCCAAGTCTCCCAGTATTAACAATCAGTATACTAACCCAGAGACATCCCACAGGTCAGCCTGGTCTAGACAGTTCCTCAGCTGACGCTCTCTTCTTATAAAGTCCTTGGTTGTTGCAAGCTGATAAAAGTGTTGGTTCTTGACAACCAGGGAGCCTGCATGGGACCCACCTGAACCCTCTACTTATATGTGACAGATGTGTAGGTTGCTCTGTTTGTGGCACTCCTAACAATGGCAGCAGGCTGTCCCTAATGCTTTGGCTGGCTTTTGGGAACCTATTCCACATACCAGATTGTCTTGGTCAGCCTGAATATAAGGAGAAGGACTTTTTGTTTTACTGCAACTTGATATACCATGCTTTGTTGACACTCATGGGAGCCCTGCCCTTTCTGAACAGAAACAGAGGAGGAGTAGATTGAGTGGGGGGAAGGAAGGGAAGGGGCAGAAAGGGAATGCGAAGAGAGGAGGGAGGGGAATCTGTAGCTGGGCTGTAAAATAAATACATAAGTTATTTCTTTGAGAAAACCAAAAAGATTGAAAACCCTTATCCAAATCAACTAAAAAGTAGAGAGAGAATATCCAAATTAACAAAATCAGAATGAAAAGGGGGGGGCATGATAATAGACACTGAGGAAATCAAAAGAGTCATAGGTCATATTAAAAAGCTGTACTCCATCAAATTAGAATATCTAAAAGAAACGGACAATTTTCTCGATGATAATTACCATTTACCAAAGGTAAATCAACATTAGTTAAGCAGTTTAAATAGACCTATAATACCTAGTGAAATGGAAGCAGCAATTAGAAGTCTTACAACAGCAACTACAACAAAAAGCAAGCCCAGGGCCAGATGGTTTTAGTGCAGAATTCTATCAGACTTTTAAAAAAGAATTAATGATAATACCTCTCAAATTATTCCACAAGAAGAAACATTGCCCAGTTAATTTTATGAGGCCACAGTTACCCTAATGCCCAAAACACATAAAGGTCCAACAAAGAGAATTACAGAACAATTTTCCTTATGAATATAGATGTAAAAATAATAAAATACTTGCAAACCAAACCCAAGAACACATCAAAAAGATCATCCACCATGATCAAATAGGCTTCATCCAAGAGATATAGGTAGGGATGGTTCATTATACATAAATCACCATGTAGTCCACCATATAAGCAAACTGAAAGACAGAAACCACATGATCATCTCACTAAATGCAGAAAAGACCTTTGACAAAATCTAACACTGCTTGATATAAAAGCCCTGGAGCAATTAGTGATACAAGGGACATACCTCATCATAAAAAAGGACAGTTTATAGCAAGCCCATAACTAACATAGCTTAAATGGAGAGAAACTCAAAGCAGTTTCATTAAAAGCAGAAACAGGATGACAATGTTTCCACCCTTTCCATATTTATTCAGTATAGTACTTGGAATCTTAGCTAGAGCAGCTAAGACAACTGAAGTATATCAAGTGGAGACAAATGGAAAGAAAGATGTCAAAGAATCTTTAGTTGTAGATGACATGATAGTATACTTAAGTGACCCTAAAAATTCCACCAGGAAACTCCTGCAGCTGAAAAACACTTTTAGCGAAGTATCTGTATAAGAAGTTAGCTCACAAAAATCAGTGGTTCTTCCATATGCAAATGACAAGTGGACTGAGAAAGAAATCAGGGATACAACACCCTTTACAATAGCCACAAATAGTTTCAAATATCAAGGGTAACATTAACGAAGCAAGTAAAAAAGACTTGTATGATAAAAACTTTTAAGATATTGAATAAAGAAATCGTCAAGGATTATCAGAAGATAGATCTCCCATGCTCATGGACTGGTAGGATTATCATAGTAAAAAATGGCTAGCCTACCAAGGCAGTCTACAAAGTCATTGAAATCCATCAAAATCCTAATACACTCTTCACAGATCTTGAAAGGACAATTTTCAGCTTCATATGGAAACACAAAACACCCAGGATAGCTAAACAATCTAGAATAATAAAGGAAGTGCTTTAGGTATCACCATCCATAAGCTGTAGTACAGAGCTGTAGTAAACTCGGCATGGCATTAACATAAAAACAGACACATTGATCACTGGAATTGTATTGAAGATCCAAACATAAATCCATATACCTATGGACACCCGTTGTTGTTGTTTTTTTATGAAGAAGCCAGCAATAATCATAGGAAGAAAGGATAATATCTTCAACAAGTGGTGCTACCAAACTGGGTATCATCAGTAGAAGAATCTAAATAGGTCTTTCCTTATCACCCTAAGAATTCAACCCTAAATGGACCAAAGACCTCAACATAAATCCAGATACACTGAATCTGATAGAAGAGAAAATGGAGAATAACTTTGAACTCATTGGCTCAGGAAAAGACTCTGAACAGAACACTGTTAGCACAGCCACTAAGATCAACAATTAATAAATGGGACCTCATGAAACTGAAAAGCTTCTATAGGCAAAGGACACTGTCATTTAAACAAAGCAGCAGCCTACAGAATAAGAAAAGTTTTTTTCTTTTTACCAATGACATATCTAATAGAGGGCTATTGTATCAAAATATAGATCCAAGATATATAAACTCAAAATATCAAAAATATAAACTCCAAAATTAGATTTCAAGATAACAAATAACCAATTAAAGTAGCCCACAGATGTAAATAGAGAATTTTCAAAAGAGAAAAAAGTAATTAAAGAAATATTTAATATCCTTATTCATCAGGGAAATGCAAATCAAGACTTTTGAGATTTCATCTTACACCCATCAGAATGGCTAAGTTCCATAAAAGAAATGACAGATCATGCTGGCGAGGATGTGGAGCACTCATTCATTGCTGATGGGAGTGCCAGCTTCTGCAGCCACTATGGAAATCAGCATGGCAGCTCTGTAGGAAGAAAGGAATCTATCTACCTCAAGACCCAGCTACCACTCTTGGGCATATATACCCAAAGGATGCTTTGTCCTACCACAGAGACACTTGCTCAACCATGTGCAATGTTGCTCTATTCATGATAACCAGAAATGGGAAGAAATCTAGATTTCTGTCAACAGAAGAGTGGATAAAGAAAATGTGATATACTTACAAAATGGAATATTACTCAGCCATTCAAAAATGAGATCCTGAAATTGACATGAAAATGGATGGAACTAGAAAAAGTCATTCTGATGAAGGTGATCCAGAGCAAGAAAGACAAATTTAGTGTATATTCACTTATATGTGAATATTAACTGTTAAGGATATGATAGCCAAACTATATAACCAAGTCTTTGAAACCACAGAGGTTAGGTATACAGTAAGGGACTTGGGCAAGGGCTGATAGATCTCATTAGGAAAGGGAAATAAAGTAGTTATCGATGGATGGAGGTGGGAGATTGGGATGGGAAGGTGGAGGGAAGAGGACAAGGGAGGGAATATGGGAAGAGACAGTTAGAATTAAGGACCATGGGGAGGGGGGGTTAATGTGGAAACCTAATGCAGTAGAGCTTCCTAAAGTATACAATGATTATCTAAACGAAATCCCCAAATAATGGGAGAAACAGCCCCAACTTGTCATCACTTTTCACCAGATAAAGATTCCAGTACTGGAATTGGTTACATCTAATTGAGCTGTTGGTCAAAGGGGTCTATTGCCAAGACTATAGGTTGTTCTCCACAAATCGATGGCAAGGCTCTATTGCTTCAGAGATGCCTACTCCTTGAACATGGAGAAGTTGAACTGGTGTCATGTTGGTTCCCCCCCCCACACACACACACATTTATTTTAACATGCTTCGCTTCTTACCATTGCATCTGTGTTATGACTTCCAGTTTAGTATTTTATAGGATTCCTGATTGCAAATGAGTGGGTTTCTAATTCCTGCACCGCCTTCTTGGGCTCTTCTGTTTGTTTCTTTTTTCTTTATTACGATGTGTTAGTTTTTATTTTATTTTATTATTATCCCCTAGAAGCCTATTTGTTTTGTAATGAGAGACAGAAAGAGTGGATCTAAATTGGAGGGGAAATAGGAAGGAACTGGGAGGAGTAGACACAGGGAAAACTGTAATGAAGATATGTGAGAAGAAAAAAAATCTGTTTTCAATAAAAAGAAAAACAACAACAGCAACTAACCAGAACAGTGCCTCTTCAGAAACCCGGTGCTGTAGTCACCAAGAGTATTGACCACAGCTGTGAGCCTTTGAGGAAGCAAATGCAAGTTCCCTGGTCCTTCTGACATTTTCCTCCTGGTTCTGCGCTGAAGGGCAGAGACTGACATGATTCCTGATTTAAAACTTAAAACATCTAGAGGGGATGGGATCTGGGAAGCATAGAGTATGTGTGATTAAATTAGTTCAGTGCCCTTGAAGGTCTTATTTTCTTATACATGTTTAGAATTATCCCTAGATCAGCAAAAATATCTCAGAACTTGCTGTTTTTTAACTGAAGTAATGAATAATGAGACAAGATTGTTTTATCTAAAGTAAAAGCGTTTGAATGTCCAAGGGTGGTAAACTTTTGAACTCTTGTGTTAACTGTTGAAAACATGTGCATTAACATATATTGGATGATGATGTTTGGTCATAAAAATTATCACCAAAGGATATAAGCTTTTTATGTAAAGGATCAGAAATTTGAAATGCCTTGTGGGGGTTTTATGAAAACTCAAACCGCGTCAAACTGAGAAATGGTATCGCTCATGTTTGTGCACTCCAGTTGACCAAGTTTTGTTGTAATAGGAGCAGCGTGGCTGCGTCCCCAGCACCCGGCCACCCACATGGCTAACTTATGCCCTGACATAATTACACGGACACTGTATTCTTTTAAACACTGCTTGGCCCATTAGCTCTAGCCCTTACTGGCTAATTCTGATATCCTGATTAACCCATCTCTAATAAACTGTGTAGCACCGGTCTTACCGGGAAAAGATTCAGCATGTCTGACCTGGTGACTTGTGATGGAGGAAGGTCATTGGCTAATAAAGGAACTGCTTGGCCCATTTCTATCTAGCCTCTTCTAGGCTAATTCTCGCACCTGGACTAGCCCATTTTAATATTCTATGTAGCACAGCTAGGTGCGCTTACCGGGAAGATTCTAGCCTACGTCCATCCTGGGTCAGAGCTTCATCGCATGTGTCTGCCCACGAGCCGGGAGCATGGCGTCTTCACTACAGACTTGCTTCGTCGCATGCGTCTCAGAGAGCAGAACTATCGCGTCTGCTCGGGAGAGGGGAGCATGGCGTCTCTGAGCTCACTTCCTCTTTCTCCCAGCATTCTGTTCTGTTTACTCCACCCACCTATTTCTGACCTATCAGGGCAAGCAGTTTCTTTATTTAATTAACCAATGATCTTCCTCCATCAAAGTTTCGTCTGCTCCGTTTTTGTTTTGTTTTTTATGTATGTCATTTTTAGATACTGTCTGTTCTCAATGCGAGGAACCATCCTATGTTCTTCTGGGGTGCTAGGCAGGGCCGTGCAGCCAACAGTTGCAGTAGCAAATCTAACTGAAATGAAAACCTCCACTATCCTAAGCCTTTCTGTTACTGTCTTTTCTCTTTTTCCTGTTTGTGTTGCCACTGCAAGCCAATAGCTGGTGCCATTTTCAGCTATTAGAACTGTTAGAACAAGTCACCTTTCCACATGGAAGCAATAGAGGTGCCGGCCAGAGTTGTCTGCATTATTTTGCTGTTGTACGTTGGCGGGTAGTTGGTTGTGTTGTTTTCTGGGAAGGCATGTGAGCGTGCCTCACTAGATTTTAACCTTGTACCTGGGGATCAGAGAACTTGTGAGCTGCAGCCGTGTACTCTGGATGGAGAAGTACATGACCAAATTGATGGAGAACACAAGGTGATTCCTTGCAGCAGACACTGTGGGAAGTGGAAACCGGACGCTGAGCTAGAGGCCACTGCCCTTCAGAGGTGATTGAGACAGCCCAACATCTGTCTACTTCATACAAAGCTTTTCATCCCAAAGTTCATGTCCTAATACACGACAGTTGAGTTAAATTGTCTGTGATGTTCAACACAACACTGATCTGTGTATGCCTGAGAGAAGGAAGGACAGACTCACATTTCCTTTCTAAAGTGGAAACAGCCCTGAGTGCAGACCATTCTAAAATCTGATATTTACACAGAATTGTAAGACATCAAATTCTTTTATTTGGAACGAACACTGGCGCGAGTTACTAGAAAGCTCACACCACTGAGTGTGCACACTCACAGGCCAGAAACGAAAACTTTCCAACACCCAATTTCAACATTGTGCTAAAGTCATTTACTGTTAAAACCCTGAAGTTAAATATGATCCCTTCCCCTCTCCCCACCCCTTCTCTCTTAGGTTAGTGTTTGGGGGACAGGCAAGGGGCTGGGAATTGGCCTCAACTTGGAATTGCTGCCAAGGGCTCGTAATACAATCTCTCCCATTTGAAGGGTAAATCAGTGTCAACTGCGTTTGCTGTCCAGCAGAAAAAAAAGTAAGCATTTTACTTCCGCTCGGTCCGTGTGGACTGATGAAATGTAGGAAATCTGTTTCTGGCGAGTGGGATTAAAATCATTTTCCCAAACAGCACCAAGAGGAGCCATCACAGAAGTATGAAGAGGGGCGGCGCGGACACAGCTGCCGCCAAGGTGCTGCTGTGCTGCAGGGAGCCGAGGCCACAGGACCTGTGTCTGGAGAAGTCACAGGGGCGCAGCCGGGAGCGCCTGCGCTGCTGAGCTGCTGCTGCTGAGCTGCAGGGAGCAGTGGGCTCGGGCTTGGTGAGCACGCAGGGGTGTGGGGGGGCAAACAGGAGGGGCCCCAGCTGAGCTACTGCAGGAGGGCGCGGGGGGAGGGGGGGGGCTGGAAGCAGCCCGAGGGTGAGTGCTGCTCATGGCAGCTCATTGATGCCCTGGCTACAGCTTCCATTCCACTATCGCTATTGTTGAGCAGCGGCAGAAGCCCTCTGGGACAGCGCAGCCAACCAGGGGCGGAAGTGAGAAAGTCTCAGCGCGAGGACATAAATGTACACATGCCTGATACTCAAGCAAGCCTGTAATGCCCTGCTCTGTGGTTATGGCGGGGGGCGGGGGGAGGAGGGGGCGAAGGGACTTGGGTTGCTTGTCTGTCTTAGTCACACTTGCTGAGGGTTTGAGGTTTGATTTAATGGGAGCCAGGAAGAAGACGTTGTGATGTAATTTGGGGTGACTTTGTGAAGGAGTTGGGTAGAATTGAACCTTCTTACGAGTGTGAACAAATACTAATTTATCCATACATTTATATTTCTATGTGATATTTCATTTTAGCCCAGCCCTAGGTGAATGAAATCTGAACCTATTTAGGGAGCAAAGGAACCAAGATCTCTTTGGAGGTGTTAATTAGCCCTGTCAAAATTAAGTTTTATCAACTCTGTAACTGATTGATTGGCCCAGACATTTCGAGTTCCTAACGTGGGAGCAAGCTCAGTTCCTAGCATTCTGTTTTCTGTATTCCAATACACATGAAGGTGGGGTCGATTTTTTTTCCAGTTTACTATTTTTTAATCATAGTCTTTGTTTTTTCTATCTTCTTTATTTTCAACTTTTTTTTTTAAAATTAACTTTCCACCTAATATCCCAAACCTCTCCAACAAAGCTTGACGAGTTGTGCACACGAGATTTTTATGCAGAAGAAATAAGACCTACGTGTTCAGAGGGACACCCATCTGGCCTTTCGGTGTTAAATAAAGGCTCAGACAAGTTGGGAGTATCCGCCAGGCACAGGAAGTCCTCCTTCCCTTTCTACCTGTCCCAAGAGACTCTGAGAGGCAGGGCTGAGAACAAACCCTGTGCTCATTGCTGCTTCCCCCTACCTCTTAGTCTTTGCTCATAACTACAGCTCACATCTGATTTGCCTGGCTTGTCTTTGGCATAGATCAATGAGCCCTTCTTCAAGGAATGCCCTGCTCTAGCTGTGGAGAGTGTGGTGGTGGTCCTTTCCAATATGGGTGTTCAGGTTCTGACTGCTTAAGAGAAGGTAAGAGCCAGAGGAACTAAGACTGGGGTGCTGTGCCTTGACCATGCCCAGCGGAGCCTGTGCTGAGAGCTGTCTGAGAAGTTTCTGACCAGGAAAGGTAGTTTGGGTTTT
This sequence comes from Microtus oregoni, assembly GCF_018167655.1. Taxonomy (NCBI): domain Eukaryota; kingdom Metazoa; phylum Chordata; class Mammalia; order Rodentia; family Cricetidae; genus Microtus; species Microtus oregoni. Next base: position 40,834,613 of record NW_024543059.1, read on the forward strand.
GACCCTGTGCATCTGAGCTTTAGGTGTATCTCTTCACTTATTTTATCGATAAGTATCCAACTCTGTGCTGTGTGGATTGTGGTTTGCTGGGACATATATTCATATGGCAGAATTCACGAGAGCCGAAGGACTTGTGATGCCTTTCGAGTTTTCTAGCATCCTGGTGGCAAGCCTTAGTTAAACTTAGAGCTTGAAGGTGTGATAAAACCTCAGGACTTCATTTAACCTGCAGCCACATGCCATTTAGAACTTCGAGACTGGAGGTCAGCTGTGCAGGTACGGGGAGCTCTGAAGACCTATGCTGCTTAAAACAACTGCTGTGTTTCTAACAACATATTTCCAGGATATTTTTTTTTAATTTCTGCAGAAATTATAGCATTGCTTTTGTGGTTTCTTCTGCTTTCTTGAATTGCTACTGAAGTTTTCCTCTCAGTGTTGTTAGACTAGAGGAAAGAACAAGCGAGAAAGTAGAAATAGCTCTTGTAAAGGTGGGTGAAGGTACTTGGAAACTCCGTATATCGAAATTTTCAGGGGCCATTCGACTGAGATTTTTTATTGTTTTCTCTTTACATGAAGACTCTATCTATCTATATTCTATCTATCTATCTTGCACATATATAACATATATTGCACATATATTGCATATATATATCTGAATAGAATGCTGAATTCTGCTATTTCATTCCTGTATTTGAGTTAAAATATAATTTTTGTTTTATGAACAAAACATAAATGTTCTTATGAATTAAGGCTTACCAAATCAATTTACATAGACTTTTGATATGAGCCATTACAATTTCCAGTTAGTGACTTTAGATGGTTTTCTACTCAAATCGTGTCTCAGTTTAATCTGGCAGAATTCTAAAAGTCTGCGATTCACTGTTTGGGAGAATGGTTTAGTAGGGTTTTGAGAACGGTGACTTAACAAAAAAATCTCAAGTGGCAGAAACAGTTTGTCTTGAGAAAGAGGTGTGTGTTTGTGTGTGTGTTTAATCATTTCATCCAAGATAAGTCACTGTGGGGTTGTCAATAAGAAAGAGATGCCCAAAAAGTTAAAAACATAGTCCATGTACAAGGAGGTACAGAGATTTAATGACTGTGTGAATATCCCATTACTTTAGGCAAAATATCTTCCTAGGCTCCCAGTCCCTTAGGAATATATGAGAATTCTCCTGTGCAGATTTTTCAAGGGCCTTTTGAGTCTAGTCTCCAGTTACTTAATTAAAGTTGTTACTTTGCTTAATATTTGCTGAATTTATATTAGATTTAGTCACTTGACAGAGGTTATAGTGTCATTACAAGATCTGAAACTGCATTTATGATTAAATTGTGGACTTTATTTTCTGATTAGCATTTTTAATGAGGTTTCACATTCATAACTTGGAATAGGAGTACAGACATGTGATCCCAGCACTTGGGAGGTTGATGCAGGAGTACTTAAATTTTAGGCCAAGCTGGTGGACTACATAATGAGTTGGTGTTGACTGGACTATATAGTCAAACCAAATTAAGCCACCAACCAATTGCATAACACTAGTATTCTAATGAGAGACAGAAAAGGAGTGGATCTGAGCCAGAGGGGAGATGGGGAGGAACGAGGAGTAGAAGGAAGGGAATTCATAATCAGATTTTATTACATTAGGAAAACATTCTGTTTTTAATAGAAGGGAAAAATAGTAACAGCAAACATTTTGCATTCTGAACATTGGTTGAGGATCTACATTTTGCAGAGATATTACTGGTTGGTCAAAATAAGTCACATGACAATAAAGTTTTCAGGAAATGGTACAAACCATCTTTGGACTTTCATTCTTTGAGTCCATTTCAAAAATGACATTTTGTCCTGCTAGATTTTGGAAGAGCTTTCGGATTGATGCATTCATTTTGTTTTTCATTTTAAAAGACAGTCTTAATGACCTATAATCTTTGTTTCTGCCTTTAACACATAAAATTGCATGGTTAAAAGAGAGGTCAACATTGTAGAAGTGAGTCAAGTTTGCTTTTAAAGGCAGGACTCTTGATTGCACATTCATTGGGCCTCACTACTTTTGGTGGCTTTTTGTAAAGGAGAAGAGAGGGGTGGAGGGAGAGAGAGACAGAAAGGAGATTTGGGTAATATCTGTAACCATCTATTTGTTTCAATGAGCATTGAATATTGTCATATTAATAGCTTATGATCCTTAACTATATCAAAATGAAATATTCTTTGTTATCATTATTAACCCTATATACTTATTTTACTGCTTAATATTTGGCATATAAGCTTGGGGACAACTTCCTCAACATGAGAATCTTTAATGACAAGTTGACATTTCCAACTCTTCTATCTTTTCATAATATTGATTGAGAGTTATATGGGAAAATCGTATTTTGTTACAGAAGATCTTTCCAAAATAAGTCATTGGTTGTTTTATTTCTGTATGTGATGGTTATGATTTAGATTGCATATAAAATGCATTGGTATTAAAATATTTGCCAAGTAATGTCATAAATGTTGAATCTTCCCAGTTATCTTTGAAATGGTCTTGTCCACAGTACACAGTGAACAACTCAGATAAAAAGAGAAAACTTCTATGGTATGTACAGTTCCTAAGTGGTTAAGCTATGGAGCCATTATTTCACCTTAGAATGTTGGATTTCATCTTTTTCATTCTATTCATTTATCAGTCTATTAGTCTTGCTATTGTGGAATCTCACAAAAGACAAGAGTAGTAAAATCTTTTATTTTTGCTTTTGTTTTTTTCTTTCTTTATAATTCATATTCCATATAATACTGAACTATGTTTTTTCCTGTCATGCCAGCCTTCTAGAGATGGGAGAAAGCATTTTGGCCACAATCAAAGCAAGCCCCTCGGTGGCATGGACAGCTGCATTCTGAGCAATGGGCCAGACAGTCTTTAGAAGTGGTGCTTCACTTTCAGGCTCGTGAGCTTCTTCTTCCCTTGGGTTGTCCAAGCCTCAGCACATCCACAATCGCTATGCCAGAGTCACCTTTACTACGGAAAGAAAGGGAAAATACACAGTCTTTGAAGGATTTTGCATATGTTTTGCCCTTTAAGATTTATTTTTATGCATTCCAGGTCTTTACAGTTGAGTTACTCATAGAAAGCTTGTAGAAGTTCCAATTTAGTGAATTGTTCACGGGTATCACATATTTGAGGTCTCAGTCTTTCCAATTGATTGTGTTCAATACTTGACAGAGTAGTTGTTTGACTGTTTAGACTATTTGGATTACATAAATTTTGTTGAGAATATCTTTCAGTGTTAAGCTATGAAAACTTTTTCTCCTTATCCTGACTTTTCTGTTCAGTAGTCTGCGAAACTTTAAATGCATTCCAAAGAACTGGAATGATCTTTTTCCTAGTTTTTCTTTAGGATATAATGCAGTTCATCTAGGTACACTCAATATTTATTATAAATTATAAAAGGATCAAATTCCTAAGTTATCTTTTTATTTAACTGTTATGAACTTTTAAACTTTTTAAAGTTGAACTAAATTAGATTTACTAAGTGATTCATATCTTTATTTTTTAATTTTTATCATTTATTAATTATATAGCTACTAAGTTTAATATACTTTGATCACCTCAATCTTCCTATTATCATCTCCTTTATCTCCCTTCCATTTGTCCTCTTCTGCCTCCAAGTCCCCCTTCTACTGTCATTAACTCTAGTCTTTCCTTTCCATTCCCTCCTTCCTTTCTTCCTTCCCTCCCCTCCCCCTATGTGCTTTCTTGCTTATTTCCTTGCTTTCTTGCATTCATTCATTTCTTCCTTCCAGCTCAGTCATTTCAGTCATTCACCATGCAGTGAATTCCTCAGATTCTATATTTTCTTCCTTCTAGCTGGATCCATTTCTTCTTCCTATCTGATTCCAGCAAATTGTTCTTTGTTCTGTGCTGTCCCTCCCCCCCCCTTCCCCGACAGAGTCTCTCTGTGTAGCTCTCTGACTGTCCTGGAACTCACTCTTTAGACCAGGCTGGCCTCAAACTCACAGAAATCCACCTGCCTCTGCCTCCTGAGGGCTGGAGTTAAAGGTTTGTGCCATCATCTCCTGGCTCAATTTCAGCCAACTCTAAGGCCTGAATATAGAGACTTTAAGGAAACCCACTGGGTTATGCTCAATATAGTGATGGTTTTAAGTATGAATAATGGAACAAGAGAAAACAGGTTGCCCATCTTTCTTTTTTTTAGGGAGGACTTAGACAGTCTTGGCTGTTAAAATATCTTTGTGTCTCTCTGTGTTTATCATAGTTTAAGTCCTTTAACCTTTATAGTATTTGAGTTACCCTTAAGCCTTCTTTCTCTCACATTGGCCTCTGGAAAAAATCTGACCTTATTTTAACTGATCGTCTCTACTAAAATTGTGGTTATGTACAAATTATCAAAATAAAACTAGCTTAGTTAGTTATCTTTATTCTTTTTAGTGCTTCATCAATTCATATTAGGAGATAGTTTGGATTACATTTCTGGTGAAACGCAAGAGCGGTTGCATGGGAAATAAAGGTGCAACTGTCAAGGAAAATAACAACTTCACTGTTGAGAACTGCTGAGGGGAAGGATTGTGTCCCTCTGACTCACTGGAACTGTGACATGCCATTAGGCTCACTGTAAGCGATCCCCTGGTGGATTCTGCGCTGGACAATGAGCTTCAGAACCTGAGGCGTCTTCTTGCCTTTGTAGAGCGACACAGGGCTCTGAAGCTTCAGTGGGAGTCACAGGGCACACAATAGGGTGGAGGTAGAGTTACTGTGAGACTGTATCTCACTTTCAGGGAAGTGGTGGGAGAGATTGTGTCTTGAGAAGGAGGCATTTTGGAGGTAACCCTTTTAAGGTTTCAATTAGTTATTTAAGTGTCTGACTCTTTTGCTTAGATATATGATTGATTACATGCATGTTGACAGGCTAGCCATCCTGTAAGATCCTGATTAGCTACAGACAGAGGTATTGATTTGCTGCTAATGAGCATAGTTTTAAAAGAATTGGGATTGAAAATATTTCAGGTGTTTTTGATGTTAAAACACAGAAGTTTAGAGAAACTCTGATGGTGATATTAACTGGGAGAGAGTAAACAACAGCAAAATTCCAACTCTTTAACAAACTTGGAGCCTATGACAAGGTGTAATAAACACAGATCAACTTCCTAATGTTTCAATTCAGATACCTAGAGAATGGCAAAAGAGTAAGTGCATCTGTATCTTTCAGTTCTGTATGAATTACATACTTTAAGTATTTACTACCTCTCCCAACAAAATTGTTTTCTACGATTTTGGAGATAACCACATTTTGAATTAAATGAATATAACTAGATTATTTATTCAAATTTAAACTTTTAAAAGAAATTAATTTAAATAAATTAGAGTTTGGGAATAACTACAAAGGACCATTGTGTAAAGTTTGAAAAAGTAAAACCACAAAGGTAGCATGTAACTTGGTCACTTTGAAATTCTCAGATGAAATATCTAGAATGTCATGTGCTAACAGCTTGCCTGTTGCAAATACTCTTGTGTTTATTGTCATTTGATTATACTTCTTTTGCTTATTTTGTGATTATATTGATTTGTAGCTAGAGCTGGTCAGGCTAAAGAAGACTCTAAATGAAATGATTGAGCTATTGTAAACAAAAAGTGGAATAATTTTATTTCAGATAAAAGATAGCTTCAATTTATTTATTTTACTTAAGTAGAACCAGGTCTTGCAAATAGTTCATATAGGGCAGATTTGTAGCTCACAAAGAGAGTGCTTGCCTACCATGTAAGCGGCCCTGAGATTGTTTCCCAGTATTTTATATACAAGTATGGTGGGCAGAGATTTAATCCCAGAACTCAGGAGAAGGGACAGGAGAATCAGAAGATCAAGGTCACCCTCAGTTATATAGATAGCATTTTGAGGCCACCTTGAGTTACTTGTGTCTGTATTACCCCAAAAATAGCTCATGCAAAGATGATATATTTAACACCAACTTAAATATATTTGCGTAGTTTAAAGTATTTATTCATTTAAATCCTTTTTTATGATTCAAATAAAGGTTCTAAACTTCGCATACAGGGAAGTGCTCGGGTTATGAAATAATCACATTTTAGTTGTTTGTTTTTTATTGCACTGTGCATTATCACAGGATTTCTAACATTTAGATGTAAAACATTGGAGTATTTCTACTCTAAAATGATTACAAACAAAACTCAATTTGCAGAACAAAAATCAGGAAGATTCAGAGCCAGGAGAAAATCATGCTAGAGGGCAAAGGCCACTGGAGGCAGTTGTTATTAGGCACTCTCTTCAGCTAGTGTGTGCTGTCCGACCGTCTTCATGGAAAGAGTTCTCGGGGTTTGAAGATCAAGACTTTAGCCCAACTCTACTGTGATGCCGTGGAATTAGATTGCTTGTGCCATCGATCCCCTCTGATCTTGGTCTTTCAGAATTATAGTGGAGATTCTTTTAAGACCCCTCATCTCCTACCCAATACTCAGTTCTCTAAATCACGAGTCCTTGGGTGAGTTTGCCACCACCCACAAACTGCATCATGCTTGCTTAATTTTTAGGCATCCCTCTTGCCAACAGTTCCCAAGTATTTTCTATGGATTGTGGGAATCAAGTGAGTGCTCATGTTCAGCACTCAAATTCTGTAGAAATCTTTGCTTAAAAAAAAGATCGGACATTAAAACCTCAATGTAACCACATCTTACTGTGTTTGCATAAATGGGATTTCTTGTTCCCGAAGCTGGCCCTTTCCAAATACATTGTTTTTCATGAGCTAAGCATTTATTGTTTAACTTTCTCCTTGACCTTTGGTTGTTGCTGTTACCAAGTGGCTGGCTAAAAGTGAGAGAGCCAGACAAATAAAACACGTAGTGTCTCTGGGTTTAATAATTAATGACCTGATCTAACCTCACGGAATCTCATGGATGGGCCTTGTCATAGTGGTGGAGTTTTAGAAATTTTACCTGTATGAAAAGCGCTTGCGCTTTTGTCTCCACAGCAGGTGTCAGGAGTGGATAAATGATGTGCACTGCCCTGAGCCCTAAGGTTCGCAGCGGACCTGGCCTGTCTGATATGCATCAGTACAGCCAGTGGCTGGCCAGCAGACATGAAGCTAATTTGCTACCGATGAAAGAAGACTTGGCCTTGTGGTTGACCAATCTATTAGGTAAGGTTATAAGATATCACTTGGTGAGCAAAGATAACAGAGTCTTGTGTGTTTTACCTCCTCTCATAGTGTCCTTCTCCCCAGCATGTGACAACCCCTGGGAAAGAAAGGCCTTCTTTATTGGGAATTTTCATCTGGGAAACCTGAAGCCTGTGGAAATTTAAATGAATTTCCCAGTGCCTCTCACATTAGCTGTGTTTCATATTCCAACGTCCTGCACTGGAATGTGGAAATCTGCGGTCAGGTTGCTTATACTGTTTCTGTTCTGCTCTGATTTATTTTTGACTCGTCAGTTTGCAGCTGACCGCTTTGACCCGTGCTTTGGTTCAGACCGCAGGCTCTGTGAGATCTGCCTCTGAACCTGTCTCCGTTGCCCTACTTTTACAGTGCACCTTCCCAAACTGCTGAGTGTCTGAACTCGAGGAGAACGCCTATGCTTTGTCCAAATGGGCTGACTGGAGTAATTTAGCTTTGAACTAAATTCTGTTTTCATTTTACCGTGCCTTTTTGAGAAAGCATTGTTGGTGAGGAAAGTGATACCGCCTACTAAAGATGCCGCCTTTGTGTGGTGAGTTCTGAGCGTGAAAGTGCAACCACAAAGGGCACAGATTTGTCATATTTAGCCACAGCATCACCAGTAACAGATCTCCCAGAGAAGAGTGAGTCAGAACTTTCGGCCCTGACCGAGTTCTTAGGATATAAGATTTGACTGTTGGATAAGCAGAGCTTGTGTAGTGCTGTGTGCCTGGCAGAGTGGAGCCACCACTCTGTTTATCACTGGAGCAATACATACATCACCTGTCTGGATGAATTTCTAGCAAAGATTGGGAACACATTATCCTTTTGCATAGTTTTCTTGGTCATCCTAGCTTATATACCTATTTGCTTTTCTTTAAAAAGTCTTTTCCAGGACCTTGGACTTCCCACAGGGCAGGGAACCCTGACTGCTCTCCAGACTGGAGAGGGAGGGGGAGGAGAGTGGGGTTTGGTGAGTAGGGGGAGGGGGAGTGAAAAGGGAGGCTGGGAGGAGGCAGAAATTTTTAATAAAAAAATAAAAAATAAAAAAAGTCTTTTCTATGGGAGGTACTTACTTTTTTCTTTGTCATGAGTACCACATTTTGAGTTTATAGTTTATAGTTTAGCCAGAACTACCAAATGTGAGTATAGACAATCTACCATTTTTAAAAGATTATAAGAACTCGCTCCCCTCAGCAGGGTCCTCCACCCTACCATGGGGCTATTTCTAACACAAGGAAAGAGACTTGCACTTGGTAGTAATTTATTCATGCCAAGTGGGAACTTTGAACTTCATCTGACAGAGGCAGTTGCTGCTTCCCTTGCTTTTGTCTTTGCAGGGCACACTAATGACTATGAAGTTAGTCATCTATTAACTTTCAGCCATCTGCTGCAGATATGAGTTGTCAATGGAATTGTGATGCAGAAATTCAAAGCATAGCTCTAGAGAATCTTGATGATTGAACTCCAACTGCTGCTTCCTGGCCCTGAGCTCTTTGTGCATTGTTTTGAGAGATATCCACTGTGTCTGTTTACAGGTTGCTGACGGCGAAAATATTTAAAATATATATAGTATTTAGCATGGTTCCTGGGTTATAGTTAATATGATATAAGTTATTGTTCCATTTATTAAGTTCAGTGAATTGTTAGCTTTTTTATGGGACTTGTAAGAGGCTGAGTCATATACAACTCTGAAGAAGGTTATTAGTGAGTCATAATTGATAGTGTGATGAATAAGGGGTCGTGGAGATGTTAGGCCAGGAGGAAAGGGTGAGTGAGTACAGCATAGCCTGGTTACACAGGCATGACCTAGTGTTGGGTGACTAGGTCAACAAGGTGTTCTGTTTAGCTGATGTGATCATTCTCAAAGGGGTTTGATCAGTGTGAGCAGCCCAGCGCAGCCTCAAAGAACAGAGTCAGTGTGTGTAATGGAAAGATCTTTGGATTAGAAATCAGGAAACCTGGCTCCTCTCTGGGCATCAGGAGACCTGGCTTCAGCTTCTGGCTGTTCCACTGGTAGGAAACATGCCCAAAGTCACTCAGCTATCTGTTCTGGGCTTGCTGTCCTCAGCCGTAAATGAAGGAGTTGGAGGGGATCCTCTTTAATATCCTTTCCAGCTCCCCAAATCTAAGTTTCCAAGAAATCTGAGTCTGGAGATTTGGTTTGGGTCAGTTTAGGCCGACAATAAGCATAAATAAGCAAAAGAATTATAAATGAATGAAATTTTAAAGAATTAAGTTTATCTTGTTAAATATTTATTAGTAGTTGTAGCAAATGAAATTGATGGCTTAAGAAATTTTCCAACCAAGGGATACTAAAGGTATAAAAAAAGAATACTACCTTTGAGTGGATGGGAATTCACTTGAGGTAAACAGAGACTAGACCTCAAGTCAGTACCTTCATGATAATTTGGAAGGGACTCTAAACACTTGAGACTGTTTAAATGGTAAAACATCTGGAGATAGGAAAATAAATGTTTTGTATAATAATGAGAGAATAACAGACGAATGGCTTTGTTGGATGATAGCTCTCTTACACGTAGTAGCAACTCTTAGCATGCACTTGCATTGGAAACATGAATGTAAAATTATTTACTATCGCAACTGGAATGCTCACGGAGTTAGCTCATGTACTCCTCTTGCAAAGGACGTGGGCATCATTCTCAGTACTCACACCATCTGCAACTCCAGTTCCAGAGGTAGATTGCCCTCTTTTTGCTTCTGTGGGCACTGCATACACGTGATACACATACATTCATACAAGCACACACATACGCATAGATAAAATGATAAATAAATCTTTAAAAATTATTAACTTTTGGCCAACCGAGAAATACTCACTTAACTTTACTCTATAGTTGTTCTCTCTGTCTCTCTGTCTCTCTCTCTGTCTGTCTCTGTCTCTCTCTCTCTCTCTCTCTCTCTCTCTCTCTCTCTCTCTCTCTGTGTGTGTGTGTCTCGTCCTAGCTTTTATGTACTTGAAATCTAGAGCTGTCTTGGTGACAGTCTCCATGTTGGTTCTGTTTCCATATAAAGCAGCAAATTCTTTAGTGAGACAGAAATGTAAAGCTTTTAGATGTTCGGTCTCATGGGTCATACTTGCAGAAAACTTTTAGGATACTTTTTTAAAATGTAACTATTAAAATATGCTTTGTAAAGGAGAGTGAGTCAGTGATTGTACTTGGATGTTTCTGATCCCACACATAAACTGTCAATTGAAGGTGAATTTTTTTGAAAGGACAGTTGAAGATTATTTGAAAACCAAAAATAGTTTGATGGATAAGAGAATGCTTGTTTTGATGATAGACCAATACTCACTTTCATGTCTCCAATGTGACATGTGATGCTGTAATTTTCAGATACTCTACTCTTGCTTCATCAGTGGCAAAAATAAATACCATTGTAGAATGCTAGGCATGGAGAAAAAGATACAATAATAAACAGCTAGTCAAGCTCAGTTTATGTATTAATCCTGGCTTTCCTGTGGGAAGTGTGCTTGCTGAAGTGACCAACATGACTGATGAGAAGGTCACTGTGTGTTATCTTCACCCACTCACATGTTGGGTATCTTACAGGAAATGCTGTCTGGAGCTATGCTGCATTTCCTATTAGTAGACTAGTTTTAGGATAAACATTTAGAAAAGACAGAGCTGGGACCGGAAGATCCCACCATCTTCAGTAAGCAGGTGTCTTGGGCTGCCCCTTGCATGGTGGCTGCTGTTACCACTTGCTGACAGGTCTGGTCTGTATTAACCACACAGGTTCTGTCTGTACTGTAAGCTATCAACTCTGTTCCTTTTACTCATGAGCTGAGTATTACTCACCCATTATTTATGTCTGTACAATATACCATAAATCCAAAGGCTAATGCCAGCAAATCTTGAGAAAAACCTTAGTATTGCTTGAGCATGGAAAGTGTTAGTAAACGAAGAGCCCCAGGTGATAACAGTAATCCGTGATGTAGAATTAAGTGCATCTGACTCTATGATTGATAGCAGGACTTCTGAGGATTGTTTTGGTCTTACTTTGAGACCAACGTACTAACAAATTGTTCATCTCACTTGAGCTTTTCTGTATTTTAAAAATGATAATTTCTCTTTGTCTTATATTAGTTTTGTTTAATGATAATAAAAGGAGCTCCTGGTAGTGTATTTTAAAGAAAGACTTTTGTGTTAAAGAAGAATTGAATCAAGACGTATTTGCATCAAAAAGAGTTGACATTTTTATTAATGGTTGTACATCTTTAGGATGAAGGCTCGTGTGTTTATATCTACCTAGGGATTTTTGAATAGTTTCTAAGTTGCCCCAAAAGCTATCATGCCAAAACGATTTTACTGATATTTAGAAAATGTATTGGTAGTTGATACTGTAACAAATTTGCTTTTCTGATTATATACATGCAGGGAAAAGAAAATTTAGTGGTTTCCAGTTTAACATGAATGATATGTGTTTCACTTTTTCAGTTATTTCTAAAAATCTACTTCATTTTTATCTATTAAAAAGTAAACATCTATCTGTTGAAGCTAATGCTGTTAAACACAGCTGCTATCCAGTAGGCTTGGGACAGGAGATTCTTCCTTTATTGGGTTCTGAGATCCTCATGTTCTTGGTGTTAGTCAATACAAGCCTATCTCACACTCTTCAAAATTCAGTCTTGAAGATACCCAGTAATTTGAGATAAGGTACTCATTATCAAAATGAGTAATGCTTAATAATTTGTATTTGGCTAGAAAGTGAGTCATGTTTGGTTTCTCTACTGTTAAATTGAGGTTGGAGGTGCAGTGGGGGGTTAGAATTGAGTTTGGTACTGTGGAATCAAGATTATCTTTAGACATTGAAACTGTAGCAACTTTCTTCTGCTGTGTTTCAAATCAGTCATTAGAACAAGGCTGAGTGGTCTTCTCAGTCATGTTCCAGGCTCCTTGTTCGCTTTCACAGACGAAGTCCAAGATCATTTTTTCCTAAAAAGCTTTCTGTGGTGTTTCTATGTAAGGAAAGAAAAAGATCAAATTTCATTTGGGAGAATGCTTTGATTTAGGAAATAGTCACCGTGTGTTCAGTAAATACTTAAGTTGTCAAGCCAAAAGGCTGAGAGCATAGACTTTGAACCTAGAAGGCCTGGGTCGAAGGCTGAATTCCTCTATGTGCTAACTGTGTGGATTTGTTTTAAAAAGGGGGGAAGGGGGAGAGATAGTAACATGTACTCTGTAGTACTGTGACCATGCCTGCCTGCCACATTGTGTCCAAATGTCAAATGCGAATATTAGATGCAGTCTCTTCTTTGGGCATCTAGTATTGCTAAATTTTGAGGGGAAAACTCATCTCTGACTATACCAATAGAGGATAAAGAGATCCTTGTCCCCATCCTCTGGTAGTGCCAGTCTAAAGCATTTTATAGATTCATAGCCAATCTTTATGGAAATTATGTCAAAGTTTTTCTGAAAGATATTGTACATTGATGCAGGTGAACACTCATGCTGGCTTTAGTTACCCAGCCCTCTCCTAGTAGTACTGAGGCTGATGCTAATGTCATTCATTTAGTCTATAGATGCTTCAGCTATGCTGTCTATTACTCTTGATTCTCTAGACTTGCTTTCACATGGGAAAGGCAGGCCTGAGTCCGTGGCAATTCTCTGGCTGCAGAGACACCTTGCATAGTGTTATAATACGAGATGGGAGTCCCTTGACGCAGCAAGATGAAGGCCTGATTTGTGAAGCAGGGATTATTAATTGCCTGCTGACTTTACTTAAGGAATTGTAATTTGTTCGTCACAGCCTGCTCCTCTGGGTTTGTCATGGGTAGACCCAACTGGCATGGTATTCGGCCTTTTCCTTAATCACTGCTAGTGGTATGCGTGGAATGGAAATGATGTGGTGCACCGTTCCATAAAAACGGTATAACTGACTTCTTACAATTATACAGCACACTGAAAATATATATTTAATGACTCTTAATAGTTGGATGGAAAAATATATTACATGTAAAGGATTTTTAAAAGTAGAACTTTTCAGTCTTGCATTTTCCCTTCATTTGGGGCAGTCCATTTCAACTATAAAGTATATAACAGTCTCTGTTTTAGCCAGAAAACCCACCTTTCTAAGTTATAAAATACACAGAATTGAAAGCTGACACCTAATATATTCTTCATTGGATACAGATGTTCAGTGTAAAGTTTTCGTCAAGTGTTCATAGAGAGCAGGACAAAGGACATTTGTGAGTTCCAAAGCAAATCAAGTGAAAAGTGTGACTCTGGGCAAATTTCTGATGGCTGTTTAATGAAAACTATTTTTCTTTGCATTATTAAAAATTCTTTTCAATTTATTATAATCATCTAAGTCACTTGAAAATATGAGGCGGAATCTGATGTGGAGTGTAAATAAATGAGAACACATCAAGTTCCCTTCCAGAGGTAGGATGTCGTCTAAGCAATTTATAACAGTCATTCAACAAAATCATTGAAGAACTTGTAAAACTTGTTCATTTTGATATTTAAACACATCTCTATAAACTGAAAATTTTAGACAAATTGTTTCTGATACTTATGCATCATGCCTGTTTGCAAGATAACTTTCTGCTCATTAGAATAATACTGGGAGCAGAGCATGTAATCTGCCCTGCTTGCATTATGTGTTTGAAGACTCATGTTCGTGTCTGAGTTGACTGAACTCCACGTAGTTCTGGAATGAAAGCAGCCTGCGCAGGCGAACCTCTGTGGTCAACACTTAGAGTGGTGCTGCTTTGCCAGCTGCAGAAGTCATTATCTTAACCAAAGGCTAAAAAGTAAGCTGTCCAGCAGGGAGAAAGGCAATGTAAGCACTACCTCCCCGTCCCTCTTATAATCCCCCATCCACACTGCATGAAAGTCATTTTAAACAGATGTTTCTGAAATTCAAACAGTGGATACCGTCAGTCTGAATCAGTAGTTTATATATGACTCAGTGGGGCTGTCTTTAAGTGTCTATGGAATTGCATCACCTGCCTTTCTCTTAAGATAGGAAAATAGGTCTGGATGTACCCCAATGTTTGGTCAAGGTTTTTCTAGAAGTTTTATTTGTTAATTTGCGTGCTTACTGATTGCATTTACCCAGTGCCCATCACATTAACACACAATGCTTACCTCTGTAGGAGGCTTCATTTTTAAAATGTATGTATTTGTAGACAAGGTGTTGACCTTGAGCTAATCCTGCTTCCCATGCCTTCTGAGTGCTGAGATTATAGCTGTGCAGCATCAAAACTCTTGTTTGTAGTGCTCAGAGTAGGACCCAGGGCTTTGTATATGCGAGGCAAGACTGTACCAACCAAGCTACATTCCAGTCCTGTAGAAACTTTAAAAAGATACATTCTAAGTGGTTTATAGCATATTGAGGGAAGTAGACTTTATACAAAACATATTATTTGCAAAAGGAGAAAATATTTGGTATACACCCAGAATGAAAGCTATCTGTGAGAATGACTATATAGAAGAGAGTAGTGAGCCCTGGGAAATCACTTCCAGGAAACAGAGTAAGGAGAGATGGAATTCAACAAGGGAAAGAGCAAGACACAGAAGGAGGTCCATGCCAGGAAGAGTAGAACGTCTGTGAGGGGTATGATCAATAGGACCACAAGCAGATAGAAGCATTTGATTACAAAAACAATTGGAGGCATCAGTGCAGGTCATTGGGTTGGTACAAATTGCATAGATATGTTTTGCAAGGTAGAGGTGGTATCAAGAACATTAGTAAATGTATCTGAGTGAATACTGAATCAGAAAAAATGGTGTACAGCATTAAAAAGTGACTACGAACCTAGTCAACAGCCCCCATTCTCATGGCCGTCGTGTTAGTCATCAGACCATGATGGCATGGCCAAAAGAGACAGTTTGAAACTACAGAATAACCTTCATGTCATGGGAAATCAAGGCAGCAAAACCCACTGAAAATGAAGACCCAAACAAAGGGGAGCGCATGGGGAAATTGAGTTGTGATAGTATGGAAAGACACAAGTGGTTCTATTTACATGAGTTGGGGGATCATGGAGCTCAAGGGTTTTGGATTCCTTGGTATATGATAAAATGTTCTGAAATTATGCTGCTGACAGTATATTTCTGAATATATGCACAGTATTTGAATTATATACTTTAGAGGGGCAAATGATAAAAGATATGGAATAGGGAAAAGGGAGGAAGAAAAGGCAATGACTAACTGGGATCCAGTCAAGTGTGGAGATGATGGGATGAGGACCAGAAGCTTCTAAGAGTGGTGGTGACCCTGTGAGGGTCAGTGTGGGGAGGAGGGGGAGCAAAGCTGAGCCCTGGAATTGCCTTCTCCTGGCTGTGTTCAGAGGGGAATGCTCAGTGGTTTTTATTTTTTTCACTTAAAGTTTATCTTTCTCAACAATATTACCTGCTCTTAATCAAGAATGGTGCATTATTGCAGCTTCGAAATGAGGGTTAGTATAGTTTGATGAGATTTAGTGGAGTTGCCAGTGATGGTTTGTTTATGTACCATTGTTCTGCTTAAAAAGAACGAAAGAGTTTTTGTTTGTTTGTTTTTGTTTTGTTTTTTTCTTTCTTTCTCGTGTGTGTGTGTGTGTGTGTGTGTGTGTGTGTGTGTTTATGCTCATGCCTGTATGCTGGTTGCTTCACATGGCTGTGTTTGCCTAAGCATAAGGAGGGGTCAGAGATCCACATTAGATATCTTCCTCATTGGTCCTCCAACTTAATTCAAATTATATTTTGTTGTAATAGGAGCGGCGGGGCTGCGTCCCCAGCACCCCGGCCGCCTGGCTAGCTTATGCCCCAAAATAACAACACACAAATTGTATTCTTTTAAATATTGCTTGGCCCATTATATCTAGCCTCTTCTCGGCTAACTCTCGCACCTGGACTAGCCCATTTCTAATAATCTGTGTAGCCCACGAGGTGGCTTACCAGGGAGATTCTAGCCTATGTCCATCCTGGGTCAAAGCTTCATCGCATGTGCCTGGGAGAGGGGAGCATGGCATCTGCTCCAGAGAGCAGAGCTGTCGAGTCTGAGCTCACTTCCTCTTCCTCCCAGCATTCTGTTCTTTTTACTCCACCCACCTAAGTTTTAACCTATGAGAGGCAAGCAGTTTCTTTATTATAATTAACCAATGACCTTCCTCCATCAATATTTAGACAGGGTTTCTCACTGTACTCGGAGTTTATGGATTCAGCTAAATTAGTGCTAGCAAACCCCAGAGAACCTTTTGTCTCTGCCTCCTCAATGCCAGGCTTAAAAGCCTGTACCTTAGGATTTTTGTTTTTTAGCTACTCTCTGTCCTCCCTCCCTCCCTCCCTCCCTCCCTCCTCTCTCTTTCTCTCTCTCTTTCTTTCTTTCTTTCTTTCTTTCTTTCTTTCTTTCTTTCCATGAGTGCTAGGGTTCTGACCTCAGGTTCTCATGCTCACATGTCAAGAATTTTACATTTGAGCCATCTCATCAGCGACTTTCGTTTATTTTTATTTTTAAGATAGGGCCTCTTGTATCCCAGGCAGGTCTTAAACTTCAAATGTATCTAAGGATGATCTTGAGCTTCTGATCCTCCTGCCTCTACTTCCTGAGTGCTTTGATTGTGGTTGGTTGTCACCACACATGGGTTTTCTCATCTGTTGCTGGGGAGGGAACTTCTGCTTTAATGAGTGCTGAACGGGTATTCTTGCAACTGAGCTGTTGTCTTTATAAATAAATATATTACAGATATGGAATACCAGTTCTGCTTTGCAGCCCAAAGCAATTGAATGGACTACCAAGGATGATAATGGAACTAACCAGAGAGATCCAGGTGCTGAGAGGCAACATGCATTTAGTTCTAATACATTGTTTTGTTCTCTATAATTCCCCAGAAGGCTGGCTCTTTGTTTCACTGACTCATTTTCATTTTATCTGGTTGCTAAATGGTGTGAGTTTTGTCTAGTTAGTGTGAAATACAACATTTTTACAGTTAGAATGAATATAAAATATTGAGATGAAATGAAAACATAAAATGCTAAATAAACCATTCTTATAGTCAGTGCCCCTTTTAGGGATTTCTCTAGAAATGAATAGAAGGAGCTCCTAATGAAATAATGCCCTTTAGTGTGAGTCCGATGCCCAGACTAGGGAAAGAATGTTTTTATAATGCTCTTTTGTGGTATTTCAGGGAAAGAGATAACAGCAGAAACCTTCATGGAGAAGTTGGATAATGGTGCCTTGCTCTGTCAGCTTGCAGCAACTGTGCAGGAGAAATTCAAAGAAAGCATGGATGCCAACAAGCCTGCCAAGGTAAAGTCCTCAGGCAGAAAGCACTGAGGGTCCCCACACAGAAGTCTCCATGCAGAATGCACTGGGGAGAGGTGGGTGCTCCTGTATGGAGGGTCCCCGTGCAGTAGGCATGGCCGAGAGATGGGTGCTCCTGTGTGGAGGGTCCCTGTGCAGTAGGCACTAGTGAGAGATGGGTGCTCCTGTGTGGAGGGTCCCCGTGCAGAACGTACTGCCGAGAGATGGGTGCTCCTGTGTGGAGGGTCCCCGTGCAGTAGGCACTGGTGAGAAATGGGTGCTCCTGTGTGGAGGGTCCCTGTGCAGTAGGCACTGGTGAGAGACGGGTCCCTGCATCTTGGGTCTCTGTGCAGACCTCATTGCTGAGAGCAGGCATTTATTTCTGCAGTGACTTATGAATACAGTTCAGTGTGAGAATTGGGTGTGAATGAACGCATCAAGGTCTGCAGTAGCAACAAAGAACAGAAGCAAGTTTATAATCATTGGACATGTATCCTCTCTTTTAATTATATAAAATGCATAATCCTTTCAGTAAGTCTAATTAAATGAAAGCTTATGGAAAAGGGATGCTGTTCCAAGAGAGTGTTGTGTACAAACAACTTCATCTGAGATGCTGTCAAAAAATAGTAAACATATAGTTGTGTCATTATGCAGTGGTAAAAAAATGAGCAGAAAGGTTTACTGAAGGGGTCTTGTTTCCAAAAGCAGTGTGTCAGAAATACTGCTGTGAGCTATCTGGAATGTAATTTTTGTGTTTTAATGAGTAGTATCATTGAACAAAGTAACTTTAGGCAAATTACCTTATTTTCTTTATTTTCAGTTTCTTTTTGTGTCTTAGTTCTATTCTTCTTAGCTGTCACAAGTACACTGAGAGAATATAATATTTGTTAATTTTGAGTAAACAAGATAATACTTTTCTAATGTGTAAGGAAAAGAAGAAAAAATTGAAACAATGTTGAAGACAATTTCAAGGGGGATGCAAGATGCAGTTTATAAACGGTTCCTGCCTCCATGGTGCAGCGGCGGCGCAGTGTGTGTGCATGTCTGTCATCAGACGCTTAGTGTGATGTATCTTATTTTGATTCCTATGGAACTATAGTTCTATTGTTTAGGGTTTCCTTTTCAAGTTTTTATTAACAGATGTTGATTGTGCATCCTGCTGGTTTCACTATGACATTTTCTTATTTTATATCACTCTTTAAACTACTGTGTACGAAACCAACCCGAGCTCCAGCTCTTTTTTAAATTACAGCTCTGTGATGCTGTCAGTTAATCCAGTGCCTTCCAGCACTTTCTTACCATGAGTACCACCTGACTGCCATTAGATTGTATCCTGCCTGAATGTGCTGTCTGCTTCCCTACAAGATCTTCCTGGACACATTCCTCAAAGGCCATCCAGGAGACCATGGCTCTGGGCTGCATGGTGACTGGAGCATTTTCTTTCCCCATTTCTCTCTCAGTTGGAAGGCTGCAGATTCTAAGGGATTTGTACCATCCCCTGGCTAGGATGCATATGAGCAAGAACATAACAGACACACTCCAAGTCTAGTTCCTGATGACCTTGCTTTGCATGGAAAGTGCTTCATGCAAAGCTTCATATTAGACAGGTGTCCTTATGCTGGATCTCTACTCTAATGGAATTCACCTCCGTTTAGCAGTGAGAAAGCACATGCTAAAAAGAGGCCAGTTTGTACAGAAATTGTACTTTGAAGCAATCAGCGAAGGGGGAAATGGCATAGCCACTAGGCTTCCTTGGCCGTTCTATCTTGACCAAAGTTCAAGGTCAGCATCACACAGAGGAAAACCCTACTAAGAATACTGTAGAGTTCTTCGTTTTTGTTTGTTTTGGAAGATGACTTTTTAAACTAGAAAGAAAGATCAACAGAGCTGCATTTATGGGACAGTGAGGTATGCGACAGGCTCAGAGCATGGGCCCGGAGTATAGAGACTTTGCCTGTGTACCGGGTTAGCTTGAGAAATCTGTACTATCTGTTAACTGGCTGTGTCTAAATCTTAGTTCTTATCTGTAATATGGAATTGGTAGTAATTGCTTATAATGTAGTAATTAACGGCTTTGGATAAATAACTTATACCTTGTGAACAATGCAGCATTTTCAAAAGATGAAAATCAAAATGATTGCTATCATAGTGGCCATTATTATTCATGAGTATGTTTTTATTTAACAACTGTTTTTTTTTCAGTCCAGCAACATCCCTTCCATACATGAAGGAGAGTTATTAGACGCTTAATGAATGTTTTAGATTAACAGAAGAAAAGTAGTGCTTTGTAAATATCCGTAGTTAGCATCACAGTCACTGTGAACACATCATAGACTACCGCCTCAGTCTTCACTGTAAAGCACAGACAACGTGGGACGTGTGAAGGTCGAGTTTTACAGCTCTTTGTTTGAAAACCTCTATTTCTATAGTAAAACTATTAAGCAAAAAGTAACAAAGTAAAAATTTTCTTGCAAATTTACAAGAACTGAAGTCAGATTTTATAAAATTTGGATTTTCTTAACCCAAGTCTTTTTAGGTAAATATAGTGCAAAAATTTGACTGTGGCTGTGATAAGCTTGCTTTAGTACACAAACCTAGCTTTGGTGTTTTGAAGAAAAGATTAGGATGTGGTGCCGCTTCACTTCTGCTGCTTGAGCACCCAAGCTCATTTGAGTTCATTTGGCATAATAGCTCTTGGCTGAATTTTCTTTTGTGTCTTTGGAAAAATATATGTATTTTATAATGATTTCTTAAGTCACCATAGCATGCACCCTGCCTATGAACAATGCAGCATTTTCAAAAGATCAAAATCAAAATGGTTACTATCACAGTGGTCATTATTATTCATAGGTATGTTTTTGTCAAACTTTCTTTAACCAGGCTTTTCTCCATAGTGAAGATGGATGCCTAGGAGAGCTGGGGCATGCTAGTGCGCATCTTACCATCCCCCACGTGGAAAGTGGAAGCAGTAGGATGAGAAGGTCACAGTCATCCTTACTGTATATCGAGTTCAAGGCCAGCCTGGGCTACGTGAGACTGTTTCTTAGAGATGGGGAGAGATGGACAGAGAGAAGAGGAGAGAGAGGAGAGAGACAGAGCTTAATTGCTTAAGATTGTATAACATTTTGTTGCTATTCCAAATATTAATTAATTAATATTTTATTAATTGAAAATGAATTTACTAAAGCCTGTGAGTTAGGACTACATTAAATATTTCCCAGAGAGAAAAAGACCCTTTCAGTTGCACATATCTAACAATTTTGCTGCAGCATTGTGTCTATTCTGTGTTTGTCTCTGTGTATGTCCTGTGTGCATGTGTGAGTCTCTGTATATGTGTGAGTCTGGGTGTGTAAGTGTTTATATGTACTCTGCACACATGCATGTATTTGTGTGCATATGTGTTTGTGGTTATGTGTCTGTGTATGAGAGTATGTGCATCTACATGTGTGTCAGTGTTTGTGTGTGTCTGTGGGTTTCTGTCTTGCATGTCTGTATGTATGTATATATATATACATGTTTGTGTGTGTTTGTATCAGTCTGTGTATATTTGCATGTTATGTGTGCCTATGTATACTGTACATATGTCTGTTTGTGTACATTACTGTGTGTTTGTATATGCTGTCTATATGTGTTTTATGTCTGTGTATATTTTGTTTTTATATTCATGCATATGTGAGTATATGTATATTGGTGCATGTATGTATAATGTAAATGTCAATGTGTATGTGTGTATGTGTATGCATAATGTATATGTCAATGTGTGCATGTATGTATCTGTGTATTTGTGTGTCCGTGCATTGTATATATGTGTATGTGTGTGATGGCTATGCCGTATTTCATACTGAATTTAGGAACAATGACAATAACAATAGACGAGCTTATCAGCTTTTCCTCTGAATTAGTTAAAGACATCATATCCATGAAGGCCTTAATGATTTCTTCTAGTAGTTTTAATTTCATCTTCTCATTTTCCAAGCATTACTTTTACTTTTCTTTATTGATGGTTCATTTGGAATTTTATAGCTGGGCAAACATATTTTAGCAAGTGTGCGAAATCTGCTATATTCATGGTTTTCTGTATTAAGAATTATTTAATGCTCTCAATGCTGAAATCAAGTTTGGTTTATGATAGGCAATTTATAGAACATCTTTCAGCTGTATACTGAGAATTTTTCATGGCTGCTTTCATTTGGTGAGACACTCCACTTATGAAGAAATTGGATTCAATTTGTTCAATTCAATATGTTCAGTTTAGAACCAGCTTCTCTAGGGTGTTAAAAGTTTTACCTTTGCTTTATAGGTGACTTCCTTACATAGTGTGGTTGCAGCAGAGATAATAGAATCATATGGTAAATATATGAAATATCTGAGCCAAGACTATGACAGTTTAATGAAAACTTTAATTAGTATGTGTATCAAAACATGACAAAATTTACTACTAATATCAGCCTGAACATGATAGGATTTGAGGTTCTTGAATGATGAAAAGAATCTAAACCTAATCTTTCTACTAGCCTATATTTCCGATCTTGGTTTTGCTTGTGTATATGTGTGCAATGTCAATAGTGTGTATTAGCATGGTCACATGTGTGGACATTCATCCCTGTCTTCTTTGATGGTTTTCTACCTTGTGTGTTGACAAAGCTGTGTTTCTCACTTGGTTTCAGAGCTTACCTCAATTTAGCTAGTGTAGCAAGCCAGCTTGACCCAGGACATAAGACTTCCAGGATCTGGGATTACAGGTGTACTATAGTGCCTACCTGGATTTACATTGATGCCGCCGCTCAAAGTCAGATCCTCATGCTAGTTCTGAGTTTTGCGCACTGAGCCATTTTTCAGTCCCTCTAATGTTTCTGCTAGGATGAAACTAGTAGGATGACAAGCGCATGTTTTGTTGATTAGATTGTATGCTTTCTGACTTCAGGTCATATCCAGTAAAGACTTTGATCCTTGTACATCCTGGTCCAGACAGTCTTTCCTTGTGTGTTTCCTGAGCTCCTTCCCACCTGTTATTCTTTCTGCGGGGTTGGAGGGTGGAGACGAAACACGAGACACGCGGCGGTGTGGGGTTAGGAAGGAGACACAGACACGCGGCGGTCCCATGTGGGTGCACTTTAATGAAGGGGGGGTAACAACAGGTAAGGGACGGGTGTGAAGAGACGAAAGGGAAGGGAGGGAGAGAGGGGGGGAGGCTTGAGGCGACCCTCGTTTTTAACGGGGAATGCAGGGGTGTCTGGGAGAAATGTCCTGCGCATGATCGGCTTCTCATCGTGCTGGTATCCGTAGTCCAGGGGAATGCTGGGAGCTGTAGTCTCCAAAAGGAACAACATTTCACCCTTTTGGTTTTATTAAAAAAAAATGAGGGGGGTCTTAAAGGGTAGGGAATGGGGGCATAGCCCGGTCTCTCATGACTGCTTCCTGCTGGCTTTGGGTGTCCAGGGATCCAGGGAGTGTCTGATTATTCTGACGATGTCCTGTTGGTTATGTCCTGTTCACTGGCGTTTTGAGGTGGCTGATTGAAGAAATCACATCTGTCTGGCTCCTCCTAAGTAGCTGGGTCATAGTTAAGATGCTGGAAGACAAAGGTTGCATTAGTAGAGAAAAAAATTAAAGGGGAGAGGAGGTTTGGGAGGAGGTTTGGAAAATTAAAGGGGAGATTTGGGTGGGGGAGTTTTAGGAGGTCTGAGGTTAAGAATGATAAAAATTTAAATGATACTTATTCCGTTAATGGTCCACTTGTGTTTGATTTGTTTAGGTGGGTCGGGCTGGCATCCTGGAGCTTAAAGAAAGTGTCTTAAAAGAAATAGATTTTAACCGTATATTCCTTAACATTTCAGGGGTCACTGCTGCAGTCAGTGACTGACCTGTTATGTCAAGGAACTTTGTTAAGAATCTGCTTACCACCTGAGCCTTTGACTCCGTATTTGACAATGATATCTGTAACGACAGCTGGATGGTTATTTAGGAATTTAAAGAAGGGAGGGTGTGTTAACACAGGAGGATTAAGTGACGGATGGGACCACTGTTTTCCTTAGACTGGAGTAGAAGGGGCTGAACCTGGTGTCCTTTGGAACTTAAGAGAACAAGGTCCTGTCTGAGTTACCATGTATGAAGGATTATCTTGAGCCGTGGAGATGAACGGTTTAAGATATGACAGGTGAATCCAATGAGGAATTCCTTCAAGCTTGGCAGCCGTGGGAGTTAGAAGAATTACTCTGAGGGGACCCTGCCATTTAGGGGAAAGGGGTGAGGGACGTTGGCCTGGAGGTGAGAATAATACCTTATCTCCTATTTTAACCGGCGGTGGACATGTGTTAGCACATGGTTGGGGTAATGAGTGATCTGTGAAGTCCCACAGTAGCGAATGTAAGTGGAAAAGGAGGGGAGTGAGCAGGTGATCAGGAAGGGGAGAGGTTCCCGATGAGAGGCCGGGGGTTAAAACCGGCTGCCCATACATGAGTTCGAAGGGTGAAATGAAAAGGGGGCCCTTTGGGAGAGCCCGAAGCCTGAGAAGAGCCAGAGGCAGAAGTCTTACCCAGTCGAGGTGGAGTTCCTGTGACATCTTAACGAAAGCTTCCTTTAAAGAGTGGTTAGTCCATTCTACCTTACCTGAAGACTGAGGGTGGTACGGTATGTGGAAATTCCAGGGGATTACAAGTGCCCTAGACAGATTTTGAGAAATCTGGGAAGTAAACTCTGGGCCGTTATCTTTTGGCAGATCTGACAGGGGGCCACGGTGGCTTTTAGGAACCTGATATCCTTAGGTGTGGGTGTTTTAAGTGAATAACAATGGGAGAATGGTGATTAGTGAAGGCAGGAGCCTAGAGGGGCTTTGGAAGATCTAGGGGGCATAGGGCGGGAAGGGGATGAGTCCGAAGAAGCTTCCAGCTGCCTTTGCAACCTGCGGCGAAAGCCTCCAGCTGCTTGCACAACCTGCTGTGGGAAAAATGGGGTGAAGCTGAATCGGAGGGACTAGGTGAGGCCCTTGTAGATCTGTACCAGGAAGGGGAACGGTTAGGTGACCTGGGCGAATGAGGGACTCTATCGGAGGGGCTAGGCGAAGCCCTTGCAGATCTGGAATGGGACTTTCTTGGGGATCTAGAAAGAGAACAGTTAGGTGACCTAGAAGAATATTTACGTGGGACTCCTGGAGACCTAGAAGTAGAATGTTTAGAGGCGTTAGGTGAGTCCTTCCTGTGCCTAGAAGAGACCTTGGAGGAAAGAGGGATGGGTGAGCTGTCACTGTTGCTCGACTGGGCAGAGCGAGAGGGAGTGGCCCCTCGAGGCTGGGGGGGTGGAGGTTTGTCCGCGGTACCCATGGCAGGAGCAGAAGGTTCCTGGAGGGACGGCATTGATAAGAACATGTGTTCAGGTGGACAGTGAGAAGCAGCAGAGGGGTCAATCTTAATGGCCATGTAAAAAAAAATGCCATAATGTACATCATTTCCTTCCATTTAGTGGAGTGGTGACAGAAATTAGCTAATTCCCGTAAAATATCGGGGTCAAATGAACCTTGAGAAGGCCACCTGAAGTTACCCTGTAAATTGTATTTTGGCCAAGTTTTAGAGCAAAGACGGATTAGTGTAGATAACTTTACGGAGGGAATCAGGGCATGAGGTTTCAGAGCTTCTAGCAGCTGCCCCAGGGGAGAGGACGGGGGAACCGTTTTAGAAGGCTTAGCGCCCATGGCTAGAACCGTGGAAATCCTCAGGAGGCACCCCGAGATGCCACAAACAAAGCAGCTCTAATTACAGGCGTCCGAGTAATTAGAGGGCCGTGTTATAGCCTAACTGACCCGAACCTAGCTTCCAACGGGAAACAATCCCGGCTAGGAGGAGGCAGTTTAGCCTTTGAGGCTGACCGTCGCAGCCGAGAGGTGCTCCCACCGTAGCGAGCCCATAAAGAAGACAGAAAAAAAAGATCAGAAAAAAGAGGGGTAAGAACTGAAAGCACCGAACTTCCAGGCGCGGATGGAAACAGGCTTAGCCGAGGGCGGAAGGCCGGGGAGCGGGGGGAGGGAGGAGGAGTCGGCATTCGTACCCAGGACGTGCCAAAGAGAGCCGGGAGCCAGGAAAAATGTCCTGCGCATGATCCGCTTCTCATCGGGCTGGTATCCGTAGTCCAGGGGAATGCTGGGAACTGGAGTCTCCAAAAGGAACAACACCACCAGTCACAACTTTACTTATTTGTGCATAAGACTGATTATGGGGTGTCGTCATGGAGCAAGATATTCAAAGGGTTCATTCTCCTTTGCTCCCAACATTTTTTCCCACTTATCTCATTTCTTTTGAGAGTTGTTGCCTCAGACATGGGTGTTTTTCTGACTTCAGAGGATCCCAGGTGGTTAGATCAATTTGAAGCATGTGTTAAGAGGGAGGGGTGAAGTTCTTTTACCTAATAGAAGGCTGCAGTAAGTAGAGTCTTGTTTTGAGAACTCTGACAAGAAGATATGTGTAATCTTAGTTGCTAGTGCAGCTAGGTTGAAGAGAACTTGACTACTATGTGTGAACCCTTAGATCTGACTGCTCCAGCAACACACACACACACACACACACACACAAAACAACCCCCAAAATAGGTAAAACAACTTTAAGCTTAAAAAAATGTTTTTCAAAATATGATATACTAGGACTAAACAGATTGAAAATGAACCATGATGATCTGGAAGGAATATGAGTGAAAATAAGTGTAAAACAATTATGTGGGGTAAGAAAAAGAGAAAATAATAGAGTAGAAAAGTTAGTGATAAACTCTAATTCCTCAAGATTCTCTAAGTAAAAGTATCATAAGTACACTGAAGTCAATAATTTCCAGTAAATTAAAATTCTCTCTTTCTGATTTCTTAATTTTTGACCATGGTCATCCAGGCAGCTGCTGGTTGGATTGATGCTTTTCTTACCAGGAGTATTTCCATCCCGACTGTCTTACAGAGAGATGCCGAGGTGGAACTCAGAGCCAAGGAGCTCATGGTTCTGTGCTGCAGAGAGGGATGAGAATAGTGTGCAAAGGAGTGTGGCGTGTTTAACTCCCGGCTGATTATACAAGGGCTGCACGTGTGCAGATTGAGCTGAAGAAATAGCAGCTAAAGGGAAGTGGCCTGACCTAGATTGTGTGTGTGTGTGTGTGTGGTGTTGACATGTCATGAAGCTCTAAAAGGGGGGTCAGGAGACAGAAGTATATGAATTGTAATGGAGGGGGTAAAAGGGAGGAAACAGAACATGTGACATGAAGGCAGAAGATGGGGCTGTTTGGGAAGAGAAGAGAACCAGCTTGGCACAGGACAGGGTCAGTAAGGACTGACAATTCCAGCATAAAAATTCTTGTATACATATGGAGTTGTGAAATAATTATATGAATATTTCAGTATATATGCCCTTAATGTTTACATTTGATATTAAGTACATATTTACCTACTTAAGCTATGAAGTATGTATAATAAGTCTCCTTAATAGGGGGAATAAGGGCAGATTAGAAAAGTATGTAAGGACACATAAAATACCTTCATGACAGGGCCTGGAGAGATGACTCAGTGGTTAAGAGCACTGGTTGCTCTTCCAGAGGACCTACGTTCAGTTCCTAGCACTCACATAGTGGCTCACAACTGCCTGTAACTCCAGTTCCAGGGGATCTGATACCCCTTCTGACCTCCGAGGGCACAGATATTCATGCAGGCAAAACACCCATATGCATAAGATAAATAATAAATAATTCCTAAAAAATAATATGTCCAAATATGTCATATAGAAAGAGGGCTTTTCAGGGGTTCAAGGTTTCAGTATTCCATGGCAGAAACTCAGCATCCATCAGGGAACAGCTGGAAGGTGAATGTTTGCATGCTGTATTTGAATTCCCATGCAGCTCTTCTCCTGCATGTATTCACGCCCCTCCTAGGGTTCCCACTGGCTCAACTATGATGCCCTGGAATGCATGTGTTTTGTGGAACCATCTTGTTCTTATGCATCTGTAACAAACATTGAGATGTGGAGCAGAAGTTTTATGACACTGGGGTGCTGAGATGCCTGTGGTCTTATTTGTTACCTACCTAGAGGTAGTGTGCGGAATAACATGAGCTCTGTTAAGCATATGCAAATGGGACTCTGGGCTTTCCATTTACAAAAATTAAGAAATGTAAATTTTACATTCTAATAGATGGAAGCCAAGTAACAAACAGGGCATTGGTTGATTTGTGAGTAAAAAAAAAAAAAATCTCATTTTGCTATATGTCCTTTTCTATGATTTAATTCCATTTATCTTTTATGCTGACTCTGAGTGCATCGTGATATGATAGATGCAGGTTTCTTCCCGGCTCATATTATGGGTAGTAGTTTGAATTTGTTACTTCCATGGGTGTGAAATGTTATTTGGTCCTCGTACCACGTAAGAACTATTTCAAGGGTCAGAGAAGAGGCCCCGTGGGTAAGAGCACTGGCTGCTCTTCCAGAGGACTCTGTCCTAGCACCCATGTGATGACTCACAACTGCCTCTAACTCCATTTCTGGAGGTCTAGTGCCCTGTTCTGGTTTTGCAGGCACCACCCAAACATGTGGCACATATTCATACATACAGATCAACATTCATACACATAAAATAATATAAAAAACAAGAACTTATTAATGTGTCAGGAACCTAAGAATTTTGACAGCTAATGGGAATATCTGTTGCTTCTCGCATTCAGAAAAATCTAGCAAAACAACACGTTGCACTGGAAAGTATTCTACTCACGCTGAATGCTTAGGGGAAGAGCTGTCTCTCCTGGTCCTCACAAAGTGTCTTTCTGTCTAGAGGACAGGGAACAGTCTGGGCCTGTTAGATGAGAGCTGGAAAGAAGCTTTGGAATAGAGACTAGAAGTGGTGATGGTGCCTGTTCACTGCTGGATGTAGGCTCCTCAGATGGGTTCTAGCCTAAGGGCTCAGCACGGAGATCAGATCTTCCCTTTGTTGTGGTGTGGTATGGAGCAACTTAGAGCACTGGCTTTTAATTTACACCTAAAGGCCTTTGCTTCTAAAGCACATCTAGGTTCCCAGTGGTCCAGACGTTTTAGCCAGTCGATTGGCCCAATTCTGTGCTGACAGCCCTACCAGAGAGTCATGCACTTCCCTGAATTCTCCCCCTCTGAGATTCTCCAGTTGTATTAAAATTTAAGAAACCTATCTTAGTCAAAGCTCTGTCCCATCCATACGATCCTGTTCTTCGTACCTACAGTGGTTTAATGTGTCCCCTACCGGATCCCCTGCTTGAGTTCTTATCCTCAGCAGGTAGTCCTTCTTCAGGAGGTTTTGGAATCCCAGGATATGGAGGCTCACTGGAGGAAGGGCATCACTGAGAGCAGGCCTTGATGCTCATAGCTTGGACTTACTTCCTATTCCCTCCCTTTCTCCTCCCTGTGGAGACATGTCATCAGCTGCCTCACTCACACACAGGGCAGACAGCCATGCTTTCCCAACCATGAGGGATTTTATCTCTGCATAAACCTTGAGCCAGAGTCAGCCCTCCCCCTAGAGTGCTCCTTGTCAGTCATCTGCGTACAGCACTAGAAAAGCAGCTACTGTGACATTTTCCCACCGAGTGACCTCTAACCCACGCCCAGGTGACACGCGTAGTGTACTGACTGTCACATTACATTTTCCAGATGTTGGCGTTCTTTCTCCACTAGAACACCAACTGCTGGCACTGAGTTTGTGCCAGCTTCCATGCTGCGTGGCTATTAGCTAGTCTAGGGAGGGCCTGTGGGCAGTGCTCTCAGGGCAGCCTGTGGCTCAGTCGTAGTTCACTGCTCTTCTGGTTGTACAACCATTGCTTTTGTTTCCAGACTCTCAGTCTCAGATCTCATTCGTAGGTACAGAAAGACACTCGGTGGCGCTTGAGGGTCTAAGTGTATATTGAGTGTGTGTTCCTCTCTTGCCAGGAATTTTTGAGTCTTGCTGTGAGATGAAATATAATCCATTCCTTACCACATTGCAGTGTTTTGACACCTGTGAGCTTGTCATCTCTGGCCTAAAATGTAGGTTCTTAGATCTGCATCTAGCTAAGACGTTTAAGGACAGGAAACGGCAATATAATGAATGCCCTCTTCTTATCTGGGTCAGGAGAGTGGCAGTAGTGAGCATGCCTCCTAGTACCTTTTTGCTCCCAGAAACTGAGTTCCATGTCTTCCTGTCGGTGTCCTGCTCTCCAGTAGAAATGTTAGGACAATGCTAGTCCCGGTTCCAGGCATGTTCAGCCTGCAGCCAGAATAGCTGTGAAGATGACCTAACACAAAGTCATATTTTTTTCTTATACCTTTTCCATACTTGATCCTGATTGCCCTATAAAATAGTGAGATGGGAATGTGAGAAGGCTGTTTCTTTTTCGGGTCCCAATTAGCCATCTACCCAATCGCCATTTAACAATCAAGGTAAGAGGAGTGTGAGAACACAGCGAGAGCATGAGAACTCCTCTGCTCAGGTCAGCGTGTGACACTGTTGTCTACTCTCTGAGAATGTATCTTATTGGCTAATGGTAGCTGACCAGGGGATATGTAGCCTAGCCAGGCCCCCGTTTTATCAACCATTAGCAATTCAGAATGCTATCAGCTGTCAATATTCAGTAGCTAGGATCCTCTCCCAGAAAAAAAAAAGGGGGAGAAAAGGACTGATATGGGCTGGCAACTACAACGTCTGCCCTAGAAAGCTGCCGATGGACGCAGGTTTACGTGAATCAACTGGGAAAGGACAGCCTCTCAGGAGGTGTTCATTGTTCGCTAGTGTAAATAACTTCCAGTAAAAACATGTGGAATAGAAAACGAAGCAAATTAACACTTCTGAAAACTTAACAATTCAAATCCATTATAAGTTAGAAGACCGTTAAATATGTAGAAGCTCCCAAATGCATGTACAACAGACTTACACACAAACATACGTATGCACGTGTATGTAAAAAAGTGCATGCAGACAGACACACAGGCCAATACAAGCACATGCACTGCCCCACCCCCCCAGAAAAGCATAGACACACACACACACAAATACACAAGCAGGCACGTGAGCACACACATGCACACACTTCTTCTGTGTAACCTCTCAGCATTAGTAGAGTTTGCTCCTTAGCAGGAAATAAATCTACCAAATTTTTCCACAATGACATCATCTCTTCAGCCTCAGGCCCACTTCCTGCCTTAACCACATTCAGGCCCTTTGGCAAGAGAATCCAGTATTTCCATGATATCCGATAGCACTAATTTTAGGCATTGCTTTCAAGGCAGGAGAATGTAGAGTACGGTGTCAAGAAAAATAACTCTCCCCATATGGAAAATGAGAAATTAATTGTTTGAAAATGGGCTGTTTCTAAATGCTTTGGAGATATTCAAGGCATTCGAACAAATCAATAGTGACTTTGCAAGTTATTTTGTAAAAAGAGGAACAGCCAGGTTTTGAAAATGACAGCCTTTTTGCAAGGAGCTGAAAATTAAGGAAAAGAGGTATTTCTTCATTTACAAGTGTCTGGGGATTTCTGGGTAATTTAAAATGTGAGTGCTCATGCTATTTCTGTGTGTGTGGCCCAGGAAAGTCCTCTGCTGCATCACAGAGCCGCCACGGTATTTTCAGATGAGGTAATTTACAGTGCAGTGCTTCCAGCGCTTTCCTGAGTTCTCTGGGGCTGTCGTGTGAATGCGTCCTTTGTTTCAGTCCGCAGTTTGGATGTGCATTCTATATCATGCATGAAACTGTCTGGGATGTGTTTTGTGCTGGCATTATTTCACTGGTCATGTCTAATTTCACACTAGCACAGCCAGCCTGTCTGCTGGATATATTGAAATCATTGCCCCACATTAAAACTAAGTAATAGAGTGATACATTGAAGCGGGTGGGTGACTTCAAGAAAACTGGCTCAGTCCTGACTTCTAATAGAGAATGAAATCCTCCAGGTGTAGAGGAAGAAAAGAACCTTATGCTGGGGATGACTGCAGGAAGTGTGTACTCTGTGTCCCATCGAGTGAGGGATGCCCAAGTCTTCCTTCAGATCCTTCCTGTATCGTGCTTCTGACCGTGGCTGGAGTCCAAATTCTCTTGGGATGTTGTTTTTAAATTCATGAAATAAAACCAGCACAAATAGCACAAGCCAAACCAATTTACTGAAATAGATCCTAGGAGTGGAAACCGTCTTCACAACAATAAAAATAACATGAAACACAACAGAAGCAACAAGCTTGCCTTTAAAAACCTTAATCTACAGTTTTAAAGTTGAGCAGTATGTCATATGTTCAAATGTCAGCTCCTTTGCAAACAAACCCCACATCTTCACTTGACGAGAAGGCACGTTTTTCCTTTTTACACTGGGGAGTAAACTTTCGCTAGAGCTTAGTAAAATAAAGCCAATTCTGCTCATCTCCAGTTGAGGGTTGTCCCAGTGCACACTGGGAGTATGTCCATGGTTCTATCTGATGTGGAGTGCTGCTAGAAATATTATGTCAGACAGAGTTTACAGAATAAATGAGAACAGTTAGAGATTTATATGATGAAATGCAAATTTAGAAATTTTAACTATATCATAAGTATGCAAATATATAAGAATGTGTGAATATATATGTGTATCGTGCATTCATATTTATGCATATTTATATGTATATGCACATGTATGTGAATATGTATGTAAATATACTTATGTGTATATGTATGCATGTGTTTATATATTTAATGTATGTATATATGTATATGTGTATGTGTACATTTGTGTACTTGTGAGTATATATGTGTGTATAAATATATTTACATATATGCCTGTATATAAGTGTATATGTGTATGTGTCAACATAGTGACTGTGCTTCTCCAATATGAAATGAAGCATTCCACACTGATATGATGTCATAGGGGAAAAAGACCCCACATATATCCACAGGTCATAATCGGTCAGCAGGAGCCCTGAAGATAAAGAGTAAAATCGCAATTACAAAGTGCAGTTGGATTTCTTTTTACTCTTTGGGGACCTGATACTGAGCTCTCAAAAGAATACATGGAGACTTATTCTTACTTATGAATGCCCGACGTTAGCTTGCTTATTTTTAGCCAGCTTCTCTAACTTAAATCAACCTGTTCCTCTTCTTGTTTGTTTTGCCTCTGGATGTTTTGCCTTTCTTTATTTTGTATATCTTTTTTCCCCCTTCTTACTCTGTGGCTGGCTATGTGGCTAGACTGCTGGCCCCTGGAGTTCTCCTCTCCTCCTTTTCTTTCGAGCCTAGATTTCTCTTCCTATTTATTCTCTCCGCCTGGCAGCTGCACCTATTTTTCTGCCTAGTCATTGGCCTTTCAGCTCTTTATTAGACCAACCAGGTGCTCTATACAGGCAAAGTTTTACAGAATTTAACAAATTACAGTTTAACAGCTTTATAGAGTTAAACAAATACAACATAAAAAATACAACACATATTTGCAACATTAAACAAATGCTCCACAGCATAAACAAATGCAACACACCTTAAACTAATATTTCATAGCAACAAAGACTATGTATGATATATGGATGCACAACCTATTATACTCAATTCCTCTCAGTATATGAAAACCTCTCATATCTGTGAATATATCCTGAAATCTAAGAAAATCCGAAACAGAACAGCCCTAAGCTTTCTGGGCAATAATATCTT
Source organism: Microtus oregoni (assembly GCF_018167655.1). Taxonomy (NCBI): domain Eukaryota; kingdom Metazoa; phylum Chordata; class Mammalia; order Rodentia; family Cricetidae; genus Microtus; species Microtus oregoni. The sequence continues at coordinate 40,867,653 of NW_024543059.1, forward strand.
TCTGTTTGTGTATGCATGTGTGTGTGTGTAAATTTGCATCTGATGTGGGTATGTGTGTGTGTGTGTGTGTGTGAGCACATGCGTGCCTGTGTATATGCATGCGTATATGTGTGCAAAGTGCGCATGTGAGGGTGTGTGCACATATGAACATAAATGTGCTTGTGTATGAGCATTCATGCGTAAGTGTGTGCATGTGTGAGTATGTATGCATGTGGGAATGTGTGTGTAGATTGATTAATGGTAAATTATGACTGGGAATTAAATTGTGTGTTCTTCCATATTCTCATGGTTTCCACTTTGAAGGGAAGTCTAAGTTTACTCTCCTCACACTCGGTACCTTGTGCTCTGATACAGTAAACAAATATTTCTCAGCTGGCTATTCCGTCAGATGCTGATCTGACCATCAGGTTATTTAACACTGAAGTCAGCCCATATCACTTCATTGATGAGAATTCTCCAGCGGAGTCCTCATTGCTTAGAGACAAGCCAAAGTCCCAAAGTCTTTACTAACCCTGGAGCCCTTCATGCCCTGATCCCCACCTGCCCACTGGATCATATTCCCGCGACCTCCTCTACTCCCCTCGCTACACCAAGGTGGCCTTCCCCTTTAGTAAATTCATCAGAACATTTTTTTAATGGATCTTCTGTCTTCCTAAGGTTTCACCCCTCAGGGAAATGAGGCTTCCTTCTCACTCTACAGACACTGTCCCTTGGACTAGGTCTTTCCGAATGGGGAACCTGTCCTACACTACCTTTCGAAGATGCTTTGCAGCTGATAAGCATCTAAGTGTTAATTATGTACAAACATTGATAAGTGAACTATTATCAAAATATTGATAAGTGTGATGCAATCTTGTTAGAAATGACACTGACTGTGTGGAGGATGGACTGGAATGAATTGTTCAGGCAAAGGAAGAAATAACAGCCACACTCTGTTAGGTTTTGACAGCAGAACTAGAAGGTAGGTGGCTTCTGCATGATCCTGAGACCAGGTGGGTGTGCAGCAATCTGGAATTGAATTGTATAGTGTGAAAATCAGAGATTAGTCCAGTATTTGGGCCTTGGGGAAACAAATGAATAAAGATGTCTTGGTTTGCAATTGGAAAGGCGGGTGAAGTACAAGACTGATGATAGATCATAGATTACCATGCCCATGCAAAGTGCTCCTGGGCGCCCCAGGGATATGACCTGTGGCTTCCTCTTATATCACAAATTTGCTTACTGATGGAAGAAATGTACAAGCAAATGAGTAAAGGAGTTTTTCTGCTATTTAGTGTTGTTTGTGGAGAGTGCATGAGCCAGCTTTTTGCCCATGACCTGGCGAAGCTGGCAAGCTATTGCACTTCAGAAGGTTAATCTTATGGCAGTGTGCAGAAACCCAACCCACCTAACCCAGATATGGAGGGACATTTTGTAATCTGTACATTTTTCTAATGCCTGAAACATTAACGAGTGTCAGTACTGTGTGCTGGAGTGATACCTCGGTAGTGACAAACAGAAAGCATAAAGGAGTAATCAGAACTGCTAGAACTGATTTTATCTGTGTGTGTGCATGGTGTGTATGTGTTTCTCTCTCTCCCTCTCTGTGTGTGCTCGTGCGTGCAGGGTATGTACGTGTTTCTCTTTGTCTCTGTCTCTCTGTATGTGTGTGTGCAGGGTGTGTACGTGTTTCTCTCTCTCTCCCTCTCTGTGTGTGCTCGTGTGTGCAGGGTATGTACGTGTTTCTCTCTCTCTCCCTCTCTGTGTGTGCTCGTGTGTGCAGGGTATGTACGTGTTTCTCTCTCTCTCTCCCTCTCTGTGTGTGCTCGTGCGTGCATGGTATGTACGTGTTTCTCTCTCTCTCTCCCTCTCTGTGTGTGCTCGTGCGTGCAGGGTATGTACGTGTTTCTCTTTCTCTCTGTCTCTGTCTCTCTGTATGTGTGTGTGCAGGGTATGTACGTGTTTCTCTTTCTCTCTGTTTTTGTCTCTCTGTATGTGTGTGTGCAGGTTATGTACGTGTTTCTCTCTCTCTCTCCCTCTCTGTGTGTGCTCGTGCGTGCAGGGTATGTATGTGTTTCTCTTTCTCTCTGTTTTCGTCTCTCTGTATGTGTGTGCATTTTAGCTATTTAGCTGCAGGCACATCCTGTTTATGTGTCAGTATCTTGTATGCTCTGTTTGGCAGGTTTTAGACCAGGTGCTGGGATAAAGTTCAGAACCATTCTGCATGTATCTCATTTCTCTCAAATCTTATGGTCTGGAGGGAAAGTCAGTGGACTGCAAAAAGCTTGCAGGTGTAATGTGGATTTTTTCTTCAACTGAAAGTAAACGTGAAAGGGTTACATTTTGCATGACACTTGACCTGAGGCCAACATTTAGGTGTGTGGGTGGCTGAGAGAAGGACTGTCAGAGCAGCCTGTAGTGAGGGGCAGCAAGCAGAAAATGAAGGCCTGGGAACAGACCCAGCCTGACTGTGAGAGAGATGGGAGGCAGGGTGGTAGAGAAAACCTTCTCCTAGTGGGAGGGTCCAGGCAAGCTGCGGAAACCTTTTCTGAAAAGGTTTGCTTTTGTACCATGCATGTGCACTAGGGAGTCATTGAAGATTTTAAGCATGAGAAACAATCTGATTTGCCCTTTGAAAACCTCCCTCTGATTAGAGTAGAAATAAGAGATTAATATACAACATAACAGAAGAAGTCAGAAGTGAATTGTAAGTAATTATTATAAACAAAAAAAAAACATTTGTTTTAAAGTTCATTTTTTCTCCTCTATAAGTTAGCTTACTATGGTGATTACAGACTTGATAGTATTAATAATACTTAATCCTTATTATGTATTTTGTAAATGGCCCTGAGTGTAGACATGTACATGGAAAAAATATTATTATTGAAAATAAGTTTTAATATGGAAATTACAATAGTACCCTTCATGCTATCTCGTTTAATCCTCAATACAAATGTTGGACCCCTAGTTTTAAAAAGGTTAAATAGATTAAATATCTGTTCTTGGTTCCATCTAGTTGATTGATGGGCCCATGTGGTATGCGTCCAAAATATTCTGCAAAGCATTAAAATTAGAAAATTAAGGAATACACAGGGGACAACACAGCCTGTGTTGAGTGTGTTTGAGAATTTACTAGCCTCACTAATATGCATTGGCTGCAGAGCACAGCCCCAGAAGAGCTGTGAACTGCTGAGGATGGAATTCTGTTTTGAGTGCTTTGAGATTGGTGCTGAGAAGAGACTTTTACAAAAGCAATAGGATTACTGACTATTAACTCAGAATTTGTTACCAATATTTATAAATGATTGCATCTAAGAGCATGCACAGTGGGAAATGGGAAATTTATTATCTTTTTAAGGGAATTTTATAGCCTATGTCTTTAGTTCTGTATTTGGAAGAATGACAGAAAATAGATGTATATTATTCATGAAAACACTTAAAAACTGCCAATTATTTGCCTTGTTCATCATAATTAATGATTATTTGTTGTGTTGAGAGCCCAGGGACCTGTCACTCAGGTATCCAGACTGTCCTTTTCTGAGTACCTGTCATGCTCTGCCTGTATCTCACACATGCAGTCTCAGTGATCTCCCCATGATGTACAAGTTTTCCAAAGGTAGTGAAAGAAAGAAATGTCTGCTTTTTATAAGTTATTTTTAAAATGCGTTTATCTTTCAATCTGTTCTTGAGAAAAATAGCACTTTATCTTCTAAAACTTACTTGTATTTGGGATGCTTCTGAGTTTCAACCCCTTCTGCATTATGGATAGAGATTGTCAACTTGCAGCCTCACGCTCCTGTTCACATATTCAATTGTTCAGGGGATTTTTACATTAAAATGTCCTGCATTTTCTGATGTCCCTCTAAACTTAGAACCTTACTGGGGCCATAGTATCCTGTGGGTACAGTGAGTACAGGAATGAAAAGGGCTACCCTCCTGGATATTGGGTGAGCCTCCACTTCCTAGGGTCACCCCCTCCTCATAGCACCTCAGAGCCTGCCATTCCCATCTTTTTCTTTATGTATTCACCTCAGCCTCTGCAAGCCCATCAGGAGCTTGTGACCTTGGCTGAGCATCCAATTTTTATAAATTGGCATGAAGACCTTTTGTTTTCTTCCTGGTCAGCGTTTCTAGTTCCATCATGTTGTGTCCTCATTTCCCAGTGTCCAGCTTGCCCAAGTTTGTCCGGTGTTTCTCTGGAATGCACTCACCTCTGGTGCTCTTGCGGTCATTGAGTCTGTATGTGGCTGATTATCAGGAAGATATTCCTCTACTTATGCTTCGACAGCCTCTGCCCAGAGCTAGGTGCGGAACGATAAGGACCCGGAGAGCTGAGTTTAAGCCATGGCTTGCATGTCTGTTTTAATTCTTCCGGTGCCATCTGAGTCTTGACTCCTTAGCAAGAGTGACAAGTAGGAAGAACCTTGGGCATATCTGTTTGTCCAACAGGGAGAGTGACAGCTATCACAGAGCTGGGGTTTGGTAAGGATATTTTGAGCTGAATTAGGTTAAATGTCTACTGAGTTTTTTTAAGTAGCTTCCTCAATGAACTGGATTTTAAGTTCAGAGTTAAACTTCCAGAGCTTTTAAGCTGATTTCTTGATCCATATATAAGCAGTGGGAAGAACAGAAGGATTTTTTTTTAAATATTTTTATTTATTTATTATGTATACAATATTCTTTCTGTGTGTATGCCTGCAGGCCAGAAGAGGGCACCAGATCTCATTACAGAAGGTTGTGAGCCACCATGTGGTTGCCAGGAATTGAACTCAGGGCCTTTGGAAGAGCAGGCAATGCTCTTACCCTCTGAGCCATCTCTCCAGCCCCGAACAGAAGGATTTTTACAGACAGCTCTTGGATAAGGAGTCCCACGTGAGGGCATGGTGTAAACACATTGAAAGAGCAGGACATGGTGGTGCATGCCTTTAGTTCCAACACCTGGGAGACAGAGGCAGACAGGTGTCTGTGAGTTCAAGGCTAACCTGGTCTACATAGTATGTTCCAGGATAGCCAGGTCTACAGAATAGAAATACTCCGCTTCAAAAAATCAAATTGAAAGAATGTATTCTTGCCAATGTATATAAAATTGTTTTCTTTCATTATTATTGTCAGATCTGTCTATCTATCCATCTACCTATCTATATTTATATCTATATATCTCCTGCTGCATCCAAACCAACAAATCAAAACAAAACAAAAAACAATTGTGTTTTTTTCCTTTGGAAAGTATCTTTTGCTTCTTAAGAAACTTAATAACATAAAACATATTATAGAAATAATTATTTTCAGCTTTACTGAGGTATCATTGGCAAAAAGTGCACATATTTGTGACTTATACAGCATGGATGTGTACACACTGAATTTTAAAATCAATATGATGAACATAACCATCATAATCCTTTCTGCAGCAAGAACATGGCAGATCCTTTCTCTGGATGGCTTTCAAATGCACAGCCAATTAGTGAGCATGTCGGCTTATCAGTTCTATTTCTTGTACTTTCTGTTCTTTAAGCCTTGTCTCCCATTCTCACCCTCCCTTCCCTGAAGCCACTAGGGTCCTGTTTTCTACTTTCTGCTTGAAGAGTTCGGCTGCTATGGATAATAAACGTTATAGAAGGTTTTGGTGTAAATTAATATCCTGTGTTAAGCTCATCAAGGTGGTGCCTCTGTTTCCACCGTGATTCTTCACTGACACATTTTCACCAGCACACAAGATCACTAGAGTCCACTCTTCTGGTTGCACATTCAACATATGAATTCTGACAGATATAACGACGGGTGTCCATCAACACGGCACCCTACAGAAGAGTCTCACTGACCTTAGAATCCTAAGATTCTCACCATACCCACTGTTCTAGATTGTTTTTTTTTTAAAAAATAAATTTCATTGGTCCACATGCATGTATCAATGTAAGTGTATACACACGTGCCTGTATGAATGTGTGCACATATGTATGTTTGGGTACTCAAGGGCATCAGATCCCCTGGAACTGGAGTTAGAGATGATTGGAAGCTATCAGATGTCTTCATGATTCATCAGCAGGTACCCTGTCCAGTTTCCCAGATATTTTTATTGTTTCCTAGCCTTGCCTGTTGCAGATTGTGACAGAGCTGAGTAAGTTAGCATGTGCTTCTCCACGGCTTATTTCTGCTAATCACTGGCTGATATTTTGTTGTCCTGCCTTACGACCACTTCATTTCCTACCTCAGCTCCTGAAGCCGATTGGTTGCTTCCTTGTTACTAATTCTGAATGATCTTCTGTAGCCCCAGGGCAGGGCTTCAGCAGACAGGTTACTAACTCACCAACACTCTTTTAGTGCCCACTGCCTATCTCTCTTTTAAGTGTGGAGTTTGACTCTAGATTTGATCTTAATTTCAATCACTTTACGTAATAACGGAGATTTGTTCCAAGTAACTAAAAGGGATCATGTATATATTTAACTCTAATTTTTAATATTTTATTAGTTCTTTAACAATTTTCTTATAATGTGTTTTGATCATATTTACCCAACCCCTCCCTGTTGCTCCCCACAGATCCACCTCCCTATCCTCCAACTTTGTAATTTTTATTTTTTAAATTCATAACTCTTGGATTCCTGTTTGTTCATTACATATACTTCTTGCTGTGGGACCTTACACTGGAGTGTGGTGGGCCTTTTAAGCAATTATCCTCAGGATTTCCTAGGATGAAAGTTATGGCAAGCCAATGCTGTCAGAAAGCTCCATATTTTTTTGTCATCGAGTATTTTTGTGATATCACAACATGATGGCCATAACAGAATTAGCATCAACAGCCAGATCTCTATCATGTGAAATTTGTCTAGGAGAGGAAGTGAAGGTTCCATTTAGTATTACAGCTTTAAGCTTTCAGTTGCTTCTGTATTAAATTGATGTTGAAGTACAAGGTTCTATTACTGAATTTTAAGAAAGATGTAATGGCAAAATAAGTTTTCTCTTTAATTTTAATTTAATTTTTATTTTAAAGAACATATTTCACCTCTGTAAAAATGGTGGTTTTTTTTAGGTTTATTTATTATTTATGTGCGTGTGTAAGTTTGTGTGCACCAAATACATGTAGTGCTCAGGAAGGACATAAGAAGGCATTGGAGTCTCTGGAACTGGAGTTCTAGGTGCCTGGGAACTGTCTGATACAGGTGCTTTGAACCAAACCTGGGTCCTCTCCAAGAGCAATAAACGCTCTTGATCTCTGAGCTGTTACATTTATTTGTTTATTGTGTGTATATAAGCGTGGGTGGGCATATGCTACTATACATGTGAGAAGGTCAGAGAACAACCTTCTCCCATCAGCTGGTCATGTGCAACTTGGGCATCATCACAGCTGGTGGTCAGTGTCTTTACCACCCGAACCGTCTTGCCAGCCCTCATTTTCATTCTTTCTAAAGTGAGATGATGTTTGAATTTACACACTTTGATACTCTAAATGTAAGCAAAAATTTTTTTACTGAGAGAGATTACTTTTCAATAAAGTATACAGGGAATCAGAGAGCAACAGGGATTCAAATGGAAACGTTGTTTCCACTGTGGAAAAAGTGACTTCATTGCCTATATATTTGAACAGCCCACTCCACATACCTTTTGGAAAAGAAACAATATTACTTCTTGGCCAGTACCACGTCATCTTCTGCTTTATGTCTGAAATGTCTACTTGATGTAATCAAGAATAGGAGTCTGCCTTGAGCTTTTGTGAACAAAAGACTTACTAAAACTGCCCGAATTAAAATTTCAGTTAACAATGTAAAGGAAATTGAAGACAGAATTTTCTTAGTTCTTTTGATTGACTTTTCCTTTTAATATGTGGAACAGGTGACAGATGGTATGTAATTCTTTAACCTTTCTTGGCCCAAACTTGGGAAATACCACATGCTGAACTACACTGGGCTCAAGTCAAATCTGATCTATCATGGAATAGTTGAAGCTTACGCATGTGAAACTGGGTGATGTAGTTTGAAATGTGCACAAGCTCAGCTTCTTCATCCCAAAGATGGAGAGGCTGTGGGTTATTCAGTCACTCAGTGCAAGGTGCTGTGCATGGACACTTTAGTAGAGAGCATATGTAAACATAGACCGTGTGCCTCCACTGTGATAGACACTGTAGACTCTGGCTTTCTCCTTCTTAACGCCACCCTGAGTCAGTAGTGAAGCCAGTCCCTCCTGTGCATGGCCACCGTGGGCATCAGAGAAGCAGTGTACTACTGGACAAGATCCTGCCCGCCCCATGTATAGGCTATACATGCTATGCCGTAGAGTTGCGACAATCTTCCCTTTGAAGCTTAAGCACACTGACACTTAGAACAATTCCATTTTTATGCTGTGTGTTCATTCTTCAAGTAAAATCCTTGACCTGTACCACTGAATATCTTTATTATACATGGGAAACATTCTGTTTGGGAAGGGTTAGAATGCATGGAGATATTATTTTCTTTTGAAGAAAAGTAGACAAGTATCGAATACGTTTTATGAAACATTAGATAAAGGCTTTGCTTTTTCATCTAATCTGCTATTCAGTATAATGACCATTATCCTCATGTGCCTATTAGAATTAGCTTATCAAAATTTAAAAATTAATTGATTTCCTTGCCACACTTACAACACTCAAAATCCTATTTAATCACCCAACATCTTCTTCAATTTGATGCATATTTTCTTGACATATTTATAATTCTTATTTCATAAATATACAATTCATAATGTTTTTATATGAAATTTAAACTGTGCCTAGGGCATCTGTGCAAACCTACACAAGTCATAGTACATACATGTAAATTAGTTTCTGTCTAAGAATATGTTCTGATCACATTTATGCCTCAGTAGATAGATGTTTTATTCCTTTGAAATGATCACATGAACTCCATTGCATTTGTGTACTCTGTTACCCTACTACTCTCTCCTGATATATTCTTATTTCTATTTTTCCTACTTAGTCAGTGTTGAATAGTATATATTCTTAGAACTAAATTGCTGGATTTAAAGACACGTATTTTGATTTTATGCTTAAAATACTAATAGATGTTCATGAATAGTTTATAAAGGAAACCTTACACGGTGATGTATATGATTAGTTTTGAGACTCATGTGGAGGCATTTCTTTCAAAACCTTTGCTGCTACCTGAACTAGATCAGTTAACGAGATATTACTTATTATGTAGTAAAAAAGGAACAAATGGTTATAAAGTTGTGGGGTAGGGAGAAAGAACAGTATACTGTGTTGGTGCTAAATGTAAGTCAGTCCAATTACTATGGAGATCAGTAAGGAAATTCCTCATAAAAATAAAATTGAACACCTAAAATCGTCCTGGGTATGTGCTGGAAGGAGTCAGTCAGCAGAGCACACAGGTGGCCATGCACCCTTGATTGCTGTATTATCATTCATGGCAGCCACGCCAGGGCTTCCGCATAGCTGTCCACCAAGGACATGAAGGGGGATGAAAGAAAATGTGGTGGATGCTGCACAATGAAGAATTAGCCGTAGAGAAGAGTGGATTATATCATTTGCAGGGAAGTGGGTGGAATTGAAGATCATTAAACAAAATAAGCCAGACTCAGAAAAATACATATTGCATGTGTGGTGTTCAGATTTTAAAGAAGATGTGAAAGTAGAAAAGATGTTAAAGATGAGAAAGCAAACTCAGGGAAGGGGGAATAGGGTGATGCCTGGTGTGAATGTGGTCAAGTGTGTTGTGCACATGTATGAAGATGTCACAGCAAAACTCAGTATTTTGTATAATCAACACATAGTAATGAAAAACAAAGTTATTGCCATGTAGGCAGCCTCATATATAATACATATTAATATATGTACATATAGTTTAGTATGACAGTGGTGCCTAAGACATTGGCATGCTTGTATGTTCATGTAAAAATGCCAGTGCTGTGATTCTGCATCAGCTTTAATCTGCATTGGAAAGATGTGCCTCTCAGGTAGCAGGCCCTGCCAGGCTACAACAACAGACACTTTTTGTTTGTTTGGTTTTGTTTTTGTTTTTTCAAGACAGGGTTTCTTTATAGCTTTGGAGCCTATCTTGGAACTAGCTCTAGTAGACTAGTCTGGCCTCTAACTAGATCCTCCTGCCTCTGCCTCCCGACTGCTGGGATTAAAGGTGTGTGTCATGCAACAGACATTTCTATTACATAGCCATGAAGCCTCTTGATGTGAAGAACAGTGTGGACTTCACTAACTCGGTCAGGTCACTGTTTCATGTTGTTACACTGTCCTGTAAATGAATTAAGCAATCCATGCACATTGCTTATTCTGAGAGTAGCGGCCACGCCTTTCTCAGTCGAAATGACAAAATATTCTCCCTGAATCTTTTTGCTCTTTCAGCAAGGTCACAGGAGCTCACATCTACCAGACTTGGGCTTTGACATCACACAAACTCCTTGGCTTTGTATAGTGTTTGTAAACTGGTTCTACTCTGTGAAAGGAAGAGCCTGTTATACTTGCCAGAGTTCCAAGCAGAAAGTCCTGGCTAAGATTTCTGGGAAAATGTTAGCAGGATTGTATCCTCAGTCCACAAGCACTCATATCCTAAGCAAATCCTTTTATGTCAAAAGTGACACAACATGGAATGTAAATAGTCCCTTTGAGCTCAGACATGAATTATTTCCACATGGTCAAGCTGTAGTATTTGTCTAAAGAAAGAAGCTAGAAGGATTTCTACAGCTTGTTATCTCTAAAGACTTCAAGTATAACTTCTTGGTACCATCGTGGATAGGTGTGAGGTAGAGATCTCTTCTGCTGCCTTTTGGGTTTAGTTCTTGCACACTTTCTGTGTTTTGTGAACTGGATGCTATTTCTGCATGAATCATAGGATACATTCACCTCATTTGTATATTGATTTGTAAAATACATTTTGTACATTTTGTGAGAAAATTGCTAAATTATTTAGATGAAACAAACTAAAATAGTCACCGAAGAAAAAGAAAAATCCGTCCGTGTTAGGGAAAGGGCTCCTGTGCATTCTCAGTGAGTGTTCCTGAGAGGAGGGTGTGTGCCACCTGCATAGACTTCCCTCTCCTGAGTTTTCATATCCTCACATTCTTTTCCTGTGTTTTTCACAAGCATATTTGTTAGCACAGGATAAATTCCAAAGCATTTTGTTGAAAGCACAGTGCATTTTTAATGTGTCTCTGAGATGACCTTGCCTAGCACCCCACCTGACTGAGATTTCTCATCTTCTAGACTCTGCCCCTGAAGAAGATTCCCTGCAAAGCCAGCGCACCCTCAGGCTCCTTTTTTGCCCGAGACAACACAGCCAATTTCTTATCCTGGTGCCGAGACTTGGGGGTGGACGAAACCTGTCTTTTTGAATCTGAAGGCCTGGGTATGTATTTCTGTCACGACTTCTGTGGAGGGGGTTATGATTACTGCCTTTTCTCCCTTCGTGTGCACCTACAGGTTATGTGTGCTGCTGCTTTTTAGATTATTTTAAACAAGTGGGAGTTAGTTGTAACAAGTCATGGTAGAAAAATGCGTCTGCCATCTTACTGCTGGCCACCTAGGTGATAAAAATAATACAGGAGCAGAAAGGGCCGGGCTTTTCACAGCCAAAGCTGAGTGCTATCCACACAAGCTAAGTGCTTGCGCTCCATCAAGGGAGAACTTCCGTGAAGGGGGAAAACTTCAGTTCTTTCTTTGTTGAGACTGAAGTTTACTAGTTTATGTATTTAACTGTTTTTAGGGTTAAAAGTCAGGTGTGTCTGGGGTATTGAAGTAACTTCAGAAGACAGACACCTCACAGAAAATACATTCCCAGATTGCTGTTTCCTGGTGTTTTTTCTTCTGATTGAGTTTTGGCAATCCATTTCCAGACCACACAATGAGATTTTTAATTTCTTGGAAGGAGACATACGATATGTTTAACTAGTGAGTGTTTCCATACTGCCTGACACACTGGGATTAAATGTCCAAGTTACTGCAGAAGTCCCCCTACAGTGTAATTCTAACTTGAAGAATATTGGAACTATGTTACCCTTACGGAAATGGAGCAAAGTCAAGAATGGAGACTTCTAATGGAAAAAGAAAAGTTTTGGCTCTGTTTGTCTAGGACTTTAAAAATCAATTTACAAAATCTTATAATACCAAATATTACCATTCAAGTAAGCCAAGCATCCTTTAGAGAATAAGTCCATAAACAACCTTCCAAACAATTGAAAGAGCCTTTGTCCCTGAGCCTTGGATAATAATATTTCTCTGCTAAACCCAGAAAACTCAACAATGGGAACTTGGCATTACATATGCTGAGACTATTTGTGTCTGTTTCAAGATGAGAGAAAGATGGCTATTCACAGTCTAGGAGTTTCCTCAGTGGAGAAGAGACTAGTATCAGTTCAGTGTAGGAGGGTATTGTAAAGTAGAAAGAGAAAGCATGAAGCCGGGTAGTTACACAGTTGTGTGGCACACAGCAGTGCCTCCCTGAAGGCTCATTGAATGAGCAGGCTTTGACTATTGTTAGTGACAGGTATGAGCTTCTGTTGGAGATGGCTCCCCTTCAGCCCAGTAGCGATGTGACAGATAGATTCTAACTTTTAGGGGTGTCTGGTTAGCCGTGAAGAATTATAGGAAGGAAATGAAGAGGAGTGACTTGGAAGCAAACCTAATGTCTAGCAATGTCTGTCGTGTAGCTACAGTCAGTCAAGTGTCAGTCATGAGGACATCCTATGTCTCACCCGGGGAAGGGGACAGTTATTATCACGTTTTAAATTATGAGGTGACCCCCACCTCATAATTTAAAGAATGGCCACACAGGAGAACTGCTTTAGATCTGCATTAATTTATGAATTTGATTATTGTGCAGGGTTTTATTAAAGATGCATTTTTAACTTACTGGTAAAATTTAGTACAAATGGGTTATAAATAGCTCTGCATATTGCTGTGGTCTTCATTGGTTTTCTCCAAGTCTGAGTCCTTTTGTTGTCTGGACTAATAAGACTTTCCGTAGAATCCAGCAGGAGTCAATGTGGTACCAGATTCCTCCTTGGAAATACCTCTGCAATTCACATTTGTGGTGTACCTTTATGCTCTGGAAAGCCCAACTCAATTTACCTCATAAATAATATATTTTGTATGGAAACTGTAGACACTAAAGAAATTTATTTCATGATCTTGGTGTGTAACCGTATAGTTAAGTAAAGAAAAATTAGACAGCCTGCATCTTCCTGTTAAAAAACAAGGTGGCATTATCAAAAGAAAGTTTGTGATAATTTGTATATAAAGAAATATTGTATGTTCTGTTCCTTAAACACTTAATTTTGATGTATCTTAGCTTTAACTTTAAATTAAAATGTATTTAAATGTTCAAGTAGATTCAATAAACCCAAGATTTCAGGTCTTCTAAAATTTAAAAATTATTTTTAAGATCAGTACCAAACTAAACCAGATAATCAGGTTCTCCGTTTGCTGCTCAATTAAAAATACATTTGAAATTTCAGGGGGTGAGAGTGGGTATACGGGGGTGTATTATAGGCCCAGGGACCCAGTGAAGAGGGTCAGGATTATAGCATTGATTTAGGATTAGTTGGAGAAAGGAAACAGCTGGGCCCATGGATATTAATGACAATAAAGAGGAAGGACAAAGAAAAATCTCATTTCCCAGAGGAGCCTTTCTCCCTGGGTGTTTTTATTATTCTTTGCTGTTAAGGATGCGACAGAGCCATGCTGCCAGCCTTGGCCTTGGCCTTTTCCACAACAATGGTGCTGTGTGCTCTGCTTGAGGTCTTTCACGCTTCACTTTTGAAAGGGAATTTAGGGCAAGGTTTTTCTTTTTCCTTTTTTTGCCCTACCTCAAGATTTCGTTTCAGTGGTGTGCGATGAAGAACATCCTTTGTGCCCCAGTGTTTTGAACAGAAAGCAAAATGAAAAGATGCCCTGATGAAGGGCAGAATGTGTCTGAGTGACTGATAAACTAGATCACAGTGCTGCCTGTGTGAAGAGGCTTCTGTTCATGCTGCTCTGAGGGCTGAGCCTGCACAGAGAAAGCCTCCTCATCTTGGTGGCAGGCAGTAGTTGCTCTGTGCAGCAGCAGTGTTGCCTGCACTTACTTCTCAGCTGACTCCATCTGCTGACTTTCCACAGCAGGAATGTCAGGAAATCTCCAGGGCGGTGTGGTGGGGACTTGTAGGGAGAACTGGGAGGGGGCAGCTGCCAATGCCAGGTGTTGCTCAGGTTGCCTTTCTCATTCTGGGAAAACAATTGTATGCAGCACACCGCACAGGCAGGGTGTGACCTGTAGGTCATCCTCTTGTGGTTTGCTTTTATTTTTTCTTTTTTGAAACACTGACTTTTGTAACTCAAACTGGCTCTGAATTTGCTTTGTCGCTGAGGATGACCTTGACCTTTTGTTTGTTTGTTTTGTTTATGTTTTTCGTTTTGAAACTGGGTTTCTCTGTGTAGATTTCAGTCTGTCCTGGAATTTGCTCTGTAGACCAGGCTGGCCTCGAACTCACAGAGATTCAGCTGCCTGTCTCTGCCTCCCCAGTGCTGGGATCAAAGATGTGCTCCACCTCCACCCTGCTGACCCTGAACTCTTGGTCCCTTCTCAGCTGGACAAATACTGACTTGTTCTACTTTAACTCTGAGTGATAATTTTCTTCTATAAATGTCAGTTTTAGATAATAAGATAACCCATACTCAAATATTGCTTCAGAAATGAGCAAAGAGAAACAGGGAGAAAGGTGATGAAGAACCTACTGAAAAAAAGACTAAGTTGACTAGTTAACTGAGATAAAATCACTGGGCATGCTGGTACAATGCTGCCAATGCTTCACTGGTGGTAATAAATGAATGTGATCTGAAATGATATCGGTAAATGAAAGTTAAGAAACACCTGCATATAGGATTCTTGAGAATATATTTCTGAAGAAAGTTAGGATGGTAGCTTGTCCTTAGATACAGTAACACAGTTTTAACAAGTTTTTAAATTTCTACTGACTTCTCTGAAGGAAATTAGAGGGAAACCCTAGTGTCCATTGAGACATTTTAAAAAATGAAAATAAGTATCCCTGGCATTTGATGCTATTTTGAACAAACTATCATGGTCCATAGATATCAAAATCATTTTCTTGAGACCATGTAAGGAGTGGGGACATAAGGCTCCCACAGTGAACATTAGACATGGTTCTGTCTGTGTATAGCAAAGAAGGTCACGTTCATATTGTGGAAGGAGAATGGAGAGTTAGTGGGTTGTAAGTGGTTTGGTCTTCACTTACTAACACGCCAGGCCTCCTAAATGACAAGTCTCAGCTTGTGCTTTTTAGACAGTGAGGACTTGCTTAGTGTATTTTAAGAAGAAGTTGGGTTCATTCATGACGTTTCATACAGTCACGCTCTGTTAAAGCCTTTCCACGCAGGCTATGCGGAGCAGGTGACAGAACTGCGTGGAGCCATGGTGCAGAAGCCGTGGCTCTGCATCTCTGTAGAGCTCTAGCTCTGGCTGTCTCCATGTGATATCTCACTGAGGCTAATACTCCTCTGTGGAACGTCCTCTCGGTGTTTACCATTGTGCTTTTCATGGAAAAAGATGACCATGAGATTTTCTTGAATTTAAAAGTTTGTTGTTCATTAGCTCAGTATCAGAATAATTCCTCGTTTCTCCTTTTAGTGTGTGTTTAGTAATGGAGTAACAAACACAGTTACAAAGTTTAGAACACAAAAGGGGTGAAAGTATTTTTGTTTAATTTCAGAGATATATAAAGATTATTAGACTATATTTGTCAGTAATCCTTCCATCAGTAATCAATGAATTTTCAAGTGTTAATTTAGGATTTTAACCACCTTTAAAATGACACTGGTTATTTTATGGGTCTTGTTTAGTCATTTAAATTAGTGTCAGAAATATATGATTTATTCCAAGTTTAAAATGTTTTAAATTTTGCCTTAAGATTGGTGCTCTTACATGCTTTTATCAGGTTTTAAAGTACAGTTCATTTTCTTTACTAGTGATGCTTTTATTTGTAAGGAGCATCTGCAGCCCACAGCAGCAAACTGGTGTAGAATATATTAAGTTATTAATTTTATTTCTGTAAACATGTTTGATTTGCTCTGTTTACACATTTTTGTTATCTGGGCAATGGAGGGAGGGTCAGGGAATTCTAAAAGCACACATTTTGCTTGACATACTTATATCAATATCAACATGTTGTTGGCTGATTGTAGGACCTGGAGCGCAGTGACTGTTCATCTGTTTCTCAGAGAAAGAATCTGCCCACCGAGAGACGGGTTTGCTGTCTACTGTGTAGCATGCACTGTGTGACTCGTGTGACTGTCACTCTAATTCTGGTTCCCTGTGTCTGTGCTTGTGTGGTCTCTATTCTTTCCATGCACCACTGTGACTGGCAGGGTTCTGTGGTTCCAGATTGTTTCCATAGCAAGCCTATGGTTTCACTAAAGTGAAATGGACCTCCCCACCTTCCACTGCCTGCCTGGTCACTGTTTGCATCAGAAAAATACTTGATGCCTGCATCCCTTGTGTGATATGCCCTCCTCCCCAGTCCTTGTTCTTGTTTTGTCTGTATTGAAAACTTTAAGAATATGCTAAACTATGTGTTAAATCAAACCAATTTTCTTATTTGCTAGTTATTAGTATTAGTGCAAGATAGCAAGTCCATGGTACTGATTTAGCTCCAGGTTGTTTACATTAATTTTTCTTCTTCTCCAGGTTCATTTTCCGTTAGATTTCTTTCAAAATTTCTTTATTTAAAAAAATACCATTTTAAAATTTTAACCATGTCTTTATTTCGTTATGTTTGTTTGTTTTTGCCTTTGTCTCTCTTTCTTGAGAATAGTCTCAAGTAGTCCAAGCCAACCTAGCGAAACTTATTATGTAGCTGAGGATGATTAGAATTTCTAACTCTCCTGCCTCCACCTCTAGGTGCTTGGACTACAGACATATACCACCATCGCCAACTTAGCTTTTATTTAAACCCAGGCATCCCTTTTCAGAACTAGCTGACTGCACAGTGCCTAGGAACATGTCCAGGACAATAATATTGAGTTGATGGAAACTGTTGAGTTGCTTCTTGGGTAGCAGTTTTCAGGGCTTTAGAGAATCAAAGTTGACTGAAAGGACAGTGGGCAGCTGCAACTCTTGCAGGTTGGGATCTGCACTGCCCCAGGTTTGATGGTTGTATCTCTGTGCTCATCAAGGGCAGCTAAGCACAGCACGGGTGTTACTCTCTGTACTTTGCCAGCCAATGTCATTGCACAAACAAAAGCCTGTGACAGGGAGAATCAAATCTTTTGTTATCCCAAGTTACAGCTGCTAAGTGGCTGGTCCGAGATTCAAATGCTGCTTTCTTCACCTCCAAACACTATACCCCTTATGCAAATGAATAATTTGAACAAGCTTCTAAAGTTGTATGGGATTATTCTAAGTAAAAGGAAAATAACTCAGTGTAAATAAAACCAACTTAGATACCCTTCCCTGATCAGCATTCTTCGTGCTGGAGAAAGACAGCCTGTGCTCCGGCACATTTCTTCATCCAAGTTCACTCCATTTGTTCTCTCCTACCGTGCTTCCCCCAAGGATGAGAACACGTGTGAGCACTGTCTTTTTGTTATTGGTGTGCATGCCTCGTTCTGTTTTAAAAACCACTGATGATAGAAATCTTCAGCCTTGTTATGTCTTAATATTCTGTTGTGGTACTAAAACACCTTTACCAAAGCAAACTAAGGGAGACGGCTCAGAATTTTAGGTTACATGGCAGAGAAGTCACAGAGGCAGGAACATGAGAGAAGTGGTTACTTTACATCCAGTCAAGATTAGAGAGCTGTGAACAAATACACACTTGCCTATGCTCAGCTTGTTCTCCTTATTGAATTCCTGCTTAGAGAATGTCCTTTCCATCGTTTAGTTCTCCTGTCAATCAGCTCAACTAAGTCGGTCTCTCACAGACCTTCTCAGAGGCTAAGCTTACTGTGTCCCCAGTGAGCCAGTAGGCCTGTCTCCTAGGCATCGGGTTAACAATTAGTGGCAGCCATCTCCCGGTGCTGTGAGAGCCCTTCTCAGCTGCAGACCAGTTGTGTTTGATAGTTCATCGTTCTAGGCACTAAAAACCCTTTGATTTGTTCTGTACCTCAAACATGGCTGCCCTTGACAGCTCTTGTATTTAAATTAGATTTCCCAGAATAATGACACACAAGGAACAATTGGTAGCTGACCCTCCACTTTCCTGACCCTCAGTCTTTGATTATATAGACTACACCAAGAGAGAAATATCCACCAAATCCACCAAGACATCATACTCACCCCGACCTGTATTTCACATAAGTAGAGCATGCTTCATAAAACCACCACACACTTACACATTTTTAATAAAGAAAGAAGTTATAAAAGATATTATAGTGTTGACTAACACACTGGTTTTCAGGCATGCCAATCATCACCTGTAAAGTGTGAGGAAGAATAGATATTGTTCAGTAAGGGTAGGATGTTCCTAAAGCCTCCCACGTGATAACTATAGTGCTGACCTCTGGATGGAACCCATCTCACTATCAAGGAACTGAGAAGAGAAGTAGAAGACACAGCATCAGCCTTGTATAGAGACCCTGCCTTTCTGCCCTTCAGTCTATTCCTTTCCCTACCTCCCCCTCTGGTTTATTAGGACTTATTATCTCCTGTGAGATGATATTTAGCCATGAATTTATGATATATTCCTAATTTTAAAACAATATCTCAATACTATTGTGGTCCAGTTTCTTTTACTAAATTATACTAAACATTGCTCTCCAAGGCTAAATACTGTAGCCTTTATTTGTATTGAAACCAAGTGAACATCAAACTTTCTGTACTTTTCTTTGTTCATTTGTTAAAGGTTAATATAGGTAGTCAAACTACACATACACAGTCTCATGTACTTTGCTCTTAAAGATTCTGTGACATTTAAAATCAGTTTCTATTCCTGGGTGAGTAGCCTTCCATCTAGGTTATAAACTATTTTTTTTGGGGGGGGGGGTCTCACTATTACGTAGTCAGAGCCGGCCTGTAGATGACTAGGCTAGCCTCCAATTTACAAAGATGCCTGCTTCTGCCTCCCGAGTACTCGGATAAAGGTGTGCACCACCATTCCTGCTTCAAGTGTATCCTGAGTTGTTGTCCGGGCTCCTTTTCCTAGGGAAGCACAGAGTCAACCTAATGCTGCAGCCTTTCATATAATAATCAACATGAAACTAAGAGCTGTTTTATTCTTAAGAAAGTCAGTGTCGAGGTGTTTAGGTCTTAAACACGACTTCTATAAATGTAATTATTACTCAGATTTGTAACTGGTACAACCTTGTAATAGCCAAAGTTTATAAATTTATATCAGCTCATAAAATTAAAAATACTCATTGTCACAAGAGGCTCTGAATGAGCATTTCCCCACCATAAGGTTTTTTTTCATTCTTGAATATTTTTTTAACACTGAATGTAATAACTGGTTCACTACAGGGCACAATAAAATGGTCATAGGAACAAACAAAAGTGGATTAATGTTAATTGACTCAAATGATCTTCGTAAGCAAATCATTAATAACAACAAACGTGTAATAATGAAGAGGAGAGCTGCCCTCAGGCCAGTGTTTCCTGTTTTCCAAGTGCTATGCTCAGTACTGTATTTTATTTAATCACCACAGAGAGTTATGAGATAGGGAGGTGAGAACTTACAGAATTCTCCTCCATATAACACATAATAACCCACGAGGCCTCACACTCCCACCCACAGCCCTCTTTCCGCCTACTGCCTTCGGAGTAGAGCTCCTTGTGGCATAAACATCAAGGTTGATTCCTGGGTCTAATACACACACTTATGCTACTGAAGGGTTCTAAATCCAATTTTCCAGTGATGTGCTGAAAGTGGTTTTTTGCTTACTAAATAAGCATTTAACCTCAATGCTAAATTCTTGTCATTTCTAGAAATGCTAGGCAATGTCATCTTTCTTGCTTTTGAGTTTCTCTCAGCTCTCACCACACGACTGTTCTAACACATAACATGTGGAGGAATCAGATGTGGTGAAGACTGCTGCATTGTGCACCACGACGTATCAGCCAGGCCTGCAAGTCATCGTTCACTGTTTTCTTTGTCTGCTTGTATTTGTTGGTTTGCTTTGTTTTGGATTATTTTAAGCAGAGTCTAGTCAATATTTGCAAGGCCATTATGGTAGAAAACAGCAATTTATAACTATAAAAATTGAAGGAATTTTATTATTGCTATAAAAAGGATGCTAATTCCCTTGAAACTTGAGATTAAAACTCAGCCTTTCTGTGAGATTCCTCCTTCTGTGAAATGCCACTCTGTTTTACATTAATTTTTAATTTTGCATGCAAAGGTATAGGTTTTTTTATACATTCACACACATGTATGTAACAATCCATTTGTGTTTTCACTCATCCCCTTCTCCCATCTTCCTCTCCCATCTGAGTTCTGTTTTCGCTTGTCTCTGGGCCAGTTCTGTAAAGATGATAATGGGAGCCCGGAACTTACTCCACTTTCTCAAACTGATCTTCTCGCATGTCTATGTGGAGTCTACATTTGAGTTTGGCATGCAAAATGTTTTATTTTGACAACAAGGAAGTCAGGAGATGCATAATGGAGATGTACCCTTCATGTCAAACTCCTCATGTTATCCCCAACAAATTTCATTTTCTGTGTAATGTTCCTGTTTTCACACCAGAATACACCAAGTCACTAAAGAATCATGCCATTTGTGTCGGCTGTTGCTTTTTAGAGTTAGTCATTGCCCATGAATGGACCCACTTCCTCTGGCCACCAGGGTTTTTGTGTTGTTTTCATTGAGAAATGTGTGACGTCATAGCTAAAGCTCCTGGAGCTTTGGCCACCTATTTCACACAGCTTTCACAGAAGACAGTGAATCAGCCGGGTGCTAGGAGTCTTCTCCTCACTTCCTTCCTCACTCCCTTTGTTCTTCCTCCCACTCAAAGCTCCATTTTGCTATCTTAGTACCATATTTTAAAAAGTTAGAGTCTTAGAAAATTGATGACCTAGATTGATTTTGGCGTTTTGTTCCTGTTTCTGTGGTGTCCGTTACGGTGTAACGTCACATTCCCCAGATCATTGCACTGAAGGTGATTTAACACATTAGGCCTCATGAGATGGCTGTCATTCTAGCCAGGCAGCTGGAAGTTGTAATGTTCTCACTCATTTAAAGACTCTTTACCTAATTAGAAACTAGGCAAGGCTCCCTTAGTTAGGCTTTGTGACAGTTCTCCACTGGTCACCTCAAACTAAGCTTTGCTTACTGGGAATGGGAATATTTTTTGTTTCAGGTTTTCCATGATCAATTATGTTTTCAGTAAGCATTTCTGATGTTTTTTTTTAAGTCTAAAAGTGGCATTTTATTACCAAATAATAATACTTAGTTTGAATGTCCCTTTAAGCCAAATGAAGTCACAAATTTTAATATTCCAACTAAATATATGTTTAATATTCATATCTACTCCAAACAAATCCTGTTGTTATCTTTGGAGTTAATATCACTGATACATTATTAGTGGAGACATTAGAATATTTAGATTAAGTAAATAAATAGTGGGGCTTGAATTGTTATAAAATTCTAGCCTTATGAATTAGAGCAAGATTGTTATTTTTATTATACATATATAGTTATATTAGAACAATAACTTTTTGAACACTTTCCTCCATGCCTAGTTTTGTTACATTATTTACTTTATTTAATGTTGAATATTACATTTTTCCAATGCCTCAATTTTGGTTAGGAGAATAGAACAAGCAACATGCACTCTTCTTGTGGGCTCAGAAATACAAATATGTATTGTCTGCCGTGCTGAGCTACCCAAGCCTAGTCACAGAATATGAATTTAATACTACGTAATATTGCCATATAATACAGAAATAGCACCTCATAAAGGCTGTTCATTGGCACATTTCATGAGCAATGCTGACTGATGGGACCTTGTTATACTCCCATGTCTTAAGAATCTGGTCAGTGGAGTGTGTCTCTTTCTAAAGTATCAATTATTGATTAGGAGAGAACATCAAGTTGGAGGTCCCATTTGACATCTGCCTTTATTTGGAGGTGAACAAAGAAGCTTGTTTATAAATTTTTATACTTATTAATTCAATTTGATATAAGAACCAGGTGTGTACCCAGTATATTCAAAAAGTTAATCCTTACTGCATAGTTTTGTGTGTGGTATGTTTAAGTTTCTCACTTATAGTTACTGCTACGTATGTATTCAATATGGACCTACTAATATTAATTAATTGAAGGCAATGTTTTTATAGTGAGTTCGTTGGATCAGTGGGCATTGGGACACAGGTGTAGTTTCAGAAAGTACTGTGCATCTTCGGTTGAAGGTTTGGGATGAGTCTTATGAATGCCAGAATGAGAAGCCACTCATCCCTGACTGTCAGGGCTAAAGGGGAATCATTGACAAGCTCGTCACTCATAGACACTTTACAGTCTTTTCTGTTGTAAAGGTATGTACATCTGTCTTGTCTTCCAGTTCTGCACAAGCAGCCCCGAGAAGTGTGTCTCTGTTTACTAGAGCTTGGCCGGATTGCAGCCAGGTATGTAAGACCTCCTCGATCATGTCAAGGAAGAGATATATCTCAGCCGCAGGCAACAAAAACATGCTGGCTTGGGGCTGGAGAGATGGCTCAGAGGTTAAGAGCATTGCCCGCTCTTCCAAGGATCCTGAGTTCAATTCCCAGCAACCACATGGTGGCTCACAACCATCTGTAATGGGGTCTGGTACCCTCTTCTGGCCATCAGGCGTACACACAGACAGAATATTGTATACATAATAAGTAAATAAATGTTTTTTTTAAAAAACATGCTGGCTTATCACCATTGAAATTCAAACTGGATGTGAAGAAACCATTTAGCAAATGTAATTGCTTGTATCATCTTGAGAGCCATAGTTAAAATTAAAAGTACACCTCCAGTATTCTCAACACTGCAGGCATGAGGCAAGGACAGGCTTTACCTAAGCTGTCATTGATACCATTTAATCCATTTCCTTTCCGATCTTGATGGAGCATGGAGTAGAATGATCTCTGCCTTTAATATTTATGTATTTATTTTTACTTATGCTTGTATCATGTGCTTGCTTGTCTGTATGTTTACCATGTGACCCGCCAGCAGGTCCTAAGTTATTCCAGGGTCTTGAAGAGGCACTATCTGAAAGACATGGGGCGCGGGGGGGGGGGGGGGGAGGAGAAACGGACACCAAGCAGTATTCCTTGTCAAGGCATCCGTTTATTGAAGCAAGTTTCATGTCTTAAATACTCCTCAGAAAGGAGCTCAGGCAGGGGGAACTGAGGAAAGGGGGAAGGGAAGGAGGGGCTCAGTAGCTAGGCAACTAAGTGGGGCAGTTTGGCAGCTAAGCAGGGCAGTTGCAATGTCAGTGGCTAGAACACCTACTGTTAGTGATAAGCAGCAAGCCTTGAAGACACTCTGTGGTGCTTTCCAGAGCTTGAATTTCCATGGTTAGCACGTAATGTTTTGGCTAACTTAAAGTTTTCTGTCTCAAGATTTTTACTTCAAGGCCCTGTGAGATGTGAGAAAGGGGAAGCCTGAAATGGCTCCTGACATGCATATGGGTGCTGCAGACTCCCAAAGAGAGTATTGGGCTCCCTGGAACTGGAGTTACAGACAGTTGTGATCTGCCTAGTGTGGGCCCTCTGCAAAAGTAGGAAGTAGCTATCTCTATCTCTACAGGTTCCTACTTAACACTGTGTGCTACCCTATGTGGGTGCTGGGAACCAAACATGGGTCCTCTGTAAAAGCAGTACATGCTCTTAACCATTGGGCCATTTCTCTAGCCCCTTTATGATTATGGAAAGAGGTGTTCTGAAAAGTTTTTTTGCCCAAAAGGACAAAAACAGGTAATTTTTAGCGATCACAGCTAGGTAAGTTGAGGCAAGGACCCTGTTAGCTAAACCAGCTTGCTCTGGTTTCATGCTTCCCTGTTTACAACCTTGCCAACCACTGGACAAGGCCATGAGACAGTCGTATAAAATCTAGAGAAGGAGAGATCAAGATGGAAAGATTTGAAGAGATCTCGAGGCAAATAAATGTTCAATTAATTAGTCATTTTTCTGATGCAGATCTGGGTTAAAATTAAACTAGCACTCCCAACACTGAAGTCATGTGATCTTTGCTTAAGCCATCATTGATACTATTTAATTAAGTGCATTTCCTTTCTTATCTTGATGGCCATGGAGTGAAAATTTCTGTGCCTTTAAAGTTCATGTGTTTACTTATGCTTGTATTGTGTGCCTGCTTGTCTGTATGTGCACCATGTGCATGTAGGTGTTGAGATCACATGAGCCAGTAAATGTAGTGAGAGATAGTAATGCATGAGGTTAGATGGAGAATTTATGTACAAAATTAGGAGAAAGAAAACACCATTTTTTTACATTGTAAAACTCTAGCCCAGTAACAAACACTGCCAGTAAATGTCTCTTTTTTTAATAGTCAGAAGTAATCCTGAGGTCTTTAAATCACCATAGCCCATAAATTTTTAGTGAGTTAAGTAATATATACGATTTTTTATTTTATCTCAAAAATTACAGTGAAAAAGATTGCTTCAATATTTTTAGTTAAAATTAATATTACTGTGTATTACCCAACAAGGAATTAAAAGATGAGATATTTGAAGATTTCCCTAGTCCCACACCACTTCCAGATAACTGTTTAAAGGCTTTGGGTGATACTCACGGATCCACCTTCCAGGCACAGTCCAAGCTTGCATCTGTTGGCCAGCCTCTTCAATTCCACCACATCCTTAAATTGAGTGGAAGAGGCAGTGGGACAAAGGTACTGCGGCTTCCAGAGACAAGCCTCCTCCACTAGCTTTGGACATTCTGCCTGTGCTGGTGGACTGGGGTAGAGACAACATTCACTCCTGGAAGGAGCAGACACTAAGGAAAAGCATAGTCAACCCACAACTATCTCGGAGATGCTCAACTAGAAGGAACTTAGAGACTTTCAAAGATCTGTAAAGGAAATACTGTGTGATATAATTATATGGATAAAATATGAGGACCGTGCCAGACTCTACTTTGTGCTTAAACAGTACAAATGGATTCATTAGCCGGCCAAGCTTTGAGAGGGGAAGTGACGACAGGAAGACTGCCTGCCTCCACACAGTAGCAGGGCCTGTTGCAACCCCCATCTAGGGTAATCATTTTCCTGCTCTTAAACGTTTATTTCATAGCTGTTTATCATTACATAACTACTTTAATTCAGACAGAACATTTCTAGCCATGGCTATCACACCATAGGTGAAGCTTGGCTCCCAGCTTTAGATCTGGCATCAGTTAACCATAATGCAGGCATGTAAAACGAACACACATCTTGTTAAAGAAGAGAGTAATTCTTCTCAGTTCCGATGGAAAATGACATATGAAGAGTTTCTCCCTCACTACAAATAATTAATTACTTGATCAATCAATTAGTTTATTTAAAACCAGATCCCCTGTAGACCACACATTCTTTGTATAGTAGAGAATGACCCTTGTGTCCCACTTCCAGTTTCCCAGGAGGAGCACAGGGTGCTGGAGACCAATCCCAGGGCTTTGGCATGTTGAGCAGACACTATGGACTGAGCTACCTCTAAAACTCAGCACAAATATTTCAGGCAGTGGTTATTCTGTATTGCTCTGTACACGCCCACATTTTATGACTGTGTGAGGTAAGATAAAGACTGAATTTATTCCAGAACCTGTACCATTGACGTCAGTATCTCATGGCAGAGTTGACATTCTAGCCACCTCAGCATTGCAGGTTGTATTTCTGCCTCTGTCAGCTGAGTGGGTCTTGAAGCACTATATACTTTGTACAGAAGGAAAGGGGGTAGTGCATGCCTCTTGCTGAGTTGCTTGAGTTAGACAGTTGAATGGATGCCAGTCAGATAAACTGTTATTCAGGTAAAAATTCCTATTTGTTTCTTTCTGAACACATCTGAACTATTTGTTTGGTTTTGCTGGAAGCTCCTAAAGTAGAATAGCATGTCTATCCCTTGTCTAGTCTCGTTTCACATATAAACTCTGCCTCTGATTTAGATTTAGATGCTTGAGGTCACTCCCTCCTCCCCTATGTCCACTCCTGGAGATCAGATTAACACATTTGAGCAGTTTCAACCCAAACTAGGAGTGTGGTTTTTACAGCACACTCAGAAGCCACATTCGTCTTCTCCCATAAAGATGCATTTGGTTTTACCAAATGTCCTGAAGTCTCCTGAGTTTTGTGTTTTTTTTTGCATTGAGAGGGGATGCCTTTTTATATCCCACTCTAAGTGGTACCCCCAGACTCCACATGTATGCTCCTAAAAACACCAATATCACTTGATAAATGATTCTCCGAGTGCTTCAGAGCCTCTGCTCTATCTATTCTTCCTGGAGACACTCAGAAGAACTCCCTCAAGAACCTGAGTCAGTCTGGCCTCTGTGGTGGTGACTGTACTTTTGTTCTCATGGCAAAATTTGGTTTTTAGGTAAACAAAGCTATCATTGTTGGAAGGTAAAAAAAGGCTAGTATTTCAGAAAAATATATTTCTGAATGTAAAAGTTATGACATTGCCCAAAGCAACTCAACAAAACCAAAAGACTCTTTTGACCAATATTTTAGTATTAATTTCCACAAAATGAAGAAATAAATGAATGATTTCAACATCCTTCCAGACTGCAGGATGAAGGATATCTTCATGATAAAAGTGACAGCTTCTGAGGTGGAAGCTTGGTGGCAAGGATGCAGCATGCCACATCATCTCATGCCTTTGCGTTCTGGTGCTCTGTGATTCATCTTCTATTTCAGTCTTAGTGTAATGAAATGTTACTTAAAAGAAAAGTGATCGTGTGTTAAGATCACTAATTGATTCACTTGGAGACCTGCAAGGACTGCTGGGAGTTTATGTGTCCTTTCCCATGACTAGGGCATTTTCCACATATAAATCTAAGTTTACATTCCTTAAAATAGGGAAAATGGGGCAAAATTACCTGGCAAGAATCTATAAACCATCTGTTACATGCTTTAGAAAGAAGGAGTTTCATTAGTCTATAAAGTTTGTCCCCCAACCCTACTGCAATGAAGCACAGATGTCTTTTCTTGGAAAGTACCGTCTACTAAATAGTTTGAATATATTGTCTCCGTCAGGAAGGAGTTGGTGGTACATTAATTTCAGTTAGTGTAATCCCATACACCACATCCTGTGCCAGCAAAATGAAAGGCCCATTACTGTATTCTCCCCATACAGTCGTCAATCCCGAGACTGCCTAGCTTGTTACTTTTTAATGAGATGAAAGTAGGTGTCCAGCCTCTGAGATATAAATACTATGTCTATATTTCTGGATTCTGCAGTAATCAGGACTTAGCTTTAGTGAACTCAGCTATCTTGATGACTGCAGTTGAACCCATATTGGGGTTGGGAAAAGGAAATCCCCCTGCTCCCAAAGTTCTAACACCTTGTTCTTGAAAAGAAGGCGAAGCATTAATTTGTGAAAGCCTTATAGAAAGAATGGACCTGTGCAGAGGTATGGAAGTTATCACTGATGCTAAACCAGGGTAGCCACTTGAAGAACAGAGAAATGCATCTGATGACTAAGTTGGCCTGCAGGTGCAAGTCTCCATCCTTGGAGGTGGGTCATGATTTATAGCCTGCTGACACCTCCAGACCCACAGGAAGCCAATGAGTCATATTCAAGTGTGCATTCCAGTGCTGGCCGACTCTACCCCAGCAGCCTGAAGAACTCAAAAGCCAAAATAAGCAGAGATTCCAGGCTCGGTGCTGACTCTCTGTGTCAGTAGTGCAGCTAGCTTTCAGTTTCCCAGGTAAAGAAGCAACTCCAAGGAACATCTTTCATGTGTGTGTCTGTTACCAGTTTTATTCAAAGCTGGCCTGTTTGTTTTGTGTTGGACATGAGTTGACCCTCTTGCTACTCTAATAGCATATTTGTTGCTGCTTTTTTTTTATTTTTAAGATAAAGTATATGCATCTTATTTTTGCGAGGCAGCCTTCATCTACCTGCAGTAAAAAATAAAATATTTTCCAATCTATTTAATTTATATTTTCAAATATATTTCCACTTAAAATTACATAGAATTGGCTGTGATCACAGTGTTTTAGATTCCTCCAACATACAACCAGGTTTATATTATTATTTTGAGACCATTCAACACAGGTATGCTTTACACCTTAATGGAGCTAAGAATCCACAGATGTGCAGTGTGATCTTCCAAAGTCCCTGGCCTGTTAGTAGCAAAAGTAAGGTTGCTGTGAATCATCCATCACATTCTCTACCGTGATAGAGTCTGTAGTGCATCAAGTGTCTTGTAACAAAGCATTGCTTGGTTTCTAATCCAAAAGTTATAAATATGAAATGTGGTGACTATATCTCTATAGCAAGTGTTTTCTCATTAGGGAACAAAAATGACTTTTAATAGATTAGAGGCTGTTGTGACATTGTAAGCTGCTTGTACTGAATTCTTACATAAGCTTCACAGCTCTCTTATAAAGGCATCTGATACACAGGTTGCTTCTCATTCTCCCAATCTTGAGGGGGAAAAAAAGAAAATAAAAGAAGACAGGAAGATGAAACATCAAGTGTTTCTTTGATGACTGGGTCCTTCTTCCTAGAGGTGTAAACCAAATCAAGCCTGTTCAACATGACCACGTCCTTTCATCTCAGAGGGAAGAGGGGGTAATGAACTAAGAGGCCAGGAACTAAACCAATTGGATCCCTCTGTCAGAACAAAGCATCACCAGGAGGAAAACTACCTCCCTAGAAATTTGTGCTGCACGTGTGTGCAGTGATGTCTGTTAAGCAGCAAATCACAGCAGGAGGACACACGCAGAGTTTTCCATTGACTGCTGAATTGGCACAGTGCTCACCGCAAAGTAGTGAGCAGTGTAGCATTTATTCTCTGCTCATAGACTGTTTGTATTGCATCTTATCTAGAACCTACGAATTTGTTTCTCTTGTTTTGTCTGGAGACAGGGTCCCTGAACTAGCCTAGACTGGTCACAGTCTTAACATCTTCATGCTTCTGTCTTGCAAGTGCTGGGGTCACACAACCTTGCAAGCACACGTGTTTTCTCTCCTTTATAGTAAACAATCACCTGATCAAAAAGTGTAGACAAACTGACAACAGTGGCCTGTATTTCAGATTCTGTCCTGTCTCAGCCTTCTGCAGACATTTATTTTTCTGTTAATAAAAGTATATGCCGAGATTATTTTCTAAATGCTTCATAGTTGTCAAGTTCTACAATCATCTTTGGTGTCTCCTACTAAGCACAGTTGATATGGACCTATAAAACTCAGTACGTCTTTAAGTTTTAATTGAGGGAAACCAGATTGTGGGAGATGCAGCGATGATATACACTGTTGCCTTCTCTCTTGCCCACCCCTCCTCCTCCTCCTCCTCCAAGTCTCCTGAACGTGTGCTGGATCGTTCTTGTTTCCTGTCCCTGTAATAGTGTTTGTGATTTCCTTGTGCTCTTCCTTAGGGCTTAGCTTGTAATGTTGTGCAGCCACGTGCATTGCTCTTGTAAGAAATGGATCTCTGCTCTGGAGAACCAGTTACTTCTTTTCCTAATTAAGATTCTGCTGTTTTAATTTTGATATCAACTCTCTGTTTTAATCTCTATTATTAACAAACTTATATTTTAAACAAGACTTTAATTATAGCACTAATATTGTCAATTCTGTTAAAGAAAATGTTCAAGATAAATTCCTGGTGGGTGTTCATGTTGCTGGGACAGTGATATGTGAAATTGAGTCTGCTCCCATCAGGTACCTCCATGTATGTACACTTCTATACAGTAGTTACATGTGCTTTTGCCCTGCTCCAAGGATGCTAATTCACGGATGCTAGTTCTATTTCAGTGTTAGAGAGTCCATGCCCTTGCAAAAGGGCAGTAGTTTGTGACACTCACAGTCCAGAATGTCGTATGGTTATTACATTGTTGTAATGTGTCTGTGATAACAGTGTCATGTTTTTGAAAGGTATGGTGTGGAGCCTCCTGGTCTGATAAAGCTGGAAAAAGAAATTGAACAAGAAGAGACCCTGTCTGCCCCGTCTCCTTCACCTTCTCCTTCATCCAAGTCTTCAGGAAAGAAGAGCACTGGGAACCTGCTGGACGACGCAGTGAGTGTGGAGTTTACCACTAAACCTCCCCCGCCTTCTCGGATCAGTTTGGCCTTAATGCATTTCAGCTCCTTTGAATTCATTTTAACTCCAACGAGAAAAATCAGTGCTCCTTCAGCTCATCGCGAAACTCACAGCCAAAACAGTGATTTAAAATAAAGTGCCACTTAATTCTATTGCACAGTATCTTAAACCCTAGGAAATGAGTCAACCCCTTGAAAGTGGTTTCTGAAAGCACTTCAACCTTGTTCTTCGCTCCCGATTCCTCCTCTCCTGGATATAAACTGGAGACACAGAATCTTGAGGATTGTGGAGAAGGGGACACAGCGTCTGACAGGAAGATACCTGTTCTTATTGATTGCCGGGTATTGGGCTAGAGCTGACCATTTTTTTTTCTTAAGAGCTCTTACATCTGAAAGGAAGGTTGCTTGCAGAGGGGAGATTGGAAGCTGTGTGATGCCTAGAGGAGAGGAGCTTAGGTTCCCTCGGGTGTTTGTCTAACTCTGGGGTTTATCCCCTCTGCAGTCCTCTAGGCACAGGGTCCTGGTGATTTGGTCAAACTTCAGTGATAACCTCATTTTCAGGATAAGCAGTTCTTTCTCATGACAGTGGTGTGCCGGACAAATATTCCCATGTGCTGTGTGCTTGTGTCTTATATGCATGAAGATATTAATAAACGAGAGAAGCCAGGAGTTTTCTTGATGTAGCCTGTGCAAAGTTTGCATTTAGGGGTTATAATTGCCTGCAAACTTAGAGGACATGAGAGTGGGAGAGCTTAAGACTGAAGTATGTCTTGGCAAAGTCCTTGGAAGCCTGCGGCAATCTTGATGCTGGTTGTTGATAGGATGCAGGCCGCCAGGACTGCAGGCCTCCTTCTCTAGCGTCTGAGTGAGAAAGAGAGGGAGATTCAGGAAAAGACACGCACCTTTCTTTTGCTCTTCTCCACATGATAAATTTTAAAAAAGCAGAAACTTAACTAACTGCCTAAGCAGCTGTGGGTCCCCACAAAGGCAACAAATTTAAGCCTGTCTCAGCAAGATATCTTATACAGTGCATCTTAATCTGAGTTCTTTGATAGCTACTCACTCCATTCAGAATGTACAAATAGCCAGGGAGCTCTCATCCCACAGCAGGTGTTTCGGGAATGCTTTTAGGGTGAGTCCCATGCCTTGCGTCTCATAAAGCTCCATTTTCAAACACTGAACAGTGGTTGGATAATGCTGTATAATAATAAAAGCATGCTGCTTACATGTTGAGAGTCATTTTCTCATCGTGTATTATGCTATTTCTTTAGATTCAGCATGAGTTCAGTCTTCCTACAAATGTGTCTCTGGGCCACCATACACATTCTTACTCTTCCCATCTCAGCCGTGACATGTACTTACATTCTCTCCTCCCTATACCATGGTGCCAGGCCTGAAGAGTGTCTGGCGGATGTTACCGTTACTTCCTTGGCTCAGCCAGGGGAACTCTCAGCTTTTCTTTATGAGGCTCATGCCTGTTCTTACGGTAGCTTTGTTTCAGCACTAGATTCCTGGAGTTCTTCTCTGCCAGTATCCCTGCAGCCAGCACACTGTGACAGAATGCCAGTCAGACGGTTAGAATTATTGTAGGATCCTTTAGGATCCCCAAGCCCTGCCCAGCTGACACCTCCCAGGCCTCCTTGTTATGGCCCAATGTGCTTTCCATTCCTTTTTTCTTTGAACTACCTCTTTCATATCGAGGTAGCAGCTGTTAGGTTTTTATAAACATATTTCTCGATTCTTTTCTAAATACGTATTTTAATGTATTTTAATATTGAGCTTGTGTTACCTTACACACATGTGTGCATGAGTTCCTGTGGGAGTGCTATTAATGTACACATGCATGTTCATGCATGCAGAGTCTAGAGGCCTATCTTAGCTCTTTACCTTTTAATTTAATTTATTTTTTAAAAAAAAATATTATACAGGGCATCTCACTAAACCTAGAGCTCATCATTTCAGGCCAACTAGCTGGCCAGAGAGCTACAGGGATCTTCCTATGTTCATTCCCCCAGTTACAGATATGTGCTGGCTTTTTTTTTTTTTTGACATGCCTGTTGAGGATCCAAATTCATGTTTTCATATTTGTATGGCAAGCATTTTACCCACAGAGCCATTTCCTCAGCCCACACATGAAGATTTTTCTTGGCATTTTCAACAATGTTACAGCTTGCTTATTGTTCTCTAAGGTATTTGTAAGTATGCAATGAAACAGTTTTCAGCGAGGCCTAAATATCCATTCCTCTCAAGGGACAGTCTAATTTTCACAATCAAGTATGGTGCTTTATTGGTCTACATCTAACCAGCTTCCTGGTATAGATGCTCAGTGTGATGCCTCCTCTCTATCCTCTGTATTTGGTTATCTCTTCTGAAACATGTGCCGTTTGTGCTTTTCTCTGTGTTAGAATAGGTGCTGCCATTTGAGATCAAAACCAGAGGAAGGAGCAAGAAGGCTCCTGTTTCTTTACCACTTTGTCTCTTGGCTAGCCATTCCTCATGTTTGGGAAGGAGAGACATATGAAGAGAACCCCCACGGTGAAGAATAACTCCTAGAGGGATCTGAGGCTGTTTCATCATTAGTCTAGCTCAGATTAAAGGACTAGTGGTGTAGAGACCTGAGAAGGCAGGACCCTCAAGCTGTGGCTCTACATTCTGTTCTTCCAGCCCAAAGCTGGGTGGACCCTTGAGAGGAACCTCGAGCATATAACTATTGGTGTGATGGAGGAGTGTGTGATAGTGGACACATTTAATGTGCTAAGTGGACACATCCACCTCTTACCAGTGAGAATTCTTGTGTCCCATAAACCTCAAGGAATGCTTACAGAAGAACTACCACTACAATCTTTCCTGTGGGGAAAGAGTCGGTTAACACAGGAAATGCGAAGTATCGCTGTCTCAGCCTGGCATTCAGAGCGCTTGCCAGCATCACAACTGCTGAGCTTTCTTAAAAGATCTAGCTGACCCAGCATTTTTCAAATATACTAGAACATAAACCTTCTTTACAGTTTCCTCCATTCTTCAGTCTTGTAGACTACACTGAATTTTTTTGCATTGTGTTTAAGCTACACTATTTTCCTGAACTATTTTATCCCCAAGACAGTGGGACAGAAGGGAACCTAATTTGAATCTCATTAACGGTTTACATCAGACCCTTTTGATCTAAGGTAAAAAAGGAAATAGCCATCATTATAGCTGCTTTACCATGCACTAGGAACATGTAGCTGTTTGGAACTGAACTTGATGTAACTCAATAAATATATGGAGAGAAGGAATTGAAAAAAGATGATTCTCTAAGTTCGTGTGTGTAATTAGCAGTGGGTTGTTTCGTACAGAGTTATTGTATGCCTCCCCCAAAGGAAAGAACGATGAGGTGTGGAAGAGTAAAGGAAGGAAGCAAAGGAAACAGAAGCAGAAGACAGAGAAAGAAAGGGATTCCCATGCCAAGATTATCGTCTTCCATTGTAGGACTCCAGAAAGAGCCAGGACTGGAGCCACCTTTGTTTGCTCACATTTTCTTGTCTGATTCTTAGGGGAACTGCATGGAAATAGGCGACCTTTTATGTAGACAATACATCCCCTTCCTTAATCAAGATCTCACAGAGGAAACACAGTGGTGTCCTTTCCAAAGCTTTATTCCCTATGTCCTGAGGCTGCGATCCAGCTATGATAGGCAGCGAGGTCTGCCTGAGTGCTCCTCTGTGCTGTCCCTTGTGTTGAGCTTGCTCTCACAGGGAGCTGAATGCAGTTCTAAGAAATGACTTACTGTCTCCCTTCTCTTCATCAACTTCCTCAGTCTGGGGATGAAAGATATTGTAATTCTGAGTAACCAGGCCCCTCTTGAAATCTCATTTTAGCTGCAAACTGGCTGGGTTCTGAGCCAAGAACAGAGCACCTGGCAGACAGAGTTACCTCTTGGTAATGTCAGAAGCAGGACTCTGATCATTCACCGTTAACTTAACAGTGTGTTTCCACTGCCCCTGGTCTGCCTCTGCCCCTGACACATATGAAAGAAAAAGCCCTTGATTTACAAACAAATAAGTCTATCTTTGTAGTGAGGAAAGCATGAACAAAGGACAGGCCGCTTGAGAAAATGTTTCTCACGCTAATTTGCCATTAATAGGATCTGTACTTTTTTCTGAGGAACTTGCAAGATGGAGATGTTGCCCACACAGACTTAGGATTGTTTTTTGTCAATAGAGAATTTGCTCTGCCTTGGTCCTTGAGTTTTGTTGCTCTCTAATCTCCTAGATGACAAAGATCTCATCCCTGTTTCCTAGCCTCCTAGCACCTTTATGTCATGCTTACTCTTTTCTTTAAAGCCTTTATGGTAGTGGTACGGGTGAATATATATATATGTGTGTGTGTGTGTGTGTGTGTGTGTGTGTGTGTGTGTGTGTGACATTTTACAAACATCTGTAGGAAGAGATCAGAACACTGAAAATAATGCATAGGTGCACTTGACTTCATGGCTGGTTCAGAATGTGAGTCTGTCTTGTAAGGGATTGCTTCACTATTTCTCATTTATACCACTAAATCCATGGCCTGATTCCTAAATGAATAGCACATGTTCCCTCATTCTTTAGTGGAAGTGGAAGTCATCTTTAAGGCTGTCTGGATCAGGCTCCCTCTGCTCTGGTGATTTCTTTCTGGATCCAGGCCACTTTTGTTCCAGTGATCTTTCCCATGTGTCCTATGAAGATCCATTCTATTAGTGTGACTAAGTATGTGTCCAGTGTCCATCTGTGGAGCTCCTTTTTGTTTCATTAGGGTGTTATGCTTTATGTCTAGGGTTTAAGATGTTATCTTAGCCCTTAAGGAGATGCTAAACTTGAGCAATATTGCCTCACTAGGCTCCTGTCACAGTGTTGACTCAGAATCTTAGGCTTGTGTTGTTAGAAAAAGATAGGATGGGAAAAGAGGCGAATGGATCTGTGTGTTCTGAGTTAGTTCTTTCGCTTTCAAAATAGTGCTATTTTGTTTGTGTCATTGAGGTACAGTTTGGTTGTTCTTAGGAAGGCTTTTTTCTTGCATTCCTCCTCAATTCCTGGTTTTTACTCTTTTGTCAGGAACCTTCCATACTCTAGCAAAACCATTATATAATTCTTTTATAATAAAAGTTAAGGGAGTTCATAAACTACTTTCCTTATGAATTTTGCTTAGCAAAAAAGAGTCACTATATCATTAAAAATAATGTTTGAAGTCCTGAGTGATAGCTCAGGGTCGAGAGTACTTACTGTTCAAGCATAAAGACCTTCATATAAACAAAACATGGTCACACTTGTCCTATAACCGCAGTGCTGTGGGGATGGGGACAAGAGGATATCTGGGGCTTGCTGGTCACTAGCTCCAGGTTCAGTGAGAGACTCAGTATCAAGGAAATAAGGGTTAGGGTTGAGATCACCTAGTGTCCTCCTCCTCCTACACATACACATACACACACACACACACACACACCTCACCAACTTGTGAGTATATACCATATACTGACAAACATATAAACACAGAGTAAATGAATAAGTAAATAAATAAATAATGGCTGGATTTCTTGATGTCCAGCCATAAGTATCCTAACTTTCCTATCTGTTGAATTAATCTTAACTTTACAACATGGTAGCTACTAACACCTGATTATAGTTCAAAGAAATTATGGATGAAGTATTTGACATGGAACATATGAGATATTTGGGTTACTCTGGATTGTCTGAAATAGCTTCCTCATTAAAAAAACATTCTAGACATTGAATGGATTATGAAAACCAATGAATTTTATAGAGATATTTTTAAGATTTGCAGTGTTCATGCCTGTCTATGAGCTCTCCAAAAGAATATTAATCAAAGTCATGTTTTATTTTCTCATTTTAAATGCCAGCTAATACAGTATTTGGTAGCTAAGATGGGATGGAACACAGATGAATATGAGTGATCTGTCGGTGAAATTTCAGGGGGAAAATCTTAGTGTTTCAAGCAAAACAAGAGTTTCCGAAAACAAATGATTTTGTCATCATTTGTTTCAAACTTAAATAAGTTATAGTGGAATTGTAGTAAAGAAGCATTCCATGTCTCGTGCATTCGCTCTAGCTTTCAGTATGGTTAGCTTATGCATGCTTTATTTTACCACTCATTGCCTTTGTCGTGTGGACCTCACACATGGTCTTTCTTGCTGTCCACCTTATGGCTGCTGTCATGACAGTTGATCTCATCTGCTCTCCTCCCTCCCCACCAGTGTCATCATCAACCGCATGTTGAGAACCTCAGAAGATGCTGCCAGACCCTGGTCTTCACATTTCAGCCAGGGTCCCTGTCTTAGTTAGGGTTTTATTGCTGTGAAGAGACACCATGACCACATCAATTCTTATAAAGAAAAATGTTTAGCTGGGCCTAGCTTACAGTTTGAGAGGCTCAGTCCATTGTCATCATGGCAGGATATGGTGGTATCCAGACAGACATGATGTTGGAGAAGGAACTGAGAGTTGTACGTCTTGATCCTCAGGCAGCAGAGGGACTGTCACACTAGGCCTAGCTTCAGTGTATGAGACCACAGAGCCCACTCCCATAGTGACACACTACCTCAAACAAGGCTACATCTTCCAATTATGCCATTCCCTATGCCCTCATGTTCACACCACTACAGTCCCTGTGCCCACATCGTTTCTGATATAGAACAAGTCTAAATGATTAAGTTTGGCCATGTTTGAATGCTTGGAGAATAATCACATACGATTTTATTGGGGACAATGAATGTGCTACTCTATTTCAGGTAAAAAGAATCTCTGAAGATCCTCCCTGCAAGTGCCCAACTAAGTTCTGTGTGGAGCGACTCTCTCAAGGTCGATACCGAGTGGGAGAGAAGATCCTCTTCATCAGGGTAAAGTCCTCTTTCTCCTTCTCTTCTCGTCCTACGGGAACGTTTTCCGAATCCGAGTAGTCAGAGAAAATGTCAAGGGAGCTATGGCATGTGACTGGCCAGAAACACCTTCTGGTGTCATTGAGGCTGCAGGGAGTGGACATGATAATATGCTGTGGAAGGCTGGGTGAACAGAGCATGTCTTTATGCATACAGAGGTATCAGCTCCCATGGAACAAGGTAACCATTTATGTTTCCTGGATTGGAATGAAAATGTGCCCTTCCAGGACCTTCCATATATCATAGTGTGGAAAGAAATCATCACCCTTTTGGTTCTGGGCAGCTTTTCAGATTAGTTCAGCACGGGTTTTCCACAAGTCTGGATTAGAGACCCATGTGATGAGATGAAAAACTCTATCTCAGAAACTGGGGATAGAGTGTAGTTGGAAGGAGGCTTGCCTTGCATCCCGAGGTCCTGGGTTTGATCCCCAAAACCCCACAAAAAAACCCTCAGTACAGTATCCTGGCTTAACAGTGACTAACACTTCCCATCTGGATTAGAAGAGAGAATGGCTCCAGCTTAAATCACCGGTATCCTTGGGGGCTGACACTGGCTCTGTAAGGCTGAGTTTAAAGCTTTTTACTCCAAATCAGCTTTGCTAACAGTTAAGAGAGTTTGGTGTCTCAAAACAAGTTTGTGATATTTGCGAAGCCCAAAACTTCTTTAAAGCTAATGAAAATGTAACCTCATATATACCACCTTGAAAGCTTTGGTTCAGAAAAGTTGTTTTTTCTTCTGTGTCCTTTGGGCCCTTCCTAAGGAAAACACGCTTTTCTCGTTTGAGCCTGTTAAAAGCGTCATGTTGATCACCTTGTAGAACTGAAGCATCTTAACGTTTGCATCAGGTAAGATCGAGGACCACCAAACACTTGTCTGAGATGACCTACAGGAAACTCTCAGTGTGAGATTTTATTCATTTCAACTTGCAGCTGAAATGTAGTAGTACAGCAGGCCTCTTTAAGAATCTGAAACATGGATAAAGAAATTTTTATCTTAAACTTTCTCGATCATTTCATATTTTTACCTAATTTCAGGTTAATGTTGACTCAGTATAAACAAATCCAGGTAATAATAGCTTTTCTGCTTGTGATATAAACAGACCATTTAGAGGTCCGTGAATCACCCTGGATTTAGGACCTAGCTTGGGAAGGCAGGCGCCCAGATCGCTGCTGTTGCCTTGCTTTTTCCTTGCAAGGATAAGGTGCCTTTTAAAGCTCAGTTGCTTGCCTGCACATCACCACATTAAATAACGATGCTTCAGAGTCTCTATGGATGCATTAACATTTTACCAGGCTGATGGCTCAGTTGAGAATTAGCCTCCCCTAGAATGAGACCCCAGAGCCTACAATCAAAACAGGGCCTTATTAAACAGCCTTTCTTTTTGTGATAGAAATGTTAATAACTTGGACACTGTTTCCTCCACTGTCACCTAGGATCTCCAGGCAAAAGAATCCATATGCATACTTAATTGTGTCTGTCTGCTCTTCGTATCTGTTCAATTGCCAGAGAATCTGATATTCGTGTTTATAGACAGCCTAAGATTTTATAACAGTTACCAGGTGAGCTAGTTATTGACGGTCATTTTTCTTTTTCAGGAAATGCTTCTTTTCTGCTAATTTTATTCTGTCATTTATAGAAGAATTCAGGCTTTTATTGTGAGTGAAGTCATCAAGTTCCCGAGTGGTGGTGTTTTCACTTAGTGTGGCACAGACAGGCAAGCCTGTAAAATCATGCCGCACACTGGGTTGGCTCACGACTGGGAGCAAGGTGCAGCGTCAGGCTGGCAGGACGTGGTTGCAGCAGTTTTCAGTGACATTTAACCATAAACCTTGCACTGTCACATCATGTGAAAATTGATTTTTTTTTCTCAAAAAGTATAGTTTTAAGGAGCTTTTGTATAACTACTTAAACTGGAAACTAAATCTGTGTTTACAAAGCTAAATGCCATGAACACATTTTCACAGATATTTTAAATATTTTTATTCTTAAGAATTTCATGTATACATATTTTCATCATATCTTCCCTACTCTCCTTTTAACTCCTCCCTACATCTCTCCATCCAATTTCATGTGTTTTGCTCTTTAACAACCCATTGAGTCAGATGTGTGTTGCTTGTATATACGTGAGTGTGGGGCCATCCAGTGGAACACGGTCAACCCTCCAGATGCACTTACCTGGAAATACCTAACTCCTTCCCCGAGTCTCCATAGCTTCCATTAGCTCCTCAGCTCCTTCCCCTCATCCTTGCTGAGCTGTTGACTGACTGATTGTGTGCGTGCGGTCAGAGCTGTTATGAGTTCACAAGCCCAGTGGCCATGGAGCACCCAACAGACACCATTCCACAGCCTTCCTCTCTATCTTCCCATCTCTACCCCCCTTCCATGATACTTCCCGAGTCTGAGGACCAGGAGTTGTGATCTACAGACCCACTATGAAATTAATTTTGCCACCGTTTTGAATTGTGATGTAAATATTTTGAGATAGAGGATTGCCAAAGGGGTTGCAACCCATAGGCTGAGAACCTTGGAATTAGTCTCTACCCAAATATAATGAAGCCCTTAGTACAGTGAACAAACCTCTGTAGTTTTTTAGTTCTGGTTTTAATCTACTACATTTTAGTAAACTTCTCACAAATGAAAAATTATAATAATTGTCTCTACATCATGAACAACCATTTCCCAATGCCAGATTTTTCCCTATATTTCTCATGAA
This sequence comes from Microtus oregoni, assembly GCF_018167655.1. NCBI lineage: Eukaryota > Metazoa > Chordata > Mammalia > Rodentia > Cricetidae > Microtus > Microtus oregoni. The sequence goes on from NW_024543059.1 coordinate 40,907,398, forward strand.
CAAAACTGTGGGGGTTGTTTTGGGGAGCTAGACCGGGGAGTTGGTTCCCCACGTAAAGCATGCGTCACACAAGCGTGGGGACCGGGTTCATCAGAATCCAGGGAAAACTGCACTTGTAACCTTGGCAGCAGGTGGAGACAGGAGAATCCCTAGAAAATTGCAGGCTAGGTAGCCTGCTTAGCAGCAGTAACATGCAAAAGAAAGCCTGTGTTTAAGAAGGGGGACAACAAGGACAAATCTGTAGAGTATGTGCACGATGGCATGTAGGCACATGTGGTCGCACACTGGAACCCATGTGCTCATGCACACAAACAATACAAACAACGTATTTTTTCCATCATAATATTTTTATTGATTATTTAGGTGTTTCCCGTCGTGTACCCAGACCACATGCACTTCCCATTCCTCCCAGGTCTGCCTTCTGCCTTGTGACTCCCCACCCCTGAAAAACGAAGAAGAAAAAAAAGCCACAAGTCCAATTTGTATTGCCCATATACTCACTGGAGATGGTCAAAATCCTAGTAGCTAGCTCCTTTAAGAAAACTGAGTCTTTCCCACCCACACCCCTGCCAGAAGTCTGCAATAGAGTTTTTAGTGTTTTGTTTTGTTTTTTCTTTAAAAGCAGTTGGCATCTATTCTGAAGGTAGAACCTTTCTATCATTCATGGTAAATCTCTCATTTATTTCAGGATTTAGATGACCATGCCAAAAATCTCTTTAACAATTTCTCAGTAACAGAGGTATTAATATTTCCAGTCTGCCAAACAAGGCTCCTGGCTGCTATCTGGATTCCTGCATGCCCTTTCTCCCTCCATCTACTGCATTCTAATGGGGCCTCCCGTATTGAAAATTCATCTGCAGCACTGTGTGTAAGCTTGGGGGATGATTTCAGAATCCCCAGTGGGATAACTATTGTGCAGTCTTACTGTGACTTGTAAAGTGTCCCCAGGTGAGCCACATCAACATCTGGGAACCCTATACAATGCAGACTCTTGCACCTTCCTAGAGCGAAGCAGAAACTCTAAGGTTCAGGTCAAACAACTTGTGTTTTCACAAGTCTGTGAGTAGTCAGCATGTGTCCTGGAGCTTGAAAATCACATATCTTTAGAGAGAAAGAACTCCATATAGGAGGAGAGTCTCTGAAGGGGTCACACAATCAGAAATACACACGCATCTCATTACAAAAGAACATTAACCTTAAGGCACAGAAAATTTTCATTCCATTTGAACATCTGTTTTCTTTCTCTGTATATGGGTGTTTTTGCCTGCATGTATGTCTGTGCTCCATGTGTATATAGTAGCCATGGAGACCAGAAGGGAATCAGATTCCCTGAAATTAAAGTTACTGTGGTTGTAAGACACACTATAGGTACTGGGAATTGGACCTGGAAGAGCAACCATCTCTCCAGCTTCCAGAAAATGAATATTTTGAAGACATTTGTGTATTGCATGGGAGTGGCTAATGTACATCATAAAGAGTAAGCTTGTCAGTCATGTGAAGTGGTTTATATGGAAATAACTATATAGATAAAATGAATAAAATGGTGAAAACTGAAGACCATTTTTATATGCTGTGAGAGCATAGAGTTATGAACATGAAAGTGTTTTCTTCTTTATTTTTACCAATAAAGACTATTAAAATAGGACCCAAGAGAAGTCAGCAAACTGGAACAATTATAAATTTAAAATAATTAAAGGTCCTTTGAAAACTGTTGTTTAATTAGCTGACTGTTCATTTTAATGGATCTTCTTTGAGCTTACCTCTTCTGGAGGAGGGCAAGGGGCTGCATTACAGTTCTGTTGCTGTTATTTGGGCCAGGATGGATGATGTAGTTTGTTTAAACTTCTGTAGCATGAGGGCTGGCTTGTTGGGTTTTCTGTCCCTCCCGGTCCCCCAGCCATTTAGTCCCAGAGAAAATCACACAAAAGTCTCCATAAGATTATAAACTGATTGGCCCATTAGCTCAGGCTTCTTATTAGCTCTCGTAACATATATTAACCCATTATTCTTATCTATGTTAGCCATATAGCTAGGTACCTTTTTCAGCGGGGCAGGTCACATCCTGCTTCTTCGGTGGTCTGGCAGGACTGGGAGGAATGGGCTTCCCCCTTCCTAGAATTCCCCTGTTCTCATTGCCCCGCCTCTACTTTCTGTCTGGTTGACCTGCATATACTTCCTGCCTGGGCAATCAGCATTTATTTAAAACATGATTGACAGAATACAGACAATTATCCTACTCAAACTTTTTACATATTTTTCAGTACTGATGCCTGGCAAAAGACAGCTTATTGGAAGGGGTAATTATGGTTCAGAGTTTAAGACTATGTGGCCTGTTGCGGCATGGGTGACATGGGATGTGACTGCTGACTGAGAAGATGGCATTGCTCACTTCAGGCTGGACCTTACCTCTGGGAACACCCTCACAGACTTGTCCAGGTGTGTGTCTCCTAAGTGATCCCGAATATAGTTCTGCTGACAGAGCTCGCACCTGGATAAAGCTCTTCTCTGATTTTGTTTACAATTCTTTCTATTTTGAAATCTTACTTTGTTGATGATTATCTGTAGGAAACTCGCAAATATCAGTTCCCTCTCTGAGTACTGTGTTTTGTCTCTGCAGACCTCACTAGTGACTGGAACTGCAATCTCTTTGATCATCAATGCTTTAGTTATTTGATGCCTCATCCCTGTAAAACTTAGCAATGTGGAAATACACCAGAATAATAGACCAGTATGAACAATCTGTACTTGTGTATGAAATAGTCACAAACTACCCTGCTGAGCCAGTAGATTTCCCATGGGGCAAAATCTCCACACTTAGCAACATTCCTCTAATGTTGTGAGCAGGGCATCATATGCTTTGAGATAACATACGCATGAACATGAGAGTTTTCTAAATTAACCAGAATGTACTCCCATAATAATGGGAATTAATAATAATAATAATTTGGGCTGTTCAAAGTATATTCTAAACAGCAAGCATTCTGAAAACTGGTGAAGACATCTGTAGAGATTGACAGTAAAGAGTTTCGCCAGCTTGTTAAATGACTCTAAATCATGATAGTTTGTGGTATGATGCTTTATTTACTCTTTTGGCTTTTGTGGGGGGATCTACCACCCAGCTGCCAAATAAATCACACACAGAGGCTTATTATAACTTATAAGTGCCTGGCCTTAGCTTGGCTTATTTCTAGCCAACTTTCCTTAACGTAAATTATCCCATCTACAATTTGTCTCTGGGCTTTTTTTCTGTTTTTTATTTCTGTATATCTTACTTTCATTCTTACTCTGTGGCTGGCTGGGTGGCTGGGTGGCTGGCCCTTGACCATCCTACCCTCCTTGTTCTCTCTTGTTCCTCTATTCCTTTCTCCTTTTGTTTGTACTTTCTGCCTGCCAGCCCTGCCTGTCCTTGCTTCTGCCTTGCCATTGACAATTCAGCTCTTTATTAGACATCAGGTGCTTTAGACAGGCACAGCTTCACAGAGTTAAACAAATGCGCATAAACAAAAGTTCCCCGACAATAGTTGACTTTAGTAGTCTTTTCTGAACACTTGGATATCTTGCTGAAGTTCCTCGCCACAGTGGTAGAAAACTTGCTGCTAAGACACAGGACTCGAGTGACTTCTGAAGTTACACAATCTGACGAGGGTGGCACATGCCTGCAGTCCCAGTGTTGGGAGACTGAGGCAGGAGGACTGTGGGGAAAAGGGCCGGCCAGAGACACACGGTGAAACTAAAGTACATGGGCACAAATGGAAGTGTCTCAATCTTTTCAAATCCTTTAAAATATCTAATGAGTGGTAGAACTTAGGTCCAAACCCTCAACTTTTACATTAACCCTTTACCAGTAAGTGATGCTGATTTCTTTACCTGCAGCTCTTGGAGCATTCAGTATTCATTCTCTAATCTTCTAGAGAGAAAGTCCTGAGGAGTATTTCCCAATCATATTCAACCTTAGAATTGGTCCCCGTCCCTTGTTTTTCTTAGAGTGTCATCTTAAGTTAGGGAGAACTCATTTTAGAAAAGATACTATGGGTTGAAACAAAACTTTAAATTATTTAAAACTCAGAATTGTATTGAAATACAAGTTTTCTGGAACTTGCTTACTACTGTTTAAAAAAAAAGTATCTCAAGGCCCTTGCTGATGAAGAGTAAATACTGGGTCTGTACTCAGTTTTGTCTGGAAATGATTCCCAAGGAAATAGGCAGAGAGACTTTGTAGGAAAGACAACGGAAATTTAATCGGTGCCATTTGTGCTTGGAATTTCCCAAAGTACTTTGCGTACTTTGTCTAAGAGATTCAACTCTTTCCTATAGATAGCTAGGAAATTGTTTTTAATCTTTTCTATAGCTAAAAGAGTGTTTACTATTTCAAGTAAGTGTTACGTACATAAAGTTCAAGTCCAGACTCCTGAAAGAGCACAGTCCACTTCAAGCCTCCTATAGTGCTGGCTGTCAAATGCTAGTCGTTTATAGAGTGGGGAAGGTGGTCCATTCCTGGGAGGGTCAGAAGCTGGGGGTCGTCCTCAAACTTGCTATGTAGCCGAGGACATGTGAGACTCTGTTTCCAACTAGATTAGCCTTTTTAAAATGATCTGTCCAGCTTTATGGCACATTTACAGTCGATTATAAGAAATCACCCTGTACCATTTTCCCTTAACGTTCTCAGAATACAGAGTGCATTTCCCCGACGTGAACAACAGGGCTCATTCTGTCTATGCAGCTTGTCACTTGCCTACATCAGTCACAGTTAGTACGACTACTACAGATGCTAACCAAATGGCGTGGCTCAAAATGCGTTGTCTTCTTTCAGTGTCAAAAGGAGTCAGAGCTCTGTACAACTTAAGGTACGCCATTATCTGCTTGAATCCCATAATAAAACTCAGACAATTCTCTGATTGCCCGAATCATCTTGTTGAGTCTTCCAATGGTAATTGCTGGAAACTCTGAAGTCATCAGTTTTCTTTTGAGACATTTCATAGGATACCTCTGCATTTTGTTCAACTTAATGCTCTTCCATCTTAAAAAATCTCATAGTTCCAAGCCTTTTGTCTCCCATCTTAAGAAATGTGAATGTCCAGGAGCCCTAAGTAAAAGACAATAAATAATTTAGCTGGCAGCCAGGAGAAGGGTTTGCAGATACACCTTCTGCAAACTGTCTTTGAATTAACTCATCTTGGATCAACAGAAAGGTCACACACATTGTTACTGACTTCGTGAGATTTTTTTTCTTTGCCCTAAAATTTCTTCAGAATATTAAGTCTGTGTGATGAAAATCAACTCACTATGGCTGGATAAGCCTGAGAGGTACCTAGATCTGTTGCCATAGTAACCGACCCTGGCACTGTCTTCTGGGACTCTGAAGGGAGGTCCAATGAGAGAGTCCTATTACCTGCTGCTGTTTTGACACATATTGATTTACTGGGAGTAACAAATAGCCAGAGTCAAATTGCAGACTTTCTCCTGGTGATGAAAAATGGGCTGTTGTGCAAAAAAACGCAGAGTTGTGAATAAGTAGGGAGCCAGAGTAAAGCCTCCGCTTGTCTTGTCTCAGGCACTGCAGGAGCAGCCGTTACCCAGCACCTGGAAACCCATGTTTGTACCCATCCATCCACCCTGGAAAGTCATGAGAGGGGCAATTTTATTTTCAAAACCAGATTAATGGGTTATGCTTGTTTTTAGGCCTTGTTTCCATCTATGTACATAAAATCCCAGAACATGGCTACTGTGCTCAGATCCATGGGAACGAAAAGGTGCAGTTTTGAACACCTCCTGTTCTGGTCCATTTGTCCCAGCAAGGCATCAGTTTAGGCAAAGGAGCCCAAAATACTTAGCTGAATGAAGTAAATTCTGCATTTAAATTACCTTCTTTTATTAAATGTGTTTGCTCCTTTAAGGAACTTTAACTTGGTATTAACCCATGTTCACTGGTGCTAACAACAGGGCGTAGATGACACTCTGGCAGGAATGTCTCTTTGGCACTTGACAAACGATAATAAATCCTGTTAGCCCTTTCTTTCTGAGGAAGTCATGTGTGGTAGAAAAATGCAAAAATAATTATTTAAGGAGTTACCCCCAACTGAAAGAACTCGGATGGTGTTGGCTTTGTGGGTTGGTGTGAACTCATTACTGAACACAGCTCGGCCTTCAGCACAACAGCTTATGCTTCCAAGGCACACAACTGAAAGGGGAACCAAGAAACTGTGACAAACCTCCCTGTAGTAGTCATAGCATCCTCCGCGGTGTGCCGTCCCTCCGAGGTGTGCAGTCCCTCTGCAGTGTGGCGTCCCTGCACAGTGGCAACGGTCTGCTCACTGCGATGGGACTTTCACATCTTCCTTCAGGAGTTCCAACATCCCTCCGCCAGTAGTTTCAGATAATTCTTATTTTGACAGGACTTATCAAAGACATTGGCTTATACATGATCTCATTTTAGTACTGTTGCTACTCTTCAAAAAAAGCCAATGTGATTTTTAATTTACGCATCCCACTGTTAGCTAGCAGAGGTTTAGTGACCTTGCAGAGGGCATCCAGACAGTAAGCAATAAGCTCAGTTTAAATCGTATTACAAAATTATGGTATCTGAATTTCATAAGTTTTAAATCTACATAATAAACTTTCTCATTGACATTTTCTTCAGGATGAAAATACTTAGCTGTGTTTGGTGGCACAGACTAATCCCTGGAGGCAGGTGCAGGCAGAGCCCTGTTAATTTGGGGCCCACCTGGTCTACAAAAGAGTTCCAGAACAGCCAGAGCTGCTAAACAGAGAAACTCTGTCTCAAAAAACAAAACATAACAAAACAATACAACTAAAATTTGTCAGACATTTGCCTTAAAAAGAACAAAATGAACATTCCACAGTAATGTGAAATTGCAAGTTGATATTTTTTTCTTCCTTTTGTGGTCTTTCCCAACAAGAATGGTTTTGGTTTAAGTCATCTATGCTAGTCCAAATGGGAGCTGTGTAGAGGGAGAGGAATGAAGGGAATGGAGCAATTACACACAACATTCTGTGCTCTTGAATTATTGATGAGACTTGCTTAGCCTGAGGTGGAGAAACTGAATTATTTGTCTTTATAAGTCCTGCATAGTCCTCTCGTGGGCTCAGGCTGCATAAAGAGAACACAGCAGACCATGAGGAAATACATCCACACTGGGCCATCGTGGAGCTTGTAGTGAGTATGCACGGACAGGCTAGGCAGTACAATATCTCCAGTAAGAAGGAACAGTATGCTCATTTAATGCTGTCGCCAATGCAGATAGGAAAGTCAAATTTCTGTATGGCCTGGTCAGTTCTGTCCTTGCCTGACATTTCCCTCTAATTCCTGAAAGATTTTATTCATTTCCACTTCTTGGTAAGACTATATTATCTGTGCTAAAGGCAGTTGGTGCCGTCCCCTTAATCACAAAGCCTTGTAGCCCAGCGCACTGGAGTGGCACGTTCCAACATCCATAACATTAATCATACTAATTGATATTTTTGACTTTGCCAGTAACTAATACATGGGAGTAATCATTTAAAATTTGGTAGCACATCGTTTTGTGTAAAATAGTCTCCCACTGCAGTGTCAGAAGCAAGAATTTGAGGAACTCCTCAGTGGTTCTTAACCTCCCTAAAGCTGCGACCTGTGACCTTTAATGCAGTTTCTCATGTTGTAGTGACCCACAACCATAAAGTTATTTTTTGTTGCTACTTCATAACTGTAATTTTGCTACTGTTATAAATCATAATGTAAATATCTGATACGGAGGCTGTCTGATATTCAATCCTTGTGAAAGGGTCGTTTAACCCCCAAAGGGATCAGCACCCACAGTTTGAAAACCCCTGCTCTAGACTGTGGAAAGAACAAGGTATAGAACTTCTGAACTGGTTATCAGTGTGTTCCTTTCCTTGTGATAAAATTCTTGCTTCTGACGCTGGAGGCTGGCTCTGCGTCACCTGTCTCCGCTGAATTCAGTCCTGCAGTCTGCTTTCTCAGGCAGTGAGACAGTGCCGCACACAGGCAGAGTGTGCCCTCACAGGTGTGCCTAGAGGTGTGTCTCCTGCGTGATTCTAAAGCCAGTCACGTTGACAATTGCAGTTTACTGTCAGGTGTCCTTATGATAAATCAAGCTTCTTAAAATTGCTGAAATTACAAAATTAAACAAAAAAATTTAAGATGTGCCCATTTCCCCTCAGAAAGCAGTAAAAGGTGAGCACTGCATGAAAGAATTCTCTCCTGAATGCAGCCCTCTTGGTGGCGCCAGCTGCTGTCAGTTAGCGTCTCCCAGAGGCTTGTGGTCCAACAGCTGCACACTGGCTCAGCCCTTGTCAACACCACTGAAATGCCTTATTCTAGCCCAGAGTTCCTTTATGATAGTTTGTGATGTAAACAACAGTTAGTGAGCCACGAATCCAGTGTATAATTGTATTTGAGATGCAGCCAGGTAAAGGGTTCTTTAGATTATTTTTGAAGACAACCTATCTGATATTTCTGTCTCTTTCCCGTCAGTCCTTTTGGGTAGCCTTTTCCCTGCAATCCAGCCTCACAGACCATGGAGAGCAGAGACAATGGAGTCTTTCTCGGGCTTCACTGAAAAGCACATGAAGTGCAGATTAGGTTTCATGCTTGTCTTTAAACCTTTGCGGAGGGCAGAAAGTCTCGAGTTCCAGACCACAGCAGTAATACCGTACACTACACTATGCTAACTTAATCTCCATCCACACGCGGGCCAGTCGTGGCTGTTACCCAGCCTGGGGGTTGTTTTTGCTACTTACTCAGGGTGCTTTGAAATTCTGGATTATTGTGGGAAATGTACTCTCTTTGGGCATATGACTTTGTTGGCGACACATTGCCTCACTGCCCGAGAGGACTAAGGATAAGCGAGCAGCACTGCCCGTGTTCCTAGGGGACTCAGTGTAAGCCAGACTGTAGCTTACAGAAGGAAGTCCTGCAGACAGCCGCGCACACATGCTATAAAGCTCCACTCACAGATGTTAGGGAACGTCTGTTCAAGCTCACGGCCAGCATGAGCAGTGACACGAGGTCTTCAGCAAGGAGGACCTCCTTTCACACGCAGGGATCACATTCGTCATGTATATATTTCCTGTTGTTGTCTTGGTCTTGTAACAACAACAGAATTAGCATTCCAGAGGAACTGGAATTTCAAGGTTATCTTAGCACCAAAGCTAGGAGTAGGCTCTTTAGAGCCTGGTGCCCAACTCTAGTGGATCTGCTGAGTAATATAGATGCCTGTTTCCAGTGAAGGAAGACTAGGGATGAAATACTCTAAGAATAAAATGGAAGATGACCTGGGCAGATAGCCAACCAGAGAACTGCAGCCACGTTGATATCCAGTCATAGCAAAGGAAATTCTTACTTCCCAGACATGACTCAGCTTGCCTCCTACACTGCGTCTGTGCAGAAAGCCTGGGCTGCAAACTGCAACTCCCACTCCCTCTGAACTCTTTACTGAATTGTCCGTCAGATAGAACAGATGACTCCTTGTAGCCCCATGACCTTGGACTGTCCCAAAATACATACTTGGTCACAACGGAAGGGCATGAAAGTGAGAGGACACTGCGTGGCACCCAGCTTTGTGGTGTGGGGTCTTGTCCAAGAGACAGGAAACCCAGGCCACGATAGCGGGATCCTGTGCTTAACATCTTTCTTAGACTTTCTTAGGCATCCTCTGGGCTGTGGCATTCTGTGCGAACTGAAAGCTGCACCTGGTGTCTATCCCCTGGGAAAATTCTTCCCTCACTTGCTTCCTTTGTTTTGGAACAGGAGACCACAGGACTCTAAAAAAGGGACCATCCTGACATTTGCATTTTGAAACACCAAGACCTGATATAGTGTGTAATTCCCAGAGGATGTGTGCCTCTCTCGTCTCAAACACTGTGCACCCCAGTGTTATAAAACCATCCCCCACTACAGGATTTAAAGGGATAGTCATTCTTATCGTAACTAACAAAAAGCTTCCTTTAATCTTGTCACAGAGGATCAGTTTGCATTTTTAGGTGCTGCCGGTTCACCATCTGCAGTGGAGATGGAGAGAGCTTTATGAACCTGTATCTTCTTGTTTCAGTAGGGTCTTCATGGTTGTGCCTATGTCTCCACAGCCAAAGCAAAGCAGACACTGAAGGTAATTTCCTAGATGCTTAGACCTCTCCCCTTCGCCTCCACTATAGAGCCTTGACTTCCAGTCAAACAAGGGCAGTTGGGCATCAGAGTTGATGGTCACATAGTTTTTTTAGTAAAATATAAAACATTATTTCTCCCTGATTTTCTGCCTTCTACCTATCTACAGTAAATTTTTGAAATTTCTACAAATACAGTTTTTGCTTACATTTAAGTAAGAGATTCTTGTGATAGGAATTACATGCCTTTTAATTTTGGAATGTTTCTGCTCTACTGTTGTACACAAATTGACTTCTGCAATTTAGCACACATGTGGCTTGGCCTCATTTCTGTGCAGCACCAGTCCTAGTTCTGTTGCAGCTCTCATGCTCCCCATCATGTTTTCCCAGTTAGCACATACCCTGGTCTGACTGTAATGCGCTTACACAGTAGAGACAGCTTCTAGTTTAAGGTCCTGAGTTTGCCAGCACACATAGAAGGAAGGCCTGACTCATTTTCTGTATTATTCTTCTAGACGAGAATATGATCTAAAAAAAAAAAAAAAAACAAACCAGTAAACTTCAAAGAGCTTTGTCTCATTCACAGAAATACATAATACATTTAAAAGAAACTCTTTCATAATTTCTCTTTTCATGAGATGGTTGGTGTGTCTCAGAACTAATTTGTGAGAAAACTAATTCTAGAGAGAACAGTTAAATGCATCTTTCATATATCACTATTCCTGTTTGCTTACCATATGTGTGTTTATACGTGCACATGCCTATGTATGTATATATATATATATATGTGTGTGTGTGTGTCCATGCGTGTGTGTTAATGGATGTGGGTTCACATATGCATATGTGTACATGTATATATATGCATGTGTACATGTGTTGCATATGCATCGTTGTATGCTTGCCTGACCATGTGTATATGTGCACATGGGTGTGTACATATGCATGTATGCTTTTGTGTGTGTGATTGTGTGTCACACGTGTGTTCATGTGTGTGCATATGCATGTGTGTGTCTCTGGCTGTCCATATCCATTGCATATGTATATGTACGTGTGTATTCATGTATGAGTATGTATGTATATATATGTATGTGTGTAGATGAGTTTGTGTCTTTTTAGACAGCGTGTGTACTGAACTAGAGAGATAGAATATAATGTGAAAACCTTAGGACTTTTTCCATTTTAAAGATAATCTTTGAATGAATTAATTCTTAGGCAGCAGGATTGTGCATGGAACGTTTGTAATGGAGGTGGATGTTGGCTCCCTTTCGGGAGCGTTAAGCAATGTGCAGAATCTGCTTTGTTCTTGCGCTTTTGCTTCTCTGCCTCCATTTCCTCCAGAGAAGACGGTAGAAGGGGTTTCTAGAATGTCTTCCCATCTGCGTGCCTGTGTATTGTTCTGTCTAAACACAACATAGAATGATGATCACAGTGGTGTGTTTTTGGACGTTACTGCAATCAGAAGCAAGGCTGTTTCCCGTTCCTACCAGAGACCTTGCGATGCTCACTTAAGGTGTATGTGGGTGAGACTCAAGAGCTGGCCCTCCTTTAGGCCTGCAACACTCTGAAGTCTTCAGTGAATGCGGTTCTTCCTGGGTCAGCTCTCTCTCTGGAATGTCATGAGCTTCCTACACAGTGCGCAACAAACATGGCTATGAAGGTCTGCCACACCTTATAGCCCAGGGATGAAATTAATGTCTGCACAGAGTCAGCCACCTGACTCTTCCTCCTCCTGGAAGCTGCAGAGTGCATCTTGTTCTTCATGGGCTCCTGCACTGTGTCCTGGAGTTGGCTTGACTGCTGGACTTCTCTAGCTTCTGTGGACACCTTATTAGGCTCTCTTCATTTCTCTGTCTCCATACATTTTTCTACCCACTTGCTTCTTTTCTGTCGTGTTAAAGCACTTTCCACAGACTGAATTCACTCCACTCCTTTGCTGCTGATGTCCTGTGCCCCTCAGCATCCCTTCCTCTTGTTTGGGCCACTGTGAATTTGCCGCATCTGTATATGGCTGGGGGAATAACGCTCCCTTGAGCTGATATAGTAGGAAATGGCCCTGTATCTGAATTCTTGCTGCCCAGACATTCTCAGTTAAGCACATTAATGGTCTGTTTTCTATGCTTCATGTGGTTCTTCAGAATCTCTTGTGCTGCTTGCCCTACTACACAGAACCTTGCCACATGGCTTATCTTTCTGTTGTTCTAACTGACTTTGTTTAAATGAATGGCTTTCATAACAAGATATATTTTGATTTCATTACAAGATATGTTTTAATACAAATTAAGAAGTACTTTGATCAAATGATTGGATAACAGAACATTTAATATTTATCCAAGAGACCCATAGTTGAAGTTCTTGGGAGAGTGTGTACAATGGTATTTGCACACTGACTTCAGGAACCATTGTTGTCTTGGGTGAGACATCAACATAACATCCCACAGTTAAACTTAAGATGTGTCTTCATTAGTCCTTAATGCGATGCATTTCTTGAGGTTAGATTTCTGGTGGGTGTCCCAGAAGAGTTTTTGTCAAGAATCAAGAAAGGCCACTAGGAAAAAGATGAAGCCTAGAAATATGCTCGAGGAAAAAGCAGATGGCATTCAAATCATAGAAAAGTCAGTTCCCATCAGGGTTGGAAATGTCATGTATAAAGACCCATCAGGACCTGAGAGGATGGAAGAAGGAACAAAGATATAATCAGACCTTATCAAGTCTGTTGAAGAGCAGCCTTGATCCCGAGCACAGAGGAGGAGGGCTGATGAGAGGCTAGTGTGGAAAGGAGATAAGAGCCAGGCAGACACACATGGAGGCTCACAGCTTCCTTTGCCATAGGAACATTGACTTTCTCTTGAAGCATAAGGAGATTTTTAGAGAACTTTGTAGAATCAGAAAAATATGAACACGCGACAGTGTCCATAAATCTGGTTGCATTATAGAAAATGCTTCAGAAGTGTGGGGACTGGAGGAATGCTAGCCAACCGTATTGGGCTGGGTAATGGTGTGTATCAAGTCTGTGACCATGTGCCCAGGATCTTCTGCTGATAAAAGTTCAATATATAGGGTCAGCAAGATGGCTGAGCAGGGGAAGGTGCTTGCTGCCAAGACTAATGACGTGAGTTTCAGCTGACAACCTGAGTTTGATCTCCTGGACCCATAGGTAGAAAGAGGGAATCAACTTGTCCTCTGACCTCCACATGCCTGGACACGCATGCATGCACGCACACATACACACACACACACACACATACACACACACACACACACACACACACACACACACGTTGGTTTTATTGAACAATCACATAGGTTCAACTTTCCCCTAAATATTGGGGTTTTTTTGTGTGGAATCACTGCGGCCAGGGAGGTTATTTAGAGCGGAAGCAGTAAAGCCATCTTTGCTCCTCAGCAGTAGCTAAACACGACATTCTGGCAGTGGTTGCCTCTTCATGCATCTGCTTGGCATAGTGTGATTTCCAGCAGGTTGTGATTTCTTCTTGTTAATAAGGAGTTGCTTTGGTGAAACTTTTCACAAAGTAGAGTTGAAGACTCTTCACAGAAACTAAAAAAAGAAGGACATAAAATGGCATTTTTATTCTTTATAGCAGTAGGGTGTTTTAAAAAATTTCTGGGCCGGGCGGTGGTGGCTCACGCCTTTAATCCCAGCACTTGGGAGGCAGAGGCAGGCGGATCCCTGTGAGTTCGAGACCAGCCTGGTCTACAAGAGCTAGTTCCAGGACAGGCTCCAAAACCACAGAGAAACCCTGTCTCGAAAAACCAAAAAAAAAAAAAAAATTTCTGGGTAATATCAGTTGACAAGAGTCAAATAAATTGACAAAAATCATAAAGTGATATTCCTATCAACAACTTTTCAGACATTTCTTACTCTGAGTTCTTTTTCTCCAGATGTTGCCCAGATCCTGCAGCTCTGATTTGCCTGGTGATTTAGCATGAGTTTCACTCAGCATAACACAGCTATAAAAATGTGCTTCTCTGCCCCCTCTAAGCCCCACAGTGAGCCCGTGGCATTTATATTAAAACTGCACCTTGTGCCAAAAATCCTCTCTGGTGTATTCTCTAGCCATTTACAAATTTCTCGACATGAGTTCATTACACACATACCCAGAAGCAGTGATTCCAGATGTGTGGCTGAATTGAGAGCTAATGCATTTTTTCTCTTAGGAAGTCTGCAAATTGTTCATAACCTGCAGACATTCTGCACCTCCCATGTGCCTTGTTGGGTGATACAGGCAGGGTAGTGAGCAAGGCATGTCCATCTCCAGGAAGTGGGAGAAAGGCAAAGCAAAAACACTCGGATGCAAAGAGTAGAAGTCCAGATATAATGATTTCCACCTTAAAGCCCATGGTTTCTGGCACTACTACTCCATTCTTTTTTTTTTTTTTTTAACTATAGTAGGTCATCAGTTAGCATGGCTGTGTTCTAATAGCACTTTATAAACAGCATGATGGTCCTGTTTGATTCTCTGACCATAGTCTTTTTATGTCCTGACTGATCACTGACCAGTGCCATCTTAAATGCCAGTAAGAAAGAAGATACAGGAACAGAAGAACCAACCACAGTCAGTCTGATTGGGTGATTTGGAGGTCTGTGAGTCACTCTGATTGGGTGGTTTGGAGGTGTGTGTGTATGTGCTCTTATTGGGTGGTTTAGAAAGGCCTGTGGGTTCTCTGATTGGATGATTTGGAGGTCTTTGGGTGGTTTGGTTATAGTCACAGATGTGGTGGTTGGAGGTCTGTGAGTCACTCTGATTGGGTGGTTTAGAAAGGCCTGTGGGTTCTCTGATTGGATGATTTGGAGGTCTTTGGGTGGTTTGGTTATAGTCACAGATTTGGTGGTTGGAGGTCTGCAGTGTGACTGCTGAAGAAAGAACTTTTGTCAACATTGCTCATTCATTTTTCCCTCAAAATATAGGTATAGTTATGAAAGTTAGACACTACAGAAAAATTGGAGAAGGCTGGAGCCATGAAATGTGGAAAAGTCAGAGATGTAATGAGTATTATTCTGTAGCTGCAGAAAATGCCATGAAATAGGACTCTGCAGCCGCAGTCATCACTAACCATGCTTAGCTCTGCATCAGAACGAGGGGTTCTCACCATCACCAAGACCACACAACCTGTACCACAATGTCTCTCTTTCTGCTCTGATATCATGGTGGACCTGAGACATGTGGCAGGCTTTGGTATGGTTTCCATCCTGGCGCCTCATTTGTTGCTCTCCTGCAGTTGACATATTTGATCATCGTGTCATCCTTTCATGAGGATCATAAAGTTCAAAGGAAGCACTGCTAGGATTCTAAGAAGAGCTCAGAGTGGTGGCTGCCTTCACAGTGCATCAGTCCAGGCTAGCTTGGGCATGTATGTCATATTAACTAATAAAAAGAAAGGACATACTCCTGCAACTTACACGTCTCTCTGATGAGACTTGAGGGGTGAGTTCTATTGGGGGTGCAGTTGTCGGCCACTGACCATGAACAAAGCTAAGGGTTCCCATCTAACGACAAGGTGCCATATTTGTGTCAGATGATTTGCATATGCGGGCGGTAGATACCTCCTGAGGGTAAAGAGCTAAGTAACTTCCTCAGTGTCAGAATACTCAGATCCATCTGGAAGAGCCTCAAGGTAGACATAGAAGAAATAAAACAGAGAGCAAAGGTGCCTGGCAGATTTGAGCTAGATTCATTAATTCTCTTGACAAAATTTGCTGAGTATTTATAATAGACTTGGCGCATGTTAGAAATTAATGGACTTAGACATGTGAGACCAAAGTATAGAAGATTTATCTGGAAACCCTTCCAAAAAAAGGTTTCCAAATCCATCAGTGTCTTGGGATTTGATGCAGGAGAGAACTTTTAGAGGGTGCTGAAGTGTGTGTCCTAGGAGTGGACGAACTCAACAACGGAAGCTGCAGAGTGCAGAGACGTGAAGTGTGTGTGTGTGTGTGTGTGTGTGTGTGTGTGTGTATGTGTGTGTCCTAGGAGAGGGCGAACTCAACAACGAAGCTGCAGCGTGCAGCAGCTGTTTGGATAGTGGTGGCCAGTTTGGTGAAACTCAGGAAGGAATTGAGAGAAGGCTGCTGTGACTTGGTCATTTCTGTTGGTGACAGTGTCCAGGGAAGGTGAGTTATAATGAAAACAGCCCCTTCCTTTCGCTCGTAATTCAGGAGACCCAAGGCGGAGGGGTCACCTCTGGTAGGACAGTGTCATATGGAATCAGGACGTTCACATGTGTGTTATCCTCTCTCTCCCCCTTAGAAAGCCACAAGTATTGGTTCCCAGGTCGCCAGACCTTAACCTGACTGCCCTGGAAAGGACTGTCCTCTGAACACCACCACCATGTTAGTACCCCACCATATTTATAACATGCAGTAGGGACAGAACAGGTCATAGCAAGGAAAACGATAGATTAGAGATAATTGTAGAGGACCTTGATGTAAAGCCGAAGAAATGACATTCTTTTATGGATACTTATTTTATTTTTAAATTATAATGCAATTATATTGTTCCCCTCTCCACATTTCTCTCTGGAATACCTCAAATGTACCCCTTTCTCCTTCTCAAATCTATGGCTTCTTTTTAAAAATACATTTTTCTCTGCTTCCCTCTCCCCTTCTACCTTGTCTCATGACCCTCACACTCCCAATTTACTCAGGAGATCTTGTCCTTTTCTTCTTCCTATGGAGATCCATGCATGTCTCTCTTAGGGTCCTCTTTGTTGTCTAGGTTCTCTGGGGTTGTGGACTGTAGGCTGTTTTTTCTTTGCTTTACTAATGAGTGGCTTTTAGACATAAAGCAAAGAAATGACATTCTGGATTGTGGATTTTACATCACAATAGAGAGAAGTTTAAAGAAAATAACCAGACGGGAGTGTGTATAAATTATAGTTCAGGGGCTGACAAGATGGCTCAGCAGGTAAAGATGCTTGTCCCCAAGACTGATGTCCTGTGTTCAGTCCCCAACACTTACATGGTAGAGGAGGGAACCATTTCCTAGATTTTCTTCTCTAACTCCCAAGTGTGTGCCATGGCGTGTGCATCTTCATACCACCCGCACAAATAAATACACGCACGCTTTGTGAAGCTGGGTGTCTGGGGTCCCGTGCTGCCGTTTGTTTGCTGCGCGACCCCGATGGCTCTTCAGTCTGACTGCGGCTCTTCTCTGGTGCGAACTGCGGTGCCCTTTTGCTGAGGCCGGGTCATCCACTCATCCAGCAACAATCTACAAATTCATCTTTTGGTTCCTAAGAATTGAGCTGTGAAAAGACAGGGCTCTAGTTAAGAGATACTCTTCTAGCAGGATGCAGATGAGGGAGCAAACGCAGACGGTACTGCAGTTCTGATAAGGTCAAAGGGAGTATTTGTTCAATGAGAAATGGGCTCTAGAGTGACCCAGTAAGTGTGGTCTGCTGGGTACCAGTGTGCTGAGGAGGGACTTGAGGAGAAAAAAAAAAAAAAAAAAAGCTCGGATATAACAAAAATGAAGATTCAGGTTAATTGGTTTATCTGAAGACTGCAGTTTGTATTTGAGCATTTCTGGGCCCTGCCATCAATGGAGGCTTGCAAACCCACTTTAGGTTTGAGATTAGAAATTGCGGCTTTAGGAGCGACACTGCCCTCTAGTGCTCACTTACACACATTCGCAGGCTGGTCTCTGCTCCCTTTCCTGTACCGAGGAGCACAGTGAGGTGTTGCCCCTTGCTTGTTCTATTAAATTCATTCATATTCCGTACTGTAGGAGAAAGAATGGGAAGCAATTCTGGGATGGCGGCTACTGCTGAAGAGGAAAAATACATTTATTTTCGTAGCCGAGTGGGATTGGAAGCAGGAACAGAGCTTGCCCTGTTGGGCAAGATGACTTGCATGTTTCAGTCCGGTGTGATCATTATATAAACTAGAGAAGACAATTGTCCCATTAAGGCTTATCTTCTGTTTTTCATTTTAGTTTTGTTCCTTTGGCAGTATAAAAAAAGAAAGAAACCACCCTAGATTCAGAGAATAATTTTATTCTGTGGTGTGGGTATAAATTCTTTCTCCGCACCCACAGAAAGATTGTGAAGAATGAGTCTGGGATGCTTTCTGTCCCACACCCTGGTTCACATTCGCCTTTGTTCCCATCCCTCTGGTGGAGAAGGCAGGCGTTGGCGGAGGCAGAGAAGAGAAGATTAACCCTCCCAACCCTGGCTCTGCGCTAGTGCTAGCGGGTGGCCTGTGGACCATGCTGTTTCCAGGTGAATGGCCTTGGGGAGGTCTTTCTGCCAGGGTCCCCTTTGTCTGCCCATGTCCTGGCACTCCAGTGTCACCAGCATTACTTGAACTGCTGTTACTGTACTGTTATTTCAACCCATCAGCCCTCTACATCTTCGTCTGAGTAGGCTTTGCTCCCGAGTTACTCATGGTAGACCCCGCACCCTTCACATGGGGGCACTCATGATGCTGCAGTTCATCTTTGCTGTGGTCTTGTTCTTCAGTATTGCAGACCTTAAGGCTCAGTTTTCATTGCACGTGATAAATATTCTGTTCTACTGCAGTGTCTGCTCCCTGCATCCCTGGATATGCACCACGCTAGTTTCTAATCATAAATGAGTTGTGCTAAAATAAACCAATATGTACTTGATGCAGTGTAGAATTTTTGACAGTTCTGAAGCTCTGGAGGTAAAGATGTGGCAAAGTCATGTCAATGACTGTGGTCAGGATTGGCACATATATATAAATGAAGTACTGGTGACTCAGAGAAGATGAAATGTATTTTTTCATCATGGCGTCTCTGTAATTCTGTTCCCCAGGGAATCCAGGAACTTAGTTTCTCCCTCTCAATACTCTGCAGAGGTGGGGGGTCTTAAGAGACACATATGTCCCAAAGTGGCAGTGTCTAGGGGGAAAGATGAAAAATTAGAGCACATGTGGGCCCCAGAAGAAAGTTCTGGAAATGTCACTTCACTCTTCTGATTACATCTAATTCACTGTAACTAAAGCCTGTGACCATATCTAGTTGACTTCATAGGAAAACTTTAAAAGTAAAAGATAGGTTTTGTTCTGCACTGGGGGAAGAGAAATGATGGCAAGAGCTGGCTGATTCTTACCAGAAGTCTATGAAGCCCACCACAGTGAGTAGGTACCTGCTCACCAAACATTATCTGAGCCCTGGAGTTACGGCTCTGACCCTGTGATTGGTGATAGAAATTGAAAGAGTGAGAGTTACTAATACTGAATTTTTTGAGTGTTATTTATAGATGTTTATTCATTATTAGTTTTGTGTACATATGTGGAGATATGTTTGTGCATGTGCGTGCAGAAGCTGGAAGGGGGTTAGCTTACTCTGGAGTTGGAGTTACAGGCAGTTGTGAGCCACTGCACATGGGTAATGGGAACCAAACCTGGGTCCTCTGGAAGAGTAGTGCATGTTCTTAACCCATAAACCATCACTCAGTCCCCTAAGTGCTATTTATTTTTGTTTTGTTTTACTATTTTGAGGATGACATGTAGAACAGATACCAGTCAAGGATGGTTTTAATGGGGATTATTATGTATTTATTGTAAAATGCATTCTCTTATAAGCAACTTAATTGTAACTTGGACTCAAAGCTAAATTCAGTCAGCCATCTTTGCCTATAATTTTTAAAGAGAATATTAATGAAATAATATGATTAAGAAATAATAAAAGAATTTTAATGAAAATATATGGTTATATAATGTCTAATGCTTTTCAAAGCATTACAGATTAGAGCATTTATTTTGCAGTGTCTCCTTCAGACCAGATAGATTTACATATGAGAGCCTGAGATATGAGCAATCTGCCTGGAGACAAGTGATCAGTAAGTGGCAGGGTCAAGACTGACCCATGTTCATGAGGAATTAACGCCCTGTTCTTCCTTTTGACGAGCCTGAGGGGAAGCGTGGGGAATGGAGGGAAAGGATGACACATGTTCTGTAGCCTTCTTAGGAAGCAAGCAGTTTAGGAGGGAACGAGTCTATGGTATTTACATGGTAGCTAGTTCTTAGGCGGGCTGTGAAGAGAATCTTGCTTAATAACTGCAGTAAAAACCGAGGGACAGAGTAGCAGAATATGTTGTTCTTTGATCAATAAGGGACCCCGGCACTAAAACATCCTGTGGTCTACAGTGGGGTGTCACTAAGCAACCAAGTGCAGCTTGCTTTGAATTCTGAGCTATTCACAGAGGCAGAAGGTCTCCCTGAAGGCTCTTCAGAACTAGCCCATGTCGAGAGCTAGATTAAATTGCATGCAAGGGCATGATGGCCCCTTTCACAGAATATTTCCTGGCTCGGGTCCTTGTGGGGCTATTGCAGCAGGTCAAATTGGTGCAGCTGCCACTTGGCCTGATCTAGAATTTCTTATTCAAGCTTTAATTAAAATCTCTAGCAAGAGCTGTTTATCATTTATATTTTGTAATTTTTCTCTGTCAGAGAAAAAAAGCTTGGTGCTCAGCCCTTCTCATGTGTCTGTGATGCCTTTGTTTCTGTAGGAGGGCTCTGATGATCCCTTCAAAAACTTGTAGGTTTGTACTGGGAATGTCAGTAGGAAGAAAACCGTAATTGGTGATCTGGATTCAGGGCTGAAGATAAGGAACTGATAAGCATCAAGGTTTTTTTTTTTTAACTCACTGTAATGCATTATCAAGTCAAAAACATAATATCAGCAGGAATCATTTTTATAATGGTCTTCCATAAGTCTTGGTCTTGAGCTTGAAGAAGTAGGACCCTAGGTTAGAAATTACAGTCATTTGTATTTTGCAATGACAAGGATGCTTGGGTGAAAAAGAAAATAAGGTCAGATTATAACAACAGTTGATTCTTAATGCAAGTCAGATGATATTCTGCATAGTGTTACATTATGCATATTTTTGATTGATTTAAGGGACTATGTTATTTCTTAAGCAGTAAATTTTGCTGAGAAATTCTTTCAGCATTATGATATAGACTAACACAAATTTTTTACTACAATGTAATGTGGATCTGGCAACCTAAGATATAAATCTTCTGTGAGAAGGATTCATCATATCTAGGACATACTGTTGTGAAAATTAGAGGAGCTACTAGCCTGTAGCTTTACTCACAAGACTCTAATGAAGGACAGTTAGCACCATCATCACCATCACCATTGCATCCCTTTATCATCATCACCATCATAACTTCTGTCACCCTCATCATCATTATCATCACCATCACTGTCTTCATTTTGTTAGCATCATCCCCACCATAATAATCATTACATAATCACTAGCTTCTTATTCCTTCAAAACCCAGTGTTGAAAGAGTAGAAGGACCCCTTAGCTCCTAGCCAATCAATAACTATTGTTATTACTCAGTAAAGTTTAGACCCAGCTGGTCTGAGATTTTGATCTCTGTTGAAAAGTCAGCGTGGGAATACTACCCTGTAAGGGCTCCCGCTGTCACTGTCAGCGGGAAACGTTGACTGGCTGGTATCTAAGGTACTTTCAAGCTCAGAAAGTTTACCTTTTTTGTCTCCCATCAGTCTCTGCAGCTCAGCCGTACACAGTGGTGTGTGGCAGACTCCGGATCTTCTGGAACCTGGTTTTCTTATTTATAAAAGAGATACGTAAGTGGCATCCTTCCATATTATTTGGCATAAAGAACCAGGCATGTTATGGGAATTTCTCATGCCGCATCATCTAAACTTTAGATTCATTTGGTCCTTCTTCACAGGCAAAGCTTGCTAGGTTACTCACCATGCTAGTAACCCCAATTGTGGATACTCAACTTTCTGGATCTTTCCTTCAGTCCGAATCTCAGAATAACATTCCACCTAAAATGTTCTTCCGGGTGTCTTCTCCTCCCATGTTAAGCCCTTAAGTATTACATCTGCTCTCCCTCATTTCCCATACCTGCTCTTGCCTCTGACTGCTAGGACTAGGGTCATAGTTGAGATGTATCTTCTGACTATTCCATCTTCTAGGATGACTAAGAGGTTACAGTAGGCCTGACACAACAAATTCCTTGCCACATTATGAGAATACCCTCATGGATAGAGGAAAATAGAGAAGAATAGAAAAACTCCATCATAGCCTAACGCAGTGGTTCTCAACTTTTGGGTTATGACCCCTTTACATCGGAGGGGGGTGTCAAATGATAGTCCACAGGGATCACCTAAGACCATCTACATATCAGTAATTTATAATTCATAACTAGCAAAATTACAGTTATGAGGTAACAATGAAAATAATTTTGTATTTGGAGGTCACCGTAACATGAGGAACTATGTTAAACAGTCACCACAGTAGGAAGGTTGAGAACCACCGCTCTAAATGCTATGTCTCTATTGAAAGAACACTCAGACCACCTTGTTGACGCGAGCTGGGAATGTCTCCTCATCCCAGTACAGCCTATGTGAATGACTACATCATTACCAGGGGGAAACATCGGTCAGAAAAACAACTAACAAAACGTCCACTGCACTCAAAGCACATCCTCTAGTCTGCATAGCTGATGAAGGTCGAGTGTACACAGCCTGGTGCTCTGCCACCTCCTTGTTTACTCATCCCAGGGGAGGGAGAATCTGTGCTCTGACTCACGCTGACGCATGACCCCATTGGAAACTGCTTTCTCTCTCTGCTGATACAGCTTGCTCTACCAGAGCAGAGCTAATCACAGAGTGTCAGAGGGCACTGGCCCCAGAGGTTTAACCTTCAGGAATGAGATAGGCCAGCATACAGCAGTGGACTTGTTGATTTTAGGACTTTGTTGTCTGTTGGTGAAGAGGGATGCCTAGGAACCTCCACAGCTATGCCTTGGCAGGTTGTGTGAATGACAAGTTCTTTGTGACAGAGGCCTCCATCTTGGCTTTGTGATCACTTCTGCAGAGCTTGGGTGTTTGGCTCAGACTTCTGCTAACCTAAGTGCTGAACAAAGGGCCATCTTCTACCTGAAGGAGATTTAGAAAGCTGCCCAGTTCCCCTCTTCAGGGATAAGAGTCTGTAGGAAGGTAGACAGCCAAGAACTTGTGAAGGGTTGATTTAATGTTGTGGGGGAGATATCACACGATGGGAACTGCTTGTATGGTAATACTGAGAATGTTATATGTGCTGACCTATAATTGAGTCTAAGCAAAGAGGATTACAGTCATAAAAGACTGCCCTGAGATGTTCAGGAGGTAGTTTTCCATGGAGAGATTATATAAAGCAAGCCAAACCACACCCCCACAAACTTATAGTCTGTCTTTCTTTCCCAAGATAAATCCTGCTAGTGAGAGCTCTACCCCTAACAGCTTAAAACATTCATCATTCATCTTTGTTCTTTTACAACTATCATCATGCTTGCTGCCTTGTATTTCCGAAAGCAGATCTGTATTCCTACTGGCTTAGTTCAAAATTATACAAAGGAACTTCAAGCTAACACTATAAAGGTTATTTTAAAGCAAGAGCCTTCGAAACACCAGTGGACATTCTAAGAATTCCTTGAGGTGGGTTTTCATGATAAACCAATCAGATTAGTCCTGTGTTTCATTGCTTACTAAGTTGCCCTAAACCCACTTGTCTGCTCTCTTATAGGCAGACATCCACTTACTCATGATGCAAGAAGCGATCATGTGTCTGTTATACAGAAGGGTTAGCATTTGGGAAGAGTAATATAGGTAAAGTTAGTTACCTCTACTAATTAATAACTTACATGTAAAGATGTATCTAGGACATTGTATCCCTTGGCTGAGAGTGGACCCCAGGGCTTCATGCATAATGGGCAAGTTCTGTGGGTCTGAGCCACATCCCCAGCTGCTCAGAACACTGAACTGTGTGTAGTCTTGAATCCCAGTGCTGTAGCTAATCATAGCATGTGGCCTTGATCAATTTACTCCATAACTCTGACCCTTAGCTACTAAACCACCAACGAAACAGCAACTACCTTCCCTTATAGTGACAGAAGCCGTGGGAGCGATGCAGTGCTCTGTATAACGCAACCCATACTGCAGTTACCGTACTGTGTTCACTATAAAATTAATTATGTATTCACACAGTGATGTGTTATGTGTGCAATTTACATACATATGCATATATATATAGTTATAGCCACATCATTTGTATTTATTTATAATTTGCTTTCACACAAATATTCAGGACTCCGAAAGCACAGCAGCTTAAGAATTCTGAGCTCAGAAAATACAAGAGGTGATGCGCTGGTGAGAGGTGTTGGGTGATTCTTGTTGGCTTCTTTTGCACAGATAATATTTCAACAAAGCAGCACTCATTTCTTTATGTGCATGAACAAACCCAGGTACTTATGTGCTGCTGCCCCCTACTGCTCAGACTCAGTAAATACAGTTCTGCTGTGATCATGTGGGTCAGAAAGCCCCTGGGTACCTTGTTTGTCTTCCTCCTTCCCTTTCCCCTCCTACCCTCTCTTCCTTCTCTCTTCCCTCCCTCCCTCCCTCCCTCCCTCCCTCCCTCCCTCCCATCCTTCCTATAATTTTATTTTATCACTGAGAATCTCCAACGTGAGCACAATGCATTTTGGTCGTATACAACCTTTCCTCTATGCCGTCAACTCCAGCAGTGCCACCCCCCTTACTTCTATAATGCAACATGTCTCTTATTTGGCCTGGGGGTGTGGCTCATTGGTAGAGCTTTTACCTAGCAGGTATGAGGCCCTGGATTTTACTACAAATGAAAACCACAAAGCACCACCCAACTCAGCGAAACTGAAGCCAGTAAACCAGTTATTAGTATACACTCAACACACTAGGCCATTTTCTTTGATTCCCGACTGCACTATGGCTTACCACGTGACATTTTACCTTGCTATTTTTTGAAACAGTTATCACATTGGCTGGATGGATCTGCTGAAGTGTATTGATTCCCTTTTCCTTTTAAAATATGCAGTAATGAATCTGCAGCCAGTTCAATGGGAGGATTTATTGGCTTCTTGCTACTTATGAGACTCATTCAGAGTCCCAGTGACTCTGAAACAGCACGCATCTCCTTACAACTAGAAGGCTCCTTCTGGCAAGGCCTGCCTGCTCTACTTCAGAAAGGGTCATGCTATCACCTCCCCTCTATTCCCACTGCCATTATTGAAATGTTACTGTGCATGGCATGATAATTATCTTAAAGAGTCCAAGTGACCCTCAAAGGGGAACTAGGAAGAAGGAGAAACAAAATTATGGTTGAGGTTGGGAAATGACTAAGATGTAGATTGTGCTCTCAGAAAACGTGTTCACAGAAGTTTAATTCTCCGTATGAAGCACTCATTAGCAGCCAAAGTGGGAGTTGAAGCTGTTGACATACAGATGTTTCCTTGTTAGACCATTGCATCTCTTGCACCGCCCGCCCTGGAAGAGCAAGAAATAATTCCAGATACTGCTAAACGCCAGTCTGGGCATATGGATCCGTCGGAGTGTTTGCTTAGCACTCACCAAGGCTCGAGTCCATCCATAATACTGTGTAACTGCGAACGGTGGTACACACCTTCAGTCAGGAGATCAGGAGTTGAAGTTATCTTTGACTACATAGCAAACATGAGGACAAACTGGGCAGAGAGAGGAGAGAGAGAGAGAGAGAGAGAGAGAGAGATATTAATTGATTAGTTTCTAACTGTCCCTGGGCTGAGAAGCAGAATACAAAATCTTTTTGTGATAAGGATATATAAAGAGTAATTTTTATATTTTAGTTTAGTGTTTGCAATAGTTGGGGACACATCTTGCATGATCCAGTGACAGAGTCAGGATCAAACGCTACCAGGTGGTGAATTTAGGCTTGCAGGGTTCCACCCATCCATGGGCTGGCTCCTCTGATGATAAGGTCTCTTCATTCTCTTGGTCACAATCACCATGCATACCGCTGTATCATCCTCAGCAAGCCCAACACATCCTGTCAGATTTATGTTTCATGCCTCTGGTCACTTCCCAGTGCCTGGTTGTCTCACATACACTTCCATAAAGCCTGGTTTTAAAAAAAAAATATTCCTCTTGTATACAGCTGCTTGGTGGTCACTGCATTTTTTTTAGTTTCCACTGAACACAGTTCATATAATTACATGTAGCAAAATTTTGTTGTTGTTCTTATGGATTAAATGTCATAACACTAATGTTCAGAGATGGTGGCCAAGGTTCCTTGATGTAGGGTCCTATCTGTGTACTGTCCTGCTCTTCTTACTTCAATGTTTGCTTCTTCATATTCCTTTCTTTACACCCACTATGTGGCTATACAGGCTGGAGCTGAAGTCACCACATCTGAGTTTCAGAATGGAAAAAAGGAATAGAGATGCCCAGGACTTCCTTTCTAGCCATCTCCTTGTGGATGATGAGAGCCACATAGTTACTGAGCTACAAGGAAATCTGAGAAACTGAGTCTTTTTACATCCTCTCCTTTAGAATAGAAACCAGATGAGAGGACATTAATATGGGGTGTGAACTATGACCCTCAGTTGCATTTAAGGCTTGAGTCTCATCTCATAGCCACCCACAGCCACTTGCTGAGAGTCTGTTATGTAATGGACTGTTAGCATCTACAAAAATGAAGATGTATTTACCAGCTTCTCTGTGGTAGGCTAGGGGTTACCATACTATTTGATGAGCAATGGCTTAGAAAGTAGTGTTTGAAGGGTGAGTAAAGATCGAGGCACCTAATGTTGGACATTAGATAGATAGGCCTATGTATTCCGTATAAATAATCACTTCTTTGTGGTCTCCATCTTCCCTTAGGAGATAGACAGAATAAATAAATATGCATAAATCGATTTCATACCATTCTCTATGTCCTTGGAAGTACTGTATTCTATTCAGGCGGGGAATGAGAGTGATCAGGATGCTAAGTGAGACTGTCACACAGCAAGAACATTCTTTCCTAAGGTAGAGAAAGTGTGTGGAAGGTTTCTGGTAGAGGGCAGTTCCACCGCATGGTGCAGCAGAGAAGGAGGAAATGGCTGACGGAGGAGGAGGAAATGGCTGACGGAGGAGGAAATGACTGACAGAGGAGGAAATGACTGTCAGAGGAGGAGGAAATGGCTGACGGAGGAGGAGGAAATGGCTGACAGAGGAGGAGGAAATGGCTGACAGAGGAGGAAATGGCTGACGGAGGAGGAGGAAATGGCTGACAGAGGAGGAGGAAATGGCTGACGGAGGAGGAGGAAATGGCTGACAGAGGAGGAAATGGCTGACGGAGGAGGAGGAAATGGCTGACGGAGGAGGAGGAAATGGCTGACAGAGGAGGAGGAAATGGCTGACAGAGGAGGAGGAAATGGCTGACGGAGGAGGAGGAAATGGCTGACAGAGGAGGAGGAAATGGCTGACGGAGGAGGAGGAAATGGCTGACGGAGGAGGAGGAAATGGCTGACGGAGGAGGAGGAAATGGCTGACAGAGGAGGAGGAAATGGCTGACAGAGGAGGAGGAAATGGCTGACGGAGGAGGAGGAAATGGCTGACAGAGGAGGAGGAAATGGCTGACAGAGGAGGAAATGGCTGACGGAGGAGGAGGAAATGGCTGACAGAGGAGGAGGAAATGGCTGACAGAGGAGGAGGAAATGGCTGACAGAGGAGGAGGAAATGGCTGACGGAGGAGGAGGAAATGGCTGACAGAGGAGGAGGAAATGGCTGACAGAGGAGGAAATGGCTGACGGAGGAGGAGGAAATGGCTGACAGAGGAGGAGGAAATGGCTGACAGAGGAGGAAATGGCTGACAGAGGAGGAGGAAATGGTGCAGCAGAGAAGGAAATGGCTGACGGAGGAGGAGGAAATGGCTGACAGAGGAGGAAATGGCTGACTGAGGTTTGGGATGAAAGATAGCAATGCCCCTCAGTGACCTTCCTGCCGTGCTGTCATCTCCCAGGAACTTCTTAAGTCACCTATCTATCCCCTGACCCTTGTTTGGCTTTCATGCACAACATAAGATTAGGAGTATTTGGCTATAAATCCTGACCTCGAAATACAGCCCATTCCTGGTCTATGGAATCCTAGGATTTGGAAGAGTTTGTTCTTGGAGATGTATTATTAGAAGTCTGAGTCAAGAATGGAGGAATTTTGTGGAATGTCTCAATTCATATATCTGAACAATATCTGAACAAGGTTCTTGCACAGGTTGGAAAGAAGACAGAGAGATCAAGAAGCCACCTCAAGCCCTGTGGACTTCAATCCTCTGCCATAGGTTCTATATTTCTGCTGACATAACTCAGTTGAATCCTTGGTGCCTCCTTTTCAACTGATCTGCCTTCTGTTTTGGAGCTTCTGCACACAAGACCTTTTAACCTCACAGACTAATCTGAACATATTCCCAGTAACTTCCTGTGCAAAAGTTTATTATAGCAACTTTGACATGTGTATGCAGGAGATGATTAAAATTATGTTACAATCAAAAGAAATATAAAATATGATCCCACACAGAGAAGACCTACTTTTGCTATATAGTATCAAAGAAAATTGGAAGTAAAACATCCATACAAATGAACTTCAGAGGGGAAATAAAAATAGCATCAGGAGCAGAGGTAATAACAAAACTGTAATGTTGGAGAAACTCAGGCAGCAATAACAACTGCCAGAGATCAGATAGATTCCCGATGAGAGGGGAAGAAAGGTGGACCAGGTAAAATTAACTTCCTTGCCACAGGCCTCATGAGGAATGGGAGAGATGTGGAAGAAAGGGTGGTAAGGTTGACATTTGAGAATGAATAGATGAAGAGACACTGAGAGACTACACAATGTTATTTTGTTTTTTTGTGTTTCATTTGTTTGTTTGGTTTGGTTTTTCAAGACAGGGCTTTTCTGTGTAGCTTTTGGAGTCCGGGTCCATCCTGGAAGTCTCTCTGTAGACCACATTGGCCTTGAACTCACAGAAATCCATCTGTGCCTGCCTCCTCAGTTCTGGGATTAAAGACATGCACCACCACTGCCTGGCCACAAGGGGGATTTCTGTGGAACTGCTTGAGCTGGGGAGAAATAGAGAAATGCAGCATCCTCTACATTGACACCAGGAAAGTGGAAGAAGCATGGTAGCTACTGGTGCCACACTGTAGGTGTATCTCATATATATATATGTTAATCATAACAGAACCAGTGGCCCGAGGATGCAACAGCCATGTCCATTACAGAAGTTTGTATTAATAGTAGTATGTCCAAAAGAAGAAAGGAGGAGACCTTAGGCATGGAAACCATCAAAGTGACTTTAACAGAAATATAAAACATTTTTTTTTATTTTGTTGTATGAGCTGGGTCATAAAGCTACATAAATAAACTTAAAGGCACCAAAATAAAGAGAAGCATGCACTTGAGACAGTAAGGGGAGATAGGAGGGATGGCTCAGTGACTCAGAGCACTTACTGTTCTTGCAGAGGATCTGGGTTCAAGTCCCAGCAGCTGTGTTGGACAGCTCACAACTACCTGATACTCTGGCTCCAGAAGTCAGGCGAATTAATCTGGCCTCTTCAGGCACCTGTGCTTCTGTGCATGCCCCTACATACAGACATAATTAAAAATAATAAATTTAAAGAGACAATAGGAGGACAGATCAGAGTGAGTTGGTCCCATTGCCATCTTCACCCAAGGCTTCTGCTACAGAGAAGGGTGTGTTTTCATTTGTTAACAAACTAGAGATGCTTCTCTGTAAGAGGCAGTTAAATGAACAGACACACTGCTGAAGGCAAGCTGAATTGGAAGCGGAGCACAACAGGCGAACATGCTCGGTCATGTGAAAGCATGAGTGTGCCTTCTTAGCAGTACAGTGAACAGGACACAGGAAAGTTCATACACTCATTGACAGGAGGGCAGAGCCCTGCAGGGCCGTTCCCACTGACAGAGGAAGGCAGAGCCCAGCAGGGCTGTTCCCACTGACAGAGGAAGGCAGAGCCCTGCAGGGCTGTTCCCACAGATAGAGGAAGGCAGAGCCCTGCAGGGCTGTTCCCACTGACAGAGGAAGGCAGAGCCCTGCAGGGCTGTTCCCACTGACAGAGGAAGGCAGAGCCCTGCAGGGCTGTTCCCACTGACAGAGGAAGGCAGAGCCCTGCAGGGCTGTTCCCACTGACAGAGGAAGGCAGAGCCCTGCAGGGCTGTTCCCACAGATAGAGGAAGGCAGAGCCCTGCAGGGCCGTTCCCACTGACAGAGGAAGGCAGAGCCCTGCAGGGCTGTTCCCACTGACAGAGGAAGGCAGAGCCCTGCAGGGCTGTTCCCACTGACAGAGGAAGGCAGAGCCCTGCAGGGCCGTTCCCACTGACAGAGTGGGATGTAGCCCTGTGCAGGGCAGTTACTAAGGGTTTGCAAACAGGAACCTATTTTTTGTGGCATGGAGCAGGTTGTTGGGGGAGAAAAAGAAAATGGGTGAGGAAACCATGCCTTAAGATTTATAACTGGGTCTGCCATTAAAAACTAGTGCTGCTCCTGCAGAGGACCCATGTTTGGTTTCCAGCACCAACATCTGGCAGATAACAATTGCTTCTAATTCTAGTTCCAAGAGATCTAACACCCTTTCTCTGGCGCCCAAGGGCATCTGTACTCACATATTCATGCACACATATATGCACATGACTAAATGTAAAATATATATTTTCTAAAGACTTAATTTCTAAAAGTGGAAATGTATTTTTAATTATTTTGTGTATATGGATATCCTGTCTGCATCTGTGTCTATGTATCACATATATATATAGTGCCTGCAGAGGCATCAGATCACATGGGACTGGAGTTATAGGCAGCTGGGAGCTGTTATGTTGATGCTGGGAATCAAATCCATGTCTTCTGTGAGAGTAGCCGGTGCTCCAGCCCGCCATAACATGAAGTTTATCATGAAATACATATCCTGTGGAAGCCGTGGAAAGAAAAACAGAAAGTAGTTGCAACGTGCTGGGCCACCAGAGTTGAACACATACAAAATGTTCCCTTTCATAATTGATAAAGTGAAAAGGCAGAGGAGGGGGACAAGTGTATGTTCACTGTGGAGAAGTGGAATGCATGCGGAGCCTTTCCGTAAGTTCCCACGTGTGTGTCACGTGACTGCACGTGCCCACGTGAAAGATTTGAGCTCATGGGCACACAAGTGTAGATGGGAGAATACAGAAAAGAAAAATTGTGTGATTACAAAGCAGAAGACCTGATGAAAAATGAACACATCTAGATAAAAATAACGACTGGAATTTCTAAAGGTGAAAACAAATTCCAGAGCAAAAGTAGTGCGGCAATTCTGAGAGTCTATGTGGGAAAAGTGAGCACTGGGTTTCTGGGGATGCTCCCAGGGCCTTAGCTTTGTGCAACATTATAAACAAGGGCTGTGCCTCCTCCCCACGGGGGACCGAGGGGCCCTGTGGAACAGCAGTCTCATTACATGCTAACATGTGACCAGCGTTGCAAGAGCAGACAGGGATGAATTCTCAGCTCTCTGTGCTTCAGATGCAAGAAGACTGAAAAATGTGGACAGCACTCCAGTCTCTACCTGCTCCTGTGGAGAATGAATGGCAAGATAAGAATATTCAATAGACTTTTGATTCAGAGCGGATAAAATATGCAGATAAGACAATGACTTTGGCTGTGTAGAAGAAGAAAACAAAGGACTTTTATTGTACATTTATCATCTAGGGTTGGCCACCCTGTGGCCAGTCATTTTAGGCATTTTGATCAGTCACCCAGAAGTGGATTTCTGCGGCAGTCTCCAACTGCTCCAAAAAGAAAATGTTTCTGTGGCAAGGGGTTGAGAGACACTTCTGTGTGGGTGAAAAGACACGTATTTAGAATGCAGTTTGGAACTGTACTGGTTTAGGGCAGTGGCAGAGTGGCAGGAGCAGGGTCTTCTCACCAGCCAGGTAGTTGGTCAAGTTTACGGTGCCATGCATGGTTTCCCTCCTACCGAACAAGCCTGGAGTACAGGTGGACAGCTGTTGGTTACCCTAAGAAATGAGCACTGTCTTTTGGTACAGCTTGCTTTTCTGGGCAATGTTATGGGTAAGAAATATAAAAGATAAAAGTGCTTTGGAAATGTCATATATACAAAGGAATTGTCTACCTATGCATCATTTAATGAGAATAGTTCATAAATTTCATCTAATCTCAGGGGCTATCTAGTCAGTAAGATTTTATAAGAATTCTCCAAAAATAGATTATAGACCGAAAATGATTTAGAGATGGAGTTATACAGAAAAGAAAATGTTGACCCTGGGAAAGCTCCTTGGTGCCCAGTAGGGTTAAAGGAAACATGGTGACAGAGAGGGAGAACTAGGAATCCTGGTCTTGGAGTGAAGGTGGCTGGAAAGAGATCTGGGCGTATAAAGTAAGATGCATCTTCCAGAAAACAGGAGGGTATACAAGCATCAAATCATGCCAAGGACTTGTGTGAGGGTGCTGAGGTCATCTCTGCGCTGATGGGAAAATTTAAATGATGAAGAATATTAAAAATAATCTTAAGCAGTATCAGAAAGGATTTTATAAACACAAATTCCAGTAACCTGTTGCTAACAGATTTGTGATTGGGTGATTAGATTGCTCCATTATCCAAAATTCTTCAAGTTTGTTAAAGGGGAATCCAGTATCATCAGCAGTCCGTGGTGACCCCAGGGGGTTGCATCTTTATTGTAACTGCCAAGCTGAGAGTATACTGAGAGACACGGAGGTGGCTGTGACAACCCAGGTAAGGTTAGAGGATCTTGGCCTGAGATGGCCGCAGCTGTGGAGCTGGAGTCTTCTGTCCAACACTCTCTGTGGAAAACTTTCTAACATGCGAAGCAGTGAAGACCCACATCACCAGTTTCTGGGTAGGCAGTGAGCATCTGACTGCATCTGTCTCCGTATTTCCAGCCCATCTTCCATCCCGTGTCCCCCTCCCACCTGCCCAATCCCACTTTGGAGTAATTCTGGTTCAGTTTGTGCAGATGCTGCCCTTCTCCCTCCTGCTGTGGTGGAGCACATCCAGTCTGTGGGAACTAACAGCCCTTAGACAGGTGTCATGCCATCATTATTTTAGCCACCCTTCCGTGCTCATCTGATGGAGGTGACAGGCCACTCTGAAATCTAAGTTTTCAGTAGTTTCCAGGAGTTATTTGTCTATCTTCTTTTGGAAAGTCACCCCTGTGAACTTGTAGCGCCACCTGTCTCATCCTTTTTAAATGAAATTCTTTTTGCAGTTCTGAGGCTAGAACCCAGGACCTTGTGCACACTGGACAAGCGCTCTGCCACTGCCTACAGCTGCTGCTTTTCCTCTGGTTCCTGTATATTCTCTCTCTCTCTCTCTCTCTCTCTCTCTCTCTCCCCCTCCCTCCCTCCCTCCCTCCCTCCCTCCGTCTTCTTCCTTTCTCTCCTTCCCCTCCCCCCTCTGACTTTATAGCATTTTATTCATTGCCTTTCATTTGCATGGGTCATTGAGGGAAGGGCACTTTTAAACATTTTGTCACAGCAAGAAGTTGATGCTTTCAGAAGTACCCAAATGTCCATTCTAGTGACTAAACCACTGACCAGTCCATAGTTCTTTCAGAGTATCTGGTCTGCAGAGTCTGCTGTTACCATTTAAGAACCAGCAGATGCCAGCTCAGCACCTTCCTTGTGCAGCAACATTGCACAGCGCTAGGGGACTTTGGCTCTTCTCTGTCTTATGCTGGCTTTAGAAGAGATTATGGAGTTGGGTTGGTATCAGCAAAACCTAGTGTTATCCAGGGAATTTGTGTGTGTGTGTGTGTGTGTGTGTGTGTGTGTGTTTATGTGTGTATATGGGTTTGTGTGTGTACATGGATTTGTGTGTGTGCATGGATTTGTGTGTGTATGTGTGTACATGGATTTGTGTGTATGTGCATGTGTATGTGTGTGCATGGGTGTGTGTGTGTGTGTGTGTGTGTATGTGTGCGTGCGCACATGTTGCTGCTGGATCCTGGCTCCATTCTTTGAATAGATTTCTGTCTTTGCAGCAGTTGGATTCCTGTTCTACTCTGAAATAAACTGGCTCCAAATCCTTCCTCTAGGTAAACCTTCCCTTTGCCCTCCAGTGATGTTTCCACCTCATTGCTTTCACTGTGCTGACTGTCCTATCAACTATGTGTTATGACATTGTCTTCTCTGCCGCGGGTAATTAGATAGCAGCTAAGCCCTCTTAATTGCATCTGGGACACAACTGGGATAAAGGACACCTTACATAGGGAGGCAAGGGGAAATGACAGGAGCTGGTGCTAAGTGCTCCCACACTGTCTCCAGCAGATGCAGCGAGAGCATTCTCCCATCCAGCACCTGTCTGCTTCTGTGAGTTCCTTGTCTCATACTTGCTGTCAGAAAGAAGTTTCTGGAGCCATGAGTCTCAGAAATTAACATTTCTTCTCAGAAGAAAATAACAGGCCAGAAATATTTTATTTCAAGTCTCAGTAGAATCTCTGTGACATGAGGCCTATTTCCTGTTGGGAGACAGGCTCTCACCATTTGGAGCACTATAATAATTCATCTTTCAAATGGGCTACATTATCCCAATATATAAGAGGCTAGGCCACACCACTGGTCAACAGAAGCCAAGTGTGCTGTGAGTCCTAAGTCATGCCTGAGGCTCCAGTTCTCTCCAGATAGAGGTAAGTAATACCAGCCTGCCAAGGTGGAGGCCTTGTGATAACAGAATGGAGCAGGTTGATATCTTGATAGGGTGGGTTTCTGTAGTTGCCAGAACAAAGCAGTCAGCTTGCTACAGTTGTTAATTGCCTTCTGTGTTCCAGGCATGGTGTCTTCATGTTTACACATCAATACCTCTGTCTCAATGAATCTAGAAGGAAATATCCATTGCTCAGAAGGAAAATTGAGGCCCAGGGAGAATATGTGCAATTGTCAAGATCACACAGAGTTAGTGGTGGTTACAGCTTGGTACTCTTGGTAGAGACTGAGCAAATGATAGCTTCCTCTCTCATCCCTGTTGCTCACGGGGTTTATGACAGAAAGGGTGGGGTGCACCAAAGGCACACTGGGGAGTTAATGAGGTAATAAACATGGAGGGCTGATTTCATGAGCCTGTTTATCCGTGATGAGCTGTTTTAGGAAACCATAAGATGAAGTCCTCGGCTCTGGCAAGGACGGTGTCCAACACCAGTTGTCACTGGTGCCTAGGTTTGCTGGGCAGACTTAGAATCTTATCACTTATTTTGAAAATTCCGGTGTCAAACCATCTGCCGAACATCTGCTGTCTTGTCCCTAAATGTGTCAGGGGACTGAGGCAGACAGCTGAATTCCCAGTTGTCCCATGGTAACATATGCCATTTTAGCGTGATAGGAAACTATGATCGAGCCTGCAGGCCTATAAATTACTGGAATGTTCTTCTTTGGAGAACAGATGACTGCCTTCTAAAAACAATATTTGTGTTCACGTTATGATGCCTTGTAAAAACACATGGAGAACGGGGCTGACTTGGTGTCCGGAAGCATTTGACACATCAGGATCTAAATGTAGGCAGTCCTATCGGGCAGTTGCCTCCCACTGCAGTGGTGAGCAGGTAACAGACAGTGTTGAAACTGAGCCTCTGGATCCATTAAGAGGAGAAAGGCTTAATGGGGGCCACAGCGGGGCTGGTGACCCAGGCTAAAAGGCACTTGCTCCCCTAAGTATCATAGAGGGCATGAGTAGGGAAACCTTGATGAACAAGTTATTGCTACTTTTTGTCATTTAAAAAAGTGTATTAGAGGTAAGGAGGATTCATGAAGAATCATCTCAAAGAACAGCAACTTCCTTCTCTCTGCACCCAGTCAAGAGGCTTCCTTCTCACCCCGTCTGCCTTGTCTTTCTCTCAGTGAAGCTCTCTACACGAAGGCTGCTATGGATTACTGTACACACCCAGACTTTCTAAAAGGGCATCAATTGTTTCGTTTTCCCTCCCCATTATTCCATGACTAATACAGGTATATTTCACACAGGCAGAGTGATACTTGGATGGAGCAGTATAAAGCATTAACCTTGTTAATTCATTGATTAATTGGTTAATTCATTATTAGTTAATTCATAATTGTTTAATTCATTGTTCACTCAATACGCATTTAAAATGCATTTGATAAGCATTGTGTGCCTAACACTGTGAAGAGTCCCAAGGGCTCTGCTGAGTACTCAGACAATGGTCTAAGGAAGGAATGGACTTTATTTCTCATTTATTTCCACATTGAAACTGTGGAGCACTTATGTATATGTAGAAAGGTGTGTGAGATTTTGAATATCTCAAAATAATATAGGAAATTTGGAGTTTAAGCTCTAGCAAAGACAAGTAAGACCACTGACTTGCTATGCTCGTGGTAATCTGATGCAGTGAGAAAGGATGAGAGAACTGGCAGCTGGCCCCTTCAGCGACTCCTGTGCCAGGTACAGCAGGCATCAGAATGGGTAGATTAGTAAAGATCTGCAAGCCTCTGCCACCCTGTGGATGCCAAATCTGCCTGGCCCACTGCTGCCACTCCATCCCTGCCTGGCTGCAAGCCTGCTGCTCTGAGGAGGATGAGGGGTGGCCTCAGGTGGCAGCACAGCAGACAATGAAGAGCCACTCTCAGAGGTTCAGGAGCAGTAGTAAGGCGGACATGCTCCTGCTAGGAAGTCTCCCATGCCTCTGGGGCAGCGTGTGGACTAGTGAGAGCAAAGCTGAGAGAGAGCACCCGGGAAAAGGAACTGAACACTTGACCTGTCCTCCCTCTGCTTGTGATTTTGGTAGGCACCAGTTTGGCAGTTAACCCCAAGAGGAGAAGGCACCTGAAGCATTGCATAGGGATTTGGAACTGGGGCAGACATGGTCACTCATGCAGACCTCTGCCAGAGATGTCACTAAACAAATCTATCAAATAAGGGCATGAAGCCCTTAGTGTTAAATTTTGCTCATGGAAAAGTGTTTCCCACTTGGTATTGTTCATTTTTCTGAGGCGATTTTGTTTTTTATGAAATGTGGCATAGCTGCACACAGCCTGGTCGCCTTGAAGCCCCATACTTTTCTAGATGTTTTATGTGATTGGTTTTGCCACTTAGTAAAACATGTCATTATCTGTGATGTACATAAATATAGACTTTCCCTTTTAAATGACAAGTGAGTTGGTCTGTTTCTATTTCTAAGTACTAATTAGTGTCTCTGAGAAGAGGGAGAAGAGCCTTTCTGGTTGCTGAAGCTCTTGGTACCTACACATAATGTAATTGTTGCTGGCCTGCCTCTCCAGGCTGGGCAGTGAGAGGGAGAAGCCTCCTTTCTCCACTGGGCCCCTTGGAAGGGCACAGGAGGGCACAGGCATGTGCACACGGGGCTGTGAATGTGTTTCATCCTGTCACTACACTTGAGACACTTGTTTCAGAATAAAGTTATTAATAATAAATTAGAACCATAGCCACACAGTCTTCTGTAATTAAACTTACTTTATTGGGTGTCTCTCTAGATTATTTTAAGGGGGCTCAGCTAATCTGCTCAAACTGCTTATCGCTATGCTGAGATCGATGATGCTAGTGATGGCTTACTACCTCCCAGTGACCAATGACTAGACGGCATGACTGCAGGACCAGTGAATGTGTTGATAAAGGGCCCCTGCTTCTGCTGCTGCTCCCCTGTCTATGACCTTACACTAGTGGCCTGCCTTCTAACAGCCTCAGCTTTCCTATCTATAAAGTGGAAGAAGGCATTCTGCTAACAGCATCAATATTTAAACAAAGTGGGTAAAGCCTGCGAGAGTGTGCTATTGGCGGTGCTGTAAGACTGTGTAAATCAGGTGACGGGAACATGTATGTCAGCTGCCCTCTGTCACACAAGCCAACAGCAGAGAGAAGCACTATAGAAGGAGCTTCTTCTAGCTCAAAGCCTGCGGTGTTCCGGTTAGTAGTCCTTGTGTCTCTTGAACTGGGGCCCCAATCAGGCAAAGCACGATGGAGGGAGGAGTGTGTGGACTGCTCGCTTCATGGTGGACAGAAAGCAGAGAGGGAATATGAAAGGGGCTCCTAATGGCCCAGCTCTTCTAAAAGGCCCATCTCCTGTATTTTATCACCTCCCAACAATGTCATTATATGATGAATCCATCGAAGGAGCAGGCCAGAGTTCCCAGGAGGAACAAGTTCGGAGTAATTGGGCTCATAGCAGATTAATTTGCTCTTAATTTGAATTATAGGGGTTTTGTTCACGGAAAGGTGGTGGCACAAGACTCTTGAAAATGATCACATACTTAAAGGGGGCATGGGGTTCAAATCTCTGTAACCACCTATCCGGCACTGTGAACTTAATATGTTAATCCATTTCTGAAACTCCAAAATTGACCACAGACTACTTAGCACATGACTATAAGGTCTAAATGTAAGAATGCCTCCCTTAAGACAGTCCTGAGCCTCTTATCTCAGTATGTGATGATGGAGATTTCCATGGAAACCTAATAGTGTGAGAAAACCCTCTAACTCCCAGGTGTGGTGACCCCCCCCCCCCACTTCAGTGTGGAATCACCTCTCCCGCAACTGCCTTCATAATGCAATAAAAAACAAAGATCAAGATAAACAGGAATGCAGGGTCAGATTTCAAACTGAGGAAATATATACATGCCCACCCCCCAAATCCTCACAGTCATTAATCAATACTTTTAGAACAGACCTGATTGACTGCTTCAGTTATGGTGTCATTGACACCGCCTTCCTCTGCTGAAAGGAAGCTGAGGACCCTGGGTTCCTCACGGAAGTAGTTAGCTCTGATAGTCTTCATTGGCCAAGTCAGAAGGGTGAACCTAGAGGAATTGCAAGAGTATTTCCTGGCAATCCTCAGTGGTTGGCTGTGGCAACAAAACTGTGCTCAGCTCACTGTTCAGAGGCTGCAGAAGAGGACAACTATTCCCTGTGTGATGTGGTCTTCACACTCAGTAGACTGTATCCCATACTTCTAGTTTGCAAGCTTCTGCGGATGGCTTGTAAGACCTCCAGAGTGTTTTCGTGATGAGAACACTCCAGGCTGAAAGAGGCTTCTCTCTTTCTCCAAGAGCTAAAAGTTCACTTGGTCTGGGGATGCAGTTTGAGTTGCCTAGCATGCGAAGTGCCCTGGGTTCAGTTCCCAGTACCGTGTCCCTAGTTGTGGTGGCAGCGTCCCGTGAGTGTAGCACTGGCGAGGTAGAGGCTGGAGCTCTGGATGGCTCCCTGCCTGGAGGTAAGTTTCTGCTGCTGTCTTTACTATTTTGCTTTTGTTATTTTTTGAGGGGGTGGGTTTGTGTGTGTGTGTGTGTGTGTGTGTGTGTGTGTGTGTACTTATTTTTGTTTTAATAGGTGTATTCCGAGAAGACTGGTGTCACAGAAACATGAATATATCACTCCTTGAAAGTCTCAATGGCGTGAACACATCTCATTTTTCTCTGAGTGCTTTTCATTTGTATTTTGCAGCAATTATGTGTGGCTTTTAACATCATTTATTACCATTGACTCAATACCAGAGACTTCCATGGTCTCTTCAGCTCTGGCTGAGAGGAAAATGAGCCAGTGGGAAGGATGGACCACTGATGTGAGTGCAGGCAGTGAGGCGTGTTAGTGGTCCACTGTGCATCTCAGGGAAGCTCTCACATGCATCGTTCAGAGAAGTATACATAGATGCTCTGTGACACACCAAAGTTAGATGCCAGATGTTTTCCCAAGATTCATCTGCACACAAGGTTTCCTTCACAAGCCTTGTCCCAAGCAGACGCCGTGTGCCACTTGGATAAACAAGGGTCAGGGGAGTAAGGCAAGCCATGCTATGTCTACTAGACCTGGACCTGCTGTGAGGTCTGGTACAAACTCTCAAAACCTGACCTGCTCTCCTGGTCTTTCCTTCCAGATGCTGCATAACAAGCACGTGATGGTCCGTGTGGGAGGAGGCTGGGAGACCTTCGCAGGCTATCTGCTCAAGCATGACCCCTGCCGCATGCTGCAGATCTCTCGTGTGGATGGCAAGACATCCCCTGTCCAGAGCAAATCCCCAACCCTCAAGGACATGAATCCAGATAACTACCTGGTGGTCTCTGCCAGCTACAAGGCAAAGAAGGAGATTAAATGAAGCTCATCTCTGAAAGGAGACTCATGTGATGGCCTGTGTCTGTTCTATAGTGTAGCCAGTGTAGTTCACATGCTCTGAGAACCACGCATCAGCAGGCAGGAAAAGGCTCTAAAGGTAGCACTATTTATTTTTAATGCATCTGTAGAACTTCACCTAAGGGGAAAAATTCTAAACTCAGAACAAAATCAGACAACTTGTAAGCAAATCATTATTTCTCAATATGTGAACATAGTATTTAGAACAAACCTTATTAGGAACTCAGTTCTAGGTACAGCCATTGGAGGAGAACATGCCCAGGAGACTATATTTAGCATGTATGAATAGGTCAACGGGAAGTGCCTGCTGTATGTCTATGAGCTAAAGCACCCCAGACACTTTTATAATGGCGGAGTTTTATAGCTATTTTTTACAATGCCAATGTGATAATGTGCTACTAAAATTGTCTGACAGCACTATACAGTACAGTCTTCACAGCCATACTTAACTGGAAAGGCCGCTTCAGAGATGTTTACATTCACTTGGAAGATTGCCTTAAAGTTCATCTCTGATCCCTGACCAAACCAACCTCTGGGGTACTTTCGGATGTTGCCTGAGCAGCCCTTTTGGAATAGCAGGTACCTTTCACACACCTTACACATGTGCGTGTGCATGCACACACACAGTAGCTATGTTTAGGATGATCACTTAGTGAAATTCACATGCATGAGCTACATGTACATGGCATACGCACATGTTTGGATGTGCAGATGGCACAGTCAAAGGTTCATCAACTTTGTGATTTTGTTCATCTCCAGCATTTTCTTATTAAAATATGTCTTAGTTAGTCCTATTCTTCTATGCTGTCTCATGAAGTAAATTCACTATAGTGAATGATGTTATAGACTTGTATACCCAGGACAGGGCTGTTTTGTACCAATGAACAGCAAGATATTGTCCACATTGATTTAAGATTAAAAACAAAAAATTAAAAAAATCCTCACACATTATCTGTTTCTGTATCAGTGCTTCAACCTAAAATAAAAGTTAATCTTCAAACTACTAATTTCCTAGCAAATATGAGGAGTATCAAGTCATGGTTGTGTAGAATGTCTTCACCTGGGGAAGGCTAATGGAGGGAGTGTTTGTTTTCAGTAGCACAGAGTGTGGACTTGACCATGGGAAGGACCTTAAGTGCCTGTGGTAGTTTGAATGTAATGCCCCCATAAACCCAAAGGGAGTGGCACTATTAGGTGATGTGGCCTTGTTGGAGGAGGTGTGTCACTGTGGAGGCGGGCTCTGCTGTTTCAGACCACTTCCTGTTATCTGCAAGATATAGTACTCTCAGCTACCTCTCCAGCACCATCTCTTCCTGCACCCTGCCATGTTCCACCATGATGATAATGAACTGAACCCCTGAACTATAGCCAAGCCATCTCTTATTAAATGTTCTTTATAAGAGTTGCTGTGCGTGGGTAGGGAGAGTTGTCCCCACCACCATCAGTGCTCGGGCAGATGGGAGAGCAGGCCCTGTACCTTGCCAGGGCAGCACAATAGAGCCAGCCCTGAGGTTGAACAAGGAGAGATGTCCCAATCACCCATCTGTCCTGTGATAGCATGGGTGCAGGGAGTTGCCCCCCATCATGCCTAAGGAGGGATGAGAACTGACCCTGAGGTCACAAGAGTGGGAACACTGTCCCTAAACTCCATGAGCTGCAACACTTGGGAGAGCAGACCCTGCACCTCACCTGGGTAACACCACAAAGCCGGCCTTGTTGTTGGAAGTGTGGGTGAGCCAACCCCAAAGCTGTTAAGTGTGGGAGAACTGTCTTACTACTCATCGTTCATGTGGTGGTGTGGGAGGGTGAGAGATGCTTCCCTTACTCTGTGCCCCTTCCCCCTTACCAGCTGCAGCACTCAAGAAATGGGCCCTGCCTGTCGCCTAGGCAGCATAGCAGAGCTGTCTGGTAGTCAGAGGTGATGGTGACCCATCTCTGATGTTATGAGCAAAAGAGAGCTGTTCCCATTATTCATCTGACATATGGTAGAATGGGCAGATGAGAGATGCCCTCTCCCCACCTCGCAGCCATCAGTTCCAGAGACAGGCGGAGAAGCTGGTCCTTGGTCCTAAGAGCAGGAGGGCT
The DNA here is from genome assembly GCF_018167655.1 of Microtus oregoni. Taxonomy (NCBI): domain Eukaryota; kingdom Metazoa; phylum Chordata; class Mammalia; order Rodentia; family Cricetidae; genus Microtus; species Microtus oregoni. The sequence continues at coordinate 40,949,546 of NW_024543059.1, forward strand.
GGTTCTATTGGTGTGGATGGGGGAAGAGCAGACCCTGAGGGCCTGAAAGCAGGAGAACTGGCCCCACCCCTTGCTCATTGCTGCAAGGGTGAATTAGCTGGAACAATGCTGGGGAGCTCACCCTGGTGGTGAAGACAGGGGAGAACTGACTGGCAGACCAACTCCACAGTTGTCCAGACCCAGAATCAGGGTTATGGCTTGGTTCATCCCGACATCCACCCCATCTATGATCTGCCGGAGCACGTAAAGGGACCTGACCCACAGACCCTAAGCTGCAGGATCTCCACAACACAGGGCAATAACAGGATATCCTAGTGAGGTTCCAGCATTAATAGTGTAGCAGAAACCAGAGGCCTTGAGCCAGACCACCAATGAACACTTGCTAATAAAGATGTGTGGACAAAGGTGTTTACTGCATGACTCACTGTGTCACACTGCAACTTCTTGATGAGATTTTTAAAATATTTTTTCTTTTATATTTTATTTTATTTTTGGTGAGGGGGTGCAGAGGCAGAAGACAGCATACAAAGGGATGGGTAAATGAATAGGATCAAGATACATGCTGTGAAAGACACAGAGAATAGTAAAGAAGAAGTTAAAAGAGTTACCATGGTCATGGTTTCTCTTCCCAGCAATAGAAACCCTGAGACATCGTTACTATGAAAAGTTTTGCTTTATTTAGTATTTACTTTGCGGGGAGAATTGAATATGTTAAAGCTCTGGCTGACTTGGAACTCACTCTGTAAGCTAGGCTGACATCGAACTCACAGAGATCTGCTTCCTCTGCCTCCTGAGTGCTGGTATTAAAGGTGTGTGCCACCACTGCCTGGCTTGAGGTTTTTTTTTAAAAAATGTTGGAGTTAACTCATCATTTCACTATTTTCCCATAAGAAAAATTTATCTTTCTTGCTCCAAAATCTCACAGAGGACGCATCTGTATGTCATGTGATCAATTCAGTCAAACATCCCGTCTGTTTATGGGGCATGGTGTGTTAGTGGTACTGGGAATGTGTCAGGCATGGGTCTAGAAAAGCATGCTAGTGCAAAACTAAAAATAGATTAAACCTAAAGTTTTTGTGCCAGGTAAAATGATCTTGATATAATGAATATCTCTAGTGTCTTTTCAAACTTATGACACTTAGTAACTTAATCTTTACTTCATCAATTAAAATCAGTATTAATGAAAGTTCTTCATTGTTATTGACAATTTTTCCTTCAAAACTTTCTCCTACATCCAAATTTTTCTTTCAATAATTAAAACTGACTTAGAAATCAGTATAACAAAAATGATATGGATCCCATTCTAGCATGAGTTATCATTTGGCAATTCTGTTGTCAGAAGTTCAACATGATCTTGTGAACAAAAGCGAAAGTGTCCTCACAGCAGTGATTCTTTCTGCAGACCTCAGGAAGAGAACCCATTTTTTGCCTTTTCTACCGTCCAGAGGCAACCTGCAATCCTGGGCTCAAGGCCAGAAACATGGCAAGACATCACTCAGACCCCTCTCTTTTCTTTGCATTTCTTCTTTTGCTCAGCAGTCGGAAAAGTCCTCAGTTCCTAATACTGTGATGAAATCAGCTTTACCTCGGTTAACCTTTCAAAATACCTTAGTAAGGCAAAACAACTCTGAGTGCTAAGGTTAGGGCATGGCCATACATGGGGGACCTGGAGGATTATTACATTTATATAATATCCACTGTTGTCTTCCAAGTGTATCTAAGAACGTGTTCAAAGCTGACATCGACTAGCTGCAGGCAGATATGGAAAAATAGGATTGCACCTGGAAGGCCATGACCAAATACAGATGGCTCTTCCTGAGAATGTGAAGACCCAAGAGGTCTGGCATCTGTTTCTCAGCTAGGGTACCATCCAGAAAAAGATGAGAGGAAAGAGATAAAGGATTAAAAATCCAAGTATTCCTGTAATACTACAGGGAGCAGCATCTAAGTAAGCAAGCAGAGACAAGGCCATAGCCAGGTGGGAATGCAGCTTTCAAAAGACCCTCAGAAGTACGGAATGGTGGCAGACCTGGATGGCCCCTGCGGGTCATGTGTGGCAAAGGCACCCAAATAACTGACAACGAAGCAGTAATGATTCCAGGTGTTCATCGTTGCCATCAATAAATGTGCTGTGGAATTCTTTGCTGTCTTGGTTAGCTATTGCTTTGTGGTTAGCCAAAAGAATAGATGCAGGGTCAATGAGCAGAAATTTCTACCCATCAATGTAACTCAAAGGAAAATTTGAAAAATTTCCCAAGTTGTAATGCTCACTTCATAAATTAAGGGACAATGTGTCACTAAGAAGAAAATTTCTCCTGTTTCCCTTAAAATTCATATACAAGTCAAAGGCTGTACCACTAGTAAGTGTCATGTTCAGGCCAAGGAGTTTATGTATATTTAGTTCTTAAACTGTGGTAGTCAGATTTGATGTAATGTTTGCAACACACACACACACACACACGACAGAACAATGTAGTAAAAAGCCATATTGAAGGAGATCTGAAGAGTCAGGCTGGTGACACAAACTTCTGCAACGAAAACGAAACTACTTCCACAACCTGCTATACACACTTAGATAGGCTTTCCTAGGGAAGTTTTTTTGTTTGTTTGTTATTTTGGTGATGCTGTTTTTCTCTTTTATGTTTGATTGGCTGGTTTTAGAAAATCAATGCATTGGGCTCATAACCATATCTGAATCAGGTTACAGTGTGTGTGAGTGTTTGTGTGTAAGATGGAATATGAGATGTTTATCTAGAAAAGAAGTTAAGGAAATCGATGGTGATTAACCAAGAGGCTTGCAACTGGTAACTGGTTGACATTCTGAAAATGACAGACCACGGAATGCTCAGCTGTAAATATGTCTGTTTCAGCCTGTCCTTGTGGCTCATGGATCACCATAAAAGGGGGGGGGTGCAGAGCAAGAGTGAGAGCCAGAGGTGGTTTTGAGGACAAGGAAACGTTTCTGGACAGAGCAGGGCAGTTGCACGTACGAGCTTCCAGTGGCGGTGACACTGTGAGAAAGACCTGTGCAATCTCAAGCTAGACAAAAATCCCAGCACAGTGGGAGGTGAGCACACGGTCCCAGCCCTTGCTAACGGCATTGGATAGATGCCGGGAGAGGAAGACTCAGTTTTAAGAGTGTGACAACCACGTCCTGCCCTACAACCAAGAATAATGGAGTAGCACCAAACTAGACTCCGCGGTTAGCAAAGGGAAGAAATGATGGAGGATATGAAGTTAGTGGATAGGAGCTGGGGTGGATCTGGGAGGACACGGATGAATACAATAAAAGTACGTTCTGTGAAATTCTCAAGGAATTAATAAAAATATTATTTTAAAAAAGAAATGTCCCTTTTCACTCAAAACAGGAGGCAGGCACATCACATCCACCTAACTCTTGCCAATCTGTTAAATTATACTTTATTCAAACCCGACAAGATATACTTTCATCTTCCAAGGATATAGTATAATTCTTATCAGTGAAAATAAGTCAAACTTTTAGATAAAGGATAAATTCGAATTTCATGTCAATTTCCAGGGTTCTGGGATGCTGCAGAGCCTTTTTGCAATGTTTTTATCCTAAAAGACAGGAGTAATAACAACAAAATAATAACATTTCCTCTTCACAGATGAAGCAAGAGACATTCCCCCCTCCAGAGAATTATTTCTTCTCTTTCCATTATTAATCCCAGAGACATGGAAGTGGCCCTAACTGCAAAGACATTCCTAATTTCTTTAAGATGGAGTAGAGACACTTTAAAATGGCCAGAGGGAACTTTTATATAGAAAGATGTATATTCATATCCCCAAAGACAATGCAGAATACATAACATGTGAGCTCATGATAATTAGAAAACTAATAAATCACATTCCAGATATAATCATAACACCAACTGGATAAAAGAGCCACCATTGGATGTTCCCAAAACATGCCATGTGTCACAGAGGCGTTCTGGAATGATAAATGAAACTCGTTTATCAACAGCTGCATCAGTTTCAGAATTAGAATTAATACTGAAGTTTGCATACATTGGTTATCTTTCTGCATCTGATGCTTTCTCTTATGATTTACTAGTTTGGTCATAAGATTTGGAAGATGTTAGTCAATGTTATTTTTGTTATTTAAGCTGTAAATGATAAGAATCATGCCTCTATATGACTATCCATAATCTAAGCAAAATGTTTACATGTTTGTATGATTTTTAATAACCATTTCCTAGTTTCTTATCAAGCATCCGGTTTCATCTTTTTAATCACATTCATGAGACTCAAATCACCATTTAGTACCTATGTCATAAATAGCCTTTGGGAAGGCTGAGCACATCATGTCTATTGGGCAGGCCATAGCCATGCACATGGCCTTGGAAAGGCAAAGGCAGCTCACAGTTGGCAAAAGCAGTGTATCTCACTTACCCCAAGCAAGCACTATACCTGTACATCGTGTGTGCCTCAGGGGTAGGTCAGAATGCCAGTTGGCTATAAATGCAGCACTACCTCTAGAAAGCGAGCCTTCTCTATGCACAACTCCAGTTCCATTCTCGAAGACAAAGTGAAGACAATGGGGTACCTGTGCTAACCAGAGGAAAGCTTACAATAATGAAGGATGGTGTGCGCTGCTCCTCTCCCCATCCAGTGAGCCTTCCTATGTTAGAGATGTTAATTACCAAAATACACTAAAATATTTCTAAAATTTGATTTATTGATTTCACTATCCTTGATGAAGGAAAATATCACTAATCTACAAGTGAAGAAAAGTGTACTGATACAGTTATATGTCTTACCTAGATATGAAATATTTTCGAACAATAGAAAAGTAATTCTTCAGCCATGATGAGACCTATATTATAGGGTCAACTCTTTAAAAAGAACATGCTCGACCCACTGTCAAATACTTTGTGGGAGGGACAGGCAAGCTGGTGGCTCAGTTTCCTTTTGTGGCTTGACCTGGCCTAATTCACTGAGATTCCTGAATCTATATGTTTTACGGGAGGGAATCAGGTGTTGGCATCGCAGCCCACAGCCACAGCATCCTTGCATCTCCGCTTACTGTGCAGTAAGAAGAAGACAAGCTACAATGTCATCACTCAAGTCTAATGTTAGCGGAGGTCTGCGGACCTCTTGTCTGACTATCACACCACGTTGTCTCCTGATCCTTGTACACATGAAGGCGACCTGCGCAAGTACAGAGCTTATGTGTTTCTCTGTTTGTGCTTCCATTGGCAATGCCCTGTCTGTGCACATCTTAAAACTACCCTTCCACACTGCAGGGGAATAAAGATGCTCATGAAAGTTCAACAAATCTATTGTCACTCGTTGTCCCCAATCTGCTTCTCAGTTGCTCTCATCCAGTCACTGCATGCATCCTCATGCCTCTGGTAGGGCACATCAGAAGGCCACTGTACTCTGATGGACGCCTGACACGTAGCTCAAGTTAGTATGATATGCCATAAGTACAGAAGACACATGAGCAGAAAGTCAACATTTGCCTACAAATATTAATTTCTCAGTGGGCTATAAAAATAAAGAATTCCTTCACCTAAAGTCCTTCAAATATATCTTTAGGATTTTCCCTGATGATCAGCTTAAAGGCACTAGGTCTGGAGTTGAAGCCGAAGTCTTCCTATACAATGAAACAGAAACAGACAGAAGGCTGTGCCACATGGCCCTAAGTAGCAAGGTTACTTAGAAAGCAGAGATATAATGGCAAGTTCAACACTGAAGATATGTGTGGGACAAGAGCACAGCATGCACATATATATCTTTTGGATCCATATTTTAACTACAAAAAAATGGAAAGTTACTTCTTGCAGAAGAGAAAATAAATATAGGGAAATTGGAATTGAATGAAAAGATGGGTCATTTGGTAAGCTTGAAAATCAAAAATTTTACCAATAGTTTTAGTATAGTTTTCACACTGCTCTCAAGGGCACTAACGATACAGAGTCTGGTTCTTCATCAGTCCGAAGAAGAGACACTCAGCTGAAATCCATCTGACTGCTGATGCTGGAGTTAGGGGCATAGCACTCCTGCAGTGTGAGATGCTTCATGACACCGTCCACTAGAAAAAGTAAAATCAACAGGCATCAGTCAGTACATTTTGACTTAGATTATGTAATGATATTCTAACGGACAAAAAGAAAGAAAATTATGGGTCAAAATAATTTTCTTTGCAAATATCCATGAATAATACAATTTTATATTACACACAAAAATATGAAATAAGAGAGCTGCCTAAAAATAAAGGAAAGATAATGTTTTGGAGGAGCTAAAAGGGTGACCTTAAATGTGCCCAGTCTCTTGGACTGCCCAAGGCTCCCTTGTGAGCAGTCAGAATCTGTCAGAGTTAGGAATGGTAATATCCTGGAATGGGGGCGAGGACTGGACAGAAGAGTTGGTACCTGGATCTCCTTCAATAGTATACTACTACATGCATTATGTTGTCCCCAAGAAATGGGACCCAGAGTGAGCTGCTTTCCAGTGCCCTTCCTTGGCAGACTCCATTGACCTGAAAAGCTACCCTGACTCAGAAGTCATCCCCAGGCTTCTGTTGTCCCGTGAAGCTTGTCCATGAGCAATAACCCCATGCCATGTACCTTGTCATATACGTGAGTGGCTCTTCACCAGACTCAGAAGCTGGCAGACACTGAGTCAGCTTCATTAGCTTACATCCAAGACACACAACACAGTAAGGGGAAAAACAACATCAGAGAGGCCACGAAATGCAAACAAAACAACAACAAAAAGAATACTTTTCTTCTTGAGCCAGAACCCCAAAAAGAGTAGTTATTAAATAATTTTGTGTTAAGATCTTTCCCTTTCTTGAATGAGAAAATACTCTATGTGTCAGTTTGTTTAGCAAAGTCTATGAAATCTTTGAGAGTAAGTTCTAGAAAATCCTTCAAGTAAGGACAATAAGTATTCATGGTCATCTAGGTAGTATTTTAAACTGTATCCAAGAAATATTTAGTGCTAAAGATGTTTTTACCACTATTTCAATACATTGGAAAATTAAGGGTTGGTAGGAAATAACTCACTTTTCTTTATTACACAACTTCTTTGAGCCTTAAATATCATGTGTCTCGTAGTTTGCAAAAGAAAAGTATAGGCTGGAGTGAGAGCCCAATGTATAGAGCATACACCACTCTTCTAGAGGGCATGAGTTCAGTCCCAGCACCCACTCTGGGTGGTCACTCCAAGTCTGGGGATCCAACGCCTTTGGCCAGTGAAGGCACCTGCACTCACCCATATATGTAGTTAAAATTATAAAAATAAACTTTTCAAAAATGACGTTGAACAGTCTACAATACGTTTGGGGTATATTATGTACTATCAAAGATTTTTAAACAAAGTTTTTTTAAGATTAGTGTTAATTTAACATTGGGAAATCTCAATCAGGCTTTAAATTGAAACTACAATGGGAAAATAAATATTTCTGTGGACTACTCCACCCTTGGGGACACTTCAAATTAACAGGCTCAGCCCTCACTGAGACCTCAAGACTGCCCCTTGGCCATTGCTCCTGCATGAATGTCTGCTATAGATCTGGTGGGGTCATGGTCCTTAATGTGGGCATTGACCCCAGAGTGGGTGTCACAGCCTTGGTTAGGTAAGCCCCTTTCCGTAAAACCTTGAACATTATCTATGATACCCCAGGAGACAGGCAGATGTCGAATATATGATGATGTGGAGGAAACATTTTCTTCACGACAAGAATCTTCCTGGTCTGAAGGATCCTCCAAGCTGTGCACGGAACAAGACACTGGAGGACCCAGCCCGAGACCTGAGCCACTGTCTGTGTTGTGCTGCTCCTCTTGTTATTCCTGGGGCCACAATGCATTCCTTTTGAACGTCTTGCTTTGAGCACTGGCCAGCTGGCTACAGAGACAAAGACACACTCCAGAGGCTGCCGATGAAGAGTGGTCAGGACGACCACACAGTGGGCAGCAGCAGTAGGGTGTGGGCGTGATTTTTCCTTTAAGAAAACTCCGAAGCAGCTTTGCAGTTTGATGCTCATGACTAAGAAATCAGATTTTGTAAAAGAAACAGCACAAAATGAGGAAGGATAACCATGGAAATGCTTCTGTTCTGAGCTCCATAGAGAAGCCTGAAGTAACATGAGGCCTAGAAGTAACACGAGGCCTAGTATCTTTTCAATCTACAGGCCTCAGAATGAGGGAGCTGCAGATTTAATGAAGAAAGCCTGATTCCTAGGCTTGAAGAGTGGGCTTACTGGGCTATAACATATGAAAGAAATGCTTTCTTAATTCTAACTACAGGTAGGATGGCTGGCTCAACTAAACGTAGCGCCTACCACTCTCTGGGAACTTTGTATCTCTGCTCCTGCTAGGAATCGGTGGATCTCAGCATTCTTTCTAGTGCTATGATTTACTCTTTATCTTTCTTGTTTTTGAGAACACAACTGGAATTGAGCTTAGTGTCAGCTTTTTAACTTCATAGGAAAAAAGAAAATCATGGTTTTCATAATAATTTGATCTCATTATCTATCAAAATTACACCAGATATACTCTGTCCTCTTTTCAAGTCTAGGAAATGACATTCATAAAAATGGCGACATGACAGAGATGAATACTAAACCCAATTATTTTATTAATCATTAAGGTCCACCGCAAAGCAAAGCATTTTTCTTTTCATTTAATTCATTACTTGAAACTGGACGAGGTAATTTATTGTGGTAAACAGCAGAGATAAGTGCTGTCTCTGACAGGCTCTCCTGGGCCTGAATCGACTCCTCCTAGGGAGGTCCTCGTTTCTTGTCCACCAGATCTGGCCATACAGACATAAATGCCTGAGATTATGTATGTGTATGTGGTTCTGAGACCAACCCAAATGAAATTTCAAGGAGTAATTACCTAAAAAGCTGAAAGCAATTAAGGGTACAATGCTTTTCCCAATTATCCTGAGGCTGAAAACAGAGTTCCTGTGAAGTCACAGTATCTGAACTGTTGTTTGCCTGGGCAGCAACACGGATGATAACTCCCATTAGGCTACAGCCTGCAGATGAAGGACCTCTGTCACTTAGCGGGTGCACGAAGGACAAACCAGGCTCAATTCAGAAGCATAGCTACTGGGAGCAATATGTATCACTTCACTGCTGCACGCACCGCAGTCTAAACTCACACATGCAGAACTAAGGTAATTAGCATCAACAGAAGGACCAAAAGTTCCTAAAGCCTGGATGAGCTCAATGGAAGGTGCAGGCAAGGAGATCAGGTGTTGAAGGCCGTGAGTTCAAAGCTAACATGGGCTGCAGGAGACCATGTCTCAAGAAACCAAATAAGCACGAAACCAAAGATCTCAAACCCTGGAGTGAGGACATTATACTACACATCAGAAGTTTCAGAAAAACTCAACTTCATGATTTATGTACAAATAGATATTTGACACATTTGTCAAAATGGCAGAATTGGGTGGAACTTGGCCCTTTCAATAGTCTTTTATACTGCTTGCTTTTCTGACACACTGATGATTAGCATTACATATAAAACATAAAATGATGTGCTTAGAAGGGAAATTTATTATTTTGGGGGAAAAGAAAGCAAACCTATCCCAATATTAAAAATAAATTGACATGTCCTCTAATCTCTGCTCCCTGTGTTTTCAAGTTATCTGGAGTCTTTCTCAAAGGCAGTTCCAGGGACTTAGTGAATAAAATGCCAGGTGACACTATGAACTTACAGGTGACACTATGAACCGCCAGGTGACACTATGAACTTACAGGTGACACTATGAACCGCCAGGTGACACTATGGATTACTAGGTGACACTATGAACCGCCAGGTGACACTATGGATTACTAGGTGACACTATGAACCGCCAGGTGACACTATGAACTTACAGGTGACACTATGAACCGCCAGGTGACACTATGGATTACTAGGTGACACTATGAACCGCCAGGTGACACTATGAACTTACAGGTGACACTATGAACTGCCAGGTGACACTATGGATTACTAGGTGACACTATGAACTGTCAGGTGAAACTATGAACTTCCAGATGACACTATGAACTGTCAGGTGAAACTATGAGCTTCCAGGTGACACTATGAGCTTCCAGGTGACACTATGAGCTTCCAGGTGACACTATGAGCTTCCAGGTGACACTATGAGCTTCCAGGTGACACTATGGATCACCAGGTGACACTATGGATCACCAGGTGACACTATGGATCACCAGGTGACACTATAAATCGCCAGGTGACACTCACCCTGAGTCCACCTGCTGGTGGCCCCGATGTTTCCATCTGCTTTTCTAACTGTTCTTTCTTCTTCCTCTTTGCCTCCACTGATTGGATATCCAAAATCCCCCGAGATGCGGCCTTTAAGAAATTCAACCAAGGGAGATTACAAGGGAAAACAAAAGTATCTGGTGTCTGAAGGTGCTTGCTTTGCTTTTTAGCTTTTCCTTTAGGGGTGGGAAGTTGGTTTGGTTTGGGTAACAGGGCAGCATGCTACAACAGCCTTGCATAAAACACAGCCATTTTTCAACCACACGGAATTCCTCCTTCAACCTAGATTATTCACACTGATCAGCATGGTGGGTTTATTCTGAGGGAAGATGCTATGACAATCTCAAGTGCAAAAGCCATCTGGGGCTATTTTCGCAGTAAGCAATGTAAATGCATGCAGTTCCTGGACACTTGGACTTCATTTTGAGAGTGGTTATCCCTGAGTATAAAGCCGTGAATGCCATCAAGCACTTTCCAGCAAGGGAGCAGGGCAGACTGTAGAAAGAGAAATCAACCGCTTGTCAAAACAGGAAAACTATCATGCTCTTACCTCTTTCTGTCTTCTTTCTGCTGCCTCTGCCAGCTTTGCTCTTTTCTCTTCCTAAGAAAATTCAAGAGAAAAACCAAACATCACAGACCCCCACACACCTTCACTTTAGAGGCAACAAAAATAAATAATAATGTGTAAACTGAAACAGTTTGTAAAAACTTAGTATGGGTGCAAAAACCTCACAAAGAAAGTCACTGTAAGAGCCCACTCAGGTGTGCTGGAACTGTAGTCCTAGATGCTAATGTGAGGGACTCTAAGTAGGATTACTGGAGCCCAGCTCAGGACTAGCCTGAGCAACATGGCAGGAATACACCTTCACCCGAACAAAATAAAACAGAATAATCCCGAGTTCTACTAATACACAGTACTTATTAAATATCTAACTTTCTGCATTTCTCTCTCTAGACCAATACACCAAATTAGCACACATGGAAATCAATCCACGTTGGCCTACAGAACATTTACTTTTTATAAAAATGGACTTACAGTAGGGACAAAATTTTTTAAATGGTGTTTAAACAATGAGGATAATTTGGAAGTTAGTTCAAAAGGACAATGAAGCAGGCTGAGGTTTGGGGGGAAACATTTAGAACCAATGGGCTGATGTTGCTATGTAGAGAGGGGAAGACAAGAAAAGAAACTCAGGGGACACTCGTCCCACAGATGCAGGCACCATGTGGTATTTTTCTCTGCCCTTTACTTCTCTTGGGACTTCTCTGGGTGTGATTTTTAACCATCCCTTCTCCACACCAAGTACACACATCCATCCATTCCAATGATTGTCACCAACTTTTCTAGGCACTAGGAAGCCAGCCATGAAATACAGACATCCATGCACATAAAGTTTGAGTTCTGTAAGCAAATACACACGTGTGTGTCTGAAGAAAGTAAGTACTCGGGGAGAGATGTAATGATCATGGTCGGTAAGGAAGTGGCAGGGGGTTGCTGGACCCACAGCCAGGGCAGGGAAATCTTAGGTGCTAAGTAAAATACACCAGTGGGCCCAGCGGTTAAGGGAAGAGGATGGCGTTGAGGACAGATGGCTTAACAAACGCTGGCAGAAAGATACTTTTCTCTGAGCTAAACAAAATAAACATTTAAAATCAACAACAGCCACAAAGGAAAGCTGAACTTTCCCACATCCTCTAAACAGTCACGGTAGTATCTATAGCCTAGTGGCTAACGGACTAATATACTTCCCTAAATTCTTCATTGCTTCAACTGATTTTTAGCCACATCAAGCACCGATGTAGGGAGAAAAAAAATTGTTATGTGATCAAATATAGGCAAAAATATTAACACAAGCGTACAGTTAGAGCATAAGGCTTGTTTATATTCTAATTTCAAAAAAATAATGACTGCTTTCACACAAATATATCCCAAATACAGCAGTACTGGAAACCTCTACACCTAAAACGTACTGCTTGTTTATGTGTGATTCAAAGCTGGGTTGGCCCCCAGCTGTTACAAACTGAGTAAAAGCAAGCCGCCAGTTAATAAGATATCCACTAAATGGCACGGGCAGCGGCGCGTCCAGGACCTTCTCTGTACAGCTGGTAAAGACACGAGAAGAGGCACATGTCGAGAGCAGCCCCTGGGGACAGGCCAGCCCCCACCTGTCCTATCCTAGACGGGTCCGCAGGACAGTCGCGGAGAGCGTCCAGCAGCCCGGCAGGTTCACCTTCAGCCCGGCTGCATGACAACGGCCGCCGCGAGCTGGAGCAGGGCGAGACATGCTACTCACCGGGCTCGGGGATGGCGGTGCGGACTCTGCGGGGCACGGGAAGCACAGCCCCATGGGGACGCTGGCACCTCTGGCCCGGCTGGGGATCTTCGCAGGGGGGCTGTGGCTGGCCCCGCCCAACGACCAGCCCCGCCCCCACCTGACCCGCGGCAAAGTCCCGCCCTGCGAGGAGACCCGCCCCCACCTGAGGGGCAAGCCCCGCCCAAGGCCAGAGCCCCCAAAGCTCCGCCCAAATGCTAGCCCCATCCCTGTCCGGCCTATGGCAAAGCCCTATCCTATTCGACACAGCAACAAGCCCCGCCCCTCCAGGCTTACCGCAAGCCCCGCCTCCAGTGCGAACTAGCTCCACCTGACCCGGCGGCAATCTCCATTCATCCGGTCCAGTATCAAACCCCGCCTCTGTCGCAAACCCCACCCAATAGGACTTAACAACAGTCCAACCCATGGTCTTCACTCTGGATCTTGAATCCCCACTATGGCAAAGCCCCACCCATCTGCGACAAGCCCCGCCCATGCGGGGGTCTCCATCGTTAGGCTCCGCCCCTTCCAGTCGAGCTCCGCCTGACCCACTGCTCCGCCCCACCCACTTAGCTGTCTGTCAGCCCCTCCAAATGAGAACGCCCCACTCCCACCCGTCCCCTCACACCCCCTCCGTCACCGCCCTCACCCCTCCCTCCCCACCCTCACCCCGCCCCACCCTCGGCTCTCGAGGCCCCACCCTTGGAGGCTGATTTCTCAGGCTCTAAGGCTGTGCAGTACCCAGGTCTGTGCACAGCCCACCCTCCCCAGGAGCTCTGCGCATGCGGACTTAGGATCGTGCAGGCACCTGTTGAGAAGACGGTTGGGAGAGCAGGAACTGTGGCCTCTGATCCAGGAAACCCGCAGTTCAGTTTGCTGTCAGCGGCCCTGTCTGCCTCTCAGTGGGGTCAGTGCTGTATCGCGGAGTCGGCAGGATGAGAAAGCCGCCTCTACTTCCCATCTCAGAGGCAGACGCGGGCGACTCGCGTTTCCCTCATGGGAAAGCTATACAGTCCAACCAGAAAGACTCCCATGAAACGCGGCCCAGATTTCCAAACAGTAAGATTCCCCTGGCGACTGCTTAAAACTAGATTTAGAAACGCTAGGGCCCACCTGACATTCATGTCCAGCCCATGTCTCCTCACACCAAGGCTTTGCAGTTAATCTGCAAATTTAAGGCATTTCCAAAATGCAGCTGTTTGCACTCAAACACGGTGCGTGTATTCTTTCTTTTAGATGGGACAGTTGACAGTTATGTATGTATATACGTTCTGTCTTCTGCACTGTGTAAATCGGTGCCATTTCCATTTCTTGTTTTCATTATTTCTTTTCTTCCTTCTCCCAGCCTTCTCTTTCTGTCTGGTTCTATTTCTCTGCTTTCATCATGGATTACACATTATGGTTAAGGGGACAAATGCTTCCAATTTCTTGGGTAAACACACAGAAACTATTATTTGAAGTTGCTGGGCTTCAAAATAGTACAAATATATTTCAATTTTTGTTTCTTACAGACATGTGAGAATTTACTTCCACATTAACTTGGAACTTTCAGTTTTTCCATTTTCAAGAATTTTTACATTCTATCTCCATTATACAGAGCTCTCTGCCACAGCTCTAGATCAAAGAGGCCCTCTACAGAAAACCAAGGATTTATTTGTAGGAACTCGGATCAAATGTACAATTAACACAAATTCATCCCAAGTGTAAAGTTACTGATGACCATGGCTCTCAAGTTTCCTTCACCTTAACCAAATCCCTATTTCTTCCTAGTCATCTCTGATCTCCCTATTCTTAGAGTTTACATTAGAAATCTTTCCATGTTAAATTATTTCTCTGCCTCTTTAAGGTGTTCTCTTCCTAGCCTCTTAGCAGCTCTGTAGCCCAGACCTTTAGCGAGGACCAGAGTGTCACTTCTGAAAGACGACACTCAGAAATGGGTAGCACCTCTATTTCCCCATCTCTGTAGAAGCCCTGAGTGTCTGACTCTCTCAGTGCCAGTCAGCAGAGGCAGATGGTCCAAGAGCATGGGACATCCTGTATCCTGACACCTTTCAGCTTCTTTCCCTTTGGTTCCTGTGACAGCTAATCTTGGTTGCCAACTTCACACCCGATTAAGTAATTGCCTTTTTCATGTTAGCCTGTGGGCACGTCTGTGGAACATATTCTGGATTGAACTCTCCTACTGTGGGTGGGACTATCATCCCTAGCCAGGAGGGCTTGGCTTGTGCAAGAAAAGTAGCTAGGCTTCAGCCAGGGGGCAAGGTAATAAGCAGTGTAGTTCCAGGGTTTCTGTTTCAAGTTCTTCCCTTGACTTCTGCTTGGCTTCCCTAGATGATAAAGAACCACAAGCTGTTATATGAAGTCAACCCGTTCTTCCCATGTTGGTTCTAGTCAGTGTTTTATCACAGCAATGGAAAGCAAACCAAGAGTAATTTCAAGGTGTGCATATCACTCCAACCTTTTATTGCAGTGCACTTAAGCTCTATTTTCTTGATTGTTCAATTCTATTAAAATTCTTCATTAATATCAGTTTTTCAATTGATAGATTGTAACTGAAAGATTTATTTAATAAATGGAGGGAAACTATTTGCAATGCAAAGTAATTCTATTTTCAAAATTTTCATTACTTGAGATGAAGGAATCCACAGAAGTGTTATATGATAGTTTTATGGGAGAAAACTTGGAGGAGCTTTCTGTAAGGTGGATATGCCATTATCTAGGAAAATAATGGTACAGCAGAGTGAAGGCTGGGATGATAAGCTACTAGCCTGTTAGGTAACATGAGGCTTTGTCGAGCTCTGACACAAGCCCATGTGTGTCCAGTGTCATTGTTGGTACAACTGCTTCCTTCTCTGTGCTGGTTAGAGTTTTGTCAACTTGACACAAACTAGAAGCATCTGGAAAAAGGGAACTGCAATTGAGAAAATATTTCTATCAGATTGTCCTTAGACAAATCTAACAGGCATTATATTGACTACTGATTGATGGGAGAGGGCATATCCCACTGTGGGTAGTGCCACCCCTAGGCCCATGATCCTAGGATGTTTACAAAAGCAGGCTGAACAAACAGAGAAAAGAGGAGCGAGTCAGTAAGTAGCACTCCTCCACAGCCTCTGTTTCAGTTCCTGCCTCCAGGCTTGTGCCTTGTGTTCCTGCTATGACTCCCTCAGTCATAGAGAATAGCCGGGGTTGTGAGCTGAAATAGAACCCTTTCCTTCCCAAGTTGCTTTGAGTCATGTATTATAACAATATGAAACAGACTAAGACACTCCCAATTTTGAGAGTAGATAAACCCTGTAAACATTCATTTGATGTTTTCTGCTGTCCTGGGCTTAAGAAAGTGTGCTATAGAAGTGTGTATTATTAATCTTTTCTATAGCAGAAAAGACAGGCATGACCTGGCAGGCAGCCTACCTGGCATAACTGTGCTTCTAAATAAGAAGCATGACACACCATGCTCCTGAGGATGTCCAAAAGTCAGAACACTGAAATCTGAAGGGGTGTGAGTAGCGGAAAGCGGGCCTGCTAAAGAGTCTGCACTCTCTTGGTCTCCTTTTAGATGTTTCTCCTGGGATCTCCTAGTCAAAGAAACCAGGGCAGAATCAGAAATTTGCCTCCTATCAGAGAGTGACTCAGACACAGGGGGTAAGGTGCCTGCCAGGGAAAGAGAGGAATTAAAGTGCAAAAGCTTAAGTTAGAAACATTTGATCCGAGTTCCTACAAATAAATCCTTGGTTTTCTGTAGAAGGCCTCTTTGATCTAGAGCTGTGGCAGAGAGCTCTGTATAATGGAGATAGGATTTTAGTGTAGGGTCAAATGTCAGAACCCAAATCACCAACCCCTGAGCCCCAAAACACACCTTCCTAGTCACAAACGCCCATCAATTCCTAAGCATTAAATACTGCAAATCCTCAGGCTTGACTTGATATCTCACCAATTCCCACCCTGGAAATCTCCATTCTGGAAAACTGCCCCCCAAAACTCTGTATAAGCCTGTCTCCTGCTCAGGTACCTGCTGCTTCTCTCCTGAGCAGAGGCAGCCACCCTCCTGGGATTTTCCCTCCTATTAAGTCTCTTGCGTGGGATTTGTTGTGCAGTGTAACTTTGGGGTATTTCTTGGCTTCAGGCTGCCAGGATCCCTTTCCCCTCAGAGCTGTAACACTTACATAGGGGAAACCTCTCCCCTTGGAGTTGTAACACTTCCACTGGAGAAGCATTTCCCTTCAGAGCTGCAACACTTGTACTGGGGAAGCCTTTCTCCTCAGAGCTGTATCACAGTTAGCACTGGACACTCCTTGTCTGACTCTTTCGATCCTATTATTACAGCGATAATGGGGCACCTACGTGAGGGGGAGAAAACACTTAAGCCATTACAAGCTTTCCTAGTGGCAGAGAGAGATGGGGAGAATGAAAAAGAAGAGGAGGGAGGGAATCAAGATGGCACTGATACAAATTCTTGCTGTGCCACAAAAGAGTATGCATTTGACAAGAAGGAGGAAGTCAGTAAGGCACTAAAAGTGTGATGGGATGGAAGACCTCCTCTCGATGCCAACTTTATACCCATCCTTGAATGCATCGCTTGAACAGTGAAGCTTAGAAAGTGAAGAATCTCAGGCGCCTCCACATTCTTCTCCTTTCTCACAGCTTTGGGCAAGGCGTGATGATTGCTGGCAGAATCAGCAACCCAAAGTCTCAACTTTTCCACCAAATATAAATCCTACCCAGAAGAGAGTTTAGCATAGAATCCACATGACCTTACAACCATCCAGCACCTTCAGACTGCTTGTCGAGATGACAGACGTTATTCTCCATGTGTAATGCAATTATTAAAATTGATGGGCATGAACTGAAACATGTCAGGTGATTATAAACAGCTGAGCTGAGCATGTACTAGCCCTTGGGCTTTTTGACTTAGAATGCATATATTTATGATCACTATGAACTTCTGGCTGAGAGAAAAAGAAACTCAGGTATCCCATTAAATATGAATACATTACTCAGGAAAGAGCATCAGCTGCTGAGTACCTTATCACCTGCTGAGCAAGACCTTGAACCTTCTCAGTATTTTGACCATGTTCATCTCTGTGTTCTAAGGGCTTAGGAGGCTGTGCCCTCTGCAGGGCACAGAAAGTTTCAGAGATTTAAGACAGGAACCTACTGAGCCTTTTATTAAATTTCTAGATAGAGTATAAAGTTCCATGGAGTGGAAACCGCAGCATGCTAAGACAGCTAGCCTACTGTGATACCAGCTTGCTTGTGATGGAGCCACATCAGAGATACAGAGGTTGCTCGGTCTGATAAGGAATGTCCCCCTGGATGACTGGATCCTGGTATGTCAAGAAATAGGGACTTAGGTATATGCTGGCAATGTCTGCAGAGGCTCTTGCAGCAGCCCTAAAGTTAAATACCCAATGTCAGTGAAGGAGAGGTGGCATTGCACACTCCTCTCATAGTCTCCTGAGAAACAGAAGAACTACAGATATTTGAATTCGGACTAAAAGGCATTTGTGTATCATGTGGATCCTTCCCTGCCTTTAAACAATTTTGTCTCCAGTGGAAAAATCAACATGTTACTGGGATCCCTTAAAATCCCCAAGGTCAAGCTGTAGTGCAGAGAGCACACGAGTAACTCAAAGACCAAATTGATAAATGCAGAGTGGGGAACATGTGTCTGAATAAGGCTCCTCCCCCTCAACATCTTACCACTATGGCATTATTGACCTTGAATGTTTTGAAAACAGTTAACAAGGGAAATACTGCATCTCATAAATATTGGACACTTTGTCAGGGTCTGTGAGGTAACCTCTGATGCTCCAGAAAGATGGGATAACAGATAAATGGCAATCACCAGCCCATTACTTATCACGGGGAGACTTTGCTCGTGTCTTTCCAGAAAGTGTCCTGCAGCTTACACTCGATCCCCACCCATCTCACCAGGCCTTGGGCAATTGAGGCCAACAATGAAGCAGAGAAAAATGAGCAGGCACAAGAGATGGCAGCAAGCACCGATCTTGCTTCTGTTTTTGCTTACTACACTGACTCTAAGTAGTGCCAAGCTGAAAGTCATTGGACATTGGTACCTAACCCTCCCTTGATATCAAGGATTATGGTCAAAGGATCTTATTCTCAGCTGTTGGCTAATGACCCCAGCCAATTCCCTGATATGTGTTCTATAAGAGAAGATTCTAAAATTCAGGAGGACACTATTCTCATTCCCAGATACCCTTTTTTGCTTTCATAATCATTTTCATCTCTTTACCTATGCTATTTCCACTCTTACACTCTCAGCTTCCTGAAGACCTCCTCCTGTGCCTTTTGGGTCCCTGTGGTCTGCAACAGACTTGTATTCACCCTAACTCTCTCAAGCTGGAGTGATCTCAACCATAGCATTTTTTATTACAACATATTGTTGTGTTCTATGTTATTATTTGTGGTTGTTAATCTTTCTCTAATTTGTAAGTTAAACTTATGATATAGGTGTACACATGTAACACAAACGGGGGCCTGCTTGTTGTTGGGGTTTTTGTCCCGCCTGGTACCCCACAACTGTTTAACCCCAAAGAAAATCACACTTAGGTCTTCATAAATTATAAGCTGATTGGCCCATTAGCTCTAGCCTCTCACTGGCTAACTCTCACATCTTGATTAACCCATTTTTCTGATCTATATTAGCCATGTGGCTCAGTACCTTCTTTAGTGGGACAGATCACATCCTGCTGCTTCGGTGGTCTAGGCAGGAGTGATGGGAATCAACTTCCTCCTTCCCAGAATTCTCCTGTTCTCTTTGTATCATTTCTACTTCCTGTCTGGTTTTCCTACCTATGCCTCCTTCCTGGCCAATTAGCATTTATTTAAAACATGATTGACAGAATACAGACAATTCTCCCGCACCATACACATGCAGAAAATAATAGACTTTGCATACCTTGATACTCAGTGCACATCCAGATGTCCTTTGAGGGTCTTGCATTGCCTCTTCAGTGGTAAGGGGGCTGGTGAGGTCCAAACTTCTTGTAAAGTTTCCATACCCTAGTCTTGGAGAGTTACTTATTTTTGGGGAGTTGGGAGTAGCTTACTGCTATCAGTTGATTCCTCTGTTGTCAGCTAAATGCCCTGTGTGATGAACAAGGGCTATGCATGCTGCTGGTAGGTGAATGTGGTAGATTGTGGAGCTTACTAGTCTGACCTGTATTGACTGGCCTCACACATGCAGCTACGCAGTCCCCAGCAGTCAGTGTGAGTTATCTGCCTGCTCATTACACTTTGTAGCTTGTCCCGTCAACAGCAGCTAAACTAGGTGCCTTGATTTCTTGTTCGCCTCAGTGCATCGTCAAC
The DNA here is from genome assembly GCF_018167655.1 of Microtus oregoni. Classification (NCBI taxonomy): domain Eukaryota; kingdom Metazoa; phylum Chordata; class Mammalia; order Rodentia; family Cricetidae; genus Microtus; species Microtus oregoni. The sequence goes on from NW_024543059.1 coordinate 40,969,443, forward strand.
TCAGGAAATTTATCATCTCTGCTCTGAAGAGGGACCCTAAAAAGAATGCCCACACTAGCTCAGAAGTGAGTATAATAAAGGGTTATTTATTTAGGAGTGGGCTCACAGAGCACAGTCCTCTGATGGGGAAACAGGAATGGAATCCAGCAGCCAGAAGAGAGACAGAGCACAGGCACGTTCTTCACATCAGCATTTATATTATAAGAGGCCACACCCAAGTGGGCTGGTAACTTAAAGGCTACTGGCTGAAGGAGTTCCTACAGCTCTGCCCAGGCTCCCCTTCCTGGCTTGTAGCACAGTATGGAACCTTCTTCTAGGCAGCCTGTGGTACAACCTGATAGATCAAGTTTACTTCTTATTTCTTGAAAAACATGTCATGTTTGCTACTATTGTTCAATTTCTGGAAATTATAACTTTTAAATATTCCATTCTATCTTCTGGCGGTTTATCATAGTTTCTCATTTTTGTCTATTTTTTTAAAAATGAAATTCCTTGTGTCCCACTTACCACTTTTGAAACTACAGAAACCTGGCCAGTTCCATTGCTGACTTTGAACAGCTGTGAATAGTTTAGACAACAGTCACTATTCCATTTTCAAGTCGGACATTACTTACCAAAAAGTGTCATTTTCCTACACCAGATGCAGTTACTATTTATTTTTCATATCAACAGAGAACTTCATTTCAGTTCTGCATAGAAAATGTTCTGTGGATTTTGATTTAAGTGACAATTTTGTTTTTATTACACTTTATTTGAAGTACCAACCCAAATCATCATAAATCTAGAGGGTATATTATGCTGTTATTTTCCTAACATTGAAGGATCGCTCCCAATATCTAAGTAAACAATATACCTAATTGCAAAAATTGAAACACAAATATATTTTTAAAATCTTTACATATTGAGATACCAGTTTACCCCCAAAATAGCTACAGTGATGAGCTATAAACTTAATAAAATTTAGAAGCCCACAGCCTGGTTGTTGAGTGCAAGTTCTGTGTTTATTTTGCAGAATGATGGAACATTCCTTTATTCTTCAGATGAAGCTAAGCCATGACCTGTTTTTCAATGTCAGAATTCCACATATTTTCATCTAGAGAATAGGTTCATCTAGAAGATTCCAGGCTTATTCGGATGACCACTAAGCAGGAGTAGAACACACAGATAAAAAGAAAAAGGCAATTAAAATTTATGTAAGGAAAATTTATATAAACTACCAATTATCTCACTCTTAAGACCGAGGTCTTTTTATGCAAGCAGTTTTGCATACAACAGTTCCTAATTACAACAAGCATTCTTCAGTGTGTTAATCAGTCACTACACAATATCCAGAAAATTACATAGTGTTCACTGTTAAAAAAATGGGTTGGGCCAATGAGATGTCTCAGCAGATAAAGGCACTTTCTGCTAAGCCTGACTTTTGAGTTTGATCCCTCTAACACATATGAGGGAAGGAGAGGATCAACTTCTCTACGGTCATGTCTTCTGGCTTCCACATATATCCCTTGGCACATACATGTTCATCCAAATGTGTATGCTCCACAATAAAGAAATAATTTTTACATTTAAAACTGGACTATCAAGATATTAAAGCATGTGGTGGAACCTTGAATGTATATTGCTAAGTGAAAAGAGCCACTCTTAAAAGCTGCATGCTGGGTGATTTCTACCATATGACAATCTGCTAAGGGCTATGTGGAGAAATGGCAAAAGATAGTGATTGCCTGAGATTTGAGGGAAGAATGGACCAGTTAGATGGAGTACAGAGAATACTATATTGTATATGAAGTGCATGGAACTGATAAAATAACTAAAAATTTATGTATGGAACATACCTACTCTTTGAAGATAGCCAGGGCTCACCAGTCAACAGAAAGCAAATTAGATTTTAGAAAACTGGATTTTCAATCTGACAAAAAGTAATTCTGACATTGTAGGAAAGTGACAGCTATCCTCAGGTAACCAAGGGACTGTCAAGTGGGAAAGCCGTCAGACTTCTGGTGAGCCACAGAATGAGCAGTTTAATGCCATTATAAGTGACTTGTATGTAGCCCTCATTCTGAAAGCATTTATTCCTGATAAACTTATATCAAGGCCCAAAGCTAGCTCAGCATTTATAGCTCCAGCTCTTAGATTCCCAGTACCCGCACTAGGTGGCTCACAACCACCTGTCATGCCAGGGGACATGATAGCCTCTTCTGGCCTCTATGGGGACCGGGACACACATAGCATCTACTCACATAGACACACTCACATAAAGTATATATGTATATAAATACATACTTTAAACTTTAAAAAGTTGCAATCAGTGTAGAGAATTTTCTAAAATTTCAAGTGTTAATTATAGGCTAAATAAATTATTGTTTAGGAAATTTTGTAATTCATTTTTAAGGTTTAAACAAATAACCTCAGATCACACAATAAACAGACAATATATCTTCAGAGCTCAAACTCCATGTTCTCAGCAGGAGACAGTTGCTGAGTAGACTTAAACCATGATAATTTGATAAAAGGAATATTAAGGGTCTCCCTGGAGTGGCATTACAAATTGTTGCAGAGAAAATTAAAGAGTGATCAGGTGCACTAAAAAGCAGGATGCTGGTAGCAAGTGAGGACTGTCCATTTCTGAAAGTGCTCGACACTTACTATAATTCCTGGATCTGGAACGGGGGCAGGCCTTGCAAACCTTTTCCCCAATTTCCTCTTCTCCTTCCTTAGGTTTTGCATGTAGTGGATACGTTTATCCAAAGACTTAAGGAACATTGAGAAACAAAACAAAACAAAACAAAAAAAGAACCTTTCAGATCATATGAAGCTAACATGTGCTTCATTTTTGGTTTGTGTCAATAACATGTTCAGAGCAACACACAGTCTATTTAGCTAATAGAGGCAGGGAAGAATCACAAAACAAAACCCCAAGCTATTTCTTTTCAATTTGACACCCTCTGTAGCATCAGGAGGACTGCCAGAGGGCCTTGTTCACTCGATTCCCATTAATTAATTAAACTATGTCAGTTTCTATAAACCCAGATTCATGATCATGTATTTTCAATTTTATTTTAAATGTAATTTCCAAATGTTCAAATGGATAGTCTTATTACATGCTTCATTTCACACACCCCATGTCCATGAAAGAGTGGGTCTACTTTTTAATCTGGCTCCAAAATCCAGCCTTTTATGTCACCATTGTGTGGCATCTGTGAGTACCATAAGCCCAAAGAATGCAAACCGAATGCCTTGAAGAGATGGCGTACAGTGTAGGGACAACTGTTGATGGAAGAGTCAGTGTGGTGCTCTGCACACAGTGACAGGCACCCAAATCGATGAAAAGTTCGTTTCCCCATGATCCAAACATTACCCTCCTGTGTAAGTAATGAGAAGGTCCTCTGTGCATGGGGAGGACACATGTACGCAAATGCTCACAGTAGCACTGTCCATTGTAGAAGGATGTTGAGCCAACCCAATGTGACAAACAAGAAGGGGCATAATGAGCTTTGTTTTTTTCCACAACAAAACATTAAGCAGCAATGGGAACGAGGGAACCACAATTATGCACAGCATTTACTAAGGAATCAGTGTTGAGTTTTCTGACTCATATTTATAAAATTCAAAGCTAAGAAAATGTTACCAGTGCACTTAAAGAGGCACATATACGTGGCAATATATTAAAAGCAAGTGGCTGGAAAATATTCGAAAACATTTTTATGTCGGGAGAGATACAGGGAGCTAAAATGGAGGTTGCCTCTGGGTGGATTTGGGGACACTCACAGTGTTTCAATTCCATAAGAGTAATATCTGTTTTATTATTCTAATTTACAATTTATATATGCTGTATATATAATGAAGCATATATAAGTTATATATAGATATACACATACACACACACACACAACCTAATCAAGACCAGGCGGTGGTGGCGCACGCCTGTAATCCCAGCACTCGGGAGGCAGAGGCAGGCGGATCTCTGTGAGTTCAAGACCAGCCTGGTCTACAAGAGCTAGTTCCAGGACAGGCTCCAAAACCACAGAGGAACCCTGTCTCGAAAAACAAACAAACAAACAAAAAAAAGACCTATTATTGTAGTCCCAGGACTCTAACTGTCTGAGGGATGCATTGACGATGTGTCTGATTATTGACAAACATACATGCAGGCATAAGTTAAAAACATTTCAAACAAAATTTACCTGCCTGGTAGAAACATCTGAAGTGTGGCGCCTTCGTGTTCCTTCCTATGCAATTTGTAAAAATGCACACTACGTCAAAATAAAGCAGAGAAGAGACCCACCTCCTTAAAATTTGTGTTCTAGGTATCATTGCAGGCAAGAGGCAGGACAAGAGAAAGAGCAACCGAGCATAATTGAAAGAGGATGGAGAGCCACTGTGAGCCATATTACAGGGACAAGCTGAGTGCTGGCTTCATTCCAGGATGGAGAGCCAACTGTGAGCCATATTACAGGGACAAGCTGAGTGCTGGCTTCATTCCAGGAAGCAGAAGATGTATGAAACCCGAAAAGTGTCACAATTGCGTCGACATGTGAATTTTGAGCAGCCACCCTGAATGCATGGAAGAGTGGGTCTACTTTTTAATCTGGCTCCCAAATCCAGAAAACTGGAGCAATTGAAGTCATGGGGCACAGGGAGGAGTGGGTGTTCTTCAGGAGTCCCCCACCTCCTCCACCCATAAAGTGTCTTTTCAATACTTCTCTTCCCAACTTTAATCCAACTATAACCTTAAACCTTGAAGGTAAATGTCCACTCCATTTCTCAGTATTGAGAACTTGCATGTGTCCCATGCTCCTCTTTTCTCTAACCCCTCACCCACCCCTCATCCTCCACTGTGGGTCAGTGTGTCAGTCAACACAACTAATAGATCAGGCCCAACTCAAGCAAGCACTGTGGCGCATTTTCCTCCTCAGGGGTCTTCCTAGTATCCTAGAATCTAGTCTCTTTCGCTCAAGATTCAAGTTGGATCCTTGGATGGATTCTTGGGGTGCAGGGCTAGGGCAAATTTGGCTAGAACAGAGTTAAGACCTCAGAGGACTCACTGGGTAGACTTGGGCTGGCTCCTCATCTCGAACACGCGGCAGACACATGCTGCAGAGCCGTAGGGTGCCTAGGCACCTATTGCCTAAAGATGGGGCCACTCATGTCCCTGCAGCCCTGTCCCACCCCACCATCACAATTCTCTTTATTTTCTCATCTTGGGACCCGCCCTTTACCTAAATCCAGTGCCCAGGAGGCTGAGACACAGCTTCTGGCTGTCTACAAAACCTCAGGCTGCTATACTTCCCTGTATACTATTCTACATGCTCCAAAGTCACAGAAATCACCTGCTTATTTGCTAGGCAAGCCCCTGGTTAATGCATCTAATCCATGTCGGTCTCATTAGCCTCTCTCTGTTCTGATTCGAAATTCTATCTACTCACTATTTCCCATCACGATTTCCAGCTGGACCAGTCCTGCTCCCTACCTCTGACCCCCTGTGACTTTCAGTAGAAATTGGTCCAGGATTGAGACAGGGCTGAGAGCATGGGCACAAAGAAACATCTTACCACCAGATGAGTTTCACACAAGTGGAAGTTCTGAATAGATTGACCTGTCCTCACTTATACTTCAAAAACAAACGTGCATTTCCAAACTTTCAGTTCAAAACAACTTTTAAACCAAAAACAATGCTCAGTGTTTTTGCGAGTTTGGCTAAATATAGAACCAGGCACATCCTGTCCTTACAAAAGCTAAACGGTAATACACTTAGGCACACATTCCCAAGAACAACAATATCACTAGACATATAACAAAGCATATTTACAGAAATAGGGGTGATTTGCCATAAGTTGCTTGCATAGAGTTAGCTTGTATGTCGCTAACTGTTCCTGTGTCCTATAAAAGGGCCCTGAAATGCTAAGCCTCTCTCCAAAGGGCAAATTTGATTGGGCACTCTTTTTCCATCATGCCACACCATTACTAATGTCTGCCTTTTCCCAGAGTTGGAAGTCATAATTGATGTGCCTATTAACTTTTATTACCTCTGATTCTTTTAGCGCTGAATCAGAAAAGTTCCCAGGGTCTGGAGTAACAGCTGTTATTTCTAGATAAGAAACCCGAGAAGCATCAGTTCCTAAAGAATTTTAGGAGAAAATATTTGAGAAAATACTGAAGTTTCTGGACATGATTACATCTGTCTCATGCATGACTGGCAAAGTGAAACTAAAACCACCAAGAGAATCATCAATATTATGAGAGAGAAGAGAGTGTGCAGTCTGTGTTGTCCCAGAAATACTCTGTGTACTCAAAAATACTAAGGCCCACTGGTTCTTGCCAGGAGGGAGACCTTCTCAGTGGACTTTGTTTCATGGAAACTCATTGGATAAGCATTCATCTGCCGACCCAAAACTAAGCCACACAGATCCCAACAATTTTCTATTTGTGCTATGCAGAATTCTCCCCAAACTTCTCATTCCAGTTTTTTGTTGTTGTTGTTGCTGTGATAAACACCAACTCGTAGATTAAATGAAAAAGGCCCTCATAGGCAGATATATCTGCATGCTTAGTTCCCAACTGATGAACTCTTTAGGGATGTTTAGGGGGTGTGTCCTTGAGTAGGTATGTCCTTGTTGGAGGAGGTGTGTTAATGGGTGTCTTAGGTTTTCTATTGCTGTGATGAAACACCATGACCAAAAAGCAAGTTGTCAAGGAAAAGTTTATTTGACTTACACTTCTACATTGTAGCTCATCAAACTTGAGCGGAGCAGGAACCTGGAGGCAGGAGTTGATGTGGATGCCAGGGAGGGGTGTTGCTTATAGTTTTTCTCATCAGCCTGTTTTGTTCTGGAACCTAGGACTGCCAGTCTATAGATAGAATCAACCACAATGGGCGGGGGTCTCCCAAATCAATCACTAATTAAGAAAATGCCCTACAGCTGAATTATGAAGGCCTTTTCTCAATTGAGTGCTTTCATATTATTCTAGCTTGTGTCAAGTTGACGTAAAACTAGTTAGAACACTAGGGGTGAGCTTTGAGGTCTCAAGAGCCCACACCAGGTTCACTGTCTCTCTTTCTCTGGGTAACTTCTAAGGGTCAGGATGTAAAGCACTCAGCTACTTCTCCAGTATCATTTTTGCTTGTCTGCTCCCATGTCCCTTGCCATGATGATAATGGACTGAAATCCTCTGAAGCTCTAAGCAATCCCCAAATTAAATGCTTTCTTTTAAACAAGTTTCCTTTGTCATGGTGCATGCACATCAATAGAACACTAATGAGGACCCACCATGACCAAAAGCAACTTGGGGAGGAAAAGTCTTATTTGCTTACACACCCACATCACAGCCCATCAGTTGAGGGAAATCAGGAATGGAACTCATGGCAGAAACCTAGAGACAGGAACCAAAGCATGGGGGAATGTTGCTTACTAGCCTGTTCCCCGCCTCATGCGCAGTCTACTTTCTTCCAGAGCAATTTCCCAAGCATGCGACAGCAAGATAATTCCTCATTGATATTTCTACAATATTCTACAAGATAATTAATGATATATATGTGTGTATATATATTTCTACAATGCCGTGTTTAAGTTGTGCTGCGTTTACTTAGACTGTGCAATCCTTGTTTTAATGATGCAAAGATGTGTTGCATTGTTTTATGCTGTATTTGTTTAACTCTGTAATGCTGTGTTACTTTGCCTGCCTAAAACACCTGATTGGCCTAATAAAGAGCTGAATGACCAAAAGCTAGGCAGGAGAAAGGACAGGCAAAACTGATAGGTAGAATAAAAAAAGAAGAAGAAGAGAGGAGGAGCGAGAAAAGGAGGCTAGGACTCCAAGGACCAGATGCCCAGCCACACAGTCACACATAGAGTAAGAAGAAAAGAAAGATGTATAGAATAAAGAACGGTAAAAAAAACCCAGAGGAAAAATGTAGATAAGGAGAAGTGGGATAGTTAAGTTAGAAAAACTGGCTAGAAACTAGCCATGCTAAGGCCAGAAATACCAAAGTAATAATTGATCTCCATGTATTTATCTGGGAGCTGTGTGGTGAGCTCCCAAAGGGTGAAAGAACAAAATTAAACAGAACAAAAGCCAAGCCAACTACACACTACAGAGCAGTCCTATCAAGGTAATTTTTCAATTGAAGTTCCCCTGTCCAGGTTCCTCCAGACTGTGTCAAGTTGGCAGTAGAACCTAAAGCAGAACATTGTCTTTTCTCTATTACAGTCTATGAACCTCCATGTCAGAGCAATTTCTTTTATTTGATATTCTTTTTTAATTAACTAATTAATTTTTTAAAAAGAAGACAAACTATCTTTTTTCATTATACATAGCAATCCACTCCCACTGCCCTCCCATTCCCTCCACATACCCTCCCACCCATCCCTATCCAATCCTCAGAAAGGGTAAGGCACATTGCTTTGTGGAGGGTCCAAGGCCCTCCCCACTATATCTAGGCTATTCTCTTCTCAAGAGAATAGGTTCCCCAAAAGATAGTACATGCAGTAGGAATAAATCCTGGTGTCACTGCCAGTGCCCCCCCCCCCAGTCTGCCCCAACCATGCAACTTTCAACCATATTCATAGGCACTAGTTGGGTCCTATGCTTGTTCCCTCAGTCTGTCTGGAGTTGGTGAGCTACCATTAGCTCACGTAGACTGTTTAGTGGGTTAACACATCATGGTTTTGACCTCTTTGCTCATATTCTCATTCCTCCCACTTTTTAACTGGACTTTGGGAGCTTAGTACAGTGATCCAGTGCGGGTCTGTTCCTCTGTTTCCATCAGCTGCTGGATGAAGATTTTATGGTGATAATTAAGATATTCATCAGTCTGACTACAGGACAAGTCAAGTTTGGGCCCCACTCTTCTGTTGTTTAGGGTCTTAGCTGAGGTCATCCTTGTGAATTCTTGGCAATTTCTCTAGAGCCAATAATGGCTCCCTCAATCAAGGTATGTCTTTCCTTGCTCTCATCTCTATCCTTCCTCCATCTGGACTATCCCATTCCCTCAAGTTCACCTCATCCCTTTCCTTCTCCCCCTAACCCCTATGTTCCCAATTTTGTCAGGCAATCTTATCTGTTTCCACTTTCCAGGTGGATCTACATATGTTTTTCTTAGGGTCCACCTTATTACTTAGCTTCTCTAGGCTCAATATCCTTTGTTTATAGCTAGTATCCATTTATGAGTGAGTGCATGCCATATTCATCTTTTTGGGTCTGGGTTACCTCACTCCAGATAGTGTTTTTTAATTCTATCAGTTTGCATGCAAAATTCAAGATGTCATTGTTTTTACTGCTGAGCAGTACTCTAATGTATAAATTTGCCACATTTTCTTTATCTGTTCTTCAGTTGAGGGGCATCTAGTTTGTTTCCAGGTTCTGACTATTACAAATAATGCTGCTATGAATATGGTTGAACAAATACCTTTGAAGTATGATTGAGCATCTTTTGGGTATATTCCCATAGTGGTATTGCTGGATCCTGAGGTAGGTTGATGCCCAATTTTCTGAGAAGCCATCATAATAATTTCCAAAGTGGTTGTATAATTTTTATTCTTACCAGCGATGTATAAGTGTTCCCCTTACTCCACATTTTCTCCAGCATAAGCTATCATTGGTGTTTTTTTTTTTATCTTAGCCATTCTGACAGGTATAAGATGGTATCTCAGAGTTGTTTTGACTTGCATTTCTCTGATGGCTAAGGATGTTGAACATTTCCTTAAGTATCTTTTGGCCATTTGAGATTCTTTTGTTGAGAATTCTCAATTTAGTTCTGTACCCCATTTTTAGTTGGTTTATTTAGAATTTTAATGTCTAGTTTCTTGGGTTCTTTATACATTTTAGAGACCAGACCTTTGTCTGATGTGGGGTTGGTGAAGATCTTCTTCCATTCCTTAGGTTGCCTTTTTGTCTTAATTACAGTGTCCTTTGCTTTACAGAAGCTTCTCAGTTTCAGGAGGTTCCATTTATTTATTGTTGCTCTCAGTGTCTGTGCTACTGGGGTTATATTTAGGAAGTAGTCTCATGTGCCCATGCATTGAGGACTACTTCCCACTTTCTCTTCTATCAGGTTCAGAATGGTCAGATTTATATTGAGGTCTTTAATCCATTTGGACTTGCATTTTGTGCATGGGGATAGATATGAATCTATTTTCATTCTTCTACATGTTGACATCCATTTGTACCAGCACTATTTGTTAAAGACACTTTCTTTTTTCCACTGTATAGTTTTGGCTTCTTTGTCAAAAATCAGGTGTTCATAGGTGTGTGGATTAATATCCGGGTCTTCTATTTGATTCCATTGGTCAACTGTTTTTATGCCAGTACCAAGCTGTTTTCATTACTGTAGCTCTGTAATAGAGCTTCATGTCAGGGATGGTGATGCCTCTAGAAGTTCCTTTATTGTACAGGATTGTCTTGGGCATCCAGGGTTTTTTGTTTTTCCATATGAAGTTGATTATTGTTTTTCAAGTTCTGTGAAGAATTGTGTTGGGATTTTGATGGGGATTGCATTGAATCTATAAATTGCTTTTGGTCAGATTGCCATTTTTACTATGTTTATCCTACCTATCTAAGAGCATGAGAGATCTTTTCATTTTCTGTTATCCTCTTCAATGTCTTGCTTCAGAGACTTAAAGTTTTTGTCAAATAGGTCTTTCACTTCTTTGGTTAGAGTTACCTTAAGAGATTTTATGTTATTTGTAACTAAAGGTGATGTTTCTCTGATTTCCTCTCAGCTTCTTTATCATTTGTATATGGGAGGGCTACTGATGTTTTTGAGTTGATCTTGTATCCTGCTATGTCAATGAAGGTATTTATCAGCTGCAGGAGTTCTCTGGTAGAGTTTTTTTTGGGTCACTTATATAAACTATCATATCAACTTCAAATAACAAAAGTTTGACTTCTTCCTTTCCAATTTGATTCCCCTTGAAATCCTTTTGATTATATTTTTCCTTCCTCTAACTCCTTCCAGATCTTGTTCACTTTAGTCTTGAGTTTATTTGAGAAAAAGACAACTTTTAACTAAGTTTTAGTGATGAAAAGAGCTCCTTTCTATAATTCTCGTCATTCTTAGAATCTCAAATTGCGAAGAAGCGGTGAGAACTAGCGTGGTATATTGAAACTCATGTGTCACAGACTGTCCCACTTAGCACGTGTAGAGACTGTGCTCTTAAAAATCCAGATACTCTTTAATTTTGATTGCCATATTGTTTTCTACACTAAGTTTTAATTTTGACAACAAGAAAAAATATGCAGAATTTACATATGCTACACAGCACTGTGTTTATATGCCATCCATGATTACCCAAGGTTTAAGCAGCAGTGAAAACAGATAAAGTGGAGAAGCCAGACTTGCAGTTTTCTTGGCTCAAAGTCTAAAAAGTCAACTTAATTTACATATTTGTATCTGTTTATAAATTATGTAATCCTAATGCAAGCAGCAGCCTGCAGAGGCTAGAACAGTGTATCCAGGCCTTTGGAACCTGAGTTATACATAGTTGTGAACCACTGTGTGGGTGCTGGGTGCAGAACTCAGATCCCTTGCAAGAGCAGTAAGTACTCTTAACTGCTGAGCCATCTCCCAAGCTCCTTTAAGTATCTTCTCGTGTTCTGCTTTAGATACATACACTGCATCTCCATCTTTAGATGGTAATTTGGGGCTTATACTGCTGTGTAGAATTTCAGCACTTGATCTAGTCAAGCATGTACAAATGTTGTTTTTTCTGTTAAATTTTCTGAGGGTGATTTTTTCCTGAAGTTCAGGTTTACATAAAGAGAGGAACACATCACCCAAGCACAAAGCCTCTTTGTAATAATTCCTGAGAATATTTGAATGTTTTTCAAAACTCGTTAGAAGTCAGAATCTACCTACTTTGAAGATACCAATTGCTTCCTTAAACAGGTGGCAAACGTCTTCTCTGGAGACATCCAAGTACTTAGCTTGATTCCTGTATCTTCTTAGTGCTTCCAGCAGGTGGCACCAAAGCCACAAAAATTACTGAAGTAAAATTTTGTTGGCCTGGAGTAAATAAATTTATTTTTTAGCCAGAAGGTGGCACTAGAAGATTTTTTGTGTGTGTGTGTTTGTTGTTTGTTTGTTTCGGGGTTTTTTGTTTGTTTGCTTTTTCAGCTGCCTTTGCACAGAAAAAAAAGCAGGCTCCCCAGGGATATCAACAAAACATGGAAACATCATATAACATGTTGCTATAAGACTAGTCACAAATCCTCATATCCAGACAGGAAGAGGCAGCCCAGTAGGATTAAAAGGGTCCCAAACACAGGTAAAAGAGTCAGGGACACCGACTATTAAGAGTCCTACAAAAACACCAAGCTACACAACCATAACACATGCAGAGGACCGAGCTCAGAGGAGGAGTGGATCTTTGGTGTGTGGGGAAAAGTAGGAGTGGAGGGAGGGGAAACTGCAGTTGGAAAATATTTGAAAGAATATATATATATATATATATGCATACACATATACACACGCACACACATATATGTATATGTATACATACATATGCGTACACACATGCATCACATTGGAAGGTATATGAATTCTTCTGAATCCAAATTGATCATCTAAGCATTGCAAACAGAATGTGCCTTCAGCATCTTGAAATTTATAACTGTATCACTTTGAAAACAAATGAAGTCTGATCCACCTGATTAAATCAATAAACGTTTTTCTACTTGAAATTTCATTACCAGTGGTCTTTTTAAAGAAGAAAACGTTTTAACTTTTCATTTTACTTTTTTGTTTTTTTGGGTTTTTTTTTCTTTTTTTATTTATTTATTAAAGATTTCTGTCTCTTCCCCACAACCTCCTCCCATTTCCCTCCCCCTCCCCCAATTAAGTCCCCCCCCCCCGCCTCAGCCCCAAAAGCAATCAGGGTTCCCTGTCCTGTGGGAAGTCCAAGGAACTCCCACCTCCATCCAGGTCTAGTAAGTTGAGCATCCAAACTGCCTAGGCTCCCACAAAGCCAGTGCGTGCAGTAGGATCAGAAACCCATTGCCATTGTTCTTGAGTTCTCAGTAGTCCTCATTGTCCGCTATGTTCAGAGAGTCAGGTTTTATCCCAGGCTTTTCCAGACCCAGGCCAGCTGGTCTTGGTGAGTTCCAAGTAGAACATCCCCATTGTCTCAGTGTGTGGGTGCACCCCTCGCGGTCCTGAGTTCCTTGCTCGTGCTCTCTCTCCTTCTGCTCCTGATTTGGACCTTGAGATTTCAGTCCTGTGCTCCAATGTGGGTCTCTGTCTCTGTCTCCTTTCATCGCTTGCTGAAGGTTAATATTCAGGAGGATGCCTATATATTTTTCTTTGGGTTCTCCTTATTTAGCTTCTCTAGGATCACTAATTATAGGCTCAATGTCCTTGGTTTATGACTAGAAACCAAATATGAGTGAGTACATCCCATGTTCCTCTTTTTTGGGTCTGGCTTACCTCACTCAGGATAGTGTTTTCTATTTCCATCCATTTGCATGCAAAATTCAAGAAGTCCTTGTTTTTTTATTGCTGAGTAGTACTCTAATATGTATATATTCCATACTTTCTTCATCCATTCTTCCATTGAAGGGCATCTAGGTTGTTTCCAGGTTCTGGCTATCACAAACAATGCTGCTATGAACATCGTAGAGCATATACTTTTGTTGTATGATAAGGCCTCTCTTGGGTATATTCCCAAGAGTGGTATTGCTGGGTCCAGGGGTAGGTTGATCCCGAGTTTCCCGAGAAACTGCCATACTGCTTTCCAGAGTGGTTGCACAAGTTTGCATTCCCACCAGGAATGGATGAGTGTACCCCTTTCTCCACACCTATCCAGCAAAGGCTATCATTGGTGTTTTTTATTTTAGCCATTCTGACAGGTGTAAGATAGTATCTTAAAGTTGTCTTGATTTGCATTTCCCTGATTACATGATTCACGATTATACCTTTTAAAGGACCTCACTCTCTTGTCCTGTCCCTTCCTCTCTTTATTTGGGGACATTTAGGGTGACAAGCCAGCCCTTAGGGACTCTGAGAGTCCACAGTTGCACTTTCTGACGTGTCCCAATGAGGAAATCATCTTGGAAAGTTCTTCTATTGTACTAGTCAATTTTATTTCTTAAATCTTACTCTATACCACAATCAAGTCCTCATTTCAATAGGGAACTGTGAAAATAGCCCATGATGTCTAAACTTCATGCTTACTAGCAGAATTTCTACTTTCTGAAAGTAGTTCTCAGACCTTGTAATTCTAAGGACCTTGGTGCTAAAACTCTGAGATGCAGTCATGTGTCCCTGTGTCCCTAGACCGAACTGCTGACTTGACTTTACAGTGCCTTCCTATGACGCTATCCTACTGTGTTTCCCATGCTCCGACCTATTGTCGTGAGTTCTGAGAAGCCCTTTACAATGCACAATTGATAATTTCATCCATAATCTCTGCACTGTGAGAGCTCCCAGTGCTCCTAAAGAAGCAGCTCAGAGCACACACCAAAGATAGTTCTCTGGGCCTCTTACATGTCACTTTTGCCAGTGTCTACATTCTGGGTTGGGACATTTCTCAGGTGCTCTTTTGCATGCTCTTCTTGATTTGCTGAAACTGTTTTTCCACCTGGATCTTACATTCTTCATATGAGATGCAGGAATCTCCCCACAGAAATCCACCAGGTGGCTGTGTCTGTAGCAGAGCCCCTGCCATGTACTCCTATGGACCCAAGAAACTCTCAGTGGCACACTCCTCTGTAACACACCAAGTGAAGGGAAAGAATTGGTCCCAATATTCTTGCCCAAATTCTTGAGCAAACCATAGGCCTGAGTATGTACTCAACTATAACATTCCCATGGTAAGTGTGTTAGCCATGACAAATGTTGGTAACCTAATGGAATGGATAAAAAAGAAATCTTTAGAGGATTCTAGCATGGGATTGATTTGTAGGAGTTAGACTGTCTTCTATCAACAGGATGTTTTCCCTAAAGGAATACTCCAGGCTGCAGATGGTGGCTGTCAGCAGGTATAAGGCTGTCAGAAGGGCGATGATGTCTATTTTTTTTGTCTCCAAGGGCTGTCTAAGATCATAGTTTATATGTAGAACTAATCCGACAATTAAAAATAAACTAACTATATAAAAATAGAACAAACTGTGATAGATGGAGAAGGGATTGTAAACACAGGTGTTCATGGATAATTAATACTGCATTTGAAGCCAGAGGGACCGTTAGGTGAGCTACTATGTCTCTTTGTGTTTTGAGATTATGTGGAGGCCAATGCTGAGTGAGGGAAGCCTCTGTAGAGTCTTGGAATTAACCTGTTTAGGACTTTGAAGGCCTCTGGATTACAAGTGTCATCTGCCCTGATAGGACATTATCTGAGAAAGTGTTAACCGGAGTCTTTTGCTCAGGTATGTTCCTCTGATCACTGAAACTGTCCACTTCAGATGACTGCCATTTCCTTCTAAAATTTTATGCCTCACTTATAAACTGATGATATATTTGGGCTTGGTTAATAAAACATCTTCAACTTATTTTGAGTGCAGGGCTACATTCTGTATTTCAAATATGTTAACATGTTCAGTTTTATCCATAAATGTAAAGTACGAGTGAGCCTTCTGTTTCATGGGTTCATTATCAGTTTACTATGTGATGAAAGTCGAGGATTTTATAAAGTCTTGCCCAGTTCCTAGCCTGGAAAACAAACCCAGAATTTCCAAATACAAACATTTCACTTACCCCAAGCTTCAAGCTTTATAAGTTGTGTAAATTAGTGTTGAGGATCCTGAGGAAGATGGGAATCTATCTACCTCAAGATCCATTTATATCACTCTTGGACATATATCCAAAGGACAATTAAAACTACCACAAAGACATTTGCACAACCATGTACACTGCTGCTCTATTCATAATAGCCAGAAACTAGCACATTTCCAACAATGAAAACATAATACAGTAGAAAGTTCTAAAATATACATCGAGGAAGACAATCTAACTGTATTGTCAAATAATGAGAACACTAGAGTCACAACTGCCCATGTCCTGTAACCAAATGAAGTTTCTAGTATTGGGATTTGGTTACATCAAATTGAGTTGTTCACCAAAGTGCTCGCATAGGAGTTCCCAAACAACCAAGACTGTTGCCAAAACAATTGGTTGCTCTCCACAAACTGACAGCAAAGCTTATTGCTGAAGACAATACACATACAACTCACTGAACATGGAGAGTTTGAGCTGGTGTCCACATGGAGCTTCACCCAATATTCTAGCATCTTTGGTACAGAAAGATGCTCTGCAGACCACTAAAAGGGAAACATAATCACCAAGACAACCATAACCCTCTTTTCTACGATGGTGTCCTGCCTGCAAGACATACTAAGGTAGTCACAAACTTCCTATTTTGTGATGCTTTAATATAGTTCCTCATGTTATGGTGATCTCCGACCATAAAATTATTCCATTGCTACTTCATAATTGTAATTTGATTACTGTTATAAATCTTAATGTAAATATCTAATATCTGATATGTGACCGACCAAAAGGGTCAAGAGTCTCAGGCTGAGAACTCAGGCTGTGCTAAGGCAAAGATGGCATAAAGTTTGTGGGAATAACCAACTAATATCTAACTTGGCCTAAGACTACTCCTTGAGATGGAACCCATACCTAACATTGTCTGAATAATCAAAAACCTGAGATGAGAAAGCCAAGAGACTTAGACTAAACCAAAATAGTGCTGCTCTAAAAAACAAAACAAAACAGAAAACAGCAATAAAATAACTCCCAATGGCATTCTGATATACTCATAGATCATTGCTTTTTGCAGGGAATTATTGGGTATCATTAGAGAAATTCTTCCTGCAGCTCATGGGAACAAATACAGAAAGACAGGTATTATACAGAGAGTGAGAGACTTTGGAATACTTTGCTCTAAACTTGATGCCTCCATCAAAACCTTCCCCTCAGAGAACCCCGTGGAACAGAAGACAGAAAGAGTGTAAGAGCCAGAGGAGATGGAGGACACCAAAAGAACAAACCCCAAAGCACATATGCACTAACAGAGACTGTGGCCGCATGCAAAGGGTTCTTCAGGGCTCTGTACCAGGTCCTCTGTGTATTGATTATGGCTTCCAGTTGAGTGATTTTATGGGTTTCCTGAATGTGTAGACTAGTGGATCTCTGATTCTTGTGCATTCTTTTGGGTTCTTCTCCTCTTTGTTTTATCCAATTCAGATATCTTAGATTTTGTTTTGTTTTATTATATTTTTTTTTTACCCCTTATAAACTTGCTAGTGTTTTAATGAGAGACAGAGAGGGAGTGAATCTTGGTGGGAAGGAAGGTGGGGAAGAACTGAGAGAGTAGAGGGAGGGGAAATAATAATCAGAATATATTGTGTGAAAAATCCATTTTCAATAAAAGGAAATGAAAAAGCATGTAAATATGAAGCTAAGTGTAAACTAACCCAGATAAGAAGCAAATATAACAGGAGAGGTAGAAAGCAGAGATGCATGTTTATATTCAGCAAAAGAAGTGATCAGTGATCTTTTCAGATTAAGAAGGGGCTGCACACACTTTTGTCTTCACTTACAGTACATGAGACGATGCCCAAAGTGACAGATATCTTAAAGGTTGTTGGCTGAAGGAGTTCCCACAGCAAGTATTCTTTCGTATTCTGTATGTTTGGTGTTTTGATTATTGTGTGGCAATGGGACTTTTTTTTGGTCTAGTCTATTTGGTGTTCTGTAAGCTTTTTGTATCTTCAAAAGCATATCTTTCTTTAGGTTGGGAAAGTTTACTTCTATGATTTTGTTGAATATATTTCTGAGCATTTGAGCTGAAATTCTTCTCCTTTCTCTTTCTATTATTCTTAGGTTCAGTCTTTTCATGGTGTCCAAGATTTCCTGAATGTTTTATGTTAAGAATATCTTAGATTTAACATTTTCTTTGACCGAGGAATTTATTTCCTATATTATGTCGTCAACACCTGAGATATTCTCTTCTAGCTCTTGTGTTCTCTTGGTTATGCTTGCCTCTATACTTTCTGATTGTTTACCCAGATTTTCCATTTCTAGAATTCCCTCTGTTTGTGTTTTCCTTATTGTTTCTGTTTCAATTTTCAAGTCTTGCCCTAATTTCAACTGTTTGATTGCTTTTTCTTGGCTTTCTTTAAGGAATTTATTGATTTCTTCCAATTTTTGTTTGTCTTGTCCTCATTTTCTTTAAGGGAATTTCTCATTTCCTCAAGGGCCTTTATCATCTTCAAAAAGCTATTTTTAAGGTCTTTTTCTTCTCCATCTATGTTGGGTTGTTGAGGTCTTGCTATTGTAGAAACACTAGGTTCTGGTGTTGCTGTATTGCTCTTGATATGGTTGAATGTATTATTACACTGCCCTCTACCTGTCTCTTCTTCTAGTTGGTACAGGTGGTGCTCATGTCTCTAGGGGCTGCTCTTCTTCCAATTTGCTAAGGCAGTATGTATAGTTCTCAAATATCTTACCTCGTTTGTTTTATGTATTTTTTTATTTTTGTTTGGTTTTTCATTGGGAACTTCTGGCTTTACAGCCTGAATAGTCCTGACTTGACATCTTCCTTCCTCAACACACAAATGCTAGAATTACAAGTCTGTGTCACCAGGGTTGACTTTTCAGAATTTTCTAAAGTATTGATTGGTTCTTGTGTTGTCTGGCATGAGTCAAATTCTCTTCTTGAATGAGGAGGAGTGGCAAGCCAAATTGCAATGCTCTGTCTCAATTAGACAGAGGTGACAGAGTCAGATCTTTGTCAGCCTTGAGCCTATGCACACAACAATCTACACATCTGCATAAAATATAATGTTAAAGGAGCCACGGGCCCCTTTCCTACCACCTGGCTCCCGACCGGCTAGTTTACCTGAAATAATTACATGGAAACTGTATTTATTTAAACACTGCCTGCCCCAGCAGTTCTAGCCTGTTATTGGCAATTCTCACATTTGATTAACCCATATCTAATAATCTGTGTATTACTATGGGATTGTGGCTTACCGGGAAGATTCTAACCTACGTCCATCTCAGGCCAGAGCATCATAGCATCTGTCTGACTCTGCTTTCTTCCTCCCAGAATTCTGTTCTATCTACTCTACCCACCAAAGGGCTGGCCTATCAAAAGGTCAAGGCAGCTTCTTTATTAAACCAATGGAAGTAACACATAATCAAAAGACCCACCCACATCAATGTAATAAGAGATCAGAGGTAATCTGTTCAGTTCCTATTGGACTGGGTGAAATAATCAGGAGAGAGATGACTGCTTCCAGCTAAATTGAATAACCTGTCCTGGGGACTTTGCTGGGATTAACAAACCATCTTCACTCACACTTCAAAACTTGGGCTGCAGGTTTTTTAGGTTGTATGTGCACATGGATTACCTAATAGGTCTAGGGTCTCAGGCATCTTCCCCATCCCTACAACATGCTCTGTTGTAGCTATCTATGATGGTATGACACTGAGAAAGTCTCTGCGTATGTTTCCATGAAACTCAATCTCTTCAAGCTTGATGGGCTATTTTGTCCCCACACAGCTCTTGGGGAAAATGGTCTACATAACCAAGCATGCCAACAGCAGGCTTTCTTCAAGGTGAAAGTTCTGGATACTAGTAGTTTGGCTCAGTCTATGTCTGGAAGGCTTAGACCATGGAAGCCACTTTTGAGAGACAGTCTGAAGATCCATGATTATGCAAGAAACAACCATCCATACCTGAGAGTACAGAGTCTAGCAGAACTGGATATCTGAACCATGAATTAAGAAGACATGTCTGTCTCATAAGGGACACAGTGGAACTTTACCTTTTCTCTATGTGTCTGTCCTGTTTAGGTCCCAGAAGGCTTTTTGTTGCAATACTGAGTTAAGAGTGGATTCTTCCCACTGAGTCAGAGAACCCACATAAAAATTTCGATACAATCAATTCATGATCACACCCAGAAATATGTTGTTCCCTCCAATTGTGAAGATAGTGAAGTCCATGCATACAGCTCCCATTCAGCTGTAGGAAAACCTTGGAGATGACATTCCATTCCTGCTTTACCCTGTTCACCCATGGGGAGGGAGACATGCTGAATGAATCTCAAAGATTTTGTGTTTTCCTTCCAGGCCACCAGGCTGAGCTCTGCTCAGGGACACCAAGCCCTGTAACCTCAGACTTTTCTATATTTTTTTCATTGCAGTTCAGTACTACAAAGGCTGCCTTCATGGGATCCTTCCAAAGGATCTGTACCAGCAGTTCCTCCTTTCTCATGGAAGAACACCAAAGAAAGAGAGAAAGAAAAGAAAGAAAGAAAGAAAGAAGGAAAGAAAGAAAAGGAAGAAAAAAGCATGTGGTGTACTATGTGGCAAACTGGTAATGATATGAAAGCTCATTCCTGACATGAGACTGTTTTTTCTCCCTTGGTTCACAACGTCTCCCAGAAAACATATTCAGGCTGTGTCCACACATATCACTCCATTGAAAGAACCATGGGTGACAAGGCCTGATCACCTTGAATTTGATGATCATTTATTTGGTTACTTTTCAGAGTCCCTTGAATTAAACAATTAACTTCAACAGTGTAGTTGGGAATTTCCATTCTACTGGTGGTTAATGCCTATAATCCCAGTCATTTGCAAACTGAGGGTGGAGGCTTCCTACAATTTCAAACCAAGCTCACATACAGAGTGAGACACAAATAAAAGCAGGCAGGCTGCAGGCAGGAAGGCAGACATGAAGCATGGAGACATGCAAATTGACTAATTCTACAAGGAGGAAGACTCAGTTCCTTCTGTGGCCTGGTCTGTGCCCTCACTGTGTGGTAAGCCTTGGAATATACATTAAATACCTTAAGATTTCTGAGGAGACCTACTGGCTGCTTCGGGAAAGACCCTAGGCCCAGGATGTGCTAAGAGGGATGTTCCAGGTTCAAATCATTACCTGTGTTTTTAAACACTACCCCAGCAAAGCACTGGAGCAGTCAAGGTGATGAGACCCTGAGGTGAGGGAGGAGGCTGAGAGTCATTCACTGGGGTGGGGGCTTCACTTCCTTGTATTATGAGAAAGGGGGATTGACAGTGCCAGGTAATTATAACCAGTTTCTTTCTTTTGACAGGAAAATGAACCATATAGCATATTACACATAGTAATTCCCATGGAGAACAGAGGACCTGACTATTGTTAAGCCCAACACAAGGAAGAAATTTTATTCCTTCAAGAACTAGGCCTTATAATGCCAGGTTGGATCCATGTAAGCAAATTGACCTCTGTGTTGGCCTCTTCTCACTGTGCTGCCTACATCCTTCTGTGCACAGAGTCAGTACATGCCAGATCATCCAGCTCTGAGCACATGCAGTCACTAGTGTTCCAGGGTTGAGGCCACGGTGCATTTCCTGGTGCATCTCTAGCTTTCTTAATTCTGTCTCTTACTCAAAGTAATTCTTCAAAGTTCCAATTCCTTGTGAGTGGGGGCAGAATGGTAGCTTCCCTAGTGTGTATGAGAACATGGTGTAGAGACCATGTACCTAAAGCCTATGAATGGAAGTATTTTAACTAAGTCAAGAGAATTCTTTCTAATGATTGAATTTTGTCCTTATGAAGAAACACTTGGTCTGTGAACACCCAAATGTTCCTTCATGTATGGTTTTCAAGTGGTTGGACATGATGTGCAGGCTTGTGGTGATCTTCAAGAAACACAGTTCCTGCCCTCGAGAGTGCTTCCAAATGATTCCCTCATTTCCAAAACCTAAAATACACAGAAATTGAAATGAGACTGGTGTCAGCCACAATCACGTGTTTATTTCTAGGTTTTTGAGAGACCACAAGTACTTTTTTTCTCACAACTTGGAAAATTCTGATGTTGGAGACAGACTCCTGTGTCTTCATGCTTCAGTTGCATAAATCTTTACTGCTTTGCCTAACAATAATATGCCATGGCAGATGGAGATCTGTTCTTTGTGCCTGGACACAATTGGGGGATCACACAGAGAAGGAGGACCAGCTCCCATGGGGTAGAGTGCAGTCTACCCTATTCTTCAGGAGGTAAATGCAGAACACTGTGGGTTTCATAGGAAGCGGAGCTTCACATGAGCTGACTTGTAATGACTAGTAAAGAAGGACCAAAAGAGAGCTTCATGGGGGAGCATTCCTATTGGCTGGAACTTATGGTTGCTATTGGAAAAGGGTAGCAAATTCTTGTTGACATGCCCCTTCAGGGGCATGCTCTCAAATGTCACATGTGCATAGGAAGAACAGTGGTCCTTTTGAGGAAAGGGAGAGCTCTTTGGGTTATTTTCAGCAGAACAATAATGTGACCAAAGCCAGAGTCCAGAACCTAAATGAAAGAATTTTAAGACTGGTTATAGTGGGAAAGTCAATTGATGTTTGGGAGCTGCTAATTTCCAATGATAATGAGAAGGTGATGGCCATGTATTCTGGAATGTGTGATTTCAGAGATCCAGGAGGTGAGGAATAGAGGGTGTCTAGTCTATGAGAATGAAAGCTTAGAGTTTGGCCTACAGGGATGACAGGGATCCTTTCATAAGCATTTAGAGAATGACTGATTTGGAAGTGGGGTTCAGTTATTCTATGTGGAATTTAAGGCATTGGTGAGATATCTCATCTGTGAGATCATTGCTGGCTGTCACAAGGAGGTTCTTGGAAGCCAGTTGAAGGCAGGAGAGGGATCTGGGATGCTTCTGCAAGAAGCTGGCTCAGAAAACATGATATTTGGGTAGTGGTGTCTGCAAGAGAAGATTCATGACAGTGGAGGAGGAGATCTAATGAAGAGAGTAGGAACACAGGGGGATGACAGAGAGACAAGGTTTCAGGGGAGATGGTTATGGGCTTCACAGAATTCACATAGGGACAGTGAGAGAAATTATTCATGATGTGACCCAGGAACAACCTCCAGCAAGGAAGAGGATTCAGATTTTTTGCTGCTCATTGAGGGTGTTAGCTAATGAGTTTTAGGTCATGGTGGTCAGAGACTGTAAGATTTAAAGAAGCAATAGAAATCTGAGTGTACTGGCACAGTCCTGGAATCCTAGCATTCAGAAAAGTGAGACTTCTGGAATGGTGCCTTTGGCACCAGCCTGCAGTACATAGAAAAATCACGGCTTAAAAAATCATGTGATAAATTTATGGTTATTGTGCAGTCTCTATGGACCATCATATTGATGCTCATGTCCAGGCCCTAGATAGTAGGGTAAGAAAGAGTGATGAGACCACACTTTGCAAATCTGGGTTAACAGAGTCTGGAGCCTTGACTTGTATGGAAACTGGGAAATATTTTTATCATGATTTTGTCTAGTTGTTTTTTTATTTTACATTTTCTTTCACTTTCTTTAGTTTAACAAAGCTTGATACTTTAAAATATAGCTTACTTGTTTGTATGTCTACATACATGGAGAGTGTAGTATAATGCCTCCTTGAGGAAACATATATGTGTATACAAACCTCTTAGAGAAGGAATCGGGAACTTGTTGGGTGCCTGGTACAGCTTTTCAACATTCTTCCTCTGAGATTTTTCACTCTTGCATTAACCATCTCTTCTACCATTTCTTTAGAGTTAATCTTAAGTGTGCCTTTTTCCGTGTTTTCAGAATTACAGTTCTGTTTGTGTCTTGAAATACAATGATATGTGTCTTTTATATATGACTTGCTTGGCTTGTGATCTGCAAAGTTCATCCACACCCGTGCATGCAGTTTTCTGAAGGGGCAGTGAAGGAGGGGAGATAAGTGAAGGGAAGAGGGGTAAGCTAATGCCACAGTAGTATGTACAGTACCACATCAGGTTAGTCTCCTCTTCAAATAGGGAAAAATCATGCAGCTCTCAGAGGCTAGATTGAAAGCAAGGGGCTTATGACCCAGAGAGACTGTTGAATTGATGCTTAAAAAAGTCCTGGGAACTCTTGGTGAGGATGGAATCAGAGTTTCCTGTTGTCAGGAAGGAAACAAAGGCAGGCTACAAGATGATAGATAAAGCATCTAATTGTTAATATTTAGATGCCCAGTATAAATATGTATGGAAGAATAAAGAAACCTTGTCCTCAGTGAGGAACCAGCTATGAAGTAATTGAAAGAAACTCAGCTTTTTTAAACTTTTATGTATCAGGAGGACAAAAGAGATCATTCCCACTTCTTTCTCCACCTAGCAGATCAGATTGTTTTCCTGGCATGATTTGGTGAATCATAGTGGGAGCCAGTTTTTGAAGCTTTTTTGGTGGATCAGGGATAGTGCTAATTGGGAAGGCTAGGCTTCTTTTGTCTTCTCAGGCTCATTCAACCCAACCAGCCTTCTTGTCTAGTGTGGATTCACACACACATTTTTGCTACCAATAAATGATGTCAGAGTTAATTGCAGTTGTGTGCTCACCAAAATACAAACAGTGAGTATGTAGGATTCAGGTATGAATGGTACAAGAGCAAAATGTTCTATGGCACAGAACATTTTAAAAATTAAGTCATACCCAGAGTATCTTAACTGATTGCTATAAAAGACTCACTTTAAGTTGTACATTCTAATTAACACCAGATACTCCTAAAAGACATTGTGTCATTACTGCTGGGTTTCTAAGGCAAACCTTCAATAAGTGACCTCAAGTACCAGAGGTTGAAGAATTTCCATATCGAACACTGCATGATTGTCATCTCTTAATGTCCCCAATGTCATATTATTTTGAATTCCTAAGCAGAGCTAGTGTTTGGAAAGCAATGAATTATCCTGAATTCTTTTGTAATAACTTTTAAACCTGGATATTGTCTCACAGGTGCTAGGGGTCCCTGGTTTTACACACACACCCACGTGTTCCTCAAAATGATTGACCTAAACAGACCTAACATTTTGCTTGATTCTTCCCCCTTTTCTTCTATTGTTGAATTTCTTTGTATCATTAGGGCAACGTTCAAGAAGGAGATCCAGAGAAAATCAGAGAGGGAAGTATACATACAGGGGTAAGAAGGAGAGGAAGGAGGAGGAGAAGAAAGATGGGAGGAGGGAGGGTGATTAGGACTATGACAAAGAAGACAAGTTCTAAAAGAACAACAAGGAGTGTAATTGTTGAGGAGGAGTTGTTCCACAATGTCTGTGAAGGACAAGGAGTTGTGCAGGGAAGAGGAAAGAAAGGAGAAGATGATAGAAGAGGGGATTTAGAAGTGAAAGAGAGGAGAGAGGCCATGGAAAGGAGAGGAGAGTAGGAAAAGAAAGTGAAAGAAGGGAGAAAAGAGGAGAAGAAAGATGAAGAGAGAGGAAAGAGATTTGGAAAGGTATCTTTTTGACTGTGATTTGTTTTGCTTTTTCTCATTTCAGAACTGGAATTTTCACCTTGATACCTCTTGTAGACCAGGCTGGCCTTAAACTCACAGAGATCTGCATGTCTCTGCCTCCTGAGTGATGGTATTAAAGGCATATACAACCACTACCCAACTAGTAATGTTTCTTTTACAAATGTGGGTGCTCTTGTATTTGAGACATAGATGTTCAGTGTTGGGACCTAATGGAGTCCTAGCCTTCCTACTCACCTCCCCTGTTGGTGACCTTTCTTGCCTTTGTTGTTCTGGGTTTCTGAGAAACTTACAAGTTCTGTACTCTTAGAGTTGTTTACCAACTCTGCTTCCTGAATACATATTGCCTTAGCCCTAACCCAAGGATCTGGAGATGAGGTCTCCATCCTGTTGACCCACTTGTCTGGGTTAGATATAAAACCTCCTTGGTGATGTACAATAAAGGGCTTCTGATTCTGAAACATCCAGAGTGCATGTTTCGTCAATCCTAACGTCCTCCGCTCAGACTCGGCATCCAGGCTGCGCTGGTATGGCAGTTCAGTATTTAGACTTCATCTTGATGAATTTTTCCTGTGATGAATATAAAGTGTCCTACTCCATGTCTTCTGATTGATTTTAGTTTGAAGTTTATTTTGTCAGGTATTAGGATAGCTACAACTGCTTGTTTCTTTGGTCCTTTTGATTGGGAAATGTTGGGTCCCTTGAGGACAGGCCTTTGTACCCCCACTTGATCTGTTTTGCACTCCTGTGGTTGGTTGTTCTAAAAACTGGAACAAAAACAGGAACAACCTGTTGCTTTCAGCAATGTTTTGAAGGATGTTTACCCCTAAGCCATGTGAGTTATAGTGATGAGCTTCCTGCTTTTATTGGCTCAGTCTCCCCTACTGAGGGCTATCTATACTGTGTGAGAAAGTGGAATAAAGGCTTGCCTGAAGAACCTGAAGTTGTGCTGTGTGTTAATCCTGGCGTCCCTCGCTCAGAGAACTGCAGTTGCTGTGCTGGAATGGCAGGTGGAGGTCCCACCGAGATCTGAGAAAGAAGGGGTAATGGACAGGATCATCCTAGGCCCATAAGGATGGATTGGGGTAAAATGGGAGCCACAAGCAGTAAAAAAGACATGATATATCAGATATCTAAATTGTTAGAGCAACAAGGAACTGTGGTCAAACAGAGAACTATAGAGTATTTTCTTAAGAATATAGCTGCAGCAAGCCCATGGTTTTTGACAGGTGGAGGTTTGAACAACCCCGACTGGGAACAGGTAAAAAGAGACTTGCAGAAATGACTGCAAAAGGGGGGTGCCAATAGCTTCTCTATATCTATCTTTTTGCTATGGTGCCTGGTCTGTGACACCCTACTTACTGATAAAGTGAAAGTAAGACAGGAG
This sequence comes from Microtus oregoni, assembly GCF_018167655.1. Taxonomy (NCBI): domain Eukaryota; kingdom Metazoa; phylum Chordata; class Mammalia; order Rodentia; family Cricetidae; genus Microtus; species Microtus oregoni. Next base: position 40,996,059 of record NW_024543059.1, read on the forward strand.
GTCACCATGGCTAAAGAAATGCTTAAAGAAATACAAGAGGAGGAGACTCGCCAGTCCATAGGATCGATAAAGGAGTCACATAGGGACCAAAAGGAAGAGTCAGGAGTACCAGGGGGAACTTTGAAATCTGGCACAGGACCAAGGTTAGCATCAAAGTCTGCACGCTTTGGGGTGCAAAACCAGGTAGCAATAACCTCTGAGTCAGAAAATGGGGAAGACAGCCTCAGCTCTAGTGCAGAGGATAGTTTATCTGATGAGGAAGAACAACTAACATAGGAAATTAAGATACTTCAGAAAAAGCTGAAGCTCTATAAGGCGAAGAATTCCTTATGTGTGCTCTTAGCCCTGCCTGCTTATAATCAGGATTGAGGAAGGATGGAGGCTTATTGGGGACTGAGAGATGAATGAGAGACCAAAGAGGGCTCAGGAAGAAGAGGAGGTGTCTGTTTTCATCCCCGGCACACAGTTACTTCGGTCATAGAGGTACCTGATCCAAATAATCCAGGACAGATGCTGAGAAAACATGTGGCCTTGAGCTTTAAGGACATGAAGCAATTGAAAGAGGTTGTGGTGGCATATGGCTCTCAGACCCCTTTTACTCTTGCCATGGTAGAATCTTTTGAGGCATTGAATCTTACACCTAGTGACTGGTAGCAGCTATGCCATGCAGTACTATTGGGAGGAGATTACTTATTGTGGAGTGGAGACTATGGAGAAAATTGTTTACAAATGGCTAGGTTAAACACTCAAGCGGGACAGGCACAGACAGCACAACCTAGACATGCTAACTGGAGCAGGAGCTTATGCTGGCTTGGCCAATCAAATTATGCTCGATCTTGCCATATATCTCCAAATGGCCACTGTGGCTACCAAAGCTTAGAAAGCCCTGCAAAACAAGATCACAGAGGATCAGGTATCCAAGGTATTACAAGGTCCCTCAGAGCCTTTCCAGGATTATGTGGATAGGTTGCTACAATTGGCAGAAAAATTGTTTGGTGATGTGACCACAACTATGCCCATAGTTAAGCAGCTGGCATTTGAGAATGCAAATAAATACTGTAAGGAAGACTTGTGGCCACATAAGGCAGAAAGCTTAAATGAATACATCTGGATCTGCAGGGATATTAATGGGCACTTCATTCAGGGCCAGGTGATTGCCACTGTCATCAGGCCTTGGCAAGGACCCCAGACAACATAAAATCTGCTTTAACTGTGGTGCCCCTGGACATTTTAAAAAGGAATGTCCACAGCTCCCTCAGGAGCTACCGCCAGACCAGGAAAGTGCCCACAATGTAAAAGGGGGGCCCATTGGGCAAACAATTGTAGATCTAAGACAGGTATAGATGGAAGGCCTCTGCCTGTCCAAGGCCGACAGCAGGGAAACTGGCAGAGGGCCTGTTTCCAGTGCCCCCAGAACATCACTGTATGGAGCAATGACACCAGGAGTCAGAAGGTCCCACCCCAACAGCGGCTGTATCCAGTTTGTTCCACAGAGCAATCCTTTTTCATTGCAGACCTTGCCCACGCCACCCCAGAAAGTACAAGACTGGACCTCTGCCCGAGCAGTCTTAATAGCCCAAACGAGGGTTCAAGCTTTACCCACTAACATTTTTTGTCCTCTCCCTAGAGGGACCTTGAGGCTTATCTTAGGAAAAAGCAGTACCATCTTGAGGGGAATTCAAATTCATCCTAGGGTTGTTAACACAGATTATCAAGGAGAAATAAAAATTATGACATCAGTTACTCAAGGAGTCACAGTAGTTCCTCAGGAGATCATATTGCCCAATTGGTCTTGGCACCCCTAGTTAACACTTCCAAACCTGCAGCCAGGTCCAGTCAAGGTACTAAGGGTTTTGGGTCATTCAGCCTTGCAGGCTTTTTGGTAGCTCATATGAAAAAAAGGAGATGATTAGAATTGATTATTGATGGGAAGCCATTAATGGGATTTTAGACTCTGGAGCTGATGACTTACAATCCTGGCCTAAGAAGTGGCCATTAGAAAGTAGTACTGCTACTCTTCAAGGAATAGGTCAAGCAAGTCCCAAGAAGAGTGCAAAAATATTAAAATGGCAGGATAATGAAAATCATGAGGGTTACTTTTAGCCATATGTCCTCCCAGGACTCCCTGTTAATATCTGGTGAAGAGGGGTCCTGAGTGATATGAGAGCTATCTTGACCACTCAGCCCACACCACCACCACCAGTGGCCCAAATTATGCAGCAACTGGGATGGGCAGGGGCTGGGAAAAAATCTGGAGGTCTGGTCACACCAGTGACACCAGATAAACAAATTACAAGACTGCTGGGACACTGAAGCTGTCTAGGCCATTTTTAGTTAGGGCCACTGTTCCCAAGACTGCCCCAATTCCTATAATTTGGAAATCTGATGATCCAGTTTGGGTGGAGCAGTGGCCCTTGACTCAAGAGAAATTGCAGGCTGCTTATGCTTTGGTCCAAGATCATTGTCTCTTCCACTTTTCCTTGGAATACACCCATCTTTCTCATAAGAAAGAAATCTGGGAAATAAAGACTATTACAGGACCTTTGGGCTGTCAATGAGTTGATGCAGCCCATGGGTCCTCTTCAGCAGGGATTGCCCTTCCCTTCAGCCATACCCCGTAGCTGGCATATAATTCCACTTCCCCTTGGAGCCAAACAGGATTGCCCTCATTTTGCTTTTAGCCTCCCTTCAGTTAATTTTAAGAAACCAGCTTTGTGATTATATTGGATTATACTCCCACAGGAAATGACAAATAGTCCTACCATATGTCAAGCTTATGTTGCTGCTGCCTTGGAGCCTGTGTGCTGTCAGTTCCCACAGTTATATGTTGTTCATTATATGGATGATTTATTAATAGCAGGGCCTGATCAAGATCAACTGCTCATACTCAAATGCAACAGGATTTAGAGAAGGTGGGGCTGATCATAACTCCTGAGAAGATCCAAATGCAAGCCCCATATTCCTACCTTGGGTACCAATAGGCCATGGATGCAATTAAACAAAAAAACTATTGATGCCTCTCATCTTAAAATCTTACATGATTGGCAGTCTGGGAGACATACAGTGGATATGCCCCTCCATAGCAATCAAAACAGGTGACTTAAGACCATTTTATGATATGCTCTTGGGAGATCCCGACCCAACCTCCCCTCAAATATTGACACCTGTGGCCAGACAGGCCTTAAGGCTTCTTCTGGATAATATTGAAAAGGTCCATCTCCAGCAGATTAACTATGATAAATCATTAAATTTTGTAGTTCTTGATTCCAATTTTGCCCCTATGGAAGTATTTTGACAGGATGGACCTATTTTATCAATACACATGCCTGCCTATCCAGCAAGGGTAGTCACCCCATACTATGAAGCTATATTACAATTGCTTTGGAAAGCTAAGAAGGTTGACGCCCAGACATTTGGGAAGTACCCTGACAAGATTATAGTGCCTTATACTAAAGACCAGCTAGCACATTTACAGCAGTACCATGATGAGTGGACCCTTTTTCTCACCTTTTCTAGAAGGTTTGATTCTCATTATCCTCAGCATCCATTAGTGGTCCTATTCAAAAAATCATCCCATTATATTCTCCCGAGTGATTAGAAGATCTCCCACACCCTCAGTGCATGCTGTCTTTACAGATGCTTCCCCTAAAGATAATGTAGTAATGGTTTCTGAAGGAAAAGTATGGAAGTGTCCTGTGGGGGATGTATCAGCCCAAGATGCAGAGGTAACAGTCTGCCTCTTTGCACTCCAGCTCTTCCCTGGGGAACCTGTAAATTTGTATATAAATTTCACCTTAATGTGCACTCTCTTTGGCATCATACTCAATGCACACAAGAAGTACAAGCCATTACATCTTCTTGTCTTCAGTGTGCTCCTTTCCCAAGCAGCCCTAATTTAGGAGTTAACCCATGAGGGTTATGACCAAATCAGTTATGGCAGATGGATGTTACACACCTGCCCACCGCAGGGAAACTTAAGTTTGTCCATGTATCAGTAGACACTTTTTCAGAAATAATTTTCACATTCTTGCATTCGGGAAAACAAGCAAAAGATGCCATTGCACACTGTTTATCTGCTTTTGCTTATATGGGCAAACCTGAGGTTATTAAGACAGATAATGTCCCAGCATATATCAGCAATTTTTTTGTCCTTTTGTTCATTCTATGAAATTTCCCATAAAACAGGCATCCTGTATAACCCAATGGGTCAAGCAATTGTGAAAAGAGCCAATCAGACCCTCAAGCAATATTTTCAAAAAATAAAAAGTGGGAGTTCATATTATCTCCAGCAACTCAATTATCCACCATTCTCTTTATTTAAAATTTCTTGACTGTGGATGTTGAAGGGCGCTCACCTATGGAGAGCCATACACAAGTTAGGGCTCAGAGTCTAGGGTGGGTTCGTTGGAAAGATCTGCAAACAGGAACATAGATGGAACCAACTTCCTTGATGGCAAAGGTGAGGGGAGCTGTATGTGTTTTTCCTCCAGGAGTTGACAAACCAATTTGGGTGCCAGAGCGGTGCTTATGGTCGGGGACCTAGGGTGAAGACCATGATGCTCCTTCTACTTCAGGTGATGACTCTGGTAACAACAACAGAATCACCAGTGATGGGGAGTCTGATGAGATACCCTCCACTTTTAATGCCAGTTAGTAAAAATAGCCCCCTCTGTCCCTTACTTTTTGCTAGCAACATAACAGTGGGGACAGCTTCGGCCTGAGTTCATCTGGAGCAGGGAAACATTATAGCTGCCTTTCCATTAATGGAGGCTCTTTGTTTTATTAAACTTTCTAACCTATCATTGGTGAAAAAGACTTCCTTTCATCATGGATGTTTATTATTGCATAATGCTTCTATTAGAGACTTTACTAATAATCATACTCAGAGTAGGGTGATAGGATTTAGAGATATACTGCATCTCATCCTGAAAAAAGATGTGATAGAGATTTCAATCTCCACCCCATAGTTATGTGGGGAGAATGTGTCACTCAAGAGCCCGATTTGTTAAAAGATAGAAAAGATATATGGTGGTATGGCCATGGGCCCGTGATGAAAAATTCCACCTTTCCCGGGTATGACGAATTGTTTCTAATGTTGAAACCTCTCTAAAGATAAATTATACTGCTGTATGCAATATGACTATTCTATCCTTTGCTTGCGTTCTTGCCCCATTTTTCTTTGTATTGTGGAATGGCACCTTGGAGGGCTATATTCTTAATTGTTCTTCCAGGATCTGCAAGCTGAGTAATTGCTGGGACGGTTCTGATGGAGCTTTGATTGTTTGAGTGCCTGCTGTGATTCCTCTGCCCATGCTGGTGTCTCAAGAATGTCAGGAGATCATCCCTTATCAACAGCTGTGTGACTTTGGGATAACAACTGCAATTGTTGCTGCTATTGCTGTGGCTGTGGTTACTGGAATTGCCACTTCTCAGATGGCTGTGACTGCAGAGACTGTGGATCAGCTGTCTGGAAGGGTTAGCGAGGCCCTGCAGACACAGAAGGCTCTGAACTGTCATATTAGATTTGGACTTTTAAATTTAAATCAACAAACTGTGCTTTTGCAAGAACAGGTAGATTCCCTTGGCTCCTGCCACAAGTGTCTTGTACATTATATCTGCTAATGTAAATGCTTCTGATACGGTTAAACAGTTAAATGCATATTTGAATGGCCCTTGGAATTCTTCCTTTTAGAATTTTACCCTGCAGACAGCTCATCATATTGTTAGTATTAATAGCACATGGGTCCCTGCTGTATCTGGATCCAGTCAGTGGAATGCCATGGCCCAGCTTTGGGGCTGGGCCCAGCGATTATCTGGAATGTTCTCACTTGTGCTGATATTGCTATTGGGGTAATCTGTTTTTGAATTCTCTGCCACTTTATGCAGCAATCCCATGTACAGCAGACTTTTCCATGAGGCAGGAAATTTCAGACAGTTCCACCTATATTGGCAGTTTGTCAGTCATTTTCTTCTGTGTCCTGTAGAATGTCTGTCAGACTCCTTCATGAATCAGGAAACCACAAGGACTGTCTCACCTTCTTTAGGTAACTATAAAAGTCTTTTTTCTGTGGGTCCTGCAAGTCCAGTAAAACAGTTCAGGCAAGAGCAGTTTCTTGTCCAAATGGTTAACAAACTCCATAAGGAGCCTCTTCAATGCCCATCTTCTGTTGAAGTGGATTGGTGCTGCCAGAAGCAGATGTGTCTCACTCTCAAGAAAAGTCCTAAGTTCTTAAAACAGTTTTAAAAGCCATATTTTATGGTCTTTGAAAGAGCTGAAGAATATCCATCTGAAAAATATCTCTGTACATCTATAAAACCTAACTAACATGACTACAAGCTTCACTATTATAGATGACTCTATATTAACCTGAATCTTAATTATACATTAAATTTTTAATGAACTGCACAAACACAATACCTTAATTAAGGGCAGAAATATACATATAACAAAATCAACCTTAAATTTGTATCAATAATCCAAGATCCATACCAATGCAATTCTTTATATCATATCCCCCTTTAAATGCTAAAAAAAAAAACAAAAAACATTTGCAAACAGTATTTTGGAATTTAGGCATACTGCTCTCCAAACTGCTTCCTGCTTGTTCTTTGGTGAAACAATTTTTGGGGGTGTTTGCAGCAACTTACTGGGGGTGTCTTGGTCCATCAAACTACATCAGTATAGAAGAAATACACAGGTTCTTATCTTCCATGGAAACAAAAGAAGAATCTCTTTTCCATAGAAACATATCCTTAGATCCATATGTTGAATTCAAGATACTTTAAGATATATATGTTGGTTTAGCTTAGCAGGCCATACAATGAAATGTCTCTTTGTACTTAACTCCTTTACAATCAAAAATTCAAATAAAACACAATAATATATATTATCCAGACTCTCTGATTATTTTCCATATTTACGTGGCTTATATTTCTTTACTTTTAATCTATAACTATCTGTACTCTTTCTTTTAAAAGACTTTGTTTTATTTTTTAACCATTTACTTCTTTTTATAACTGTATTTTTTCTTCTCTCTCTCAAGCCTACATACATTTATCTAACACTGTGACCCATTTAGAGGTCTTTTGATTTTTCTGAGCTCCTCTTTATTGTGTATCTATAATTATTTTCTGACCAGAAAAGCCCTTTTTTAACGCTAAGTGATCATGACTATGGCCGACACAGCCCTGCCTGCTTGTTCTGCCCAGTCCAACATGGCAGAAGCATGTTTTCTGTCTCTGGAGCCATGTACATAACACCATTGATAGGCACACAGTGTGTCTATGTTGCCACTAACAAGTTATAGCACTCTACTCACAGACCCCCATTTAAATGTTCCACAGCTGGATCTCCTCTTAAAGGAGCCACATAGTTTTTCTACTACCGCTGAGTCCGGAAGCCTTCTCTTGAAAGAATTGTGCCTCTCCTTGTTTGTTGCAAACAGAGCCCACCCGAGAAATTGCTGCTACCAAGAGTCTTGCTTAACTCCATTCTTTTCTGTCAACAATTCCATTTTAAGTTTTCTCAGGTTTTATGTGGATATAGTCAACCACATCAGCATGGCAATTTTTTAGTAGGAGATTGCTTGTTCATTTCTGCAGATCATGAAATAATCACACAGAAACTATATTATTTACAATATGGCTTGGCCAATTGCTTAAGTGTATTTCTGGATTACTCTTATATCTTAAATTAACCCATTTCTATTAATCTATTTATCGCTATGTAGCTGTGGCTTACTGGGTAAAGTTCCATCCAGTGTCTGTCTCTGGCAGAGCTACATGGCTTCTCACTGACTCCTCCTTCTTTCTCCCACCATTCAGTTTGGTGTTCCCACCTAGCTCCATCTGCCAAGCCACTGGCTGAAAGAGATTTATTTATCAGCCAATAAAACTAACACATAGACAGAAGGACTTCCCTCACCATATTATTCTATGAAAACACTGAATAACATTTTAGTAATTTTGTAAAATCAGAGACATGGTCTCATCTACCCCAGTTTTTTGGCATTATTGATTTGTGGATAAAGTGGCTGTTATTATGCTATAGATTTTCACTGTAGCTGACTTCCCTTCACTTATATATTGGGGGATTAATTCCCACAGTTCAGAACTGTTTCCTATGTTTTAGGGCCTCACTGATCACATTGTCTTAGCTATGTGTGAAATGTTTTTCTGCTGACAGGCCTTCATTCCCCTCTCCTGATTAAAAGCAGAGATCTGCCTTCCTACAAGTATCTTCATCAGCAGGCTTTTTGTCAGTGGTTATGGTTCATGCAAAAGCATCCATTTATGATATTGACAGATATCCAAGAACAAAAAATTACTACTTGCCCAAAGCTGCTGATTCATAACTGCTCAGATAGGTAGAAGAATAAGCAAGTTCTGGTTTTGCCTCCCTTAAAAGATCCTGTCATGATTGGGAATATAAGGGTGGGGAAGAGGTAGGGTAGAAGGGGAAGAGGAGGGAAGAAGGGGAGGGGCAAGAAGATCTTAAGGGAACAACATAGTGAGAGAGAGGAATAATGGGGATGAGAACATGAATAGATATCTTGATTGAGGGACCCACTATGGAGTTTGCAAGAAGCCCGGCTCTAGAGAAATTCCCAGGAATCCACAAGGATGACCCCAGCTAAGAACCTAAGCAATAGTGGAGAGGGTGCCTGAACTAGACTTGCCCTGTAGTCAGATTGATGAATATCTTGAATATCACTATAGAGCCTTCATCCAGAAACTGATGGAAACAGAGGCAGAGAACCACATTGGAGCACCAGACTGAGCTCCCATAGTCCAGTTGAAGGGTTGGAGGAATGAAACTATAAGCAAAGAGGTCAAGACCATGATGGGTACACCCACTGAAACAGTCTACGTGAGCTAATAGGAGCTCACCAACTCCAGCCTGACAGGTAAGTAAACAACCAAAATAGGTCCAAACTACTTTCTCTGAGTGTGGGTGACAGTTGTATGGCTGGGGTAGACAGTAGGGCCACTGGCAGTGGCAGCAGAATTTATCCTTACTGCTTGTACTGGCTTTTAAGGAGCCTATTCTCTTTGGATCAACACCTTGCTCATCCTAGATACAGTACGAAGGGCCTTAAACATTCCCCAAGCAATGTGCCTTACCATCTCTAAAGTGTGGATATGGGTGGGGTGGGGGTATATGGAGGGAATGGGATGAAGGGAGGAAGGGGTACTTGAATTGGTATGTATAATGAAAAAAAGTTTCTTTTCCACCATCACCTCAGCTTACTGATGGTTTTAGGTTAGGAAATTTACTACTTGTGCTTTACTCTCTAGGACACCAGGAGAGATAATAACTACAACCAAGAGAAAGAGTTACATCCTACTGGCTCCACAGACCCACAACACCCATGATCAGAACACCTGATAACAGCATACTCTAGTACTGACAGTTTAGAGGCCCTAGGTCTCTTCTTTGTTTCTGCCACATAGAGCAATAAGCATAAACTCCAGACCTAGGCCCATAGAAACTGCAGTGTCTGGTGAATGTGCTAACCAGATCAGGAGCCATTAACTTTCACCTGTTTCTATAGGTTGCCTGGTTACTGAATATCCTCTATGCATGCTAAGAGAAAAACGTCATGCACAGATTTAAAAACAATCCATGTTCTATTTATAATTTTACACTTTTAGCTCTTTAACTAAACACTAAAAGTGTAGAATAGCACATTAGTCTTCCCCTCTAGAATTCCCTAATTTCACGGGACATTCTCTATTCACTTCCATGTTTGAGCTGACAGCCACGGATCTCTGTCTCTGTCTCTGTCTCTCTCTGTCTCTGTCTCTCTCTGTCTCTCTATCTCTCTCTCTCTGTCTCTCTCTCTCTTTCTCTCTCTCTCTCTCTCTCTCTCTCTCTGTGTGTGTGTGTGTGAGTGAGAGAGAGAGACAGAGACAGACAGACAGACACACACACACACACACACACACACACACACACACACACACACACAGAACTCTCATCTTATTTTTATGGAGCAAAAGAAACTCTAGCCCTGGAATGTGCTATGGCTGATCAATTGCTGCTTATAAGGGTATATATTATTGATAATCCATAAGATAGAACAGAAGAAGATCAAAGAAACATGGATAGGAAGAAGATTGTGTGAGTAGATTTCTTAACCCTCTTTTTTAAGGTTTAAAAACCTTAAAAGGATTTTAGTTCCTTTCACTCATTGTGTTGTCTTTGATTGACCCCTGAGAGGGGTTTTTAAAAACGGGACACTTGAGGACCCCATTACATCTTCCCTCCCCCTCCCAACCTGATCCACCCATTCCATTCCGTGCAGGACCTTAGTCCACCTCTAAAATCTAATTTATTTTCCCCTGCCAGGGGAGATGCTTGTGTTTCCCACATCCAATCCATTCCTCTATCCCTAACCTCCCTGGGTATAAGGATTATAAGTTGGTTTTCATTTCTTCAATGGCTAATATGCACATATAAATGAATCCATTCCCTATTTATCTTTCTGGGTCTGAGTCCCTTCACCTAGAATGATTTTTTTTCTGTTTCCAACCATTTGCATCCAAATATAGTGGTGTTATTCTTAATGGATAAGTAATACTCCATTGTGTAAATGTACCAGTCATGGCCTTTGATCTTTGAAAGTCACTGTCACTTGGCTAATTAGACTGAAGGACAAACATTCAGGATGACTGTCTTCATTCAGCTTCTAGGTCTCCTTCCCTCCACTTTCACTTCCTGATGGTTTGAATGAGAATGTCCACCCCTCAGGGCTTTGATATTTGAATGCTTCCTACCCAGTGATGGGCTGTTTGGAAAGGGGTAGAGTGCTTTTTGAAGAGGTGTTTCAAAGGGGGTAGTTTTGAGGTTTATGATGCCCATCCAATTCCCCCCCCCCTCTCTCTCTCTCTCTCTCTCTCTCTCTCTCTCTCTCTCTCTCTCTCACACACACACACACACACACACACACACACCTTGCTCATTCACTCAGCAGGCCTCCTGTGGATCAGGATAAAAAGCTCTCAGCTATACTGCAGAGCCATGACAGGATCTCTGCTTTCTGATATAATGATCATAACTGACTCTAACTGTAAACACACCCCTAATTAGATCTTTCCTGTCAGAATACTTGCCTTGATTATTGTGGCTCTTCCAAGCACTAAAACAGTAACTAAGATGCTCACTAAGGACATCACTGTGCATAGAAATACATTAATGCTATTTGATAAAATGTGAAAATCATGTGGAATGATTTTATTGATTAAACTTTATTAATGACCACTTGTCAGAAACTATTACAAGTGAAGTTAGTTCACGATTCCTGAACTTAGTGTTTTGGAAACAGAAGCTGTCAATTCTGGGCTGTGTGCTTTCAGATGCACAGATTGCAGCCATGTAGGGCTGCTCTTGTCTTCCTGCAGGTGTCCACTCTGTCACTTTTACACATGGCTTCTGAGATTCATATTGACTTTCACCTGCTTTATGACATCATTGGCCCTCTTAGCCAATGAGAACCAGTTAGAGTTTTGAGGTTACCATGGAGCCTACTGACCAAACTTGCCTCAGTGCTGAGCATCTTTGATCGTGCACACACGTGACTTTTTGCTGTGAAACCCATCCACCCGTTTTCTCATCCTTTTATCCAGATCCTACTACTTTTTTTGTTTTTGTTTTTTTGTTTTTGTTTCTGTTTTTCTTTTTTTCTTCTTTCTTCCTTCCTTCCTTTCGTCCTTCCCTCCCTCCCTCCCTCCCTCCCTCCCTCCCTCCCTCCCTCCCTCTCTTTCTTTCTTTCTTTCTTTCTTTCTTTCTTTCTTTCTTTCTTTTTTGGTTCCTGACTTCCTGACTTGAAGATGTCAGGTAGGAAAAGAAACTTTAATGCTTGTTTAATTGGAAAGCTCCCTAAATTGTAAAGCATCAAAATCATGTGAGATAAAGGGTAAAGTGCTGAGTACCAAGCTGGTGCCCTAACTATGGGCTTAGTTCTGACATCTCCTAGGACTGTGAATTTGGACAGAGCATTTTTCCCGCCCTCTCACTACATGTGTCTTCACTTTCCTTGTTGAGAGAAGAGGCTGACAGGGTTCAGGGCTCTCTGAGGGATTGAGTCTTTAGGAACACAGGTAGAGAAGGAAACCAGAGAGTCCTGGGACTGTTTCAGCTGAATGAGAGAGAGAGAAAGAGAGAGAGAGAGAGAGAGAGAGAGAGAGAGAGAGAGAGAGAGAAAGGAGAGAGAGAGAGACACACACAGAGAGAGACACAGAGAGAGACACAGAGAGAGAGCTGGGTATGTAGACAATGTGACTAAGGGCCATGATTCCTCCTTCCACATATTTTCCACAATAGTACTTCACAGTTGGTGCTGTTCAACAGCAGCGTTCAGATATGAGAGGACTCAAGAATATAACTGCGTTGTTCAATCAAGCTGAGATTGGCTGAACGTTTCTGAAGAGGCAAATGTCCCTTTTCTGATGTTGCACTAGTGTCTTCCCTGAAGCTTTTGGAGGACAGGAAAGTTTTTTTTTTCTTTTGCTGGTAGGCACGGCTGTTTGTGACACTCAAAGGTATAGAAGCAGACGTGATTTCTGTGACACTTGCACACTGGTACAATGACAGGCACCTTCCTGATAAAGGAGGTCATACCCTAATTTTGGTGCATTTTACAGATAGCCACACAACCCTAGCCCATTTTCCACACAAACTCCTAAAATGAATAGTCAGAGTGTGGTGACATATCCCTGTAATCTCAACCCTTGGGAGCCAGAGGCAGAAGAATCAAGGCAACCAGGCCAGGCTCTAGCTGCATAGAGATGTGATAGTCTGGTTATAGAAGACCATTTCTGAAGAAATAAAATAAAACCAACCGGTTTTTAAAAATTAATATCGCCAATGTTTAGTGTCTTCTGATTAAAGAGAACTAGAGAAGATGTAGGAGCACAGGGCAGGAAGGAGGCTGAAGGTCTTGGAAAACCTAGTTTGAGCTGTTTAAAAAGGAACAGGCCATGTGGACCTGCAGACAGTCAAGAAAATAGAACTCTGCAGCAGAGGGGGAGAAAATAGAAGGATGGAAGGAAGGGAGAGCATGGAACACGGAGGTGTTACCCATGGCAACACAGAAACTGGAGACTGAATGCTGAAGGGGTCAAAGGACTTTATAGAAAACTAAATTATAGGTGACACCGAGTAGAAAATCCTCAGCACATGGCAAGCAGATGGAGTTACTGAACACGCAGGTTAATAGACCAGGAAGTACACTGAGGCTGGGACAGGGTGTCACTAGGATTACAGCTCATCAGGAAAGACACCATTGGTTTCCTCTCCTGATCCTTGAACACTGGTGACCCTTAACAATTTTGAAAATGAGCATTCTATAAACATATTGTACTAACAGTTCTGAGTGTCTGGGCTCATGGGTGAAATCTCAGCACCTAGGTGGCTGAAGCTGGGGGATTGGAGGTGGTTCATGGCAATTCTAGGATGTGTTGTGAATTACAAGCCATCTTAGGCCACAAAGTCAAAATTATCCCTGAAACAAAAAGTGAAATTCTTTCTGCATACTCACTACTTGCTGGAATATAAAGGGTAGAGAGACAATGCTGGGTCCTTCTTTTCTCTGATCTCTACAGAACACAACGGTTGTAGGAAGTGTGATGGACCCTGTGTCCCTTCCGATCAGCTTTCAAGCTAAAGCTGCTTGCTCCATTAAAGTAATTTTCTTCACTAGACACAGTACAGACTTGCAGAGTGTAAAGAACTATAGAGCTACAAATTAAAAATAGGAACCCAACAAAACTCTAATTTATCAGATTTTTTTTTTCAGGAAGTCTTGGATAGGGTACCAGTGTAGCTTTATGATATCATTCTACTTCTAAGCCAATCAGTACCTGAATGGCCTTGGGTCCTTATGATGCAACAAACTTAATTTTTTTCCAGATCCAGTATCTCTGATCCTGGGCATGTATGCAACTTTTTGTTGTTTGTTTCTGAAACCAATCAATGTTGTCTTTTTACTTGATTCTTATAAATGTGTTCATATCATCCTCCCAACCATGTCTGGTAAGGAAAGAAATTTCAATATAACTTTCAATCAATACTTTCATTCATTCTGAGAAGTCCAGACAGTGTAGAAGCATGGGTAGATTACTGGATTACTGAGCTATGACTGGTGGCCTAACTATAATCTTGGCCCTCACATATCTGGGATTATAATTTAGGGATGAGAATTTGCTCTGTCACTGAATGGATCTTCACATTTCACAGTGGAATAACTGACAGACTGGACTCTAGGCTCACTGATGTATTGCTTATGAACACAGTGTAAAGAAAGTGCCAGGCATGTTTTGCTGAGGGTTTTTTCACAGAAGTAGAGAAAGACTGGATGTGCAGACAGGCACGCTCAGAGTCAAGATGACCCAGTGCAGCAGTGCGCCTCCAGTGCTGTTGAACAGCATTGTTGGCATGTGAGTGGAGCCGGTGGCCACATCTGCCACTCCTGCATGAGCAGGGAACCTTGGCTCATCTGGCTAGATAGGCATTTGTGTCTTACTCAGGGACCAGTGAGCAACCTTCATGGATCGGTGGATTACACTTAGGATGGACCTTCCAGAGAGAGAACTGAGTCTGTGTTCCATTTTCATGGCACAGGAGCGATCGTGTTCCCTGCTGTGATCCTCCAAACACTCTCTAAAAGTAGCATCCGTGTCGGGACTGCTTGTTCAGGTGTCCCTAAGCGCTTGGGAGCTGAGGTAGCTGAGTCACCCTTGTTCATGTCCAGCAACATCTGTGGCGTAATGTGTTCCTGGAGAGTACATCCTAGAAAGTAAAACCCCGTCCAGCTTTAAAGAAATATTTCTTTAAGTTGAAATTCATTGTAATCTTTTTCCAATGTGGTCAAAATTGATTACTTGGAAAATTTATACAACATACCCAATCCTACTATCTTCCGAATCCTCCTAGATCCATCTTTGTGGCCATTCAAAAGAGAAAAAGTAAAAGACTGTACCAGGTCTAATTTGTGTTGTTCTTATACTCTTTGGAGCATGGTTAAAGTCTCACTGGCCAGTCCTTTAAAGATAACTGAGTCCTCCATGACCAACAGCCACCCCTTCTGCCACAGCCATCAAGTGTGAAGAGCTACAGTCAGCATCCTTATCACAGTTTAAGGACTCTCTTTATTCCCTTCTATCTAGACTGTTTCCTTTTTTCATGGTGGGGAAGAGAAAAGGCTTCTGTGACATGTTTCACATTCTCAATTATGAGTCTGAATTTGCAGATACCAGTGCAATGGCAGCTTCCTTGCCCATCACAGCCACTGACAGTACAGATCATTGACTTCCACATGGTTTCTGGTGATGGCATGGACTATGGACACCAACATAACCTTCAGATTCAGCACGGTCCATGGAGGTCTTTTGAAAAGGCCTCATCGAGAACATGAACCCTTCCTCTTCTCCATTAGTGTGAGCTTCAGCAGCTCTAGTTTCACTTCTCTCTGATGCTTCCTGAAACTCTGCTCAGCCGTTTTTTTTTTTCAGTTTAATGAGAACACTTTTACAGTAATCTTCCTATAATACCTGTCCTTTCTAGTTGATTCTGAGATACGGTGCTCTCCCAGACTCACCTTCTGTTGCCTCCTCTCCCCTCTGAGCCTGCATGGGTCTCTCAGGCTCCTTGGAGCTGCTCTGTGCTTCTGAGGATGTCAGCAGCTACTGCTATCTTCAATTGATCACAATTGTAAATTCTTAGAAAAACATTTTTGATTCAATCCCAGTTTTTCAAAATCCAGCTTACCACCACAAACTCATCACCTGAATTACAGGATTAAAAGCCTGTATCTCCATGGCCATAGTGGTCATTAGTTTGGCAATACATTAATTAACATGAATTAACCTTGATTATGAGAGAAAGAAAGGTCTTGCTTTTCTAACTACTTGTATATCTGGTTACAGGTGATATTTTGAAACCCTGGCTCACAGACCAACAATGTTGTCCAGGTATTACAGGACCTTTCTCTGCTAGAGCCCCAAATAAGGTAAGTCTCATTGCTGATGAAGAGCAGGGTCAATCATATATTACGAATTTAAAGGCCTGGAGCCTTTTTCTGTGTTTGAACTGGTGAACCTCATTTATTTCCTCATTTATTTCCTCCCTAGTTTTCATGTCTCACGTTTTCCATATGTTAGTAGTGGGATCACAGAGAACAGGTCACTACTGTGAGCAGTTTGTCTTTAGAATGCATTGCACTTCTGCTCTCAAACACCCTGACACTTGGAAAGCATTCAAGGCAGGCTTGTGCTGTCCACAAAGGTTTATTTCCTTCTCTTTCTTCTCACTTTTATTCTTGAAAACCTTAACATCAGGAACTGAGTTTTCCTGCTTCACTGTCACTAAAATGCTCTTGAAGACTTGAGCACCATGGGTACTGATTACATTTCTAAGGAAACCCATCACAAATCCTTTTGCTTCTAGCTGGGATTTGCACTGTGGAAGGCATGAGTAGGGCTTCCTCCAATTTCGGGTGTTCCCTAATTGCCTTGGTGATATCAGAAGGAGCCCATGTGGTAACTGATGGGTTAAAGCTTATGCACAAGCCTCTGATGTGTGCACAACCACTCATAGCTATGCAAAGTCTTCCAGTGCTAATCTCAATAGCCTGTTTGTAGATTCTGTCCCTTAAGTAAAATGCTATGTAAGTTCTTCTTGACATTGTATCAAGAGACAGAGATATCCATCTGTAGTACCTACTCTATCACATTACTACCATGGCAAGGGGATCCTAGTCTTGATTTGTTCGCTAGAGTATTTGAGGTGAGTCACCACATGTGGTGTTTTATTTGCTCTAATTTCTCTAGTGAGAGGTTTCTAACACACACAATGTGTGTGTGTGTGTGTGTGTGTGTGTGTGTGTGTGTGTGTGTGTGTGAGTGTGTGTGTTCCAGACTGCTAGGATGACGGAATGGCTGGCTGGATGACAAGATGGCAGGAGATGCGATTTGATGTTCCCCATTTTCTCTTTTCTGTCTCAGAACCGGAGTACCATCGGCAGACATGAGGATATAACACTCCCACCTCAAGAGAGGTTCCAGACTTTAAGTCTTTTGGGACAAAACATGGAGATCAGTAAAAAACTGCCCCTGCTCTCATATGTCCACCTGAAGAAAAACATCCTACAGATGGCAGAAGAATACGAGAAGCAGGGGCTCCTACAGGAAGCTTTTATAACGTTTCACAAATTTTTAACGTGAGAACCTGCAGCTTTTATCTCCTTTTCTGTGGCTGATCCCTCAATCCCCCTGTTCTCCTTTTCATGCTTCTCAGCCTTGCTTACCTTATGGAATTTGACAAAGACAATATTTATTCAGAGTTTTGGCAGCTCGCATACATGTTTTTCCTTGCTATTCAAAGACGCAAGGACCAAAGTTGTTGGTATCACCAAAAAGGGACTTCATGAGTAGTTCTTGAGCTTGTCCCCACATGGTGCATATTTTAGACAAAAGAGATGGCAGGTAAACAGACATGTCTGCATTGCTGGGTCTTTTGATTGCTTTGTCTCGACCCAGGCGTCTATTCACAGACTTATTGCTGTGTCTAGCAGAGCCCAGGTTTCTCTGCTCGTCATCCTGTAGCCTATTGGTTGGTATAGGAAGAGGTTAGCCTATCCTGTAGCTAAACCATCACCAGAGGACTGTGGACTACCTGGGGTCATTGTGGCTCAACACAGTCCCTACGCCATTCATCATAATTTGGTAGGCAGAATAACTACAAGATTACAGAACTCTCACCAGGGAATAGCTCCTATATCCTCAATGACAAAATCTTTTTGTGTATGAGGAAGGAAAAGACAATGAGGGTCTCACCAGTCATCTCTAGTCTGAGTTTTGTGAAACAGAACCAAAGGAGACAAAGGCATGTGACCCTAAGGAGCTCAGGCACCAGAGAGGAGCTCCCTGGGCATGACTTCATTGATGTTCTGAAGACTCTGTGTGCTGACGAGGCACATCACCTTCCTGGTCCACAGAGGAAGAAAAAGCTCAGGGTTAGAGTTGAGCTCAGGTACCACAGTTTGCAATTCTCAGGTTGTGCCACTTCTAGAACAAGGGTTCATTTTGGTTTCCGTTGTTGGTGTTCTGCAAGTTGAAGGCAATCCCTTGAGATCACAGTAAATATCATTTTCATATTCTCTTATTTCTACAGAAAAATAACTCTTGTCAAGGCAATCATGTGTTCTCTCAAACATCATTTTATCACACTCAAGAATCTTTACTGGTTTTGAACTTACCTGAGTATTGAAGCAGATTAGCTAACCTACTTCAACACTGGGTGGAGAATCACACTGGGTTCCACAGGATAGCTCACCCTAGCTCTGAGCACCATTATCTCCTGTCCTTACCTAATGCTCTCTGAGGTGAGACTATGTCCTGAAGGAAACAATACACTAAGGTATCATATGAGCAAAGATCCATGTTGTTATTAGGAGTAGAAAAAATAGACAACTGTTTCCTGTTTTGAACTTCTGGAAAATGGTCTCCTGTTTTCTCAAGGTTCTGTGAGTCCACTAAGTCTATCTGCTGCCTTCTGAGTGCTGGGATAACAAGCACACACCATGTCAGTTTAGCTATACTTCTTGATAACTTATGTTTGTGGAACATCCCTGTCGGCAGAACAGTGGGGACCTTTCTCTCTCCGGGCCCTGGGAGGGAAAGGGATGTGGGGCTTCAGGGTGTGCCCTTCTCGCTTACTTCTGGAACTCTTATGTACATCTTAGTCACTGTGCTTTATTCTTTTAGACTATTTGTGGAGAAACTAAGAAAAGGCCCAGAATATGACAACATCCTTTCACAAAGACAAAAATCAAAAATCAAAAAGGTAGGTCTTCATTGTCTATATGGCTGATCTAAAATCTCCAGAGCAGTAAGGACTTAGAGAAAATGGACAGATCCTGACCTTGGGTGGGAGGAGAGCTGATACTGCCTCAGCATAGCAGTACAGGGGAGAGGGATGGCATGAGATGGGGAGCAAGTCCTGCACAAGGCACTGCTGCCTCTCCCCACTTGTTTCCTTTCCCTCTTTTCTGACAGTAGAACTGTTTTAATTCACCATTATGTTTTTTTTATTGCAGTGTATAAATAAGGCATTTGAAAAAGCTGAGACCCTGAAGATCAAAATACTAGAACGTTATGGCAGGGAATATGAAGAGTACCTGGCAGATAAGGTCAGTGTGTGAGCATGAAGACAGGTGGTTTTTGAGTCACCAAGTCAGCCTGTGTCATGGGACTGTGTTGTATTCTTTCAGTGGAGTCTGTAGTCCAATGACTAGGACCAAAGCCAACATATATGCACGCGCAAGCATGCGCGCGCTCACACACACACACACACACACACACACACACACACACGTGCAAAGTACAGTAGGGTACTGAGAGTATTGAGATCTAGTTGTTACTTAAGACAACTATACAGCAACTGGGTAAAGTGATGGTGGTATTTTTCATTAGTACCAGATTCATAAAGCATCACATGCACCCTATGTTGAGACGTCAGATTGAATACAAATACACTTTTTCATCTCTTTGTTGACAAGGCTTTTTCTTATGAGATTTGAAGTATTAGCCTAAACCTGTTTCTCTTTCTATAGAAAAAAAGACAAGAGGTGGAAAAGGACAAGGCCTTCTTGGAGGATATCAGAAGTATCCTTAAAGACTCCACAGAATTAACCAATCAGAGTTCTCCTCAGACAGCAGTGGTGTATGACTCACAGGGAGCTTTTACAGAGACTGACTGCATCACATCAAAGTCTGGACCTCCTTGTGCAGAGTCTAAGGAGGAGAAAAGCCCCAGTAAGTCACCACAGGCTCATGACTCGACAAAGCCTTGTGAATAAGCCAGTGCACTTGTACCAGCCACACAAATTTGAGAGTGCTTCAACCCTTTTCCATTTCCTCCTCCTTTGGTGTCCATGGATTCACTTTGCTGTGGTAACAGAACCTTGCGTGATGAGTGTTGTCTCTTTCCTTCCTACCCCCCACCC
This sequence comes from Microtus oregoni, assembly GCF_018167655.1. NCBI lineage: Eukaryota > Metazoa > Chordata > Mammalia > Rodentia > Cricetidae > Microtus > Microtus oregoni. Next base: position 41,016,065 of record NW_024543059.1, read on the forward strand.
CCGACTGTCTTGGAAAAATAGGCTTTAGCTTATTTTAAGCCAGATTAGTTTCCTCAGAATTTGTTGGAATTAAGATGTTCATTTTGCAGAGCTCTGTAGAGATTTGAAGAAGCAGTTTAAGAAAATACTGAACCAAGTTTCTTGAGTTCTTTTTATATTTTGGGAGATCAGTCCTCTGTCCAATGTGGGGTTGGTGAAGATCTTTTCCCAATCTACTTATGGATCTATTTACATTTTCCTAGATGTTGGTATCAAGTTATGTCAGCACTATTTGTTTAATATGTTTTCTTTTCTCCTATAAATTCAGTTATAAATGGGGTACAGAGCTAAACAGAGAACTCTCAGTAGATGAATCTCAAATGGCCGAAAGACACTTAAAAATGTTCAACATCCTTAGGTATCAGAAAACTGCAACTCAAAACACTCTGAGGTTCAATCTTCCATATGTAAGAATGATCAAGATCCAAAACACTGATGACAGCATATGTTGGAAAGGATCTGGTGTAACTGAAACACTCTTCCATTGCTTGTGGAAGTCCAAACTTGTGTAGCCACTTTTTAAATCAGTATGGTGATGTCTCAAAAAAATACGAAACAATCTACCTCAAAACTTAACAATACCACTATTGGGTATATACCCAAAGGATGCTAAACATACCACAAGGACATGTGCTCAACTATGTTCATAGAAGCACTATTTGTAATATCCAGAACCTGAAAACAACCTAGATGCCCCTCAACTACAGAATGGATAAAGAAAATGTGGTACATTTACACAGTGGAGTACTACATAGCATTAAAAAGTAAAGACATCTTGAAATTTGCAGACAAATGCAAGGATCGAGAAAAACACACATTGAGAGATGTAACCCAGACTCAGAAAGACAAATACAGTATGTACTAATTCATAAATGGCTTCTCTATATAAATCAAATAAAAACAAATCTACAGTCCTAAATCCTGGATAACCAACAAACAAAGAATACACTAAGACAGATATACATGGATCTATATAGGAAGGAGAAAATTATAAGGACTCATGAGTAAATTGGGAGTGTGGGGGTCATGGGACAGGTTAGAAGGGTATGGGGATAAAATGGGGAGCAGAGAAAAATGTGTAGCTCAATAAAGAAAATACTATACCATCTCCCGTGATAAGGAATATGCTAGCACGGTCACTTTTTGAAAGTCAGGCTCCCAGATATTCTTATGGTGTAATGTAGAGATGTGAAGGTAAAGGAATTTCAGTTGCATGAGATTGTTTTCAGCATTTGGCAGACACTCATAGGAAAATCTCAAATAGCACCAGGGAGATGGTGACTCTATTCATAAGTGGCTAGTGTGACAGTGTTAGGACCTGAGCCGGAATCTCCAGATAGCATGTGACAACAGGGTACAGCTGGCCACCTCTACATTCATCTCTTCAGGTGAGATTGGTTGGGGAGACAGGAGAAGACCTGTTTTCTCAAAGCACAGCTAGCTATGCAGACACAGAGGCACAAAAAAGATTCTATTGGACTAAAAATGGCCAGGGTAGGCCAGCACTCCAGAGCGTTACACACATCTGTAGATGTGCTGAAGCACCTGTGCATTCTGGCTCACACATGAATGAGCTCACTCTGTAGAGTACACACAGATCATGGACACACACAGTTCATAAGTTAAAAAGGGAAATCTACAAAATTGCAGAGAAAAATTATCAAATATTTCAGTTCATTGATTTTATTTTTTTATTTTTATTTTTTGTCATTTGTATCATCTGGCTTTATAGCCTGAATAGGCCTGACTTGAGGTCTTGATTCTTCAGCAATCAAATGCTGAAATTTCAAGTTTGCATCACCAGGGCTGGCTTTTCTGAAGTGTCTCTCAATTAGACACTGGCGAGAGAGTCAGCTTTCCCCAGCTGTGAGCCTACACAGTGAAGAGTACACATTTCCAGATCCAGGTAAGAGAGTCAGGCTTGGCCAGCCTTGAGCCTTTGCACTCGGCAATCTACACATAAGCACAGTATGTGGAAGGAGCAGGAGGAGGCTCTTCAGTTCCTATTGGACTGGGAGAAACAATCAGGAAAGGATTAACTGGTCCCAGCTAAATCGACAACCTGTCCCTGGAACTTTACTGGGGTCAGTAAACAATCTTCACTCAGTCCGGGGCCGTGACTTTTCTGGGTTTTATGTGCATATGGATGGCCCTGTAGGTCTAGGATCTCAAGGGTCTCTCCCATCCCTACAATGTTCCCTATTGTGACTGTCTATGGTCGTATGACCTTGAAAAAGTCTCTGTGTATCCACTTAAAATTTGATGGGTAAAATAGTCTATACAACTGAGCATGCCCACAACAGGATTTCCTCAAGGTGGAAGTTCTGGATACTAGAAGTTTGGCTCAGTCTATATCTGGCACAGACCATGGAAGCAACTTTAGCGAGACTCATGTTCAAGAGCCGTGAGTATACAGGGAAACAACAGTCCATACCTGAGAGTACAGAGTCTGGCAGAACTGGATGTCTGAATCATGGTTCCAGAAGAGACACAATGGAAGTTTCCCTCTTTTCTGTCTGTCTGTCCTCTTTAGCTCCCAGATGGCTCCATGTTACAAACCTGAGTTAAGAGTGGACTTTTCCCACTGAGTATGCGAACCCACATAAAAATGTCTATATGATCAACTCACCAGAAATATGTTGTTCCATCCTCTCAAGCAGACAGTGAAGTTCATGCATATGGCTCCTATATAGCTGTGTGAAGTGCTTAGAGAAGATACTCCATGCCTGCTTTATGGCTCACTCATGGGGAGGGAGGCTCCTGTAGAGAATCTCAATTATATTGTTTTTTATCTCCAGGCTGCCGGGATGAGCTCTGTTCGGGGATATTAGGCCCTATAACCTCAGACTTCTCTCTCTTTTGCATTACAGTTCAGAACACCAAAGGCCTCCTTCCTGTGGTCCTTCCCAAGGACCTATGTCAAAACTTCCTCCGTTCAGCATGGGAGAACACCAAAAGAAAGAGAGAAACATGCGGAGTGCTATGCGGCAAACTGGTAAAGATATGAGAACTCATTCCTGACAGGAGACTCTTTTTTTCTACCTAGGATTATATCCAGGAACTGTGTCCATACATATCACTCCACAGAGGAAACCTTGGGTGACAAGGCCTGGCCACCTTAAATTTGATGACTTTTTATTTGGCTACTTTTCAGTCTCTTGAATTAAACAATTGGCTTCAACAGTGTAGCTAGGAATTTCCATTCTACTGGTGGTTAATGCCTATAATCCCAGTCATTTGCAAACTGAGGGTGGAGGCTTCCTACAATTTCAAACCAAGCTCACATACAGAGTGAGGCATTGATGTAAAAGCAGGCAGGCTGCAGGCAGGAAGGCAGACATGAAGCATGGAGACATGCAAATTGACTAATTCTACAAGGAGGAAGACTCAGTTCCTTCTGTGGCCTGGTCTGTGCCCTCACTGTGTGGTAAGCCTTGGGATATACATTAAATACCTTAAGATTTCTGAGGAGACCTACTGGCTGCTTCGGGAAAGACCATAGGCCCAGGATGTGATAAGAGGGACTTTTCAGGATCAGCTTATAGCCAGTGCTTTTAAACAGTACCCCAGCGAAGCACTGGAGCAGTCAAGGTGATGAGACCCTGAGGTGAGGGAGGAGGCTAAGAGTCATTTACTGGGGTGGGGGCTTCACTTCCTTGTATTATGAGAAAGGGGGATTGACAGTGCCAGGACAAATTGTTTTCTTTCTGCAGGTAAATGACAAGTACATCATTTCCCATATCATTATTCCCATGCAAAACGGAGGACCTGACTATTGCCAAGCCGAGAACGAAGAAGAAATTTTATTCCTAGAAGAAGAACTTGGTCTTATAACGCTAGGTTGGATCCATGTAAGCAAATTGACCTCTGTGTTGGCCTCTTCTCACTGTGCTGCCTACATCCTTCTGTGCACAGAGTCAGTCCATGCCAGATCATCCAGCTCTGAGCATATGCAGTCACTAGTGTTCCACGGTTGAGGCCACGGTGCATTTCCTGGTGCATCTCTAGCTTTTCTAATTCTGTCTCTTACTCAAAGTAATTCTTCAAAGTTCCAATTCCTTGTGAGTGGGGGGAGAATGGTAGCTTCCCTAGGATGTAAGAGAACATGGTGTAGAGACCATGTAGCTAAGTCAAGAGAATTCTTTCTAATGATTGAATGTTGACGTTTGAAGAAACACTTGCTTTGTGAACACCCAAAGAGCTCCTTTATTCAGCATTTGCAAGTAGTTGGAAAAGATGTATAGGCTTGTGGCGATCATTAAGAAACACAGTTTCTTCCCTAGAGAGTCCTTCCAAATGATTCCCTCATTGTCAAAACCTAAATTACATAAACAAGTAGTTTTTCTTGGAATGGGAAAGGTGTAAGCCACGTTCAGGTGTTTATTTCTAGGTTTTGAGAGACCACAAGTACTTTTTTCCTCACAATTTGGGAAATTCTGATGTTGAAGACAGATTCCTGTGTCTTCATGCTTCAGTTGCACAAACCTTTACTGCTTTGCCTAACAATAATATGCCATGGCAGATGGAGATCTGTTCTTTGTGCCTGGACACAAGTGGGGGATCACACAGAGAAGGAGCACCAGCTCCCATGGGGCAGAGTGCAGTCTGCTCTATTCTCCAGGAGGTAAACCCAGAGCACTGTGGGTTTCAGAGGAAGAGGAATCTCATATGAGCTGATTTATGATGAATAATAAAGAGGGGCCAAATGACAGCTTCATGGGGGAGCATTCCTATGTCAGAGAGCAGCTTCATTGGCTGGGATTTGTCATTGGTATCAGAAAAGGATAGCAGATTTTTGTTGGCATAACTCTTCAAAGCCATGCTCTCAATTGTCAGGTGTGGGCATGAGAACAGTGGTCCTTTTGAGGAAAGGGGGAGCTCTTTGGGTTATTTTCAGCAGAACAGTGATGTGACCAAAGCCAGAGTCCAGAAGCTAAATGAAGGAGTTTCAAGACTGGTTATAGTGGGAGAGTCAATTGATGTTTGGGAGCTGCTGACTTCCAATGATGATGAGAGCGTGATGGCCATGTATTCAGGAATGTGTGATTTCAGAGATCCAGGAGCTGAGGATTAGAGGGTGTATGGTCTGTGAGAAGGGAAGCTTAGAGTTGGATCACAGGGATGGCAGGGATCTCTCATAACCATGAGTAGGGCAAATAGAGAAAGCCTGACTTTGGAGGTGGGGTTTAGTCCTTTCAGTGTAATGTAAGGTACTTGTGAGATATCCCATCCATGAGACCATTGAGAGAAGATGAAAGGTCATTAGCGGAAGCTAGGTGAAGACAGCAGAAGGAACTTGGTTGCTTCTAACTGGATTTGACTTACTAAACTTGGTAATTGGGGCATGCTGCCTGCAAGAGAAGTGATTCGTGACAGCAGAGGAGAAGATCTAAAGAGGAGAAGAGGAACACATGTGGCCTGACAGAGCAACAAGTTTGCAGGAGAATGGATTATGGGGTTCTCAGAAGCCACACAGCAGGGACAGGGGTAGAAGAAATTCAGCATGTGACTCAGGGACAGGTTCCATTATGAAGAGGGTTCAGATCTTATGCTGGATCTGTAGCTCACTAAAGATGGTGGATAATGAGTTTTAAGCCATGGTGGCCAGTGACTGCAAGATTAAAAAAAAAAAACATAGAAAGCTGGGTGTACTGGCACAGTCCTAGAGTCAAAGAATTCAGGAGGATGAGACTATTGGATGAAAAACCATTGGTCAAAAAAATCATGTGATGAATTTATTGCAATTGTGGATTCCCTCTAGACCATCATATTGGTGCTCATTTCTAGGCCCTAGATATTAGGGTAAGAAAGAGTGATGAGGCCACTCTTGGCACATCTGGGTTAACTGAGTCTAGAATCCTGGCTTGTATGGGAATTTGGAAATGGTTTGATCATGGCTCAGTTTTGTCTAGCTTTTTGTTCTTGATTTTGCTTTTTTCTTTGACTTTTTTTAGTTTAACAATGCTTGATACTTTAAAGTATAGCTTAGTTGTGAGTGTGTATATGGGAAGAGTTTAGTTTAATGCCTCCTTGAGGAAACATATGTGCATATACCACTTAGAGAAGGAAAAAGGAAATTACTGGGCACCTGGTACAGCTTTCCAACTTGCTTTCTGTGAGATCGATCCACTCTTGCTCTGTTTCTTCCACAGTTTCTTTCACGTTCATCCCTGAAGTGTGCCTGCTTCCATGCTATCAGTACTACACCTTTGCTTCTATCTTGAAAGACAATAATTAGTTATGTGTCTTTTACATCTAATTTGCTTGAGTAAACATCTGCATGGTTCATCCCCACGCTGGCATGCATATGTGTTTACACCTGCTGAGCCAGTGAAGGTTCGAGGGGAGGGAAGGGAAGTGGGGTAAGATAATACTGTGTGTACTGTACCACATCAGGTTGGGCTCCTTTTCAAATAAAGAGAAATCATACCATTCTCAGAGGTAGGATTTAAGGCAGGGAGCTTATAACCCAGAGAGACTGTTGAACTAATGCTTAAAGAAGTCCTGGGAACTCTTGGTGAAAATGGAGGCAGAACAGAGTATTTCCCTGGCAAGATTTGGGAAATCTTGTTGAGAGCTAGTTTTTGGAGCTCTGTTGGCTGCCTTCCTCAGTGGATCAGGGATGGTTCTCATTGTGAACTTTTATTTCTTTTGTCTTCTCAGACTCATCCCACCCAGCCAGCCTTCTTGTCAAGTGTGGACGTACACACACACTTCTGTTATCAACAAATGCTGCCAGAATCAATTGCAGTGGTGTGCTCACCCAAATACAAACAGTGAGTATGAAGGATTCTTGTCTGAAAAGGTACATGAGCAAAATGTTCTATGGCACAGAACACCTTAAAAATTAAGTCATACCCAGAGTGTCTTAACTGATTGGTAGAAAAGCCTCCCTTTGAGGTGCACATTCTAATTAACATCAGCGGCTCTTAAAAGATATTGTACAACCACTGAAGTGTTTCTAAGACAACCCCTCAATAAGTGACTCCAACAGACAGAGGATGAAGACACATTGGACACTGCATACAAGTATCATCTCTTACTGTCCCCAATGACATGGTAGTTCGAATTCCTCAGCAGAGCTAGTGATGGGAAAGCAATGCATCATCCTGCATTCTTTTGTAATAATTTTGTACCCTAAATGTTGTACCACAGGGACTAGTAGTCCCTGGTTTGAGCACAGCCCCCATTTGTTCCTCACAACAATTGACCTGAACAGAAGTAACTTATTGCATGATTCTTCTTCCTTCCCATTTCTACTGTTGAGTCCCTTTGTATCCTTAGGGCAATGTTCAAGAATGGGATCAAGAGAGGGAGGTACACATGGAGGAGTAAGAAGGAGAGGAAGGAGGAGGAGAAGGAAAACAGGAAAGGGGAGGTTAATTAGGACCACGACCAAAAGACAAAGTCTAACAGAACAACAATGAGAGTAACTGTTGAGGAGGAGTTGTTCCACGACCTCTGCAAAGGACAAGGAGTTGTACAGGGAAGAGGAAAGAAAGGAGATGAGGATGGAAGACGGGATTGAGAAGTGAAAGTGAAAGGAGAAAGGTCATGGAAAGGAGAGGAGAGAGATGAGGAAAGAAGAAAGATGAAAATAAGAGAAAGGAAGGAGACTTGGGAAGATATCTGCCTGACTGTGATTTTGCTTTTTCTCATTTTCAGAACTGGAATTTTCACCCTGACTCCTTTTGGATTGGAAGAAGTATCACTCTGTCCCCGGAGGGGGTTCCATTCCCATAGACATGACTCAGTCCTATTCAGTGTACGTATCTGCGTAGAAGAAATTGCGGTCACGTTCCCAGTCAGGACATAGAGCCAATAAGTTTATCTTCCTTTCTGAGCCTCATAGATGTTCAGCCTCATTACTCACCTTCCTAGAAATCCACAATAACTGTGTATCTAAGAAGCAGTGGGCAGTGGAAATACGTTTTTCATATTTGCAACCTGGTCACTTACTGTCTTTGATGTTGCAGACAGTCCTGCCCTCTTTTCCTAATATCTGGGGATACCAATACTATGTACTTTGCAGGTAGTTAAGATGATAAAGGAAGAAGAACTGAGGTGGTCTCTGGGGTATGAGTGTGTGCTCAGTATGCCTGATGCCCTGGATTCCATCCCCAGTAACACGGGGTAAAGGAATAACCAACAAATTATGGAATTCTTTAGCATATACAAGACCTATTCTATTTTAATTTTTATTCATAAATGTCAGATACTGTTTCAGCTGATGATCTGAATCTCAAGGAAAAGCCATGTAAGATGTGTAAATTAAGCATATTCCCTTCTGGAGATTTGTAGGGTTATCACATGCCTAGGGAGGTGGTTTCTTCTCTCAGGTTGTGTCTGTGATAAGATGATGTATGACCAGACCTTAGGATGTCAGATCAGACTCATATGAATGAGATTCTGTCACTTTACTTCACATTAGCCTGGAGTTATCTATTCACTTTGATTCAGAAGAAATGCAGCAACATAGTGATAGGACCAGAACCCTGTCATATAAAATAGATAAGAGCCACGGAGATTCAAGGCAGGCTGAGATCCTGGGATCTGAGTCCTAATTCTAAGAGGTAGAACTCTGTGTATGTTTTATTTGTAACATAATAAATGCACATGTATAATTGTATTTAGTTTGCATCTTACTCCCGATCCTAACATTAAACAAGATGTAATGAAATTTCAGCTGTTTGGTAAAACATGTATGTAATTCATTGGTTTTGTTTGTTTTTGTAACTTCGTTGTGTAGTCTTTTAAAATAGACCCTGTGATTTTGATTCTGTGTCTCCATGGACTTGCACATTTGAGTTTAGTGCCTGTTTGGTTAGAAGAGGTTGTCAGCTTCTTACATCACAGACTCATTGCTGGGGATGTTTCTTAGCTAGGAGTGTTCCCGTTTCAGACACTAGGTCCTGGACTCACTTCCCAGCACTACTGAAATCTATCTTGGAGGTGTTTGCCTATAATCCACTGGAGAGCTAGTGGCAGGAGAATAATTTCAGTACCTTTCTGAGTTACCTTGGTTATACATTCTAGCCTGGGTCACAATAGGCTCTCTTTTGGTATACTGTAAAATTATACATTGTTTAAAAAACAGGAGTTTTCCAAGCCTTAACCACATCTCCTTTTCTCAAATTGCAGGACTGCAGTCACGTAATCATCCAAAAAAGCAGTGTGACCATCACGGACTTGCGATGAGTGGAAACATGCGTGTGTGTGTGTGTGTGTGTGTGTGTGTGTGCATGTGTGTATGTATGTGTATGTGTGTGTGCATGTGTGTATGTGTGTGTATATATGTGTATATATGTTATGTGTTATTTTCCTTTTAACAACTTTATTTTTGTTATTTTTATTTAACTAAAATTTTTTGTTTTGCATTCCAATGCCAGTTCCCCTTCAGACCCCTTCTCTAGCCTCTCTATCTCCTTACCCCATTCCCATCCATTCCCGAGAGGGTACAAGGCCTCCCCTGGGAAGCCACGAGTGCTTGTAATAACAAATTGAGGCAGGGCCAAGCCCATCCCCCCTGAATCAGGGTCCAGAGCATCACATGTGGAATAAGGACTTCTGGAACAAAGCGAACCACCTCACCAGCCCCGGAAAAGAAGAGATGATGACTGCAGCTCTGTGGATTGTGTCAGAGTTGTCTAGTCCACATCACGATTTAGACCTCGCCCCCTCCTCATACTCGACAGCCCATCCAGATTGGCCAATCTGGTAACCATGTTGTCCAGATGAGCATCCTCCTGACTGACCACTATGGCCACCAAAGAGAACACAACACATCTCTAAACTATGACTGGCAAAGAGAGGGAACTCGGTTTACCTGAAAAACCTTTCTTTGAAGTTTGTAAAGTTTCCTAGATGTGATGACCTCAATACTGAAGCTAATGATTACATCATTAAAATTGGTGTCCTGCATAAGAGATGTCCCAGTACAAAATCACCATCAGTGACAGACTGACAAAGACAGCAGACCATGAACTGTGTGGGGTGCGCATTCTCTGTTAATGTTGGCCCTCTTCAACAAAGAATCTCTCCAGAAAGCATTGTCGTTTCCCATAAATTTGACTAAAGGTTATATTATATTTTAAAGTGTATTTTGAAACAGATTTGCAGTTCTTTTAAAAAATGCTATTTATATGATTAAATTTTACTTTGTGTAAATTTTACTCTTGGGTTTTCCTTCTGATCGAGTTAAATGAGAGTTGTGGTTGCCAGCAAATAGAATTAGCTAGGCACTGGTGGGCCTGATTGTGCTAGTTGCTTATTTTCCTTTATTTCATTTTACTTTTTCTGTTTTTTATTTTATTGTTACTGGATTTCAGTGTGAAGGAATGTCTTGTCTGAAATTCACTATATGTCCATGCTGACCTGAAACTTACAAAATTCACCTCCTTCTGCTTCCCAAGTGTTGGGAGTAAAGACTTAATTGCTGTGATTGTAAACTTTATATATTATCATTTGAAATTGTCCTGTATGTCTATAATAAATCTTGATCATACTTAGTCCTTACCTTCCTCTCCCACAGTCCTCTAACCCCATCTAAAACTCCATTTCTAAACTTGTCAGACTTGGTGTCCAGGGCCTTGTTTTATGAAGACAATTTGCCTATTCCATTTTCAATTTTGAACAATCCATTGAGTTTAATCAACTTTTTTTAAATATGCATGTTTGTTGAATTCTGTTGGATCTTTGGCAACTTCCCGTTCTCTACACCTCTAGAGAAAATGACTGCAACTTCCCTGAAAGGAGCTATCTATATACCTTGTCATATAGGGGTGCAGCACTAGCCCCTATCCCATCCATTCTGGAATGCTGATGGGCTTTAGTGGAGATAAACACAAATGCTGGGCTTTCCTTTGGGCAATCGTCTTGTCCTTTACAGAAGAGAGGTTCAGAGTACTCTTCCCCAGCCTTCACCTCCTGAATTATTTCAATGTCATTTTATACTATGCCTTCTGAGTAGTGAGGTGTGTGTGTGCGCGCGCGCATGAGTGCATCCGTGTATGTGTGTGAGTGTGTTTGTCTATGTGATATAGATGTCTCATTTGTATCAAACACTCAACACATGTTCTCAACCCTGTGACTAGTAAGTGATTCTAAGCATTATCCATCTCTTTCCAAAAGAAGCTTTTCTGACCAATGGGAAAGCAACACCAATCAATGGAAAAATACATATTTGGAGGGCAGTTTGACAACATGTCTATTTAGAAAAATAACAGTAGCATGTTTCCTCATGGGCACTTAACCCAGTGTGTGGTCTTAGTACCAAAATTCTAGCACCCACATGAATTGCATCCTGGGAAGTGATCAAAAGCCTGACCAGAATGTGCTTAGTTACTCTCATAAATGTAGTGCCATTATTACCTAATGGTCATATCAGCCCCATCAGTTGGTCATTAAATATGTAGAATCCACAGTTGATCAGAACCCTGAAAACTGCTTTCTCCCAGCTCTGTGCATAGCCCCACCCTACACAAAGACAGCTCGGCAGCATGGAGGAGGTTGGGCTGTCAGTTTCAGGTGATTTCTCTATGTGCCAAGACAAAAAGGTGGTGCCTTCAGCAGTACGGTTTTACCATCTACTTCTGGTGTGCAACCAAGAGAAATAGTACTAGCCTATATTGTTTTAGAAGTCTCAGGCCCTCCTGAGTGAAGATACATAGGGGATATCTCACAATGGGAACATGCTTCTCTGTGACAACCCATGATTTGTGGAAGCAGTATGAGAACACCTATGTGTTCAATTAGGTCTTCATGCTTACTTTCTTCTGAAGACTTAGATCTTCATCTTGGGCATTGAAGCCTTTCTAGTATCTCAGATTAAATCCAACTTAATGGTTCAGTTCCCTAGACATCCTCCATGCTACGTTTGCCTGTTAACACCTCTAGGACCAGATGTAGGATGGTCTGTGAATCTCTAGTCAATAATGAATGGTTTTTATGAAGACACTTGTGAAACATGTTAGGAGTGAATACCTCAGGTAGAGAATGATTTCTTCTGGACACCTCAAGGCAGGCATGGGTGGCGAGTATTGCCTTAGCCATTTCAGACAGAGAATAGTGAGTTCTCACTCATTTCAAAAAGTCGGCACTGAGAGCGGTGAGTGCCTGCCTACCGGGCAGGCCTCAGGGTCCCCTGTAAGGGAGCCGGGCACCTTCAGCTCCGGCACCAGGCTTCCTGAGCGCTCCTGGATACCACCCCCCCTTGCTCCATTTAGCCTGTTGGCCCTGGATCATTGGGCTACCGGCGGCCCTGTTTAGTTGCTGAGGAATCCCATCAGGACGGGTGAGTGTGTGCTATCCAGGGGCAGACTGTCCCGGAAGAGAGCACAAACCCCCTCCCCCAGCTCCTTCTGCAGGGCTGTCTTTCTTTCCCACGACCCAGCACCCCCAGCACCCCTCCCCAACCCTGCCCTGCTGAATGCTAGGACCAGTGCTCAACTACAGTTTTAAGCTCCTAAACTAAGGCGACCCACCCAGAGCGGTGAGTGCCTGCCTACCGGGCAGGTCTCAGGGTCCCCTGTAAGGGAGCCAGGCACCTTCAGCTCTGGCGCCAGGCTTCCTGAGCTCTCCTGGATACCACCCACCCCCCTTGCTCCATTCATCCTGTTGGCCCTGGATCATTGGGCTACTGGCGGCCCTGTTTAGTTGCTGAGGAATCCCATCAGGAAGGGAACGGTTCCTGCTTCTACACTGAAGAGATATACCCAGAGAGTCAATCACAGCAAAGACTGGACCAAGAGACCAGGCCTCTCCTGGCTCCATTTGAAGGAAGAGATGGGAAGGCGCCAATACAAGAATTCCTCCAACAACCTGAAAGGCAACATGACACCACCAGAAACCAGGGATCCCGAAAGAAGAAGAATTGTACACCCTACTCCTGAAGAAATAGAAGAAATCGACTCAAAAGTGAACTATATGAAAATAATAGAGGACCTTAAACAGGAGGTGAAAAACTGCCATAAACAATTAGAGATTACAAACAAAAAGGTAGAGGAAATGAATAAATCGCTCAAAGACACGCAAGAAAACCAAGAGAAACAAGAAAAAGCAATCAAACAGGTTAGGGAAGCGGTTCAAGACATGAAGAATGAAATGGAAGCAATGAAGAAAGCACAAACCGAGGGAAGAATGGAGATGGAAAATCTGGGTAAACGAACAGGAATGACAGAGACAAGTACTAACAACAGATTACAAGAGATAGAAGAGAGAATATCAGACTGAAGATACCATAGAAAAAATAAACACACTGATCAAAGAAAACAGCAAAACCAACAAATTCTCATCACAAAACATTCAGGAAATTTGGGACACAATAAAAAGACCAAACCTAAGAATAATTGGAGTAGAAGAAGGAGAAGAAGTGCAGCTCAACGGTACAGAAAATATACTTAATAAAATTATAGAAGAAAACTTTCCCAAACTGAAGAGGTACCTATGAAGGTTCAAGAAGCATACAGAACACCAAATAGGCTGGATCAAAACAAAAACATCCCCTCGCCATATAATAATCAAAACACAAAATATACAGAATAAAGAAAGAATATTAAGAGCCGCAAAGGAAAAAGGCCAAGTTACTTATAAAGGTAAACCTATCAGACTTACACCTGACTTCTCTATGGAAACCATGAAAGCCAGAAGGTCCTGGACAGATGTACTGCAAAAACTAAGAGATCATGGATGCAAGCCCAGACTACTATATCCAGCCAAGCTTTCGTTCACTATAAATGGAGAAAACAAAATTTTCCAGGATAAAAACAAATTTAAACAATATGTAGCCACAAATCCAGCCTTACAGAAAATTATAGAAGGAAAATCACTAACCAAGGAGTCCAACAATGCCCACAATAACTCAGTCATCTAGAGACCTTTCACCAGCGCATCTCAAAGAAGGGAAACACACAAACCCTACTACTAAAAAAGTGACCGGAGTTAACAACCACTGGTCATTAATATCACTTAATGTCAATGGGCTCAACTCACCTATAAAAAGACACAGGCTAAGGGATTGGATACGAAAACAGGATCCAACATTCTGCTGTCTACAAGAAACACACCTCAACCACAAAGACAGGCACGTACTCAGAGTAAAGGGCTGGGAAAAGGCTTATCAAGCAAATGGACCTAAGAAACAAGCAGGTGTGGCCATACTAATTTCTAACAAAGTTGACTTCAAACTTAAATCAATCAGAAGAGATGGAGAGGGACATTTTATACTCATAACAGGAACAATTCATCAGGATGAAGTCTCAATCCTGAATATCTATGCCCCTAATATAAAAGCGTCCACGTACGTAAAAGAAACATTACTAAAACTCAAGGCAGCCATCAAACCACACACACTAATAGTAGTAGACTTCAACACTCCTCTCTCACCAATGGACAGGTCAATCAAACAGAAACCTAACAGAGAAATTAGAGAATTAATGGAGGTAATGAAGCAAATGGACTTAACAGACATCTATAGATTATTCCACCCGAAGAGGAAAGAATATACCTTCTTCTCTGCAGCTCATGGAACCTTCTCGAAAATTGACCACATACTCGGTAACAAAGCTAGCTTACACAGTTACAAAAAAATATTAGTAACCACCTGCGTCTTATCAGATCACCATGGATTAAAGTTAGAATTCAACAACAATGCTACCCCCCAGAAAGCCTACAAACTCATGGAAACTGAACAGTCAACTACTGAACCATACCTGGATTAAGGAAGAAATAAAGAAAGAAATTAAAGTCTTCCTTGAATTCAATGAAAATAAAGAAACAACATACTCGAATTTATGGGACACTATGAAAGCAGTGCTAAGAGGAAAGTTCACAGCACTAAGTGCCCACTTAAAGAAAACAGAGAAAGCACATATTGAAGACTTAACAGCCCACCTGAAAGCTCTAGAAAAAAAAGAAGCAGACTCACCTAGGAGGAGTAGAAGATTGGAAATAGTCAAACTGAGGGCTGAAATCAACAAAATAGAAACACAGAAAACAATACAAAGAAACAATGAAACAAAAAGCTGGTTCCTGGAGAAAATCAACATGATTGATAAACCCCTATCCAAACTAATCAAACGGCAGAGAGAGAATACGCAAATTAATAAGATCAGAAATGAAAAGGGGGACATAACCACAGACACAGAGGAAATCCAGAGAATCATCAGATTTTATTACAAAAGCCTGTATAACACAAAACTGGAAAATGTAAAAGAAATGGACACTTTTTTAGATAAATACCATATACCAAAGTTACACCAGGACCAGGTGAACAATCTAAACAGACCTGTTGGTCGCGAAGAATTAGAAGCTGTTATCAAAAACCTCCCTACCAAAAAAAGCCCAGGACCAGATGGTTTCAATGCGGAATTCTACCAGAACTTCCAAGAAGAGCTAATACCCATACTCCTTAATGTGTTCCACAATATAGAAACAGAAGGGTCATTACCTAATTCCTTTTATGAAGCTACAGTCACTCTGATACCAAAACCACACAAAGACTCAACCAGGAAAGAGAATTACAGGCCAATCTCACTCATGAACATCGACGCAAAAATCCTCAACAAAATACTGGCAAACCGAATCCAAGAACACATCCGAAATATTATCCATAATGATCAAGTAGGCTTCATTCCTGAGATGCAGGGCTGGTTCAACACACGAAAATCTATCAATGTAATCCAGCATATAAATAAACTGAAAGAAAATAACCATATGATCATCTCATTAGATGCTGAAAAAGCATTCAACAAAATTCAACATCCATTTATGTTAAAAGTCTTGGAGAGATTAGGGATACAAGGGTCATACCTAAATATAATAAAAGCTATATACAGCAAGCCGACAGCTAACATCAAATTAAATGGAGAGAAACTCAAAGGCATCCCCCTTAACTCAGGAACACGACAAGGATGTCCACTCTCGCCATTCCTCTTCAATATAGTACTTGAAGTTCTAGCAATAGCAATAAGACAACATAATGGGATCAAGGGGATTCGAATTGGAAAGGAAGAAGTTAAACTTTCGTTATTCGCAGATGATATGATAGTGTACTTAAGCGACCCCCAAAACTCCACCAAAGAACTTTTACAGCTGATAAACAGCTGTAGTAATGTGGCAGGATACAAGATCAACTCCAAAAAATCAGTCGCCCTCTTATACACAAAGGATAGGGAAGCAGAGAGGGAAATCAGAGAAGCTTCACCATTCACGATAGCCACAAACAGCATAAAATATCTTGGGGTAAATCTAACCAAGGAAGTGAAAGATCTATTTGACAAGAACTTTAAGGCATTGAAGAAAGAAATTGAAGAGGATACCAAAAAATGGATGGATCTAACTTGCTCTTGGATTGGGAGGATCAACATAGTAAAAATGGCAATTCTACCTAAGGCAATTTATAGATTCAATGCAATCCCCATCAAGATCCCATCAAAATTCTTCACAGATCTGGAGAGGACAATAATCAACTTTATATGGAAAAACAAAAAAACCCAGGATAGCCAAAACAATCCTATACAATAAAGGATCTTCTGGAGGTATTACCATCCCTGATTTTAAACTCTATTACAGAGCTACAGTAATGAAAACAGTGTGGTACTGGCATAAAAACAGAGAAGTCGACCAATGGAATCGTATAGAAGACCCGGATTTTAACCCACAAACCTATGAACACCTCATTTTTGATAAAGGAGCTAAAAATATACAATGGAAGAAAGAAAGCATCTTCAACAAATGGTGCTGGCACAACTGGATGTCAACCTGTAGAAGAATTAAAATAGACCCACATCTTTCACCGTGCACAAAACTCAAGTCCAAATGGATTAAAGACCTCAATATCAGCCAGAACACACTGAAAAGGACAGAAGAGAAAGTGGGAAATACCCTACAACAGATGGGCACAGGAGATTGCTTCCTATGTATAACCCCAGAAGCACAGACATTAAGAGCAACATTGAATAAATGGGACCTACTAAAACTGAGAAACTTCTGCAAAGCAAAGGACACTGTCACTAAGACACAAAGGCAACCTACTGACTGGGAGAAGATCTTCACCAACCCCTCAACAGACAAAGGTCTGATCTCCAAAATATATAGAGAACTCAAGAAACTAGACTTTAAAATGCTAATTAACCCAATTAAAAAATGGGGCACTGATCTGAACAGAGAATTCTCAACAGAAGAAGTTCAAACAGCCAAAAGACACTTAAGGTCATGCTCAACTTCCTTAGCAATCAGGGAAATGCAAATCAAAACAACTTTGAGATATCATCTTACACCGGTGAGAATGGCTAAAGTCAAAAACACCAACGATAACCTTTGCTGGAGAGGCTGTGGAGGAAGGGGTACCCTCATCCATTGCTGGTGGGAATGCAATCTTGTGCAACCACTATGGAAGTCAGTGTTTCGGTTTCTCAGGAAATTCGAGATCAACCTACCCCTGGACCCAGCAATACCACTCTTGGGAATATACCCAAGAGATGCCCTATCATATGACAAAAGCATTTGTTCAACTATGTTCATAGCAGTATTATTTGTAATAGCCAGAACCTGGAAACAACCTAGATGCCCTTCAATGGAAGAATGGATGAAGAAAGTTTGGAATATCTACACATTAGAGTACTACGCTGCGGTAAAAAACAATGACTTCTCGAATTTTGCATGCAAATGGATGGAAATAGAAAACACTATCCTGAGTGAGGTATCCCAGACCCAAAAAGATGAACATGGGATGTACTCACTCATAATTGGTTTCTAACCATAAATAAGGGTCACGGAGTCTACAATAGGTGAATCTAAAGAAGCTAAGTAAGAAGGGGAACCCAAGGAAAAACATATAGTTATCCTCTTGGCTAAGGGAAGTAGACAAAATTTCCGGGGAGAAAATTGGGATCTTGGGGTGGGGTGGGTTGTGGGTAAGGGGAGATGGGGAGAGAAAAGTTAGAAGGGAAGGAGGTCGGGCCTTGGGAAAGCAGGAGGATTGGGATAAAGGAAGTTTGGACAGGGGAGCACAGAACCACAATTCTTAGTTAAGGGAACTACTTTAGGGTTGGCAAGAGACCTGACCCTAGAGGGGCTCCCAGGTGCCCAAGAAGGTCCCCGGTTAGTTCCTTGGGCAGTTGAGGATAGGGAACCTGAAATGGCCCTATCCTAGAGCAATACTGACGAATATCTTGCATATCATCATAGAACCTTCATCTGGTGATGGATGGAGATAGAGACAGAGACCCACACTGGAGCACTGGACTGAGCTCCCAAAGTCCCAATGAGGAGCAGAAGGAGGGAGAACATGAGCAAAGAAGTCGGGACCACGAGGGATGCACCCACCCACTGAGACAATGGAGCTGATCTATTGAGAGCTCACCAAGACCAGCTGGACTGTGACTGAAAAATCATGGGATAAAACTGGACTCTCTGAACATGGCGAACAATGAGGGCTGATGAGACGCAAAGGACAATGGCACGGGGGTTTGATCCTACGTAATGTGATGGCTTTGTGGGAGCCCAGCCAGTTTGGATGTTCACCTTCCTAGATATGGACGGAGGTGGGAGGTCCTAGGTCTTACCACAGGGCAGAAAACCCTGACTGCTCTTTGGACTGGAGAGGGAGGGGGAAAGGAGTGGGGGGAGGGGGAGAAGTGTGGGAGGAGGGAGCGTAGGGTGGGAGGAGGGGGAGGGAAATGGGAGGCTGGGAGGAGGTGGAAGCTTGTTTTTTTTTCTCCTTTTCTCAATAAAAAAAGAAAAGAAAAAAAGTCGGCACTCAGCAATTGGATCATACATGGAAACCATACTGATGACCAACCCATGATTAGAGTGCAAGGTTTTCTTATCACTGACCCTGTGGATGTCTTTGGCTAGATGAGTGCAAGAAGTTGATCTGTAGGTATCTTCTTTGTACATGCTGCCATTCCATCCCAACCATGCTCCAGGAACCCTTTCTTTAAAGTTTAGTGTTTCTATCCTTCCCTGTTGTGCTCTGACCAGCTCCTTGCCATACTGGCCTAAGTGAAGTCAGAGTTTATATCTTTCCACATCAGAGCTGCTCCTGGAGATACCCCACATCAAAGACCCTACTCACCACAACCACCAACATGATGCAGGCCAATGCAGAGTTTTAAGAGAGGTTGTTCTACTGTTACAGGACTGGCCTGAGTGTCTCAGGTCATCACTTTTACATGCTCCCAGATAAACAGATCAGGAGGAAAGAAAGCATTCTGATTTCCAGTGCTCCTAAGAGCATCACTCATCTAAAGAGTTTATACAGCGCTCAGTGTTGAAGATAGCTGAGCTCTATCATGAGGTTCAGAGTTTGAATCTCAGCACCCACATGGTAGCTCATAATAATCTGTGCTGTAGGTATAGGGGATATAACTTCCTCTGAGGACATTGGCTATCATCAGGAATACACATACCTACATGAAACCTAAACACTCACACACACCTGTTCATGAGTCTTCCTAGGTGTGCTCAGTCCTGAGGTTGGTTTCTCTTTCTGCATTTCCCAGTGCTGGGGGATTGGCATGACAAATTCTGGAAGAGGAATCACAGAGTTTAGAGTTTAGTGCAAGTTTAAGGCAATTGAGACCACCAGCAGCAAGAGAAGGGAGAATATGAAACTTGAGCCTTGCTTTATCTCCATGTGTTCACAGACAGCAGCCAGTCTTTTTTCTATGCCTGTTTCTTGTATCCTGTACTAGAAATTCTTTTGGGTGTAACTAATTAGATGTAAAGGATTAGTCTTGTGAGCACTGAGCTTATCAGTAAAGGGGGAGTGAAGCTGGTGAATTAAAGTATTCCTTCTTTCTCTGGATCAATGACTCCAACTCTAAGTAGTGAGTAATGTCTCTGAAAGCCAAGCAAATTACCAGGTGGCTGCTCATATCTAGCAGCGGCTGGTGAGTAATACAGGTGCATGTGTTCAGGTGAATGTGATCCCCTTTCTCAACTCACAACCTCTCCCCTAACATTGATGGTCAGGAGGCAGGCACATAAGCATTTGCCTAAGTGATATGTTTTCTCTTTCCTTTGAATCTTGTTAACACACCTTAAGCAAGTTCAAACACTTGTAATTTAGCAATCAGGGTACAAAAAAAATACCTTTCACTTTCCCAATATTAGCCAGGTGTCCTTTTTAATTTTTAATTTCGAATTATTTTGTTTGTATGATTGTATTACATGTATGTCAGGGTATCATACGCATGCCTTGTGCAGAGAGATCTCAGAAGAGGGATCTGAATCACATTCCCTGGACTAGAGATATGGTCAGTTGTGAGCCACCATGAGGGCACTGAGAATCAAAACTGGGTCCTCTTTAAGTACAAGTGTACTAAACTGATGAGCATCTCTCCAAGCCTGTATCTTTTATAAAAGGGTAAGCTGATGAGTAAAAGTGTAACCTGAGTAGCCAATACAAGTGAATAAACTGTTATAGAGTTAGGAAATAGTCTTGATGCAAGGCATGTGCAGTTGGCATAACCTCCTTAACTGTCACAACCATCTGCTGAACTGTTGGTGGAGGATAAGGAACCAAAGTGTAACCAACTATTCCATTTTCCCAGAGGAGAAATCATACCTGTGTAACTAAATTATTTTATTACCACTGACCAACTTTATAAATTAAAAATTTAATAGATCAAATATAATATTTATACATATATTGATAGAGACAATTGATAACTTTTTAATATTAGCAAGGTAATAGATATTAGAGTTTTCAATGCTTTCCACATTGGTCTTCAAGCCCTTTCACGAGGCATTAGGAGATTTAATTTACTACATGTATTTATGGTTAAATGTTTTATTTTTTGAATATTTTAAGTTTCTATGTATGGGATTTATGCACTGCAGGCATACTGAGTACAGTCCTATGAGTCCTGGGAATTCAGCCAGGGTCCTCTGGAAGAGCATTCAGGGCTCCTCACAGATGAACCATGTCTCCAGCCACAATGTGGTGTTTTATATGGTTTTAGACCTGGACTATACCCTTCTAGCATAAGGGATGCATCTTGTTGTTTTAGTTGGGAGAACTAAATTTGACGCAGGTTTATATGATCAGTACATTTTGTAGAAATCCTTACATGAGGAATGAGTTGACACGTGGGTTTCAATAGTTTTTTCTATTCTTCCTGAGTCAGTCACACTGTGAGTCAGATCCTTGCCACTCATTCAGTGTGTTTATTAGAAACCACAGACTAGGCCTGAAGTGTGCAAAAGAGGAGCCCAGTATGACTACAATATGTTGTCTTAGAAAAGTGAACTAAAGTCACCATTAACTGGGAATGTGGGATCAGAAGAAGCCATGATGGCCATGTGGCACACCCATGTGGCACACTCAGGAGTCCTGAGTCTGTTGCCCTCTGGAGCACCTACAGGAACCTGGAAGATCTTTACCTTTCTCACATGACAAAGGGTGTCCAGTGCTTGATGAATATCTAATAGATATATTTTTATTTTTCCCACAGTTTTATTTATGCAATGAAATTCTACATATTAAATAATATTCTAATAGCGTTTTTATCATCATTTGATTTAATTTTAAACAGAAGAATAAAAGAAGAAAATTCATGTTTTAAAAGTCCTCTCACAGGATAGATTTGTAAAAATTACATCACTTTTTTGTTTGTTGATATAAACAATGTATTCATTGACTAGTTTGTGTGATTTCTACTACTCTAAGGATCAGTGAGATTTAAAAGAATATCCAACTTATATGGTCACTGGCTCAAAGGAATGACACTTGTTGGATTCTTTTGAAATATAAAAATGATTCTTGATACTTCATTACATAGTTGAATTCACATATTCATCACCATAAAACAAATAAAAAGGCACGACAGTTGAAACTAGAAAAAACAGTCCTATCATCTCCATTTCCATGAGACATACATCCTTTTGCCAACACCCTGTCCTTTCTCACCACTTAATATTATCCTGCTCTTGTTTCCTTTCTAGAGCTTGGATCTATCACATTTTATGCACATTTATAGGTATGTGAATGGGCACAAATTTATACATATATGTGTTAATGAATGTACTACATATATATGTTTTCCTTTTCAAATATTTACTATTTTCTTTATGAGCATGCGTCTTTAGTGTGAGAATATATTGTCTGAGTACACACTCTCAAGGGGAAGAAGGTGTCAGGTTCCCTGGAGCTGGAATTAGAGATGGTCATGATGTGTTGGGACCTCTGCAAGAGAAGCCAGCACTGTTAGCCAATGAGCCATCTCTCCAGCCCCTATGTGTACATAGTCAGAACAAATGACCGATTTGAAGAGTGGAATAATTATTTGAAACACCCACCCTCCCTGATGACCCTTCTAGCAATGAAAGGAAGAAGGAATCTGAATCAATTTCACTATTATTGCTACATTAGTGCTCTTCCTTACACTGAAAATCTTACAAAAACTAAATACCAAAACACTGACAGTTCCCTGAGCCTTAGGGAACTGCTCCCAGTGATCGCCATGACTCAAGTGATTCTTCCACTCCTCGGTCAGAGCACAGAAAGAAAAGTACAACAGCAACAACAACAAATGAAAACCCCAGCTCCTTTGCATCACTGGTTCAGCTGGTGAAACCCTTTCAAAGGCCCTGGAAATGCTGGAGTTTTACTGTTTTGTGGTCGTTTGCTATTTCTTTACATTATTTTAAAGAAGTAAATGGAAATTTCAAGTTCTTCCTGGAGTATACCTAAGGATTTCTAGGTACCACCATAGATGTATATGCATGCATTTGTAGACAGCTATCTGATAGTCTAAAACATTGTAAGATTTAACCTTTATTGGAAATGACAAAAGGAAAATGATTGTCAAAATGTTATCCAGATTATGAGCTAAAGAAAAAAAAAGCCAAAGAGCCTATCCGTAGGATTAGCTTCCCTGTCAGTTCACAGTCTGTGCTGTACATAGAGCACATGGAATCCAACTATGGCTGCGCCCCACCCACTGAGCTGTCAGCCAGTCTCTCCAAATGCAAACATCCCACTCCCACCCCCAAACTCCATCTCGTGTCCCTCAAGTTCACCAATCTCACCCACTCCCTCACCACCCTTGGCTCTCGAGGCTCCAGGCTTCGTGGCGAGGCTGATTTCTCAGGCTCTGAAGATGTGCAGCGCACTGGTCTGGCCAGAACTCAGCACGCACCACCCGGAGCTCTGCGCATGCGTACTTAGGCAGGCATGTGCCGCAGAGGTTGAGAAGACGGTTGGGAAGGGCAGGAACTGTGGCCTCCGAGCCCTGAAACCCACAGTTCAGTTTGCTGTCAGCGGCCCTGTCTGCCTCTCGGTGGGGTCAGTGCTGTATCGCTGAGCCGGTAGGATGAGAAAACCACCGCTTCCTCCCTTCTCAGAGACAGACGCGGGTGACTCGCGTTTCCTTCATGGGAAAGCACAGTCCACCCACAAAGGCTTCAGAAGTGCAGCTCAGATTTCCTAACAGTAAGACTCCCCTGGCGTCCCCTTAAAACTAGATTTAGAAACGCTAGGGCCTACCTGATGTTCATGTCCAGCCCATGTCGCCTTACACTAAGATTTTTGCAGTTAATCTGACAACCAGCATTTTCAAAATGCAGCTGTTTATGCCTGTATTCTTTCTTTTAGATGAGATAATCCACAGGTTTGTGTAGGTTCCTTTCCCTTAGGTTACTCTGAAGGCTAATCTTGGTTGTCAACTTCACACCTAATTAAGTAATTGCCTTTTGGGGACTGACCTCTGGGCATGTCTATGAGACATTTTCTTGACTAAGTGAACCAGGCTGACAGGTGGTACTATCATCATGAGGCAGGAAAACCTGGGTTGTGCAAGAAAAGTAGCTAGGCTTCAGCCAATGAGCAAGATAATAAGCAGTGTAGTTCCTGGGTTTCTGTTTCAAGTTCCTCCATTGACTTCTGCTTGGCTTCCCTAGATGATGAAGAACCACAAGCTGTTATATGAAGTCAACCCGCTCTTCCCATGTTGGTTCTAGTCAGTGTTTTATCACAGCAATGGAAAGCAAACCAAGAGCAATTTCAAGGTGTGTAATCACTCCAACTTTTTATTGCAGCTTAAGCTCTGTCTCCTTCCTAATGTAAATACTCCCATAATTGTTTAATATTATTACAATATTTCTTTTATATCAGCTTTCCAATTGATTTATTGTAATTGAAAATTTAATATACAAATGGAAGGAAAACAATTTGCAACGCAAAGTAATTCTATTTCCAGCCCTTTTGTTGCTTGAGATGAAGCTGTCCACGGGTGTAGTCAATGATAGTTTTGTGGGGGGAAAACTTGGAGAAGCTTTACGCAAAGGGGATATGTTTATTATCTAGGAAAATACTGGTGCAGCAGGGTGGAAGAAGGGTAGGTCGATTAGTAGTAGCCTGCCAGGCAACATGGGGCTTTACCTAGATGGGACGCAAGCCCATGTGTGCCCAGTGTCCTTGGTCATACAACTGCTTCATTCTCGGTGTCGGTGAGCGTTTTGTCAGCTTCACAACAAACTAGAGGCATCTGGGAAGAGGGAACAGCAGTTTAGATAATGCTTCCATCAGATTGTCCCCTAGACAAATCTAAAGCATTTTAGTGACTGTTGTTTGAAGTGACAGCTTCGTCCTAGAGCTGTGGTAGAGAACCTTGATGAACACAAGGAGGCAGGATATTAGTGTAGGGTAAAAAGGTCGGAACCCTCTTCTAGGTTTGAAAAACCTATCAAAATACACTAACCCCTGAGTCCCAAAACAAACCTCCCAAGTAACAAAAACACATCAATCCCTGAGCTCAAAATCACACCAATCCCAAGGTTTGACGTGAAATGTCACCATTTCCCACCCTGGAAATCTCCACCTGGAAAATTTGTCTCCCAAGAAACTCTGTATAAGCCTGTCTCCCGCTCCGTTTCCTGCTGCTTTTCTCCTGAGCAGAGGCAGCCACCCTCCTGCTATTTTCCCCCCTGAATCTCTTGTGTGAGATTTGTTGTGCAGTGTGATTTTGTGGTATTCCTTTGCTTCTGATTGCTAGACTGCCTTTTCCCTCAGAGCTGTAACACTTACACAGGGGAAAACTCTCCCCTCACATTGTAATACTTCCACTGGGGAAGCATTTTGTTTCAAAGCTGCAACACTTGTATTACAAAAACTAATCCCCTTAGACTGGTAACAGAGTCAGGACTGGAAGCTCCTTGCCTGAATCCCTCTATCCTAATATTACAGTTATAATTTAGTGCTTAAAGCCTGGGGGAGAGGAAATACTTAAGCCTCTACAAGCTTTCCTAGTGGCAGAGAGAGATAGGGAGAATGAAAAAGAAGAACAGGGAGGGAATCAAGTTGGTACTGATATAAATTCATGCTGTGCCACAAAAAGGACGCATCTGCCAAGAAGGAGGAAGTCAGTATGCCCTGAAAGTGTGATCAGAGTGAAAACCTCCTCTCATTCTCAATTTTATACCCATCCTTGAATGCATTGCTTAAACAGCGAAGCCTAGAAAGTGGACAATCTCAGACTCCACCACATTTTTATCATTTTGTGCAAGTCATGATGATTATTGGCAAAATAGGCAATTCCAAAGCCTCACCTTTTCCAACAATTGTAAATCCTACCCAGAAGAGACTTGAGCATGGGATCCATATGAACTTACAACCATCCAGCAGTTTCAAGCTGCTTATCAAGATGAAAGCTGTGGTCTCTATATGTAATGCAATTATTAGAATCCATAGACATGAATTTAAATTTGCCAAACGATTATAAGCAGCTGAGCTGAGAGTGTACTAGCCCTCAGGCTTTTTGACTTGGAAGGCACATAATTATGATTGATATGGACTCCAGGCCTAGAGAAATAGAAACTCAGCTGTACCACTGAATATGAATATTTACATGGGGAAGGAGCATCATCTGCTGAGCAGACAACTGGACCTCTGCAGTATTTGACCAAATTTTTCTATGCTCTAAGGCCTTGGGAGGCTGTGCCCTCTTGAGCATACAGAAAGTTTCAGAGATTTTAGATAGGAACCTCTTGGACCTTTTACTAAATTTCTGGCTATAGTACAAAGTTCCATGGAATCTAAACTGCAGCATGCCAAGGCAGCTAGCCTACTGTAATACCAGCTTGCCTGTGATGGAGCCACAGCAGAGATACAGAGGTTGCTAGGTCTGATAAGGAATGTCCCCCTGGATGACTGGATCCTGGAATGTCAAGAAATAAAAGAGTGCTGCTTAATGGTTTGCTCATCATGGATTGATCAGTCTGTTTTTATACAATCTAGTTTGGCCATCCCAGGGATAGAGTCACCCACAATTGATGAGCTCTCCCCATCAATCACTAATGAAGAAAATGCCCTATAGCTGTATTCTATTGAGGCCTTTTCTCAGGTGACTTCTTTCAGATGACTCTATCTTGTGTCAAGGTGAATAAATGAGCATCATTGAGCATATGTGCTTGTGGCACAATTGAGCATCCTTCGGATATATACCCAAATGTGGAATTACTGGGTCTTGAGGAAGGTTGTTTCCTAATATTCTGAGACATCCAAAGGGGCTGTGCCAGCTTGCATTCCCACCAGCAAAGTGCTGGCAGATTAGGGGCTTGGTGAAAAGCTTTTTGTCTTGCCTTTTACTTGTGTCCTCATATCAAAATGGAGAGGTAGAGTTCTGGCTTCTCTTCTGTAGACACCACAGAATCCTAATGTGATATAAATGCAATACTTCCAAATCTGTGAAGATAATATATATTGTCTTTCAAAGCAAGGGAAAACTGTAGAAGAAAGAGTTTTAGCAGTCGCCTGTCCCTTGTCCCCAGTGTCGTCATGATGTCAGTGTCTTAGCTTTATGGAAATTAGACCTCAGCACCATTTAGATTCCTTTAGTAGCTTAGTAGAAAGTAGAAAATGTTATATTGAACCATGACTACAAGAGAGTTCGGAATATGGCAGGGCACTTAAAGTAAGCCAGTCGCCCTGAGATGAAAAACTCAGAGACATCATCTCTGGTCTACCCTTATATTTCCAATTACATGTCCTCTAGAAAGGGTACAATTCTCAGAAACTTGCCCCAGAGTTTCATCTTCCAGGAAAGTGAACTGGTCAAAGGTGCAGGTAAGAGAATCCATTCATCATCTATACTCTGTCTTCTCTCCTGCAACATCAACTCCCCTGCTCTGATATTAAGATGGTATACAAGATCATAAATCTTTTGATTTGGGGGGCATTCAGTTATTTTCCAATTGTCCTCTTCTGTTTGTGATATTAAATCTAAGTTGTATGCATGCATTTATTCCTGTCTATCTTTTGCCAGTTTATTTCTCTGATTGCCTACACAATTCAGTAGGGAAAGCAAAATCAGCTCTTGCTATCAATTGTGCTTTTGTACTCAAGATGGCCTGTGATATACTATATCTTTTATCACCTAACCCTTGTATACTTTGCCACATGATCAGCTATTATATGATCATGGTAAAAGTGCCTAAAAACACCACCATAGGCAGGGCTTGAATTTACACTGTGACAAAGCAAGGTCAGTGTTTGCAGACAGCATTGTCTAAAGTAGCTCATGCTCTGGGCTTTCTGGTTTCCAGATCACAACACAAGAGGTTATATTTCTCAAAATCCTTTTTTATCTTGTGCCTTTCAGGCATAACACAGGAGACTAAATGAAATATGCATTTCAAATAAACAATGAGATCTATTCTAGTATGTAATGTGTCGTGCAGTGGTACTAAATGTGTAATATAGAAAAATTTTTAATCTGAACATTCAAGTATAAGTGGTTATTATATATTTTCTTTTCTTAAACCCGATATCTCATCTCCTTTTAGATTATCATTCTTGGGATCTGCCATCTCTGTAGGGCATATGTCCATCATCAGTGTCAATTCATTTTCTGCACACAATTTTCTGATCAGTCACCCTTGTTAGACATTGGTCCTGAAGGTAGGGATTGTGCTGCGTTCTTTAATATACAGTGGTCTACACACCAGTAGAGGCTCAACACGAATCCTAATCCTTAAATCAAAGGAGAGCCACAGATGATATGTTCATACTCAGCATTAGGTTTTATTCATCATATTCTGACTTAACTCAGGTGGTCTCTGTGTGCAAAGGATAAATTTGAAATTTCTTTGTAGCATGAGGGCCTGCTTGTTGGGGTTTCTGTCCTGCCCAGTTCCCACACTATTTAGTCCCAGAGAAAATCACACAGAGAGTCTACATTAAGTTACAAACTGATTGACCCATTAGCAAAGGGTTCTTATTAGCTCTTATAACTATTAAGCTATTATTCTTATATGTTAGCCACTTGGCTCAGTACCTTTTTCAGCAGGGCAGGTCACATCTTCCTTCTTCGGTGGTGGGGGCAGGACTGCCGAGGGAGCTTTCTTCTTCCCAGAATTCTCCTATTCTCCTTGCCCTGCCTCTATTCCCTGTCTAGTTGTCCCACCTATATATCCTGCCTTGCTAATGGCCAATCAGCATTTATTTAAAACATAATTGACAGAATATAGAATTGTCCTACACCATTTCTTCATTTCCTGAGGAGAAATGCCTGGGTCTATAGTTCATTCTCTTTCCTCTTTCTTGTTACTATTCTACTCCCTAAGGATTTCAGAACAGCTGGATGTCAGGAGGCTTTAATCACTGGCTTCCAACTCAGCATGAAAAGAATGATTTGTTTTGGGGAAAATCACCTGTTCCCTTTTAATGACTATTAGAAAAGTTATCCTCCCAGAACAGGCAAATAAAGACAAGATTATATTTTTTAAATGCCTCACCATTCTCTCTCTCTTTCTTTCTCTATCTCACCCCCCCTCTCTCTTCGTGTGTGTGTGTGTGTGTGTGTGTATTTGTGGGAACACTGGCATTTTATGAAAGTTATAAAAATCATCTCTTTTCCATGTGATGGGCAATTCTTTCCCCACCATTCTCTAATCATGGATGTATCCTAAGGAATTGATACCTGGCACGAACAGCTAATAAACATACTTAAAAATAAATGTTTATAAGTTTTGTCTCAAAAAATGATTTCTAGTAGTCAATACAGTTATTATTAATTTCCAGGGATATTTTCTGTGTTTTTTTTTAACAAGAGGGCAAATATAGGACTCAAATGTATTCTCTCTCATGTATTTACTCCTAGGCAGTTTTACTGTTAAGATTTTTCTTTTAAATTCTTTGAGAATTTTGTTCAATACCTTTTGATTACATTTAGCCCTCCCCAAAATTCTTCCAGAGCCACCTGCCATTCACTGCTCTTTCTTGTAGGAGGCCACTTCTTTGTTTCCCAGACACCCAGAATCCCCAAATAATCAGATAGAAAATATATTATTTACAATAATGTTTGGTCAATAGCTTAAGCATATTTCTGGCTAACTCTTATATCCTAAATTAACCCATCTCCATTAATCTGGGTATTGCTATGAAGCTGTGGCTTACCGGGTAAAATTCTGATATCTGTTTCCAGCGGGGCTACATGGCTTCCCTTGACTCTGCCCTTCTTTCTCCCAGCATTCACTTTGGTTTTTCCCACCTAGTTCTACTCTATCCTATCAGGCCAAGTTTTCTTTTTAACCAATGGTATTTACAGCATACAGAGAGGAATCCCACATCACCTCCTCTTTTCTGTTTAAATAAAAAGGAATGTTTTAACTTTAATATAGTAAAATTACATATAACAAAACAGATATCAACCAAGAATTACAGTTAACAATATTTATATCTACTTTATCTTTCATCATAACTAAGGAAAACTATAACTATTTATTCTTCAATTTCATGAAATGCTTCAGAAGAATATAATATTCCTAAGTAAACAGGAAGTGCATTGTAAGCAACTTCCAAAACTCTAGAATTAACAGAAATATCTCACTGCTTGGACAGTCACCAAAGTTCTTCTGTACCATTAGGGCATCCATCTTCAGCCTACAGGCCCATAGCATCCAGCAGAGTTTTCTATGAAGCAGAAAATTTAAAGACAGCTCCACCTATATTGACAGTTTGTCAGTCACTTTCTTCTGTATCCTGCAAAATGTCTGTCAGACTCTTTAATGAAGCAGGAACACTGAAGGACCATCTCATCTTCAGGAAAGTTCAGCAGTCATTTCTCTGTGGCTCCTGCATGTCCAGTTCACACAGCATAGCATCAAACAGTCCAGACAAGATCAGTTTCTTGCCCAAATGGCTAGCCAATTCTACAATGAACCTTTTCAATGCCCATCTTCCTCTTGAAGTAGATTGGTGCTGCCAGGAGCAGATATGTCTCATTGTGCAGGCTTCCTCTGAAGTACAGTCAACGTACCGAGGACAACAATCATCTTTCCTCCAGTAGCTGTCTATTGACAATACTCAGCTAGGCATGTGACTTCATGTCCACCTTCTTGGTATTGCTTGAGCTTGTATGAAACTTGTGTATTTGCTCACAATTACTATTAGTTCATATAGTCAACTTCCCTATTGTGTCCAGATGGTAATGTTTCTGAGTATTCATACATAATCTTTGACTCATAGATAATTTCTGCCTTCAGGCACTGGGACATATTGTACAATACTGGTATGAGCTTTGGATATCAATAATACTGTTTATTTTATTTTTCAGTATTGTGTGTTATATGTATAGCTCTACACATTGTAGAAAACAATATACCATTGAGCAACACATTTTGTATGTTTGTTTGTTTCTGAGAACTTTAGTAATTATTAACACCTGTTTGCTCAATCATATTGTACCAATTCTAATTGCAGTCCCAGTACATGTTTGGCAGTCATAAAGCTAAGAAAAATCAGAAAAATGCCAATACGATACTTGTATGCTGTATTTGTTGGAGTTATCCAGAGAAGCACAACAATGAGTATGTGGAGGAGGTTATATAAGAAATCAGTCAGTGTAGGAAACAGCTCACATAGTCATGGAAGTCAAGGAATCACACAAAGTGCTGACAACAGGTTAGAAAAACAGAGACGCCATTAGTTTGAGTCTTTTAAGAGACATGGAGACAGAAGCTATGTCTGAGTACATAATTACACAGGGTAAGAGCCTGGGCAGTGAACTATATTAAAATACTTCTTGTACTTTCCAAAGGCCCATGTTTGAGGTAGAGGCTATGGCTAAGTCATTTGAATACTTACCTAGCATGTAGAATCCCCAGGTTCCATCACCTATGCCACATAACCCTAGTGTACCACACGCCTATAATATCTGAATTCAGGCAGTGGAAGATGGAAGATCAGGTGTTGAAAGTCATTGTCAGATGCATAACTAGAGACTGTCCTGGGATACATGAGTCCATGTTTCCATATAAATGAAGCAAGAATGTGGGGAACACTAGATTTCAGGCTCCAAAATGTCCCAAACTTCAATTGCAGAAGAAAGTGTATGGCAAACAAACATAGAACCCACATGAAGACATTTCCTCCCTCTTGCTACTTTCTATCATTCCATTTTGCCCTCTCCTTAGACATATCCTTCCAATGTGAGCATCGCCTCTGTAGTGAATCTGCCTACTGAATTCACTGACTGAACCCCCTTTTCTCTTTTTGTAAACTCATTTGATTCTGTTAAGTTTTTCTCCTCCATACAGTATCTTCAGCACATGTCCCTCAACAAGTCATTTCTAAACTTACTTTCCACTCCTAGTTGACTAGGGTCTTTGGACTCAAGAATGTTAGACAATCACTCTACTCAGTGAGATACAAAACAAACCTCAAACTAGAGGACCTGAGCAAGGCTGGAAAGGATTATACTACAGCTTTCTGCCCATGCTCATCTTTTCTTTACTCATCCCGGTCAGTATAGTCAGTCAGCCTGTCTCTACCTTTCTTTGTCTCTGTCTTTCTGTTCCTTCTCATACTCTGTCTCCCTCTCCCTTCCCCCCCCCTCTCTGCCTGGCGATTTTCATGAAAATATATTAAATAGCACATTTGCTTGATTAGGAACAAAGGAAGCCCTTATAAGCAGATGCTGTTATTGATTGTAAAACTGGTCCATCACACAGATGATTGAATCACGAGCCTGCAACTTTGTGATGGAGACACTTGTAATTCACACATGATCATTTTTGTTTTTGTTTTATTTGTCTTTATTCCTTCACTTTTACATCTACTGTTTCTGGCTAATGAACGGTACCTGCTAGGCTAACACAAACTGTAATTTTTATATATATGTTTGTATATATGAATACTGCTCATCACTGATTAAAGACTGAAGAAAAAACTAGCTTGAGACTGGCTTAGATTGAAGATTTAGCTCACACAAAAGGAATTATATGTACTTTAAATGAATATTTCTTCATCATAAAATGTCACTTTCTTGAAACATGAATGTCATTGTTTAATCTCATACTTTGTCTTAACACGAATATTTATCAAATTTCAGGAGATAAAAGTTTATTTTGTGTTAGGGAAAATGTGCAATAATAATAGTTGTTGATGGGATTCTTTCAATCCAAACACATTGTGTGCTGACTAGAAAAAAAGCTTCTCTTAGTAAAACTGTGTGTTTGTGAAAGAAAAAAATCTCTCTGCCTTCCTCCTCTCTTCTCTCTCTCTTTCCCTCTCTCTTTGCTCCCCCCTCATCTTTCTCTATCCCTCATTATTCTTTGTTGGCTAATGATAAAATGCATCTATTTCTTTTCTCCATATCAAGTGCAATCCCTAACAATTGATCTGGTTCCCCATCCATCAGTCTCTTCTGAATCTGATAGCACATTTGCTTCACTGCAGAAGGGGATTCACCAGGTCTCAGGCTTCTGGTGTTTCTTATCTAAAAAGGCAGTTGCTCCAGGTAGTGGTGGTGCACACCTTTAACCCCAGAACTCTCTTATCTTGAGGCCAGCTTGATCTACAGAGCTAGTTCTAGGATAGTTAGGGCTGTTACACAGAGAAGGACTGTCTTGAACAACCAAATAAACAAACAAACAAGTATACAAGCAAGGCTGTTTCATTCATGTATGAACACTGTTTCAGTAACACTGAGTATGGAAAGAGACAATTTCTTTACATTTGTGCCTGCACTTTTCAACAGTCCCCCAATTCCATGTGTTTTGCTGTCCCAGTTTTCGTCATGAAAATGAGTGAAGCTAAAAATGCTGAGGTTTTCTGTTCAAGAGCATGCATACAGCTAGGAAAAAGCATAGCTGATATAACTTCACATCAGGATGACTTCAGAAATCAAACTGCAAACTCAGTTTATTAGTTTTGCAAAGTGAAGAAGATGAGCCCCTCTGCAGGATTCTTGGAGTCCTACTCAGCCCACAGCTACACCTTTCCTTTACAGGATCCCGAAAGAGCAGTGTTTCAAAACCCCAAAAATATTGTTTAAATTAAATGTGATTGTCACTCAACTTATACAAAGTTGTGCTATTTGGTGCCTTTCCAGCACTGAACCGTGTCAATAGTTGAAATGCAAATTTGTATTAATTGGAACAAATGACTCTGTGTAGGAAATATTGAACACCTATAGCTGAACTGAAACCTGTGTTCTCTAAGCATGCCAGGAAACTATTAGTCTCTCAGTGAGATGCACATTTTACAACTTATTCCTTAAGGAACATACTATAAAATATTTTTCATAAAGATGACAGGAGAGAGCAAGAGAAATTGTGAGAGAATCAAAGAAAAAGAAGCAATAGAGCAACATTTTCTATTTGCTTGTCATGTTTAAAAACAATGGGCAGGGTGTGGCTTCTTGTAAATGACTGATTACTGGCTCTTCATGAGGGACTTCTGAAAAGATACCAATTGACGGTCTAACATCTGCCCACCATCGGAAACACTGTGGACTAATAAAAGCTGTGTAGGTGATAGCGGAGGGGTAAGAAAGCAGAAAAGAAGGAATTATTGAACTGTGCCCCCCCCAGGCTATGACCCTGTAGTTGAGATGGTACATGCAATGACTGTGATTTCTGGAACCAGAGATGACACTTGTCATTAAGAAACAGTATGGACCCATCCTTCCAAAAAAAATAGCAACATATTGAGAGTGATGCTGTTTAAAATAAGAACATCTACTCCACATTGCTGCTAAAATTAAAAGAATTCATCATTGGATACTCATAGGAATAGGAACTGTATTATAAAATATTTCATGGAATAAAGCCCAGCTTGTGGTATTCTGCCTGTAGTTCGTGTCTGTGGGTGAAATCAGCACTTTTCAACAGCAAGAAAATTAATTTGCCACCATGTCTCCTACTGTTTTTATGAACATTTCCTGTTAAGATCCATATTAAATATGTGGACTGTTAGATGGTCATGGAATGTTATGCCTACAATGCAACCTTGTGACAAGCTGAAGCAATAGAATTGTCATGAGTAGGACACCAGCTTATACTATACAATAAGACTGTCTCAAAGCACAGAAAGAAAATGGAGGTACTCTTGAAGGAAAATGATGTGGGACAGTGTAAGCTTCATTAGAGACTCCTTAGGTTCCGTGTGTTGGCTCATTGGTACTCTTAAAGGCCCATTTCCATTTTGTATTTTAGCCTATCATGTGTTTGTGAAATTACATCTGAATCTAAATGGTGTATTTTAAAATAAAAGCATTTCTCAGACACTGTGATCCTCTAGACTCATTTCCCACTCCTTCTGAGGTGCCAGTTTCCCATAAATAGGTATCTGCAGGCTTACTGAGACCTCAGTCCTTCACAAAATAGTGTCCAGGAAATACTCGTCTAGTGAGTAGGAAATACTCCTCCATGAAAAGAAATATTTGAAAAAAAATGTTACTTAAAATTAAATACAGAGGCAATTTACAGTAAGCTTGGCACTTATAATTCTGAGACTCTCAAGATGCACAAAATATGAATACAAGTCAGACTTGGGATATGGAAATGGAGCAACAGAAGAGACAGCAATCTAAACAGCCACCCTGAGTGACCATCAGTGAAGTAAAACTGGCACAGAACAAAAGTCCAACTTCATGCTACTCAGTGCAATCATCTACAAGAATATAGGTGGGTCTCACAGATGTTCACGGCAGCATCCCACCTCCAACATTATCATACTCCTGAAATCATATGTCTAAATGTTTCCATTCACTCAATTGTATTAGCTATCAAAACACTGTGGCTCATATTAATTTTATATGTTTGAAGTATAGGGACATAATAGGAGAGGAAAGGAAAGGGGAAAAGATAGAGGAAAGTAGAGAGAGCAGGGATTTCAGCCAACCACAGCATATATCATGGAAGTCCCATTAGAGGATAATGGAACTGAAAACAGTTGACTGATGTCTTTGTAGTACTGATGAAGAAGAATTACTGTTTAAGGGTGTGGTTGTGTTTGGTATGTGTGCAAATCTTCTGTGGTTCAAATATTATAACCCATGGTTAAGTATAATACACATTGCTTGACAATAACAATAAGCAACAATGTTACTTTCTTTAGTGGCTGCAAAACACCAGTGCCTTAATGGTAATAATCCATATGAGGCAAGAAGGAAATCCTATTCAACACATCTCAGGAGCTGGCATTAGCATAAAATTCTAGAGTCTGACCTTGGGCAGCAGTTGGGAGCATGGGGGTGGGAATGGGTCAGGGGAAGGGGAGAGGTGGAGAGAGAAGAGAGAAGGGAAGGGTTGGGGAGAGCTTGGGGGAGTGAGATGTTTGAGATGGAGGAATGATGGATTTGGGAGCAGGGAAGGTGATATCTTTATTGAGGGAGCCATTTTGTGGTTGGCAAGAGGCTTGGCTCTGGAGGGGTTCCCAGGAGTCCATGGGGATGAACCCAGCTAGGACCCTGGGCAGTGGAGGAGAGGGTGCCTGAATTGGCCTTGTCTCATAGTCAGACTGATGACTGATAACTATCTTGAATATCACCATAGAACCTTCCCCTGGCGAGGGATGGAGACAGAGACAGAGACCCACATGAGAGCACTGGGCTGAGCTCTCAAGGTCCAGTTGAAGAGAACAAGGAGAGAAAATATGAGCAAGGAAGTCAGGACCACAAGAGGTTGGTTCACCCACTGAGACAGTGTGCCTGAGCTAATGAGAGCTCACCAACTCCAGCTGGACTGGGACTGAATGAGCATGGGATCAAATTGGACCCTCTCAGTGTGTCTGACAATTGGGGCAGACTGAGGGGACAATGATAATGGCACTGGGATTTGTCTCTACTGCATTTACTGGCTTTTGGGGATCCTATTCTATTTGGATGCACACCTCCTAAGCCTGGATGGAGGGGGAGGCTTGAACTTCCCACAGGGCAGGGTACCCTGCCCTCTCTTAGGACTGGAGGGGGTGGGGAGGAGGTTGTGTGGGGGGCGTCGGAGGGAAGTGGGAGGAGGGGATGAAGTGGAAATTTTGATTGGTATTATTTATAAAGTAATAAAAAATAACCTGCTGAAAAAATAAATATTGAAAAACTGCAAATAAAATCTATAGTTAAAATCTATACATAGGCAATTTTAAGCTGTTAAAAGATATAAACTCTTGTTTAAAAGTACACTGTTTATTTAACTAGGATTCAACTCTTGTTAAAAATACATGCACTGAAAGATAGATATGCTAAATAGCAACTACATGGTTGGCGGCTATCTTTACTAAGGTTACAGGGTACCTGTCATGTGACTCCAACACCGTAATATGATGACCACCTGGCAAAGAAGCAACAGCAAGTCTCTAAAATATTTGTATTAGGATAGATTTTTTATTTGTATGATCATAAATTCCTAAGAATATACTTAGGTGAACAAAAACTGACATCTAACTACTATGTTCAACACCTGGCATCTAAATTTAAATAGGGACATATATACTTAATAAATATTTATAAATGTCTAAGGTTTACCTAGTTAACAGTGAATGACTTAATGACAGATGTCTAGCCTATTTGTCTTTGCTCAGTTTAGCTATTTAGATAAACTGATTCATAAAGAAACTGTAATATTCTGCAATAGTGTACTATAAAAAGGATCAGAAAAGATTCCCATCCCACTATGGACAGACTGCATTTATGGTTTAATGTTTTATTTTGATGCCAAATGAGCTTTAATTACATACGCCTCCACTTACATCCCTTGGCACCTTTGGCAGGTAGTAGAGCAGGCCATGGGTACAGAAGAACAGTAGAGATTGCCCTGACTCTCACCAACTGAGCAATCAGCAGTTGGTAAAGTGAGCCCTGTATCTTGCTTGGGCAAAACAGTAGAGCTCTCCTTGTTCATTTGAGTGCCAGTGAGCTGGACCTGAGGGCATAAGGAGAACTGGCCCTGTGCTTTGATTCCTGCAGCATTGTTAGAGCTAGCAGAGAAAGTGCTCGAGAGCTCCCCCAGGTGGTGACAATGAGGAAACCAACTGAGTAGCTGTAGCTCATCCATGTTTCCTTGTGGACTTTAGATTGTGTTCTAGGGTTTTTCCTATGAACGCTGTTATCAACACATCTAATCTAACCTGAAGTTTAATTTTAAGGCTTTGTTTCAGCTATGACGCACACAGAATCTGTAAATGCATTTTTCAACATGAAGATCAAAATAATTTGAGCAAACCTTACTCCTAGGGACTCAATTGTTTTCCTTAGTTATTAAATTGAAGTGAAAACTATGCAGCACCAAATGTGACAATTGCTTGTGTATTTTAACCATCAAAACTCTATTTAAACTAATATTGTTATTATCAATAAGACGGTACAGTCTAAAAAGAAATTATTTTCGTAATAATCCACAGGTAAATTTTCCTGGTAGAATGGGATGTTTTCATGAGATAAATACACTACACAGCAGAAGAAAATGACATTCTGGAGTCTGTGTTCTTGGAACTTGCCTATCTGAGATTCAGCTATCAGGAATTCTCCTCCTGGTTGGCAGACATCCTGATGTCAATTGCCATCTGCTGCTCCTTTGATATGGCCACCAGGATGTTTTCTTGGACACAACCTTGTAAAAGGCACCACTCCCATTGGGAGGTGAGAACCCTACTCTCTAGGTAAAACCCCAGAGTGAAATACACTTAATTTTCCTCTCTTGCATGACTTCTTCTGTTGAGTAATAATTCTTTTGTACACTCTGAATATGTGTTTCTCTCGTTGTTATTAAGGGGCTGACTGGCCAATTGGCCAATAGCTAGACTGGAAGAGGGAGTGAAGGAAAATCAGACTGAGAGGATGCTGGGAAGAAGAAATATGAAATCACACAGAGTGGACAGCCAGAAGCCTAGGGTGCAACAAATGAATATGTCATGTGGAAAAAGGTAATGTCATGGGGTAGAGCATAGATAAAAATTATGGGTTAATTTCAATTGAAAGAGCAAGCGAGTAACAAGCCTAAGCTATTGGCCAAATAATTAAAATGAATAGTAAGTCTCTGTGTGGTTATTTGGGGGCAAACTGCCAAAATTTGAAATGAAAACCTCTGCCTAAATTTTTCTTTTTTTTTTGAAATTCTGCTTGTGAGACTTATTTAATTCTCTTTTTTTTTAATTGAGAAAAGGAGAAAAAAAAACAAGTTTCCACCTCCTCCCAGCCTCCCATTTCCCTCCCCCTCATCCCCCCCTACGCCCCCTCCTCCCACCCTTCTCCCCCTCCCCCCACTCCTTTCCCCCTCCCTCTCCAGTCCAAAGAGCAGTCAGGGTTTTCTGCCCTGTGGTAAGACCTAGGACCTCCCCCCTCCGTCCATATCTAGGAAGGTGAACATCCAAACTGGCTGGGCTCCCACAAAGCCATCACATTACGTAGGATCAAACCCCCGTGCCATTGTCCTTTGCGTCTCATCAGCCCTCATAGTTCGCCATGTTCAGAGAGTCCAGTTTTATCCCATGCCTTTTCAGTCACAGTCCAGCTGGTCTTGGTGAGCTCTCAATAGATCAGCTCCACTGTCTCAGTGGGTGGGTGCATCCCTCGTGGTCCCGACTTCTTTGCTCATGTTCTCCCTCCTTGCTCATGCCTAAATTTTTCTTTGGCGTTCAGATCACCAAGCGAAACTTAGTGACAATGATGAAGAACAAATTAACATGGAATAAGCCTTGAATAAGCTAATGGATTCCATTCTTTGTTGGTTACTTCTTTCCCTAATATTATTGGATATGGAATCCAGGGCATCCAGTATACTTAGGACATACTATACACATGAGTTTGCCCCAGTTCTTTTTTTTTTAAATCCTTTCAACAGTCTGTAAAGTGCATAGTATTTGTATCCTTAGATATCAGGTAAAAAGGGACAGGATGATCAGCATCCTCAAGAATAATAAATGATCATGTGGCAAATATGAGAAACTTAATTTGTGCTGCCCACTGCTTCCTAGATACATGGTTATTATGGATTTCCAAGAAGGTGAGTGATGAAGCTGAGTGTCCATGAGGGTCAGAAGAGATGATAAACCTTATCAGCTCTATGTTCTCTCTGGGAATATGGCCTCGATTTCTTGACTATAGATACATACACAAAGCAGAGATAAGTCCTATTTATGGGAATCCAACTATATTCAGGGGAAAAATGATATTTCCTTTAATCTAATAGTTGTTGGTGTGAACATTCCAATTCTGAAATGAGAAAAATCAGACTCATAGTCAAGAAGACATGCCCCAAGGAAGGCAGTCCCAAGAAGCTTCACCAAGTGCCCTGCACTGTAATTCCTGAAATCATGCCTGGAAAATCCTGGTCTGCTAAGTGGACAGGGAAGAGTGGTTGATTGTTTTTGTCTTCTTGATTCATAATGACCAAATTATCTGAGTTTCTCTCAAGTACCTCTTAGCTGGTACCTCACCAAGGACAAAATCCTTTATTTATCCATGTCTAGTTATACCTGATGTCTAAGTAGTAAACATCCCAAGCTTTGTCCTTCAGCTTCTAACCTATCTCTGCTTTCCTCCTGCCAACAGTATACTCTGATTCCACTTTCACCAAGAGTTTCCAGGACTGCTTCAAACATCAGTTCTACAGCCTCTCTGGGTTCAATCCTGCCTTCAATCCTGCTTCTGGACCTGTGTGATTTCTTGCTATGTGAAGAGGACTCCCCTCTTCCTTTCTGATATGATTCTGTATGTACTGCTCTCACATTTTCTTACCCCTCGTTCCTTCTGTCCCGTGCCTGCATAACTGGCTCACCAGACATAAACACACCTCAGAGTGGGCATGAACATTTCAGATGTTAAGGCACATAAGCCAGATGTAAAGGTCAATGTCTAACAATAGCATTTCAAGACACAAGGGGATAACTCTAGAGGAATCAAGGGAAAGATGGATATAGCAAGAGTGGATCAGTCTCAGAGGAAGGAAGTTGGAAAGCTGGACCAGGCTTCTGGAAAGTTCCTGTTTTCTTCTCTAAGTAGTGTACGCACATAGATGTTTCTTCAGTGAGTCATTAAACTACATTGTGCATGAGTGTACACTTACAAGTAAGATATTTTGAAATATCAAGCATTTGTAAAACTAAAGGAAGTCAAAGAAAAAAAAGTAGAATCAAGAGTTAAAAAAAAATCAACTAGACAAAACCATGATCAAACCATTTCTCAGTTCCAGTACATCTCAGGATTCTGTTAACACAGATCTTCAAAGAGTGGGCTCATCACCCTTCTTTCATCTAGGATTTAGGGCCTAGATATAAGCTTCAATATGGCAGTCCTGAAAGACTCCACAATAGCCATAAATTCATTAGATGATTATTTGTTCTCAAGCCATGGCCTTCCCATGTAGCACAGGCTAGTGCCAAAGTTACCATCCAGCAGCTCCACCCTCCAAAATGTTAGGATTCCAGGACTGAGACAGTAAACTCAGCTTTCTATGGCTTCTTTAAACCTTGCAGTCTATGGCCACCATGGCCTAAAACTCATTAGCTTAGATCCTAAGTGAACTGCAATTCCAGCATGAGATTGGAATCCTCTTCCTGCCTGTCCCTAGGTCACATGCTAAACCCATTCTCCCACTGTTCCTAGTGAGTGGCTTCTGTGAAACCGATAACCAGTTTGCGGGCAGCCTTGTGTCTCTGTCATCCCCCATGTGTTCCCGCTCTCCTCATTAGATCTCCTTCTCAGTTGTCATGAATCACTTCTCTTGCATTGAGCACTGACAAATCACCAGGTTTTCTGTTCCAGTTCCAGGAAGAATCATCCAAGGTCCCTCTCCTGTCTTTAACTTGCTCCC
This sequence comes from Microtus oregoni, assembly GCF_018167655.1. Lineage (NCBI taxonomy): Eukaryota > Metazoa > Chordata > Mammalia > Rodentia > Cricetidae > Microtus > Microtus oregoni. Next base: position 41,057,135 of record NW_024543059.1, read on the forward strand.
CTGAATCTCACAATTGCTGTGATATCTGAAAAGTTCCTTAAATTCCACAAGGTAGGACTGAACTCCACTTGTGAAGTCAATCTTCTTTTAGGTGCCATACTCATGCTTATGAAAGGATCCCTGGCATCTCCCTGAGCCCAAATCTAGGCTTTCCCTGTTGCAGAATAAACACCCTCTCTTCCTCAGCTCCTGGATCTCTGAAATCACACATTCCTGAAAACAGGGCCTTGCCTTCACCCTCTCATCATCTTTGGAAGTTAACAGTTCTCAAATATTAACTGACTTCCCAACCTCAATCAGCCTTGCAACTTCTTCATTATACCTTCTGGAGTCTGACTTCGGTTATATCATTGTTCTGTTGAAAATAACCCAAAGAGCTCTTTCTTTAGCCAGATGCAGCACAGTTCTTCCTTCCCACACCCAATAATTGAGAGCAAGGCCCTGTTTTTACCACTGAAGAATAGAGGAGATTGCACTCTGCCCCATTGGAGTTGGTGCTCCTTTTTTGGTATGATCTCCATTTATGTCCTTGCACAAAGGCTCATATTTCCAAATGCCATGTTATCTTATTGTTAGTCAAGGTAGTAAGAATTTATGCAACTGAAGCTTGAAGACACAGGAGAGTGCCTCAAGCATCAGTATTCCCAAGCTCGGAGTATAAAAGTACGTGTGATCTCTCAAGACCTAGAAATGATCATCTGAGTGTGGCTTACAATTGTCCCATTCTAAGAAAAGCTGATCGTCTTGTGAGTTTGAGGACTCAAAAATAAGAGACTCATTCGGAAGCACTCTCTAGTGAAAGAGATGTGTTTATGTGAATATCACAACAATTCTGCACATCATGTTCAACCACTTGAAAACCCTGCGTGAAGGAGCTCTTTGGGTGTTCCCAAAGAAAGGACTTCTTCATAAAGACAAAATTCTAACATTAGAAAGAATTCTCTTGACTTGAATTAGTTAAAATACTTTCATTCATACAACTTTTAGGTATATGGTCTCTACACCATGTTCTCTTACATCCTAGGGAAACTACCATTCTCCATCCACTCACCAGGAATTGAAACTTTGAAGAAATTCTTTGAGTAAGAGACAGAATTAGAAAAGCTGGAAATGTACCAAGAAATGTGCCTTTGCCTCAACCCTGGCACACTAGTGACTGCATGTGCTCAGAGCTGGATGATCTGGAATGGATTGACTCTGTGCAGAGAAGGGTGTAGGCAATGCACTTAGAAGAGGAGCCTGGAAATACGGAGGTCAATATTCTTACATGAATCCAACCTAACGTTAGAAGGCCCAGTTCTTCTTGTAATAATAAGAGTTCTTTCTCATTCTGAGCTTAGCATCAGCCTGGTCCTCTGTTCTGCAAGGGAATTAGTATGTGTGCTATAATGTATTGTTCATTTACTATTTGCCAAGAGAAAACAACTTGGTGCAATTCCCTGGAATTGTCAATCCCATTCTCTCATAAACAAGAAAGTGAAACCCCCAAACCAGTGAATGACTCTCAGCCTCCTCTGTTACTTCAGAGAGGTACTGTTGGGGTACTGTTGAAAAGCACAGGTGATGGGATGAACCTTAAATGTATGTCCCTCTTAGCATACCCTGGGTCTAGGGTATTCCTGCAAAAGCCAGTTGGTTTGCTCAGTGGTCTTGAGGTGTTTAATTCATATTCCAAGGCTTACCAGACAGTAAGTACTCAGACCAAGCCACAAAATTGTCCCCCTCCTTTTAGAATTAGCCAAGGTGTGTGTCTCCTGCCTCAATCTTACCCTCTCTCTGCTGCAAGAAGTTCCACAAAAGACCACCAGATACATAAACAATCTGCAATACCATTTAATTCTCTGAGACAAAAATTTCAGCATGCAGATATCAAACCATTTGACTGAGTTGCCAAATAGTGACCCCAAGAGAAGCTTGCAAACTTCTTTGAAGCACAGTTAGGGGAATTCCAGCTGTGCTTAAGTGTACTTTGAAATAATTTGGAATAGATCCTTCTTGGTACAGAAATCAATTTGTGATTGGCTCATGACATCTGGACAGCAACTGTGGATGCAATGTCAGAGGTTTGTTTGCTCTTCTAGGGGTCTGTTTGACTGAAATGAGCAAAAACAATTTCTTCTTGTGGTCAGGTATGACCCTGACTGGCTATGAGATTGGATGTACTTTCTGAGGGTCTGATTGAAGACAGACATAAATCAACATAGGATATTGTGATAATATGGAGCAGTGGTCTTAACAAACTGGCACCTGGAAAAAAATCAACTGGCCCTATGAGGGTCAGTCCTATTATAAGTGGATGGCCACATCAAGTATTACCTCAAAAAACCATCTCCACTTTGAGAAATACCAAGAATGGAAAGTAAAAAGAACCATTTTAAGAGTATCACAACCTGAGATTGCAAACTGTGGTAACTGATCTCACTCCTAAACCTGTGCTGAATCTTCTTCTGTGGATCAGGAAGGTGATGTGCCTACTCAGCACATGCAGTCTTCTGAAGATTAAAGAGCTCCTCCACAGTGCCTGAAATCCTTAGAGTCACATGAATATATCTGTTTTGGTTCTGTTTCACCAAACTCAGGGCTAGATATGACTGGTGAGACATTTACCATCATTCCCTGCCTCAAACACAGAAAGATTTTGTCATGGAGAATATAGGAACCATTCCCTGGTGACAGTTCTGTAGTCATGTATTTATTCTTCCTACCAAATTATGCTGAACAGCCTATTGCCTGTGCCGTGCCACATAGACCCTAGGTAGTCCACCTCCCTCTGGTGATGCTAAAGCTACAGGATAGGCTAACCTCTTCCTTCTAGCAATCAATAGAGATGAGAAGAGAAATCTGGGCTCTGCTAAACACAGCAATAATCCTGTGACTGGAAGCCTGGATCAAGAGAGAGAAATCAACAGACTCAGCAATGCAGAAATGTCCTGTTTACCTGTCAACGATTTGTCTAAAATGGGTGCCATGTAGGGACAAGCTCAAGAACTACTTCTTACTTCTGTTATTGATACCAGCACCTTTGGTCCTCAGGTCTTCGAATAACAATGAAAAGCATGTGTGTGAGCTGCCAGACATCTGAATAAATTATGTCTTTGTCAAATTCCATAAGGCCAGCAAGGTTGAGAAGCATGAAAAAGTGGACAGGGGGATTGAGGGATCAGTCACAGAAAAGGAGATGAAAACTGCAGGTTCTCATGTTAAAAATTTATGGTGTGTTATCAATGCTTCTTGTATGAGGTCCTGTTTCTCATAGTCCTCTGCCATTTGAAGGATGTCCTTCTTCAGTTTGACAAAGGGGAGCGGGGACAGTTTTTCACTGATCCCAATATTTAGCCCTTAAAGAACTTAAAATCTTGAACCTCTCTTGTGGTGGGAAAGTTATGTTATCAGGTCTGCTGATGGTACTCCTGTTCTGAGACAGAAAAGAGAAAATGGGGAATTTCAAGTCTCATCTCCTGCCATCTTGTCATCCAGCCATTCTCTCATCCTAGTAGTCTGGAACCCCCTCCCCCTACACACACTTTGTGTGTGTTAGAAACCTCTTATTAGAGGAATTAGAGACAAGTTTGTTCGCAGTCCTCTGGTGATAGTTTAGCTACAGGAAAGGCTAACCTATTTCCTATTCCAATAAATGTGCTACAGGCTGAAGAGAAGAGGTGTCTGGGCTCTGCCACACACAGCAATAAGCCTGAGGTTGGATGCCTGGGTGGAGATAGAGCAGTCAGCACACTTACACATGCAGACACGTCCTGTTTACAGGCAAACTGTTTTGTGTAAAAGCTGGGCCATTTAGGATGAAGCTCAGGAACTACTCATGAAATCCCTTATTGGTGATAACACAAATTTTTCCTCATGTCTTTGAATAGCAAGGGAAAGCTTGCATGTGAGTTGCCAGACACCTGATGAAAAGATATCTTCATCAGGTTCCATAAGATCAGCATGGGGGAGAAGCACGAGGAAGAGGACAGCATGATTGAGGGGTCAGTCACAGACAAGGAAATTGAAACTGCAGGTTCTCTCATTCGATATTTGTGTTATATCACAGATGTTTCTTCCACGAGGCCTTGTTTCTGGATGTCTGCTGCCATTTTTACAAGGCAGGTCTTCAGTTTAGTATAAGGTTTCACGGAACTTTATTAGTGATGTCAATATTCCGTCCAAAGAGAGATTAAAATTTGGAACCGCTCTTGGGGAGGGAGACTTACTTTACCGTGTCTGCAGATAGTTCTCCTGTTTTAAAACAGGAAAAGATGGGGAACATCAAACTCCATCCATTGCTATTATGACACCCTTTCTTTGTAGCAGTCTAGAACACACAGTGTGTGTGTGGGAGGGGGCAAACCTCTCCCTAGAGAAATTAGAGCAAGTGAAACATCTCCTGTGGTGATTCAGCTCAATAAATTTATTAAACAATCCCAGAACAGGATCCCCTTATTATTGAAGTAATGTGGTAGAGGAGTAGGCATGCCTGTGTCCATTTAAAATAATGTTGCTGCTTGGTGTTGGTACACACATTTAATCCCAGAAGTCACGAGGCAAGGGTAGGTAGATCTTCGTGAGTTTCAGTCCAGTCTTGTCTGCAGAGCAAGTTTCAGGACAGGTCCCAAAGCTCCATTAAAAAAAAAAAACCTTGTCTCAAAAAAGATCAACAACAACAAAAAAGTGAAGGAGCTCTTGGGTATCATTGAACTTAAGGGGTAGATCTTACAAGCGGGTTATTTATTGAGAATAGCAGTGGAAGACTTTACATACCTATGAGTTAATGTGCACACTTCAGATAGTTGTGTATAATCATAAGCTTGACAGTCAACACATAGGTATCTCCTGATATCACCAAGCCAATTAAGGAACACCCCAAATTGGAGGAAGACGTACTCATGCCTCACACAGTGCAATCCCACCTAGGAACTAAAGGATTAGTGATGGGATTCCCTCAGTATTTAAATAGTACCTATGATGCTCAAAGCTTCAAGAGTATTTGAGTGATAATCAGCAAGAAAAACTCAGTTCCTGCTTTTTGAGAATCTCAGGAATTAAGACTGAGAAGCAACAGATGGAAATAATCCTATATGGACCACAGTCTTGCACATGCCAGTCTCGAACATTTTCTAGAGATTAGGGTGTTTGAGAGCTGGAGTGCAATGCACTCTAAAGAAAAACTGCTCACAGCATTGAACTATTTTCTGTGACCCCACTGCTAATTGTTAAGTAAATGTGAGACATGAATGGTGGGGAGAAAAAAATAGTGAGTTTCACTCATTTAAACATAGAAAAAGACACCAGACTTTTAATTTTGCTAGATATAATTGCATGCAAATAACTTTAAGTTTTCAACTGCAATCAGACTTAGCTCTTTGGGGAGCTCTAGCAGGGATATGTCCTATATAGCTCTGACAGATCTATTGGTATGGTAGATGGGGTTTCAAACAATCACCTTTAACCAGATATACAAATAGGAAAGCAGATGTTGTGTGATTCCCCTGTGAATATTTTAGTACAATTGGTTGATAAAGCATATGGTTTGGCCTATGTCACAGCAAAATATTGCCAGGCTGCAAGAGATATATAGAGAGAGTAGGCAGAGTCAAGGAGAAGCCATGTAGCTGCTGAAGGAAACAGATTCCCGATCCTTACCAGTAAGCTACAACCCCATGCTGATACCTAGATTAATAGAATGTGTTGATTCAATTCAATACGTAAAAGTAGCTAGAAATATGCCTGAATCATTGGACAAATCATATATATACATGCTGGGATCACACAAGCAGCCTCACTAATGTATATATATATATATATATATATATATATATATATATATATATATATAAGTTTCTGTGTGATTATTTGGGTCTGAACATTTGGTAAATAAACAAGCAGTCTCCACTTACAATGATGTGGGATTCCCCTCTCTATATTTTGAATGTCATTGGTTAATAAAGAAACTGCTTGAGCCAATGACAGGTGGGGAAAACTAAACTAAATTCTGGGAAAAAGAAGGCAGGGTCAAGGAGAATCCATGTAGCCCTGCCAAGGACAGAAGCCAGAACTTTACCCGATAAGCCACAGGAATGTGGTGATACACAGATTAATGTAGATGGGTCAATCTTAGCCAATAAGAAGCTGGAGATAATGGGCCAACCAGTGATTTAATTAATACAGTTTCAGAGTAGTTATTTCAGGAGTCTGGGCAGCTGGGATCACACAAGCAGCCTCACTACTATATACAACCAGATCCTTTGCTTCTCCAATAATCAATGTTAATGTCCACTATGTCCATGGAGATATAGGCTTTTAATTCTGCAGTTTAGTAGCTGAGGTAGTTGTCATGATCTGATTTACAGAGTGATACACTTAAAAACAATATTAATTGAAAAGATGGGATTAAATTTCCTCAAAAAAACTAATTTATAAAGGAGATTGATTCAAGATAACAGTGACTGCTGGCATCCACAGAAACACGGAGCAACTCCAAGGAGCTTGAGAGAGCTATGGGGGCTCATAGGGAAGATGAGGTGGCAGAGGATGCGTCTGCAGAGTTCACAAAACCTCAGAAATAACTAAAAAAGCAATTCTAATGGGAAGACACCTTTTAAAAGTGCTCTCATAAAACTGAAAAATAAATGGCGGAGGAGAGCTCCATGCAAGGATCAGAGAGAAGGGAAACTAGAGCCGCTGAAGCTCACACTAACGGAGGTGGAGGAGAGTTCCTCGAAAGACCTTCATGATCTGTATCAGGAGGTCATGTGGGTGCCCTCGGTCCCTGCTGCCAACAGAAAGTATCTGTGCTGTCATTGTCTGTTCTGCCAAGGAAGTTTCTTTTGCTGTCATATCTATGACTGCAGGCTGAAATCTGGAAAACTCACCTATACACAAATTGGCCAATAAATTATTTTGTTACCCAAGTTAACATTTGGGAAAATAGACATTGGTGATTGATGGAAATATGATTTACTCTTCAAAAAAGATTTTTGGACAGCATATTCTGATAAGAACCAAATTAGAATTAATTTATCTAATAAGAGAAAAAACTATATAAACTCTTTGGTCATTTTTAGAATCCTGGGAATCACTCAAAGAGATTCTATATGTGAGGTAAATCTCACACCAATGAGCCACATCCTCCATATTTTTCATATTTTAGTAATAGACTCTTTTCTCATCTAATGTATCCTAATTGCAGTTTCCCCTCCCTCTATGTCTCCACATCCCTTGCATTTCTGTTCTCTCCTGAACCAGCCCTTTTCTGTCTCTCATTAGAAAAAAACAGGCTTCCTACATAAAATAAAAATAATAAAATATAAAAAGAAAAAAAAACAAAACCCATCACACTGAAGTTAGAAAAGGAAAACTAACAGAAGTAAAGGAACCTATGAGAATCAGAAACACATCTGTTCACAAACTCAGGAATTCAATAAAAATAGTAATCCGAAAGTTAGAATATGTTTGGGGAGAATCTGGTATAGCCAGAGCAGGTCCTATGCTTGCCTTTTCCATCTCTATAAGGTCATAAGAGCTATATGCTCAGTTGATTTAGGTGGCTTTGTTTTCCTGGTATCCTCCATACCCTCTGGCTCTTAAACTCTTTCTACCTTCTATTTTTAAGGGTTCCCTGAGTTCTGAAGGTAGGGATTGGTGAACATATCCCATTTAGATTTGTGTGCTTCAAGTCTTCTCTTTGACTGCATAATGTCTGACTGTGGTTCTCTGTATTTGTTCCCATCTGCTGCAGGGAGGAAGCATCTCTGCTGATGGCAGAATGATGCTTATGCCAATTCTTTATTGTCAAATAAATAAATTTATAGCAGATGTTTTCATAGGCCTCACAGCTCCACTTTACTGGAAAACTTCCATGAATTTCTTAATGGAAGACTATTTGGCTCACGTCTTATCATTCTTTTATATTTGAAATGTTACCTTCTGTCTTTCCTTCAAGAATAACTTTATACTATTTTTATCAATCAAAAGGCTTTTTCCTATCTGTTTCAGCTCTTTCATTCTGTGAAATCTTGGCAGTAAAAAAGTTCCCACCTCTTTCTTTCTGCCAGTTATCAGCTGATATCTCTGTGCTACTGAGCTGTAATGAGTAGGACTGGGATTGTACTCATCTCCCTCATTCTGTCTCGGAATAATTTGGAATATGATATATAATGACTACATTGCCTGACTTACATAATCTGTAAGCATAACATCTATCACACTTTTTTGTGGTGTTTAATCTCTCTAAATCATCTTCCCATTGATTTTCTTCAGCATCTTAGTATTCCTTGGAGTACTTACATTTTGTCCTTTTGATGGTCCTAAAATGTGTATACTTATCCCTTCCCTTACCCTTTCTCTGGGAAATTAAGCCAGATCTCACCACAAAATTCAACCCTACCAGAGCTGGCAGGTTATGATACCTACTCCCTGGTTCTATGTCACTAAACCTCTCCATTTTTGCCCTCTCTTGTTATTTAAAAACAAACATTATGCCCATAGCCAGAAAGGTATTGTTTGTCTTGTGTCACTTTTCAAATCATCATCCCTTCCAGGTACTACCCAGTTCTCTACCATGCATAGTAAATATCCAGCACTTTGATGTGTTCCTGGTACAATGGACTCAGTGTGTCAGTTTCACATGCTTCAAAAACTATGCAAATTTCATTCCCCCTACTGCAATCTGGTCTCTATGTTCCTTGTACCAGTGCATAATGTGGGCACTCTTGTCTCAATGCACCAGTCATTAACTACTACAAGGTAGAAACACAAAGACAATGTTTCCTTTCTGTTCCAACAAAGAAGCTTTAGGATTTTATTTTTATTTTCTTTTGTTGTTGTTGTAAGTAATCTTAGGCAAACTTTGCCATTTGGAATAAACCACTGACCATCATGGACCTTGAATCTCCAAAAGCATCTCATACTGAATCAAACCAACACTTTAGAGCATACATTCCTCAGAATGCATTAATATAGAGCTTCTCATTTTATCCATTCTACAATTCTAACTAAATCATTGAGAGCCCAGCTATTGAGGAACTGTGGAGTGGTGTTGACTTAAGAACAAGTGAACTTATAGACTGGCTGTATTCAAAAGGGAGATGGGTAAAGAAAGAATTGTTGAACATGTGGGAAGAGCTGATGGGACTGGAGTTATTATCTAACAGCATACTGGCTTTGAGATTTTGCTGGAGATAAGAATAAATACATAAAGAGTTCCTGTGGAAACACAGTGTTTTCATCAGCAATGAAATACATTCTTCTCTCAGACTCATAAGACACTAAATAACCCAAGTTTGAGATATTCAAACAGCAAACCATTATCTAATTGATTATTTATTAATAAGAAACAAAGAGGCAGACTAGAGGTGATTCAGTGGCTAAGACTCTTGCACAGGACCTGAGTTCATATCCCAGCACCCACATCAAGAGACACTCAACTACCTCTAAGTTCATGTCCTGAGAATCCAGTGTCCTGTTCTGACCACAGACATTGCACTCATGGGCAAGTGTTAACATATATGCAGACATACACATAATTAAAGAAAAAAGTTAACCTAAAAGAAAGAAACAGAAGCAGCGATGATCATGATCCATTACACTTGTTATAGTCATTAGAATACAAAAGCCATGGATCTGATCTTGGCATTTTCATGCATCTGCACCACAAATGCTCTCATAACCCATTTTTAATGGGTACAGGTGAGAAGCCATGGTACCCACATGGTAGGCTTCTCCTGCCCCCAATAAACCATGGGCAACAAACCAATCATGCCCCAGGACAGCAAGGGGACCAGCAAGTACCAGGCTGATTCATCTCATACAATGCAAACCCTGTAACTCCCCTCTCACTTTGAGGTCTGTCTGGACTTGCCCAGATATGCCCAGACAATCAGAAATGTATTTGCTCAGTCAATCAGGTTTGTTGGGGGTGACCTAATTTTCCCTGTAATTCCCCTAGCTGTATATAAAAGAAGCCTGCTAGCTTCTCTGGGGGTCACCACCATTTTGTTTTGTGACTGACTTCAGTATGCTGGAAATAAACTCTCTTGCTGATTGCTTATATGATTGGTGGTCTTTGTGAGGTGATCTCGGGATCTTAACACTTTACTTTTAATAAATTAATAAGAACCGGCCTACACCTGTAATCAGATTGGTGACTACCCTAATTTTTATCATAGAGCCTTCATCCAGTACCTGATGGAAGTAGATGCAGAGATCCATAGTCAAGCACTAGGAGTCTAGTCAAAGAAAGGGAGGAGGTATTAAATGAGCAAAGGAGGTCAAGATCACGATGAGAAAACTCACTGATGAGATTTATGGCATGGGGGACCCTGGCTGTTCCTCCTGCTAGTGTGGGGGACCACATGATGGGTAAGTGACAGATACATAAGCCATGCAGAGAGAGCATGGGTATGGAGAGTTTATTTACTGGGTATTGGAGGGTTTAAGCATAGTGGGTATGGAGGAAGAGAGAAGGAGTACTGGGGGAGATGGGAGGTAGAGGGCTGGCACCTCTTCATAAGAAGAGTGGGCAGAGAGAGAATAGACAAGAGAATGGAGACCAGCTTGCCTCTGCAGGGAGGGGAAAATTGGGAGTGTCGAGAGCATGTCTCTTAAAGGCACAGGGTACCCAAGTGACAGGCCAGGCCATGATAATTGTAATTTTGATATTTCCATCCTTTTCTTATAATAAAGGCAAAAAGTTAGGCATGGCAGGTTAAAAGGATGAAGGCACCTGGTTCTTGAGACTGCTCTCTGCTGATTTGTGAGCATCAAAGTCTTGGGGAACTTAAGAAAGCTGGTATGCTGGCTGCATCCTAGGGTAGCTGGTTGCTTTACTCCTGTCTAGGATGTTTGGTGTGGAACTGTCTGGTGTCTCTTGGACCTGGTGAGGTTTTGGCAGGGAAAAGGACAAGGTTAAGTTTAGGAATAAAAAAAAATTCTTTAGGACCTGGTAATTAAGGTTGAGGTGTCAGTACCAAGGAATGAAGAGATGGGTTTATCTGACATGTTTACAGTGAATCCTTCAATTTCGCTCCCTAGAACTCACATAATTTTTTAAAATGTGTGAAAATAAAAGTTTCAGACACATACATATATTTGTGTGTGTATATATATGTGTATGTATGTATGTACGTATGTAATTTTGTACAAATGTATGCATAGCAAAAGCTATAGTAAATGTAATAACACAGTACTGCCATAAGAACAGAGACATAGACACTGTAACAGAATACAGAACCAGAATTTACACAGTATAGACACCTGATATTTGAAAATACTATCAAGAACATACACAGGACAGACAGACTTTTCAACAAGCAGTGGAAGACAAATTGGATATAAATTACCAGGAGAATGAATTTTTCCTTATCATAGTACATAAAAACTCAATAAAAATTGATTGAAACTCCATTTGTAAAATCTGAAACTATAAAATTTCTATAGATAATTCATGGAAGACACTAAAATTTTGACATAGGCACAATGTTTGTGTAGGTTTCCCAAAGCAGAAGCAACAAAGGTACAAATGAACAAATGTAATCCTATCTCAAGCTCAGAGCATATGCCATGCAAAAGAAATAATCAATAAAGCTTTAAACCTACACTCCTCACTCATGAAAGTTATACACTCAAGAAAGAATACACAAAGAACTCAAGAAAATAAGAGCAAAACCACATGTGCACAGAAAAAAATGGACTAAAGATCTGAATAAACTTCCAAAAGATGATATTCAAAGAGTCAATCAATAATCCTGGAAATTAACTCTAATCATCAGGGAAACAAATTCCACCCAAATAAGATAACATCATTCCCAGGTCATATCACTCTCATCTCAATTACAGAGATAGATAACAAATATCAGGAAAGAAGAAGAAATGATGAACTCTTCTGAATTTTAGACAGAAATATAAATAAATCCATCTATTATGGAAATAAGTATGGATATTTTCCTAAACATTAAAAATACAAAAATATAATTTTTATTATGCTAAATGCATTGACATATAAGAGTAGATCATTAAGCCAGAGAGATAATGTACCCCTGAGGTTGTTTGATGTGGGAGTCCCTCTGTGTACTGTGATTAGCATTAATGAACAAAGAAACTACCTTGGCCTACTGATAGGGCAGAACTTAGGTAGGCAAAGAAGACAGAACTGAATGTTGGGAGGAAGAAGGGTGGAGTCAAGGAGAAGCCATGGATCCTCTGCCTGAGATGGATTCTGGTTAAGAATCTTGCCAGTAAGACACAGCCACATGGTGATACACAGATTAATAGAAATGTGTTAAATTAAGATGTAAGAGTTAGTCAATAAGAAGTTAGAGCTAATAAGCCAAGCAGTGGTTTAATTAATATAGTTTCTGTGTGGTTCTGGGTGGCTGGGACAAACAAGCGGTTCCTTGCAACAGCTATTTCTTCATTGGTCACATTAGCTAAGACCAGAAATTAATCTTGAATTTCATCACTGAGTATGTAATTTGAGTCACATTCACATTGGGGAAAAATAATTAATTCTTTCATTTGCAAAAAATAAGAATGGGACTGTTGGGTGTGATATAAAGTGGTCTTAAGAGACAGAATCTGAATGTAAACATTAGTGTCACAGAAGAATGCAGTTGAGCAATGGTCAGGAGAGACAGTGAAGGTTCCAGGGAGAGGAGACTAGCAGTGGTTAGATAAGAAACATAAAAGCAAAAATAGGAAGAGTAATTTCCAGTTTTCTAACCCACCAAAGGACAACCACTGTTGCAAATAATCTGTGATCCATTTAAAAATGAGTAGAAGCATCCAGAATTTCCAACACATAAAATCCAGAACACCTTCTTACTCCGGGACCCTATACCTGATAGACATGTGCATTGGGCTGCAGGAATGTACTCAATAAGCACACATGCTACGTTTCAATTACAGGAAGATCTAGAAGGCTTCCTTTCTTGGAAGAAGGCAGGACAGATTGGTTTGCTATATACTGTGTCACAGTTTTTCCCTGTTCTCCTGGTAAGAATGATAGTCACCTGCACTGGCTAATTGCTTTTTATAGATGACATAATAAAACCCCTGCATCTTGATGGATACAGATCTGAGCAAAGTGATTAGACCACAAGTCTAATTAGACAAAGAGACAAGCATGCTAGCTTCTCTGATTTTTGTTTTTGAGAGTGATGAGTCCAGTGTCGTAAGTAAATATTCCTGGCTTGTCCCAGGGATTTCTTAGGCTTTGAAAATATGACATGGGATAAACAGGAACAGAGAGTATTTACAAACAGTACATTTCTCATGAGATGTTTAGGAAAGCAGTAGAAGAGACTTTTAGTCTTGGCAATCTGGACATCTCTACAGAATTTCCCATAGAACTATGACATCAGGGATCAGATGAAGACTGGTTTCACATAGGATCTATAAAGATGGAACTTACCCCTTGTTTCTTCTGATAACATTTTCACAAGATAGTCATCTCAGCGTACTTTCTGGCACTTTTCTCTGGGGGCAGATTCCGAGACAACTGTTATATACAGAGAGATTTTTCTAATTTATTAGATTTCTCAACAGCAGGTACAGTTCTTGCCCCCAGAGAACAGGCAAGGAGCATCCATCAAATGGATATGAAGAGGCCCTGTGTAAGACATCTCCAGAAATGCTGCAGTCAGTGTTTGTATAAAAAGTTTTGTGTCACTCAACTTCCACAAAAATGATTGTTCTTTTTAAAAGCTAATTGAAGTCAGGTGACAAATTACCCAGGTTATGAAAATAGCTCCCACATAAAGAAAAGCGTTCTCTCTCAAAACCTCTTCTCTCTAATCAGAGCATCTCTGAGTTGCTACACTAGAGTGTTCACAGTTCTTCTGGCTCTCCTGAAGAGCCCCTGTCTCCACCTTCCTCCTCCTCAAGAGTGTCCTGCAGGTCTCTCTGTAGAAATAGCTTCAGAGTCTTCTGCTGATACCTGCAGTGCCTGATGGAGCCAACAACAAAGTAAATGATGCAGTTTGTACAGCTGTTCACACAGGATAGGAATACTTTGAAATAAATATTACAAACTTTAACAAAAAGCAAATACCCAAACTGCTGCAGGAACTCCTTCTGCTCCTTCAGCCAGTAGCCTTTAAGATACCAGCTCACTGGGGCAAGGTCTCTTATACTTTTAAAAAGCAGCAGGAACAGGGCATTCTCTTTCTTGCTTATGGCTCCCATTCTGGTGGCTAGGCTCTCTGTTTCCTATTTGCAATGAGAGGACTGTTGTTTGGGATGGTGATCTGCAAGTTTTTCCCCTTAAATAAATAATCCCTTTTATTATCCATAATTCTTAACTGGTGTGGAATTGTTTTCGTGGCTTCATCTGGAGCCCAGTGTTTGGGTTTAGAACCCCCTGCTCTACTGCCCGTTGTCAGCCTGGCTCAGCACGAGCCTTCCCTCAGCAGGCCTCAGCCTGTGTGTGGAGCCAGCAGTTTAATATAGAATCTCGCACAGCATCTTTTCCACAGATGAATCAACTGTAGTTATTTACTCTTTACACACCTCAGATTGGCTTTAAGAACCCACACACCCTACCGTTTGCCTCCCACCGGGGTGCAATGCAGACATTTGGTGAGATGCAGACTTCCCCCATCTGAGCCAGCTGTTCTGCTGCATTCTAACGATTTCTTTGCATTTGGCTATTCCATTGCTCTAGACATCCAGAGAGCACACAGTCTGTGATTTATCTTTTAGCATTCTGCTCTAAAATCAGATTTCAGACTGGCCACAAGTGAATTCACGTGCACCAATATGCCCTGCTGGATTAGTTTTGTAGGTGGCCCACAATGCCTACTGGTTGGAAGGTTATGGTTATTGCACCTAATCCAGCAAATTGAACCACAGGTAAGATTTAATAGACTAACTAGAGAGTGTAAGTTACTAATTTAAAAGGACAATATGTCAGACAATCTAACCATCCAAGCTATCAATAGCCTCCTTAATTACACCATGTGTGAGGTTTTTTTCAAGACTTATATGATGTCTTGTTTACATTACTATTTTTGTTTCTGGGGATTAGTCTTCTCAATATTTTTTTCTTTAAAAGATAGTTTGAGAATAGAGCTACAAATTAGGCATTTTTAGAAATGGTATAATCTTTTCAGACTGAAGCCACATTTCTTGGGGAAAAGATTGGAAATTTGAAGACGGATGCAGCCAATTTAACTAACAAAACTCAGTCAAGTGAGATACTTTTGGAAATTGTACAGACTGATAGAAATTTATTTAAAGAAAGATTCAGCACTCTAGAGAAGGAAACAGCTGATTTGTCACATAAAATGCAGTCAGTGACAGTGGGTGCTGAAATGTTATTTGAGAGAATTTGCACTGTTGAATGTCTTAATCAGACTCTGTCAAAGGGGTATGTCAGATTGATTGATAGAATATCTCTCCAGAAAGGTAATATGCATGCTATAAAAATTATGTCCAAGGATGAGACATTATCTATACTGGACAGACTTTATACCTTGGAATCCTCAATGAGGAGATCCAGACATTACAAAAGACAGTGGTAAGCAGATTTGGAAAGATTGAGGAAATTATTGAATTTGATGACCAGGAACAAAAGGTAAAAAGGCAAAATTTAACCTTGTTGGTATGTAAAAATCTCCAGGATAGCTTCCTCAGAGTTCTGCCTGCCTTTCCAGTAATAACATCAGAAAAAGGATCTGGCTCCAAGTACCCTAAAGTCAAGGAATACACATGGGAACCCATATGTATGACTGATCTAAAATAAATTAAACAAGCAGTTGTAGCTTATGGACTACATTTTTTTTGTTAGGGAAATGGTCAAAACATGGGCTTTCAGTAACAAAGCCACACCGCAAGATTGAGCTCAGTTAATCTCAACATTTCTAGAAAGTGTACCACAATTACTTTGGAGGTGCTTTTTAAAAGAGAAAGAAACAATTTTAGAGCAACAAGAAAAAACAAACAGACTTGAGATTTCCCTAGATCAAATTCTAAGTAAAGGGCTTTACTCTGATCCTCAGGATAAAGCTCTTTATGATGAACACACCTTGTCTCTATGTAGCACAGCAGCTTTAAAGGCTTGGGACAGGATTCAGGAACCGAGAAAGAGCATCGAATCATATCTTAGGCTTAAACAGGGTCAGAGAGCACCTTTTAGTGACTCTTTGCAAAGACTAACTAGAGCTGCACAAACAGGGGTAACTGACCCAGAAGCTAAACATATAATAATTAAGTTTTTGGCTTATGAGAATGCCAACATTGAGTGCAAAAGGATCCTTGGGCCTTTAAAGATCATATCAGCACCCATGGATGAATGGGTCTTGATACAATGAATGTCAAGACATTGACTATGGTACTGAAGTGTGGGTAGGAGAAGCAATTTCCAATGGCAAGAGATGACATCAGAATATCAGATGTTTTAATTGTGGTAGAATGGGACATATGAAAAGGGATTGTAGACAATGGATTCCTAGGAATAATACTTCCTCTGGGAATGGCAGAAATAGGAGGACTCAGCTTTCAGGTATATGTAGGAGGTGTGGCAAAGGTCGACATTAGACCAAGGAATGTAAGTCAACAAAAGATAGACAAGGCAACCCATAACATTGGGAAATGCCATGGGAGGGGGTCTCTCACAGGCCCTCATGATGAATGTGATCCAGTAATTCCCAGTTACTGCAGAGAACATGTCTTGCCAGGAAAATTAAAAAATCCAATGGTGCTCTAAAAAGCAATACTGGTCTGAATGATGGGTTAAATGTGAACAATGAGTCAAAAACTCTAGTGGGACAGAGGAAATGTATATTTTGGCAGACTTCTATAAATAGTCAATGACCAAAGCTAAAGAGTTTATATAAATGGCATCTTTATTGAAGGCTTATTATACACAGGTGTGGTTGTAAGTATCATTATTCCAGAATCTTGGCATCCAAATTGGCCTCTTCAAGAAGTAGATGTTCAGTTCCTGGGGACTGAAACCCTATCTTTGGTAAAACAAAGCATGAGATGGGTTGAATGCATAGAGCCAGAAGTGCAAATAGGAAGACTAAGGCCATATATAGCCAATATTGCAGTGAATTTGTGGAGTTGTGACCTACTGCAGCGATGGAATACTCAGATTAACATTCCTGAAGCCCCCAAAACTTATGTTTCTGAAGAAAATATCAGAAGATATTACAGACAACAGACATCAGGCATTCAGGTTGTAGAAGAACACAAAGCAATTGATAAACTGTCAGAGCTACCAACCGCCCTACCTTTAAAATGGTTAACTGAAAAACCAATATGGGTTAAGCAGTGGCCTCTAGCTGAGGAAAAGTTGCAGGCTTTGGAATAGCTGGTACAAGAGCAACTAGATGCTCGACATAGAGCAGAATCTACTAGCCCTTGGAATTTTCCTGTATTTGTTGTTAAAAAGAAATCTGGAAAATGGAGAATGGTGACAGATCTAAGGGCTATCAAGAAGGTTATTCAACCTATGGGCCTTTTTACAATCTGGAATTCCTCTGCCTTCTCTGTTACCAAAGCGATGACCTCTCATAGTTATTGATTTAAAGGATTGTTTCTTCACTATACCTTTACAAGAAAAGGATAGGGAAAAGTTTGCCTTCACAGTGCCTACTTATAATGATTCTCAGCCTACTAGGTGATATCAATGGACTATCCTCACATAGGAAATGCTCAATAGTCCCACCCTTTGCCAATACTTTGTCAGTCAGCCATTGGAAATAATTTGTAAGCAATTTCCTAAATCTATAATCTACCATTACATGGATGACATTTTGTTATCTGATTCAAATATGGATACTTTAGAAAGGATGTTTGAAGAAGTAAAGAAAGTCTTGCCTAAATGGGGATTACAAATTGCTCCTAAAAAAGATTCAAAGAGGAAATTCTATTAATTACCTAGGTTACAGAGTAGGCTTACAGAAAAATAGAACACAAAAGGCACAAATTTGGAGAGACTGGTTGCAGACTCTTAATGACTTTCAAAGATTATTGGGAGACATTCGAGTCTATGACCGGCTGTTCGGATAACACCTGATCTTATAATTCATTTAAACAAAAGTCTTTAGATGATGATAAAGACCTGAATAGTCCCAGAGAATCAACAACTGAAGTGCAAAAGGAATTGGCAATTGTTGAAGAGAAATTGCAGGAGACACATGTGGATAGGGTGAGACCAAATCATAATTGTATTCTAGTCCTATTGCCTTTCAGAATTTCTTCTACAGGAATTTTAATACAGAGGGACAATAATTTCTTAGCATGGATCTTTGTACAATATAAATCAAGTAAAAAATTAAAAACTTATGTGGAAAAAGTTTCTGAATTGATTTTAAAAGGTAAATTGAGACTTTGTCAATTAGCAGGTATAGACCCAGCAGAGATTATAGTGTCTTTTACTGCTGATGAAAAAAATAATGGGAAGACAATGAATCCTGAAAAAGGGCTTATGCTAATTTTTGGGAGTGATTAATAGCAATTATCTCAAAAGTGATAGACAATTTTATAAAGAGAACTTCTTGGATTATTCCCTGAATTGTATGTGATACACCAATAACAGAAGCCTGTACATTTTATACTAATGTGAATAAAACAGGGAAGGCTAGTTACAAATCAGAAGAATTAAGTAAGGTGGAACAATGCCCTTATAATTCTCTCCAGAAGGCAGAATTATATGCTATTGTTATGGTACTACGGGATTTTAAAGAACCTCTCAAAATAGTTACTGATTCACAATATGCAGAAAGAGTTGCCTTACATATTGAAACTGCTGAATTTATACCAGATGATACAAAATTGACTTCATTATTCATCCAGGTGCAAGACATAATCAGGAAAAAGCTTTGTCCACATAACACACATCTGATCCCATAGAAGTCTTCCAGGTCATCTAGCACAAGGTAATGCAGAAATTGATCAATTATTGATTGAAATTGTGTTCCAGGCCTCTGAATTACATTTAAAAAATCATGTCAATAGCAAAGGTTAAAAGAAAGAGTTTTCTATTACATGGCAACAAGCTAAGGAGATTATAAAGAGGTGTCCTACTTGCTCTTTCTATAATCAAACGCCATTGCCTGCTGGGAGTAGCCCTAAGGGTACTCGAATGAAATCTGGCAGATAGATGTGTTCCACTTTACAGAATTTGGTAAATTAAAATATGTACACCACACCATAGACACGTATTCAGGTTTTCAATGGGAAACTGCCTAGAGCTCAGAAAGGGCTGATTCAGTAATTACACATTTATTAGAAGTTATGGCCATCATGGGCATTCCTGCACAAATAAAGACAGACAATGGTCCAGCATATATAAGAAAATGAAATGGTTTCTTGCTTATTATAATATAAAGTACATTACAGGTATACCTAATAATCTTACAGGTCAGGCAGCTATAAAAAGGTCAAATCGTACTATAAAGGAAATGTTCAACAAACAGAAAGGGATGGAAAATACCTCCAGAAATAGATTGCATAATGCTTTATTAACCTTCAATTTTTTTTACGCTAATGAGAAGGGGACCACAGCAGCAGAGAGACATTGGATAACAGAAAAGTCTTCTGAATTAAATCAACCAGTTTATTTCAAGGATGTGCTAACCTTACAAAGGAAACCAGGAGATGTACTATGTTGGGGGAAGAAGAAAAATTATGGATACCATCAAAATTAATAAAGATTCATTTAGGAGAAACCTATTGAAACAGAGAAATGACAGCTTATTTACAATGGTAACAACCATACAGGTGGTAAGGACAGCCATATAGGGTTGGGGCAAGGTTCTGCTCTTTTCAAGAAAATTACACATCAGAAAATTAGATGTCATCAAAAATTCAAGAGACCCTGGATGTTTGGATGCTGATAGAGCGAAAAATAGTTATCCACTAAGGATTATCTGGAAAACAAAATATGGATTATGTATAAAGGTACTGGCTACACTTACGTTTATACACACACACATGCACACACATCTACTGTCTGTCTATCTATCTATATTAATATATTTAGCTGGTTTTGGAGTTGGACAATGACTCTGTACTTCTCAAAATCCAAGCTTGTTGTTAAAAGGAACATTCAGCGTTTCTGTCTCATATTGGGAACCATCTGGTTTGGGACAAAAGGAAGACTTTAGGAAAAAATTTGCTTTAGTCCATGCCTATTTTGTCTATATCATATTCTTCATTGTATATAGGTTTATATGAATGATGTTTAAGTTTTTCATGATGAACATTAGATTTACCTACAGATCCTTTTCCTACAGTAATCTTTGAAGTTTCCAGGAAGAAGATAGGGACACACAGCAACCACTCTACCTAGTTGAGATGACATTATGACATAGACAGCACTACTATAAGACTGTTTTGGGTACCAGCTGCTGAAATCGTGCAACTTCTCATATTCTGGCCAGAACTCCAAATGAGAACTTTGAAAAAAAAAACCTGTTGACTGATCGGAAATTGTTTTCAACTATATTAGACAATAATTTTGGAACTTAACTACCACTTAATTTATGCAGGATTCCATTAAAAGACCATCACCCCTATGACAGCTGGAAGCTATTCTAGAAGACGACAACCCCTGTCCCAAAAAGTTTGTCCATAGGGTTGGGAACATTGATTAGGGGTTGTTGATTATTACTTGTACTAAATAGAGGGTTGGGGTGAAAACTATGTTTGTTCAAAAATGGAGCGTGGTAATAGTGGTTAATAGAGTGAATACTTGTGAGCTATTGTTTATGGATAATTTACATTGGTATAGTTTTTGTATATTGATACAAGTTCAAATTATATTTGTTAGATTTGTTTACATTATTTGTACATATATACAAAGTGATTTTTGTCAGATTATATATATGCATGCTTCTACCTTGGTTTAGGACTTTTTGTATATTGATACAACTTTTAGTGTAGTAGGAGTGTGGCACCTTGTTTCATCCCACCTGGTTCCCGGCTACCCGGCTAGCTTATACCCAAAATAACCACATGAAATTGCATTAATTAGATTACTGCCTGGCCCATTATATCTAGCCTCTTCTTGGATAATTTCTTACATCTTGATTCAACCCATTTCTAATAATATGTAGAACCATGAGGTTTGGCTTACCGGCAAAGATTCAGCATGTCTGACTCTGGTGACTCCATGGTGGCTCTCCCTGACTCTACATTCTCCCAGCATTCAGTTCTGTCTACCCTGCCCAACTAAGGGCTGCCCTATCAAAAGGCCAAGGCAGTCTCTTTATTCAACCAATGAAAGCAATGCATAGAAAGAAGGACCTCCTACACCATTTCCCTTCTTTTGTTTAAACAAAAAAGGAAGGCTTTCACTTTAACATAGTAAAATTACATATAACAAAACAGTTATCAAGCAAGAATAACAGTTACAATATTTATATCCACTTTATCTTTTATCAAAACTAAGTAAAATTATTACTATCTATCTATTCTTCAACTCCATCAAAGACCCCAGAAGGAAATAATATTACCTAAGTAATCAGGAAGTGTATTGTAAGCAATTTCCAAAACTCTAGAAATGACAGAAACATCTTGCTGCCTGGACAGTCACCCAAAGTTCTTTTGTACCATTGGGGCATCCATCTTCAGCCTACAGGCCCATAATATCCAGCACACATTTGCATGAAGCAGGAAAATTTAAAGACAGTTCAGTCACTTTTTTCTGTGTCCTGCAGAATGTCTTGCAGTCTCTTTCATAAATCAGGAACCCTGAAGGATCATCTCACCTTTAGGCAAGTTCAGCAGTCCTCTATCTGTGGGTTCTTTGTGTTTAGTTCATGCAACAGTCCAGGCAAGAGCAGTTACTTACCCAAATGGCTAACCAAGTCCATAAGGAGCCTCTTCAATGGCCATCTTCTTCTTGAAGTAGATTGGTGCTGCCAAGAGCAGACATGTCTCATTGTCATGAAAAACCCTAAGTTATTAAAACATTAAATGCCATATTCTGTAGTCTTTGAAAGACTTCAAGAATACCTATCTAACTGAAATATATCTCTATATATCTAGAAAATCTAACTAACATGATTACAAGCTTGACTATTATTGATGATTATCCATTAACAACCTATATTTCCTAATTATACATTATATTTTTGAATGAACTACACAATCACAATACCTTAATCAATATCAGAAATACATAAACATATAACAAAATTGACCTGAAATTTATATCAACAAAGCAAAATCCATGCCAATGCAAATTATTCATATCTATATCATATCCCCCTTTAAATGTAAAAAAATTATAAGTGATATTTGGGAATATGGGCATAATTTTTCTCTCCAAACTGCTTTGTGCTGTATGGGGATGCTGTTATTCAGGTCTTTCATGGTGTATCATGTATGCTAGGTTCCTCTCAGTCAGAAGTTGAGCAAAGTAAATTTTTGAGGGTGTTCATAGCAACCTTTCAGGAGGGTGTGGTCTATCACACCATATTGGTCTAGAAGCAATCCACAGGGTCTCATCTTCTGTGAAAACAAAAGAAGAACCTCTTTTCCAAAACATCATATCCTTAGACCCAAATTCCGAAGTCATGATACCTTTAGAACATATATGCTGGTTTAGTTTATCAGACCACACAATGAAATGTCTCTCTGTATTTAGCTCCTTCACAGTAAAAAAAAAAATAAAGAAAACACAATACTATACAGAATCCAGGCTCTCTGAGAATTTTCCAGTTTTACAAGGCTTATTTTTCTTTATTTTTTTTAATCTATAACTATCTGTACTCTGTCTCTTTAAAGAATTTACCCCTTTTAAGGCATTATCTTTACTTTATGACTTTTTAATACTCTTTTTTTCTCTTCCAAGCCTACATATGTCTATCTAACACTAAGACCCATTTAGAGGTCTTTTATGTCTGAATCTGTCCTATTGCATTGTCTTTAATTCTCTACTGTCTTGAAGAACTTTTAAAATGCTAAGCTCCTGAGAATCTAAGCTGCTGCAACAGTCACAGGTCAAATACAGGTACTGCCTGCTTGCCCCACCCAGTCCACCATGGCAGAGTCACTTGTGCCTCTGAATCAGTTGTGCCTTTGAGCCATGGAGTGGTGGGCTGCTCTGGATGTTGGCTCCACCTCTCTCCAATTTCAAACTAGTGGACGTACCATTTCTCCTATCTCTGGGGCCGCCAGGTAGGAGCTACACTCAGCAGTTTAACTCTGAGACTGAGCGTGCAGCACAGAAACTCTTTTCATCCAAGTTATAGCCAAATCTGCCATGCAGTGCACTGTGCAACCTGGCGTATTGTGAATCTGTAATTCTTTACTATCCAGGAACATTTCTTAAAATGCTAAGCACTTCTTAAAAACTTAAGTTGTGCCAAGTAGGGGTAATAAGGTACTGCCTGTTTACTGCCCAGTCTAAACCTTAATTGTACTGTTATTATGATAATTATGATAGTTACTGCCCGAGGTCAGCACAGTTCAGCATGGGGGAGCAGCTCCTGCCTCAGAGCCATTTGGTGCCCCAGACCCGCAAGCAGTTCCAGGCACACAGTGAGTCCACATTGCCATCAAGCAAGCCATAGCATTTTACTCACAAAACCCCATTCAAATATTCTGTCTCCCGCAGGAGCCAGAGGTCACGCTGGTGGCACAGCCCGGAAACTGGCATTTCAAAACTGCCACTTTCTAGTAGACCTAATCCCGCTGCCTACTCAGGCAGGAAGAGCTGAGACATTGGAATGGTCTCAGCTACTTTGTTCCTGACCCCGAATGGGCACACAAACATCCGGGCCCAAAAATGCTCCATAGCCATAGATTGCACTGGCGGTAGGGCCCACAAAATAGTGGTTTAAAATGGCATGGCTTTTTTTTTTAATGTTATGGCTGCTGAGTCAGGAAATTCTCTCTGTGGCATGCTGCCAACAAACCGCAAAAAGCTGTGTTAAACTCTCTCTTCTTTTTAAGCTCTCTCAGGTTTTTAAGTGGATTTAGTCCATCATGTTGGAGCACCACTCTGTAGTAGGAATGTGGCATTTTGTTTCATCCTGCCCTGCTCCTGGCCACCCAGCTAGCTTATGCCCAAAATAACCACATGGAAATTGCACTAATTAGATTACTACCTGGCCCATTATATCTAGCCTCTTCTTGGATAATTCTTACATCTTGATTCAACCTATTTCTAATAATCTGTGTAGAACCACAAAGTTGTGGCTTACCGGGAAAGGTTCAGCATGTCTGACTCTAAGAGGCAACTCCGTGGTGGCTCTCCCTGACTCTGCTTTCTTTCTCCCAGCATTCAGTTCTGTCTACTTCGCCCACCTAAGGGCTGTCCTATCAAAAGGCCAAGGCAGTCTCTTTATTCAACCAATGAGAGCAACGCATAGAAAGAAGGACCTCCTCCACCATTTTAGGGTATATTTTCATATTATTATAGGTCAATAGTTGTTCATGTTTGTTGTATATACAGTTAGATCAATTAGTTCTTTAGATACATAAACATTGTATTCTGTCTAGATAGGGATTCTTCAACAGCTTCAAGGATCTGTGGAACAAGGCATTTAAATAATTCAGGTTTCTGTTGACATGAGACATGATTGCTTCTGATAGCACCAATCTATTCCTGAGAGAATGTTGAGCACCAAATTTACTCCAATTGGAGCTTGTTTTCTTCTTGGCAAAACTGGCCTTTGGGCAAGGAACAGACAATGCCTCAACAAGTTAAATAATATCTGGAAATGGATAAGCAGGACTGTCAAATCTTGCTAAGACAGGCTAAAATGGTTTTGAAAAATTTCCTGCCTCTGAAAATGTTCTGTCAGTTACACTAGGACTTAGCCAAAGTTGGTTGCCTTACCGTTACAAAATGAGACTTTGGGTGATTGCTCAGGTAGCTAATTGTCTTTATCATATATTGCTCACTTCGGAAGCTACTTGATTGTACTTCCTGCTTGCACAAGTAATATTATCTCCCTTCTCAGACCTTTGATGGGGTTGAAGATTAGATAGTCATAGTTACCATCCTCTTATGATCTAGCCAAGCCATTTCCTATACAAGACTTAGACTCCATAGGATAGAATATTTATTAAAACAATTAACATATGTTCCTTACTTAATATTGTTTATGCTGATTGTAATTCTA
Source organism: Microtus oregoni (assembly GCF_018167655.1). Classification (NCBI taxonomy): domain Eukaryota; kingdom Metazoa; phylum Chordata; class Mammalia; order Rodentia; family Cricetidae; genus Microtus; species Microtus oregoni. The sequence goes on from NW_024543059.1 coordinate 41,082,211, forward strand.
ATCTTATACTTGATATTTGTTCCTAGTGTATATTGTTTTGTATCGGGCTTGGAACTGTCTTATTTAAACTAAAGGGGGAGGTGCTGCAGAAGCTCCTTCTACTTTTTCAACCAATAGTCTTTAAGACACCAGCCCACTGGGGCATGGCCTCTTATACTTTTAAAAAGCAGTAGGAACCAGGCACTCTCTCTTCTTGCTTCCTGCTCCTATTCTGGTGGCTAGACTTTGTTTCCTTTTTGTGACAAGAGAACTGTAGTTTGGGATGGTGATCTGTAAGTTTTTTCCCTTAAATAAATGACCCCTTTTATTATTCATAATTCTTAACTGGTGCAAAATTGTTTTTGCGGCTTCACCCAAACCATTGGTAGAGGAAAAATATGATCCCAAATCAGAGACCAAAGATCAGGAAGAGCAGCACTATGAGTACAATGATCACACACAGCCTGGTCACAGGGATCCGCTGTGAGCCACAAAAGATCTGCACCAGCAGGGTGAGGCTCAATGCACAGAGAACAACAAATAAAACAATTTACCAGGAAGCCGTGATGTAATTTAGTGTCTGACACTGAAAACAGTCAAAATTATTAAACAGAAAGTCATATGCCTCCTCATGCAGGAGACTCAAGAGCAGGGACATAGCCCAAAGCAAGGTACATGTGACAGCTGATATGAGCCTTGGGGCACTGGCATTGATAACAGATGGGGCACAAAACAGACAGGCAGCATTCAACACTAATGGCAGTGAGAATGCTCAGTCCAAAAAGATAAGCAAATATTGTCACAACATTAAAAAAAATAAGGAATATAGATGAAAATGGAGTAGAACATGTAAAGGAAAGGATGAAGGAAATATACAAACTGAAAGCTTAAGAAGAGAAAGTCAGACACAGACAAGTTGAGGATGTAGACAGAGAAGGCATTCCTGTGCATGTGCAAGCCCAGAAGCCACAACACTATGGCATATCCTGCAATTCCAACCAAGACAAAGAGGGAAAGATACATTGTGGCTTGGAGCATGATTTCACAATGTGAAGAATCAGTGTAGATGCTTCCATTTGGTGCTGTGATGGTAGTCTCCCTGGTTGAGATTTTGGAATCCTTGCTTAGGAAATCCTCAGTAGTGCTCCTGGAACAAAATTTTAAAAAAACATGAGCACATGCTGTGTACTCTCTGATACCCCAGGGCTATATTACTCTGTGGTAATGAATGAATTGATTCATGAGGAGTAGAAATAGAATTGTAGAGATTAAGTAATTTACCAAATCCAATATTTTTAAAGCCTTAATTTAAACCCGGTTTTCATTTTTGGGGCTATCTATATCCCGTGCCCTGTACTGATATACGAGTAGTCAGTGGTACCATAAAGACACTCAGTGTCTCGGACTATGTGAGAAAGAAACACAACCGTGAACCCAAATATCTTTCTGTCCTAAAACTGGTCCTTCTGAGTACAGTAACTTGGAAGCCAGAAGCATGACCATCAGTTGCTCTCATTCCCGGCAAGGAGAGGCAGTCAAATGGGAAAATATGGAAATCATGAAAGAGAGTAATGAAGGAAATGGCAAATCTTGCTAAGACCAGTATGAAAAGACACTGACCTATATAGGCAAATGTTAATAAGAATGACTGAGAGTCCTTCACTGCAATCTGCTTCTGCTCCTGTAGCTCTGGGGACCAACAATGATGAAGCTCTTGGGTGTGACGTGGTGAAGCTGCCAATCTTCAGACAACAACTTTCTTGGCAAGATATTCTTCTACCTTTCTCTATTTGAGAAGTCACTCTCACACTCTAGCCTATGCTCGTTAGGAACAACATTCTGGAGTTGGAATTTGTCTTCAGTAGATGCTTCTGATGCAGAGGAGGCTCATAAAACATTGAGCAGACCTTATGACTTCCAGTATGTATACTGGTAGCAAATTGCGTACCAGGTACTTTCAAGTGCAGATGTCCACTAAGATGTTTTTTTGGCATCTGCCCCAATTACACTCATATATCAGCCTCTCCCATCACATCCTTTTAGGTCTACCACTCTCCAAATAATTGCTCCTTCCTCCTTCAAGGACCAACTCCCATCACAGGTAGCAACATTGAGCAGTGTCAGCTTGCGGAGTGTGACTGTGTAACTGAAGTATAAGCAGATCATGTCTCACATATCAGCCTCTCCCATTGCATCCTAACAGGTCCAGCTCCCTATAAATGATTGTTGTTCTCTCCATTAAGGACTAATCCCCATCATAGCACCAATGAGCAGTATAAGCGTGAGGTGTGTTACTGTATAACTGAAGAATAAGCATATTGTGTCTCACATATCAGCCTCCACCATTCCTTACTAAATGATCCATCTTCGTGTAAGTAAACATTCTTCTCTCCACTAATGGACAATCGCCATCATACAATCATTGAGCAGTGTCAGCATAGGGTATGCTACTCTGTTCCTGAAGGACAAACACACCATGCAGTCTGAAGGGCTCTGCATGATGAAGCTGGTGCCATTATTCATACTGTCTCTTCCCCAGCAGTGCTGTACTAAGTGTGTTTTTCTTCCAAATGACAGTCAAGCTGACAGTTCCCTTGAATGCTCTATAGGTATCTAAGTTCCAACTCACACCCATCTTCACACTTTCATTACTAACATCTCCAAATAGAAATGTTATTTTTGTTTTACACTGTCAGTGTGATGAAGTGTGTTGGCCCATCCATCTCATAATTTGCAGAGTTTAGCATTTGTACATTTTTATACCACTACATAAAATTCATTAACCTCTACTTTGTAAATGCTCAGAGTCTACGCCCTTTCTTCAATGATTCACCTTTATATTCTTCAAATCACAGGCACCATAGGTTTCCATTCAGGTTTTTAAAAATGCCATTTCACTTAGAATACACAAGGGGCGTGTCCTTTGGAGGCCATGGGAAGAACGCTGTGCTTGGGATGTAGCTTAACTGTGCCCTGCCCAGCCAGTGGTGGGCAATTGTTCTCTCATTATGACAGCTTGGAGGGGATTTGGGGGGACTTTTAAGAAGTGTTTGAGATCAACTGTAACCATAGAAACTTTCCAGTTGAGGCTTGTAAAAACTCTGATATGACATGTGAGTTCCTATACACGTGCTGGAGTAAATGATAGATCAGAAAGCTTTAAATCCTGGTCCTCATTAAAATATTCTCCCTGTTCCCCTAACACATTAAACTCTTCCATTAATATTTGTTACATATCTCTAAGTACTGATTTTCTTTGATGGTGAACTCCCATGATAAGAAGCAACATCAAGCATTTTTAGCTGTCTTCTGAAATTTTGTGATTAAAGAGTAAGTGTATTATTATGACACTCAATACCTTGTGGCCACAATAAAGTTACATATACATTATATCCATCTGTATAGCTTTCCTTCAAATTATAATAAAACATACACAATTGAACAGAGTCTGAATTCAATTGACCAGATTTACCACATCCTAATCCCATGATCTAATTACTTTTATTAGTAGTATCTCTGAATATAAACTTATTTTGCTTGTTGATATGTCCATATGAAATGGATCTACAGACTGTCTAAGAAAATGCAGAATCCCATACATGGAACTCATTCTTCTTCTCTCTCATTCAGGAAATTTGTTCTTTACTTATGTTCTTATAATATACATGCTCACAGATCATTTTCTATGATTTCTACTTTTGTTCTTAATGCTACAAACACGTTAGGTATTTATTGTTAATTTGAAACTTAATCTCATAGGAAATATTCAAGGGCATCAATTTGGTGGGTGTGGTGACAGTAACCTGATTTGAATTTGTTTCCTCCCCTATGCTTCAAGTTATTGGTGCTTGTTTCTCAAGGTATAAATATGGAAATTTTGTGTGAGTTTTATTATTTTTATTTATTTATTTTTTTGAGTATAATAGAGGGTTATTTATTTGGGGGTAGACTCACAGATCACAATGCTCTGCTGGAAAGGGGAAAAGCAAGCAAAATCCCACAGCCTGGAAAGAGTCCAGATGCACGCTTTAAGTCAACATATATAGTATAAGAGGCCACGCACAAGTGGGTGGGTAACTTAAAGGCTACTGGTGGTAGGAATTCCTACACCAGTTTGATTTGCATTTACCTGTCTTATTGCTCTAGCTAAGACTTCTAGTACATTTTAATATGTATGAGGGGGGTGGAGAACCTTTTCTGGTTACTGATTTTAGTGGGAAGACTTTTACTTTATTTTTGTTTAGGTTTATGTTGGTTGTGACCATGCTACAAATCACCTTTTGGCATTGACATATGTACATTGTATTTCTAGTCTCTTCAGGACTTTCATCATAAAGGGATATTAGATTTTATCAAAGCCATTTATGCATCAAATGAGATGATTGTGTATATTTTTCTCTTTCAGTTTGTTTATGTGGTGGATTACATTGGCTGGTTTTCATATGCTGAATCATCTCTGTCCAGCTCAGATGATGTTTTCTTGATCATGGTGAATGATCTTTCTAATGTTTCTTTCTAATATTTCTTGGATTTGGCTTGGAAACATTCTATCAAAAATTTTTGCACTTATGTTCTTAATAGATATTGGCTAAAAGCTCTCCTTCACTGAGTTTTTTAGGTAGTTTATTATCAGGGTAATTGTCTTATAGAAAGGCTTAGCCCCGTTCATTCTGTTTCTATGTTGCAGAGTATTGGTGTTAATTCTTATTTGAAAATTTGATAGAATTATTCATTAAATTCATCTGAACTTATTTTTTGTTTGTTTGTTTTTGGTTTGGTTTGGTTCTGTGTTAGGAGTATTAGTTACTTTTTCCTTCTTAGGGGTTATAAGTCTATTTACATAGCTTACCTGATCTTGATTTGAGTTTGGAAGGTCTTTTATATCAATAAATTTATCAATTTATTTTAGATTTTCCTATATGCTAGAGTATAGAATTTTTTAATTTTTATTTTTTTACAGTTACAATATTTATATTTATTTTATTTTTTACTATAATTAAGGAAAGCTATAACTATAACCATTTATTCGTTAACTCCATCAAAGACTCAAGAAGGATATAATATTACCTAATCAAACAGGAAGTACATTGTAAGCAACTTTCAAAACTCTAGAATTGTCAGAGACATCTCACTGTCCAGACAGTCACCCAAAGTTCTTCCACACAATTGGGGCATCCATCTTTGTCCTACAGGCCCAAAGTGTCTCTGTGGGTCCTGTATGTCCAGTTTAGTAGTCCAGGCAGGAGCAGCTTTTTGCTAAAATTGCTAGCAAACTCCATAAGGAGCCTCTTTGATGCCCATATTCCTCTTGAAGTAATTGGTGCTGCCAGGAGCAGATGTGTCTCACTGTCCTAACTTATTAAAATATTTTTATTTTATTTTATTTTTTATTGAAAATTGCCACCTCCTTCCCTCCCCTCCCCCCACTCCCTCTCCCCCTCCCCCTCCTCCTCCCTCTCCAGTCCAAGGAGCAGTCAGGGCTCCCAACCCTATGGGAAGTCCAAGGTCCTCCCTGCTCCTCCCAGGTCCAGGAAGGTGAACATCCAAACAGACTAGGCTCCCACAAAGTCCATTCCAGCAGTAGGATCAAAACCCAGCTCCATTGTCCTTGGATTCTCCGTCAGCCTCCACCGTCAGCCACATTCAGAGAGTCCGGTTTCATCTCATGCTCCGTCAGTTCCAGTCCAACTGGCCTTGGTGATCTCCCATTAGATCAGTCCCACCATCTCAGTGAGTGGACACACTTCTCGCAGTCCTGACTTCCTTGCTCATGTTCTCCTTCCTTCTGCTCAGTCCAGTGCTCCAGTGTGGGTCTCTATCTCTATCTCCATCCATCGCCAGATGAAGGTTCCTTCTGGATGGAACTCCTCAGCATTGAAACAGGGATACCTGGTAGTCCAAGGACACCACAAACAAAAGGGTAAAGTGGGGGCATGGCAGGGTTGAGTAGAACACAGAAGACCCTGCAGCAGGAGCTGGTGGGGGGGGGGGAGGCTGTGCTCTTGTGTGAGTTTTAATAGCCAAAGCTTAGGGGATGCCTCTGGGAATATTGGGGCCATAGTCTCTGGTGTCAGTTTGGAGAGATGGGTCACTGATTTAAGTGCAGATTGTTCTTGAAAATGAGGCCTTGGTTCATTTCCAAGCATGCATGTACAGCAGCTCATAACAACCTGTAATCCAACTGGAGAGGATCTGATGCTCACATCTTACCTCATTGGGCATTTGCACATACCCCTACACATATAAATAATTTTAAATGAAACATGTCTTTTATAAAGGAGATGTATTTGGCTCAAGTGTGCATAGAAAAGAATTTTCTGATATGCTATAAAGGACTGAAAAATAAAGAGAAACACAATAAGATACCAGAATATGTCCACTGAATTGTAAAAATATCAACGACACCAAGTTCTGGATAGAAGGTGCAGCTGGAGTTCTCACACATAGTAAGTGGAACCAAGTCTGCAGAGACACTTATATGGTCAGGTAAGATTTCCTAACAATAAATAATAGAGGCTTATCATTGGCATTATCAGCCAAGCTCCTAAGAATTCATCAAATTAAGTTAAAATATACTGCCATGAAATTTTCTATACAAGTACCAGGAGCTAAAGCCCATTGACAGAGCGTTACCTAGGAACTTACTTAGCAAGCTTAAGGCCCTGGAATCCATCATCAGCACCTCAGAAGCATTCTTTTAAAAGTTGCCACCTCTTTATTCCTTGGCCAATCTAGAAGTAATCAAAATGTTCCACACAGGTGAGTAGATAAGTACATAATGGAACATCTACATAAAGGAAAGATCATTTACTATCATTAATAAATGAACACACTGTGAGAAGTCATGCAAGAAGCCTAAACATTAACAGAATGACATTGGTCTAATACAGCCTGTAATCTTTCAATTAAGTAAATGCTGTGAGACAAAACTCATAGCTGTGGTTGGCAACCTGTTAGCTGAAACCCCTTGGGATGATGTATATCAGATATACTCCACATCAAATATTTACATTACAAATCATAATAGTAGCAACATTACGGTTATAAAGTAGCAACAAAATAATTTTATGGTTTGAGGGTCACCACAACATGGGGAACTGTATTAAAGTGTGAAAACAATAGGAATATTCAGAAGCACTGCCCTATAGTGACAGCAAAATGATTGGTCTTTTCTGGGAGTGATGGCAGGAAATGAGAGGACACAGGATGGATAGAGTATTATCAGTGCTAATATACATATGAGTCTGAGAACAAATGCATGAATTTGCTTTTGTCAAATCTATTGAACTGGATTTGGGTCACCCAAGCCCTGTGGTGTCTTGTCAGGTACTGTTGCCTTCTCCCTGGCCCTCTCCCTCCCTGTGAGAATCATATCTCAGCCTGTTCCCCACAAGTGACTGTCTAGTCATAATGTGTGTCTGGAAGTTCGAGGCTCATCACAATTTTCACACACATATAACCTATAACATCTTGATATACTGCTTCAATTTATGTCCTGTGGTTTTTAAGATTTTCTTTTTAGTCATGTGTCTGTGTCTCTATTTACCCGTACATGTGGCTGCCTGGAGAGGCCAGAAGATTAGCAGATTCCCAGTATCTAGAGTAGCACGTGTTTGAAAGGAGTCCCACATTAGGTCTGGAAACCAAATTTCAAGAGATTGCAAAAGAGCAGTAAGTGTTTCTAACACCTGAGCACTCTCTACAGCCCCGTATACTGTTTATGTTTAAAAAATAAAAGGGGAAAGTGCAAATCTATAATGCAAGGAAAATGACTAGAAAGGGCAATGGGAACTCACAGAACCTTAAAAGAAGAACTTTATATCTCGGTTTGTTTGGAGTCTCTCTTGTTTGTACTTCAACTGATATTCTCAAATATTCCAACATTTAAAATTAACATAGAATTCTATAGAAAATATAATTTAAATATAGATAAGCCACGTATTAAAATTTTGAGTCCCTAAAAACTACGTAAATGTGATAAAAGTTTTGTTACAACAAGAACAAATTTGACCTGAGGTACCAGATTCCCCAGAGATAAAGGAAGGGGAATGAAGAGGAAAGGCATGTTATGGGATTATAATCAATGCTTTGAAATGGAGCCATGGGAAGACAGCCTACTCACACTTCAACTTTGCTCAGATGTTGGACTTTAAAGTAGAAACTGAACATTTAAAGTATTGAAATTTTTCAGGAGTTTTGGACTTTTAAGGCTGGATTTTTTTTTATCGTATAATGTTACTAGGATATTTTAAGGACAATAATGGACAGGGAATGATTTAACAGTGAGTAACAGTGAGATTTTTTTTATTCAACACTGACATTTTATTTTCTGAAGTTTATCATAATTTTACAAAACAGAACAAAACAAAAAAAGCAGGTATCAAAAACAGCAGTTTACAAAATTTCTGCACTGGTTCTCACCTCAGTCAGTGACTCTGGAACTGGTGCCTTGTGATTCCCTCTCGAACATGTGCATTCACATGATTGCCCTTGGAACTGCTTCATAATAGTAACTTTTTACAAGCACCGGTCATTTTTGAGAACCAATTTGGTTTGTCCAACAAAGTAAACACTTTTTTTTTCTGTGTGGCATTTTTCTTTCTTAAAAAACACTGAACTGAAACACAGAGTATGTATTTGTTTGGATCAGAACCAAATTTTCTGAGCTCCCCATTACCTCAAGAAAACTGAAGACATCACTGGGCATATGAAATGACAGTGAATACCTGTGGAAATGTCTAAGGCAGCTACCTTGTTTCTGAAGAAAGCAGGGTTTCATCCAGAGGCTGATAAGAGTTTGAATTACATCAGTTTCGATGTCCTTTCTCTGACTTGGGGTGGTTTCCCCAGACAGCCTTATTATCAGAAGGAAAATGTGATGCTTGTGTCAAAGAAGCGCTTATATTTTGCAAATACATTTATGTAGAGCAAGACTGCTTGCTCTGGACCCTGGGTCACCACAAAGAGATTGAGAGGCCATGGTAATCGGAGGCTAACAGGAAGTAGCATCACCTGGAGGCAAGCAGAAATAAAGCTGGAAACTGGTAGTGGGGCTCACCCACTACTTGCTCTGGAAACACATTTTGCTTAAATAAGGGAAGTGTGGTCCAGTTTTGCAATGTTAATAGCTGCCAGTCTCTCATTTTTAAAAATAAAGATCACTTTCTGGCTAGCATGAGTCAGGAAACTGGCCTCAAATTTGATCATATCTCTCAATATTGGTTAAAAACAAAGTAAAACCCTTAAACTAGCTAAAAGAGTTAAAAATTGCACAAACTTGAATATAAATTACAGAATGGTATACATATTATCGACATGATTATGAAAGGATCAAACACCCCCATTAAAACAAAATTTTCTCCACATTATTTCAATTTTCATAAAGGAAACTGATATGTAATTTTCTTCTTTATAGATATGAAAAAGGAAGCAAGAAGGCAAAGCTGAGAGAAACAGATGCTACCCACAGAGCAGCGGTGCCTTTTGGTTGTTTTGGTCTTTGTACCAGCAACTCCCATTGCTGTGAACGCCATCCAGTTCCAGCTGGAGGATTACAGTTTTTCTTGCAGTCAAAGCACGAACGATGGACCCTACTCCTCCAGCAGCAAGTACCTTTTCATGCCACTGTAGCAACATAGCACTGCTATTGTCGGATGGGTTCTCAAAGCCTTTATAAATATACTTCATTAGCAGGTCCACACCATTCTTGTCCAGAGACTGAACGGCCTTTTCACTTTCAAGACGATGCTGCCTGCCCGGTCCTTCCCGGCCTGACTCTTCCTGTTGATAGGGGTGTTTTTCAGAGCTGCCTGCAGCGCGGCCGTCACGTTTCCTTGTCACAGGCATGAGTTTACCTCACCCTCGTTGGGCCCGGCTTGGCCATTGCCGCCGTCCTCCTCATCCACGAACTTGTTCTCATCATATTCGTCCACGTCCACCTTCCGGAAGCGGGCAGACGACACCGTGTTCTTCGACGTCCCAGATTACGACACGACGCTGGCCTCCCCTTCGAGGTGCCTCTTCGCCTTTCCCAGTGAGATGTTTGTATGTCAAATTGGCAAGGGATTAATTTTCCTAGTGAACTTCAATTGTCAGATTGATACAACCTAGATTCAACTGAGAGGAAGCATGTCAATTAGCAAATTACTTAAATCAGATTGGGTTATGGACTTGTCTTTGGGTGGGTGGCCCGATCCTCTGTGACAGGCATGATTCTTAAGCTAGAGCCCTGAACTGTATGAGAATGCTAGCTAAGCATGAAGGAATGAGCTGTAAGCAGTCTTCTCTGTGGTTGCTGCCCCAGGTCCTGCTTGAGTTTCTGTCATGACTGCCTCGGTGATGGACAGTGACATGGAAGTGGAAGACAGATAAATCCTTTCTTCTCATCAGCTGCTTTTTATCAGAGTAACTTACCAAGACACAGTAAAAGAAACCAGAACATTATCCAAATGACTTATTTAGGAAACATTCATTAATTTGCAGAAGCACTCGAAAGACAACTAAAATGTAAGAAGATCAAGGACATGGGATATACTATTCAGTTGTTCTAATGCAATGACACAGGTGTTCACACGGGATAGAAAAAGTTTCATTTCATAAACATTGAAAGAAAATGCTATAAACATTAAAAATCGCATGTAAGTCTCACCAGTTGATCCCATACAACAAGCAAAAGAGTAGGAAGACCAGCACTTAGTGCAGTGATCACATACAACCTGAGCACCTTTGTGAATCACAGACGACCCTGGAAAGCAGGGTCAGGCTGGACCCTGAAAAAAACACAAACACAATTAAACAAGCAAAATGATGAAATCTAGGCTCTTTTGCCTCCCAGACCAAAACCATTAGAGAAGAAACCGTAAGACTTCCATTCTTGGATGCCCATTGAGGGATTCATATGGCAGCTGGTATGTGTCTCCAACATCCTCAGAGATACCAGATGGGCCACATAACAGACAAGCAGCACCTAGCACTAATAATGTCAAGCAGGTTCAGACCTGCAAGGTAAGAAAAAGTGAACAAAACTTTCAAATAATTGGGGATGATGGTGTAAATTAGAATTTTCTTTCAACATTTGTGAAATGAAACTTTTTCTATCCTGTATTAACACCTGTGTCATTGCATTAGAAGAACTGAATAGTATATATTCAGTGACAATATATATTCTGCAGTGAATACAAAGTCTTAAAACAGAGAAAGGAGAAGTTGGCCCTGACCGGTCGAAGATGTACACAGATAAGGCATTCCTGTGCATGTCGAAGCCCAGAAACCACAACATTGACATTTCCTGCCACCCCCAACCAGGGAAATGATAATGACAAAAAAATTCAGAGTAAGTTCCTGGTGTCACAAGATGTGGTTAGAATGTAGTAACTTCTGTTTACTGTGGTAATATCAGTCCTGCAGGTTGGGCTAGTGGGGCCCATGCTTAAAAACTCTCAATTAAACCTAGTGCAATGTAACCTCCTTGGAATCTATGATAAGGACCCTAGTAAAACTTCCTAGTAATGGCGAATATGGAGCCTGAACTGTTCCTCTTCTGTAACCAGGCAAGGCTTCCAGTGGTGGTACTGGGACATGAATCCAGTCACAAAACCTTCTACCTACAATTTGTTCTGCCTGTGCAATATTCTGGGAGTAAAGGTGGCACAGAACTTGTGTTTGTGGCCAATCAATAACTTGTCCAACTTAAGACTCACACCATGAGAGGGAGCCATTCTTGACATTGTCCAGATGACCAGAAAGCAGAGGTTGTATACCCTAGAGACTTAGGATAGAACCAAAGACAAGTAGAAAAAAAGCCAATGAAACATTTCCTGGTAACATTCTACTATACTCAGAGACCTGAGCCTAGCATAATATTCATCAGAAAGATTTCACCCAGCAACTGATGGGAACAGATGCAGAGACCCACAGTCAAACATTAGGCAGAGCTCAAAGAACCCTATTTGGTAAATGGGGAGGAAGGATTGTAGAAGACAGAGGGTTTGAAGCTATCCCAAGAACGCTCTGCACAGAATCGATTAAGCATGACTCATAAGGGTTCACAGAGACTGAAGCAACAATTAAGAAGAACGTAAGCTATGTCTTCTGCATATATGTTATGATTGTGTATCTTGGTGTTCTTATGGGACTCCTAAAAGGGGGACCAGGAGCTCGGAATCTTTTGTTTGATTTCAGTACCCTTTTACTCCTAGTTGGTTGCCTCAGTCAGCCTTGATATGAGGATATGAGCCTAGTTTTGTGGAATGGTTTCATGACAGGGTTTCTGAGCCTAGTTTTATTATAGCTTGTTATGCTGTGCTTGGTTGATATTCCTGGGAAGCCTGCCATTTTCTGAAGTGAAAAAGATTAAGAGTGGATCTGGAGGAGAAGAGAGATGAAGGGCAGGAGTAAATTAGGAGGACTGGAACAAGGGGAAAGTGCAGTGGGGATTTAATATATGAGAGATTAAAAAAGGATAAAAAAGAACTTTCCAGTAGTGTTTCGCAAAAGAATATCAACACAAGAGCATATTTTCTGTATATTCTGACTTGTAGAACCACACTGACTGGTGGAGATGATTGTCCCTAATTCATAAACAAGGAAACCAGGAATGCAGAAATTAAGAAATTTATAAAACCCTGAAATTACTTCAAATTTCTTTCAAATCCAATTTATATTGGACTTGGACTTTATGTAAACCATGTCCTCTACTGTAGTAAAGACTCCAGGGTAGCCACTCAACAGCTGAGAATGAATGAGAAGGAAACAGGACTCTGAATCCAACTTTCCTTTTCTCATTGAACTCAGGTTTCTTCCCAGGTACAGGTGTATGGAATTCCCATCATGACCAATGGCTGTCCTGAGTTGCTGTGATAGATATCAAATGGGAAAATCAATGGTAATATTTTGTGTGTGTTCTAACAAACAAGGCTTACCTGAAGATCGGAGTGTGCAGCTAAGCCACTAGTTGGCCGTAGAGGCCAGGCACTGGTGGTGTACACCTTCAATCCCAGGACTCGGGAGGCAGAGGCAGATGGATTTCTATGAGTTCAAGGCCACCCTGGGCTACACTAGATTGATCCAGTCTAAAAGACAAACAGAGCCAGGTGGTAGTGGCTCATACTTTAATCCCAGTACTTGGGGCCACATTCTTTTAATCCCAGCACTAGGGAAGTGGAGACAGGAAAGGATATGGCTGGGCAGAGAGAGGAATATAAGTTGGGAGGAGAAAGGAGCCCAGGGCATTCAGTCTGAGGATTAGTGGAGACAGGATCTTTCCCACTTTGGTCTGAGGTAAAAGGTCTCTCAAATGGCTGCTCCTTTACTTCTCTTATCTTCCAATATTTATCCCAGTATCTGAATCCAGGTTTTTATTATTTAGACCAATTAGAAATTATGTAACAAAAAAACACATGAAAATCCTTAATGAGAATTATATCTTTTACTTTTCTGTTGTGATGAAAGGCAACTTGTGGATGAAAGGATTTAATTGGGTTTATGCTTCCAGAGACATACAGTCCACCAGTATGGGGAGGCAAGGCAGCAAGCAGCAGCCATGGAGGTAGGAAGAGAAAGCTGATCACTCACATTGGACATTCTTATTTAACCGAGACTTCTTTTCTCAAGAGAGCCAACACTATGCCAATATGACAGTTTGATCATTGCACCACTTGTCAACTTGAAACCCAATCACCTTACCTTAAGCTATCCTCTTTCAATTCCTTGTCCCTGAGATCTCATGTCAACACGATTACATGAAACTTAGCTGGATTTAAGAGTTCCACAACATCTAAAAATTTAAACATATTAAAAGTCCAAGGCTCTTCAAAACTACAAAGTATTTTAATTATGGGTTCCTCTAAAACTAAAACCAAATTACATGTCTCTTATTGCAAAATGAAAGAAGAATAAGTTTGTAGAAAAGCAACCCCAAATCCCACTGTGTAAATCCAATTTCTGCTGCTCAATATTCATCATTTGGGGCTTCTTAGTGGGTAATCTATCTCCAAAAGGTTTAAGTAGTCTCCTTTCTCTAGTTCTTCCATACAGAGAACACATGACTTGGCTCCTAGGCTCATGCTACCTCCTCTCCACATTTGCCACTGCCCTTTTCAGAAATCCCATGGGCCTGACATCTCCATTTTGCTGGGATCTTCATTAAAATTAAGGTTGTAACTTTCCTAATGCCACACCTGATCTCACCAAAGAAATGTCCGACTGCCATGTAGTACCAAGACTCGGTTCCTATCCATGAATGTATTCAATCATGCGTTTTGTTACACATTCAAAACTGGTATCACTTAAGAGACTCTTACACATCACCAAGATTGGCTGCCAGATGAAGATTCAGCCTTGGTTCTCTTGGACTGTAACTTCTGTCAGCTGACCCTAAGGAAAATGCATTCCTAATGCCCCAGTAATTCTGAGCTCTTATTATTCATAGCTGATTCTTCAGTACCTGGTGACCAACACTCCTTTTGTTCAAGAGAAACACAGGTTTATCCTCAGTGATTCAGACTTAGTTTTAATCACAGCTGATTCTGAAGGCCCAGCTGACAACCAGCCACAGACTCTTTTTAAAAATTTTATTTTATTTAATTAACAGTTTTTTTTCAGTTATTGTACATACCTTTTTTTTTCAGTTTTGCTTCCCTCTTCTTCTTCTCACATTCCCATCTGCTCCCCTCCCCATTTACTCCTCCTCTGTCTCTATTTAGAATGGGGCGGGCCTCCAAGTATGTGCTTGGACAAAGCATGGTACATCAAGTTAGGTAGGACTGAGCTACTCCTTCTGCATCAAGGTTGGCAAAGGTAATCCAGGATGGGGAATAGATCCCCAAAAGCCAGCTATGTGCCTGAGACAGGTCCTGATCTTACTGCTAAAAGCCTTACAACCACACCAAGCTACACAACAGGCAGGAGGGCCTAAGTCAGTACCATGAAGGTTCCCTAACTATGAGTCCAGAGTCCGTGGTCCTCCACAAGCTCAGGTCAGCTGTCTCTGTGGGTTCCCAAATAATGACCTTGACTCCCCTGTCTTATACAGTCCTCTGTCTTTCTTCAGAAGGATTACCCAGAGCTCAGCCCAGTGTTTGGCTGTGGATCTCTGCATCCAGTCACAGACTCTTAATACAAAATTTCACACAAATGACCTCTGGCCCGATTCTTAATTAAATCCTTGTTCTTTCTGAAACCTCCAAAGTTCATCATCTAAGCTCCTACAATAACTTCTTATTAAGCTCTGAAAATTCATCAGAATTCCCAACCAAAAGTTCTAATATATTTAAGATAATTTTCTTCTGCTTCTTCTCGGTGATGGTGATCAGTTCTTCCTGTTGTATGACCATGTTTCTTTTTAGACTGTTGAATGAATTTTTGCATTGGCGCCTACCCATGTCTTCCTCAAATTGGTGCCGGCATTGTCTTTGCTTCTTGATCCAATCGTTGCAGTTGCTGTTCGTGTCTTAGGGAGCTGCTGATGTCTCTCTTGGCTCACTCTCTTGTTTTGCTCTGTGCAGTTGCACCCTGTGCTTCAGAGTTCTGAGGTCCCAGGTGATAGGTGGGTTTAGGGACAGAGTGGACCTTGTAACTTACAGGGTCTGATCGATGGGGGGTGTTGGAGCAGCCTACCTGTAGGAAGCTTGCCTGCTGGCTGGCTAGTGAAGCTGAGGCAGGTGGGGGAGGGACCTGGGGTTTTGCCCTGGTATTAAGGCTCTAGAGAATAGGGTGCCCAGCCGGCTGGCTGATCATTCACCTCTTGGTTCACTGTGACTATTTCAATTCTAAAGCTTTGGTATGTGATAATCTCAACTGAAGCAGAAATAGGACAGCACATTGTAATCTTATCAAGGGAAAGAAATCCACAGATTTTCTTAAGTTCATGTGTCTATAGGACTCAGAACCCAGTCAAGACACAAATCATTCTCATACCTCTTTAAATATGCATCTCCCTTCCAGGCACAACTTTTTGCTTCAGATCACTGCTGTGCATATTTCTGTTCTAAACTAAACTTTAAAGTTCAAATTGAAATTGTGTAGCATAATGCTTGATACACATGTGGTTAAAGGGTTGTTAGAGTTTAACAAACTAACTGATATGTTATCTCATATAAATATTCAGATTTTCACCTTGGAGCAAAAACTTGAAACTTAGAAAAATTCCCAAGGGCCATCTACTGTTATTACAATGAGATCCCATGCTGTTTGTTACGGTTGTGGTTTGAATGAGAATGGCTGACATAGGCTCATATGTCTGGATGTCTGAATTGGCATAACTGTTTGGACAGGGTTAGAAGGTGTAATCTTTTTGCAGGAACAGTGGCATTAGGGGTCATCAATGGGGTTTCAAACACTGTAACTATTCTCAGTGCCCACACCCCATGTCTTGGATTAGATGCAAGCTCTCAACTACAGCTCCAGTACCCTGTCTGCCTGCATGTTGCCATGCTTCCTATCATGGTGGCCACACACGTTCACTCTCTGAAACTGTGATCACCCAAATTAAATGCCTTCTTTCTGTAAGTTGCCTTGGTCATAGTTTCTCATCACAGGAACATAAATGTAACTCAGACAGAAGCTGGTTGCGGAGTGTGCTATTGCTGTAACCTGCCTAACCATGCTGCTTTCCAAGGAATGCAGCAGATTATGGAAGTTTGGATTAGGGAAGTAGTTGAAAGTTGTAAGTGGGGCGTATCAAGCCATTGTAGTGGGAACTTGAATGACAATTATGTGGAGATCACTGTAGACTGTGGAGGCCCAGCCTAAGAGTTTTCAGTAGGGAACAATGTTAGCAATTATGCTACAGAACATTATTGGTATATTTTGTAAAGAATGTTGCCTCTTTTTGTCCTGTTTTAAGAATCTGTCTGAGTGTAAATAGAAGAGATTGGGACTAATTTTGTTTGCAAAGGATATTATGTCTACAATGAAAATGAGTAAACAGGGCAAAAAGAATACAATTGTAGAGAAATTGATCACCAGGTTATTTAATGTTGGAGCTAAGTCTTGTGCTTAGAGTAGTCTAAAGAAAGCGCTGATGTGCAATGGCATAAAGGAGTGCTGCTCTCAGGGCAAGAACTTACCCAGCTAAAGTTCCATATCACAAAATGGAAATGCCTAAGGACTATCCTAAAACAAAGAAAAACTGTTCAACAATGAAAGCAACACATTAAAGTTTATGTAACAGTTACTCAAGGAAAAGGTCAGGCTACATACTAAGCAGAATATAGAACTTGGCGGTATCAGCCGTGTGGTTCTGGTCTTTTAGTCAAGAGGGACTTAGGAGTAAAGTCGCTGTGGAATCTTCCCTCTAGTTTACTTTCTATCATAACTTACATTACCATCTAAAACTATCATAACTTACATTACCATCTAAAACTATCTCTCAACTTTATATACTTTATATTACCTTAGTGAAATTCTTTTCCAAGTCTCATAAACAATGAAAACTATAACTCTCTAGTCTACAATTACCTCAGATACCCAAGAAGGAAATAATATTAACTGAGTTAGAAGAAATTTTAAGCAAGCGACTTCTAAAAATTGTGAGGAATGACAGAAAATGTTGGGTGCCTGGACAATCAACCAAAATTCCTCTGCAACTTTGGGGCATCCATCTTCAGCCTATCTGCCTAGAACATCTGACGAACTTTTCTATGAAGCAGAGTTTTTGAAGGACTGCCCTGTCTTGTCTAGGCAAGTTTTGTCAGTCACTCTCTTTTGTGTCCTACTTGTCCCACTAGGACAGCATATTCTTAGCAGTTGAGGCAAGGGTACTTTCTTGCCTAGTGGCTTACTTTTGCCACAAAGAAAGCAACCTCCATGTAGAGATTCTTCAACATCCATTATCCTCTCTGAAGTAGATTGGTGTTACCAGGACCAGACATGTCTCATTGTCATTAAAAAGAACCCTTGTTATTAAAACATCTTAAATACCATATTCTGTATATCTCTGAAATATTTGAGGATGACCTGTCTGTTTAAAATATATCTCTGCATGATGATAGATATGGGTCTATTTTCATTCTTCTACAGGTTGACATCCAGTTGTGCCAGCACCATTTGTTGAAGATGCTTTCTTTCTTCCATTGTATACTTTTAGCTCCTTTACCGAAAATGAGGTGTTCATAGGTTTGTGGGTTAAAATCTGGGTCTTCTATACGATTCCATTGGTCGACTTCTCTGTTTTTATGCCAGTACCACACTGTTTTCATTACTGTAGCTCTGTAATAGAGTTTGAAGTCAGGGATGGTAATGCCTCCAGAAGATCCTTTATTGTATAGGATTGTTTTGGCTATCCTGGGTTTTTTGTTTTTCCATATAAAGTTCATTATTGTCCTCTCCAGATCTGTGAAGAATTTTGATGGGATCTTGATGGGGATTGCATTGAATCTATAAATTGCCTTTGGTAGAATTGCCATTTTTACTATGTTGATCCTCCCAATCCAAGAGCAAGGGAGGTCCATCCATTTTCTGGTTTCCTCTTCAATTTCTTTCTTCAATACCTTAAAGTACTTGTCAAATAGATCTTTCACTTCCTTGGTTAGAGTTACCCCAAGATATTTTATGCTGTTTGTGGCTATTGTGAATGGTGAAGCTTCTCTGATTTCCCTCTCTGCTTCCCTATCCTTTGTGTATAAGAGGGCAACTGATTTTTTGGAGTTGATTTTGTATCCTGCCACATTACTAAAGGTGTTTATCAGCTGTAAAAGTTCTTTGGTGGAGTTTTGGGGGTCGCTTATGTACACTATCATATCATCTGCAAATAACGAAAGTTTAACTTCTTCCTTTCCAATTCGAATCCCCTTGATCCTATTATGTTGTCTTATTGCTATTGCTAGAACTTTAAGCACTATATTGAAGAGGTATGGCGAGAGGGGACAGCCTTGTCGTGTTCCTGAGTTTAACGGGATGGCTTTGAGTTTCTCTCAGTTTAATTATATGTTAGCTGTCGGTTTGCTGTATATAGCTTTTATTATACTTATGTATCACCCTTGTATCCCTAATCTCTCCAATACTTTTATCATAAATGGATGTTGAATTTTGTCAAAAAAATACATCTCTGCTTGACTCTCTAATGTGAGTCTACAATTTTGAATATAATAGGTAATTAATTACTGACCTGTATTTTCTTATTATCCTAAACAATTGGTAATAATAATTTCCAAGGACTAGAAATTTCCATTACATTGTTAAATGAGTCGTAGAGGTACAATACCTTGAACAAGTGTAGAAATGCATGTACAATATGTTTTAACAATATTAATCTCAAATTTGTATCAATATACAAATTTTGCATACAATATACAAAAGTCCAATCCAATGTAAAACATTTAAAACTAGTAGTTGTTTTCTAAAAGTAGATTTAATAATCTACCTTTTTATTTTATCATATTTACATCATTCCTTTTTTCAAAGTAGATTCTACCCTTTTATCCTATAATATCTGTACCCCCTTTTTTCTTTCAAAACAAGAACTTTGAATCTAATTTCTTTCACTTAGCTTTTTTTCCTGACCATTGCCAATAACAATTTGTATGTAATCAATCCCTATAAACAATGACAATATTCATAACACATTGAATGATCTAAAACCACCCAACCTACCTTTTGGGGATGTAGGCATTGTGTTCTTAAATTTACTTCTTGCTGTATTGGGGCACAGTATCTTTTGGGCATCCTGAAAAGAAAAAATTGCATTGTCAAATCCTGGGAGAGGTAGCTTAATGGGGGTTTCTGAGTACCATCCTCAGCACTCCCTTAGGGTTCAGAGCAGGATGTGTGTAGCAAGTGAAACTGGCTAAGATATCTGAGGGTAAATAAAATAAATTAGCTCACATAAGTCTTTTTTTTTTACCATGCCTCATTTAGTCTTCCTATACTTTCCCCAATGCTCTCTTGATGTTTCACTATCAATGGTCTTCCTTGCAGTTCCTTGCAGTACCCTTATTGAGTGCCATTGACAGCTCACCCTTGTTCCAAATTTGTATTTTACTACTAGAGAGTCTTCGTAACTCAACTCAGCGCATAATCCTAATCCTAATTCTTGTCTTAAACTACTCCAGGTGACTATTATGACCATATATTCACTGGTAATTGCAAACATGACGGCATAATCCCTATATGCTGTCATAAGTAATTTTTCCTTATGAACAATTGTTACACCGTGTATATGTATTTCTGCTCTTGCTTAAGGTATTATGTTTATACCTTAAGCAAGAGCATTAAGAGTTTATACCATTTAAAATGTAATGTGTAGGGGATGAATTATACAGGCCAATGTTTCTACATTGTCTGGTGGTCAGAAAATTCTGAGTGACCTACAAGGCACAATTTGCACCTGCCACACAGAAGGTGGTCACCTGGCTTTTAATAGTAAAACAACCTGACACCATCTTAAACAGTTGATCAGGATATGCTAACATCATTCTGCTCCTTCTATTGTAAACTAGGAGGTCACCTGGGGAAGAGGTGTTTTTTAGTACATGAAAAAATGGACATGGACAGGACGTGACAAAATGGGGCATAGGTATAGATATGACCTAAGTTATTCCCCTGCTACCTAGGAAACAGAATGCTAATGTACTTCCCCTGTAGTTTTCATTTGATATAAAAACTGTTTGGAAATAAATGTGGGGGATTTTCAGGATGTGAAGTTATGATTTGGATGATCCCTGAAAACTTCCTCCCATTGCTATCATGTGAAATGTGCCTCATTTATTCCCATGCCTCCACTCTGGTATAAGAAGTGTTTTATGTCCAGGCTGGTCTCCGACAGTAGTGTAAATAAAAATAGGGATAAGTAGGTAGTCATCTATAATAGTCAGTCTATAGGCATGCTAGTTAGGTTTTCTAGATGTACAGAGATATATTTCAGTTAGAATTTTTCAATACTT
Source organism: Microtus oregoni (assembly GCF_018167655.1). NCBI lineage: Eukaryota > Metazoa > Chordata > Mammalia > Rodentia > Cricetidae > Microtus > Microtus oregoni. The sequence continues at coordinate 41,103,069 of NW_024543059.1, forward strand.
CAAAGACCTACAGAATATGGCACTTAAAATGGTTTAAGAACTTAGACTTCTCTCAACAGTGAGACATGTCTGCTTCTGAGATGTTGATGGGCATGAAAAAACTCATTATGAAATTTCCCTTCAATGTAGCAAGAAACTGCTCTTGCCTGGACTGCTTGATGGTATGCTGTATGAACTGGACACACAGGATCCACAAAAAATGACTGCTGAACTTGCCAAAAGAAGGGGAGACAGTCCTTCAGGGTTCTCTGATTCATAGAAGATACTGCCATACATTTTGCAGGACACAGAGTAAAGCAACTAATGAACTTTGCCAGTATAAGGCAGAAGAGGTCTTCAAATTTCCTGCTTCCCTGGGAAGTCTGTCAGATATTATGGGCCTGTAGGCTGAAGATAGATGCCCCAATGCTGTAAAAGAACTTTGGGTGACTGTCCAGGCAGTAAGATGTTTCTGTCATTTCTAAAATTTTGGAACTTGCTTACAATGCACTTTCTGTTTACTTAGGTATTATTGTATCCTTTTGGGGTTTTCGATAGTGTTAAAGACTAGATAGATATAATTATAGTTTTGTTAGCTATGGTAAAAGATAAATTAGATATAAATATTGTAACTGTAATTCTTGCTTGAAACCTATTTTTTAATATACAATTTTCTATGTTAAAATTAAAACCTTCCTTTTTTAATCAGAAAAAATAGGGAGATGGTATGGAATGTCCTTTGGTATATGTGTTGTTTTTATTTGTTGATGAATATAAAGGCAAATTATTGAAAGGACTTAGACTCTGAACATTTACAATTAAAGAATAACAAATTTTATGTAGTGTTGTAAGAAATGTAAAAATGCTAAACTGCAAATTATGAGGATGAGCCAATACACTTCATCACATAGACAATATAAAACAAAAATAGCATTTCTATTTGCAAATATTAGTAATGAAAGTGTGAAGATGGGTGTGAGTTAGAACCTAGGACACCTGTAGATGATTCAAGAAACCTGTCAGCTTGAATGTCATTCGGAAGAAAACCACACTTAGTGCAGTGGAAGAGACAGTATCAATAGTGACACCACCTTTACATTTCAGAGCTCTTCAAGGTTGCACAGTGTGTTTATGCTTCAGTAATACAGTAACACACACTACACTGACACTTCTCAATGATTTATGATGGATATTGTCCCTCAATGGAGAAAAGAATGTTTGCTTACATAGAGATGGATCATTTAGTAAGGAATGGTGGGGGCTGATATGTGAGGCACAATATGCTTATGCTTCAGTTATACAGTAACACACCTCACGCTTATACTGCTCATTGGTGCTATGAAGGGGATTAGTCCTTAATGGAGAGAACAACAATCACTTATAGGGAGCTGGACCTGTTAGGATGCAATGGGAGAGGCTGATATGTGAGACATGATCTGCTTATACTTCAGTTACACAGGCACACTCCGCAAGCTGACACTGCTCAATGTTGCTACCTGTGATGGGAGTTGGTCCTTGAAGGAGGAAGGAGCAATTATTTGGAGAGTGGTAGACCTAAAAGGATGCGATGGGAGAGGCTGATATATGAGTGTAATTGGGGCGGATGCCAGAAAACATCTTAGTGGACATCTGGACTTAAAGGTATCTGATGTGCAACTTGTTACCAGTATACATGCTGGAAGTCATAAGGTGTGCTCAATGTTTTTATATGCCTCCTCTGCATCAGAAGCATCTACTCAGTTTCTGAAGACAAATACCAAGTCCAAAAGAAGGAAGCAGAGTCTAAAATCAATCCGCGGAAGGGTCTTCTTCAGCCGTGGTCAGCTCATCACCTCTAGACCGGCAAATAGAAGGAAGGTAAGGATATATTCCAAGAATGTTTAGAGAGTTATTCTCATGGTGTTTCTCTGAGTTCACTTCTTTATGATGCTACCCCAGAATGCAACATGCAGGATCTAAGACTTCCTCCTGGGAAGGCATGAGACCTATACTTCCTATTGAAACAGAGATGGCCTGGCTTCAATGGACTCTTTCTACTTTCCCAAAAATCATTCATTTTCATGCCTGTTGTTCCTTATCGAGCATAGGCTAGAGTGTGAGAGTGACTTCTCAAATAGAGAAAGGTAGAAGAATATTTTGTCAAGAATGTTATTGCTTGCAGATTGGAAGCTCCACCAAGTCACACCCATGGGCTGCAGAATTGCTGGTCCTCAGAACTATGGAAGCAGTAGCAGATTGTGGTGAAGGTCTCTCAGTCACATCTGCATGTCAGTGTAGGGAAGACACACAGTAGAGCAGGAGGACTGTTTCTGTGAAGTAACTCAGCCTTGTGGCATTTCTCCTCTCATCTCTGAATCTTCAATTTCTGGTAATGTTTTTGTTATCAGACTCAAGAGAAATGTGAAATATGATCAAATTTAATTTAAAACTTGGATAATAATTAAGAGATAAATTAAGGGCCTCAGACTTTCTGGTAGTGAATAAAGGTCTTAAAGTTCTCTCAAGCACTGCATTATATAAAGATTTTTGGTACATTTTCAAAAACAGGGGACAACAGCAGATAAGAAAGAAAAAACACCAGAAGATGCTGTAATAGGAGCAACGGGGCTGCATCCCCGGCACCTGGCCGCCCACATGGCTAGCTAGGATACAGGGCAGTAACTGCATTCATTATCCTCTTTTTCCTTTTTCTTTTGATGAGTATATAACATCTGTCCTTATATTTTCTGTTTAGTTTTTATTTCAGTTCTATTTTGACAGATATTAAAATGTCTACCCCAGCTTGTTCCTGGGTCCATTTGATTGGAATATCTTTTTCCATTTTCTACAATGAACTGATATCTATCTTTGATAATATGGGTTGTTCTTGGATGCAAGGGCAGGATGGGTTCTAATTTGAATCCATCTGTTATTCTGTGTCTTTTTATTGAGAGCTGTTAATGAGCAATGTTTACTGATTGTTGCTTTTTTGTTCCTAAATTGTTTGCCCCTCCCCCCCGTATCTGATTTTCTGGTCTGAATTATTTGTTCTTGGGTTTTCTCAGCTGTGCTTAACCACTGCAGTTTGGAATTTTTCTTCTAGCATCTTCTCTAGGGCTGAATTTGTAGTTAGATACTGATTAAATTTGATTTTAGCCTGGGAAGTTTTTTCTCCATCTTTTATGATTGAAAGTTTTGTTCAGTATGGTGGTCTTGGCTGATGGCTGTGAACTCTTAGGAGTTTGTATGACATCCATTCATGTCCTTCTGGCTTTTAGTGTCTCTATTAAGAATCCATGTGTTTTTCTGACCTTATACTTTGTTTTTTTACCCTAGTAGCTTTATAATATTCTCTCTTTGTTCTTTTCATTTAGTACATGGACTATCATGTGTTTCAGGAAATTTCTTTTCATGCCTATTTATTACCTTTTATACTGTTTTACCTTGATAAACACCTCCTTCATTAGGTTATAAAAATTTTCTTCTAGGATATTTTGAGGATATTTAATGTTCCTTTGACCTGAGATTCTTAAATTTGTTGTTTTCATAGTGTCCCAGGTTTCTAGGAGGTTTTGTGCCTGGATTTTTTTTAGACTTAAATTTTTCTTTGACTTACGTTTCCATAAGTTCTTTTGTATGCTTTATGGCTAGGATTCTCTATTCCATGTCTTATAATCAATCTGTTAGTTAGTGAGCCTTAACTCTAAGGGTTTTGTTTGACTTCCTAAATTTTTCATTTCCAGTTTTACTTCAGTTTGGGCTGTCTGATTCTATTTCTACTTCCAAGTCTTCAGCTGTTTCTTATTACTTCACTACATTTGTGTTTTCAGATTTCATTAAGAAATGTATTCATCCATATATCCTTTAATGTGCTTGAATGTATTTGTGATAGTTATTTTGAAGATACTGTTTTGTACTTCAACTATATTGCATTTTTTTAAAACCCAGTGTAATAGGGCTGCTGGGTTCTCTTGAATCCACACTCTCTCAGGTGTCAATAAATGTGCTTTTGTGATGGTATCTTGGCATTTATCTTTGGGATGGTAGTGATTCTAGGTGTTGATACCCTGTCCTGTCTGTGTTGAGTGAGTGTTCCATTGCTTGGTTTCTTTTGCCCTTTGTGGATCTTCACAAAGTGGTGGCTATGGGTTGCCCCCTAGTCCTTTGAAGATGCGGGCATTGGTGTCCTGGGTAGAACACGTTTCTAGGTATTGGGAGCTGACATGAATGAATTAGGATGCACTATGGAGGACATGAGTGCATTTTAGGAAAAGGGAAAACTAGGTCTGTGCAGAAGTTCAGTGGAGTCCCTAGGAAGTAAAGCCAGAAAGATAGGAAAGGAACCTGAAAATGGACTGCCACGAGGCTGGGATTGAGACTACCATATTGGAGGACAGGAAGAATAGTGAAAACTGCCTACACAGTTGCCAGACTGGCATGGTCAGTGGATTCCCAGGCATAGGCTGCCTCAGTAAACTTGTGATAAAAAGTCTTGGTTTTAAGAAGAGAGGAGGTTAATAAAGGACAAATCCAAAACTGTTATTAATATTTCCAAGTATTATAGATTTCTATTTATTCACAGCTACTTTCAAACATACATACATACATAATACATACATACATACATACATATATACATACATACATAATGCATGCATGCATGCATGCATGCATACATAGTCACTCTTCCTCAGAAAACAGAAGGTATGAAAGAAAATGGTCACAGATATATCTTTAATGCAGAATTTTTGGAAAGGGGTAAGAATGTCTAGGAGGAACACAGAAGCATGTTGTGGCAGAGAGAGTTATAGTACCTGGACTGATGGGATGGAGAAAAGCTAAAAGAATTCAGAATTGGTTGTAGTAGCTATGATATGGGTCACAGGAAAGGTGGTATTGCCTTACTTAGGCACTATTCTGGGACTTTATCCAGTGTGATGAATCAGCCTATATGAACTTGTACCAGGTGTTTAATCCCCCTTATCCAGCATCACTTCTGTGGAATGATCTTACTCATAGTATAACTGCCTTGAGAATCGATTGAAATGTGGAAAATGGGAATATGTAGGAATTTGTGTTTTAAAGCTTGTGGAGTTTGGTTCTATACATTCGGAATAGTGACTTCAACAGAAGGAAAGATTGTTAGAACTTGACACACATGGGAAGGTCTCTCATATTTCTGGTCCCACTTGACTCAGAAATGCATCAGCTGTCTAATTTGAAGGAAAAGGAATCTGTGCTACAGATACTGACACCAGGATCGAGGGAATATTTGTAAAAAAGTTTATTCACCTCCTGTTTATCAGTCATGTGCTATCATCTAGTATCAAGAGAGGCTGAGAATGGGAATAACTTTTTTTGAGTATGAACTCTAAGAATCACTATGTTGTATAGGAATACAAAAATTGATCAGAAACAGAGTATCTCCATTCTTCTGGTTGATAGTCACTTTTTTCATGTATGTGAAGGTTTTCTCTGGGACACCACACAAGTAACATTTCTCATGGCTGTGTAATGGGGAAAATTGAAAGAATTATCCAGGTGATTCTGGTTGTTGTTCAGCTGACTCTGGACCATGTGATTTCAACAATGTCTTTGTACTTAAGCATCAGGTTCTTTAATGCACATGTGCTGAAACCTTGGTTGCAGTCACAAACACCAGACAAGTCTAGACATATATAGGGCATTGTTTTAACAAAAGGGACATGAACAAGCCAGCTCATCAATAGACAAGCAAACTGTGTTCCCTGCAGGGAATGAAAAGACAAAGTTGGCCTAAGAGAGGAAAAGAGAGCTGTGGCTTTCCATCCAATCATTAACCAGCCATGGTGAAGGACTGCAGTGCATGTGACTGATGCTTTATCCTGACTCTCATCTCTAATGAGAATACAACTTTTTTCCATTCAGATTCTTCCAGCCCAGATGAGTATTCAGCTGTGTGGATGATTGACAGCTGTCTGCTCTGAAGCAAGAAAGAGATGGTGCTTTTAGCTGTCTATATTATTTGCCCTTATTTATTTTTCTCTTTTTGATAGTTTTCTCCTTGATTTCTGGATTTTGCTGAGAATAAAAAAAACAAATTTTGTTGTGGGACAATTCTTTATTCTGTCAATTATGTTTTAAATAAATGCTGATTGGCCAGTAGGTAGGCGGGAAGTATAGGTGAAACAACCAGACAGAAAATAGAGCTGGGGCAAGGAGAACAGGAGAATTCTGGGAGGAGGAAGCCCATTCCTCTACAGTCCTGTCCAGATACTGAAGAAGCAGGATGTGTCCTACCCCGCTGAAAAAGGTACTGAGCCATGTGGCTAATATAGATTAGAATATTGGGCTGATATAAGTTATAAGAACTGATACAAAGCCTAAGCTAATGGGCCAATCAGTTTATAACTTATGGATACCTCTGTGTGGTTTTCTTTGGGACTTTCCAGCTGTGGGAACTGGGCAGGATAGAAACCCCAACAAGCAGGCCCCCATGTTACAATGTTTGAGAGTTCATTTTTCCTCAGATTCCTCCCTCCTTGTCTTCACCCTTAAGTACTTCTTTCTCCTTAACCTTAGAATGAAAATATTAACAGCAATCACCTAAATGGACTCTGAAAAGCTTTCAGTTCTCTTCTACCATACCATAATGATTCATTATTCAAGCATTGTAGTGTAAATCCAGTCATGTACTTACACCTGAGGATATTTCAAATCCTTACTGTGAAACTACTAGTGTTTCATAGTTAAGTTGACATAATATGAAACAATCTTCAAATATTATTGTTTATATACCTAGACAAATATCTCCTCTCAAACATATGCAGAGAAGGTTTTCAGTGAGTGCACGGGTAATCAGAGACCTATGGCTATACAAGGTGTTAGCAATAAAGGATGGTACAGAGTTTGTCCCTAAACAAGGCATTTATACCATCACCCGTGATATTAGGGAATGGTCCCAAAGAGGGAGTTCAAGGAATATAAGAGCTGATGCTAGGGAAAATGCTGTAAAGTGCTATATTGTAAGCATGACATGGTTATGGCTATCATGAACACACAGCCGTTTTATCTACTGGCTCTGAGCCTAAACACACTGGGTCCTCTGAACAGTCAGCTTTCAAGAGAGAAGGGACTCATAGCTTGATGCCACTTGCTGTTGAAATATTGACAGATAGCAGTTTCTGGGAGTGGGGAAAGCATTGTATCAAGTTTTGTAGCTCCTTTGAGCCCACTAGACTGTGATGGCTCATTGCAAACTCACGGTTATATATTGAGCCTACTTTAACTCTGGGATACAAAATCAAACCAAAAGTCATGAATATAAAATAGATAATCATAAAGAAGTAGTGGGTCTGGAAAGAATGGGAGGGAAAGAAGAAAGGGAGAGTAACCAGAATGCAGTGCATATATATGGAAGTAAAAAAGAACTAATTTATTAACAAAATAACTGTGTGGAATTGACTCATATTTTCAACAACAATATAGCCTCTCCCTTCATCCTTTATTGTTTCCTTTTTCTGACGTATCTTCCTGCTTTTCATGCCATACTCCCAATAATGATTCTATATTCTATGAACACTTAATATAACTCTGACATGGAACTAAGTTCTCAATTGCACAATATACAAAAGGCCTCCTCTCCTCACAATGCCAAGCCCCTTAGATATTCATACTCAAGAAGTATGGTATCCGCACATACATCTGAGCAAAAGGAGACACCACCTTAATGTCTCCATCATGATTTCCTTTCTTCCTCTAGGAAGGAGCTTCCAAGTCACTGAGAGTGACATTGCTTCATGACTGAGGGCCCCAGTTTTCTCTCCTATTCCTGGATAGAAGCAGTGATTGGCCCAGAGTCCTATCACTGCCCCACATGGCCTGCTCAGACCTCCCTTCTAATTTTAGGACATAGTAAGGTTCAGGATACTGGGTTGCAATGTTGGGAATACTGAATGTTCCAACTTCATTATAAGACTTTTGTCAAAGAATAGAGGACCCAGGATGAGTTCATTTGGTTGTTGAGCTTTCTTGCTTTAGTGGATCTGACAGGAAACAGACTGTGTTGTGCTTTTGGTTCACTGAAGAAGCAAGAATATCTTCACTATTTAATCCATATCACATTATTTCCTGGTTAACAAAAAAAAGCCAACCAATCAACCAACCAACCAAACCAACATGCAAGCAAAAACCAAAAAATAAATCAGGTGAATAATCCTATCTCTTCAAAAACATTATATTTAAAAGGTGGTAAAGGTGGGGTTGGATATCCTCTATCATAAAATCTTCTCAGACTCTGGAGGTGGTTCTGTGGGTAAAGCACTTGCTCTGCAAATGTGAGGACTTGAATTCAAATCCCAACACCCACATTTTTGCTGAGTTGTGGCCTGCCTATATTCATAGCACTTGACTGTCCATGGGGAATGACCATTAACTAGACTGGCTGAGTGGACTGGCTCCAGTTTTAAACAGATGATCTTCCTCAAGAGTGGAGAGTGATAAAAAAAAAGACACTGAGCTCTGTCCTCCAAAAGCAGAGTGGAGATGTCTGTACACACTTTATCAGACACATACCAACACACGTGCTAACATAATAAAAAGAGAAATGTTCTAGTGCTACTAAGAAATTGTCTTTGCAAAAACAGTTAATGAGTTTCACAAGGTCAAGTGGGAGGCAGACACCATGAGAGATGCCTCTGAAACCACATAGATGTGACTTCTTACTGTCCTGCTTTCTCGGAGTCAAGGCCCTCCACATTGCTGCTCCCCATTCATTGCAATTAAATCACCAGCTTCTTGGTTCCGAGTCTCGTTGCACCATATTACTTGAAGTTTTATCCTTTTCTGCTGCCTTTTTGGTTTCCTTCAATTTGCCCTTCATACAATTATTTTAATCCAGCATTCTTGGAGAGGATATATTGACTCTTTTTTATGGCCCTGCTGCTGAGTCTTTAATTGACCTCTTTCTTGGCTGTCTTCTGCCTATTAGAAGTAAAATCTATGTCTCAGGAGATTGCATTCCTTCGTTCCTTAGGTCCCTCCTTAGCTAGCTATGTGATGGAAGCATTGTAGTTTGAAGATCACGACACCTACCTGATAGATTCCATGTCACTATTCAACAAATCCATCAGATATGATTATGATCTTTATGTTTGTTGCTTCATTGTTTCCTAGTTTTGCAAAGATTAAGTTAGGATGGATACCCAGACAATGTGACAGCACTGGCTCACACAGTTTGACTTTGCAGCCTTTTGGGTTCAAGAAACACAAATAAGGAAGAGGAGTCATGGGATTTGCCTGGCCATTGGATAAAATATAGAGACCAACAAATATTGAAGAGCATAACTCAAAGGAAACACCCTCATTTATAACCAGATCCAAGTATAGGAAGGGACAGACCTTTCTTCCTTTCTTGATTATTTTTTCTTCAACATCATTCTCTCTACAGTTTCTGCACTACAGACGTGTTTCATATTGATGACTGACTTATGGAACATTTCTGTTTGCCACAGACCAGTAAACAGAATGGAGGAAAGGTAAGATGTTTTCTGAGACCTTTTTCCTAAAAGTATTATTAATTTTTCTTAGTCTCTGACCTCATAACTGTATTTGTCATAGAATTCAGAACTATCAGCTCAGAGATGACACCACTCCTAATAGGCTGGGCTCTTCTGCTATGTCACTAAGAAAATGCCCTATAGGTTTGTGGACAGCCATATCTAATGTAGGAATTTTCTCAGTAGAGCCTCCCTCCTCCCTGCTGATACTATCTTGTGTCAAGTTGACATGAAATTAGCTAGTACACTTACTATAACAGTTCTATCTCACTTTCTGAGGAATCAACATACTGATTTCTGTAGTGGTAGCTTCAGTTTGCACTCTCACCAACATCTGTAACTGAGTCTTCCTCCTTCCCCATATCTTCATGAGCATTTCCTGCCTTTGGATTCTTAATGATAGTCATTCTGATTGAGATAATATGGAATCTCAAGGACATTCACTTCACGCTTTTAATTGTTCTTTGAATCCCATGTCTTGAGCTTCATCTAAATTGTACTTCCTTTGGTTACATATTATAGGATTCATGGACTTTAGCAGAGATATATTGCTTTTCTTTTTCATATTGTTTGCAATTTTACAATGGGACCTGGGCATCTGGATTTTAGTTTTTGCTTATATATTTTGGTAAGTTTTTGGTCACCATTTTGAAGTGCCCATGTTGGTTGTGGACTACATACTTTTGAGGGAATGCCAAAGAACAATATTTGGGAGGGAGTTTCTTATCAGGAGCCTGTGCGTATCTGCAGAGAAGGCCAAAGTGGGTTATCAAACTGGATAGCTAGGATAGCCCCAAGAGGGTGTAAACAAGGAGAGTGGTTTCAATCAGGATGGGTGTGATACTTGAAAAACAGTTACATATTCTCTCAGGATGTGGAACATTATCTTTCTGTGCTCTTCCAGCTCTCAGATGTTTACACAGAACTCTGTTATTTGGGGATAGGTTTTACTTTGTGGGTAAACTGACACATATGCCTGTATCCTTTAGCATCAGCTCTGTTATGTGACATCTACTCCTGACACTCACCACTGCATCATGTTATATAGGCTCTTTTTCATGTGCATTTGGTAGTCACTATTGTTGGATTGCCCCTGTATTTTTGCAAATTAAAGGATATCCTTAATTCTGTAAGGTCATGGAATTAATCTTCTGTTTTTTGTTTTTTTTTTATCTCAGATCAATCATTTGCAGAAAGGATACTCAGGGTTGGTCTCTAAATCAAGCCCCAGAGGTCTCGAAATTGGAGGTCTTTTTCTATCCCCCCTTTCATTTCTTTCTTCCTCCCTCTCTCCCTCCTTTCCTTCCTTTCTCCCTCTCTCTTTCTCTCCCTCCATCTCTCCTTTCTTTCTTTCCTTCCATTCTTTCATGGTTATTGTTTCCTTTATTTACCTTCAGCCCAGGCATTTCTGGGCCGCACTGTGTAATTTAGATTGTTTGCGAATTCATGGAACTCTTCCTAGCCCATTCTCTACTGTCTGGTATTCCACAGGGAAGCTACCATGCCTTGTAGATGGTTTCTATAACACTCTGTCTCCCCTGTAGATATTTCTGTGTCACAATCCCTCTATCAAGCCAGATGGCTCTTCTTTCCTTGTTCTGCAAAATTTCTTGTTTATACTTTAACAGGTTTAGAAGTTCAGTTAACCTCAAATCAATATCTAAATTCTGGACTGAAACTCTTCAAGACTATGAGCATCAACATTTATTTGTACTTTTATGGATTTGGGTATGAGAAAGCCCATCATTTGTCATCTTGAAGCATAAGTCATTCTTTCAAACACACTAGAATTTTCGACTGACAGAAAGTTCAGCAATAAAATTTTCTTCCTTTTCTATGCGTTTTGTGTTACTAACTTGCTCTAAATTATTTATGTAAAAGATTTGCTCTCAATCTGTAGCTACTCTTGCGTCTATCATTAATTTATTCTTTTGTTCAGTGAAAAGTCTCAATTTCTTAATATGTCTCAGTAGAGAGATAGATAATTGTGATATAACAACAAACTAGAAATGTTCTTGATATTTTCAAAGATTTTTTTTTATGATTTCTAGTTTTACATCTGAAATTGAGACTTATTAGTCTTAGTCTATTGGTCTGCTTCCTTTCATATATATTTTAGTAAGATTTGTCATTTCTTCATGTCTTTCTTTCATGATTTTCATATTTTCAGATTTGACAGACTCTCCCTGCCAGTACTGAGAGCAGCTGATTGTCATGTTTCTGGCTTCCAAGTTTCTGTACCAGAGAAGGAGCAATTTTAGCACAGAAAAAAAAATTGGGTTCACCATTTTGTTTCTTTCTCACATGGTCAGAGACACTGAGTATCTCTATGGGACCACCAACTGCACCTTTATCAGTACAGTCCATGGGTTGTAGACAGCCCAAAAATACAAACTGGATTTAAATTAAAGCTCTAGAAATACTGAATTTGATAAATTATACTTAATCTCTATAATCCTGTTTCATTTCCTCATGAATCAGCTCACTCATTACCACAGAGCAGGGTAGTCCTGGGAAACAGAGAGTACACAGCATCTGCTCATGTCTTTTTATTTTTTGTTCTAGGAACACTAGTGGAGATTTCCTAAACAAGGATTCCAACATCTTAACCTGGGAGACTACCATCACAGCACCAAATGGAAGCACCTACTCTGGTTCTTCACAATGGGAAATCGTAATCCAAGCCACAATTTATCTTTCCATCATCTTTGCCCTGGTTGGGATGGCAGGAAATGCCATAGTGTTGTGGATTCTGGGCTTCCGCATGCACAGGAATGCCTTCTCTGTCTACATCCTCAACCTGGCTATGGCTGACTTTCTCTTCCTGAGTTTTCAATTTGTACGTTGCCTTTTTTTGGTCATTTCCATCTACACCTCTTGGTTTTCTATTGCTGTGTCAAGATTTGCTTATGTTTCTGGCCTGAGCATTCTCAGCGCCATTAGTGTCGAGCGCTGCCTGTCTGTTTTGTGGCCCATCTGGTATCGCTGCCGACGCCCAAGGCACACATCAGCTGTCACATGTGCCTTGCTTTGGGCTCTGTCCCTGCTCTTGAGTCTCCTGCATAGCGAGGCATGTGGCTTTCTATTCAATAGTTTTTCACATTTATGGTGTCAGTCATTAGATTACCTCACAGCACTGTGGTTATTTGTTTTATTTGTGGTTCTCTGTGGGTCCAGCCTCACCCTGCTGGTAAGGATCATCTGTGGCTCACAGCGGATCCCTGTGACCAGACTGTTTGTTATTATTATACTCACTCTGCTTTTCTTCCTAATCTTTGGTCTCCCCTTGGGGATCTACTGGATTTTTTACATATGGTTTTTGTATTTGTATAATTTTAAAAGGCATTACCTTTATGTGACAATATTCCTATCCTGTGTTAACAGCTGTGCCAACCCCATCATTTACTTCTTTGTTGGCTCCATCAGGCATGACAGGTTTCAGCAGAAGACTCTGAAATTGCTTCTTCAGAGAGCTCTGCAGGACACTCCTGAGGAGGAAAATGATGGAGAGAGTGGCTCTTCATGAGAGCCAGGAGAACTGTGAACAGTCTAGTGCAGCCTCTCAGAGATGCTCTGATCAGAAACAAGTAGTTTTGATAGAGAATTTTTTCTTATGTGTAGGCTTATTTCACAACCTTGTTCTGTTTGTCACCTAACCCCAGTCAGTTTTTAAAAAGAACAAACATTTCTGTGAAAGTTGAGTGGCACAAAACTTTTTCTGCAAACACTGACTGCAGCATTTCTGAAACTGTCTTACACAGGACCTCATCATATCCACTTGATGGGGCTCCTTGTGAGTACTCTGGGGGCAAAAACTGCTCCTCTCTTGAGAAATCCCTCCTTTATCTGACTGCGTCAAAGGTGCAGAAAGTTGATGCATTTCTTTAGTCACTGAAACTATACTGCTTAAATAATTGTTATAATTTGCTAAACTTCCCTTTTTACAAACAACATTTTTCAGTTCTTCAAGAGTGATATAGATAGATATACCTTATAATGCCAGTTATTATTCATTTCTATAGGTTTTGAGTAATTTATTTGTCTTTCTTACACAAATTGCTTAGTAAACAAATATGCATTCTCAAGAGTCTATCTTGAATCTCTTTTTACCCAGTGGTTTCCTTCGTTTCAAATTCACTATATCTACCGTTTTCCACATTGGAAGAGTCTGGTCAGGTTTTGTAATGAGATCTGTCAACCTCCACACACGTCTGAATGTAGAGGGAGACTGTCGTCTGTGATTCTCTTCAGAAGGTCTTGCTTTGCATTCCTTGATTAAGTTGTTTCTCTTCCTCTCTTTTCTTTGCCATGATTTCCTCTTCTTCATTGTCTAATCCCTTAAGACAAATTTTCAGTGAAGTTCTTTATACCAGGTTCCACTGAAATTAACCATGCTTCAAATTTATACCATTACCAGTGCCCACAGCTTTTATTTCTTGAATTATGCTTATTTTAGTCACATTTTTCTATAAAATGATATGTAAATTTTAAAACTGAAGTATGTGATAATTTCAACTGAAGCACAATTAAGAGAGCAATATATGACCAAATCAAAGAGGAAAACCCAACAAATTTCCTTAAGCAAGTTTGGGTACAAGACTAAGAAGCAATGAAGTCCCAGAAGATCTCTTTACTCTCCTCCTTTCCATTTCCTCTTCAGTCAAAAACTCTGCCTGAGAGATCAGTACTGTCCAAATTTCTCTACTTAACTAAACTGTAGAGTGCAAACTGGAGGACTGTAGCATGAAGATGGGTATACATGTCATGAAATGGTTGGTACAGCTGAACAAACTGACGCATACATCATGTCATGAAGTGGTTGGTACAGCTGAACAAACTGCTGCATACATCATCTCGTGTAAATACTCACTTTTCTCTTGTGGCAAAAACTTCATATTTAGCAAAAGTTTTGAGAGCAATGTACTGTTATTTTGTAGAGATCTCATGCTGTTTATTACTGTGGTGGTTGGAATGGCAATGGTGAATTCTTGGTTCCTACATTGTGGAGAGGTTTGGAAATGATCAGGAGGTGAGACCTCACTGTGGAGATGTGTTAGAGGGGGTGCACTTTACGGTTTCAAAAATCTACTTTATTTCCATTTCTTCTCTCTCTTTCTTTAACTCTCTCTCTCTCTCTGTCTAAGCTTGACCCACTGGACAGGCTCTTACCCATTTTTGATCACCATTCCTCAATGGTTTGGGCCCCGGGAAGGTCCCAAGAAGTCATAAGTATGGGGAGACTCTTAAGAGAACTAGTTCTTTAAATGGTCTCCTGTATTTGTGTTAGCCAAGGATGTACCACCTTGGAGGTTTTGGTTCAGTGTGCTCCGTAACCATTAACACCTGGAGTGTTGCCTTGTTGACCCACTGTGTTAGAATCTTAGCTGTAGGAGACACTTAAGTAGAAATATTAGAGCCGCCACCACCCCTCCCATAAGATACCGTGCAACAATTTTAGAGGGGTCTAGCAGGGATTTTATGTGATTCTATACTTGGCCAAACAATGTGGTAGACAAATCCAATGGTTTGATTTGTGTTAAGTTGTATGGATTCTGGTTCAATGTTACAGTTAAGCAAGGGTAAACCAGGTAAAAGCTTGTTCAAAATTTGAGGGGACAAATAAAATTGCTGAAGAAGGAGCCTAACCTGTTCTAGCAAAGGCAATACACTGTCTTAGTAGTAATTAGGCAGATTACTCTGTGGTTGCCTATTTCTAGCTTTCCTGGCAGTCCTGTATACAATCTGATATGGGATATGTGTCAACTGTGTCCTCTGGACTGTAATAAGTCTTGATTAGTTTGAATGATTTTGGAGATGGAATCCTTTGGGGACTTTAATTTTGTAAAAGATAGTATTTTGTATGTTTCTGTGGCCAAACAGCTATCTGAGAAAATATTTACAGGTTCTGACTGGGTCATTTCCAACACATTAAGGAGCACCAATAACTCCCCTAGTTATACTGATCCAGGATTTGGCTGAGTATAGGCCCTTCCCTTATCATTCATTTAGATTATTATTAACCTAAAATTAGTTTTTTTGCATCTGTAAAGGCTATACTAGCCTGGAGAATAGTATTTTTGATGGTGCTGCATAACGTTATATTTTTTTCTTTTCTTTTCTTTTTTTATTGAAAAAAAATTTCTGCCTCCTCCCAGCCTCCCATTTCCCTCCCCCTCCTCCCACTCCTCTTCCCCTCCCTCTCCAGTCCAAAGAGCAGTCAGGGTTCCCTGCCCTGTGGAAAATCCAAAGTCCTCCCCCCTCCATCCTGGTCTAGGAAGGTGAACATCCAAACTGACTAGGCTCCCACAAAGCCAGAACATGAAGTAGGATCAAAACCTAGTGCCATTGTCCTTGGCTTCTCAGCAGCCCTCATTGTCTGCCATATTCAGAGAGTCCGGTTTTATCCCCTGCTTTTTCAGTCACAGTCCAGCTGGCCTTGTTGAGCTCCCAATAGATCAGCCCCACTGTCTCCGTGGGTGGGTGCACCCCTTGTGGTCCTGACTTCTTTGCTCATGTTCTCCCTCCTTCTCCTCCTCATTTGGACCTTGGGAGCTCAGTCTGGTGCTCCAGTATGGGTCTCTGTCTCTATCTCCATCCATCGCCAGATGAAGGTTCTATGGTGATATGCAAGATATTCATCAGTATGGCTATAGGATAGGGTCATTTCAGGTTCCCTATCTTCAGCTGCCCCAGGAACTAACTGGGGATATCGCCCTGGGCACCTAGGAGCCCCTCTAGGTCCATGTCTCTTGCCAACCCTAAGATGGCTCCCTTAATTAAGATATGTGCTTCCCTGCTCCCCTATCCAACCTTCCTTTATCCCAATCATCCCATTTCCCCAAGTTCCCCCCATCCTCCCCTTCTCACCTTGGGACACTGCCTGAGCCCATAGAACATGAGCAACAGAAACTCCTTCCTGCCCCCTTGGCACTGGAAGAGGACCTAAAGGTGTTCCACAGTGCTCTCAAGCTTGCTCATAAAGACACCAAAATCTCTATTAAGATGGGTTCTATTGCTGTTCAAGTAACCTCAGCAGAAAGAACAAAAGTATTGGGGCAATCCATTTTTTTTAAATGACATCTCTGTGCTTCTGAAATCAAAGATATCTGCCTAGTGGATGAGAAACAGTTCACCTTAACCATTGCAAAGCAAGGCACACCACTTACTTCATGTGCCAGGAGTATGAAGCCATTGTCCAGTCTATCATTCAGATCAGGACCCACTAGGAGCTTCTACAGACTCATGCCCAATGATAGCCCTCTTGCCATTTAGGGTATTAGGTCTTGGATGAGCCCTGGGAAATCCCTACATAAGTGGCCAGACTGTCTACATCCTCAGCAAGTACAGTCTTACAGGGTAAAATTATTATCCTTGCCAAATTTGGCATTTACCAAGGCACTGATAGAAGCCATAAGGGTATATATAAATGGACCTCTTCTGTGTTTCAATATCACAGGTGGCCAAGACTCACTTATGAATATTTTCATTTCTAACATGTAAGATATGTCATGGTGACACGGGTCAAAGATTCAGGAAATGGTTCTGCATCCTGATGGACAAGATTGCAGAAATAGCCTACACTGTCCTTGGTCATACAAAGTTTGAGGGCCTTGAAGGCTAAGGTTGGGCACTTGTTGGAAATAGGCATGTAGGCCTGTCATGGATTGTGAGACAGGGTCAGTATATTGACCATGGTCAGTAAGCTTGTCAAGTGTGACATTAAGTCCAAATTTTAAATTTTTAAGGACTTGGGTTTCCATTGTGTCCACATAGGCTGAACATTACTGGAGGAAAACTGAGGGGTCAAGAATGGCCTTTAACAGAGTACCAATCATAATGGGTTTGAAGCTGCATGGTCCATTTTCTAAGTGCTTGATCAAAATAAGGAGAATTAGGGTAGTATGGATTACCCTTGCACACTGTTTCACGACACCCAACCTGCTCCTGCTGCCACTGGGAAGGCACACAGCTGACAAGGACAACATCACTGGAGCCTCCAGATTCCATAGGGTTGGGATGCACCTGGAAGTGGTCAAATACATCTAAAATGGACTGGAACACAGATGTTTGACCTAGCACTGACCCTCATCATTCAATGACACACAGCTGTTTGGCCTTGCCCTGGAAGTTGAAAGTGAGGACATATTCCTACATCTTTTCTCACTGTGACATACCAGGAAGATACCACGGGAGTTAGTGCCTCCTTCCATCACTAACTGGGCAGCCTTGAGTCGAGAGAGCATGCCGTGGAACCAAGGATATCCTGGTAGGAGCTAACCCCCCTCAGCACCCTCTGACTTCCCCAGAACATAAATGGCCCTGTGTCTGCTTCTGGAATATCCAGGGAAGGAAGGGGTGTAGAGAAAGAATGAATTTCCCCTCCAGGGACCCCTACTGAATAGGAATGCAGAGGAAGCAGTTCTGTTGAGTCAAAGTGGGAGGCAGCAATGGAGGCAAACTCGAAGAGAAGGATGCTGATGGCTGGTCAGAAAGGTCCCCATAAGCCACCTGAGACAGGTGGCCGTTACTCTCACTGGGTCTCAGCAGCAGATACTAGCTGGGCTTATTCTCTATGATTCAGGTAGGACACAACTCCAGGATGTCTGTGTTATCCTTTATGATAAAAGAGGTCCCCAAGGCCAGGGGAAGGATCATGGGATGGGGGCTGATAGCAGGGCAGAGTCCTGGGCTTAGGTACTGCTGTATGTCAGAAACCAAGGCCTTCACATGAAGCCCATCAGTTGTCTCCAGAGTATACTCTGAAGGGCCATCTATCTTAACCACAAATGGGTTCAACCTGACAGGCATCTCTAGGGCAGTGTCTGTGTGCATATCAGTGAACAGGGAATACTGAGTCAGGCTTGAGGTACCTTGGATGGTATGAAGAACTCCAAGCAAATTTCTCCTCCTCCTTCTTCCTCACTTCAGAGCCATAGATGATATTTCTCCAACTGAGGCTGTCCTACTCCCCCTGAGGTCAACCCAGCTGCCCCTCCTCCATGACCAACTCCTGCTGGGTCAGGGGCAACCTCGTCAGCACCCATAAAACCAAGAAATACTTCTCTCTGTACTATTCCTGCCCCATATTTCAATGTTCCCCCTCCATGACTCAATTTCAGCCTCTCGAAGTCCATCTCTCCCCAGGTGATGTGCCATCACTAGACAATCCCCTACCAACAGTCCCAGCACCACCAGAGGAGTTGGAGTTGCTATTTCCACCTAGGTTTGGAGAGCCTGATGTACTCTCCAGAAGCCCATCTGAGTAAAAAGTGTCAAAGCCTCTCACCACTGCAGTATAGCTTATACAGAAGCTCTGACTGAGTGACCCAAGGAAAAAGCATTTCTTGAGCTTCAGTTTTGAGGATATTGTAGAAAACAAAGATACCGAGGAAAAAAGAGGACCAGCTAGGTCCTCAGAAGATAGAGATGTCCCTGTGGCTGTCAAGGGACAAGTCATGTGGTGGTAGAATTTCCACACCATGGCTCAACTGGGCCAAGGCTGTTGGGGAAAGTGAGTCCGCCTCAACTTCTAAGTGCTGCAAGAATAGCTCAGCAAAATGGCCAGAAAAGGCAGCTTCTGCTCCAGGTTCTGCACATTGTGGATGGGAGGCTAGGTAGAGTAAAAATGGTGGGTGAGAGCCAGGGCAGCATGCCCCTTGCATGGGGCTCACTGAACTCTTGCCAACTTAGGGGAAGAAGGGGTGGCAGTGTTGGTAGAGAAGGAAAGGCCCCATCCTCTGGGGAAAAGGTACCATTCTTGATAGGCCCCAGGGGATCCTGTAATGAGGGACAGCAAAGAAGAAAGCAGTCAGAAGATACAGGGAGAGAGGCAACAACTTCATCTCAGACCCTGCATTCAGATCAAAGGTCAAGCTAGTGGAAGTAGCCACTGTCTGAGGAGAACTTGCCAATCCAGGAAGGGAAAGGGTATTCAACCACAGTCAAACAGTCAATGCCTTTCTGTGAACTGAGACCCACCACTGTCCTAATGGCCTTTAATAGCTGGTCATGTAACTGGATTAGTTGAGAAGAGAAACTAGGAGAGGAAATCCAATAGTCCACACTCAGAAGAATGGTCAGGACTCCCTGTAAAACAAGAGAGCCACCTTTATACAATCCTGGAGAGTGGATCCAGGCTAAAGTCATCAGTTACTCTCAGACTGTGAGGAGTCTGCATAAGGACAAGGATGGAAGGGCAAGGGAAAGTAGTGTTAGCATACAGAGTATGCTGTTTATAGTGAGAAGCTTCCTTGATTTGTTAGGCCATGGCCATATGCTTACATGGTGTCTCTGGGTGAATAGGACCTGTTGGGGTGCCCTTTATTATTTCTACCTCCTGGGTGGTCATCCCTTATGAGGAGGTACCAGGATGAACAAATCACAATGGAGAGCTCCTAATCAGGAAGGAAAACAGGGAAAAATAAAGTAAACTGTAGGACCAGTAAAGAAAGTTCCAAGTCACCAAGGGCTTAGAAAACAAAAATAGGGATAAACTCACCAAAAACAGCTGAAGGGGGCAAACTGAAGATTCTGGTGGAAAGTCAGAATTGGGACAGCAGCTGAGAGAATAAACAAGAAAGAAAAATGTCCCAAAGAGTATAAGGAGGACACAAAAAGTGAGCAAAAGATAAAGGTCCATCCACGTTGGGTGCCGGTTGTTGCAGGCTTGTTACTGCTGCCTGTTGTGTGATCCCCATTTCCTGGGAGCACATTTCCTGTGAAGGCAATGACACAGACTCCATGAGATTCCAATACAGAAGCTCTTTATTGTAAAAAGGTTGTGCATTTTATGGAGTTAGGAAAATTAAGCTGCTTCAGGAACATTTTTGGTTGGTCCTTTTGAAACGGGTGGTCGCTGCTCACATTTTGTGCTTGGAGAGGAGTATGCATTATTAGTTACTATGTTTTTGGTCTACTGACAGGTTGTTTTGGCCAGATTTGCTTATTCATTGTGCGTTTGCACGCTCATGCTTGTACTTGTGCTATGGGCTTGTCCTTGGGGATTATGAGTGCCCAAATTATGTTTCCTTTTGAAAGTTGTAATAACCTTTTTCATGGTGTTTCATCACAGCAACAGGAAATGAATTAAAAAATAAATTTTATTTCATCTTGCATTTATATTACTCAATGTCATTGACCAGTGCTATTCCTTTCATGTACCTTATTCATCAAAAGTGTTAAGTGTTATAATATTGTCATTCCCTATATATTGACTATTGTATGCATACATGTTTCTACCTCTGTTTAAAACATTTTTATGTATTGACATATATTGTATTGATATATATATATTGTATATATTTACCATATTGCAGTGTACATTTCTACCTCTGATTAAGATACTTATATAATGTTTGTGTATTGATATATATTTACCTACTGCAATGTATATTTGTACATTGTCTATATTTGGAGGTCATTGTCCTCATTTGTTTCACAGTCGTTTATTGTCTTAGTCTTTAAGTTAGATAGATATTAAGAATTATATAGACTAATAGTCATCTAAGTTTGTCATTTATAATTAGACTAATCAGGTTCTTTAGATATATAGAGATTATACTCAGTATAGATAGATAATCTTCAACTTCTTCAAAGAGCTGTAGAAAATGGCCTTTAATCTAACTCAGAGTTTTGTGGTAGTGAGACACAATTGCTCCTGGCAACACCGCTCTATTCCCAAGAGAATGTTGAGCACCAAAGACACTCCACCTGGAGCCTTTCTTTTTGGCAGAACTGGCCTTGGGACAAAGAAATGCCTGTACCTCAACCACTGACAAAGATACAGAGCGTGCATCAATGGATAAAACAGGACTGTCATATCCTGCCAAGACAGGGTAAGATAGTTTTGAAAAGTTGCTTGCCTTTGAAAATGGTATGTCAGTTATGTTAGGCCTTAGCCAAAGTTGGTTGCTTCAACGATGCTAACGTGACTTTGGGTGATTGCCCAGGTAGCTAGTTGTCTCTGTGATCTGTTGCATGTTTTGGAAGTTGTTTTACTGAACTTCCTAATTACCCAGGTAACATTATTTCCCTTCTCAGATCTTCAATGGGGTTGAAGACTATATAGATGTAGTTACTTTTCTCTCATGACTTGGCCAAGTTATTTATTATACAAGACCTAAGCTAGTTAGAATAGGATATTTGTACTTATTGTATATAATTTCATAGTAGGTTTAGAACTATCTTATTTAAACAAAAGGGGGAGGTGTTGCAGGAGGTCCTCCCTCCTCCAGCCTATAGCCGCTGAGATACCAGCCCATTGGGGCGTGGTCTCTCTCCCTTTAAAAAAGCGGCCACTTCCCTCTCCTCTCTCTCTTCACTTCCTGCTCTGCCGGCGACTAGACTCCCTTCCTGGTTGCGTAGAGAGCTGTTGCCTGGGACAGTGATCTGTAAGTTTTTTCCCCTTTAAATAAATACCACCCTATTAATCATAATTTCAAACTGATGTGGCATTGTTTGTGACTTACGCCTTCATATACCTACACACACATATATTCCTATAAATAATGTGCCAGTCTATATGTTATTTGCTTTCACACTTGACACTTTTGTAGGCAGTTTGTTTGCTCTTTCTAGGGAAAGACTATTTCTCCCACATTCAACATTCCTTAATTGTCTATAGTTTGTTGTGTAGGACTGAGGCCTTGTGGTCTTATCCCCATCTAGTTTATCTTTGTTCAGCTCATGTTTAGTCAATAACGTTGGTGAAAATGTATGAGTATAGCTTTTTATATTACCTAGAGACACGATCTCACAACAGACTTATATGTTGACAGAGATATATGTCCAACCAAGTCCTGCAGCCATTCAATCTCAATGAAACACACAGAAGTTTACATTAATTATAAACTAATTGGCCTATTAGCTCAGCCTTCTTATTAACTCTTATATCTTAAATTAGATACAATTCATGTCTGTGTTAGCCATGTAATTTGGTACCTTTTATCAGTGAGGCATTCTCATCTTGCTTCCTCTGTGTCTAGATGATGACTGCAAACTCTGCCTTTCCTCTTCAGAATTTTTCTGTTCTGGTCACCCCACCTATATTTCCTGCCTTGAAGGTGTAAGTCACAAACAATCCCACACCAGTTTGGAATTATGATTAATAGAATGGTTATTTATTTAAAGGGGAAAAACTTACAGATCACCATCACAGATAACAGCCCTACACGATCAGGAAAGGAGCCTAGTAGCCAGAAGCAGAGCCGGAAGCCAGAGAGAGAAAGGAGGACAGCCACTGCTTTTTTAAAGAGAGAGAACAAGCCCCAATGGGCTGGTATCTCAGTGGCTATTAGCTGAAGGAGCAGAAGGAGCTCCGGCAGCACTGATGGACCACTGGCCAATCCGCATTTTATTAAACAAGTGTAAGAGACAAATTCTTATAGGGTTTAAAGTTCCACAGAACTTTACCCTTTTTTTTTCAGAACAAGAACTCTGAAATTAATCTCCTTTCTTCAACTTTCTTCTTGACCATTATCCATACAACTTGTAACCAACACTCTAAACAAAGAAAGGCATGCATTGTCCATTTTTGGGGAATGTGGGGATAGTTTTCCAGGCTACTTCCTACTGATTAGGGGTGTTGATAATCTTATAGGGACCTTCCTTGATCAAACCTGACTTTTCTTAGCCAGAATAAATCTACAACTTCTTATTTTCTGTGGAAACAAAAGCAAAACTTCTTCTCCAAAGTAATATAACTTTTGAATTAAATTTTGAAGTCAATGCATTTTCAAAATATATATTGGAATAATCCATCAGCATTTATAGTCAAATGTCTTTTAGCAGCTGTTGCTTCTTCTTCAGCAGTCATAAAAGTCAAAGATAATGAAATAATATACAGAATCCAGACTCTGTGTATTTTTCATCTTTTAAGTATAATTAGAGAGATTTTAGTTATCTCATAGGTATGTGTACCACTGTTTACCCTTTTGGTTATCATGACATGCTGGACATTATTGTGGTTTATAGCTTAATAGGACTATTGGTTGTTCCTCTCCTTTGAAAGTTTGTATGGTTTCTTCTTGTTCTGTAAAACTTGTTCTTAGGGAGGAGGCATTCAATTCAGTTCCAACTCAGGGGCCACTGAACTCTGTGTCCGAATTGCATTATGTCCTCATCAATAGGGCCTTACCTTGTGCCTCTGGGAGGGAACCCAAAAGAAATACCCTGTATGTTTTAGAAGTCTCTTAGATAACTCTGTTGGTCTTCATATTTAATGTACCACAAGTCTCTGTATTTAGTTTCCATCTTAGATAATGCATATTTACATAGGTATATTATTATTGAAAATACACAGCTCTTATATGTTTTGGACATTTCACTCACTTATGTTCATACTATGGGTATTGTCCACAGTTGTCATGAATAATGAGCTATATTCTCATCCTTATTCAGTATTTTGATGTTTTGCATTTCAATCTTTTTTGCCCTTCTTTGGCTCAATTGAATATTATTAGCACAACATTTTTTTGCCCTGACTTGATATACTTTACAATATTTATTTATGGCCTGGCTCAGAAAATCTTGCATCCAAACTGACTACCAGAGCTTTACCTCTAGATTTCACAAGATATAACTGGAGAATTAACTCCTGAGGGTACTCTTCTGACTGCCAAACTTTATTCAGTGTATCTATGTAGTCAAATTAATAAAAATATACAAGCATACAAAAAAGACAAATTTAAAAACTTTAAGTATTCATTTATCAAACTAGGTTTAAAGTGTGTATTTGAAGTTAATAAAAATGAGAAGTAGAGCCATATTTTGGTTCAATATGATTATGAATGATTATTTCATCATAACAACATGAAGTTACACAGCAATTAACAAAAACTAAGGAAATGGGTAAAAAAACCAAAATTTCTCGTTATAGTATAATTAAATTACAGGGCACATTGATGTAGATAAAAAAGAAGAGGTTGCTTGCAATGCTTTTCCTAATTCTGACCACCATGATGTGTATGGAAATACTACAAGCTTGGGAAACTGACAGAAAATGAAGTCTAGGCTTTGATTCAAAGGCCGCTACCAGATCTGCTTTGTAAAGTTCAGTGCTGGATAAAGACCCTGCTTGACTACCTCCAAATCTATGTTCACAGTTGACCCATTAGAGCAGCATTAGCAAATAGAAAACATCTTTTTTTAATACCTACCCTCCAACAGTGTGTCTCAGACTGAGGGAGGAGTAAAAATTTACCTGCTGCACAGAAGATAAGAAGAGCAGAGGGTTTTGTTCAGAGTCAGTGCCAAAGCTTTCAGAAAATGATCTAGCACTAGTTGAAAAATAAGCTCCAAAGATAGACCAGGACTAGAGCTAGAGCTGCCTGCAGAAACATCTGAGACCTATGCACTCATCGGACAACCTTGACTATTGGCCCACATCACTGCCAATCATATTGTAGGCTCATGGTACCTTGCAAAGAATGTGTATATTGTTGTGGTTATGAGACTTGACTACATATAAGCTTGTTAATTGTCTTATTGGCCAAGGGAGTATCTTTATCACATACCCTCCATCCTTGAGTAACACAACGATGACCTAGCTAATAGTATTATACAAAACTCTAAAAGTTGGACCAGAATTCCCCCCTGCATTCTGTGAATATGTCTTATTAGCATTGCTTAAGAAAGGAGCTGCTTTGGGTCTGTGGCAGTGAAGAATAGAGCAGAGTTGGGATTCTAAGCAGATAGAGGAGAAAAATAAAGTAGAGCCAAGTAACTGCTGAAAGAGACAGACATTGGACAGAACTTTACCCAGTAAGCCACAACCACGTGGCTAACAGAATATGGCATTTAAAATGTTTTAAGAACATAGGATTTTTCATGATAATAAGACTCATCTGCTCATGGCAGTACCAATCTACTTGAAGAGGATGATGGGCATTGAAGAGGATCCTTATGAATTTTGTTAGCTATTTGGGCAAGAAATTGCTCTTGCCTGGACTGATTGATGGTATGGTGCACAAACTGGACATGCAGTACTCACAGAAAATTACCTACTAAAGATGCCTAATGAAGGTAAAATAGTCCTTCAGGGCTCCTGCTTCATGAAAGAGCCCACCAGACATTCTACAGGATACAGAAGAAAGTGACTGACAAATTGTCAATAGAGGCTGAACTGTCTTTAAGTTTCCTGCACCATGGAAAAGTCTGCATCATGGAAAAGTTGGCCTGTAGGCTAAAGATGAATGCCCCTATGTTATGAAGAATTTTGGGTGAGTGACTGAACAGGCAGAAAATGTCTCTGTCAATTCTAGAGTTTTATGTTGCTTACAATGCATTTTTGTTTACTTAGGTAATATATCTTTCTGTGGTCTCTGATGAAGTTAAAGAATAGATATTTATTGTTATAGTTTTCCTTCTAAGCATAAATTAGATATAAAACTATAGATTCACAAAGATAGGATAGATTATAGAATACTTTCCTTAATTTGCCAAATATAAATGGACTAAATATTGTAACTAAAATTCTTGCTTGATAATTGTTTTATTGTATGCAATCTTGCTAGCTTTAAAGTTCAAAACTTCCTTTTTTTGTTGAAATAAGAGCGATGGGGCTGCATCCCCAGCACCCTGGCCACCTACATGGCTAGCTTAGCTTATGCCCCGAAATAATTACACGGAAACTGTATTCTTTTAAACACCGCTTGGCCCATTATATCTAGCCTTTTCTCGGCTAACTCTCACACCTGGACTAGCCCATTTCTTATAATCTGTGTAGCCCACGAGCTGGCTTACCAGGAATGATCTTAACCTGCGTCTGCCTGGAGTGGGAGAATCATGGCGACTCCCTGACTCAGCTTCTTTCTCCCAGCCTTCTCTTCTGTTTACTCCTCCCACCTATGTTTTAACCTATGAGGGCCAAGCAGTTTCTTTATTGCTTAACCAATGAAATCAAAAGATTGATATATGACACTCCCACATCACTTTTTGTTTAGACAGAAAAGAGGAGATGATGTGAGATTCCAATCTGTACTCTCTTAATATGTTTTATTACCATTGGTTAATAAAGAATCTGCTTTGGGTCTATGGCAGCGAAGAACAGGGCCAGGTGGAAATTCCATGCTGACAGAAGAGAAAAAGAAGGCTGAGTCAGGGAGATGCCATATAACCACTGAAGGAGACAGATGTGGGACAGAACATTACCTAGTATGCCACAACCTTGTGACAACAGAGAAAGGCATTAATTTAAGATGTATGAGTTAGTTAATATGAATCCTAACCTAATAGGCCAAGCGGTGTTTTAATCGATATAGTTTCTGTGTGAATATTTCGGGTCTGGGAAGCTGGGAAATGAATGAGCAGCCTCTGCCTATACCCTTATGCCTGGATCAATCCCAAGGTTCTGAATATTCTTAAAGCTTTGGGATTCAGTGCCCCCTAACATATAATCAGTCTAGGTGTCCAAAGGAACTGCCTTTACTAAAAGTATTAAAATCTTTGGCTACGTAGTGTGTAGTAAGCCCTAATTTATTGGAGTTAAGAATAAGCAGAACTCATTGTCCTGAAACTTTGTACTGAGTAGTTAAAAGGTTATACTGGGAAGATCTATACTGTAGCCTAAAGGATTACATAAGGATATGGTTCAGATAATAACTATTTGAACCAGTGCTTGATAGTGGCAGATATACAGTTCATCACTGAACACATTCATAAATTATGACCAGTTCTCAGTATCACCTTCTCCTGCAACTTATTGCTTGGTAAACATCTAATGACCAAAACTAGCCACATTTCCAAACATGTAAACATGCTTTTCACATGGAACAAGAACTTTGCATTATGTAAACATGCTCTTCACATGTAACAGGAACCTTGCACTGAAGGAATCATGTGTAATTTTTCTCAAGAAGTTATGAATTCTATGGAATATAGTCCAAACCTTCAGGCAAGATGTGCCTTTTGGTGCAATAGTGGTATAACTGTTATGAGAGTAAAAAACTGCTCCCTGGTTGCATCTGAGGCCATTCCAAAACAGAGATCCATGCACAGTCTTATGAATGAGGGCAACAAAACATGATGGAGGAAATCTTGTTCCGTAGGTGGAAACCTATTACTGTTGGTTATCTCCTTTGACATAGTACCAAAACACCATCAAATACTAATATTTTCCAACTCAGACAAATGCTATATGTTACTTTTTTCACACTTGAACCTTTTGTAGGCAGTTTGTGTACCATTTCTAGGGGAAGACTATTTCTTCCACTTTCAGCATTCCTTAATTGTCTGTAGTTTGTTGTGTAAGATCATGGCTTATCCCCATTTTATTTCCATCTAGTTTGGCATATTTATTTTTGCTGTCTTTGTTCAGTTTATGTTTAATCAATCATGTTGGTGAGACTGCATGGGTGTAGTATTTGATATTACCCAGAGACACAATCTCACACATTTTTAGAAACTCTTGATCTTAATAACTTTCTGCTACCCACCTCACCTGTTCTTCAGTGATACCAAAGACTTAGGTGCATGGGTTGCCTTACAGATGTATCTACTAGGACTGGCCTCCACAACTGTATTTTGATTGCTTGTGGTTTTCTGTATTGGTTTCCATCTGTTGTAAAAACAAGGTTTTTTTGATGAAGGGTGAGGAATGTAATTATCAGTGGTTACAAGAACAAAAGTATAGATTATATTTAATAGTTTTCTTGGTTTAGTAAAATGGTGGTTGTAGTTTCTCCTCCAATATCAATTACTTAAGTAGCCCTGGTGGATGGCTAGATTTTCAGTGCCAGTTATGATTTCCTTTATGAAATGAATTCATTTCAAGTATAATTGGAGAACTATTAGTTATCACCATGGCGTGTGTACCACTATTTGCCCTTATGGTTATCATGAAATGCTGCATATGGTTGTGGTTTATAGCTGAACAGGACTATTGATTGTTCCTCTTCTTTGAGAGTTTGCATCGTTTCTTCTTGCTCTGTAGAACTAGTTCTCAGGGAGAAAGCATTGAAGTAAGTTTCAACTCAGGGGCCTCTGGACTTTGTGTCTAAATTGTATTGTGTCCTCAGAAATATGGTCTTACCTTCCACATCTGGGAAGGAAACAGAGAAATAACCTATTTGTTTTAGGAGTCTCTTAGATAATCCTGTTGGTTTTTATATTTAATGTACCACAGGTTTCTATATGAAGTTTCTGTATTAAACAGTGAATATTTATATAGATAGATTACAGTTGAACAATACATAGCTCTTATGTGTTTGGGACATTTCACTCATTTATGTTTATATTTGTGGGTATTGAGCACAGATTCTCATGAATAATGAACTATGTTCTCAAACTTATTTAGTATTTCAATCTTTTGCATTCCAATCATTTTTGTTCTTCTTTTGCTCAAATGAATATTATTATAACAATGTTTTTTATTTATGTGCTGGCTCAAGGCAGAAAGTCTTGCATCCAGCCTTATGACCAACCACCAGGGTTTAGCTATGGATTTCCCAAGGTATCACAAGGTATCATTAAGTCCTGAGGGTAATCTTTTGACCTCCAAGCTTTATCTATAGTATCTACATGGTTGAATTTTAAAAACACAAAAGCTTACACAAAATAAATATTTAAAACTTGAATTACTTATTTATCAACCTAGAGTTTTTATGACTATTTGAGTTCATAAAAGTGGGAAGTTAGGCAATCTTTTAGCTTTGCTCAGTATGATTCTGAGTGACCATTTCTTCACTGTCTGTAACATGAAGATGCACAGCTATTACAACATCTAAGGAAATGGGTAAGAGGCAAGTTTCTCATTGTTATATGACCAAAATGTAGATAACATTAATGTAGATGGAAAGGAAAGAGTTGCTTGTAATATTTCTTCCAACTCTGAACACCATGATTTGTACAGGAATACAAGCTTTGGGGAACTAAGAGAAAATTAAGTCTAGGCTTTGATTCAAATGCCACTACCAGATCTGCTTTGTGAAGTTCAGTGTTGAATGGAGTCCCTAATTGACGACCTCCAAATCTATGTTCACAGGAGAGTCATTAGAGCAGCACTAGCAAAAAGAAAACATCTCTCTTTAATTCTCATCTTCCAATGGTGTGTGTCAGACTAAGGAAGGGGTAAGAATTTACCTGCTGTGCAGATGGCAAGGAGAACAGCAGGGAGTTTTATTTAGAGCTCAATGTCAAGCCTTTCAGAAAATGAACTCACACTAGCAGAAGAGAAACTGTGAAGACAGATCAGGACTTGGGGAGAGCAGCATAAAGAAACATCTAACTGTAACCTATGCACTCATTAGACAGGACTGGGTATCTGCAAATCATACTGTAGGTACATGGTCCCTTACAAAGAATGTGCATATTGCTGTGATTATGAGGCTTAACACATAAGCTTGTTAGAAGTCTTGGTGTCCAAGGGAGTGTCACCATTACTTGCCCTTCATCTTTGAGTAACACAACAATGACCAAGCCAATGGTCTATACAAAACTATAAAAGTGTTTCCAACCAGGCTGAAAACTCTGCTCCAGTAATACAGATCAATGTTTTGAGGGTCATCATCAACATGTCTCCTTCAAGCTTTGGATCAATCCCAGGTTCTGAAAATTCTTAAAGCTTTGGGACTCAGTGCCACTTTACCTATAATCTATCTAGGAATCCAAGGACACTTCCTTTATTAATAGTATATAAATCTTTGACTACATAGTGTGTGGTAAGGCCTAATCATTGGTTTAAGAAGCAGAACTC
This sequence comes from Microtus oregoni, assembly GCF_018167655.1. Classification (NCBI taxonomy): domain Eukaryota; kingdom Metazoa; phylum Chordata; class Mammalia; order Rodentia; family Cricetidae; genus Microtus; species Microtus oregoni. The sequence goes on from NW_024543059.1 coordinate 41,133,252, forward strand.
TTTGTCCTGGAACATTGTACTGAGTAGATAAATTTTTATACTGGGAAGATCTGTACAATAGCTTAAAGGATTATATATTACATTCAGGTAATAATAACTATTTTAACCAGTGCTTAGTGAAATATGCTGGGGTCACAACTCTGTCTCTATGGTGTAGGTGTAACCTCACACAGTATGCATTTCCATTCTATTTCAGAACTATGCATATTGTGATAGTCTGTGAGTTCACATTCGGACAAGCTTGGTCTCACTCTAGGCCAGTCTATGCTCAGAAATTACTCACATATCCAGGACTATTGCCAACCTCTCTGACTATTCAGGGCCACCTGTGTGAGACTACACTGGTACTAGAAAGATGCTTGTCCTTCTGTGGGAAACTGTAAGACATACCAACACCTGCATGACATTGTAAAAGGCATGCTAAATAGTGAATGTCTGACACATAACTAAATCAAAAAAAAATCAAGACTATTTTTTCATAAAAAATAAAAGTTACCTATTAGGGGCAGTGGAACAAATAAAAGAATTTGAAAATGGAGTGGAGTTTAGTAAAATGCTGCCCACTGACATGGTGTGACCATTAAACAGTCACTATGAAAATCAGTATGGAGAATTCTCAAAATCCTGAAAGTATGCAATTGTATGGCTCAGCAAAACTGCCCATTGGCACATCCTCACGGGAGTTGACACGCTACTCCACAGATAGTTTCCCAGTCATTTGCATTGATTCATTGGCACATCCTCACGGGAGTTGACACGCTACTCCACAGATAGTTTCCCAGTCATTTGCATTGACTCATTGGCACATCCTCACGGGAGTTGACACGCTACTCCACAGATAGTTTCCCAGTCATTTGCATTGACTCATTGGCACATCCTCACGGGAGTTGACATGCTACTCCACAGATAGTTTCCCAGTCATTTGCATTGACTCATTGGCACATCCTCACGGGAGTTGACATGCTACTCCACAGATAGTTTCCCGGTCATTTGCATTGACTCATTGGCACATCCTCACGGGAGTTGACACGCTACTCCACAGATAGTTTCCCAGTCATTTGCATTGACTCATTGGCACATCCTCACGGGAGTTGACACGCTACTCCACAGATAGTTTCCCAGTCATTTGCATTGACTCATTGGCACATCCTCACGGGAGTTGACACGCTACTCCACAGATAGTTTCCCAGTCATTTGCATTGACTCATTGGCACATCCTCACGGGAGTTGACACGCTACTCCACAGATAGTTTCCCAGTCATTTGCATTGACTCATTGGCACATCCTCACGGGAGTTGACACGCTACTCCACAGATAGTTTCCCAGTCATTTGCATTGACTCATTGGCACATCCTCACGGGAGTTGACATGCTACTCCACAGATAGTTTCCCGGTCATTTGCATTGACTCATTGGCACATCCTCACGGGAGTTGACATGCTACTCCACAGATAGTTTCCCGGTCATTTGCATTGACTCATTGGCACATCCTCACGGGAGTTGACACGCTACTCCACAGATAGTTTCCCAGTCATTTGCATTGACTCATTGGCACATCCTCACGGGAGTTGACACGCTACTCCACAGATAGTTTCCCAGTCATTTGCATTGACTCATTGGCACATCCTCACGGGAGTTGACACGCTACTCCACAGATAGTTTCCCAGTCATTTGCATTGACTCATTGGCACATCCTCACGGGAGTTGACATGCTACTCCACAGATAGTTTCCCGGTCATTTGCATTGACTCATTGGCACATCCTCACGGGAGTTGACATGCTACTCCACAGATAGTTTCCCGGTCATTTGCATTGACTCATTGGCACATCCTCACGGGAGTTGACACGCTACTCCACAGATAGTTTCCCAGTCATTTGCATTGACTCATTGGCACATCCTCACGGGAGTTGACACGCTACTCCACAGATAGTTTCCCAGTCATTTGCATTGACTCATTGGCACATCCTCACGGGAGTTGACATGCTACTCCACAGATAGTTTCCCAGTCATTTGCATTGACTCATTGGCACATCCTCACGGGAGTTGACACGCTACTCCACAGATAGTTTCCCAGTCATTTGCATTGACTCATTGGCACATCCTCATGGGAGTTGACATGCTACTCCACAGATAGTTTCCCAGTCATTTGCATTGACTCATTGGCACATCCTCACGGGAGTTGACACGCTACTCCACAGATAGTTTCCCAGTCATTTGCATTGACTCATTGGCACATCCTCACGGGAGTTGACATGCTACTCCACAGATAGTTTCCCAGTCATTTGCATTGACTCATTGGCACATCCTCACGGGAGTTGACACGCTACTCCACAGATAGTTTCCCAGTCATTTGCATTTACTCATTGGCACATCCTCATGGGAGTTGACATGCTACTCCACAGATAGTTTCCCAGTCATTTGCATTGACTCATTGGCACATCCTCACGGGAGTTGACACGCTACTCCACAGATAGTTTCCCAGTCATTTGCATTGACTCATTGGCACATCCTCATGGGAGTTGACACGCTACTCCACAGATAATTTCCCAGTCACTTGCATTGACTCAATTCACAAGAGCTAGGAAATGGAAAAAGCCTAAATGTTCTTCAACTAAAAAATAGATAACACACAGGTGGAGAGTGTTCAACTAGGAAGAAATTGAATTCATGAGATTTGCAAGTAAATGAGTGAAACTAGACAGAAGAACACTATAAAATAGTACAGACCAGGAAAGCTAAACACTACATGTTATTTCATATTTGTGGATCCTAACTCCAAATCTTTATATCTGAGTATATAACTTGAAAGAACCACAGAAGAAACATGTCCTAGTGTGCTTTTTATTGCTGTGATAAAGCCTATGTCCAAAAGTAACATGGGAAGTAAAGTATTTGGCTTACATATCTTGCGTCTAGTCTATTGAGCCAAAGCAGGGACTCAGGACAGGGAGCTTTAGTTCAGAACTGGAACAGAAGGCCTGAAGGAGTGCTGCTTGCTGGCTAACTCTCTATGGCTTTCTCAGTTTCCTTTGCTATATAACCCAGGGCCATCTGACTGGAGGTGGCAATGTCCATAGTAGTTGGGCCATCTGAAATTAGTGATTAATCAAGAAAATTATCCCAGAGATGTTATAAGACAGATTGATAAAATTAATTCCCCATTTGGGAGAACTTCTTTCAAGATAAGTCTAAGTTTGTGGTGACCAATACTGATCCAAAAACCAAAAGAGTATAAAGAAACCACACCATTATGGCAGAGAGTTAAGACAGGTGGAGTGTAGAACAGAGGTCCTATAAAGAGGAAGTGAAAATAAGTGTGGATGAAAAAACAATTGTAGAGAAAATGGAGAGTGATAGAGGGAGGATAAAAAAAAAACCACTATGGATATTTGAAAAGCCAAAAAAAAAAATATCACTTTATCATTCTAAATAGGCTTATTTAAATGGAGTTCCACTGTATGGGATGATATTGCTCCTGTCAAGAACATCAGACTATCTACCAAAAATCCTAGTTCCAGGTATGTAATACCTCTCTTTGAATAATTGCCCTGGTGGTCCATGAGACTACCAAAATAATACAAGCTATTGACATTACCATTAGTTGCTACCAAAACCATGAAGTTAAGACCCTATTGGAAAACTTCATATATTTCAGACGTAGGGCATCGAGGAATCAAGCTGGAACTGACTTGGAAGGCTTCTCCCTAATGACTAGATCTTATAGCATTAGAAAGTGGTGTGTAAATTTATAAAAGAGAAATTCAGCTAATAGTCCTACCCAATTATGAAGCCTACAAGGCAGAAGAAGATACAGCCAGAGAAATGGTACAGTAATAAAATTTTTATCTAATAGCTGTCTAACTGGTTTTTTTTAATTGAGAAAAGGAGAGAAAAAAAAACAAGTTTCCACCTCCTCCAGCCTCCCATTTCCCTCCCCCTCCTCCCACCCTACGCCCCCTCCTCCCATCCTTCTCCCCCTCTCCCCACTCCTTTCCCCCTCCCTCTCCAGTCCAAAGAGCATCTAACTGGTTTTAAGACTTCCTGACAGGAGGAACTCATACATGCATTCTAAATTCCTGTTCTTAAAGTTAGAGAAAATGGTCTTCACTTCTCATCAAAGATATGTCTCCATTAGGAGGAGACTGAGTTTCTATAAACATCTACAACATGTTCAAGTGTAATAAGTGACCATGAAGGTGATGTTGGCCAAGACCATGAATTTCATCTACAACACAGCTTCAGGAAATATGTAAAATGGGCGGAATGATAGGAAGATCCAGAGAACCAGGATAATTGCTACTAGATAGTGTCTTCTAGGCATGAAAGGGAGGCTCCACCCATACAATGTCTACAGTATGGACGATTAATAAGACTTTTATAGCAATAACACCAGTAGACATACCAATGAGAATGCCTTACTGAAAAAGGTACCAAGGCATGTGACTAAACATAGGTAAGAATTAAGTTGTACAAACTAGTTAGTAATAAGCCAGAGCTAATAGGCCAAATAGTTTATAATCAATATAAGCTTTTGTGTGTTTCTTGGGAACTGAACTGTTGTGAGACCAGGAAGGACAGAATTTTGCATCTACAAATGGCTCCCAGTGTTCATCAATTGCATTCACGTAAAACTTGAGAGAGCTGGACAGGCATACTAGACACAAAAAACTGAGTTTAGCACACCTTAATAATAGCAGCATATTATCAGGTGGATTTAGTTTGGTAGAGTCACGCAGAGGTGTGGCTCCTTTAAGAGAGGCTTCCTGACTCAGTATTAGCAGCAAAATCCCTTCAGTTCATTTAAGAACCCTATTACTAAGCAATTAAATGGTGTTTGTGAGCTGCTGGCAGAATGATTCTTGGTGGTGTCATTGACCTAGAAAATCTCAGAGTTGTAACAATAAAGGTGTCTCCTGCCAGTATCATTGCCGTGAAACTAGACTCTCAGGATGTCAAAAACCAGGACAGATCCAGCTGTCAAAGCTGCCGCTTTGATATTAGTCTTGCTGTTTAGCAGATTAAAGACTTGTGGTCAAAAAAAGATAGATATATACAATAAAGGCAGGTTGAGAAAAAAACCTCTAAACATTTAAAAGTATGTTTAAAAATATGTATAGCCTTGGGAGAGGAAAAAAAATATATGAAAAGACCTTAAAAAAGAAACAGATTAAGGAAGAAAGCCACATAAAGATGAAAAATGTACAGAGTCTGGATATTGCATTTTATTACATTTTATTTGAATTGTTTGACAGCTGAAGAAGGAGCAACAGCTGCTAAAAGATGTTTGATTATAAATACTGCTGGATTAAACCAATATATATATATATATATACATTTTATTGAGGTCTTCTTTATTTCAACTAAGGTTTGCAATTTTAATGGTAAAATTTTTATACTTTTTTTTACAATCTCCGCCTCCTCCCCACCTCACATTTACCTCTCCTTCTCCCACTCCAGTCCCCCTCCCTATCAAGTCAAAAGAGCATGCAGAGTTCCCTGCCCTGTGGGAAGTCCAAGGCCCTCCCCACTCCATCCAGGTCTAGGAAAATGAGCATCCAAACAGACTAGGCTCCCACCACAGCCTAGTAGGATCAAAACCCAGTGCCATTGTCCTTCTTAGTCAGCACTCATTGTCAGCCACGATCAGAGAGTCTGGTTTGATTCCATGCTTTTTCAGTCCCAGTCCAGCTGGCCTTGGTTAGCTCCCATTAGATCAGCCCCGCCTTCTCAGTGGGTGGGTGCACCCCTCGCAGTCCCGACTTCCTTGCTCATATTCTCCCTCCTTCTGCTCCTCATTTGGACCTTGGGAGCTCAGTCTGGTTCTCCAATGTCGGTTTCTGTCTCTATCTCCATCCATCACCAGATGAAGTTTCTATAGTGATATGCAAGATATTCATCAGTATGGCTATAGGATAGGGCCATTTCAGGCTCCCTCTCCTCTACTGCCCAAGGAACTAGCTGGGGACATCTCCATGGACACCTGGGAACCCCTCTAGAGTCAAGTCTCTTGCCAACCCTAAAATGGCTCCCTTAATTAAGATATATACTTCCCTGCTCCCATATCATTAAGACAAATAGGCAAACTACTGACTAAGAGAAGATTTTCACCAACCACGCAACAGACAAAGGTCTGATCTGCATAATATAAAGAACTCAAGAAACTGAATTTTAAAATGCAAATTAACCCAATTAAAAAATGGAGCACTGAACTGAACAGAGAATTCTCAACAAAGAAGTCCAAATGGCCAAAAGACACTTAAGGTCATGCTCAACCTCCTTAGCAATCAAGGAAATGCAAATCAAAACAACTTTGAGATACCATCTTAAACCTGTCAGAATGGCTAGAATCAAAAACATCAATGATAGGCTTTGCTGGAGAGAATGTGGAGTAAGGGGAACACTCATCCATTGCTGGTGGGAATGCAAACTTGTGCAACCATTTTGGAAATCAGTGTGGCGGTTTCTCAGGAAATTTAGGATCAACCTACCCCAGGATCCAGCAATACCACTCTTGGGAATATACCCAAGAGATGCCCCATCATATGACAAAAGCATTTGTTCAACTATGTTCATAGCAGTATTATTTGTAATAGCCAGAACCTGGAAACAACCTAGATGCCCTTCAATGGAAGAATGGATAAAGAAAGTGTGGAATATATAGTATTAGAATACCAATCTATATATTTTAAAAATATCTTGACTTCAAAATTTAAACTAAAAGATATGTTACTTTGGAAAAGAGGTTTTATATTTGCAGAAAATGAGAGGCTCTGTATTTAATCTGAATTAAGAAATATCAGGTTTGGTCTAGGAATACCTGCTGAATAATCTCCAATAGGAGCAGATGGCCAAGATGACTCAACATCTAAATTTCCTCCAAGTTCTACATTCAGAACAGCTTCAAGGTTCCTAGTTGAGGCTATCCTCACAGAATACTCCAGTCAGATTTTGACCATAATCTTGAATTTTCCCAGGGTTCCCCAAAGATTTCTAGCATCCCCAATCAATAGGAAGTAGATAAGAAATTTATGCACACAATCCAAAATAGATTATGTATGTTTGTTTTTGTTTAGCTTATTGGTTATTTGTTCCTATGGATAATGGTCAGGAGATACATTCGATAATCAGATAATGACATTAGACACAGATTTCTTGTTTTCTAAAGAAAGAGAGGGGAAATGTTTTGGGATATTGCTCACATATACTAAAGATTTGTCATTCATACTGGTTTAACAAAGCACTGAAAGGCCAGTAGTCAGGCCGGAAGTATAGGCAGCACAAGACTAGAAGGTTAATGAGAAGATGAAAGACAGAGAGTCAGGCACTAACAAGATGAAAGGAAGCAAATCAAAATGTCTTACTGAGAAAAGGTACCAAGACATGTGGCTAAATATTGATATGAATTATGGGTTAAATAAGTTATAAGAGCTAAATAATAATAAGCCTGATCTTATAGGCCAAACAGCTTATATATAATACAAAACTCTGTGGTCCTTTGGAACCACAGAACCAGGCAAAACAGAAAGTTGCATCTACATTTGTTGTCTCTTAGTGTATGAAAAACATCTCTACAAGACTTCTTAGACTTCAGAATATACATTTTGAAGTCAGGCATAATTCTGATGCATCTACCTTTATAAGTTACCTGACCTTCCTCATTTTCAGCTCATAATATTCTTGCTTTATTCTTTATTTCAAATGTGTAGTGTTTCAGTTAATATATGTTGAGGGTATTTGTTTTGGTTTAGAGTATTTAGTGTTATGAAAGTACTATGCTCCTTCATAGATATGACTTTTTAGGTTGGAAATATTTTCCTCGATGGTTTTGTTAAATATATTTTCTGTGACTTTGAGCTAGATAGAGGTCTGCTTTTCCTATTGCTTTTATTCTTAGGCTTGTTCATTCCATGGTCTTCTAGATATTCTGGATGTTTTGAATTAAGAATTTGTAAGATTTGATATATTCTTATTGATAAATATATCTCTTGTATTCTTTTGGTTAAGCTTGCACCTGTGTTCCTGACCCTTTACCCCAATTTTCCATTTCCAGAATTCATTCAATTTGTATTTCCTTTATTGCTCCTATTTCAATTATGGAATAGTGAATGCTTTCTTTCAGCTATTGGATTTTTTTTTTTTTGGCTTTCCTGACTTTTTTTTATTTTTTAATTTTTTTTTATTGAGAAAAGGAAGAAAAAAAAACAAGCTTCCACCTCCTCCCAGCCTCCCATTTCCCTCCCCCTCCTCCCACCCTTCTCCCCCTCCTCCCATCCTTCTCCCCCTCCTCTCACTCCTCTCCCCTTCCCTCTCCAGTCCAAAGAGCAGTCAGGGTTCCCTGCCCTGTGGTAAGTCCTAGGTCCTCCCCCTCCGTCCATATCTAGGAAGGTGAATATCCAAACTGGCTAGGCTCCCACAAAGCCAGCGCATTGCGTAAGATCAAAACCCCGTGCCATTGTCCTTGGCTTCTCATCAGCCCTCATTGTTCGCCATGTTCAGAGAGTCCAGTTTTTTTTTTTCTTTTTTTTTTTTTTTTTTTTTTAGAGAGTCCAGTTTTAACCCATGCTTTTTCAGTCACAGTCCAGCTGGCCTTGGTGAGCTTCCAGTAGATCAGCTCCACTGTCTCAGTGGGTGGGTGCACCCCTCATGGTCCCGACTTCTTTGCTCATGTTAACCCAATTAAAAAATGGGGCACTGAACTGAACAGAGAATTCTCAGCAGAGGAAGTCCAAATGGCCAAAAGACACGTAAGGTCATGCTCAACCTCCTTAGCGATCAAGGAAATGCAAATCAAAACAACTTTGAGATATCATCTTACACCTGTCAGAATGGCTAAAATAAAAAAACTCCAATGATAGCCTTTGCTGGAGAGGCTGTGGAGGAAGGGGTACACTCATCCATTGCTGGTGGGAATGCAATCTTGTGCAACCACTTTGGAAATCAGTGTTTCGGTTTCTCAGGAAATTCGGGATCAACCTACCCCTGGACCCAGCAATAACACTCCTGACTTTTCTAAGGGATTATTAATTAATTCCATTTTTGTTTATTATTTCCTCCATTTCTATAAGGGAATTTTTCATTTTCTTTTAAAGTGTCTCTGTCATCTTTACAAAGTACCCAGATTGGTAATTGTACATATCTATGTTGATTCTTCCTACAATTGGTGAATGAGAAGGCAGTGCCTCTAGGTATACTCTGATGCCACTGGAGCTGGTGTTGAGGTTGACTGCCTATAGTAGTTTTGCCTGCTGTCTGGCTCTTGGGGCTCTTCCTCCAATTGGTGTAGGTGGCAGATGTTCCTCCATTGTCCTCTGATGTGACTGAGGATAGGGGTGGAATAACTAATTGGTGCAGGTTGTGTTTGTGACTCTTCATGGTGCTCTGATTCTACTTTTCCTTCAGTCAGTGTTGGTGGGGGTTCTGATTCCAGGGCCTTGCGATGCAGCTTGAGATGGTGGTAGAGTGTCTTCTCCACAGGAGACTTTTCTGTTGATGAGCTACTATTTTAAGTTGGGTGAGGAAGAGGCAGAGGAATTGCCACATGACCTAGGCACTAGAGAGCTGGGCTGTCCAGGCAGGAGAGTGGGTCCGTCCAGCCAGAAGTACAGCCACTTCCCTCTTCTTCCAGTCAGTGCAGATCGTGGCTGTGTTTCTGGGGCTCTCTGATGCAGGTGGGGGATTGGCCTGGACTCAGAATTGCCTGCTGACTCATTACTTACAATTGTATATCAGAAGTCAATCACTTTACCCTGTTCAATATGCAAAGCTAAAAATGCAGAGAACCAAAACATTCTCTAAGTTGTATCATCCTGTTCCCTTTTTATCAAGAAACCAACCAATCAATGTTACACTCTAACTCAAAAAACCAGTGAATAATTCCATCACTTAAAAAGTCATTCATATTAAAATAGATTAGGAAGATAAAGTGGGTATTTTTAATTAAAAAAAGTTTTCTAGATAGTACTGGAAAGATGGCTTAGGGGGTAAAATATTTGTCCTGAAGTTGTAAGAGCCTGATTCAAAATCCCTATTACCAACATTGATGCTGTTTTGTGGTCTGCTTGCAATTTAAGCACAGGAGAATACCTAGAATAGATAAACTAGTATAAAAGGTGTGTCTTGTTTCAACTGAAACCAATAGGGTGGGGAAATCTAAGAATAGGCTTGACCAGAGGATTAGAGATAAGAGCAAGGTCAACAGTCAAGAACAGTCTTGTGAAGAGCTGACTCAAAGGGGTGATGCTTACAGGACACTTCAGATGCAAGATCCAAGTACAGGAAACCACAGTTCTCTCTGCTCTATTTATCAGCCTTCCTCAAGCACCAATTTCATTGCATTCTCCAGGCTACAGGAGTCTTTCATGGAGATGGCTGACTAAGTGGACACTTCACCACAGACCACCTTGCCACCTCCCATATGAAAAATGGAAAATAGGTAAGAGGTTTTTTTGAAACCTTTCTCCCAAAGATTTTATCTCTTTTTCTTAGTCTGTGACCATATAACTACACCTTGAGGTGGAGAATCCAAAAAGCCTAGGTGTTTCTTAAGAATCAGAGTTACAAATGCCACTCTTTAGTATTCTGTGTTAGCAGACATGACTTCAGGAGATTGAACTCCTATGAGCTAAGGCGGTGCCCACTTCTTTAATTTCTCCTCATTCTTCTCTCATCTCAACTATTCGAATATTCTGTTATTGTGAGAATTATGCCACATTCCTCTACTTGGCAAGTCATATACTTACAGGCGCCCTCTATATAAGCCAAGTTCTCTCAGTAACTCAGCCACCTGTGTTTCTGGAAATAGGAAATTTCATTTTTTGTGTGGAAATGCAGCTCTGAAGAAAACAGATGGTCTAAAACTGAGTGACTGAAAAGAACATAATTAAGTATAGTTTATTGATAATATACACATTTATGGAAAATTAAAAATGATGTTAAACCCAACTCCAACTTAAGAAGAACACATGAAGTATGTAGATGTACCAACAGTAATAATCATCTAAAACAATGTTGGGCTTTACTGTGGATGCAGGTGTAGTTGTGCTAATTCCGATATATAAATAATTTACTAATTTTTTATCTGATAATTTGATTTCTGTGTACAATGTACTCTTACTGCCCTCCCCTCCCCTCTCTTACCTCCATCTGATCCATTTTAACTTCCTTCTATATCCCTACTAGACCCTTTCCCATACTGATCACTTTTGGTCATGTCTGTACTATAAAAAAAGACAAGAGATATGTACTTAATGTTTCATACCTGGAAGGGTGAGCAGTTTGATTGGAAACTGATAGCTCTCAGGACATTAAATACAACGTTCCATGGTCTCCTAGTTTTAGATATTTTCATATAAGTGTGCTATTTCTATGACAGAGTTAGTTTTTCAAGTAAAATAGCACATGCCCATTCAGCTCTGACCATCAGCATTCTTCATGTGCCCTTGACACTTGTCACTACAGTTTGTTGTGTATGGGTTCACTTCTTGTCCTGTTCATTTGGAACTTTTCCTCTGTTTGAATGACTGTAATCTCCAGAGGTCACGGAAAAACCATCATTCTAGTTCACAGAATTAGTTTTCTGTGTTTTAGTCTGTTTTTTAGACCTATGCTTTGCATGAAGAATTCATATGTTTGCTCTATAAAGTGAGTCTCTCATTCCTTATAGTTTTCTTTTTTGTGCTTTACACTTTCCCACATTCTGGGCATTTCTGGACTCACTATGTATCTCAGACTGTCCTAAAAGTCATGGAATTCTTTTCTTTTGTTCCTAGAGTACTGGTATTCCACAAATAAGGTAACATGGTTGGTAGAAAAGTTTCTATTACCTTCCACGTAAAGACCATCTTTGGTCCCAAGCCCTGTTGAAGTACCTATGTGTCACAATACCCTCTACTTAGCACATTTCCACTTCTTTCTTTCTCTCCCTTTCCCACATATTAAAATTTTAACTCATGAAGAATGGTAGAAATTCAGTTCATTTCATAATTCTATGCCTAATTCTTCAAGGCCAAAAGTTCTCAGCCTTCCTAACGATGCTACACTTTAAAACAGTTCCTCATGTTGGAGTGACCCTCCAAACATGACATTTTGGGGGTTCCTACTTTATAGCTGTAAGTTTTCTACTATTATTAACTGTAATGTAAACATATGATTTGAAGAATCTATTTTCCAATTTGTTTTTTGAAAAGCTATCTTTTCTCATTTTACACGCCAAACCCATTTTCTACTTCCACTCCTCCTCCTCTTGCTGTCTCCACCTTCTCCCATCCCCATTCACTCCTTAGAGAGAGGAAGGCTTAACATTGGGGAGTAAACAATATGTAGGACATTTTTTTGAGGCAGGAACAAAGCCTTCCCCATTATATCTAGGCTGAGCAAGGTGTCCTCTAGAAAGAATCAGTTACAAAAAGTCAGAACAAGAATCAGGAATAAATCCTGGTCTCACTTACAGTGGTCCATCAGTGGGATACATCCATACCAGTGTCACACATTCAGAAGGCCTAGTTTGGTTCTATGTTGTTTCACTTATTGTGAGGCCAGAGCTGGAATGCTTCCATCAGCTCAGGTTAGCTGTTTCAGTGGGTATTCCTGTCTGGATCTTGACCTCTTTCTTCATATTCTCACTTGAACAATTTTTTTACTGGACTTTCAGAGCTCAGCCCAATGATCCACTGTGGTTCTCTGCATCTGCTTCCATCACTTGCTAGATGTAGGTTCTATGATGATGTTAAGATAGTCATCAATCTGACTACAGGGTACAGCTAGTTCAGGCACCCTCTCTACTATCATTTAATATCTTTGCTGGGGTCATCTTTGTGGATTTCTGGGAATTTCTCTAGTGCTAGTTTTTTCCTAGCCTCATAATGGTTCCCTCAATTAAGATGTCTCTTTTCCTATTACCTTCACTTTTCCTTTTTCCATCTTGACAATCCTCTTTCCTCTAGTTCTCTATTTCTCCTCTCCTCTTTCACTTCTATTTTCCTTTCTTTCCTACCCCACACTCTCATTTTCTCAACAGATATTATTTGTTTCCCCTTCCAAGGGCAGATCTATGTATGTTTCTCTTAGGGTTATCCTTGTTTCTTAGGTTTCTGGGGTGGTGGCCTGCAGGCTACTTCTCCTTTGCTTTACAGACCATATTTTCCTGAGAGTGGGTACATACCATACTCATCTTTCTGGCTCTGGCTTACCTCACTCAGGATAGTTTCTTCTAGTTCCATTCATTTGAAATGCAAATTTCAAGATGCCACTGTTTTTTATCACTGTGTAGGACTCCATCATGTACATGTACTATATTTTCTTTATTCATTCTTTGGTTGACGGACACCTAGGTTGTTTCCAGATCTAGCTATTACAAGTAATGCTACTATAAACATAGTTGAACAAATGTACTTGTAATATTATTGATCATCCTTTGGTATATGCCCAAGAGTAGTATTTCTCAGTCTTGCAGTGTGTTGATTTACAATTTTTTAAGAAAACTCTATATTGATTTTCAAAGTAGTTGTACAAGTTTGTATTCTTATCAGCAATGGAGAAGAGTTCCACTTACTCCACATTCCTTCCAGCATAAGAAATTATTTATGCTTTTGATCTTAGCCATACTGACAGGCGCATGATGATATCTCAGGGTTGTTTTGCTTTGCATTTCCCTGATGGCTAAGATGTTGAACATATTCTTAAGGGTCTTTCAGCCATTTTCAGATCTTCTGTTGAACAGAACTGTTCTCAGCGCCAGTTGAAGACAGCCACAGTTGGGCATTTGTCAGAGCGTGCCTTGCCCATAATAAGGCATAGATTATGCCATTCTATAATGGACCTCAGTGCCTTCTACCATTGACCACACACATACCCATAGATCAATCATTGTTCCAGCGCTCCCCATTGGGATGACAAGATTTCTCAGTCCATGTTTCCTCCTCTTTCTTTGACAGGCATTTTGTTCATTAAATCTTTTGTTCCCTGGAAAAAAAAAGGAAAAAGAAAATAACTGTTCTCTGTGGCCCAGATGGGCTATTGACTGCTATTGATAAATCCCTTCATCAGCAGATGGGTCAAAGAAATGTAGTAACAATCTGCATTTTATTGGTCACTGAACTTGAAAGTGACCATATGAAGTCCATTTATATTTTACAAAATTGCATTTTAAAAAAAAAATTCTCTCAGTGTTTGAAGGGTTAAATAGATACATTATATAATCCATGTTCTTCTTAATTTCAGTTTTAGATAATTTATGGAGCAGTAGTCTTTCTTAGAAGAATTGCTTAATAAACAATTATACCTTTCCAAGATAAGTATTTTTGCATCTCTCTTCAACCAATGGAGTCTTAGTTCACTGGGTCTTTTTCCACAATCACTGTTGGAAGATTGTTTTCAGTTTTTTTAATGAGACCCATTAACATCTATGCACATCTGAAAGTGGATGAAGATTGGCCTCCAGTGGTTCTTTCAACAATTCTTGCTTACCATTCCACAGTCAAGTCTCTGTCTCTTTCCTCTTTTCTCTTCACAATAATTCCCCTCCTTCAACTTCTTAATCCCACATGACAAATTTCCAATGCAGTACTCTGGACTAAACTCCCTTGACATCAAACTTGCCTCAATTTATGCCATTTCCAGGCACTTGCAGCATTTATTATTTTAATTACATTTAATTTATTATGGTCCAATTTTTACAAAATATTATTTCAATTCTAAAGTTGGAGGATGTAATAATTTCCATCAAAGTAAAATTAGGAGAGCACAAAATGAACAGATCAAAGGAAACAAATCTACAGATTTTCTTACATTTGTGAGGCTACTTGATTCAGAATCCAGTCAAGATAGGAAACACTCTCTTACCACTCCTAATGTGCATATCCCCTACAGTCAAAACTTTTTGCTCCACAGGTCAGTTTGTCAATATATATGCACCAAACTAAAAAAAATTATTATGCAGGTTGAAACTGTGTAATATAATGCTAGATATGTATGTTCTTAAATAGTTCTCATAGTTGAACCAACTAACCTATACATTGTCTCATATCAGTTTTCAATTTTTTCTTCTTGTGGCAAAAACTTCAACTTAGAAAAACTCTTGCTTTCAATGTAGCAAAGTAATGTTATCATAATAATAATAAATGTGACTTTTGAGCATTTTGTTGAATATTATTGCATCTTTGTTCACAAATGAAATTGGTCTGTTATTCTCTTTCTTTTGGGGTCTTTCTGTGCTTTGGATATCATG
This sequence comes from Microtus oregoni, assembly GCF_018167655.1. Classification (NCBI taxonomy): domain Eukaryota; kingdom Metazoa; phylum Chordata; class Mammalia; order Rodentia; family Cricetidae; genus Microtus; species Microtus oregoni. Next base: position 41,148,475 of record NW_024543059.1, read on the forward strand.
GTTACTGTGTCCTCATACAAAGAATTAGATAATGTTCATTCTGTTTCTGCTGAGGAATAGTGGCATTATTTCTTGAAAATCTCAAAGAATTCTTTGCTGCGTCTATTGTGCCTTTGGCTTTCTTTTAGTTTGAAACAATTATTCACTTCTTCTATTGTAGAAGTTATAGGACTCTTTAAGTATATTCATAGATCATAATTTACCTATGGTAGGGGTATATTTTTCTATTTCTTTTAGTTTTCCAATTTGGTGGAGAATACGTTTTTTAAAGTATGTCCTTATGATCATCTGGATTTCCTGATGTCTGTAGTGATGCTCCCATTTTGTGCCTAATTTTTTGGATATTCTCTCTTTGCTGTTCAGTTAATTTAGCTAATGTTTTATCAATTTCATTGACATTTCCCCAAGAAGCAGGACACTATTTCATTGGTTCTTCTATGTTCTATATTTTATATTTCAGCTGAAGGCTTGATTATTTCTTGCCATCCATTTGTTACCTGCATTATTTTTCCCTTTTATTTAGAACTTTCACTTAAGGTTCTAACATGGGACCCCTCTAATTTTAATGTAGGTATTTAGTTCAATGAAGTTGACCCTTAGGAGAGCCTCCATCATCCCTCTTAATTATGTCTTCAGTTTTATTCAGTTCTATAAAGTTTTTACTTCTTCTTCTTTTTTTTTTTTGGTTTTTTCGAGACAGGGTTTCTCTGTGGCTTTGGAGCCTATCCTGGAACTAGCTCTGTAGACCAGGCTGGCCTCGAACTCACAGAGATCCACCTGCCTCTGCCTCCCGAGTGCTGGGATTAAAGGCGTGCGCCACCACCGCCCGGCAAAGTTTTTACTTCTTAATTTCTCTCTTGAATCACTTCTCATTCAATAGTGCATTATTCAGTTCCCACGAGTTTGTTAACTTTCTGTTCTTCATATTCAGCTTTAATCCATAGTTGTCAGAGAGAGTGCATGGCAATATTTCAATTCTCTTTTATCTGTTGAGGTTTGTTTTGTGTCCATGTATGTAGCCACTTTTGTTTCTTTTATGTACTAGTATATTCTTGTGCTTGATGGATAAATGTATAGAATTGCATTAGCCTCCTGGTGGCTTTATACTTTGACAAGTATGTAGCATCCTTTTTTATAGCTTCTGTTTAGTTTTGGTTTCAAGACTCTTTTGACAGATATTAAAGTATCTTCACCTGCTTGCTTCTTGGGTCCATTGGATTAAAATATCTTCTTCCAATTTTTACCCTAAACTGATATCTACCTTTGATAATATTGTGGGATTCTTGGATGCAGTAGCAGGACTATTTCTGTTTTTGAATCCAATCTGTTAGTCTGGTTTTTTAAAATATTTTTATTTATTATGTGTACAGTGTTCTGTCTACATATATATCTACTGTTAGTCTGTTTTTTGAAGATTAAGAAAATTGAAACTGAGAGCTATTAATGAGCAATGTTTATTGATTCTTATTATTTGATTCTTTGGTGTGGGTCCTCCTCAATTCATATTTGATTATCTGGTCTTTTTGTTTGCCTTGTTGTGGTTAATGTCTTCAGAATGAAGCTTTCCTTTTACCATCTTCTGTAGAACTGGATTTTTAGGTAGATACTGATGAAGTTTGGTTTAATCATGGGATTCTTTTTCTCTATCTATTATGGTTGCAATTTTTCTCAGTATAGTAGTCTTTATTGACATCTGTGGTCTCTTAAGAGTTTGCAATATATTCATCCAGGTCATTCTGGTGTTTAGTATCTCCTTTGAAAAATCAGATGTTTTTCTAATGTTTCTGCTCTTAAACAATGTTTGCTTGTTTTGTTGTTGTTGTTCCCTAGTAAATTTTTAATATTCTCTCTTTGTTCTGTTAACTTATTGTTGTGATTATTATGTGTTGTGGGTTATTTCTTTTCTGGTCCCACTATATTTGTTGCTTTTTATCCTGACAGACCCTTCCCATTTTAGGTTATGAAAATATTCTCCTAGGATTTTGTAGGAGATATTTAATGTTCCATTGACCTGAATTTTTTCATTCCTAATTCCTATTACTCTTAGATTTGGTGGTCTGTGTTTCCTGGAGTTTTTCTGCTTGGATTTTTTTTAGACTTAAATTTTTCTTTGATTTTTGTCTTCATGTGTTCTGTTGTATCTTTGATGCCTGGGATTCTCTCTTCCTTGTCTTATAATCAGTTAGTGAGGCTTAACTCAGAGGGTTTTTTTTTTTTTGATTCTCTAAATTTTTCATTTCTAGTTTTACTTAAGTTTGGGTTGTCTTTAGTGATTCTATTTCTGCTTCAATCATTTTTATTATGACATTATGTTTGTAGTTTCAGACTTCACTATGGTATTTATTCTTATCTCCTTTCATGTCCTTGAATATATTCATGATGGCTATTTTGAAGTTTTTTTTAATACTTATACTATATTGAATTTCTTAAACCAACTGTTATAGGATTGCAAGGTTTGGGTAAAGACATATTATCTTGGCTGTTAATATTTGTGTGCTTGTGCTAGAAACTTGGCCTCTATGTTTGGGATGGGAGTAAGTCAACGTGTGAATACACCACTTTGTCTTTGTTGAATGAGTATTCCATTCTTTAATTTATTTTGCATTCTATGAATCTTAACATTGTGGTGACTGTGGGCTGCCTCTGAGTTCCTGAAAGGTATGGTAATTGGTGTCCTGGTTAAAACTTATGTCTAGGAATTGGGGACTGACATTGATGAATGAATATGGCACATATGGGGCATGAGACGGTCCTAGAAAAGGGGAAAACTGGGTATGTTCAGAGGTTTATCAAAGTCCCTAGAAAGTATTCTTTTTGCATTCAAATGAATTCATAGTTATTTTCAACCAAATCTTTTGTATATATATTCACTCCTCTCGGAAAACAGAAGACACAAAATAAAATGGTAACTGACATCTTCCATACAGACTCTTTAGAACTATGTAGTGATGTCTAGGATGAACACAGAAGCATGTATTACCTGAGAAAGTATAGATACAAGGATTGATTGGATGAAGAGAAGTTAAAAAATTTCAAAATTGGCTCTAGTAACCATGTTTGTGGATACAGGCCACAGGAATGGTAGTGTTCCACTCTTAGGCACTACTCTAGGAATTTATCTCAGTGTGATGAGTTGGCTTCTATGAACTTCTAACAGGTATTTAACTCTCCTTATGTGGTGTCACTTCTGTGGAATGATTTTACTGCCTTGAACATTTATAAAGCCTAGAGAATGAATTGAAGTAAAGAAAATGGGAATATGTAGAGATTTTGTTTTAAAAGTTTATGGAGTGTGTTCTATACATAGAAATAGAGACTTAAACAGAAGGAAAGATTGTTAGTATTTAACATATGTAGGGAGATGTTTACATCTGAGTCAGGAATGCATCAATTTTCTTGTTTGAGGGGAAGAGAATCTGGGTTCCAGGTCCTAACAACAGGATCCAGTGGATAATTGCAACAACCCTTATCCACCTGCTGCAAATATTGTACTGCCATCTAGTATCAAGAGAAGCTGAGTGAAGCACAATTAATAAAAGCTCAGGGTCAGAAATTGGGGTTAAACCTGACGATTGAAGAACAAAACAGCCAGTCCCTGGCTCTAACCTCAACCTCAATCTGAAAATGGGTATTCTGCCTTTATGAATCTCAGAATGAAACTGTATATTGAGAGCTGTTTCCTCCCATTTTAAAGTCCTCTCTGGGGCTTGGATTAAAAACGTGCACAACCATCATAAAAGGCATGCACCACACACTTTTGATGGCAACTAGTGTGCCTATTTTGATCAAAGGTGTGTGTCGTATGGCTACTGAGATTAAAGGTATATGTTACTATAATCTGATGTGTAAGGCTGACCAGTGGGACTGTTTTACCCTCAGATCTTCAGGTAGGCTTTATTTATTAAAATAAAATTGAAATGCCACTACAGGTGAACATTGAGAATATTTTACTGACATTAAATTCTAAAAATTATGATGTTGCAGAAGTCACATATTGATGGTGAACTGCAAGTATCTACAAGTCTCTTGTTGACAGTCACAGTCTATATGCAAGTCAAGAATTTCCTAGAAACAATACACAGGTCACATTTTTCATATCTTTGTTTTGAGTAAATTTAGAGGAAGGATGCAGGGGACTCAAGCTGTGATTGAGCTGATGTTGTGTAGTATGGAGCTGCGAGGCTGCATCCTGCCATCCAGCTCCCAGCCGCCTGACTAGCTTATGCCCCGAAATAAGTACACAGAAACTGTATTCTTTTAAACACTGCCTGGCCCATTAGTTCTAGCCTCTTATTGGATAGCTCTTACATATTGATCTAACTGTAACAGCGTAAACAAATGCAGACAGATTGTAAAAATATATATATATATCTATAGCTTTAATGTAGAAATAGACTTACAGAACCACAGTTCCCGTGGAGACCAGGAAAGCAGAAGTGGTGGCTGGGAGCACGCTCGCCAAATTATAGGCAGACATTAGCCCGAGGCGAACACGCCCCCCAAGGAGCGGGACTTATCCCTACATCTAACCCATTTTTAATATTCTGTGTAGCACCACAAACTGGCTTACCAGGAAAGATCTTAACCTGGGTCTGTCTGGAGTGGGAGAATCATGGCTACTGCCTGACTCAGCTTCTTTCTCCCAGCATTCTGTTCTGTCTACTGCACCTACCTAATTTTCTGTCCTATTAAAGGGACAAAGCAGTTTCTTTAGTTAACCAATGAAATCAACACAAAACAGAAGACTCTCCCATATCATTTCCCCTTTTTCTGTTTAAACAAAAAAGAAAGGCTTTCATTTTAACGTAGTAAGATTACATATAACAAAACAGTTATCAAGCAAGAATTACAGTTACAATATTTATATCTACTTTATCTTTTATCATAACTAAGGGAAACTATAACTAACCATTCTTCAACTCCATCAAAGACTCCAGAAGGATATAATATTACCTAAGTAAACAAGAACTAAGAAAGTTCAAACTCTAGAAATGACAGAGACATCTTGCTACCTGGACAGTCACCCAAAGTTCCTCTGTACTGTTGGGGCATCCATCTTCAGCCTACAAGCCATGGTATCCAACAGACTTTTCCATGAAGCAGGAAATTTTAAAGAAAGTTTAATCACTTTCTGCTGTGTCCTGCAGAATGTCTCACAGACTCTTTCATGAAACAGGAACCCCGAAAGACCATCTCACCTTTAGGCAAGTTCAGCAGTCCTCTCTCTGCAGGTTCTCTGTGTCCAGTTTATGCAACAGTCCAGGCAAGAGCAGTTTCTTTTTTTTTTTGTTTTTTTGTTTTTTTTGTTTTCTGGCCATGCCACCTGTTGTTATTGTGAAGCCCACACACCATCTCCACAGATGAGAACAGAGTCATGAGGTCGTAGTCTCTGGAAAAAGGACCGAGAAATACAAGTTTTACTTTTAGACAGTATGTTCAGCTTAAACTCTGACTTCAGTCATTATGGAGGAGAAGATGGAAGGGCAGGCAGCTTTGCTTGGCATACATAAAATCCCCCTCTTCTTGGGTAAAATATGCCTATTATCTGTACTGTTGAGTTTCTCTTGTCTGTGTTTCTGCTACTCAGTGGCTGCCATTCCAGAAAGCGTCTTTATTAAAATAAAGAGCAGAATGTCCTGCTGGGTTTCACGTTCTCAGATGCGTCAGGTCTCATGATATGGGAGATCGTAGATGCTCAGTGGTGCTGGCGGGGAGACAGGGATGGCAGAGCAACAAACTGCTTTTCTCAGAATTCCCTGATCATCACAGGATGGCATTTAGGTGTTGTTGGCTTCAGATCTGACCTTTCTTTCTTTTTTTTTTCTTCTGGGGAAAAAGTTGTCTTATTTTTCATTTATTTTATTTATTCATTTTTTATTTTCTTTATTGAGAAAAAAATTTCCACCTCCTCCCAGCCTCCCACTCCTCCCCCCCTCCCCCTACTCCTCTCCCTGTCCCCCCACTCCTCTCCCGCTCCCTCTCAAGTCTGAAGAGCAGTCAGGGTTCCCTGTCCTGTGGAAAGTCCAAAGTCCTCCCCCCTCCGTCCTGGTCTAGGAAGGTGAACATCCAAACTGGCTAGGCTCCCACAAAGCCAGAACATGTAGTAGGATCAAAACCCAGTGCCATTGTCCTTGGCTTCTCAGCAGCCCTCATTGTCCGCCATATTCAGAGAGTCCGGTTTTATCCCCTGCTTTTTCAGTCACAGTCCAGCTGGCCTTGGTGAGCTCCCAATAGATCAGCCCCACTGTCTTCCTTGGTCGTGACTTCCTTGCTCATCTTCTCCCTCCTTCTGTTCCTCATTGGGACTTTGGGAGCTCAGTCCAGTGCTCCAGTGTGGGTCTCTGTCTCTATGTCCATCCATCGCAGGATGAAGGTTCTATGGTGATATGCAAAATATTCATCAGTATGGCAATAGGATAGGATCATTTCAGGTTCCCTATCTTCAGCTGCCCCAGGAACTAACGGGGACCTCGCCTTGGGCACCTGGAAGCCCCTCTAGGTCCAAGTCTCTTCCCAACCCTAAGATGGCTCCCTTAATTAAGATATGTGCTTCCCTGCTCCCCTATCCAACCTTCCTTTATCCCAATCATGCCGTTGGCCCAAGTTCTCCCCATCCTACCCTTCTCACTTTTCTCTCCCCATCTCCCCTTACCACCCTCCCACCCCACCCTTAAAGTCCCAAATTTTGCCTGACAATCTTGTCTATTTCCCCTACCCAGGAGGATAGCTATATGTTTTTCTTTGGGTTCACCTTCTTATTTAGCTTCTTTAGGATATCAAATTATAGACTCACTGACCTTTATTTATGGCTAGAAACCAATTATGAGTGAGTACATCCCATGTTCATCTTTTTGGGTCTGGGTTACCTCACTCAAGATAGTATTTTCTATTTCCATCCATTTGCATGCAAAATTTGAGAAGTCATTGTTTTTTACCGCTGAGTAGTACTCTAAGGGGTATATATTCCACACTTTCTTCATCCATTCTTCCTTTGAAGGACATCTAGGTTGTTTCCAGGTTCTGGATATTACAAATAATGCTGCTATGAACATAGTAGAGCATATATTTTTGTTGTATGATAAGGCCTCTCTTGGGTATATTCCCAAGAGTGGTATTGCTGGGTCCAGGGGTAGGTTGATCCCGAATTTCCTGAGAAACTGAAACACTGATTTCCAAAGTGGTTGCACAAGTTTGCATTCCCACCAGCAATGGATGAGGGAACCCCTTCCTCCACAACCTCTCCAGCAGAGGCTATCATTGGTGTTTTTGATTTTAGCCAATCTGACAGGTGTAAGATGATATCTCAAAGTTGTTTTGATTTGCATTTCCCTGATCGCTAAGGAGGTTGAGCATGACCTTAAGTGTCTTTTGGCCATTTAAACTTCTTCTGTTGAGAATTCTCTGTTCAGATCAGTGCATCATTCTTTTTAATTGGGTTAATTAGCATTTTAAAGTCTAGTTTCTTGAGTTCTTTATATATTTTGGAGATCAGACCTTTGTCTGTTGCGGGGTTGGGAAAGATCTTCCCCCAGTCAGTGGGTTGCCTGTTTGTCTTAGTGACAGTGTCCTTTGCTTTACAGAAGCTTCTCAGTTTTAGTAGGTCCCATTTATTCAATGTTGTCCTTAATGTCTGTGCTGCTGGGGTTATACATAGGAAGCGATCGCCTGTGCCCATCTGTTGTAGGGTACCTCCCAATTTCTCTTCTATCAGGTTCAGTGTGCTTGGACTGATATTGAGGTCTTTGATCCATTTGGACTTGAGTTTTGTGCATGGTGCTAGATATGGGTCAATTTTCAGTCTTCTACAGGTTGACATACAGTTGTGCCAGCACCATTTGTTGAAGATGCTTTCTTTCTTCCATTGTATGCTTTTGGCTCCATTATCAAAAATGAGGTGTTCATAGGTTTGTGGGTTAGAATCTGGGTCTTCTATACAATTCCATTGGTCAACTTCTCTGTTTTTATACCAATACCAAGCTGTTTTCAATACTGTAGCTCTGTAATAGAGTTTGAAGTCAGGGATGGTAATGCCTCCAGAAGTTCCTTTATTATATAAGACTGTTTTGGCTATCCTGGATTTTTTGTTTTTCCATATAAAGTTGATTATTGTCCTCTCAAGATCTGTGAAGAATTTTGATAGGACCTTGATAGGGATTGCATTGAATCTATAAATTGGCTTTGGTAGAATTGCCATTTTTACTATGTTGATCCTCCCAATCCAAGAGCAAGGGAGATCTTTCCACTTTCTGGTATCTTCTTCAATTTCTTTCTTCAATTCCTTAAAGTTCTTGTCAAATAGATCTTTCACTTCCTTGGTTAGAGTTACCCTAGGATATTTTATGCTATTTGTGGCTATCGTGAAAGGTGATGCTTCTCTGATTTCCCTCTCTGCTTCCATATCCTTTGTTATTGGAGGGCGACTGATTTTTTGGAGTTGATCTTGTATCCTGCCACATTACTAAAGGTGTTTATCAGCTTTAGGAGTTCTTTGGTGGAGTTTTTGGGGTCACTTATGTACACTATCATATCATCTGCAAATAATGAAAGTTTAACCTCTTCCTTCCCAATTCGAATCCCCTTGATCCCCTTATGTTGTCTTATTGCTATTGCTAAAACTTCAAGCCCTATATTGAAGAGGTATGGCGAGAGTGGACAGCCTTGCCGTGTTCCTGATTTTAGTGTGGTGGCTTTGAGTTTCTCTCCGTTTAGTTTGATGTTAGCTGTCGGTTTGCTGTAAATAGCTTTTATTATATTTAGGTATGACCCTTGTATCCCTAATCTCTCCAAGACTTTTATCATAAATGGATGTTGAATTTTGTCAAAAGCTTTTTCAGCATCTAATGAAATGATCATATGATTTTTTTCTTTCAGTTTATTTATATGATGGATTACATTGATAGATTTTCATATGTTGAACCAGCCCTGCATCTCTGGGATGAAGCCTACTTGATCATAATGGATAATTTTTCTAATGTGTTATTGGATACGGTTTGCCAGTATTTTGTTGAGTATTTTTGCGTCGATGTTCATGAGTGAGATTGGCCTGTAATTCTCTTTCTTGGTTGAGTCTTTGTGTAGTTTTGGTATCAGAGTGACTGTAGCTTCATAAAAGGAATTTGGCAATGACTCTTCTGTTTCTATATTGTGAAACACATTAAGGAGTATAAGTAAAAGCTCTTCTTGGAAGTCTTGGTCGAATTCTGCATTGAAACCATCTGGTCCTGGGCTTTTTTTGGTAGGGAGGTTTTTGATGACAGCTTCTAATTCTTCACTACTAACAGGTCTATTTAGATTGTTCACCTTGTCCTGGTTTAACTTTGGTATATGGTATTTATCTAAAAATGTGTCCATTTCTTTTACATTTTCCAGTTTTGTGGCATATAGGCTTTTGTAGTAAGATCTAATGATTCTTTGAATTTCCTCTGTGTCTGTGGTTATGTCCCCCTTTTCATTTCTGATCTTATTAATTTGCATATTCTCTCTCTGCCGTTTGATTAGTTTGGATAGGGGTTTATCAATTTTGTTGATTTTCTCTAGGAACCAGCTTTTTGTTTCATTGATTCTTTGGATTGTTTTCTGTGTTTCTATTTTGTTGTTTTCCGCCCTCAGTTTGATTATTTCCAGTCTTCTACTCCTCCTAGGTGAGTCTGCTTCTTTTTTTTTCTAGAGCTTTCAGGTGGGATGTTAAGTCTCCAATGTGTGCTTTCTCTGTTTTCTTTAAGTGGGCACTTAGTGCTATGAACTTTCCTCTCAGGACTGCTTTCATAGTGTCCCATAAGTTTGAATAGGTTGTTTCTTTATTTTCATTGAATTCAAGGAAGACTTTGATTTCTTTCTTTATTTCTTCCTTGATCCAGGTGTGGTTCAGAAGTTGACTGTTCAGTTTCCATGAGTTTGTAGGCTTTCTGTGGGTAGCATTGTTGTTGAATTCTAATTTTAATCCATGGTGGTCTGATAAGATGCAGGAGGTTACGAATATTTTTTTGTAACTGTGGAAGTTTGCTTTGTTACCGAGTATGTGGTCAATTTTCGAGAAGGTTCCATGAGCTGCAGAGAAGAAGGTATATTCTTTCCTATTTGGGTGGAATGTTCTATAGATGTCTGTTAAGTCCATTTGCTTCATTACCTCCATTAATTCTCTAATTTCTCTGTTAGGTTTCTGTCTGATTGACCTGTCCATTGGTGAGAGAGGAGTCTCCTACTATTAGTATGTGCCGTTTGATGTCAGCCTTGAGTTTTAGTAATGTTTCTTTTATGTACGTGGGTGCTTTTATATTAGGGGCATAGATATTCAGGATTGAGACTTCATCCTGATGAACTCTTCCTGTTATGAGTATAAAATGTCCCTCTCCATCTCTTCTGATTGATTTAAGTTTGAAGTCAACTTTGTTAGAAATTAGTATGGCCACACCTGCTTGTTTCTTGGGTCCATTTGCTTGATAAGCCTTTTCCCAGCCCTTTACTCTGAATAGGTGCCTGTCTTTGTGGTTGAGGTGTGTTTCTTGTAAACAGCAGAATGTTGGATCCTGTTTTCTTATCCAATCTTTTAGCCTGTGCCTTTTTATAGGTGAGTTGAGTCCATTGACATTAAGTTATATTAATGACCAGTGGTTGTTAACTCCGGTCACTTTTTTAGTAGTAGAATGTGTTTCCCTTCTTTGAGTTGTGCTGGTGAAGGGTCTCTAGATGTTTGAGTTATTGTGGTCTTTGTTGGACTCCTTGGTTTGTGATTTTCCTTCTATTACTTTCTGTAAGGCTGGATTTGTGGCTACGTATTGTTTAAATTTGTTTTTATCCTGGAAGATTTTGTTTTCTCCATTTATAGTGAACGAAAGCTTGGGTGGGTATAGTAGTCTGGGCTTGCATCCATGGTCTCTTAGTTTCTGAAGTACATCTACCCAGGACCTTCTGGCTTTCATGGTTTCCATAGAGAAGTCAGGTGTAAGTCTGATAGGTTTACCCTTATAAGTAACTTGACCCTTTTCCTTTGCAGCTCTTAATATTTTTTCTTTATTCTGTATGTTTTATGTTTTGATTATTATATGGCGAGGAGATGTGTTTTTTTTTTTTTGGTCCAGTCTATTCGGTGTTCTGTATGCTTCTTGCACCTTCATAGGTACCTCTTTCTTTAGGCTGGGAAAGTTTTCTTCTATAATTTTATTAAATATATTTTCTGGACCGTTGAGCTGTACTTCTTCTCCTTCTTCTATCCCAATTATTCTTAGGTTTGGTCTTTTTATTGGGTCCCAGATTTCCTGAATGTTTTGTGATGAGAATTTGTTGGTTTTGCTGTTTTCTTTGATCAGTGTGTTTATTTTCTCTATGGTATCTTCAGTGTCTGACATTCTTTCTTCTATCTCTTGTAATCTGTTGTTAGTACTTGTCTCTGTAGTTCCTGTTCGTTTACCCAGATTTTCCATCTCCATCCTCCCTCGGTTTGTGTTTTCTTCATTGCTTCCATTTCATTCTTCAAGTCTTGAACCGCTTCCCTAACCTGTTTGATTGCTTTTTCTTGTTTCTCTTGCTTTTCTTGCATTCTTTGAGCGATTTATTCATTTCCTCTACCTTTTTGTTTGTAATCTCTAATTGTTTATGGCAGTTTTTCACCTCCTGTTTAAAGTCCTCTATTATTTTCATATAGTTCACTTTTGAGTCGATTTCTTCTAATTCTTCTGGAGTAGGGTCTACAATTCTTCTTATTTCGGGATCCCTGGATTCTGGTGGTGTCATGTTGCCTTTCAGGTTGTTGGAGGAATTCTTGCATTGGTGCCTTCCCATCTCTTCCTTCAAATGGAGCCAGGAGAGGCCTGGTGTCTTGGTCCAGTCTTTGCTGTGATTGACTCTCTGTGTGTATCTCTTCAGTGTAGAAGCAGGAACTGTTCCCATCCAGGTGAACTCCTCAGCACCAAAACATGGATGCCTGGTAGTCCAATGACCAGAGGACAAAAGGGGGAGCTTGGGGGGCAGGGTGGGGGACGAGTAGAACACAGGACACCCTGCCTCACAGGCTGAAGGTGCATGTGCTCCCTTACTGGAGGTCCTTGAGGCCTGCCCCTTAGGTAGGCTCTCACTGCTCTGGGTGGGTAGCCTTAGTGTAGGAGCAGAAAACTGTTCCTGAGCAAAGGACCTTGCAAAAAACGAAGACTTGGGGGGGGGTCGTGTGTAAGAAAGACAGCCCTGCAGAAGGAGCTGGGGGAGGGGGGTTTGTGCTCTCTTCCGGGACAATCCGCCCCTGGATAGCACACACTCACCCGTCCAGATGGGATTCCTCAGCAACTAAACAGGGCCGTCCGGTAGCCCAATGACCCGGGGACAAAAGGATGAATGGAGCAAGGGGGGGAGCGGTATCCAGAAGAGGACAGGAGAGCCTGGCGCATGCACGAGCTGAAGGTGCCCGGGCTCCCTTACAGGGGACCCTGAGGCCTGCCCAGTAGGCAGGCACTCACTGCTCTGGATGGGTAGCCTTAGTGTAGGAGCTTAAAAGTGTTCTTGAGCACTGGTCCTAGCATATAGCCGCAAGAGCAGTTTCTTACCCAAATGGCTATCAAACTCCATAAGGAGCCTCTTTGATGCCCATCTTCTTCTTGAAGTAGATTGGTACTGTCAGGAGCAGACGTGTCTCATTGTCATGAAAAGTCCTAAATTATAAAAACATTAAATGCCATGTTCTGTAGTCTTTGAAAGATATGAAGAATGTCTATCTAACTGAAATATATCTCTATATATCTAGAAAATCTAACTAACATGACTACAAATTTGACTATTATAGATGCTTATCCATTAACAACCTATATACATTACATTTTTAAATGAACTATATAATCAAAATACCTTAATCAAGAGCAGAAACACATATACATATAACAAAATTGACCTTAAAATTTGTACCAATGCAAATTATTCATATCTATATCATTTCCCCCTTTAAATGTAAAAGAACATTTATAAACAATATTTGGGAACATGGATGCAGTTTTTTTTTTCCAAACTGCTTTCTGTTGAATGGGGGCACTGTTATTTAGGTCTTTTATGGTATAACCTGTGTGCCATGGTTATCTCAGTTGACAGTTGAGTGAAGTAATTTTTTGAAGGTGATCATAGCAACCTTTTAGGAGGGCATTGTTTATCATACCATATTGGGATGGAAGCAATCCATAGGGTCTCATCCTCTGTGAAAACAAAAGAAGACCCTTTCCAAAGCATCATATCCTTAGACCCAAATTCTGAAATCATGATACCTTTAGAACATACATGTAGTTTGGCAGACCACACAATGAAATGTCTCTATGTATTTAGCTCCTTTACACTCAAAAAATTTTAAAGAAAACACAATAACACAAAGAATCCAGACTTTCTGTGAATTTTTTATTTTTATGTGGCTTATTTTTACTCTGTCACTTTATTTTATTCCTTCTCTTTAAAGACTTTACCCCCTTTCTTTAAGGGCATTAACTTTACTTTTTTAAATTTTTTTCTCAAGCCTACATACATTTATCCAACACTGTGATCCATTTAGTGGTCTGAATCTGTCCTATTGTGAATCTGTAATTTTTTACTATCCAGGAGCACTTTTTAAAATGTTGAGCACATCTTAAAAACTTAAGTTGCACCATGTAAGGGTATTTTGGTACCATCTGTTTACTGAGAGTCTAAACCTTAATTGCGCTGTTATTCTGGTAATTACGATAGTTCCTGTCTAAGGTCAGCACAGTTCAGCAAGGAGCAGCCGCTCCTGCCTCAGATCCATTTGGTGTCCCTGAGTTGCTCACAGTTCCAGGCACACAGCAAGTCCACATTGGAGCCACAGTCAGCAGTTTAATTCTGAGACTGAGCGTGCAGCACAGAAACTCTTTTCATCCAAGTTACAGCCAAATCTGACACGCAGTGCACTGCATAGTCTGAAAACACCTCTCTGTATGGTGGCAGGAATCTGCCATGCTCTTTCACCTGTCTAAGGCTGATTCTGTCCGGCTAACTTAGTCAGTAGAGCATGAGACTCTTAATCTCAGGGTCATGGGTTCATGCCCCACGTTGGGCGCCACTCTGTAGTATGGAGCTGCAGGGCTGCATCCCGCCACCCTGCTCCCAGCCGCCTGGCTAGCTTATGCCCTGAAATAATTACATGAAAACTGTATTCTTTTAAACACTGCCTGGCCATTTAGTTCCAGCCTCTTATTGGCTAGCTCTTACATATTGATCTAACCCATTTTTAATATTCTGTGTAACACCACGAACTGGCTTAACAGGAAAGATCTTAACCTGGGTCTGTCTGGAGTGGGAGAATCATGGCGACTGCCTGACTCAGCTTCTCTCTCCCAGCATTCTGTTCTGTCTACTCCACCTAATTAGTTTTCTGTCCTATTAAAGGGCCAAAGCAGTTTCTTTATTTAACCAATGAAATCAACACAAAACAGATGACTCTCCCATATCAATGCTGGACCTTGTGATTTCATCAACATCTTTGTACACTAAGCCTTAGACTCTCTAATGCACATGTGCTTCAGGCTGCGGTTACAACCACAAACACCAGATGAGTCTAGACTTTATAAAAAATTGATTTAACTAAAGGGACATGAATAAGTCATGTTCACAAATAGAGATACAGACTTTATTCATCACAGAAAATAGAAGACAAAGTGACCTGAGAGAGGAAAAGAAAGCTTGTGGTTTTCCTTCCCCTCATTATCCAGCCATGATGAAGGACTGCAGAGCATGTGGCTGATGCTTCAGCCTGACTCTAATCTCTGAAAGAGAATACAAATTCTTTCCACTCAGATTCTTCCAGTTTAGGGAGTCTTCAGTTGTGTGGATGACTGAAAGTTGTCTGTTCTGAATTAAGAAAGATCATGGGCAGAGTTTCGATCTGGGCACCGAGTGAAACATCATTGTGGTGAGTGAGTGCTGCGGCAGCTGGGATCATACCTCAGCCCGCCCACACTTCCTGGCCATCCTACAGGGGCTATACTGCCCAAACCCCCTCTCTCTTCCTAGCCCACTCAGCTTACATCCAGATCCCCACACCCCCTGTCTCCCTCCCTCCTTTGGGGCATAGCGCCTCCCTGCCCAGCCTGCTAGGGCGCTGGGACCGAATCTGAACCGGGAGGACATAGGGGTGGCCGGTAGCTCCTTTGTTCCCATAGCCTGCCCGCAGCGAGCGGGGTGGGCCCTTTGTTCGCGAGCTAACCAAGCAGCGTGGAGTTTCGTTCTGGGCACCGAGTGAAACATCATTGTGGAGAAACATCTCTGGGGAGTGACATCACTGGGAAGGTACATCAGTGGGCAAGAAGACCTGATCCTATAAAAGAAGATCCAAAGGGGAGTATTGGGAGGAAGAGATGGGCAGACGCCAATGCAGGAATTCTCCCAACAATCTGAAAAACAACACGAAACCACCAGAAGCCAGTGACCCCACAACAGGAGGACATGAACACCTTAATCAAGAAGAAGTAGAAAAAACTGACTTCATGAAAGTGATTGACACCCTTAAACAGCATATAAAAAACGCCCTTATAGAAATGGATGAGAAGTATAATAGAAAGTTCGAGGAATTGAGTAAATCAGTGAATGATACCCTAGGAAACCAAGGAAAAACAATCAAGCAGATAAAGGAAACAGTTCATGACTTGAAAACTGAAATGGGGGCAAAGAAGAAAACACAAACAGAGGGCCGACTGGACATGGAAAATCTAGGTAAACGAACAGAGACTACAGAATCAAGTATAACCAGCAGAATACAAGAGATAGAAGAAAGAATCTCAGATTCTGAGGATAACATAGAGAAAATAAACACTCTGATCAAAGAAAATAGCAAGTCCAACAAACTCTCATCACAAAACATTCAGGAAATATGGGACACAATAAAAAGACCAAACCTAAGAATAATTGGAGTAGAAGAAGGAGAAGAAGTGCAGCTCAACGGTACAGAAAATATACTTAATAAAATTATAGAAGAAAACTTTCCCAACCTGAAGAACCAATGAAGGTTCAAGAAGCATACAGAACACCATATAGGCTGGATCAAAAAAAAAACATCCCCTCGCCATATAATAATCAAAACACAAAATATACAGAATAAAGAAAGAATATTAAGAGCCGCAAAAGAAAAAGGCCAAGTTACTTATAAAGGTAAACCTATCAGACTTACACCTGACTTCTCTATGGAAACCATGAAAGCCAGAAGGTCCTGGATAGATGTTCTCCAAAAACTAAGAGACCACAGATGCAAGCCCAGACGACTATATCCAGCCAAACTTTCATTCACTATAAGTGGAGAAAACAAAATTTTCCAGGATAAAAACAAATTTAAACAATACGTAGCCACAAATCCAGGCTTACAGAAAATAATAGAAGGAAAATCACTAACCAAGGAGTCCAACAATGACCACAATAACTCAGACATCTAGAGACTCTTCACCAGCTCAAATCAAAGAAGGAAAACACACAAACCCTACTACTTAAAAAGTGACCGGAGTTAACAACCACTGGTCATTAATATCACTTAATATCAATGGGCTCAACTCACCTATAAAAAGGCACAGGCTAAGAGATTGGATAAGAAAGCAGGATCCAACATTCTGCTGTCTACAAGAAACACACCTCAACCACAAAGACAGGCACCTACTCAGAGTAAAGGGCTGGGAAAAGGCTTATCAAGCAAATGGACCTAAGAAACAAGCAGGTGTGGCCATACTAATTTCTAACAAAGTTGACTTCAAACTTAAATCAATCAGAAGAGATGGAGAGGGACATTTTATACTCATAACAGGAACAATTCATCAGGAAGAAGTCTCAATCCTGAATATCTATGCCCCTAATATAAAAGCACCCACGTACGTAAAAGAAACATTACTAAAACTCAAGGCAGCCATCAAACCGCACACACTAATAGTAGGAGACTTCAACACTCCTCTCTCACCAATGGACAGGTCAATCAGACAGAAACCTAACAGAGAAATTAGAGAATTAATGGAGGTAATGAAGCAAATGGACTTAACAGACATCTATAGATTATTCCACCCAAATAGGAAAGAATATACCTTCTTCTCTGCAGCTCATGGAACCTTCTCGAAAATTGACCACATACTTGGTAACAAAGCGAACTTACACAGTTACAAAAAAATATTAGTAACCACCTGTGTCTTATCAGATCACCATGGATTAAAGTTAGAATTCAACAACAATGCTACCCCCAGAAAGCCTACAAACTCATGGAAACTGAACAGTCAACTACTGAACCATACCTGGATTAAGGAAGAAATAAAGAAAGAAATTAAAGTCTTCCTTGAATTCAATGAAAATAAAGAAACAACATACTCGAACTTATGGGACACTATGAAAGCAGTCCTGAGAGGAAAGTTCATAGCACTAAGTGCCCACCTAAAAAAAACAGAGAAAGCACATATTGGAGACTTAACAGCCCACTTGAAAGCTCTAGAAAAAAAAGAAGCAGACTCACCTAGGAGGAGTAGAAGACTGGAAATAATCAAATTGAGGGCTGAAATCAACAAAATAGAAACACAGAAAACAATCCAAAGAATCAATGAAACAAAAAGCTGGTTCCTGGAGAAAATCAACAAGATAGATAAACCCCTATCCAAACTAATCAAACGAAAGAGAGAGAACACGCAAATTAATAAGATCAGAAATGAAAAGGGGGACATAACCACAGACACAGAGGAAATTCAGAGAGTCATTAGATCTTACTACAAAAGCCTATATGCCACAAAACTGGAAAATGTAAAAGAAATGGACTCTTTTTTAGATAAATACCATTTACCAAAACTAAACCAGGACCAGGTGAACAATCTAAACAGACCTGTAAGTCGCGAAGAATTAGAAGCTGTTATCAAAAACCTCCCTACCAAAAAAAGCCCAGGACCAGATGGTTTCAATGCAGAATTCTACCAAAACTTCCAAGAAGACCTAATACCTATACTCCTTAATGTATTCCACAATATAGAATCAGAAGGGTCATTACCAAATTCCTTTTATGAAGCCACAATTACTCTGATACCAAAACCACTCAAAGACTCAACCAGGAAAGAGAACTACAGGCCAATCTCACTCATGAATATCGACGCAAAAATCCTCAACAAAATACTAGCAAATCGAATCCAAGAACACATCTGAAAAATTATCCATTATGATCAAGTAGGCTTCATTCCTCAGATGCAGGGCAGGTTCAACATACGAAAATCTATCAATGTAATCCAGCATATAAATAAACTGAAAGAAAAAAAAAATATGATCATTTCATTAGATGCTGAAAAAGCATTTGACAAAATTCAACATCCATTTATGTTAAAAGTCTTGGAGAGATTAGGGATACAAGGGTCATACCTAAATATAATAAAAGCTATATACAGCAAGCCGACAGCTAACATCAAATTAAACGGAGAGAAACTCAAAGCCATCCCGCTTAACTCAGGAACACGGCAAGGCTGTCCACTCTCACCATACCTCTTCAATATAGTGCTTGAAGTTCTAGCAATAGCAATAAGACAACATAATGGGATCAAGGGGATTCGAATTGGAAAGGAAGAAGTTAAACTTTCATTATTTGCAGATGATATGATAGTGTACATAAGCGACCCCCAAAACTCCACCAAAGAACTTATACAGCTGATAAACAGCTTTAGTAATGTGGCAGGATACAAGATCAACTCCAAAAAATCAGTTGCCCTCTTAAACACAAAGGATAGGGAAGCAGAGAGGGAAATCAGAGAAGCTTCACCATTCATGATAGCCACAAACAGCATAAAATATCTGGGGGTAAATCTAACCAAGGAAGTGAAAGATCTATTTGACAAGAACTTTAAGGCATTGAAGAAAGAAATTGAAGAGGATACCAAAAAATGGATGGACCTCCCTTGCTCTTGGATTGGGAGGATCAACATAGTAAAAATGGCAATTCTACCAAAGCCAATTTATAGATTCAATGCAATCCCCATCAAGATCCCATCAAAATTCTTCACAGATCAGGAGAAGACAATAATCAACTTTATATGGAAAAACAAAAAACCCAGGATAGCCAAAACAATCCTATACAATAAAGGATCTTCTGGAGGCATTACCATCCCTGACTTCAAACTCTATTACAGAGCTACAGTAATGAAAACAGTGTGGTACTGGCATAAAAACAGAGAAGTCGACCAATGGAATCATATAGAAGACCCGGATTTTATCCCACAAACCTATGAACACCTCATTTTCGATAAAGGAGCTAAAAGTATGCAATGGAAGAAAGAAAGCATCTTCAACAAATGGTGCTGGCACAACTGGATGTCAACCTGTAGATGAATGAAAATAGACCCATATCTCTCACCGTGCACAAAACTCAAGTCCAAATGGATTAAAGACCTCAATATCAGTCCGAACACACTGAACCTGATAGAAGAGAAAGTGGGAAATACCCTACAACAGATGGGCACAGGAGATCGCTTCCTATGTATAACCCCAGAAGCACAGACATTAAGGGCAACATTGAATAAATGGGACCTACTTAAACTGAGAAGCTTCTGTAAAGCAAAGGACACTGTCACTAAGACACAAAGGCAACCTACTGACTGGGAGAAGATCTTCACCAACCCCGCAACAGACAAAGGTCTGATCTCCAAAATATATAGAGAACTCAAGAAACTAAACTTTAAAATGCTAATTAACCCAATTAAAAAATGGGGCACTGAACTGAACAGAGAATTCTCAACAGAAGAAGTTCAAATGGCCAAAAGACACTTAAGGTCGTGCTCAACTTCCTTAGCAATCAGGGAAATGCAAATCAAAACAACTTTGAGATATCATCTTACACCTGTCAGAATGGCTAAACTCAAAAACACCAAGGATAACCTTTGCTGGAGAGGCTGTGGAAGAACGGGTACCCTCATCCATTGCTGGTGGGAATGCAATCTTGTGCAACCACTGTGGAAGTCAGTGTTTCAGTTTCTCAGGAAATTCGGGATCAACTTACCCCTGGACCCAGCAATACCACTCTTGGGAATATACCCAAGAGATGCTCTATCAAATGACAAAAGCATTTGTTCAACTATGTTCATAGCAGTATTATTTGTAATAGCCAGAACCTGGAAACAACCTAGATGCCCTTCAATGGAAGAATGGATGAAGAAAGTATGGAATATATACACGCTAGAGTACTACGCTGCGGTAAAAAACAATGACTTCTCGAATTTTGCATGCAAATGGATGGAAATAGAAAACACTATCCTGAGTGAGGTGTCCCAGACCCAAAAAGATGAATATGGGATGTACTCACTCATAATTGGTTTCTAGCCATAAATAAAGACCAAGGAGTCTACAATAGGTGAACCTAAAGAAGCTAAGGAAGAAGGTGAACCTAAGGAAAAACATATAGTTGTCCTCTTCGCTAAGGGAAGTAGACCAAATTTCCGGGGAGAAAATGGGATCTTGGGGGGGGGTGGGATGGGGGTAAGGGGAGATGGGGAGAGAAAAGGTAGAAGGGAAGGAGGGGGGACCTGGGAAACGGGAGAATTGGGATAAAGGAAGGGTGGATAGGGGATCACGGAACCACAATTCTTAGTTAAGGGAGCCACTTTAGGGTGGGCAAGCGACTTGACCCTAGAGGGGCTCCCTAGTGCCCAAGATGAGGTTCCCAGTTAGTTCCTTGGGCAGCTGAGGATTGGGAACCTGAAATGACCCTATCCTAGAGCAATACTGACGAATATCTTGCATATCATCATAGAATCTTCATCTGGTGATGGATAGAGATCGAGACAGTGACCCACACAAGAGCACTGGACTGAGCTCCCAAGGTCCCAAGGAGGAGCAGAAGGAGGGAGAACATGAGCAAAGAATTCGGGACCACGAGGCGTGCATCCACCCACTGAGACAGAGGAGCTGATCTACGGGGAGCTCACCAAGGCCAGCTGGACTGTGACCGAAAAAGCATGGGATAAAACCGGACTCTCTGAACATGGCGAACAATGAGGGCTGATGAGACACCAAGGACAATGGCAGGGGGTTTTGATCCTACTTAATGTGCTGGCTTTGTGGGAGCCCAGCCAGTTTGGATGTTCACCTTCCTAGATATGGGCGGAGAGGACCTAGGACTTACCACAGGGCAGGGAACCCGGACTGCTCTGTGGACTGGAGAGGGAGGGGGAGAGGAGTGGGGGGAGGGGGAGAAGGGTGGGAGGAGGGGGAGAAGGGTGGGAGGAGGGGGAGAAGGGTGGGAGGAGGGGGAGAAGGGTGGGAGGAGGGGAAGGGAAATGGGAGGCTGGGAGGAGGTGGAAACTTGTTTTTTTGTTTATGTTTTTTTTCCTTCTTTTCGCAATAAAAAAAAGAAAGATCATGCATCTATCTGTCTGTATTATGTGCCCTTAATAATTTTTCCTCTTCTTGATTACTTTCTCCTGCCTGAATTGAGAACTTTGCTGCAACAAACCAATGTTTGTTTAAGAGTTTATTTTGGATTTGACCTGGTCATTTTTTACTGAGATTGAGACGTCCAGGTTTATTTGGGCATGGACCATGGAAATTGATGAAGAAGACTATTGTAGGACAAAGACCCTAAGGCAGAGCCATGTAAAAATATTTGTGTCCTTGGAACACATCTTAAACCCTTCTGTGCTTCCTGATCCTTATTAGAAAAATGAAAATGTTAATAGTAATCATCTTTCTTGGCTATGAAAAGCACTCATTTAACTTGTACAATATAGTATTAAATGACTCATTCAAGCATTTTAGTGTAAATCCAGCCATGAACTTATGACTGAGGAGATATTAAATCCTTAGTGTGTAACTACTATTGTTAATTTGAATTAGCATCAAACAATATTCAAATATTAATATTTACATATGAAGACAAAGGGTACTCCCAACTTTATTCAGAAAATTGTTTATTTAAGGGAAGGCAGGATAATCAGGACCTATGGTTGTGCAAGGTTCTAGGAGTAAAGGGTGGTACAAAGTTTGGCCCCAAATGAAGACATTTATACTTTCATCCATAAGGCTCAGAAAATGGTACCCAAGAAGGAACTGAAAGATTATCAAACCTGATGAGAAGGAAAGAGCTGTGATCCATCTTGTAAGCATGACATGGTCATGACAATCATGAACTCACAGCTGCTTTGTCTACTGGAACTATGCCTACACACATTGGGTCCTCGGAGCAGTCAGCTTTAGAGAGAGAAGCACACCACAGGTGCTGAAACTTACCACTGAAAAGTTGAAAGATGGCAGATTCTTGGCGTAGAGAAAACATTGTTCCAAGTTTTGTACCTTGTTTGAGCCACCAGGATGTTATGACTATTTACAAACTCATGGCTACAGATTAATGCTAATTTACTTCTTGAATACAATACAAAATAAAAAGTCATGAATATGGAAATTATATTTGTAAGGAATAAGTGGTTCTGGCAAGCATAGGAGAGAAATAAGAGAGAAAGAATAATCAGAATGTAGTGTAAATATATGGAATTTTAAAAGAACTAAATTTATTAACAAAATATCTGTGTAACATTGTAGTAATAAGAGTGGTGGGGCTGCGTCCCCAGCACCCCAGCTGCCTGGCTAGCTTATGCCCGAAATAACAACACACAAACTGTATTCTTTTAAACACTGATTGGCCCATTTCTATCTAGCCTCTTCTAGGCTAATTCTCACATATTAATTTAGCCCATTTCTAATCATCTGTGTTGCACCCCAAGGTGCGCTTACTGGGAAGATTCTAGCCTACGTCCATCCTGGGTCAGAGCTGAATCATGTCTGTCTGGGAGAGTGGAGCATGGTGTCTCTGTCTGAGGTATCTTACCTCACTTCCTCTTCCTCCCAGCATTCTGTTCTGTTTACTCCACCCACCTATGTTCTAAGCTATGAGCCCAAGCAGTTTGTTTATTACTTAACCAATGAAATCAACAGATTGATATATGACACTCCCACATCATAACATTGACTCAAAATTTAAACTACAATAAGGCTGTATCTTGCTTCATCCTCCCTTTCCTCCTTTCTCTGACCTTGTTTCTGGCTTTCCTCACCTTCCTTCCATTATTCATATGTTGACCCTATATTCTATGAACACTTACTATAACTCTCACATGGAAATAGGGTCTCAGAATGCATAATATATAAAAGGTCTTCATTTACTCACAATGCAACCCCATTAGAAATTCATACTCAAGAAGTACAGCATCCTCACATAGTCATAGCAAGCGGGGACATCACCTTCAAGTCTCCATCAGGATTTCCTTTCTCCCTCTAGGAAGGAAATTCCCAGTCACTGAGAGTGTCCATGCTTCATGAATGAGGTCTCCAGTTTCCTCTGCTGTTCTTGAAGAGAAGCCATGAATAGCTCAGTGTCTGTATTACTGCCCCACATGGCTTGCTCAGACCTTTATTCTCCTTTTAGGACATAGTAAGACACAGGATACTGGGTTACAATATTGAGACTACTGAATATTCCAATGTCATTAGAAAGCTTTTGTCAAAATATAGAGGACCCAGGATGAAGACATTTGGTTGTGAGCTTTCTTGCTTTGGTGGGCCTGACAGGAAACAGACTGTGCTCTGCCACTAGTTTTCTGAGGATGCACGATTGTCTTCACTATCTAATCCATTTCATATTATTTCCTGGTTATCAAGAAGCAAACCAGTCAACCAACCAACCAACACAAGGAATTAGCAAACAAATAAAAACCAGACAAATGAATCAAGTGAATAATTCTGTCTCTTATAAATAATATTTAAAAGGTGGCAAAGGTGAGGTTGGATTTCCTACATCATTAAATATTCTCAGACAGTCCTGAAAGGAGGTTCTGAGGGTAAAGCATTTGCCCTGCAACTATGTGGACCTGAGTTCAAATGCCCATCACCCACATTATGCTGGCTTACTCCCTGCTTATAATTACAGCTCTTGAGTGACCCAGGGAAATGCTAACTACTTTAGCTGAGTAGGTAGTTTCAAGTGAAAGATTCTGCCTCAAGATATAAGGTAGAGGGCGATAAAAGACCCAAGACCCTGTGCTCTGTGCTCAAAAAGCAGAGTGGAGATGTCTGTACATACTTGTTCAGACAATCACATAATAACAACTGTGTCAACACAATAAAAAAAGAAAGATGTTCTAGTGCTACTGACAAAAAAAATGCCTTTGCAAAATAGTTAATGTGTTAATCACGGCCAAGTGGGAGACAGGAAAGTCTGAGATATGTCTCTTAAACTGCACAAACCTGCCTTTCTCTCCTGCTTTCTTAGAGTTTGGGCCCTCACCATTACTGGTCTTCATTTACTGCAATTAAATTACCAGTTTCTTAATTTTTAGTCTAGTTAAACCATATTAGTGGAAGGGTTATCATTTTATGCTTTTTTTGTTTTCTTCATTTCCACCTTTGCAGACACATGTTTATTCAGCATTATTGCAGACAACATATTGACTCTTATGACCTTGGTCCTGAGTTCTTAGCTGACCTCCTTCTTTGCTGTTTTCTGCCCTTTAGATTAGGGAGAATGTCTCAGGAGGCTGCAGGCCATACATGCCTTATATCTGTTTCTAGCTGGGCATCTGATGCGAACAAAACTTGTTGTTTCAAATCAAGATACCTACCTGATGTAATCCAAGTCACTATTCTACAAATCCATTAGATATTACTATTATCTTTATGTTGTTGCTTCATTGTATTCTAGTTTTGCGAACATAAAGTTAGGATGGACACTCAGACACTGCACTAGTTCACATTGCTTAGCATTGCTGGCCTCTGGCTTCAAGAAGCACTAACAAGAAAGAGGAGCCATGGGATTTTGTGTGGCTAGTGGATGAGAGATAGGGACTAAGCCAAATATTGAGAACAGTCTTGTGAAGAGCATGGTTCAAAGAACAGACACCCATAAAACCAGATACAAGTTCAAGAAACCAAAGATCTTTTTCCCCTCTTCATTATCCTTCCTTAACACCATTCTATCTACAGTTGCTGCAATACAGGTGTGTTTCACACTCACAGGATACTTCCTTTTGCCACAGACCAGTTTATGACGTTTTGTAGGAGGAAAGGTAGGATGCTTTTTGAGACCCTTTCCCTAAAGATATTAATTATTTTTTTTAATCTCTGACCACATAACAATATGTGTTATAGAATCCAGAACTATCACCTCAGAGTTGGCACCACTCATAATGGGCTGGACCCTTCACCTCAATCATTGAATAATAAAATGGACTACAGGCTTGAATATAGCCTATCTTATACAGGCATTTACTCAGTAGAGCCTCCCTAGTTTCAGATGGTGCTAGTTTCTGTCAAGTTGGCATAAAACTAACTAGTACACTCAATATAACAGTTCTATTTTATTTTCTGAGAAATCACCACACTGATTTCTACAATGGTAGTTTCAGTTTTTATTCTCGCCAACAAGAGTAAATGAGTATTCTTTCCCCCCTTTCCCTTTCTACATCGGCATTTCTTGTTCTTAGTAGGGATAAATCATGGTGCCACTGTTAAAGGTCCCTCAGTGTGCCCCAGCCATGCAACTGTCAAACACATTCAGAGGGACTAGTTTGGTCCTATGATTGTCCCTTCCCAGTCCGGCTGGAGTTGGTGAGCTCCTATTAGCTCAGGTAAACTGTCTCAGTGGGTAAACCCATCATGATCTTGACCTCTTTGCTCATATTCTCATTTCTCCCACTCTTCGCTGGACTTGGGAGCTTAGTCCAGTGCTAAGATGTTGGTCTCAGATTATGTTTCCATCAGTTGCTGTGTTAAGATTCTGTGGTGATATTTAAGATAATCATCAGTCTGATTACAGGTCAAGTCAAGATCAGACCCCCTATCCTCTATTACTTAGGGTCTTAGGCAGGGGTCATCCTTGTGGATTTCTGGGAAATTCTCTAGAGCCAGGTTTCTGCTAACCCTATAATGGTTCCCTCAATCAAGATATCTCTCTCCTTGTTCTCGTCTCTATTTTTCCTCTATCTCAACTATCCCATTCCCTTAAGTTCTCCTCAACCCTCCACTCTTTTCTCCTCTTTCCCTCCTACCTTCACTTCTTCCCCCCACCCAACTACATGCTCCCAATTTTATCAAGTGATCTTGTCTGTTTCCAATTTCCAGGTGGGCTTATATATGTTTTTCTTTGGGTTCACCCTATTAGCTTCTCTAGGATCATGAACTATAGGTTCAATGTCATTTGTTTATACCTAGTATCCATTTATGAGTGAATATATATAATATTCATTTTTTGAGGTCTAAGTTACCTCACTGAGGATAGTTGGTGAAGGCGTAAATCACAAACAATCCCACACCAGTTTGGAATTATGATTAATAGGGTGGTATTTATTTAAAGGGGAAAAAACTTACAGATCACCGTCCCAGACAACAGCCCTCTGCACAATCAGAAAGGAGTCTAGCCGCTGGAAGCAGAGCAGGAAGCAAAGAGAGAGCAAGGAGGGAAGTGGCAGCTTTTTTAAAGAGATAGACCACGCCACAATGGGCTGGCATCTCAGCGGCTATTGGCTGGCTCTCACAACAGATAGTGTTTTCTAAATCCATCCATTTGCATGCAAAATTCAAGATGCCATTGTTTTTTTACTGCTGAGTACTATTCTAATGTGTAAATTTACAACATTTTCTTTATCCATTCTTCGGTTGAGGGAAATCTAGGATGCTTCCATGTTCTGGCTATTACAAATAATGCTAGTAACATAGTTGAACAAGTGCTTTTGTAGTATGATTGAGCATCTTTTGGGTATATGCCCAAGACTGGCATTACTGGATCCTGAAGTAACTTAGATTGTGCTTGAACTCACAGAACTCTCCATAGACCATCCTCTATTGTCTGATATTTCTTGTTTTCCTCTTTCTACAAATTTCTTTTTTTTTTTCATTAAGGGGGTGGGAAGTTCAGTTAACCTCAAATAAATGACTAAATTTGGGCTAAAACTCCTTAAGACCCTGAATATCATCAATTTTTGTACATTTCTGGATTTGAGATCACAAATCCCATCATTTGTCATCTTGCAGCATAAGTCATTATTTCAAATACAATAGAATTTTCCAATGACAGAAAGCTCAGCCATAAACTATTCTTCCTTTTCTTTATGTTTTTTAGTATTAACTTACTCTAAAATTTATGCAAAACATTTACTCTCAACCTGAATCTACTCTTGGGTCTATGATTAATTTATTCATTTGTTCAGTGTAAAGTCTCAATTTCCCACTAGATCTCAATAAAGAGATGTATAATTGTGATATTGCAACCAACAACAGAAATATGCTTAATATCTTCAAGGACTTCCATGATTTCTAGTTTAAAATCTGAAATGTAGACTTATTCGCCTTTGTCTGTAGGTTTGCTTCTTTTCATACTGGTCTTAGCAAGATTTGTCATTTCCTTCATGACTCTCTTTCATGATATCCATATTTTCTCATTTGACAGCCTTCCCTGCCAGGAATGAGACTATCTGATGGTCATGCTTCTGGCTTCCAAGTTCCTGTACTAGAAAATGACCAGTTTTAGGACAGAAAGAATTTTGGCTTCATGGTTCTGTTTCTCACATGGTCAGTGACACTGAATGTCTCTACTGGGCCGCCGTCTACTCTTATATGAATACAGGGCATGGGTTGTAGATAGCCCAAAAATACAAATTGGATTCAAATTAAGACTTCATAAGCATTTAATTTGATGAATTACTTAATCTACCCAATCCTGTTTCTTGTCCTCATGAACCATCTAAGTCATTACCACAGAGCAGGGTAGTTCTGGGAATAAGAGAGTATACAGCATGTGTTCATGTCCTTTTATTCTTTGTTCCAGGAGCATTAGCGGAGATTTCATAATCAAGGATTCCAACATCTCAACCTGGGAGACTACCATCACAGCACAAAATGGAAGCATCTACACTGATTCTTCACAATGTGAAATCTTGTTGCAAGCCATGATCTACCTTTCCCTCGTCTTGACCCTAGTTGGGATGCCAGGAAATGTCATTGTGTTGTGGATTCTGGGCTTCAACATGCGCAGAAATGCCTTCTCTGTGTACATCCTCAACCTGGCTATGGCTGACTTTCTCTTCCTGAGTTTGAAATTTGTACATAACCTTTTATTTATCATTAACATCTCCTCCATTTTTATCAAGATCCCTTTATTTCTTTTCGTTCTGCAAACACTTTCCTATATTTCTGGTCTGAGTTTCCTCAGTGCCATTAGTGTCGAGCGCTGCCTGTCTGTTTTGTGGCCCATCTGGTATCGCTGCCGACGCCCAAGGCACACATCGGCTGTCACATGTGCCTTGCTTTGGGCTATATCCCTGCTCTTGAGTCTCCTGCATGGAGAGGCATGTTTCTTACTTTTTAATAACAATCTATTTTTGTCGTGTGAGACATTAAATTATATCTCAGATTATTGGTCAATTGTATTATTTGTGGTTCTCTGTGGGTCCAGCCTCATCCTGCTGGTGAGGATCGTCTGTGGCACACAGAGGATCCCTGTTACCAGGCTGTTTATGATCATTATACTCACAGTGCTGTTCTACCTGATCTTTGGTCTCCCCTTTGGGATCTACTTTCTCCTCCAAAAATGGTTTGGAAATCTGAATGATGGTAATATGTGTCATCTTTTTGTGACAGTATTTCTATACTGTGTTAACAGCTCTGCCAACCCCATCATTTACTTTTTCATTGGCTCCATCAGGCACCAAAGGTTCCAGCGGAAGTCTCTGAAGCTGTTTCTTCAGAGAGCCTTGCAGGACACTCCTGAAGAGGAAGGTGGAGAGAGGGCCTGTTCAAGAAAGGCTGAAGAACTTGAAACACTGTAGCGTAACAGCTGTGAGATGCTCTCATGAGACAGAAGCAGTTTTCAGAGAGAAATTTTTTCCCATATGTGTGGGTTATTTTCACATCCTTGCTCAGTTTGTCACCTGACTTCAACCAGTTTTTAAAAAGAACAACCTTTTGTGTGGAAGTGGAGTGATCTAAAACTTTTTATGCAAGCACTGACTGCAGCATTTCTGGAGCTGTCTTACATGGAGCTTCATCAAGTCCATTTAAAGGGACTCCCTATAAGCACTCTGGTTGTATGAATTGCTCCCGCTGATGCGAAATCCCTCCTTCATCATAAGACATAAAAAGTACAGAAATGGATTATATTTCTTATGCACTGAAATTTATAGAAGTTAAATAATTGTTATAGTTTACTAAAATTTTTCACAGCATTTTTTATTGTTTCAAGAGTTAAACATATATATCTTACAATGCCAGTTCTTATTAATGTCTATAAGTTTTGAAGAATCTATGTAGCTATAATCTTTCTTACACAAATTGTTTAGTAAACAAATATGCATTTTCAAGAGAAGTCTGTCTTAAATCTTTTCTCACCAAGTGGTTTCCTTGCCTTCAAATTCACTGTATCTGTCTTTTTCCACATTGGAAGAGTCTGGTCAGGAACTGTATTGAGATCTGTCAACATCCATGCACATCTGAAGGTAGAGGGAGAATGTCATCTGAGGTTCCCTTCACAAGGCCTTGCTTAGCATTCCTTGGTCAATTCATTTCTCTCCTCTCTTCCTTGCCATGATATCCCTCTCCCTGAATGCCTAATTCTTTAAGACAAATTTCCAAAGAAGTTCTTTAGGAGAGGCTCCCTTGAAATCAACCATGCTTCAAATTTATGCCATTAGCAGAGCCCACAGCTTTTATTTCTTGAATTATGCTTATTTTAGTTACATTTTTCTATAAAATTCTGTTCCAATTTTAAAGCTGAGGTATGTGGTAATTTCAATTGAAGCATAATTAAGAGAGCTTAGTATAGACATATAAAAAAGGAAAACCCAACAAATTTCCTTAAGCAATTTTGAGTAGAGGACTGAGAATCAATAAAGGCCCAGATGGTCTCTTACACTTCTTATTCTATTTCCTATTCAGTTATAACTCTTTGGATCAGAGGTCAGCACTATACAAATTTCTATTCTGAACTAAAATTTAGATTGCAAATTGAAGGACTGTAACATGAATATTGGTATGCATGTTGTGGAATGATTGTTACATTTGAACAAACTAATATATACATCATCTCCTGTAAATATTTATTTTTTTCTCCTTGTGAAAAATCTTCATTTTTAGCAAAAGACTTGTGTGTAATGCACTGTTATTTCATAGAGATCTCATGTTGTTTATTACTGTGGTGGTTTGAATGACAATGACCCCTGTAGTGACATGTATTTAAATTCTTGGTCCCCACTTTGTGGAGCTGTTTGAAATGATGAGGAGGTGGGATCTCATTGTTGGAGAAGTGTCACTGGGGGTGCATTTTAAGGTTTCAGAACCCACTTTATTTCCATTTCCTCTCTTTTTCCAACTTTCTCTATTTTTCTTTTTCTCCCTTTGTCTTAAGCTTATGGATATGCTCAACTATTTCCTCAGTACCATGCCTGCCTACTTGTTTTCCCACTGCCATGCTTTTATGATACAGCTAAAGCCTATAAATACCAGTGAGTAAATTGTTCTGGTTTGAATAGAATGAGCCAAATAATCTTTGATTGATTGGTGCAACATTGGTGGAATATTTTGGAAAAGATCATGAGATGAGGGCTTCTTGGAGGAGATATGTCACTTGGGGTAGGCTCTGAGGTTTTAAAAACCTGTGCCCTTCCCATTTTTTCTCTCTTCATCTCTACCCCTCAAGCTTGTGGATCAAAAGTAAGTTTAGACGTAGCTTTTACTACAATTCCATGCTTGGCCAAATGCCTGTTGCTATGCTATCTGACATGATGGTCATGGACTGTAGTATGAGTCCCCAAATAAAATATGTTCTTTTGAAAGTTGCCTTGTTCATGATGTCCTACCACAGTAACCAAAAATGAACTAAGACAATGAATTTTGCTTCATCTTACACTTATATTACTCAATATTATTGACCTATGCTTTTCCTTTTCTGTACCTTATTCACCAAAATACTTAACTGCTATCATATTGTCATTCTCTGTATATTGACTCTTTAAAATAAAGTCCACTTGTAAATGAGATTATGTGATATTTTGCCTCACATTCATCCTATACAGCATAGGACAATGTACATTAAATCACCCATACTACAGCAAATGTCCAGGACTCCTTGCTCTTAGCAGTTGAGTAATCAAGTTCTGTACATGACTGCTACATTTTCATGATCAATAACCCATTATTCCTTCTTTGGTTTACTGTATTGCCTTAAATATTACAAAGAATTATTCAATAAATATGCAAAACATACATTTGTGTATATGGTATTTATTTGTCCATCACTTAATATTAAGCGATGGCTTTGTTTTCAAATAGGCTTCTGGTGACAACATTTTTGTTCTTTATATTCATGTTATATTTTCTTTTATATTTTGAGATTATCATAATTTCCCTTCGTTTTTCTTCTTCCAAATCATTTTATCATCCCTTCTTGCTTTGTGTCACCTTAACGAACTCTTTTATCAGTAAATATTTCTATATACATATGTACACTTTTATTTTTATAAATAATGAGTGACTTACTTGGTGGCAACATGGACTGTCTGTGTGCCTGGAAGTGAGGTAGTGTTTGTGGCTCAGAGGTGCAAGCGGCTCTGCCAAGCTAAACTGGACAGGGTAAGTAGAATGTACCATTATACCATCGTAATGGCACAGCTTAAGTTTTATGAAGTGGTTAGCATTTTACAAAGCAGTCCTGGAGAGTAAAGAATTACAGATATGCAATAAAGAAAAATCCATATAGAAAAGAAATCTAAATGAGTCACAGTGTTGGATAAATGTACGTAGGCTTGGGAGAGAGAAGAAAACAAGTATAGAGAGTCATAAAAGGAAGTTAACGTTTTTTTTAAAGGTAAAGTCTTTAAAGAGACAGAGTACAGATAGTAATGGATTAAAAGGAGTAAAAAAAACGAATACGCCACATAAAGATGAAAGATGGAATATACACAGAGAGGCTGTATTATGTGTACTATTTTATTTTCTTTAAATTTTTTGTCTGTGAATGAGCTAAGTACAGAGAGAAATTTCATTGTATGGGCTGCTAAATGAAACCAGCATATGTGTTCTAAAGGTATCTGGACATTCAAATTTAGGTCAAAGAATATGTTGCTTTGGAAAAGAGGTTCTTTCTTATTTCCACAGAGGATGTGAACCTGTGGGTTGCTACCAAACTAATATGGTTTGATGTACCAAAAACCCCTGAAATGTTGCTGTGAACACCCCAGAAAGAAAATACTTTTCCCAATAAGCAGCAGGAAGCATTTTGGAGAAACTACACCCATATTCCCAAATATTGTTTATAAATGTTTATTTATATTTAAAGGGGGATATGCTATAGATATTTGCATTGGTATAGATCTTGGTTTACTGATACAAATTTAAGGTCAATCTTATTATACGTATATTTCTGCTCTTGATTAAGGTATTGTTATTCTGTAGTTCATTTTAAAACTGTAATGTATAATTAATAAATATAAGTTAATAGATAATCATCTATAATAGTCAAGGTTGTAGTCATGTTAGTTAGATTTTTCTAGATGTATAAAGATATTTTCAGTTAGATGGGTATTCTTCGAATCTTTCAGAGACCTTCTGAATATGGCAATGTTTAAAAACTTAAGACTTTAGGTCTGAAAAAACATGGGATAAATCCGGACTAGCTGAACATAGCGGACAATGAGGAATACTGAGAATTCAAGAACAATTGCAGTGGGTTTTTGATCCTACTGCACGTACTGGCTTTGTGGGAGCCTAGGCAGTTTGGATGCTCACCTTACGAGACCTGGATAGAGGTGGGCAGTCCTTGGGCTTCCCACAGGTCAGGGAACCCTGATTGCTCTTCGAGCAGATGAGGGAGGGGGAATTGATCGGGGGAGGGGGAGGGAAATGGGAAGCGGTTGTGGGGACGAGGCAGAAATCCTTAATAAATAAATAAATTTAAAAAAAAAAAAAAAATAAAGACTGTGCAGTAAACATACAGAAAAAAAAAAAAAAAAAAAAAAAAAAAAAAACTTAAGACTTTTCATGACAATGGGACTAGCACCATCAATTACTTTGAAAGGAAGATGGACATCGAAGAATCCTCATGGAGTTTGTTAGCCATTTGAGCAAGAAACTGCTCTTGCCTGGATATGCAGGACCCACAGAAAAAATGACTACTGAACTTGCTTAAAGGTGAGATGGTCCTTTAGGATACCTGCTTCATGAAAGAGTCTGCTAGACATTCTGTAGGATACAAAAGAAGTTTACTGACATACTGCCAATAGGTGGAATTGTCTTTGAAATTTCCTGCTTCATGGAAAAGTCTGCTGGATACTATGGGCCTGTAGGCTTAAGATGGATGTTCCAATGGTACAGAAAAACTTTTGGTTACTGTCCAGGCAGTGAGATGTCTCTGTCAAATCTAGAGTTTTGGAAGTTGCTTATAATGCACTTCCTGTTTACTTAGGTAATATTATATCCTTCTGGAGTCTTTGATGAAGCTGAAGAATAGATGGAAAGATATAAGTATTGTAACTGTAATTCTTGCTTAATAACTGTTTTTGTTATATGCAAGTTTACTATGTTCAGGTAAAATCCTTCCTTTTTGTTTAAACAGAAAAGGGCAAATGGTGTGGGAGGTCTTTTTGTCTATCTGTTGGTTTTTTGGTTAATGAATAAAGAAACTGGCTTGGCATATAGCATGGGTGAAGGATGGTGGAGTAAAGAGAAGCCATTGAGCTGCCAAAAACAGATGCAGGGAACTTTGCCCGGTAAGCCACAGCCACATGGTAGTATACAGATTAATAGAAATGGGCTAAATTAATATAAGAGCCTCTAAGAACCTAAAATTAATGTGCCAAACAGTGATTTAATTAATATAGTTTCTGTGTGATTATTTCAGATCTAAACTAGCTTGGCAGCCAGGAAACAACAAGCAGCCCTCCTTCAATATGCAAAGGCCACCACAAGATCTGCTTTGTAAGCATCAGTGTTGGATGGAGCCCATGCTTGGCTACCTCCAAATCTTTGTTCACAGTTGAGCCACATATGTAGCATTAGTAAATAGAAAACATCTTTCTTTAATACCCATTTCCAATGGTATGTGCAGAACTGAGGGAGGAGTAAGACTTTACCTGCTACAAAGAAGGGAATTTGGGTGTAGTTGTCTCCAGACTGCGGAGACAACTATTGTTTATAAGTGTTTGCTTACATTTAAAGGGGGATATGCTATAGAGATTTGCATTCGTATGGGTCCTGGTTTATTGATACAAATTTAATATCAATCTTGTTATATGTACAATTCTGCTCCTGATTAAGGTATTGTGATTGTGTAGTTCATTCAAAAATGCAATGTATAATTAATAAATATAGCATAATAAATAATCATCTATAATAGTCAAGCTTGTAGTCATATTATTTAGGTTTTCTAGATATATAGAGCTATATTTTAATTAGATAATCTTCAAACCTTTCAAAGACCTATGGAATATGGCATTTAAAATGTTTCAAGAACTTAGGACTTTTCATGATATAAGACACATCTGCTCCTGGCAGCACCAACTACTTCAAAGGGATGATGGGCATCAAAAGAGGCACATTATGATCAGGAAACTGCTTTTTCCTGGACTGCTTGATGTTATGCTATATGAGCTGGATATGCAAGACCTACAGAGAGATGACTGCTGAACTTGCCTAAAGGTGAGATGATCCTTTGAGGTTCCTGCTTCATGAAAGAGTTTGCCAGGCATTCTGCAGGACTCAGAAGAAAGTGACTGACAAACTGCTAATATAGGCTGAACTATGTTTGAAATTTCCTGCTTTGTGGAGAAGTCTTCTGGATACTATGGACTTGTAGGCTGAAGATGGATGCTCCAAGGATCCAGAAGAACTTTGGGTGACTGTCCAAACAGTGAGATGTCTCTGTCAATTCTAGAGTTTTGGAAGTTGCTTACAATGCACTTCCTGTTTATTTAGGTAATAGTATATCCTTCTGGACTCTCTGATAGAGTTGAAGAATAGTTATAATCATGGTTGTCCTTAGATATGATAAAAGATAAAATAGATATAAATATTGTAACTGTAATTCTTGCTTGATAGCTGTTTTGTTATATGTAATTTTACTATGTTAAAATTAAAACATTCCTTTTTATTTAAACAGAAAAGGGCAGATGATGTGGGATTCCCCTCTGTATTCTGTGAATACCAATTGGTTAATAAAGAATTTGCCTTTGCCTGTGATAGAACAGAGTAGATCTAGGTGGGGAAAACTAAACAAAATGCTGGGAAAAAGAAGGTAGAATAAGAGAAAAGCCATGTAGCCATGCTGGAGACAGACACCAAAATTTTACCCAGTAAGCCACAGCCTCTTGGTGATACACCGATTAATGGACATGGATTAATTTAAGATATGAGCTAGTCAGAAATATGCTTAAGCTATTGACCAAGTAGTATTGCAAATAATATGGTTTCTGTGTGATTATTTTGTGGGCTGTGCATCTGGGAAGAAACAAGCAGCCTAACACATCACAACTGTTTCTAGAAAGACAGTTTCATAGCAGACTTCTTAATATTATAGTTTTTTTCCCCTCTTTTGGTGGTTTGAATAGGTATGGCCCTCATAGACATGTGTTTGAATGCTTGGCCTATAGAGTGGGAATATTAGAAGGTGTGGCCTTCTTATAGTAGGTGTAGTCTTGGTGGAGGAATGCGTCATAGTGGAGGTGGGCTTTGAGATATTATATGTTCAAGCTATACCCAGTTTTGGACACACAGTTCACTTCCTGTTGCCTGCAGGTCAAGATGTAGAGCGCTCATCTCCTTGCCAGCATCATGTCTCCCTGAATGCCACCCTACATGCTGATTTTAGACTAGAGCTCTCAACTGTAAGCCAGCCTCTATTTTCCTTTATAAGAGTTGCCACAGTCATGGTGTCTATTCACAGCAATAGAAACCCTAATGAAGACACCCCTCTTCCATTATACTTGCTTGAATATCAGAAATGACAGTGCCACAGGATGGTGTTCAGGGACAGAGGCAGGTGTGGTTTAGGATACACTGCTCCTATGTAGTGAACTGTGTTTTCTGTAAATGGCAGAGTGTATGAGACAAGCTGTGTTTGCTGTCAATGGAAGAGCTAGAGAATGGACCTGCACAAACTTTCTAGAGCTAGAAAACTACACAGTGAGTGAGTCCCAGATGTTGAACATGAAGCTACATGATTTGTATTTATACTTACATATTTTTATTTTATTTTGCTATTTTTCAATTCTTTCATTTTAGAATAAGACATATATTGTTTGTTCATTATGTTACAAGAACTCAGAGTTAAGACTTCTGATTTTTTTTCTAATTAAAAAGTTTTTTTTTTCATTTTACATACCATCCACAGTACCTCTCCTCTCCCCTTCTCCTGCTCCCTCTATCTTCTCCCCTTATCCACTCTCAGAAAGGGTAAGTTCTCACAGTGGGAGTCAACAAAGTCTGACATATCAAGTTAAGGCTGCATCTAGGCTGAGCAAGGTATCTCTCCATAGGGAATGGCCTTCAAAAACCAGTTCATGCATTATGAATAACTCCTGGTCTCACTGCCAGTGGCTCCCAGACTACCCAAGTCACAGAACTGACACCCACATTTAGAGGGCCCAGTTTGGCCTTATGCAGGTTCCCAAGCTGTCAGTCCAGAATTACAGAGGTCCTGCTAGCTTGTGTTAGCTGTCTCTGTGGATTTCCCTATCATAATCTTGACATACCTTTCTTCATATAATCCCTCTTCCCTCTTTTTGACTGGACTCCAGGATCTCTGCCCAATGCTTAGCCGTGATTCTCTACATCTGCTTCCATCAGGTGCTGGATGAAGGTTCTATGATAAAAATTAGAGTGGTCGTCAATCTGATTACAAAGGAAGGCCAGTTCAGGTAACTTCTCCACTATTGCTTGGAGTCTTAATTAGTGTCATCCTTGTGAATTCTAGGGAATTTACCACAGAGCTAAGCAAGGAAAACTAAACTGAATGCTGGGAGAAAAAAGGCAGGATTTAGTGAGAAGCCATGTAGCCCCACTGGAGACAAATGCTGGAACTTTACTTGGAAAGCCACAGCAACATGATACACATATTAAGAGAAATGGGTTAAATTAAGATGTAAGAGTTAGCCAATAAGAAACTAGAGCTAATGGACTAAGCAGTGATTTAATTAATACAGTTTCTTTGTGATTATTTCGAGTTTGAGCAGCTGCAAACAAACATGCAACCTCCTACAATAGGTAGTCATCAATCTGATTACAGGAGATGGCCTGGTGTCATATACACACACACACACACACACACACACACACACACACACACAAACATATGTAGGCAGAGGCTGCTTATTCAATTCCCCACCACCTAGACCCAAAACAGTAATACAGAAACTATATTAATTTCAACACTGCTTGGCCAGTAGCTTAGGAGTATTTCATAGATAGTTCTTATATCTTAAATTAACCCATTTCTATTATTTTATATTTTACCACGAGGTTTGTGATTTACGGGCATTGTTCCAGGGCATCTATTTTCTTGAGCAGCTACTTCCTGGCTTTAGTCTGCTAATCTATTGACCAAAAGCAGCTTCATTATTAACCAAAGGCAATAAAACTTATTCATAGCATACAGAGTGGAATTCCACATCATATATATATTCAGTTTGCACCCTCAATTTTACATTAAATTGGAAATATATATAGTAATGACCTCCAAAAGTTATGATGGGAGGAAACAGTGGGAACTCAAAAAGGCAAGAAAGTATTTTGTATCTTGATTGGGTTTGGAGTCAAGTAGTTACATTTATCCAAGTCAATTTATTGAAATATGCATTTGTTTAATGTGCACATAGTATTTTTTTCTTAATTATACTTTAAAGTGTCAAACACAGCAACATTTAAGATTGAAATATTATTTCACAAGAAATATTACATCACTCAAAATAATATATTCTAGGTTCAGCCTTTTATTGACAAATCTCATGATTTCTCTTTGTTTACAGTCGAGTGGTATTCCATTGTGTATATGTGCCACATTTTCATTATCCACTCATCCAGTGGAAGACATTTGGCTTGTTTCCATTTCCTGGACAATGTGAATACGACATCAGCGGACACTGGTGAACAATTCTCTGTGGATTAGAATGTTTAGTTATTTGGTCATATGCCAATGAGTAGTATATCTGGGTCATATGGTCGATACAGTTTTAGTCTTTTGAAGATTCTCCATCTTGCTTTCCAGAGCAGCTACACCAGTTCACATTCCTTCCAAAAATGAGTGAGGAGTCCACTTTCTCCACAACCTAGACAACATTTGGTGTCAGATTTTAAACTGATTTTAAGCATGCTGCTTGGCATGACATGAAATGTCAAAGTTGTTTTAGTTTGCATTTTTCTCATTGCTTAGGATGATAAGGCCTTTTCAAGATTTTATTAGCAATTTTTATTTATTCTCTTGAGAACTCTCTGTATAGATCTCAGATCCAGTTTTCAAATGGTGATTTGGTTTTCGGACTCTTAATTTTTCAAAATTCTTTTTTTTTAAATTCTTTATATATTCTGAGTATTAACCCTTTCTATGGTGTATAACAGACAAAGATTCTCTCCCATTTTGTGGGTTTCCTCTTTATCCTACTGATTGTTTCTTTAGCTGTGAAGAAGGTTTTTTAGGTTTATGAAGACCCACTCATCAATTGCTTGCCTCAATTAGCAAATGGAGTCCTGTCCATAAGAACAAATGCCATACAGTCTCTCTTATTGTAATTCCTAACTCCAAATTCTAAGATGTACATATACAACAAGCCAGAAAGGCATAAAGAGACCACAAGTTTGGGATCTTAGGAGGGAATAGAAGGATAGAGATGTTATAAGTGGGAAATGGAAAAATGGGGAGGGAATCTGTCTGGGGTGGAGGGTGGAAGGTCAATACAGAAGGAAGAGGAGGGACAGGGACAAATAATAGGTTGTTTTTTAATGCCTTAAAGGTTTGTAATATTTTATATTTCCTTAAAATTATACACAATACATGATTACATATATATCTGTGCACGTATTTATATATATATACATATATGCACATATACACAGACACTATATCTATATCTGTCTATGTCTACATCTACGTTTATGTCCATGTCTATGTCTATATCTATATCTGTGCACGTATTTATATATATACATATATGCACATATACACACACACTATATCTATATCTGCCTATGTCTACATCTACGTTTATGTCCATGTCTATGTCTATATCTATATCTATATCTATCTCCATACAGAACCAGTTCCTGGCATGACAAGCCTCATTTTGAATGGCTGGTCAGTGTAGTCACTGTGACTCCCCAAACAATATGGATTATAGATGTAATCAATGGTCATTTCTTAGTGGATGAGGTTACACCCCTATTGCTGAACACACTTCACATTTAGGACAAAGGACTCAGATGATCTGAGCTTGATGTAATTTCTTTCCTATGGTAAGACTTCCATGGTTCCAGAAAATACTGTGCAAATTGCCAAGGGAAGGAAGCAATTAAGCAGTCATGCCAAGCTTCAATATTCATGAATCATTTAAAAAAAGTGAACACTTGAAATTCAAGTCATGGATGATATGTACTCCAGGGGATAGTGTAAATCTGCCATAAATTCAATTCAAGAGGAAATAAGTTCAACAACGCTTATTGGAAATTTTTTTCTTGAAGGATTAGAGAGTCACAGAGAAAGAATCAGGGCAAAGACAAGGGAAGAACATGGAAGGCATGACCAAGGAAACTTAACCAAGGCTTTATGAAAGGGTGAAACTGAAAGACAGTCTCTCTCCAACTTTAAGTGTGCTTGGATGTTAATTTATAAAATCTGATCTTATTCTTTCATTGCTAAATATGGTAGATACTTGAAGTTCAAGACTCAAATGGGTGGACAGAGATTTAGAATAGGCAGTCTTAAAAATGCATATTTGTTTGCTATATTTATTCTAAAATATGAGGATATTAAAGGAAACTGAGATTGTGGGAAATTCAATTAATTTCTCTTAACATTTAGAAAACAACTTGTGGAAAATAGGGACATTTCTATAGAATATAATATTCATTTAATATTTATCAAGTTCAATACCAAATCCTGACCTTCCCTGCACTGCTTTGGGCCTTCTTTGGAGGGAAGGGTTTGTTTACAGTGGGAGCTGTCCTGGCCTCAAGTGATTTGGTTACAACGATTACATCACAAGCAGTGAACTCACATAAGGCAATTTTAGGATGCTGTAGTCAGTTTCTGTTTAACAAGTCCCATTTCATCCTATTTCTACAAAATGGCTGTTTTCTCAGCCAATTGAACAATAGAGGCCATGTTGATTCTCAAAACAACTGTGTGTGATCAAGGACTCACTCAACTACTACACCAGACTGCTTCCTGTTCTCCAGGATTTCTTGAAGAACCCGTTTCTTCACCTTCTTTCTCAGGAGTGTCCTGCATGGCTCTTTGCAGTAGTATCTTCAGAGTCTGCCTCTTGAAACTACGGTGCCTAATGGAGCCAACAAGGAAGTAAATGATGGGGTTGGCACAGCTGTTAATGCAGGGTAGAAAAATTGTCATTTCAGGAATATGGCAAGGGAAAACTTTATACAACTCCATAATCCAATCTAAGAGGAAAAAATAGATACCAAAGGGCAGACCAAAGAATAAGAAGACCAGCACCGCGAGGGTAATGGTCACACACAACCTGGTCACAGGAATTCTTTGTGAGCCACAGAAGATCCTGACCAACAGGGCCAGGCTAGATCCACAAAGAACCACAGATAATGCTATCACAAATGCAACAGTGATAAAACTATAACTCTCACAGAAAGAACGGTTATAATAGTGTATTAGAAAGCCGCAATCATGCCCTATCAGGAGACTCAACAGTAGAGAGAAGGCCCAGAGCAGGGCACACATGACAGCTGATAAGTGTCTTGGTCGTTTGCAGCGATACCAGATGGGCCACAAAACAGACAGACAGCGCTCAGCACTGATGGCTGCAATAATACACATATCTGCAAGGTAAGCAAAGATGAATACATTGACGAGATAGATGGTAATATCAAAGTAGATGGCATAGAAATAAAAAAGGATATAATTCAGGGAATGCACAGTCAGAAAGCTGAGGAAGAGGAAGTCAGCCCCAGCCAGGTTGAGGACATAGACAGAGAAGGCATTCCTTTGTATGTGGAAGCTCAGAAGCCACAGCACTATGGCATTTCCTGCCAGCCCAACCATGGCAATGCCAGCTTTAAGAGTATGCAGAATAATGGGGATGGAGTCAATACAGGGTAAGTTTCTAGTGTAGTAAGTTTCATTCATTGTTGTGTTGTCCGTGCTCCATGCTGGGGTGGTTGGATTCATGCTTGGGAATTTTCCAGTAGCGTTCCTGCAAAGTAAATTGAGATATGAATGCATGATACTTTCGGTCAAGACCACCTGGCTATGAGGGAGTGTCTGGCACAGGTTCATAAGGAAGGGGAAACAGGCTTGCAGAAATGGAGCAATTAATCAAAGCTCTCAAATTCTAGAAACTTCTTTTAAACCCAGTTTGTACTATTTAGTCTATCTGGAGACCAATGCCTCTAGTGATATTGGGGTAGTTGATGATACCAGTATAGTTTCTAAGCATCTTATGCTGTATTAGAAAGAGACAGAATTTTGAAACTAACTTTCTTTCTGTTCCATGGCTGAGGTTCCTTCTCAGGTGTAGGAATATGGAAGATCCTGGTACAAGCCATAGTTGTGCTCATTCTCTGTAAGGGGTCTATTAAATGGGAAAAAGGAATAATGAAGATCTTCTTATGAAGATCTGTATGTGAACAGTCACAATTCTTATGCTAGAAGGGCTAAGCCTTCATTTTACAATATGAAAACTAGAAGGCAGAGAAGCCTTGAAGGACATGAGGCACTCTTCTGTTTGGAATTATGTCACCATCATCCTGTTATCTATAGGGTAACAGTGGAAAGTTAACAACTATGACAAATGAGCAAATGAACCACGGTTTCAAGGGTTATTGAAAATTTGTAGTAAATGTTCTGGCCATTACTTGTATTTTTATGTAAAGGTACAAGTCTCTGACATGAAAAGTGTAGACTGTGCTGAAGAAAAAATAGAGAGCACCTCCATTTGGAAATAGTGTCCCAATCCCCAGGAAGAGCTTTGAGGTCTATACATGCACACAAATGCTCTGGAAAAGACAGCAGCAATGGTGAGCAGGTAGCATCTACATAGAGCTTTCTTTCCACTCCACTCCTCCATACAGACATCCTTAATAGGCTTCTATTTCTCACCCCTAAAGCCACACAGACATCTGAAGAAAAGACAACTTTTCTTTTCCACACTGGGCAGGGCTGCAGAAAGAGGTCTGTTCCTTTGCTTTCAGTAGCTTAGCCTGAACAGTGTATACATAGGCAGTTTTGCATTACAGGATCCCTCTGGATAACTTCTTTTTCTAGACAGGCCTTCATGAAGGAGAAAACATCTGAGAGTGTTGAGAGAGATATCCAGGATCAGGGAAAGCATCCAGAAGATAAAAAAGCTAACCTCACACTTGGTCTTTGAATAAAATCACCCAGCAAACTCAACTCACTTCACCAACATTGCACCATTCATTCTTGAAACCTTTATCACCCCATAGAAATATACATTTTTTTATTTATGGGACCATCTGGGGCATCAACTAATTTGGGATTCCCCTCTATATGTTTTGAATACCATTGGTTAATAAAGAAGCTGCGTTGGGCCTGTTAATAGGACAGAACTTAGGTAGGTGGGGAAAACTAAACTGAATGCTGGAAGGAAGGAGGTGGAGTCAGAGAGAAGCCACGGAGTCTTTGTCAGAGATATACATGCTGAAACACTGCTGGTAGGCCATGACCTCATGGTGATGCACAGATTAATGGAGATGGATTAAATTAAGATTAAGAGTTAGCCAATAAGAAGCTAGAGCTAATGGTCCAAGCAGTGATTTAATTAATATAGGTTTTGTGTGATTATTTCAGAGTTAAGTGGTCAGGGATCAACAAGTGGCTCTCTCCTCCTACAATCAACAGCTTAAAATAGGCATACTGGCACTAGGTAAGCAGACAGCCCCCCAAAATTGCGTTTGCTGATGATAGTAGCATGGCAGTGGGTGCAATTGCTCACCAATGGGTATTTTGGCTTCATGAAATGAAACCAGGAAGTAAAATGGGATAATTTCAGCTTCAGCTCTCATTGCGACTAGCTTTGCTAGCCAATGATTTTCTAGTCAATGGAAGACAGTGGTGCTGAGGGAGACTTGAACAGTGAGGGTCTGGCTCAGGAGGTTTCAGAGGAGAAGAATGTTAATATGTGGCCTAGAAATTATTCTTGGTGTATTTTGGTAAAGAATATGGCTAATTCTGCCCTTGTCTAAATATGTGCCTGAGTCTAAACTGAAGAGTTTTTGATTAATTGCATTGACAGGGGAACTCTCAAAACAGCCTTGTATCAACTCTGTCCTGTGGTTATTAGAGTTCACTCTTATGAAGAGCTAGAATGAAAAGAAGCAAGTTGGGTAAGAAAACCTATAAAATGTACAATTTGAGGAGAAAAGTGCACCAGGAAGTGGGATGGAGCTAAGTCCTGTGTTCAAGGATATAAACAAATTAAAGACTGATATTAAAAGAAATAATGGGAGTGCTAACCTCAGCTAAGTTTCCAAATTGTGAAAAGGAATTAAAGAACCACTTGGATACAAACATGGTGGTATATGCCCTTCATCTCAGCATTCAGGAGACAGAGATAGGTAGTTCAAGGTCAGCCTGATCTACAGATTGAGATTCTGAATAGCCAAGATTAGGCAGTGAAAGAAACTATAAAAGTCAGAAAACTAATGAAGTTATAATTGAAGGAGGGGGTCATGTTATAGCTTTAGTAAGCAGTAGAACTTGACAGCTTTGGCCATGTGGTTCCAGCTTTAGCGTCAAGGATAGAAGAAAAGTTATAGAATCTCCCTTTGCAAAATCAGAAGCCTCTGAGGCCAGGTGTGGGTCAGGGATGTTCCTGAATGGAGGCCAAGAGAGACCATTGTGTGAAGCTGTGAACATGAAGCCTGGATTGCTTTGGAGACCCCAAGATGTTGGAGATGCCAGAGTAGTGGGATACCTTCCAAGGAAAGATGCTAATGGGGAGCTGAATATTCCTAAGAAAAAGAAGTATGTTGTAGTCAACAAAGCTGAACAGAATTGGAGACCTGAAGAGTGTTTTGACATTGAACATGGAGATGAAACTTTTAGAGTTTTCCCAGCTTGTTTTCCACCTTGATTTGGCACAGTTTTTCCTCACTATGCTCCTTTTCTCCCATTTTGGAATGGTAATGCGTATCATGTACCATTTTATGTTGGAAGTATGAAATGTCCACTTTCATTTTGATTTTACAGGAGTTTTAGTTAAAAGATTTTCATGAGTCTTAGAAGAGACTTTGCACTTTAGAACAATTGTGAGCCTGTTATAGACTATGGAGACTTCTGAAGTTGTACTAAATGCACTTTGCATTATGATAAAGATATTTTGTTGAAGATTCTTTTTTTACATTACATAATTTTAGAATCTTTGTGAAAAAAAGTCAGGTGTTCAAAAGTTTGTGGATTATTATCAGGGTCTTCAATCTGATTCCACTGATCTATGTTCTAGTTTTTATGCCAATATAAAACTCTTTTTATTAATATAGCTCTAGTGTAGGGCTTTATGCCTCTGGAAGTTCCCTTATTGTACAGGATTGTTTTTGATACACTAGTTTTTTTTCCATATGAACTTGGGTATTGTTCTTTCAAGGTCTGTGAAGAATTGTGTTGGGACTTTGATGGTGATTGCATTGAATCTCTAGATTGCTTTTAGTAAGATTGCCATTTTTGCTATGTTTA
Organism: Microtus oregoni; assembly: GCF_018167655.1. Classification (NCBI taxonomy): domain Eukaryota; kingdom Metazoa; phylum Chordata; class Mammalia; order Rodentia; family Cricetidae; genus Microtus; species Microtus oregoni. Next base: position 41,193,341 of record NW_024543059.1, read on the forward strand.
TCCCTCTTATCCAAGAGCATTGGAGATCTTTCCATTTTTTGATATCATCTTCAATTTTATTTCACAAGGAATCCACAAATATGACACCAGCTCAGACTCTAAGCAATAGTGGAGAGGATGCCTGAACTGGCCTTCTTCTGTAATGAAATTGATGACTACCTTAATTGTCATCATAGAACCTTCATCCAATAACTTATGGAAGCAGATTTAGAGATCCACAGCTAAGCTCTAGGCTGAGCTCCCAGAGTCCAATTGAAGAGAGGGAGGAGTGATAATATGAGCAAAGGGTCAAGACCATGATGGGGAAACCCACAGAAAGAGCTGATCCAAGCTAATGAGAGCTCACTGACTCTGGACTGAAGCTGGGGATCCTGAATAGGACCAAACTAGGCCCTCTGAATGTGGGTGACAGTTGTATGGCTGGGACAATTTGTGGGGCCAATGGTAGTGGGATCAGGATTTATTCCTAATGCAAAGACTGACTTTTTTGAACCCATTCCCTGTGGAGGGTTACCTTACTCAGTCTAGATACAGGGGTGAGGATCATAGTCCTGCCTCAAGTGATGTGACAGACTTTGTTGACTCCCCACGGGACACTTTACCCTCTCTGAGGAGTGAATGGTAGGTGGAATGGGGATAAAGTGGGGGAAGCAGGGGTAGGGGGAACTGGGATTCATATGTAAAATAAAAAATTGTTTAAAAAATAAAAAGTAAAACAGAATTTGTGAAACTTTTTTAAAAAAAATATGTAAACCTATAGGGCCAGGAAGTGGAATATGGTGGTTTGAATAAAAATGGATGCGTAGGTTCATAGGGAGTGGCACTATTAGGAGATGTGACCTTGTTGGAATAGGTGTGGCCTTGTTGGAGAAAATGTATCTCAGTCTCTTCCTGCTGCTTGTGGACCTGGATGTAGAACTTTCAGTTCCTTTTCTAACGCTATGTCTACCTGCATGCTGCCCTGATTTCTGTCATGATGATAAAGAACTAAACCTTTGAATCTGTAAGTCAGCCCCAATTAAATGTTTTCCTATATAAGAATTGCCATGGTTGGTGTCTCTTCACATCATTAAAATCCTAACTAAGACATAGTCCATAACAGTTCACCCGAGAACTGTGGAATACATATCTCTGTCAGCAACCCATAGAAATTTTTCTATATCATATTTTATGTCATAAAGCAGCGTTAATAAGGATAAAGGAAATTTCAATGAAGTGTTCAACAATCTATAGTCATTCTGATGATGTCTGTCTCAGGTAGGTGCAAATCACCCAGAGTCCAGCCTGGGTCCTCAAGAACTGGACTGGCAGGAAAATGTCTATGGCTTATCTGATGCTGCCCAGCTCAGGTGGGTGCAAGCAACCCCCAGGCCAGCCTGGTTGGTCCCATTATGACAAGCATGTATGTGGTGGAGAAATGGGAGAATAGGAGGGTTCATGTACTGTGGAAGAGTTTAAAGTGGTTACCAGTAGGCTGATGTGGGGGTCTTTCCTGCCAACCAGAGCCATGGTGGAACATGGGCCAGAGCTGCTGCAGGGGTCATGTCTGGTTCCATGGTTCTACCATAGCCAGAGGCTGTGTAGTCTCCCATGGCCCATGTCACCAGGGGCCATGGGGATGCCCAATGTCTTATCTGCCACCAGTGGCCGTGTGGCTGTCTAGGAGCTGTGCCACCAACATAGCCATGCTTATCTCTGTGCCCTGTGCTGCCATACAGTGCCATAATAACATCCAAGCCTGAGCTCCTGCAGAGGGCCTTGTCTGGGTCCATAACCCTACAGCAACCAGGGTCTGGGACAATGTCTGTGGCTCCTGTTGTAACCAAGGTCTGTGTGAATACTGGGGTCTGATCGGTCACTTGAGACCATGTTGGTACTCAAGGGCCATGCCACATCTGGGGCCATACAGACAAAAATGGCACATTCTGCTATCTGGTGTCATAGTGATATATGGGCCAGGGCGGTAGCTAGCAGGGAGCCGTGTCTGATTTTGCAGCCCTACAGCAACCAGAGTCTCTGCTGATGGCCATGGTTCCTTTGATCATGAGGACCATGCAGATTCCTGGGGCCATGCTGGTGGTGAAAGCCTTTCTTTTTTGTTTTAAATAGAAAAGGGGAAATGGTGCAAGAGGTCCTTCTATCTATGTGTTGCTTTCATTGGTTGAATAAAGAAATTGCCTTGGCCTTTTGCTAGGGCAAAACTTAAGTAGGCTTAGTAGACAGAACTGAATGCTGGGGCAGATGCTGGTTAAAATCTTGCCAGTAAGCCACAGTTATGTGGCAATACACAGATTAATAAAAATGGGTTAAATTAAGATGTAAAAATTAGATAATAAAAAGTTAGAACTGATGGGCTCTATGAATACAGTTTCTGTGTGATTATTTTGGGTGTAAGCTAGCCAGGTGGTCGGAAGGGAACAAAGGTCCCCAGGCTCCCTACAACATAGGTCTGAAAGAAAATGTCCCACAATGTGAGTATCACTATTGAGAGGCATGTCTTTGTTGGAAAGGATATGATCTTGTTGGCAGAAGAAAGTCAGTTTGAAGGTGGGTTTTGAAGTCTGAGGTATGCTCAAGACACATACAATGTCTCAAAACATTTCTTATTTTCCACATATCAAGATGTAGAACTCTCAGATCATTCTCTAGCACACGGTCTGCCTGCAAGTTGTCAAGTTCCATCATTATGATAATGGATTGAACCTATGGATTGTAAGCCATTAATTATATGTTTTATTTATCAGAATTGCCACAGTTATATTGTCTCTTCACGGAAATAGAAACCCTAAGACATTTAACAAGCTAATGAAACACTTGTATAATAAAAACATAAAGATATTAAAAATAGAAATTGAAAAATATATCAAAAGATCTTCTTTTCTCTGGGACCAAGATTATAAAAATGCCCATCCCACGAAAAGCAATCAGCAGATTTAATACAATTTACATCAAATTTTTAACACAAGTTTTCACAGAAATAGAAAGGACAATTTTAAAGTTCAAATGCAAGCATTCTACACAAACCCAATCAAAAAACTAGATAGCTTTTAAAAATGCAGAATAAATAAATAATAAAATGATAAAAAATCTGCAAGAGGGTAGGTGTATCACAATGCTGAATCTCAAGATCATTTACTGCATAAAACTCAACACCTAATGGATTAAAAACCTCAACATAACACCAAATACCCTGAATCTGATAGAAGAGAAAGGGTGCAGTGGTCCTGAACTCCCTGGCACAGGAAAAGACTTTCTGAACAGGACACTGATAGCACAGGCACTAAGGACAACAATTAATAAAGGGACTACATAAAACTGAAAAACTTCTGTATAACAGGAAGTTGGGAATAGATCCATTTAACCTTCAGCTATGCCACTCTCAGGCGTATACCCAAGGAACTCAAAATCCTACTACAGAGATACTGGCTCACTTGTTCATTGCTTCTTTATTCAATATAGCCAGGAACTGGAAACATCATATGTGTCCATCAATGGATGAGTGAGTAAAGAATACGTCGAACATTTTACAATGGAATATCACTCAGCTATAAAATAAAATCATGAAAATCTCAGACTCCACAGCTCTGCTCTCCTCCTGGGAGCAGACGCCTGAGAGAGACACCATGCTCCCGGCTCCTGGGCAGACACACGCCATGAAGCAAGCCGCCAGGTTAGACACGCTGAACCTTTCCCGGTAAGACCGGTGCTCACCGATTATTAGAGATGGGTTGATCGGGATAACAGAATTAGCCTAGAAGAGAATGGGCCAGGCAGTGTTTGGAGGAATACAGTGTCCGTGTAATTATTTCGGGGCATAAGCTAGCCGGGCAGGCGGCCGGGGTGTTGGGGACGCAGCCCCGCCGCCACCCTTATTACTTCATATGGCGCCCAGACGTGTGGACAGCTGAAACCCACTTAAAAAATCTGAGAAGGCTTAAAAATAAGGGAAAGAGAGTTTAACACAGATTTTTGCTGTTTGTTGGTGGCGTGCTGTAGAGAGATTTCCTGATTCTGCAACAGTAGCAGAAAAAACGCTGTGTCATTTTAAAGCGCGACTTCCTTGGGCTGTGTCGCCATTGAGATCTCTGTCTGGCTCCTGCAGGAGACAGAGCTTTTGACTAGAGCATTTGGAGTAAAGTGCTACGATTTGTTTGATGGCAACTAGACTCACTGTGTTCTCGGGTCTACTCTGCTTGCTAGAGGCAAGCAAATGCCTCATCTAAGAGAGGCTTCCTGACTCAGCTTTAGCTACAGAACCCTGCAGCCCATTAAGAGGTCCTGCCACGAAACACTTAAATGGTGTTGACGAAAAGCTGAACGCATGCTTTTTGGTTTTCAGCCGTAGCAGGAAAAAAGCTACACCGTTTAAAAATGCCAGCTTTTAGCCGGGTGGTGGTGGCGCACGCCTTTAATCCCAGCACTCGGGAGGCAGAGGCAGGCGGATCTCTGTGAGTTCGAGGCCAGCCTGGTCTACAAGAGCTAGTTCCAGGACAGGAACCAAAAGCTACAGAGAAACCCTGTCTCGAAAATCCAAAAAAAAAAAAATGCCAGCTTTCTGGGCTGTCCTGCCAGGGCAAACTTTGACTCTTTTACACAGGCGGTTCGTGCCGTTTGCAGGCAAAGGCTGCTGAAGCTCGCTTGCTGGCTACAGCCAGTACCTCACCCACGAGGCTGGAAAGCTAAGGAATGGGCTGGATCCAGCCGACAAAGCCACGCCTTTAATCCTACTGACATTGCTTGGTAAATTAAAGACTCGTGTGGTCAGAAAAAGAGAGATATACAGTAAAGAGAGATTCAAAGACAGAGAAAATTTCTAAATGATTTACAGCGTGTTAAAAATATATGCAGACTAAAAGTCAAAATTCTTAAAGTAAAAAAAAAAAAAGGAAGAGAGTTGTTGTGTGTGGTAGCACACGCCTTTAATCCCAGTGCCTAGAAGGCAGAGGCAAACAGATCTCTGTGAGTTCAAGGTGTAGTAGCTTACACCTTTAATCCCAATGCCTGGGAGGCAGAGACAGGCGGATCTCTGAGAGTTCAAAGACAGCCTGGTCTACAGAGTTACTTCAGGTCAAAGATACAGAGAACCTGTCTCAAAAAGCAAAAAGTTAAAAGTAAAAATAAACGAAATCGAGGTTAAAACAAAGCTGTACAAAGATGGAAAATACACAGAGAATTTTGATACTGTATGCTATTATGCTCTCTTTGAATTATTTGAATGCTGAGGAAGGAGCAAGCAACAGCTGCTAAAAGATATTTATTTATAAATGCTGCTGAACTAATCCAACATAGATATTTTGAATTTGGATCTAAGGATATGATACTTTGGAAAAGAGTTTCTTATTTTGTTTTCACAGAGGATGAGACGCTGTTCATTTCTTCTATTCCGATTTGGTATGATGGACCACGCCCTCCTGAAGGGTTGGTGTGAATGCCTTCAGAAAATTGCTTCGCTCAACTGCCAACTGAGATGAAATAAGCACACAGGTTTTACCATGAAAGACCTAATTAACAACGCCTCCATTCAGCAGGAAGCAGTTTGGAGAGAAAAAACTGCGCCCATGTTCCCAAATATGGTTTATAAACGTTCTTTTACATTTAAAGGGGGATATGGTAGAGACATGAATAATTTACATTGATATGGATTTTGTTTTAGTGATTTAAATTTAAGGTCAATTTTGTTATATGTATATGTATTTCTGATCTTTTTTAAGGTATTGTGATTTTGTAGTTCATTTAAATATGTACTGTATAATTAAGAAATATAGGTTGTTAATGGATAATCATTGATAATAGTAAAGCTTGTGGTCATGTTAGTTAGATTTTCTAGATATATAGAGATATATTTTAGATAGACATTCTTCATGTCTTTCAAAGATTACAGTATAGGACATTTAATATTTTAATAACTGAGGACTTTTCATGACAATGAGACACTCTGTCTTGGCAACACCAATCTACTTCAAGAGGAAGATGGGCATCGAAGAGGATCCTTATGGAGTTTGATAGCCATTTGGGCAAGAAACTGCTCTTGCCTGGACTATTGCATAAACTGGATATAGAGAACCCGCAGAGAGAGGACTACTGAACTTGCCTAAGGTGAGATGATCTTTCGGGGTTCCTGATTCATGAAAGAGTCTGCGAGACATTCTGCAGGACACAACAGATAGTGACTGAACTGACTTTGAATTTTCCTGCTTTATGGAAATGTCTGCTGGATACCATGGGCCTGAAGGCTGAAGATGGATGCCCCAACGGTACAGAGGAACTTTGGGTGACTGTCCAGGTAGTGAGATGTCTCTGTCATTTCTAGAGTTTTAAAAGTTGCTTTTTTTCTTGTTTGCTTAGGTAGTATTGTATCTTTCTGGAGTCTTTGATGGAATTAAGAATAGTTAGTTATAGTTATAGTTTTCCTTAGTTATGATAAAGATTATTGTAACTTTTACTTGATAACTGTTTTGTTATATGTAATTTTGCTATGTTAAAGTTAAAGCCTTTTTTTTTTTTTGTTTAAACCGAAAAAGGGGAAATGATGGAGGAAGGTCATTGGCTAATAAAGGAACTGCCCTGGCCCATTTTATTGGTTAGAAGATAGGTGGGAGGAGAAAACAGAACAGAACGCTGGGATGAAGAGGAAGTGAGGTCAGAGACTCCACAGCTCTCTCGGGAGCAGGCGCCTCAGAGAGAGACGCCATGCCCCGCTCCCAGGATGAAGCTCCGACCCAGGATGGACTAGGCTGGAATCTCCCCGGTAAGCGCACCTTGGGGTGCTACATACAGATGATTAGAGGTGGGCTAAATTAATATGTGAGAATTAGCCTAGAAGAGAATGGGCCAGGCAGTGTTTGGAGGAATACAGTGTCCGTGTAATTATTTCGGGGCATAAGCTAGCCGGGCAGGCGGCCAGGGTGTTGGGGACGCAGCCCCGCCGCCGCCCTTATTACTTCACACAGGTAAATAAACAATTCTAGGGGAAATTATTGCAAGTGAGGCAATCAGAGCCAAAACCACGAATATCATATGAGTCCTCTTATACGGGGATGTTAGATGCTAAGTATTTGATAAATGGGCCAAAATCTGTATAACCACAGAGGCTAGGTATAGAGTGTGGGTTAAGGGAGGAGGGAAATAATTCCTCTAGAGGAAAAAAAAAGAAGGCAAACTAATGGATTGATAAGCATGAGGTAGAAACAGATCATTAAAATGAGAGGTAAGGGAGGAAATATGAGGAGAAACAGCTAAAACTGTGTCCTTTGAAGGCTCATATGGAAACCTGCTATAGTATAAACTTCTTAAATTATATACATATATTTTAGAAATCTAAATGGAATCAGCAAATAACATGGAAGACAAAGGCACTACTAGACATCTCTTATCATCAAATTAAACATTCACTGCCAAGAATGGGTTATGCCTAAATGAATTGTTGGCAAAAAGAAACACATTGGAAACTCTCAAATAAATGGACTTTTTCTAAACTTTTTATTGCTCTTCACAAACTGATGATAAGGTCCTGTTTCTGAAGAAACCACCTATATAACTCATTGAACATGAAGAAGTGAAGCTGATGCAAACCTAGAGCCTTCACCCTTACTGATTTATGTTCATGTTACTGGAAGATAATCTGTATACTACCTGAGGAGAAAGATGAACACAAGCATAGCTATAAATTCTTTGCTCTACTAGAGTGACTTGCCATGCATAATACACTAATGCACTAAGGTCTCAAATGTTTTAGGAGTAATCAACCAATATGTGAATGGAATGAAGGCCATTCCATGAAATGGAATCTACCTGTGACTGGATAGGCCATGTACTAAGGGAAACAAATACTCATACTCTGATACAAATTTAGCAATAAAATGAATCTTATCAACAATCTGACTCATTGCTAGATGGTTGTTTTGGTCAGAAATCAGTAGTGAATCTTCTTTCTGAAGTCCATGGGAACAAATATAGAGATCCAAACTGGATAATGTGATGAAAATGAGAGACTTTGGAATACTAGGTCCTTAAAGAAAAATTTCCATCATATCTATCCCCTGCAATGTTGTGGAAGAGTAGATGGAAAGAGTGTAGAAGTCAGTGAGGATGGAGGACCCCAGAGAAATGAGGTTTCTTAACATAACAGGAGAGATGCACATATCAACTCATGGAGACTGTGGCAGCATGAACAGTGCCTGTACAATTCTTAGACAGATTGGATCCCAGCACTAAAAGAAGTGGACATTAGCCCTCATTCATAACCTAGACGTTATCTCTGATTTTTAACTGATACCAACAGAAATACTAGCTTTCTTCAATAAAATCTTTCTGGGTACACAAATCACACTCAAGGGCATTCCTCATACTCATCAGAAGATGATCAAAACAAAATTTGCTCAATATGGTAAACTCGTAAGTTTTTTTGTCTTGTAATGGTTTGCCTGGGCACCTTTTCTTTCTGTATTTCTTGAGAATCTTTGATAGTTTCCATTGCAGTTTTGATTGGGATTCGTGTGTGTGTGTGTGTGTGTGTGTGTGTGTGTGATAATGTGTATCTCAGTATTTGTTGGTGTTTTTTGTGCTCTTTCTTTTGTACTTTTTTCTGTTTCTTTAGTTTTTTTTTCTTATTCTCCTTTGTTTTTTCTTTGTTTCCTCTTTGTTTTCTGATAAGGGAGAGAAAAGGAATTGATTCAATTGGTTGAGATAGTGGAAAGAATTTGAGAGGAGCTGGGGGGAACCATGATCAGAATATTTTATGAAAACTCTATTTTTAATAAAAGACAATTATGAAAATATATTGTATGATTAAAAAATCTATTTTATAACAACACAAAGCAGAAACAAAAAAGTGAAAATTGACCAGAAAACCATGAATGATCAGTTTACCTGTGGACAGTTGTCACACATGTGGCTGGAGGAAATGGACTAATTCATTAAACTTCCTTCCTTACTCTCATTGGTAGCCTTGCCGGATGAATAGATGGGACAGCCAAAAACTGAACACAAGGCAGAAGGTGAAGTCAAAGAAGATGCAAACCAGTGCTGATGAAGAAGGATAAATAGTAAATGAGTTAATAAACCATGAGCCTTTGTCATACTGCAGAGTGAAATATAGGTTATTTTAAATGTAAAAGTTAGCTGGTAATATACCTGAGCTATTGTCCAACATTTTATAAATAATATTATGCTTATATCAGTTATTTTGGAGCAGATGATCAGGACAGAAAAATTCTGCCTACAGAGCAATGTGGGGAATAGTGAAAAAAAAAAGACTTGGCCAAAGCAAAAGCAAAATCTAGCAGGGCTAAATCTAAATTCTTCAACTCCATGTTTTGAAGTCAAAATGCTGACATAGCTTTGCTATTGAGCTTTACTGACTGCAACACACTTCTGTCCCTTCGACAAGCTCCTTTCCTGCTCTGAAGCTCTCCTTGCTGGGTATGCCACGGATCTGACATCTCCAACATTTCAGGATCTCCATAAATTCTAGACTTCACTTTCACAGCTTCACATAGTGACCTCTCCAGACACATATTCATTGACACCCTTGCCACATGATTGGCCTCTATGACATTCTTTAACCAAGGGAAAGGATTCCATGACTGTTTCATTGCTGTGTCCTCCTTGTTTCAAAGTCCAGAACAACATGACTGACGTTACCAAGATTTGCTACCTACTTTGTATGAAACGTATACCCTTCTTTCAACTGCATTTTCATAAGCTTTGATATGTTGAACAAGTTTTCCTTTGATTTAGGAGTGTCTTTAGGCATTTCTTTTTCTTGAGTTGATAGAATAAATAGAAAAGATCTTCCCCTAAGAGCAGCACTCTTTTTATTCGATTTTATACCAGGCCTCTCTTTACACTGATGTGTTTTTGACTTAGCTCAAACATTAGATTTCTTAGTGCTATATTCTCTTCAGTTTTACATTTTTCTTTCTTTCTTTCTTCCCTGCTTATTCTTTTTTATTGCAGAGTCAATATTCTTTCCAACAAAATTATTCCCCAACTCTTCAATTTACCCTCAAGCAGATTCTTAGGACAAGAGCAAAAAGCAGCCACATTCTTTGAAAAATAACACAGGAATTTTTTCTAGCCCATTTTTTAACATTGTTTCCCTCTGAAAACTCTTCATCTGTGTCTCCAATAGTCTACAATACTCTCAGCATTACTAGCATTCAATTTCCTAGTAGGATGGGCTGTTAAGTCCCACTTACAACATTTAACTACTTCCCTAGTCCAAACTCCAATAGTCTCCTGCAGTCGTCACAAAAATGTCATGGTTAGGTCTGTTACAGTAATAGCACACTCTCTGGAACTAACTTCTGCTTTAGTTACATTTCTATTGCTGTAATGAGAAACCATGATCAAGACAATATATAAAACATAGTATTTAATTTTGGGATTCACAAGTACAGTGCGTTAGAGTGCATGGCCACCATGGTAGAGAACATGGCAACAAGCAAGCAGACATGGAACTGGTGCATTAGTATAGATATTACATCTTATTTACAGGCTTGGGAATGCTACCCTGTGAATGACCTGTGCATTTGATACCTCAAAAACAAACCCTAGTGTCATACCTCCTCCAACAAGGCCTTGCCTCCTATTCCTGCCCAACAGACCCACAATTACAGGTAATGATTCAAATATATGAGGTCATGGTAGCCATTCTCTTTCAAAATTAAACACTAATAAATAGTGTGGGATCTTAGTATGATAACATTACTTTGCTACATTGAAAGCAAGCGTTTTTATAAGTAGAAGTTTTTCCAAAAAAAGAAAAAAGTAAAAATTGACAGGAGACAATGTATAGGTTAGTTTATTCAACTATAAGAACCATTTAAGAACATACATATCTAGCATTATATTACACAATTTCAACTTGCATTTTAAATTTTTTAGTTTGGTGCATATATATTGACAACACTGACCTGTGGAGCAAAAAGTTTTGACTGGAGGGATATGCAAATTAGGAGTTGTAAGAGAGTGTTTCCTATCTTGACTGGATTCTGAATCAAGTAGCGACACAAATGTAATTTGTTTCCTTTGATCTGTTCATTTTCTGCTCTCTTAATTTTACTTTGATGGAAATTATCACATCCTTCAACTTTAGAATTGAAATAATATTATGTAAAAATTGGACCATATATATATAATTAAAATAATAAATGCTGCTGGCTCCTGGAAATGGCATAAATTGAGGCAAATTTGATGTCAAGAGAGCTTAGTCTAGAGGACTGCATTGGAAATTTGTCATGTGAGATTAAGCAGTTGAAGGAGGGGAATTATTGTGAAGCCAAGAAAGGAAAGAGGCAGAAACTTGACTATGGAATGGTAAACAAGGACTGTCAAAAGAACCACTAGAGGCCAATCTTTGTCCACTTTCAGATATGCATAGATGTTAATGGGTCTCATTATAAACCTGACAACAATCTTCCAATAGTAATTGTGGAAAAAGACCCAGTTAACTAAGACTCCACTGGATGAAGAGAGAGGCAAAAAATACTTATCTTGGGAAGGTATAATTGTTTACTAAGCAATTCTTCTAAGAAAGACTACTGCTAAAACTGAAATTAATAAGGACATGGATTATAAAATGTACCTATTTAACCCTTCAAACACTGAGAGAAATTTTTTTTAAAAAAATGAAATTTTGTAAAATATAATACAAATTTCATATGGTCACTATCATGTTCAGACACCAATGAAATGCGTATTGTTACTACATTTCTTTGACCCATCTGCTGATGAAAGGATTTTTCAATAGCGGTCAACAGCCCTTCTGGGCCCCAGAGAACAGTTCTCAACAGAAGAACTGCAAATGGCTGAAAGACCCTTAAGGAGGTGTTCAACATCTTAGCCATAAGGGAAATGGAAAGCAAAACACTTCTGAGATACCATCTTGCCCCTCTCAGTATGGCTATAATCAAAAACATGAATAATTTCATATGCTGGAAAGAATGTGGAGTAAGTGAAAGTCTTCTCCATTGATGGTGGGATAACAAACTTGTACAACCACTTTGAAATTCAGTATAGAGTTTTTTTGAAAAAATTGCAAATCAACATACTACCAAATTGAGAAATACTACTCTTGGGCATATACCAAAGGATGATCAATAATATTACAAGCACATTTGTTCAACTGTGTTTATAGTAGCATTATTTGTAATAGATAGAGCCTGGAAACAACCAAGGTGTCCCTCAACCAAAGAATGGATAAAGAGAATGTGGTACATTTACACGATGGAATCCTACTCAGCAACATAAAAACAATGACATCTTGCAATTTGCATTGCAAATGAATGGAACTAGAAAAATATTCTGAGTGAGGTAAGCCAGACCCAGAAAGATGAGTATGGTATGTACCCACACTCAGGCAAATATTGGCTATAAAGCAAAGGAGAAGTAGCCTGCAGGCCACCACCCCAGAAACCTAAGAAACAAGGATAACCCTATGAGAAACATACATAGATCTGCCCTTGGAAGGGGAAATAAACAATATCTCCTGAGAAAATTGAGAAGGTGGGGTGGGAGAGAAGAGAAAATAGAAGAAAAAGAGGAGAGGAGAAACTAGAGAACTAGAAGAAAGAGCATTGTCAAGAGGGAGAAAGGACAAGTGACAGGAAACAAGGAAAGAGACATCTTGATTGAGGGAAACATTATGAAGCTAGGAAAAAACCTAGCACTAGAGAAATTCCCAGAAATGCACAATGATGATCCCAGCTAAGATATTAAATGATAGTAGAGAGGGTGCCTGAACTATCTGTACCCTGTAGTCAGATTGATGACTATCTTAACGTCATCATAGAACCTACATCTAGCAAGTGGTGGAAGCAGATACAGAGAACCACAGTGGATCATTGGGCTGAGCTCCCAAAGTCCAGTCAAAAAAATTGTTCAAGTGAGAATATGAGCAAATGGAAGCCTTCCAGCTCTGGCCTCACAATAAGGGAAGCAGCATAGGACCAAACTAGGCCTTCTGAATGTGCGCGACACTGGTATGGATGTGCCCCACTGTTGGACCACTGGAAGTGAGACCAGGATTTATTCCTGATTCTTGTTCCGACTTTTTGTAACTATTCTCTCTACAGGGATACCTTGCTCAGCCTACATATAATTGGGTGGGCTTTGCTCCTGCCTCAAAAAAAAAAAAGTCCTAGATATTCTTTACTCCCTAAGGATAAGTCTTACTCTCTCTGAAAAGTGAATGGGGATGGGAGAAGGTAGAGAGGGCAGGAGTAGTGGAAGTAGGAAATTAGTTTGGTGTGTAAAATGAAAAAAGATAGATTTTCAAAAAGTAAAATAAAAAATAGATTCTTCGAATCATATGTTAACATTACAGTTAATAATAGTAGAAAAAATACAGTAGCAACACAAAAAAAATTCATCTTTGGAGGGCCACTCCAACATGAGGAACTGTATTAAAGTGTAGTATCATTAGGAAGGTTGAGAACTTCTGGCCTTGAAGTATTAGGCATAGAATTATGAAAAGGACTGAATTTCTACCATTCTTCATGAATTAAAAATTTAATATGTGGGAAAGGGAGAGAAAGAAAAAAGTGCTAAGTAGAGGATATTGTGACACATAGTTCTTCTACAGGGTTTGGAGACAAAGGGTGGAGGTAATAGAAACTTGTCTACCAACCATTTTACCTCATTTGTGGAATACCCTATTCTAGGAACAAAAAGAAAGAATTCCATGACTTTTAGAACAGTCTGAGATACACAGTGAGTCCAGAAATGCCCAGAATGTGAGAAAGGGCAATCAACCACAAAAAAGAAAACTATAAGGAATGTGAGACTCACTTTATAGAGCAAACATATGAATTCTTCATGCAAAGCATAGGTCTAAGAAACAGACTAAAACACAGAAAACTAATTCTGTGAACTAGAATGATGGTTTTTCCGTGACCTCTGGAAGATTACAGTCATTCAAACAGAGGAAAAGTTCCAAATGAACAGGACAAGAAGTGAACCCATACACAACAAACTGTAGTGACAAGTGTCAAGGGCAGATGACATATGAAGAATTCTGATGGTCAGAGCTGAATGGGCATGTGCTATTTTACTTGAAAAACTAAATCTATCATAGAAATAGCACACTTATGTGAAAATACCTAAAACTAGGAGACCATGGAACGTTGTATTTAATGTCCTGAGAGCTATCAGTTTCCAATCAAACTGCTCACCCTTCCAGGTATGAAACATTAAGTACATATCTCTTGTCTTTTGCTATATTACAGACATGACCAAAAGTGATCAATATGGGAGAGGGTCTAGTAGGGATATAGAAGGAAGTTAAAATGGATCAGATGGAGGTAAGAGAGGGGAGGGAAGGGTAGTAAGAGTACATTGTACACAGAAATCAAATTTTCAGATTAGTAAATTAGTTATGTATCTGATTTAGCACAACTACACCTACATCCACAGTAGACCCCAACACTTGGTTCAGATGATTATTACTGTTGGTACATCTACATATTCCATGTGTTCTTCTTGAGTTGGAGTTGGGTTTAACATCATGTTTAATTTGCTATAAATGTGTATATTATCAATAAACTATAATTATGTTCTTTTCAGTCACTCAGTTTTAGACCATCTGTTTTCTACAGAGCTGCATTTCCACACCACAAAAACAAATGATTTTCCCATTTCCAGAAACACAGATGGCTGAGTTACTGAGAGAACTTGGCTTATATAGAGGGTGCCTGTAAGTATATGGCTTGCCAAGTAGAGGAATGTGGCATAATTCTCACAATAACAGACTATTTATATATTTGAGATGAGGAGAAATTAAAGAAGTGGGCACCACCTTAACTCATAGTATTCCAATCTCCTGAAGTCATGTATGCTAACCCACAAAGAGTAGCATTTGTAACTGATTCTTAAGTAATATCTAGGCTTTTTGGATTCTCCACCTTAAGGTGTAGTTATATGGTCACAGACTAAGAAAAAGAGATAAAATCTTTGGGAGAAAGGTTTCAAAAAACCTCTTACCTATTTTCCATTTTTCATATGGGAGGTGGCAAGCTGGTCTGTGGTGAAGTGAAGTGTCCACTTAGTCAGCCATCTCCATGAAAGACTCCTGTAGCCTGGAGAATGCAATGATGTCGGTGCTTGAGGAAGGCTGATAAATAGAGCAGAGAGAACTGTGGTTTCCTGTACTTGGATCTTGCATCTGAAGTGTCCTGCGAACATCACCCCTTTGAGTCAGCTCTTCACGAGACTGTTCTTGACCGTTGACCTTGCTCTTATCTCTAATCCTCTGATCATGCCTATTCTTAGATTTCCCCCACCCTGTTAGTTTCAGTTGAAACAAAACGTACCATTTCTACTAGTTTATCTATTCTAGGTATTCTCATGTGCTGAAATTGCAAGCAGACCACAAAACAGCATCCATGTTGGTATAGGGATTTTAAATCAGGCCCTTACAACTTCAAAACAAATATTTTTCCCCTGAGCCATCTTTCCAGGACTATCTAGAAACATTTTTATAATTACAAAATCCCACTCTATCTTCCCAATCTATTTTAATATGAATGTCTTTTTAAGTGATGGAATTATTCACTGGGTATTTGAGTTAGTGTGTAACTTTGATTATTTGGTTGGTTTCTTGATAAACAGGGAGCAGGATGATACAACTTAGAGAATGTTTAGGTACTCTACATTTTTAGCTTTGCATATTGCACAGGATAAAGTGATTGACTTCTGATATACAATTGTAAGTAATGAGTCAGCAGGCAATTCTGAGTCCAGACCAATCACCCACCTGCATCAGAGAGCCCCAGAAACACAGCCACGATCTGCACTGACTTGAAGAAGAGGGAAGTGGCTGTACTTCTGGCAGAACAGACCCACTCTCCTGCCTGGACAGCCCAGCTCTCTAGTGCCTAGGTCATGTGGCACTTCCTCCAACCCTCCCTCACCCAACTTAAAATAGTAGCTCATCAACAGAAAAATCTCCTGTGGCCAAGCCACTCTACCACCATCTCAACCTGCATCATAGGTTTCTGGAATCAGAGCCCCACACCTACACTGACTGGAGGAAAAGTAGAATCAGACCACCACAAAGAGTCCTAAACACTTACTGCACCAATTAGAGGATGAGGTTATTCCACCCCTATCCTTAGTCACATCAGAGGACAGTGGAGGAACATCCCCCACCTATACCAATTACAGGAAGAGCCCCAACAGCCTGTCAGCAGGCACGACTACTGTAGACAGCGTACCTCACCACCAGCCCCAGTGGCATCAGAGGATACCCAGAGGCACAGCCTTCACCTACACCAATTGTAGGAAGAATCAACATAGGTACCTATAATTACCAATCTGGATACTTTATAAAGATGACAGAGATACTTTAAAAGAAAATGAAAAATGTCCTCATAGAAATGGAGGAAATAGCAAACAAAAATAAAAAAAAATAATAATCCCTTAAAGAAAGTCAGGAAAGCCAAGAAAAAATCAATCCAATGGGTGAAAGAAACAGTTCAATACTCCAAAATTGAAATAGGAGCAATAAAGGAAACATAAACTGACCAAACTCTGGAAATGAAAAATTGAGGTAAAGGGTCAGGAACCACAGGTGCAAGCTTAACCAACAGAATACAAGATAGAGATTTATCAGTAAGAAAACATCAATCTTACAAATTCTTAATACAAAACACCCAGAATATCTGAAAGACCATGAAAAGACCAAACCTAAGATTAAAAGCAATAGGAAAAGCAGACCTCTATCTAGCTCAAAGACACAAAAAATATATTCAACAAAATTATTGAGAAAAATATTCCCAACCTAAAAAGGCATATCTTTGAAGGAACAAAGTACTTGCATAACACCAAATACTCTTAACAAAACAAATACCCTCAACACATATTAACTGAAACACTAAACATATGAAAAAAATAAAGAATGGAGCAGAAACATTAATGAAGAAGAAGAAGGCTGGGTAACATATAAAGGCAAACCTATCAGAATTATGCCTGACTTCTAAATGGAGACTCTGAAATCCAAGAAGCCCTGTAGAGATGTTTTTCATACATTAAGAGACACAAATGAAGATGCAACTTTCTGTTTTGCCTGGTTGTGTGGTTCCAAAGAACCACAGAGTTTTATATTATTTCGAAGTTGTTTGACCTATAAGATCAGGCTTATTATTATTTAGCTCTTACAACTTAAGTTAACCTATAATTCATATCTATATTTAGTCACATGGCTTGGTACCTTTTCTCAGTAAGGCATTTTCAGCTTGCTTCCTTTACATCTTGTTAGTGACTGATTCTCTGTCTTTCATCTTCTCAGAATTCTAGTTGTGTTGTGCTGCCTATACTTCCTGCCTGACTACTGGCCTTTCAGTGCTTTGTTAAACCAGCATGGGTGACAAATCTTTAGTATATATGAGTAATATCCCAAAGCATTTCCCCTTTCTTTTTTTTAGAAAACAAGAAATCTAAATCTAATCTCATTTGTTTATTTTTTCTCCTGACCATTATCCATAGCAATATATAACCAATAAGCTTAACAAAAACAAACACACATAATCTATTTTGGAATGTGTGCATAGTTTTCTTGACTACTTCCTGATGTTGGGGGACTCTAGAACTCTTTGGGGAACCCTGGGACAATTTAAGATTATGGTCAAAATCTGACTGGAGTATTCTGTTAGGATCACCTCAACTAGGAACTTTTAAGCTGTTCTACATGTAGAACTTAGAGAAAATTTAGACATTGAGTCATCTTGACTATCTTCTCCTATTGGAGAGTATTCAGCAGGTCTTCCTAGATTAAACCTGATATTTCTTAATCCAGAATGAATACAGAGCCTCTCATTTCCTGCAAATATAAAAACAGAACCTCTTTTCCTAAGTAACATATTTTTGGCTTGAATTTTGAAGTCAAGATATATATAGATTGGTTTAATCCAGCAGTATTTATAATTAAACATCTTTTAGCAGCTGTTGCTTCTTCTTCTGCTGTCAAACAATTCAAATAAAATGCAATAACTTGCAGTATTCAGACTTTGTACATTTTCCATCTTTATGTGACTCTCTTTCTTAATCTATTTCTTTTGAAGGCCTTTCTGTATCCTTTTTTTCTCTTCCAAGGCTGTTACATTTTTAAACACACTATTAACTGTTTAGAGTTTTTTTTCTCGACTTGCTTTTATTGTATATCTCTAACTATTTTTTGACCATGAGTCTTTAATCTGCTAAACAGCAAGGCTAAAATTAAAGCAGCTTTGCCAGCTGGATTTGCCCTGTTCTTCAACATCCTGAGAGTCTAGCTTCATGGCAATGGTATTAGCAGGAGTCACCTTTATTGTCACAACTCTGAGGTTTCTTAGGTCCATGACACCACCAAGAAGCATGCTGCCAGAAGCTCATAAACACTATTTAATTGCTTTGTAACAGGGCCTCATAAAGAATTGAAGGATTTTTACTGCTAAGAGTCAGGAATCCACTCTTAAAGGAGCCACACTTTTGCATGACTCTCCCAAACTAAACCCACCTGAGAATATGCTGCCATCAATAAAGTGTGCTAAACTCATATTTTTGTGTCTAGTATGCCTTTCCAAGCTCTCTCATGTAGTAATGAGGAGCAGCGGGCCCCTTTCTGCCACCCTGCCCCCGGCTAGCTTTACACTCAAAATAATTACACGGAAACTGTATTCATTTAAACACTGCCTGGCCCATTATATCTAGCCTCTTCTTGGCTAACTCTCACATCTTAATTAACCCATTTCTAATAATCTGTATATCACCATGTGACTGTGGTTTACCAGGATGAGTCTAATCTTCATCCATCTCAGAGAGAAGAGCCATGGCGTCTGCTTGACTCTGCTTCTTTCTCCCAGCATTCTTTTCAGTCTACTCTGCCTATCTAAGCTGCTGTCCTATCAAAATACCAAGGCAGTTTCTTTATTTGATCAATGAAAGTAACATATAGACAGATGACCCTCCTACACCATTTCTTTTTTTTCTGTTTAAACAAAAAAAGACTTTAATTTTAACAAGTAAAATTACATATAACAAAACAGTTATCAAACAAGAATTACAGTTACAATATTTATATCTATTTTATCTTTTATCATAACTAAGGAAAACTATAACTATCTAGCTATTCTTCAACTCCATCAAAGACTCCAAAAGGATATATTACCTAAGTAAGCAAGACGTAAGTAACTTCCAAAACTCTAGAAATGACAGAGACATCTCACTGCCTGTACAATTACCCAAAGTTCCTCTATACCATAGGGGCATCCATCTTTGGCCTACAGGCCCATAGTATCGAGCAGACATTTCAATGAAACGGGAAATTTCAAAGACAGTTCAGTCACTTACTTTTGTATCCTAGAGAATGTCTCACAGACTCTTTCAAGAATCCGGAACCCTGAAGGATCATCTCACCTTTAGGCAAGTTCAGCAATCCTCACTTCATGGGTTATCTGTGTCCAGTTTATGCAGCAGTCTGGGCAAGAGCAGTTTCTTACCCAAATGGCTATCAAACTCCATAAGGAGTCTCTTCAATGGCCATCTTCTTCTTGAAGTAGATTGGTGCTGCCAGGAGCAGACATGTCACATTGTCATGAAAAGTCCTAAGTTATTAAAACATTAAATGCCATATTTTGTAGTCTTCGAAAGATATGAATAATGTCTATCTAACTGAAATATATCTCTACATATCTAGAAAATCTAACTTACATGACTACAAGCTTGACTATTATTGATGATTATCCATTAAAAACCTATATTTCCTAATTATACATTACATTTTTAAATGTACTACACAATCATAATACCTTAATCAAGATCAGAATGGCACCCACGTGGACAACTGCATCCATATAAAGCCTAAGACAGCTTGGGAAGTTATTCTAAAGCAAAATAACAGCATTGTGCCTGGTTTCTTGGTAACAGCACTCCCTCGGGTGGGCTCTGCTTGCTAGAGGCAAGCACTCTCATTTAAGAGAGGCTTCATAACTCAGCTTTAACTGCAAAACCTTGCAGCTCTTTTAAGAGGTCCTGCCACAAAACACTTAAACAGTGTTGATGAAAAGCTGAATACATGCTTTTCAGTTTTCAGCCATAGCTGGAAAAAAGCTACACCATTTTAAAATGCTGACTTTCTGGGCCGTCCTGCCAGGGTAAATTCTGACTCTTTCAAGCAGGCAGTCTGACTGAGTGTGGTCTGTGAGAAGAATGCTGCAGCTTGCTTGCTGGCAGGAACCTTGAAATGCCACAAAGTTGTGGCAATAAAAATGTCTCCAGTGGTACCTCTGCCATGAGGCTGAAAAGCTGAAGAATGAGCTGGATCTAGCCATCAAAGCCATGGCTTTAATCCTCTCCATAAAGACTCATGTGGTCAGAAAAAGAGAGATATACAGCAACGAGATATTCAAAGACAAAGAAAACCTCTAAAGAGTTTACAGTGTTAAAAATATATGCAGGCTAAAGGTTAATGTTCTTAGGGTAAAAAAGGAAGAAATAAAGTAGTTGGGTGTGGAAGTACACACCTTTAATCCCAGCACTTGGGAAGCTGAAGTAGATTGACCACTGTGACTTCAAGGGGCAGAGGTAGCTTGAACTCTGTGACTTCAAGGTGTGGTAGCAAAGGCCTTTAATCCCAAAGCTTGGGAGGAAGTGGCAGGCAGAACTCTGTAAATTCAAGATGTGGTGGCAGACACCTTTAATCCCAGTTCTGGGGAGGCAGAGACAGGCAGATCTCCGTGAGTTCAAGGACAGCCTGGTCTACAGTGTTATTCTAGGTCAAAGATATACAGAGAACCTGTCTCAAAAAGTAAAAGTAAAAATAAAAGAAATAGAGATTAAAATAAAGCTGCAAAAAGATGGAAAATACACAGAGAATCTTGATACTGTATGCTATTATGCTTTCTTTTTGAATTATTTGAATGCTGAGGAAGGAGCAACAGCTGCTAAGAGATATTTGCTTATAAATGCTGCTGAACAAATCCAAGATAGATATTTTGAAAATAACTTGACTTCAAAATTGAAGTCAAAATGTATGTTACTTTGGAGAAGAGATTTTGCTTTTGTTTCCACAGGAAATGAAAGACTAAAGATTCATTCTGAGATAAGAAAAATCCAGTTTGATAAAGGAAAACCACCTGAGAAATCTCTGGTAGGAACAGATGGCCTGGATGACAGAGTTCTACATCCAGAACAGATTCAAGACTGCTGCCTGAGATGATCAAGACTCACAGGATACTCCAGTCAGGACTCAATTATAACTCTAAATTTTCTTTAGGTCCCCATAAGATTATCAGCACCCCCAAACAGCAGGAAGTAGCCTGGAATACTATGTTCACATTCCCAACAAATGGACTCTGGATATTTTTCTTTGTTTAAAAAAAAAGAGGGGGAAGTGGTGTGGGAGAATTGTCTGTATTCTGTCAATCACATTTTAAATAAACACATTTTAAATAAATTGGCCAGGCAGGAAGTATAGGTGGGTCAACCAAACAGGAAGTAGAGGTGGGGTGATGAGAATAGAAGTATTCTGGGAAGCAGAAAGCTCCCTACACATTTCTGCCCAGACCACCAAGAAGCAAGATGTAACCTGTCCAGCTGTGAAAGGTACCAAGCCATGTGGCTAAAATAGATAAGAACAATGGGTTAATATAAGCTTCATGAGCTAATAAGTAGCCTGAGCTAATGGGCCAATCAGTTTATGAACTTTTTTAACTAATTAATTTATTCATTAAAAATTTCCACCTCCTCCGCTCCTCCCATTTCCCTCCGAGTCCTCCCTCCCCCTCCCCTCCCTCACCAGTCCTAAGAACAGTCAGGGTTCCCTGCCCTGTGAGAAGTCCATGGACCTCCCACCTCCATCCAGGCCTAGGAAGGTGTGCATCCGAGCAGACTAGGCTCCCACAAAGACAGTCCATGCAGTACAATCAAAACCCAGTGCCACTGTCCTTGGCTTCTCAGTCAGCGCTCATTGTCAGACACATTCAAAGAGTCTGGTTTGATCACATTCTCCATCAGTCCCAGTCCAGCTGGCCTTGGTGAGCCCCCATTACACCACCTCAGTGGGTGGAAGCACCCCTCACAGTCCTGATTTTCCTTGCTCATGTTCTCCCTACTTCTGCTCCTCATTTGGACATTGGGAGCTCAGTCCAGTGCTCCAATGTGGATCTCTGTCTTTATCTCCATCCATCGCCAGATGAAGGTTCTATGGTGATATGCAAGATATTCATCAGTGTGGCTATAGGATAAGGCCAGTTCAGGCATCCTCTCCTCTGATGTACAAAGAATAAGCTGGGGACAACTCCTTGGACACCCCTCTAGAGTAAAGTCTCTTGTAAACCCTAAAATGGCTCCCAAAATTAAGATATCTACTTCCATGTTACCATATCTACCCTTCCTCCATCCCAACCATCTCCTTCCCCCAAGCTGTCCCCAATCCTCCCCTTCACCCTTCTCTCTCCCCATCTCCCCTTACCCCCAAACCACCTCCACCCCCCAAGCTCCCAACTTTTGCCTGGCAATCTTGTCTATTTCCAATATCCAGGAGGATAACTATATGTTTTTCTTTGGGTTCACCTTCTTATTTAGCTTCTCTAGGATCATGAACTACTTCCCACTTTCTCTTCTATCAGGTTCAGTGTGGTCAGATTAATAGTGAGGTCTTTAATGCATTTGGACTTGAGTTTTGTGCATGGTGATAGATATGGATCTATTTTCACCTTCTTATTTAGCTTCTCTAGGATCATGAACTATAGGCTCAATGTCCTTTATTTATGGCTAGAATCTACTTATAAATGAGTACATACCATATTCATCTTTTTGGGTCTGGGTTATCTCACTCAATATAGTGTTTTCTATTTCCATCCATTTGCATGCAAAATTCAAGATGTCATTGTTTTTAACCACTAAGTAAAACTCTAAAGTATATATGTTCCACACCTTCTTTATCCATTCTTCTATTGAGGGGCATCTGGGTTGTTTTCAGGTTCTGGCTATTACAAATAGTGCTGCTATGAACATAGTTGAACAAATCATTTTGTAGTATGTTTGAAAATCTCTTGGGTATATTCCTAAGAGTGGAATTTCTATGTCCTGTGTTAGGTTGACTCACAGTTTCCTGAGAAACCGCCACACAGATTTCCAAAGTGGTTGCACAAGTTTGCATTCCCACCAACAATGGATGAGTGTTTCCCTTACTCCACATCATCTTCAGCATAGGTTATCATTGGTGTGTTTGATTTTAGCTATTCTGACAGGTCTAAAATGGTATTTCAAAGTTGTTTTGATTTGCATTTCCCTGATCACTAAGGAGGTTGAGCATGACCTTAAGTGTCTTTTGGCCATTTGAACTTCTTCTGTTGAGAATTCTCTGTTCAGTTTAGAACCCCATTTTTTAATTGGGTTAATTAGAGTTTTAATGCCTAGTTTCTTGAGTTCTTTATATATTTTGGAAATCAGGCCTTTGTCTGTTGCGGGGTTGGTGAAGATCTTCTCCCATTCAGTAGGTTGCCTTTTTGTCTTAATGACAGGACAGTGTCCTTTGCATTACAGAAGATTCTCAGTTTCAGGAGGTCCCATTTATTCATTGCTGCTCTTATTGTCTGTGCTACTGGGGTTCTACATAGGAAGTAGTCTCCTGTACCCATGTGTTGTAGACTACTTCCCACTTTCTCTTCTATAAGGTTCAGTGTGGTCAGATTAATAGTGAGGTCTTTAATGCATTTGGACTTGAGTTTTGTGCATGGTGATAGATATGGATCTATTTTCATTCTTCTACAGGTTGACATCTAGTTATGCCAGCACCATTTGTTAAAGATGCTTTTTTTCTTCCATTGTATACTTTTAGCTCCTTTATCAAAAATCAGTTGTTCATAGGTTTGTAGACTAATATGTGGATCTTCAATTTGACTCCATTGGTCAACATCTATGTTTTTGTGACAATACCAACCCGTTTTCTTTACTGTAGCTCTGTAATAGAGTTTGAAGTCAGGGATGATAATGCCACCGGAAGTATTTCTATTGCATAGGATTGTTTTGGCTATCCTGGGATTTTTCCTTTTCCATATAAAGTTGATTATTGCTCTCTCAAGGTCTGTGAAGAATTTCATTGGTATTTTGATGGGGATTGCATGGAATCTATAGATTGCTTTTGGTAGAATTGCCATTTTTTACTATGTTGATCCTCCCAATCCAAGAGCATGGGAGATCCTTTCATTTTCTGGTATCATCTTCAATCTCTTTCCTCAAAGACTTAAAGTTCTTGTCAAATAGATCTTTCACTTCCTTGGTTAGAGTTACCCCAACATATTTTATGCTATTTGTGGCTACCATGAAGGGTGATATTTCTCTAATTTTTCTCTCTTCTTCTTTGATCTTTGTGTATAGGGGGGCAAGTGAATTTTTGGAGTTGATTTCGTATTTTGCCACATTACTAAAGGTGTTTATCAGCTGTAGGAGTTCTTTGGTAGAGTTTTTGGGGTCGCTTATGTACCGTATCATATCATGTGCAAATTACGAAAGTTTAACTTCTTCCTTTCCAATTTGAATCCCCTTGATCTCCTTATGCTGTCTTGTTGCTATTGGTAGAACTTCAAGCACTGTATTGAAGAGGTATGGAGAGAGTGGACAGCCTTTTCTTGTTCCTGATTTTAGTGGGATGGTTTTGAGTTTCCTCTCCATTTAATTTAATGTTAGCTGTCGGCTTGCTGTATATTACTTTTATTATATTTCAGAATGAACCTTGTATCCCTAATCTTTTTAAAACCTTTATCATAAAGGGGTGTTAAATTTTTGTCAAATGCTTTTTCAGCATCTAATGAAATGATCATATGGTTTTTTCCTTCATTTTATTTATCTGAAGGATTACATTGATAGATTTTTGTAGGTTGAACCAGTCCTGCCTCTCTGAGATGAAGACTACTTGATCATATTGTATAATTTTTTGGATGTTTGCTTGGATTTGGTTTGCCAGTATTTTATTGAGAATTTTTGCAGCAATGTTCATGAGTGAGATTGGTCTGTAATTCTCTTTCTTGGTTAAGTCTTTGTGTGGTTTTGGTATCAGGGTGACTGTAGCTCATAAAAGGAGTTTGGCAATGACTCTTCTGTTTCTATTTTGTGAAACACATTAAGGAGTATATATATATTAGCTCTTCTTGGAAGTTCCAGTAGAATTCTGCATTAAAACCATCTGGTCCAGGGATTTTATTTTGGTAGGGGGGTTTCTTATGACAGCTTCTAATTCCTCGCATCTTACAGGTCTATTTAAACTGTTCACCTGATCTTGATTTAATTTCGGTATATGGTACTTATTTAAAACAATGTCCATTTCTTTCACATTTCCCAATTTTGTGGCATACAGGCTTTTGTAGTAAGATCTAATGAGTCTCTGAATTTCCTCTGTGTATGTGGTTATGCCCCCTTTCCATTTCTGATCTTGTTAATTTGGGTGATCTATCTCTGCTGTTTGATTAGTTTGAATAGGGGTTTGTCAATCTTGATTTTCTCCGGGAACCAGCTTTTTGTTTTATTGATCATTGGATTGTTTTCTGTGTTTCTATTTTTTGAATTCAGCCCTCAGTTTGATTATTTCCAGTCTTCTACTCCTTCTGGGTGAGTCTGCTTCATTTTTCTAGAGCTTTCAGGTGTGCTGTTAAGTCTCTAATGAGAGCTTTCTCCGTTTTCTTTATGTGGGCACTTAGTGCTATGAATTTTCCTCTTAGCACTGCTTTCATAGTGTCCCATTGGTTTGGGTATAATGTGTCTTTATTTTCATTGAATTCAAGGAAGACTTAAATTTCTTTCTTTATTTCTTCCTTAACCCAGTGGTGGTTCAGTAGTTGACTGTTCAGTTTCCATGAATTTGTAGGCTTTCTGGGGTTAGAATTATTGTTGAATTCTAACTATATTCCATGGTGATCCAATAGTACACAGGTGGTTACTGCAATTTCTTTGTATCTATGGATGATTGCTTTCTGACCAATTATGTGATCAATTTTTGAGAAGGTTCCATGGGATGCTGAGAAGTAGGTATATTCTTTTTTGTTTGGGTAGAATGTCCTATAGATGTCTGTTAAGTCCATTTGTCTCATTACATCTGTTAGTTCTCTTATTTCTCTTTTAAATTTCTGTCTGGTTGACCTGTTCATTGATGAGAGAGGAGTGTTGAAATCACCCACTATTAGAGTGTGGGGTTTGATGTATGCTTAGAGTTCTAGTACTGTTTTCTTCATATGTGGGTGCTTTTATATTAGGGGTGTAGATATTCAGGATTGAGACTTCCTACTGATAAATTGTTCTTGTTATGAGTATAAAGCGTCCATCTCCAACTCTTCTGATTGATTTTAGTTTGAAATCAATTTTGTTATATATTAGTGTAGCCACACCTGCTTGTTTCTTTGGTCCATTTGATTGGAAAACCTTTTCCCAACCCTTTTCTCTTAGGTAGTGTCTGTATTTGAGTTTGGGGTGTGTTTCTTGTAAACAGCAGAATGTTGGATCCTGATTTTGTATCCATTCTCTTAACCTGTGCCTTTTTATAGGTGAATTGATTCCATTGATATTAAGTGATATTAATGACCAATGGTGGTTAACTCTGGTTATTTTTTCTGGTGGTAGTGTTTGTGTGTTTCACTTCTTTCAGTTTTGCTGGTAGAGGGTTGTCAGATGCTTGTGTTATTTTGGGTGTTGTTGGCTTCCTTGATTTGTGATTTTCCTTCTAGTTTTTTCTGTAAGGCTGGGTTTGTGGTGATGTATTGTTTAAATCTGTTTTTCTCCTGGAATATCTTGTTTTTTTCCATTGATGGTGAATGCAAGCTTTGCCGGGTATAGTAGTCTGGGCTTGCATCCATGGTATCTTAGTGTCTGCAGCACATCTATCCAAGACCTTCTGGCTTTGATGTTTTCCATTGACAAAGGATGACCTGTCTGGGGCCAACATTAAGGCAATCTGCACAGAAGCTGGCCTGATGGCTCCACAGGAACGCAGAATGAAAGTTACAAATGAAGAATTCAAAAAATCGAAAGAGAACCTTCTTTATAAAAAACAAGAAGGCACCCCTGAGGGGCTGTATCTCTAGTGACCCACAGTTCCTTCAGGTAAGTTAGTGAGTTCCCCATACCCCCCGGGAGGATGGGAAGCTACCGAAGGAATCCATTTCCCAGTGAGTTTGCTAGTAGACAGCCTGTCTTGAAGGATGCTGTGCAGGGTGCCCACCAGGTGTCTCCATGTGCGGTCATCGTGTTGTGCTCTCTGCTCCCAATAAAGGATTGTCTGGTTTGCTATAAAAAAAAGTACCAAGGCATGTGACTAGACATAGATAAGACCTATGAGTTAATTTAAGTTGTACGATCTAGTTAGTAAGAAGCCAGAGCTAATAGGCCAAATAGCTATAATTAATATAATCCTCTGTGTGTTTCTTTGGAACTGAACTGTTGCAAGACCAGGCAGGAAAGAATTTTCCATCTACAAATGGTTCCCAATGTTCATAAATTGCATTCACATAAAATCTGAGACTGTAACATGAGTTACACCCGATACCCCACAGCCAGCAAGCCCCAAAGAAAATCACACAGAAATCTGGAGAAGATTATAGACTGACCTATTGTCTGCAAGGTCCTTGGCCCAGGAACAGTTCCTGCTTCTGCACTAAGGCTATTCACACAGAGTGGTGAGTGTCTGCTGGCCAACCAGGCTGGAATGTCTCCACAAGAGAGTGCAGGGCACCTTCAGCTTCTGCTGCAGGGTCTTCTGTGTTCCACTCAACCCTGCCCTCCCCCCACATTCGCCCTTTGGTCTGCAGGGTCCTTGGACTATCAGACGTCCTTGTTTCTGTGCTGAGGAGTTCCATCCAGATGGGTGAGTGTGTGCCATCCCCGGGGTGGACTGTCCCAGAAGGGAGCACAGCACCCCCACCAGCTCCTGTTGCAGGGACTTCTTTGTTACACATAACCCTGCCTCCCCCAAGCCTGTCCTATTTTCTGCAAGGTCCTTGTCCCAGGAACAGTTCCTGCTCCTGCACTAAGGCTATCCACCCAGAGTGGTGAGTTTCTGCCTGCCAGGCAGGCCTGAAGGACCCCCGCAAGGGAGTGTGGGCACCTTCAGCTTTGGCTGCAGGGTCCTCTGTGTTTCACTCGACCCTGCCCTCCCCCCAAGTTTGCCCTTTTGTCTGCGGGGTCCTTGGACTACTAGGAGTCCCTGTTTCTGTGCTGAGGAGTTCCATCCAGAAAGAAACAGTTCCTGCTCCTGCACTGAGGAGATACATTCATGAGTCAGTCACAACAAAGATTGAACCAAGACACCAAGACTCTCCTGGCTGCATTTGAAGGAAGAGATGGGCAGGCACCAATGCAAGAATTCCTCCAACAGCCTGAAAGGCAACATGACGTTACCAGAATCCAGGGATCATGCAACAAGAAGAAGAAGAACACCTTACTCCAGAAGAAATAGAAGAAATCGACTTTAAATGGAACATTATGAAAATAATAGAGGACCTTAAACAGAACATGAAAAACTGACGTAAAGAAATGGAAATGACAAACAAAAAGGTAGAGGAAGTGAATAAATCTCTCAAAGATACCCAAGAAAACCAAGAAAAAGAAATCAAACAGGTAAGGGAAACAGTTCAAGACTTGAAAAATGAAATGGAGTTAATGAAGAAAACACAACC
The DNA here is from genome assembly GCF_018167655.1 of Microtus oregoni. Classification (NCBI taxonomy): domain Eukaryota; kingdom Metazoa; phylum Chordata; class Mammalia; order Rodentia; family Cricetidae; genus Microtus; species Microtus oregoni. The sequence goes on from NW_024543059.1 coordinate 41,221,981, forward strand.
TGAGGGAAGGCTGGATATGGAAAATCTGGGTAAACAAACAGGAACTACAGAGACAAGTATTATCTTCAGAATACAAGAGATAGAAGGAAGAAACTCAGACACTGAAGATACTATAGAGACAATAAACTCACTGATTAAAGAACAAAACAAATCCAATGAATTCTTAACACAAAACATCCAGGAAATCCGGGACACCATGAAAAGACCAAACGTAAGAATAATAGAGGTAGAAGAAGGAGAATTACAGCTCAAAGGCCCAGAAAATACGTTCAACAAAATTGTAGAAGAAAATTTTCCCAACCTAAAGAAGGATATTCCTATGAAGGTACAAGAAGCATACAGAACACCAAATAGACTGGATCAAAAAAAAATCCCCTTGCCATATAATAATCAAAACACAAAACATACTGAAAAAAGAATGAATATTAAGAGCTGCAAAGGAAAAACGTCAAGTAACATATAAAGGGAACCATATTAGAATTACACCTGACTTCTCAATGGAAAACATCAAAGCCAGAAGGTCTTGGATAGATGTGCTGCAGACACTAAGATACCATGGATGCAAGCCCAGACTACTATACCCGGCAAAGCTTGCATTCACCATCAATGGAAAAAACAAGATATTCCAGGAGAAAAACAGATTTAAACAATACATCACCACAAACCCAGCCTTACAGAAAAAACTAGAAGGAAAATCACAAATCAAGGATAGGTCTGTTAGAAATATTCTTAGCAAACAAATAAAAGAACTAACAGCTTTATAACTCAAATGGACTTAACAGACAAATAGAGAACATTTCACCCAAACACAAAATAACAGAACTTCTTTTTAGCGCCTTGTGGAACCTTCTCTAAAACTGACCACATACTTGGTCACAAAAGAAATCTCAACAGCTATAAAATTTGGAATAATCCATTTATGCTATTGGATCACCATGGCTTAAAGGTAGAATTCAACAATAACACAAAGTGAAGAGAGACTACAATCTCATGGAAACTGAACAGCATACAATTGTTGAGTCTAGTAAAAAATAAAGAAATAAATTAAAGATTTCTCCAGTACAATGAATTTGAAGGCACGGCATACACAAACTTATGAGACACTATAAAGACAGTGCTAAGAAGAAAGTTCATAGCACTAAGTATCTACATAGATAGAGAATTAAGTTGAAGTATCAATTCTGAACATTTGTGTGCCAAATACAAGGGAACCCACATTTATAAACTAGCAACATAACAGCACACCTGAAAACTCTAGAAAGAAGAAGCAAACACACTCAGGAGGAGTAGATGACAGGAAATAATCAAACTATAGACTATAATCAATACAACAGAAACAAAGAACAATACAAAGAATCAATGATACAAAAAAGTTGGTTTCTTGAGAAAGTCAATAAGATAAACTTTTATCCAAACTAATCAAAAGGCAGAGACAGAATTTCTAACTTAACAAAATCAGAAATGGAAAGGGAACGTAACAATGGACAGTGAAGAAAGCCAGAGAATCATTAGGTCATACTACAAAAACCTTTACTCCACAACATTGGAAATCCTGAAAGAAATGGAAACTTTTCTGAATAGATATGACTTATCAAAATTAAATGAAGATCAGATAAATGACTTAAATAGACCTATAACCCCTAAGGAAAAGGAAGCAGGCATGAAAAGTCTCCCAACCAAAAAAATATTCAGGGCCAGAAGGTTTCAGCACAGAATTCTATCAGAATTTCAAGGAAAAACTAATTTCTTTACTCTTCAAATTGTTTCAGACAATAGAAACAGATGGAAGACTGACAAACTCTACAAGGCTACTGTCACCCTGATAGGCAAAATATACAAAAATCAACATAGAAAGAGAATTAAAAACCAATATGCCTCATGAACATTAATGCAAGATACTCAATGCAATATCGGCAATACAAATCCAAGAACACATAAAAAATCACCCAACATGATCAAGTGGGCTTCATTCCATAGACATAGAGATGGTTCAACAAATGAAAATCTGTCAATGTAATCCACAAAATAAACAAACCAAAAGAAAAAAATCAACATGATCATCTAAATACATGCTGAAAACTCTTTGAAAAAATCCAACAATTCTTCTTGATAAAGGTCTTAGAGAGCTAAGAGAAACAGGTACATACAAACACATAATAAAGGGAATATACACCATGCTGAAAGCCAACATCAAGCTAAATAATAGGAGAGAAAGTCAACGCAGTTACACTAAAAGCAGAAAAAAGACAAGGCTGTCCACTTTGAATATAGTACTCGAAGATATGACTAAAACAATAAGAAAACAAAAGAAGATCAAGGGGAGACAAATTGGAAAAGAAATCAAAATATTGCTATCTGTGCATGATATGATAGTATGTATACACAAGTGGGCCCAAAATTCTACCAGGGAACTCCTACAGCCAATAAAAACCTTCATCAATATTGAGGGATACAATATTGACTCAAAACTCTATTGTGTGTAGCCCTCCTATACACAAATTATAAATGGCCTAAAAAATCAGGGAAACATCACCCTTTACAATAGCCAGAAATAACATAAAATGTCTTGGGTTAACTAACTAAACAAATGAAAGACCTATATGACAAGATCTTTAAGTCTCTGAAGAAAGAAGGTGATGAAGATATCAGAAAAATGAAAAGATCTCCCATGCTCCTGCATGAGTAGGATCAACATAGTAAAAATGACAATCTTACCAAAAGTAACCAACAGATTTAATGCAATCCCATCAATGTCCCATCTCAATTCTTCACAGACCTCAAAAAATGGGCATCCTGAAACTGAGAAGTTTCTGTTAGGCAAAGGATGTGGTAAATAAGATAAAAATGACAGACTACAGAATGGGAAAATATCTTCACCAATCCCACATCTGACAAATGACTGAGTTTCAACATAAAGAACTCAAGAAACTAGACATCAAAACACCAAACAATCCAATTTTAAAATGCTGTACAGACCTAAGCAGAGAATTCTCAACAGAAGGTCTCAAATGGCTAAAATACACTTAAACAATTGTTCAGCATTCTTAGCCTGGAGAGATGACTCAGCAGTGAAAAACATATGCTTTGAATATGCTTGAATAGTCCTAAGCTTGGTTACAGCATCCATACAAGGGAGCATCCAGCCATCTGTTACTCCAGTTCCAGAAATAGCCCATGCTTCTGGCTTCCACAAGGATGAAAAAGACCCCCCTCCATACACACATGCAGACTCACAGGGAAACACGCATACACACACACACACACACACACACACACACACACACACATACACACAGAGAGAAAGAAAAAGAGAGAGAATGAGATTTATACATGAAATGAAAACTTAAAGCAAGCAAACAAACAAACAGAAAGCAATGGTACTGACTCAACAATTAAAAGTCTTAGTGCAGGAAAATCTCAGACCACACAAATCTCTGGTGAGTTCCATTTAACAATTAAGGAGGAACAGACATGAAATACACTAAGAGAGAGAGGGGGAGTGTAAGAGGTTCTTCTGCCTATGTGTTGTTTTCATTGGTTGAATAAAAAAACTGTCTTGGCCTTTTGATAGGGCAGGATTAAGGTGGTGGAGTAGACAGAACAGAATTCTCGGAAGAAGGGCAGAGAGAGAGCTGCCATGGAGCTCCCATGCTGAATATTTCCCGCTAAGCCACAACCTTGTGGTGACATACAGATTATTAGAAATGGGTTGAATCAAGATGTGAGAGTTAGCCAAGAAGAGGCTGGAACTAATGGGCCAGGCAGAGTTTAAATAAAACAGTTTCTGTGTGATTATTTTGAGGGTTAAGCTAGCTGGGCAGCCAGGATGAAAAGCAGGCCCTCTCTCCTTTAACAGAGAGAGAGGGAGGAAGAGAGAGAGAGAGAGAGAGAGAGAGAGAGAGAGAGAGAGAGAGACTATAGGCTATTTTGTTTGATAAGAGAGACTATACCCTATGTTGTCTGATAATGTTGCTAGGGAGTATTAATCATGTTTAGAATTCAGGTGTTTGGGATTGGGTGGCAGAATGCATCTTGATGACAAAGTGTCCAGTGGGTGGCAGGGGTGTGGACACAGCCTGGAAGCAGGTATCTCACTTGATTGCAGGCTGGTTAGAAATTCTACCCCATTCTTTAGTTGGATTATTTGATATTTTGTTGTTTGGCTTTCTGAATTCTTTATATATTTAGAGTTCAGCCCTCTGTGAAATGTGGGGTTGGTGAGAATATTTTTTCCACTCTGTAGGATGCTGTTTTGTCTTATTGACAGTGTACTTTGCCTTACAGAAGCTTTTCAGTTTCAGGAGGTCCCATTTATTAATTTTTGGTCTCTTTCTCTGTGCTACTGGTATTATATTCAGGAAGTAGTCTCCTGCACCAATGCATTCAAGGCTACTTTCCTTTCTTTTCTATGAGCTTCACTGTAACTGAGTTTATGTTGAGGCCTTTGATCCACTTGGACTTGAGTTTTGTGCAGGATGACAAATATGACATATTTGCATTCTTCTACATGCTCACATCCAGTTATGCCAACAATGTCTGTTGAAGATGCTTTCTTTTTGTCCACTTTATAATTTTGGTTTATTTGTCAAAAATTAAGTGTTTATACCTGTGTGTACTTTTTCAAGGTATTTAATTCAATTCCAATGATCCATTTGTTTGTTTTTATGCCAATACCAAGCTGTTATTAATATAGCCTTAGAGTAGAGCTTGAAGACTGGGATGGTGATACTGTCAGACATTCCTTTATTGTGCAGGATTGTTTTAGCTAGCCTAGATTAATTTTTGATGTTCCATATTAAATTGAGTATTGTTCATTCTGGTAAGTATTGAATCCCTGGTTGCTGTATTCCTTCACTGACAATGCAATAAGTCAAATCAGACCAAATTAATAAATCCGAATTTAATGAACAGGGCAATGCAAAGTAGAGCACTCCAGGGTGGACCCCAGGAGGATAGGAGACAGGACACAAGGGTACATATGGCAGAGCTATGGGCTAGGTTTTAAATAGGTAGTAGGCATGTCTCTGAAATCTCTGTGGAGTATCTACCAATGGCAGGCTTTCTCTGTGGAGGGGCCACTTTTGTTGATCTTTATGGGGAAGGCTAGGTCTAGAGAGAGAGCGCAGTGGGACTTCCACCTAATTATCCCAGATTCTTTGGTATATGAATATCAGGGGCTAGAGTGGAACTTCCACCAGAACACTTTTGAGGTTTGTGAAGGATTGTGTTAATGGGGATTGCATTGAATCTGTAGATTTCTTCTTGTAAGATTTCCAGTTTTATTATGTGGATCCCATCCAAGAGCATGGGAGATCTTTCTATTTGACTTTGGATGTTTAAAGTGCATTAGGACTGTGAAAGCCTATAAGGACTTTTGAAATTAGATTTAATACATTTTCCAAATAAGTAAATAATGAAAAATTATCTGCACATCTCAAGGAGCTAGAAAACAAGGAAGCAAAATCAAAATTATTTGAAGGAAATAATTAATAAATATCAGAAAAGATGTAAATGAAGTAAAAATTCAAACAAAACAACAATGAACAAAACAAAGAACTGCTTCTTAAAGAAATAAGCAGTGACCTGTGGCACAATGGCAGTTCCTTTGACTCCAGATTTAAAAGAGAAATTGAATTGAAAATTTTTCATCTATAACAACTTAGAAAAAGAGATTTGGGACTCAAATATATATATACTACTGTTGGTGAGAAAGTTTTCAGGCCTGATACCACAGAAATGCAAACAAGTATTAGAGATTCTTATGAGCATGTAGATGCTAAAAGGTTGGTAGGCTAGTAAAAACGAACAGGTCTGGAGACATACACAACACACATCTCAACAATATATTCAGAAAAACGTAAATTGGTGATGAGCGTGGGGAGGTGACGCAGCCATAAAAAGCATATGCTACTCTTGAAGAGTCCTAAGCTTGGTTACAGCATCCATACTAGGGAGCACCCAGCCATCTGTAACTCCAGTTCCAGAAATATCCCATGCTTCTGGCTTCCATGAGGACGAGAGATACCATCCCCTTCAGACACATATACAGCTTCTCAGGGACACACACACACACATGCACAGAGAGGGGAGGGTAGAGCCAGAGTAGGGGGGGAGAGAAGAGGATGAGATTTATACACGAAACAAATACTGGAAGCAAGCAAGCAAACAAACAAACAGAAAGCAATGACACTGACTCAACAATTAAAAGTCTTAGTCTAGGAAAATCTCAGACCACACAAATCTCTGGTGAGTTCCATTTAACAATTAAGGAGGAACAGACATGAAATACACTAAGAGCTACAGACCAATATATTTGAAGCAAAATCCTGTAAAAATAATCTTCAAGAAAATAACAGTAAAGCAGATCCAATGGCTCAATGGTGTGGTGGAGCTCTGCAAGCACCATGGCCATCAGACTGTCAACGCAGGGGAGCTAAGAAGAAAGTTCAATTTAACTTGACTCAGTAGCCTGTGTTTGTTCAAAGGTATTTTATTTTAGGCATGTATAAACATAGAACAATTTCAAGACTTTTCCAGGTGATGATATATATTCAATTCTATCTTGACAATAAAGCTTAAGATGTAACTAAGTCAAAAGTGTTTTTATAGATTATGGAACATCTTCCATACAGATTGATTCTGGAGATTTGCCAATGAAAAATAAGCTCTTGATAAGAATTAATAGAGGATCTGATGTGATCTTTGCCGATAGCACAAAAGTCACCAGGCTACTAACAACATCCTCTTCCAGCATTCGAGGTGGATAACACATTAATCCCTTTAAAATGAAAACACTGCATGTTTAACATTCCTGGTTTTTTTTTTAATTTATTTATTTATTAAGGATTTCTGCCTCGTCCCCACAACCGCTTCCCATTTCCCTCCCCCTCCCCCGATCAAGTCCCCCCCCCTCATCTGCTCGAAGAGCAATCAGGGTTCACTGACCTGTGGGAAGCCCAAGGACTGCCCACCTCTATCCAGGTCTTGTAAGGTGAGCATTCAAACTGCCTAGGCTCCCACAAAGCCAGTACGTGCAGTAGGATCAAAAACCCACTGCAATTGTTCTTGAGTTCTCAGTATTCCTCATTGTCCGCTATGTTCAGCTAGTCCGGATTTATCCCATGCTTTTTCAGACCTAGGCCAGCTGGCCTTGGTGAGATCCCAATAGAACATCCCCATTGTCTTAGTGTGTGGGTGCACCCCTCGTGGTCCTGAGTTCCTTGCTCGTGCTCCGTCTCCTTCTGCTCCTGATTTGGACCTTGAGATTTCTGTCCGGTGCTCCCGTGTGGGTCTCTGTCTCTGTCTCCTTTCATCGCCTGATGAAGGTTAATATTCCTGAGGATGCCTATGTGTTTGTCTTTGGATTCACCTTATTTAGCTTCTCTAGGAACATGAATTATAGGCTCAATGTCCTTTATTTACGGCTAGAAACCAAATATGAGTGAGTACATCCCATGTTCCTCTTTTTGGGTCTGGCTTACCTCACTCAGGATAGTGTTTTCTATTTCCATCCATTTGTATGCAAAATTCAAGAAGTCCTTGTTTTTTACTGCTGAGTAATACTCTAATATGTATATATTCCATACTTTCTTCATCCATTCTTCCGTTGAAGGGCATCTAGGTTGTTTCCAGGTTCTGGCTATTACAAACAATGCTGCCATGAACATAGTTGAGCATATACTTTTGTTGTATGATAGGGCCTCTCTTGGGTATATTCCCAAGAGTGGTATTGCTGGATCCAGGGGTAGGTTGATCCCGAATTTCCTGAGAAACCGAACACTGCTTTCCAGAGTGGTTGCACAAGTTTGCATTCCCACCAGCAATGGGTGAGTGTACCCCTTTCTCCACAACCTCTCCAGCAAAGGCTATCATTGGTGCTTTTTATTTTAGCCATTCTGACAGGTGTAAGGTGGTATCTTAAAGTTGTCTTGATTTGCATTTCCCTGATCGCTAAGGAAGTTGAGCATGACCTTAAGTGTCTTTTGGCCATTTGAAGTTCTTCTGTTGAGAATTCTCTGTTCAGATCAGTGCCCCATTTTATAATTGGGTTGATTAGCCTTTTACGGTCTAGTTTCTTGAGTTCTTTATATATTTTGGAGATCAAACCTTTGTCAGTTGCAGGGTTGGTGAAGATCTTCTCCCAGTCAGTGGGTTGTCTTTTTGTCTTAGTGACAGTGTCCTTTGCTTTACAGAAGCTTCTCAGCCTCAGGAAGTCCCATTTATTCAATGATGCCCTTAGTGTCTGTGCTGCTGGGGTTATACATAGGAAGTGGTCTCCTGTGCCCATGTGCTGTAGAGTACTTCCCACTTTCTCTTCTATCAGGTTCAGTGTGTTCGGACTGATATTGAGGTCTTTAATCCATTTGGATTTGAGTTTTGTGCATGGTGATAGATATGGATCTATTTTCATTCTTCTACAGATTGACATCCAGTTTTGCCAGCACCATTTGTTGAAGATGATCTCTTTTTTCCATTGTATACTTTTAGCTCCTTTATCGAAGATCAGGTGTTCATAGGTTTGTGGGCTAATGTCAGGGACTTCTATTCGATTCCATTGGTCGACTTCTCTGTTTTTATGCCAATACCAAGCTGTTTTCAATACTGTAGCTCTGTAATAGAGTTTGAAGTCAGGGATGGTAATGCCTCCAGACAAACCTTTATTGTATAAGATTGTTTTGGCTATCCTGGGTTTTTTGTTTTTCCATATAAAGTTGATTATTGTCTTCTCCAGATCTGTGAAGAATTTTGATGGGATTTTGATGGGGATTGCATTGAATCTATAGATTGCTTTTGGTAGAATTGCCATTTTTACTATATTGGTCCTCCCAAACCAAGAGCAAGGGAGGTCTTTCCATTTTCTGGTGTCTTCTTCAATTTCTTTCTTCAAAGACTTATAGTTCTTGTCAAGTAGATCTTTCACTTCCTTGGTCAGGGTTACCCCAAGGTATTTTATGCTATTTGTGGCTATCGTGAAAGGTGATGCTTCTCTGATTTCCCTCTCTGCTTCCTTATCCTGGTGTATAGGAAGGCAACTGATTTTTTGGAGTTGATCTTGTATCCTGCCACGTTACTAAAGCTGTTTATCAGCTGTAGGAGTTCTTTGGTAGAATTTTTGGGGTCGCTTATGTACACTATCATATCATCTGCAAATAACGAAAGCTTAACTTCTTCCTTTCCAATACGAATCCCCTTGATCTCCTTATGTTGTCTTATTGCTACTGCTAGAATTTCAAGTACTATATTGAAGAGGTATGGCGAGAGTGGACATCCTTGTCGTGTTCCTGATTTTAGTGGGATGGCTTTGAGTTTTTCTCCGTTTAATTTAATGTTAGCTGTTGGCTTGCTGTAAATAGCTTTTATTATATTTAGGTAGGACCCTTGTATCCCTATTCTCTCCAAGACCTTTATCATAAAGGGGTGTTGAATTTTGTCGAATGCTTTTTCCGCATCTAGTGAAATGATCATATGGTTTTTTTCTTTCAGTTTATTTATATGGTGGATTACATTGATAGATTTGCGTATGTTGAACCAGCCCTGCATCTCTGGGATGAAGCCTACTTGATCATAATGGATAATTTTTCTTATGTGTTCTTGGATTCGGTTTGCCAGTATTTTATTGAAGATTTTTGCGTCGAGGTTCATGAGTGAGATCGGTCTGTAATTCTCTTTCTTGGTTGGGTCTTTTTGTGGTTTTGGTATCAGGGTAAATGTAGCTTCATAAAAGGAATTTGGCAATGACTCTTCTGATTCTATATTGTGAAATACCTTAAGGAGTATAGGTATTAATTCTTCTTGGAAGTTCTGGTAGAATTCTGCATTGAAACCATCTGGTCCTGGGCTTTTTTTCGAAGGGAGATTTTTGATAACCATTTCTAATTCTTCGCGAGAAACCGGTCTATTTAGATCATTCACCTGGTCTTGGTTTAGCTTTGGTATATGATACTTATTTAAAAAAATGTCCATTTCTTTTGTATTTTCCAGTTTTGTGGCATACAGGCTTTTGTAGTAAGATCTAATGATTCTCTGAATTTCCTCTGTGTCTGTGGTTATGTCCCCCTTTTCATTTCTGATCTTATTTATTTGCGTGTTCTCTCTCTGTCGTTTAATTAGTTTGGATAGGGGTTTGTCGATCTTGTTGATTTTCTCCAAGAACCAGCTTTTTGTTTCATTGATTCTTTGGACTGTTTTCTGTGTTTCTATTTTGTTGATTTCAGCCCTCAGTTTTATTATTTCCAGTCTTCTACTTCTCCTGGGTGCGTCTGCTTCTTTTTTTTCTAGAGCTTTCAGGTGTGTTGTTAAGTCCCCAATGTATGCATTCTCCGTTTTCTGTAAGTGGGCACTTAGTGCTATGAACTTTCCTCTTAGCACTGCTTTCATTGTGTCCCATAGGTTTCAGTATGTTGTCCCTTTATTTTCATTAAATTCAAGGAAGACTTTAATTTCTTTCTTGATTTCTTCCTTGACCCAGGTGTGGTTCAGTAGTTGACTGTTCAGTTTCCATGAGTTTGTCGGTTTTTTGGGGGCAGCGTGGTTGTTGCCTTCTAACTTTAATCCGTGATGATCTGATAAGACACAGGTGGACACTGATATTTTTTTGTATCTGTGGAGGTTTCCTTTGTTTCCGAGTATGTGGTCAATTTTTGAGAAGGTTCCATGAGCTGCAGAGAAGAAGGTATATTCTTTCCTATTTGGGTGGAATGTTCTATAGATGTCTGTTAAGTCCATTTGCTTCATTACCTCCAATAATTCTCTTAATTCTCTATTAGGTTTCTGTCTGATTGACCTGTCCCTTGGAGAGAGAGGTGTGTTGAAGTCTCCTACTACTAGTGTGTGTGGTTTGATGTCTGCCTTGAGTTCTAGTAATATTTCTTTTACATAAGTAGGTGCTTTTATATTGGGGGCGTATATATTCAGGATTGAGACGTCCTCCTGATGAATTGTTCCTGTTATGAGTATAAAGTGACCGTCTCGGTATCTTCTGATTGATTTTAGTTTGAAGTCAGTTTTGTTAGAAATTAGTATGGCCACACCTGCTTTTTTCTTAGGACCATTTGCTTGAAACACCTTTTCCCAACCCTTTACTCTGAGTAGGTGCCTGTCTTTGTGGTTGAGATGTGTTTCTTGCAAACAGCAGAATGTTGGATCCTGTTTTCGTATCCAATCTTTTAGCCTGTGCCTTTTTATAGGTGAATTGAGCCCATTAATATTAAGTAATATTAATGACCAGTGGTTGTTTACTCCGCTTATTCTTATTGCTTTTGGTAGTAGAGATTGTGTGTCTCCTTTCTTTGAGATGTGCTCGTGAAGGGTCATTAGGTGCCTGGGTTATTGTAGGCAGTGTTGGCAGTGTTGGATTCCTTGGGTTGCGATTTTCCTTCTATTACTTTCTGTAGGGCTGGATTTGTGGCTACGTATTGTTTAAATTTGTTCTTATCCTGGAATGTCTTGTTTTCTCCGTTGATAGTGAACGATAGCTTGGCTGGGTATAGTAGTTTGGGTTTGCATCCATGGTCTCTTAGCTTCTGCAGAACCTCTATCCAGGACCTTCTGGCTTTCATAGTTTCCATCGAGAAGTCAGGTGTAAGTCTGATCGGTTTACCTTTATAAGTTACTTGCCCTTTTTCTTTTGCAGCTCTTAATATTCTTTCTTTAACCTGTATATTTTGTGTTTTGATTATTATATGGCGAGGAGATGTTTTTCTTTGATCCAGTCTGTTTGGTGTTCTGTATGCTTCTTGAATATTTAAATGAATATCTTTCTTTAAGTTGGGAAAGTTTTCTTCCATAATTTTGTTGAAAATATTTTCTGAGCCTTTGAGCTGTGACTCTTCTCCTTCTTCTATTCCTATTATTCTTAGGTTTGGTTTTTTTATTGTGTCCCATAGTTCCTGAATGTTTTGTGTTGAGAATTTGTTGGCTTTGCTGTTTTCTTTGATCTGTTCGTTTATTTTCTCTATGGTGTCCTCAGCATCTGAGAGTCTTTCTTCTAGCTCTTGTATTCTATTGATTATGCTTGTTTCTGTAGACTCTGCTCGTTGGCCTAGATTTTCCATATCCAGCTGGTCCTCAGTTTGTATTTTCTTCTTTGCCTTCATTTCAGTTTTCAATTCTTGAACTGTTTCCATTACCTGTTTGATGGTTTTTTCTTGGTTTCCCAGGGTATCATGTACGTATTTACTCATTTCTTCAAACTTTTTGTTATACTTCTCATCCATTTCTATAAGGGCATTTTTTACATGTTGTTTAAGGGACTCTATTATCTTCATAAAGTCGATTTTTTCCACTTCTTCTGTGTTAGGTTGTTCAAATACTTCTGTTGTGAGATCATTGGGTTCTGATGTTTTCATGTTGTTTTTCGGATTATTGGGTGAGTTCTTGCCTTGGCGCCTGCCCATCTCCTCCTATTGATCCTATCCAATGGATCCTTTAGAAACCGGATCAGGTTTCCCTGCTGGCCAAGGGCTCCGCTTACAAAATGCCCTCACTCTCTTTTGTGGTTCCTGCTGCAGGCCAAGAACCCTCTCACGCCTCCGAAGGATCTTCAGGACAGGACCAGGCTCCCCTTGTGCCAGTGACCTGGCCAACCAAAGGCCTACCTCTTTGATTCAATTGTAGTAGGGCGATATGCTCTCCTTATTGCACGCCTGTCCCAGCTGCTTGGGTCTGGCCGCAGCTCAGCCGCCGCCGTGCTGCCGCTGCTGCGCCGCATCTGGCGCCGCCACCGCTGCACCTCTGTGCGTCTGGCGCCGCCGCCGCTGCGCCTCTGTGCATCTGGCACCGCCACCGCTGCTGCAACTCTGTCCATCTGGCGCCGCCGCCACTGCGCCTCTGTGCCTAACATTCCTGGTTTTGCTGGTGCTTATCTGTGAGCACAAGGACCTTTGAGTCTCTTACAAATGATGGGATAGAGCAATCATTCACTACAATAATTGCAGTTCATCATAGTAAAACTGTACTTCAGCATACACTGAGCAGTAAAGGTGGTGGATTAGTTTTTGCTTCACTGTGATCAAATATTTTACAGAGTAACTAGAGAGGAATGGTTTACTTTTATTTATTTTATGAGGATTTGTTCCATGCACCTGAGCTGGAAATAAGAGCACCAATCAGAAGATGGAAGGTAACACTATGGAAGGAAGAATAGAGTAAAGCATGTTTTCTTTGTAGCAGCAATTTCTTGGGTCTGCTCTGCTTGCTAGAGGCAAGCAATCACTCTCATTTAAGAGAGACTTCCTCACGCAGCTTTAGCTGCAAAACCCTACAGCTCTTTAAGAGGTCCTGCAAAAAAAAACTTAAATGGTGTTTATAAAAAGCTGACCACCTGTTTTTCAGTTTTCAGTAATAGCAGGAAAAAAGCTGCACCATTTTAAAATGCTGGCTTTCTGGGCTGTCCTGCCAGGACAAACTCTGACACTTTGAGTCAGGGGATCAGCTACAGAGAGAACATTTGACTGTTGCAGCTTGCTTACTCACAAGAACCTTAAAATGCCATAGAGTTGTGGCAATAAACATGGCTACAGCCGTTACCTCAGCCATGAGGCTGGAATCACAAAAAGCCAAGGAATGGACTAGATCCAGCTGTCAAGGCCACGGCTTTAATTCTACCCATGTTGTTTGGTAAATTAAAGACTTGTGTAGTCAAAAGAGAGAGAGAGAGATACAATAAAGAGAGATTCAAAAAAAATCTCTAAATGGTTTACAGTTTTTAAAAAATATATGCAGGCTTTAAAAAGGGTTAAAGTCCTTAAAAATAAGAAAGAAAGAAAGAAAGAAAGAAAGAAAGAAAGAAAGAGAGTAGTTTGGGTGTGGTGGTACACACCTTTAATCCCAACACTTGGGAGGCAGAGGTAGATTGCCCTCTCTAACTTGAAGGTGTGCTAGCACACACCTTTAATCCCAAAGTTTGGGAGGCAGAGGCAGACAGACCTCTGTGAATTAAAGGTGTGGTGGCAGACACCTTTAATCCCAGCACTTGGGAGGCAGAGACAAGTGGATCTCTGTGAGTTCAAGGACAGCCTGGTATACAGAGTTACTCCAGGACAAAGATATACAGAGAATCTCTCTCAAAAAGTAAAAGTAAAAATAAAAGAAATAGAGGTTAAAATAAAGCAGCACAAAGATGGAAAATATGCAGAGACTCTTGATACTGTATACTATTATGCTGTCTTTAAATTGTTTGAATGCTGAGGAAAGGGCAATAGCTGCTAAAAGATATTTGCTTATAAATGCTGCTGAACTAATCCTAGATAGGTATTTTGAAAATACCTTGACTTCAAAATTCAAGACAAAAAGGTGTTGCTTTGGAGAAAATATTTTGCTTTTGTCTCTACAGCAAATGAGAGCCTGTGGATTCAGAGTTAAGAAAAATCAGGATTGATCAAGGAAGACTACCTGAGAAATCTCTGGTAGGAACAGATGGCACAGATGTCTGAGTTCTACACCTAGAAAAGATTCAAGATGCTGCCTGAAATGATCAATCCTCACAGGATGGACTTGATCATAACTCTAAATTTTTTTACATCCCCATAAGATTTATCAGTGCCCCCAAACAGCCAGAAGTAGCCTGGAATAATACTCCCACATTCCCAAAAATGGACTATGGATATTTTCCTTTGTCAAAAAAAAAAGAGGGGGAAGTGATGTGGGATAATTGGCTGTATTCTGTCAATCATGTTTTAAATAAATACTGATTGGCCAGGTAGGAAGTATAATCAGGTCAACAGACAGGAAGTAGAGGCAGGGCAATGAGAACAAGAGTATTCTGGGAAGAAGGAAGCTCTTCCTGCAGTCAAGCCCAGATCACCAAAGAAGCAAGTATAGAAGGAGCTATGGGCTGCATTCCTGCCACTCAGCTTCCGGCCGCCTGGCTACCTTATGCCATGAAATAACAACACACAAATTGTATTCTTTTAAACATGGCTTGGCCCATTAGTTCTAGCCTCTTAATGGCTAATTCTCACATCTTGCCTAACCCATATTTAGTAATCTGTGTAGCACCAGTCTTACCGGGAAAGATTCAGCATGTATGACCTGGCGGCTTGCTTCATCGCATCTGCCCTGGAGATGAGAGGCATGGTGTCTGGCTCACTTCCCTTCTTCCCAGCATTCTGTTCTGTTTACTCCGCCTACCTAATTTTCTAACCTATCAGGCCAAGCAGTTTCTTTATTAATTAATCAGTGAAATCAACATATTGATATATGACACTCCCACATCAAGCAAGATGTAACCTGCCTGGCTGAGAAAAGGTACCTAACCATATGGCTAACATAGATAAGAATAATGGGTCCATATATGTTAAAAAAAAAAAGCTAATGCAAAGCCTGAGCCAATGAGCCAATCATTTGCTTATAATCTTATGGAAATCTCTGTGTGTTTTTTCCCTGGGACTAAATGGCTGGGGGACCAGATAGGACAGAAACCCCAACAAGCAGGCCCCTCATGCTACATACACTGAGCAGTAAAGGTGGTGGATTAGTTTTTGCTTCACTGTGATCAAATATTTTACAGAGTAACTAGAGAGGAATGATTTACTTATATTTACACAATGAGGATTTGTTCCATGCATCTGAACTGGAAATAAGACCACAAATCAGAAGATGAAAGGTCACACTATGGAAGATAGGATGTATGTTGTGATGAGAAAAGATGTCAACCCTTCCAGTGACTTACTTCTTTAGTATATTCTGTATTCTAAATTTCTTGCAATCCCACAGGTAGCTCCAGCATCTGGAGGGATGGCATTTAAAGCATTGAAACCTATAGAATGTTTTCTACACTCAAACATTTACATTCTGCTCTTGAGTCTAGTAGGTCACATACATTTCAAAAAGCCAGGTGAATTTAGTTGTGTTCAAAGTAGGACCATATAGCATCCTCTCAAACTCTGCTCTCCTTTGGCCATGTTTGGATCGAAGTGGCTGTGTGACTTTTCCGAGGAGATGTGAATAAATATTTTTCTACCCAAAAAACCCATAGAGCAAAGTTCATCTTGGTAAACCGCTTAGTTTACTGTAGTGTATTACAGGATTCAGAGTGAGGATTAGTAATAGTGGAGAGTGGATAAGGGTTTACTTACAGGAGCATGGATGACCCAGAGATAGCTGTGCCTTAAAAAGATCACTCTAGCATGAATAACAACTCATGAAGTCTGTACTTTTGGTGTTCTCTGCAGGACATGAAGGATGTAAGACATGTTAATTTGGAGAGTCTTCTCCAGGCAGCTGCAGCAGGTCAGAGAGCCTCAGGAGCCTCCCTCCTTCCTCTTGGAGGAATTATTTCAGTTAGAAGAAATTTGCTTCATAAAAGCAGCTCAGAGTTGCCTAGAAGCAGGCAGTTATTATCTCACCCTAAATGAACTTCTGTCTTCTAAGTGAGGATCACATTATAGAAGAAGTTGTCTTATCTAATGTACTCAGGCACCAGAGAATCACTTGTGTTATCTGTGATAAGAAAGTGTTTCTTACTCGATAAGAAACTGATGCTCATGTGATGTTCTCTGACCCTTAGTTCAGTGATAGTGCACGGATGTGCTCATGTCATGCATGGTTTATTATATCTCTTGCTCTCCTCTAGTCTCCACATATGCACCTTCTCTATTCTGTGAAGGCTGTGGCTGTTCTTCACATCCAGTTAGGAAGCTTACACAAACTGTTCCCTTTACTCCAGACACACATGTCACTGACCACCGTTAATCTGGAAATGCCTGGTATTTTGGATCCTGGTTTTAGACATGATGTCAGTGAAGACAAATTTCCAAACTCTTGTAATGTCTTTATTCTTTATTATCTTTTTATTCACAGATGTTTTTCATCACTTCCTTGGTATTTGTTTTTACATCCCAAGAAACAGAAGACAGGAAATAAAAGGGTCACTGAGAATTTTGATGTAGAGTTTTACCAAGATAAATGGAGCTCTGAGAGAAAAATGTGGAATATTTTATCAGAGAAACACAAGTATTACCAAGACTGAAGGAATGGAGCAAAGTTATAAGAATAGAAAATTGGCTGTGGGTATCTATGGTTGTGTGGTTGTGGGAAAGGGCCATGTGGAAGGTAGTATTACTTAGTCAGGGTTACTGTGGAACTATCAATTAATATCCTACCGTAGACACACACACACACACACACACACACACACACACACACACACAGAGAGAGAGAGAGGGGAGAGAAAGACAGAGAGACAGGCAAGTAGAGAACCAGACACAGAAAGACAGAGTGAGACTGAGAAAAAGAAAGAGAATCAAAAGTAAAACAAAGAAAACAATAAACACAATAGCAAGTTGTTCTCTTCCTGACTACTGTCATGTGTGGTTATACACAGGTAAACGAGAAGGCAGCCTGGCTGTGAACCCATTGCCAAGGTACAGTAAGGTCTTTTGCCAGGATGCAGAAGAGTTTAAAGATAAAATATTGGATACTAATGGAAAATGAAAGCATTTTATGTTTTTACATCTTTCCAGATCCTCCACACAGTTTGTATTTCCATGAACTTTCTCTATCTCAGTAGCAAACTGACTTTTCCTGTTATATTCTACCAGTATGATTGTGTCTTCTTATGTAATGTCACTTTTATGGAATGGTCTTACTGCTACCATGGCTAACTTGAGAATGGAATGAAGTGATTAAATAGGAGTACATAGGTATTTTGTTTTTTTAATTTTTTTTTTATTTATTGAAAAAACTTCCACCTCCTCCCAGCCTCCCATTTCCCTCTCCCTCTTCTCACTCCTCTCCCCCTCCCCCCACTCCTCTCCTGCTCCCTCTCCAGTCTGAAGAGCAGTCAGGGTTTCCTGCCCTGTGGAAAGTCCAAAGTCCTCCCCCCTCCATCCTGGTCTAGGAAGGTGAACATCCAAACTGGCTAGGCTCCCACAAAGCCAGAACATGAAGTAGGATCAAAACCCAGTGCCATTGTCCTTGACTTCTCAGCAGCCCTCATTGTCCGCCATATTCAGAGAGTCCGGTTTTATCCCATGCTTTTTCAGTCACAGTCCAGCTGGCCTTGGTGAGCTCCCAATAGATCAGCCCCACTGTCTCCATGGGTGGGTGCACCCCTTGTGGTCCTGACTTCTTTGCTCATGTTCTCCCTCCTTCCGCTCCTCATTGGGACATTGGGAGCTCAGTCTGTGCTCCAGTGTGGGTCTCTGCTTTAAATTGATTATATAAGTGGGTATGTTTTTATATGTATGAAAGTGACTTAGAGGATAAAAGAAATTGTTAGACCTTGACACATCTGGGGAGAACTCATGTCCCTAGTTGCACCTGACTCTGAAATGGATCAGTTTCTGAGGAAGAGGAATCTGTGGTCCTCACATAGTGACCAACACCATGGAATATTTGCAAAAACCTCTATCCAACTTTATTCCTCAGCATAAAGCCAAATGCTGGCATCCAGTCTTAAAAGCTTAATTGAGAATCACTATTGTGCAGAAGAAGACAGAAGTCAATAGGAAAATGGGAGTGTCTATAAGCCCCTGGTTGACAGTCACCTTTTACATGTGTGTGAAGGTTTTACTCAGGACCATAGTGGAGGTAACATTTCTCATAACTCTGAAACGGGTAAGTTCAGAACATGGATTTAGGTGACTGACACTGTTATTGAACCTGCACTAGACATTGTGATCTCAGCAACATCACTGTATGCTGAACCTCGCACTCTCTAATGCACGTGTGCTGGAGGCTGTGGTTAGAGTCACAAACACCAGACAAGTCTAGAGTTCATTATGCATTGATTTAATGAAAGGGACATGAGCAAAACCACATTCAAAAATAGAAATGCAAAGTGTGTTCACTGCAGGGAATGAAACGCCAAGGGGTCCTGAGAGAGGATAAGAGACCTCATGGTTTTCCTTCAGTTCACTCACCAGCCACAGTGCAGGACTGGAGGAACATGTGACTGATGCTTCAGACCAATGCCGTTTTCAGGTCTAATAGAGTAGGCCACCTTTTTCCACTTAGATTCTGCCTGTCAGGTGAGTCCTTAGCAGTGTGGATGATTGACAGTTGTTTTTCCTGAAGTAAGAAAGGGATCATGCATTCAGTTTTCTACATCATTTAGCTGTATTTGCATTTCCTCCACTCATTCAATTGCATTCTCTTTCTCGATTTCAAAAATTTGCTGAAAAACTCATCTTTTGGATTTGACTCACTCGTTTCTTCTTGATGTCTCCCCCTCCATGTGTAGTTGGCCAAGACACCTAAATATTTTGTCCTCAGTGTTAACAAAGTGATACTGCCCCATGGACACCAGTTCATGAGACATGTCTTCATCTGGTTCTCCTAACCAGTAAAATGAGAATATGAGCAGTAGTCACCTCAAGTGCATACATGTAAATGACCAGTACACTAATCAGGCTGAATTTCTGTGTCTTATTAACACTGATTTTATTAATAACAATCTTACTCAACATACCAATAAGTTTATTTTTACATTTCCACTAATTTCCTTGACCAATTCTCCTCCCCAGTGTTTAAATTGGGAGTTCACCTATGGGAAACAATGGACTGGTTTTTATAAAGAAAATCACTTAATAATTACCCCTGACATTTCCCTGCCTCACCGTCATAGATCAGCTGCATTCCCTTCCCCACATTTGCTTTAAACACCTCGATAGTGCAGAACTACACTCATTACTGAACACATTCATAAACTCTGACCAATTCTCAGTAGACACCATCTATTGCATCTCCCTGCTTGGTAGACAAGCTCATGACCAGTATTTGCCACATGTGTAAACAGAAGGAATGCTAAACTGCTCTGGGAGAATTAGGAGGCATGATTTTCTTTCTTTCTTTTTAGAATTTAATTTTATTTAATTAACTTTTTATTTTATTTTACAATCAACCAAAGTTTCTCCTCCCTCTTATCCTCCCTTTCTCTCCTTCCAGCTCCCATCTACCCCTCTCCACATCCATTCCTTCTCCTTCTCCATTCAGAAAGAGGAAGCCCTCCCATAAATTTGAATAAAGCATGGTACATCATCTTGAGATAGGACCAAGTTCCTCCACCTCCATTAGGGCTTGGCTAGGTAATACAGCATGGCAAATGGGTTCTCAATAGTCAGTTAAGTCCCAGGGATAAGTTCTTATCTCAGTGCTGGGAGCCTTACAAACAAACCAAGCTACAAAACTGTCACTCATATGCAGAGGATTTAGGTCAGACCCATACAGGCTACCTAACTGTTGGTCCAGGGTCTATGTGCTCCCATGAGCTCAGTTCAGCTGTCTATGGGGGTTCCCCCATCACGACCTTGACCTCTTGGGTCCTACAATCTCTCTTTTCTTTATTCGGGAGGACATAGATATTTCTGTGGTGGCTCTTAACTGTATGTCATCACCTTGTTAGTGAAAGACCTTCTAGTTGATTCTCCAGAGGCCCTTGTAGGAGGTTGATTGTTGGAAAAGAGCCTATGACTCTCCATAGAGGGTGAATGTGGAACTAGTCTTCTGCAGAGAACTGCAGAGAAGTGCATAAACGTTGGATTAGTCATAAAGTCTATGATTCGGTAGACAGATATTATTTGAGATTTTTTTAAGTGATAGAGTCTATGATTTGGGTAGACAGATATTATTGAGGATTTTTTTAAGTTCTCTCTTCCTTAGTTCCTGATCTCATAATAGTTAAGATAACACACATTCTGTTGGCATTAAACAAGACCGGGCCTATCAATCAACTGTGACTCTAGTGTCACTTGAATTACCTTATCAGGATTTCACCACATCCCTGTATGACGTCATTCTCCCTTGGGTCTAGATCTGTCCCCAGTGCTGACCAATCTCTTCTGCAGAATCCTGAAAGGAGTATAGGAAATGTCCCATTTCCTTAGGTCACAGCACTTAATAGACACAGAATGACCATCCTATTTGTAACAAGTTTCTTTTAATTTACTCCAAAATTGTCTCATTAAAGTGGAAGGTTTTATTTTCATAGGTCTCAACAAAGAATAGTCTTCTTGATCATCATCAGACCTTGTACTACATTGTAGCTAATATATATTAATTAAATAAGTGAAGTAAATGCTTTAAAAAAACACTGATGAATTTTTTGTAACTAAAAGTTGACTCGTGTATGTACAAATGTGTGTCAGTTCTTTCAACAACCAAAATCTAAAAGATCATTTCTTAGGATTCTTGTCAAGTTACTCTAGAAAATTTTCATCTGTATACTTGGAGGCTAATTTTTTCTTAAGTGCCTTTTACTTTCAAGTGCTGATAAGATTTTACATAAGTCTTACCCATTCAAAGTTTTATATCTTATGTAACATATACATACATTTTCTTTCATGTCACTTTAACAAAAATCAGGAAAATGTAACGCCACAACCAAAGTCATTACAAAGTTTACATAGTTCAAACAGGTAAAGATCACACAGCAGATTTACTTACAAAACAAATCTAATAAATATCACATGCGGACAGAAGTCATTTCAAATATTTAGACATAGTAAATGTAGTATGTGAATTTAAGTTGTCTCTTAGTATTGCTTTTTATATGTATTTGCTGTTAACATTTCATTTATTTTTATTAATTATTCATTATTAGTTAAAAGTATTTTTTTGATTTACAAACCAACCATGGTTCCCAGTCTCCCCTACTCCTATTATTACCCCCCATCTTATCCAACACAACCCCTATCCACTTCTCAGAAAGGGTAAGTAATCAAAGTCTGGCATTTTTACTTGAAGCAGGACCAAGACACTTGGCTCCTGTATTAAGACTGAGGAAGTTATCCCTCCATAGAGAATGGGTTCCAAAAAGCCAGTTCTTGCACTAGGAATTAAATTCTTGTGCCATTTCCAGAAGCCCCAAAGAGTGCCCAAGCCACAGAACTGTTACCTACATTCAGAGTGCCTAGTCCTGTCCTTTGTAGCTTCCACAGTTGTCAGTCCAGGGTCAGTGAGCTCCCACCAGCTTAGATCAGCTGTCTCTTTGGGTTTCCCCATCATGATCTTAAACACTGTGCTCTTATAATACCTCCTCTTTCTCTTCAAGAGAACTCTGGGAGCTTGGCCGACATTTTCGCTGAGGGTCTCTGCAATGCTTCCATTAGCTACTGAATCAAGGTTCTGTGATGACAATCATGGTGATCATCAATCTCATTACTGGGAAGGCCAGTTCAGGCACCCTCTCTACTATTGCTTGGAATCTTAGCTGGGGTCATCCTTGTGGATTACTGAATAGTTCATTGGCGCCAGGTTTCCTCTTAACCCCATAATAGCTGCCTCTATCAAGATATCTTTTTCCTTGCTCTCCCTCTCTGTCCCTCCCATTCCCATTCCCTAATGTTCTTTTCTCCATCCAGGTAACACATCCCACCCCTATGTGCTCCCAGTTTACTCAGGAGATCTTATCTATTTCTCCTTCCTAGGGGCATCCAAGCAAGTCTCTCTTCATGTCTATTTTTTTTACCTAACTTCTCAGGTTTGTGGATTGTAGCTTAGTTATCCTTTCTTTAAGTGTAATATCCGTTTATGCGTGAGTTCATACCTGTTTGTTTTTCTGGGTCTAGTTTACCTCACTCAGAATGGTATTTTCTAGTTCTTTCCATTTGCCTACAAATACCAATGTCATTTTTTACTGCTGAGTAATATTCCATTTTGAAAATGTATCACATTTTCTTTACTAATTCTTTGGCTGAAGGGCATCTAGGTAGTTTCCCCGTTCTGACTATTAAGAATAATACTCCAGGTTCTGGCTATTAAAAATAGTGGTGCTATGAACATAGTTGAACAAATTCTTTTGTAGTATGATTGGGAATCTCTTGGGTATATTCCCAAGAGTGGAAATGCTGGATCCTGAGGTAGGTTGACTCCCAGTTTCCTGAGAAACTGCCATACTGATTTCCAAAGTTGTTGCACAAGTTTGCATTCCCACCAAAAATGGACGAGTGTTCCCCTTACTCCACAACCTCTCTAGCATAGGCTATCATTGGTGTTTTTTTTTTTATTTTAGCCATTCTGACAGGTATAAGATGGTATCTCAAAGTTGTTTTGATTTGCATTTCCTGAATTGCTAAGGAGGTTGAGCATGACCTTAAGTGTCTTTTGGCCATTTGAACTTCTTCTGTTGAGAATTCTCTGTTCAGTTCAGTGCCCCATTTTTAAATGGGTTAATTGGAGTTTTAACGTCTAGTTTCTTGAGTTCTTTATATATTTTGGAGATCAGACCTTCGTGTGATGCGGGATTGGTGAAGATCTTCTCTCATTCAATAGGTTGCCTTTTTGTCTTAATGACAGTGTCCTTTGCATTACAGAAGCTTCTCAGTTTCAGGAGGTCGCATTTATTTATTGTTGCTCTTATTGTCTGTGCTACTGGGGTTATATGTAGGAAGTGGTCTCCTGTGCCCGTGTGTTGCAGACTACTTCCCACTTTCTCTTCTATTAGGTTCAGTGTGGTCAGATTTATATTGAGGTCTTTAATCCATTTGGACTTGAGTTTTGTGCATGGTGATAAATATGGATCTATTTTCGTTCTTCTACGGGTTGACATCCAGTTATGCCAGCACCATTTGTTAAAGATGCTTTCTTTCTTCCATTGTATACTTTTAGCTCCTTTGTCCAAAATCAGGTATTCATGGGTTTGTGGGTTAATATTCAGGTCTTCGATTCAATTCCATTGGTCAACATCTCTGTTTTTATGCCAATACCAAGAAGAATGGGTAAAGAAGGTGTAGAACATATACACTTTAGAGTTCTACTCAGCGGTTAAAAAAAAAATGACATCTTGAATTTTACATGCAACTGGATGGAAATAGAAAACACTTTACTGTGTGAGATAACTGAGACCCAAAAAGAGGAATTTGGTATGTACTCACTCATAAGTGGATTCTAGCCATAAACAGAGGACATTGAGCCTATAGTTCACAATCCTAGAGAACCTAAATAAGAAGGTGAACCCAAAGAAAAACATATAGTTATCCTCTTGGATATTGGAAGTGGACAAGATTGCCAGGCAAAAGTTGGGAGCACAGGGGTGGGGTGGGTTGCGAGGAAGGGGAGATGGGGAGAGAGAAGGGAGAAGGGGAAGATGGGGAGAGCTTGGGGGAATGGGATGGTTGAGATGGAGGAAAAGTCGATATAGGAGCAGGGAAGAAGATATCTTAATTAAGGGAGCCATTTTAGGGTTGGCAAGAGTCTTGCCTCTAGAAGGGTTCCCAGGTGTCCCAGGGGATTTCCCCAGCTAGGTCCATGGGCAACAGAGGAGAGGGTGCCTGAACTGGCCTTCTATCATAGACACACTGATGAATATCTTGTATATCACCATAGAACCTTCATCTAGCGAGGGATGGAGATAGAGACAGAGACCCACAATAGAGCAATGGACTGAGCTCCCAAAGCCCAGATGAAGAGCAGAAGGAGGGCAAACATGAGCAAGGAAGTCAAGACCACGAGGGGAGGCACCCACCCACTGAGACGGTGGGGCTGATCTATTGGGAACTCACCAAGGCCAGCTAGACTGGGTCTGAACGGGCGTGTGATCAAACTGGACTCTCTAAATGTGGCTGGCAATAAGGACGTACTGAGAAGCCAATGATAATGACACTGGATTTTGATTCTACTGCATGTACTGGCTTTTTGGGAGCCTAGTCTTTTTGGATGCACACCTTCCTAGACCTGGATGAAGGTGGGGGCCTTGGACTTCCCACAAGACAGCATACCCTGACTTCTCTTATATCTGGAGATTGAGGGGGAGGGAGAGTGGAGGGAGTGGGAAGGAAATGGGAGGATGGGAGCAGGTGGAAATTCTAAATAAATAATAAAAAAAACCAACTGTAACTGAGCTTGGGCCTCTTCATTTATTCCAATATATTGGACATGCGGAGAGACAGAGTTTGCAAACTTGCATAAAATAAAGGCTCTTTGCTTTTACCAAAAAAAAAAAAGAATAATGCTCCTATGAACTTAGTAGAGCATATCTTTGTGGTTTGAATGTGCATTATCTGGGTGTCCTCCCAGTGTGGTATTGGTAGAACTTGAGGTAGAATCATTCCCAATTTTCTGGGAAACCATCATACTTATTTCCATAGCGGCTGTACAAGTTTGCACTCCCACAGCAAGGGAGGAGTGTTCCTCTTACTCCAAACCCTCTACAACAAAACTTGCCATCAATGATTTGGAATTAACCATTCTGACAGGTGTCTCAAGTCATTTTGATTTGCATTTCCCTGATGGCTAAGCATGCTGAACAATTGTTTAAGAGTATTTTAGCCATATTTGATTCTTCTGTTGAGACTTCCGTTTAGATCTGTACCCCATTTTTATGTGGATTATTTGGTGTTTTGATGTCTAGTTTCTTGAGTTCCTTATATATTTTGAATATCAGTCCTCTGTCTGATGTGGGATTGGTGAAGATTTTTTTTCCATTCTGTAGGTTACCATTTTATCTTATTTACCACATCCTTTACCATACAGAATCTTCTTAGTTTCAAGTCTTGGAATTGATTCCATGTATCTGCTTTTATGCCAATACCAAGCTACTGTTATTACTATTGCTCTATAGTAAATCTTAAAGTCAGTAATGGTGATGCTTCTAGAGGCTCCGTTATTGAACATTATCATTTTTGCTACCTGGGAGTTTTGTTTTTCTATATGAAACTGACTATTGTTCTTTTGAGATCTGTGAATAATTTTGATGGGATATTGGTGGGGATTGCTTTGAATCTGCGGATTGCTTTTGGTAAGATTGTCCTTTTTACTATTTTTACATTTATCCTATTTTTTCAAGAGCTTGGGAGACCATTTCATTTTATGATATCTTCTTTACTTTTATTTTTTAGGGACTTAATATGCTCATCATATAGGTCATTCATTTATTGTGTTAGAGTTACCCCCATGATATTTTATGTTATTTGTGGCTGTCGTAAAGGATGATATTTTTCTGATTTCTTTCTCAGCTTCTTAATCACTTGTATATAGGAGGGCTGGGTTTTGTTGTTGTTGTTGTTGTTGGCTTTTATCTTGCTTCCTGCCACATTACTGAAGGTATTTATCAGCTGTAGGAGCTCCCTGGTAGAATTTTTGGAGTCACACATATGTAGACTATTATATCATCCACAAATAGAAAAAATTCAATTTCTTCCTTTCCAATTTGTCTCCCCTTGATCTCTTTCTGTTTTCTTCTTGCCCTAACTAGAACTTTGAGTACAGTATTGAACAGATATGAAGAGAGTGGATAGCCTAGTCTTGTTTCTGATTTTAGTGGAACTGCTTTGAGTTTTTCACCATTTAGCTTGATGTTGGCTGTCACCTTGCTGTATTTTGCCTTTACTATGTGTATGTATGTACCTGTATTCTGCGATCTCCAAGACCTTTTTCTTGAAAGAGTGTTGGATTTTGTCAAAGGACTTTTCAGCATCTATTGAGATGATCATGTTTTTTTTTCTTTCCATTTGTTTATACGGTGGATTACATTGACAGATTTTTGTGGGTTGAACCATCTCTAGATCTCTGGAATGAAGCCTACTTAATCATGGTGGATGATTTTTTGATGTATTCTTAGATTTGCATTGCCAATGTGGTATTGCGTATTTTTGCATCAATGTTCATGAGGCAAATTGGTTTTAATTATCTTTCTTTGTTGATTTTTGTATGGTTTGAATAACAGGGTAACAGTAGCCTCATAGAGTTTGTCAGTGTTCCTTCTCTTTTTGCTGTGTGGAACAATTTGAGGAGTAAAGGAATTAGTTCTTTGAAATTCTGGTGGAATTCTGAGGTTTTTGAAGTATGACCTAATGATTCTCTAGTTTCTTTGGTGTCTATTGTTATATCCCCCTTTCCATTTATGATTTTGTTTATTTGGAAATAATCTCTCTGTTTTTTGGTTAGTTTGGATAAGGGTTTGTCTGTCTTACTGACTTTCTCAGGGAACCAACTTTTTGTTTCATTGATTCTTTGTTTTGTTCTCTTTGTTTCTATTTTATTGGTTACAGTCTGTAGTTTGATTATTTTCTGTCATTTACTTCCACTCAGTGTTTTTGCTTCTCTTTTTAGAGAGCTTTCAGGAGTGATGTTAAAGTTGGTAGTTTACAAATCTGGGTGACCTTGTATATGGGACATAAATGTTCAGAATTGATATTTCAACTTAATTCTTTAAGTAGACAGTGCAATGAACTTTCTTCTTAGCACGTTGTTAAGAGTGTCTCATGAATTTGTGTACATTGCTCCTTCATATTCATTGTATTATAAAAATCTTTAATTTATTTTTTATTTTTTCTTGACCCAGTGGTGATTCCCTTAAGTGTTGTGCAATTTCCATGAGAGTGTAGTCTTCCTGTATTTAGTGTTATTGCTGAATTCTATTTTTAAGTCATGGAGATTCAATAACATACAGGAGATTATTCCATTTTTTTTCTATCTGTTGAGATTTGCTTTGTGACCAAGTATGTGGTCAGTTTTAGAGACAGTTTGGTCTTTCATGATCTCCCAGATTTTCTGGTTGTTTTGTATTAAGAATTTGTAGGATTTGAACTTTTTCTTACTAATAAATCTATCTCTTATATTCTGTTGGTTAAGCTTGCATCTATGCTTCCTGACATTTTACCCTAATTTTCTATTTCCAGAATTCCCTCAGGTTGTGTTTTCTTCATTTATTCTATTTCAATTATGAAGTATTGAACTGTTTCTTTCACCTGTTTGATTGTGATTTTCTTGGGTTTCCTGACATTCTTTAAGGATTTATTAATTTCTCCCAATTTTTTGGTTGTCTTTTAATCCACTTCTTTAAGAGAATTTCTCATTTTCTTTTAAAGTGCCTCTGTCATCTTAATAAAGTACCCAAATAGGTAATTATAGGTGCCTCTGCTGATTCTTCCTCCAATTGGTGTAAGTAAAGTCTGTGTCTCTGGGTATCCTCCAATGTCACAGGGGCTGGTGGTAGAGTACACTGTCTATAGTTGTCTTGCCTGCTGACAAGCTGTTGGAGATCTTCCCCAAATGATGCAGGTGGGGGACATTCCTCCAGGGGCCTCTTATGTTATGGGTTGTGGTAGAATGGCCTCATTCTCTAATTGGTGCAGACTGTGACTGTGACTCTCCAGGGTGCTCTCCTGTTACTTTCACTCCAGTCAGTGAATGTGGGCGGGCCGGGATTTCAGGGCCTTCCGATGCAGCTGGAGATGTTGGTGGAGTGGCCTGGCCACAGGAAACATTCCTGCTGATGAGCTGCTGTTTTAGTTTTGGCGAGGGAGGGGTGGAAGAAGTGCCTCATGACCTAGGCACTAGAGTGCTGGGCTGTCTAGCCAGGAGAGTGGGTCTGTCCAGTCAGGAAAACAGCCACTTCCCTCTTCACCCAGTCAGTGCAGGTGGTGACTGTTCCGCTGGTGCCCTCTAATGCAGCTTTGGATGGTGGTGGAGTAGCCTGGACTCAGGAGAATCGCCTGATGACTTACCACTTAGGATTGTATATGAGATGTCAATGGCTTTGCCCTGTGCAATGTAAAGCTGAAAAGGCAGAGAACCAAAGCATCCTATAAATTGTATCACCCTACTTCCTGGTTATCAAGAAACTAACAAAGTAACACACTAACTAGCAAACCCAGTGAATAATCCCATCTCTTAAAAGTCATTCGTATTAAAATAGATTGGGAAGATGAAATGGGATTTTGTAATTATAAAAATGTTTCTAGATAGTCCTGGGAGAGATGGCTCAGAGGGTAAAATTTTTTCCTGAATTTGGAAGGGCATGAGTTCAAATCCCTACTAACCACATTGATGCTGTTTGGAGCTCTGCCTGCAATTCCAGCACTTGGGAGTACCTGTGAAAGATGAATACCTAGACTAGCTTAAAAGGTAGGTCTTGTTTCAAATTAAACTAACAGGGTGGGAAATCATAGTAATTGGCATGACTAGAGGATTAGAGATAGGAGCCAAGTCAACTGTCAAGAACAGTCTCGTGAAGAGCGTGACTCAAAGGGCTGATGTGATGTTCATATGCCAGTTCAGATGAAAGATCCAACAGGAAACCACAGATCACTCTGCTTTCTTTATTAGCCTTCCTCAAGCACCAATCTCATAGCGTTCTCCAGGCTACAGAAATCTTTCATGTAGATGGCTGACTAAGTGGATACTTCACTTTACCACAGATCAGCTTGCCATCTCCTGTATGAAAAATAGAGGAAAGGTAAGAGGCTTCAAGAAACCATTCTCCCAAAGATTTTACCTCTTTTTCTTAGTCTGTGACTTCACCTTTAGGTGAAGAATCCAAGAATTCTGGGTGCTCCTTAGGGCACAGGAGTTACAAAAGTTACTCTTTAGCATTGGAGGTTGGCAGACATGACTTCAGGAGATTGGAATCCTATGAACCAGGACAGTGACCACTTCTTGTAATTTCTCCTCATTCTTCTCTTATCTCAACTATTCACATATTCTGTTATTGTGAAAATTATGCCAGATTGTTACAGGCACTCTCAATAAAGTCATGGTCTGTCAGTAACTCAATCACCTGTTTCCTGGAATGGGAAGTTTCCAATTTCTGTGCATTTCTATCTCTTTAGGAAACAGATGCTCTAAAACTGGGTGACTGAAAAGAACATAATTAAGTATAGTTTATCAATAATATACACATTTATGAAAATGTACACATAGGTTAAATACAACTCTAACCCAAGAAGTACACATGGAGTATGTAAATGTATGAACAGTAATGATCATCTGAACCAAGAGTTGGGTGACTCTGTGGATATAGATGTAGTTGTGCTAATTCAGATATATAACTAATTGACTATCTTTGTTTTGATAATTTGATTTCTGTGTACAATATACTCTGACTGCCCTCCCCTTGCCTCTCTTACTTCCATCTCATCCATTTAAACTTCCTCCTCCATCCATTCCCAGATTGGTCAATTTTGATCATGTTTGTAATATAGCAAAAGACAAGAGCTATGGCCTTCTCATATCTGGAAGTGTGTGCAGTTTGATTGCAATTGATTGCTCTCAGGATGTTGAATACAACTTTTCATGGTCTCCTACCCTTAGATATTTTCATAGAAATGTGCTATTTTTATGACATTTAATTTCTCAAGTAAAATGGCACAAGCTCCTTCAGCTCTGACCATCAGCATTCTTCATGTGTCATCTGCCCTTGACTCTTGTCACTACAGTTTGTTGTGTATGGGTTCATTTCTTGATGTGTTCATTTGGAATTTTCCCTCTGTTTAAATGTCCAGCTCCTTCTGGAGGTCAAGTAAAAACAGTGTTCTAGTTCATGGAATTAGTTCTCCTGTGCTTTAGTCTGTGTCTCAGGCCTACCCTTTTCATGAAGGATTCATATGTTTGGTCTCTAAAGTGAGTCTCATATTCCTTATATTTTTCTCCTTTTGCTTGTTTACCTTTTCCCACAATTCATGATTTTCTAGACTCACTATGTAGTTCAGACTGTCCTAGAACTCATGGAATTCTTCCTTTTCCATCCAAGAGCACTAGTATTCCAAAGGTGAGCTAACATGGCTGTAGAAGAGTTTCTATTGCCCTCCTCCTAGAGACACCATTGTCTCCAAACCCTGTATATGTACCTGTGTGTCACAATACCCTCTACTTAGCATAGTTGCCATTTCTTTCTTTCTCTCTCTTTTTCCTCCATGTTAAAATTTTGAGTCCTGAAGAATGTTAGAAATTCAATTCGTTTCAAAATTCTATACCTAATTCTTCAAGGTCAGAAGTTCTCAGCCTTCCTAAAGCTGCTACCCTTTAATACAGTTCCTCATGTTGTAGTGACCCTCTAAGCATGAAAGTTTTGTGTTGCTATTTCATAACTATAATTTTGCTACTATTATTAACTGTAATGTGAATATATGATTTGGGGAGTATATTTTTAATTTATTTTTTTAAAAAATCATCTTTTCTCATTTTACATGCTAATTTCATTACCCAGTCCCTCTCCTCCTCCTTCTCCCTCCACCTTTCCTCTCCCACCCTCCACCACACCTCCATCCACTCCTCAGAGAAGGTAAGGCTTTCTGTGGGGAGTAAGTAGATCTGGCACATTGCTCTGAGGCAGGACCAAAGCCCTCTCAACTATATCTAGGGTGACCAAAGTATCCCTCCAGATAGAATGAGTTCCAAAATGCCAGGACAAGCAATAGGGATAAAAACTGGTCTCACTGCAGTGGTCCAACATTCAGCCCAGCCATATAACTGTGAACCATATTCAGAGGGCCTAGTTTTGTCTTATGCTAGTTTCTTCACTGTCAGGCCAGAGTTGGGAGGCTTTTATTAGCTCAGGTGAGCTGTTTCAGTGGGGATCCCCATCTTAATCTTGACCTCTTTGCTAGTGTTCTCACTCCTCACACTCTTCAACTGGACTTTGGGAGTTCAGCTCAATGCTCCACTGTGGTTTTCTACATCTTCTTCCATCAGTTGCTGGATGTAAGTTCTATGATGACATTTAAGATAGTCATGAATCTGACTGCAGGGCAAGGCCAGTTCAGGCATCCTCTCTACTATTGCTTAGAATCTTTGTTGGGGTCATCTTGTGGATTCCTGGGATTTTCTCTAGTGTTTGGTTTCTTGCTAGTCCCATAATAGCTCCCTCAATCAAGATATCTCTTTCTTTGTTTTCCATCTCTGTCCTTCCCCCATCTTGATTATCCCCCAACCCCTTCTTCTCTATTCTGTCCCTTCTACCTGCCCTTCTCCTTC
Source organism: Microtus oregoni (assembly GCF_018167655.1). Lineage (NCBI taxonomy): Eukaryota > Metazoa > Chordata > Mammalia > Rodentia > Cricetidae > Microtus > Microtus oregoni. Next base: position 41,253,613 of record NW_024543059.1, read on the forward strand.
CACACCCGCAATATCAATTTTTTCCAGAGATATTGTCTATTTCCCCTTCCCAGGGAGATCTATGTATGTTTCTCTTAGGGTTTTCCTTCTTTCTCTGAGATTGCAGACTCAGGGATTACTCATCTATGAGTGGGTACATACCATACTCATCTTTATTGGTCTGGGTTACCTTACTCAGGACGGTTTCTTCAAGTTGCATCCATTTTCATGCAAATATCAAGATTTTTTATACTCCATTGTACAATTGTACCACATTTTCTTTACCTATTTTTCAGTTAAGGGACATCAAGGTTGTTTTCAGGTTCTGGCCATTAAAAAATAATGATGCTATAAACATAGTAGAACAAATGTCATTGTAGGATGGTTGATCAGCCTCTGGGTATATGCCTAAGAGTGGTATTGCTCAGCCTTGCAGCAGGTTGATTCCCATTTTTCTGAGAAATGGATATACTGATTTCCAGAGTGGTTGTACAAGTTTGTATTCCCACCAGCAATGGAGAAGTGTTCCTCTTACTCTGCATCCTCTCCAGCGTAAACTATTATTCATGTTTTTTGTTCATACCCTTTCTGATAAATGTAAAATGGTATCTCACAGTCATTTTGATTTGAATTTAGCCAATGGCTAAGGATGTTGAACATTTCCTTAAGGGCCTTTGTCAGCCATTTGAAATTCTTTTGTTGAGAATTCCTTGTTTAGATCTGTACCCCATCTTTAATTGAATTATTTGATAATGTCTAATTTCTGGAGTTCTTTGTATATTTTGAAGATCAGTCCTTTGTCTGATGTGGGGTTGGTGAAGATCTTTTCCCATTCAGTAGGCTGCCTTTTGGTCTTATTGACTGTGTCCTTTACTTCACAGAGGTTCTCATTTTCAGGAGGGCCCACTTATTTATTGTTCTCTGTGCAACTGGGGTTATATCTAGAAAGTGGGCTTCTGTGTCCGTTTATTGAAAGACATTTCCCACTTTCTCTTCTCTCAGGTTTAATGTAGTTTATATTGAAGACTTTAATCCACTAGAACTTGAATTTTGTGCATGGGGATAGCTATGGATCTATTTTCATAGTTCTACATGCTGATATGCAGTTATGCAAGCACCATTTTTTGAAGGTACTTTCTTTTTTCCATTGTATAATTTTAGCTTCTTTGTAATAAATGAGGGGTTTATAGGTATGTAGATTAATATCCAGGTCCTCTATTAGATTCTTTTCCTCAAACTCTTTGTATTTATGCCAATACCAAGTTGTTTTTATTACTGTAGCTCTATAAGAGATGGATGTCAGAGATGGTGATGCCACTGGAAGTTCCTTTATTGTAAAGAATTGTTTGGGCTATCCTGGCTTTTTTGTTTTTCCACATGAAGTTGATCATTGTTCTTTCAAGGTCTGTGAAGAGTTATATTGGGATTTTGATAGGGATTGCATTGAACCTATAGATTGCTTTTAGTGGGATTGCCAGTTTTATTATGTTTATCCTATCTACCCAAGAGCATGGGAGATCTTTCATTTTCTGACATTTTCTTCAATTTTGTTCTTCAAAGACTTAAAGTTCTTGTCGAACAGGTCCTTCACTTCTTTGATTAGTGTCTTCTCAAGATATTTTGTTATTTGTGGCTATTATGAGTTGTGATGTTTCTCTGATTTCTTTCTCAGGTTCTTTATCATTTATATATGAGGGCTACTGATTTCTTTTTTAGTTGATCTTTTATCCTGACACATTACTGAATGTATTTATCAACTGTGAGCGTTTTCTCATAGAGTTTTTGGGGTCAGTTATGTACACTATTATATTATCTGTGAATAATAAAAGTTTAACTTCTTCCTTTCCAGTTTGAATCTACTCGATCACCTTTTGTTTTCTTATTGCTCTAGCCAGAACTTCAAGAACTATGTCAAATAGATATGGATAGAGTGAACAGCCATGACTTGTTACTAGTTTTAGTGGAATCACTTTGAGTTTGTCTCCATTTATTTTGATGGTAGCTGTCGGCTTGTTGTATATTGCCTTTACTATGTGTAGATAACTTTCTTGTATCCCTGATCTCTCTAAGACCTTTATGATGAAGGGCTATTGAATTTTGCAGGATGCTTTTTGAGCATCTAATGAGATGATCATGTAGGTTTTTTCTTTCAGTTTATATATATGGTGAATTACATTGTTATATTTTCTTATTTTGAGCCATCCCTGCATCTCTGGGATAAAACTGACTTGATCATAGTGGATGGTTTGGGTTTTTTATGTGTTCTTTAATTCATTTAGCCAGTATTTTATTGAGTCTTTTTGCATCTATATTCATGAGTGAGATTGGTCTGTATTTCTCTTTCATGGTTGAGTCTTTGTGTGGTTTTGTTATCAGGGTAACTGTAGCCTCATGAAAAGATTTTGGCAATGTTCCTTCTGTCTCTATTATGTGGAACACTTTGAGGAATATAGGTATTAGCTCTTCTTTGCAGTTCTTGAAGAATTCTGCCCTGAGCTTTTTTGGTTGGGAGGCTTTTGATGACAGCTTCTATTTCCTTACAGTTTAGAGGTTTATTTGATTTAATTTTGGTATGTTATATCTATCCAGAAAATTGTCCATTTCTTTTACATTTCCAATTTTGGGGAGTACAGGTTTTAGTAGTATCACCTAATGATTCACTGGATTTCCTCAGTGTCTGTTGTTACAGCCCCCTTTTCATTTCTGAGTTTGTGAATTTGAATGTTCTTACTCTGCCTTTTGATTAGTTTGGATAAGGGTTTGTCTGTCTTGTTGATTTTCTCCAGGAACCAGCTCTTGTCTCATTGATTCTTTCTATTGTTTCTTTGTTTCTATTTTATTGATTTCAGCCCTCAGTTTGATTATTTCCTGTCTTCTCCTCCTATGTGTGTCTGCTTCTTTTTGTTCTAGAGCTTTCAGGCATGCTATTAAGTCACCAATATGAACTTACTCCATTTTCTTAATGTGAGTACTTAGTGCTATGAACTTTCCTCTTAGCACTGCTTTCATAGTGTCACATAGGTTTGGATACATTGTGCCTTCATTTTTGTTGACTTTAAGGAAGTCTTTAATTTCTTTATTTCTTTCTTGACCTGGGGATGGTTTGATAATCCATTGTTCAGTTTTCATGAGTTTGTAGATTCTATGAGAGGAGTGTTGTTGCTAAATTCTAACTTTAACCCATGGTTATATGATAAGATATAGGGAGTTACTCGAATTTTTTTTTTATATCTGTAGAGGTTTGCTTTATTACCAAGTGTGTGGTCAATTTTGGAGAAGGTTTCATGAGGTGCTGAGAAGAGGTATATTCTTTTCTGTTTGGGTGGAATGTTTTATATATGTCTGTTAAGTCCATTTGAATCATAACATCTGTTTGTTTTCTTATTTATCTGTTAAGTTTCTGTCGGGTTAACCTGTCCATTGGCAAAAGTCAGGTGTTAAAGTCTCCTACTACTAGTGTGTGAGATTTGATGTGCGACTTAAGCTTTAGTGATGCTTCTTTTACATACGTAGGTGTTCTTGTATTAAGGGCATAGATATTCAGGATTGAGATTTCTTCTTGATGGAGTGTTCCTATTTTGAGTATAAAGTGTCCTTCACCATCTCTTCTGGTTGATTTTAGTTTGAAATCTGTTTTGTTATATATTAAGATAGCTACACCAGCTTGTTTCTTAGGTCTATTTGATTGGAAAACCATTTCCCAACCCTTTACTCTCAAGTAATGTCTGTTTTTTTTATTTTTTATTTTTATTGATAATATTTAGCTCTACATTTTTCTCTGCTCCCCTTCCTGTCTCTCCCCTCCTCTTCAATCATCTCTCAAGGTCACCATGCTCCCAATTTACTCAGAAAATCTTGTCCTTTTCTACTTCTCATGTAAGTTAGATCTATGTATGTCTCTCTTCATTGCTGTCTAGGTTCTCTGGAATTGTGATTTGTGGGCTGATTTTCTTTGCTTTACGTTTAAAAACCACTTGTGAGTAAGTACATGTGATAATTGTCTTTCTGGGTCTCGGTTACCTCACTCAAAATTATGTTTTCTAGCTCCATCAATTTGCCAGCAAAATTCAAGATATTATTTTTTTCTGCTGTGTAGTACTCCATTGTGTAAATGTACCACATTTTCCTTATCCATTCTTCAGTTAAGGAAACTGAAAAGCTTCTGTAAAGCAAAGGACATGGTCAACAAAACAAAATGACAGCCTACAGAATGGGAAAAGATCTTCACCAACCCCACATCAGACAGAGGTCTGATCTCCAAAACATACAAAGAGTTCAAGAAATTGGTCATCAAAAGAACAAATAATCCAATTTTAAAAACGGAGTACAGAGAACTCTCAAGAGAGGAATCTAAAATGTCTGAAAGACACTTAAGGAAATGCTCAATATCCTTAGTCATCAGAGAAATGCAAATCAAAACAATTCTGAGATTCCATCTTAGACCTGTAAGAATGGCCAAGATCAAAAACACTGATGACAGCTTATGCTGGAGAGGTTGTGGGTTAAAGGTAATGTCTGTTTTCAAAATTGAGGTGTGTTTCTTGTATAGAGAAAAAGGATGGATCCTGTTTGTGTATCCATTCTCTTAACCTGTGTCATTTTATAGGTGAATTGAATCCATTGATATTAACAGATATTAATGACAAGTGGATGTTAATTCTTGTTATTTTTTTGGTGGTAGGGGTTGTGTGTTTCCATTTTGGGTTTTTTCCTGGTAGGAGGTTATTTATTTTTTGTATTTTTGTGGATGCAATTAGCTTCCTTGGGTTGGAGTTTTTTCTTCTAGTACTTACTCTCGGGCTGGGTTTGTGGATACATATTGTTTAAATCTGGTTCTGCCATAGAATGTCTTGGTTTCTCCATCAATGGTGATTTAAAGCTTTCTTGAGTATAATAGCCAGGGCTTTCAGCTATGGTCTGTTAGTGTCTGCAGCACATCTGCCCAGGACCTTCTGGCTTTTGTGGTTTCCATTGAGAAGTCAGGTATGATTCTGATAGGTCTGCCTTTATACATTAATCGACCTCTTTCTTTTGCAGCTCTGAGCATTCTTTCTTTATTCTGTATGTATTGCATTTTGATTATTGTATGGCAAGGTGACATTTTTTGATCCAGTCTATGTGGTGTTCTATAAGCTTCTTGTATCTTCCTAGGAATATCCTATTTAGATTGAGAAAGTTTTCTTTTATGATTTTGTTGAATATATTTTCTGTGCCTTTGAGCTGGAGTTTTTTCTCCCTCTTCTACCCCTATTATCATTAGGTTTGGTCTTTTCATGATGTCCTAGATTCCTGGATGTTTGTATCAAGAATTTGTTTTCTTTGACCAATGAATTGATTCCCTCTATAGTATCTTTAGATTCTCTCTTCCATCTCTTATATTCTGTTGATTGTATTCTGTTGAATGTACATTATTCATTTACCCAGATTTTCCATATCCAAAATTCCTTCAGTTTGTGTTTTCTTTATTGCTTTATTTCAATCTTCAAGTCTTTAAATGTTTGTCTCACCTGTTTGATTGTTTTTTATTGATTTTCTTGGGTTTCTTTGAGGGATTTATTAATTTCTTCCAATCTTTTGTTTGTCTTTTTCTCCATTTCTTCAAGGGAGTTTTTCATTTCCTCTTTAAAGGTTACTATCATCTTCATTAAGTTACATTTAAAACAATTTTCTTCTGCTTCTTATGGGTTAGGATGATTGATGTGGGAAGTCCTTCTGTATATATTTTGCTTTTATTGACTAATGAATAAAGAAGCTGGATTGGCCTGTGGTAGAGTAGAGTAGAGCTAAGCTGGGAAGTCTAAACTGAATGCCAAAAAAAGAAGGCAGAGTTATGAGGTGCCATGTGGCTGCCAAAGGGGAAAGACATAAGCTGTCAACTGGAATCTTGCTATTAAGACACAAGACTCACAATAAAATAATGGAAATTGGCTAATTCTAGATTTAAAAGCTAGCTGGCAATATGCTTAAGCTATTGGCCAAACAATATTGCAAATAATATAGTTTCTGTGTGATTGTTTTGGAAGGCTGGGCAACTGGGAAACAAACAAGCAGCCTTTCTACAACAAATTAAATGCCTCCAACATGGTCAACTATATCCACAAAAAAAATATGTCTTCACCAGAACCTTGCAAGCCTACACCAGTGGAATTAAGAAATTCAATATAGTTGAAGTATAAAAAAAAATCTTCAAAAAGCCATCATGAACATATTCAGAGACATGAAAGGAGATCAGAAAAAAATCCCTTAATGAAGTCTGAAACCATAAACATAATGAAATAATAAAAGTCATTGAAGGTAGAATCACTAAAGACAGCCCAAACTGAAATAAAACTGGAAATGAAAAGCTTAGGGAGTCAAATAAAACCCTTAGAGGTAAGTCTCACTAACAGATTATAAAACATGAAAGAGGGACTCCCAGGCATTAAAGATATAATAGAACACATGGAGACAAAAGTCAAAGAAAAATTTAAGTCTAAAAAAAACCTCCAGGCTCAAAACCTCCAGAAAACCGGGGTCATTGTGAAAACACCAAATCTAAGAATAAAAGAAATTAGGAATAAAATATAAACTCAGGTCAAAGGAACATTAAATATCTACAACAAAATCCTAGGAGAAATTTTCATAACCTAAAATGGGAAGGGTCTATCAAAGTACAAGCAGTATAAAAAGCAACAAATATATTGGATCAGAAAAGGAATAGTCCACAACACTTAAAACATTAAGTGAACAGAACAGAGAGAGAATACTAAAAATCTACTAGGGAAAAAAAACAAAACCAACCAAATATTGTATAAGAGCAGACATATTAGAAAAACAGCAGACTTCTCAATGACAATGTTAAAAGCCAGAAAGACCTGGATGAATATTTTATAAACACTTAAGAGACCATGGATGTCAGTCCAGACCACTATACTGAGAAAAACTGTGACCATATAGATGGAGAACAACAAAAAAAATCCTATGATAAAACCAAATTTCATCAGTATCTAACTACAAATTCAGGTCTACAGAATATGCTAGAAAAAACTCCAATGTTAAGAGGTTACCCACAACCAGGAAAGCACAAAGATCAGCTAATAAAATACAGTTCCATGTGTGCAACAGGTCTATGTTGTGCCGTTAAGTAGTTTGTAATACACTGCTCACAAACCCCATTTAAATGTTTGTTCTCTTTAAAGAACCAGAGTTCATGCTGGCAGCACTGCCTAGGAAGCTACCGTCTCGAAACCATGCAGTTTGTTTCAACTTCCACTGAATCAGGAAAACCTCTCTTAAAGGAGCCATGGTGTTAAGCCATAATTAATTCTGTTCTTTTGTGTCTAAATTACTTTTTTAACTTTGTCAGAGTTTTTTTTTTTTGTGGATATAGTTGACCATGTTGGAGGCATTTAATTTGTTGTAGAAAGGCTGCTTGTTTGTTTCCCAGTTGCCCAGCCTTCCAAAACAATCACACAGAAACTATATTATTTGCAATATTGTTTGGCCAATAGCTTAAGCATATTGCCAGCTAGCTTTTAAATCTAGAATTAGCCCATTTCCATTATTTTATTGTGAGTCTTGTGTCTTAATAGCAAAGTGCCATAAAAGTGGACTGCTGCAAGGTTAGGAATGAGACTTCGGAATAAGAGGACAGGAAGGAGAGTGAAGATTGCTTACCTATTGTCAGAGTGACATGGCTATTGGTTCCCAGGCAAAGAGTGCTTCAGAGAGTTGTTACCAAAGTCCTCATTTTAAGAAGAGATTAGGTTATTGATAACATTTCGAAAACTGTTCTGTGGAGAAAGTTTAAGTACCAGGACTGATTGGATGGAGAGAAGTTTAAATAATTTAGAATTGGCTCTAATACCATGTCTGTGAAGGTAGTGTTCCATTCTTGGGCACTATTCTATGAATTTATCTGTGTAATGAATTGGCTTCTATAAACTTCTACCAGGTGCTTAATTTTCCTAATGTAGTGTCATTTCTGTGGAATGACCTTACTGCACTAAAAATGTTGAAAGCCTTGAGAATGAATTGAAGTGAAAAAATGGGAGTATGTAGGCATTTTGTAGGGAGGATGTAGGAATAGGGACTTAAACAGAAGGAAAGTTTGTTAGTATTTGACACATGTGTGGAGATTCTCTCTCATCTTCCTGGTCCCATGTAATTCAAAAATGCATCAGCTTTCTGGTTTGAGGAGAAAGGAATCTGTGTTGCAGGTACTGACCACAGGATCCAGTGGATAATTGCAAAAACCCTTATCCACCTGCTGCAAATATTGTACTGCCATCTAGTATCAAGAGAAGCTGAGTGAAGCACAATTAATAAAAGTTCAGGGTCATAAATTAGGGTTAAACCAGAATATCTGAAGAACAAAACAGCCAGCCACTGGCTCTAACCTAGACCTCAATCTGAAAATGGTGATCTTGCCTCCAGGAATCTCAGAATGAGACTGTTTGTTGAGAGCTGTTTCCTCCAATTTTATAATCCTCTCTAAGGCTTGGATTAAAGGCATGCACCACAATCATTAAAGGCATGTACCTCCCACTTTCTATGGCAAGTAATGTCCCTACTGGATTCAATGGTGTGAGACATTATGGCTACAGAGATTAAGGTGTGTGTTATCATAATCTGATCTGTAAGGCTGACCAGTGAAACTGTTTTACTCTCAGAGCTTCAGGCAGGCTTTATTTATTAAAATACAATTAAAACGCCACTACAGCTGAGTATTGGTATTATTTTACTGACATTAAATTCTAAAAATCATGATGCTGCAGAAGAAGTCCCACTTGCTAACTGCAAGTATCTACAAACCTCTTGTTTATAGTCACAGTTTACATGCACATCAAGAGTTTCGCAGGAACAACACACAGGTCACATTTTTCATAGCTTTGTTATGGGTAAATTTAGGAGAAGGATGCACGTGACTCAAGCTGTGATTGAGCTAATGCTGGACTTTGTGATTTTTTTAGCAACATCTTTGCATACTAAGCCTTAGATTCTCTGATGCACATATGCTAGAGGCTGTGGTTACAACCACAAATACCAGACAAGTATAGGACATTGATTTAACTAAAGGGACAGGGACATGAACAAGTCATGTTCACAAATAGAGATACAAATTGTGTTGACTAGAGGGTATGAAAGACAAAGTGGCCTGAGAGAGGAAAGGAAATCGTGTGGTTTACCCACTCATTATCCAGCCCTCATAAATCCGGACTAGCTGAACATAGCGGACAATGAGGAATACTGAGAATTTAAGAACAATTGCAGTGGGTTTTTGATCCTACTGCACGTACTGGCTTTGTGGGAGCCTAGGCAGTTTGAATGCTCACCTTACGAGACCTGGATAGAGGTGGGCAGTCCTTGGGCTTCCCACAGGTCAGGGAACCCTGATTGCTCTTCGAGCAGATGAGGGGGGGGGACTTGATCGGGGGAGGGGGAGGGAAATGGGAAGCGGTTGTGGGGACGAGGCAGAAATCCTTAATAAATAAATAAATTTAAAAAAAAAAAAAAAAAAAAAAAAAAAAAGGACTGCAGAGCATGTGGCTGATACTTCATCCTGACTCTCACGACTGATAGAGAATGCAACTTCTTTCCACTCAGACTATTCCAGTCTATGGGAGTCTTCTAGCTGTGTGGATGATTGACAGTTGTCTGTTCTGAATAAAGAAAGAGATCATGCATCTAGCTGTCTGTATTACTCGACCTTATTAATTTTTTCCTCCTCTTGATTCCTTTCTCCAGCCTGAATTCAGAATTTTGCTGCAACAAACCAATGTTTAAGAGTTCATTTTGGATTTGACTTGGTCATTTTTCCTGAGATTGCTACCTCCAGGTTTAGTGTAAATAGAGTCTGTTCATTCATTTCCTGGCCACCCAGACATCTGAAACAATCACACAGAAATCTGTATTAATTGCAATACTGTTTGGCCAATAGCTTAAGCATATTTCTGGATAACTCTTGTAGCTTAAATAAACCCATCTCTATTAATTTGTGTATTGCACTTAGCAGTGACTTACTAACAAGTTTCTGGTGGGCTCTAGTAGAGGAATCTCTCCTGTGGAAGGCTTTTCCCTGACTCCACCCACTCTGTCTCTCTCTATATATCTAATATTTATATATATGGACATATATATATATCTTTTAAATATATATCTTTTAAATTTATATATATATAAAGATAGATAGATAGATAGATAGATAGATAGATAGATAGATAGATAGATAGATAAATAGATCTTCCTGCCTGGTTATATTCTATTAGACCATTGGCCAAATGCAGCTTCTTTATTAACCAATAAGAGTAACACATATACAGAACTTCTGACACCAATTCCCCCTTTTTGTTTAAATAAAGAGAAAGGCTTTTAACTTTAACATAGCAAAATTACATATACCACAACAGGTATCAAGCAATAATTACAGTTATGATATTTATATCTACTTTTTCTTTATCATATCTAAGGAAGACTATAATTCAATTATCTTTTCTTCATCTCTAACAAAGACCACAGAAGGATGTAATATTACCTAAGTAAACAGGAAGTGCAGTGTAAACAACTTCCAAAACTCTAGAATTGAGAGATATCTCACTGTCTGGAGAATCATTCAAAATTCTTATGTTTCATTGGGGCACCCATCTTAAGCCTACCAGCCCATAGTATTGAGCTGACTTTTCCATGAAGCAGGAAATTTGAAGATCTCTTATGCCTTTTATTGGCAAAGTTCATTAGTTGTTTCCTCTGTGTCTTGCATGATGTCTGGCAGACTCCTTCATGAAGCGGGAACCCAAAGGATTGTCTCACCTTCTTTAGGCAGCTGCAGCAGTCATTTTTCTGTGGGTCCTGGAAGTCAAGTCAAGAAGTTCAGGCAAGAGCAGTTTTTTGCCCAAATGGTTAACAGACTCATGAGGAGAGTCTTTAGATGCCCATCTTTCTCTTGAAGTAAATTGATGCTGCCAGGATCAAATGTGTCTCATTGTCATTAAAAGTAATAAGTTCCTAAAACATTGTAAATGCCATATTCTGAAGGTCTCTGAAAGATTTGAAGAATACATATCTAACTGAAATATATCTCTATATATCTAGAAAACCTAACTAACATATCTACAAGCTTAGCTACTATAGACAATTATCTACTAACCTATATTTCTTAATTATACTTTACATTTCTAAATGAGATGCACAAACACAATACCTTAACCAAGCACAGAAATATATATGTGTGTGTGTGTGTGTGTAACAAAATTGACCTTAATTTTGCATCAATAACCCAAGATCCATACCAAAGCAAAGTATCCATCTCTATTCCATATCCCTCTTTAAATGTAAATAAACATTTATAAACAATCATTTAGGGAATTTGGGCATAGTTCTCCCCATACTGTTTCCTACTTTTTGTGGATAAATTAATTTTGGGGGGTGTTTACAGTGACCTTTTGGGTGTTCTTGGTCTATCAAACCACATTAGTCTGAAAGGAATCCGCAGGTTCTCATCCTCTACAGAAACAAAAGAAGAACCTCTTTTCCAAAGCAACAAATCCTTAGACCCAAATTTTGAAGTAGAGGTACCTTTAAAATATATATGCTGGTTTAGCTTAATAGTCTGTACAATGAAATGTCTCTCTGTACTTAGCTCTTGTACAGTCAAAAAATTCAAAGGAAACAAAATAATATACATAATCCAGACTGTCTGTGTATTTTACATCTTTACATGGCTTATTTTCCTTACTCTATTACTTTTTCTATACATTTACTCTGTTTTTTAAAAGATTTTATTTTATTCTTTAAAAACATTTAGTTTCTTCTGTAACTCTCTATACTCTTTTTCCTCTCTCCCAAGCCTACATACATTTTTAAAATACACTGTGTCTCATTTAGAGGTCTTCTATGTCTGAAACTGTCCTATTGTGGATCTGTAATCCTTTTCTGACCCAGACTACTTCTTAAAATGCTTAGTGTCTTGGCTAGGACTAAGGCTGCTTTGCTATTTGGCTATGCCCAGTCCAACATGGTGGAGGTCTGTTCACTGCCTCTGAGACTGATGGGAGGGAGCCACACTCACCACCTCAAGCTGCCAACAAGTAAATTGCAGCACACTGCCCTCAAACCCCATTCAAGTGCACGGCCTCCTGAAATAGCCAGAATTCATTCTGAGAGCACAGCCCAAGAAGCTGCTATATTGAAACTATTTTTTTTCTGCTACCATGAATCAGGAAGACCTCGCTAAAAGGAATCATGCCTCTGCTTGTTTCTAGCAAACAGAGCCCACCTAAGGAAATGCTACTACCAAATGTCATGTTTAATTCTATTCTTTGGTGTCTAAGATTCCTTTCTAAACTTTTTCATGTTTTATGTGGATTTATTCAACCAGCGGTTGGTACACCAATGTAAATGGAGGATGCTTGTTTGTTTCCCAGATATCCAGACTCCTGAAATAATCACATAGAAATATGTACTAATTGCAATACTGTTTGGCCAATAGCTTAAGCGTATTTCTGGCTACCTCTTATATCTTAAATTAACCCATTTCTATTAATCAGTGTATTGTCACATGTCTGTGACTTACTGGCAAGGATCTGGTGGGCTCCAGTGGAGGTGTCTGTCTCCTGTCGGTGGCTACATGGCTTCTCCCTGACTCTGCCTACTCTATATATATTTCTTCTAGCCTGACTATATTCTAATACACCATTGGTTGAACACAGCTTTTTTATTAATCAATAAAAGAAACGCATATATAGAAGGACTTCCCACACCAGCTTACTTGGCCACAGATGCTAGAAATTGATGGAGTGGGTTATAGTAGGAGTAAGACCCTGATACAGAGCTACGAGAAAAAGTTTATATTCTTGGAACATGTCATAAACACCTCTGTGCTTCCTTCTCCTTATCAGTAAAATGAAAATGTTAACAGTAATCACCTTAATGGGCTCTGAAAAGCACTCAGTTCACTTGTACTAAACATTCTTAAATGATTTATTTAAGCATTGTACTGTAAATCTGGTGTAGGAGGTCCATCTGTATTTGTGTTGCTTTCATTGGTTGTTAAAGAAACTGCCTTGGCCTAGTTGATAGAGCAGAATTTAGGTAGGCAGAGAAGGCAGAACTGGATGCTAAGAAGAAGGTCAGAGTGGCAGGCGCCAAGAAGCTCCTGCCTGAGACTGTCACTGGTTAGAATCTTTTCCGGTAAGCCCCGACCTCCTGGTTGGTAGAAATGGGTTGAATTAAGATGTGAGAGTTAGCCAATAAGAGGCTAGAGCTAATGGGACAGGCAGTGATTTAATTAATACAATTTCTGTGTGGTTATTTCAGGTGTAAGCTAGCTGGGTAGCCGGGACAAACAAGGGGCCCTGCTCCCAAAAACATAAATCCAGTAATTAATTTATGGTTGAGGAAATCTTAAAGCCTTAGGGTGAAACTACTACTGTTTCTTAGTTGACTTAATATCAAGCCACATTCAAATATTAATGTTTACAATCCAAGACAAAGGATACTCGCAATCTTATTCAGAAAAGTTGTTTATTTCATGGGATGCAGGGTTAATCAGGACCTATTGTTGTACAAGGTGCTAGGAATAAAGCGAGGTGCAGAGTTTGACCCCAAACAAGGCATTTATACCATCACCCATAAGGCCAGAGATTGGTACCAATGAAGGGGCTGAAAGAACATAAAAATTGATGATAGGGAAAGGGTTGTGAAATTGTATCTTTTAAGAAAGACATGTTCATGACAATCGTGAACTCAAGATGTCTTGTCTACTGGAACCTACACACATTGGGTCCCCTAAACAGTCAACTTTAGATAGAGAAGGGGGTCATGGGTACAGAAACTTAATGCTGAAATGTTGAAAGATAGCAGACTCTGGAACCAGGGAAAACATTGTTCCAAGTTTTGCAGCTCCTTTGAGCCGCCAGTTCGAAACTCATGGTTACATATTGACCCTACTTTAATTCTGGAATACAAAACAAAATCAAAAGTCATGAATATGGAACTGATATTTGTGAGGAATAAGTAGGTTGGCAAGGGCGGCAGGGAAAGAGGAGAGGGAGGGTAACCAGAATGCAGTGCATATGTGTGGAATTATAAAAGAACTAAATTTATTAACAAAGTATCTGTGTGACATTGACTCAAAATTTCAACTACAATAAGGCTGTCTCCTGCTTCATCCTTTCTTTCCTCCTTTCTTTGACCTTCCTTCCTGCTTTTCCCACCTTCCTTCCATTATTCTTATGTTGACCCTATATTCTGTGGACACTTAGTATAACTCTCACATGGAAGTGGGTTCTCAGAATGCATGATGTATAAAAGGCTTTCCTGCCCCCACAATTCAACTCCTTTAGACAATTCACACTCAAGAAGTATGGTATCCTCACATACATCTTAGCAATAGCTGTGCTATTACCTTCATGACTGCATCATGATTTCCTTTCTACCTCTAGAAAGGAGTGTTCCAGTCGCTGAGAGTGGCCTTGCTTCATGACTGAGGGCCCCAGTTTCCTCTCCTGCTCCTGAATAGAAGCAGTGATTAACCCAGAGTCCTATCACAGCCCCACACGGCCTGCTCAGACCTCTCCTCTCTTTTTAGAACACAATAAGACTCGGGATACTGGGTTGCAATGCTGGGACTACTGAATATTCCAATGTCATTAGAAAACTTTTGTCAAAGTATAGAGGACCCAGGATGAGGTCATTTGGTTGTGAGCTTTCTTGCTTTGGTAGTCTGACAGGAAACAGATTATGCTGTGCTACTGGTTTTGCTGAGGATACAAGAATGTCTTCACTATCTAATCCATAGCACATTATTTCCTGGTTATTAAGAAGTCAACCAAACAACAAAACAAACAAACCAACAAACAGGCAAGCAAAAACTAAACAAACAGGTAAAGTGAAAAAATCTCATCTCTTTAAAAAAAATCATTACATTTAAATGGTGAGAAAGATAAGATTCTAAGTCCCCCATCATAAAATACTCCAGACACCCATGGGAGGTGGTTCTGTGGGTAAAGCACTTGCTCTTCAAATGTGAGGACCTGTGCTCAAATCCCCATCACCCACATTTATGCTGAGTTGTGGCCTGCCTATATTCATAGCACTTGGGTGTCCCTGGGGAATGACCATTAACTAACTAGACTAGCTGACTAGGTTGGTTCCAGTGTTAAATGGAAGATCTTCTTCAAGAGCAGAGAGGGATGAAAGACTCAAGACACTGAGCTCTGTCCTCCAAATGCAGAGCAGGCATATCTGTAAATATTTCATCAGACTGTCCCATACAAATAAACATGTCAGCATAATAAAAAGAGAAAAATGTTCTAATGCTACTAAAATTTGCCTTTGCAAAACAGTTAAGGTGTTTCACATGAACAAGTGGGATTTGAGAACTTCTGAGAGATGCATCTGAAAATACACAGACCTGACTCTTTTCTCTACTGCTTTCTCAGAGTCAGGGCCCTTCCCATTGCTGTTCCCCTGATGATCAAACCAGGTGATGAAAAGATGCTTGAAAGAAATCCCACACTAGCTCAGAAATGAGAAATAGATAGTTATTTATTTAGGGGTAAACTCACAAATCAAAATTCTCTGCTTGAACGGTGAACAGAGTTGAATCTCACAATCCAACAATCTGATCGAGCAGTCGGCAAAAAGGAAGAAGAAAGAAAAGTGGGTGGGCGCAGGCTCTGCATCCACATATATAGTATAAGAGGCCATACCTCAGTAGGCGGATACCAAAAACTACAAGCCTTCCTACAGCATTCCCCATTCATTCCAATTAAATCACCAGCTTGTTGGTTTTGAGTCCAATTGCATCATATTATTGAAGGTTTATTATTTTCTGCTGTCTTTTTCATTTCCTTCATTTCTACCTTTGCAGAATCATGTTTATCCAGCACTCTTGCAGACAGCATCTTGACTTCTTTTTATGGCTCTGGTGCTGAGCCCTTTGTTGACTTCTTTCTTAACTGTCTTGTGCCTTTTAGCAGTAAGGAGTGTGCCTCAGAAGCCTGAAGGCCACACATTTCTTAGGTCCCTCCCTAGACAGGCATGTGATGGAAGCATTATAGTTCAAAAATCAAGACAACTACCTGTTGTATTCCAAGTCACTATTCTACAATTCCATTAGATATGATCATTATCTGTATTTGTTGCCTCATTGTTTTCTAGTTTTGCAAACATAAAGTTAGGATGGATACACAGATAATGCTACAGCACACAGTTTCGCATTACTGCCCTTCTGGGTTAAAGAAACACAGTCAAGGAAGAGGAGTTATAGGATTTGGCTTGGCCATTGGATAGGAGATAAGGACCACACCGAATATTGAGAACAGTCCTGTGAAGAGAATGACTCAAAAGAGCATGATTCATTTAATCAGATCCAAGTGTAGGAATCTAGAGATCTTTCTTCCTTTATTGATTATCCTTACTCAAGCACAATTTTCTTTACCGTTTCTGTACTACAGGCATGTTTTCTGTTGGCGGCTGACTCTCTGGACATTTCTGTTAGTGACAGATGAGCTTACCACCTCCTGGAAACAGAATGGAGGAAAGGTAAGATGTTTTCTGAGAACTTTTCCCCAAAAGTGTTGTTTATTTTGCTTAGTCTCTGACCACATAACTATATTTGTTATAGAATTCAGAACTATCAGTTCAGAGATGGTACCACTCATAATGTTTTGGGCCCTTCCCCTCAATCACTATTAAAGAAAATGCTCTACAGGCTTGTATACAGACTGATATTTGGAGACGTTTTGTCAGTAGAACCTCCCTCCTCCATGATGATGCTAGCTTGTGTCAATTTGACATGAGACTAGCAAGTATAGTTACTGTAACAGTTCTATCTCACTTTCTGAGGAATCACCATACTGATTTCTATGGTGGTAGTTTCAGTTTGCATTCTCATTAACAACTGTACATGAGTGTTTCTCTTTCCCCACTTTATCTTTCTTCATCAGCATTTCTTGTTTTTTTTTTTTGGAATCTTAATGATAGTCATTCTGCTTGGGATAAGATGAAATCTCAAAGCAGCTTTATTTTGAATTTTCCTGATGGCCACTAATGTTGAACAATTCTCAAAGTGTTAGCAGATGGTTTTATTTCTTCTTTGGTGATTTTCTGTTCAAATCTATAGTCCATTCATTGATTGTGTAGCTTCTTTTGGGGAAATCCCACAGGAACAATATTTGGGAGGGAGTTTCTAATTAGAGGCCTGTGAGTTGCTGCAGAGAAGGCCAAGGTGGGTTATCAAGCTGGATACCTAGGGTAACCCTAAGAGGGTGTAAACAATGAGAGTGGTTTCTATGAGGATGGTTGTGACACTTGATTGACAGTTACATATTCTCTCAGGATGTGGAACATTATTTTTCTGTGCTCTTCCGGCTCTAAGATGTTTATATAGAACTCTGATATTTTGGGGATAGGTTTCACTTTGTGGGTAAAATGACACATGTGCGCGCATCCTTTAGCATCAGCATCTGTTTTGTGTCTTCTACTGTTGACGGTTTCCATTGCATTTAGTTATATAGGCTCATTCTTTTTCATGTACATTTGCCAGTCTACTATTGTTTGATTATCCCTCCATCCTTCCTTCCTTCCCTCTATCCTTTCCTCTCTCCTTTCTTTTTTTCCTTCCTTTCTTTCATTCTTTGTTTCTGTTCTTTTCTTTACCTTCAAGCCAGGCTTTTCTGTACCCTACCGTGTAATTTAGATTATACTTGAACTCATGGAATTCTTCCTGGCTCATTTTCTACTCTCAGGTATTCTACAAGTATGCTACCATGCCTGGCAGATGGTTTCTGTTATATTTGGTATTCTCTGTGTCACAATCCCTTGATCTAGGCAGTTGTCACTTCTTTCTCTCTTTTCCCTTTTCTGCAAATTTCCTTTTCTTTTTCTGTAAAAGGGTTAGAAATTCAGTTAACCTCAAATCAATGCCAAAATTCTAGGCTGAAATTCTTTTAGGCCATCAATTGATTTATTGGACATTGATTTATTGAACATTCCTGTGTTTGGAGATCACAAATCCCATCATTAGTCATCTTGTAGCATAAATCATTCTTTCAAATGAATTTTCTACTAACAGAGAGCTCAGCAATAAAATTTTCTTCCTTTTTGATGTATTTTGTGGCACTAATATGCTCTAAAATATATGCAAAACATTTACTCTCGATCTGTAGCTGCTATTAGGTCTATGATTAATATTCATTTCTTCAGTGAAAAGTCTTAATTTCTCACCATGTTTTAACAGAGAAATGCATAACTGTGATATAGCTGCAAACAACAAAAATGTGTTTAATGTCTTCAAAGACTTTCATGATTTCTAGTTTCAAATCTGAAATGAAGACTTATTAGCCTTTGCCTGTAGGTCAGCTTCTTTTCATATTGGTCACAGTAAGATTTGCCATTTCCTTCATTACTCTCTTTCATGATATCCATATTTTCCCATTTGAAAGCTTTTCCCTGCCAGAACTGGGAGCAACTGAGGGTCATATTTCTGGTTTCAAGTTCCTGTACCAGAGCAAGACCAGTTTTAGGACAGAAAGAAATTTGGTCTCATGGTTCTGCTTCTTTCTCACATGGTGCCAGACATGGAGTGTCTACAGGACCACCAATTACTCTTATGCCGGTACAGGCCACGGGTTGAAGATAGTTCCAAAAATACAAACTGTATTTAAATTAAGGCTCCAGAAACATTGGATTTGATAAATTTCTTAATCTCTACAATTCTGATTTTACTCCTCATGAACCATCTCATTCATTACCACAGAACAAGGTAGTCCTGGGAATCACAGAGTAAACAACATGTGCTCATGTCTTTTTTTTCTTCCAGGAGCACTAGTGGAGATTTCCTAAGCAAGGATTCCAACATCTCAACCTGGGAGACTACCATCACAGCACCAAATGGAAGCATCTACACTGATTCTTCATATTGTAACATCATGTTCCAAACCACAATTTATCTTTCCTTTGTCTTTATACTGGTTGGATTGGCAGGAAATGCCATAGTGATGTGGCTTCTGGGCTTCCGCATGCACAGGAATGCCTTCTCTGTCTACATCCTCAACCTGGCTGTGGCTGACTTTCTCTTCCTGAGCTTTCAGTTTGTATATTGCCTTTTCCTTTTCATTTACATCTTCTACTCCATTTTCATCTATATCCCTTGGCTGTCTTTTGTTCTGTCAAGATTTACTTATCTCTCTAGCCTGAGCATTCTCAGTGCCATTAGTGTTGAGCGCTGTCTGTCTGTTTTGTGGCCCATCTGGTATCGCTGCCGACGCCCAAGGCACACATCAGCTGTCACATGTGCCTTGCTTTGGGCTCTGTCCCTGCTCTTGAGTCTCCTGCATGGAGAGGCGTGTGGCTTTCTGTTTAATAGTATTGACGTTTTTCGGTGTCAGACATTAAATTACTTCACAGCTTCCTGGCTAATAGCTTTATTTGTGCTTCTCTGTGTGTCTAGCCTCACCTTACTGTTGAGGATCGTCTGTGGCTCACAACGGATCCCTGTGACCAGGCTGTGTGTGATCATTGTACTCACAGTGCTGTTCTTCCTCATCTTTGGTCTCCCCTTGGGCATCTACTTTCTCCTCTACCAATTGTTTGGGAGTTTGCTGTTTATTAACATTTGTGATATTTATGTGATAGTACTCCTATCCTGTGTTAACAGCTGTGCCAACCCCATCATTTACTTCCTTGTTGGCTCCATCAGGCACTACAGGTTCCAGCAGAAGACTCTGAAGCTGTTTCTGCAGAGAGCCCTGCAGTACACTCCTGAGGAGGAGGAAGGTGGAGAGAGAGGCTCTTCAGAAGAGCCTGTAAACACATTAGTGCAGCAACTAAGAGATGCTCTGCCTAGAGAAAAGTAGTTTTGAGAGAGAAATTTTTTCCTATGTGTGGGCTATTTTCATAACCTTGTTCAGTTTGTCACCTGACTTCAATCAGTTTTTAAAAAATCATTTCTGTGGAAGTTGAGTGTCACAAAACTTTTTATGCAAACACTGATTGCAACATTTCTGGAGCTGTCTTCCACAAGACCTCCTCATATCCATTTGATGGGGCTCCTTGGAAGTGCTCTCGGAGCAAGGACTGTTCCTACTGTTGGGAAATCCCTCCTTCATGAGAATGCACAAAAGTGCAGAAAGGTGTTGCTTTTCTTTAGTCACCAAAATTATACTGGTTAAAGAATTGTTATAATTTGCTAAACTTCCTTTCTTATAAACAATCTTTTTCAGTGCTTCAAACATTAAATAGATGTACCTTACAATGTCAGTTCTTATTAATTACTATAAGTTTTGAAGAATTTATGGAGCTATAGCTATTTTATGTAGCTATAACCCTTCTTATACAATTTGCTTAGTTAACAAGTATGCATTTTCAAGAGAAGTCTGTCTTAAACTTCTTTACACCCAGTGGTTTCCTTACCTTCATTTTCCCTGTTTGTCATTTTCCAAAATGAAAGATTCTGGTGAGGTATTGTATTGAGAGCCATCTACATGCATGCACATCTGAAGGGAGAGGGAGAATGTCGTCTGTGGTTCCCTTCACAATGCCTTGCTTAACATACTTGGTCAAGTCATTTCTATTTCCCTCTTTTCTTTGCCATGGTTCCCCTCTCCCTGACTGTCTAATGCCTTAAGACAAATTTTTAATGAGGTTCTTTAGACTAGGTTTCCTTAAAATCAAACTTGCTTCAAATTTATGCCATTAACAGAGTTCATATATTTATTACTTGAAACATGTTTATTTTAGTAACATTTTTCTATAAAATGATATTTACATTTTAAAGCTGAAGTGTGTGATAATTTCAATTGAAGCACAATTAAGAGAGCACAGTTTGACCAGATCAAAAGTGAAAACTGACAAATTTCCTTAAGAGAGTTTGGGTAGAGGACTGAGAGGCAATGAAGGCTTAGAAGATCTCTTTACTCTGCTTATTCCATTTCCTGTACAATCATAATTATTTCCCTCAGAGATCAGTACTGTCTATATTTCTGTTCTGAACAAAAATTTAGATTATAGATTGAAGACTTGTAACATGAAGATTGGTATATATGTTGTGAAATGGTTGTTCCAGTTGAACAAACTAATGTATACATCATCTCATATGCATATTCATTTCTTTCCTTGTGATTAAGCTTCAATTTTAGCAAAAGACTTGTGTGCAATGCACTGTTATTTCATAGAGATCTCATGCTGTTTACTACTGTGGTGGTTTGAATTGCCATGGCCCCCATAGGGCCATATATTTTAATTCTTGGTCCCCACTTTGTGAAGCTGTTTGGAAATGATGAGGAGGTGGGGCCTCATTTTTGGAGATGTGTCACTGGAGGAGTGGTGTGGGACGATTGTCTATATTCTGTAAATTATGTTTTAAATAAATGCTGATTGGCCTGTAGTCCAGCAGGAAGTGTAGGTGAGACAACCAGACAGGAAGTAGAGGTCGGTCAATGAGAACAGGAGAACTCTGGGAATGAGGAATCCCATTCCTCTTCAATCCTATCCCAACCACAGAGGAAGGAAGATGTGATTGCCCTGCTGAAAAAAGGTGCCAAGCCATGTGGCTAACATAAATAAGAATAATGGGTTAATATAAGTTATAAGAGTTAATAAGAAGCCAGAGCTAATGGGCCAATCAGTTTATCATTAATATAGACCTCTGTGTAATTTCTTTGGGGCTAAAAGGCTGTGGGACCTGGTGGGAGGACCTGAAACCAGGCAGGACAAAAAGCCTCCGACAACAGAGGTGCACTTTGAGGTTTCAAAACCCTAATTTATTTCCATTTCCTCTCTTTTTTTTCCTTCTTTCTCTCTTAATTTTCCTTTTTCTCTCTGTCTTAAGCTTGTGGACCAGATGAATATACTCAGCTATTTATTCAGTACCATGCCTGCCTACTTGTTGGCCTACTGCCAGGCTCTTATGATAACAGTGAAAGCCTATGGATGCCAGTGAGTGAATTGTTTTGGTTTAAATAGAGTGAGTCAAATAGGCACATGTATTTGATTGATTGGTCCAAATTTGTGAAATATTTGGGAAAAGCCATGAGATGAGGGCTTGTTGGAGGAGATATGTCACTTGGCATAGGCTTTTGTGATTTTAAAAACCTGTCCTTCCCAGTTTTTGTTCTCTCCTTCTCTCCACAACATGCTTGTGTTTCAAAAGTAAGCTCAGATGTAAGCTTTTGCTACATTTACATGCTTGCTTGACTGCCTGCTGACAAGTTCTCTGCCATGATGGTCATGGACTGAAGGATGAGTCTCCAAATTAAATATGTGCTTTTGAAAGTTACCTTGTTCATGGTGTCTCATCACAGTAACAGAAAATTAACTAATACAATGAATGTCACTTCATCTTGCATTTGTAGTACTCAATGTTATTAACCCATGCTTTTCCTTTTCTATACCTTATTCACCAAAAGACTTAACTGTTATCATCTTGTCATTCTCTATACATTGACTCTTTAATATGCGGTCTACTTGTAAATGTTATACATAGCTCTTATTACTACACCTCCTTGCTTTGTATTACCATAATGATCTCTTTTATCAACAACTGTTGTTATATACATATATACACATATATATTCCTATAAATAATGTGCTGGTTTATATTTTACTTGTTTTCACACTTGATACTTTTGTAAGTGGTTGGTGTGTTCACCCACTTTCAACATTCCTTAATTGTCTGTAGTTTGTTGTGTAGGATCAAGGCCTTGTGGTTTTACCCCCATCTAGTTTGGCATGCTTATTTTTGCTATCGTTGTTCAGCTCATGTTTAATCAATCACATCAGTGAGACTGGATGGGTATAGCTTTTGATATTACCAAGAGACACTATCTCACAACAAATCTCTACGTCCTCTTGCTTTTAATAACTTTCTGTCACCCATCTTACCTGTTCTTCAAAGATACCAAAACCTTAGGTACACGAGTTGCATTATAGGTGTATTTACTAGGACTGGCCTCCACAACTGTATTTTGAGTGCTTGTGGTTTTCTGTATTGGTCTCTGTCTGCTACAAAAAGAATTTTTCTTTTTCTTTTTCTTTTCTTTTTTTGGTTTTTTGAGACAGGGTTTCTGTGTGACTTTGGAGCATGTCCTGGAACTCTTGTGGACCAGGCTGGCCTAGAACTCACAGAGTTCTGCCTGCCTCTGCCTCTGCCTCCTCAGTGCTGGGATTAAAAGTGTGTGCCACTACCACCCAGCTTTAAAAAAAAAGTTTCTTTGATGAGGGGTGGGGACTATAGTTATCAATAAGTATGAGTACAAAAATCTAGATTTTACTTAATGGTTTTCCTGCTTTAGTCAAACAGTGGTTATAGGTTCTCATCCAAGATCAATGATTTAAGTATCCCTGGGTTGATAACTACATTTTCAATACTAGACATGAGTTCTTTCATGAAAAGAGCTCATTTTGAATGTGATTACAGAACTGTTGGTTATCTCCTAGGTATGTTTACCATTATTTACCCTTATGGTAATCATAACATGCTGGACATTATTGTAGTTTATAGCTGAATAGGACTATTGGTTGTTCCTCTCCTTTGAAATTTTGTACATTACCTTCTGTTCTCTAAAACTAGTTCTCAAGGAGGAGGCATTCAGTCAGTTCCAACTCAGGGGCCTCTGGACTCTGTGTCTAAACTGTATTATGTACTGAACAATATGGTCTAACCTTCTGATTCAGGTAGGGAAACAAAATAAATAAACTGTATATTTTAGGAGTCTCCTAGATAACTCTGTTGGTCTTTATGTTTAATGTACCTCAAGTCTCTGTATTTAGTTTCCATATTAGACAATGCATATTAAAATGCATATTTATATAGGTAAATTATTATTATTGAAAACACACAGCTCTTATGTGTTTGAGATATTTCACTCATTTGTGTTTGTACTTGTGTGTATTGAGCACAGGTTTTCATGAACAATGAACTATAACCTCACCTTTCTTCAGTATTTTGATCTTTTGCATTCCAATATTCTTTGATCTTCTTTGGCTCAATTGAATATTTTTTAATCACTACATTCTTTTTGCCCTGGCATGATATTCTTTACAATATTTATTTATGGGCTGACTCAGGGCAGAAACTCTTGCTTCCAACCTGATGACCAGAGATTTATTTCTGATTTTCACAAAGTATCTCTGGAGAATTAACTCATGAGGGTATTCTTCTGACTTCCAAACCTTATTCAGTGTACCGGCATCATTGCATTAATAAAAATACACAAGCATATAGAAAATAAAAGTTTAATATTTTAAATCTTTATTTATCAACCTAGAGTTTCCAATGTGTATATGAAGGTAATAAAATGAGAAATAGAGCAGTATTTTGGCTCAGTATGATTCTGAGTGACTATTTCTTCATAGTCACATGAAGATGCGCAGCTATTAACAACAGCTAAGGAAATGGGTAAGCAAGCAAAGTTTCTCATTGTAGTATGATTAAATTACAGGGTACATTAATGAAGATAAAAAGGAAATGGCTGCTTGTAATACTACTCCTAACTCTGACCACCATGACGTGTACATGGATATTATAATTTTGAGGAACTGACAAAAAATTTAGTCTAAGCTTTAATTCAAATGCTACTACCAGACCTGCTTTGTGAAGTTCAGCGTTGGATAGAGCCCATGCTTGACTACCTCCAAATTTATGTTCACAATTGAGTCTCTAGAGCAGCATTCTCAAATAGAAAACATCTTTCTTTAATACCCACCATTCAATGGTATGTGGGAGGCTGAGGGAGGAGTAAGATTTTACCTGCTGCAGAGAATGCAAGGAAAAAAGTAGAAGGCTTTGTTTAGAGCTCCATGCCAAGTCTTTCAGAAAATAATCTAGCCAGGTGGTGGTGGTGCATGACTTTAATCCCAGTACTCGGGAGGTAGAGGCAGGCGGATCTCTGTGAGTTCAAGGCCAGCCTGGTCTACAAGGCTAGTTCCAGGACAGGAACCAAAAAGCTACGGAGAAACCCTGTCTTGAAAATCAAAAAGAAAAAGAAAAAAAAGAAAAAAAATCTAGCACTCCTAGCAAAAGAAGCTCTGAACACAGACCATGAAGAAAGATAGAGCTGCATGCAACAGCATCTGAGACCTATGCATTCATTAGACAACTTTGAGTATCTGCCCACATCACTGCCAATCATATTGTACATACATGGTCCCTTGCAAAAAAAAATGTGTATATTGCTGTGGTTATGAGACTGAGCTACACATACATTTGTTAGTTGTCTTGGTGGCCAAGAGAGTGGCTCCATCATTTACCCCCATCCTTGAGTAACACAACTATGACCAAGCTAATGGTCATATACAAAAATCTGAAAGTATTTTAGACCAGGAAGAAAACTCTGCTCAAGTGACAGATCAATAGTTTGATGTACATCATGAACAAATTTTCCTTATGATGTGGGATTCCAATCTGTATGCTGTGAATATGTTTTATTACCATTGGTTAATAAAGAAGCTGCTTTGGGCCTATGGCAGTGCAGAAGAGATCAGGGTGGGAATTCCAAGCAGATATGCCTTTGGCAGAGTCAGGGATAGTGTGGGATTCCTCTCTATATGTTTTTTAGAAAACAATGCCCTAATTCCTTAAGTGATTATTTATAAATGTTTGTTTACATTTAAAGACAGATATGTTATAGAGAATAATATTTCAAATTGGTATGGATCTTGGTTTATTGATGCAAATTTAAGGTCAATTTTGTTATATACAATTCTGCTCTTGTTTAAGGTATTGTGTTTCTGAAGCTCATTTAAAAACGTAATTTATAATTAACATTATAGATTAATAAGAATTTATTTATAATAATCAGGCTTGGAGTCATGATAGCCAGGTTCCGTAGATGTACAGAGATATATTTCAGATGAATATTAATTCTTAAAAACTCTCAAATACTAACAGAATATGGCATTTAAAATGTTTTAAGAACTTGTTATTTTTACTAATAATGAGACTCATGTGCTCCTGGAAGCACCAATCTATTCAAGAGGATGATGGGCATCAAAGGGACTCTTTATAGAGTTTGTTAGCTATTTGGGCAAGAAATTGCTCTTGCCTGGTCTTCTTGATGGTATGCTGTATAAACTGGACATTCAAGATCCACAGAAAAATGACTGCTGAAGTTGCCTAAAGAAGGTGAAATAGTCCTTCAGGTTTCCTGCTTCATGAAAGAGTCTGACAGATATTCTGCAGGATACAGAAGACAGTGACTGACAAATTGCCAATAGAAGCTGAACTGTCTATGAAATTTCCTGCTTCGTGAAAAAGTCTGCAGGATCTATAGGCCTATAGGCTGAAGATGGATGTCCCAATGTTACAGAAGAACTTTGGGTGACTGTCCAGGCACCAAGGTGTTCCTGTCAATTCTAGAGTTTTGGAAATTGCTTACAATGCACTTTCTGCACGAGGGGTGCACCCACCCATTGAGACAGTGGAGCTGATCTACTGGGAGCTCACCAAGGCCAGCTGGACTGTGACTGAAATAGCATGGGTTAAAACTGGACTCTCTGAACATGGCGAACAATGAGGACTGATGAGAAGCCAAGGACAATGGCACGGGGTTTTGATCCTGCGCAATGTGCTGGCTTTGTGGGAGCCTAGCCAGTTTGGATGTTCACCTTCCTAGATATGGACAGAGGGTGGAGAACCTAGGACTTACCACAGGGCAGGGAACCCTGATTGCTCTTTGGACTGGAGAGGGAGGGGGAGAGGAGTGGGGGGAGGGGGAGAAGGATGGGAGGAGGGGGAGAAGGGTGGGAGGAGGGGGAGGGAAATGGAAGGCTGGGAGGAGGTGGAAACTTGTTTTTTTCTTCCTTTTCTCAATAATATATATATATATATATCCATGATAAACAATAAAATTAAAGTAGTGAAAAAAACAATGCACTTTCTGTTTATTTAGGTAATATTATGTCCTTCTGGACTCTATCAATTCTGAACATTTATGTCTAAAATACAAGGACACTTTTGTAAAAGAAACATTTCTATAGTTTAAAGCACATATCAAACCAAATGCAATAATAGTGGAACACTTATACACCACTCTCACCGTCAGGTAGGTCTGTTAGGAAGATTCTTAATGGAGAAATAAGGGAACTAACAATTGTGATAACTAAAATGGACTGAACAGACAAATATAGAACATTTCACCTAAATACAGAAAACACATTCTTCTCAGCACCTCATGGAACCTTCTCTAAAACTGACCATATACTTGCTCACAAAGCAAATCTCAACAGAAAGAAAAACAATTGGGATAATCCCCTTATGTTATAGGATTTCCATAACTTAAAGATAGAATTCAGCAATAACACAAAATACAGAGAGACTACACTCTCGTGGAAACTGCACAACTCTCAAGGGAATCAACCCTGGTTCAAGAAAGGAATAAAAAGGAAACTATAAATTTCTACAATACAATGAACATAAAGGCACAACATATCCAAAATATGAGACAACATAACAGCAGTGCTAAGAATAAAGAGCCAAGACAAAGAGTATCTGAAGTTCAGCGTTGAGCAGAAGAGCACTACTAGAATGGTACCATGGGGTGGGGCTACTTATTTAGGAAGGTGATCTTTGAGAAGAGGCAATAAGCTTGGAAAGTAAAACGTAAAAAGAGAGCGTAAGAGGCAAGTAAAATATTTCTAACATTTTGGAAATTTAATGAGTGATTCATTTAATTTAAAAAATAAATAAATAAAATGAACCATTTATAAAAAGTTTAAAATCTCTTCTGAGACTCATGCAATCTCTTCATTGCAAATCCTTCTCAAACCAAAAAGTCAATTACACATTCCAACATACAAAGGCAAAGAGCAAAGAAAATCATTACAAAAGATAGAGATGGAGACATTGTGAAGAAATACTGGTACAAAGCAAAATCAAAACCCACCAGGGCAAACTCCACATCCTGTAACACCACATCTTGATGTCAAAAGGTTGAGATGGCTCTGCCCTTTCAGTTTTTCTGACTGCAACATGCATCTATATCTTGCACTGGGTCCACTCCTTCTATACAGCTCTCCTTGTAATGTATCTCACAATACTGGCATCTCCAACATCTTCTGGTGTCCAGGTAATCTAGGCTTCAATTTCACAGCCACCTAGAATATCCTCATAGGCCTTCATACAGAGACTCTTCTGCCAGTTGCATGGTCTTTATGGTGTTCCTTAACATGGAAGAAGATTCCATAACCACTTTACTGCTGCATCCCTCTTGACTCAAAAGCAAGAACAGTATGGCTGATGCTGCCAAGATCTGCTATCTTGGAATAGCAATGTGGAATCTGACCTTTTCCTTTAATTACATTTACGTAATGTTTAATTTGTTGTTACTTTTGTTTTAGGTGTCCTTAACCACTTGTTTTTTTTTGCAAGTTGGAAGTTTAGCTGGATAAGTTTTTGCCCTAATGATGAGGAACCTCCTTCAGCCAATGGCTTTTAAGAGGCTAGATCAGGTTGGTGCAAGACTTAAGGGACCAAAAAGCTGTGAAGCTGTGGTCCTGCCCAGAGAAGCCTCTTCTTCCTATGTTCTACACCTTGATGATGGACCACCATTCCTGTTCTGTGAGTTTTCCCTTTTAATAAAGAAAAACCTTAGAATACTTAATTCAGAGTTATCTTTGGATGATTGGACTTATCTTCAGCATCATCTAGAACCACAAAGAGGGAACAAGTTCACACTTGCCTATCAGAACATCCCCGGTGGCAGTCCCGGTCTGCCAGCCTAAGCTCCGCAATGGTGATCCTGGTTTGCCATCCCAGCACACTACCCATCTTTAGCTCACAACCCACACTCTGCTGACTCTGCAGATGGCAATCCCTGGCGCATGCAGTTTGCAACTTGCAACTGATGAAAAGCTTTGGGCTTTCTCCTTATTCTGGCCAATAACTCTTGGAATCACTTTGATTGTCCTTAGTAACTGCTCTTAATTTGTTAAACATAGTGTATTTATCAGTATTTAAGTAGATAATAGTATGCAGACCCAGAACAAACTTCCCAGAGAATGCAACAGGCTTCTTCTCTGGGTCTCTTCAACACAACTGCAACCATGACACCTGCTGGCCAATAAAGACTATGACACCTATTCACTGAAATTTTCTACAGGAGGTAAGTGATAAATTTGAATTACATAATGGCTAAAAAATATTACCATTCAGGACATTAATAATCATTTTGCTAATGCTATGGATGGTATTCTGCAAGGCTTATGTGATTTTGCTTATACATCCATTTATTTGACTTTTGGAATTAGTTCTGTTTTTCATATTATCACATTAAAAATGGTTTGAAAACAGAGCCACGAATGAGGCACTTTTAGAAATGATACAATCTTTATAAACTAATAATGAATATATAATTCATAAAAATTAATAAAATGGAGAGTCATAAAAATAATTTGATAGAGAAAATTCAGTCAATGTTGAAGAGTACTGAGACATTATCTGAAAGAATTCATGCTGCTGAGTTTAATAATCAGAATCTGTTGAAAAAGGATAATAGATTGGTGGATAAAGTATCTCTCCAAGAAGGAAATCTGCATGTCATCAAATTATGTCCAAAAATGAGACATTATCTTCACTGAACAAACTTTCATACCTTGGAATCCTTAATGAGGGCATTAGAATGGATCATTGGACAGGAGATTCAGACTTTACAAAAGGCAGTGGTAAAATATTTTTAAAGATTTAGGAAATTATCAAAACTGACGAGCATGGACAGAAGGTACAAGGACAGAATTTAACCCCATCAGTACGTGCTAGACCCTGGGATGATTTACCAAGATTTTTAACTGCCTATACAGTAATTTCATCTGAGAGACCATCTGGCACAAAGTATGCTAAGGTAGTCAAAGAATATGCATTGCAATCTATAGGTTAAAGCAATCTGAAAGAAACTGAATAAGCAATAGTATCTTATGGCCTACATTCATCTTTTGTTAGGGACATGGTGAAAACATGAACTTCAAGCAATAGGGCTATGCCACATGATTGGCTTCAATCAATCTCAGCAGACCTAGAAGACAGACCCCAACTGCTTTGTAAGTGTTCTTAGTGAGTAGAGGCAAAAATTTTAGAGTAACGGGGTGGGGGGGAGAGGGAAGGAAGTAAACAGAGTTTGAGATTTCAGAAGATCAAATTTTTGACAGGGACCATTACTCTGATCCTCAGGACCAGGCTTTCTATGACAAATGCACTTTGTCCCTATTTATCACAGCTGTTTGGTGTGGGACAATGGGCTGTATTCTGTTAATTATATTCTAAATAAACACTGATTGGCCAGTAGCCAGGCAGGAAGTATAGGCAGGAAAATCAGACAGGAAGTAGAGGTGGGTCAAGGACAACAGGAGAATTCTGGGAAGAAGGAAGTCCTAGTATGCAGTCCTGACCCAGCCACAAAACAAGCAAGATGTGACTGCCTTGCCAAAAAAGCTACCAGGCCACATGGCTAACATAGACAAGAATAATGGGCTAATATAAGTTATGAGTTAATAAGAAGCCTGAGCTACTAGGCTAATCAGTTTATAACTAATGTAGACCTCTGTGTGGTTTCTTTGGGACTTAATGATTGTGGGAAATGGGCAAGACAGAAACCTCCAGACAACACCACTTTAAATGCTTGGGACAGGATTTAGGAACTAGAAAATAGAATTGAATCATATACTGGGTTAAACAGGGCCAGGGAGAACCCTTTAGTGACATTTTACAAAGATTAGTTCAGGCTGTACAAGTAGGAGTAATAGACCCAGAAGCTAGACAAGTACTTATTGAATCTCTGGCTTTTGAAAATGCCAACTTAGAATACAAAAAGATCAGCACCAATAGATGAGTGGATCTTGTATACAAAAAATGGTGAGACATTTGACTATAATACTGAGGCTTGGGCAGAAGTGATTTTCGATGGTATGAGACACCAAAATGTCAACTGCTTTAATTGTAGAATAGGACATGAGAGAGCATATTGTAGACAAGAAATTCCTAGGAATAATGTCTCTTCTGGGAATAGCAATAATAAGTGGTCTCAGCCTTCTGGCATTTGTAGGAGATGTGGCAAAGGCCAATATTGGCCCAATGAGTGTAGATCAACAAAAGAGAGACAAGACATGATGATACCATTGGAAACTCTTTGGGGAGCCTCTCACAAGCCCCCGTGTCAAACGTAGTCCAGTCATTCCCAGTCACTGTGGAGAACAAGTCTCACTGGGCGAGCATGCCTCATCCAGTGCCTATTTTAGAAAACCATACTGTTCTGGATGATGGAATAGACATGGAGAATGAATCAAAAACACCAGTAAAAAATAGGAAACATAGATTTTGGCAGACTTCTATAAATGATCAAAGACCAAGATAAGGGTGTGTATAAATTACATTGTAATTGAGGGATTACTAGAAATTGGTGTGGATGTGAATGTCTTTACTCTAGAATCCTGGCATCTAAATTGGTCTCTTCAAGAGGCAGATATTCAATTACTAGTAATTGAATCCCTATCTGAAGTGAAACAAAGCACATGATGGGTCGAATGCATAGAGCCACAAGGATAGAAAGAAAGATTGGGGCCATATGTAGCTAATATTGCAGTGAATTTATGGGGTCATTGCCTGGTAAAGCTATGGATACCATCAAAATTAATAACAATTCAGTTTGAAGAAGAGAAACCTCTTTACAAAGAGAAATAACAGCTCACTGACTGAGGAGACAACCATATAGGTGGTAAGGAAACCATGTAAGGGTTGGGGCAGGGTTCTGTTCTTGTCTTTACAAGAAAACATCTTTAAACAGTCAAGAGACCCAGGACATTTAGATGCCTACAGAGGAAAGAATAATAGTTCAGAAAAGATTACCAAGCAAAAATAATATATATAGCTAGCTTTGGTTGGACAGTGGCTATCCTTCACCAAATCAAAGCATATTGTTGAAAGAAAAATTTGGAGTTTTTGTCTTATGTCAGGAGCCATCTGGTATAGAACAGAAAGAATATACATTTTTAAGAAAAAAAATTTACTTTTCTCCATGCATATTTTGTTTATATCTTTTGTTGAATATATGTTTATATGAATAATGTTTAAATTTTCCATAACCAACACTTGATTTTCCTGCAGTAATGTTTGAAGTTTTCAGGAAGAAGATGGGGTCCCACAACAAAAAAAAATTCACTTAGTTGAGGTGACATTATGATGTTCATAGCACTACTATAAGACTGATTTTAGGCATCAGTTGCTCAAGAGGGTTTCAACTTTGTTAGATGAAATAGTGCACCTTCTTAAAATGTTCTGGCCAGAATTCCAAATAAGAAGTTCAGAAATACCCTATTGACTACTCAGAGACTATTTGCAATTACATGAGACAATAATCTTGAAACTTAACTATCATTTTACTTTTATAGGATCCCATAGAAAGAACATCACACCCATGACATTTGGAAGCAATTCTAGAAAACTGTGTCCCCTCTCCCAGCAAAGTTTGTCCTCAGAGACAGGGACACCATTCAGCGGTTGATTATGACTTGTATAGGGTTGTGGGTTGAGGTGGAAATTATGTATGCCCAGATAGCTCCTTGAAAAAAAGAGGGTTAATTGAATGGGATAATAGGTAGATTTGTGTGTGCTTACTCAAACTAATAATAATAATAGTGAATAACAGAGTGATACTTGTGAGCTATGGACAATTTACATTGGTATAAATTCTTGCATATTGTTACAAGTTCAAATTATATTTGTTATATTGAATATGCTCCTATTTCTGTGTACAATATTTATACACCTATGCAAATTTATTTTGTCAGAGTGTATGCACGCATGTTTTTAATCTGTTTAAGAAATCTTGTATATTGATAAAATTTTAGGATATATTTACCATATTTCTACCTCTGATCAAGATACTTATACATTCTTTACATTTTTGAGGACATTGTCCTCATTAACTGCACAGTTATTTAAAGGTTATTTAATATTCTGATATAAAGTCTTAGTCTTTAAGTTATATAGATATTAATATTATAGGTCAATAGTAATTCATGTTTGTCATACTTAATAGGTAGACTAATCAGGTTCTTTAGATACATAGAGATTGTATTCTACCAAATAAGTAATCTTCCAACACTTTAAAGAATTGTAGAATATGACATTTAAATAACATAGGGTTCTGTTAATGTGAGACATGATTGCGCCTGGCAACACTGGTCTATTCCTGAGAGAATGTTGAGTACCAAAGACACTTCACTTGGAGCTTGTTTTCTTCTTCACAAAACTGGCCTGTTGGCAAGGAACTGCCCATACCTTGACCATTGACAAAATGCATGAGGTTTAGTCACATCAAGCAGGATATAAAAAAGAAGACTGTCAAATCTTGCCAAGACAGGGTAAGACTGTTCTGAAAATTTTATTACTTCAGAAAATGTTCTGTCCATTAATCAAGGCCTTAGCCAAAGTTGGTTGCTTCAGCCTTGCAAATGAGACTTTGGGTGATTGCCTGGGTATCCAGTTGTCTCTGTCACATACTGCATATTTTGGAAGCTGCTTGATTGCAATTCCTACCTACCCAAGTAATATTATCTCCTTTCTCTGGCCTTCAATATGGTTGAAGATTATATAGTTGTATTTGCCTTCCTCTTATGATCTATCCAAGCCTCTTCTAATACAAGACATAGACTCTTTAGGATAGAATTATTATTAAGACACTTAGCATATGCTCCTTGCTTAATATTGTTTATTCTTGCTTTAATTCTAATTTTTATACTTGATATCTATTCGTAGATTTCTGAAGAATGGATAAAGAAAGTGTGGCACATTTACACATTAGAGTACTACTCAGCAGTAAAAAACAATGACATCTTGAATTTTACATGCAAATAGATGGAATTAGAAAACACTATCCTGAGTAAGGTAATCAAGACCCCCAAAAATGATTACGGTATGTACTCACTAATAAGTGGATACTAGCTGTAAACAAAGGACACTGAGCCTATAGTTCATGATCCTAGAGTAGATAATTAATAAAGTGAACCCAAAGAAAAACATATATGGAGCCACCTGAAAATTTGAGACAGACAGGGTTGCCTGAAAGGATTGGGAGCATGGGAGGTAGCAGGGATATAGGGGGGAAGGGAAGAGGAGAAGGGGAGAAGGGGAGTTGAGGACAACTTAAGGAAATGGGATAGTCAAGATGGAGGAAGGACAGATATGAAAGCTAGGAAAGAGATATCTTGATTGAGGGAGCCATTGTTGGGTTATCAAGAAACCTGGATCTAGAAAAATTCCCAGGAATCCACAAGAATCACCCCCAGTTAAGACCCTAAGCATTAGAGGAGAGGCTTCCCAAACTGGCCTTGCCCTGTAGACAGACTGATGATTATCTTAAATATCACTGTAGAACCTTTGTCCCACAACAGATGGAAACAGAGGCAGAGACCCACATCAGAGCACTGGACTGAACTCCCAATGTCCAGTTGAAGAGTAGAAGGAATGAGAATATGAGCAAAGAGGTCAAGACCATGAAGGGTTGAAACAGTCTACCTGAGCTAATAGGAGCTCACCAACTCCAGCTGGACTGGGAAGGAACAAGCATAGGACCAAACTAGTTCCTCTGAATGTGACTGGCAGTTGTATGTTTGGGACAGACTAAGGGGCCACTGGCAGTGACACTGGGATTTATCTCTATCACATATACTGGCTTTGGGGATCCTATTGTCTTTGGATATATACCTTGCTCAACCTAGATGTAGTGGGGAGGGCCTTGGACTCCCCATAAAGCAAAGTGCCTTACTCTCTCTTAGGATTAGAAGAGGTGGGGTGGGAGGATGTGTGGAGGGAATGGGAGGAGGGGAGAGAGTGGGAATTGGGATTGGTATTTTAAAAAAAAATCTAACAAAAAAAAAGAAAAAAGAAGAGAATATTTGGGTGTGGTGACACACACCTTTAATCCCAGCACTTGGGAGGTGGAAGCAGAACAATCTGTGTGATTTCAAGAAGAGCCTGGTCTACAGAGTGAGATACAGGACAGCCAAAGATACACTGAGATACACTGTCTCAAAAAGAACAAAAAATAAAAATAAAAGAAATAGAGTTTAAAATGAAGCCATGTAAAGATGGAAACTACACAGAGAATATGGATACTGTATGTTACTGTGTTGTCTATGAGTTCTTTGATGACTGGGGAAGGAGGAAAAGCTGCTAAAATACATTTGAATATAAATGTTGCTGGATTAAGCCACATATATATTTTTAAAATGACTTGACTTCAAAATTTAAGTCAAAAGATAAGCTACTATGGAAAAGAAGATTTGCTTTTGTTTCCCCAGGAAATGAGAGGCTGTAGATTCTTTCTGGGTTAGGAAAAATCAGGTTTTATGAAGGAAGAGCCCCTGAGAAATCTCCAATAGGAGTAGATGGCCCAGATGATCCAACATTTCAAAGGAATTGTATTGGAGTTTCCTCTGAGTTTTACATCCAAGCAAGCCTCAAGATTTCTGATTGAGATCAAGTCTCACAGAATATTCTATTCAGGACTTGTTCATAATCCTAAATTTTCTTTAGGTCCATGTAAGATTATCAGCACCCCCAATCAGCAGGAAGTAGCCTGAAAAACTCCACCCACATTCCCAAAAATAGATTATGAATACTTTTCTGCTGTGGGAGCTCCTTCTGATTCTCCAGCCAATAGCTGCTGAGATACCAGCACACTGGGGCGTGGTCTCCCCCCTCTTTTTTTGTTGGCAAACTGGTCAGCTCTTGAGTCTGCTGCCCTGTGTCCTATGAACCTCTGAATACCCTCTCTGGCATCACTGTAATCAAGACATACAAGAAGATCCATAACCAAGCTGATGACAATAGTTACACATGCTGGACTCCCTTCTTCAACAGATCACTGTACTAGAAGTCCAGGAACACCAGGCAAGGAGAGGTTGGTACTGATCCTGCCTGAATGGGCACCTACACAGTCCAGGATTTCACTCTCATGCTGGATGAGCAGCACCAAGGGAGATAGGGTAGGGATCATGAATCACTGCCAACTGTTCCCAGTACTGTAAACAGAAAAGAGGAAGAATAACAGGCAGTGTGCACAGGATGCAGAGGAGAGCCCCTCCTGACTGTCCAAAGCAGTCAAGTTCTGCTCACTGAGACTTCTGTTACCTGATCACTTTAGCAGCCCAGGCTCCTCCTGGTCCCCTTCAGGCGGCATCATAGTTCCCTCTAGCATGGAAGTATTTGCCCATGTTTTTCCACTTGGCCTCTCAAATGTCAGAGTAAGCTCGCCACATGTCTCTAGTTCTTGGAGAGGGAAGAGAATGGCAAGGAAGATTGTGTTTAGGCAAAGCAGGGTGAAAACTTCTGTCCAACTCATCCCAATGACTTCAGCCTTTCACAAGCCCAGAGAACTATGGCTTGACGTGAATGGTTCTTACTTCCCCATGTCCGTGAGGAAGCATATTTGGAGGGAGTTTTATTCTGAGGGATTCCTGTCTTAGCTCTGTTGTTATTGGTCTTTGGCTGCTCAAGAAAGCATATAGGGGAGAGATGATCTCTAGGCGGTGTTTCATCAGACGATAATGAAGCCCTCTCCGAAATGACCCAGGGAAACTGTATACATGGTGTGAGCACATGAGGCCTCTTCCCTTCCTCATCTCCCCTCTCTCCTTTCTCCATTCCTTTCCTTTCTTTATGTTCTCTTCCTTTAGAGACAGCATGCATCTCTATATGACCCCGGATGACCTGAAAGCCACAATCCTACTGCCTCAGCCTCCCAAATGCTACAGTCACCACTGCAGCCACAACTCTCTCCCAGCACAGGCAACGGGAGAACCTGCTCTCCAGGCAGAGTGAGCGCAGCTCTGCTCGGAGTCCACAGATGTTCAGGATCTACTGCAGCCTGAGCAGTTCCCAGCACTCCATCAGCAGGAGACAGCAGGGCATTCTCTGACAGACTGAAACAAGCTGGGTGACCAGAAACTCTAGGTGACAAAGGACACGTAGGTTTAAAACTTCTACATACTTTCCACGAACAGGGAAGAGTATTAGCCACATTTGTGGTTTTGCACAAAAGCCAAGAAAATGCACGTGAGATCTTCATGGAACATACTCATTATTATCGTCTCACTTCTCTTCTCCTAAGGAAGGTACCACAAAGAGGAAAGGGTCTAAAGCAAGGACAGGAGTGGTGAGCTGGGCACTGAAGGAATCAGACCCAGCTGACATTAAATGACAAATATCTTCAAAAATAACAAGTTAAGGAAAAAGGGAAAGCCCAATATCTAGGTTCATTTAACTTCTATTATGCTATGGTTGGTGGGATAACTTTTCCTTGGTGAGAGTTTCCTGCCCATGTCTCAGGCCCAGCAGACTTATATTCCACGTATGTAAGTCATGTTCTTCTGTTGATGGTGGAGGATCTGAACCTTCCTTCCCAGGTAGCTGCCTTCCCCAACCCATGACTGCTTCTCAGGTAAAGAGTGAGTATGTGCTCATGAAGTCCTTGCTTTGTTCTGGGAGCTGTGTAGTAGATTTTGAGGAGCTGGCCAACCTGGTATAACATCTGTTCTTCTAGGGATTTTTGTTAGATAGTTTATGTATGCTTTGGGCCTCTGTTTCCTTAAAAGGTAGATGGGGCTCTTACACCACAAGGTTAAATTAAAAATCAATTCATTTCCACACATAATGCTTTTTGTACAATGCCTTTTCACTGTGTGAAAAGTTCAGTTAGCTTTGGCTTCTGTCACTATGTTTGAGGACTCTACTGGTCCTCCTCTTCCTCCCTTAGAACACTGAACACGTGGGATGCTCTACATTTCACGGCGCAAGACATAGAGGTGAGCAGTTCATCACCTTCCACAAGGGGGCAACAGATCACCACTCCTTTTGTAGAATCTGCATCTTTCTTTTTTTTTTTTTTTGAACTTTAAACAAAATTTTATTACACAAAGGTTGTCACATAATTGGATACTTCTCTACTTTGCACAGTTATCTCGCTCCACAGAAAGGCTGCCTCTGACCTCTTGGCTGGTGGCACAAGCGCCACAGTCCTGACCGTAGCAGACGGACCAGCAGGCCTGCATCGGTGACTCAAGTTGAAAGCAGGACACTGGTATACGGCTCTTGCACCCAGTATCAGGAATGTACAAATGTCTTTATTCAAAAATACAAAATAAATTATCTGTAGGCATGGACAATGACAGCAGTAAACCATTATGTATTGTCAATGGGAACCAGTAACTGATGGTTATAGTGATCAGCCAGCCTTCTCTTCATTCTCTTCAGGGGCTTCTCTGAAGGTATCGGTGAGGAACCTGCCTTGAGCTTCCTGTCACAGTTCATTGGTAAGGGCAAAGCGCTATTCTAGGAATTAGAACATGCCACCTCCCATTCCCCCTCCCATTCCCCCCATTGCACCCATTCCAGGGTCCTTCTCTTCTTTAGGAATTTCGGTCACTACAGCTTCTGCTGTCGTTAGCAAGGAGGCCACCCCAGCAGCATCCAGTAAAGCAGTTCTTACGACCTTTGTTGGATCAATGATTCCCTTTTCCACCATGTTCACAAATTCCCCGAGCATGGCATCATACCCAACTTCTGAGGAATTCTGCAGAATCTTCTCAACTATCAAAGACCCTTCAACACCCGCATTCTTAGCAATGGTCATCACGGGAATTTTGAGTGCTCTTTTAATAATGTCTATACCTATTTTCTGATCCTCATTGGAAGGCTTTAGGGAATCCAAGGCTGGGATGCAGCGGATCAGAGCGCAGCCCCCGCCTAGCACGATGCCTTCTTCCACAGCTGCTCGTGTGGCGTTGAGCGCGTCTGTAACTCTGTCTTTCTTCTCATTCACCTCCACATCGCTTGTTCCTCCAACCTTCAATACAGCTACACCATCTGAGAGTTTTGCGAGTCGCTCGTTCAGCTTCTCCTTTTTGTATTCACTAGTGGTGATGTCGAGCTGCTCAGTGATCTCCTGGATGCGCTTCTCAATTTGAGTCTTGTCACCTTTTCCTTTCAAAAGCATGGCGTCATCTTTAGTGACAATGACCTCTCCAACTTTTCCTAAGTCGTGAGCTTGAACATCTTCAAGGTTTAGATTCAACCCCTCTTCTCCAAACACCGCACCACCAGTAGCAATAGCCATATCTTTAAGCTGGTTCTTCCTGTTGTCCCCAAACCCTGGGGCTTTGACTGCCACAACCTGAAGACCCACTTTCAGCCTGTTCAAGACCAGTGTGCTTAGAGCCTCTCCATCAACGTCCTCAGCAATGATGACCAAGGGCTTCCGATGAGCATTGGCGATTTCCAGAGCGGGTACGATGGACTGAACACTAGAAATCTTCTTTTCGCTCAACAGAACATAGGCGTCTTGGAATTCACATTTCTGACCTTTTGATGTGTTAATAAAATACGGGGAAATATATCCTCTGTCAAACTTCATGCCTTCAATAATTTCTAACTCATCATTCAGGGTTTTCCCATCCTTCACTGTGATGACACCCTTCCTTCCCACCTTCTTCATCGCATCAGAAATGATGTTTCCAATGTCTTTGTCTCCATTTGCAGAAATTGTAGCAACCTGAGCAATTTCTTCAGGGGTTGTCACGGGTTTAGATTGTTTTTTCAGTTCAGCAATTACAGCATCAACAGCCAACATCACACCTCTCCGGATTTCTACTGGGTTGGCCCCTTTGCTGATCTTCTCAAAGCCCTCCTTGGCAATAGAACGTGCCAGAACGGTAGCCGTGGTAGTGCCATCCCCGGCCTCTTCGTTTGTGTTGTTGGCAACATCCTGAACAAGTTTGGCTCCGATGTTTTTGTATTTGTCCTTCAGATCAATTGACTTTGCCACAGTGACCCCATCTTTCGTTACTTTGGGACTCCCCCAACTCAGCTCAATAATCACCGTTCTTCCCTTTGGCCCCATGGTAACAGCTACAGCGTCGGCTAAAAGGTCTACACCTTGAAGCATTAAGGCTCGAGCATCCGCACCAAATTTTACATCTTTGGCATAGGCCCGAGTGAGATGAGGAGCCAGTGCCCGGGACACTGGTCTCATCTGGCGAAGGACTGTGGGTAGTCGAAGCATTTCTGCGGGGCGGCGGCGGGAGCGCACGAGGCGAAGCAGGCCGTCGGCGGCGAGTGAGGGCGAATCTGCATCTTTCAAGTACAGATTGTTCTTACATTCCTATGGGAAAGTTGTTGTACACACATCATGCGCTTTCAGGCTTGGGATCCTCACAGAAAAAGTCAACACTGACCATAAAAGTTCAGAACTACATAGGAAAAGTGACACTGCTTCTCCATCTAAGATACTTCACAGCATGTATGCCATGAATTTTGTGTTCCCTGCTCTGGTAAATACTTAGAATCCACAAATACAACCTTCTGCCCCCATCCTTTGCTCTTAACCAGATTCTTTCATGAGTGGAACCATCTTTGGCTGTCAACTCCCAGGAACAAGAGACAAAAAATAATGGCAATAGAAGGCTTCATCCTGCTGTAGGATAGGGAAACACAAGGATGAACGTGCCATTTCATGGGGTGGAGGATGCTTCTATAATGTTGAGCTATCTTTGTATGCCAGCACCAAATCCCACTGGATTTTATACATAAATCCACACACATGTAGAGAGATGATATAAAGTGAATTCCAGGGAGTTTCTAGCTTCCCATTTCCATAAGTTTCATTAGACTCCCAGTGCCTGAGAGTTTGCAAATGGACCCCTAGTATAAAGCACTTTGCATTCTGATATTGCCAGCCAAAACCCAACTGTATAGGAAGCTTCAGAGAGGCATGTGGGGGCTTTATAGCTGTCATAGGTCTCTGCAGTCTATCTGTAGAAGGCTGACTCCTCCCTTCGCTGAATTCACACAGAAGCAGACAAGAAACCTCCATGCTAGCAGTACTGCCTCCTGTGAATTCTAATGCATCTAGTAGATTTAGGAAAGACAGAGCATGAAAACACAGCAAGTAAATACTGTTGGGAGACAGAGTCTGGAAAGTTCTGACAACTCACCTGGGGCTGTCAGTTCCTGCTGAGACCTCAGGTGAGTGGCTCATGTTATTCGTTGAGGAGATGTGGCTAGGACTATCTATATATACTGTCCCTTGGCTAGTGTAGTAATACCCTGTTTGAGCTTGCATAATACCACTTGGCCATAATTTGTCTTTCAAAACATAAAGATTTCTCTTGACACAGTTCTGCTTTCCCCAGATTGTGCAATCCAGCTATTTTCAGGAATGTGGCATGCTGAGCTTTCAGTCTTCCACAACCTGATTAGGAATAATCAAGGTAATAATTTCCCTCTAATCATGCAGTGCCAATATCTAAGGAAGAAACATTAATATTGTAAAAGGAAATATGTATATGTGTTAATCATGGGGGTACATGGCAAAACCAAAGACTGAGCTAATGTCTTTTCCAAGCGTAGTTCAAAATTAAGCTGGGCCTAGGAAATAGGAGAAAAGACAGCAGAAATTGACTTTTGACATCCACAGAAGGGAACTCAACACTGGAAAAGGACTTCTTCAGACTCAAGTGTGTTTATTCATGAGCAGTTGCTGAGGAAGACAAGAAAGCAGATTAAATATTGATATTATGATAAGCCAGGAACACAATAGTGTAGGAATTTGTTTCAAAGTCATGTCATGAATAACACACTATAAGGAGGCATGAGCAGGGCCCACAGGTTGTTATTTATACTACAGTGGGTTCAGGCAGAAAGTGGAAAAACATTAAACAGGAATGCTGGGAGAAAACATCAGGAAACGCTATTGGAGATAGAAAAGCAACACTAGGTTTCTCTGGTAGCCTACTTATGACTCAGTTTCCATCTGGAGTCAATTCTGACGTATAAGTCATTCGAGTTCAAGCTTGCCTGCTCTGCTTCTTCCAGTAATCTGGAGGGCTGTGAGAGACATCTGACTTAACCCATTGGAAAGAGCATTTTGCCCATGAGAAAAGTACACTCCATCTAGTAGAAAGAATACTGCTGACGCCAAAACTCGGGAACATCAGGATAGAAAGTAAGGCTACTTCTGAGAAGCAAGCACATGTTAGAGGGGAGGCTGCTCACTCAAGGACTGGAATTGTCTTGTGCTTAGATACTGACTGACCGTCTGTGCTGCGCGATTTTCTGCCTTTGCTTATAAACTAGCTCTGAAATAAACTCTGGCCTGTTTTGCTATTTCGGCATGACCTAACAGACCTCCCAATTCTATCCTGTGTTTTCTGTTTCACTTCCTTTCATCTGATATTTCCTTAGCCTTAGCGTCCCCCCAGTCCAGAAACCCTAGCTGACTTTGTAGCAGCGGGCTCCTACAGGTTTTGCTATGTGGATTTATCTTTTGAGAAAACTTCATTTAGGTCATCAGGGGCTACAGTTCATTTTGTATCCATGCCCCTCTATTCAAAAGAAGAAGTTAAATGTGTTCACTTCCCTAGAGAAGGAAAGTGTATAGCTGCAATACAGTGGGTATGATGAGGGTATCACATTTGTTTCTCTGTTCTCAAGGACCCTGGAATGGAAGCCTGGGGACAGAAGTAGGGCCAAAAAGAGTTCACCCAGAAAGAAATAACTCAGGGTTGGGGTTTTTTTGCCCAAAATTGTTTGTTAGAAGAAGATAAATGTGAATATTTCATTGGAGAGACAATATGATGTAGACAAACCGTGTAAGCTAGAAGATGGTGAATCCTTGCCACGAAGAAGGAATAACAGGTGAGGAGAATGGAAGTGAAGAGCTTTTTGTTGGACTGCAAACCACAGGGCAGTATGGTGGGTGAGGAGGACTTTGGTAAAGCAG
Organism: Microtus oregoni; assembly: GCF_018167655.1. NCBI lineage: Eukaryota > Metazoa > Chordata > Mammalia > Rodentia > Cricetidae > Microtus > Microtus oregoni. The sequence continues at coordinate 41,296,338 of NW_024543059.1, forward strand.
TGCAGGATGAAGCAAGTCAGGCAAGGCTCGGAACCATGTTTGAGAATCATTGTCCTAGATTAGAGCCTTTGGGAATGATGCCTCCCAAAGGTTTGGGCTTTGCTTTAGTTATTTTGGACACCATGACATAAGAGCTATAAGGGGGAAAGCTGTCAAATGATTTCACCTCTTGGTCTTTAGCCAAGGCACTGCCAAGTCACATTTGGCTATTCCTTACATGACTTATGTTCCTTGGGAAAAGGATTCTTTGGTGGCCTAGGTTGAGGCTGGCTTGACTCACATTGCTCTAGCAGTCGGCAGTAACCAGCACTTACAATCCCTGGTGGAGCCCCTGCTTGGGGAAGTGCATCACGGAGGACTTCATGGAAAGCCAACCCCTTTTCTGTTCTGCTTCCTTTTGGGTAGACATTTGTTGCCAGTGATTATGTGCTGACCTCTTCAGCCATGCTAGACTCGAACTTCACTTCCCATATGTTCACTCTTCCAATCCACCCTCCTCCTTCTCTTTTAATTTGGTTTTATTTTATGTTTTTTGCCTGGATGTATGTTTACGCAGCACATGCTTGTCTTGTGCCCATGGAGGTCAGAAGAGTGTCAGTTCCCTGGAACTGCAGTTATGGATGGTTGAGAGCCAATATGTGAGAGCTGGGAACTGAATCCAGGTCCTTTGGAAGGACAGCCATTGCTCTTAACTGTTGAACCATCTCTCTAGTCCCCAGCCTCTTTTTTGATAGAAATGTTAGAAGACTAGTGAGTTCTTTCTCAGACATTAATAAGAGCTCTTCGCGTGAACTTGTTCTTTATTAAAAATAGTTTAACTAATTCTTTGAGGATTTTATCCAGTGTGTTCTTATCGTATTCACTCTTCATCCACAACTCCACTCTCACCTCCCTACCCACCTGACTTAAAGATCTCTTCTATTATCCTCTTCATCAAATCAAGTTCTTATGAGCCAACTACTGTTGGGAATGGGGTCTACATAGAGGTTGGTAAACAGGGGTCATAGCATTAAAAAAAATGACCCTTTCTCTCCTAGTAACAATCAAGTGACAATACCTTCTGAGCTAGGGATGGATTTCGTGCCTACCCATGTTGGGATTTTGTCTGCTTTGAGCTTGCACATGTCTTATGCATGTTGTCACAATGACTGTGAGTTCTCCTGTGCAACTACCCTGTCATGTGTAGAAACCACTCTGTCCTGCAATTCATCCACCACCTTCACTTCTCCCTTTCTTTTGGCTCCTATTCCAAGAAAATGCCTGGACCTTGGGTGATGTGGTGTGATAGGTATGTCCAGAAATGTTTTAATTTATTGTTCATTTAATAATCACACAAAGTTGCCCTTTGTTCACTTATAATGTGTCTCCATTGGATTGGATCTCAAGAGAAAACTACTGTCTGCCTTGTATTGCTATCATCCAGATACCTCTTTCGGTTCTTTTAGCAGGTGGTGAATAAATACAGAGAGATGAGTGCATTCTGCAAGCTTATTTACTTAAAAGTGAAACTGGAAGGGAATTTTAAAGGACTGCAAATTTTGAGAGAAGCATGCCATTTTGGGATAAACACAGATGGGTACACAGTCATTGCATCACTCCAGCACATGCAGGAGCATCCCACAGCAGACCCAACACCAACTTACTGTAAATGGGCGCAACCTGCATTTCCCATGGAGTACTCCACAGCATTGAGTTCCTGCCTGCAAGTTTGGAAGGACTCCACAGATAATGAACTTGCGTCTAGATGTAGCACAAAATGTCCTCTGAGTGTGAGGCTGAATTCTTCCTAACTAGAAATTTCAAAATGTGAACCTGGAAAATTTAAGAATTATGCAATGTCTTCTTCAGCAGCCCAAACTTGTAATTTTTCTGATGAGCCCATTTTCCTTGTTGCCTACAGCTGAGAGGACAAAGAGGCTCTGTTTGTTCTGAATCCTGGAGAATTAATACAAGAAGTTGAGCCAGACCCCAAGAGTGCAGGCTCTCGATCCCAACCTCTCCTTACCTCTCACTCCTGGTTTTGTGCATATGGGAAAAAACTGTTGGAGTGGACAGGACTACTAGAACACAATGCTTGAGGAGTGCCTTAGAGCCGCCTGCCATTCCATTTTCGAGTTGAATAGAGACTGCAGGGATTTTCAGTAGCTGACAGGAGCAGAGATGTCCTTCTATGAATAAAACAAGTACTTGAGGAGCTAGATCTCTTTATGTGGGTTCTTGTGCCCAGAAGAAAAGGACAAACCTCCTGAGCCCTCAGGAGGTTACATAAAGGTCAAATAGCAGCCTGCTAGCAGACTCCATGCCCTGCCTGGCAGACAAGAGTGTGGTGAGGGGGTTCTGTGGACAGTCCCTGACACCATGGTGGTTGCTCCTCATCTTGGTATTTAGGAAGGATAGAATCAGACTCTGGCAATACTCCCTCCCTACGACATTCCCCTCCCTAAGTCCTAAGACTGGGAGGCCTGGTGGCAAGACACCTCCAAGTCCCTTGCATGGCAGGCCCAGAGCCCTCACTCCCCCAAGTGTCCCAACAGCCAACTAGCTCAAATGTGGGAGGGGCACCTTACAGCAGACCTGCCACTGGACTGCAGGGACTTTCCATAGCCACCCGTGACCCAGTGTTATGAACAGAGGAGAGAATTTTACCTTCACAGTCAAAGTAGTGTCAGGGAAAACAAAGGCACGTGGTGGTGAAGCCTCCTGAGCCAGCACTCTAAACTGGCTCTGTTTTGGTAGCACGTGCCACATTTCAGACTAAGTTCCTCTGCACTTGGTACGTCTGTGTCACACCCTCTTCCTCCAAGGCTCAGAGTCCATTGTGAAAGAGGAAACAGGAAGACTGCAAGATCCAGACATGGTGCCTGACTGCAAGGAAGCTCTTTTCCAGACACAGCCCTACTTGCACGTATGGACTCACAGAGTAGCAATAGTGACAGCATGCTCAGTATCGGCACACGCTCAGACCAAACAAAATCTCAAAGTGGAGAGGGGAGAGACACAATGTCACCCCTAGCCAAGGAGCTAATAGCAACTGATAGCCACTGGGAGAAGAATGGCTTTTCTTTAAGGCTTCAGGTCCTACTAAGTCAGCCATGCTGCCGTGAACGGCCACACACTCAAGTGTATATGAGCAGAACAAATTAGGCATAGTGGATTAAAATAATCCAAGAGAACACAAACAGATGGGTTAGTAGAGAAGGCTGGGTGGACCTGGGAGGACTTGGGGAAAAGAATTAATGAGTGTTCTATTGCTGTAATAAACACCAGACTGGGGTGGCCTGAATGAAATCAGTCCCATAGGTTCATACACTTGAATTCTTGGTCCAGTTTGTAGAACTGTTTGGAAAATGTTAGGAGATGAGCTTTGTTGGACAAGGTGTGTCACTGGGGGTGGGTTTTGAGATTGCAAAAGCCTACATGCCATTCTCAATTAGTGTTTTCTATCTATCTACCTATCTATCTATCTATCTATCATCTATCTATCTTTCTCTCTCTTCTCTATCTCTATCTTGGTGTGGGAAGTCCTAATGTATATGTGTTACTTGTATTGGTTAATGAATAAAGAAGCTGCTTTTTGTCTTTTATTTATTTATTAATAATTTCTCCACCTCCCTCCCTCCTCACATTTCCCTCCCACTCCCCCCTCCCTCTCCAGTTCTAAGATAAGTCAGGATGCCCTGCCCTCTGGGAAGTCCAAGGCCCTCCCCACTCCATCCAGGTCTAAGAAGGTGTGCATCTAAACAGACAAGGCTCCCAAAAAGCCAGTACATACAGTAGAATCAAAACCCAGTGCCATTATCATTGGCTTCTCAGTCAGCCCTTGTTGTCAGCCACATTCAGAGAGTCTGGTCTGATCACATGCTCGTTCAGTCCCAGTCCAGCTGGCCTTGGTGAGCTCCCATTAGATCAGTCACACCGTCTCAGTGGGTGGACGCACCTTTGGTGGTCCTGACTTCCTTGCTCATCTTCTCTCTCCTTCTGCTCTTCATCTGGACTTTGGGAGCTCAGTCCAGTGCTCCATTGTGGGTCTCTTTCTCTATCTCCATCCATCGCTGGATGAAGTTTCTATGGTGATAAGCAAGATATTCATCAGTGTGACTATGGGAGAAGGCCAGTTCAGGCACCCTCTCCTCTGCTGCCCAAGGACCTAGCTGAGGACATCCTCTTGGACACCTGGGAACCCTTCTAGAGCCAAGTCTCTTGCCAACCCTAAAATGGCTCCCTTAATTAAGATATCTTCTTCCCTGCTCCCGTATCCACCCTTCCTCCATCTCAACCATCCCATTCCCCCAAGCTCTCCCCAATCCTCCCCCTCTCCCTTCTCTCTCCCCATCTCCCCTTTCCCCCACCCCACCCCAACCCCCAGGCTTCCAACTTTTGCCCAGCGATCTTGTCTACTTCCAATATTCAGGAGGATAAATATATGTTTTTCTTTAGGTTCACCTAGGTTCTTATTTAGGTTCTCTAGGATTGTGAACTATAGGCTCAATGTTTTTTGTTTATGGCTAGAGTCCACTAATGAGTGAGTACACACCATATTCATCTTTTTGGGTCTGGGTTAGCTCACTGGAGCCGGTCATGCTGGTGAATCTAAGGACCCCGCACATGGAAAGGAGTGCCCTCTGGCTGGATGCCCTCAGTGCAGGAGCAGGATCTGTTCCTGAGCCAAGGACCTCGCAGACAACAGGGCAGGCTTAGGGGAGGCAGGATGGTGTGGAACAAAGAAGCCCCTGCAGCAGGAGCTGGAGGGGCCCTGTATCCCTTTCAGATCGTCTGCCCTGTGGGGGGGGGGGGCACACTCACCCCTCTGGATGGATCTCCTCAGCACAGGAACAGGGACTCCTGGTAGGCCCTGCAGACAATAGGGCGAAGTTGGGAAGGGGCAGGGTCATGTGGAACAAAGAAGCCCCTGCAGCAGGAGCTGGAGGTACCCTGCACTCCCTTCCGGGGACCTTCCAAGAAGCTGCTTTTCATACAGTTTTATTTGCCACTGCAGTATGAATAGCAGATAAGTTCTTACATGAGATATCTGGTCTTTCTAGGTATTTGAAGTGTTTGATACTTTAAAAGTAGAAGTAGTAGAATAATATTTTATGTAAATAGTTTTGAAAAACTGGAGATACTATGTTTAGAAATAGAGTTGTTAATCCACCTTCGAGAATAGAGCACTGGCTGGACTTGTCCAGTGGGTTGAGGAGGTGGGAGGGGGGAACTGCGAAAAGATCCCATTAGTGTGCTAGACGTTTATAGTTTCCCACCACCCTGTATGTTATATACATTTAACTTTGCTATGCTGTATATGTTGTACATACTGGACAAAGGAGTCCTCATTTATGATACCTAATTTCTAGGTATTAAATTGCCAGCATATGTCAAAAGTGGAGTTAGTAAACTAACACCTTCTGTGTACTCAGTGTTAAAATTCACAGCAAGGTTGTCTTCTGAAGAGTAGTGAAATTGTCATCCAGGTGCCAGATGCTCATGTCATGCGATACAGGGGAGAGGCTGAAGAAAAAAGTCGAAGACCAGAATGCTCTCAGCAGAAGACACTTTGAGATCTAACCATTGTTACCTGTGTGTGGTTTCCACACTACTGTGTATATAGGAGAAAAATTCATGTCCTCATCTGAAACATCTAGTCCTTACAGGTATTTAGAAGTGCACAAAGTATGTTAAAGGTAGATGTAATGAACAATACATGTTATAGATTCTCCTGTTTAAAGTCGTGGTGAAATGCCATCTTTTGGAAACGGAATGATAAAACCTCTTCTGAACAATACAGACTTGTGCTGGATTGTGAGGAAGGAAAAAAAATGTATAAAGGCCTAATACTAATGTAAGTTTTGTTAATGCAAGATTAGCCATTTTCCTTTTTCTCTATGCTTCTTATTTCGCAATATATCATGTATACAGAAGACAGATGAGTCCAAATATGCAGCTTCTAATCTTCTAGAAGGGAAAGAGGCTGTCAATATGTAACAGAGTAGTTAGTGAAAAGACGTGTTTTAAAGTTGTGTTAAAATTCATAGGAAAGAACTCTCAAAGCATGTAAGAAGCGAAGTTGTTATTAGCCCCACAAAACCATGACAGGCTCATAAACCTGACCCTTTGGGTTAAGAGAGGTGGGGAGATTCTAGACCAGAACGTTGCTAGTATAGGTCTGTTAGGGATGTGTGATTTATTCTCTGCACCACACTGTACATATGCTGGGTAAACTGAAGTTACTGGAAACATCTCTCTTTAAACTTTTAAGTGCATAATAACTTGGGATGGTAATGCACACCTTTAATCTTAGGTTGAGGCAGGTGGAGCTCATGAGTTCCAGGCCAGTCAGGGCTACATAGACTTTGTCTCAAGACAGAAAGAAAATATGCATAATGGACTGGTAGGTGTCTCAGTAGATAAAGACATTTGTCACGAAACTGGTGCCCCGAATTTGATCTCCAGAATCCACATAATGAAAGGAGGAAACTGATTCACAATTTGCCTTTTAGCCTCCATAGAAATATAGTGGCATGCATGTGCCTACATGTATACATTAATTCATAAATGTGAAAAAATGCACACATGGTGAAAATAGAGGGTTAGCACCACCTTTTAAGGATTGTTATTTCATAGGAATGGTTACATGGGGGAATGGAATTGTTAGACTTTGTCTTTGAGCATATGCTATTACCAGGCTGTGGAGGTGAACAAGGGAAAGAATAGTGCAGAGTGAGGTTCTGTGCCTGTTGGCTGGTTCCCAGTTGTCTAGCCATTGTTCCAGTGTGCATTTTCATTAACATTGCCAAGGATTAGAGGATAAGTCCCAGTTCCCAAAGGGTTTTAGGAGTAGAACGGTCACTATAAATGTCCTGCTAGCCTTTTGGAAGGGCTGTCTTCTGGGAATGACCTTTGTAATATTTTCACTAGCATCATCCTGAACTAGAGTTGGACAGAGAAGAGGAAGGATGAGGGAAGAGCTCTTGGCTAGGACCATCACATCTAGAAGGAAATTTCAACTGTATCCAGGGATCCATATAAGCATTGCTGGGAAGATACTTGTGTTTATTGTGCACAAATTTCATTCCACAACATCTGAACTTCATAGATGACCTAAAGGAGAGGATTTGATTAAAAGTATAGCTTGACAGACTGACAGAAAAGGCTCCCCTTGAACATAGAATTGTTGAGCTTGAGCCCTGTCTGGACAGTGTGAGTTAATTCATATTGCTAGGTTGACTGTGGAGGGACAGAGAGAAGCTCATGGGGTGAGATCTGCGGTACAGCGCTGTGTTGAGATTGACATCCTGAGAAGCCAGGATCAAATCAAGCCTTAAATCAAAGTTTAAGAAAGATGAAATGTACACAGAGAGCCTGGATTGTGTATATTGTTGTGTTTTCTTTGAATTTTTTGACTGCAGAGAGACATTGATACTGGGAACTGCTAAGCTAAACCAACGTATACGTTTTAAAGGTTTCTTGACTTCAAAATTTGAGTCTAAGGATATATTGCTTTGGAAAAGAGGTTCTTCTTTTGTTTCCACAGAGGATAAGAATCTGTGAATTCATTCCAGGCTAATGTGGTTTGATGGACCAAGAACACCTGAAAGATCACCATGAATACCCCCCAAAAAATTATTTCACCCCACAAAAACCAGTGAGCAATTTGGAGATAACTATACCCAAATTTCCTACATGATTGTTCATAAATGTTTGTTTACATTTAAAGGGGGATATACTATAGATATGAGTGACTTGCATTGGTATGGATCTTGGCTTATTGATACAAATATAACATCAATTTATATTATATGTATATGTCTGCTCTTGATGAAGGTATTGTGTTTGTGCAGCTCATTTTAAAATGTAATGTATAATTAAGAAAAACAGGTTAATTGTTATCTATAATAGTCAAGCTTGTACTCATGATAGTTAAGTTTTCTAGGTATAGAGAGATGTATTTCAGTTAGATAAGTTTTCTTCACCTCTTTCAGAGACCTTCAGAATTTAAGATGTTTAAGATGCCATCATTTAAGATGTTTAAGAGTTTAAGATTTTTCATGACAATGAGACACATCTGCTCCTGGCAGCACCAATTACTTCAAAAAGAAAATAGGTATTAAAGAGGCTCCTTTTGGAGTTTACTAGCCATTTGGGGAAAGAACTGCTCTTTCCTGAACTGTTTGACTGAACATACAGGACCCACATAGAAATGGCTGCTGAAGTTACCTAAAGAAGGTAAGACAGTCCTTTGGGGTTCATGCATCATGAAGGAATCTGCCAGACATTCTGCAGGACACATAAAAAAGGTGACTGACAGGGTAGCGAAAGTGCTTTGGCGGTTTTTACGGCCGCGGCTCAGGCTTTCCATACTGGGCGGCCTTGCGGACAATCCGTCGAGGCGCCCTCCCCTCCCCCTGATCCATAGCTGGCGAGTCCCTGGAAGCGTGCAGACTCGGTCCTCAACCCTGGCAGACTACTTTTAAGGGGTGTGGCAGGAGGTTTTGGACTCGATGAGTTTCCACCAAAATGTAGGAGAAGTCAGGCCAGAGCACAAAAGCAAAGGATGGGAAAAATATGCAACACTCAGTTTATTTAATACTTACAAAGGAAAGTCCTTGGAAACTCAGAAGAATACAGTTGCAGCTCGACATGGGTTACAAAGTCTTGGAAATTTAGTATTTCCCGGCGGATGCCTCCACCTGCTAACCTCCCAAGTCTCAAAGCAGAGAACAAAGGTAACCATCCTAATGTGAATATTTTGCCCAAGGATGGCACAGGATGGGCATCAAAACAAGAGCAGCATGAAGAAGAAAAAGCACCAGAAATATCACCAGCACAGCCAAAACCTGGGGTTGCAGCTACCCCAGAAGTAGCACCTGCTCCCAAGTCATGGGCCAGTAACAAGCAAGGTGGGCAAGGAGATGGAATCCAAGTGAATAGTCAATTTCAGCAGGAATTTCCCAGTCTGCAGGCAGCTGGAGATCAGGAAAAAAAAAAAGAAAAAGAAGCAAGTGATGAAAACTATGGACCCGGCCCCAGCTTACGCCCACCAAACGTTGCTTGTTGGAGAGATGGTGGTAAGTCTGCTGGCACACCTTCCTCTGATCAGGATGAAAAGCAACTTGGCCAGGATGAAAGCACGGCCATAACATCAGAACAAAATGATATTCTCAAAGTGGTAGAAAAGAGGATAGCTTGTGGTCCTCCAAAGGCCAAACTGAATGGACAACAGCCTCCCCTTGCTTCTCAATATATGGAGTTATGATGCCTCCATATATGTTTCAGCAATACCCAAGGATGGCATATCGTCCTCTACATGGTCCCATGAGGTTTCCACCTTCTTTATCTGAAACAAACAAAGGCCTTCGAGGAAGAGGTCCTCCTCCTTAATGGGCTTCTGAGCCTGAACGCCCGTCCATCCTTAGTGCCTCTGAACTGAAGGAGCTTGATAAATTTGATAACCTTGATGCTGAAGCTTATGAAGGATGGGCAGGTGCTCAGATGGAAGTAGATTATACAGAACAGCTGAATTTCAGTGATGACGATGAACAAGGAAGTAGTAGTCCTAAAGAGAACAGCAGTGAGGATCAAAGTTCAAAACACCTGAAAGCACAGAAAACCGAAAAGAAGTAGATGAAGCGGCTGGCACAAAATCATCTTCTCAGATACCTGCTCAGCCTCCAGTAGCAAAAAGTCCTTATGGGAAGGGACCTCCATTTAATCAGGAACGTGGACCTTCCTCACACTTTATACTCATCACAGGAACATTTCATCAGGATGACGTCTCAATCCTGAATATCTAAGCCCCTAATATTACTAAAACTCAAGGCAGACATCAAACCACACACACTAGAAGTAGGAGACTTGAACACACCTCTCTCTCCAATGGACAGGTCAATCAGACAGAAACCTAATAGAGAATTAAGAGAACGATTGGAGGTAATGAAGCAAATGGACTTAACAGACATCTATAGATCACTCCACCCAAATAGGAAAGAATATACCTTCTTCTCTGCAGCTCATGGAACCTTCTCGAAAATTGATCACATACTCGGAAACAAAGGAAACATCCACAGATACAAAAAAAAAAATATCAGTGTCCACCTGTGTCTTATCAGATCACCACAGATTAAAGTGAGAAGGCAACAACAAGGCTACCCCCAGAAAGCCGACAAACTCATGGAAACTGAACAGTCAACTACTGAATCACACCTGGGTCAAGGAAGAAATCAAGAAAGAAATTAAAGTCTTCCTTGAATTTAATGAAAATAAAGAGACAACATACTCAAACCTATGGGACACTATGAAAGCAGTGCTAAGAGGAAAGCACATAGCACTAAGTGACCACTTACAGAAAATGGAAAAGCATACATCGGGGACTTAACAGCACACCTGAAAGCTTTAGAAAAAAAAAAAGAAGCAGATGCGCCCAGGAGGAGTAGAAGACTGGAAATAATCAAACTGAGGGCTGAAATCAACAAAATAGAAACACAGAAAACAGTCCAAAGAATCAATGAAACAAAAAGTGGGTTCTTGGAGAAAATCAACAAGATCGACAAACCCCTATCCAAACTAATTAAACGACAGAGAGAGAACATGCAAATAAATAAGATCAGATATGAAAAGGGGGACATAACCACAGACACAGAGGAAATTCAGAGACTCATTAGATCTTACTACAAAAGCCTGTATGCCACAAAACTGGAAAATGCAAAAGAAATGGACATTTTTTTAGATGAGTACCATATATCAAAGCTAAACCAAGACCAGGTGAACGATCTAAATAGACCTGTTAGTCGTGAAGAACTAGAAACTGTTATCAAAAATTTCCCTTCCAAAAAAAGCCCAGGACCAGATGGTTTCAGTGCAGAATTCTACCTGAACTTCCAAGAAGAGTTAATACCTATACTCCTTAATGTATTTCACAATATAGAAACAGAAGAGTCATTGCCAAATTCTTTTTATGAAGCTATAGTCACCCTGATACCAAAACCACACAAAGACCCAACCAAGAAAGAGAATTACAGGCCTATCTCACTCATGAATATCGACGCAAAAATTCTCAGTAAAATACTGGTAAACCGAATCCAAGAACACATTAGAAAAATTATCCATTATGATCAAGTAGGCTTCATCCCAGAGATGCAGGGCTGGTTCAACATACACAAATCTATCAATGTAATCCACCATATAAATAAACTGAAAGAAAAAACCCATATGATCATTTCATTAGATGCTGAAAAAGCATTTGACAAAATTCAACACCCCTTTATGATAAAGGTCTTGGAGAGATTAGGGATACAAGGGTCATACCTAAATATAATAAAAGCTATTTACAGCAAGCCGACAGCTAACATTAAATTAAACGGAGAAAAACTCAAAGCCATCCCACTAAAATCAGGAACACGACAAGGATGTCCACTCTCTCCATACCTCTTCGATATAGTGCTTGATGTTCTAGCCATAGCAATAAGACAACATAAAGGGATCAAGGGGATTCGTATCGGAAAAGAAGTTAAGCTCTCATTATTTGCAGATGATATGATAGTATACATAAGCGACCCCAAAAACTCTACCAAAGAACTCCTACAGCTGATAAACACCTTTAGTAATGTGGCAGGATACAAGATCAACTCCAAAAAATCAGTTGCCTTCCTATACACTAAGGAAAAGGAAACAGAGGGAAATCAGAGAAGCATCACTGTTCACGATAGCCACAAATAGCATAAAATATCTTGGGGTAACTCTGATCAAGGAAGTGAAAGATCTATTTGACAAGAACTTTAAGTCTTTGAAGAAAGAAATTGAAGAGGACACCAAAAAATGGAAGAATCTCCCTTGCTCTTGGATTGGGAGGATCAACATAGTAAAAGTGACAATTCTACCAAAAGCAATCTATAGATTCAATGCAATCCCCATCAAAATCCCATCAAAATTCTTCACAGATCTGGAGAAGACAATAATCAACTTTATATGGAAAAACAAAAAACCCAGGATAGCCAAAACAATCTTATACAATAAAGGATCGTCTGGACGCATTACCATCCCTGACTTCAAACTCTACTGCAGAGCTACAGTATTGAAAACAGCTTGGTATTGGCATAAAAACAGAGAAGTTGACCAATGGAATCGAATAGAAGACCCTGACATTAACCCACAAACCTATGAACACCTGATTTTCGATAAAGGAGCTAAAAGTAAACAATGAAAAAAAGAGAGCATCTTCAACAAATTGTGCTGGCAAAACTGGATGTCAACCTGTAGAAGAATGAAAATAGATCCCTATCTATCACCATGCACAAAACTCAAGTCCAAATGGATTAAAGACCTCAATATCAGTCCGAACACACTGAACCTGATAGAAGAGAAAGTGGGAAGTACTCTACAACAGATGGGCACAGGAGACCACTTCCTACATATAACCCCAGCAGCACAGACATTAAGGGCCTCATTGAATAAATGGGACCTCCTGAGACTGAGAAGCTTTTGTAAAGCAAAGGGCACTGTCATTAAGACAAAAAGGCAACCCACTGACTGGGAGAAGATCTTCACCAACCCCACAACTGACAAAGGTCTGATCTCCAAAATATATAAAGAAATCAAGAAACTAGACCGTAAAAGGCTAATCAACCCAATTATAAAATGGGGCACTGAACTGAACAGAGAATTCTCAACAGAAGTAGTTCAAATGGCCAAAAGACACTTAAGGTCATGTTCAACTTCCTTAGCGATCAGGGAAATGCAAATCAAGACAACTTTAAGATACCATCTTACACCTGTGAGAATGGCTAAAATAAAAAGCACCAATGATAGCCTTTGCTGGTGAGGCTGTGGAGGAAGGGGTACCCTCATCCATTGCTGGTGGGAATGCAAACTTGTGCAACCACTTTGGAAAGCAGTGTGGCGGTTTCTCAGGAAATTCGGGATCAACCTACCCCTGGATCCAGCAATACCACTCTTGGGAATATACCCAAGAGATGCCTTATCATACAACAAAAGTATATGCTCTACTATATTCATAGCAGCATTGTTTGTAATAGCCAGAACCTGGAAACAACCTAGATGCCCTTCAATGGAAGAATGGATGAAGAAAGTATGGAATATATACATATTAAAGTACTACTCCGCAATAAAAAACAAGGACTTCTTGAATTTTGCATGCAAATGGATGGAAATAGAAAACACTATCCTGAGTGGGGTAAGCCAGACCCAAAAAGAGAAACATGAGATGTACTCACTCATATTTGGTTTCTAGCCATAAACAAAGGAGATTGAGCCTATAATTAGTGATCCTAGAGAAGCTAAATAAGGAGAACCCAAAAAAAACATATAGGCATCCTCCTGAATATTAACCTTCATCAGGTGATGAAAGGAGACAGAGACAGAGACCCACTTTGGAGCACCGGACTGAAATCTCAAGGTCCAAATCAGGAGCAGATGGAGAGAGAGCACGAGCAAGGAACTCAGGACCATGAGGGGTGCACCCACACACTGAGACAATGGGGATGTTCTATCGGGAACTCACCAAAGCCAGCTGGCCTGGATCTGAAAAAGCCTGGGATAAAACCGGACTCACTGACATAGTGGACAATGAGGACTACTGAGAACTCAAGAACAATGGCAATGGGTTTTTGATCCTACTGCACGTACTGGCTTTGTGGGAGCCTAGGCAGTTTGGATGCTCTCCTTACTAGACCTGGATGGAGGTGGTGGTTCCTTGGACTTCCCACAGGGCAGGGAAGCCTGATTGCTCTTTGGGCTGATGAGGGAAAGGGACTTGATTGGGGAAGGGGAGGGAAATGGGAGGTTGTGGCGGGGAAGAGACAGAAATCTTTAATAAATAAATAAATTTTTAAAAAAGTGACTGACAAACTGCCAATATAGGCAGAACTGTCTTTGAAATTTTTAGCTTCATGGAAAAATCTACTGGATATTATAGGCCTGTAGACTGAAGATGGATACTTCAATAGTACAGAAGAAATTTGCATGACTGTCCAGGCAGCAAGATGTCTCTGTCAATTCTAGAATTTTGAAAGTTGCTTACAATGCACTTCCTGTTTACTTAGGTAATATTATATCCTTCTGCAGTCTTTGATGGAGTTGAAATATAGTTATAATTATAGATATCCTTAATTATGATAAAAGATAAACTAAATATAAATATTGTAACTGTAATTCTTGCTTGATACCTGTTTTGTTATATGTAATTTTTTATGTTAAAGTTAAAAACCTTCCTTTTTATTTAAACAGAAATGGGTAAATGGTGTAGGATGTCCTTCTGTATATGTGTTGCTTTTATTGGTTAATGAATAAAGAAGTGGCTTCTGGCCAATGGCTTAACAAAATATAGCCAAGTTGTATACTACAGAATACAGTAGGTAGAGTCCACGAGAAGCCATGCAGCCACTGCGAGAGACAGACACAAGCTGCCAGTTGGAACCATGGTGGTAGACCATGAGCCTCATGATACAATATAAAATAACGGAAGTAGGTTAATTTACGGTATAAGAGAAAACCAGAAATATGCTTAAACTATTGGCCAAGCAGTATTGCAAATAATATAGTTTCTGTATGGCTATTTTAGGACTGAGCAGCTGGGAACAAACAAGCAGCCTCCCCAAACACTCTCTCATGCTTGTTATCTTAACATGTAAGCTCTTCTAGGCTAGTTCTCCAGCACCACAATAGCCTGCTGCCATGCTCCATGCCATGATAGACTCACCCTCTGAACTGCATGTGAGCCCCCAATTAAATGCTTTCTTCTGTAAATTGTCTTGGTCATTGTGTTTTGTCACAGCAGTAGAAAAGTAACTAAGACAATGACCAAAAGTAACTTGTGGTGGAAAGAGTATGCAACCTACACGGATTGTAGGTTACATACAGTTTATTCTCAAGGGAAACCAAACAGTGATTCTATTAAAAAAAAAACCTGCAAGTTCAAACAAAATACACTCATTTTACTTCCTGTTGTTTAGTGAACTGAAGCTTGGAAGGACTGATGTCAACTGCTTCTCCTTCCTCTGGCCTGGGATGAAATTAAAGCCTTTCCTGCGAGACATCAGTATGATGGAGCATGGCAGTTTCAATATGAAGTATCTCACGGGCTCTGCATTTGAACACATGGTTCCAGCTGGAGTGGCAGATGGAAAGGTTGTAGCGTTTTCAGCAATTGGAGTCTTGTTGGCAGAGGTGGGTCTGATCTGGGATTCCCCTCTGTATGCTCTGAATATGTTTTATTACCATTGGTTATTAAAGAAGCTTCTTTGGCCTATGGCAGGGCAGAATATAGGTAGGTGGGAAAACTAAACTAAATGCAGGGAGAAAGAAGGTGAAGTCAGGCAGACACTATGTAGCTGCTGAAGGAAAAGGACACCAGAAACTTACCAGTCACAGCATCGTGACAATACACAGATTAATCGAAGTGGGTAAATTTAAGATGTAAGAGCTAGTTAGGAATACGCCTAAGCCATTGACCAAACAGTGTTGTAATGAATATGGTTTTGTTTGTGGAATATTCAGATCTGGGTGGCCAGGAAACATAAGTGCTGTCTCTGTTTACATGGGTCACTGCTGGGGTACCTGTATTATTGTTCACTCTCTGCTTCCAAACTGTCAGGGCAATGCGATCAGCCAGTCTCCCACTTCTTCTGCATTGTTTCCCCTACCATGGAGGGATAGAACCATTAAACCTCTAACCCAAAATAAACCAGCTTGATTTCTGCACTCTCTGTGACTCAAGTATGTAGTGTCTTCTTCAGAAGGGTTTTAGCATCATGTTCTAGAGAGTGATCAAGTACATTGGCAATAACCTGCAGTGTTAGGGGGATGGTAGCCTATAGAACTCCACTGATCAACAACTTCTATTATTTACAAGTAATGTGGATCAGTTAGGATGGGAAGGGAAAGTGATATGTGAGGCACGATACGCTTGTGCTTCAGTTACATATTCTTAAAACTAACGCTGAAACTACAAGATGTTGCTACCAATGATGGGAGTTGGTCCTTAAAAGAGGGAAGAGAAATTTATTTGATGACAACTAGACCTAAAAGGTTCGGATGGGAGAGGCTGAAATGAGTGTAATTGGGACAGATGCCAAGAAACATCTTAGTGGGCATATGGATTCAAATATCTCTGGTGTGTGACTTGTTCCCAGTATATGTACTGGAAGTCACAAGGTCTACTAAAATGTTTTTATAAGCATCACCTGGGTCAGAAACATTTTCTCAGCTCCTGAAGGCAAATCCCAACTCAAGGAAGCAGAGTCTAGAATCAGTCTGTGAAAGGGTCTTCTTCAGCCTTGGTCAGTACTCCACCTCTATATCTGAAAATGGAAGAAAGGTAAGAATATATTGCAAGAATTTTCAGAGAGTTACTCTCTTGGAGTTTTCTCTATGTCCATATCCCGGTGTTGCTACTACAAAATGCAGCAATTATGGTCTGGAGTTTCCTAATGGGAAGGCATGAGACAGCAGCTTTTTTGGAAGCAGAGAGATAGCCTAGCTTAGTCAGATTTTTCTTACTTTTCCCAAATCATTCATATTCATGTCTGTTATTTCTTTGAGGAGGAATGTTATCTGCATATTTTGTTTCCTAGGGCAAAACCCTGTACAACAGGTTCATTGTTTGTTGTTTCTAAAGGTCAATCTGCAATATTTGTATGATGCATTCTAGAAAACACAGATGGTTAGAATTTGGATAACTGAAGACTATCACAGGAATTGTTTATTTACAAAGACCACAGGTCTTAACAACAGAAGAAATGCATGGGGAATCATGATAAAGCAAGAGAGTGAAGGAAGTTGTCCATGTCCTAGCTCCAATAATCAGCAGAGGGAATTGGTACTAGAGAGAGATATAGATAGATAGATAGATAGATAGATAGATAGATAGATAGATAGATAGATAGACAGATAGGAGAGAGAGAGAGAGAGAGAGAGAGAGAGAGAGAGAGAGAGAGACCCCTAGTTATAGGTAAGCTGTAACAAGAGGGGATAATTAGATGCATGGAGAAGCACTATTGTTGACAACACACAGCGACCAGGAGAGAGATTAAAAACAAAAATCCCAAATCCTGCTGCTCTCCAGTGTCCTTGAAATGTCAACAATGGCCTCAAAACAAAGAAACTTAGAGAAAAGGACTGCGCTTAGGGGTCCGATAAGGCACTTCTGTAAGATATCAGAAAGCAAAGAGAAAGATGGAAGGAAAATCTTCCTCACTTGAAAGTCCTCTTCCACTATGAGGTTTCTAGATTTAATTGTCATCGGGTCATTTCTCCCCTCATCTCCACTAGAGTGATGTTGGTCTTGTTCGCATTTCTTTCTTCTAGGGATGCTGCTTTTGTGGAGGAATCACCCACACTGACTGAAAATAACATGAGATTAGACTGAAATTCATACAGGGAAACATGTTTTTTATAGGCTATACTGTGTGTATTTGCTACTCAAATACAGAAAGATAGAAAAATAACTTACGAAGAAAGTTGTTATGTGTGTGTTGGCAGCAGCACCAAGTCAGGCACAAGAGATACAGCACTGCTGGTCCTCAGATCTACAGGGGCAGCAGCAGGCTGTGATGAACTCTGAGCCACATCATCATGTCAGTGTAGGGAAGATAGAGGAGTGTTTCCTATAACTGACAAAGCCTTGCGGCAGCTATCCATTCATCTTTGAATCTTCAGTTTCCAGTAATTCTTTTGACATCAGGATCAAGAAAAAAATGTGAACTGGGATCCATTTTAATTTAATATGAGGTAATTAGTTAAGAGAGAAATTTGAACCTTAGGCTTGCTACATTGTGGAGGAAAAAAAAACACGAACTTCTGTTCTTCCTGCTGTCACCTACTGAGCACTGGGGTTACAGGTGAACACTACCATCGCCATTTTTATGCCGACTGTAGCTGATGTCAGCTCCACTCTCAGCCCCGTCTGATCACTTCTCTCCTGCTGTTACAGAAATTAGTAGCTAGAGTTTTCATTCATCCACAGTTGTGACCGCTATCTTGTTTGTAGCGTGGGTAAATCTCCTGAGCTCTTTCATTATTCGCTTCTAACAGACACACTACTTGTTGTGGTCTACAAAGGATTTGTTGAAGGTTGATCTTGTCCAGGGTAGATGGCTGGGTTTGTAAAGCAACTGTAGTGCAAGCATGAGAACCTGAATTCCAACTCCAGAATAATCCAGGCCTGGAAATTCATAGTCATCACTCCAGTGCTGTGGTGTGGATGCAGAGACGGGAGGATCCCTGGAGATTGCTGGTTTGTGGTTGAGTCTGTGAACTTTATATTTAGTGAGAATTCTTGTTCCAAAAAGTAGGGAAGTGATCTATTTGAAGAAAAACTTAACATCAGCTTGTAACTTGTAACTTCTTCAAAGAGAGAGAGAGGAGAGAGAGAGAGAGAGAGAGAGAGAGAGAGAGAGAGAGAGAGAGAACACTAGTCTTTTGGATTGAAATTCAGACTGTCAGAGTTAGGTATAACTCATCCTTTGGTGCAACAATTCCATCCTCAGAAAACTAGCAAAGACAGTCATCCTTTCACCAGAGGCTCTGTGGAATTCAAAGTGACAATATAGGAAAGATTTAAATAACTTTAAAGAACTGATGCATTCAGTCCACATATGAGCTTGAGCTTGTCCTGTTCTTCTAGTTCCAACTTCATGTCCACTACTATTCACATTTCAAGTGCACCTTCTTGCCTTCTCTTTAGACAATCAACACAGACACTTTGGCATCGGAGAAAACTCCCTATCTCTAGAAGAGTCTATGGAGAAAGCTTGTGTTATTAGGTTGTCCTTCTCATTTACTGCACTCCACTTAAAAGTCCTCCATTAGACATGCAGCAGCACTCAGAGCTCACCTTGACTTCCTTCCTCCTTTCTCTGCTGATCAGTCATCTCAGATGCACATCCCTTTGTCATTCTGTGCACCTGACTGCTCATCAGTACCTAACCAAGAAGTGTCGGGTCCTTATATCAATGTTCCCTCAATTGTCAACATCAGGTACTTGGGCATTCATCAATAATTCTGAATATAACCAGGGCTGTGTACAAACATTCAGGACAATAGAGAATTTCTTTATCATACTGTCTATCCCCATACTAATTTTTATTTTCTACAAAATCCATCATCTGTCAGTATAAAGATCTGTATAAACATATTTATTCTGAAAGTTATAATAATATCAAGGTCTCATGGATCTGAAAATATTTGTATGTCATACAAACAAAACATGAGGATGTAAAAGGGTTTCTGTTTTCAATGTCTGGTGGCATGGGATGTTTCTAGTCTTCATATTTTTCAAGTAAAGAATTCTATTTCCTGCTAAAGGAGGCATGTGAGTTATTCATTTTAAGTTTGGATCTTTTCTTTCTCTTTATTTATTGCTTTTGTCAAGATTTAAGCACAATATTGAATAAAAGAGGGGTAAGGGGATGAAAGTCTCACTTTTTGTTTGAAAATTTTTATTTTTCTGGAGTTGGCAAGCTGTAATATATTTCCTTCACTATGTTACCTTATCAAGTTCTATTATGAGTTTTTAAAGAATTTTCTATCTTAAGAAGGCATTCAATTTTGACAATATTTTTTCTGCATAATTTCTCAAGGTTGACTTTATTTATATGCAATACACATTCATGATTTTTTCATGTGTGTTGAATCATCTTTGTGTTTATAAAGGAAATCAACTTTATTACCATGTATAATATTTCTCAGCTTCTAATTTCTGCTGTTGTTATTTTATCTGTTTCATATATGTAAACAATTTGTTGTGACCTTATTTACCCCTTAATAATTTTCTCATCCACCTCCACCTCCTGTTGACCCCACTATTCCTCTCAATTTTTCTTTCCTTTTTGTGGATAATTTTGAAAATGAACTGGTTGTTCAATCTTCATTATTTTATATGTCTACTGTGGCTTTTGTTTGTTTGTATCTTCAATTTTACCTTTATTCCACTGTGATGCCATAAGTTATATAACATTTTAATTTGTTTTGCATTTGTTAATACTGTTGTATTAGATTTTCTATTTTCTTCTCTATTGGTGTGGCAAAACACCATGAGCAGGCAAGTTATAAGAGAAAGTGTTTAATTTGGTTTATGGTCCCAGAAGCTTAGATTTTATGATGGCAGAGCAAAGGCATGGTAGCAGGAAGAGCTGAGAGTTCACATCTTTGTTTGTAAGGTGGAGATAGAGGAGATGAAAATGTTGTAGCCTTCTGAAACCTCAAGGTACAATCTCAGTGACACTCCTTCTCCAACAAGGTCACGCCTAAAATCTTTTCTGGTATATTCTTTAATTTCATTCTTCAAAGACTTAAAATTCTTATCAAACAGGTCTTTCACTTCATTGGTCAGTGTTACCCCCAAGATATTTTATGTTATTTGTGGCTAATGTGAATGATGATGTTTCTCTGACTTCTTTCTCAGTCCCTTTTTAGTATTTGTGCATATATAGGAGGGTACTAATTTTTTTAGTTGATCTTGTATCCTGCCACATTGCTAAAGGTATTTCTCAGGTATAGGGGTTACCTGGTATAGATTTTGAGGTCACTTTTGTACACTATCATATCATCTGCAAATAACAAAAGTTTGACTTCTTCCTTTCCAATTTGAATCCCCTTGATCTCCTTTTGTTGTCTTATTGTTATGCTAAAACTTCAAGAACTATGTTGAAGAGATATGGAAAGAGTGGACAGCCTTGTCTTGCTCCTGATTTTAGTGGAATTGCTTTGAGTTTCTCTTCATTTAACTTGATATTAGCTGTCAGCTTGCTGTATATTATCTTTATTATGCTTAGATATGTTTCTTGTATCCCTGATCTCTCCAAGGCCATTATCATGAAGGGGTCTTGAATTTTGTCAAATGCTTTTCCAGAACCTAATGAGATGAGCATATGGGATTTTTCTTTCCATTTATTTATATGATGGGTTATATTGATAGATTTTTCATATGTTGAACCATCCCTACATCTCTGGGATGAAGCTGACTTGATCATGATGGATGATTTTTTTGACATGTTCTTGGAATCGGTTTGCCAATATTTTATTGATTATTTTTGCATTTATGTTCATGAGTGAGTTTGGTATGTAATTCTCTTTCTTGGTTGAGTCTTTGTGTGGTTTTGGTATCAGGGTGACTAGCCTCATAAAAAGAGTTTGGCAATGTCCTGACTGTTTCTATTATGTGGAACACTTTGGAGAGTATAGGATTCAGCTCTTCTTGGAAGTTCTGGTAGAATTCTGCACTAAAACTATGCTGCCTTGGGATTTTTTTGGTTGGGAGGTTTTTGATGACAGCTTCTATTTCCTTACAGTTTATAGGTCTATTTAAATTGTTCATCTGGTCTTGATTTAATTTTAGTATATGGTATCTACCCAGAAAATTGTCCATTTCTTTTACATTTTCCAATTTTGTGAAGTACAGTATTTTGTAGTAAGACCTAATGACTCTGAATTTCCTCAGTGCCTGTTGTTATGTTCCCCTTGTAATTTCTGATATATTAATTTGGATGTTCTCTCTCTCTCTCTCTGCCTTTTGATTCGTTTTGATAAGGGTTTGTCTATCTTGTTGATTTTCTCAAAGAACCAGCTCTTTGTCTCATTGATTCTTTCTATTGTTTTTATTTCTATTTTATTGATTTCAGCCCTCAATTTGATTATTCCCTGCCTTCTACTCCTCTTGGGTGAGTCTGCTTCTTTTTGTTCTAGAGTTTTCAGGTATGCTGCTAATTCACTAATAAAAGATTTCTCTACTTTCTTTATGTTGGCACCTATGCTATGAACTTTCCTCTTAGCACTGTTCTCATAGTGTCTCATAGGCCTTGTTACGTTGTGCCTTCATTTTCATTGAATTATAGGAAGTCTTTAATTTTTTTCTCTATTTCTTCCTTGACCCAGGGGTAGCTCAATAGTTCTCTGTTCAATTTCCATGAGTTTGTAGGCTTTCTGAGAGTAGTGTTGTTGTTAAATTTTAACTTTAAACCATGGTGATCTGACAAGGTATAGGAGGTTACTCTAATTTTTTTTTTGTATCTGTGGGTGTTTGCATTTTTACTGAGAATGTGATCAACTTGAGAGAAGGTTCCATGAGGTGCTGAGAAGTTATATTCTTTTGTGTTTGGCTGGAATGTTCTATAGATGACTGTTAAATCCATTTGAGTCATGACATCTGTTAGTTCTCTTATTTCTCTGTTAAGTTTCTGTCTGGTTGACCTGCCCACTAGAGAGAGTGGAGTATTGAAGTCTCCTACTATTAATGTGTGGGGTTTGATGTGCACTTTAAGCTTTAGTAATGTTTCTTTTACATATGTGGGTGCTCTTGTGTTAGTGGTATAGATGTTTATGGTTGATACTTCTTCTTGATGATTTGTTCCTGTTATGAGTATAAAATGTCCTTCTCCATCTCTTTTGATTGATTTTAGTTTGAAATCAATTTTGTTAGACATTAGAATAGCTACACTCACTTGTTTCTTAGGTTCATTTGATTAGAAAAACTTTTCCTAACCCTTTACTCAGAGATAATATCTGTCTTTGAGGTTTAGGTGTATTTCTTGTATACAGCAGAAGGCTGAATCCTGTTTTCATAGTTATTCTTATAGCCTCTGTTTTTATACATAAATTGAGTTCATTGATATTAAGAGATATTAATGACCAGTGATTATTAATTCCTGTTATTTTCAGTGGTAGTGGTTTTTGTTTCCCTTTTGGGAGTTTTGCTTGTAGAAGGCTGTTTCCTGTATTTTTGTGGGTGCAGCCAGCTTCCTTGGGTTGGAGTTTTTCTTCTAGTACTTTCCATTGGGCTAGGTTTGTGGATATGCATTGTTTAAATCTGGTTTTGCCACAGAATATCTTATTTTCTCCATTGATGGTGATTGAAAGCTTTGGGTATAGCAGTATGGGCTTACATCCATGCCTTCTTAGTGTCTATAGCACATCTGCCCAGGTCCTTCTTGCTTTCATGGTTTCCATTAAAAAATTGGGTGTAATTCTGATTGGTCTACCTTTATATGTTACTTGACCTTTTTCCTTTGCAGCTCTTAATATTCTTTCTTTATTCTGCATGTTTTGCATTTTGATTATAATGCTGAAGGGACTTTTTTTTAATCCAGTTTATTTGGTGTTCTATATGCTTCTTGTACCTTCATAGAGATATCTTTCTTTAGGTTGGGAAAGTTTTCTTCTATGATTTTGTTGAATATATTTTCTGTGCCTTGGAGCTGGAGTTCCTTTCCTTCTTCTATCCCTCTTATTTTTAGGTTTGGTCTTTTCATGGTATTCCAGATTTCCTGGATGTTTTGTGTTAAGAATTTGTAGGATTTAATGTTTTCTTCGACCAATGAATCAATTTTCTCTATAGTATCTTCAACACCTAAGAATCTCTCTTCCATCTCTTTTATTCTGTTGGTTATACTTGCCTCTGTAGTTCCTCTTCATTTACCCAGATATTCCTTATCCAGAATTCCTTTGGTTTGTGTTTTATTTATTGCCTGTATTTCAGTCTTCAAGTCCTGAACAATTTGCTTCACCTATTCTATTGTTTTTTTTCTTGGTTTTCTTTGAGGGATTTATTAATTTCTTCCAATTTTTTGGTTCTCTTTTTCTCCATTTCTTTAAGGGAGTTTTTCTTTTTTTTTAGAGTTGGGAGGGCATCAGAGTGAATGCTGATCCTCCCCAAGTTTATTGTTCATAGCCCTTTTATACCCCAAGCCAATGGTGAGGGCAAAAGGATGTTTTCATCATGATACAAGGAACAAACAAGAGTAAAAAGGCAGTCCTCATTTGCTATACTAATCAGTGATGAATCTCTCATAAACATCATTCATGGTATGATATTAAAATTTATTTAGATTCATGTTGATAATGTTTTTGATTATATCACAGGGCAGGGAACCCTGACTGCTCTTTGGACTGGAGAGGGAGGGGGAGAGGAGTGGGGGGAGGGGGAGAAAGGTGGGAGGAGGGGGAGAAGGGTGGGAGGAGGGGGAGGGAAATGGGAGGCTGGGAGGAGGTGGAAACTTGTTTTTTTTTCTCCTTTTCTCAATAAAAAAAATAAGGGGGTTTTTCATTTCCTCTTTAAAACTGTCCATCATCTTCATAAAGTTATGGGGTTTTTTCCTGCTTCTTTCCAATTACAATTATCAAGTCTTCCTGTTGTGTGACCACTGGGTTCTGGTGTTACCATGTTCCTGGATGAATTCGTGCATTGGTGCCTACCCATCTCTTGCTTCAATTGATGCTGGCAGTGTTTTTGCATCTTGGTCCAATCCTTGCAGTGGCTGTCTGAGTCTTTGAGAATTGCTCTTGATATGCTCTGTTCTGTCAATGTCTGTGTCTCAGCGAGTCACTGAGGTCTCTCTTAACCTTCTCTCTTGGTCTCTCCTGGTTCACTCTCTTGGTCCACTCTGTGTAGTCACAGCTTGTGCTTTAGAGTTCTTCCCTTGGCCCTCCCTCTTGGTCCTCTCAGCAAGAAACTTTCCTGCTAACTGACTAGATAAGCTGAGGAAGGTGGGGAAAGGGCCCAGGGTTTTGACCCACTATGGAGGTCCTAGAGTGTGGGGTGTCCTGCTAATTGGCTGTTCACTTACCTCTCGGCCCTCTCTGTATTGTAGCAAGCTGTGTTTCAGAATTCCACCGAGGTTGCAGGAAGATGGGAATGTTTGGGAGCAGAATGAAGCTAATAACTTCCAGGATCCAGTGGATGGGGGTGGGTATTAGGGCAACCTACCTGCAGGAAACTGTCCTGCTGGCTGGCTAGAGAAGCCAATGCCATTGGGGGAGGGCCCCGGGGTTTTACCCCACTATGGAGGTCCTAGAGAGTCAGATGTCCTGATGGGTGGCTGCTCACTTACCTCTTGGTCCTCTCTGTATTGTAGCAAGTTGTTTTTCAGAGTTCCACAGAGATTGCAGGAGTATAGGCAAGTTTGGGGGCAGGATGCAGCTGGTAGTTTGCTGGGTCTCATCAATGGGGATGGGTTTGGGGGCAGCCTACCTACAGGAAACTCTCCCCAGTACATTCTTTAATTCAGACAAATATTCTTGCTATGACCTCACCATATCCAAGATTACAGGAGTGAGTTAAAAATTCCTGTCTATCTTTTTTTCTACTGTAATCTAAAGCTAATGATTTCTCATCTTCAAAATCTTCAGCTCTCTTCTGCCTGATCTCATCTGCTAGATAAGCTTCCCCTTGGGTATTATATTGACTCAATGAGTTTGTTCTTCCCATGATTTTCATCCTTCACAAACTCTATCTCAGATGTGAATTTATCAATTAAAGCTTATATAAATTTGTCACTAACCCTTTTTACTTCTTTAAAATCATTCATGATTTTAAAATTTAGACTTCTGAGTTCATTGTCTGGTTTTACATGAGTCTTATATCTCTGGATCTATTATTGAAGTGATATTAACCTTTGGCAGAGTCATATTGCTTGTTCTTTGAAATTTTTTTTGTTTCTGAATCACAATTTGTGCCCCTTTGTGTTGGATAACACTTCGGTGAGTGAATAGCCTTTGTTCAAGATCCCAATCCCCAGGAACACTCAAAGGGAGAAAGAAGACCAACTCAACACAAAAACCAACCTAATATTTGCATGAGAAAGAAAAGAAGAGCAGTTTAAAATAACTGCACTCCTAATACTAACAAAGATATGATAATATAGAAAAACTGGGAAGTTCAGGTTAATTAAGAAAGTACTACAAAGCAGTTGTGTGCCTTGTGGTAAAGAAAGAAGCAGCAAGATTGGAAGGAGAGAAGTGTATGGGATGAGGTTAGATGTTGCAAAGAGGAATGATGATCATGAAGAGTATAACCCAGGTACGGAGGTACAGAAAAGCACAACAATAAATGTTGACAATAGTCCTTCATTGTTGGTAAGCTGAAGAGTGGATGCTTTGTTGCTCTTCTCAGTCTTCTGCTTCTGAAGCTCAGTAGGTTTGAACAGTTGGGTTCTGATCCTTTTTCATTGTCAGCTCTCAACAGCCCAAGCCAGGATCAACCGTATTGGGCCTAAACTGCACCTTACATCATTCCCAGCCACTGTGGGAGGGCTAACACAGGGAACTTTGCTAGTCTGAGTTCTCATGGTGATCTCTCTGATCTCTGTTCCGGTGAAAAAGCAGCAGGTACAGGAACAGTCCTCATTCAAATCCCACTGGCCAGTGCGGTAATGGGAAGTGAAATACCAGGGCATATGTGCTTTCTCAGAATTCCTCTGTGACTCTCAGAAGGGGTGAGAAGAATCTATCAAAAATATATGGACAGGTGAGAGTGAAGTAAAACACTAAGTGATCCTGCCTGCCTCAACCATGCTGATATTGGTTTATGGGCCTGCTTGTATCTACATACATCTTCACTGATCTTCCTAGAGGATGGCACGGTATTCTAAGACCAGGTACTTTCTATTCCCTTTTTTGTCTAGCCCACACATCCTATCCCATTGGCCTGTGCTGTTTTATCTACACAAAACCTCAGCTAGCTCTCAGTACACACATTGAATCTATCAAATGTCTAACCTCGTGTCCGAAATGCTTCTGGCTCACAGATACAACTATATATTGGACATTTCTGGGTTGCAGAATGATAACAGCTGTCATTATTCATCTCTGTGGCTTAAGAAATTCTTCAAAATCACTAGAGTTTTCCCCTGAAGAAATTATTAGTGATTATGATTTCTTCATATTGACGTGTTTCTTGGTATTGAACTTGTTTTAAAACATTTGTATAATGATTACTTTAAATTTTCAACTACATTTGAGCTCTTTTTAAATATTTATTTATTTATTATGTATACAATATTCTGTCTGTGTGTATGTCTGAAGGCCAGAAGAGGGCACCAGACATCATTACAGATGGTTGTGAGCCACCATGTGGTTGCTGGGAATTGAACTCAGGACCTTTGGAAGAGCAGGCAATGCTCTTAACCACTGAGCCATCTCTCCAGCCCCTACATTTGAGCTCTTGATTCATTCATTAATTCATTTATCTGTTATATTTATTTTTTTCTTTTTATTGAAAATAGATTCCTTTCTCTTACAATGCATCCTGACCACAGTTTCCCTTCCCTCTGCTCCTCTCAGCTCTCACTAATCCCTCTTTCCCTCATATCCACGCCCCCTCCATTTCCTCTTTAGAAAATAACAGACCTCCAGTAGAGACATCCAAATAGGACAAAACAAAATACAATAAAACAAGGCAAAATCCCTCCTATCATGGCTGGACAAGGCAATCCAATAGGGGAAAGAGTCCCCAAAACAGGTAAAAGAGTCAGAGATACACCTGCTCCTACTTTTAGGACTCTCACAAAAACACCAAACATTCGGAGCACATGTGCAGAGGAGCTGGTACAGACCTATTCAGGGCCCACACTTGCTGCTTCAGTTTCTATGAGCTCATGTTAGCCTTGCTGAGTTGATTTGATGGTTCAAGTTCTCCCAATGCCTTCCATTCCAATTGACTCCTGAAATCTTCTGTTCTCCTCTTCTCTGCAGTTCCAAAATCTCCTAGTAGAAGGAACCAGTGGAGACTTTCCATTTGGACTCTTTCTCTGTATATTGCCTGGTTGTGTGACTCTCCATCTCTCCAATCTGCTGCTGGAAAAAAACCATCTGATGATGACTGGACAAGGCATCAGTCTATGAGTATAGCAAAATATGATTAGGAGTCATTTTACTGATTTTTTTTCTATCGTGTTTGGTTCTACCTCAGGTCTCTGGGCTATCCAGGTCTCTGGTTCCTTGCCATCCAGGAAGTGTAGGCTATGAGTTCCCTCTCATGGCATGGGTCTCAAGTTAAATCCAAACTTGGTTGGCCACTCCCACAAGTTCTGGGTCTCCATTGCCCCAGCACTTCTTGCAGACAGAACCAATTGTAGGTTGAGGGTTTTGTGGCAGAGCTGGTATCCAGGATTCACGTTCTGTAAGCTGCAAAGTACCTTTCACACCAGAGAGATGATAATGTAGGGGTGAAGTCTCCATGTATGCACCAGCTAGACCTCTCTACATTCAAAGAGCTGTGTTGATGTTGTTCTTGGCGATAGAGCCCTATTGTCAGTTTTCAGAGAGTGACCTGTCCTACACCTGAGGTGTTTAGGGATTTCCGTCAGATCTCCATGGCCAACAATTAAACTGGATGCAACCCAGTCCCGCCATGACTAGAATCCTTGCCTGGCTATAAAAGATAACCAGTTAAGATTCCATGTCTTTCATTACTAGGAGTTCTCGTCAGGCTCACCTTCAGAGCTTCCATGAAGTTTTCATTGCAACAAGTTTCCACAACACCATCAAATGCCTGCAACTACAGATGTCTCTCCCAGCATTCTCTCCTTCCATCCCTTCCACACCCAACCTAATCCCTACTGCTCTCTTCCACAACTGTCCTCAGTCTACCACCAAAACTCTATTTTATTTCCCTTATCATGGGGTTCTATGCATCCTCCTAGAGCCCTCCTCTTTGCCCAACTTCTCTGAGACTGTGAATTGTAGCCTGGTTATCATCTACTTAACAGCTAACGTTGAGTCCTTTTGCCTGAAAACTTCATGATGTCAGGTTTTAGCAGTTGTGTGATCCAATACATTCAAGGCTGTTGCCCATTTAATCCTTCATTTGTTACATTTCTTAACTGCCCACTGTGGCCTCTGTAGAGAGGCAAACACTTGTGATATAGTAACAGACAACAGAAAAGTCTTGCTGTCTTCAAGGCCTCTCTGCTTTCTAGTTTCAAAAATGTGAAATGGTGACCAGCTCTTCTAGCCCAATAACTCTGGCTGACCCCACAGAGGTCATAGTAACCAGCCCATTCCCTTCTTGACTCTCATACTTGACTCCATTTTTCCCCATTGGAAGACCTCTCTCCCAGTGACTAAAGGCGGCTATTGTTCATGCTGGGACTTCTATGCTTCTCACCTGAGGAAAAACCTCAGCCTCAGGACAGAGGGCAAATTGTGCTCAAAGCCCTGTCTTGTTCTGATACAGCATAGGATGCTGAGTGGCTGTACTGGAGCAATCAGCGACTCCAGCGTGGGTAGATGATCTGGTTTGCAGGTAGTCCAAGTCAATGAAAATGTCATTTGGAAGTAGTTGCTAAAATTTAAGATTTGACAAATGTCTGTAAACCTGTTTCCTCCTCCTCCTCATGAATCAGGGTCAGTCATTCCCACAGAGCAGAGTTAACCTGAAAACCAGAAAGTATACAGCAAATGCTTATGTCTTGTTTTTCATTTTAGGGACAACATTGGAGAATTTCTAAGCATGGGTTCAGCCACCCCAGCTACCAACTGGACTAACAACACAGCAGTGAATGAAAGTGTCTACAATCAATATTTAGACTGTTCTATGTATGGTACAATGCTCTACACACTGAATATTCTTACTGTCATCATTTCCCTGGTCGGGCTGGTTGGAAATGCCATAGTGCTTTTCCTTCTTGGCTTCTGCATGCACAGGAATACCTTCTCTGTCTACATCCTCAACCTTGCCGGGGCTGACTTCCTCTTCCTCTGCTTTGAGACTTTATATTCCCTGGAGAAGCATTTCAATGTCCATGGCATCTACATTGATATACCCAACTCTTTGAATATTTTGCTCAATTTTGCTTACCTTGCAGGTCTGAGCATGCTCACTGCCATTAGTGCTGAGCGTTGTCTCTCTGTTGTGTGTCCCATCTGGTATCGTTGCAGACGCCCAAGACACACATCAACTGTCATGTGCACTCTGCTCTGGGCCTTGTCCCTGCTGTTGAGCCTCCTGGAAGGGAAGGCATGTGGCTGGATTTATGGTTTTGATTATGGTTGGTGTAAGAAACTAGATTTCATCACTTTTGCCTGGTTAGTTGTGTTAATTGTAGTCCTCTTAGGGTCAACCCTGACTCTGCTCATCAGAATTTTCTGTGACTCAAGACGGATACCAGTGACCAGGCTGTATGTAACCATTGCCTTCACAGTGCTGGTCTTCCTGCTCTTTGGCTTGTCCTATGGGATCTACTGGTTTTTCTTATTTTGGACTGGGATAGTTTTCATCTGCATTGGTTTTGAAATGTCATCATTTTTATCCTGTGTTAACAGCTGTGCCAATCCCATCATTTACTTCCTTGTTGGCTCCATCAGGCATCACAGGTTACAACAGCAGACTCTGAAGATGCGTCTGCAGAGAGCCATTCAGGACACTCCTGAGGAGGAAGTTGGAGTGAGGGGCTCTTCAGGAGAGCCTGAAGAGCAGGAAACAGTCTTGTTCAGCAGTTGAGAGTTGCTTTGCTCATACAGAAGTGGGTATGAGAGACAACTTTGTTTTTATCCATATGGGCAATTTTGATAACATTTTCAATTGAATACCTTACATTATATATGTTGAAAAGAACAATTATTCTTGTGAAATTTGAATGAGACAAGACTATTCAATCAGGTACTGCTTGCAGCATCTCTGAAGTTGCAGCTCAGGACCAGAATTGCTCCCACTGTGGAGAATCACAACCCCTCGGGGGAAGTCTTAAGGCCATGAAGGAAAGGTCAATTTTTTTTTGGTATTGAACTTGACAATGATTAAATTAATGTTATATTTTGCACTTATATTCTGTTTGTAACACTTTTGTCTCAAACTAATTGAGTAAAATTGCCCACGATCCCAGTCTCTTTTAATTTCTGAAGGCTTTAGAATATGTGTATAACCTTAAAAGTATCTTGTATAAATTACTTAGCAAACAAATATGCAATCTTAAGACAACCTGTTAAATTTGCCTTAACTAGATTAGAATATTCACATTCAAGCTGGTTGTGCCCACTATTTAAAGCAGGTTTTATAATCAGATATATTA
Organism: Microtus oregoni; assembly: GCF_018167655.1. Classification (NCBI taxonomy): domain Eukaryota; kingdom Metazoa; phylum Chordata; class Mammalia; order Rodentia; family Cricetidae; genus Microtus; species Microtus oregoni. Next base: position 41,327,126 of record NW_024543059.1, read on the forward strand.
ACATCTCTGCATGCTTGAAGGTGAATGTAGACTGCCTTCCTGTGGTTTCCTTTCACTATGCCTTGCTTATCAATCCAAGGACATGGTTCCCTCTTCTCTGTATGTATTCATTTTGATCCTCCCTCTCTGGGAACCATACTTCATGACAAAAGTTTTCAATGGTTCCACTAGCCTTCATTTCTTTTCCACAGAGTCCCTGTCAGATTTACATGGTTCCCAGGTGCTGATAGCATTGTCTCTGGTAGCCTTTCTTCTGCATCTTTGATTCCTGAAACATAAGTAGCTTAGGCCAGGCCCATTGCTACCTGTATTCCACCTTGACTGATGTCCAATGGCTCCGTCATCTCCACTATCCTGAAATTTTCACTGCAACTAAGACATCACCTTTCTTTCTTCACACAGTCACCCAGGAGCTCTTCTCAGGTACTCCAGTCCTCACCACTGCTGACCTCTATGTCCCCTCCATCTTACTTTTTCCATTCCATCAAAACCAGCACTATGTAGAAACCAATGCCAAGTTCTGACACCAGTTGGAGATGTAAAAAAGTCTCTTGAACTACAGTGTATGAGGTCCTTTACATGGCCCCTCAAAAAAACTCTTCCCTATTTTTCCAGTGCAGAGCTCAGGGCATTCTGTAATGACTCATCAATTAATGTTTCTTTAAAATCTACATTCTGCTTACCAAAATTTGAAGCTTGCCCATACACCTTTCCTTCATCAAAGAAGCAGTCCGTTATCTTTAAATTCAATTTCTCAGAACAAGAGTAAAATGATGTCAGTATTTTCAAACAGAGTTTTCACAGGCATAGTCCCTAGCCCAGATTCTGTCAGAGTCCTTGCTCCACTCTGAGACCTCAGAACCTGAGTCTTAACTTATGTACTATTCTCATAATTTATTTTTCCCATGCTCTTCTATATTCCTTTCTGATCCCATGATACAATGCTCTTACCAAAAGAATATTAGAGAAGGAAAGACTATATGGCTTATACTTGTGGTCAGAGTTCGTTTTTGAAGGAAGTCAGGGCAGGTATTGGAAGGCAGAAACCACTGAGGAACACTAGTTATTGGCTTGCTTGCTCACTCTTTTATACACCCCCAAACCACTTGCATAAGGTTCACAGTAGGCTAAGTCCTAACCATCAATTAACAAATAAGATAGTACCTCACATACACACCCATAGCCAAACTGAATAGATAATTCAGTTTGAGACTTCTGTTTTCACGAGATCCCATGCTATGATAATACAATAGTTTACTAACTCGGATATTTCAGCACTTGTCAACTTGACACACAAACACTTCACTTTTAAGCTACAATCTTTCAATTCTCTGCTGCCGAGATTACATATTAGGCTCACATGAAACACAGATCTAAAAGTTACATAAAAAATTAAATGAATTAAAAGTCTCACTAAATCTCATTAAAAGTCCCCTTTAACACCCTAAAGGCTGGAGAGGTGGCTCAAAATTTAAAAGCCCTGGCTGCTCTTACCGAAGTCCTGAATTGAATTCTCAGCAACCACATGGTGACTCACAACCATATATTATTAGACCTGGTGTCCTCTTCTGGCATCCATACAGACAGACAGAACATTGTGTGCATAATAGATAGATAGATAGATAGATAGATAGATAGATAGATAGATAGATAGATAGATAGATATAGATAGATAGATGATAGATAGATAGATGTCTTTTAACAGTGGTTTCTTCTAAAATTGAAAACAAATTACATGTTTCTTACTCTAAAATGGAAGAACATAACATCAGAAAGCCAACCCAAATATCTAACAGTATAAATTCAAATCCTATTGCTCAATATTCACTGTCTGGGGCTTGCTTACTATGTAATCTATCTCCAAAAAGCTTAGCAATCCCCCTTCTCCAGTTCTGCCATATAGAGAACACATTATTTGACTCACCAACTCATGCTAACTACACTCCACATTTGCCACTGTCCTTGGCAGACATTCCATAGTCCCAGTATCTTAAATTTCCTAGGTCTTCACTACAATTAAGGATGCACCTTTACTAACGATTCCCGTGGACTCTCCAAAGGGATGCCCAATGCCCACCTGCCATATACTGCAAAGATCAAGTTCCTATCCATGACTCATTCAGTTAGGCATCTTCCATACTTTTTTTTATCATCTTGGAGACTCTTATAAATTGTCGAGTTTAGCTGCCAGATTATAATACAGTTTTGACTGCTTAGACTACAACTTCTATAGGTTGACCCTAAGGAAAAATACATTCCTATTGTCTCAATGGGGCTGGGTTCTTTCTAAACAACAGCTGATTCTTCAGCTCCAGGCGACCAAGAATCCCATCATCCAAGAGAAAAACAAGTTCACCTCTATGAAGCAGATCTAATTTTTGGTTTGGTTTTGATTTCGGTTTTTGGAGACTTTGTTTCTCTAATTAGCCCTTGCTGTCCTAGAACTCACAATGTAGACCAGGCTGGCTGCAAACTCAGGAGTCTGCCAACTCTGCCTCCCCAATGCTAAGATTAAAAATGTGTTCCATCACTGCCTGGCCTGCAGATCTGGTTTTAATTACAGCTGATTCTACAGTCCCAGTTGACAACAGACAGACTCTTAATACAGCATTTCACACAAATGGCCTCTGGCCCAATTCTTAATTAAGTCACTACACCCTTCTGAAACCTCACAAAACACACCTCCGTACTTCATCTTCCGAGCTCCTAAAATAACTTCTTATTAGGTTTTTAGCATTAGAATTTCCAGCTCAAAGTTCTAAAACTCTTTGCAATCCCCCAACATAATAATCCAAAGGCATAAAAAGCCACATGGCTATGTGTGTCCCAGCAATGACTACCACTCTATGCCAATCTCTGTTCTAATTTCCTTTCTGTTGCTGTGATAATGCATTCTGCATAAAATCATCCCAACCAGAAAAGAGGGTTTCTTGTTCTACCCATCCTCTCCCAGTCTATCAGTGATGGAAGTCAGGGTAGGAATTCAAGCAAGATCGTGAAGCAGAAACCAAGGAAGAATATTGACTGCTGCCCCTCTCTCTTGTTTGCTAATATTTAACTAGATTTCTTATACTGCCCATACCATCTATCTAGGGAGATGGGCCTGTGATTCAATTAAATAATCAAGATACTCACTGATAGGCATGCCCACAGACCAACCCAATCTAGATGGTTCTGCTACAAGGCCTTCCTCTCACAGGACTCTAGGTTGTGTCAAGCTGACAATTAAACCTAACTAGGACACTAGCTTAACAGAGGTGTTGCTTAAGAGTATGTATAACAAATTACCTTTTATTCTAGATATATTAAAACTATTAATTTAATTATGAATTGCAAATTATTGGTATTATCAAATATTATATTAATGCAAAGTGCTATAGATACCAACATTTTTAGTTTTTTCTAGAGTTTAGTAGAGCTAACTAGAGAGTCATATCCAAGTTGTAGGTGTATAACACATGGCATTTGGAGGAAATACACCCATGTTGTCAGAATACCATCAATATCAAAACAGTTTGACTACTCTGAAAGACTCCATGATACTCAATGTCACTTCCCTTACCCAAAAGAAAACCATTATTCCTATTATATCATTATGTTACTTTGTATTAACTTTTAATTAATTTAATAAGAATCATATTGTGTAAACATTTGACTGTAATCGAGTTTAATGAAGGCATGATATTGTTATATATTGTTGTCATTCATGTATATATAGTGTAGAGTTGATATTAAGAGTAAGCATGTGCATCTACCCAAATGCTCATGTATATATCTTTGTTTCCCAAGTCATTCTCACACAGCTCAATGTACTTTAGGGATTTTTCAATGTTATTATATTTCTTGAATCATCATATATGATCCTAAGTACTATATAAGTAGATAAAAATGCCATGTTTTAAGTGTTTCATATTGGAATTGTAGTGTATCATTATTAAAGATTTTTGTATGTTCTGAATAAAGAATCTAGAGTAAAATATATGTGGAAACTGAAGATGAACACACAGTAAGAACTTTTCCTATACTTGCCATCATGGTGTTGCTGCTTCACTTCCCACCAGAAACATATGGGAAACATAGCCATTCCGATGTAACAAAGAACTATGGTGTCTTCATTCTCTGAACTTAAACCTTGTTAAGGAGTGTGAAGAAGTATGCTCTTATGCTTCTATCTGCATTTTCTTAATGTCTTTGGAAATTAAGTATCTGAGTAACTGACTATGTATTTAGTGGTTATTCACAAGAGATTTGTAATGTTGTCTCCAAAAGTTTTAAGTCTTCTGGTTTCAACGTTGATTTGTAAATTTTTTGATTTCTAATTATGTTGATTGCATGCATCTATGTATACATATGTATATGTCTATGTATACATATCAGCGCAGATGACCATAGGGGCCAGAGTTGTCAGATCTCATTGGTTGTGAACTATCTGACATGAGTGTTGAGAAGGGAACTCAGAGCCTTTGCAAAGAGCAGTATGTGTTCTTAACTGTTGAGCTATCTCTAGCTCATGACACATTTTTATGTAAACTGTTAATAAGTAACTGATGACAGCAATGCCCATCATATAGACTTTCTCACTTGGTCATGTGACAACCTTTGGCTGCTAGGACAAATAATTTACATAAATAATTGCAAAAACATAAAACAATATTTTTCTTCATAGCTTCACTGAGATCATTCTGGTTGCTGACTCCATTGTTTCAAGTACTGAGTGAGACAGAAACATCATGATGGAATGAAATTGTAAAGAAAATCTGGCCATGTCATGATTGTCAGGAAACAAAGATTGAATGAGTCACAAAAACATCATACGGTTAGTGACCTGTCCTGGAGTAATCTACTTTCAGTTGCCAAGCCCTACCATATTGCTTGCATCCTATCCCAACAATGCCATCAAACTGAGTCACACAATGATGAAATTGGAGACCTCATGATACAATGACTCCTTTGAAGCTCTATTATCTTTCAACCAAGCCTTCAACATATGATGCTTTTAGGGAGTTTTCATTTTTAAACTTTAATATATTTCAGCACAGGCCCTAAAACATATATCCCTACCACAATGCAAAATATATGTGTTTAGCTAATTTACACATTCCTCCCAACCTTGAAAAATGTAATAGCTTCACCAGATCTCAAAGACCAAGTGAAATCTCTCTTCTGAGATGAACCCAAGCTCCTAACTGCAAGCCTTCAAGGATCAAGATACAAGTTACAATCTTCCAACACAAAATAACAGTACAAAGGGCACACTGCATTTTCAGAAAGGAAAAAAAAATCATTGTGCCTGTGTCCCTTTGATTATGTAACTCTAAGCAGATGGCAAGGATCCTTCTTGAAGATGCAAACATCTCCTTCAGGGCCAGAGGAGAACACTGAGAAGAGCAGACCCGAGACCCTGAGAGCACATTGAATATTCATGTCTCCCCAGGTCATTTTCACAGTTCTTATTTCCTAGACTGTACCTCTGACATGATCATTAACTTCTTAGTTAGTTCCCATCATGTTTGATTGTTCACTTGTTTTCACCTTTTGCAATTAATCATCACTATTGTCCAAAGTCACATGATGTATAAGAAGCTGCTGATTGTTGTAAATTAATTCTATACCTGCCATTTGCTAAACTTGTTACTGAATTTTTTCTGAATATTTTGGTATCTCTTATGTATAATATATCATCTGCAAAGGGGATAAGTAGACTCTTCTTTTCATACTTGTACCCTTAAATTTCCTTCTCTTACCTTACTGCTCCAACTAGAGCTTCCAGCGTAATAGTGGAAAGGAATCAGAATAATGGAGAATGCTATCTCATTACTGATTTTAATGAGATTTCTTAAGAGTTTTTGATCCATTTAAGATAAAGTTGCCTATGGGTTTGTCTTTATTAAGTTGAGATATTTTCTGCAGTCCTGCTTCTCTAGGAATTTTACCATGAAAGCACTTCGAATTTTGTCAATGGCTATTTCTACATCTAATGAGATGATCATGTGATTTAGTATTCAAGTCTATTTATATAATTTAATATATTTACTGGCTGAAGTATTTTGGACTTACCCTTCATTTCTGAGGTAAATTCAATTTAATCATGGTGGATAATATTCTTGATATGTGCTTGTATTCAGGTTGCTTTTATTTTAATGAGGATTATTGCTTATATGTTCATCATGGATATTGCTCTGCAGTTGTTTGTTTGATTGTTGTTTCTTTACCTTGTTTGGCTATTATACTAATACATAATAATACTAATAATGAGCTTATTTCCATTTGCGTAAATTTCATTCACATTTCTAGAAATCTGTACAGATAACTGATATGGGATGTCATGTGTATGTGCTGCTTTTATTGGTTGATGAATAAAGCTGTTTTGGCCAATGGCTTAACAGAGTAAAGCTAGGTGGGAAGTCAAACAAAGATAGACAGAGTAGTCAGAGTCAAGGAGATGCCATATAGCCACTGGAGAACCTAGCTGTGAGTTAACAAGCCACGAGTCTCAAGGTACAATATAGACTAATAGAAATGGGTTAATTTATATTTAGAATTAGTCAGTAAAAGACCTGAGCCACCAGTCAAGAAATTATATTTAATAAATTAGCTTCTGAGTGATTATTTCATAAGTGACTGTGGGGATCCTGGAGGGTAGAAAGAAACTGGGGACCAGATGGGACCCTCCAATTCCCTAAGCTTTTCGACCACGAAGTGGGGTGTGTCCCTGCTGCTGGCTTTCTTTACCCCTTCCTACTTTGCACCCAAACCCGCCTTTTCATATATGAGGTCCTTGGAACCATGAACACAGCCTGTTTCAGGGCTGAGGAGATCTGAGAACCTGCTCCAGTGCTAAGGAGACCTAAGAGAGGACAGACCAAGAAAAACCCCCAAGTACTCGGTCAGCCACAGCAAAAAAATTGCACCAATACACCAAGACTCTGCTAGCCTCATTTGAAGGAAGAGATGGGTAGGCACCAATACAAGAATTCTTCCAACATCCTGAAAAGCAACATGGTAACACCGGAATCCAACAAACACACAACAGGAAGACTTGAACATCCTAACCCAGAAGAAGTAGAAGAAAACGACTTTAAATGTAACCTTATGAAAATGATGGAGACCTTTAAACAGGAAGTGAAAAACTCCCTTAAATACATGGAAGAGAAGACAAAAAGTTAGAAGAAATTAATAAATCCCTCAAATATACCCAAGAAAACCAAGAAAAAGCAATCAAACAGGTAAAGGAAACAGTTCCAGACTTGAAGACCAAAATGGAGGTAATAAAACACAAACTGAGAGATGGCTGGATATGGAATATCTGGGTAAATGAACAGGAACTACAGAGACCAGTATAACCAACAGAGTACAAGAAATAGAAGAAAAATCTCAGGTGCTGAAAGTAGTACTGAGGAAATAGACTCATCAGTCAAAGAAAACATCAAATCCAATAAATTCTTAACACAAAACGTTCAGGAAATCTGGGACACCATAAAAAGACCAAACCTAAGAATAATAGGGGAAGAAGAAGAAAAAGAACTTCAACTCAAAGGCACAGAAAATATATTCAACAAAATCATAGAAGAAAAATTTCCCAACCTAAAGAAGGATATCCCTATGAAGGTACAAGAAGCTTACAGAATGCCAAATACACTGGATCAAAAAAAATACCCTCACCACGTAATAATCAAAACACAAAACATACAGAATAAGGAAAAATATTAAGAGCTGCAAAGAAAAAAGGGCAAGTAACATATAAAGGAAACCTATCAGAATTGCAACTGACTTCTCAATGGAAACCACGAAAGCCGGAAGGTCCTAAGAATATGTGCTGTAGACACTAAGAAACCATGGATACAAGCCCAGATTACTATACCCAGCAAAGTTTTTATTTACCATCATTGGAGAAAACAAGATATTTCATGACAAAACAGATTTAAACAATACATGTCCACAAAAACCCAGCCTTACAGAAAGTACTAGAAAGAAAACCCCAACTCAAGGAAGCTAACTGTACCCACAAAAACACAGGCATCTGATAACTTCCCACCAGCATAACCCAAATAAGGGAAACACACAAACACTAACACTGAAAAATAACTTGAATTAACAACCACTGTTCATTAATATCACTTAATATCAATGGACTCAACTCAACTATAAAAAGACACAGACTAAGAGAATGGATACGAAAACAGGATCCTGCCTCCTGCTGGATACAAGAAATGTACCTCAACCCCAAAGACAGATGTTATTTCATAGTAAAGGGTTGAGAAAATATTTTCCAATCAGATGGGCCCAAGAAACAAGCTGATGTAGCTATCCTGATATCTAACAAAATAGACTTCAAACTAAAAACAACCCAAAGAGATGGAGAAGGACACTTCATTTATATCACAGGAAAAAAAATTATCAAGTTGAAATCTTATCCCTGAAAATCTATACCCCAAATACAGGAGCACCCACATATGTTAAAGAAATATTACTAAAGCTTAAATTGCACATCAAATCCCACACACTAATGGTAGAAGACTCCAGTGCCCCACATTCCCCAATGGACAGGTCAGACAGCTAGATGCTTAACAGAGAAATAATAGACCTAACAGATGTCATGACTGAAATAGACTTAACAGGCATCTACAGAACATTGCACCCAAACACAAAAGAATACACCTTCTTTTCAGCACCTCATGAAACCTTTCAAAAATTGAACACATATACTCAATAACAAAGCAACCACAACATACACAAAAAAAATAGGAATAACCTCCTGTATCTTATTGGATCATCATGGTATAAAGTTAGAATTTAACAACACTAATTGTAGAAAATCTACAAACTCATGGAAATTGAACAGTGTTCAATTAAATTACCCCTGGGACAAAGAAGAAATAAAAAAAAATCAAAGAATTCCTAGATATTGGCTCTCTCACCCGCTGCTCTCCCAGCCCCTAACTTCCAGCGCTCCCGTGTGTCTGTATTTCAGAAGTTCCAGCGTGAGCTAAGCACCAAGTGGGTGTTGAATACAGTGAGTACCGGGGCCCACGTGCTGCTGGGGAAGACCCTACAGAACCACATGCTGGACCTCCGCATCGCCAACTCCAAGCTCTTTTGGAGGGCACTGGCCATGTTGCAGGTGGGAGCGTGACAGGAGACCCCCAAACCCAGACTGCCATAGAAGGTGTCTTTTTGCAATGTTGGGGAGGGGTGTAGGGTTAAGTGCTAGATTTTCACAGGCATGTCTTTCTCGGGCATATCATCCGGTCTTCATTGCATGCACACAAAGGTGCAGGAGTGTGAAACTGTAACTCCCAGTCGGCAGTCTTTAGGTTTCAAGGTACAATAGAAACCCAAATAGTAGCCGGGCAGTGGTGGCACACACCTTTAATCCCAGCACTCAGGAGGCAGAGACAGGCAGGTGTCTGTGAGTTCGAGGCCAGCCTAGTCTACAAAAGTGAGTTCCAGGACTTAGAACTGAATAGTTCTAAGTCAGTAACCCCGGTGGGAAGGAGTGTTTCTGTTCCTCATGACACTGCTAGCATCTGGCTGAGAGTTCTTGTTGCCTTGTCTTGGGTCATGTGCACAACTTTGAACCAATCACTGCCCTCCAAGGAGAAAGGGCACCTGCTCATCTGCTTTGTGGGACAGGATGACTTGATTATATCTACGGTCTCAGAATGGACACCAACAGTTATCCAGGAAAAGAAAGGGGCTAATGCCCAAATGGAGGGAGAATGGATGCTGGGCAGAGATCATAATGGACGGCCTTGCAGGTTGCTATCCTTTATAATCCATCTACGTGGGGTCGTTGGATCACAGTTGTAAATCTCACCAACTTCCCATTCATTAACTCCTTTAACACAGTTTTCCTTTACACCTTGTGATTGCCAGGAAAGACAAACTCTCCACAGTGTCTTTGGCCAGTCTTCAGGATCCTAACCCCCCCCCCCCCCGCTCCATTGCTTTCTTCTGTGACACTATTCTCAGTTGTCCTTGCCCTCCACCCCAACACCGACCTTACTACTACTCCCACAGCAGTTCTCTGGACAGTCCAAGGCTCGCTGCATCGAGAGCCTCCTCCAAGCACTCCATTTTCCTCAACCACTGTCAGATGATATCCGGGCTGCTCCCATCTCCTACCACGTCCAGGTTGCCCACGAGAAGGAAAAGGTATCCTTTCTTTCCCCTTTGCTGGCCGTTCCACAAACACTTTCTGAGGATCTTAAACATCTTAGGAACTTGGTGTGACACTAGATTTACAAAGTTCAGAGATCTGTGCCACGCGGAGCTCCCATTTGAAGGGGTAGGTGGATGGGGTAGGGGTGGGGTGAGGAGGCATGACAGTGGCAGAAACTACAGAGGCAAAAAGGATACCAACAAAACGGCTTATGTTCTGCCTTGGAGGGGCATCAAGAAGGACTGAGAGAAGGGTCTTGGCACAGGAATTTTCCCGCTTAAGTGAAGGTTTTTTGTTTTTATTTTTGTTTTTTTTTTGTCTTTCGAGACAAGGCTTCTCTGTAACTTTGGAGCCTGTCCTGGCACTCGCTCTGTAGACCAGGCTGGCCTCGAACTCAGAGATCCACCTGCCTCTGCCTCCTGAGTGCTGGGATTAAAGGCATGTGCCACCACAGACCGGTGATCCCCCAAAGCCTTGCTGAGCCTTTTACAACGCTGCTCCATCACAGAGGCTAAGGCACGCCTGGCTGCAGCTCCTTCCGTCTGCGAGGTTATCAGGAGCGCCCTCTCTGGGCGGGGTCAGAAGCACACCACCCGAGCCCTTGGGGACCCAACAGCCTATAGTGCAGTAAATTGATGTTTCTGGGACTGTGAAGAGGCTCTGCCATCGGTCCAGTCCCATGAAGACTTGTGCCAGCGATACACATGGTGGTGGGACAAACCCAATTTCTGGGGGGTGGGAGTGGGGGCATTAACAACCCGGGATCGGGGAAGAGTCACTGGCATCTTCTGATCTCAGAAATAAAACTGATTGTCTTGTTTTGGAACCTAATTTTGCCAAAAGTCAGTTATCAGACTCAGTACACACAAACACGGAAATGGTGGCACCAGGTCATCCCAGGCAAGGAGAAGCTGTGTTTCAGCTATTATCCGCTAGAGAAATACAATCCCGATGAGACAAGAGCCTTCTGACTAGAGTGAATGTCATACCCCCTCAGAGACCAGAGAGCAGAGGGTTTTAACGGCACCCTCTCCTTGTGTATGCAAGAAAGAGCAAAGGAACTCTGGCTGTGCTGGGGACCCTTTGGTGGTGGGACCCTACAAACACTAGAAACTTGTCTGCGCAGTTTTAGACTTCAGCAATCACGGTTTTGATAAATCAAAGACACCTGGACTCATACCAGGTGCAGTCTTGAGTACCTGCAGCCAAGGCTCTTACTGAAGAGATCTGGCTCCCCCTTGTGGCAGAAAAATAGCCAGTTAAGAGATCCCTCCCCCCCCCCACACACACACACACACCCTTCCGAGAGAATTATTTTGGGATATGACTGGGGAAGTCAAGAATCAAGGAAACTTTTGGAACAAATAAGATTAAAATGAGGCAAATAAAACCTGAGAATGTTTTGAAGGCTTACAGTGTTACTTTGCTAGGGTTCAGCCTTGTCTTAGGTCCAGGTCCTGAGGCGGGAAAGGGACATCGGCCAAGGAAAAGGAAACTTCTGACCACCAAGTGAGCAGCACTCAAGTGGCCCCGAATAACGCAGGCTGTCTTTATTTATACACACCAGAATTTTGCTTACCAGGGTTACGTGAACAACTTTATTATTGGCTTCTATTTTTGACTTTAAGAAATATATCACAATTGAAGGAATACATTGTGAAAACCCCATTGTTCCCCTTCATGCTTCCCAAAATACACCATCCCACCCGCTACAATACCTTACTCTAGACGTAGAGTTCAGCATTTTTGCAGGCCTTAACTAAACATCGAGCCAGACACAGCCTGCTCTCCTGGCTCGCGTGACAGCTGCTTGCAGTTACGAAGTTAAAAGTAACAGACATGGGAACAATGCTTTAAGGACAATATTCAAACCCAGACATTGTTTCATGTCTGCAACGTGTATTTTTTTTTTATTGAGAAAAGGAAAAAAAAAGTTTCTGCCTCCTCCCAGCCTCCCATTTCCCTCCCCCTCCTTCCACCCTTCTCCCCCTCCCCCCACTCCTCTCCCCCTCCCTCTCCAGTCCAAAGAGCAGTCAGGGTTCCCTGCCCTGTGGAAAGTCCAAGGTCCGCCCCCCTCCGTCCATGTCTAGGAAGGTGAACATCCAAACTGGCTAGGCTCCCACAAAGCCAGAACATGAAGTAAAGTCAAAACCCCATGCCATTGTCCTTGGCTTCTTATCAGCACTCATTGTTCGCCGTGTTCAGAGAGTCCGGTTTTATCCCATGCTTTTTCAGTCACAGTCCAGCTGGCGTTGGTGAGCTCCCAATAGATCAGCCCCACTGTCTCAGTGGGTGGGTGCACCCCTCGTGTCCTGACTTCCTTGTTCATGTTCTCCCTCCTTCCGCTCCTCATTGGGACCTTGGGAGCTCAGTCCAGTGCTCCAGTGTGGGTCTCTGTCTCTATCTCCATCCATCACCAGATGAAGGTTCTATGGTGATATGCAAGATATTCATCAGTATTGCTATAGGATAGGGTCATTTCAGGTTCCCTAACCTCAGCTGCCCAAGGAACTAACTGGGGCACAACTGGATCTCAACCTGCAGAAGAATGAAAATAGACCCATATCTATCACCATGCACAAAACTCAAGTCCAAATGGATTAAAGACCTCAATATCAGTCCAAACACTCTGAACCCGATAGAAGAGAAAGTGGGAAGTACCCTACAACAGATGGGCACAGGAGATTGCTTCCTATGTATAACCCCAGCGCACAGACATTAAGGACAACATTGAATAAATGGGACCTACCAAAACTAAGAAGCTTCTGTAAAGCAAAGGACACTGTCACCAAGACAAAAAGGCAACCTACTGACTGGGAGAAGATCTTCACCAACCCCGCAACAGACAAAGGTCTGATCTCCAAAATATATAGAGAACTCAAGAAACTAGACTTTAAAATGCTAATTAACCCAATTAAAAAATGGAGCACTGAACTGAACAGAGAATTCTCAACAGAAGAAGTTCAAACGGCCAAAAGACACTTAAGGTCATGCTCAACCTCCTTAGCAATCAGGAAAATGCAAATCAAAACAACTTTGAGATATCATCTTACACCTGTCAGAATGGCTAAAATCAAAAACACCAAGGATAGCCTCTCTGCTGGAGAGGCTGTGGAGGAAGGGGTACCCTCATCCATTGCTGGTGGGAATGCAATCTTGTGCAACCACTTTGGAAATCAGTGTTTTGGTTTCTCAGGAAATTCGGGATCAACCTACCCCTGGACCCAGCAATACCACTCTTGAGAATATACCCAAGAGATGCCCTATCATATGACAAAAGCATTTGTTCAAATATGTTCATAGCAGTAGTATTTGTAATAGCCAGAACCTGGAAACAACCTAGATGCCCTTCAATGGAAGAATGGATGAAGAAAGTGTGGAATATATACACATTAGAGTACTACGCTGCGGTAAAAAACAAGGACTTCTTGAATTTTGCATGCAAATGGATGGACATAGAAAACACTATATACTGAGTGAGGTAAACCAGACCCAAAAGGATGAACATGGGATGTACTCACTCATAATTGGTTTCTAGCCATAAGTAAGGGTCACGGAGTCTACAACTGGTGAACCTAAAGAAGCTAAATAAGAAGGTGAATCCAAGGAAAAACATATAGTTATCCTCTTAGCTATGGGAAGTAGACAAAATTGCCGGGAAGAAAATTGGGATCTTGGGGGTGGGGTGGGATGGGGGTAAGGGGAGATGGGGAGAGAAAAGTGAGAAGGGGAGGATGGGGGGAACTTGGGCAAACAGGATGATTGGGATAAAGGAAGGTTGGATAGGGGAGCATGGAAGCACTTGTGGTGGCAGAGCCTCTGGTGGGAACTGACTAAGATCACTGGAGCCTCACAGTGATGGATGTGACAGTGAACTTGCGACAGTCCCTGACAAGTAGCTATGAAATCTGCTTGGCTGGAATACAGGTCAGTAGATTTTGACAAAAACAGAGTGGCATTAACTTTATCTTTATAATTTCATACAGAATAATATTGATGTGCTAAAATCATCTTATATTCTCTCATTTCCTGCCATTGCTCCTGGTAATCATTAATTTCTGTCACTGTAGATTTTTGTCTTCCAATACTTTGTGTTGTTACTTTGACCCAACATGTGGCTCTATTAGATTAACTTCATCCAGTTTTCATTTAGGCTTCTTTTGTGTCTTCTCAAAGTGGGCCCATTAATTATTAATGATGATTAATAATTCACTTTATATGGATGTTCCATTGTTTTCTCATTCACTTACATACACAGAACATTTTATACACTCCTAGATGGGGCAAAGAGAATCAGTAATTCCAGCTTTTGTTATATGGCTTCTGAGTTGCTGGTAATTGATCCCAGAGCCTTACCTGTGCTAGGAAAATACACTGTTATTACCTTCAATCATAGTTGCTTTTGTAAAGTTATATATAGGATGTGGGTTTTTTACTAATTTTATGAATTCTAAATAACTTGACACTGTGATTTTTAATAAGTCTCCTTTTTGTACTTTTAGGAAATTTTACATGGCTTTTTAAGTTCTTGAATAAATTCTTATTTCGCCTACAGTACATGAGCATTCCTGTTGCTCTTTCTCAGCAGAAGTTGGTGCTATCAGTGTTTTTATATTATTGTGGACTAGAATTTTTATATTTTATATTATATCCTAATATATATCCTATATTCTGGTATCATATTGTATTCCTTTTTAATTTTCACTTTTAGTGGATAACATAAAAAGTTTCCTATATGTATTTTACATCTGTATATATTCTTTTTAATGTATTAACTAAAAATATGGGTGATATGTGCAAGTGAATGAAGGCACCTACAAAGGAGAAAGAAGGCATTAGATTCCCCTCAAGCTGTAGTTACAGATTGCTGTGAACTGCTTTACACATTATGAAAAAAAAACCATGGTCCTTTTCAAGAGCAGTACACACTTTCAACACTGGGCCATTTCTCCAACCTGAAATCTGAGGATCCCAGGGCCATGGAGTATACAGCAGGTGACAACTATTCACCAGGTAACCCACCAGACAAATAACTCTCTGATGGAGAGCCCTGCTTGGAAAATTCCAATGGGAACACTGACTGTAAATGACCAGTTGCTTCTATCTGTAGTTTTTCTCATGTGCCACTACATCTATGTTAAACACAGCTATGGGTGTTTTCCCACTGCTTGTGTGTGTATTATTATGAAAATATTCCGTCTATTGGGCACGCATATACCTGTGGATGATCAGGAAGATGATTCCTGCCTAATCTGTATAATTTTGATGAATAGGATATTTTTCATAACTAACATAGGAAAATAACAGTATTCTCAGTCACAAAGCAACTAATTTTAGACCTCAGAACAAATTCAAAACAGACTATTTGTCCCTGCAGGGAACACACAGGAC
Organism: Microtus oregoni; assembly: GCF_018167655.1. Classification (NCBI taxonomy): domain Eukaryota; kingdom Metazoa; phylum Chordata; class Mammalia; order Rodentia; family Cricetidae; genus Microtus; species Microtus oregoni. Next base: position 41,342,679 of record NW_024543059.1, read on the forward strand.
AAGTTTCCAATTGTCTGTTAAAGAAAGGTCAGGGATAAAGCAACTCTGATAGACACAAGGCCCTGTAGCAACTGACTTTCTGCATATACTCCCCACCACTCAAATTTCAGCCAACTAACCATTTCATGTGTAAGCTCTGAATTTCAATGTTACTCTCCATGATGTCTCTCAGGATGTGTGCATGTCCAGGCATTGATCACTGGCTCATCATGTGACATCTCTAGATTGAGAGAAACCGTGTGATTCCTTATTTGTATTAGAATATCTCTGTCTCTTATTGGTTACTCAAGAAATGCTTCATGACCCTGAAGATGTGATTCATATTTGTCCAGAGTTTTTGGTGTAGGAGAAGAGAGAGACACATGACTGACACAGAGAGAAATGTGAGAAAGCTATGTCAGAGAGAGCTGTGTAAGAGAGAGTTGTGGAAAGAGCTATATAGGGAGAGTGGTATAAAGAGCTGTAGAGAGAGAACTGTGTAAAGAGATGTAACTGTGAGTAGGAATGTGTGGCTGTGTGGAAGAGGTAGATAGCTGTATGGAGAATGTACCTATGTATGTAAAGACAGATTTTTCAAGATGAAGTAAAAGGGAAAATTACCTTGGAAGCATATGTGCATTTTTCCTACCCCTCAGATAGAAAAGTTTAGCCTTCACAGTATTCATGGATTTTTTTTTTTTGCATAACCTAGAGGTGGTCTTGGAACAGAGTCTCCCAAAGTCTGACTATATGATTCCATAGTTTCAAAATACTGAATGGCACCCATGTGGACGACTGCATCTACATAAAACCTGAGAGAGCTTGGCAAGGAATTCTAGACATAACAATAGAGTAAAGCATGGCTTCATGGTAGCAGCAATTTTTCAGATCGGTTCTGCTTGCTAGAGGCAAGCACTCTCATTTAAGAGATGCTTCCTGACTCAGCTTTAGCTGCAAAACTCTACAGCTCTTTAAGTGGTCCTGCCATGAAACACTTAAGTGGTGTTTATAAAAGCTGACACAAGCTTTTTGGTTTTCAATGATAGCTGAAAAAAAGCTATGTCATTTTAAAATGCCGGCTTTCTGGGCCATCCTGCCCAGGCAAACTCTTACTCTTTCAGGCTGTCCAACTACAGAACATTTGAATCTGGTTTGTGAGCACACTGCTGTAGCTTGCTTGCTAGCAGGGACCTTAAAATTCCTCAGAGTTGTGGCAATAAACAGGGCTCCAGCTGGTACCTCTGCCATGAGCCTGGAATTTCAGAAAGCTAAGGAATAGGCTGGATCTAGTCTTCAAAGCCATGGCTTTAACCTATACTGCTTAGCAAATTAAAGACTCATGTGGTTAAAAAGGGAGAAATACACAGTAAAGAGAGATTCAACGATGAAGAAAACCTCTAAATGGTTTGTAGTGTGTTAAAAATATATGCAAGCTTGGGAGAGTAAAGAAAAGGTTAAAATCCTTAAAATAAAAAAAGAGAGAGTAGTTGGGTGTGGTGGTACACACCTTTAATCCTGACACTTAGGAGACAGAGGTAGATGGGCCTCTGTGAGTTCAAGATGTGGTGGCACATGCCTTCAATCCCAACACTTGAGAGACAGAGACAGGCAGGTCTCTGTGAGTTCAAGAACAGCCTGGTCTACAGAGTGAGTTCCAGTATAAGATACACAGAAACCCTGTCTCAAAAAGCCAAAAATTAAAAATAAAAAAAAAATAGAGGTTAAAATAAAGCCATGCAAAGATGAAAAATACATAGTCTGGATACCATATGTTATTATGTTCTCTTTGAATTGTTTGAATGCTGAAGAAAGAGCAACAGCTGCTAAAAGATATTTGTTTATAAATGCTACTATATTAATCCAAGATAGGTATTTTGAAAATACCTCGACTTCAAAATTGAAGTCAAAAGATATGTTACCTTGGAGAAGAGATTTTGCTTTTGTTTCCACAGGAAATGAGAGGCTGTGAGTTCATTCTGAGTTAAGAAAAATCAAGTTTGATTAAGGAAGACCACCTGAGAAATCTCCGGTAGGAACAGATGGCCCGGATGTCTAAGTTCTACATCCAGAACAGATTCAAGACTGCCCCCTGAGATGATCAAGACTCGCAGGATACTCCAGTCAGGGCTTGGTCATAATTCAGATTTTTCTTCAGGGCCCCATAAGATTATTAACACCCCCAACCAGCAGGAAGTAGCCTGGAATACTATGCTCACATCCCCCCCCCCAAAAAATGGACTATGGTTATTTTCCTTTGTTTAAAAAAAGAAGAGGGGGAAAGTAGTGTAGGACAATTCTGTATTCTGTCAATTATGTTTTAAATAAACACTGATTGGCCAGTAACCAGGCAGGACAACCAGACAGGAAGTAGAGGCAGGTCAATGAGAACAGGAGAATTCTGGGAAGGAGGAAGCCATTCCTCTCTAGTCTTGCCCAAACACTGAAGAAGGAAGATGTGACCTACCCCACCAAAAAGGTACCGAGCCATGTGACTAACACAGATAATAATAACAATGGGCTAATAACGGGCAATATAAGTTATAAGAGCTAATAAGAAGCCTGAGCTAATGGGCCAATCCATTTATATCTAATGTAGACTCTCTATGTGATTTTCTCACACAGAGAATGGCTGGGGAACCAGGCAGACACTGGCTGTGGGAACTGGGCAGGAGAGAAACCCCTACATGCAGGCTCTCATGTTACAACAATCCTCTAAGCTTTTCCTGTTAAACCCAAACAAAATTTTCCACCACCTTGAGAAGCAAGCATCAATCACATGAACCCATGGGTAGGAGTGATCATCCATATCTAAATCATGGCATTATGTCTACAAGCCTCTAAAGATGATGTCCTTGTCCATTTCTAATTGAAATAACATTCTAAAAAACTCATGTCATATAAAATGACTATACCTTTAAGAACAAATGGAGAAATCATAGAAAATGAGAATAACTAAATGATATGAGAATTTAAAATGTAAGAACATACAGTGTAAGAGCAGATTTCATGAAACAGAGTAAGGAACTACCATGTGTTCCATATGTGTAATTCTGCCTTTCCTAGGAAAGTCTTAAAGTTGAACTCATATGGACAACTTAACAAGAAAATAAGTATTCAGTGATATTAGTGATAAAAAGTAATTAGATAGTGAAGTGAGTTAATGTGTGATGGTATTTGGATAATGTTATTCATAGAGTCTATGTATTTTATTTTTGTTTAAATAAAAAGTATGTATTGCAGATATCATTTCACTCTTATCAGCTTAACAAAAATTAAATGGAAAATGTTTATCAACATAGACATAAGAAAATAATGCAATCTCAAAATATATAGGTGGTACTATATGTAGGTACTATTATTGTCACAGCAGTAGTAATTACATTTCTAGCTATTCAGTTTGATGATATTTATGAGGGTTGAAAATATTCATATACAGCTTTGTAAACTATTATATATACTCAATCAAAACTGAGAATAGGAAGTTTTCATCAATGGGAAAGCTGTTACCTTCTTCCAGCATCAAATGGGTGATGCTGGTGCTGAGTATGTTGTAAAGTCTACTGGCATCTTTACCAGTAGGAAGGGCTAAAGCCCACTTGAAAGGTGGGGCCCAGAGAGTCACTGTCTCTGGCCTTTTGTTGGCACTTCCATATCGTGATGTGATGGGTGTGAACCATAAGAAGTATGACAATTCACCCAAGACTGTCAGGAATGCTTCCTCCACCAACAACTGCTTAGCCCCTCTGGCCAAGGTCATCCATGACAATTCTGGCATTATGGAAGAACTCATGATAACAGTCCATGCAATAACTGCCACCCAGAAAGCTGTGATGGACTCTCCTGGGAAGCTGTGGTGTAATGGACCAGAACATTATCTCTGCTTCCTCTGGTGCTGCCAAGTTTGTAGGCAAGGTCATCCCAAAATGAACCAGAAGCTCACTGGCATGGCCTTCTGTGCTCCTATCCATAAAATGCCTGACATGGATCTGAAATGTCACCCGGAGACAGCTGCCAATATGATATAATGACATCAAGAGGATGGTGAAGTAGGTATCCAGGTGTCTACTAAAGGACATCCCAGGTCACACTGAGGACCAGGCTGTCTCATGAAACTTTAACAGAGATACCTACTCTTCTATCTTTGATGCTGGGCTGGCAGTATTCTTTATGCCAACTTTGTAAAGGTATTTCTTGGTATGACAATTAATATGGCTATAGCAAGAGGGAAGTGGGCTTCATCTCCTAACTGGCCTCCAAGGGTATAAAACCCTGGATCACTCACCACAGAAACAACATGAGAGCAAGAATGATTCTGGGCTGCTAAGGAGTCCTTGTCCTAACTTATACCCAACACTGAGCATCTCCCTCCCAGTTTCCATCCCAGAACCCCCAAGGAAGAAGAGGTTTAGGGAGGCCTACTTTTTTGAATATCATCAATAAAATCCACTACACCCACAAAAAAATTCATGCTTGTTACTATATTGTAAATAATTATGGAAAATATAATAAACCTTATTGTCCATGGGTAAAAACAACGGATACATAAATTTGAGAATATTCATTCAATAAAAAAAATAGAGCAATTAAAATAATGAACTATATATATTGTTAGGAATAAAAAATATACTGTTGAGCATGAAAAATTATTATAGAACATCACAAATACTATTAAAATTTGTCACTTCCTTTTTAATATTTTTTACTTAAAATAATTTTTAAATTTAAATATATTTAATCACATTCTTCTCCTCCCCAAGTAATTCAAGAGCCTCTTCTGCTTCCTATCCTCCCAAGTTAAGTTCTTTCTGGAAAAAACAAATGAAAACACAAAGCAATAACAAAACCCTCTGAAAGAAAGAAAGCACAAGCTTAACTTCAGGGTGGCCATGAAAGGTATTGAGTAGACCAGTGAAATGTTTATTGTTTAGTCATAAAACCATAGAATGAAGCTCATAATGCTTGATGATCCTACCTATGAATGGAGTACAATCAGGCAATAGCAACTACTTAAAGGGATGATGACCAAAATCAAATGTTACTTAATAGAGGACACTGATGTGTAAATGGAACAGGGTTGATGCCAACAAATACCTTAATAGGGATCTGGATTCAAATCTATGATTTTCTCCTACACATACATGTACAGGAAGTCTAATGTCAGGTCAGAATTTATACAAACTTCACATGGTCACAAAGTCTTATGTCCTAGAAGCAGCTGCTGAAAGAAAAAACAAAGTCAAGAACTGCTTAAGAAAAGCTTCCTCTCCTTCAGCACTGGTCAGCTTCCCATCTCTGAACTGGAAAATGGAAGAAAGATAAGTAAAGATAGAGAGTTCTTGGTATGCTGTTCTCTCTGGGCTCACATCCTCCTGATTCTACCACAGAGTACTATATGCAGGGATCTGGGTGTTTCCTGCAGAGAGAGGCAGGAGATTGAAGTTTCTTTCCGGGACTTTCTGACTTCTAACACAGTCACCATTTCCCTAAAACATTCAGATTTGATGCCATGGAGAAAAGACATCCTCTTATGTATCTGTATTGCTTCTCAGAGCTGAGTCTGTGTCAAATAGACTTGTTTCATTATTTTGCTTTGATTTTCTTTGTTTAAATCCGCACTATAAGAGCCAGGTGTGCTCTGATTAAATCATCAGAAAATGATGATTTCCTGTTCATCACATCATGTGGCATACACACACACACAAACACATTGTAGTCATTCTTACCTAACAGGTTCTTGGGATGTTTAAAAAAAAACAGTGTATTAGGTAAGACAGTGTAGTTTTTAAGTGATGTATTTAATTCATTGAACACAGAGTTTTCAAGATGGTGCCTACCTAGAACCTTCATCTCTACTGACTATTGTTTGGTCCCAGGAAGTATTCTCTATACTACCAGAAGAGAAAGGTAAACACCAACTCAACTAAAGCACTATTGATCTACACTGGTGATCTGTCTCTAAGATATGCTCATGTAGTAGTGGCACAAAAGTTGTAAAAGTAACCAACCATTACATCTTTGGATGCAAAACCCACTCCATGAAAGAGAACCCAGGCCCAACACTTCTTATGTATCTGAGGCTTTGAGACTAGATAGGCCCTGAACCTAGGGAGAAACAAAATACTACTCTTCTGCTAAAAGAATATAACAGTAAAATGACTCCTAATGACATTGCAATGTATTCGTAGGTCAGTGTCCTCCTCAGGGATCATCAGTCATGCTTCCTCCTGCATCAGATGAGAAAAATATAGGGACATACAATGGGACAATGTGCAGAGGGTGAGAGAATTTGGAACAATCAGCCTTAAATAGGATGTCTCCATTAAATCCCTATCCTCGGGGAATCCTGTAGAAGAGGAGGTAGAAAAATTCTAAGAGCCAGTGGCAATGGAGGACAGTAAATTGGCCTTCTAGACATAACAGGATTGATGCACATATAAACTCACAAAGGATGTGGCAGTCTGAACAGGGTTGGCTGCACCAGATAGAGTCCTAGAGCTGACAAGAGAAGCAGCCCCAAACCTCCATCTTTAACCCAGAAGCTTTCTCCAACTGATAAACACCTGCAAATAAAAATTATTTTTCTCCAAAGCTGTGTCTGTCATATATAAATCACACTAAAGTGCAGGTCTCTTGCCCAGCAGTGGCTGGCCTATAAAAACAAAACTCAATGGTATTTGGAAGTTGTTTTGTCTCATGATACCATATGCTTTTCTGGGATTCTTCTCTTCTTATTTTCCTTCTTCTTCTTGACCTTACAGTTCTATTTGCTTACATATTATTATGTCATGTTTCATGTTTAATGGTGGATCTGTAAGAAAGAATGTCTGTATCTCAGGGTCTAGTGACTGTATTTCTTTCTTGTAGCCTTTCTTTGGTTCTACTTTTTCCTATTTGTTTGTTTTGCCCTGTTCTTGTTTGTTTTTATTTTCTTATCTTATGTTTTCTAGATGCCTGTTTGTTTGGGAGAAGAAAGAAAGGGCATGGATGCGAATTGGTGGGGAGGCAAGGAGTGTATAGTAGGAGTTGGCTAGGGGAAACCTAGTCAGAATAAATTGTATTGGAAAATGTATTTCAATTATAAAAGGTTGTATTATCATGGAAATGACATTGTCCCACTTCTCTAGTGGCAACTGCATGCCTATCACTATTCAAACTTCAAGCCTGCACCTTTTCAGCTTCTCTGCAGAGAGTCTGCACAGAAAGCTTTCATCACAGACAAAATTTCCCTATGGAGAGGACTATGGAGAAGGCTATTTTATTAGATTTGTCTTTCTCATTTACTGCACTCACTTAGCTGTTCTCCATTATGAATGTCCGTGTTTCCGTTCCCTTTCTGCAGCAGCACTCAGAGCTCACCTTCACTTATTTCCTCCTTCCTCTGCTGAACAGTCTTCGAAGATGAACATCCCATTGTCATGGTCTGCACCTAAGTTATTCCTGCTGCTCAACAAAGCTGTGTTTCATCTTGATTTCAATGTTCTATCAACAAACATCAGTTATTTGTGCATGCATGAATGATTCTGAATACAATGATTCTGAATCTCCTTGTCCACCAAGGAGATTTAGGAATAGAGAGAATTTCTCCATCACTTGTCTGTGCCTGTTCTATTGTCTTCTGTTGCACTGCATTTTTGTTTTCTATATTACCCAACACTATAAATCTGCATGAATACATTCACTCCTAAAAAAAGAGAAAACCAAAGCCTAACACAAACTAAATATGAAGCTATAAAATGTTTCCCATCTTTAATTTCCTGATACCCTGTGAGATGCTTCCATGCTTTTTTTTTAAAGTACAAAGTTCTAAGCCAAGCTTAGACAGTGAAGGACAGAAAGCTGGCAAAGATGTAATTGAATGAGGAGGCCATGTTCCAACCCCAGCAAGCAGCAAAACTTGGCAGCTTCAGTCATGTGGCTCTGGCTTTAGAGTTAAGAATAGATGAAACAGGTTATGGAATTTGCCTCCATGCCTAAGGAGAGCCACTGAGGCTAGGCATGTGTGAGGAGTGTCCCTGAATAGAGGGGCCTAGAGAGACCACCTTATGAAGCTATGAAGTTGAAGCCTAAATTTTCTTGGAGACCCCAAAATGGTGGAGATACCAGAGTTGTGGAATACCTGCCAAAGATAGCTGCTAACAGGAGGGAGAACCAGACCAAGAGAAAGAAGTGTGTTTTAGTCAACAAAGCTGAATAAAACTGGAAATTTGAAGGGCATTTTGACATCAGACATGGAGATGCAAAGTTTGAAGTTTACCCATCTGTTTTTCAGTCATGTTTTGGTCTAGTATTTCCTCACTATGCTCTCTTCCCTGCAGTTTGAAATAGTGATATATCCTGTGCCATTATATGTTGGAATTACGTGACCTGCTTTTTAATTTTGATTTTTACAGGGGATTACAGTTAAGAGATTGCATGAACTTTAGAAGACACTGAACTTTGGACATTAAAACATTGTTGAGACTATACTAGACTATGGGGACTTTTGAAGTTGGACACTATGATATTGTTACAACCATGTGGGAGCCAGGGAATGGAATATGGTAGTTTGAATCCTATTGGCCCCCATAATCTCATAGGGAATGGCACTATCAGAAGGTGTGACTTTGATGGCATGAGTATGGCCTTATTGAAGGAAGAGTATCACTGTGGGCATGCTTTGATGTTTCCTATGCTCAAGATACCATCTAGGTTCTCAGTCTACTTCCTGTTGCCTGCAAGATGTAGGACCCTCAGCTCCAGCACTGTGCCTGCCCAGACGGCACCATTCTCCCCTCCATGATGATAATGAATGAACCTCGGAAACTGTAAGATAGCCAAGGCAATTAGAGGTTTTCTTAATAAGAGTTTCCATGGTCATGATGGCTTTTCACAACCTAACCCTAACTAAGACACTGCCTTGGACCCCAAAGAGTCAGGCACATTTCATAATGAACAATCCATGCATCCCATTTTAGGAGTTCCCAAAGTCTTAATGGTGCCAAAATTGTTCAAAAGCCCAAATTCAAGGTCTCCTTTGAGATCAATGTCTGTGACCCTCCATGAACAATAAAATACAACAAAATTCCCTCTGATGTACTGTGGTAGAGAAAGCACCACCACTCTTTAAGGGGAAAACAAGAAAATATCTGACTAAAGCAAAACCAAACCACAGAATAAAAACACTGAAATATGTAGATCTGTTCTGGCACCCACGTCCCATGCTATCATAACATTAGCTCCAGTTAGCTCGGACATTACTGCCTCTAGGCCTTGGCTCTTGTAACCACATGGCTTCTCCCTGTGGCTGATTCCATTAATTCCCTACATCTTTTCTCTACAGACATTCCACATTCCTGTCCTCTTCAATATCCCTGGGTCTCCAATTTAGCTTAGAGTTCACCTCAAGGCTTTAAATATTACCTATTGGAGGATTCTTGAATGAATCCAACCATACTCATCATAGCCAAGAATCCCTTTAAAAAAATCTATGATCCAGGTCTCCTTTAAAATATCTATGAGTGCACCTCTTGTCAATTTAAAATCCAAACAAATTTGTTCTAATGCAAACCCATGCACTTCTCAAATACACAGGCTCGTGATGATCTGAAAAGAAACATTCAGTGTTCCATTCTCAAACGAGGAATTAACAGGCATGACACAATTCACAGCCTAATAGTTCCTAGTTATGAACTCCAGAACTGATGAGATCAAAGCACAACCACAGCTGCAGGGTAAACACTGTGTCCCTCAGTTCCAAGTACAGCATCTGTTGTTTATAGTCACTTAACCCCCCAAAAGCTTAAGGAGCCCCATTCCTCCAAACCTGCTGCTGGGAACACACATGGCTTCCTCAACCAGCTCCATTATGTGCCTAAAGCCCTTCTTCATTGATATCCAATTGTCTTTGCAACTCTATTCTCCTTGAATTTCCATAGAAACTTAAACATTACCTTCACAACTCCACACAGTGGCCTTTCTGGAAATACTCTCAGGGTCCAACCCTACCACACAGTGCCTGATCTCAGCTGTCTTTAATGTCCTCCTATATGCTTTGTCTTTCATAACTTCAAAACAAGGACAGGGAAGTTCTAATGCCAGTTTGAGATGAAATCTCAACTCCTTGGCTCACAGTTGTTAACAGCATCTCTATACAGACACCCAACACTTTCTTATTTTCCCAATGTTGAGCCCCAGGTTTCTGCTTAACGATCCTAATCACTCTAATAGTTACCGCTTCTACATTATCCACATGATCCTTTCCAATAATTTAGGCTTGCTTAACACATTTTTTCTTCATCAAACAAATTTGTCCATTGTTTTGCAATTCAGCCTCATTAAATCTCAAAGGGCAAGGAAAGAATGATGCCAGATTCTTAAAGAGAATACTGCAAGAATTTTCCCTAGCCCAGGTCCTAAAAGAGTCCTTGCTCCCCTCAGAAACCCTATAAGCTGGGCTCCACTGTTTGCACCTTCCTTAGACTTCTGTTCTTCCAAGGTGTTCAATATAATTTTCTGTTTCTGTAACAAAACAGTCTGACCAACGGTCACTTAAAGAAGGGAATTATTTATTTGGTTTTTCCTTCTAGGTAAGAGTCCATCTTCAAAAGAAGCCAGGACAAAAATTTAAGCAGGTACTAGAAGACAAATATCATGCTTTATGGCAACAAACAAAGACAAGTGTGAGGTCTCTGGGAGAAAACTGAAAACTTAAAATTCTGTCATATAATTTCCTGGGATCCGGGGAACTGAAACTTGGAAAAGGACTGATGTCAACTCCACCTCCATACTCCAAGTGAGAAGGGATACTTTTCTGAGAGATGTTCATCCATCAAACTGTTCTGATGGGATGCGCCAGTTTCTTCTTTTTGTATGTTTAGAAATTTTTATTATGATTATAATAAAGAAATGTAAGCATAATGAAAATACAAAATAATATTTTGCAATTATAAGTACAGTTCACAAAATACCATTTAATGAATGTGGTTTTAAAATATTTTAAATGACGTTACATACGTTTCTGGATTAGCGCGGTAAATAATGAGATGCAGATGTCAGGCTCAAAACTGATTTTAAGGTAGAAATGAGGGTACAGGACATGTAGCATCCGTATGAGAACTCTAGATGTCTGCATTTTCTCGGTGAGTAGAGTGGTGGGTGCCACTCCAATGACTTGCTTTCTGCCTTTGTCTACTATAAAAGGGTTAACTTGATTTCAAATGGAGGCGTGGCAATCTGATCAAGGGGAGCTTCTCTACATCTAGGTTCACTGATGCTGGCCCAGACTGAGATCCACTAGGGTCTGTGCAATGGAGCTGGCTGAGAGCAGCAGGCAGGTCTGAGGGGTCCCAAGTATGTGTGTCAACGTTCTCTTGCCCATCTGTGTGGAACAATTATGGGTGCCGGAGCAAGAGCAGACAATGCAGTGACTCTAGTCCTTCATTGCATTGTATTCTCTTTGCTCCAGAACTGGGGGAGGAACTTGAGCCACAGCCAAGACAAGCTGGCAAGTCTGTTGATGAGAATTTACATTCCTGACTCAAATGTGAAGTCTCCCACAGGCTCTGCATTAGAACACTTGGTCCCAGTTGGAGTGGCAGATGGGAAGGTTGTAGCACTTACAGCTGGTGGAGCCTTGCTGGCAGCAGTGAGTCACTTCTGGGAGTGCCTCTCTTTTTGTTCACTCTCTGCTTCCAAACTGCCAGTTCAATGTGACCAGCCAGCTTCAAACTCCTGCTGCCATGTCTCCGCCACCATTGTGGGAGCCCTTCAAACTCTAAGCGAGAATAAACCAGCCTGAGTTCTCCATGCTCTGCGACTCAAGTATGTGGGGTTTTCATCAATAGGGTCTTAGGGGCTTAGCATCAAGTTCTAGAGAGCAATCAAGAGAAATCAATGTTTGGGGATGGGGAGTCTATAGATGCCCACTGACCAACAACTTAAAAAGGGGTAATCTATAACTAGCACTGGGCAGTGTATTTGACAGCATTAACCTATATTGTCTGGGGAGACATTGTCTCCTCCATTGTAGAGAGAGTAACTCCACTTACAAATATATATATATATGGATATGATTACCATAGTGGGTTTCCATATGCTGTTTTCAAAAGTGTTTGGTATTAGGTACCCTTTCCAGTTCCCCATCTCTATCCTGACCTCCCATTCTTTATCTCTTTTAAACTTTATGCCCCATTCATAATACCTGCTCTTGAATTCTCCTGCCTCATTCCCTGCACAGCCCCTTACCTGTTTCCTGACTTACGTGGATACTCTGATTTAAATACACATATCAGAAGAATCGAATGTATTATCTACATACACAGAAACAGAAAATGTGACATTTGACAGTCTGTGTTGGGGTTATCTCCTTCAGAAGGATTATTTCCAATTCCATCCATTTACCTGAATTTTACATTATTCATCAATTGGCTGATATCTAGACTTTTTCTATTTCCTAGCTATTGTAAAGGAACCACCAGTAGACATCAATGAGCTACAATCTCTGAAGTAAGATACAGAGTCTCGGGGTATGCCTAAGACTGGAACATCTTGATTTCTGTCTTTGTGTTTATGTATACAGAAGCATTTAAACATGGATGAGCTTCCATCTTCACATAAGTTAAAAAACTTATTCTTTAGATAAAAATGAACTAAAAAATTTTATAGACATGATGTAGTGGATGAACTGAGGGAACATGTTATGAGATATCTCATTTTAATTCTGTGTGTCATTTACACATGGTTATCATTTATACATCATTGAGCTAGTTTACAGTGCATATTTTTTCACATTCTAGTCAAGTTTCTCATCAGTAGAAAAAATCAGCTCTACGCTATCTCAATATTCATAAAGAAATTTTCTTTTAGCATCCCGTTGCATATGAAAGAGAATAATTCCTATCAAGTTTAGAAATTCTGGAGATGGCCATGGAAGAAGAGATGCAAGTGAGTGAAGATGGATGCTTAAAAGAAATCCCACACTAGCTCAGAACTGAGTACAATAGAGGGTTATTTATTTAGGAATAGACTCACAGATAACAATTTTCTGCTGGAACAGGGAGCAGCAACCAAATCCTGCAGCTGGAAAAGAGGCCGGATGAATGCTTTACGTTGGCATAAATAGTATAAGAGACCACATCCACGTGGGTGGGTAACTTAAAGAGTACTAGTGGTAGGAATTCCTATAGCAAGTGAGACACTATATCTGTTTCTAAATTTTATTTATCTTTTCCATAGAACCAATAGAAGTAAATATGACAAAATTTTAAATTTTGCTTAATTGTAGTGGAGTAGAATGCTTATATTTTCTTTGTGGTATGGATCTAGTAAGCTACCTCCTCCACCACTCAAATAACTTTATTCATAGTGATGGTGACATACATGTAGGTATTCAGTCACACACACTGACTTTTCAGTTGTTCTGTAACATTTTAATCTAAATTAAGCATAGAGTAAAACAAAGTTGAAAAAGCAATAGAGAATGTATTGGTACAGCCTCTACCTGCCCTGTAGTAATGTGAACTCCCATGTTGATGTAATAGATTAACAGAAAGGGTATTTGATGTTAGTGAATCAAAATTACCTGTACTGTAGACCCCACCGAGACTGCATCATTTTGAACATCTCTTGTGTTGCAGGGTTCTGGATAGGGCCAAGGCTGGATGTTGGAGCATGTGCAGAGGAAAGATCCTGTCTCCAGACAGGAAGCAATGAGACCCAGGTAAGGCCAGCTATAACAACTCTCGAACACCACTAGGGGTCACAGGTGAACCCAGGAGCAAGTTCCCAAAGGGCCAGCCATTAGTATTCACTCCTGGAAGACCCCACAAGTCCTCTCAAAGCCATAGTCCTGGCTGAACAAGTGTCTACTACTTGGTGGATGCAGTTAAGGCACATCCAAAGCACAGCATTTTTCCTTGGCTTCCAAGGTTCTCATCCCTCTTGTCTTCCAAATGAAATCATATTTTTAAAACACTGGAAAGGAACCCAAGGTGCCTGTGATTTGAAGACTGTCAAGATCAATCATAGAAGAAAAAACCTAAAAATCATGTTTTAGGCCCTAAGCACATAAAGATTAACAAATTTTAAGAAGCAGGTTATACGAACTGTTACACATTTTGATATATGCATTTCATGAGGCGAGTAGACCAGCACACTTTTTTATACTGATGAAATAAAAACTACATTTCTGTCCAGAGGTGCTAGTGTTAATCCCAAAGATTGGAGGAGAAAAACTACTGATCTAAATCATCATGGCCAAAATAATAAAGAATGTTCTCTGTGAGTTCAAGGCCAGCCTGGTCTACAAAAGCTAGTTCCAGGACAGGCTCAAAAGCTACAGAGAAACCCTGTCTAGAAAAAACACAAAATAATAATAATAATCATAATAATCATTATAATAATAATAATGAAAACAATTAAAGTAAGCATTTTGTTTCATGTACATGGGCTGCTGCCCCCTATGATGGTGTTTGAGAATTCAGCATTGGATGTCAGGAGGACAAGGCTTTTACAGAGCTTAGGTATATGGAATTTCCAAATAGGGGGAACAGGCAGTGTTACAGGATCAGAACATAACATGTGATTGAATCAAGGTAATCATAACAAGTAGTCATAACAAGGTAATCGCAGGTGTTCATGTGACCTTTTGAAACAGAGGTAGTGTTGCAAGATAGCTATAAACAACTTTTTTTATTTTTTTATTAAAAAATTCCTCCTCCTCCCTGCCTCCCTTTTCCCTCCCCCTCCCCCCACTCCCCACACCCGACTCCCCTCCCACTCCCTCTCCAGTCTGAAGAGCAGTCAGGGTCCTCCCCACTCCATCCAGGTCTAGGAAGGTGAGCATCCAAACAGGCTAGGCCCCCACAAAGCCAGTACATGCAGTTGGATCAAAACCCAGTGCCATTGTCCTTGGCTTCTCAGCAGCCCTCGTTGTCAGCCATATTCAGAGAGTATGGTTTTATCCCATGTTTTTTCAGTCCCCATCCAGCTGGCCTTGGTGAGCTCCCAATAGATCAGCCCCACCATTTCAGTGGGTGGGTGCCCCCCTCGCAGTCTTGGCTTCCATGCTCATGTTCTCTCTCCTTCTGTTTCTCATTTGGACCTTGGGAGCTCAGTCCAGTGCTCCAATGTAAACAACTTTTTGAAACAAAGACAACATTACCATTCCTGGAACAGTCAGTACAGAAACATTTGTACTTATTACAAGTGAGATATAACCCAATCCTTGAGAAGCAGAGGGTTAATCATAAACAGGGTGGAACCTAGTTTGTCTTTACTATAAGTTGACCTTGAAGATTAAGATAGAGACAGCTGGTTCTTCGCTAGTAATAAAATTGTGAAGATGTGTGAGAGGTAGAACTTAGGACAGCTGCAGAAGACTCAGGACTGGCAGCTTGAATGCCATTTGGTCGAAAACAACCCTGAGTGCAGCACTGCCGTAGAAGAAGGACCAACAGTGAATCATCACCATGCAGAGCCCTACAAGGCTGCATGGCCTGCTCAGGCTTCAGTTACACAATCACAAACCCCAAGCTGACATGCTTTGATGTTGCTAGCTGTGTGGGGATTGGCCCTTAATGGAGAGAACAGTTATTCCAGGTAGGTTGACCAGTTAGGATGGGATGGTAGAGGCTGATATGTGAGGCGTGATATGATGATGATTCAGTTACACACTCACACAATCCAAGCTGATACTACTTGATGTTGCAGCCTGTGATGGGAGTTGGTCCATAAATGAGGGAAGAGTAATTATTTGGACCCAGGTAGACCTAAAAGGATGGGATGGGAGAGGCTGATATGAGAGTGGAAATGGGGCAGATGCCAAGAAACATCTTAGTGAGCATCTCTACTCAAAGGTTTCTAGTGTGTGACTTGTTCCCAGTAGACATACTGCAAATCACAAGGTCTGCTCAACACTTTAAAAAGCCTCACCTGAGTCAGAAACGTTTATTCAGCTCTTTACGGCAAATCCCAATTCCAGAAGAAGGAAGCAGAGTCTAGAACCAATCCGGGAAGGGGTCTTCTTCAGCCTTGGTCATCTCTCCACCTCTAGCCCTGAAAATGGGAGAAAGGTAAGAATATATTCCAAGAATATTCAGAGAATTACTGTCTTGGAGTTTTCTCTGTATCCATATGCCTGTGTTGATACCACAAAATGCAACATGTAGGGTTCAGGGATTCCTCCTAGGAAGGTTTGAGTTAGAAGCTTCATTTTAAAGCAGAGAGATGACCTGGCTTAAATAGACATTCCTTATTTTTCCCCAAATCATTCATATCCACGTCTGTTATTTCTTTGAGGAGGAATATTAAGTGCACATTTTCTTTCCCAGGAGAGAGGGGATGAGAGAGGGGGAAAGAGAGGTCATAGTTATAGGTCAGCGGAAAGAAGGGATAACTAATGCCTGGGGAAGCATAGATATTGTCAGCACACAGTAGACCAGGAGTAGGGTAGAAAATGCAATTCTCAAACATCTTGTCTTTTGCTTTCTTGTGTCCTTGAAATGTCACCAATGGCCTCAAATACAAAAAAAAAAAAAAAAAAAAAAAAAAAAAAAAAAAAAAACTTCAAGAAAAGGACTGCTCTTAGGGGTCAGATAAGGCACTTCTGTGACATGTCAGGGAGCAAAGAGAAAGATGGAAGGAAAATATTCTTCACTTGAAAGTCTTCATCCACCATGAGGTTTCTAGATTTAACTGTCATCAGGTCATTTCTCCCCTCTTCTCCACCAGAGTGAAGTTTGTCTTGTTTGTATTTCATTCTTCTAGTGCTGCTTTTGAGGGAGGACTCACCCATTTTGATCAAAAATAAGATTTGACTGAAATTTATGCAGGGAAATACGTTTTGTATCTGCTATAGCAATAGAGTGACTTCTCAAATACAGAACCGTAGACGAATATCTTGCCAAGAAAGTTGCTACCGGTGACTTGGCAGCTGCACCTTCTCAGGCACACACACACATAAAAAAAAACCAGCATTAGAATTCTACAGACCTAAAGGGGCAGCCGCAGGCTGTGATCATAGACTCTCGGCAACATCAACGTGTCAGATCAGGGAAGACTCACAGAGGAACTAGGGGTTGTTCCTTTAAAATCCTTACACATCCTTGGTGTATTTCTCTACTCATCTCTGAATCTCCAGTTTTGGTTAATGCTTTGCCATCTGATCCAGAAAGAATGCAAACTGGGATCCCTTTTAATTAAAACTCAGATAATTCATTAATAGAGACGTTAATGGACTTGGTCTCTCTGGCAGTCTATAAAGGTCTTGAAAGTCTCTCAAGCATGGGATCATAGGGAGATTTTTTAGGCATCTTCTCAAAAGTAGGGGAAGTGAAGCAGAGAACAGAGAGAAATAACATCAGAAGAGATGCAGAGAGAAAAACTCAAGGATATGATAGCAATGTGATATCGGGAACTGCTTTTGGTACATTTAACCCTGCTTTTCTTCAAGGGACATCACAACAAATGTTGTTCAAGGAAAGCATGCCCACCATCACCACTTTTATGCTGACTGTAGCTCATGTCCACCACCTCCACTCTCAGCCTCATTTGAATTCTCTCTTGCTGGTTCACAAGTTTTTTAGCTAGGGGTTTTATCAACCACACTTGTGACTGCTATGTTGTTTATGGTGTGGGCAAGTCTCCTGTGTTTTTCCATTATTCACTTCTATAAGCACAGGGTGTTGTGGTGGACACAGATTTGTCAAGGAGTTAATCCTTTCCTAGTAGATGGACTAGTTTATACAGCAACTGTGGTACAAGCATGAGACCCTGAATTCTAGCCTCCAGAATAATCCAGATCTGACAAGTCATGCCCATCATTCCAGTACTAGGAATGTAGACACCAGACGGTCCCTGGAGTTTATTCGTCTGCTGTTGAATCTTTGATCTCCATGTTCATTCAGAAACCCTGTCTCAAAAAGTAAGTTAGTGATCTATTGAAGAAAGCTTTGCCATCTGCCTGAAACATCTACAAACACATGTATACACACATGTGCCTGCACACACACGCGCACACACAGAGTGGGGGGGTATCTATTACTGATGCAGTTTTTCTGGATTGGGATTCACACTGTGAGAGACAGGGATAATCTTTTATCCTTTTATGCCACAATTTAATCCTCCGAAAACTGGGGGAAAAAAAACCCATCCATTCTTGCATCACATACTGTAGGGGGATTCAACATGACAATATAGTTAAATTTATAAAGAATGAATTCATTCAGTCCACATATGAGCTTGTCCTATTCTGTCCTATTCTTCTACTAAATAAAGTCTAGCTCCAACTGCCTATCCATCCCTATTTGTATTTCAATTGCTGTACCTTCCCAGCTTCTCTTCAGTCTGCACAGACACCTCTTGTCATCAGAGAAAGCTCTCCATCTTCTACCATCTTCTAGAAGAGACTATGGAGATGGCTCATGTTATATTAGGTTTCTTTCTCATCTCTGCACTCCACTTAGCAGTCCCGCATTAGACATATCCATTTTCCGTTCCCTTTCTGCAACAGTACTTAGACTTCACCCTCCTTTCCTTCTGGCTCCTTCCCCTGCATAGCAGTCATCTCAGAACCACATCCATCTCTAGGCTGTGCACCTAAGTGTGTCCTGCTGCTTAACTAAGCTGAGTAGGGTCTTTACCACAATGTCCTGCCCATGAGCAACATCAATGATTTGTCCACGCATGAGTCATTAAAAATAGTCAACTCAGGGCTGTTGACAAAAAGAGTTAGGATTATTGAGAATTTCTTTATCACTTTGCAGTGCTGGTCAATAACTTTTGTTACAATTCCCCTTTTAATTTATATGTGATTCATCATCTAATGCTGTAAAGATTTGCATGTGTGCACGCATTCATGATTAAACAATGTCAAGGTCACACACACTCTGAGGATGAGGATATAAATACATTCCATCATCATCATCTGATGCACTGAGACATTTCTAGGCTATATAGTTTTTAAATAAAAGATATAAAGTGAATTTTTACCCTTTAAAATTTAAATTTGGATGTTTTTCCTTCTCTTTTTTATTAAGAATTTTTTAGTATAATCTTTTCTCATTTTACATAGCAAACGTCATTCCCACTCCCTCACCTCCTCCAGCTTCACCTTTCCCTCCACCCCACCTCTATCCACTAATCAGAAAAAATAAGACTTCCCATGGGGAGTCAAAAAAGTTGACTCCAACATCTCCTAGGTGGGGTAGATGTTAGGGGAGAACAATCCCAGGTCCAGCTGTGGGCCTGGATGGTAGTTGAGCTGGTCAGTCCAGGCCTCTGGGAACACTCTCTCACGTAAGGGGTGGAGCCAGCTCCCCTACATTCATGCATTAGGGACAGTTTTCACTTATGTGTGAGGAGGGATGGGTCCCCACTCCACCTACCATTCACTCCTCAGAGAGGGTAAAGCCTCCCTTGGGGAGTCAACAAAGTCTGTCACATCACACCGAGGCAGGGCTATGACCCTCACCCCTGTATCTAGACTGAGTAAGGTATCCCTCCACAAGGAATGGGCTCAAAAAAGTCAGTTTATGCATTAGGAATAAATTCTGATCCCACTACCATTGGCCCCACAAACTGCCCCAGCCACACAACTGTCACCCACATTCAGAGGGCCTAGTTTGGTCCTAGTCAGGATCCCCAACTATCAGTCCAGAGTCAGTGAGCTCTCACTAGCTTTAATCAGTTGTTTCCATGGGTTTCCCCATCATGGTCTTGACCCTTTGCTCATATTTTCACTCCTCCCTCTCTTCAGTTGGACTCTGGGAGCTTGGCCCAGAGCTTAGCTGTGGATCTCTAAACCTGCTTCCATAAGTTATTGGATGAAGGTTCTATGATGACAATTAAGGTAGTCATCAATTTGATTACAGAAGAAGGCCAGTTCAGGCATCCTCTCCACTATTGCTTAGAGTCTTAGCTGCTGTCATATTTATGGATTCCTTGTGAAAGAAATTGAAGAAGATATCAGAAAATGGAAAGATCTCCCATGCTCTTGAATAAAAGGGATCAACATAGTAAAAATGGCAATCTTACTAAAAGCAAAAGCAATCTAGAGATTCAATGCAATCACCATCAAAATCCCAGCACAATTCTTCACAGACCTTGAAAGGACAATACCCAAGTTCATATGGAAAAAAATTAGTGTAGTCAAAACAATAATGTACAATAAAGGAACTTCCAGAGGCATCAAGCCCTACACTAGATCGATAGTAATAGAAAGAGTTTTATATTAGCATAAAAACTGGCACATAGATCAATGGAATCAGATTGAAGACACCGATAACAATCCACACACCTATAAACACCTGATTTTTTACAAAGAAGCTAAAATTATATCATGTAAAAAAGAAAGAATCTTCAACAAATTATCTTTATCATAATGCAAAGTGCATTTAGTACAACTTCAGAAGTCCCCATAGCCTATAACAGTCTCAAACTTGTTCTAAAGTGCAAAGTCTCTTCTAAGATTCATAAAAATCTTTTAACTAAAACTCCTGTAAAATCAAAATGAAAGTGGAGATTTCATACTTCCAACATAAAACGGCACATGATACGCATTACCATTCCAAAATGGGAGAAAAGGAGCATAGTGAGGAAAAACTGGGCCAAATCAAGGTGGAAAACAAGCTGGGAAAACTCTAAAAATTTCATCTCCATGTTCAATGTCAAAATACTCTTCAGGTCTCCAGTTCTGTTCAGCTTTGTGGACCACAACATGCTTCTTTTTCTTGGGCTAATTCAACTCCCCATTAGTGGGTTTCTTGGTGGGTTTCTTACAACTCTGGCATCTCCAACATCTTGGGGTCTCCAAAGCAATCCAGGCTTCACATTCACAACTTCACACAATGGTCTCTCTTGGCCTCCATTCAGCAACATCCGTGACACACGCCTGGACTCAGATACTTTCTGATTCTGCAAAGAGAGATTCTATAACCTTTCTTCTATCCTTGACGCTAAATCTGGAACCACAAGGCCAGAACTGCCAAGTTCTACTGCTTGCTAGGCTATAACATGACCCCCTCATTCAATTATAACTTCACTAGTTTTCTGACTTTTATAGTTTTTTTCACTGCCTAATCTTGGCTATCTGTAATCTCAATCTGTAGACCAAGCTGAACTTGTACTACCTATCTCTGTCTCTCAAATGCTGAGATGAAGGGCACATACCACCATGTTTGGATCTAAGTGGTTCTTTAATTCCTTTTTACCAGTTGGAAACTTAGCTGAGATTAGCACTCCCGTTATTTCTTTTAATATCAGTCTTTAATTTGTTTGCATTCTTGAACACAGGACTTAGCTCCATCCCACTTCCCAGTGCCCTTTTCTCCTCAAATTGTACATTTTGTGGGTTTTCTTACCCAACTTGCTTCTTTTCATTCCAGCTCTTCATAAGAGTGAACTCTAATAACCACAGGACAGAGTTGATACAAGGCTGTTTTGAGAGTTCCCCTGTCAATGCAATTAATCAAAAACTCTTCAGTTTAGACTCAGGCACATATTTAGACAAGGGCATAAATTAGCCATATTCTTTGCCAAAATACACCAAGAATAATTTCTAGGACACATATTAACATTCTTCTCCTCTGAAACCTCCTGAGCCAGGCCCCCACAGTTCATGTCTCCCTCAGAATCATTGTCTTCCATTGACTAGAAAAACACTGGCTAGCAAAACCAGTCACAATGAGAGCTGAAGCTAAAATGATCCCTTTTTGCTTCCTGGTTCCATTTCATGAAGCCGAAATGCCTATTGGTGAGCAATTGTACCCACGACTGCCATGCTACTATCATCAGCCAACTCGATTTAGGGGGACTGGCTGCTTCCCTAGTGCCAGTCTGCCTATTTTAAGCTGTTGACTGTAGGAGGAGAGAGCCACTTGTTGATCCCTGGCCACTTAGCTCTGAAATAATCACACGGAAACTGTATTAATTAAATCACTGCTTGACCAACTAGCTCTAGCTTCTTATTGGCTAACTTTTACATCTTAATTTAACCCATTTCTCTTAATCTGTGTATCACCACAAGGTCGTGGCCTTCCTGCCCAGCTATGCTGCTCTCTTTTCCAGAGCATTTGTGTGCATGTATAAGACCTCAAAGCTCTTCTCAGGGATTGGGACACTATTCCCAAATGGCGGTGTTCTCTATTTTTTCTGCAGCACAGTCTACACTTTTCATGTCAGAGACCTGTGCCTTTGCATGAAATACAAGTAACAACCAGAACATTTACTACAAATTTTCAATAGCCCTTGAAACCGTGGTTCATTTGCTCATTTGTCATAGTTGTTAACTTTCCACTGTTACCCTATAGATAACAGGATGATGGTGACATAATTCCAAACAGAAGAGTGCCTCATGTCCTTCAAGGCTTCTCTGCCTTCTAGTTTTCATATTGTAAAATGAAGGCTTAGCCCTTCTAGCATAAGTAGTGTGACTGCTCACACACATATCTTCATATTTCATTATTCCATTTCTCTCATTTAATAGACCCCTTACAGAGACTAGGTGCAGCTCTGGCTTGTGCCAGGATCTTCCATATTCCTACACCTGAGAAGGAACCTCAGCCCTGGAACAGCAAGAAATTTAGTTTTGAAATCCTGTCTCTTCCTAACACAGCATAAGATGCTTAGCAACTGTACTGGTACCATCAACTAGCCCAATATCACTAAAGGCCTTGGTCTGCAGATAGACTAAATAGTACAAACTGGGTTTAAAAGAAGTTTCTAGAATTGGGGAGCTTTGATTAATTGCTCCATTTCTGCAAGCCTGTTTCCCCTTCCTTATGAACCTGTGCCAGACACTCCCTCATAGCCAGGTGGTCTTGACAGAAAGTAGCATGCATTCATATCTCAATTTACTTTGCAGGAACGCTAGTGGAAAATTCCCAAACATGGATCCAACCACACCAGCCTGGAGCACGGACAACACAACAATGAATGAAACTTACTACACTAGAAACTTACCCTGTATTGACTCCATCCCCATTATCGTGGATATTCTTAAAGCTGGCATTGCCATGGTTGGGCTGACAGGAAATGCCATAGTGCTGTGGCTTCTGAGCTTCCACATACAAAGGAATGCCTTCTCTGTCTATGTCCTCAACCTGGCTGGGGCTGACTTCCTCTTCCTCAGCTTTTTGACTATGTATACCCTGAAATATATCCTTCTTCATTTCCATGCCATCTACTTTGATATTCCCATCTCTCTCACCAGTGTATGCATCTTTGCTTACCTTGCAGGTATGTGTATTATTGCAGCCATCAGTGCTGAGCGCTGTCTGTCTGTTTTGTGGCCCATCTGGTATCGCTGCAAACGACCAAGACACTTATCAGCTGTCATGTGTGCCCTGCTCTGGGCCTTCTCTCTACTGTTGAGTCTCCTGATAGGGCATGATTGCGGCTTTCTAATACACTATTATAACCGTTCTTTCTGTAAGAGTTATAGTTTTATCACTGTTGCAATTGTGATTGCATTATCTGTGGTTCTTTGTGGATCTAGCCTGACCCTGTTGGTCAGGATCTTCTGTGGCTCACAAAGAATTCCTGTGACCAGGTTGTGTGTGACCATTACCCTCGCGGTGCTGGTCTTCTTATTCTTTGGTCTGCCCTTTGGTATCTATTTTTTCCTCTTACATTGGATTGTGGAGTTCAATGAAGTTTCCCTTTGCCTTGTTGAAATGACAACTTTTCTATCCTGCATTGACAGCTGTGCCAACCCCATCATTTACTTCCTTATTGGCTCCATTAGGCACCGCAGGTTCCAGAGGCAGACTCTGAAGGTACTACTGCAGAGAGCCATACAGGACACTCCAGAGGAAGAAGATGAAGAAAGGGGTTCTTCAAGAAATCCTAGAGGGCAGAAAACAGTCTGGTGTAGTAGTTGAGTGAGTCCTTGATCACACAGAGTTGTTTTGAGAATCAACATGGACTTTATTTAGATGGGCTATTTTCAAAATCTTTTTCAATTGGTTGAGAAAACGGACATTTTGTAGAAATAAGGTGAAACAGGCCTTGTTAAACAGAAACTGACTACAGCATCCTAAAACTCTTTTATGTTCTCACTGCATCTACTTGTGATGTAATCTTTTTTTTTAAATTGAACAGACATTTATTGAGTATCTTTTAGATGCCAAAATCTAAGATGAATATAGCATAGAATTAGGCAGTAACTGAACTTGCTTCCTAAGCCTCTGTGTTCTGTTTAAAAAGAAACATTAAATTCTAAATGAGTTACTTGCTGAGTGCAACACAGAATGAGTTTAACAAGCATTTTCCTTGGCCTATGTATCTTTGTAACCAAATCACTTGAGGCCAGGACAGCTCCCACTGTTTAAAAACCCTTCCCTCCAAAGAAGGCCCAAAGCAGTACAGGGAAGGTCGGGATTTCTTTGGTCACTGAACATGAGAAATATTAATGAATATTATATTCTATAGAAATGACCCTATTTTCCACAAGTTGTTTTCTAAATGTTAAGAGAAAATAATTGAAATTCTCACAATCCCAGTTTCCTTCAATATCCTCACATTTTAGAATAAATATAGCAAACAAACATGCATTTTTAAGACCGCCTATTCTAAATCTCTGCCCACCCATTTAAGTCTCGAACTTCAAGTATCTACCATATTTAGCAATGAAAGAATAAGATCAGATTTTATACATTAGCATCCAAGCACACTTAAAGTTGGAGAGAGACTGCCTTCAGTTTCTCTCCTAAAGCCTTGGTTAACTTTCCTTGGTCATGCCTTCCATATTCTTCCCTTGTCTTTGCCCTGAATCTTTCTCTGTGACTCTCTAACCCCTCAAGAAAAAAATTTCCAATAAGTGTTGTTGAACTTATTTCCTCTTGAATTGAATTTCTGACAGATTTACGCTATCCCCTGGAGTGCACAGCATCCATGACTTGAATTTCAAGTGTTTACATTTTTTCAAATGATTCATGACTATTGAAGCTTGGTATGACTGCTTAATTGCTTCCTTCCCTTGGCAATCTGTACATTATTTTCTGGGACCGTGGAAGTCTTACCACAGGAAAGAAATTACATCAAGCTCAGATCATCTGAGTCCTTTGTCCTAAACGTGAAGCACATTCTCCAATAGGGGTATAACCTCATCCACTAAGAAATGACCATTGATTACATGTATAATCCATATTATTTTGGGAGTCACAATGACTACACTGACTAACCATTCAAAAGGAGGCTTCTCATGCCGGAAACTGGTTCTGTATGGAAATATATATAGAGAGAGATGATATAGATATATACATAGATAGAGATAGAGGGATATAGATATAGATTAGATATAAATATAGATATAGATATAGTGTGTGTATACATACATATATGTATACATGTAAATATGTGCACAGATATACATATGTAATCAAGTATTATGTATAATTTCAAGGAAATATAAAATATTACAAACCCTTACGGCCTAAAAATCAACCTTCCTATTATTTGTCCCCGTCCCTCCTCTTCCTTCTGTATTGACCTTCCACCCTCCACCCCAGACAGATTCCCTCCCCATTTTTCCATTTCCCACTTATATCATCTCTATACTGCTATTCCCTCCCAAGCTCCCCAACATATGGTCTCTTTATGCATTTCTGGCTTGTTGTATATGCACATCTGAGAATTTGGAGCTAGGAATTACAATAAGAGAGAATGTGTAGCATTTGTCCTTATTGACAGGACTCAATTTGCTAAGGATTGAGGCAAGCGATTGATGAGTGGGTCTTCATAAACCTAAAAACCACAAAATGGGAGAGAACATTTGTCTGTTATACACCAGAGAGAGGGTTAATACTCAGAATATATAAAGAATTTTAAAAATTACGAGTCCAAAAACCAAATCACCATTTGAAAACTGGGTCTGAGACCTACACAGAGAGTTCTCAAGAGAATAAATAAAAATTGCTAATAAAATCTTGAAAAGGCCTTATCATCCTAAGCAATGAGAAAAATGCAAACTAAAACAACTTTGACATTTCATGTCATGCCAAGCAGCATGCTTAAAATCAGTTTAAACTCTGACACCAAATGTTGTCTAGGTTGTGGAAAAAGTGGACTCCTCACTCATTTTTGGAAGGAATGTGAACTGGTGTAGCTGCTCTGGAAAACAGGATGGAGAATCGTTAAAAGACTAAAACTGTATTGACCATATGACCCAGATATACTACTCGTTGGCATATGACCAAATAACTAAACATCCTAATCCACAGAGACTTGTTCACCAGTATCTGCTGATGCCTTATTCACATTGTCCAGGAAATGGAAACAAGCCAAATGTCTTCCACTGGATGAGTGGATAATGAAAATGTGGTACATATACACAATGGAATACTACTCATATGTAAACAAAGAGAAATCATGAGATTTGTCAATAAAGGGCTGAACCTAGAAAATATTATCTTGAGTGATGTAACATTTCTTGTGAAATAATATTTCAATTTTAAATGTTGCTGTATTTGATACTTTATAGTATAATTAATGAAAAGTATTATGTATACATTAAACAAATGCGTATTTCAATAAATCGACTTGGGTAAATGTAACTACTTGACTCCAAACCCAATCGAGATACAAAATACTTTCTTGCCTCTGTGAGTTCCCACTGTTTCCTCCAGTCATAACTGTTGGAGGTCATTACTATACATATTTCTAATTTATGTATAAATTCCACATATACATTCCCCTCTGTATGCTATGAATATGTTTTATTGCCATTGGTTAATAAAGAAGCTGCTTTTGGTCAATAGATTAGCAGAGTAAAGCCAGGCAGTAGCTACAGAAGGAGATAGATGCTCCGGAACCATGCCCGTAAACCACAAACCTCATGGTAAAATATAAAATAATAGAAATGGGTTAATTTAAGATATAAGAGCTATCTATGACACACTCCTAAGCTACTGGCCAAGCAGTGTTGAAATTAATATAGTTTCTGTGTTACTATTTTGGGTCTAGGTGGCAGAGAATCGAATAAGCAGACTCTGCCTACATATGTGTGTGTATGTATGTATATGTGTATATATATGCATATATGTGTATGTATGCATATAATGTAAAATTCCTTTTCTCCAAAAGCCGCTTTAGAAAAAACTCCTGAATGAAGTGCACTCTTAATACATAGAGATCTTATGCTGTAAATTTTCTTTATTTCGCCTTGTATATTTGTTACTTCATATTTTTTATGTTTTCCCACTTTCTATTACAGCACAGGTTTAGTAACTAGTATCATATCATGCAGTCTGTCTATACATATGGACAGAGTATCAAAAATCTTCATAGGCTTATGCTTTAAATGCTTGTTGTCCAGCTAGCAGTTCAATTTTAAGAGATTATACAAACATTAGGGCCTAACTATTGAACAGAACTCCATCCATATTGTAGTCATGGACAAGAACTCCTCACTTTTAACAGTTGAAGAATAACATGCTATGTATGACTGTCACAATTTCACAATATATTTACCTGTTATTGCATGTCTGTGTCTCCCATGTACTGAATGCTGAAACTAATTCTCCAATAAACATACAACTCTTTTTACTAATGGCAAAGAGGACTTCGTCCACTATTTTGTTTTAATCTAATGTCTTTTTTTTTCAAAGTGGGTATCTGGTAATGACACAAATTTAGGGTGTTTTGTTTCCTTTTGCTAAAATTGACTACTACAAGTCACTCTGTTTCAATTAGAATGTGATACCAAGAGAAGACAGATTATTGTAGTTTATGGTTTGAGGGCTTGATACATGATTTAATGGATCTATGCATCTATATAGACTGTAATGAAGGTTGGTTTTCCGAGGAGGAAAGCTCACATTATAGAAGACAGAAAACAAATTTGACAGGAAAAAGCCAGAAATATATATATATCGAAGTACACTTTTTCAAAGCCTACCATTGAGAGAAGTCATGAAAAAAACTCAAGCAGGAACTAAGAAACTATTGAGGGGCCCCTACTTGGACTCTCAGAGGCAATTATTTAGATAACATTTTTATAGATTCCAGGACCACAAGACCAGGGAATGGCAATGCCCAAAGTAGACTGGGTCACCCTACTTAATGACAATTAAGACAATCCCTCTGAGACAAGTCCATGAGATAAACTAATAAAGTGCTCAATTGGGACTGCTCAACTTGACAACAAACATTTCATTTCAAGCCTTGATTTTTCTATTCTTTGTCCCTGCACTCTACTTTTAATATTACCACATAAAACACAGTCAAAATTTTAAAGTCTCACATTCTTGAAATTTTTAAACAATTAAAAATACAAGAACTTTTTAAAAAAACAGAAGTCTCCATCTGAGAGAAGAGCCCACAATCCCTGAGAAGCTAGATAACGAGGTGAACCTTAAGAGAGATATGCATGAAAGCCCACAGGGAAAGTGAAATAGAAAAAAAAACATCTGAGTAAATTAGAAATATGAGGGGGAAGGAGGGAGGGGGAAGAGGAAGGAAGGAAGGAAGGAAGGAAGGAAGAAGGATATGAAGAAACAGGAAGGAAAGGGATGATTAAGTTGGGGGAGAAATGGAGAGTGAGAACAAGGAAAGAGATCTATTGATAGAGGGAATCATTATGGGGTTAGAAAGAAAATTGGTGCTAGGGAAATTCCCAGGAATCCACAAGGATGACACCAGCTAGGACTCCAAGCAATAGTGGAGAAGTTGCCTGAACTGGCCTTCTCCTGTAATCAGATTGATGGCTACCTGTTGTAGGAGGCCGCTTGTTTGTTTGCAGCAGCTCAAACTCGACATAACCACACAGAAACTGTATTAATTAAATCACTGCTTGGCCCATTAGCTCTAGCTTCTTATTGGCTAACTCTTACATCTTAATTTAACCCATTTCTCTTAATCTGTGTATCATGTGGCTGTGGCTTGCCAGGTAAAGTTCCAGCATTTGTCTCCAGTGGGACTATATGACTTCGCACTTACTCCTGCCTTCTTTCTCTCAGCATTCAGTTTAGTTTTTCCTGCTTAATTCTGTGGGAAATTCCTGGGAATCCACAAGGATGATACCAACTAAGACTCCAAGCGATAGCAGAGAAGGTACCTGAACTGGCCTTCCTTTGTAATCAGATTGATGACCACTCTAATTGTTATCATAGAACTTTCATCCAGCACCTGATGGAAGCAGATATAGAGATTCACAGCTAAGCATTGAGCAGAAATCCTGGAGTCCAGTCAAAGAAAGGGAGGAAGGATTATATGAAGAAAAGTATGTCAAGATTATGATAGGGAAATCCAGAGACAGCTGTCATAAACTAGTGGGACCTCACTAATTTTGTACTGACAGCTGGTGAACCTACATAAGACCAAACTAGGCCCTCTGAATGTGGGTGACAGTTCTGTGACTTGGGTAGTCTGGGAGCCACTGGCAGTGAGACCAGGAGTTATTCATAGCGCATGAACTGGTTTTTGTAAAGCCCATTCTCTATGGAGAGATACCTTGCTCAGCTTAGATGCAGCCTCAACTCGATATGCTAGACTTTGTTGACTCCTGGTGTGAGGCCTTACCCTTTCTGAGAGTGAATGAGGGGAAAAGGTAGAGGGAGCAGGAGGAGGGGAGGGAAGAAGTACTGTGGCTAGTATGTAAAATGAAAAAAATCTTTTAAATTAGGAAAAAAATCAGAAGTCTTTTAATTCTGAGTTATTGTAAAATAATGAACAAACGTATGTATATATATATATATATATATATTTCAAAATGAAAGAATTGAAAAATAGCAAAATAAACTAAAAATATGGAAGTATAAATACAAATCATATAGCTTCATGTTCAGCATCTGGGACTCACTCACTGTGTAGTTTTCTAGCTCTAGAAAGTTTGTGCAGGTCCATTCTCTAGCTCTTCTATTGACAGCAAACACAGCTTGTCTCATACACTCTGCCATTTACAGAAAACACAGTTCATTACATAGGTGCAGGGTATTCCAAACCACACCTGCCTCTGTCCCTGGAAGCCATCCTGTGGCACTGTCATTTCTGATATTCAGGGGAGTATAGTGGAAGAGGGCTGTCTTCATTAGGATTTCTATTGCTGTGAATAGACACCATGACTGTGGCAACTCTTATAAAGAAAAATATTTAATTGAGGCTGGCTTACAGTTCAGAGCTTTAGTCTAATATCAGCATGTTGGGTGGCATTCAGGGAGACAAGATACTGGGAAGGAGATAAAAAGCTCTACATCTTTACCTGCAGGCAACAGGAAGTGAACTGTGTGTCCAACACAAGTATAGCTTGAACATATAAGATCTCAAAGCCCACTTCCACAGTGACACATTTCCTCCACCAAGACTACACCTACTCTAACAAGGCCACACCTTCTAATATTGCCACTTT
This sequence comes from Microtus oregoni, assembly GCF_018167655.1. NCBI lineage: Eukaryota > Metazoa > Chordata > Mammalia > Rodentia > Cricetidae > Microtus > Microtus oregoni. The sequence continues at coordinate 41,372,977 of NW_024543059.1, forward strand.
ATAGGCCAAGCATTCAAACATATGAGTCTATGAGGGCTATATCTATTCAAACCACCAAAAGAGGGGACAAAAAAACTATAATATTAAGAAGTCTGCTATGAAACTGTCTTTCCTAGAAACAATTGTGATGTGTTAGGCTGCTTGTTTGTTCCCGGCTGTCAGCTCACAAAATAATCACACAGAAACCATATTATTTGCAATATTATTTGGCCAATAGCTTAAGCATATTTCTGACTAACTCATATCTTAAATTAATCCCCATTAATATGTGTATCACCAAGAGACTGTGGCTTACTGGGTAAAATTTTGATGTCTGTCTCTAGCATGGATACATGGCTCCACCTTCTTTTTCCCAGCATTCGATTTAGTTTTCCCCACCTAGCTCTACTCTATCCTATCACAGGCAAAGGCAAATTCTTTATTAACCAATGGTATTCACAGCATACAGAGGGGAATCCCACATCATCTCCCCTTTCTGTTTAAATAAAAAGGAAGGTTTTAACTTTAACACAGTAAAATTACATATAACAAAACAGCTATCAAGCAAGAATTACAGTTAAATTTTATATCTGCTTTATCTTTTATCATAACTATCTATTCTAACTAAGGAAAACTATAATCATAACTATCTATTCTTCAACTCCATCAAAGACTCCAGAAGGATATAATATTACCCAAGTAAATAGCAAGTGCATTGTAAGCAAATTCCAAAACTCTAGAATTGACAGAGACATCTCACTGTTTGGACAGTCACCCAAAGTTCTTCTGGATCCTTGGAGCATCCATCTTCAGCCTACAGGCCCATAGTATCCAGAAGACTTCTCCACAAAGCAGGAAATTTCAAACATAGTTCAGCCTATATTAGCAGTTTGTCAGTCACTTTCTTCTGAGTCCTGCAGAATGCCTGGCAAACTCTTTCATGAAGCAGGAACCCCAAAGGATCATCTCACCTTTAGGCAAGTTCAGTAGCCATCTTTCTGTGGATCCTGCATGTCCGGCTCACATTACATAACATCAAGCAGTACAGGCAAAAGCAGTTTCTTAACCAAATGGCCAACAAACTCCATAAGAAGCCTCTTCAATGCCCATCATCCTTTTGAAGCAGTTTGTGCTGCCAGGAGCAGATGTGTTTCACGTCATGAAAAGTCCTAAGTTCTTAAAACATTTTAAATGCCATATTCCATAGGTCTTTGAAAGGTTTGAAGATTATCTAACTAAAATATATCTCTATATATATCTAGAAAACCTAACTAAAATGACTACAAACTTGACTATTATAAATGATCATCTATTAGCCTATATTTCTTAATTATACATTACATTTTTAAATGAACTACACAATCACAATACCTTAATCAATAGCAGAAATATACATATAACAAGATTGATATGAAATTTGTATCAATAAACCAAGATCCATACCAATTTAAATCTCTATAGCATGTCCCCCTTTAAATATAAACAAATATTTATAAACAATTGTCTTTTATAAATAATTATAAAGCAGTTGTATCCAAACTGCTTCCTGCTTTTGTTGGGTAAAGTAAGTCTTTAAAGCAACCTTTTGGGGGATCTTGGTCCATCAAACCACATTAGCCTAGAATTAATCTACAGGTTCTCATCTTCTGTGGAACTAAAAAACAGAACCTCTTTTCCAAAGCAACAAAGCCTTAGACCCACATTTTGGAATCAAGCTACCTTTCAAATATATATACTGGTTTAGTTTATCAGTCCATACAATGATATGTCTCTCTGTATCTAGCTCCTTCACAGTCAAAAAATTCAAAGAAAACACAATAATATACATTATCCACTGTATATTTTCCATCTTTATTTGGTTCATTTTTCTTACTCTATCACTTTTTCTACAAGTTTAATATTTACTCTATTATCTTTACTCCTTTAATCTATGGCTCTCTATACTCTTTTATATTACATTTATTGTCTTTTTACTCTTTTTCTTTTCCCTCGCAAGCCTACATACATTATTTTAAATACATCATGTCTCATTTAGAGTTCTTTTATGTCTATATCTGTCCTTTTTGTGTATCTATAATTATTTTCTGACCAGAAACATGTTTTTCTTTTCTTTTCTTTTTTTTTTTTTTGGTTCTGCCCAGTCCAACATGGAGGAAGCATGTTTACTGTCTCTGTGACTGACGCTGGGAGACAACCTCACCACCTCAACTCTGGGAAGCACCATGCTTCCCTTTTTATAAGAGTAAAAGCTAAATCTGCCATGCAACACACTGCTTGACCTGAAAATATCTCTGTGTATGGCAGTGGGAATCTGTCATACTCTCTTGCCTGTGTATGCCTAGCAGACCTGATTCTGCTGCCTGCCCAGGTGGAAAGTGCTGAGCCATAGGCATGATCTCAGCTAGTTTCCTACTGACCCCGAGTGGGCATGTAAGCATCTGGACCCAAAGTGCGTGGCAGGTATCAGCTCCAAATGTTTCAAATCATGTCGGTGTGCCAATTTTTTGTGGGAGGCCACTTGTTTGTTCCAGGCTGCTCAACCCACAAAATAATCACATGGAAACCATATTATTTGCAATACTGTTTGGTCAATGGTTTAAGCATATTTCTGACTAACTCATATCTTAAATTAACCCATCTCCATTAACCTGTGTATCACCATGAGGTTGTAGCTTACTGGGTAAAGTTTCAGTGTCTGTCCCCAGTGGGGATACATGGCTTCTCTCTGACTCTGCCTTCTCTTTTACAGCATTCAGTTTAGTTTCCCCTGCCTGGTTCTACTCTATCCTATTACAGGCCAAGGCAGATTCTTTATTAACCAATGGTATTCACAGCATACAGAGGGGAGTCCCACATCACTGTTGCATAAACAAGTCCAGAACAATGGCAAAATCAGTGGACATGCTAATGCAGAAGGGAGAAATTTCAAACTTCCACCACTATACAAAGAATTGTGGGCCACTAATGACTTCTAAGAGTAAGAGAGGGACAGACGCACAGAGGCCGCACGGCAGACAGACGCACAGAGGCACAGAGGCGGCGCGGTGCACAGACGCGGCGCAGTGCACAGATGCGGCGGCACGGCGGACAGACGCGGCGGCGCGGCGGACAGACGCGGCGGCGCAGCGGACAGACGCAGCGGCACAACACTGCATTTAGGAAGAGGCTTTGGGGGACCGGCGCTGCAGCAGACCCAAGAGGCAGGGACAGGCGTGCAATAAGGAGAGCAGATCGCCCTACTACAATTGAATCAAAGAGGTAGGCCTTTGGTTGGCCAGGTCACTGGCACACGGGGAGCCTGGTCCTGTCCTGAAGACCCTTCGGAGGGGTGAGAGGGTTCTTGGCCTGCGGCAGGAACCAGGAAACAGAGCGAGGGCATTTTGTAAGCCGAGCCCTTGGCCAACAGGGAAACCTGATCCGGTTTTTAAAAGACCCATTAGATAGGATCAATAGGAGGAGATGGGCAGGCACCGAGGCAAGAATTCACCCAATAATCTGAAAAACAACATGAAAACACCAGAACCCAATGATCTCACAACAGAAGTATTTGAACAACCTAACACAGAAGAAGTGGAAAAAATTGACTTTATGAAGGCAATAGACTCCCTTAAACAACATGTAAAAAATGCCCTTATAGAAATGGATGAGAAGTATAACAAAAAGTTTGAAGAAATGAGTAAATACATACATGATACCCTGGGAAACCAAGAAAAAACGATCAAACAGGTAATGGAAACAGTTCAAGAATTGAAAACTGAAATGAAGGCAAGGAAGAAAATACAAACTGAGGACCAGCTGGATATGGAAAATCTAGGTCAACGAGCAGAGTCTACAGAAACAAGCATAATCAATAGAATACAAGAGCTAGAAGAAAGAATCTCAGATGCTGAGGACATCATAGAGAAAATAAACGAACAGATCAAAGAAAACAGCAAAGCCAACAAATTCTCAACACAAAACATTCAGGAAATATGGGACACAATAAAAAAACCAAACAAAAGAATAATAGGAATAGAAGAAGGAGAAGAGTCACAGCTCAAAGGCCCAGAAAATATTTTCTTTTTTTTTTTTTTTTTTTTTTTTCTTTTTTTTTTTGCTTAGATCCTGGCACAGGTTAATATTATTATTATTATTTTTATTGAGAAAAGGAGATAAAAAAAACAAGTTTCCACCTTCTCCCAGCCTCCCATTTCCCTCCCGCTCCTCCCCCCCTACGCCCCCTCCTCCCACCCTTCTCCCCCTCCCCCAACTCCTTTCCCCCTCCCTCTCCAGTCCAAAGAGCAGTCAGGGTTTTCGGCCCTGTGGTAAGACCTAGGACCTCCCACCTCCGTCCAAATCTAGGAAGGTGAACATCCAGACTGGCTGGGCTCCCACAAAGCCATCACAATACGTAGGATCAAACCCCCGTGCCATTGTCCTTTGCGTCTCATCAGCCCTCATAGTTCGCCATGTTCAGAGAGTCCAGTTTTATTCCATGCTTTTTCAGTCACAGTCCAGCTGGTCTTGGTGAGCTCTCAATAGATCAGCTCCACTGTCTCAGTGGGTGGGTGCATCCCTTGTGGTCCCGACTTCTTTGCTCATGTTCTCCCTCCTTCTGCTCCTCATTGGGACTTCGGGAGCTCAGTCCAGTGCTCCAGTGTGGGTCTCTGTCTCTATCTCCATCCATCACCAGATGAAGGTTCTATGATGATATGCAAGATATTCGTCAGTATTGCTCAAGGATAGGGTCATTTCAGGTTCCCTATTCTCAACTGCCCAAGGAACTAACTGGGGACCTCAGCTTGGGCACCTGGGAGCCCCTCTAGGGTCAGGTCTCTTGCCAACCCTAAAGTGGTTCCCTTAACTAAGAATTGTGGTTCCGTGCTCCCCTGTCCAACCTTCCTTTATCCCAATCCTCCTGCTTTCCCAAGGCCCGACCTCCTTCCCTTCTAACTTTTCTCTCCCCATCTCTCCTTACCCCCAACCCACCCCACCCCAAGATCCCAATTTTCTCCCCGGAAATTTTGTCTACTTCCCTTAGCCAAGAGGATAACTATATGTTTTTCCTTGGGTTCCCCTTCTTACTTAGCTTCTTTAGATTCACCTATTGTAGACTCCGTGACCCTTATTTATGGCTAGAAACCAATTATGAGTGAGTACAACCCATGTTCATCTTTTTGGGTCTGGAATACCTCACTCAGGATAGTGTTTTCTATTTCCATCCATTTGCATGCAAAATTCGAGAAGTCATTGTTTTTTACCGCTGAGTAGTAGTCTAATGTGTAGATATTCCATACTTTCTTCATCCATTCTTCCATTGAAGGGCATCTAGGTTGTTTCCAGGTTCTGACTATTACAAATAATACTGCTATGAACATAGTTGAACAAATGCTTTTGTCATATGATAGGGCATTTCTTGGGTATAGTCCCAAGAGTGGTATTGCTGGGTCCAGGGGTAGGTTGATCCCGAATTTCCTAAGAAACCGAAACACTGACTTCCATAGTGGTTGCACAAGATTGCATTCCCACCAGCAATGGATGAGGGTACCCCTTCCTCCACAGCCTCTCCAGCAAAGGTTATCGTTGGTGTTTTTGACTTTAGCCATTCTCACAGGTGTAAGATGATATCTCAAAGTTGTTTTGATTTGCATTTCCCTGATTGCTAAGGAAGTTGAGCATGACCTTAAGTGTCTTTTTGGCCATTTGAACTTCTTCTGTTGAGAATTCTCTGTTCAGATCAGTGCCCCATTTTTTAATTGGGTTAATTAGCATTATAAAGTCTAGTTTCTTGAGTTCTCTATATATTTTGGAGATCAGACCTTTGTCTGTTGTGGGGTTGGTGAAGATCTTCTCCCAGTCAGTAGGTTGCCTTTGTGTCTTAGTGACAGTGTCCTTTGCTTTGCAGAAGCTTCTCAGTTTTAGTAGGTCCCATTTATTCAATGTTGCTCTTAATGTCTGTGCTTCTGGGGTTATACATAGGAAGCAATCTCCTGTGCCCATCTGTTGTAGGGTATTTCCCACTTTCTCTTCTATCCTTTTCAGTGTGTTCGGGCTGATATTGAGGTCTTTAATCCATTTGGACTTGAGTTTTGTGCACGGTGAAAGATGTGGGTCTATTTTCCCCAGAAAATATTTTCAACAAAATTATGGAAGAAAACTTTCCCAACTTAAAGAAAGATATTCACTTAAATATTCAAGAAGCATACAGAACACCAAACAGACTGGATCAAAGAAAAACATCTCCTCGCCATATAATAATCAAAACACAAAATATACAGGTTAAAGAAAGAATGTTAAGAGCTGCAAAAAAAAAGGGTAAGTAACTTATAAAGGTAAACCGATCCGACTTACACCTGACTTCTCTATGGAAACTATGAAAGCCAGAAGGTCCTGGATAGATGTACTGCAAAAGCTAAGAGACCATGGATGCAAACCCAAACTACTATACACAGCCAAGATATCGTTCATTATCAATGGAGAAAACAAGACATTCCAGGATAAGAACAAATTTAAACAATACGTAGCCACAAATCCAGCCCTACAGAAAGTAATAGAAGGAAAATCGCAACCCAAGGAATCCAACACTGCCAACACTGCCTACAATAACCCAGGCATCTAGTGACCCTTCACCAGCACATCTCAAAGAAGGGAGACACACAATCTCTACTACCAAAAGCAATAAGAATAACCGGAGTAAACAACCACTGGTCATTAATATTACTTAATATTAATGGGCTCAATTCACCTATAAAAAGGCACAGGCTAAAAGATTGGATACGAAAACAGGATCCAACATTCTGCTGTTTGCAAGAAACACATCTCAACCACAAAGACAGGCACCTACTCAGAGTAAAGGGTTGGGAAAAGGTCTTTCAAGCAAATGGTCCTAAGAAAAAAGCAGGTGTGGCCATACTAATTTCTAACAAAACTGACTTCAAACTAAAATCAATCAGAAGAGACCGAGATGGTCACTTTATACTCATAACAGGAACAATTCATCAGGATGACGTCTCAATCCTGAATATCTATGCCCCCAATATAAAAGCACCTACTTATGTAAAAGAAATTTTACTAGAACTCAAGGCAGACATCAAACCACACACACTAGTAGTAGGAGACTTCAACGCACCTCTCTCTCCAAGGGACAGGTCAATCAGACAGAAACCTAATAGAGAATTAAAAGAATTATTGGAGGTAATGAAGCAAATGGACTTAACAGACATCTATAGAACATTCCACCGAAATAGGAAAGAATATACCTTCTTCTCTGCAGCTCATGGAACCTTCTCGAAAATTGACCACATACTCGGAAACAAAGAAAACCTCCACAGATACAAAAAAATATCAATGTCCACCTGTGTCTTATCAGATCACCACGGATTAAAGTTAGAAGGCAACAACCACGCTACCCCCAAAAAAACGACAAACTCACGGAAACTGAACAGTCAACTACTGAATCACACCTGGGTCAAGGAAGAAATCAAGAAAGAAATTAAAGTCTTCCTTGAATTTAATGAAAATACAGGGACAACATACTCAAACCTATGGGACACAGTGAAAGCAATGCTAAGAGGAAAGTTCATAGCACTAAGTACCCACTTAAAGAAAACGGAGAATGCATACATTGGGGACTTAACAACACACCTGAAAGCTCTAGAAAAAAAAAAGAAGCAGACGCACCCAGGAGAAGTAGAAGACTGGAAATAATAAAACTGAGGGCTGAAATCAACAAAATAGAAACACAGAAAACAGTCCAAAGAATCAATGAAACAAAAAGCTGGTTCTTGGAGAAAATCAACAAGATCGACAAACCCCTATCCAAACTAATTAAACGACAGAGAGAGAACACGCAAATAAATAAGATCAGAAATGAAAAGGGGGACATAACCAAAGACACAGAGGAAATTCAGAGAATCATTAGATCTTACTACAAAAGCCTGTATGCCACAAAACTGGAAAATACAAAAGAAATGGACATTTTTTTAAATAAGTACCATATACCAAAGCTAAACCAAGACCACGTGAATGATCTAAACAGACCGGTTACTCGCGAAGAATTAGAAATGGTTATCAAAAATCGCCCTTTGAAAAAAAGCCCAGGACCAGATGGTTTCAATGCGGAATTCTACCAAAACTTCCAAGAAGAACTAATACCTATACTCCTTAATGTATTTCACAATATAGAAACAGAAGAGTCATTGCCAAATTCCTTTTATGAAGCTACAGTTACCCTGATACCAAAACCACACAAAGACCCAACCAAGAAAGAGAATTACAGACCTATCTCACTCATGAATATCGACACAAAAATTCTCAATAAAATACTGCCAAACCGAATCTAAGAACACATAAGAAAAATTATCCATTATGATCAAGTAGTCTTCATCCCAGAGATGCAGGGCTGGTTCAACATATGCAAATCTATCAATGTAATCCACCATATAAATAAACTGAAAGAAAAAAACCATATGATCATTTCATTAGATGCTGAAAAAGCATTCGACAAAATTCAACACCCCTTTATGATAAAGGTCTTGGAGAGAATAGGGATACAAGGGTCATACCTAAATATAATAAAAGCTATTTACAACAAGCCAACAGCTAACATTAAATTAAACAGAGAAAAACTCAAAGCCATCCCACTAAAATCAGGAACACGACAAGGATGTCCACTCTCTCCATACCTCTTCAATATAGTGCTTGAAGTTCTAGCAATAGCAATAAGACAACATAAGGAGATCAAGGGGATTCGTATTGGAAAGGAAGAAGTTAAGCTCTCGTTATTTGCAGATGATATGATAGTATACATAAGCGACCCCAAAAATTCTACCAAAGAACTCCTACAGCTGATAAACACCTTTAGTAATGTGGCAGGATACAAGATCAACTCCAAAAAATCAGTTGCCTTCCTATACACTAAGGATAAGGAAGCAGAGAGGGAAATCAGAGAAGCATCACCTTTCACGATAGCCACAAATAGCATAAAATATCTTGGGGTAACTCTGACCAAGGAAGTGAAAGATCTATTTGACAAGAACTATAAGTCTTTGAAGAAAGAAATTGAAGAAGACACCAGAAAATGGAAGGACCTCCCTTGCTCTTGGATTGGGAGGATCAACATAGTAAAAATGGCAATTCTACCAAAAGCAATCTATAGATTCAATGCAATCCCCATAAAAATCCCATCAAAATTCTTCACAGATCTGGAGAAGACAATAATCAACTTTATATGGAAAAACAAAAAACCCAGGATAGCCAAAACAATCTTATACAATAAAGGATTGTCTGGAGGCATTACCATCCCTGACTTCAAACTCTATTACAGAGCTACAGTATTGAAAACAGCTTGGTATTGGCATAAAAACAGAGAAGTCAACCAATGGAATCGAATAGAAGACCCTGACTTTAACCCACAAACCTATGAACACCTGATTTTCGATAAAGGAGCTAAAAGTATACAATGGAAAAAAGAGAGCATCTTCAACAAATTGTGCTGGCAAAACTGGATGTCAATCTGTAGAAGAATGAAAATAGATCCATATCTATCACCATGTACAAAACTCAAGTCCAAATGGATTAAAGACCTCAATATCAGTCCGAACACACTGAACCTGATAGAAGAGAAAGTGGGAAGTACTCTACAGCACATGGGCACAGGAGACCACTTCCTACGTATAACCCCAGCAGCACAGACACTAAGGGCATCATTGAATAAATGGGACCTCCTGAGGCTGAGAAGCTTCTGTAAAGCAAAGGACACTGTCACTAAGACAAAAAGGCAACCCACTGACTGGGAGAAGATTTTCACCAACCCCGCAACTGACAACGTTCTGATCTCCAAAATATATAAAGAAATCAAGAAACTAGACCGTAAAAGGCTAATCAACCCAATTATAAAATGGGGCATTGAGCTGAACAGAGAATTCTCAACAGAAGAACTTCAAGTGGCCAAAAGACACTTAAGGTCATGCTCAACTTCCTTAGCAATCAGGGAAATGCAAATCAAGACAACTTTAAGATACCATCTTACACCTGTCAGAATGGCTAAAATAAAAAACACCAATGATAGCCTTTGCTGGAGAGGTTGTGGAGAAAGGGGTACACTCACCCATTGCTGGTGGGAATGCAAACTTGTGCAACCACTCTGGAAAGCAGTGTTTCGGTTTCTCAGGAAATTCGGGATCAACCTACCCCTGGATCCAGCAATACCACTCTTGGGAATATACCCAAGAGAGGCCCTATCATACAACAAAAGTATATGCTCAACTATGTTCATAGCAGCATTGTTTGTAATAGCCTGAACCTGGAAACAACCTAGATGCCCTTCAATGAAAGAATGGATGAAGAAAGTATGGAATATCTACATATTAGAGTTTTACTCAGCAGTAAAAAACAAGGACTTCTTGAATTTTGCATACAAATGGATGGAAATAGAAAACACTATCCTGAGTGAGGTAAGCCAGACCCAAAAAGAGGAACATGGGATGTACTCACTCATATTTGGTTTCTAGCCATAAATAAAGGACATTGAGCTTATAATTCATGTTCCTAGAGAAGCTAAATATGAAGGTGAATCCAAAAGCAAAACACATAGGCATCCTCATGAATATTAACCTTCATCAGGCGATGAAAGGAGACAGAGACAGAGACCCACATTGGAGCACCGGACAGAAATCTCAAGGTCCAAATCAGGAGCAGAAGGAGACGGAGCACGAGCAAGGAACTCGGGACCACGAGGGGTGCACCCACACACTGAGACAATGGGGATGTTCTATCGGGAACTCACCAAGGCCAGCTGGCCTAGGTCTGAAAAAGCATGGGATAAATCCGGACTTGCTGAAAATAACGGACAATGAGGACTACTGAGAACTCAAGAACAATCGCAGTGGGTGTTTGATCCTACTGCACGTACTGGCTTTGTGGGAGCCTAGGCAGTTTGGATGCTCACCTTAGGAGACCTGGATAGAGGTGGGCGGTCCTTGGGCTTCCCACAGGTCAGGGAACCCTGATTACTCTTCGAGCAGATGAGGGAGGGGGACTTGATCGGGGGAGGGGGAGGGAAATGGGAAGCGGTTGCGGGGAGGAGGCAGAAATCCTTAATAAATAAATAAATTTTAAAAAATCGAAAAAAATTAGAAAAAATAAATAAATAAATAAATAAATAAATAAATAAATAAAAGAAAAAATAGAGTAAGAGAGGTAGCTTCTCCCAGAGTTAAGCCCAGAGGAATCAGCCCTTGTTTTAGTTAGGGCTTCTATTGCTGTGAAGAGACAGCATTACCACAGCAACTCTTATAAAGGAAAACATTTTCTTGTGAATGGCTTTCAGTTCACCATGGTAGGAAGCATGATTACATGCAGGCAGACATGGTGCTGGAGAAAGAGCTGAGAGTTCTGTATCAGGATCATCAGGCGCAAGAAGAGAGAATAACACTGGGCCTGGCTTGAGTTTCTGAAAGCTCAAAGTCTGACCCTAGTACCACACTTCTTTCAACAAGATGACACCTACTCCAACAAGTGGCACTCTTAACAGTACCACTATCTATGAGCCTATAGGGACTATTTCCATTCAAACTATCCCATTATACTCCCTGGCCCCCATAGACTTGTAGCCATAGCATAATGCAGAAATGCATCCAGTCCAACATCAAAAGTCCCAGTTTATCAAACTGAACTCTGTTTAGAAGTCAAAAGTCACACAGAAAGGACCAAGAAGTGAGTGATTACCTACCCAGCTGGACACCTCCCTCTCTAGGCTCTCCATACTGGGGCAAAACCCGGGGCCCTCCCCCAATTGCCTCAGCTTCTCTAGCCAATGAAGAGGCAAGCTTCCTCAGGTAGGCTGCTCCAACACCCCCAATCCACCTATCAGACCCCGCAAGCTACAAGTTCAACTCTGCTCTAAAACCCTCCTATCCCAACCCCAACCTCAGAGGAACTCTGAAACACAGGCTGCAACAACACAAAGAGGACCACAAGGTAAGTGATCACCCACAAAGCAGGGCAACTCACTCTCTAGGCCCTCCTGAGCAAAACACCAGGCCCCTTTCCCACCTGCCACAGCTTCTTTAGCTATCCAGCAAGCAAGCTTCCTGAAGGTACACTGCTCCAACTCCTCCACAGCACCCATCAGACCCTGCAAGCTACAAGTCCCACTCTGACCCTAAACCTTCCTATCCCCCATGATAACTCAGAGAAACTCTGAAACACAGACTGCAGCTACACAGAGAGAACCAAAAGAGGAACTCTGAAGCACAGATTGTAACTTCACAAAGTGGACCAAGAGAGCAGGCCAAGGTAGACCTCAGCTCCCTGAAACACAGATAGCAACAGTACAGTGCAGACCAAGAACAGCTCCCAAAGACACAGACAGCAATTGTAAGGATTAGACCAAAAGGCAAAAACACTGCTGGCACCAAATGGAGAAAGAGATGGGTAGGCACCAATGCAAGAATTCATTCAACAATCTAAAAACCAACATGGTAACACCAGAATGCAGTGGTCATACAACAGGAAGACTAGATCAACCTAATCCAGAAGAAGCAGAAGAAAACAATTTTAAATGTAACATTATAAGTATGATGGAGACCTTTAAAGAGGAAATGAAAAACTCCCTTAAAGAAATGGTGAAACAGATAATAAAATGGAAAAATCAATAAATCTCCTAAACCCAAGAAAAGACAATCAAACATGTAAAGCAAACAATTAAAATAGTTAAAGACTTGAAGACTGAAATAGATGCAATAAAGAAAAGAAACAAGGAGCAAATCCAGTCCTGGGAGTGAACCCAGTCCCGGGACACTGGCAGATCAGGATTGAGCCAGAAACCAGATCCAACATCAGAGATCTCCATTGGAACAGGTACAGAGGACTAACTGCTGAGCAAGTGAGCCAGAGCCAGAGACCACTGAATGTCCAGATGTGAATCTGGGACCTTCAAAGGAGTAGACCTAAGCCAGGACCCCGGTGGGTCTGGGCATGAGTTTAGGACCTCCCAGAAACTGGGCCTGAGCCAGGATCTCTGCCAGACTGGGTGTGAGTGAACCTGGAACCTCTGAGGAACCAGGGATCTCAGCAGGCCAGGTGTGAATCTGGGACCTCAGAGGGAGTAGGCCTGAGCCAGGCATTGGTATGGGACGTCAAAGGGAATAGGCAGATACCTGGAAACTCTGTGGGTTCAAGCATGAGTCTGGGACCTCTGAGGGAGTAAGCAGGTTCTCTGTGGATCTGGGTGCATCCAATCCTGGGACATCTGAGGCAGTAGACTAGAGCCAGAAACCATTCTAGGTTCAACTCCAACCCAGGGACTTCTGCAGTAGGGAATCTAGACCAGAATTTACAGATACAGGTCAAAGCCAGTAACCTAGGCCAAAGTTGCCTAGGAACTCCACCTTGAATCAAGGAACTCCACCTTGGGCAACAAATTCCACAGGCATGGGACTGAACTAGCCACCTAGGACAGACAGGGCCTGAGGAAACAAGCTGCAATGGGAGCAGAAGCCAGGAGCAAATCCAGTCCTGTGAGCCAATCCAGTCCTGGAACACTGGTGGACCAGGACTAAGCTAGAGACCTGACTCAGAGTCAGCCTTCTCCACCAGAACCAGAATGGGACTGAACCAGCCACCTAAAAGCAGGTATAGCTATCCTAATTTCTAACAAAATAGACTTCAAACTAAAATCAAAGGAGGCAAAGAAGGACATTTCATATTAGTCACAAGAAAAATCCATAAAAAGGAAGTTTCAATACTGAACATTTATGCCCCAAATACAAGAGCACCCTCATATGTAAAAGAAACACTTATAAAGCTTAAATCCCATACACAAATACTGGGAGACTTCAACACTCCTCTCTCAAGACTAGACAGGTCAGTCAGACAAAAAATGAACAGAGAAATAAGAGAACTAACAGATGTTATGGCTCAAACGGACATAATGGACATCTATATAATATTCCATCCAAACAGAAAAGTCTATACCTTCTTCTCAGCACCTCATGGAACCATCTCAAAAATTGACCACATACTCAGTAACAAAACAAACCTCAACAAATAAAATAATGGAATAACCCAATGTACCTTATCAGATCACCACGGTTTAAAACTAGAAGTCAACAGCAATACTAATATCAGAAAACCCACAAACACATGGAAATTAAAATATGCTCACATGAATTATCAATGGGTCAAAGAAGAAAAATAGGGAGAAATTAAAGACTTCCTAAAATTCAATAAAAATGACCACACAACATAACCAAATTTATGGGACACAATGAAAGCAGTGTTAAGAGGCAAGTTCAGAGCACTAAATGACTACATAAAGAAGCTGGAAAAATCCCACACTAGTGAATTAACAGAACATTTGAAAACTTTAGAACAAAAGGAAGCAAACTCACCCAAGAGAAATAGACAGCAGGAAATAGTCAAATTGAGAGCTGAAACCAACAAAATAGAAACAAAGAAAACAATACAAAAAATCAATGAGACAAAGAGTTGGTTCTTCAAGAAAATCAGCAAAATAGACAACCCTTTATCCAAACTAACAAAAAGCAGAGAGAATATCCAAATTAGCAAAATCAGAAATGAAAAGTGGGACATAACAACAGACCCTGAGGAAATGCAGAGAATCATCAGGTCATATTTTAAAAACCTGTATTCCACAACATTGGAAAACTTAAAGGAAATGGACAACTTTCTGGATAAATATTACTTACCAAAATTAAATCAAGACCAGATAAACAAATTAAACAGACCTATAGCTGCTGAAGAAATATAAACAGTCATCAAAAGTCTCCCAACCAAAAACAGCCTAAGACCAGATGGTTTCAACTCAGAATTCTACAAGATCTTCATTGAAAAACTAATATCAATACTCCTCAAATTATTCTACACAATAGAAACAGAAGAAGCATTGCCAAACTTTTTATGAGGCTACAATTACTCTGATACCCAAACCACGAAAAGACATTACTAAGAAAGAGAATTACAAACCAATCTTACTCATGAGCATTGATGCAAAAATACTAAAAAAAATACTGGAAAACTGAATCCAAGAACACATCACAACCATCAACCACCATGATCAAGTTGGCTTCATCCCAGAGATGCAGGAATGGTTCAACATACAAAAATCTGTTAGCGTAATCCACCACCATATAAACAAACTGAAAAATAAAAACCACATGATTATCTCATTAGATACTGAAAAAGCCTTCGACAAAATACAACATCCCTTCATGATAAAGGTCTTGGAGAGAGCAGTGATACAAGGAACATACCTAAACATAATAAAAACAATATACAGCAAGCCAACAGTCAACATCAAACTAAATGGAGAGAAACTCCCGGTGATCCCACTGAAATCAGGAACAAGACAAGTTTGTCCACTCTCTCCATATCTATTCAATATAGTTCTTGAGGTCCTAGCTAGAGCAATAAGTCATCAAAAGGAGCTCAAAGAGATACAAATTGGAAAAGAAGAAGTCAAACTCTCACTGTTTGCTGATGATTTGATAGTTTACATGAGCGACCCCAAAAATTCTACCAAGGAACTTCTACAACTCATAAATACTTTCAGTAATGTAGCAGGATACAAGATTAACTCAAAAAAATCAGTAGCCCTCTTGTACACAGATGATAAAAGGGTTAGGAAAGAAATAAGAGAAACAACACCCTTCACAATAGCCATACATAGCATAAATATCTTGGAATAATTCTAACCAAACAAGTGGAAGACCTGTATAACAATAACTTTAAATTTTTGTAAAAAGAAATTGAAGAAGACGCTAGAAAGTAGAAAGATCTCCCATGCTCTTGGGTAGATAAAATTAAAATAGTAAAAATGGCAATCTTACCAAAAGCAATCTACAGATTCAATGCAATGCCCATCAAAATCCCAACAAAATTCTTCACAGACCCCGAAAGAACAGTACTCAACTTCATATAGAAAAGAAAAAAATAACAGGATAGCCAAAACAATCCTGTACAATAAAAGAACTTCTGGAGACATCACAATCCCTGATTTCCAACTCTACTACAGAGCTACAGTACTGAGAACAGCCTGGTATTGGCATAAGAACAGACAGGAGGACCAATAGAACCAAATCAAAGACACAGATATTAATCCACACACCTTTGAACACCTGATTTTTGACAAAGAATCTAAAAATATCAAATGGAAAAAAGAAAGCAACCTAGGTGTAGAATAAGGACCTATCTTTCATAAAAAGAGTGATGAAGTGGTTAAGAAAATGGCTTGGTGGGTACAAGCACTTGCCAAGCAAGCTTGACAGTCTGAGTTCAACCCACAAAGCCAAGTGAAAGGCCAGAAGTCGCATCTTGTTTTTGTAATTTCAGATCCTGAGATTATATGGGAGGCAGAGACAGGAGAATCTCTGGAACCTCTTGGGCCAGCTACCCTGGAGTACACAGAAACATGAAAAGAAGAAATCCTGCCTCAGACAAGACATATAGGGAGATTTGACTTCAAAAAGTTGTCCTCTGACCTCTAAATATTGTAGGAGGCCACTGTTTATTTCCCAGCTGCCCAGAGTCCTGAAATAATCACACAGAAACTATATTAATTAAATCACTGTTTGGCCTATTAGCTCTAGATTCTTTTTTTTTAAAGATTTATTTATTTATTATATGTGCAACATTCTGCCTCCATATATGCCCGCACGCCAGAGGAGGGCGCCAGATCTCATTACAGATGGTTGTGAACCACCATGTGGTTGCTGGGAATTGAACTCAGGACCTCTGGAAGAAGAGTCAGTGCTCTTAACCACTGAGCCATCTCTCCAGCCCTAGCTCTAGATTCTTATTGACTAGCTCTTATATATTAATTTAATCCATTTCTATTAATCTATGTATCACCATGAGGCTGTGGCTTACCAGATAAAGTTCTGGCATCTGTCTCCAGTGGAGCTACATGGCTTCTCCTTTACTCCACAACCTTCCTTCTCCCAGCATTCAGTTTAGTTTTCCCTGCCTGTCTCTGCTCTACTCTATCATGGGCCCAAACAGCTTCTTTATTAACCAATGGTATTCACCCATCATCTAAACTCAATCCATAGCACATCTAGATCCATGTGCACACTCACACACATATAATAAATAAAGAAAGTGTTTGAAACCTGGCATATAAGGGCTCATAGAGACTAAATCAACAAGCAGGGAACCTGCATGGGACTGACCTAGGCACTCTGCATGTATGTTATGGCTGTGGACCTTGGTCGTCTTGTGGGACTCCTGACAGTGGGAACAGGACCTGTCTGTGACTCTTTTACTGGCTTTTGGGGGCTGTTCTCCTCATACTGGATCACCTTGCCCAGCCTTAATTCATGGGCTGGTGCTTAATCTTTCTGTAACTTGATATGCCTTGTTTTGTTGATACTTATGGGAGACCTGCCCTTTCCTGAACAGAAACTGGAGGAGGAGTGGATTGGGGGTGGGAACAGAGTGAGGGTGTGAGGAGGGACTGGCAGGAGAGGAGGGAAAGGCAACTGTGGCTGGGGTGTAAAATAAATAAATTAGCACTTAAAAGTAATAATGTATGCAAATTTTTAAAGTGTTTGAACAATATACTTGCTTTAACTGCTAGATTAGTATACAGAGGAGTGGGTTTCCTTATGGCATCTCACACATATGTACCATCATATTTTATTCTCGTTTGTTCTATTCCCTCAGTGCCCTCCCTTGCAAACTTCCCCATCCAGCCGATTTCACTCATTCCTCTACTTAGTCTCACTTTCTTCTTTTTATTATATATAAAGAAAGGCAGATTTATATAATCCTTTTCTTTTTATTGATTTTATTGAGCTCTACATTTTTCTCAGATCCTTAATAACAAAAATTGTATGTTATTGACACGAAAAAGACATGTACACCATGGAATAGAATGCCTGGGAACAAACCTACATACCTTATAGCCACTTTGTTTATAGGGGTATATGGGGGAAGGCCCATCGCAAGGTCAGACAGCTTCTACCTGAACACTTCTGTCTCATAAGGAGGTTTAGAGCTCCGTGTCCCTAGAGAAACTAACAATGGATATTAGCTGCTATCGCCACAGGCAACTTAGTTCACTGCCACTGATCACATTCCAGTATGTCAGAAGTAACCATGTTACCTAAAGTGAGAACAGAAACCACAGTCGAGCAATCTGCTGTATTTTAAGAATGAGAAGCTAACTGCACCTTTGGGAGCTTACAATGTCTACAATACTTATCAAATAAACTGGGGAAATGTCAAAAAAAAGCGGAAAAATGGAAAATATTTATGGAACCAGCCTTACTTGGTTTTGTTTGTTTCACCAAATCTTTGAAGATAAGACTTTTTTTCAAAACATCTATTTTACTTGGTAATTTTATGTCTTCACTGTAGAGCACTAAAAAATACAGCAATGTTTACAGAAGATTATGTAAGACCTTGTAAACTCACCTCCAAAAGGTATCCAGAACGGCTTTAATCCAGGATGCACTAGTTTGAGATAAGCTTGTTCTCCTGCCAACACATGGGAAACGTAAGGTTCGTGTCAATTCGCTATTAATGACTGGCTACAAGCTCACTACAGTGTCCAGTTGCTTACACAAGGATGGTTTCCAGCCCCAAAGAGTTGTGAGCATAAGCAACCTCTCACCCCTCATGTCTGCATGCTCTCTTCTTTCTCCAGTAGGCTGAAGCCTGGGGTCACTGAAACATTCCACAAAAGACTTTGAATCGGCCTCCCTGCAGATCCACTTTCAGAACCCAGAACAGCTCTCTGGCTATGGAAATGGTGTCCAAACATATCAGTCGCTGTCGCTGTGATTCAGAAACATCCTTATGGCCCGAGACTCTGGACAAGATCCTGTTGAAAATCCTTCCCAGATCAGAGTTTTGTCAGATGTAGTTAGGAATCATATTCCTTGGTTAGAAGAGAATATTAGAGGCCATTTCCCTCAAATTTGCTGTCTTCTAGATCAGGGACTTTGTACTATTCACAACTACATTAACTAGGGAAATTTCTGGAACAAGGCATATACTCAGTGACTAACAGCCATTAGAAGGAGTCTAACGCTACCCCTCTAGGCTGCAGCAGTCTTGGTTCACACTCTTCTTGTAGAAACTAAGATTGGTTGCCTCCTCAATGTCCCTGACCACTGCTTCATTAGGAACTGTGCCTACCTAACGAAGGCAGTGTGGAGTTCTGTACACTGACCACCACACCTCAGTAACAGTTGGAGGGACAGAGGACAAGGCAACTGAGCAAAGGTCAGTTTGAGACAGGAAGCAGATGCTCATAATCTCCTTCCAATGTATAACCGTATCTTTCTTTACAAGATTCTGATTCTCATTTTTTGTTCTGTCTTATGCTTTAGACACATGTTTTTGAAAGAATTTATTAAATATAGTACATGTTAGATGGGAAAGAGGAGGGAGGAAGGAGAGCGGAGAAAAATGTTTAGCTCAATAAAAGCAATAAAAATAATATAAATAAATAAATATAGCAAATATAACTTCCACAGAAGTCACCAGGGGGCGCAAGTGTTGTTTAAATGGTCCTCTCCCTGCAGAGGTTCTGAAGAGGATTAATACTATACTATGTATTTCAGCAATTCTGTGTTTAGATATTTTGGAACATCTATACTGGCTTCCGTAGTGGCTGTCCTAATTTACATTACCATGAAGAACAGTATTGCAAGGGTCTTTTGAAAGAGGCCTAAAGAGTGGGAGAAGAGAGGCCCACGTACTGTGGTGGGCTATATATGTAAAACACAAAGGAAAAATATTTGACGAAATGAAGGGAACAGCAAGGGGAAGTGGAAGAGGTTTCTGGAAGTGATTAATAAAAAAAATAAAACACAATGATATACTTACAGGAAAATGTCACAGTGACGGCAACTTATTTATGTGTTAACCTAAAATTATGTATGCATACATACATACACACACACAGAGGAGGAGAGAGAGACAGACAGACAGATCATATCACATTGGCTTTTGCACAATAAAGAAAACAGGTAACAGTGAAAAGACAGCCTACCTTGGGAGAAAGTATCTGCATACACCCCGTAAGAGTAATCTCCAAAATATGTAAGAAACTCAACTCCGTGGGAAGAAAACAATGTGGTCAAAAATAGGCATAGGAACCCAAGCTTGTGGTAGACTTTAAAAGTTTTTTACACTTTATAAGTTAAAATTGTAAAAATGAATAAATCTTAAAACCTAGTACATTTTAATGGAGCTAAGTGTAAGATGGGAATATATTTTCAACTTTATATTAGATGGTCGGTCTCATGTCCCAGTCTCATTGAGCAGTGCCAGAATTTTCTTCTTACTTGTCTTTGTCCCCATTGTCCCTAAAAGAACCTGCTTTCATGACCAACACTGATTTTTACATCCATGTAAGGAACAAGATGACGGGCAGTCCCTTCATTCTAATCTTGAGCTGTCATAGAATGGGGATCCATTGTTTCCAAAATGATGCTACACTGTAGACCTGTGGGGTATAAAAGATGAAACAAGGGACCACACTGAAGAAGGAAGGACTAATTCATGAAGAGACTGCTTTCAACGTTGGGCTGGATTGAGGAAAGTACAGTTCGCTGTGAAACACCCTCAGGCAAGCAGTAGTGTAACCCTGCTTCTACCCTTGGGCTTAAAGGGACAAGCAAGAGCATAGGTGTCAAGGAGAAAGTCACCCTAGCTTTAGCTGCAGTAGGATAAGACCAGCTAGGACAGGTACTGCCATTGCCCACATAGAGCCTGTGGGAAATGTGTGCTTTGTTCATGGAGTCGAAAGAAGTCAGGAAAAGGGAAGATAAAAATCCCCTTGGCAAACAGGTCTGTCACTATATTCCCTCACACTGCCATACATCCTGGGACTGTCTCTATCTGAATTTCACCAAGTTACTTCTTATCTTTATCAGTTTTCCCTTTACAGCTTCTCAATTCCTTTCTCTAACTTTTAAGAAGCAATAAAAAGCATCTCACAAATGGAATGCAACTTTAAAAGTTAAAGCCTAATACTTTTTATGAGAATGTAGATTTTGATGCTCTAATGGAGACCCATTAAAATAATGACATAAATAGGGAAGCAACTTAGATTTCAGCTAGATACACTGGGTCAACAGAATTCATTCCAAATTGTGGTTTCCCAAACCTAGATATCTGTCATCACTCTCACAGTCCTTAATGTCTCCTGAGCACCTCTACATTACAGCCAAGATGAGAAAATAATATGGGAAAAAAATGACTATGGACCTTCAGTTGATCACATCACTTCAGCATCTATGCCATTGGTCAGTGCTAAACACTTGGTACCTTCAAACACCAAGGGATGTCTTTTCTGGTATAAAATTTCCAGAATTACATGATATTAATCAAATGGAGGTTATATCAATGAATACTGTCCCGGGATGTCTCTCAGATTCTGTGTGTGGGGGAGCTCTTTTAGGAGCTCTTCAAAATTAATAATACAGCATTAGAAAAGTAAAGACAGGGATGAAAGGAACAGTGTTCCATGGACGAGGACATGGCTTTGTAACCCCAGACCCACAAAAAGCAATGGATGTTTTGACACACACTTACAATCCCAGAGCTGGGAAAGTGGTAACAAGAGGACCCCTCGAGCTTACTGGCCAGCCAGGCTTAGCCTAACTGCCAAGTTTTAGGCCAATGAGAGACTCTGTTTCAAAGAATGGCCTTCCTGTAGATGATACCCGAGGTTATCCTCCAGCTTCCACATGAGCATGAACCTGCTCACCACCACTCCAGCTCACCGCCACAACAACATCCTAAAACGCTTTGAATACTGATGCTCCAGAACTCTTCATGACATGATCCCAGGAAAATCCTACTGGCTCCGAAAGTCATTGTGACTTCCTATATCTAACAAAACCATTATATGCACAGACTGTACAGAGCATTCTCTAAATGCTGAGAATACAATTGTGAACTACAGCAGAGGAAGTTAGTCCTTATGGACGTCCAGTTTCGATGATAAAAACAAATATATCACACCATACAGAGAGGTGTATAAACAATTAAGGTCCTGACTGGGAACAATAAAGGTTCTGGCTTTCCTTTCACATTCTATTCGGCAGCCAAGGCTATCAGAGCTTGTCTCCTCCCTAAAAGAGTTTTGGTGGACACATTCATCCCCTTATGCCTCTCTGCATCTTCCAGAAGATAAAGCATCATGTTCTATGTGTGTGTGTCTTCTGCTCCCATGAATGATCTGACTTTTTTTTTTTTCATGAAAGGTTCCTGGATTCTGCTACCAAATCACAACTGGCTTTCATTCACTTCTCATTGTTCACTATTTATTGGAATCTCGTCTTTTTCTGAAGTCTGGTTCTCCTACAGTTTGTATTTGTCAATAATTCTGATTTCTCAACTTGAATTTAACTTGGGACTTAACCCTCTGCTTATCCTCAAATATGTAAGAAGGGGCTATCATAAATAGAGATATATTCAAAGAGATTTTAAAAATAGATTATTGATACAAAATAAAAAAAAACAAATATAAGTACGTATAGCTACAGCTATCTGATATTTGACAAAGATGCCAAAAACATTCAGCACAGAAAAGATAGCATCCACAACAAACGGTGATTGGTAAACGGAATACCCTTTTCATGTAGAAAGTTAAAATTAGAAGTGTATATATCAGCTTGCAAAAGAGCAACTCGAAATTGCTCAAAGATCTAAGTGAAAAGTGGGACTGATGGAGGAAAACATAAGCACTGCCCTACAGGAACAGGGGAGGAAACGACTTCCTGGGTAGGGCTCCATTTGCCCAGAAATGATGACCAGAAATGGACAACTGGGAATTCGTAAAACTAAAATGCTTCTGTACAGCAAAGCAAATAACCAATACAATGAGTGGAAGCTTCCAGAATGGGAGACAATCTTTGCCAGCTATACACCTAATAGATACTTAAAAACCAGAATAGAAAGAATTCAGGAAAAACAAGCAAACAAAAGTCAACCCATTCAAAAGATAGGTGATAGAGAATTATCAAAAAAAAGAAATTAAAATGTTAATGAAATATCTCAAAAAAGTTCATCATCCTTAGTAGTTAGGAAAATAGAAATCAAAACCACCTTGAGATTTCATCTGACCAATGACAATAAACGTTGGAGGGGATGTGGGGGTAAAGGAACCCACAATCCCCGCTGGTGAGATTGCAAACGAAAACTACCACTCTAGAAATCAATGTGAATAATGCTCTGTGAGCTAAAGATAACTCAGCTACATGACTTAGCTATGCCAAAGCTTGACCTTGACATATACCAGTCCTTGACATATGCCAAAGGACTTATCATTCTACCCCACAGATACTTGTCAGTCATATTCATCACTGCTCCATAACAATAATGAATAGCAATAATAACAATGGCTATGAAATAGAAACAACCTGAATATCCTTCAAATGACTGATAAATGAACCCTGAAACTGTGGCAAGTGCACAGTTGGAATAGGATTTAGCTGTAAAAAATAAATGTAATCATGAAATTTTCAGGTAAGTAGATGGAACTGAGAAGGATTGTACTGAGTGAAGTAAACCCACCCCAGAGGGACAAATGCCATATGTTCTCTTTCATCTGTGATCCCTAGCTACATATCTTCACATGAAAATATATAACCTGAAGTAACCACAAAAGCCAAGAAATAAAAATAAGATCATAAATGAGCAACCCTACAAAAGGAAATAGCAGGATATGGTGATAGGAAGGGAGAAATAGAAAGATGGAGAAGTGAGCCTTATGTGGGAGGGAAGAGCGAGGTCAACACAACAGAAGAGAAAGGGAGGAGGGCTAAATAACACTTAAATGATTTGAAAATCTATTAGGAAACATTTTAGTTTATATTACCTAACGTTGTGTATAATATATACATATTTATGTATATGCCATTTGGGCTGACAAAATGCTCCCCCTCCCAGGATCCATAGAGCGTCTAACAAAACCCCAAGCACCAGGCATGAGAAACAACTCTTCAAACTGTTGTCAGAGAAGTCAAAGTGGTCCCCAGAACAGTACAGACTGCTGCTCTTGCCCTTGGTTGCCTCCCAAAGGTTGAAGTCCCTATTGCTTAAGACACCATGTACTTCCAACACAGTATTCAGAGAAATCAAACTATCTGACCTGAACATCTCCTCCCGGGAGTAGTAACTTTCACAATACCAGAAGGCACATGCAAATTGCCAACAGGGGGAAGCAATCAACAGTCCTACCCAGTTGTAATGCCTACAAACCACAATTACCAGAATGGCAAGATACTCCAAAGGTACAATAGTGGCATTCATATCTTGGCAGTAACCAATAATTCTCTAATTAGATTTAAGTCCTGTTTAAAAGGAAAAACATACCTAGTACCGGAGGCCTACACAACTACCCAAACCTAGTGAGGCCATAGATATTAGAGAGGAGCTTAATACTGCCACCTCGCTAGAGCAACATAATTCCCTAGTTGTATCCTAAATACTTATGCTTATACCCACACTAAGCATAGCTCTCACCCTTCATCAGAGCTTTTCGACAGTAGTGGGAGGCCATCACAGACAACCGCAACCAGTTGAAATGTAGAGAACAACCAATCATGGAATACCCAGCCTCAACAGACACATTACAACACAACGTCTGCACCTAAGGCTCAGGGAATATTTGTAAAGAGGTGTGGGAAGATCATAGGAGCCAGAGGCTCAGGAAGTCTGCTTCAGTACTGCGGATGCTAAAAATGACAGAAAAGCTACACCCATGATACTGCAACAGTACGGATGCCTGAATAAGATCCAAATGACAATAACATGCTAACGTGGAAAGGGAAAATCTCATAGGGACCAATCCCTAGAAAAAGAACTATAGGCAGTTCAGGAATGCTGAGAGAGAATTCATTTTTCCAAGGTATGAACCCTTAATTGGTTATACAATATCAAATTTTCAGCCTGAAATAATATACATACAAGCAACCTACTAAATGGATTCAATAGGCTGTATCTATACATGTATTCATGCCAGTGTATAAACAATAATAACTAAAGAAAAAGAGGTCATGAGTTTGAAAAGTAGTAAAAGGGCTTGGGAGAAGTTGAAGGGACAAGACATCAGAGGGGTTGAAGAGATTAAACGGAAGGAGGAAATGATATAATTATATTTTGATTAAAATTTTGAGAAAGAAAAAAGCAACAGGCCGTGAGCTGCCATGCTGAGTTCAAGTTCACAGCATGTGAGGTCCCTGGCTAATAACTCATCTTCTGGGCTATAATCCCATTCTCTGTAAAGAAGCAAAAGTACTTTTACATCATAAGCTCATGATAGGATTGGAAGAGAAAAATACCAGCTAAACCTGATCATCTTCTGGGTTTGACCCAGATATGAGCTGGTCACGTTTTTCTGAGTAGAAATCTTAATAAGCATTTCTTTCCATTCCAAACTCTGCACTTTACCTGTGTCCTCCTCGGGATCCTCTCAGAAAAAGCATCTGAAAACTAATTCTTCTAAGGCTGTCCAGAGAGACAGAGAATGGATGTTCACATGGCACACCTCACTCAGTGGTCTTCTGTAGGCATCTCTTCTTCAAATGGCATCCTTTTCAATGGCACCCAGACCTCTCCTCACTGACCCCTCCCTCCCCATATTTCTGAGTAAATTGGTTCAAATACAAACCCAAACCCACACAGAGCACTAAAATGTTCCTAAAGTGCTCAGAAAAACCTCGCTGAGTATCCCCTTTAAAAGCACATAATGGTGAAACTCAGTGATTTAGACCCATGTAAGTAATTGCTCCAGAGACAGAAGGAAATGTTCCCCAAAGGATTACACTGAATGCAATTTCCTTCATCTCATCCCAGATATGTGTTCTTGTGGCTTTAATGTGACTTTAATTGTATTTTTCTTTTTATTTTTCCAATTAATCCAAATATCCTATTACCATTAGATCATACTGTGTGGTACTTAAAGCTAGACACCATGGCTTCTGTCTTCAGTAGCTGACATGATGAGCCATTTTTAACCCATCAGGTACAGTCATCCTCACACAGGTGAGCAAAGGTCATAAGCCTCTCACGTCCATAAAGCTGATCTTCCTTTTCCTCTTTGTATGTGTTCTCTTAGTCATAGAGGTACCAACATCATCTCTCATCTTCCTGAATTACTGCAGTCATAGAAAATGTCTATCCCTGGACAGAACAATCCTTAAGTCTTCAGCATAACCCTCTCACATCAGCTGTGGGTCTATATTGCAATAGAGAGCATTATCTTATCGTCAGCATGACCTCTGTTTGACTGTTTGTGAACTTTTTGGATCTTGATAAGTAATCTGTTCTTTGTATTCATCTGCTTCCCTCCCCTGTAACACGGATTTAGTAATTTCCACATGGGAAGGGGTCCTGAGAATGAGTAATCATGC
Organism: Microtus oregoni; assembly: GCF_018167655.1. Classification (NCBI taxonomy): domain Eukaryota; kingdom Metazoa; phylum Chordata; class Mammalia; order Rodentia; family Cricetidae; genus Microtus; species Microtus oregoni. The sequence goes on from NW_024543059.1 coordinate 41,399,331, forward strand.
ATAGCAGGTGAGACTTACTAGGATTCCCAAGAGCGTCAGTGGAAGGTTTCAGTTATCTCAAGTCACAGGAAGAAACACATCAATGAGCAGAACGAAAACCAAACTTCCTCACCTTGGGACTTAGAGACACTGATGCACAAGTCTGCGTGTGTCCATCACTGCCCTAGTTCATCTGGAAGCAAATGAGCGTAAACATCCTGCATGTCCAGGAATGACTGTCTATATTCTCAATCTGACCTGAGTTAACCTCTTCCAGTGCCACCACAATATAGGTCCCCAGCTAGAAAACACAAACATTCTCCAACCCTTCCACACCTATTTCCAGCTTCTTACCTCAACATCCATCTTTTCAGACTTCACAGAACCAAGCATACTTAGCACTACCTGATCAACTTATGATCATATAGTACCATTGCTGCCACCAAGAAAAATATTATCTGTCTTGTGTACCTTATCCTGAGCATTTCCTAGCTGTTGAATGTTCTACAAAAGAGTTATGGTGGCATCCTACATGCGAATTTAGAGATGGTTGACTGGTATCAGGCATATCATTGTTGTCAATATAGCATGGTTTGGTTGTGTGTGTGTGTGTGTGTGTGTGTGTGTGTGTGTGTCCTTCTGTCTGTCTGTCTGTCTGTCTGTCCGTCTAACTCTAGATTGGCCCTGATGATCAGAATTCTGAAGATGCCACTGCTGACCACCCTGCTCACAGGGTGATGGGGAACCTCCTCTATGGCCTCCCTGAAGTATCAACCTGTTCCTGTGAATCTGATTTGGGACATTTTCCTAAAATTTTGTCTGTTTACAATTGTCCTGTCTTCCATGAAGAGATGCACCATTCCAGTCATTGGTTCCTTTAGTCAGTACTAGAGCTGGGTCTCAAGCTGCTTCTCCAGGGGTTCTCAGCAGTCCTCCTCCTAAGGGGATGAACATGGAGGTGGCCTCACTAAGAAGACCCTGAGGTGTCAGAAAACCACATTGAGCACCTATGACAACTCCCTGGTGAGCCAAATGTGACGTTTAGAGTGAGCACTGCCCTGCCACCATTGACAGTTATCTCATCTTGTCAATGTGTACCTCTGAAATAAATCAGAAATATCCCAGTCTTCCAATGCATTTTGTAAATTTTTTCAGTACTAGTGATCAAATATAGGATCACACATGACAAGCAAGCACTATAACTACCATTGAGCTATATCTACAGACAAAATCTTTTTAATCATTATTCTCCAGTGGCAGATATCAAAGACAAAATTCTGTGAATTTTTTCAACCTTATTTTTCTAGACTTCCTTAATGAAATTTCTATTCTAAAAGTAAAATAAGAATCTCTGCATTTCTTGGTATTATCAATAAATTTTATTTGAATTTTTTCTTCATCTGACTCTCTTGCTGAATTACTTCCTTTTTGGAAATTTCAATACAAGAGAAAGTATCTCTGTCTAGCTAGACTGAGGACAAGAAAATGTTAGAATTTGAGACTCCTATCCTGCAAATGTCTTTCTATTTCATCAAGTTTTGTATAGGCACTGACATTTATTTTATCACATATAGATTTATATAACCACTACTACATTTAAGACGAAGAAATGTCCCTTCACTAAGAAACTCTCTTGGCCACTCTGACTGCTATTTATCCCTTGCACATATCTTTAATTTTATAGAAAATATTAAATATAGTTACCCAGAGTCTTACTGGTTGTTTTTTGTCAGCTTGATACAAACCTAATATCAGGGAATAGGAAATCTTAATTGAGAAAATGCTTCTAAGTATGTAAGACATTTTCTTCATCAGTGATTGATACAGGAGAGCCAGCTCACTAGGGAAGTGTCACTCATGGCCATGTGTTCCTGTATGGTTTAAGAAAGCAAGCTGAGCAAGCCATGAGGAGAAAGACGGCCAACAGGACTCCTCCATGGCCTCAGCTTCAGTTCCCACCTCCAGGTTCTTGCTTTGAGTTCCACCAACTCCCTTCATGATTTCATGATGGGCTACAGCTGTGGTTTTAAGTTAAACCCTTTCTTCCCCAAGTTGATTTTGGTGAGTGTCTTATCATAACAACAGAAACCTAACTAAGACAGAAATTCATAACAGCTGTATGGGATATTGATGGGAGAGACATAACGATGCTGTTTTGGGGAGGACTGTGGAAAGTGTTTGGAACTTTGGACTGGAAAAACGGTTTAGGGCTTAGGGATTAATGAACTATTGTGGGAAAATAATGCTGAGAGCAGAAAAGATAGTGGCAGCCTGCCTTATGACAGTCAATGGGAAGTGAAGGCTATAAGGCTATTTCAGTGCTGTTTTGTATTAAGTACCTGGGATCCAGGTAGCTAAGGATGAAGGATCTGTGGTGATTAACAAGAGACAGTACCACTGAAGCAAAGCCATTGCTCTGGTGATACCGTAGCTGAGAAATTAATGGCAATTAAGAAGTGACCAGTTTTACTAGGTAGAATCTTCTAGATATATTTCCTCAGGGTCAGAACACAGAAGCTGTAGTCCAGAAGGCACAAGGGTGTCGTCTCACAGCAGCAGCCAAACTTTTATGTGTGAAGAGCTACCAAGTAGTCCTGGTTTTGCAAGCATGAATGTGTCACGGACAGCAGCTGAGGCTTGGCACTCTGGTAGATCTGGGGTCCCTGAGGAGAGGCTGTTGGCAAGGATGCAGCCTCAGATGCAGTGGAGACCCCAGCATATTGGAGACACCAGGACTCTAGGTAACTAACAAGGACAGCAACAGCTGTGGAGTGAGCCGGCATGAGCCTATGAGACATGCTACCTGTGCTGTGGATTGCTCACCCAGAGAAGTGAAGCTGCTCATTTGTTGTGACTGTGCCCTGGTTAGATTAAGAAAGCATTTAACTTATGTTTTATTTTACAGAAATCTACAGTTAAAAGACACTGGACTCAAAGAGATAATAACTTTGACTTTTAACATGTTCAAAATTTAAAGACTGTAGGACTTTTAAAGTTATATTGTTTACATATATTATGATATTAATATGAAATCTTGAGAATGAAAAAGAAAGTAAAGGCTATAGTTTAGTCAGTGGTATGCTTGTGTGTCAAGCTGTCAAGGAGTCAGTTTTGTGGTTTTGTTTTTTTTTTTTTTTTTTTTTTTTTTTTGTCAACTTAGCACATACCTAGATGTATCTGGGAAGAAAAAACTTAATTGAAAAAATGCCTCTACAAGATTGGCCTGTAGGCAAGCTTATAGGGTATTTTCTTGATTACCAATTAATGTAGGAGTATCTAGATTACTGTGGACCATGCTACCTGTGGCCATATGATCCTGGATAGTATTTAAAAGCAGGCTGAGCTAGTCATGATGATCAAGTTAGTAAACAGTGTTCCTCCAAAGCTTCTCCTCCATTTTCTGCTTCCAGGTTCCTGCCTTGAATTCTTGCCTCAACTTCTCTTTATTTTCTTTACTAAAGTTGTTTTTTCAGCCAATGTATTATCACAACAGTAGAAAACTAAGACAGAGTCTAACTTTTTGAATGTGGCTTCTTTCAATCAGTATACTGGTTTCAAGATCCACCCAATTATCAATAACTTGCTGTTGAGTATTTTCAATTACTTATTGGCTGTCAACTGTATGGATGAACTCTTCATTTGTCTCCTCAGAAATAGAATGTCATTGCCTCATTTCCAAAGCACATTTGCAATATTTTCCAAAGTACTATAATCTTTTGTGTACATATTTTCAATTTTTATGATTATTTTATTTATAACTCATATATATTTGTATGGTTTGATTGCAAGTTATGATCTATGTGTAAACAATAGATAATAATTTAATCAAGTTGATCTCCAAGACTATTACTCAATCATCTATGATTAGATGCAAAACATATTACATATTATTGTTAACTTCACTCTACTTAATATGCAGAACTTAAATAAATGCACTCTTCCTTTCTCATTGAAGCTATGTTCACTTCCATCAGAAACTTCCTAATTTTCCTCTCTCCACTTCTCATTCAATTCTCTACTTCTGTGAGTTCAATTTTATTATATTTCATATGTGAGATCATAGCGCTATTTATCTTTATATGCCAGACTAATTTCACTTAGCATTCTCCTAAATAAGTGTTAAGGGTGTATTTTTTTTACTATATTGTAAATGTGTGCTTAATTGTTTGAGAATATTAAAGAAATGTTTTCAGAGTGACTATATTATGTCATGGAAGAAATCTTCTTACCTGGATCGGAAGTGACTCCACATTTCTAAGCCAGATGTAAATTTCTCTATAGTTTAACTGATCCTGCCCTTCCTACAACTCCATCACTTCAGGCCCTAGAACACCATTTTTCTGTACCCATCAAAGAGATGGAGAGCTCTTCAGGCTTCTTTAACTCTATTTAAGTTTTCAGAGATCTTATCCTGCCCCTTCAAGAATAAACTCCAAAAAAAAAAAGGAAGAAGGGGGAAGGAGAGGGAGAGAGGGAAGGAGGGAGGAAGGAAGAAAGGAAGAAACACATCATCAATGATTCAAGCTACATCTAACCTGAAAGCCTCTTTTCTGCAGGCTGGCTTCCATAGTTTTAGAAAATTCTATTCAAATTATTGGGGGGGAGGGCGAGGATTGGCAGTCCTACCCAGCTATATTACCTGTGAACCACACAATTATTAGCATGGCAAGAAAAGCAAAAAATGCAAGAAGTGGCACTCCAATATTGGTATCAACCACAAGCTGTCTAATTGGACTTAAAGCCCAGTCAACAGAAGGGATGTCAGGACTGGCACTGGACACCTAGCCATCTTCCTGGGACTAAGGAGGTAAAGGACCTTAGAAAAGAATCTGTTTCCTCCCTTCAAAGCTCAGGGAGCCCTGCAGAAGAGGAAGCAGAAAAACTGTAAAAGCCAGAGGGGACCGAGGACACCAAGAAAACAAGGCCCTCCAGGTCCACATGAGCAAGACTCCTATGAACTCACGGAGATTGAAGCAGCACACACAGGGCCTACATGTGTTTGCACTAAATCCTCTGCACTTAAATTATGGCTTCTAGCTTAGTGTTTTTATAGTATTCCTGAGCATGGAAACACGTGGGTGTCTGACCCTTGTGCCCTCTCTTGGGCCCTTTTCCTTCTGTTGGTCTGTTTTGTCTGATTTGATGTGGTAATTTTTGTTGTATTTTATTATATTCTATTTTGTTATATTTTTAAATGAGTGAATGAATGAATATAAACCTTGCCACTAGGGTAAAGTTTAACAATGGAACTGTCATTTATATGGACAGGGGAAAAGAAAATCAGTTTCCTCCAATGAAATAACACTGGGTGTATCAATCACTCCAGGACAGAACTCATGTTTGGGAGTAGTTGGTCAACAAATAATATACTCCACAGTTTTGTGTGTGTGTTCTTTTATTTGGTTTTAACTTGGTGGGAATGAAGTTTTTTGTTTGTTTGGGTTTGATTTTATTCTTTTCCTTTCTCTTTTTGTTTTTTCAAGACAAGGTTTCTCTCTAGCTTTGGAGCCTGTCCTGGAACTAGCTCTTGTAAACAGGCTGTCCTCGAACTCACAGAAGGAGGAAGAGGCAGAGAAGGAAGAGGAGGAGGAGGAAGAGGAGGAGGAAGATGATGATGATGATTTCCAGTTGGGCAAGAGGAATCATCTACCTGCCTATGGTAGCAAGAAGGGTAGCAGTCTATGTAAAGAATTTCTTTTTTCATTGAAAGAAGACAAGAACAAAATGACCTTGGGAGAAGGGACACTGCTGATAGAGCAGTCACATTCAGAGCCTGTTTGCTCTTTCCCAGTTGTGGGTCAGAATAATGAATCCAATTGTAGGGCGGGATGCATGGTGCTGGTTTTCCTTGCCGGCAAAGCTGCCTTCAATTGGAGGATCATGATACACAACTGGATTTTGAAAGTAAAACTGAGATGGCTACAGGAAAAAGGAAATAGGGAGACATGCTGGAAAATGACTTTGAGATGTTAATCCCCAGGTGGGTGTATCTTCATTTAAGCATTTCTTTATGGTCCTATCTTAAAATAACATCGTGTTCTGAGGTACTGGAGACTAAAGTTTCTACATGCAAACTTGCAAAGTGTACAGACTGGTATCCGTATTATGTAGAAGAAATCCATTTAATAATTTCCTAAGTACTTAAATAGAATTTCAAAAGACATTTTAAAAGGTAAATAGTTGTATCTGACTATAAAGAACAGCACAAGAAAATAGGCCAGAGGAGATAACACTCATAAATGTTACTCTCTACACTGAACAAAAGTAGATAATAATAAATTGCAATATTAGAATGAGAAAAGAGTATACACTAGGAAAACTGAACTCTGTTTAATAAGGAAATTCAGTTGATTCATCTTTCAACATGAGTAACTAAAACCAGAAATATAACTTTGCCATCTGGAGATAGTGTGCATCTGGAGGATAGAAAAAGGCTAAGTCCACTTTGCTTGCACTTGTCTGTCAGTAGCAATAAAGGAACACCTACGAGTCAGTTATTATTACATGATGAAAACAAAAACACACAAAAGAGAAGTTGAGCCATGGGGATTCTTTAAAGACACTATAATATACTTTAGCTATAAATCTCACAACGGCTCAGTTTGCCTGCCATTGTTACTGCCTAGGCTCATAATTGGCAATTAAAGTTTCAGAATGGCACTCACTTACAGAGATGAGGGAATACTACATAAGGTGGGAAGGGAGAAGCTCGTATATGAGTGGAAACTGGGAAGTCATCCAGAAATATCTCTGTGAAGAATTGTGTCTCACATTAGTTTGGACTCTTACTAACCGGCAGCCCTTATGCAAGAAATCACATGCATTGCCCAGCATCTCAGTAAGTCTCACTTGATCACTAGCTCTTACTAAAGCTCCTACGAGCATTTCTTAGCAGGCATAAAGGATGCTCTAGCATCGTCAACCCCAGAAGACTCTCTGTATGCAGGACAAATAGCTCTCCAACTCCTGACAGAAGATTGGAAGAAAGGTAAGGATTTGTGTAAAAATACATTTGTTTCCAGGTTTGTTAAGAATTTTGTTGGTTGAGGATATGTTCAGATCCTTCTGTTTCTACACTGAGAAGCTGCATGCAGAGACCATGGGACTTTCTTCAGGGAAAGTAAGGAGGCATAAGGCTTCCTTCTGATAACAGTGTTGGCAACCTTAAATAAGGGGGATAGCAATAAGATTACCAAGAGCACTGGCATTTCTTTTATCCTTGCTATTCAGATATGTTGCTGCTGGCAGAATGATGAAGCTTACATTCACTCAAGAGGAAAGCTGATATGGTTGCACACTCCCTTAATCTCAGTATGAGGGAGAATGAAGGAATATTACATTTGCTCTAAGTCAGACTAGGCTACATAGTAAGTTGCAGGCGAGCCTTTGGTACATGGAAAGACTGTGTCTCAAAAATAAATAATTAAAAGAGAAGAATGGGTCAAGATGATGTTCAGACCTTGCTTCCCAGACTGACTGCTATGAATCAGACTTCATTGTTTTATTTGCTTTTCAATGTTATTCTCCTTTTGTATATCTGAAATCTGAGAAACCTGAGCCAGAAGAAAAATCTTAGCCCAAAGTGAAATCTTTGAGGAATGTTCCTTGAGTTGACTGTTTGCAGTGATCGACAACATGAAGAGACACTGACAATACATAATGAATCACCTTAAGGCAGGCACTAATAAGGAGCTGTGCTTATCCCTATCCACAGCCAGGAAAGAAGCAGTTCCCAGGAAAGAATAAGACCTAGCTGTAGCTGTAGGAAAAGATGACCATGCAAGCGGAAAGTCACTGCCATTGCCTACCCACAGCCTCACAGATCAAGAGCTGGGAGCCAAAAACTCAACTCTCTCCTCCCTCCCTCTTTTCTCCTGGTGATGTCTCCCAGGGACTCTAAAGTCACATGTTCAAACTGTAGGACACTGTGTCCAGGCAACAAAGACCCTGATTTTGTTCCCACACCATCCAGCCAACTAAGGCTGGTCTGAAAAAGCTATATTCACTTCCTGGTGCCTCTACATCCTAATAGGAGGGTGTGTCCACTTGGGAACCTCCTTTCTAGGTGTGTCCTCTGAGGGAGTCCCGTGTACTCCGTGAGGAAGAAGAGAGATGTTGGACTGAGATGCCTGCCCTTAAATGGCTTGTACCCATATCTCTATGGTATACTAAAGTATATTAGAGTGTCTCTTAAGAATTCTCATGGCTTGATTTTCTTTTTTGTGTGTTCCTGTTTTCTTCACCTAATAATTGATTGGAGGTGTTCTTCCATTGTAACTATCAGGCATGTGCAAGCAAAGTGAACGTACCCTTTACCCCATTCCCCACTGCCACACTCTGTATGTTCTATTTTCTTTGTTTTTACTATCTCTGAATAGCAAAGTTTCTGATTTTAGTTATTCATGTTGAATGGTGACTCAACCTTTCAATCAGCTCCTTTCCTTGCGTCTGAAGTTTGTTTCCGCTATATTTTATTTAACCCATCATTTTTACATCAAACATGGTTTTAACTTAAAAATTAACCCCAGGCTTTTCTTTCCTCTATGCATTAAAAATAGTCTGTGATACTAAGATTGTAGGCCTGGGCAGAAAAGATAACACCAAGGGAGGCTACTTCAGTGGGCTCTACCCACAGTGTTAGGAGCAAATCAGTCACCCTGTCTGCTCCAGTGCCATCTTCTAAAGGCTCAGAAAAATGTCAGTTCTTACCTCTTTGACTGTTGAAAGCACCCAAAGAGAAAATACCTGTTGATTTCAGATCAGTTGCTATTTCTGCAGCGTGTGTGTGTGTGTGTGTGTGTGTGTGTGTGTGTGTGGTCTCTTTATATTCTAAGTCATTCACTTTTGCTTCCCTTCAAAGGCTTCTCTCAAACAAAGGCTTTTTTTCTGCAAAGGAAGTATCACTAAAGATCTCCTGGGAGGAGGAATGGAATCCATTCATGTGGCTCACTTCACATCACACCAATTAAGTCTTTCCTTTTGTTGTTTGATTTGAATTCCACTACATCTTTTCCTGGCACTCAGAGCTCACCCTCCTTCCTTTATCCTTTATGTTGCTGGGCCATTCAGCCCAAACTGTCACTCTATCCCAACCCAGCCTACCCAGACATACACAATCTGTGTACAAAAATAGACCTACACTGCCAGCCAAGTCATAATGAGTCCTTGTGGGAGAAATCAGTAACAAAAGAATTTTAAAAGAGCCAGTCCACCCCCCCCCCCCAAAAAAAGTTTACAAAAACAGACTCAGAAGGCAGCTCGATGGCAATTTTATTAGACTTTCGGAGCAAAACAAGAGAGTGGGCAAACTGAAAATCTGGGCAGCTGCCACGAGGAGGAAGATAGAGACAGGAAAGAGAGGGGGGAAATAAACAGGCCTCTTGAGTTAGGGTCTAATAAAGCTGGCATGCCCAGCAACAGAAGATGGAAAGAAACTCCATGGGAGAGAGGGATGGGGCCTTTCAGGGATGAATGAGAGAGTCCAGAGTGTCAGGAAAAGCATGCTTGGGCTTTTGTCCCATGGGGGGATAGAATGCTTTTCTGAGCTAGAGTGCACTTGGAGAAGCAAATACGCTTAACTGTACCATGTGAGGCAAGCTCAGAGATGGCTGCGCTAAGGGTGGTGTGAGGAATAAGTGAATTGTCATTCCCTCCACCATCTTAGCAGTCTCCTGGCGGGGGTCTGACAAGCACAGCTTGGTCAACTCTTAAGGGAGGAGATAAAAGTGTACGGGGTTTTAATCTATTGAGCAGATGAATGTCATGTCTCTTGACAGGGTTAGAGGGAGAACTCAGAATCCATTCTTTTGACCAAGAAGAAGCATCTTTCCTATAATGGACCACAACAAAACCCTGATATCGCCACCTCTTCTGTGGTATTTCAAGTCCTAGGGAGGCAAATGTGATGTTTCCCTTTCAGGGGTTACCAGGGCGCGAGAAGTGAGCCCAAAGCTGACCATAGGGGAGGGGTCCATCTGTGTAATACTCAGGAAATTCCTCTAAACACACAGAGCTGTTCAAAAGAGTCATGAAGAATAAAATATTATTCACCTTGCTTTGCTTAAATGTCCTAGTACCTACAACTGTGCTTCATTCTTACTTGTGCATGTGACCCCAATAGTCCACTACTGTCACGTTCCTCTTCCACTCACTCACTTGATGACCAAATGTCAAGGACACAGAATGTCGTACATAGAGCTAGACCCTCAGAAATAGGTTTGTTTCTGTCTTCAGAGGACTACATGACAGCGATATGCACTATCCATCCTAAAAGTCAGACTCCCTTACATCCTCAAAGCATCCCCTACATCAGCAGTCATGACTGTGGCCAGAGGTTTTCTTTGCCATCTTCAATTTCAGTAGCTGAGAGAAAATGTCTCGCCAAGGACAAGGCAATACCTGTGTCCACAATCCTGTTTTCTCAAATCCTGTCCCAGGCTCTTTTTGTCTTACCTTAAGAAATTCTGGAGACACACTGTGGTGTCTGGCAGGGACTGTTAGAGTCTGCATTAATGTCGAGCCTAGAGAATAATGCTCTGTCCATAAAGGAGAGAAAATAAGGCTTTTAGTGCCAACAGGAATTGGGACTATTCAAAACATAGACATCCCATCTTTTAAAAATAATTTTGTGCCTGTTTCCTCCCCTGGTGGTCCTGGGAATGAGAGATCATGATTTGTGGGTGATTATGTCTTGGTTAGGTTCCCAGGGTCACTCCTGGAGGTTCCAGTAAGCTCAGTTGGAGAAATCCAAATTACAGCACTGACTAGAACTAAGAACATTTCTCTATTTGTGCTGCCTAGTTTGATGTTAACCTAATACAAACTAGAGTTCTTTGGGAAAAGAGAACCCAAGTTCAGGAAAATGACCCCATCATTGGCGTGTGGACAAGTCTGTGGGACATTTTCTCCATTAATGATTGACGGGGAAGGACCCCGCCCATTGTGAGTGATCCAAACCCTGGGCCAGTGGCCCTGGGTGCTGCAAGTCATACGGAGCAAGCCAGTAAGCAGCACCACTCCAGGCTTCTCCTCTGAGTTCCTACCTGGACTTCCCTCAGTGATGGAGTGGATCCTGTATGTTGCAAACTGAAATAAAGTCTTCCCTCCCAAAGCTGATTTTGGTCAACTAAGACATCGATGTTTCTACAAGGCTCTTCTGCTAAGGAGCCTACAAGCCTTCATCATGGCCCTCTTTTGGCTGGCAGGAGACACAGTAGTGTTCTAAATCCTGAGCTTCAGAATTTACAGGAACACATTTTTTTTATCAATGTCTGCAACCTGAAAGGACCATCTTCCTCTCCCTGTACTGTTTCATTGTAGGTTTCCTAGTTTAGCTCACATATATATCTTATCCTGCCACTATCCAGGTACCCAGTGACTTGCTCCTCGTGATCCCTGAACACACCCAGCAACATTAGCACCATTTCCTGTCTATGCATGACCTATCTGTATTGCCACTGCTGCCACAAGATATACATTAGGAGTCCTGTAGCCCTGCTCTGGGTAATGTCTCTGCTGCTGAGCAAGCTGCAAAAGTACCAGTATGGCTTGCTGTTTAGAGATTTTGACTGTTACTGGGGTTGCTCGATGCATTTCATCACTACTGCATGGCTGGTATCTTTGTTAGCTGTGTTCTCTGAGTCTAACCTTTCTTACTCGACAGGATTCTCTGTGATTCCCAACAGATGCTACTGAACAAGTTGCATGTGACCTCTGAGTTCACAGCGTTGGTGTTCCTCCTCTGCAAGGTTTCTGGCATCCTATATTCAGATTAACTTTATGATTTAAGGTTGCCTTAGCATTGCTCACATCTACTATCATCCACAACAAGCCTTCTTCTGCTTCCTTTTGAATCTTCCTTCCAGCAAGAGCATCAGTGAGGGCAGTGGCAGTCTGCAAAGCTGACTCTCCAGGAGATCTTAGACGACAAGCCTTAGGTGGACAACGATGCAGAAAAGCTTTTCTTAAGAAACTATGGAGATGTCTGAATCCCACTAGTGCCGTGATCTTTCATCTATCAAGGTTAGTTTGAAATATCAGCTCATTAAAATCACAGATATAATAGTATATATAGAAATATATGATGTGTTTGTTGTGTGTGTGTATGTGTGTGTGTATGTGTGTGTATGTGTGTGTAGGTAGGTAGGTAGATAATGAGGGAAAAGAAACACGAAGAACAAATCTAACAGGGAACATTCTTCTGGTCCTCTGTTTTAGAATGTTGTTTATACATTTGACTTTTTACACTGTCTTATAGGGAACAACAACTAATAAATTAGCCTAAGTCTCCAAAGATATCTGTGAATGTTGTCTGCCAATGTTCTCTAAAACTGCTGAGATTAAAGGAGTAGATTACTGCATCTTCGGTTGTACACAGGACATCTGTGTTAAATAGAATTGTGACCATGTTATTGTTTTTATTTGGAAACTCAGAATTATTTTCGGAGATGTGTTTGGGTGCAAAGTTGATACAGAGTTTTTAGTGATTAAACATAGCTGACTACTGGATTAAGACAATTCTACAAAATTACTAAATCACATTTCTTACTGTGTTTGAGAAAGCACTGCAGACAAGCATCAAAACAGGGAGTCCAAGAAGGAATGTGGGTGGTCTCGTCCAAAAAGCTGAATGCCCAAAGGCAACATAATGGGAAGGGAGATGCTAGCCCAGGCACCACCATCTCCGTGTCCCGCCCTCTACTAGATGAGCCTCTTTGCTAAACAGTGTGCTCCTGTCATAATGCTTAACCTCACCACATACCAGAAGCAGCAGGCTTTGTGTTTGTGACTTTGTCCCTAGGTTTCTCTCCTCTTGGGACCTGATATTAGTCCCCCAGATGTGAATTATTCTTTTCTCTATTTAGTAACTGCATGTGCCTCTCAAGGCCTCTCCCTCAATAAACTATTTCAATACAAAAGCTTTCCTGAGCAAATGGACTCTACTTAAGATATCCTAGAGAGAAAGGAATTAGATGATATCACGCACTCCACAACATACTCTTACCACCTCCCATTGTTATTTTCATATCCTCTTATCATATTACATCAACCTTACTCTAAGTTACCACCTCGTCTTCTGCACTGATGAAAAAATGCAACTCCAGCCCAAATCCAGGACTCATAGTGTGAAACAAATATTTCTAGGCCAAAGTTATCCTGAATTCTCATAACAAAGATATTCAATTATTTGAGCATATACAACATCCCAAAATATACAGACCTATCTATAAAATAAATTATAATGGATGAAATTTTTCTTTATAACTAAATTATATGTGTGTGTGCATGCATGTCTGTGTCTTTTAATTCTTTTCGTTCATTTTAATGTATACTTTATTACTTAATCCAAATTACCTACTAATAGAAGGAATCTCATTTGTTCTTTCACTCATTGAAGAAATATCAGTGCCACCATGTAGGCCAATGAGATGGCCTAGTGTGTAGATGTACTTGCTGGCAAACCTAATGGCCTAAATTCAATCCCCAGGAAAAACAAGATTAGAGGAGAGATCTCTGACCTCTACAAAGATTTGCATATACGCACACACTCACAATTTTTAAATGTGATTTTTAAATTTACATGCTCCTAAAAAATGAAATAACACACTGTGATATACAAAATATACCAAAATCTAACCTCTGAAAAATATAGAAAGTATTCTTTTCTTTTTAAGCACTAGCCCCTCTGGTCCCTATCTAGATCAGCAGACAAATGTCCTAGAAAAGGTCCACAGGTTGTGGCCCTAAAACATGCTATTCATTGTCCATGGGTGATGGAACACCTCAGTCATGGGGGTGTCAAGATCACCTCTGTGTTTTTCTCAATCTTTTCACATTAGAAAAATATATATAATCCAGAAAGGAGTAGTGCTTGGTCTGTGTAGCCCCCTGAATAAAAAAGTTTGTCTCATAGAATATATTAATATGACATAGAATAACATGGATTACTCCCATGTGATTTAGAGGTCCTGAATTATGCATAGGAAGAATGACTCAGACTACAGAGCCAACAAACTCTGGGTTTGAATCCACAATCCAGAACTCTTAAGCTATTTGTAGGTGACTTGCGGTCATGTTACTCTCCTTTTATTTATAAATGAATTTATTTAGAAATGCTAACAGCATCTACATAATAACATCATGGTCCTGAGGATAAGGGACCGTATTAAGATGCTCAAATATGGTTTATGTTCTCAGGGACACTCCTGGAAGATTTGTGAGCATGGATCCAAACATCTCATCCCACAGCACAGAATCTACACCAATGAATAAAACCAGCCAGCCTGAGAATCCTAAGTGCAGTCCAATCCCAACTCTGCACTTCCTGACCCTCATCATTGCCCTGGTTGGATTGGCGGGAAACACCATTGTGCTCTGGCTCCTGGGATTCCACATGCGCAGGAATGCCATCTCCGTCTATATATTCAACCTGGCCTTGGCAGACTCCTTCTTCCTCTGCTGCCACTTGATTGACTCACTACTACGGATTGCTGATTTCTATGACTTCTATGCCCATAACTTAAGCAAAGAAATCTTAGGCAACATATCAATCATTCCCTATATCTCAGGTCTGAGCATACTCAGTGCTATTAGCACAGAGCGCTGCCTGTCTGTATTGTGGCCCATATGGTACCACTGCCACCGACCAAAAAACATGTCAGCTATCATATGTGCCCTAATCTGGGTCCTGTCCCTTCTGATGGCCATCCTTGATTGGTACTTCTCAGGATTCCTGAATCAGGTTGATCATCATTTGTGGAAAAATGTTGATTTTATTGTAACTGCATTTCTTGTCTTTTTATTTATACTTCTATTTGGGTCCAGTGTGGCCCTACTGGCCAAGGTCCTCTGTGGTTCCATGCGGAAACGACTGACCAGGCTGTATGTTACCATCTCACTCACGGTGGTGGTCTTCCTCATCTGTGGCCTGCCTCTTGGGTTTTACCTGTTCCTGATATACTGGCTTGGAGCTCAATCGCGTCCTCCCTTCTGTCATCTTTACCAAGTTACTGCTCTCCTGTCCTGTGTGAACAGCTGTGCCAACCCCATCATTTACTTCTTTGTAGGCTCCTTTAGGCAGCATAGGCATCATCGGTCTCTCAAGAGGATTCTTCAGAGGGCTTTGGAGGACATGCCTGAGGAGGATGAACGTACAGCCAGCCACCTTCAGAAAACCATTGAGGTGTCAGAAAGTCGAGAATGGTAAATAGTCCCTCCTTTAATCAGACAGGGGTTGAGAGTCAATACTGCACAGACTTATCTTCTCTCAGAAATGCCCCAGGGATTGAAATGCTTTCAAATGTTTTCTTTTAATCCAATTTTCTTATAAATCTTAAAGTAATCAGAAATTTCTCCAACTTTCTTGGTACTATCAATGAATTTCTCGAGTAGCCCCTGTATATTTCTCATTGAACACTTTTTGCTACCAGTTTTATAATGGAAAAGTTCTTTTTCAAACCATAAATCCGAAACTGAGAACATAAAGGTATAAAATGTTTTTCCTCTGGGCCTTTTCCCAGAAAATTTTATTCTCTGTGATTCTCCCAGAACTAGATACAGTAAGTTTGGTCCTTACTTTATTTAAGTTATATGTATTTACTTACATGTAAGGATCATTTACATCTCCAATCTAAGGAGAATAGTCCCTCGAGACATGCTCTATCTGTGTAAGAACAATGCAGGAATTCACACTTCTGGGATGTATTTTGCTAACTTTTTTCTTGTGTTTTGGGCTAAAATCAAGGCTTTTGTCCTTGAAAATGGTAAACAGACACTTACTTCACAATTATAGTAAAGAAATATGGTCAATTCATTGAATGCTGGAAAAATTAAAAAGAAGTAGAACCTGAAAGTTGAATTGGAAAGATAGAGCAGTGGTATGGGGTCTATTTTAGAATAAAATATAAAGATTTAACTATGGCATTGACATGAACTGAAGGTATAAGCTAAACAGAACCAGAAGATTCTATCTGTGCACTGTGAGTATAAAACTTGAGCACATTCTCCTCCAACACTTAGCCAGCTCTCTGGCTAATGTAATGTTCTTTCTATAAGATTCTATTGTAGGCCTGGAGGGATGGCTCAGCCGTTAAAGACTAGGCTCACAACCAAAAATATAAGATTCTATTGTATATGTGTAGACAGAGGTTTCTGTCTCACCAGGTTCCACAACTGTTTAGTCCCAAATAAACACACAGAGGTCTACTTTAATCATAAACTGATTGGCCTAGTAGATCAGGCTTTTCTTATTAATTAATTCTTACATCTTAAACTAGCCCATTATTCTTGTCTATATTAACTACCTGGCTTGGTACTTTTTTGGGGAAGGCAGTCACATCTTGCTTCTTCTGGGGCTGGGTCACAACTGGACTGTGTCCTCTTCCCAGAATTTTCTTGTTTTCATTGTCCCACCTCTACTTTCTGCCTGGCTACTGGCCAATCAGCATTTTTATTAAAAATAATACAAGTGACAAGATAAAAGACCATAGTCCCACAGCACGCCCCCCTTTAAAAAAAGCAAGAACTCTGAATCTAATATCCTTTGTTTAGCTTTTCTCCTGACCATTATGCATAACAACTTGTAACCAACATTCTAAACAAAGGAAAATATCCATAGTCCATTTTGGGGGGAACATGGTGTAGTTTTCCAGGCTACTTCTTACTGATTGGGGGCACTGATAATCTTATGGGACCTAAAGAAAATTTAGAATTATGATCAAGTCATGACTGGAGTATCCTGTGAGGCTTGATCATCTGAGGCAGCAGTCTTGAATCTGTTTTAGATGTAGAACTTAGACATCTGAACCATCTGCCCCTATCAGAGATTTCTGTGATCAAACCTGATTTTTCTTAACTTGTAATGAATCCACAGCATCCCATTTCCTGTGGAAACAAAAGTAAACCCTCTTCTCCAATGTAACATACCTTTTGACTTTAATTTTTAAGTCAAAGTATTTTCAAATACCTATCTTAGATTAATTCAGCAACATTTATAAACAAATATCTTTTAGCAGCTGTTGTTCCTTCCTCAGCATTCAAACAATTCAAAGAAACATAATAACATACAGTATACAGATTCTCTGTGTGGTTTTTATCTTTACATGGCTTTATTTTAAACTCTATTTCTTTTATTTTTATTTTTAATTTTTGGCTTTTTCAGACAGGGTTTCACTGTGTATCTTTGTCCTGGAATTCACTCTGTAGACCAAGCTGTCCTTGAACTCACAGAGATCCACCTGCATCTGCCTCCCAAGTGCTGGGATGCTGCGATTAAAGGTATGTGCCACCACACCATAAACTCACAGAGATCTGTCTGCCTCTGCCTCCCAAGTGTTGGGATTAAAGGTGTGTGCCACCACACCCAACTACTCTCTTTTTTTTATTTTAAGAACTTTGTCCATTTTTTTTCTTTTCCAAGCCTACATATATTTTAAACACACTATCAACCATTTAGAGGCTTTCTTCATCTGAATCTATCTTTACTGTATATCTTGCTTTTTCTGACCACATGAGTCTTTAATTTGCTAAGCAATATGGCTAGGATTAAATCCATGGCTTTGATGGCTGGATCCAGCCCATTCTTTAGCTTTCTGAGAGTCTAGCTTTATGGCAGAGGTAGTGGAGAGCCATGTTTATTGCCACAACTCTATGGCATTTCACGGTCCATGCTACAACCAATAAGCATGTTGTAGGCTATTCATAAACACCATTTAAGGGTTTTGTGGCAGAGCTTCTTAAAAGGGCTACAAAGCTTTTGCAGCTAAAGCTTAGTCAGGAAGCCTCTCTTAAATGAGATGCATTTGCCTTTATCAAACAGAGCACATCCTGAGAAAATGTTGCTATCAATAAGCCATGCTTAACTCTATTCTTTTCTGTCTAGAATTACTTCTCAAGCTCTCTCAGGCTTTCTGTGGATGCAGTTGTCCAGACGCTTGGTAACATTTGTTGACTGAGGTTTTCTGTCCCACCAGTCCTGCAGCCGTTAAGTCCCAAAGAATCACACAGAAATCTACATTAGTTATAAACTGATTGGTCCATTAATTAAGTCTTCTTATTGATTAATTCTTATAACTTACATTAGCCCATAATTCTTATCTGATTTAGCCATGTGGCTTGGTACCTTTTTCGGGGAAGCAGTCACATCTTGCTTCTTCTGTGGCTGGGTCACAACTGTGGACTGCATTCTTTTCCCAGAATTCTCCTGTTCTCATTGTCCCACCTCTACTTTCTGCCTGACTACTGGCCAATCAGTGTTTTATTAAAAATAATACAAGTGACAAGGTGAAAGACCATTTTCCCACAGCACTTCCCCCCTTTTCTTAAAAAAATAAAAATAAAAGAGAGTTTAAAATAAAGCCATGTAAAGAAGAAAACACAGAGAGTCTGAATTATGTATATTACTGTGTTATCTTTGAATTTTTTGACTGTGAATGAGCTAAATACAGAGAAACATTTCATTGTATGGGTTGCTAAGCTAAATCAGCATGTATATTATATAGGTATTATGACTCCCAAATTTGGGTCTAAGGACATGTTGTTTTAGAGAAGAGGTTCTTCTCTTGCTTCCACAAAGGATGAGAACCTTTGGATTGTTTCCAGATTGGTGTGGTTTGATAGAACAAGATCCCCTAAATGATTGCCTTGAACACCTCTCATAAAATTACTTTGCCCAATAAACAGCTGGAAGAAATTTGCACAGAATTACACCCATATTCCCAAATATTGTTTATAATTGTTTGTTTAAAATTATTATATTTACAATTAAAGGGAGATATGCTGTAGAGATGAATAATTTGCTTTGGGATAGACCTTGGCTTATTGGTATAAATTTAAGGTAAATTTTGTTATACTGTATATGCATATTTCTGTCCTTGATTAAGGTACTGTATTTGTGTAGTTCATTTTAAAATGTAATGTATAATTAAGAAATATAGGTTAATAGATAGTAATCTATAATTGTCAATTTTATAGTCATATTAGTTAGGTTTTCTAGATATATAGAGATATATTTCAGTTAGTTAGATATTCTTCAAATCTTTCAGAGACCTTCAAAATATGGCACGTAAATGTTTTAAAAATTTAGGACTTTTTATGCATGCAGGATCCACCGAGAAATGACTGCTGAACTTGCCTAAAGGTAAGAGGATCCTTTGGGGATTCTGCTTCATGAGAGAGTCTGTGAGACATTCTGCAAGATACAGAAGAAAGTGACTGGAAAACTGCCAATATAAGCAGACCTGTCTTTGAAATTTCCTATTTCATGGAAAAGTCTGCTGAATACTATGGGCTTGAGGGCTGAAGATGGATGCCCCAATGGTAAAAAAAAAAAAAATTGGGTAACTGTCCAGGCAGCGAGATGTCTCTGTCAATTCTAGAGTTTTGGAAGTTGCTTACAATGTACTTTCTTTTTACTTAGGTAATATTATATCCTTCTGGAGTCTTTGATGGAATTGAAGAATTTATAGTTATAGCTTTCCTTAGTTATGATAAAAGATAAAGTAGATATAAATATTATAACTGTAAGCCGGGCGATGGTGGCGCATGCCTTTAATCCCAGCACTCGGGAGGCAGAGGCAGGCAGATCTCTGTGAGTTCGAGACCAGTCTGGTCTACAGAGCTAGTTCCAGGAGAGGCTCCAAAGCCACAGAGAAACCCTGTCTCAAAAAACAAAAAAAAATATATTATAACTGTAATTCTTGCTTGATACCTGTTTTCTTATATGTAATTTTACTATGCTAAAGTTAAAGACCCCCTTTTTGCTTAAACAGAAAAGGGGAAATGGTGTGGGAGGTGCTTCTGTCTATGTGTTGCTTTTATTGGTTAATAAATAAAGAAACTGCTTTGGACCTATAGCAGGGCAGAACTTAGGTAGGTGGGGAAGATGGAACTGAATGCTGGGAGAAAGAAGGCAGAGTCAGAGAGAAGCAACAAGCAGTCGCCAGAGTCAGAAATGCCAAAACTTTGCTGGTAGGCCGTGACCTCATGGTGATACACAGATTAATGGAGATGGGTTAAATTAAGATATAAGAGGTAGCCAATAAGAAATTAGAACTAATGGGCCAAACAGTGTTTTAATTAATACAGTTTCTGTGTGATTATGTCAGGTCTAAGCTAGCTGAGTAGCCAGGAACCAACATGCAAACTTTTCCCCTACATATATACTAGACACTGTTATTGTCAATATAACAATGCTGATTACAGAAACGATAAAATTTAGTTACTGTTCTTTAGGAGCATGATAGAGACTGAAGAAAAGTGTGTGTGTGTGTGTGTGTGTGTGTGTGTGTGTGTGTGTGTTGATGATGACGACCAGAGTCACTAAATTGTTTAGAATTTGAACTGATAACTTTACAATTTTCCTAGCTCACTTCTGTGAGCCAAATTAATCTTTTACATTTTTGATCTTATTTGTTTTTCCTTTTTTCAAAATATGTTAATTGAAATATAATTACATATCAAATAAACATTAAGTAACATAGAGACAGATGAAGATGGGAGAAGAGACCATCCATACTGATATTGTTAGCAAAACCAAGGACCTCAGAAAATGGTAATACATTTCAAGTATTTTGTCATCATGCAAGATGAATTCTAGGAGCACAGAGAACAGTATCTATCATGATCTTGAAGTAAAAAATAAATAAATAATGGCTGGCATGAATTTTGCGAAATTTGTTGTAGGAGACTCTATAAACTATGGAGAGTTATTCAGGTCACCCAGCAGAACAACGGAAAAAGCAAAATTCCCCCCCCCTCCTTTTTTTGGTCCTCTTCCCAAGGACAAACTCAATAACAATGATCCAAACAATAGGGAGACAGAAAAGAAAATACATAGCCAAGGAAAAAGGAGAGAAATAATGGAATGCCCTTTTCCTCTAATCAAGTCTTTCTGTGAACAACACGTCCAAAATTAGGAACTGGGGCAATGCCATTTTTAATTCAAATGAACATATTATTTGTGACATATTAATACTTTTGTTTTCAAATGATAGCTTTAGAGTTTGTCACCAGTTACCAAAATCTCATGGTCACAATCTTGTCCCTTTTTTGAAATTTGATGTCTACAGCCCTTGATAATTTAGCATACAACATGTTGTTATACTTGGCAAAATAATGCATAGCCATTTCATGTGTTCCAAAGAGTATAATGACAGTAAACACAAGTCCGAGCCTTTAACATGTTATTTATTCATTTTATTTTTATACCATTATTTGTTCATTTTATAATGGAAATTTAAAAAATATATGACAAAATTTGTAGTACATTTTAGTGATTAGTATGTTGATTTTATTATAATGTCATTCCTCATTTATGGATGGGGATAGATGCTGAGAAATACTTTTTTATGTAAGCAGAGTATTTACATGAGCCTATCATACACCTAAACGATAATATATATAATATATATATACTCAGTGGGGTATTATTCAATCCTTGATATCCCAAAATTATGATAAGTAGTGTTTTCACTTTTCATTAGATTCTAAGAAATTTTAATTTTTCCTTGATTTTTTTCTATGACTTGTTGGTAATTCAAAGTTGTAATTTCAATCTCAGTGTGTTTGTATATTTTTGCATACATTCTATACATTATTCTTGCTGTTGATTTCTAGTTTTATTCCATTATGACAAGATACAACACGAAAAATTATTTCACTTTATGGTTTGTTAAGACTTATTTTATGATCCAAATTGTGAACTATTGTGAAGAATGTTTCACGGACTCAGGTTTCTGAGATGTTCATTCTATAAAGGTCAGATGGCATATTCCATAGAAGTCTGTTAAGCCCATTTGCTCTATAGTGTAGTGTAATGCTGAGGTTCCTTGGTGAACCTTTTGTCTGGATGATATACATATTTGTTGATGAGAATGGGTTCCAGAAGTCCTAGTATTATTCCTGAACCAGTCTATCCCTTCAAGATTGTTTTATGAAAGTAAGTGCACTTTCATGCATACTCAGTACATATATGTTTACAGCTATTATGTCTTCTTAATGAGAGTTCTCTTTATTACAAATAGTAGTATTCTTTATCATCTCTGGTTGTTTGGCTTGAAGTCTACTTTGTTAAATATGAGTCTTGTCTTTAGAACCAACTTTTAGTATATAATAGTGACAGAGGACACAATAAAATAAATAAAAATGATCAAAAAGAAAGAAAAGAATGTGTCAATGTCTTCAATTTTTATTTATTTTTATTGCTTTATAAATAATACCATTCAAAATTTACACTTCCTCCCCTCCTCCCATTTCCCTCCCACTCCCCCACTCACCCTCCCACCTCCCCCTCCAGTCCTAAGAGAGGGCAGGGTATCTTACCCTGTGGGAAGTTCAAGGCCCTCCCCCCTCAATCCAGGCTTAGAAAGGTATGCATCCAAATAGACTATGATCCCAAAAAGCCAGTACATACAGTAGAGACAAATCCCAGTGCCATTATCATTGGCTTCTCAATCTGCCCCAATTGTCAGCCACATTCAGAGGGTCCAGTTTGATCCCATGCTGGTTCAGTCCTAGTCCAGCTGGCTCTCCTGAGCTCCCATTAGATCAGTCTTTAATTCAAGAATAAAGATCTTGAACCAGCCTCTTTCACAGGCTACTTTCAGGACCCAGAACAGCTCCTTTCTCACAGTTGCTTTCACTGTGATAAACAGATGTCCTTAGGGACTGGAGATTGCCATTAATGCTGTTAAAAATTCTGACTGAGCCAAAGTTTTATCAAATGGAACTGATGAATCATAATTTCCTGTTAGAAAAGAATATTAAAGGTCATTTTCAAGAACAAAATGCTTTACAAAGCAAGAACTTTACTAACAATTATATACCTGTCACTTAGGACAGTTTGGGAAACAGCAGATATTCATGGAACAGCTGCCATTTTAATGAATAGGGCTAGCCTCACCAAGTTAAAGCATTCTTAAGAAGCACTCAAACCTATATCTGGCATCTGAGAGCAAGTCCACTAGACTACTCCACTCCAATATTTCTCTAGGAGACATGTATAACTAGAGGAAATTCATATTGTGTGTATATATATCACAACTGATAAATCAAAATCTGAGGGCAGAAAGGCATAGACAATGTGCAAAGCTCAACTTGAGACAGGTAACAGAGACGTAGAGGCAATTTCTTCTTAAATTATGATTATATCTTGCCTTACTATACATGCATTTTTTTTGTTCTTCTTTGGGATTGAGATAAAGGGTTAATTACACTATACTGATGACAGTAAATTTTCTAAAATTTTTAAACAGGTAGCCAGGGGGTTTCAGACGTTCCTTAAGTGGTTACATCTCTGCTAAAGAGGGGCAGCAAAAAAAGAAAGAAGAAGAAGAAGAAGAAGAAGAAGAAGAAGAAGAAGAAGAAGAAGAAGAAGAAGAAGAAGAAGACTACGCTATTCTTACAGAATTGAGTATCAAATGAGGAATGAAAGATATAATAATCTATGGGTATAAACACAAGGACTTATGGGGAAGTTTATTCCTATGTCCATTTCCAGAATCATAATAAGTTCTCCTCTGTGGCCTACACCTCAGCCACTCAATGGGATTTGGCTCAATTGATAGGACCAGGCATGAGTTTCATCTTATGAAGTCTCTTAAATTCAGGAAGTGATTGGTTACTACCATAAAATTTATGCCCTTCTTGCACCAAGGGACATATCTTTCCAGGCTAGTCATTATTGTAGCTTGCAGGATTCATAGCTGGGCAAGAGTATCAATGACTTTTTTCACCCAATATAATGACTAGAACCTTTCAATACTACAAAAAACTGAAGATCCCAAGTAGGTACCAACTTGATTTCTCCATGTCCTAGAGTAGATGATGATTAATATAGAGACTCACAACTGGTAAACAGGCAGAAAACAAAATAGTACAATATGCTTAGTTCTATAAATGGGACATCTGCATCACACCTCTCAAGACTTCAGAATCATCAAAGAAGATGGGGCAGAAAATTTTAAGAGATGGAGCTAATGAAAGCCTACAGCAAAACTGTATTTGTCAGACATGACAACGTTAGGAAAGACCCCTTGTTTGCTACCGGCTGCCCAGAACTGTATTAATTAAATCACTGCTTGATTAATTAATTAATTATCACACAGAAACTGTATTAATTAAATCACTGCTTGACCTGTTAAGTCTTGGCTAGATCTTACATCTTAATTTAACCCATTTCTATTAATCTGTGTATTGCCATGTGACTGTGGCTTACCGGCAAGGTTTCAGCTAATCTCTTCCCACCAGCAGCTACTTGGCATCCCCTGACTCTGCCTACTCTCTCTATCTTTTCCAGCCTGGCTACACTCTGTTAAGCCATTGATTGAAAGCACCTTCTTTATTCACTAATCAATAAAAACAACACATATACAGAAGGACTTCCCACACTATGACAGGACCATTGTACACATGAACTCACAGTGGCTGTGATTGTGTGCTTGAGACCTGTGCAAAATTAAGCAAGCCAAAATATCATTCTGTGTTGGGTAGTAGCTCATAAAGTCTCACACTCTTAATATGGATAATTAATGGCTTCAGGGAGAGAAAGAGACTATTTTCCTCAGGGATATGTCCCTGAGAGGCTACCCATGTCCCAGTATATTGCCCTACACCCCTGCACATACAGGCAAAACTAAGTGGACTCAGTGTTTTTTTTTTTTAAAGAACACATGCAATTATGAGAAAAAGTGATAAGCAATAGATGAGGAATTGGAAGGGAAGGAGAGAGATAGATTTCACCAAAACCTATTATACACAGGTATACAATTCTCAAACAACAATAGGAGCATGTGCACGCACACACACACATACACACACACACACACACACACACACACACACACACACAGACTCTACTACTCAACCATCAGAGATATTTAAGTCTTGTTACTAGACCTTTCTTCAACAAAGTAACTGTTCTCAGAGGGAAGCTCCCAAATGTGGCAAATACTTGGTACACACCATCTACTGAGAAGAATGAATAGAAACCCCTCTTTAGCCCATACAAGACCTGTATAAGATGAAAACAGTCAACATTCCAGTGTGGATGAGGGAGTAGCACATGACTCCCAGACCAGTTTGAGAAACTATTGACAGTTGTTAGATAATAGGAACGTTGGTTTTCTTTAGGAGTATAACCTTGGGTAGGTTGCCCATGCCCCACTGAATAATCCCCATATCCCTGAACACAAGGGAAACACTAATTAGACTTAATGAAATAATTTTTAAAGGGGAACACAAAGTTGGGGGTGGGGTGAGGGGGACCAGGAGTACTTGGAGGCAAATAGGATCAAAATACATCATATACATAGTATGAAATTCTCAAGAATTAAAAAAAATCACATTTATTTTTTAAAATAAATACCTTTTTAAGTTACATATCAGACAATCAAAGAAGATCCAGGGGAAGGCCAAAACCTAAGGAGAATATCATGGTTTCAAAATTATAGGTCTCAGGGACTTCCAGATCTAGAAACAGAGCCAAACAGATATCACCTGTTGGTGCTTCAGTACTCCCCAAATCCATGGTACTCTTGTAAAATAATAGAGCTAGTCAGAACAACGGAGACATTCTTCAATTTCCTTCTCACAAATAGGAACACAGAAGCTCAGAAAGAAACTAAATTTCTTCCACAAGATTGAATGACTTTATAATGGAGGGATCGTGATTTAAATCTGGGTAATTATTTCTTTTATTTATTTTTTTTTTCAAGACAGGATTTCTCTGTAGCTTTGGAGCCTATCTTGGAAATAATTCTTGTAGACCAGGCTTGTTGTTCCCTTGCAACACTACAACTCCCAGCATCCCTCTGGACTCCAACGCACGCAAGCGTGGGACACATTTCCCAGAAGCCTTTGCATCCTCTGTTAAAAGCAAGGACAAGCCACAAGTTCCCCCCTTCTTATCCCTTCCCTTTGTCCCTTCCTTTTACTTTTCCTAGTGTGTTTTCCCCTCCCATTAAAAAGTGTACCACGTGGTACCGCCGCGTGTCTGTGTCTTTTCTAGCGTAACCCTCGTCTAACCTGCAGGAATTAAGAACAACATTTGGTGCCGCTGCATCGACTCGGAGACCTCTCTGTCCGGTGCCCGAGGCTTTTGCCTCTGGGTTTCGCCGACAAGGTCCAAAGAACCGACAGCCTTCGCTCACCACCACCTGTTTCCACGGCCATTTCCACAGCTTCATCCTGATCCGTGAGTTACCCCGGGTTCACTTCCTTCCCCCTGGGGCGTTCGAAGACTGTCCGGCGGCTTTCTTTGTGCACCTCGGGCTAGGGCTAGGTTGCTAACCCACCTCCCCCGGTTTTTTGCCCTCGGCCGAAACACCCACTCCGCGCACCCGGAGTTCGGTGCTCCGGGCTTTTTTCTCTTTTTTTCTTCCTTTTTTCTAACTTTTTCCTGTCCACTTTCGGGCCACTCCTTGTGGCACCTCCGGGCCCTGTGCCCTACAGAGCTTAATCGCCTCCTCTCAGCCAGGACTTTCTCTCCCGTATGGTTGCTGGGCTCGGGGCAGTTAAGTGTTAACACGCCCCAAATTCGCACGGACGCCTGCGTTTTTGGCTTGCCGTGTTCGCGGTACTCTGTTGGTACCTTTTGCGGCTGGGCTGCACTTCGGCCATGGGCTCAAAAAATTCTAAACTGGTCCCCCCATCTTCCCCGCTCGGGCAGCTTCTGGAAGCTCTCCAACCCCACGCCCTCATTCCCTCCATAAAACTTTCCAAGTTAACACGACTTTGTTCCAAGACTTGGCCTAAATACAATTTACAGGGCTCTATTCGCTGGCCTTCTCAGGGATCATTTGACCCTGACACTCTGCGGGAGCTGGCAAATTTTTGTCACCGGTCAGCTAAATGGAAGGAATTAATGTACGTGATGGCCTTCTTTTATATGGCTCTAAAAACTGACCCATCTACCTCGTCACACTGTTCACCGGCTCACATGTTTTTGGCTCTACCCTCCCTCCAGGAACCCTCCGCTCCGACCATGGACCCCGATGACGACCCCCCGCCTCCCCGACCTCGTGACACCACTCCTTCCCGCCCTGCCCAATCGGGGGCCACTTCCTCTATCCCCCCTCTTTCAAAAGTTTCTTTTAGGTACAAAAAGGAATCGCCTACACCTTCTCCCCACGCCTCTAAACGCTCCATTCCTAGGTCTCCAGGAGTTCCGCGTAAACATCCTTCTGGGTCGCCTTCCTGTTCCTCTGAATCCCCCAAAAAATCTCATTCCCCCCGTCTCATATATCCCAGCCTTTCCGATCCAGCTTCACCTAACTTCTCTCGCAGCAGGACTCGACTGCGAAGACAATTAACAATTTCTTCCCGTCACAGGAGGTGCAGCAGGCTGGCCGAATCGACTTCGGATTCTTCCGTCTCACCTCCCTGCCCCACCCCTCTGCCTCGGTCTTCCAAGACCCCCTCAGGCGCTAACCCCACCCACCGCCTTGCGCCTAATTTCACCCCTCCCCTTACGGGCTAGCGAGCCACTGCCGCAGCAGCAGACCCTGATCAACCCAAACCAGCTACCATTCTGCCCTTACGAGAGGTAGCTGGGGTCGAGGGCCCACTTCGGGTGCACGTCCCCTTCGCCTTATCGGAACTTTCACATATTTCTAAGCTACTAGGGTCGTATACGGCTAACCCCACTAATTTCACAAAAGAGTTTCAATATTTAACCCAATCTTACAGCCTAACTTATCATGATATTTATATGATTCTCTTTAACAACTTGCTTCCTGAGGAACGCCGACGGGTCTGGGAGCAGGCGAGACTGCATGCTGATGAAGTACACCAGACTCAGCCTTCTCATCCACCCGGTGCAGAGGCGGTGCCCGGTGCCCGAACAGGAACCCCACTGGGATTACAACTCCCCCGGGGGCATTCTGTCCAGAGACCGATTCTTAACCTGCCTCCTGGTGGGATTAAGAAAGGCGGCTCTCAAACCAGTCAATTATTCTAAACTTGCAGAAATATTTCAGGATACAAACGAGAATCCTTCCGCATTTCTTGACCGTCTCACCAAAGCTATGCTACAGTTCACAAACATGGATCCAGAATCCAACGAGGGCAGACAGCTCCTGATGTCCCACTTTGTCAACCAGTCCTACTCAGACATCAAGGCGAAGCTCAGACGTTTGGAGAAGGGTCCCTTAACTCCACAGGCACAGATCCTGGAGATGGCCTTCAAGATCTACCACTCAAAGAATGACAAGGCCAGAAATCATTGCCACGTGATCACCGCACCCGCCAGGCCAGCCGAGGTGATGGACTCCACTGCCCGCCCTCCGCGCGCGGCTCCCCCGCCCCCCGGCCCATGCTTCAAGTGTGGTAAGACAGGTCACTGGTCAAAGGTGTGCCCCAATCCCCATCGCAACCCGAGGGGCCCCTGCCCAAGGTGTCACAGGGAGGGTCATTGGTCCACAGACTGCCCTCATGCGTTCGGTGACGCTGGGGCAGCCGCCCCAGAGGACCCCCAGGTTGACCTATTGGGTCTGGCTCTGGAAGACTGAAGGTTCCCGGGCTCCTCCACTGACAACCCGACTGCTACGCCCAACTGCAACCAGGAGCCGCGGGTACTTCTTACAGTGTCGGGACGCCTCATCTCCTTTCTCTTGGACACCGGAGCAACATATTCGGTTCTAAGGGAATTTTGGGGGCCAACCTCCCCCTCACGTTCCCCTATTGTCGGGGTAGGGGGACAGCCTTATCTACCTCTCCAAACTCCACCTCTCAATTGCATATTTAAAGGTATCTTTCTCACTCATTCATTTCTAGTTCTACCAACCTGTCCAGTCCCACTCTTGGGAAGGGATCTTCTGACCAAGCTGGGAGCTTCCATTTCTTTTGCGCCCCCCACCCGTTTCGTTTCAGATCCGTCGGTGACACAGCTGCTGCTTCTCCTGGCTCCGCGACCCTCTGATACTAACATGTCTTTTCCCCTCCCAGCTTCCCAGGTGGACCCTCTCGTGTGGGACATCCAAAACCCAGCTGTCGCTAAACACCACCCCCCCCCCGTTGTTATTCAGTTAAAGAACCCTACTGGGTATATCACCCAAGCCCAGTACCCGCTTCCTTCCCAAAGCCTCAAAGGACTAAAACCTATAATCTCTGATCTCTTGAGGAAGGGGCTGCTCCGCCCCACCTCATCCCCCTTTAACACTCCTATACTGGCTGTCAAAAAATCTAACGGAACTTATCGTTTGGTTCAGGACCTCCAGCTCATTAATTCTGCTGTCGTTCCCTTACACCCAGTGGTACCCAATCCTCTCACACTTCTGTCTTCAGGGACCTCCCACTTCTCAGTCTTAGACCTAAAGGATGCCTTTTTCTCTATTCCTCTCAGCCCTCAGTCTCAGAACATCTTTGCCTTCACCTGGACAGATCCTGATACTAATTTCTCCACACAACTAACCTGGACCGTCCTCCCTCAGGGATATCGGGACAGCCCACACATCTTTGGCCAGGCTCTGGCCTCTGATCTGCTCTCACTGTCCCTCCTTAAATCAAAACTGGTACTCTATGTCGATGACATCCTGCTATGTAGCCCCTCTTTGGAGACTAGCAGGACTGACACCGCCACCTTATTAAACTTTTTATCCAAAAAGGGCTACAGAGTCTCGCCTTCGAAGGCTCAATTGTCCACCACTCAGGTAACGTATTTGGGGTTAACTATAACCCCAACACAAAAGGCTATCACCTTAGACAGAAAGAGACTAATTCAATCTCTTGCAGTTCCCTCCACCAAAGAAGAGGTTCTGTCATTCCTGGGAGTGGCCGGTTTCCTGCGATCCTGGATTCCCTCATTCTCTCTCCTCGCCCGCCCCCTATATGAAGCAGCCCTCGGCTCTATGCATGAGCCCCTGCTTCACCCCATCACCAAACCTTTCCGGAGACTCCAACAGGCCCTTACCCAGGCCCCAGCTCTCCATCTTCCGGATTTAACCCGCCCTTTTTCTCTTTACGTAGCAGAAAAAGAGGGCTATGCCCTGGGAGTTCTAGGCCATCAACTGGGACCTTCCTTCGCACCTGTAGCTTACCTGTCAAAGAAGATGGACCTCACCACTCGGGGCTGGGCACCCTGCATACGGGCCTTGTCAGCTGCGGAACTTCTTATTCGTGAGTCAAAAAGCTAACCTTCGGAGCACCTACTACGGTTTTCTCCCATCATAACTTGTCTAACCTCTTAACTTACAAAGGCCTACAGACCCTACCTCCTTCTCGAGTTCTTTCACTTCAGGTGGCGCTGGTGGAAGACACTAGTCTCACATTCCAGTGCTGCCCACCTCTCAACATTTCAAATCTTCTACCTCAACCTGGTGCTAATGATTCCCCATCCCATTCCTGCATTGAGGTCCTAGAGGACCTACTGCCCCACCCCTCACATATACAGGAGGGCAGTCTGCCCCAGGCCACCCACACCTGGTACACGGACGGCAGCTCCTTTCTATGTGACGGGACATGCAGAGCAGGTTATGCCATAGTGTCAGACACAGAGATAGTCGAGGCAAAGCCACTCCCTGCTCATACTACCAACCAGCAGGCTGAGCTGATAGCCCTCACCCGTGCCTTCCAGTTAGCCGCCGGCCAATCTTTAAATGTTTATACAGATTCTAAATATGCTTTTCATATCCTGTTGTCCCACGCGGCCATCTGGAAGGAACGCGGGCTTCTCACAGCGAAGGGAGGGTCTATTACCAACTCAGAGTATATTATGGACTTGCTGAGGGCCTCCTATCTACCTAAAGCTATAGGAATTATTCACTGTCGGTCTCATCAGTCTGACAGTTCTATTGTTTCCAAGGGAAATAACCAGGCGGACAGAGCAACTAAGACAACAGCACTTAGCTCAGATCTGCCTCAGTTACCTCAGGGAGTCCTTACAGCACAGCCCACAACCTCACAGACACCTCCTAACACTCAACAGATCCTGTCCTACCTACACCAGCTTTTTCATCCTAATGAAAAAGCTCTGCTTCATTTTGTAAAAACACATATCAAACCCACACCTGAGGACATCAGGTTTCTAAAAGCCACCACTGCCTCCTGTCAGATCTGCCAAAAGTCAGATCCCAGGACTAAATATCGTAGCTTCCCTTTCCCTACCCACCAAGCAAGGGGCTCCCTTCCGGGAACTGATTGGCAGCTGGATTTTACTCATATGCCCACAGTCAGGAGGATTAAATATCTCCTGGTTCTGGTGGATACAATGTCTGGGTGGGTTGAAGCCTTCCCCACCTCTAACAAGAGGGCCCAGACAGTCTCTGATATTCTCCTCCGAGAGATTATTCCTCGGTTTGGACTCCCAACTTCTCTCCAGTCAGATAACAGTCCAGAGTTTACTTCTCAGATTTCTCAAAATCTGTCTAAAGCACTCGGGATCCCCTGGAATTTTCATATACCGTACCATCCTCAGTCGTCAGGTAAGGTAGAACGAACTAACCGCTCTTTAAAGGAAGCCCTCATTAAGATGTCACAAGAACTCCATCTCGACTGGGTAAGGCTCCTGCCTTTAGCTCTTTTCCGACTCCGAGCCCTTCCAAGGGGCCCCCTCCTCATCTCACCCTTTGAACTCATGTATGGGCGGCCGGTCTTAACCCCCGGCTTCTCATCGGAGACTTCCCCCCTTCCTGACCACCTGCTCACTCCCCTCCTGTTCCACTTACGCTCACTACTATGGGACTTCACAGATCACTCACTACCTCGACCATGTGCTAATACATGTTCGCCGCCAGTTAAAATAGGGGATGAGGTATTACTCTCACCCCCAGGCCAGCGCCCTTCACCCCTTTCCCCTAAATGGCAGGGCCCTTTCAAAGTAATTCTTTTAACTCCCACAGCTGCCAAGCTTAAAGGAATTCCTCATTGGATTCACCTGTCACATCTTAAACCATTTATCTCCACAGCTCAAGATAATCCTTCATACGCGGTGACCCAAACCGGACCCTGTACTCTTAAGTTCCAAAGGACGCCGGATTCAGCCCCCCTACTACAGTCTAAGGACAACAATGGTCCCGATCCGTCACTGTGTTAACACACCCTCCCTTCTTTAAATTCATAAATAACCGTCTAGCTGTCGTTACAGGTACCCCCATCAAATACGAAGGCAAGTGGTAAGCAGATTCTCCTCTACAAAGCTCTTTTACGTAACAGGTCAGCCGCTGACTGCAGCAGTGGCCCCTGAAATGTTAAGAGATGTATGGTTAGAATCTATTTCTTTTAAGACAGTTTCCTTAAGCTCCGGGATGCCAGCAAAACGGATCAAACACAAAGGAATAAGTATCACTTAATTTTTTTTTATCATTTCTTAACCCCGGACATCCTAAGACCCTCTCCCCCCCTTCACCCCAGCTCTCCAAAAATTCCCCCCCCCTTCTTTTAATTTTTTTTCTTTTACTAATGCAACTTTTGCCTTCCAGCATCTTAATGATGACCCAGCTACTCAGGAAAAGCCACACAGATTTCTTCAATCAGCCACCTCAGACGACAGCCAGGACTTCAAACATCAGTGACCAACTACACCAGCCAACAACCCTGGACATCATTGACCAACTACACCAGCCAGCAATCCTGGACATCATTGACCAACTACACCAGCCAGCAACCCTGGACATCAGTGACCAACTACACCAGCGACCGCAAACGCCAATGGGACATTGCCAAGATAATCGGACATTCCCTGGACCCCTCAACGCCCAAAGTCAGCAGGAAGCAGCCATGAGAGACTGGACTACGCCCCCATTCCCTACCCTTTAAGGTCCCCCAATTTTTTTTTAATCAAACCAAAAGGGTGAAATGTTGTTCCCTTGCAACACTACAACTCCCAGCATCCCTCTGGACTCCAGCGCACGCAAGCGTGGGACACATTTCCCAGAAGCCTTTGCATCCTCTGTTAAAAGCAAGGACAAGCCACAAGTTCCCCCCTTCTTATCCCTTCCCTTTGTCCCTTCCTTTTACTTTTCCTAGTGTGTTTTCCCCTCCCATTAAAAAGTGTACCACGTGGTACCGCCGCGTGTCTGTGTCTTTTCTAGCGTAACCCTCGTCTAACCCGCAGGAATTAAGAACAACAAGGCTGGCCTCAGATTCACAGATATCTCCCTGCTTTTGCCTCCTCCCAAGTGCTGGGATTAAAGGTGTGTGCTACCACAACCCAGTGATTACTTTTTTCTTTAAAAGAATGGCTAAAATAAAAAACACCAATGATAGCCTTTGCTGGAGAGGTTGTGGAGAAAGGGGTACACTCATCCATTGCTGGTGGGAATGCAAACTTGTGCAATCACTCTGGAAAGCAGTGTTTCGGTTTCTCAGGAAATTCGGGATCAACCTACCCCTGGACCCAGCAATACCACTCTTGGGAATATACCCAAGAGAGGCCCTATCATACAACAAAAGTATATGCTCAACTATGTTCATAGCAGCATTGTTTGTAATAGCCAGAACCTGGAAACAACCTAGATGCCCTTCAATGGAAGAATGGATGAAGAAAGTATGGAATATATACATATTAGAGTACTACTCAGCAGTTTTCAAGGACTTCTTGAATTTTACATACAAATGGGTGGAAATAGAAAGCACTATCCTGAGTGAGGTAAGCCAGACCCAAAAAGAGGAACATGGGATGTACTCACTCATATCTGGTTTCTAGCCATAAATAAAGGACATTGAGCCTATAATTCGTGATCCAAGAGAAGCTAAATAAGAAGGTGAATCCAAAGACAAACATATAGGCATCCTCCTGAATATTAACCTTCATCAGGTGATGAAAGGAGACAGAGACAGAGACCCATATTGGAGCACCGGACTGAAACCTCAAGGTCCAAATCAGGAGCAGAAGAAGAGAGAGCACGAGCAAGGAACTCAGGACCGTGAGGGGTGCACCCACACACTGAGACAATGGGGATGTTCTATTGGGAACTCACCAAGGCCAGCTGGCCTGGGTCTGAAAAAGCATGGGATAAAACCGGACTTGCCGAACATAGCAGACAATGAGGACTACTGAGAACTCAAGATCAATGGCAATGGGTTTTTGATCCTACTGCACGTACTGTCTTTGGGGGAGCCTAGGCAGTTTGGATGCTCACCTTAATAGACCTGGATGGAGGTGGGTGGTCCTTGGACTTCCCACAGGTCAGGGAACCCTGATTGCTCTTCGAGCTGATGAGGGAGGGGGACTTGATCGGGGGAGGGGGAGGGAAATGGGAGGCGGTGGCGGGGAGGAGGCAGAAATCTTTAATAAATAAATAAATTTTAAAAATTTTTAAAAAATTTATTTTACAAACCAATGCCAGTTCCCCCTTCCTCCCCTCCTCCCACTACCTGAACCTTCTTCCCTTCCCATCCCCCATCACTCCTCAGAGATGGCATGGCCTCCCATGGAGAATCAACAAAGCCTGTCACCCTGTCACCACAGAATCAAGCACACACACACACACACACACACACACACACACACACCGCCGCGCCCCACTGTCTGAACTGAGCAAGGTATCCTCCAAAAAGCCAGCTCATGCACTGGGGATAAATCCTGATCCCAAGGCAGTTGCCCAACAAACTGCCCAAGCCACAGAACTGTCACCCACATTCAAAGGGCCTAGTTCAGTCCTATGCCGGTTCCACAGCTGTCAGTCCAGAGTTAGTCAGCTCCCACTTGCTGGGGTCAGCTGTTTCGGTGGGTTTCCCCATTATGATCTTGACCCATTTGCTCTTATAATCCCTCCTCCCTCTCTTTGACTGGACTTCAGGAGCTTGGCCCAGTGCTTAGCTGTGGATCTCGGCCTCTGCTTTCATCAGCTGATGTTGGAGGTTCTATGATGGCTATTAAGGTCATCATCAATGTGCTTACAGGGGAAGGCCAGGTAAAGTACCCTCTCCACTATTGCTTAGAGTCTTAACTGAGATTATCCTTGTGGATTCCCGGGAATTTTCCTAGCACCAGGTTTCTCCTGAACCCCATAATGTCTCCCTCTATCTAAATACTCACAAGTTCTGAGCTCAGTTCATAGAACTCACGTTTCCTGGCTCCAAATTCATCACTCTCCCCAGTTTAGCCCACTGCTGGTTCTCCATCCTGGATATAACCCCGCCTTGGTTTGCAAATGACATGCATGAATTTGTGAGGGAATCCTGCAGATGTGGAAAAACAAAATGGCTCACAGTGCCTGAAGTGACATCATCAGTTTAGCCTGGGGGTTAGCATGTAAATCAAGCCTGGGAACCTGACCCTTTCTTTTGCTTTGGCAGGTTTTTCCCTTCATTAGGTCTGTAGAAAAACCCAAGATTTTTTTTTTCTTTTGCTTAATTTTTTTGTATGGATAAATATCCAAGAAAGAATGAGTTAGATCTAACGGTAATTCTATATTTAGAATTTTAGGGAACTCAACATTAGTTAATCTTCTATAACTAAATGACTACCAAAGATTTTTTCCCATTCTGTCAGTTGTCACTTCGCTCTGTTGATTGCTTCTTCTTAACTGATGTAATTCTTGCTAATATTTCTGTGCTGTGGAGTATAAACAGGGAATTAATTGCTGTGCAGATAAAGTATGTTTGCTTTGCTCCCTATACGGTACTTTCCGAGTTTGGGGTTTTGCTCTTGGATAATTTT
The DNA here is from genome assembly GCF_018167655.1 of Microtus oregoni. Classification (NCBI taxonomy): domain Eukaryota; kingdom Metazoa; phylum Chordata; class Mammalia; order Rodentia; family Cricetidae; genus Microtus; species Microtus oregoni. Next base: position 41,434,903 of record NW_024543059.1, read on the forward strand.
GAGTTGAGTTTTGTTCAGGGTGACAAAGAAGCCAAGTCAGTCTTTTATGTGTGCATACCCAGAAATTTCCCAGCACCATTTGTTGAAGATGCTGATTTTTAAATGGTTTTGAGAACCTTTGCTCAAAATCGCTCAGCCTAAGATGCATGCATTGTTGCTGCATTCTGTTCCTCTGACCTCTTTGTCAGATACTGTATTAATTAAATCACTGCTTGGCCCATTAGTTCTAGCCTCTTATTGGCTAACTCTCACATCTTGATTTAACCCATTTCTATTAATCTGTATATTGCCACGTGGCAGTGGCTTACCAGGAAAGATTCAGCATGTCTGTCTCTGTTGGCTCTCTCTTTCTCCACCTTTCTTGCTCCCAACATTCAGTTCTGTCTTCTGTGCCTATCTACGTTCTGCCCTATCAACTAGGCCAAGGCAGTTTCTTTATTCATTAACCAATGAAAGCAACACACAAACAGAAGGACCTCCTACACCACTAATGGGCCTTGGACTTTCCACAGGGCAGGGTGCATTGCCCTCTCTTAGGATTGGAGAGGGTGGGGTGGGAGGGTCTCTGGAGGGAGTGGGAGGGAAGTGGGAGGAGGGGAAGGAGTGGGAATTTGGATTGGTATTTTTTAAGTAATAATAATAATAATAAAAGAATCTAGTGTGTCACAAGAGAACTAAGTTCTGTACGAGTACAGAAAGATTCCCTGCATCAAAGGAGGAATGCAGTCATTTCTAACTCACCAGGCCCTACCTCCCAAAAACTGTCCTAGAAAGAAGTTACATGACCTTCATGAACACCTAAAAAATTTTCTGGCTCAAGACCTACAACAAGGTGGACAATGAAGGCTGATGAGAAGCCAAGGACAATGGCACTAGGTTTTGATCCTACTGCGTGAACTGGCTTTGTGGGAACCTAGCCTGTTTGGATGGTCACCTTCCTGGACCTAGATGGAGAGGGGAGGACCTTGGACTTCCCACAGGGCAGGGAATCCGGACTGCTCTTCAGACACGAGAGGGAGGGGAAATGGAGTAGGGGGAGGGGGAGAGGAGTGGGGGTAGGGGGAGAGGAGTGGGGGGAGGGGGAGAGGAGTGGGGGGAGGGGGAGAGGAGTGGGGGAGGGGGAGGGAAATGGGAGGCGGGGAGGAGGCAAAAATTTTTTTCAACAAAAGAAATAAATAAATATAAAAAAAAAAAGACCCACAACAATGAATGCAAGTCACAAATCCTCCCACCCCACCTGTGTCAAGAGGGAGATCCTATACTTCCTGGTCACCCTCCCTTCCCTGGCTGGGCTAGCAGGAAACAGTTATGTCCTGGCCCCTTGGCTTCTGTATGTGGGGGTATGACATCTTGGTTTACATCTTCAGCCTGGTTGTGGCTGGATTCCTCGTGTTCTGCTGCCACATTATTATTTTGTCTGCTAAGTGTTTTCAGGTTCTCCCAGCACTTCTAATTTTTCATCTGCCATCTTCAGTAATAAAGCAACGATCCCTTATACCACAGGACTGAGGATATCCAGTGTCATTAGCGCCAAGCACCACATGGTCCTATGGCCCATCTGGTACCACTGCCACCAAAGCACACCAGCAGTTTTGTATGTCCTGATCTGAGTCCTGTCTGTGCTATCAATAATATAGCAGTGCTACACTGAACTCCTAAGCATTGTTGGCTGCCATTATAGAAAAAGGTTGATTTTATCACAGCTGCATGGTAAATATCTTTATTTGTGATTCTTTCTGGCTGAGCAGAATCCTCTGTAATACCAGAAAGATGCCAATTTCCAGGATTTATGTGGTCATTGTGTTCACGTTGTAGCTCTTCCTCCACTGTGGCCTGCCCTTTGGCACTTCTTGGTTCCGATTATGTTGACATAATTTCTCTTCATCTCTTTGGTCATCATCCAGTTATAGTATGTCAACAGCTGTGCCGTCACCATTGTTGGCTCCTTTAGACCGCTGGTGGCAGCAATGGACCCTGAATTTGGTTCTCCAGAGGAGTTTTCAGGATATTCCTGAGGTGGATGAGTGAAAAGATAGCCATCTTCATGGAACTCTGGAGGTATCAGGATGCTGAGCAACTAGAGTGATAAGGAACCTCTGGTCCAATCAGATCCAGGTAGCTTGGAAAGTCCCCACTCAAGATACCTGTCAGTCTCCTCAACTAGTTTCTGGGAATGCCTCTAAATTTGCAACACCTTACATAGATAATTTTAACTGACTTTGCTTGATTTTTTAGAGATTGTCATCAGAAATAAGAATGCTTATGTCTAACCTGTTGGACATTATCAACTTCTCAGTATTATTTTTAACATTTTACTACTTTTTGAGATATCCACATGCTATACACTTCTTAGTAGACAGCTTAAAGTGTTTCTGTCCATTTGGAACTATGCAGGCATTGCCATTGATTTCAAGAACTTTAGTACTCTGATCTGTAAGCTTCCCAAGCCTCCAACCCCTGAATAATCAATAACCAATCATCTGTTTCTGTATGGGCTCCTACAGTGTATATTTAGGGTTAGTAGGACTACAGGATACATGGGAACATGATTTTTCTACTTAGTATAATATTCTTTTGCCCTTTTTATTCATTCTTCTTTCACACATTATATCTGACGGCAGTTTCCCCTCTCTCCCCTTCCCATTTCTCATCAAGAGCTTTCCTTGCAATTTTCCATGCAAAGGAAAAAAATTGCTATCAAAGTATAATCCTTGGAATTATAAGCATTTTCTCCATGGGTGTATTGGAAAAAATCTCTTCTTTTTCTCTTAGAGAATTAGACCGTGCTCTATGACTAGGAACTGATGCAAGTAGAAGCTTGGGTCTGGAAAACTGAGCTCTGCAATATTTGAACATCACTGAATTCTGTGGTTTTAAAGAAAATAAGAACCTTAGAGGCATACTTTCCATGCATAAAAACAGTCAAAGAAACTGTTTAGCAGAAAATATCTAACAATATGTGCCTTTGGCATAGTGACAAGTTGGCTTAGATTCTGGCTATTGAAACTATGTCCTTTGCCTTTGAAAATGGATAAATAGTTATTTAGTTCCCTACCTGGCCCATCAGAATCTAGAAATCACTCTCATTCAAATCCTAGGATACATGGCAAAAGTGTCAATATGCTTCATTTTAGTAGAAAGCAAGTGAATTCTTATTATATAGACACGTATAGGTCTGATGAAAGAACCCCCATGACAGCTGGAGGCAATTTTAGAGGACTACGTCCCCTCTCCCAGCAAAGTTTGCCCTCAGGCTTAGAGACATCATTTATGGGTTAATTATAATTGGTATACAGTTGAGGGATGGAGGAGAAATTTTATAGGCTCGGGGATCTTTTTGAAAAAAAAAAGAGTGATAGTTGGATGATGGGATAATAGACTGGTATTTGTGAGTTATTGCTTTTAGACAATTATATTGGTATAGATTCTTGTATATTGATACAAAGTTAAATTATATTGAATATTGTATGCTTCTACCTCTGTTTAAAACATTGTTTATGTATTGATATATATTTACCATATTGCAGTGTACATTACTACCTCTGATCAAGATACTTATATATTGTTTACATTTTAAAGTCATTGTCCTCATTTATTGCACAGTTGTTTATTGTCTTTAAGTTAGATAGGTATTAAGAATTATAAATCAATAGCCATCTATGTTTGTCATATTTATAATTAGACTAATCAGGTTCTTTAGATACATAGAGATTATATTCAGTATAGATAGATAATCTTCAACCTCTTCAAAGAGCTGTAGAAAATGGCATTTAATCTAATTTAGAGTTCCGTGGCAGTGAGACACAATCGCTCCTGGCAACACCGCTCTATTCCCGAGAGAAAGTTGAGCACCAAAGACACTCCACCTGGAGCTTTTCTTCTTGGCAGAACTGGCCTTTGGGCAAAGAAATGCCCATATCTCAACCACTGACAAAGATACATAGTATCCATAAATGAATAAAACAGGACTGTCATATCCTGCCAAGACAGGGTAAGATAGTTTTAAAAACTTCCTTGTCTTTGAAAACAGTATGTCAGTTACGTTAGGCCTTAGCCAAAGCTGGTTGCTTCAACATTACAAATGAGACTTTGGGTGATTGCCCAAGTAGCCAGTTGTCTCTGTCATTTGTTGCACATTTTGGAAGTTTCTCGATTGCACTTCCTGTTCACTCAAGTAATAATGTTTCTCTTCTCAGATCTTCGATGGAGTTACAGATTAGATGATTGTAGTTACCTTCCTGATGATTTAGACAAGCTTAATTTCAATGCAATATTTAGACTCCTTGAAATAGAATGTTTAGTAAAACTTTTGTTATGCGTTCCTTGCTTAATATTGTTTATTATTTGTAATTTTATATTTGGTATCTGTTCCTATTGTATATAGTGGTATTGGGTTTGAATTGACCTTGTTTAGACAGAAAGGGGAGATGATAGGGAAACTCTGTCAACCAATCACATCTAGTTAAGGCCTGGCTACCTGGAGCCCAGGAAGAAAAACTGGAAGGACCCAGATGTGCGCTCTCTCTCTCTGCACGGCTTCCGCTGGACAGATAGGAAGTTGGACCTCCCACTCTTGTAGCGTGAGTTCCCCCTTATAACCATTAAAATATAATTGTTGTTCTTGAGCTGGCCTGGTTATTTATGGTACCGACCTAATTCACAACATAGGTCAACAATAGCGATACATGCTGAGAATGTGGCCTTATAGTTGATTTCCTCAGGTCCATTCTAAAGTATATTTACACAAACCTAGACAGCATAGCCTGCTACACAAGGCTATATGTTGTCTAGTATAGCCTATTAATCACCGGACCATAATGAACAAAACAAGATTATACCAATCCTAAGAGAAAATGATACAAACAAGAGACTTTCCAAAACATGTATTTGGGTGCTACATTATGCATACATACAAGCTCACAGTAAACTTTCTCTTATTATAAGTAGAAGTACATCCTAAAATAACAATAAAAGGACAATGCAGTAAATATATAAGCCAGTAACATAGTCATTATATACTGTGAATGACAGTGACGAATTTATATTGATGGAAGTGTTTGTCTTTGTTTACAACTGTGTCATGACAAGTGACACATGAGTAATGCATTGAAGATAACAATGGCTATGATGTCACTCTACAAGGATGATTTTCAGCTACCAGGATAGTCTTAAGAAGGTACTATCATGCATAAGATCCATCATAGATGGAAACATGAGAACATGAACACCTTGCCTTCTTGCCTGTGTACCTGGTCACAAACTTCTCATTAGCATATCCCATCCTCACTCTTGGAGGTGGTCTACACAATAAACTAACATTTCCACATGACTTTTTAATCTCCAGTTAATCACAAACTAATGACAAGTTACTTTTCTCAAGTATAGGAACTTCCTGTATACACATCATCCAGCCTAAACCAAGAGAGAAGTGTTGCAGCGGATGTTTTATCAGAACCAGGAAACCAAAATTGGCACAATTACTGATTCTGACCTTCCCCTTTACAGCACTCAGGACCACAAGGCCAGGGGCAGGAGTGTGGGGGAGGAGTGGGTAACACTCCCCACACGAATCATCAATCACTCATCAATCATCAAGCAAGAAAATCCACCACAGGCTTGCCCACAAGCCAATCTTGTGGGTGAATTTCCTCTATTGAGGTTTATTTCTTCATAAACGATTCTAACTTGTATCAAGCTGGCATAAAACCAGACAGCACCCCTAATATTCCCACTAGACCCAAAAGGTTCTACCCTTCTCGATAATTCCACCAGCTAATGGCTAAGCCTTCAATATGAGCCCTTAAGAGATATTTAGGATCCAAAGCATTAACGGTCAGTCCCTGTACAGAGTTTCGAGAATTTTAATTTGCTTCTCATTTAGTTACCAGTTTTTACTCTGACTCCTTTAGGCATCTGTCAATTTAGAGAACAAAGAATTCAACCGTGCTGACGCCGTCCCTTCAGCGTGAGTCAGCTCTGCAGTGTCAGATCCTGTCATACTGCAAGGCTATTTTTAGCCTCAGTTCACATCTTTGCATCTTCAGGGTAGGCAGTCACGGAGCTGCCTTCTGACACTCAGGTGTTAGATGTCCCTGCTGCAAAAGCTCAAATGGGGTCAGATGTTTTTCCCATCTAACTCTGCTTCACACGTTCTCTCTTTCACTCTAGCTACTCAAATGTGCCTTCCTATAGAGAATGATGCCTTAGGTTCACTTCAGGCTTCCCTCATCTCCACGCTTTTCAGAGCTATTTTCTTTCCCTGCATCTCAGAAGGTGCCAGCAGGAATAACTGGAATATCTGGAATAACTGAGGAATATTCCAAAAGATCACTATCTACAACAATCCGGATATTTCCATGAAAGGGACGCTGGATGATTAAGCACCTTAAAGTGAGCTCTAATGACACTCTGTTTCCTCGTGTAGATAAACGTTTTAGGGAAAGAAAAGGCTCCAGGCAGTGCCAAGCATACAGGAAGCACACACTGTGCTTGGTGGACGTGAGGACTCATCCTGGTTGGCTGCATCTGGAATGAACAAGCTGCTGGACGCTCCTGGGAGAAAACACAAAGACCCACCTTGAACATGGACAGCACCTTCTGCTGAAATCTCAGGCAAAGGGGATATATATGGAACTTCTGCTTTTTGCCTGCTTGCCTTCACTCCTAATGTCAGGTTCACCTATCCTGTTGCTGTGGCGTTTCTTCGCCAATATTAAAGCCAGGTTCTTCGGGATTCCAACACGGGCTGAAGGCCGGATGCTCTCCAGGAACTACCAGACCTTCAGCACCAGACTGGAACTATGGGGACATCCACCCTCACGGACTAAGCAACTACCAGGTCCTTGGCTATTCCAAAGTGAATCAGCATGGATGCACTGCAAGGACCACATCCCGCAAGCCAATCTAATGAATCGAATGTATACTCCTTCTCTCTGTTCTGTGACTTTAAAGAACCCTGACTGATACAAGGTTCTCAAGGAAAGGGGGCAGCACCCAGAGGTAGGTGGGTAGGGAGGTGGGGTGGACATGATCAAAATACATTGTACAAAATTCTCAAAGAACTCATAAAAATGAGGAGAAAAAGAAAGTAAATATTGGTGTGTGCTGAATAATAGTACTTTACCATTCGCAAAATGGAATAGGTAAATGTATGATTTATTGCTTTGTGCTTGTGGGTTTTCCTTTTCCCTTCAGTGTTGGATAGCGCCCAGGACTCACATTCTGTGTAAGTATTCTACCACTGAGCCGCATTCCCAACACTGCTTTCAATTTTGTTTGCATCTAGGAGGCACTATCTAGGAAAAACAAAAATCGCATTAAAATAGAAAAAGGAAATGAAAACACATTGCTTATTGGTTACACTTTAAAAATGGTGTGCTCCCAGGAACAGCAACAGTCTATTATAGAAAGGAAGGTAGGGACGAGAGGTACATTGTTGCTTGCCTCATTAATGTGACCAAAGCAACTCTAAGAAGAGTTTATTTGGGCTCACAGTTTGCAAGTACAGCCCATGATGGCAGAGAAGACATGAGCAGCAGACACTGGGCCAACTGGTCACATTATACCCGTATTCAGGAAGCACTACAAGATCTATTCCCTGGGGATACCAGCTCATGGACTGCTGTGGTTTGAGAGTGTCCTCTATAGGCTCATGTATTTGCACACTTGGTCCCCCACCGGTGGCATTGTTTGAGGAGGCTGTGGAGGTATGACATAGAGGTACACCATTTTTATAGTGTAACCAATAAGCAATGTGTTTTCATTTCCTTTTTCTATTTTAATGCGATTTTTATTTTTCCTAGATAGTGCCTCAAAGAAGCAAACAAAATTGAAAGCAGTGCTGGAAATGCAGCTCAGTGGTAGAATACTTATGCAGAATTAGAACTAGTCTAATCTAGATAAACACACTGGCATTACCAGTGTCTTGTCCCCCAAGTGATTCTAGATCCTGTCAAGTTGACAGTCAAGACGAATAACCATCACAGAAGGCTATCTCTCAGGAAGTGCTGAATCCTCATGCTCAGCTAGCTTTCTTCATTTTATTCAGTCTGAGAGCCCAGCTGTATTAGATACTTCCTCTTTCTATGATAACATCACAACCAAGAAAATTTAAGAGAATTTGTCTGAGTTTCAAGGGATATTAAGTCCACAGTGACAGGAAGCATGGTGGCTGGAACCTTCATAAGCATGTAAGCAGAGAGGGCAAACTAGGAATAACATGAGTTTTTAAACTCTCAAAGCTCACCAGCAGTGACCTACTTCCCCCAACTAGGTCAGACCTCCAGAGCCTCCTCAAACAATGCCACCAAGTGGGTGACCAAATACATGAACCTATAGAGAACATTCTCAAACCACAGCATTCCATGCAATGGTATCCTCAGGGAATAGATCTTTCCACCGCAAAGAGTCTAATCTAGATAAACGCACTGGTATTACCAGTGGCTTGTACCCCAAGTGATTCTAGATCCTGTCAAGTTGACAGTCAAGACAAATAACCATCACAGAAGGCTATACTACCATTAATCTCAAGAGTTGGTTGCATGGTTTCTGTTTACATCCCATTGGCTACATGGTGTCATTACATGCTTTTTCTAGATTAAAATTTTGAGAGCTACTCTATGACATAAACGGAGAAATGGATTGAGGGAAACCAGCAATCTCTTCAGTCCCTGATAGACTGGGAGATCCTGCTCAGAACATTTTTCAGAAGCTCCTCAGAAATACAAAGGAATGGAGTAGGAAACAGCAACAACTTAGCTAGGCCTCCAGGTAATTGGGATTGGTAGCAGGACTGCTCCTAAAAGAACCTCTGGTTTTCCTGTGTTGTGTGACTATAACATATGGTTGAGATGGTGGGGTAAAACCATCACTAAAATAGGAACATTGGTGGTTGAGGACCAACAAGTCTGATAAGAAAACATAAGATGAAGGGCACTGTGTATAGAGCTTCTTGATGTTCTTCAACTTCCTTTACTGGCCAGTCAAGACTGTGGGAGCTGGTCTGAGAGTACAGAACAGATGCATCCATGGCTGGATACTCTGAACTCCTGCTTCCAGGATTTTATTTTCTCCACAGTTCTGCCAACTTTGATGTGACTTTTGAAGTACAGCTTGGGCTGCTCCGGAAGCCTCTACTGCTTCCTCTCTTTAAAGACATATCCGTGACTGGGAAGTGGTGGTGCATGCCTTTAACCTTAGCTCTTGGGAAACAGAGGTAGCTGAACTCCCATGAGTTAGAGGCCAGCCTCGTCTACAAAGCGGGATCCAGGAAGAGCAGTTACACAGAGAAACTCTATCTTGAGAAATTAAAAATAATTAATAATATATATAATAAAGTATTTATCTATATCTATTTTTAAAAGATATATGAAAGGAAAGACTGGAGAGAGCTTGAGGGAGTGGGAGGGTGGAGATGGAGGAAGGGCAGATATAGGAGCAGGGAAGAAGATATCTACATTAAGGGAGCCATTTTAAGGTTGGCAAGAGACTTGACTCTAGAGGGGATCCCAGATGTCCACGGAGATGTCCCCCGCTAGGTCCTTGGGCATCAGAGCAGAGGGTGCCTGAACTGGCCTTGTCCCACTATCACACTGATGATTATCTCGAATATCACCATAGAATCTTCGTCCAGCCATGGATGGAAATAGAGACAGAGACCCTCATCAGAGCAATGGACTGAGCTCCCAAGGTCCTGTTGAAGAGCAAAAGAAGGGAGAAGATGAGCAAGGAAGTCAGGACCACGAGGGGTTGGTCCACCCACTGGGACAGTGTGCCTGTTCTAACGAGAGCTCACCAAATCCAACTGGACTAGGACTGAATGAGCATGCAATCAAACCAGACTCTCTGAATGTGGCTGAAAATGGGGGCTGACTGAGAAGCCATTGATAAAGGCACTGGGACTTGTTTCTACTGCATGTACTGGCTTTTTGGGCCCCTAGTCTATTTGGATACAAAGCTTCCTAGGCCTGGATGTAGGGGGTAGGGCCTTGGACTTCCCACAGGGAAGGGTTCCCTGCCCTCTAGTAAGGAGGGATGGGGAGGGAGGAGAGTGAATGGGGGAGCAGGAGGGGAATGGAAGGAGGGGAGGAAGTATAAATTTTTTAATGGAAAAAATAAATAAATAAAAAAAGAAAGAAAGATATATCTGTGATCAACTTCCATTATTTGAGCACATATAAGTAATGCAATAAAACAGTGTTTCCCTTAAAACAATCAATGACGTTTTCTTCATCTCATTTTATATGCATGTTCTAAAGCCTTAAATGTGTTTTCATTTTTACTTTCCATTCAGCCCTATCTATTACAATTAGTCTTTCCATCCTTATATTTGTTTTTTTTAATAAATGAGAGAACAATGCTCTGTATACACACACAAACAGAAACCAGTGATGTCAAGAGTATTTGCAAACTGTTTTGTGTGTTAGTATTGGCCTGCAAACCCACCAGTACTCAGAAGGCTGAAACGGGATCATTAACTGGAGATCCATCTGGCCTGCATCGCTAGATGCTCTCGGGGGGTGGGGGGGAGAGAGAAGTTTTTAAGCCATTGGTGTCATGATGTATGAGGGTAAGATGTGCATAAGTGTGGACATGGAAGAGCAGAGGAGGATGCCCAACGTTGCTTCTAGCACTCTCCTGAAATAGGGTCTCTCACTGAAACTGGACTGAGTGGCCAGAGAGCTCCTGGAATCGGCCTGTCTCCACCCCTAATTGGTATTAAAGGCACACACAAGCTTGCCTTCCTTTTACATGGATGCAAGAGACTTGAATTTGGGTCCTAATGCTTATGTGTGAGGCATTCATGCCGCCTGAGCCACCTCCTCAGTCCCAGGGTTTATGCCTTTAAGAGCAGAAATACTGAGGTATTCCTAGCACACCAGGCACAGTAAACCTCATTCCAATTCTTCAAGAGGCCACACTGTCCTCTTGGCCCTAAGCCGTGATCTGCTCTCTTCCATGCTGGCCTGATTTTAGTGGCCAGTATTGTCTGATATCATCTCTTTTTGATTCCTGAACTTCGGGAAAATCTTGTCACAATACAGAATAATACTGAGCAAAGTCTACTCTCTCTCCTCAGAGTCTCTCAGGTCCTATCTCAGACTGACTTTTCCTTCCTTAAGAAATTCTAGGGGCATGTCGTAAGACACAGACGTGGTAAGGTGTGGGGACATGGCATGTGATCTGGCTGTGAAATGCCCACACTTCAGTAGAGGACCTGTGGCACTTAGGCACCCGACTCAGCAAAAGCTGGATGCGGTGCACCAAGCATCAGGCCTCCCCCACTCTTGGTAGGACTCTTGATCTGTGAAAGCCTGTCTCTTCTGCAACATAGGGCAGTGGTTCTCACACAGCAGTGTGGTCCTAAGAACCAAGGGTTGAACAAGAGGCACTAAAGTATTCTCTGTGCTACCTTGCAACACCAGTGAAGGGCTCCTGGGCAGGAATTCATCATTTTAGTCCAGGAGATGAAATTCACATCAATGGATGCAAGTGAGGAGTCCTTTATAAAACTTTGAATACAGAGATCCTGATATCCTGAACCATTTTGCAAATGACTGGATCAACCAAGTTGCAAAGAACTGGTCTTTCTAGAAAACTGTATGTTTATATGTGTAAAGGGAAAATCTTACCCAATTGTAACTTCTGGCTCAACTGTCGATGAGACTTTCGTCTGTCTCACACGTGATGTCACAGGACAGCAAGCCCCCAGGAGCATGAGCTAAACTAATCAACACGGTACCCTTCATGGTCTTTCTCAGGGCCTGCAGAGTCGTGCTTGGTGGAAGCTGTGTCCCTTCGGCGCAGAACTAACAAACGCCTAGACCAGGAGTCAGAAAAGATGAAGGGGTATCTAAGGGAAGTTGGAGCAGATGAAAGTACAGCTCCCAATTCAATGACAGTGTTGTAGCCCCCACTGAAGCAACATACACTGGGCATCCCAGTATGCTTTGCCCCAACTTACCAAACCTAAAACCAAGATAACTGCCATCCTGTTTCCAACTACTAAATAACAAAGCCCATCCTAACCAGAAACTGGAAAGAATGCAGCTCTGAGGCCTCTGCGGTGATTTCTCCCAACTCCAGGTTGCCTGGATCATCTTTCCTGAGCCAGACCTGGACGTCTGGACAAAGACTCTAGAGTAGAGAGATGCTTCACAGGTTACCGGCTAACAGAGCCCTGAGGGCAGGGGGCGGCGCCCTTCTTCTCCTCCCACTTCCTCCTCTGCCACGCTCCATCCTGCCTTCTCTCCTCATTTTTCCTCTCCTCAGTATCCCCCATCGCGGCTTACTTCTCTCCCTTGGGTCTCCTGGCCAGCCAATGGGTTTCTCCGGCTAGGCTCAGGGGCATGCCCTGCTGCTTCTGCAGGCACTTCCACCGCAGGCGGGGCCTGTGGGTGCGCCCTGGGCTGCCCGAGGTCACCAGCCTTGTTAGCCTCGGTGAGGAAGTCCTCTAGGGGATAGGAAGGAGCTTTCCTGTCACCCAGCCTCCCTGGCAGCTTAGGCTTCCCCTAGCAGCAGCTAAGGCTCCCTCTGGAATTCCGGAAGCCTGGCCTGTGGGTGGAAAGGCGAACTCCGAATCTAGGAACTTCAATGTTTTGTTGCTTTGCTTTGCTTAGGTTTCCTTTTGAAGGTGGTGGCGGCTCCTTTGGGCCACAGCTGACCTCCCCCGTCAGACATTGTGGCTGATTTCAGGAAAATCCTGTACCTCTCTCCCACGTCTTCCTCTACTGATTTGTACTCTTCTCACCGAGTGTGATCATAAGCAAGGACTGACAGTGTGCAGCTATAGGAAATCTGAAATAACGTAAGAATTAACTACTACATCCCATAGCCAAGAGGACAACTATATGTTTTTCCTTTGGTTCACCTTCTTACTTAGCTTCTTTGGGATCACCAATTGTAGACTCCGTGACCCTTGTTTATGGCTAGAAACCAATTATGATAGTTGTCCTCTTGGCTATGGGAAGTAGACAAAATTGCCGGGGAGAAAATTGAGATCTTGGGGGTGGGGTGGGATGTGGGTAAGGGGAGATGGGGAGAGAAAAGGGAGAAGGGGAGAATGGGGGGAACTTGGGGAAAAAGGAGGATTGGGATAAAGGAAGGTTGGATAGGGGAGCACGGAAGCACAATTCTTAGTTAAGGGAGCCACCTTAGGGTTGGCAAGAGACTTGAACCTAGAGGGGCTCCCAGATGCCCAAGCCGAGGTCCCCAGTTAGTTCCTTGGGCAGCTGAGGATAGGGAACCTGAAATGACCCTATCCTATAGCAATACTGACGAATATCTTGCATATCACCATAGAACCTTCATCTGGTGATGGATGGAGACAGAGACAGAGACCCACACTGGAGCACTGGACTGAGCTCCCAAGGTCCCAATGAGGAGCAGAAGGAGGGAGAACATGAGCAAAGAAGTCGGGACCACGAGGGGAGCACTCACCCACTGAGACAGTGGAGCTGATCTATTGGGAGCTCACCAAGGCCAGCTGGACTGTGACTGAAAAAGCATGGGATAAAACTGGACGCTCTGAACATGGCGAACAATGAGGGCTGATCAGAACCCAAGGACAATAAATAGCATGGGGTTTTGAACCTACATAATGTGCTGGCTTTGTGGGAGCCTAGCCAGTTTGGATGTTCACCTTCCTAGAAATGGACGGAGGGAGGAGGACCTAGGACTTACCACAGGGCAGGGAACCCTGACTGCTCTTTGGACTGGAGAGGGAGGGGGAGAGGAGTGGGGGGAGGGGGAGAAGGGTGGGAGGAGGGGAAGAAGGGTAGGAGGAGGGGGAGGGAAATGGGAGGCTGGGAGGAGGTGGAAACTTGTTTTTTTTTCTCCTTTTCTCAATAAAAAAAATGGAAAAAGAAAAAAAAAGAATTAACTACTACAGCCATGGATTTGACTTGGTAAAATTCAATTAAATATGTCTGATTCATTCACCTACCACATTTGGTGTTTTCCTTTTATACTTGGGAAGCAAGTATCACACTTGCCATAAGAAATAATATTTGATGGTTCATTTCATTAGATGCTAAAAAGCATTTGACAAAATTCAACACCCCTTTAGGATAAAGGTATTGGAGAGATTAGGGATACAAGGATCATATCTAAATATAATAAAGGCAATATACAACAAACCAACAGCTAACATCAAATTAGATGGAGAGAAACTCAAAGCGATTCCACTAAAATCAGGAACAAGACAAGGCTGTCCACTCTCTCCAAATCTCTTCAACATTGGGCTTGAAGTTCTGGCAATAACAATAAGACAACAAAAGGAGATCAAGGGGATTCAAATTGGAAAGGACGAAGTCACACTTTTGTTATTTGCAGATGATATGATAGTGTACATAAGTGACCCCAAAAACTCTACCAGAGAACTCCTACAGCTGATAATACCTTCAGTGTTGTGGCAGGATACAAGATCGACTCAAAAAAAATCAGTAACTCTCCTATACACAAATGATAAGGAAGCTGAGAAGGAAATCAGAGAAACATCACCTTTCAGGATAGCCACAAATAACAAAGTATCTTGAGGTAACACCAAGGAAGTGAAAGACCTATTTGACAAGAACTTTAAGACTTTGAAGAAAGAAATTAAAGAGGATACCAGAAAATGGAAAGATATCCCAAGCTCTTGGGTAGGTAGGATCAATATAGTAAAAATAGCAAACTTAACAAAGGCAATCTGTAGATTCAATGCAATCCCCATCAAAATCCCAACACAATTCTTCACAGATTTGAGAGAAAATAATCAACTTCATATGGAAAAACAAAAAACCCAGGATAGCCAAAACAATCCTATACAATAAAGGAAATTCTGGAGGCATAACCATCCCTGACATCAAGCTCTATTACAGAGCTACAGTAACAAAAACAGCTTGGTATTGGCATAAAAACAGAGACGTTGACCAATGGAATTGAATTGAAGACCCAGATATTAATCCACACACCTATGAACACCTAATTTTTGACAAAGAAGCTAAAAGTATACAATGGAAGAAAGAAAACATCATCAACAAATTGTGCTGGCATAACTGGATGTCAACCTGTAGAAGAATGAAAATAGATCTATATCTATCACCATGCACAAAACTCAAGTCCAAATGGATTAAAGACCTCAATATAAATCTAACCACACTGGGCCTGATAGAAGAGAAAGTGGGAAGTAGCCTGCAATGCATAGGTGCTTGGGACCACTTCCTACGTATAACCCCAGTAGCACAGACATGGAGAACAACAATGAATAAATGGGACCTCCTGAAACTGAGAAGCTTCTGTAAATCAAAGGACACAGTCAACAAGACAAAAAGGTAACCTACTTAATGGGAGAATATCTTCATCAAACCCACATCAGATAAAGGACTGATCTCCACAATATATAAAGAACTCAGCAAACTAGACATTAAAAGTCTAAATAACCCAATTTAAAATTGAGGTACTGAAGTCTAAACAGAGATTTCTCAACAGAAGAAATTCAAATGGCCAAAAAATACTTAAAGACATGTTCAACTACCTTAGTGATCAGGTAAATGCAAATCAAAACAACTTTGAGATACCATCTTACACCTGTCAGAATGGCTAAGACCATCCTCTCCCGGAACAAGGAAGTCAGGAACATGAGGGGTTCACCCACTGAGACAATATGCCTGTGCTAATGGGAGCTCACCAACTTCAGCAGGACTGGGACTGAACGAGCATAGGATCAAACTGGTCCCTCTGAATGTGGCTGACAGTTGGGGCAGACTGAGGGGCCAATGACAATGGCACTGGGATTTGTCTCTCCTGCGTGTACTGGCTTTTTGGGATCCTATTCTCTTTGGATGCATACCTTGCTCAGCCTGGATATAGTGGGGAGGGCCTTGGACTTCCCACAGGGATGGGTACCTTGCCCTCTCTTAGGACTGGAGGGAGGGGGGAAGAGGGCATGTGGGGAAGTGGGAGGAAAGCGGGAGGAGAGGAGGAAGTGGAAATTTTGGTTGGTATTATTTTTAAAGTAATAAAAAAATGTAACGGCACTAGGAAAATTCTCCACTGTCCCTCTCATCCCATTTGAAGTAGTAGTAATCCCCTTTGGAAACATTCCTGAGTCCCCAGCTTGAGAAACCCGAGTTCTCTGCACTGTGACATCTCTTGAGAATTCTCAGGAAAGGCCTTGCTTTAAGCCATTGAGTTCTTGTCTCAAGTTAACTCCAAGAGAAAAATTTTGAGTCAGAGATAAGAACTGAATATGGTGGGAAGTGAGGTGTAATCATGAGAGACACAATAATGTTTCCTGTTTGAGGTTATCAATTCAGATGCTAACAAGGAGAGGTAAAGAGTGAGGGAAAGCAGTTGCCAGTAATGACATGTAGTAGCGAAGGTGTGAAAAGTCGGAGGCACCAAGCTGTTTATAATGTTGCAAAGCACCACACTCCACTGGGTGACTTCCACCCATGAAGAGATCTGAACCTATGAGAGGCTAGGACAAGTCAGTGGAAACTTGTCTACCATACCTGTTCATGAAGAGCTAATTACAGCTGTCTCTGCCCACAAACCAGACTTTGTGGTTGTTGGGCAAGTACCACAAAAAAAAAAAAAGAAAGAAAAGAAGAAAAGGGGAGAGAGAGGAAACCAAATATTAAACAAATTTGTTCTCACCAAGTAAAACATACATAGGTGTTAAGTTGGAAGTTTAGGCCCCAGCCCCTTGCATCTATCCTAGCCCCCTGACCCTGAGAGTTAGCATTCTGGACTCCAAATCCCAGCAGGCCAGGTCCTGACCCCTCCCTGTGGGGGGGGGGGGGGGGGCGGTGTCAGGACCATGGCCAAGAATATTTAAGTGAACTCCCAAAAGAGGAAAACGTGGTCTTCTTTTCTTCCTCCCATGGTCGAGTTTGCCCTTCCCGGTTTCCCCTAAGGGCCACCCGAGAGCGCAGAACTCCCATTAAACTAAACTCCCATTAAACCTGGATATCTATTAATTTGGCTTGTTTTGATTTGGCTTGATTGGGAATTTGTGTCGGCTCGCATTAGGAAAATATTCCTAACAGTAGGTGGTCACAAATGGAAGAGATAGGCTAGGTCAAAATCTTCCACAGCCGCCCATATGACTGTTGTAATTCTGCGTGAGATTGGACCTTGGCAGGTTGGATCCAAACCCACGGTGGCTGAGAGACAAACATGCCCAGCAGACAAAGCTTATATGGAGAGTTTTAGGGGTGGGAGAAAAGGGAGACACAGAGCAATCTCATGGGAAGAGAGAGAGAGACTTCAAACACCTGCCTGTCTCTTCAGAGAAGCTGAGGAAAAGAGTTTGCAAATGGGCAGAGCTTGTCTCTTAAAGGGATGCAGAGTGCGTGTGCACAGACTAAGTAGTGACATAGCAGCCACAGGACCCTGGGCTGGCCAGGGTACTGCCTGAGTGCATCCTGCCAGGTGACAGGGCAGGCCAACGTAACACTTGAATGCTGACACTGACCTTCAAAGATCACAAACCTGTTTTCTTTTAAATGTTTTATTTTTTATTTCTGTTGTGTCTGACTTTGGAGTACTTACATTTTTCTATACAAACTTTTAATCAGATATAAATATTTAGATATAAATTCTATTTATGCAGCTTTTTTCTTTGTCATTTATATCCCCTTCTCATTTCTCCTTTTTTTTTAAAAATATTTATTTATTATGTATATAATATTCTGTCTGCATGTATGCCTGTTGGCCAGAAGAGGGCACCAGACCTCATTACAGATGGTTGTGAGCCACCATGTGGTTTCTGGGAATTGAACTCAAGACCTTTGGAAGAGCAAGCAATGCTCTTAACCGCTGAGCCATCTCTCCAGCCCATTTCTCCTTCTTTTAACACCTAATTTCTATGTCTTCTTTTCTCCTGTTTTCCTTTCTAAGACCCCTTCTCATCATAGGGGCCCAAGCTGACCTCAGGCTTACAGTCTCCCTGCCTGTACCACTCCAGGTCTGGACCAGCCCAAAATCCAGCATCAAATTAAAAGGTACCCCCACGGAGCAAAAGAAACAAGAAACTGATGAGACACCCAACTTAATGGAACAGAGACTTAGCCATATGTTCATGACGCGGGTGATTGGTATCCAAAATAGACAGAGAACTAAAAGAAATAAACAGAAGAGAAAAAATAATCCAATCAGCATGAGTATGCCGGTTAAAATGAGAAGAGCCCCCAGTAAGCTCAGATGTTTGGATACTTCATCTCCAGTCAGTGGCTTCTAAGGGAGTATTAGGAGGTGTGGCCTTGCTAGAGGAATGATGTCATTAAGTGTGGGCTCTGAGGTTTCAAAAGACACAACTTTGAGTGCTCTCTTTCTTCTGCTTGTAGATTAAGATGTGGCTTCTCAGTTGTTCCCACCACCAGGCCTTTGTTCTGCCATATGGATTTTAACCCTCTGAAACTGCAAACACAATTAAACGCTTTATTTTTATAAATTGTCTTGGTCATGGTGTTTTGTCACAGCAGGAGAAAAGTAACTAAGACAATGGGCAAGTGATTAGAGCAAACGGTGTTCAAAGGAAGTACAAGTGGTTGTGGAAAAGTGTTCAAAGTGCAACAGCCATCGGGGAAATGCACATCACAGCTATGCTGAGATCTCACCAAGGACAGTCACCACCAAGAAAACCAAAACTCATAAACAGCAGCAAAGATGTAAAGAAACAGGAACCTTTATAGGCTTCTGGTTAAAATTTCAAATTAGTGTAGTCACTATGCAAATCAGTAAAACGCTTCCTCAAAACCTAAAATAGAACTATCTTAGGGTCCAGCTATAGTACTGCCGAGTGCACACTGGAAGAAATCTATGTCAGGATACAAGCTCTCTGAAAAACTCATGTTGATTACAAAACTAGTCACTGTAGCCGTTCATGGGATCAGTCTGGGTTCCACCAAGGAGTAAATGAATAGGGAAGATGTGGGGTGTGTGTGTGTGTGTACAATTTTACAACTAGAATTGTTTTACAAAGTATCATAAAAACAGGAACAGATACCACCTTTGGTCTCCTTATCTTACACAGGCTTAATTGAAATGTGGTTATTAAAGGGTTAACGGTAAGGTTTGGGACAAAGGAAAAATATTAGTCATGCAAAGACTTTGCTTGCAAATGTCAGTTCTGGAAACAGACTGAAAAATAAAAAAAAAGCATGATACAGGTTTACAAACAAGAAAAACAATATCTTGCATTTAAAGATTTATTTTATTGAATAGTATTGAAATAGCCATTTGCTAAAATGCTCAGAAAATTTCTGAACTGATTTTTTTTCTAGGCAAGCATAAAATGTAGCTATAAAAGATTTTTAAAGGACTGATTAACATTTAGAGACTCTTTTGCACGGTTTCTAGCTTTGCCCCATATGAACCGTACATACATTTTCTCATTGCTAAAATAGGAAGATAAAGTTATACTTAACATTTATCCATTCCTAATAAATAATGAATTCTAATATAAATGATGATATGAGGTATTTTAGTATATAATTTAGTATTATGTACATTGTAAACTTACCAAGATAAAAACTAGTATTATCCATAAAAAGACAACATTAAATCTAGGTCTTTATATTTATTGATTCTTCATAGTCAAAATTTCTGACTGAAACAGAAAATATTCTTGTGACACACACACATGCACATATTGATAAAGCTTTATATATTAACCCTTAATAAATGCAATTTATAAAATGTCATTAAAAATTTTTCTTAGTGTTTACTGTTTCAGATATATGGGGGATTTAATGAAGATATAAATTCTCTGGGTCCAGCCTGTCATCATTTATCCCAACCGTGAGTCTCCTGGCCAACAAACACTTTTAAACCAATCTATTTCCTTCCCTCTAGTCCTCCAGGGTGAGGGAGAAAGCATCGGCTAGCTCCACAGGTCTTCAAAAGAGTAAATGCTCCTTGTAATTCTAGCAAATGCTGTCTACTACCATACTTTAGAGTACAGCTTCTAAGGTATCTGAGCTATAATTTTTTTTAGATGTTAGGGCATCACCTACAGCACGAACCAAATTAAGATAAAGTGAAAACCAGACAGAGTTGGACTAAGTACCCCTCTTGTACGCCTTAGCTGCTCAAGTCTGGTCATAAATGGATTTATTGGCACTAACTCCTTGACATCAGTCACTTCACAAACCCCAGTATGGTATCAGATCAGCCAGAATAGCTGTCATCCCAGCAATGAGGAACAGTCAAAACCAAACCACCAGATGGTTCTTCTGTGATGTCTTCAAAGACAGCTTTCTGAGACAAGGAGGGAAGTTACAAAACCCAACTCACCCTGGCCATAGTGGTGTATGCTTGTAATCCCAGTGCTTGGAGGCTAAAGTAGAGGAACTTTGAGTTTGAGGTCAGCCTGAGCTACTTAACAAGACCCAAAACCAACAATAAAAAATGGAATCGTCCATGTCAACCCTTTCAAAGCAATTAGAGCTGAGCAGATGAGAAGAAATGCTTGTTAGGCACGGTTATGGTCACCGAGCAATAACTGCATATCTCCTTAACCTTGACTCTTATGTTCCATTTATGACATTTGCTTCGGGAACAAACATAATTTGAGAATGTTCATTCAAGTCCAGAATATCAGCCCCAACCCCTCAAAAGTTAGCTCTAAAAACAGAGGGGCATTGTTACCTCCTGGGGGGCTGAAGAGTCTAGCCTGCCAAAAACTCTATTTTTCACAGTGTGTTCTAAAAAATGCCTATATCTAGCAAGAAGTTAAGATGATTCATAAAATTGTCTCTAATGTAAAGACAAGAGAGGGTTTCTTCAGTTTTGGTCTTCCCTGCCTCAAGAAAGCCTTCCTGGGTTTCCTATTCTTTATCCATTTATTCTTTATCCTTTGTGCATGTAGTATGTTCCAATGTGCAAAACTATGTGTTAGAGAATTCCCTTGCTGGTAAAAAGTTGTGCTAAGAGTCAGCAAGAGTCATGACAGCGGGATGCTGTCTTCCATGTGAAACGGGTCTTGTGATTGTGGGTTGTTGCTAACCGTGGGGAGTGATAGAGGACAGATAAGGATTTTTTTTATTCCATGCTGTAGGACGACTTTTGTACTTTATTGTAGAAAAGAATCTACATTTACAGGCTGTCTTAGTTAGGGTTTCTGTTGCTATGACAAAAACACCAGGACCAAAAGGTAAGTAGGTGAAGAACGTTTATCCGGCTCACACTCCCACATCCTGTTCATCAGCAAAGGAAGTCAAGACAGGAACTCAAACCGGGTGGGAACCTGGAGGCAGGAGCTGGTGCAGAGGCCATACAGGGGTGCTGCTGACTGGCTTGCTTCCCTTAGCTTGCTCAGCCTGCTTTCCTCTAGAGCCCAGGACCACCAGCCCAGGAACAGCACCACCCACCATTGGCTGGGCCCTCCCCCATTGATCACTAATTGAGAAAATGCCTCACGGCTGGGTCTCAAGGAGGCATTTCTTCAATTGAGGCTCCTTCCTCTCTGGTGACTTCTAGCTTGTGTCAAGCTGACACAAAACCAGGCAGTACACATGCTATTAATATCTTAGTATATATGTACTGTTAATGACTTATTTTTTCTTAGTTAACGCTAGTCCAGGTACTACCTGGAGGAGCATGGGGTGATGCCGACAGACAGTAACTAGACTCAGAATTCCGAGGGGTTCCTATGCCCAGTGTCCAGATAATAAGTGAAGAATGTGATGGTTGGTAATGAGAGAACAACATACTTTACAAGTTTTAGGAGTGTGGCTGACAACCTGACCAGAGGGGCAAGACTAAGCTCCACAGTGATTGGCTACCTTTATCTCTATCCCTATAAGTCACACTGCATGAAAGACAGTATAAAAAGTTTATTTTCTAGTATGTTAACCCATTGCCTTCTCGGATTGCCAGCTCTCTAATACAACACAACTTAAAGATTTAATTTTTTTCCCTTCCCACAGTGTTTGTGGTGATGGGTACCATGAGTTCTGATATTCTGGTAATAATTTCAAATAAACCGTGGTCACAATATACAAAGTGATCATACAACACCAGGAGGCAAAACTACGAAGAGGTCAAGAGGTCAATAGCAGCCTTAGCAACATAGCGAGTTTGAAACCAGTTTGGGATACAACAGACACTGTGTTTTTCTAAAGTAGGGTGGAGAACACCACATTAATAAAATTAGAGAGGAGGAGGGTGTCTTAGTCACCGTTCTGTAGTGTGATACAATGACCAAAGCAATTCTTACACAGCAAAAAGAAAGCTTATAACTTGGGGCTCGCCTAAGGTTCCAGAGATTTAGTCCGTTATCATGGCAGAATGTCCTGCACAGGGGAAGTAGATGAGAGCTATATCCTGATCCACTGGCTGAGAGACAGACACCGGGCCTGGACTCAGCATGAGACTTTTCAAAGCTCAAAGCCCACGCCTAGCCTCCCAGGTCCTCCAACAAGGCCACACCTCCTGATGCTTTTCAAATAGTGTTACTTCCTGATGACTGAGCATCCAAATACAGGAGGCCATGGGGGCATTTTTGTTCAAACCACCACAGTGGGAGAGACAGCAATTAACACCAATAAAATCTTTTTTTTTTTAAGATTTATTTATTATGTAAACATTATTATGCCAGCATATATGCCTGCAGGCCAGAAGAGGGCACCACACCTCATTACAGATAGTTGTGAGCCACCATGTGGTTCCTGGGAATTGAACTCAGGATCTCTGGAAGAGCAACTAGTGCTCTTAACCACTGAGCCATCTCTCCAGCCCCTGAAATTCAGATTCTTACACAATGCTTTCAAAGCCTGTATCCTAAGAAATTTGAAAAATCTAGAAGAAATTAATATATTTCTAGACATAGATGACCTACCAAAAGTAAGCCTGGAGGGCTGGTGTGTGTGTGTGTGTGTGTGTGTGTGTGTGTGTGTGTTCCTTTCTTGACATGTAAGAAATCTTTGGTGGGCCAGCCAGGATACTCAGTGGGTAAAGATGCTTTCTCTGAAAGCTTGTGCACCATGGGATGCACTCACCCCTGCATTTGGAACAGAAACTGGCCTCTGTGTTTTGTGACGCTGTGCTAAGTGTTCGTCTCAGCATCCCTAAGGTAAAAAAGAAAATTTTCTGATGCTATTGAACTTAAGGCTCAAAACTTGTTGTTTGAATCCACATTTCTAAGTCCTGTACTTAGCCATTACGTTTTGGAAAATATGAAAAATTCAGAAATTATCTGACATTTATTTGCCACAATGCCTTGAGACCTTTTGCTATTAATTATATTTTGTAGGGAATTAAAGATAAATTTAAAATTTTAAACAAAAGAAAAAGAGAAGACAGAATCATCAACAAACAGTACTTGGAAAACTGGATAGCTACGCATGAAATAAAGAGGCTAAAGCCCTCTCTTTTCCTGTACAAAAATCAACTTAAAATGAGTCAGAGACTTTCAAGTAGGACTTAAAACCCCAAAATTATTAGAGGAAAACATTTTGAGTTGTAGACACAGGCACAGACTTTCTGAAAAAGACACTAATACCTCAGAAAAATAATAGTAGAAGGGGATTCCATGAAATTAGAAGGCCTCTGCACAGCAAAGGAAATGACTGCGTAAAGAAGAGGCTACGAAGTAAGAAGATTCTTTGATAGCTTTACATCTGACAGAGGATTAGTACCAAAAATACATAAGGAAATGAAAAGAACTAAAAAAAAAAAAACTAATAACCCAATCAATAAATGAGCTGACAGTTCTCAAATGATGAAGTACAAGTGGTCAATAAACATTTGAAAAATGTTCCAAGTTCTTAGCCATCAGGGTAATGCAAATTATAACCACATTGAGATTCTGTCTAGCTAACTGAGAAGCCACAGCAACAAATGCTGACCAAAGTGTAGAGGAAAGGGAACCTTTATAAACTGCCAGGAGGCATGCAAATTCGATTAGCCACTGTGGAAAGCAGCATGCAGCTTCCTCAAAAAAGAAAAAGAAAAAAATTATCTATCATGTAACCAGCTGTAAGACTTCTTTAAACACACTCAAAGCCAGAACAACACAGCGGTACCTGGATACCCTATGTATTGTAACAGCATTCGCACTAGATAGACTGGTGTCCATTAACAAAAGAATAGGTAATGAAAACATAGTATATATACACAATGGACTTTTATTCATCCATAAAGAAAAATGAAACTGTTAAGCAAAGTGAGCCAGACAACAGAAAGACAAATATTGCATGATTTCTCTTATGTTTAAGTATTGGAATTCTGTAATACACACACACACACACACACACACACACACACACACGCATTCACCATAAAAGCAGCAGGAAGACTGAAGGAAGAAAGGAGATTGCTGTGAAAGGGAAGTAATGACTGTGGTGAGTGTGGTCAACTTACATGATATAAATGAAATAAACTCTCTTTATGAGACACAACACAATAAATTTATACTAATATAAAATCCTTTGGGAAAGAACATGATGTAATTGCAGCATGGTAAATACAATTGTTCTGTAATTGCCTTAAAAATGCCACTACTTGGATATTGGTAAAAAATAATTCATAAATTGTACAATACTCTATGCTGGAGAAACTGATATTCTCATGTGAATCATTGCTAGAAAGAGGACCATACCTCTGTAAACCACAAATTGGCAATATCTAAAAGGCTTTTAATATATGCTAAGTTTTGATTCACAATTCTAACTTCTAGGGATCTATCCCAGAAACACAGCTATACGAAGAGTAAATGCTCACAGTGTTACCCCTGTGACATTATCTAGCACAGGAAAATAGTATAACTTAATTATCTAAAACACTAGTCAGACTTTAAAATAAAGAAAAGGAAGATTGGGGGAGGAGGAAGAGAAAGCTGTATACTATTACGTTCTAAAACCCAGACTAGATGAAGCAAAATCGGATACAACAAGTGAAGCCACAGCACAGTATTTCAGTAAGGCATCATTTTTATAAGAAAAGAAAAGGCATTCCCCAGGAATTCCCAAGCCATGTCAGCCAGGAAGGCAGGTAGGCTAACTGAAGGTCTTCATCTCTGGTGGATACACAGATATTCCGCTCCAACCTTCCTTCCCCCAGCTCCTAACTACAGCATGTATTTCCTAGGAACCCTCAAGTCAGTCATGCCAGGCAAGTAGGTAGGCTAACTATAGATCTTCACTCTCTTCTTCCCTATCAAATCCCCCAGTTCATCCCCAGCTCTGTACAGAGTACATGTGGCTTCTCCTTACTCTTTACCCCCATTCCTAACTTTCCTCCCTTTTGTGGACCCATTCAGCCTCTCCCTCCTATACCATCCCATTCCTAAGTGTCAGCTCCCAATGTGCCAAAACACATTTTACCCAGAACCCCTAGTGGACACACCTAAGAGGATCCCAGAATTTCCTACCCGGAAACACAGCCACTCTACCCTCCTAAGAACCAGAGAGGGGAACAAAAATCAAAGGAAAAATTCCTCATTCAACAAAGACAAGACCACACAAATATCAACATCTGGAATTACAATCATCCCAGACCCAGATGCCTAGACACCAGTGGAAAAAAGACACAATGAATAACAACTAAAATAATATTCCTAATCTACCACAGTAGGCTCTAAGAATTGCAGCATACATGAAGCAGAAGACAAAGACCTTAAAATAAAAATATAGATAGGAAAGGGGCTCTTAAAGAGGAAATTAATAAACCTCTTGAAATCTGTGAAAACCCTAAAAAAACAGTGGAAGAAATACATAAAACAGTTGAAGACCTGAAAGTGGAAACAGAATCAACTCAAAATTCAAACTGAGAGAAACCTGGAAATGAAAACTTTAGGAACTTGAATAAGAACCTCAAAGACAAGCCTCACCAACAGAATACAAGAGATGGATGACAGAATCTCAGGCATTAAAGATGCAGTAAAAGAAGTGGAAAATGTCAAAGTGAAAAAATTCTTGGCACAAAACATCCAGGAAATCTGGGACACTATAAAAGGACCAAATCTAATAATAACAGGAACAAAGGAAGGAAAAGAAACTCAGGTCAAAGGCACAGAAAATATTTTCAACAAAATCAAAGAAGAAAATTTCCATAACCTAGAAAAGAATATGCCTATAAATACACAAAGAGCATATAGAACACCAAATAGATTGAACCATAAAAGAAAGTTCCCTTAACACAAAGCAATCAAAATACTAAATGTACAGAGCAAATATATATAAAGTTGAAAGGAAAAAAGAACAAGTAACATATTAAACTATACCTATTAGAATAATACCTGACTTCTCAGTGGACACTGAAGGGCTGGTATTGATGTTCTATAAACTCTGAGAGACCAAAAATACCAGCCCTAACTAGTATTCCCAGCAAAACTTTCCATCACAATAGATTGAAAAACCAGATTTAAGCATTATCTATCTACAAATCCAGTCCTACAGACAATACTAGAAGGAAAGTCCCAATATAAAGAGGTTAATCACACCCAAGAAAACACATACTCATCAAAATTCAAGACAATTCTTCACAGACCTTGAGAGGACAAAAATCTCAATCAGCTTCATATGCAAACACACACACACACACACACACACACACACACACACACGAAAAAAAAAACCAGAATAGCTAAAACAATCCTGAACAATAAAACAACTGCTGGAGGTACCACCATTTCTGACCACAAGATGTACCACAAAGCTAGAGTAATAAAGAGAAAAAGGTATTGGCATAAAAACAGACACATTAATCAATGGAACCAAACCGAAGACCCAGACATGAATTCACATTGCATAAAAAAAAAAATCAGAAGTACACAATGGAAAAAAGATAGCATTTTCAACAAACGGTGCTGGTCACACTGGATAGCTGCATGTAAAGGAATGTAAATAGATTCATATTTATCCCCCTGCACAAAACTCGAATGGATCAAAGACCTCAATATAACAGAACACACTGAACCTGACAGACTCGGAAGTGAAGAATAGCTGGGAACTCAACAACACAAAGACTTTCAAACAGAACACTGGTAGTGCAAGCGAGGATCAGCAATTAATAAATGGGACCTGATGAACTGAAAATATTCTGGAAGGCAAAAAAAATGGCCACCGGCAGAATGGGAAAAGATTTCTACCAACTCTATGTCCAATAGAGGATTAAAATCCAAAATATATAAGAACTCAACTAGATATTAAAAAAACCAAATAATCTAATCTTTAAAACGGGGTACAGATCTATATAGAATTCTCAACAGAGGAAACTCAAATGGCTGAAAAACACTTATAGAAATGTTCAACATCCTTAGCCATCAGGGAAATGCAAATCAAAACAACTCTGAGATACCATCTTACACCTGTCAGAATGGCTAAAGGTCAATAACACAAGTAACATGAGCTCATGCTGGAGAGGATGTGGAGCAAGGAGAACACTTCTCCATTGCTGATGGGAGTGCAAACTTGTACAACCACTATGGAAATCAATATGGTGGTTCCTCAGAAAATTAGGAATCCATCTATCTCAAGATCCAGCTATACCAATATTGGGCTTATGCCACAAGGACACGTGCTCAACCATGTTCATTGCTGCTTTATTCAAAAAGCCAGAAACTTGAAACAACCTAGATGTTCCTCAAAAAAAGAATGGATAAAGAAAATGGATAAAGAAAATCATTTATACAATGGAGTATTATTCAGTTATTAAAAAAAAATGACATCATGAAATTTGCAGACAAATGGATGGAAGTGGAAAAGAATCATTCTGAGTGAAATAACTCAGACCAGAGAGAGAAATATGAAAGAGTAAAAGACCAGAGGGGATGGAGGACACCAGGAGAACAAGGCCCTCTAAATCAACTGAGCAGGGCTCTTATGGAGTCATAGAGATGGAAGCAGCAAGTGCGGGGCTGTCAAGGGCTGCACCAGGACCTCTGTGTAAATTACGCTCTCACTATAGTATCTTAAGGGACTCCTGAGTGTGAGAACGAGTAGATTCTCATGCCTGTTCTTGGGGCTCTTTTCCTTTTGTTTGTTTCCCTTGTCCAACTTCAGTGTGATGGGTTTTGTTTTATCTTGTACTTTATTTGTTATGTGTGGTTGTCACTTCTTAGAAGCCTGTTCTCTTCAAGGGACTTTTTAGGAAGTAGTTCTGGATAGGAGGGGAGGTGGGGAGGAGCTGGGAGTATGGGGAGAGGAAACTGTAATCAGGATGTGTCGTATGAGAAAAAGAATCTATTTTTCATAAAAAGGAAAACAAGTTTTTAAAATTATTTAAAATGGTTTTTTTAAAAAGGAAAATGGTTTCTTCTCATGTAATATATCCTGATAATGATTTCCCCTCCCTCTACTCTTCCTAGTTCCTTTCCACCTTCCCTCCACTCCCTTTCTGTCTCATTAGAAACCAAACAAATTTCTAAAGTAAATTATATAATCATATAATTATATCATATAATATAAAAGAGAAAAACTAAAACTAATACATTAGAATAGAAAAAAAACAAACAAACAGAAGGGAAAGAAGCCAAGAAAAATCACGAGAAACAGATATAGATTCAGACTCACTTGTTTTGATACTTGGAGAATCTCATAAAAACATTATACAGGAAACCATAATATATTCCCAAAGGACCTATAGGGTAAAAAGAGGGAAAAATAAATAAATAAAATTTAAAATACAATTTTTAAAAAAAAACACCAATTTGACATTATAAGACAAAACCTCCATAGAAGCTTCTGAGTTCTCTTTCTGTTGGCCATCCACTGCTGGACATGTAGCCTGGCCTTAAGAGTAGTTTGTTGCTACAACGTTGGTGGAACTCTGAAACACAGCTAGCTACAATACTAAGGGCACTTAAGAGATGAGTGAACAGCCACAGGGCAAAATGCCCAATCTCTAGGACCTCCACAGTGGGACAAAATCCCGGGCCCCTCTCCCAACTCCCTCAGCTTTTCTAGCCAGACAGCAGGGAGTTTCCTGCATAACCCAAAGAAGGGAAACACACAAACACTATGGCAGAAAAATAGCTGGATTTAACAACCACTGGTCATTAATATCTGTTAATATTAATGGACTCAATTCACCTATTAAAAAGGCATAGGTTGAGACGGTGGTGGATGCGAACTTATATTTTTTGATGGTCCAAGCTTGAAACAGTGAAGCCCACACTGAGAGCAGATCGTCCCACTACAACTAATTCAAGTAGGTGTTTTGGTGGCTGGCCTGCAGAGTGGTAGGCCTTTTGTTGGTGAGATCCCTGGCAAACTGGGAGCCTGGTCCTGTCCCTGTAGACCCTCCTGAGTGGTGAGAGGGATCTTGGCCCACAGTGGGACCCAGGAACCGGAGTGGGGGCATTTTGTAAGTGGGGCCCCTGGCCATCAGGGAAATATGATCCTATTTTAGAAGACCCACTATATAGCATTGGTAGGAGGAGATGGGCAGGTGCCAAGGCAAGAATTCACCCAACAATCTGAAAAACAACATGAAAACACCAGAACCCAATGATCTTACAACAGAAGAACTTGAACACCCTAGCACAGAAGAAGTGGAAAAAATTGACTTTATGAAAGCAATAGAGTCCCTCAAACAACATGTAAAAAGGCATAGGTTAAGAGAATGGATACGAAAACAGGATTCAGCCTTCTGCTGTATACAAGAAAGACACCTAAATCTCAAAGGCAGACACTACCTCAGAGTAAAGGGTTGGGAAAAGGTTTTCCAATAAATGGACCTAAGAAACAAGTGGGTGTTGCTATCCTAATATCTATCAAAATTGATTTCAATCTAAAATCAGTCAGAATAGTTGGAGAAGGACACTTTATACTCATAACAGGAATAATTCATCAAGATGGAGTCCCAATCCTGAACATCTATGCCCCTAATACAAGAGCACCTACATATGTAAAAGAAACATTACTAAACTTGAATCACATATCAAACCCCACACATTAATAGTAGAAGACTGCAACTCTCCACTCTTGCCAATGGACAGGTCAAACAGACAAAAACTTAACAGAGAAATAAGAGAACTAACAGATGTCATGAATCAAATGGACTTAACAAACATCTAAAGAACATTCCACCCAAACAGGAAAGAATATACCTTCTCAGCACCTCATGGAACCTTCTCTAAAACTGATCACATACAAAGAAAAAAAAATTGATCAGTAACAAAGCAAACCTCCACAGATACAAAAAAAAAAAAATTGGAGTAACCCCCTG
Organism: Microtus oregoni; assembly: GCF_018167655.1. NCBI lineage: Eukaryota > Metazoa > Chordata > Mammalia > Rodentia > Cricetidae > Microtus > Microtus oregoni. The sequence goes on from NW_024543059.1 coordinate 41,465,059, forward strand.
TTCTTATCAGATCACCTTGGATTAAAGTTAGAATTAAACAACAATACTACTCTCAGAAAGCCTAGAAACTCATGCAAATAGAACAGAACTACTGAACCACTCCTGGGTCAAGGAAGAAATAAAGAAAAAAATTAAAGACTTCCTTGAATTCAACAAAAATGAAGGCACAACATATTTAATCCTATGGGATACCATGAAAGCAGTGCTAAGAGGAAAGTTCATCACACTAAGTGCCCATCTAAAGAAAACGGAGAAAGCTCACGTTAGTGACTTAACAGCACACCTGAAATCTCTTGAACAGAAGCAGACTCACCCAGGAGGAGTACAAGACTGAAAATAACCAAATTGAGGGCTGAAATCAACAAAATAGAAACAAAGAAAACAACACAAAGAATCAATGAAACAAAGAGCTAGTTCTTTGAGAAAATCAAAGAGATAGACAAACCCTTATCCAAACTAATCAAAAGGCAGAGAGAGAATATCCAAATTAACAAGATCAAAAATGAAAATGGGAACAAAACAATAGACACTGAGGAATTCAGAGAATCATTAGGTCATACTACAAAAAACTATACCGAACAAAACTGGAAAATGGAAAAGAAATGGACAATTTTTTAGATAGATACCATATACCAAAATTAAATCTAGATCAGGTGAGGAATTTAAATAAACCTATAAACTGCAAGGAAATAGAAGCTGTCCTCAAAAACCTCCAAAAAAGAAAAAAAAAAGCCCAAGGCTGGATGGTTTTAGTGCAAAATTGTACCAGAACTTCCAAGAAGAGCTAATACCTATACTCTTCAAAGTGTTCCACATAATAGAAACAGAAGGGACATTGCCAAACTCTTTTTATGAGGCTACAGTTATCCAGATACCAAAACCACACAAAGACTCAACCAAGAAAGAGAATTACAGTCCAATCTCACTCATTGAACATGGATGCAAATATACTCAATAAAATACTGGCAAACCAAATCCAAGAACACATAAAAAAAAAAAAATCAGCCACCATGACCAAGTAAGCTTCATCACAGAGATGCAGGGCTGGTTCAACATATGAAAATCTATCGATGTAATCCATCGTATAAATAAACTGAAAGAAAAAACCATATGATCATTTCATTAGATGCTGAAAAAGCATTTGACAAAATCCAACACCTCTTCATGATAAAGGTCTTGGAGAGATCAGGGATATAAGGAACATATCTAAACATAATAAAAAGCAATATACAGCAAGCCGGCAGCTAAACTCAAATTAAATGGAGAGAAACTCAAAGCAATTCCACTAAAATCAGGAACAAGACAAGGCTGTCCATATCTCTTAAACATAGTTTTTGAAATTATAGCAATAGAAATATGACAACAAAAGGAGATCAAAGGGATTCAAATTGGAAAGGAAGAAGTCAAACTTTCGTTATTTGCAGATGATATGATAGTGTGTATAAGTGACCCAAAAAAATCTACCAGAGAACTCCTACAGCTGATAAATAAAAAAAAAGCCTCCTTCAGTGATGTGGCAGGATACAAGATCAACTCAAAAAAATAAGTAGCCCTCCTATACACAAATGATAAGGAAGCTGAGAGGAAACTCAGAGAAACATCACCTTTCACAATAGCCACAAATAACATAGAATACTTTAGGGAAATACTAACCAAAGAAGTGAAAGACCTATTTGACAAGCACTTTAAGTCTTTGAAGAAAGAAAATGAAAGATACCAGAAAATGGAAAGATCACCCTTGCTCTTGGATAGGAAGGATCAACATAGTAAAAATGACAATCTTACCGAGGGCAATCTATAATTCAGTGCAATTCCCATCAAAATCCCAACACAGTTCTTCACAGACCTTGAAAGAACAATACTCAACTTCATATGGAAAAAAAAAACACAGAATAACAAAAACAATCCTGTACAATAAAGGAACTTCTGGGGGCATCACCATCTCTGACATCAAGCTCTATTACAGAGCTACAGTAATGAAAGCAGCTTGGTATTGGCATAAAAAACAGAGAGATTGGCCAGTGGAATTGATTCAAGGACCCAGATATTAATCCACACACCGATGAACACCTGATTATTGACAAAGAAGCTAAAATTACACAATGAAAAAAAGAATTTTCAACAAATGGTGCCGGCATAACTGGATGTCAAAGTTTAGAATGAAAATAGATCCATATCTATCACCATGCACAAATCTCAAGTCCAAATGGATCAAAGACTTCAATATAAATCCGACCACACTGAACCTGACAGAAGAGAAAGTGGGAAGTAGTCTTCAGTGCATGGGCACAGGAGACCACTTCCTAAATATAACCCCAGTAGCACAGACACGGAAAGCAACAATAAATAAATGGGACCTCCTGAAACTGAGAAGCTTCTGTAAAGCAAAGGACACAATCAATAAGACAAAAAGGCAGCCTTATTGAATGGGAAAAGATCTTCACCAACCCCACATCAGACAAAGAACTGATCTCCAAAATATATAAAGGACTCAAGAAACTAGACATTAAAATTCTAAATAACCCAATTTTAAAAATGGGGTACTGAACTAAACAGAGAATTCTCAACAGAAGAATCTCAAATGGCCAAAAGATACTTAAGGACATGTTCAACATCCTTAACTATCAGGGAAATGCAAATCAAAACAACTCTGAGATACCATCTTACACCTGTCGGAATGGCTAAAACCAAAAACACTAATGATAGCTTATGCTGGAGAGGATGTGGAGTAAGGGGAATACTCATCCATTGCTGGTAGGAATGCAAACTTATCTAACCACTTTGGAAATTGGTATGGCAGTTTTTCAGAAAACTGGGAATCAACTTACCACTCTTAGGCATATACCCAAAAGATGCTCAATCATAATACAAAGGCATTTGTTCATCTATGTTTACAGCAGAATTATTTGTAATATCTAGAACCTGGAAACAACCAAATGCTCCTCAGCAGAAGAATGGATAAAGAAAATGTGGCACATCTACACATTAGAGTACTACTCAGTGACAAAAAAAAAAATGACATCTTGAATTTGCATGCAAATGGATAGAATTAGAAAACACTATTCTGAGTGAGGTAACCCAGACCCAATAAGATGAATATGGTATGTACTCACTCATAAGTGGCTACTAACTATAAACCAAGGACATTGAGCCTATAGTTCATGATCCTAAAGAAGCTAAGTAATAATGTGAACCCAAAGAAAAATATATATACACCCACCTGGAAATTGGAAATGAACAGGATTGACTGGCAGGGTTGGGAGCATGGGGGTGGAGTGAGAGGGGAGAGTAGGAGAAAAAAAGGAGGGGAAAGGGGTAGGGGAGAGGAGAACTTGAGGAAATGGGATGGTCGAGATGGAGGAAGGATAGAGATAAGAGCAAGGAGAGAGATATCTTGATTGAGGGAACCATTATAGAGTTAGCAGAAACCAGGCTCTAGAGAAATTCCCGGGAATCCAAAAGGATGACACCAGCTAGCACCCTGGGCAATAGAGGAGAGGAGGCCCAATCTTGATGTTCCCTGTAGTCAGACTGATGATTATCTTAAATACCACATACAGCCTTCATCTAGCAACTGATAGAGACACAGGCAGAGGCAGAAAGACCCACAACGGAGCATTGGGATGAGCTCCCAAAGTCCAGTTGAAGAATGGAAGGAATGAGAATATGAGCAAGAAGATCAAGACCATGATGGGTTCACCCACTGAAACAGTTTGCCTTAGCTAATGGGAGCTCACCAACTCAGCCAGAGTGGGAAAGAACAAGCATAGCACCAAACTATTTCTTCTCAATATGGTGACAGATGCATGACTCACACAGTTTGGCATTGCTGACCTACTGGGTTCAAGAAACAAAAACAAGGAAGAGGAGCCACAGGATTTTGCCTGGCCATTGAATAAGAGATAGGGTCTTTTATTCACTGAACTTCATAGAAGAGAATGTGGGAAATACACTTGAATGGATTGGCACTTTCTAAATATAACCCCAGTATAACCCCAGTATCACAGACACTGAAAGAAACAATTAATAAATGGGACCTCCTGAAACTGAAAAGCTTCTGTAAAGCAAAGGACATGGTCAACAAGACAAAATGACAGCCTATAGAATGGGCAAAGATCTTCACTAACCCCACATCAGACAGAGGTCTGATCTCCAAAATATACAAAGAACTCAAGAAATTGGTCATCAAAAGAACAAATAATCCAATTTTTAAAAATAGAGTACAGACCTATACAGGGAACTCTCAACAGAGGAATCTAAAATGGCTGAAAGACACTTAAGGAAATGCTCAACATCCTTACTCATCAGAGAAATGAAAATCAAAACAACTCTGAGATTCCATCTTACACCTGTAAGAATGGCCAAGATCAAAAACACTGATGACAACTTATGTTGGAGAGGTTGTAGAAAAAAGGGAACATTCCTGCATTGCTGGTGGGAGTTCAAACCGGTAGAGCCCCTTTGGAAGTCAGTGTGGCAATTTCTCAGAATATCAGGAAACGACCTTCCTCAAGACACAGTAATACCACGTTTGGGTAGATATCCAAAGGATGCTCAATCATGCCACAAGGACATGTGCTCACCTATGCTCATAGCAGCATCATTTGTCATAGCCAGAACCTGGAAACAACCTAAATGCCCCTCAACCAAAGAATAAATAAGAAAAATGTGGTACATTTACACAGTGGAGTACTACACAGCAGAAAAAAATAATGACATCTTGAATTTTGCAGTCAAATGGATAGAGCTAGAAAACATCATTTTGAGTGAAGAAACACAGACCAAGAAAGGCAATTATCACATGTACTCACTCATAAGTGGTTTTTAAACATAAAGAAAGAAAACAGTCCATAAATCACAATCCCAGAGAACCTATGTTGGAGACCGTGTGGGTTCAACACAGATTCCCTAACTCAACTGGAACGGAGTTGCGAGGAATAAAACCAACACAGTTTACACTGTCATCATGGAAGGGCCAGATCTCTCTTTATTATCCAAACATCTTATATATCATCACATCAATTGAGTGGGAAAACACATTAGGCTGTATCCTAGGTAACCATGGTGCCTGGGCTCAACTCACCTCCGCATATAGCTGTGTGCTAGCAGTCATCTAGGCCATGAATTAGCATCTCTATAAGACATCCTCCAAATTTCAAAGGGAGGAAGCACCAAACCTCTTAACTCTTAAGTCATCAGCTTCAGCCAACATCTCTTCTCAGGTAATCTACATTTATAACAAAAGAAACTAGGAGCAGCACATCCTGGCTATTGTTAGGCAGAGACAGCTTGTCTGCAGAGTTACCTGATCAGCTCAGACTGGGCTAATGGCTCTTGTGCCATAAAGAAATATGGGCCTACAAACCTAGACAACAATGAGGACCCTAAAAGAGATATACATGAATCTAATCTACATGGGAAGTAGAAAAAGACAAGATCTCCTGAGTAAATTGGAAGCATGGGAACCTTGGGAGAGGGTTGAAGGGTAGGGAAGGGAGAAGAGAAAAATGTAGAGTTCAATAAAAACTAATAAAATTAATATATATATATAATGTATAAAGTTAAATAAAAACATTTTTTAAATTAAAAAAAAAGTCTTCTCCTGTGCTAATGAGTTCTAGGCTATTCCCCCAGTTTATTAAGGTCTTTGATCCATTTGGAGTTGAGTTTTGTACAGTGTGGTAAGTGCGGATATATTTGCATTCTTCTACATGCAGACATCCACTTTGACCAGCACCATTTGCTTATGATTCTGGTTTTGTGTTGTTGCTGCTGCTGCTGCTGCTGCTGCTGCTGCTGCTGCTGCTGCTTCTGCTGCTGCTGCTGCTGTTTGACTGAGTTATGCTTCTGGATTATCAAAACTAAGGTGTCTATAGATGTATGAATTTATGTTTGAGTTTTCAGCTCAATTTCATTGATCAATGTGTCTGTTTTCATCCCAATACCATGCTATATTTATTACTATAGCTCTGGAGAACAATTTTATGTCAGGGATGTTGATACCTATAGCAGTTCTTGAAGTATTTGTAGGCCCATATTTCTGGATGGTATGGCAGCCAAGCATAAAAGCCTTATGCCCGGTCTGAGCTGGTCACATAGCTCTGCAGACAAGCTGTCTCTGTGTAACAATAGCAAGGATGGGCTGCTCCTGTTGTTCCCTTGCAACACTACAACTCCCAACATCCCTCTGGACTCCAGCGCACGGCAAGCGCGGGACACATTTCCCAGAAGCCTTTGCATCCTCTGTTAAAAGCAAGGACAAGCCACAAGTTCGCCCCTTTTTTTATCCCTTCCCTTTGTCCCTTCCTTTTACTTTTCCTAGCGTGTTTTCCCCTCCCATTAAAAAGTGTACCACATGGTACCGCCGCGTGTCTGTGTCTTTTCTAGCGTAACCCTCGTCTAACCCGCAGGAATTAAGAACAACCCGCAGAAATTAAGAACAACCCGCAGGAATTAAGAACAACAGCTCCTCCTTCTCTATTGTTAAAAGTGTAGATCACCTGAAGAGAGGTGTTGGCTGAAGCTGATGACTTAAGGGTCAGGGGGTTTGGTGCTTCCTTCCTTTTGTAATTTGGAGGATACCTTATAGAGATGCTAATTCATGGCCTCATGACAGCTAGCGTACAGGTAGATGCGGACATGACTAAAGGCCATTCACCAGGGTTACCTAGGATACAGCCTAATGTGTTTTCCCGTTCAATTTATGGGATGATATATAAACTGTTTGGAGAATAAACGGGAGAGATCTTGCCCTTCCATGATGACCATGTAAGTTGTGTCTGATTATTCCTTGCGACTCCGTACCAGTCCAGTTAGGGAAGATAATTATCTGTGTTGGACCCACATGGGCTTCAACAATTATTCAGGATTGATTAACTATACTTGGTATTTTGTGTTTCCATATGAAGCTGAGAATTGTTCTTTCAAGGTATGTGAAAAACTTTGGTGGAATTTGGTGGGGATTGCATTGAATCTGTAGATTGTTTTTGGTAGGATGATCATTTTTACTACATTTTATTAACCCATGAACATGGATATAGTCCAGGAGAATGCTGGGAGCTGTAGTTCCGCAAAGGAACAACACTTTCCATCTCCTGTTATCTCTTCCAATTTACTTCTTTAATGACTTAAAGATTTATCATACATATCTTTCACTTGCTTGGTTAAAATTACCCCAAATGTTTTACATTATTTGAGGCTTTTGTGAAGAATGTGGTTTCCCTCACTTTCTTTTCAGTCCATTTGTCATTTGTATATAGGAGGGTTACTGATTTTGTGTTAATTGTGTATCCAGCTACTTTGCTGAAAGTGTTAATCAGCTATAGGAGCTTCTCAGTGGAATTTTTAGGGTTACTATGGATACTATAATATCAACTGCAATTAAGATACTTGGACTGGCCCAGAACGGACCACTGCAAGAGTGGCCTGACCAGTCAGCTGCCATCTAAGCCCAGATCCAGTGTTTCAAGTGGGTCAACCCCAGCACCTACTCCATCTACAAGCTGCTGGACCTAACGGTAGAGCTGGTGCTGCAGAATCGATCTGGGAGTACATAATCACCAGCGAAGATGAAAACCTGAAGTATGGCTGTGATCTGAGAAATCTTGGTGGTGGTCTGGTATTTATGGTGCTTCAGAGAACAAAGTCCTTGAGAAAGACCATGAGTCATGAGTATTTGCAAATAGAGCTGGGTGGGCAAAATATATGTGTGTGTGCATGTGCATATGTGTGTGCATACTAAGTGGCATGCTGCAGTTTCCAATGCCAATGCAATGAATGAATGTTTGATGGGGCGGTAAGGATAGAGGAATGGAGTAGTGCTTATGCTGTGCAGAGAGGATGAACAGTAAAGTTTCTTCTGCAGTGGTATCAATGACTTCTTGAGAATGGGAGATAGGGAAGGCTTCTGTGACAACCCCCAGCCCTTCAAAAAAAAAAAGTAACAACTTAGATAGGAAGCCATTGAAGAGAACTCTTAAAATTTTGATAAAGATGCTGAAGAGTAGCTCTCCACAATAGAGGGCTACTTGTAGAGTGGGGGTTGGGAAGGACTCACTTTTCTTTAAGTGAACTATGGGGTTCTAGCTATGGGGAGTTTAACCATACACCCGCTGACTATATGTACATCACAAATTAGACTTTTTTAAATCCTTTTTCCTCAGGGAGGCCAAAAAGATTGGAGGTAGACCTGGGAGGACAGGAAAGTAATGGTGATCAGGATACACTATGTGAAATTCCCAAGTAATCAATAAAATATTATATAAAATAAATATACATATAAATTTTCAAAAAATGCATAGACTTCTTCCTTTCTAATTTGGATGCTCTTGATCTCCTCTAGTTGTCATATTGTTCACAAGCACTGTATGGAGTAGATATGGAGAGAGTCGGCACCCTTGCCTCTTTGCTGATGTTAGTGCAATGGCTTTGAGTTTCTCTCTATTTAGGTTGGGTTTGCTATAAACCATCTGTATTATGTTGAGGTATGTCACATGTATCTCTAGTCTCTCCAGGACTTTTATTATGAAGGGGTGTTGGATTTGTCAAAGGCCTGTTCTGCATTTGTGGGGTTATCATGTGGTTTTTGTTGTTCAGTCTGTTTATATGGTAGGTTGCATTCATTGATTTTCATATGTTGAACCATTCCTGCATCTCTGGGATGAAGCCAACTTGATCATTGCAGATAATCTTTTTGATGTGGTTTTGGATTCACTTTGCAAGGATTTTATTGAGAATTTTTGCGTCTGTGTTCATAGAGGAAAGTGGGCTGTAATTCTTTTTCTTTGTTGAGTCTTTGTGTGGTTTAGATATCAGAATAACTGTGGCAATATCCCGTCTGTTTTCATGAAATAATTTGAGGAGTATTGGCATTAATTCTTTTTTGAAAGTCTGTTAGAATTCTGCAATAACACCATCTGGCTCTGGCTTGTTGTTGTTGTTGTTGCTGCTGCTGTTGCTGTTGTTGTAGGGAGATGTTTAATGACTGCTCTTATTTCATTAAGGGTTATAGGTCTCTAAATCACTTTTCTAGTCTCAATTTAACTTTCATAAATGGTACATGGAGAAAGTTGTCCACTTATTTTAGATTTTCCAATTTGGTAGAGTGCATGTTTTAAATATGCCCATATGATTCTCTGGATTTCTTTGGTGTCTTATTTTCCCTCTTTCATTTCTAATTTGAATCTGCTTCTTCTCTCTGTCTTTTAGTTAATTTGGATAAGAGTTTGTCAATCTTATTGATTTTTCTCAGAGAACCAACTGTTTGTTTCATTGATTCTTTGTATTAACTTTTGTTTGCTTGTTTCTATTTTATTAATTTCAATCAAGTTTAATTGTTTCTTGCTAGATTTAAAGTTTATTTTACTTTATTTACTATCTTAGAAACATGTTTGTTTTCTAATGGAAGACAGAAAGAAAGGGTGTGGAGGGGAGTTGGGGAGGAACCACCATGAATAGAAGGGTGAGAGATCATAATCAAGAGATATTACATGTAAAACAATCTATTTTCAATGAAAGGAAAAAAGAAAGAAAGAAAAATAACCCCAGCATGTATATGAATAGAACTAATTACAGATGTAGGAAGCAATGTCTGTCTTGCTATAAACAATAGATAGAAGAGGATGCATGTTTATCAATCTTTTGTTGTTTGGATAGGGACATTAGAGCTCGTACAAAGCACTTTCTCCAGGACAATGCTATATATAATTAAATATGCACATATATATTTGAATTTGCCCATGCCAATCATTCAAAGACTGACTCATGGCAAAAAAAAAAAAAAAAAAAAAAAAAACAGAAAGCAAAGGAAAGAAAAGGGACTGGAGAGGTTGACCAGTGGTTCGGAGCATTTGCTACACTGGCAGAGAACCCAGCAACTACACCAGGTAGTTCACAACCACCTGTAACTCCAGCTCTAGGGAATCTAACATCATCTTCTAGATTCCGTGGGCACTGCACACACACATGGTGCACTTACATATGTGCAGGCAAAACACATATATTAAATACCTTTTAAAGAAAAGGAAGGAATATACCTACATGTTTGCTCTTATTTGAAAATACATTATACTTTATTTGGAAAAAATGCATCATATCTGAGATTAATTAAAAGTTTGAAAATGGAACAAAGAGCAAACTAGGAGCCAAATCTCTGTGGGAATGTCTTTATATACAGTTGGCATTTTTGAATATACAGTTGGCACTTTTGAATAGACATGAATTGCTCACTTATACCACTAGCAAATTAAACTTAAAAGTGGCAAAAGAAAACTCTAAAATAAAGTGCAAACTTGGAACGTATATGAACAATTATACAAAAGGAGAAAATATCTCCAAAAAACACTTAAGATTTACTTAGCACATGGTACTTTGTGTATGCTCAGAGGGATGTAAAGTTGCGATCTGCAACTTTCTTTAGAATTTTACCAGAAGTAACAATACTACTGGATATTTATTTTATATATTATAAAATAATGTAAACCAATCATTTTCAATGTTGTTAGGAAAAGTATACAAATATAAAATCAAGGGTGTTAAGCAAAACCACACATCTAAATTTAAGTTAGAATTATCAGTGTGAACACATGATTCTTTTAATAAACATTCCTTAGTTCTAAGACTCAAAGTTCTCTTCTTTTTCAGTTTTTAAATTCTTTATCACTGTGAACCCAAAGCCACTGGTAACTGGAACAATCCAGTAAGACAGAGAAAGCAGCAGTTGAAAGTAAAATATAGATTTTAAATCTGAATAAAAGCTTTTTAAAAATGACTCAGATGGGGAGATCTATTGTTAGGAAATCCCCTTGTGACCTAGGTACATTATGCAAAGCCATGGGTTTGCAAACTGGTATAAGGGCTGAGGGAAGACATCTTAACTTTGGTGTGGGCCAAAGGGTAGCTTCATGCGGTGGTGCAGAGGCTGTGGGGAGGGTGGGGATAAAAACCTGAGGGTCAGAAGCTGGTAACATGGGCCCCAGTCTGGGCTGATTCAGCTCCACCTCTGCAGTGGGATCTTTTGTGGGTGCTACTGGGGCAGATGGCAGTGACTAGGTGTTCTAGGGGAAGTGAAGGGGCAGCTATGAAATAGAAATCAATAGCCAGGATCCCAGAGTCCTCAACTACAGCTGAGACAGGTGGCCAAGCCTTTCCAGTGTCACCTGCAGCAGCAGCTGGAATGTGGCTCTCTTCCAGGGCCACACAGGAGTAATCTGCAGTGTCTGGATCCCCAACTGTGAGTTCAGGGGTTCAGACAGATCCTGATGCTTTCTTACAATGAGACACAAAGTTCTTCAAAGTAATGATATTCTAAGAAAGATTTTGGCTGTCTAATAATATTGCCCAATTTAAAAAATTGAAAATCATATGCATTTTTTCTACAGAAAAAAATGGAACCAATCATGTGTGTGTGTGTGTGTGTGTGTGTGTGTGAGAGAGAGAGAGAGAGAGAGAGAGAGAGAGAGAGAGAGAGAATCTTTTTAAGCCTTTATTTATTGAATGAGGCTCACCCATGTTGGAAGAGTAATCTATATTCACTCAAAGTCCACTGATTTCAAATGTTAATCACTTCTAGAAGTCAGCACAACAAAACTGCACAGCATACCCTAACCAAGTAGACACATCAAGTCAATCAACATAGCACCTTTCTTACCGTCTATATCCAGAACACATGAAGACCATTCAAATCTCAATTTTAAAATAACAATAAATATTTTTTAATGAACAAATATTTTAATGCTTTATCAATAAATATACACACATAAGACAAATCAGCACACGAAAAATGTTCAAGAATGGCACTATTTGAGAAAGAGTAGGGGTGTGACCTCAATGTAGTAGGCATGACCTTGTTGGAGGAAGTGTGTCATAAGGTAGGCTTTGAGGTTTTAAAAGCCCATGCCAGGCCCAGGCTCTTTTTCCCTCTTCTGGCCTATAGAATAGAATGTAGTTCCCAGCTATTTCTTCAGCTTTATGTGAGCTGCCATGCTCCCCACCATGATGAAAATTAACTCAGCCTCCGAAACTGTAAGCAAGCCCCCAATTAAATGTTTTCTTTTACAAATTGAAAAAAAAAGAAATAAAACTGTTCATTATCAAAGATTATTTTTATGATGTAAATTATCTCACAAAAGATGTTCCATATCATTAAGATACAGAAAGTAGGGTTAAGGGTATGTCTTGGTGGCACAGTGCTTGCCTAATACCATAAGGCCTGGATTTGATTCCCACAACTACAAAGAGGAAGAGGAGGGAAGGGAAGAAGGAAGGTAGAGGGGAAAAGTAGAAGAGGTAAAAGAGGAAGAAACAAAAGAGGAAAAGAAATGGAGGAGGAAGAAGAGGAGAGGAGGACAACAAGAACTAAAGTCAAGACAAGACACCACTGTGTAACAAGCTAAATGAAAACACTAACACCACCAAAGGCTCCTTGAAATGCAGAATGGGCTTTTTTATAAAGTTTTTTTTTCATGTGTTATTGGCAATGATGTCAAATGGTACAGCAACTATGAAAAATATCATATCCATAAAAGTCAAACATAAAGGGGCTGGAGAGATGGCTCAGTGGTTAAGAGAGTATGCCACTCTTGCAGAGGGCTCCAACACCCATGTCACGAAGCTCACAACTGACTGTAACTCCAATTTCAGGGGTATGTAATGCTTCTGGCCTCTTTGGGAACCTGCTCATATGTGTACATACCCATATACATAATTTTAAAAATAAAAGTAATTTTAAGCTAAATATATACTCACCATATAACCTAATACTCGTAAAGTTGAGAAATTAAAGTTTATATTGGCACAATCATTGGACTAGAATGTTTAGAGTAGATTTCCTCATGAAAACTCAAAAATTCAACTTTCTCACACAGAACCAATAAAAATAGACACAAAAGATGGACTAGAACATTAGGCAGTGATTAGTATAACAAAGAGAAATAGCAAGAACAGTAAGTATGGGGCCAGCAAGTGGCAATTGCAGTAAAATCTGAGACTGAGTAGGGCAAACACAGAAAAGACATCTATTCCTCAAAGGCAGGAAACTGAGTCCCAGAAAGAGAGGAAATAGCAGATACTCAGAGGGTGTGAAGAGTAACCGGGAGGTCATTGTGGCTGCAGTGGTTGAGCAAGGGGACAGTGAGAAAGGACATCAAGAAGATGGTGGCGCCTGACAAATGAGACCTCTCAAGAAATTCTGGCTACAGGAAGTCTAGACACATCCAACTGCTGTCTTTAAGGAGCAAGGGGCCATGTTGTGAAGAGGACTGGGTTCTGAAGACAGCCAGTAAACTAAGACTAAGACCCTAAGATTAAGATGGGACACACAGCGTCAGGAAATTTCTTGTCTATAGCCTTGTAAGTCCCTCGGCAGAAGTGTAGTTGGTTGGTTTTGGGGTTTTTGTTTTTGTTTTAACTCTTTGGCTGTTTTGTTCTTTACTCTTTGGGGGACCTGCCACCCAGCTCCGAAATAAATCACATGGAGTCTTATGAATTCCTGGTCTTAGTCAGGCTTGTTTCTAGCCAGCTTTTCCAGATGTAAATTATTCCATTTATCTTTTGCCTCTGGGCTCCATTTCTGTATATCTTTTCTTTCTTTCTTTCTTTCTTTCTTTCTTTCCTGTTGCCTGGTGTGCATCTGGGTGGCTGCCCCTTTTCTCTTTCCTTGAATCTCCTCTCCCAGATTTCTCATTCTATTTATTCTCTCTGCCTGCCAGCCCAACCTATCCTTTCTCCTGCCTTGCTATTGGTTGTTCAATTTGTTTATTAGACCATCAGGTGTTTTAGACAGGCAAAGATCACAGCTTCACAGAGTTAAACAAATGCAACATAAAGGAATGCAACACATTTTTGTATCATTCAAACAAATGTTCCACGGCATAAACAAATGTAACACATCTTAAATTAATCTTCTACAAAACAGAAGACCCAGTTAAGCTAGAGCCTGACACCTGGCATGATGTAGGTGGGTCTTCTGTCTATGTGTTACTTTCATTGGTCAAATAAAGAGACTGCCGTGACCTTTGATAGGACAGCAGCTTAGATAGGTGGAGTAGACAGAACAGAATACTGGAAAGAAGGGAAAAGAGTCAGACGCCATAATTCTCCTCTCTGAGATGGACACAGGTTAGAATCTTCCCAATAAACCACCACATCATGGTGCTACACACATTAGTAGAAATGGGTTAATCAAGATGTGAGAGTTAGCCAGTAAGAGGCTAGAGCTAATGGGCCAAGCAGTGTTTAAATGAATACAGTTTGTGTGTTGCTATTTCAGGTGTAAAGCTAGCCGTGCGGGAGCTGGGTGGCAGGACGCAGCCCGCTGCTCCTTCTACATTGACATGTGGAAACTACAAGACAGTAACTGTGTTGTCTGAGCCTCTACATTCCTAGTAACTAACTAGTCATGAAAAAATTGAACAGCCGGCATAACGAGGTGTCAACAAACGAGTCTGGGGCTAAAGGGTTCTGCTAGAGATATAAATTTGGAAATCATCATTATGAGTTGTCTTTGTGTTAATCATTGTCCGTTTTCTCCAATCTCACCGATATATACCCATTTCTGTCTCTCTGTGTGTCCCGGAAACTGTCATCTCCTGACCACATCCATAAACCTTCTTAGATCAGAAAATAGAAGGTAACAGCAGAAGCTGGGAAGTGAGAAGACAGATCAAATCCTAATTCTCCCACTCATCGAAGCTTCAGGTAGTATATAGCTCTTTAGTGGGGTAACAGTGACCTGTGCCAAACCAGTGATAGCCTCGCGATGAGGTTTCAGGCTCCAACGTCCTACCTTCTGACCCTATAAGACTGCCTTTAATGGAAGCAGTGATACTTCAGTTAGAGCAGCAGAAGCAAAGGCAGAAGACATAGTAGAAGATGCTACAGGAGGCTAGGGAGAGGGGTGGAGATGAGAGAAATTTGTCTTCTCCCGACCGCTGTCTTGTCTTACTGAAGGTAGCCAGTTGCAAATAGACTGATGGAAATTGGGTTGGAGATGTAAAAACAAGGTAATCATAGGACAGGAAACAAGGAGAACCAGAGACGAATGAACAGAGAGATATGCTATAGTTCTCAGTTTCCCTCCAATAAAATGTAGCCTAAGACAAGACTTTGTTTGGTTTGCAACTGTGCACCCTAACACCAAGGACAGTTTCTGGAGCACAGCAGGTATTCAGTGAATCGCTGTCATTTAGATAGTGCACCTAACTTGACCCCTCTGCCTTAGAGCATTCTCAAGAATGTGTATGCCATCTGCCTCTGTAGCTCTAGCAGAAAATGGTCTGACTGACAGTTGATCACCCACCGACAGAGCGCAGGCATTATTTCACTCGCTATGTACCATGGGAAGGGCAGTGTCGATCTTACTACAATCTCTAGCTGTGCTGGTCAGCTTCTGTCACGTTGATACAAACTAGGGTCATCTGGGAAGAGGAAACCTTGATTGAGGAGTTGTCTCCACCAGACTGATCTGTAGGCATGGCTGTAGGACATTTTCTAGATTAATGAATGATGTAGGAGAACCAAGCCTGCCTAGGGTGGGGCCACCCCTGAGCAGGTGGTTCTGGGCTTATGAGAAAGCAGTCACAGCAAGCTATGGAGAAGAAGTCAATCAGCATATCCCCTGTCTTGGCTTCTGCTTCCTCAGTGTCCCTACTTGAGCTTCTTCATTGGCTTCCTTGATGATGGACTCAACCTGTAAGGTATAATCCACCTTTTCCTCTCCAAGCTGCTTCTGGTCAGTGATTTATCATAGCAGCAAAGAGGTTGCCTAGGATACTAGCCTGATGACCAAAGCAGAGACCAAGGGACAGAGAGGCAAGCATGCCAAAGGAGCAAACAACAACTGTAAGATAAAAAATTTCAGTTCACACAGCCAGAGGAGACCCAGACGAAATCTGTCTGTTGCTGCTTCAAGGTTAAGGGGTCACGGGGCCTTACTGTGTAGACTCAGTCATGCATAAATCCTCTCCTAGTGCTACACTACACGCCATGGCTATGGCTCTAGAAAGAAACAGGAGTAACCCAAGCCTTTCTCCACTTCCCACGTTAACAGAGGAGGAAAATGATGCCCAGAAAAGAACTAATTACATGCCCAAGGCCAAATGACTACATAGCGTAGCTTCAGGGCCACCTTATATTTCAAAAGTCATTTTATTGATTAGTTAACCAATGATTGGTGAGGCATGGTCTTTTAAAATAACCAGTGGTGGTACATGACTTTAATCCCAGCACTCAGGAGGCAAAAGCAGATGGCTCTCTGTGCGTTCCAGGCCAGCCTGGTCTACATAGCAAGTGCCAGGACACACAGGGCTATACAGAGAAACTCAAGGAACATAAATAAATAAATAAATAAATAAATAAATAAATAAATAATTTAAGAGTCAAGACAACCTAAACTTTATTAGTGACTAAATCTGGTCTTTGTGGGAAGAATTGTTGATTGTAATCTCTTTGCTCAAAACAGGGAAAGAGAAAAATAAGGAAAGAAAAGAGAATAAAAGAAAAAATAAATGCATATTGCTATGACCTGGTACCCAGGCAGACTGTCTCCCTAGCAACTGGAGCTGGTCCAATGTCCGAAACTGCTAGCTTTGCCCAAAATCAAAGATGAAGGATGAACCTACTAAAGACATTTTTCTTCTAAGGGACTGTCTAAATCAAAAGCCAAGAGCGAAGGGGTTTAGGTGAGCAATCCCTCAAAACTCATCTGTGGAACAATTACGCGTCGTCAAAGCACAAGTCTCTCTTTTCTGAAGCACAGACCTGGAGAGCACTGGAAACCGGAATTAGGCAGGCCCTCATCCAAAAAGCTTGTTTTGCAAATGCAAATGAAGAGTATGGAGAAGAAGGGGTGGCCACGCCCACAGGCCTAGAGAGGCCACAGAAATGAAGCAAGTGTAGTCAAAGAAGAGGGAGTTCAACTGCCAGCTTCCAGAATTAGAGTTTCCCTTTTGAAAACGACAGCAGTAAAAGAAAACACACAGATAAATGACAAGTAACCATGGCCCTTAGTAAGAAAGATGGCAGGAAGGACTGTGCTGAATTGTAAGTGCCCTGCCCTGAGCAGACAAAGCTACTCAATTCCATTTGACCAGTTATAGGTGATATGAAGCCAGCATTGCCAGATTTTCTTTTTGATTTTCATTTACAATACAAATTTGGGGTTGAAAAGGCCCAGTGTTTTAAGGATGGAAAATAATTAATAATTTGAATTGATTGTAGTCCAAATAGAACAGTTCTGGGGACCAGGCATGGCAATGCACACCCTTAATGCCAGCATTTGTAAAACAAAGACAGGCAGATCTCTGTGAGATTGAGGACAGCCTCATCTACAAAGAGAGTTCAGACAAGTCAGGGCTACACAATGAGGCCTGTCTGAAATAGAACTCTCGGGGGCCCCTTAGCCTAGGGAACATTGGGACAAGAGGGAAAGAGAGCTCTGAGCAGCACTAGGCTTCATCTCCAACTCAGCTGTCACTTGCCTTGTGACCATCTAAAAACTCTTTATTATATAATACAAAAATACATATACTTCATATATATGTATATATACATATGTGCATATATGTGTGTATATGCCAGACAGTGGTGGCACATTTTAACCCAGCACTCAGGAGGCAGAGGTAGGTGAATCTCTGTGAGTTCAAGGCCAACCTGGTCTACTTAGTGAGTTCCAGAATAGCCAGGACTACACAGAGAAACACTGTCTCAAAACTAAAACAAAATAAACATATTCCTCCACGTCCTGTCTGTGAGGGTATGCTCAAATTTATATAATGATATCCTTAGGAAACCTAGTACTATATATAGTAAATATGCCGTCATCATCATCATCATCAAGCTGCAGCCTGTGTCCTGTGCGGTGACAGGTTAATCTCTACTATCAGTCTGACTGATTTAGAATCTGCTGGGAGACTCGCCTATGGCATACCTTTGATGGCATTTCTAGCAAGGTTTAATGGAGGAGGGGAGATCCACCCTGAATGTGGATGGTGACATCCCATAAGCTGGAGTCCTGGACTAAATAAAGGGGGAGGTATGAGAAAGGCAGCTGAACGCTAGCACTTCCCTCTTCCTGCTTCCTGATCCTGTAAGGTGTGAGGGATCCTTGAGGGGGAATCCCAGTCACAAGCTCTGTGCCATGATGGACCCTACTCTCTCAAACTGTGAGCCAAAAAAAATCCTTCCACTCACCAGTTATTTTTGTCAGGTACATGGTCATAGTAACAAGAAAAGTTTCTCATAAAAATACCTCAAAGAGGAAGAAAAAAAAAAGAGCTCCCAGTGGGACAATAACAGAAGTTGTGGTTTTTCCTCAGCATCCTCCTCAAGCTCACCAGGGTAGCAGAGACTGGAGAGCACATGATGCAGGCTGCCTTCGGTCTTGATACACAGAGGTTCTCTCCTCCTTTCACCCAGATCCTCTTGTCCTGTTTCCTGTTGAGACCTGGGCCGTCTGGACTGGCAACGGCCTTTTCAGAGGCAGGACTGCATCCTGAGCTCCTGAGTCTGCCTCTGTTGCCTGCACCCCAACCATTTGTTTCAATTTCCTGCACTAACGTTCCTGATGGGTTCCAAATGGACCTGCTGTGTTTTAATATACACGAACTGCAATTTCTAAATCGCCAAGTGTAAAGATCTCATCATCTTCCTCTGCTATGCTCTATGTGGTGGACACCACCCTGGCAGTCTGGCTCCGGCAATGATGAAGCATAAGAATCCTGATGCAGACTCACAGGTTGGATCCAGACTATACCACTTGTGAGGTGAGTCCTGCCTCTCTACTTTCCTATACGTGAGACGGGAGCAACAGTAATAGCAATCGACTAATTACAATTAAAAGGGATCTCAAGTAGTCACTAAATCAGCAGAGATGGAGCCCCTGACCTGGGTTTGCTGAGCATCATTGCCTGGGGTGGGCTAACAGGAGCGAAAGCTGTGCTCTGGCTGCCGGGCTTCTGAAAACTCAGAAACGCCTTTTCCATCTGCACTCTGGTCTTGGCCAGGGCTGACTTCTTAACCTTGTGATTTCAAAGCATAAACTTCCTGGAGACACTTTTCAACTTCTATCGCATCTGCGTTCTGTCATTTCCACATCCATCCTCAGCACCATTACCAGTTTTCCCTCCACCCAGCACAAGAGCCGTGGCACTAGACACACTTCAGCTGGAGTGCCCTGCTCTGCCCCTCATCCCTGTCGCTAAACATCTTGTAGAGTAACTGTTACGGCTTCCTACTTGAGTGCGGTGAGTTTGTTTGGTATTAACTACTTCGTTCCTTTGCAGCGGCAAGGGTGAGAATTTCATATATGTGTCCACTGTGTTTTCAGTATTAAATACCTCCCTCCACTACTCCAGCTCATTATGTGTCACACACACACACACACATTCCCCCTCATTAATTCATGTCATCTTCTGTATGGGATGGTCTGAATAAGAATGGTCACTATGGACTCATATATTTTAATGCCTAGTCAATAGGGAGTGGAACTATCTGGGAGGGATTAGAAGATGTGGTCTTTTGGGTGGAAGTATGTTACTTGTGAGATTTTGACATTTCAAAAGCCCTTATCCAAGTTGTGTGTGTGTGTGTGTGTGTGTGTGTGTGTGTATCTTTGTCTCTGTCTCTGTCTAACTGCCTCTCTGTGTCTGTGTTAGGTCTGTCTGTCTCTGTTTCTTTGTATGTCTGTCTCTGTGTCTCTGCCTGTCTATGTCTGTATCTCTCTGTGTGCTTGTGTGTCTGTCTGTCTCTGTCTATGTATGGCTTTCTCAGTCTCTGTGTCTGTCTGTCTATCTGTCTGTCTCTCCCTCCCTACAGATCAGGACTGTAAAGCTCTCAGTTACTGCTCCAGCACCATACCTGTCTACTTCCCATATTATAATCATGGATGAACCCTGTAATCAAGTCCCTGAAGCACATACTTTTTATTGTATTTTTTACATAAATAACCTACTGAGTCCATTAAATGTTACTCATATGTATTTAGGTATAAGGCTGACCACTTGAACATGCGCAACGTGTCAGGGGTCCCTGTGGAAAACCTATCCCCATAACCTACATCATTTACTGCCTGTAGTTCTTCAACAAGGGGTGGACGTACCTTCCCTTACTCCTGCTGGAGCGTTGACTGGTAAAGTCTTGTGCAAGTCTTGAAGCTCTTTATTTCGGCATCAGCACATTGCTAACATTCTTACTTGAGATTTTCTGTAGATTCAGATCTGACTGTGTGTTCCAAAGCATGCAACTGGCAAGGATCCATGTTACCATAATAATGTCTCTGCTCCTCATATTCTTGTAGCTCACAAAATGGTATCCAAGGCTCTAAGTTACAGTTCAAACTTATTATAGCTCATCCCTCTGTAAGCCCATTGTATGTTTTTCCTGCCCTGGTGACCACTGTACAGACACCACAGCTAATTTTACTGGCACTAAAATCTGAATCGGTAGATCCTCAGCCTGTTCCCCAAAGTGCTCTGCAGGACATTCCTGAGATGATGAACATGGAGGAAGTCTTCCTTGGGGAATTCTGGAGATGCCAGGCTGTAGAGCAGGGCAATGACAAAGACCCTTGGCCTAGCTCTGAAGTGGGCACTGCCCTGCCACACTAGACAGGAATTCAGCCTCATGTAAAATGCCTCAGGATTCCTCAACCTGGATTTATTTTATTCTGGCTTCCCAAGATTCTCCTTGAGAAAGCATTAGTCTAAAAGTAGAAAGCTTGGTTTGCTCTATTCAAAAAGAGGAAGGACCTTATGTTATGCTTGCTTGCTTGCTTGCTTTCTTTCTTTTTTTTTTTTTTTTTTTTTTTTTTTTTGGTTTTTCGAGACAGGGTTTCTCTGTTGTTTTGGAGCCTGTCCTGGAACTAGCTCTTGTAGACCAGGCTGGTCTCGAACTCACAGAGATCCGCCTGCCTCTGCCTCCCGAGTGCTGGGATTAAAGGCGTGTGCCACCACCGCCTGGCACGTTACACTTTCTAAACTATTCCTTTTCAGCACTTTTTCCATTCAACTCAATAAAAATTCCCTTACCAAACCCCAAAAGTTCTGTTTGTAGTTGTTGTATGTAGTTAGAAACTACAAATCCTTATTTTTCTCTCAGACTCTGTTTTCAGGGCAACAATCTTGGCTGTGATTGGGCGCTGCTGCAGGTAAATAGCCTGGTTCTGAGCAAATGAGTTCGGAGTCTCATTTTATCACCGCGTCTTCAGAATACAGCCTGCAGCATGAGTGCCCAGGAAGCTTTCGAAGGGCCTGTAGAGACTGTTCCTGCAGCCTTGAAAATTGGTATTTATTTAGTTTTCACCCAGACCAATGTGAATTCTAGAAATACTTAAGGCTAATCTAAATTTAACATTGTAATCTTAGTGTTTATTTCAAATAAAACATATCCTGGAAGTCATTATTCACAGTTCGCAGATTTATTACATGGTTGAAAAAAAGACATTTCAAGACTTCATACCAATTGCCCTATGACTTTTGTTCGGTAAGCATGGTCAGTCCTCTTGAGGAATGAATTTCAAAGTAACCAATCCTTCCACAGTTGTGTTGATTATATTGCTAAAACAAAATTAGTGTCAGGAGTTCAGGACTACTTGGTTCCAGTGGTTATTCATTCCAAAAAGAACCCATGCCCACTGAAGAGGCCACTGTGAGATGTTCAAACCACACAGAATCTCTGTGGCCAGTTGTCTACATGTTAGTCTTTGGGGAGGTTAACAAGTAGACTGTGAATATTCAGAACACAGTTTTTTAATAGCTATGAGGATCTGGAAAGTGGTTCTGTAGTGAAGAATGCTTGGTGCCTGTCCAAAGAATTTAGTTCTCAGCACCCACATCAGGCAGCTCACAACTGCCTATAACTCCAGCTTTTGGGGGCCCAGTGCTCTGTTCTGGCCTCCACAGGTACCTGAACACATGTGCACATTCACAGACACAAGCACACACAACTACGCATAAGTAAAAATAAAAATAAAGTTTTTCTAAAATACAACAACTACAAACAGTTTTCAAATTTCCCAACAAAATATATTTATGGCTTTTTAATCGGTATATACTCATTAGACAGCGTAACAGATATCATAAAGATACTCAAGTACATCATATATTAAAAAATCCATATAGCCTATATATTCACCACACACACACACACAACACACACACACACACACACACACACACACACACACACACCTCTGCCAGCCCCCTAATTTGATGACTCTTATAACATGGTTCAATGTTATAAATTCAGGTTCATGCAAATTTATGCAAATTCAGGTTCCTTGGCTCCAGATTCCTAGCTCTCCCCAGTCCAAGGCTCTGCTGATTCCAAATCCTCTGTGATTCTGTCCTGGTCTGCCTGTCTGCTGCTATGATGAAACTCTGACCAAAACAAACTTGGGAAGGCAAAGGTTTATTTGGCTTACAGTTTCTAGGGGAAGCCAAGGCAGGAACCTGGTGCCAAGAACTGTAGCGAAGACCTTGAGGAACGCTACTTATGGCTTGTTCTGCATGGCCTGCTCAGCTTACTCTTATACAGCCCAGGCCCACCCAGGATTGGTACCACCCACTGTGGACTAGGCCTTCACATGTTATCACTGTTTATTATGAGAATTCCCCATAAATGTGCCCACGGGACATTCTGATGAAGGCCCATGCTCAGTTGAGAGTCCCTCTTCCCAGATATGTGTAGGTTTTGTGTCCAGTTAACAAGAACTAGCCAGCGTGTGTGTCTAGCTGCTATAGAAGAGCTTGGCCTTTAGGGCACCGCCAGCTATGTAGAAATGTTACGTAGTGCTATAAGCCAGGCCCAGGCAGGGAGTCATGATGTGATGTCATCGGCTTAGCTGATTGCAAAACTTAGGTGTTTGTGATTCTGTCAATTACACAGCTTTTTCTAAACTTTCTCCTACCTGCAGAGACCTGATGAGTAAGCCCAAAAGGAAAGGGGTTGATGGTTCATCTTTAAGTCAAATCACATAAAATTACATGCTGAATCATCTTATATTTGAATGTTGAAGGTGTCTTTATGGCTGTGAAGGAGTCATTAACAACTTGGTTATTAAATGCTGTAAGGCATATTAAAATTCATTGCCAGTGTGTTTTATAGCATCTTGCTTTTTTGATGAAGCTTGTTTTTCTAACATACTGCAACACACACTATGAACGAGGTACACCAATTTCAACATCTGAACTATCACAGAGAGAAAGATGATGTACAGTTTGGCTATTGCTTAACAATGTGGCCTTTTTTAAAAAGAAATCTGTAGAAAATAGAAAAAAATATTACATTCTTAATATCACTAGTGGGTGTATCAGTGTTTACTATAGCATCTTACGGCCTGTCTGGTTTACAGACTGTGAGCACCAGCCCTACCTCACTTGCAGTCACTGCCATATCCATCTAGATGGTCAATCCCCACTTCTCTATATTCAAACCTCCTTTCACCTTGTTCTTCCCGCCACAGCAGCCCCAGTTCTGCATCTAGTCATCCCCCACAACTGCAGGACGCCAAAGTCTCCACTTCCACATCATCTTCCCAATCCTCCCCTCCTCCATCAAGCTGTTTTCCCAAGATCCTCTGCTCCAAATTCAATCCGGTCCCTTGCCAGCATATCAGGCTGACCATCACACCCATGCTTGCTACGCCCAGGTTTCACAATGTGTTGTTATAGTCACAACCTTGCACACATTCTTGGAGCCCTTGTTCCCGTCACGGCGGCTTACTAACCAGACACAGACTATCTGTTCAGATCTCTCACTCAGGGGCTGGGGATGGGCCATGGGTCTCTCTGGAAAGCTCTTCCCTAGCATATACAAGTCCCTGGTTGATCCCCAGCACCACATAAAATTAGCTGAGGTGGCACTGCCTATAACCCCCATGTTGGAAGAAAAAGACAAGAAAATCAGAAGTCCAAGGTATATAGCAAATTGAAGACCATCTTGGAATACATGAGATCCCATCCTAAAGAAAGAAAGAAGGAATCTCGGTCACTCCTCAGTATGTAACGATATTTTCCCATCTCATGGAAGGAGTTGGATTATACAGTAACTAGCAGGACAAATTCTAAAAAGTAAAAATGAATGTTTGTTAATCGAAACTATAATCTCAACTAATGAAACATTCAGGAATAAACACTTTAACAAGCAATTGCTCCCAAAGAGCAATGTTTTGTAAGACATTCTCCTTTTGTTTGATACATTTCTGTGCAGGTTGCAAGAAACTGGCAATGTGCTGACATCACTGCTTTAGCTGGGAAAAGGAGATGCTGTCGGGAGTGCAGAGCAGCTGGAGAGACTTGGCTCTGTCTTTACAGTGCGCTTGCTAGCACAACTCACCTGGCTTGGCTTTAGGAAGCCCCAAAGCAACAATCACAAAGAAGGACACAGTGGGATTGTGATGAGTACAAGCTGAGAGATAAAAGCGTAGCAAAACCAGAGATTGAGAAACGTCTCAGGAGGAACATGATGTAACAGACCCTACACTCCCATTTGTCAATAAGACTCTGAGCAGGAAACCACAGGGCTGTCTGGTGTATTGATAAACTTTAAACTTCCTTCCAGTTTGTAAATGCACTTCTCCAGAGCAGAGAAGTATCTGCTAGTGACTTTATCTTCCCCTCTACATAAGCCAGCTTGCCACATCCAGCAAGAAGAATGGGGGAAAGGTAAGATTCTACCTATAACTTAATTCCAAATCTATTGCTATATCTTTTCTGTGTATATAGCCATATAACGCCATACGGGGGCAGAATATTCAAGTAGCATGAGGGCCATGGCAGGAAAAGATGAGAAACCTGCAACTCCCTTTTGGTGAGTTTGGCACTGGCGGGCTGGACAGTGAGGGTTAGGAGCTGCTAATTAATACTCATTAGGTTTCATCCTGATCTCCTTGCCACTAAAACTTCTGCTGCTAACCTGCTCAACAGATGAGCTCAAATCACAGAACCTTGTGGCCAGATGTCACACTCAGAGCTCCCACAGACCTGAGGCAACTCTGGCGCACATCCTCTTGCTCAGCCTAGTTGCGGATGCCAGCCGGGGGTCTTACCAAAGAACAGAGCCCGGTAAGCTGCCCCACCCACATTCAGAGCACAGGGAACTGCCCTGCCATCTAGAGAAACTAAAAGCACGCTCCCGCGGCTTGGGGGCCAATAGCAACCGCCCATTCAGCACCACAGATGAGACACCTGGGGGAGGGGTCCCTGCCAGAGAACACCATGAGAGGTGATACACGACCGTCTGCACAAATGCTCAACATTAGAAAAAAAGACATAGCTTTATAAATCTCAAGAAATTATGAGCCTTCCAAAGACACAATGCTACAACAACAGATACTAAGCAAAGAGAGAAATGACAGAAAACCAAGACCAGCCCAATCCTCTTGAAAACTGTCAGTGAAGTTCAAGGATATGAAGACAAGACGTTAATTAAGGAAGGGGAGTAACAGTAGCTAAATAAGCAATCATCTCCCCAATTCAGACACCATTTGAACCATCTTTCTTGTCATTTATTAATCATGCAAGCTAATGGGTTTGTTATGGCATTCCATGCAAACAGTACCTGGAGGCATTCATGCTCCCATCGCCTCTGTTTCCTTCATCTCGCTGTTCTCCGCCATCCCCCAAACAGTCCCCATTCTGCTTTCTGTGCTGTTCCCTCCATTTTCCTCAATCTGATAAATTCATTGCACACACACATCATGTATACAGACACAGACACACATACACACACCACATACACACAGACACACACACCACACAAATACCACACAAACACCACACTCAGCACACACACGTATACACAGAGATATATATACTACACACGTATACACATACAGACACAACCACACATACACATACAGATCACACATATATACACAAGCAGACACAGACACATACCACACACCATATGCTCGATACACATCACACACAGATACATACACCACACACCACAAACACACACATACACACACCACACATACCACATACACCACACACAAATACCACACACACCATATACACACACATCACATACACCACACACAGACACACACACCTCATGTACCACATACCACACACATACCACATGCTCGATACACACCACACACAAACACACACATACACACACCACACATACCACACACACCACATACACACACATCACACACAGACACACACCACATGCACCACATACCACATACATACCACACACCCACACACACAGAGATACACACTCACCAAACACACAGACACACACACAACACATACAGATACACACATACTACACACACATACCACATGCTCACACCACTCACACATGCACACACAGACACACACCACACACACCTATATGCAGATACACATAGATACACACTACACAGACCCATATACAGACATATACCACACACACAGACACAAGCACACCACTCACACATACACACACAGATACACACCATACAGACACACACACACACCACTCACACATCACACACACCACACACACAGGCACACAGACACCACTCACACAGACACACACCACACATACACAGACACACAGACACCACTCACACATATACACACAGACACACACCACACAGACACATACCACTCACACAGACACATACCACTCACACAGACACACACCACACACAAAGACACACACACACCACTCACACATATACACACAGACACACACCACACAGACACATACCACTCACACAGACACATACCACTCACACAGACACACACCACACACAAAGACACACACACACCACTCACACATATACACACAGACACACACTACACACAAAGACACACACACATTACTCACACAGACACACACCACACATACACAGACACAGACACACACTACACACACCCATATACAGACACACTACACCAACACCACACACACACACATTAATACACATACAAACACACACCACAACAGACACACATCATACACACAGACACAGACACACACACACCACTCACACAGACACACACCCCACAGACACAGACACACACTACACACATCCACATACAGACACACCACACCAACACCACACACACACTGATACACATATAGACACACACCACACAGACACACATCACATACAGGTGTGTACATCAGAAGCAGAAACAAAATGTCTTAATTGATCACCTCATACTTTGTTTATTGAGTTGGGTCTTTCACTAACTGCAGCCTGGATTTCAAGCTTGCTCTGGGGCTCCCCTGTATCTTAGTCAGAGCTACCGTTGCTGTGATGAAACACCATGACCAAAAGCAGCTTGGGGAGGAGAGGGTTCATTCCACTCACAGTTCCATAGAACAACAGCTCATCCTCAAAAATAGTGAGGGCATGAACTCAGGAAGGCCAGAAACTCAAGCAGAGACGGAACCTGGAGGCAGGCACGGATGCAGAAGCCATGGAGGGGTGCTGCTTGTTGAATTGCTTGCCACAGCTTGCTCAGCCTGCTTTCTTAGAGCACCCAGGCCCACCAGGTCAGAGATGGCACTCCTATAATGGGCTGGAACCTCCACGGTCAATCATTAATTAAGAAGATGCCCTACAACTGGATCTTATGGAGGCATTTTTAAGGTTCCTCCCTTTCAGATAACACTAGATTGTGCCAAGTTGACAGAAAATGGCCATCGTACCATTTCTGCCTCCTAAGTGCTTGGATTATAGGTGGCTACCACACCTACCCAGCTTTGAAGTGGGTTCTGGAGACCTGAACTCCAGTCCTCATGTTTGCATCACAAAGGCATTATCTCCTGAATCATCTTCCCAGCCTCAGCCTCATATTTTGAGACAGTATCTCACAGAGAATATGAAAGTCACAGATTAGCCAGACTGGCTCACCAGCAAGTCCCCGGGGGGTTGCCTGTCTTCACCTCCCAGCTCTGAGATTACAGACACTCACAACCATGCATGAGACTGAACCCAAGCCCTTGACCCACTGAGCCATATCTCCAGCACGATTGTTTTCTCTGTAGCTGAATAAAGCTAGTGTGTATGTATGTGTGTGTGTGTGTGTGTATGCACATGTGTGTATGGGGGATATGTTTTCTTTATCCATCCATCCATCCTTTTATGTACATATAGATTGGTTCCATAACTTGACTATTGTAAATGAAACCATGATAAACACAGATATATAATTATCTCTATTGTGTACCGACTTTGATTTCTTGGGCTAGATGCCCAAAAGCAGCCTACATGAGCAGAGCCTGGGGCAGTTTTAGCTCTCATCTTTTAACATCTCTACTGATGTCCTTACTGGCTGCAATCACTTCCATTCCCTCGGGTAGCCAAGGGACTCCTTTCCACCGTGTCCTCCCCAGCGTCTGTCACTGTTTACTGCCTTTCGTCCGGGGTGATCATCCGAACTGACTTTGTACAGCATGAGAGATGGGGTAGTTTCTGTCTTCTGCCTGTGGTTTCCTGTGTAACAGCGTTATTCCCTGAAGGGGCTCTCTTACCGTTGTTGAGGAGCAGACGGAGGCAGCCGCGTGGGTTTTCTCTCTCTGGTCTACTACACTGGTCTCCATTACCTGTTCCTTGTGCCAGTATCGCTCTTTTTTATTGTACAGGTCAGTACATCATTTGAAATCTGAGGTTGTGATGCTTCTGGCATTGCTCTTGCTCAAGAGCTCTGTCATCATTTATGGTCTTTTGTGCTTCTGTGTGAATTTGGGGGTTTTTCTATTTGTGTGAGAATGTAATTGGAATTTTATGGGGAGGCCACTGAATCCACAGGTAACCTGGAGTGACATAGCCATTTTCCTTTTTATTTTTTCTTTGTATCTTTCACATCTGCTATGCTACTGATGCTGGGCCCTCTCTGGAGCTCCTCTTGGTTGCCCTGTGTCATGCGGATCCTGCAGCTTTGGGTCTGTAGGACCAGTCCCTTCACGCGCTCCAGCAGATCACAGATAGGCGCATGTTGGGGTGGGCCAACTCATGACCCTGGTTCTGGGCCTGCCTAGTTGCAGGGTAGGTCAGTCCGCCAGCTCTCCTTTGTCCTCACTGCAGGGTGAGGTCTCTTGAATTGCCCTGGTTGGTTCACCCCTTGCTGAGACAAGCAAGAGTCAGGGCCAGTTATCCTGCTTTCATGTCCTCAGATTTGGTTCTCTTAGCTCACACCTACACCGTCAGGGTCAGCTCTACTATGCTGCCCAGGCATGGGTGCAGGGGCCACTCTCCTGAGTGCTGCCGCCCATGAGGGGCGGGGACAGCTCTCCCACTCCTATGGCCTCAGGGCCAGCTCTTCCACCTGCCTCAGGCACTGAGAGGGGGGAGTCTTTCCCAGCTCATGCTGCCACATGACAGATGAGTCATGGGGACAGCTCTCCAGTGTTCACAGCTTCAGGGCTGGCTCGCCCACACCTCTGTCAACAGGATTGGTTCTATCGAGCTGCCTAGGAGAGGAGCAGGACCTGCTCTCCCAACTTGTGCAGCCGATGGAGGACAGGGGCAGCTGTCCCACCGGCCTCAGGCATTTATGGGAGGGTATGGGGGCAAGGGTATCTCTCCCCTGCCCATGGACATCACTTGGGGGTTGGCTCACCCATACCTCCACTGATGGGGTTGGCTCTACCATGTTGCCCAGGCAAGGTGCAGTGCCTGGACACAACCATTTTCATATTATTAGTATGGACAATAAATAGACAAGAGTCTTTCCAAATCTTTGGGGTTTTTTTGTTTTTTGTTTGTTTGGGTTTTTTTAGGATTTTTTGTTGTTTTTGTTTGTTTGTTTTCGTTTTTGACTTTTTAGGTTTATCCCTGGCTGTCCTGGAACTCACTTTGTAGACATGGCTGGCCTCAAACTCAGAGCGATTGTTGTTCTTAATTCCTGCAGGTTAGACGACGGTTACGCGAGGAAAAGACACAGACACGCGGTGGTCCCACGTGGGTGCACTTTTAATGGGGGAGGGGTAACAGACAGGTAGGGAGGGGCATGCAGACACAGTAGGAAAGGCGGGAAGAAAAGGGACGAACTCGTGACGGTCCTTGCTTTTAACGGGGAATGCAAAGGCTTCTGGGAAATGTGTTCCGCGCTTGCGTGCGCTGGAGTCCAGAGGGATGCTGGGAGTTGTGGTCTCGCAAGGGAACAACATTTCACCCTTTTGGTTTGATTAAAAGAAATTGGGGGACCTTAAAGGGTAGGGAATGGGGGCGTAGTCCAGTCTCTCATGGCTGCTTCCTGCTGGCTTTGGGCGTTGAGGGGTCCAGGAAATGTCTGATTATCTTGGCAATGTCCCATTGACGTTTGTGGTCGCTGGTGTAGTTGGTTGATTGTACCGCTGGCATTTGAAGTCCTGGCTGTCGTCTGGGGTGGCTGATTGAAGAAATCTGTGTGGCTTTTCCTGAGTAGCCGGGTCATCATTAAGATGCTGGAAGGCAAAAGTTGCATTAGTAAAAGAAAAAAATTAAAAGAAGGGGGGGGATTTTGGAGGGGGGGAGCTGGGGTGAGGGGGGGGAGAGGAGATCCAGGTGAGGGAGTCTTAGGATGTCCGGGGTTAAGAATGATAAAAAATTAAGTGATACTTATTCCATTATTCTGTTTGTGTTTGATTCGTTTAGATGGGTTGGGCTGGCATCCTGGAGCTTAAGGAAACTGTCTTAAAAGAAATAGATTCTAACCATACATTTCTTAACATTTCAGGGGCCACTGCTGCAGTCAGCAGCTGGCCTGTTATGTTAAAGAGCTTTGTAGAGGAGAATCTGCTTACCACTTGACTCCATATTTGGTGGGGGTACCTGTAATGACAGCTAGACGGTTATTTATGAATTTAAAGAAGGGAGGGTGTGTTAACACAGCGACGGATGGGGACTCCTGTTTTCCTTAGACTGTAGTAGAGGGAACTGAATCCGGCATCCTTTGGAACTTAAGAGGACAAGCTCCCGTCTGAGTTACCGTATATGAAGGATTATCTTGAGCTGTGGAGATAAACGGTTAAGTGAATATTTGGTCCTGGGATCTGACTTTTGGCAGATCTGCCAGGAGGCTGCTGTAGCTTCTAGGCGCCTGATATAACAACGGGAGAGTGTGACTTTTGGCAGATCTGACAGGAGGCTGCTGTAGCTCTTAGGAGCCTGATATCCTTAGGTGTAACAACGGGAGAGTGGTGGTTAGTGACAGCAGGAGCCTAGAGGGGCTTTGGAAGATCGAGGGGGAGGTGTAGGATAGGGAGGAGACGCTTTAAGCCACCTGTGTGGCCTGTGGCGGAGAGGAGACAGGGAAGAATCCGAAGACACGCGCGACCTGTTGCGGGAGAAGTGGGGTGAGGCTGGTTCGGAGAGGGAACGGTAATGGGTGAGCCGTCGCTGTCGCTCAACTGGGCAGAGCAAGAGCGAGTGGCCCCTCGAGGCGCGGTGGGGGGGGTGTGGAGGCAGGGGGGTTAAGGTTTGTCCGCGGGATCCATAGCGGCGGCGGGAGCAGAGGGTAGCTTTCAGAAGCTGGCCGAGAGGGGAAGATGGGGGGATTGGTTTTTGAATGCTTAAAGCCCATAGCTGAAGCGCAGCCCACCCGCAAAAAAGGTACCACCAGAGTACCGCGAACATGGCAAGCCAAAAAACACAGGCGTCCGAGTGTTTTTGGGGCATGCTAACTCTTAACTGGCCCGAACCCAGCTACCGTAAGGGGAGAAAAAGCCCCGGCTGGGAGGAGACAATTAAGCTTTTCAGGGCCTGCGTACGGCCCAAAGGCACAGCTCGAGCGGGCCGGAAAGAAGACAGGAAAGGTTAGAAAAAAAGAGGAAGAAGCCCGGAGCACCGAACTCCCGGGCGCGGGCGCGCGGAGTAAGGCAGGCTTCGGCCAAGGGCAAAAAGCCGGGGGAGGGGGGTTGGCGACCTAGTCCAGGGTTGCGCAAAGAAAGCTGGCCGGACAGTCTTTGAATGCCCCAGGGGGAAGGAAGCCAACTCAGGTTAACTCACGGATCAGAATGAGGCAGTGGAGAATGGCCGTGGCAAACAGGTGGAGATGAATGCAGGCAGTCGGTTCGTTTAGACCTTGTGCCCGTGAAACCCAGAGACAAAAGCCTCGGGCACCGGGAAGAGAGGTCACCGGGTCAAGGACGGCACCAATGTTGTTCTTAATTCCTGCGGGTTAGACGACGGTTACGCGAGGAAAAGACACAGACACGCGGTGGTCCCACGTGGGTACACTTTTAATGGAGAAGGGACAACAAACAGGTGGGGAGGGGCGTGCAGACACAGTAGGAAAGGCAGGAAGAAAAGGGACGAACTCGTGACGGTCCTTGCTTTTAACGGGGAATGCAAAGGCTTCTGGGAAATGTGTTCCGCACTTGCGTGCGCTGGAGTCCAGAGGGATGCTGGGAGTTGTGGTCTCGCAAGGGAACAACAGCGATCACCTGCTGTAGGTGGGGTTTTCCTGTTCCAACTGCCCGTTCTCAAATAACCAGCAGCTGCTTTCCAAATAACTGACTTGGAGATTTAATATAAATCATAAATTCTCAGCCAATAGCTCAGGCTTATTACTAACTAGCTTAACTTAACTATTTCTATTGATCTACTCATGGCTTTTACCTCTATCCCATTTTGAGTGTCTGAATCATTCTCCATCTGGCTGGTGACTCCTCTAACTTTGCCCTTCCTCATCCCATCATCTTCTGTTTGACTTTTCCACCTAACTTTATCCTGTTCAGCCATTAGCCAGCCAGCTTGTTTATTAAATCAATCATGGCGACTTATAGTCACATAGTGTACAGAAGGATTATTCTACAGCAACCTGCCTCTGCCTCCCAAGCACTGGATTAAAGACATGCACCACCACAACCAGCTTTAGTCTTTCCAAATATTTAACTGTCTTCTTTGACTTATTTCTTTTGAGCCTTACTACTTCTACTGTTCCAAGAATTTCTCGGGACAGTAACTCTTATAAAGGAAAGCAGTCGGGACTGGTGTACCGCTTCAGAGGTTTAGTCCACTATCATTATGGTGGAAAGTATGGTGGCGTACGGGCAGATGTGGTGCCAGAGCAGGAGCTGAGAGTTCTACATCTGGATCCACAGGTAGCAGGACAAGCACTGTGTGCCACTGAGCCTGGGCTAAAGCATCTGAGACCTCAAAGCCTGTGCCCACAGTGACACACTTCCTATAGACCAAACATTCACACACATGCATCTATGGGAGCCATCCCTGTTCAAACCACCACAGCCACGGACTTTTTAATTCCCCTGATTTCTTTTCAGTATATTTCTTATTACATATAAGGAAACAACCACATCTTTAATATTGAATTTGTGCTACAGTGAGTCATATCTGCCTGGAAATGTATCAATTTCCTCTAGATTTTTCTAATTTATTAGATAATAACTTTTCAAAATATACCCCAGTAATCTTCTGTCATAAAGCCCCATTTTTAATCTCTGATTTTATTTGGTCTTCTCTCTGTCACTGTTTATTAACACTGGTTAGCTTTTCGGAGAACCAGTTCGCTTTATTGGCTCAGTGCTTTGTTCCCTTTGCATCCATTTCATTGGCCCCGCCCTGATTTTCATTGCAGCCTGTAAGCTGGTCTCCTTTGACCGCACCCCTACTCCGGTCCCACTTCCGGACTCTCTTGTTTCTCATCCTGTGTTAGGGTCTATTCTTTCTTCCATAAGTCTAAAGTCCAGTATTTCCAGGTGCCTCTTTGTCTTGGTCTACTGCTTAGTGTTGTCCTTTCAGCATCTCCGTACAACCTGCTTCTCCTGGCAGCCATGCGCTTGGTCAGTAGAATGCAGGAGTGAGTATCTCTGATTCACCATCTTCCCTTATCTGTCACACCTATTCATTCAGCACAGCGTCTTCACGAGAGTTGAGGAGTTTGGACGGAGACTAGAGGGCCTGGCTATCTCCCAACCTCAGATAGCATACCACTGATTAAAATTCTAGCCGCTGGAGCTAAGACGCAGTAGAATCCTCAGAGTGTTGCGAGGCATAAAACCTGGTGCTGACCTGAGCCATACAGAGTTCCATTCCCAGGAGAGTGACCATCGTGAAGTGGTCCCGGTTGGTAGAGTTCTATCCTGGCCTGTATCTGAGTATGCTGTTTTTTAAACAGGAATTTACCACAGCAAAAGGAAGCCTGCAACAGAAAGAGCTTCTCCCTTCCAAGTGCTACGTTGGTCTCTGTGGGCTTAGGGATCTCAGTGTTTCTTACCCCAATGCCCACTATGCCCTCTCCCAATCCCAGGTAGTACAAAATGGAGAGGAACTGACTGAGGAAGGAAGAATGAAATAGACGTCAAACCATTGCGTGAGAGCTAGTTACTCCGCGAGGACACGGAGCTGGAACGGCGGCTACAGTGCCTGAGCACATGTTGGAGACCAGATGAGGTGCCTGCGTCTGAGAGCGCTGTAAACAAAAGTCCCCTTTTTAGACACCCCTCTAGTTCCTTTCGCGGAATAATGTAAGATGCGAATCTGTACAAACTTGGGCTTGGAACACCCTCTAGTGGTCAAACAGTGACAACACCCCAAGAGCTAAATACCCGCAAACCTCAGGTTTGGGAGCTCACAGTGAAGGAGCAAGCTGCTTAGAATCTCTGGGTGCACAAGGTCAGAATGTGAACACTAAATCTACAGACCATTCCTTGACTACGCAGATGGTGTGCTTCGCCAACTGGCTGAAGGTTTCAAGGAGGCCTGAGGGTAGCATGTGCATTTAGCATTCACAAGTCTCAGCTTCAGTTCCCAGCACCAAAAAATAAGAGATCATGACCTTCCCTAAAGAACAAAATAAAGGAAGAGAGGTTCTGGAAGATTGCTCAGTTGGTAATGTGCTTTCTGAATAAGTATGAGGCCCTGGATTTAAATACCGGGCATCGCCCATAAAAGCCAGGTGTGGCACATTCCAGTAATGCTAGTACCAAGAAAGCGGAACAGGAGGGTCCTTGGGGATTGCTGGCCAATTAGTCTGGCCAAATTAGTGAGCTCTAGGTTCAGTGAGACGCTCTGTCTTAAAAACGAATACTATTAAGCAACTGAGAAAATAGACATCAGTCTCTACCCCACCTACATGCACACATGCGTGTAAGCACAAGCACACACACAGCTGTACTCAAATTGCCACACGTACACACAGAAAGCCAAGTACAGTCATCCAAATAGATTCCGAAGTGGAATTTCCTTTTTATCTCTTATATATGGATCTTAGCTCTTAATTTCTTTTAGTTTATTTTTTAAAAAAGAAAACAAACTACGTTTTCATTACACATACCAATCCAAGTTCCCACTCCCTCCCTGCACCTCATTTCCTCCACTTACCCCACCACCACCCCACCCCCATCTACTCCTCAGAGAGGTTAAGGCACATTACTTGGGAAAGGTCCAAGACCCTCCCTACTATATCTAGACTGAGCAAGGTATCCATCTAAAGAAAATAGGTTCCCAAAAAGACAATACAAACAGTAGGGATAAATCCTGGTGCCACTGCCAGTGGCTCCTCAGTCTGCCCCAGCCATGCAACTGTCAATCACATTCAGTTTGGTCCTATGCTTGTGCCTTCCCAGTCTTGCTGGAGTTGATGAGCTCCCATTAGCTCAGGTGGACTGTTTCTGTGGGTGTCCCCATCATGGTCTTGACCTCTTTGCTCATATTCTCACTCCTCCCACCCTTCAACTGGACTTTGGGAGCTCAGTTCCGATGTGGGTCTCTGCCTGTTTCCATCAGTTGCAGGAGGATGGTTCAATGTGATATTTAAGATCAGTCTGACTACAAGGTCAAGGCCAGTTTAGGCACCCTCTCCTCTATTGCTTAGGGTATTAGCTGGGGTCATCCTTATGGATTTCTGGGAATTTCTCAAGAGCCAGGATTCTTGCTAGCCCCATAATGGTTCCCTTAATCAAGATATCTCTTTCCTTGCTCTCATCTCTGTCCTTCCTCCATCTCAACTAAAATTCATTCTTTTCAAAACAAAAAAAAAATGAAACTCTGAAAAGATAGGTGTAGAAGGCACATGTCTCGACATAATAAATACCATACATAATAAGCCCCAGCTAACAACACAGGAAAACTTAGAAGCCTTCTCTCTGAGGTCTCAATAAAATAGAAAAAGTCAAGGATGCTCGCTTTCACCATTTTACTCAACATGGTACTGAAAGTTCTTGCTGGTGAATTTGGACAAGATAAAAGATTTAGAAGGAGAAAGCCAAATCCTGATTTCTGCAGGTGACAAGGTCTTATACCAACAGCTCTAACAGTCCCACCTAGAGTCACTAGAACTCATAAACAAACTCAGCAAAGCACAAAATCAAACCCCAAATTAGCGAATCAGTAGTACTGCTACAAGCCACACTGTGTAGAAAAGACAAGATCAGTCCTCTGCCATATCCACCAGGAACACATAGGAACGTATTCAACCACGGGTGGAAGGTCTTTAAAATGGAAGATCTGATTAAATAAATTCAAAGTGACATTTAAAAAATAGAAAGGCCGGGGCTGGAGAGATGGCTCAGAGGTGAAGAGCACTGATGGCTCTTCCAGAGGTCCTGAGCTCAATTCCCAGCAACCACATGGTGGTTCACAGCCATCTGTAATGAGATCTGGTGCCCTCTTCTGGCCTACAGGCATACATGGAAGGAATGTTATATACGTGATAAATAAATAAATATTTAAAAAAATAGAAAGGCCACCTGGAATAGAAAAATCAGTATTGTTTTAATGTCCATGCTAAGGACTGGATGCAGCTCAGCATTAGGGTACAAACCAAAATACCCATACTACCCAAAACATCTGAAAATTCAGTGCAATCTTTACTAGGGTGTAGGAAATTGCAAATTATCATCAAGATACCTACTGAACACGGGGGTACAACACACAAGAGGGGCTCAGCTGCTGAGAACGCATCCTGTTCTTGCAGAGAACCCAAGTACAGTTTCTAGCACTAAAGGCAGACAGTTGAAAAATGGCTATATCACTCCAGGTTCAGGTGGTCCAGCACCACCACCTGACCTCAGTAGTCAACTGCAATCACATGCATATACCCCACACAGACACACAACATACACAGAATTAAAAACAAACATAAAATGTTAAAAAGAAGACAAGGTGTAGTGACACATAATATAATCACAATATGGGAGGCTGGGACAGAGCTCATGGCCAATCTGGGCGACACAGTGAGTCAGCCTCAAAGAAGCCAGAAAGCAAATTTAAAGAAATAATGGATTAAAAACTCCCCTGGTCAGCCAGGTAGTGGTGGCACATTCCTTTATTTTTTTATTATTTATTTATTTATTTATTAAAGATTTCTGCCTCCTCCCCGCCACCGCCTCCTATTTCCCTCCCCCTCCCCCAATCAACTCCCCCTCCCTCATCAGCCCAAAGAGCAATCAGGGTTCCTTGCCCTGTGGGAAGTCCAAGGACCACCCACCTCCATCCAGGTCTAGTAAGGTGAGCATCCAAACTGCCTAGGCTCCCAGTGCGTGCAGTAGGATCAAAACCCAGTGCCATTGTTCTTGAGTTCTCAGTAGTCCTCATTGTCTGCTATGTTCAGCAAGTCCGGTTTTATCCCATGCTTTTTCAGACCCAGGCCAGCTGGCCTTGGTGAGTTCCCGATAGAACATCCCCATTGTCTCAGTGTGTGGGTGCACCCCTCGTGGTCCTGAGTTCCTTGCTCATGCTCCCTCTCCTACTGCTCCTGATTTGGACCTTGGGATTTCAGTCCGGTGGCACATTCCTTTAATCCCAGCACTCAGGAAGCAGAGGCAGGTGAATCTCTGTAAATTCAGGGCCAGCCTGGTCTACAAGAGCTGGTTCCAGGACAGGTTCCAAAGCTACAGAGAAACCCAGTCTTGAAAAAAACAAAAACCTCCCTTGGTCAAGTAAAATAAGAGATAGCAATATACAGAAAGTAGAGAGGTCTCCAGTGAATTGCAACACAAAGAGGGGATTACCAAAGCATGCCCACTAGCAATCAAAGAAAAACTTCTGAGAGCATCAAAATTCTTTTAACGTATTACAGATGAAGAAATCCCAATAAAACCATCTGTGGACTCCTTGGCAGAAACCCTACAGATCAGAACACAGAATAAAACACTTAAATTACTGTAGTTGAAGAGTAACTAGAGCAAGAACACCATAGCAAGCGTGTCTGTCACCCAGAAGGGCTGTAGAAACAGCAAACTTTCCTGCATAAACAAGGCAAAGTGCTAAACCTCTTGACATTTACAGGAAATGTGAAAGGATGTTTTTTAAACTGGAAAACATGGGCCATTATTAATAACATAAGACATATTAATGACAGACTATAGACCCAACTATTGAAATAATACAGGTTGCCGCAGTGCGTTGCTCTTCATTGGCGGCTTGGCTGGATTTACAGAAGCCTAGGAGATGCATCTCTGGCTGTGTCTGTGGAGATATTTCCAGGGCAGTTTAATTACAGAGGGAAGAGTCACCCCGAATGTGGTGACATCACCCCATAGTTTGGATCTTTCTCTACTTTCTGATTTAAGACACCCGTAATGAGCCACCTCGTGGTCCTTCCCTGCCATGATGGGTCCTCTGAAACGATGAACCCAAATAGACCCTTCCTTTTCGAACAGCTTTCATGAGTGCTTTTATCACAGCACTAAAAATATTCTATAACCAAAATGTTTGTGTTCAATGATTTTTGTAATGATGTGCAGGGTGAGAGGGAACTATAGACCCCATGGCGGGAGACAAACAGGCCATCACACAGAGCTTACACTGGAAGGAAGTTTATTGGGGAAGGGAGGGGAGAGAGAAGAGAGAGAGACAGACAGAGACAGAGAGACAGAGGGACTGAGGGAGACAGAGATGGGCCTCCTTAGAGAAGCAGCAGAAAAAGCGCAGGAGTGGGCAGAGCTCGTCTCTTAAAGGGACCTTTGCACCTGCATTTAGAGTCAGGGTACTACCTGTCATGCATGCAAGGGTGGCCACTCTGTCTCTCCCAGGTCCCCAGGTCAGGTTTGCGTTTGCCTGGATGATAACAGTTTTAAGCCTAATGCAAAAGTGAAAAGACAAAATCATTGACAATGGCCACACCCGTTACTTTTCCTTGCTGTGGCTAGTACCTGACATAATGTAAGTGGAAGATTTACGTATTTTGGCTCATGATTTCAGAGGATTCAGTCCCTTTGTTTCTGGGCCCACTGTGAGCAGAACCAGCAACATAGTGGTGAAAGTTTATGGCAGAGGAGATTCAAACTTTGGTATGTGGGAAACAAAAAGAGGGACACAGAGAGAGGATGCCAGAGAAAGCTGTGACCCCAAGGAACACACTGCCACTATTTTATCCAACCATGCCCTACCTCCCACCAGCACAATCTTCATATTGAGTCCATCAATGGTTTAATAATATTTATTGTGTCAATTTTTATGAGCTCATGTCTGGAGGTGACCTCGCACCCATATTGAGAGATATGCTTCATGAAGTTCCTGGGTGTTTCCTAACCTACTCAAGTTTACAGCCAAGATTAATGATAACAAAGTTCACCCCTTCCAAGCCTGGCACCCCAAAACATCACTTTAAGCCACACTATTCCACCTCTGAGCCTTGTGTCTCTTTCATAATGAAAAAATCCAGTTGTCCACCCAACCCAATCCAACTGCAAAAGTCCCAAAGCCTTAGCAGTTCCAACATTATAAATTCAGACTCCTCTGAGACGCAAGACAAACTTTCAGCTGTGAACACCTATGAGAATATAAAAAGTGCATGAGAATGGGGGAGCTGGTCCTGCCCCTCACTGGCTGCAGCACTCAGGAGAGCAGGCCCTGTACCTCATCCTGGGCAACACAGTCTAATGACCCTGTTGGCAGAGGCTTAGGTGAACCAACCCTGAGAGTGTGATAGCAGGAAAGTTGACCACTCCCCTGTCTACCTGTCATGCAGTACCCTCCCACACCCACCCCTTGCCACTTGCAGCAGATGGAAGAGATGACCATGGAGTCAAGAAAGAAGGAAAGCTGGCCCTGCCCCTCACTAACTGCAGCAATTGGGAGAGCAAGCCCTAACCCTTGCCTGGGCAAAACAGTAGAGCTGGTGTTGTTGGTGTGGTGGAACCAGCCCCAGGGGCAGGACAGCAGGAGAACTAGCCCCGCTCCTAGGTGCCTACTGCAGTGGGTGAGCTAGCTGGGACAGTGCTGTAGAGCCTCCCCTGGCGCTGATGATGAGGGAAAGCTGGCAGGCTGCCCAATCCAGCTACCATCCCAGCCCAGAACCAAGGCTAGGATTTGGTCCACCCCAACATCTACCCCGTCTATGAACCTGCTAGAGTACTGAAGTGGCTGGACCTGCAGATCTAAAGCAGCAGGAACTCTATGGCATGGGCAAGGACAGGATATCCAAGCGGAGTCCCGGTGAGGCTCAGTATAAATGGTGTAGTAGAAACCAGAGCCCTCAAACCAGACCTATAACTCATTGCAATGAACACTTACAAGTAAAGATGTACAGACTAAAGGGTATTTTGTGTGACTCACTGTGTCTCACTACAGCTTCCATGCTGAGACTTTAGTTTGCTTGGTTTTGTTGTTATTGCTGGCTTTTGTTTATCTTTCAAATTTTATTTTATTTTGCTGGGGGAGGTTGCAAAGGCAGAGAGCAGATATGAATGGATGGGGAAATGAATATATATATTCATATATATATATATTACCATTCTATAAAACTGTGACACAGAGTAATCATTTCCATACCAGCAGCAATAAATGGGGGAACAGAGAAAAAGGATCAGATCACAGGGAAAAAAAACTCAGCACTCAGCAGGTAGCACACAGTGGAGGCTGTAAGGCCAATATCTAGGGTATACCGCATCACTACACTAGTGCCAAGAGGCTTGGGCAGCTGAGCTCCTAGAGTCTCACCATTTGTAACCCACTCGGCCTCCCTCTGAAGCTGGTTCCCCTCGATGTCTGAGCCAGAATTCAGTATCCATGGCACCGCCAGCATCCTGGAATTCCATCGCAGCTTTGTCTTTACCTTAATAGTTCACACATCACACTCTCAGGGGGTCTCTGAAGAGAATACAACTCTGCTTCAGACTTCCTAGCTCTCCTCAGGAATCACAGTGAAAAATTCTATGATCCAGGAACTTTTTTATCCTGGAGGCACCACATGAATGCCAGCTCAAGCAGTCGCAGGGCGCCCAAGGGTCTTGACTTCAACAGCATCTGAGAGCCTTGGCCAATGAGGCTGGGAAAGCACTTCCACTGATGGCAGGATGCCCTTGGGGCTCATTCACTCACAGGAAAGTCTTTCAAATTAGAGTATTAGTTTGCACCCTTGAACCTACAATGCAAAGAGGTGAGTCTGGTCAGTGAATAGAATCTTGAAATGCCCTCAGGAAACTTTCTATTTGTTGGCCACAGTAAATTCCTGTTCGTTTGGTTTGGTTTTTCTCAACTTGTCTGCCTCCATCAGATTGGCCAGTAGGCAAGTCTGTAGGCATTTTCTTCATTAATGATTGATGCAGAAGGGTCGCACCCCTGAGGTTTAAAAATCCTTGAGTCACAAACTAGTTAACAGTGGTCTCCATGGCTTGTACTTCAGTTCCCGTCTCCACATGCCTGTCTTGAGTTTCTGCCCTGCCTTCCCTCAGTGATCAATGATAAAGCTTGATATGAGAGTTGTAAACTTGAAGCAAATCCTTTCCTCCCCAGTTACTTTTGGCCATGGGGTTTTGTCATAATAGAAACACTAACTAAGACACTATTGTCCTAGTGCAGGGCTTGGCTTCTTCTTAATGGTGTTACTCTCTTTAACAACCATGCACTCACTGATCACAGATTATAACTTGACTCTATTCTGGTCAAACTACACATCTTTCGTGATGGGGTGTGTAGTGATGTAGATCATCATGGTGGGGTGTGTAGTGATGTACAGCATCATGGTGGGGTGTGTAGTGATGTAGAGCATCATGGTGGGGTGTGTAGTGATGTACAGCATCATGGTGGGGTGTGTAGTGATGTACAGCATCATGGTGGGGTGTGTAGTGATGTACAGCATCATGGTGTGGTGTGTAGTGATGTAGGGCATCATGGTGGGGTGTGTAGTGATGTACAGCATCATGGTGGGGTGTGTAGTGGCGTAGGGCATCATGGTGGCGTGTGTAGTGATGTAGGGAATCATGGTGGGGGTGTGTAGTGATGTAGGGAATCATGGTGGGGTGTGTAGTGATGTAGAGCACCATGGTGGGGTGTGTAGTGATGTAGAGCATCATGGTGGCGTGTGTAGTGATGTAGGGCATCATGGTGGGGTGTGTAGTGATGTAGGGCATCATGGTGGCATGTGTAGTGATGTAGGGAATCATGGTGGGGGTGTGTAGTGATGTAGGGAATCATGGTGGGGTGTGTAGTGATGTAGAGCACCATGGTGGCGTGTGTAGTGATGTAGAGCATCATGGTGGGGTGTGTAGTGACGTAGAGCACCATGGTGGGGTGTGTAGTGATGTACAGCATCATGGTGGGGTGTGTAGTGATGTAGAGCATCATGGTGGGGTGTGTAGTGATGTAGAGCATCATGGTGGGGTGTGTAGTGATGAAAGGCACCATGGTGGGGTGTGTAGTGATGTACAGCATCATGGTGGGGTGTGTAGTGATGTAGAGCATCATGGTGGGGTGTGTAGTGATGAAAGGCATCATGGTGGGGTGTGTAGTGATGTACAGCATCATGGTGGGGTGTGTAGTGATGTACAGCATCATGGTGGGGTGTGTAGTGACGTAGGGCATCATGGTGGGGTGTGTAGTGATGTAGAGCATCATGATGAGGTGTGTAGAGACGCAGTACATCATGGTGTGTGTTTGTGTGTGTAGTGATGTAGGGCATCATGGTGGGATGTGTAGTGATGTAGAGCATCATGGTGGGGTGTGTAGTGATGTACAGCATCATGGTGGGGTGTGTAGAGACGCAGTACATCATGGTGTGTGTTTGTGTGTGTGGTGATGCAGACCATCATAGTGAGAGGGCACAGTGATGTGAGGAGAGAAAGCCTTAAGCAGCACTGCAATTGATCAGGGATGAGTAATAAAATGACTAGCATGGTATAATCAGAGGAGTATTTAGTTCTCTTCTCCCTGTCCCCCGTGTTAAATGAGGATTCTACAAACCCAAGTAGGTTAGTCAACAAAGTATAAATAACTTGTTGCTATGGATTTCCTGGTTTCATGAAAAAGAAAATGCATCAGACCCTAAAACTAGCTGTGCAAACTTTTAAACTCCCTAAATGGAAATAGGGACCAAGGCAGCCAGTGTCTCTTAGACAGGGCATCAAGAATGGGGTGCATTCAGTGCCGGATGTCTGTCTGCCTCTCCAAAGAACAATGCATCCTCCTGCCTCCGTGAATTCCTGAAATCATGACTCCTTTGTAAGGTGGGGAAGGGGGATAAGCAAGCTTCCAGGTTCTGATTTTTCCTCTAGGTGACTATTTCATTCCATGGTGTTGGATTCTTTTCCTCGCTCCTTCTGTATTTCATTTAAGCCTGGTGGTTTCTTAATCTACAATATTCATTGCCATCTTG
This sequence comes from Microtus oregoni, assembly GCF_018167655.1. Taxonomy (NCBI): domain Eukaryota; kingdom Metazoa; phylum Chordata; class Mammalia; order Rodentia; family Cricetidae; genus Microtus; species Microtus oregoni. The sequence goes on from NW_024543059.1 coordinate 41,508,543, forward strand.
AAACTAATTTGAACATTTTCCTGCTTGAATCCCATCTACATATAATTAATGCACTGTGTTGATAATTCTAAAGGACTGCTCAAAGGGGACGGGGCAGGTTCCAGGGCTTTGGGGTTTTAGTAAGTTGCCTGACCTCTGCTAGCCTGTACCACCTCCCCTGAAACACAAGATGCTAAAATAGGCCTGGAAATTAGTTAGTGATCATAAAAAATTACATTATAAACATGTCTGGAAATCTCATAGTAAAACACATCATCTTATACAGTTAATATGTGACAATAAAAATACGTCTTTAATAAAAGGTGTATACATACAGCAGGCTCACGTCTTCTCTGTGTTCCCAGCAGCACCATGGCAGGGTTTCTGAGCCTCAACACCTCAGCCTCGGGAATGGCAGTCACAACAAATTCGATGGACAAAACCGTGCCTGGGAGTTTCAACAGCAGGACCCTGGTCCCAAACTTGATGATCGTCATCTCGGGACTGGTTGGACTGACAGGAAACGCTATTGTGTTCTGGTTCCTGGGCTTCCGCTTGCGTAGGAACGCCTTCTCCGTCTACATCCTAAACCTGGCGGTGGCTGACTTCCTATTCCTCCTCTGTCACATCATAGATTCCACGCTGCTTCTCCTCAAGTTTTCCTATCCCAACATTATCTTCCTCCCGGCCTTTAACACGGTCATGATGGTTCCCTACATAGCAGGCCTGAGCATGCTCAGTGCCATCAGCACCGAGCGCTGCCTGTCTGTCCTGTGCCCGATCTGGTATCGCTGCCGCCGCCCGAAACACACATCAACTGTCGTGTGCGCTGCCATCTGGGTCCTGTCCGTGTTGATCAGCATTCTGAACCGGTATTTCTGTGGCTTCTTAGATGCCAAATTCGAAAATGACAACCGGTGTCTGGTATCTAACTTCTTCACTGCCGCGTGCCTGATATTTTTGTTTGTGGTCCTCTTTTTGTCCAGCCTGGCCCTGCTGGCCAGGTTGTTCTGTGGTGCTGGTCGGATAAAGCTCACCAGACTGTATGCGACCATCATGCTCACGGTGCTGGTTTTTCTCCTCTGCGGCTTACCCTTTGGCATCCACTGGTTCCTGTTAATCTGGATTAAGACTGATTATGGCGTATTTGCCTATGGCCTTTATCTGACATCTCTTGTTCTGACTGCCATTAACAGCTGTGCCAACCCCGTCATTTACTTCTTCGTGGGCTCCTTCAGGCATCAGCTGAAGCATCAGACCCTCAAGATGGTTCTCCAGAGGGCTCTACAGGACGCCCCTGAGACGGGCGAAAATGGAAGCAGTGTCCCTCAGGACACCACGGAGATGTCAAACAGCAGAGTGGAGCAGTGAGGGAGAGTACTGCCTGGACCTCAGAGGTGACTTTGGAGCGATCGATCACCGCTCTGTGCACTCGATGGCTGGCTGCTCTCCTCTCAGCCTTGTGACCTGACACGCCTCAGTGGCTCACCAACGTCTTCAACAGATCACCGTTGACTTGGTTTTTTCTACCTTTCCTGAGTAAAACTATTTATCTGAAAGTATCGTGTCTTCATCCTCCTTGACATAAACAGAATTCTCAAGCTAACTTCTGAGGCTTTCTTGCTGTTTCTTTGCAACTTTTGTTGCCATGGAAATAGCCCCTGTCCAAAACCGTGACTCTCTTGTTTGCAATTGTTCTGTACCGGACAGTAAAGACGAAGGAGCCCCATGGTTTCCTGGGAACCACGCTCACAAGACAACACCTTCAGCAACAGCAAAAGTGTTTGCGATCATAATGCTCATGGTGCTGATAGTCGCCCTCGGTCGTGAGACTACTGTACAGTTTACAGAGACAGATGCCAAGGCCCAGGCGCTGCACTGCCTTGCACACTCCCACAGCCCTGTGATGCACCAGAAGAATCCCAGGGCTCCAGTCAGCTGACCCCAGCAGTCACAGATCTTGAAATAACTGGGATGTGTACGCTATGAGTTCTAGATTAGGAAGAACGGTTAGGCTATGTTCTCAAGCTGGCTCCATGACCACCTTAGAGCTTGTGTCTATCCACAGAAACACAAACAGGTAACAAAGTTAGGAAATGTCACTGGTCTGATTGATCTTATTCCCTAAGAAATCTGGGACCTGTTTTCTAAACAAGGTTGTGGGATTTGACCTTCCTGTAATCACAGCCTGAATATAAGAACCATACTGATTAAGAAAGACCCAGAAATGTATCCTCTCCACCATGCCTGTAATCAAAATGAGCAGATTCTCCTTTACATAACTGACTGCTGCCGGGATTTTGAGAGGCTGCTGTGACATGTTCTTTCTGAATGTGGAGATGGTGGGAGTCAGGAGTCAGTATTACCATGTCTCTGTTGGCCATAAAAATAGATGTGATTGTGTGCCTAGTCTCAGTCCCTGCTCCCAGCAGTATACAAGACGTCTCCTTGCACAGAGCTATCATGCAGATGCAACTGCCTCTGGATCTATTCCGAATAAAACACAGATATGTCAAGAGGAGAATACCTCATCTGTAACGATGCAATTAAAGTGCGTAAATTGGAAATTTCCTGGGATGCTTGAAATCTAAATTGATGATTCTGCAATTTCAACCACCGCTTAAAATTTTTGTGGCAGGGTGGGAAAATAATAAAATGGGACAGGGAGGAATTAATTGTGGCATTGTTAATAAAAATAATAATAAATCTTAAGATTGTTAAAGGAATTGTTATCAGAGGAGGGCGTGCACGCGCGCGCACACACACACACACACACACACACACACACACAATCTTTACTATCCTGGCCTTTGCTGGATAAGCTGGAGTACCGTGAGCTCTGAGCAATGTCTGCAGTAGCCCTGACAGACAACTGGCACAGACATACAAAAGCAGCCAGAGCCAGCTCCACAACAATGTCAGCTCAGACAGAGTCCCTGCACTAGTCAAAACACAGCATCCTTTAGTCCTCCCAAGGATATCTCCAGATCTCCACCCCTGCTGGTTCACAGGTTGTAGATTTAAAGAGACAGATAAAAATAGAATTGGGGGATTTAGGAAACAGGGGTAACAAGCAGAATGTACCCCTTGCCCACTACAGTCTCTCCTGAGAATAGAGGAAAGAGCTCTGACCTCAGAGTAAATTTAGCCTTTCGTTCCCTGAGTAACCCTTAACTCTAAATGTTGTCATGGCTTCAGAGTTGAGAAGAAGACATCTGAAGGTCTTTGGATCTGCAGGCTAGAGACTGCTTTTCCTTTGGCACTGTAGTGAAGTGAGAACTCTGCCGCCGAGCTCTGTCCCCAGCCTTCCACTACATGTACATCCAGGTTGAACTCTGTAACTCCCTGCTACGCATGTGAGCCGAACAGAGCATATGGGCTTCAGAAGCTCTGAGGACAGTGGAGAAAGATGTGGTGTGGCGATGCTTCTGCTCTCCCTTTACCGTGTCCTTTACTCCTTCCCAAAAGCCACTGGAAGAAAAGATAAAAATTTAAATAGTGCTTAACTACCATACATGCTTGTATCATTTCCTTCCTGCCTAGGTGTCTGGGTTACAATACCTCTCCAGAAGACCAGTATCCTCATTAGCGGTGATGGACACCAATGTACTCGTGTGGGTCATCCATCTACAAATTGCCCTGCCGAATACATTGTATTCTGGTTTAATTGTAGGTGTGTGTGTGGTGTGCATGTGTGTGCACATGTGTGTGTGCATCCATGTATGTGCATGTGCGTGCAATCATGTAGCTTGTGTATGCGCGCATGTGTGTATGTGTGTGCGTGTGTGCACATGTATGTGCTCTCACGTGTGCATGTGTATACCTGTGTGTGAGTGTGCGCGCGCGTGTGTGTGTGTGTGTGTGGTGCTTTTCACCTGTTGTTTGAGACACCCCACCCCCATTAGCCTTGACGTCACCACGCAGGCCAGGAGAGTTAGCCTTCAAGCTTCCAGGGATCCTATCTCCCATCCTGTCCCCCGCCTTGCAGCACTGGTAACAGGCATGCACCACCACACCCTGCTTTCACATGGTGTGTTAGTTACTTATCCTGTTATTGCAACAAAATATCTGAACAAAGCAACTTGAGGAAGGAAGGGTCTCTTTTGAGTTATGGTTCAAGGTGAGGGCTGTCAAGACAAGACTGTCACAGCAGCCAGAGCCTGAGGCTACTGCCTACATCACAGCCCTTGTCAGGAAGCAGAATAACGAATGTTCCACGCCCATCCGGTTCTCTCCTTCTTATTCCGTCCTGGACCGCAGTCCATGGACTGGAGACACCCACATTCAGGATGGGACTTCCCACTTCACTTAACGTAATCTAGATAATCCCCCCCACAGAGGTTCTCAGAGACTAGCCTAACCCAGATCACCCTTGTCTTCTAGGTCGCTCTAGATCCTCTCAGACAGACAATAAACACTAAGCATCACACGTGGTCTTCAGACTTGGGAACAAGGGCTTTCCTGGCTGAGCTATCTCCACAGACCCACTTGAGAATTCATTAGCTCAGAAGTGTTATGTGAGTGGACTCATATACTAACTTTGAGTTTGTCTTTTTCTTCTCAGTATACTGTCCTTAGGAGCCATCCAAGGTGTAGTGTGCACCAATAGTCCATTGCTGACTCGCTTTAATGACAGAGCAGGATTCCACGATAAGATCATACACGTCTTTCCACATGTCACAAGTGAGAGGGTGTTGGGATTGTTTCCAGACTAGCTACTATAAATAAAGATGAGTTCAGAGTGCCTGTACAGATTTTTAAGTGAACATCGTTTTCCATTTCCTGGGATATGTGCCACAGTGGAGCATTGGGTAGAATACGAAGTACATGTCTAATTTTCCAGGAAATGCAAAAGTACTTTCCATAATGCTAAGCTGGGCTGCTTTCCTATTGGCAGTGTGTGAAAACACAACTTTCTCCAAACCCTTGCCAGAGTAATTTAGCCATTCTGTGAGGAACACAGCAAGCTCATCCAGTTTCTTAGGAGCCTTCTCTCTGTGGCTTGTAAATGGGACCTTCTTCACATGGACCAACTTCTGTCTCTTTGGACTACTCACGTCTTCTTTTTATTGTGCTTCTTATTTTATTCTTCCACAACTTTTGTATAGCATTTTCCTAGAGATTCAAACACTCCATCCTTCACGGAAGCTCATTAAGTAGGTCAGCCTGGTGGCATAAGCTTTTTATCCCAGCGCTTGGGAGATAGAAGTAGATAGATCACTGTGAGTTCAAGGCCTCCCTGGTTTCCATAACAAGTTCTAGGGCATATACTTTTGTTGTATGATAAGGCCTCTCTTGGGTATATTCCCAAGAGTGGTATTGCTGGGTCCAGGGGTAAGTTGATCCCGAATTTCCTAAGAAACCGCCATACTGCTTCCAAAGTGGATGCACAAGTTTGCATTCCCACCAGCAATGGATGAGTGTACCCCTTTCTCCACAACCTCTACTATGCAAACATTTTTGTGTATATGGTCATATACACATATGTTTGCCTTTGCATAAATTAATTTTTTTATAATGTATTACAGTTTTATGTTCTCTAAATTGCAAAAGTATAAAATAATGAGAATTATGTCTAAACAATTTTTATAAAATGTTTATAAGACTATATTTTATTTTTATGTGTCAAAACTAATTTTAAATATTTATGAGAGATATGATAATGAAATTGTAAAAATATAACTGATTTTTATGTGTTTGGAATCTGTGCATAATTAAATAAGCAATTCAAAAAAAAAAAACAAGTTCTAGGGCAGCCATAAAGAGGTCTTAAATCTCTGTCTCAAATCTTACTCCTAAAATAAATAAATAACAAACAGGTGTATGGATAAATAAATATGTTGTAAAAAGAAAGAAAGAAAGCAAAAGTTTCAAAATAGCTTCAGGAAGTCCGGGAAGCTGATCAGATTCACTAGGCCCCTTGCCTCCCCAAGAAGATATAAACAGTGAGGACTGCTGAGAACTACTGTCCTGCAAGCCAAGAAACAAAGAAGTCTCTGAGGACTGACCACCTGCCTGGAAGAGGCTCAGACCACCTGGGGCACCTGGACAGGACACTCCCACCTGGGGAGCTGCCTGCAGTTGTGCAGTGCATTCCAGCGCCCCAGGTTTTGTAAGCTGTCATCCATACTAGGGAGGGTTTTGGAGATGCAGCTGTCCTTGAGTCCTTTCTGCTTCTGTAAGTGACCCTTCATCCATACTCTTGTAGGGAACCCCAACAAAAGTCACTGGTTCACCAAGCTGGACTTTGGTACTTCAATGGTGTCTGTACTTTGCTCTGTCATCTGCTCCCTACCTGGAGAGAGTAGATGTGGGTGGTTCAACTCCTCAGGAAGGATCTGTCACACAACAACAATTTCATGCATACATTGGACTTTAATTGTATCCACTTCCCATCACCCGCTCTTATCCCCATCCCACCCTGGGTACAACTCTTACTGGTTATGACCTACCCTAAGTGGTCACAGTCTGAGATCAGGGGGACTGAGATTTCCACATACAACTCCTGTAGGGACACAGTTAAGTCCATAGCAAGGTTTTTATTGTGTGTTTGCTGAATTTGTTCACTGAAGAAATCTTCTGAGTGTGGTTATTTATTTGTCAGATTTTTATTGCTTGACATGGTCTCCTGAATGAAAGAGAGATCTTAATTTAGATCACAGTTCTGGAAACTACAAGTTCAAGCATCAGTCAGGCTCTGGGATGAGTCTCACAGTGGATGATTGGGGTGCACATGGAGGAAGGATCCCTTATCCAGCCAGAAATCCCTAAGACATGGGTGGGGCCAGGCTTCATGCTTCTGTAACTATGCTTCAAGAACTTCAGGGACTTCCTGAGAATGGGATTCCCAGAGCACCTAACAATGTCCCATTGGGCCACACTTTGTAAAGTTCCACAGAGCCTATCACCATGGGAACCAAGTGCCAGTCACATGATCTCTCAGAGGGGTAGGAGGATACAATTAAACAGTGTCCAAAACTAGCAATAATATTAGACTGCTTGTAGCAGGAAGAACAGAATCAAAGACTTAAAACTTTATGTATCTACACTACGTGAAAATAAATGAATTACAAATTCTCTCAAGTGGAAGAAGGAGAAAGAAGAATATGCTCTGTGTGCCTAACCCTTTATATTTCATAAGGGAAGCAAACTGATCTTCTTATTCATAGTAATAAATTAAAAACAAATAAAAGGGACTAGTTAGACATTTATGTCACACATGGGGGGTCCTAGGTTCAATCCCTACTACCACAGAAATAAGTGAATAATAAAATAAGTTTGCTGTTTGGTGTTAATAATAATGAGAAGAATAAGACTAGATTAGAACTGGGCATGGTGGTACCTTGTCTTTATTCCCAGCACTCAGGCGGCAAAGGCAAGTGAATGTCGGAGTTCAAGGCCAGTCTGGCCTACACAACAAATTCCAGGTCAGTGAAGAATAAACAGTAAGACCCTGTCTCAAAAAAATAAAATTGGTGATGTGGAAAAGGGTAGGAAGTAACGGTCTCTAGAGTGTGGGACTCGGGGATCTCAGTCTGCACACATTTCTCTGTCATTTAGGACAAAGGTGAACGCATTCCTGCCAGGACAAGGTAAGTCTTTTTCTAGTAAGCCTTGGGTGGCTCAGTTCTTCATTCATCACTTATAAACCTCCATAGTGCAAGCTCACCTCACTTGGCGCTGAGCTGAGTTGGCGATCAAAGAGAAGAATCACAGTAACTTTTGAGAAATGGAGAAAAAGCAAGAGGCTTGTGTGCAAGTGGAATTGAGGCAGATGCCAAAAAACATCTCTGTGATGGATCATGGCTCAGTTGACTCTGCTCTCTGATTTGCTCCCACCCCTTTGCACAAGAAATCGCAAGATCCATCCAGAGTACTGATAAGCTTCAACTAGCATCCATATCTATTCCAGGCTCAGCAGGTGTCTCACAATTTACAAAACCATGCACTCTGCTGTCACTTAGGCTGAGAGACGATCTTTCCTTTCAGTGAGGGTCAGCTCCCCACCCTTGACTGCAGAATGAAAAAAAGGTAAGGGCATCAAAAGTAAAGAATTCTGTGACAGGCTCATTGGTAGATTCGACACACTGCAAGGAAGAAGCACTCCACTTTAAGGCAGAGCAATAGAATCTATCCAAAAATAACACTAAAAGATTGACGAATTAAAAAAAAAAAAACAGGCCACGTAAGAGCTGAGAGATAAACTTACATGAACCTGAAGTCCCATAGAAAGCAAAGGAGAATAGCCAAAATAAATAAGAATGTTCCAAAATTAGTTAGAGATATCAGAGAAAAAGTCTAAGAACATCAAAACCACCCCAGATCCAAATCAGGATAAACTTTTTAAAATGTCTACAGATTTCATGTAGTCTTAGTCAGCGAGACTGCCAAACAAAATATCGCAGATTGAGCAGCATTGACAGGAGCCATTTCTTCCTCATACTTCTGGGGACTGGGGAGTCCATGGTCACCGTGCCCGCTGTGGAGAGCAGGCCTGATGTCGCCTTCCTTTCTTTGTACACAAACCAGATTCTCCCTTAGCGACACCAATCCTACCCTTACGGCACCGTTCATCCTGAAGAACCACCTGAAAACTTTATTTCCAAAAGCGTTCGCATTGAGGATTAAGGCCTCAACGAGTACATTCGGGGGACATGAGTCTCTCTCCTCTGCATATGCTCTACTGAAAGATCAAAGAGAAAGCCTGAAGGCGACCAGAGAAGCCGCAGTGATTGTGCAGAGAAACAAAAGCAAAAACACTGTGGAGATAAGAAAAATGGGGTAGATTTTAAAAAGAAGAAAGGAAAAGGCCAACCCAGCTCTACAGTCTGGGAATATAATTCAAAGAAGATGACGATTCACTGCATCAAAGTCAAGTCTGAGATGTTCACTGCCCACAGATTGTCTCCGCGAGAAAAGATTTGTGAAGGACATCACGGTGGCAAGCTGAAACTGTGTCCGGGTTAAGTGGGGCAACATATATCTATACATGAGATCCAACTGCACAGAGAGTTTTTCACACGCACAAGTGTGTGTAAAAGTAGTAAATGCTGAAGAACACTATTAAAGCCAATTCCTGCTTTGCATATCGTACTGAATGTGTGTAAAATGTCTTTGTAATAAACAGGATGACGAATGCATGGGTCATTTTTAAATGTCTGGCCGCTTCCTGTGGTTCTACAATTATACAGCATTAAGAGGACTTTTGTACCATGCACAACAGTTTCAAAATCCTGAAATCAGGATAAATTTAACTAATTATGACTAATATCTGCAAGACATTAATAAGATAAAAAAAGATCGCCATAGCTGGGGAGATGTGTTTGTTTGGGATTCAAAGACTCTTTGTCTTTAAAGAGTCTCTGGCCCCAAACTACATCTAAAGATTCAATGAAATAAGAAACACAAACCCCAATTCACGTTTTGCTTTGTTTTGTTTGAGGCAAGGTGTAACTGGAGGTTTTTCTTCCGCCTGCCAGCTCCCAAATTCTGAAGCTTAATATTAATTAGTACAAACTGTTTGGCCAATGACTCAATGGCTAGCTCTGCATATAAATTAACCCACTTCTGTTTATCGCCACCTGCCCCGTGGCTTACGGGTAATGCTCTGACATCTTACTCCTTTGGTGACTGCTGGCACCTCCCAGGCTCTGCCTTCTTTTTCCCTGTATCTTTGCTTGGATTTCCCACCTGGTTCTATTCTGCCTGGCTACTGGCCAAATCACCTTCTCTATAAACCAATGGTAATAAAACATATTCATAGCATACAGAAGGGCATCCCACATCAGCAAGGTTTCTCTGTTCAACCTTGGCTGTCCTGGAACTTACTCTGTAGACCAAGCTAGTCTCTAACTCACAGAGATCCACCTGCCTCTGCCTCCCAAGTGCTGGGATTAATGGCGTGCACCACCACTGCCCAGCCCAATTTATGCTTTTGTAGAACAATAGGGAGTCTAAAAATTTACATGGAAATTTAGGGGAAAGGGGAATTATTTTAAGAGTAAGTTCAAAACTATGGAATCGGCTATAAGAATAGACATATGGAACAAGACACAGCCTAGAATAAGCCCATTCATTGTTCATAAACAGATAAGCAACAAAGTATCAAAGTAAGTCAAGTAAGAACTATATAACTATATTTATATAATGGAGACTTGCATTCATTTCCCAGCTGCCCAGACCTGAAAATTTACACAGAAACTATATTAATTCTGACACTGCTTGGCCCATGATTCAGGTGTATTCCTAACTAGCTCTTACATCTTAAATTAGCCCATCTCTATTAATCTGTGTATCACCAGGAGACTGTGGCATACCGGTGTGGCACACTCTCACGATGCAGGGAGCCCATAGGCAGTTCTAGATGGGGCCTGCCACCCTATTCTTCTCCTTTATCGGAGGTTAAATAAAGGATGATGTGGGGTGACATGGCATGAGCGTTACTGTAGGAAGGAATCTTGAATCTTGAAACAACAGTGGCGGCCATCTTCTCCTCTCCCATGATATATGCTGGGCCTGGAGAAGCCGTGGCATTCAGAGAAAGGTCAGTGGCTGAAGCCAAATTCTAACATTGTTGGGTGAGACCCTGAGAGTGTGCCTTGTGCAGAAACAAACATTTCTGTGAGTCAGTCCACGGCACCAAAGTGATGACGCTGCAATCACCTTGCAGTCAGTTCCCTTTCGCATTGTAGCATACAAGGAGAGGAACATGTGGGCAGCTGTGACCCCGAGCACTGTGGAGACTTTAAACTGACTCCAGAAAGTCGAATATACAAACGAGCTTGTGGAAGGCGAGCAGCTCTCTGAGGGCTCCACAGCTCCCACCGGACTGCACTAATGGAGTGTTCCCGGTCCTTCAAGAAAGCTCCTGACATGCCACTGGGTAGCAGTCCCTTAGGCTTTTTGGAGGGGTAGGGGCTGTGCCTGTCATGCAGCCTTCCTGCTTTGGTCAGTGTGGGTCTGTTTTGAAACAATGTAACAAATAACTGGAAATGTAAATTACTTCCTCCCTTCCAACCAACTATTAAGATTACATTTCTCATAATCTGGTGTAGTCTTATGTTCTGTGTAAGCACTGAGTGAACTTCTTGGCTTCTTTTTGAAAAAGTGACAAACGGTGCTCTGCTTTCATTTTTGTTGCTGACATAAAATATCCTGACAAAAAGCAACTTAGGAGAGAAAGGGTCTATTCAGTTGAACATTCTGGGTTCGCGGTCATCACCGCAGAGAAGTCATGAGAGCAGGAGCTTGAGATATCACATCCACAGTCCTAAGCAGAGAGAAAAGAACGCAAGCCTGCCGGCTGCCCACCCAATTACCTGCTGGCCTGCTTGCCAGCCCGCCCACTCACCTGCCTGTGGGCTCTCCTGGCGGCTCGACTACAGCCCGCCCACTCGCTGCCCTGCCGGCCGGCCCGCCCACTAGCCCGCCCGCTCTCCTGCCTTCCTCCCTCCTCGTGCTCAGCTGAATTTCTGCACTCATACACAGTTCAGGACCCCTTACTGTGTGAATGGTGCTGCCCACAGTGGGCTGGATCGCTTAAATTAGCTAAGACTATCTATCTCCAGCAGACAATCCATCACTGAGACTCTCTCCCCGGGTGATGCTGGATTGTATCAAGTTGACAGTTAAAGCTATCCATTATACATGGTTTCCTTCTGATTTAATTTTTTTTAAAGTTCTAAAATTAGATTACAGGCTAGGGAAATGGCTCAGTTGTCAAAGCGCTTGCCCCACACACTAAACAAAACCCTGGCTCAGTGGCACACGTGTGTAACTCCATCACTGGGGAGGCGGTGACAGACAGGTTGCTAAAGCTCACACTGGCCAGACAACTCAGACAAATTGAGACCCTGTCTCAAAAGATGAAGTGATCAAGTAAAACACCCAGAGTTGACTAGGCCTACACACACACGTATACACACTCGCACACGTACACACATGTGCATACACCCACATGAACATACATCCACCACACAAAAGTTTAGAAATTAAATAATTGATGTAATTAGATTGTTTAGATGTTTGCCCCATTCTGATAATACTAATCTGCTCTATTCGCTTGTATTACACAACAATGTCCACTAGAGGGCGCACACGACAAATTAAAGAAGGCTTGAAACGTGACTAGGATCCCAAGCCAAGTCAAGTTTGCAAGCCTGTTTATGTGATGGCTCTTATACAGGTACAGTGACGTCATGGAAAAACAGCCATGGTGGCAGAGATTAGAGTCACGCACAGGCCTACAGCAATCTCCCCCCGACCAGACTTGGTCTGGCTTCTAGACTGCTGTTCTGTGTCTGAATAATCCTAATGTCCCCCAAAAAAATCCATATTCTAAGAGCTTGGTCTGAGGGCCGTGTAATTGGGAGGTGAGGGGACTGTGAGAGGTGAGGTCTAGTAGGAGATCATTGGTCATTAAATGTGTAATCCTGTAGAAAACTGTCCTCCTCCCCCGCTCGCTCCTCTGTGTGTGTATTCAGTGCCAGTATTTTGCTTCTACACACCCTTCACCAGATACAAACCAAATGACATCACCTGATCACACACTTGAACCCCCAAAACTGCTTAATTGTTCTTTACAAAGTCAGCAGTCTCCTCGGCATTTTATTGCGTCAATGCAAAACTAGCTAATCGACATATACATTGTAAACAACAAAGACAAGCATCTGGTTCCCTGTTATGGTACCATCCCTCAAGGACGCCAGTAGCCCTGGGTAACAGCTGGAACCTTGTATCCAGAGAATGGCATCAGTTCATCCTGACTAAAATTGACAGTGACTTTTGATATAAGTACTTGTCGTCCCTGCTCAGAGTGCCTTTGCTGGCACCATGGTCAAGGGTTCAAAGTCAGAGTCAAAACAAGATGTGGCAAATGAGATATGTGAACTGCAAATATTAAGTATTATCTTAACACTGATGGCCAAGGCACCTCTCTCCTCATCCTAGTCCCACCCCTGCATGATATATATGATTCATCTCCACAAAACCACACATGGCACCATGCTGGACCAAGCATGGACTTGAGCAACGAAAGGAGAAAACACGGGGCACATGGACCCCACTGATCAAATCATATGCCGCACCATGTGGTACTGATAGCAGCGCTGAGGTCACCTATGCAAGCTGAGGATCCAGGTATCCTCAAGGCAAGGACCACTCGAGTGGAAATTCCTCAATGACTAAAACACTTGACTCAAGAACTGAAAGACAGGGTCAGGCTTGGGTCCACTCAACATCTCTCAGACACCCACTGGGAGCATTTTGGCTTCCCACGCCTGCTAATCTAGACCACAGGTATCCCACAAAAAGAAGATGGTGCTTACACTGGGGTACAAAATAAGAGTTTCCCAGGCCCTGGACAAGATGGCTACCCCGTGCTCTCCTGTTCTCACACCAACAGACCATCACAGAAAGACTTGGAAGCAAGAAACCCTTGTCATCATGTGAGGGGAGGGTGACCGTCAGCATCACCGAGGGGAAGATTGTTGCTACAGGGTGAGGACCATGGGGGTGAGTTTACAACCTGCTGTCTCTGTCTATTTTTATTCCAGATTGGACTGTAAATGATAAAAATACAGCCACAGCGGCCTGCCGAGGAGACAACAAAAAGGAACTAAGACTCTCGGGAGCTCTCTTCTCTGTTCTGCCAGACTAGCCAAGACGCTGGCTGAAGTGGAAAGAGTCCACAGTGGGCTACTTAGAGGAATGATGATCTCAGAGCCTGATTTAAAGGTTCCCCTGGTTTTTCTGACCATGGTGAGCTTGGAAATCAGTGGCTTGTACCACTCTCTGGTAGTGAATGGGTTAGATCTGTATCTGTACGATCTTTGTGTGATCACAAAATGAAATTTCAAGATCTCTCCCGATATCACAAGTCTAACACCCAGCTAATTACTCATTACAAACTAATAGCCACTTAGTTTTAAAGCGCTTGATTTTCAATTAATCCTGGGATGACTATTCATTGCCAGAGGAATTGACTGTAGCCATTTGTGAAAGTGACACATTTTCTGAGTATGACGTGTGTTTTATTGATTTTACTTCATGACATGCTGATGACTCGCTCTAATGTGTGTAGGTCACTATATTAGTCAGAATAGACAAGGTGATGCTGTGGCAACAAGCTCCAGGATCTGCGATTCGGCACAGCAAGAGTCAGGAACAAAGCCGTCTCTCCAACCTGGTCCTCCAGCTCAGCGCTCAGCTTGGCTCACTACTGCGGGACACTTTCTAGAATCGGTTGTGTTATCCCACACGAGAAGAAGCCACTGAGGGCCAGTTCTGCTGTATGCTCGGAATGGGGTCCTAACTGCACACAGGAAGACCAGCAGTGCTACAATAGTTAATAGGTATAGGAAGGTAGGAAAGAAAATATAATTACATGTTCGTGTGTTCATATATTTGTATACAATGGGTTTTGCTTGTTTCTTTTAAATCACTGAGGATGCAAGTTATTTTGCATGATTTAAATTCTTAATTTTACATTTAGCTTGCATCCTTATGGTAAACAAAGAAAACATAAAAGCTCTCAATCTCACACCCAAAAGGAAGCCACGTGTGTTCTTAAAGCTGGGGTCACTGTTTGCATTTATCTCGTGTGCTTGTTCTACTCATCAATGGAGATTTCATTCTATCACTAATAATTTTGGTTCGATTTTCAGGCAAGGTGCTTATCTCTGGGCCTTCATTATTCCATCTCTAAAATAAAGACATTTGAAGAAAGTGCATCTAAGAGGCCTTTCACCTGAGGGTGTGCAAGCACACAACCCTACAAAATCTATTCTCTCCTTCTCCTTTTCCCTCCACAGCTGCACCGAGGACCATTAACACCTTGCAGAACAGACTTTGTGCCAGCCTCACGTCTACTTCCAAGGCCCAAGGCAGTTTGCAGTGCTCAGCCATCCTGATAGCGCCACCTAGAGTCCGTGTACACTGTAATGTACAAGCATGATTATAGTCCTAAGACTCGGGCCAAAAGCACAGAGTGTTCGCAATTCTAACTTTGGTTAGAAAACAACACTGAAGTCACTTTCCCAGTATATTCTGAAGGCTTTAGGACATTTTTATTTTATTATATGTATACATTTAATGCTATGTGTGTTTTATTTATATGTATGTGTGCAACTCATGTGGGGTGTGCGATGTGTATGTGTGTGTGTGTGTATCTGTGTGTCTGGTGTGTGTGTGTGTGTGTGTGTGTGCGTGTGTGTGTGTTTGGTGCCCACAGAGGTCAGAAAAAGGTATCAGATACTCTAGATTCTCTAGTTACCTCCATGTGGGAGCTGGTAATCAAAGTTGGGTCCTCTGGACGAACAGCATGCTCTTAACCACAGAACCATTGCCTCGGCCCTGGCTTTTCGCTTACAGTTGTGCACCCTTTTGCTTAGGACAGCTCCTAGAACATAGTTACAGACTCGGTATTTGCCATTTCGGTAAGAGAGTCTAACCTCAACTCCACCCCCGTTTTAGAGCATGCTTCGGAACTCACCATCTGCTTCTCTAGCAACAGAGAAACGATTACCTAATGAGATACTCCAGCCCACTGCTTCTCCCAGAGGCAGGCCTACCTGGAGAACGATGCCGCCCAACTCTATTCAAACCGCTAACACAGCCACTGTGTTAGAGGGACCGAGAGATGAGCCGTCAAGACAGTAAACATCAGCTCTGAGAGAGGAAACGCAAGCTCCAACGACAACCACCGCTCAGGTGCAAACTGGGCTTTGCTTGACAAGACATTTATGTCCGTGCTTAAAATCCTGCCTTGCAGATTAGGCGAGGACAAGATTTTCTGAATTCAGTGTTTAATGTCTAAGGTTTTCAGCACAGAAGCCAGCAGGGGGCGTGCATGCTGCTTAATGCAGCACATCCTGCAGAAACTGAAGCTGATTCTGCGCTGGGATAAACCACTGACACATCTTAAGGCGCTGTCATTGTCTCTTTTGACAACATAGAGACTGTTCTATAATGTAGAAAGGGACTTGGCAGCAGACAGTGTGTAGTGAGGACAGTGCATAGAAATCCCTCCTTTACTACCGTGGGACAGCAGAGACCCTAGGCATGCCTAAGACCTAAGTAAGGAGCATGGCTATAAACCCAAAGGTAAGCCTTGCTCACCATGAACCAGAGTCCTTCAAAAGTCGCCTAACAATGACACCTTACTCTCTGTCTTAGATAGGGTTTCTATTGCTGTGGTGAAACGCCATAACTAAAGAAACTTGAGGAGGAAATGGTTTATTTGGCTCACACTTCCACATCCTGTTCATCATTGAAGGAAGTCAGGACAGGAGCTCAAGCAGGGCAGTGGTGTAGGAGGTTCTTTTTGTCTGTGTGTTGTTTTCATTGGTTGAATAAAGAAGCTGCCTTGGCCTTTTGATAGGACAACATTTAGGTAGGTGGAGTAGACAGAACTGAATTCTGGGAGGAAGAAAGCAGAAGGAGAGGGCCACCATGGAGCCGACAGGTCAAACATGCTAAACCTTTCCCAGTAAGCCACGACCTCGTGGTGACATACAGATTATTAGAAATGGGTTGAATCAAGGTGTGAGAGTTAGCCAATAAGAGGCTAGAACTAATGGGCCAGGCAGTGTTTAAATGAATACAGTTTCTGTGTGATTATTTCAGGTGTAAGCTAGCTGGGTGGCTGGGACAAACAAAGGGACTCTCTCCCTCAACAGGGCAGGAACCTGGAGACAGGAGCCATCAGATGCTTACGGTTTGTTGACCCTGCTTCCTGGCTTGCTCAGCCTGCTTTCATACAGAACCACCAGCGCGGGGATGGTACTACCCACAATAAGCTGGATGCTCCCCCATCGATCACTGGTTAAGGAAATGCTCTACAGCATTAGCTTATGAGGCAGTTTCTCAGTCAGGATTTCCTCCTTTCAGATGACTCTAGTTCCTGTCAAGGTGACATGAAACTCTCCAGCACACTCTCTAACCCTCTGGCATTCTTTTTGTGAATGGTAAGGCTAGAAGAGACTTCAAAAGGCATCAGACAATACACATCTGTTGCCTCTGAAATTGACATGGTCCCTCCTGAATGAAGGAAGCTTGTAAGACTTAAGAAGCTGCATATACGGGGCTCAGGAAATCCATGAAACTTACAAACCTCAGGAAGCAGAGAAAGACATAGGATGCACTTGGTCCCTCCCAAGATTTTATAAGCAGCAAAGAATTGCTGGGAAGAGACTTCCATGGAGCCGTATGAAATGATACAAGGGGGTCCTTCTGTCGCCCGTGCTCATTTAAGCTTCACCCACACTTCTGGGAGTAACCCCAACTTCATTGGTTGACCAAGCTAGACTCGGGTGAAATTGCTTCTTTGATCTGTCATCAACCCCTTATCCAAGGTAAAGAGAAGCTTGCTCACCTCTCCTCAGGAGAAATCACGTAGCACCTACACTTCACCATTCTTCCCTTTGACTAGGCCCAGAAAAGAAAACAAGTTATTTACCCTAAATCAAACGGCTATGTGGGTCCTGAAGGAGCAGAACAAACTCCATTTTGAGAAAGAACTCCATTTTAGACAGGACCTAACTGGAGGAGGGGGGAGTGAATGCAGCCGGGCAAAATCATAAACGTTCCCAAGAAACTGTCCTTTTAGGTACTGATTAACCTCTGTTCTGACTGTTTTGAAATTCCCCGCTACCCCAGCCAATGAATTCAAACGTTGTATAGTTTTACCCAATCCCGAAACGTCAATGCTTGTGCTACCCTGCTTGTGGTTTCCCCCTTTAAAATCCCTTACCCTGAAGACTCGGTGCATTCTCCCCGACCTGTTGTGGTGGTGTGATGGTTTGCAGTCCGAGTTGGTTACCTTTAATCAACAAACCCCAGTGTATTTGCATCAGATGCTGGCTCTGTGGTGGTCTCTGAGGGCCCTGGGACACAGGCACAACAGGTACAGAGAGTGTGGTGCTTTAGTCGGGATGTCCCACACGGTCCCAGAAGTGTAAAGATTTGGTCCCCAGTTGGTGCTATCTGAGGAGGCTTCCACGGTGTGGCCTTGTTGGAGAAGGAGCAACACTGGGCATGGGCTTTGGGAGTTTAAAGGCTCATGCCATTTCTAGTTCTCTCTCTGCTTCCTGCCTGTAGTTAAGGTGGGAACCCTCCGTGTCTGCTCCAGCCGGGATGTCTGCTCCCTGCTGCCTCCACTCCACCATCAGGAACTCTAAACCTCTGGAACCATAAGTCCAAATAAACTCTTCTGTGGGTTGCCTTGGTCATTGTGTTTCATCACGGCAAAGAAAAGTGACTAACTCACAGAGTCTGACTTAAAACCCAGTGGGTTGTTTCATTGAGCCTTTGACTGGATGTGGGAAGTAGGTGGCTTTAAAAAAAAAAAAAAGAATTCATTGGGGCAAGCCATGGCTTCAAATCCCAGCTCTTAGAAGCAGGAAGACCAGAAGTTAAAAGGGAGACTTGGCTACATGAAACCCTTTCTTAAAAATAATAATCGACACCGGGCGGCGGAAGGCGGCCGGAACACCGGCCGGCGGCGGAGGACGCCCAGCGCAGCCGGCGGGGACCAACTGGGACAGGCTGGAACCGGCAGGGACCGGAGCGGCAGTAGAGGACACAGGCTGCTGGTGGCGGGAACCATCCCAGCAGCAGAAGCAGGGACCGCGCGAAACACCGAGAACAGATCGCCCCACTACAATTACACCAAAGAGGTAGGCATTCGGTTGGGGAGGTCCCTGGCAGAGGAGGAGCCGGGTCCTATTCTTGAAGACCCTTCTGAGGGGTGAGAGGGATCTTGGCCCCCCCAGCAGGAACCAGGAAACAGAGCAAGGGCATTTTGTAAGAGGAGCCCCTGGCCAACAGGGAAACCTGAACCAGTTTTAACAGACCCCTTAGATAGCATCGATAGGAGGAGATGGGCAGGCGTCAAGGAAAGAATTCACCCAATAATCTGAAAATCAGCATGAAAACACCAGAACCCAATGAACTTACAACAGAAGATCTCCAACACCCTAACTCAGAAGAAGTGGAAAAAATTGACTTTTTGAAAGCAGTAGAGTCCCTTAAACAACATGTGAAAAATGCCCTTATAGAAATGGATGAGAAGTATAACCAAAAATTTGAAGAAATGAGTAAATACGTACATAATACCCTGGGAAACCAAGAAAGAACGATCAAACAGGTAATGGAAACAGTTCAAGAATTGAAAACTGAAATGGAAGCAAGGAAGAAAACACAAACTGAGGACCAGCTGGATATGGAAAATCTAGGTCAACGAGCACAGCCTACAGAAACAAGCATAATCAATAGAATACAAGAAATAGAAGAAAGAATCTCAGATTCTGAGGACACCATAGAGAAAATAAACGCTCTGATCAAAGAAAACTGCAAAGCCAACGAATTCTCATCACAAAACATTCAGGAATTATGGGACACAGTAAAAAGACCAAATATAAGAATAATAGGAATAGAAGAAGGAGAAGAGTCACAGCTCAAAGGCCCAGAAAATATTTTGAACAAAATTATGGAAGAAAACTTTCCCAACTTAAAGAAAGATATTCCTTTGAATATTCAAGAAGCATACAGAACACCAAACAGACTGGATCAAAGGAAAACATCCCCTCGCCATATAATAATCAAAACACAAAATATACAGGTTAAAGAAAGAATACTAAGAGCTGCAAAGGAAAAAGGCCAAGTAACTTATAAAGGTAAACCGATCAGACTTACACCTGATTTCTCTATGGAAACAATGAAAGCCAGAAGGTCCTGGATAGAAGTACTGCAGAAGCTAAGAGACCATGGATGCAAGCCCAGACTACTATACCCAGCTAAGCTTTCGTTCACTATAAATGGAGAAACCAAGACATTCCAGGATAAGAACAAATTTAAGCAATACGTAGCCACGAATCCAGCCCTACAGAAAGTAATAGAAGGAAAACCGCAACCCAAGGAACCCAACATTGCCAACACTGCCTACAATAACTCAGGCATCTAGCGACCCTTCACTAGCACAACTCAAAGAAGGGAGACACACAAATTCTACTTCCAAAAACAACAAGAATATCCGGCATGAACAACCACTTGTCATTAATATCACTTAATATTAATGGTCTCAATTCACCTATAAAAAGGCACAGGCTAAGAGATTGGATACGAAAACAGGATCCAACATTCTGCTGTTTGCAAGAAACACATCTCAACCACAAAGACAGGCATCTACTCAGAGTAAAGGGTTGGGAAAAGGTCTTTCAAGCAAATGGTCCTAAGAAAAAAGCAGGTGTGGCCATATTAATTTCTAACAAAACTGACTTCAAACTAAAATCAATCAGAAGAGATCGAGATGGACACTTTATACTCATAACAGGAACAATTTGTCAGGATGATGTCTCAATCCTGAATATTTATGCCCCTAATATAAAAGCACCCATGTATGTAAAAGAAATAATACTAAAACTCAAGGCAGATATCAAACCACACACACTAGTAGTAGGAGACTTCAATACACCTCTCTCAGCAATGGACAGGTCAATCAGACAGAAACCTAATAGAGAAGTAAGAGAACTACTGGAGGTAATGAAGCAAATGGACTTAACAGACATCTATAGAACATTCCACCCAAATAGGAAAGAATATACCTTCTTCTCTGCAGCTCATGGAACCTTCTCGAAAATTAACCACATACTTGGTAACAAAGGAAACCTCGACAGATACAAAAAAATATCAGTATCCACCTGTGTCTTATCAGATCATCACGGATTAAAGTTAGAATTCAACAACAATCCTACCTCCAGAAAGCCGACAAACTCATGGAAACTGAACAGTCAACTACTGAACCACACCTAGGTTAAGGAAGAAATCAAGAAGGAAATTAAAGTCTTCCTGGAATTCAATGAAAATAGAGAAGCAACATTCTCAAACCTATGGGACACTATGAAAGCAGTGCTAAGAGGAAAGTTCACAGCACTAAGTGCCCACTTAAAGAAAACAGAGAAAGCATACATCGGAGACTTAACAGCACACCTGAAAGCTTTAGAAAAAAAAGAAGCAGACACGCCCAGGAGGAGCAGAAGACTGGAAATAATCAAACTGAGGGCGGAAATCAACAAAATAGAAACGCAAAAAACAGTCCAAAGAATCAATGAAACAAAAAGTTGGTTCTTGGAGAAAATCAACAAGATCGACAAACCCCTATCCAAACTAATTAAACGACAGAGAGAAAACACGCAAATAAATAAGATCAGAAATGAAAAGGGGGACATAACCACAGACACAGAGGAAATTCAGAGACTCATTAGATCTTACTACAAAAGCCTGTATGCCGCAAAACTAGAAAATGCAAAAGAAATGGACATGTTTTTAGATAAATACCACATACCAAAGCTAAACCAAAACCAGGTGAACGATCTAAATAGACCTGTTAGTCGCGAAGAACTAGAAACCGTTATCAAAAATCTACCTTCCAAAAAAAGCCCAGGACCAGATGGTTTCAATGCAGAATTCTACCAGAACTTCCAAGAAGAGCTAATACCTATACTCCTTAATGTATTCCACAATATAGAAACAGAAGAGTCATTGCCAAATTCCTTTTATGAAGCTACAGTTACCCTGATACCAAAACCACACAAAGACCCAACCAAGAAAGAAAATTACAGGCCTATCTCACTCATGAATATCGACGCAAAAATTCTCAATAAAATACTGGCAAACCGAATCCAAGAACACATTAGAAAAATTATCCATTATGATCAAGTAGGCTTCATCCCAGAGATGCAGGGCTGGTTCAACATACGCAAATCTATCAATGTAATCCAGCATATAAATCAACTGAAAGAAAAAAACCATATGATTATTTCATTAGATGCTGAAAAAGCATTTGACAAAATTCAACACCCCTTTATGATAAAAGTCTTGGAGAGATTAGGGATACAAGGGTCATACCTAAATACAATAAAAGCTATTTACAGCAAGCCGTCAGCTAACATTAAATTAAATGGAGAAAAACTCAAAGCCATCCCACTAAAATCAGGAACACGACAAGGATGTCCACTCTCTCCATACCTCTTCAATATAGTTCTTGAAGTTCTAGCAATAGCAATAAGACAACATAAAGGGATCAAGGGGATTCGTACCGGAAAAGAAGAAGTTAAGCTCTCGTTATTTGCAGATGATATGATAGTATACATAAGCGACCCCAAAAACTCTACCAAAGAACTCCTACAGATGATAAACACCTTTAGTAATGTGGCAGGATACAAGATCAACTCCAAAAAATCAGTGGCCTTCCTATACACTAAGGATAAGGAAACAGAGAGGGAAATTAGAGAAGCATCACCTTTCACGATAGCCACAAATAGCATAAAATATCTTGGGGTAACTCTGACCAAGGATGTGAAAGATCTATTTGACAAGAACTTTAAGTCTTTGAAGAAAGAAATTGAAGAGGACACCAGAAAATGGAAAGATCTTCCTTGCTCCTGGAATGGGAGGATCAACATAGTAAAAATGGCAATTCTACCAAAAGCAATCTATAGATTCAATGCAATCCCCATCAAAATCCCATCAAAATTCTTCACAGATCTGGAGAAGACAATAATCAACTTTATATGGAAAAACAAAAAACCCAGGATAGCCAAAACAATCTTAAACAACAATGGAGCGTCTGGAGGCATTACCATCCCTGACTTCAAACTCTACTACAGAGCTACAGTATTGAAAACAGCTTGGTATTGGCATAAAAACAGAGAAGTCGACCAATGGAATCGAATAGAAGACCCTGACATTAACCCACAAACCTATGAACACCTGATTTTCGATAAAGAAGCTAAAAGTATACAATGGAAAAAAGAGAGCATCTTCAACAAATTGTGCTGGCAAAACTGGATGTCAACCTGTAGAAGAATGATAATAGATCCATATCTATCACCATGCACAAAACTCAAGTCCAAATGGATTAAAGACCTCAATATCAGTCTGAACACACTAAACCTGATAGAAGAGAAAGTGGGAAGTACTCTACAACACATGGGCACAGGAGACCACTTCTTACATACAACCCCAGCAGCACAGACATTAAGGACCTCATTGAATAAATGGGACCTCCTGAGACTGAGAAGCTTCTGTAAAGCAAAGGACACTGTCGCTAAGACACAAAGGCAACCCACTAACTGGGAGAAGATCTTCACCAACCCCGCAACTGACAAAGGTCTGATCTCCAAAATATATAAAGAACTCAAGAAACTAGACTGTAAAAGGCTAACCAACTCAATTATAAAATGGGGCATTGAGCTGAACAGAGAATTCTCAACAGAAGAACTTCAAATGGCCAAAAGACACTTAAGGTCATGTTCAACTTCCTTAGCGATCAGGGAAATGCAAATCAAGACAACTTTAAGATACCATCTTACACCTGTCAGAATGGCGAAAATCAAAAACACCAATGATAGCTTTTGTTGGAGAGGTTGTGGAGAAAGGGGTACACTCATCCATTGTTGGTGGGAATGCAAACTTGTGCAACCACTTTGGAAAGCAGTGTGGTGGTTTCTCAGGAAATTCGGGATCAACCTACCCCTGGACCCCCCAATACCACTCTTGGGAATATACCCAAGAGAGGCCTTATCATACAACAAAAGTATATGCTCTACTATGTTCATAGCAGCATTGTTTGTCATAGCCAGAACCTGGAAACAACCTAGATGCCCTTCAATGGAAGAATGGATGAAGAAAGTATGGAATATATACATATTAGAGTATTACTCAGCAGTAAGAAACAAGGACTTCTTGAATTTTGCATACAAATGGATGGAAATAGAAAACACTATCCTGAGTGAGGTAAGCCAGACACAAAAAGAGGAACATGGGATGTACTCACTCATATTTGGTTTCTAGCCATAAACCAAGGACATTGAGCCTATAATTAGTGTTCCTAGAGAAGCTAAATAAGGAGAACCCAAAGAAAAACATATAGGCATCCTCATGAATATTAACCTTCAGCAAGCGATGAAAGGAGACAGAGACAGAGACCCACATTGGAGCACAGGACTGAATTCTCAAGGTCCAAATCAGGAGCAGAAGGAGAGAGAGCACGAGCAAGGAACTCAGGAGGGGTGCACCCACACACTTAGACAATGGGGATGTTCTACTGGGAACTCACCAAGACCAGCTGGCCTGGGTCTGGAAAAGCCTGGGATAAAACCGGACTCTCTGAACATAACGGACAATGAGGACTACTGAGAACTCAAGAACAATGGCACTGGGTTTCTGATCCTACTGCACGTACTGGCTTTGTGGGAGCCTAGGCAGTTTGGATGCTCAACTTACTAGACCTGGATGGAGGTGGGGGGTTCCCTTGGACTTCCCACAGGACAGGGAACCCTGATTGCTTTTCGGGCTGAGGGGGGGGACTTAATTAGGGGAGGGGGGGGGAAATGGGAGGCGGTGGCTGGGAAGAAACAGAAATCTTTAATAAATAAATAAATTAAAAAAAAGAAAAAATAATAATCATAATTATCATAGGACAATCTAAACTCTTTGTGTCTAAAACGTTATAGAAAAGGTCATGCATTGTGGTGCTTTTGTTTAAAAATGAGAGAAAGAAGGGGAGGATAAAAGAGTGGAGGAAGAGTAGAAAAAAAGAAGGAAGGGAGGGAGGAGGAGGGAAGTAAGCAAGTGACAGTGAGGGGATTGGGGTATGAATGAAGATTCCCGAGGCCTGGTCTCCAGGCAGCCTCTGGGGCTGTTCACCTTCCTAGCAACTGAAGCTATGCTGCATTGTTTAAATGCTCATTTTGTTCCAAATCAAAGATGAAGGATGAACTCCCAAGACAAAAGGCATTTTCCTCACAGGGCTCAGATAAATCAGAACTCAAGGACAGGAGAGCCAAGGGTGAGCAATCCCTCAAAAGCCATCTGCAGAACAATTAAGCATTGTCAATAGCACGGCTGGCTTCTGAAGGGCAGGCTGGGAGAACCTCAGCACCAGGAAGTCAGACAGGCCCTGGGAAGCAGCACAGGCAAACATTTCACCTTGTCCTTGAAGCTTCAGTCCTGAGAGGGCCGAAAGGAGTCACGAGTTGAATGCTGGCAGATGCCAGGGAAATGAAGCAAGCTGAGGTGGGTAAAGATACAGATGTGTTACAGCAGACAAGAACTTTCCCTCTTAAGAATAGCAACATAGGAAACCAACTGATGGGTGAGAAGTAACATCTGTCCTCAGTAGTGAGGCTAAGAATAAGGGCTTTGGTAAACTGAGCACATCCTGTCCCTAAACACCGCTTACTACCCAGTTCTGTCTGGCCACTGCCATAGATGGATGGGACTGTTGCCAAATTTTCCAGCTTTTGTAATGTGTACTGGGGACTGAGGCTGTATCTCAGTTGGTAGAGACCCTGCCTACTATGCACAAAGCTCTCAGTTCATCCTCAGCACCACGCAAGCAGGAAGGGTGGTGAATGCCTTTAATCCCAGAACTCAGGGGTGGAGACAGGAGGACCAAGGTCAAGGTCAGCCTTGACCACATGGCGAGCTCAAGGCCAACTTGGACTATAAAAGACTTGTCAGCGAATACATAGAAAAAAAATAGTTTCATAACACGTACCAGAGAGAAAGAGAGAGAGAGAGAGAGAGAGAGAGAGAGAGAGAGAGAACTGAGGAGTTAAAATATGCCCAGATTTTTTTGATGATGGCAACTAGTTAAGAATTCCCTTCTGGAGTCTGGATCCAGCCTCTTGTTTCCATTTTGCCCTCTGACCTGGGGCACCATACATATGAGGAAGGGCTCTCCTGGAAACCCCTGAGCTCCAGTTTCCACCCACCTGCCTTACTTTATGACATCACACACACACACACACACACACACACACACACACACACACTTTTCTCTACTTTGTTCCTCATCTAAAATGGGAGGAGGAAAAAGGGGAAAGGAAGGAGCCTACAGAATTTCATCAGACAGTCTCTGGCTTTCTACGTCTGTACGGAAGGAAATTAGCAAGGCATCATGGGACAACTGCGATCTCTAGAAGCCAAGTGTCCAGCAGATGCCTGTATCCCCTCCCCCGACTCATGTCCCCACTGGACCAGCAAACTTGTCCACAGTGAGCAGACTGTCGCCCCTCCCTGACAGCCTTCTCCCCAGCAGAAGGCACCACCTCTAACCCAACTAACTACCCAACTTTCCAAAACTCTAGCCCTCATCCTAAACTCTTCCCCCCCCCCCTCTACCCTCATCTAACCACAAACCCTGTCTCTCCTTTTTCTTTTTAGCTCTTAGCTTTTTTCTGTCAAAGGAGCCTTCCTTCTGGTCTAGACAGCCATGTACTTCACCCGCATTACCTCAGCCTCCCTCTCTCCCTCCTTGTTCTCAGTTCTCCTCAGTCTGTCCTTCATAAGCCTCGCCAGCGTTTCCTTCATAAAACACAAGTGCTTAGCTTAAAACCCTGCGGTTGTTGGAGGCCTGGTCCACAGGAAGAAATACATGTCTGTGCTGTAAACTGTAAACCTGGCCAAAAGCTCTGACCATGGAGGTCTTGGGCGTGTGGGAGAGTCCTCTGTTCTTGCTCCAGATGTTTTGATATGGAATCGTAGTTCAACTGCCTTCTGGCTGCTTGTATTTATCCCCACAGAC
Organism: Microtus oregoni; assembly: GCF_018167655.1. NCBI lineage: Eukaryota > Metazoa > Chordata > Mammalia > Rodentia > Cricetidae > Microtus > Microtus oregoni. Next base: position 41,535,109 of record NW_024543059.1, read on the forward strand.
TGGTGTAGCTCCTGGCCTTCGTGGGAGGAACGTCTTTCAGCCATGGGTGTAGGTCAAAGCAGAGACTCCTAACTCACCGAAAAGTTGAAACTAAGACATTGCTGAGTTCACCACTACAAAGGAGATGTCTGTGTCACTCGCTCCAAAGCCCAGGAAACATCCCAGGAGAGATGTGGAAGGAGGGGAGGTGGAGATGCCTCCCTCTGCGATGCACCAGAAAGCTGTGAGAGCAACATAGAACCAGGAGTTGGGCTGTACCCTTCAAAGGCATGCTCCAAGTGACCACTTCAGCCAGCTAAGTCTCACTTCCTAATGGGACGTGAATGTTTAAGCCCTGAGTCAAAGGAGAATGTTAAACCACAACACTCTTTACCCAAGATCCAGCGTGCATCAACGCTTAACCACTGACTCTTCTTTCTACCACTAAGGACTCAATGTCCCAGGAAGTCTGAAGTCTGGTTGTGGGTTGACTCTGACTGGATTGTGACAAGTCCACTTCAATAATCCTATCAGGACTTTATGCAAGACCTCCTCTAAAAGAGCAATGTCAGGGGCCTTTTATCTGTCTTTCTCCCTGCTATGGTGTTATCATAGTCTACCTTAAGGAAAAGAAACTAGCTCCTTCACCAATGAGTCCCGGGCACTTTACTTTGCCTGGTCCCTCACAGCCAGCGCAATGCTTGATGAATGAATGCATAGACAAACGGATGAATGAATGCAAGAATCATCCAAGGACTCTGCGAGCCACTTTCTAGCCGTGTCTGCCGTGAGCCCACTCTCGCTTTCTGCACCTGTCCTAACAGGTGGTTGTGAGGAGAAATTAAACAAGAGCTGTAAACGTGTTTCAGGACCTGTAAAGTCTGCACCTAGACATCAGTCGCTGCACATCTTCTCTGTGCTTCAGTTTCCTGGCCTGGTTCCTACTCCACTGCCTTTAAGGAAGAGTTGAGTTAGCATATGCAATGTGCTTTAAATGGTACTTTACACTGCAAGTGTTATCAGAGGGGTGTGGAGTAACTACCGCTGAGCCTTACAGCCCTCGGGGATGCTGAGTGGGTGAATGTTTGCTCCTTTTGGATGAGGTCTTGTGTATGATTCTGATAGGATTGTCGATTGGGGTGGGCCCTTTGCTAGCCAGTGGAAGCCTACAACCAACTAGGCACTTATTCTCCCGGAACTCTAAGTCCTGAAAAGCAGAAAGAAGGGTTAATTGTTAGATGGTCATACATCCTAGGGGATTTTATTAACCCTGCAAATTCTGGAATCCCCCCACTTCCACCTTTTCGAGCAGCTTCTTCAGCCTCCCTCCTGCAGTGAGCTTCAAAGCCTTGCTGGGCAATGGCCATTTCTTTGACCTGCTACTAGGGACTCTGCACTTTTTCAGACCCCTGAAGCCAGTCAAACCATAATACTGAGATGTCACCCAAGGAATTTCTCTTCCCTGTACCTCAGTCTCCCCCTGCAAAGTAGAGGACCCTGAGTAGGGTGCTTGTCACCAACCCTAGAGAATCAACAGAGCCTCTAGAAGCCTTTTTTATAATCAAGCCTCACCTCAATCTCAAGTTGGCCAGGTGGTGGGAGACCCTCAGAATAAGATTTGGAGACACAGCTATTTGGGAATCTCTGGCCTGGATGGTCTCAGAGTACCCTTTCAAATCAGGAAGGCCTGGGAGCCATTGCTTCTATGATGCTGCTGTCCTGTAGAAACCCACAGTTTGGGTTCACATCCCATGATTTTCCATACCTGGGGATAACTTCATATGTTAATTATTTGTCTGTTGCTGTGGTAGAACACAATGGCCAAGGCATTGACCTTGGCCAGACAAGACCTATTCTGGCTTACTCTTCCAGGGCGGGTAAGAATCTGTCATGTGGAGGGGAAGAGCAATGAAAGAAATCTTGATGGAGGGAGCTATCATGGGGTTAGGGAGAAAGCTGGAGCTGGGGAAACTGCCAGGAATCTACAAGGCTGACCCCAGCTAAGACTCCTAGAAGTAGGGGAGAGGCTGCCTGAACTGGCCTTCCCCTGTAATTAGATTGATGACTACCCTAATTATCATCGTAGACCCTTCACACGGTAACTGATGGAAGCAGATGCAGAGATCCACAGCCAAGCACCAGGCCAAGCTCCAGGAGTCCAGTCAAAGAGAGGGAGGAAGGGTAATATGAGCAAGGGGGAGGGGTCAAGATCATGACAGGGAAATCCACAGAGTCAGCTCACCAGAGCTCGTGGGAATTCACGGACTCTAGACCAATAGCTAGGGATCCTGCATGGGACCAAACTAGGCATATGGAAGACAGTTGTATAGTGTTGGAAGAAAAGGGCCAGCTTGTCTTTCCTTGCCGCCTGGCTAGCTTAGCCCCGAAATAACCACACAGAAACTGTATTAATTAAAACACTGCTTGGCCGTTAGCTCTAACTTCTTAATGTCTAACTTTTAGATCTTGATTTAGCCCATTTCTATTAATCTATGTATCTCCACATGGCTGTGGCTTACCAGCATGATTCTAACCAGAGTCCAACTGAGGCGGAGGATCCATGGCTTCTCTGACTCTGCCCTTCTTCCTCCCAGCATTCAGTTCTGTTTTCTCTGCCTACCTCAGTTCTGCCCTATCAACTAGGCCAAGGCAGTTTCTTTATTCATTAACCAATGAAAGCAACACATAAACAGAAGGAACTCCTACACCAGTATAGCTTGGTCTGTTTGAGGGGCCCCTGAAAGTAGATTCAGGATCTATCCCTGATACATGAGCTGGTTTTTTGGAACCTGTTCCCCATGATGGGATGCCTTGCTCAGCCTTGATGGGGAGGGGGGTGCTTGGTCCTGCCTCAACTTAACATGCCAGGCTTGTTTGACTCCTCCTTGGGAGGCCTTACCCTTTCAGAGGAGTGAATGGGGAATGGAATGGGGAAGAGCTGGCAGGGGAGGGAGTAGTGGGAAAAGGGAAGGAAGGGTGAACTCTGGTTAGTTTGTAAAATGAATAAAAATTAAAAAAAAAATAATAAAACTCCATCATGGTGGGAAGTCCTGGCAGCAGGAACAGGAAGCTAAGAGATCACACCTCAACCACAAGCACCAAGCAGAGCAAACTGGAAATCTCAAAGCCTGTTCCCAGTGACATACTTCCTCCAGCAAGGCTGTACCTCCTTACCCTCCTCCAAGCACTGCTACTGACTGGGGACCAGGCCTGAGCCTGTGCGGGACATTTTTTTTCTATTCAAACCACTCCCCTCCAGTGGCTTCCACACATTCGAATAAAATTCAAATACTTTCCAACATCCCTCCACATTCCAGCTCGTGCATTCCTCTCCTCCCGCGTCTCTCCTTCATATTCCTGGTAGAAAGAGGTCTGCCCTTTGCTCTCCAAATGCCACTTCCTCTTGCAGCTTGGATGGGCTCTCCTTAGAGACTCTTCTCTTGATACCTAGTTGAAAACTGTGCCTCTCTAGCTCCAGTCCCATCCTCTCCATGGCCAGCCTCTTTTCTCTCTCTCCTCTGCACTTGACATAGTCTGAATTAGCCTGCTATTTGTTATTTTAACCTGGTCCATTGCCAGAGCATTCCCTCCACTGGAATGTAAGTTGTCTGAAAGCAGGTAACCTGCCTGTTCTTTAATACACACCAGGCCTGTGATGGGGAGGCCCTCAGAGTAGATTCACAATAAAGCATCTAGTAATTCCTAATAGAAACCCCAAACACAAGGCAAACAGCTTCGATTCTCACTTACTTGAGCTAGTTTTTTTGTTGTTGTTGTTTTTAGACAGGGTCTCGAATAGCCCATGTTAGCCCAGAATCTGCTGTGTAGCCAGTGCTGACCTTGAATTCCCGATGGCCCTATCTCTACTGCCAGGGTACTAGGATTACCCTGCCTGGCTGTGAGTAAGTATTTCTGATATTACTTTCTGAAATCAGAAGCCAAGTAACCTTACTCTTCACTTTGACAGGCTGATGCCTGCCATCCCCAAAAGCTCTCTCTACCTAGTCTGTAGGGACCAGGGGTGGGAGATCATAACAGATGCACTTCAATTATATACACAATGATCTGTCCTCCGCTAAGGCTGCCCTATACACCACGATGATCTGTCCTCTGCTAAGACTGTCTTATACACCATGACAATCTGTCCTCCACTAAGGCTATCCTCTGAGAAAGTTTGAGAAGGACCTTAGTCGTCTTTTCACCCTTCAGACTTGTAGCCAAGAAATACAACTCCTGGAGGGTCTCCTGTCCCTGGAAACCAATTGATTCACGTAAAAAGCTGTGCTTTTTATTTCGCTGTCTCCACTCTCACAGTGCCAGGCCTAACCCCAAATCCTTGAGGTTATAGCATCAGAACATTTATGGCCCCCCTCAAAGGATCACCTTTGTTGGTTTTGATGTCTGGATAACCCCTACCTATTGTTGAGAGATCCCATCAAAATGACGTGAATTTCATTCACCCATTTGCTTTGTGGGAGCTTTAAACGGTGACCTATGCGACAATGATGCTAAGGGCACTGACTACACAAACCCTCAGAAGTCTGTCTTCAGAAAGCTCCTGAAGCCCTGTTCTCAGGCTGATGGAGGAAGGTCATTGGTTAAATAAAGAAACTGCCTTGGTCCTGATAGGAGAAAATTAGGTAGGAGGAGTAAACAGAACAGAATGCTGGGAGGAAGAGCAAGTGAGCTCAGATGCCATGCTCCCCTCTCCCGGCCAGATGCAATGAAGCAAGCCGCCAGGTCAGACATGCTGAATCTTTCCTGGTAAGACTGGTGCTACACAGATTATTAGAGATGGGTTGATCGGGATATGAGAATTAGCCAGTAAGGGCTAGAGCTAATGGGCCAAGCAGTGTTTAAAAGAATACAGTTTGTGTGTTATTATTTCGGGGTATAAGCTAGCCAGGTGACCAGGAGCTGGGGTGGCGGAATGCAACCCACAGCTCCTACAACATCAGGCCTGAGAGCTGGAGCCACCTCAAGTCCTTCACAGAAGGGAGGGGATTAATGGGAACAGGAAGGAGATACGAACTACAAAAGCAGTATACATTGGCAACCAGGTCTACTGGTCTATTTCTCCCCCCGCGACACTCAACAAAAGTTCATGAAGCACCTGTGTATGTCAGACAACCAAACACCTAGAACATATCAATAATAAAACAGATAAAGATGCCTGCCCACGTGAATCTTACATTCCAATGAGAGAAGACAGACATTCAGTTCTGACTTTATTGGGGGCAGGAGGGATAGTTCAACAGTTAAGGGTGTGTGCTGTTTTTGCAGAGGACCTGAGAAGTTCCAAGCAAACTCACAAGGCAACCCCAGTGGGATCCAATACCTCTGGCCTCTACAGGTAGGAGGGCACAGGTTCTCATACCCATACACACACACACACACACACACACACACACACACACACACATAATTATAAATAATAAAAATTACAAAATTTAGTAGTAGCAATTAAATAAATTATCTAATTCATAAATTTACTCATCTAGAACATATTATAGAATCTCATAAGAAATACATGAGATGCGTACTATTACACTATAGTTTATAAGCAAGCTATGTGGTGTGTTAGAAGGTAAAATTAACCAAAATAAAAGAAAAAATATAGCAGATCAGAACAGCCAAAGGGAGCAGGAAGGGCTCAATAGAGAGGCAGTCACGGAGGGTCGCTTCACTGAGGAAGCAAGGCTTTAGCTACTCTAAGGATGAGTTGTAGCTACACAGTGGCTGCTCTTTCTTTTTAGCTTCCAACGTGATCAAACTGAAATTCAAGCCTCATCACAGCACCCTAGAGGTCCCTGGGGATGTACTCAAGGTCCTTTTCCCTTGGAGAAGCACAGTGGCCGAGAGCAAGCATCCCTGTACCAAACTGTCTTCAAACACTGGCTCTACCCCTTACAAGGTACATGGCTTTGTGGGTGGTGTTCCGTTCCTCTGAGCCTCAGTGCCCTGCTTCAAACTGGAGATATTAATAGTACCTACGTCACAGAGCTCTTTTCAGAATTTAGTGAGCTAACACAGGTGAATTCCTTCGCACACAGGAAGAACTCAATAAAATCAGCTGTAATTATTGAGCCTCGCTCTGGTCTCTCGACATTTTCTTTACATTTTCCTTGGTCCTGGTTCTTTATCCTTATTGACATTTTGGCATTGTTTATGGTTTCAGCTTCTGTGGTAAGCCACCTCAGACCCTTTGTGGCTTGGGGTAGGTTATAAGTAAGTAAGCAAACAAATAAAAAATCTGGACAGGAGAACATTTACAAAGAAGCAAAACGCTTCATTACCAACGGACGGAACTGCAAGTGAGGTCAAAAGCAAGAGATATTGATCCTGATTCCCAAGAGCCCATCAAAAGCCACTAAACGACATCCTGCTTTCTCTCCAACCGGCTCTGCACCCTCTCCTTCCTCTCCTCTCTCTTCCTCTTTCCCAAATCCTTCTTCCTCAGTCACAAGAGGGTAAGTGAGTCACACAAAATGATGCACTAGCCCCCTAAATCTTCCAGCCTCCTAACAGGTCAGCGCCATGGGCCTCAGAGAACTGCCCTTCCTCCCCATCAGAAAAGAGAGAGAGAGACAACAGATGAGGTCACTTTCTGTGCTGGTAGAGGGTCAGGAAGGAATGTTGACTTTGCCAACTGTCTTGAATGACTGAGCTCTGTGGTGACATGAAAGTCCCTGAACCCCTCAGTGCCTCTACTTCCTGATTGGCAGTAACAGTACCACCTCCCAAGGTGCTATGTAAATAAAAGTATAGAATTCAGGACAGCAACACATTATTTTCCAATCCTTCCATGAATGTTGACTACACCAAAGTAACCCGCAGAGGGCCATGAAAATTCAAAAGCCTTCGTAGGGGTGGATACGGCAGACACAGTACACAAGCTGGTTGAGATGTATCCCTACTCGATAGAGACCCCGGCAAGAAACAACGAGAAAAAGCATTTGAGCCGTGATTCCTTTTTTATCTTTATTATATTTTTAATTATGTTTATGTTAGTGTGAGTATATGTCTTATGAGTATAAGTGCCTGTGGAAGCCAGAAGACCATATTGGATCTCCTGGAGTTGGAGTTGAACTCAGATCCTTTGCAAGAGCATTGTGTGCTCCTAGCCCCTGAGCCCCTACTACTTTTAGAGGGGTCTTCACGGGTCTTCTTTGCATCTCTCTTTGAGACAGGCATCACTAGCCACAATGACAGCTGGGAATGGGCTCTGCACACTGCAAGTTCAGGAGGCAGCTCCCTGACCTCCACCACTGGCCCTCAGAAAAGACAAGAACCAACCCCACCCCACCCCACTCCCTCCCGCGGCTGCCGCCACCACAGCATGCCATGGGCAGCACTGACAGAAACCCTGCAGGTCCAGTGGGGTGCTTCTCTGTGATTCCTGGGCTTATAAACCTGGGCTTGGCTGACCTGCAGTGAGCCCTCTTTCTCTTCACTCCCATCAGCCAATGACCCCAGAGACTTTGCTCTCTACTCTGTGAGTGTGGACTTTGGAACAAGCTTCATTTAAAGACCACACCTCTCAAGCGGCATTAATTAATCAGTTACTTATTCTACGTGGTTCCTCCCGATATCAAAAATATCTACCTAAGTAGCCGCAAGGATTAAACACTGGGAACAAACAAGGCACTACCGTGTACATAGTAGGCACCCAACAGCTGCTAGTCACACAGATCGTGCCTGGGGAAGCTGGTCCGGAGAGTCCACCATGGTGCTGTTACACTCAGGGAGGGACAGCAAGTCCTTAAGAGCCCTACCCACACTCCCAGGCAGCTGGGAAGATTGTCCTGAAGTATTGTCTGACACTGATTCCTTCTTCCCAACCCCATGGCCTGGAAAGAAAATTCTTAAATGGTATGCAGCTTGTCTCTGTGTCCCTCATAGGCAAAGGAAAAAGATCAATCAAGGCCCAGTGTATGGCCTTCTGATCAATATTCTTGACCTTCAGACACAGACTGATGGGCCTTTCTGTGTGGGAATCAGGGAGAACAAAGTCACTTTCTGAAAGTCTAAAGCAGACAGAAGGTAAAGGGGCTGAGTGTCCCTGGAAACACCACTTTAGCTCTCCCTTGGATGAAACCGGGAGCAGTTGTAGGCAGCCGAACAACGGGCCAATGCAACATTTCACACAGATGGCCACCTAGAGAATGAACTGAAGATGGCCAGAGAGGGTCCAAGGAGGAGGTGATAAGTGATGTTGAAAATTGAGCAAAGTCAGAGCGGGGAATGCATTCCAGGCTAAAGAACAGCATGGCCAATGGCCTGTTGTTTAGTGACAGCCGCGAACCGCAGGGCAGCAGTTAAGTGGCAGCTGGCATAAGGAACTGGAGCGCCTCCGGGTACACAAAATAAAGGTTATAACAACTGTAGGGAAATACGGGAGCGGGCCTGCAATCCTAAATAGGATAATCACCAAAGACGTCATTGAAGTAGCACATTAAACAGGTAAAAGGAGAAAGGAAGAAACCCATGTGGTTTTGTGGAGGAGAAAGACTAATAATTCAGAGGTCCTGGTGCCTGCGTGGCTGCCATCTTGGTTATGGTCACAGATTGGGAGGAAGGAGTGAAGGGTAGGAAATGAAGTTATCCCATGAAAAGGACGCCTGCTCATGAAGACCCTCCCAGCCTATAATAAGCTTATCCCTTGGATGCGACGGGCAGCCACTGCGGGAGTTCCGACAAAGGACAGATGCAGCCTGGTACATGTTTCAAAAGGATGGTTCTGGCTGCTCTGTAGAGACCCAGCTGCAGGTGGCCAAGGATGACAGACTAGTAGGGAAGCTACCGCAGAAACTCAAGCTACAGAGACCGGTGACTGGACTCATTCTCTTCAGTAGCGCATGCTGCCTCTCGCTTTCGCCATGTAAAACTACTGCGTGTGCAGTCCACTGCCTCCTACCGCATCCAGTGGGGTTCTCGAGATGTCAGGAACCAGCCCCTGAGAAGGTAAGATTGGGAATATGTCGCACCAGGGCAGCCCATGGAACCCTGGTACCCACATGAAAGCAAAGCAGATGGTGCCTGCCCCGCTGCATAAGTCAGGAGAGCTAACCCCGGTGGAGAAAGGTGTCCACCCGCTCTGGCTCTACAAAGACAGAAAAGGACGGAGTGGGAAGTCAGGCGTTTCCTCAGAGTCCTAGAACAGGTCCTGAGCGCCCGGGTATGTGGTGTCTCAGCCAGTGCAGATGCCGACATCCTGCAGGGAGTCCTATAGCACCCACCCCCGTGCACGCACACCCCCATCCCAGCTCTGACCCTTTGTCTAGCTTGCCTCTACCCTCATCTATCTGTCTGTCCATCCCGCTTCAGATTCAATGTGCACAACCCTAGTGGGGTCCCTCTGGCGGTTGCCGTAGTCGCTCAGCCCCGACCTGGGGCTCCCGGGAGAAGAAAATCATGAATGAAACGGATGCGGTGCTCCCACTCCCCCGCCCTCTCAGTCCAGGCAACCTTGGCGTGGGGGCGGCGCCTGTGGGGACTCCGCGCAGAGTTGCTGCGGGTGAGGGGGCGCCGGAGATGGAATCTGAGGTTAAGGGTCTGTGGTGCGCTCCCCTGGAGCCTTAGGCGATGCCGGAGCTCCCCACCCCCACCCCGCCAAGCGGCGAGCCCTGCGCAATTCCCGGGGAGCGGCGCAAACTCGTCCGGGGGCGGGGCGGAGCCGGGGCTGGGGGTGCCAAGCAGACCCGGCAGCTTTGCCGGCGACTCCGCAGTCTAGGCGCATTTGGTGGGGCGATTGGGCAGTGAACGCGCAAGGAGCGCGGGACTGAGGGCTCCGCGGACAGACCGACAGACGGACGCCCCCGCACACGCAGACGCACCGAGCGCCTCACGGCCCCTGTCACACACAGACAGGGACACACGCAGACACGCACACTAGCGCGCGCACATCCTCCCGCCAGCCTGCCTGTCCACTCGGCGGTGCCTGGAGCCCCGTTCTGGCCGGTAAGTGCGGCGCCTTGGTGGGTGCCTTTGTGTAAGAAGCCGGGAGGCACTGGTAAGGGGTCCCCTCCGGGGCGGAAACAAAACTGACACCTCCAACCCTCGGGACCCAGGAGCCCGCGCCCGCCCCCGCCACGCCCCCCGTGGGGCTCCCGGAAGACTGGAAGTGGGGTCCCCAGGCAAGGGAGGGAGGTTGGCCCTGGGGACCACGGAGGGAGCGGCCGCCACTCCCCGCGCTCTGCGCTCTTGCGTGGTTCCAGGGAGGGATCCAGATAGTGGTCCAGGTCCGAGCCTCTGCGGCCCAACCTGGTGTGCAGCTCTAGGCTGTAGCGCCTCTCCAGAGTCTGAACCCCCAAGAGGGGAGATGGAAATGGGAACTAGCCTGCTAATTACCAAACTGTACCTTCCCCCGACTCTTTAGCCATCCGCCACCCGTTTCCAAAATAGAATCCGGTTTATTCCCCTCCCCCGACATATTGCTTTTTTTCCTGGAGGAGGCCCAGGCTCCTGCAAAGCTCAGGTCAGAATCTTCACTAAGGATCAATTGAGAGAGAGGGGTAGGATCTTAGCGCCCAAGAACTCATTTGCCAGCTTCATTTTACAAACAGGGAAACTGAGGTCCAACTACGTGGCATGGCCAAGGTCACCAGAGAATTAGTAGCAAAACCTGCATCAGAATCTGGGGTGCTTGGTTTTTATACTCATTCCCCCACACAATCAGACTTAAACCCTACAAAGCCCAGAGCCCAGACATTCACGTGAGTATGCCAGGTGAATCTTGGCAATGCTGGCCCTTCCCCCAACTGAAGCTGAAGATTCGAGTCATTTCCTGCTATCCTTACTATTTTGAAAAATTGGGAGTGGGTGCTTTAATTTGCTTCATTCCACCTCAAAGAGGGCCCTGTTTTGTAAACACTCCATGGTTTGAAAGGTAATCGAGGAGAATGAAGCAGAAATTAGATTCCAGGGTGTTAGTCCCAGGCCTTCCAGAAGTCTCTAAGCCTGAGAAGAACTAGGTCCTCAGTTGAACTAGGTGATGTGGTATTCCAGGCTTCATCTTCTTACCCAGCTTTGAGCTGACTGTATGCCCTCCCCAGTCAGTCACTCTGCCCTCCTTAAGCATCTACCTCTTCTCATCCAACCAGGCCTTTGTGGGGGTCCCCAGGTCCCCCTGATGCCTCCTCCTTCTTCTTGCCATTTATTAAGTACGGCCACATCAGAATCTGGGATACTTGGTTTTTATACTCATTCCCCCTCAATGTCCTTTATTTATGGCTAGAAACCAAATATGAGTGAGTACATCCCATGTTCCTCTTTTTGGGTCTGGCTTACCTCACTCAGGATAGTGTTTTCTATTTCCATCCATTTGCATGCAAAATTCAAGAAGTCCTTGTTTTTTACTGCTGAGTAGTACTCTATTATGTATATATTCCATACTTTCTTCATCCATTCTTCTATTGAAGGGCATCTAGGTTGTTTCCAGGTTCAGGCTATTACAAACAATGCTGCTATGAACATAGTAGAGCATAAACTTCTGGGGAAGCTTGAGGTGCAGCTACATTGAGCTCCCTCAAGGACAGTTAAGTGTCCCCAGGCAGAGTAGGCTGTCTGGTGACCAAGGGTGCCCCGAGAGGTGGGTCCAGGGAGTACAAGCACAACTGGATGGAGACAGGGTGAAGTTGATCGCCTTGGAGAATTCAGATGGGACAGGAGAACCAAGTTCAGTCTCTAGGGACATAAGGTTGTCTCAAGGTGGAGCTTCCTTGAGTGAGGTGAGCAGGCTAACATGGAACAGAGCTAAGGTGACCACAAAACAAATCCAGGAGGCCACCATTGACATTGAAGTCTATGTAGATAGCATCCTCCTTCTAAAAGGCACTGTTTATACAGACTTCATAAAGAGCAATGGCCCGTAGGTTTGGGGTGTGCAGGAAGCTGCCACCCTGAGAGTGGGAGTCCCCGGTCCCATGTCCAGCTCCTCAGCACTGTGCAGCTCCGAAGCTCCTTGTGACCCCTCTGCAAAGTTTGTTCCTTGAGAAAAAATCTCCAATATTTAGGATAGCTTTCAGGGATGAACTATGTGTTGGGAAGAGCTATGGAGGGAGGGGAAAACATTTATATAACTACTGCGGGCCTGGTTTCCTCTCCTTTTACTGTGTGAGGGAATGTTTCCTGACTTAAAAGGATAATGCATACAGGTTACTGAGTAGAGTTCCCAGGACAGAGGGACAATTCAGGAACTGATCGATACTCACAACATTAGCGCCTTAGCTTGAGACCCTTTGAGGATGTGAGATTTTTAGGTCTTCACAACCCTCCTCCCTAGAGCTAGTCCTCTTCCCCGCAGACCTATGCCTCGATTCAGTGCTCAGCACGTGTCAGCCGCCTGTGTCAACACCCTGCTGGAGCTGGTTTGCGGTTATCAGAGTGATTTAACAATTAGTCTTTACATGTTGTCTGCAGGCTTTCCTTACTCCTGGTCACCTGTGTTCACTCTACACAGCATACCAGGGGTGCTGATAACATCATCAACTCCATTAAGTAGGTGGGGCAGTTAAGACTGAAGACCACAAAGACTCCAGGGAGCAAAGGAAACAAAGAGCCCACTGAAAGAGTTTGGAAGGAGGTGGATTTCTTCTTCATGAGAACCAAGGTGGTTACTGGAAGCTAGGGCCCCTGAGCTAGGTCTGAACGACTTCTATATTAGAACACAGGTGGGGTGTTTCCAAGAGGTGGAAAGAACCTGAGCAGAGGGCACACATAGTCAAGGATTTAGAACATGGTCAGGAAAAAAATACATCCCTACTGATGCAAAGAGTCAAAACCAAGTCATGACAAGGAAGGGTTGGTTGAGGCAGATGCTAGGGCCCTGAGGGCCTTCCGTTGACAGGGAGCTCAAATGGGAACAGATGGCAGTGGCCTAGGTGAGAATTAACAAGGATCTGAACTGGTGGTGGTTTCAAGAATGGATAGAAAAGGAATCTGTCATCAACGAGGCTGCATTGTCACCAAAACCTGAAAGTGACCAGATGTGGACACTTCAGAGGCTTTGAGGTTGAATGAAGGAGGAAGGAGACTTGAGAGGAGCAGGAGTGACTGACAGGAGCCTTGATGACTACTGGTGTAAAGCTTGGCTTGCCAAGCACCTGATACTGTCAAGAGCTAGCTCATCCATCCATCCATCCATCCATCCGCCCATCCTCTGATACATAGAAGCATCCGTGATGTGCTGGCTTGTTTCCGGTTCCAGGAATGTGTTGTTGCAAAAGATAAACTTCCTACGTCAGCCCCATCAGGAGGGAAAGAAAATAAAACCTAAGCAAAGATAAAATACTAGAGGTGGTGAGCAGTGCTCTGGAGAAGGATAAAGCAGGGTGAGGAGTAAGTGGGGGTGAGGAGTAGACTTGAGAGAGCAGTACTTTCTAGAAGAGGTTGCACGTGCAAGAGGCCTGGGATAAGAATAAATAGATATTTGTAAGGAGCTCTGCATTGCTATGAGAGATAGGCAAGGAAAAGTGTGCGAAAGGGGACAGGGCCCATCATGAGGCTGCTTATAGGTCTGAGGAATGAGACCCATAACACAGTGGTGTTAATGAGTCCAAGAGGACCCAAGTCCTATTTGTGTTCTTAGTGCCCAGCAAAACAACCCTACTACTACACAGTGGCTCACTAAATATACCCATTGAAGGCATAAATGTTGGACCTGGCCATTCATGTATCAGATTGCATATCTTAGATGTAGATGAATCCATAAATATGTTGTTTCATAGTAAGGATATAGTGAACTTGTAGTAGGGTCACATTCATAAAACTTAGAGGACTTGAATGCCTGTGTCAAAGACCCGTATCTTGGGCAGCAAGATGACTCAAACCTGACATCCTTAGATTGATCCCTGGAGCCCATGTAAAGGTGGAGAGAAATAACTCCCCAAAGTTGGCCTCTGATCTCTCTATACAGACCATGGTACTCATGCACCCACGCTCAAACATAGTAATCTTCATATCTCATTCAGTCTGGCTGAATGTTGTAAACTCTGTTAATGACTTAGACTAAATAGAAAAATATGAATGACCACAAAAACAATTATAATGGTAACATTTAAGGTCTTTTTCTTACTTCTGTTCATTTCACACTTTATCCTGTTGAACTCCTGCACCCTCCACCATGTTTCTAACAGAGATTCTGAAGACACTAAATTCTTGCACAAAGGCACAGGTTTGCAGGACATGGCATTATCATCTCCAGTAAAAGACAGATCCCCAAAAGGCAGAGAGAGCAACCGAACATAGAAATCATTTAGAGAAATATGAATACTGCAGGTACCTAATTAGTTATTTAAATGAATCTGCAAGTGTCTCAAGGGCAAGACTCTAGAAGGTAGCTAGCCATATAGAGCTTTCGTGCATTATACTGAACAAGGTGTGTATGGATATTTCAAATTATATAAGGTCCCATGCCAGAAACAAAAGGTCACCAGAAATGACTCAAGCACTCATATGGACTGGCACCACTATAGGTGTGTATTGTGCTCGGACCCTAAACTTGCTCATGACTGAGTGACCTAGGTGAGGTTCTTCGGGTCTCCCAAACCTAGTCTCCCCACCTCTACTAACTTAGGGCTTGGGTTTCCAGGAGACTGCAACACTAAGCCCTTCTAGCTTGTGCAGTTGATAGTGATGCTGTGGCCCCTGTAACCCTCGGGTGATTTCCTGGTGTGAAACAGACAAGTAATGTGTTGGCCAACTGTCAACATGAACTGTTCCAGAAAACAAAAGACCAGCTGTGAGGTGGCACCTTGCGGAGAACAAGTTGACAGGTGGTCTTGGTCTTAGAATCAAAGACTGTCTGAACCTCCTGGTCCAAACCCCATCTGAATCTAGCAGATGCTTTGGCTCCGTATCCTGGAACAGGAAGAAAACATGGGACACAAAAGCTGGATCCTGGAGAAAATGGAGAGAGGGAGAGAGCTGTGATCAAGGAGATGTAGGAGTGCTTGAGAGGGTATGCTTACGTCCCTGCTTTTAGTTCTTTGGGGGTACATCTATACCTACAGGTGAAATTGCTGGCTTATATGGTAATTCTGTGTTTAACTTTTTGAGAAGCTATGGGGTTCTTTTATTTAAAAAAGGGGGGATTTTTATTTGCCTGGCATGAAGGAGACCTCCCATGGATGTTTTAGGAACGAAGGGTGCAGGAAGAAGCCATTAATTTCAAACAAGTAAATTTTGTGTGAGCTCTGCATGATCTTGGAGGTTAATAGAGAGGAAGAAAGAGTGTAACAGATTACAAATGGGTGCAGCCTTCATTTCTGAAGAATTACTGTGATCTGAAGGCACTGTGGGTGGAAAAGAATGCTCTCAGGAGAGACCATAGTGGGTGGAATTCATTCAAGCGTGCAGGTATTTACTGCATCGGGCATCAAGGTGGACATAGGAGCCTCGGCAAACAGCGTGACCTGGAAGACCTTGCCCTTGAATCACTCTGCTCTAGTGGGGGCCAGGAAAGCAATCTGGCAACAGCGATTTCTATCAAAGTGTGTCGTGAGAATAAGACATGCAGACTTTCAGATAGACCTGGTGGTACCGGCTTGTAAACCTCACTGCTCAGGAGGCTGAGGCAAGAAGATAGTGAATTCAAGGCAGTCTGGGTGACATAGGGAGACTCTATTCAAAATTAAAAAGAAAAAGATAGTGAAGCCAGAGATGTGGTTGAGTCATCAGAGTGCTTGTCTGGCATACAAGAAGTCCTGGGTCCAGTTCTCAGCACTGCATAAACTGGGCGTGTAGTGCATGCCAGTAATCCCAACACTTGGGAATTGGGGTAGGAGGATCTAAAGTTCTAGGTCATCCTTTAGCAACATAGTGAGTTCAGTGCCAGCCTGAGATACATGAGACCCCATAGTTACCCTATCTTTATTAAGTATTGCTCACATATAATATTAAAGTATCAGCCAGATGTACAATGATCTGAGTCTTCACAGTCCTGAGTGTTTGTATGCTTTAAGGATGCTCTTCGTGAGTTATATACATAGTATATAGCTGCTCTTATGTTTTTGCTTTTATGGAATCAGAAGTGTAAATTTCTTCCCAAGTCTAAAACAATAAAGAGATATCGATGTAAAAAGCTGCATTGCCCTCCAACCTTCAAAGGCAATAGTTAGGCCCACTTCTATCATTGTGGGAGAGTTTTCTCTTTTCTAGAGCTTCATGTAAATAGAGTCATGTCATGGGTGGTATTTTATATTAGAAAGTTTTGGAGATCCACCCATGTAATTGGACCCACACAAATGGATCCAATGACATTGATTTGGGTATTCATTTCTAAATGCCAACTAGAATAGTATCGCCTGCCTTACATCCCAAGGGGGAAAATGGTCTTTAGGTTCTAATCAGTGTCTTGTCCTTATGCCCAGCCTCCAGCCACACTGAATGGCCCCTTCTAGCCCATTGGCCTCACCAAGTCATTGTGTCCTGCTTCTTCCCACCCCAAACATCTTCCCTGCTCTCTAGGGGCCCCTTGTCTTTCAGCTCTCATCTGAGCAGCCTCCCAGACTCCAGTCACACACCCTAGGCAGCCTCAGCCTTCACTTCACACATATCTGGCACCAGTCTCTAGATTGCAGGCTCATAGAGAGCAGAGACTGGGACCAGCTACGTGTCTCCAGAACGAGCTACATAGATGTGGATACGTTATACTGTGTTTCGTCTAAGATTCGTTCAGATACAAACAGATGAAGAGGCCCAGAGTCAAACACCAGGAGGATCCAGGGGAATCCTGCAGAAGTGGGAGGTGAGAGGGATTACAGGAGCCAGAGGGGTTGAGGACACCACAGGAACACAGCCCACAGACTCAACTAAGCAGGGCTTATAGGGGATCACAAAGACTGAAGTGACAACCACAGGACTTGTATGGGTCTGAGCTAGGTTCTCTGCTTATATGTTTGTAGCTGGTCTTGTGGGACTCCTAACAGTAGGAATACAAGTGTCTCAGGCTCTTTTGCCTGCTCGTGGGACCCTTTTCCTCCTACTGGGTTGCCTCATCCAGCCTTGATATGAGGGATTGTGCCTAGTCTTCTTGTAACTTGTTATGCCATGTTTGGTTGATACCCCTGGGAGGCCTGCTCCTTTTTTGAAGGGAAACAGGAGAAATGGATCTGGGGAAAATGGGGGGTACCGGCGGGGGTAGGGGGGAAGAGTGTAAGGAAGGGAAACTGCAGTTGGGATGAAATATATGAGAAAGAATAAAAGAAAGGGGGAAAATAACAAGTATGCAAGTCAAGCCATTTTAATCCCAGCCCTTGGAGGAGGAGGAAGCAGGAGGATCTCTATGAGTTCAAGGCCAGCCTGGTGTATAGAGAGAGTTCCAGGACAGCCAAGGTTACACAGAGAAACTGAGTCTCAAAAAACAAAAACAAACAAATAAAAAGTATGCAGCAGCCGAAGGGATGGCTCAGTGATTAGAACACTGGCTGCACTTGCGGAGGATCTGGGTTTGATTGCCAGCACCCATATGGCAACTATAACAACTTCAGAGATCCAGCACCACGTTCTAGCTTCCATGGGCACCAGACATGCATGCAGTGCACATGAATGCACACAGGCAGAACATTCCTGCACATAAAATAAAAATAAGCATTTTATGTATATACATGTGTGTGCGCGCATACATGTGCGTGCAACTGGAAATTATATATTATATTTTATATTTATAGCATATATTATATTATTATATTTGAATAGCATCTAAGAGGTCCTAGATTCAATTATCAGGACCACAAAATAAACATAAAAACACAAATTTAAGAATAACAGTGGAGGGAGACAGTGAGATGACTCACTGAATAAAAGTGCTTGCAGACAAGGTTGACCTGAGTTCTATACCTGGAGTCCCTATGGCTCCAAAAGTTGTCTTCTCTGTAAGCAAACTGTGCTATGTGTGTGCACACGCACACACACCTACACATACACACAAACAAATAAATGATTGTATGTATATAAAAATTTGTAAATAAGCTACAAATGTATCTCAGGACATTCTCTGAAGTTACCAACAGGAACGTGGTGAAAAGAAGTCTAATTTCTGAGCACGGACGAGAATTACAGCCTAGGACTTCTGGCCCAAGAAAAGCTCTGCAGCTCAGGAAGCCATAGGGAAGCAGAGACCAGTCAAGCAGAGTTGCTTGGAGGAGGTGAACTTCAAAGGTTTTCAAGAAGGAGCCTGTTTGGAGCCCTGGGTTACATAATCAGGATAATCTACAGAAAGCCTTAAAACATGATCTGACCAGCCGCGCCAAATGCCGAGTCTCCAAAAGCCACCCTTCCCTCCTCTTTCTCTCCTTGTTCCTTCCTTCCTTCATCTTCTCTCACGTCCTTCCTTCCCATCTCCTTCTAAACCTGAGTGCACGGGGAAGGACTGGGGGCTCGTGGCGTTGCCTTTCCTCTCTTCTCTGCACCTTCTCCTACACTGGGTGAAACCATCCCTTGTTCCTTCTTCACCTGGACAACTCATAGAAGCCGTAGTCATGGACAGAAGAGCCAGGGAATAGCCCTAGTGTGGGGTGTTACCAGGTCCCAGACCGCCAGAACACTGGAGAAAGTTCAGTCAGAGCTCAGGTTGCATGCAGCAGCCTCAGAGGAAGAGGCACACACTGAGGTGAAACTTGGAAGAGAGGGCTGGAGGCCACAGCTTGGAGAGCTGGTCCAAACAAGAAGCATAGGAGACAGAGGCTGAGAAGCAGGAGAGAACATGGCTGGGGAGGGGCTGGGAAGAGGACTTAGAGAATCCAATTATTTTTACCTGCTCCTCCCCAGGTCTCTGGTCTGACTGAGGGTCTGGAAACAGCCAGGGCTCTCCAGAGGAGAGAGGAGGAGTTTGGCTGGCAAGCCCTTCTCAGCCTGCAGATCTCTTCAGCTGCAAAGACCCCTGGCAGAGCCTGAGGCAAGGGGAGGCTAACTTTTGTAGCTGATGGCAACTGGAAAAACAAAACAAACAAACAAACAAAAAAAAAAAAACCCTAGAGGTCTGTCTCCCCTGCCTCAGAGGAAGACTGGAGGTGACCCTCTGAGCTGGGTCAATGGGAACAGCGAGGGTGTCTACCTCAGGATTACTTAGCATTCACGTGACTCGCTTCCTGGTCTTCACCGCCACCCTGAAGCTCCCATTACATCTGCTGAGCCTCAGAGACATTAAAACATCAGCCTAGAACTCTAAAGGGAAAAGGTGGTAAGATATAGTATTTCAGCATGTAAATCCATCCTTTTCCCATCTTTGATTTAAGGTGGGTGGCCACAGGTCTGGGATTAAAAGTGTGCACCACCACTGCCTGGCTGCCTTATGAATTTATGTATTTATTTATTTATTTATTCATTTATTTATTTATCTATCTATCTATATCCTACCTATTAGAGAAAATGTGGTATTTATCCTTCTAAGTCTGGCTCTGGTTCTATCCTTCTAGCAAATGACGTAAATTCATTCTTCGCAGACAAATGAAACTCCATGGTGTGCGCACACCACCCTCTTTATCCATCCAGCTGCTGAAGGACAGCTGGGCTGATTCCATGATTCCATACCTGAGTATTGTGCACAGTGTCATCATAACTTGAGTGTGCCGGAGTCCCCATCACCTGCTGGCTTAGATTTCTTTGGGAAATGCCTAGGGTGGTATAGGTAAATCGTATGGAAGCTCTATTTTTAGCCTTTTGAGGAACCGTCATACTGATCTCTATAGGGGCTGCACTAACCTAACATCCCCAGCAGCAGTATGAAAGAGATGCTTTCCCAGCATCCTCTCTGGAGTATGCTGTTTGGTTTCCTGAAGATAGCCGTTCTGATTAGAGTGAAGTGGTACCTCCAGCTATAACTTGCATTTCTCTGTTGGCTAAAGATGTAGACATTTTTTCCCCATTATTTGTTAGTCATTTATGCAATTACCTTTGAAAATTGTTCAACAGCTGGAGTCTTTAGGGGCTTATAGAATCACATCCTGAGCATTTTATGTGCATCTCATATAAAAACCTTGTATAGAACCCAAAATTCACGTAAGCTTCATAACAACCCTCTGCGTCTAAAGTGTGTAGCAGGTAAGGAAATGGGAACCTGGGAATTGGGCATCTTGGCCAAATCAGGCAGGCAGCTGGGAGCCCTAATTTGTAGAGAGATACCAGAGGCTTACATTTGCGTCTTTTGTGGTGATTTTAAAGCCACTTGTCAACACTCAAACTCTAGCTCATTTTGACTTATTTACTTTTTTAGAACTACTTTTTGAACAATTGCCTAGATAAAGATTAAAAAGGAACACCCATATCTGAGACCATAAACCAAGCGGTTCAAATAGAACCTGACTCTGGGGCTGAAACAGTTTAAAGCCTGGCTCTGCTATTTGCCAGGTGTGCTCTCTCCCTCCCTCCCTCTCTCCCTTCCTCCCTCCCTTCCTCCCTCTCTCCCTTCCTCCCTCCCTCCCTCCCTCCTTTTCTCTCTCTTCTCCCTCTCTCCTCTTCCCTCTCCCCTCTCTCTCCCTCTCCCTCTTCTCCCTCTCCCTCTCCTTCTCCCTCTCCATCTCTCTCGTCTCTTTCTTTTCCAGACACATATGTAGAAGGAGAATGTTGTTTTCTCCCTGGGATTAGAATGAGAAAGGAGAAAGGAGATGATATGTTTGGTGTGGGATCCAGCACACAGTAAAACCTAGTCAAAGGGAGGCCATGATGACCCCACCATAGCCCTGGGTACAAGTCTTCCCAGTGAGGCAGGACCCTGGACATTGATCACAGAACAGAGGGAAAGACCAGGAAAGTAGATACCAGGCTCTCTGGGGGAGTCAGCAGGAATTCTTGAAAAAGTGATATTTGAACAGGGTCTTTAATTTTTATTAGCATGAAATATGTCATTTTCATAAATAGATATCTTATTTTATTCTTACCCCCCACTACTCTCCCTACCCCCCACACACACCTTGCTGGCCTGTTTCTTCCCTATAAACAGTCCCCACTTCTCTTAAAGGGGAAATTCGTGCTTTCCAGGCAGACAGATACAGGGACTTTTCCAGTAGAGAGGAAGGTACATTTCCAAGGCTTCGGAGATGGGGTGAGAATCTAAGTAGAGGAAGCATCAGCACCCCCACGGGAGGTGTGATCACACCTTCACATTTGTGATTGCCTGTTTTCTCCTTACAAATTAAACTGTGTACCTGGGGAGGGGGGGGGGGCAGAATGGAATGTTTTCAAAGTCTCAGAAAGCACAGGTAGACCAGATGAGCTTTGAACCCTCGAGCCCTTCAGTTGTCCTTAGAGTCCTTGCCTGACACGCCATTCCTAATCACAGAGGTCCATCCAGCTGTGTGGATGGTCGCACTGCCCAATGATCGCAGCTGGACTCAGATTCCACCAACAGGGGCTCAGCTTGGTTCACTCTCCACACCTGGTCAGCAGCCTTTCCCCAGCCTCTCCGGACCATGGCCTGAATTCCCTGATGCTGTGAGTGTCCTCTGTTGAGCCATTGCCAATCTGCCACGGCCTCTTTTAACCTTGACAGCTGCAAAGTTGAAACCTGGGGGATAGGCCCATTCATAAACATCTTTTTTTTTTTTTGGAGGGGGGTGTTGTCGTTTTACACCTTTCATTTCCATTACAGGCTATGAATATTCAGATCCTATCACCCTGTAACTAGAGCCAAGAATTAGTAGGTTCTGGTCTGTGAGTGCATCCATCTATACACGGTGGAACATGGTCACCATTATCACACACTCCTCACACTGCCTCTCAAGGCGGGCTTATGCTTCCTGAGAAACCAGTGGTCATATCCACCAATTTTTCTGCTCCCACAAAGGAGTCCAGGGAACCTCCCTAGGGGTGAGGTGCAGGAATCTCTTTCTAGCTCCTTCGTGGCTAGCGCTATGAACCCAGAAGAACACTGTACCTCCAAGCCTGAGTGAGTATCTTCATCTATAAAATAAGAATCATCCCACGCTTCCCCATCTCTCTGTGGAAGGGGCTTACTTGTATACTTCTATTTTTTCTTTTTTTTTGGGGGGGGGTATTTATTTGTTTTTATATCCTCATCAAAGTTTCCTCTCCCTCCCTTCTTCCCAGGCCCCCAGCCCACCCTGTCCACTCCTCCTTCGCTGTTTCTCTTCAGATACAAGCAGGCCTCCCTTGGGTATCAGCCAGCCATGGCATTTCAAGTCACATTGAGAGTAGGCACCTCCTCTTCTATTAAGGCTGGGTGAGGCAATCTGGTGGAAGGAATGGGTCCTTACAGGAGGCAACAGAGTCAGAGACAGCCCCTGCTCTCACTGTGAGCCTCACACGAAGACCAAGTTACACAGCTATAACATATATGCCAAGGGCCTAGGTCAGTCCCAGGAAGATTCACTGGTTGTTGTTGGTTCAGTCTCCGTGAGCCCCCATGAGTCCAGGTTAGTTGGTTCGGTGGTGTCCTTGACCCCTCTGGCTCCTGCAGTTCTCTCTCCCACATTTCCTCACGATTCCCCAAGTCCCACCTAATGTTTGACTGTGGGTCTCTGCATCTGTTTCCATCAGTTGCTGGGTGAAGCCTCTCTGATGACAGTTGGCCTAGGCACAAATCTATGAGTTTAGCAGAATACCATTTGGAATCATTTCATTGACTTTCTCTTCTTTTCATTTGTGTTTGGCTCTATCCTTGGTCTCTGGGGTAGCCCATCTCTTGGTCCTGACCCTCAAGGGTGAGCTACCTCTCCAGATGTGCCAGTCATGAGTTAGTCACTCCCACAGTTTCTGTACCATCATTATCCCAGCACACCTTGTAGGCAGGACGAATTGTAGGTCACAGGGTTTGTGGCTGAGTTGGTATCCCGGTCCCTCCCCTGGAGGTCTTGCCCGGTTATGAGATGACTGGTTCAGGCTCCATATCCCCTTAGCGGGGGTCACCCTCATAGATTCATGGGAGTTTCCATTGCTCTCGGTTTCTAGCCCATCCCAGAGATGCTCCCCCCTCCAAGATTCCAGTTGTCTTTCCCGGTACTCTCTCTGTCCATTCACCCCCACCTGTGGAAGGGCTTTCTTACAGAGCATCCAGCGCCTGCTAGAATGTGTCCTCTTCCTATCTCTGAATAAGGTTGATACCCAGGCCTAGAACATGGGAGTGAAAAGTTGGGAATGTGGGTAATGGGGACAGATCTGTAACTGTGTATGATCTTGGACAGGTCACTTCACTTGGCAGAATCTCTATTTTCTTTTCTGGAAAAGTAAAGTAACAGTGTGTTCCTTCTAGGCCAAATGCCTCATGCCATGCTCAACAAAGGGCCTGAACCTGTGCCATTGCCACCGTTCCCTCTTAGGGCATGGAGAATGGAAGAACAATACTGATTTTGCCTGCTTCTCTCCCCTCTCTGGGCAACTCCTCCTGATTTCCATCGTCATCAGCCGTGAGAAACAGAGGATCTAGATTTTGAAGATCGGGAGTAGCTCAGGGAAGGAGAGGCTAGTATCCCCAAGTCCTGAGCTGGGTCCCAGGGAGGCTATGGACCCTCACGCTAAAGATGGAATCAGGACAAGATGCCTTAGCCACATCCATGAGCCTCTGGTGTCTCTTCATGTTGCTTGCACAGTTGGCCCCTGCTTCCTAGTCCTTGCACGGTGGCCAAGGCCAGCAGAGAACCTCTGTGTGTCCACTGTTCCTATCTAACAAAGTAGGGGTTTGGGTGTCTCTCTGCAGCCCCCGAGCCTCAGATCCCTGTGGAAGCAAGAAGATAGAGTTCAGCCTGAGCCACTTGGCCAAACCATAGACAACAGCAGGCTTAACAGTCTCCAAGGATGGGCATAGTCCTTGGATATCTCATTTGTCCTGAAGCTAAACCAGGCAGCTAGTCACCATTCAGGGCTTTGAGACCTTCAGAAGCATGCCCTGGCCCTTTCCGTGAGGGGGCATTGCCACACCACTGCTCTCATTTTCCCCTCCGTCATATCTTTGTTGCTCACCTACACAGTTTCTGGGCATCTGCTATTTTACTAGGTTATGTGATAGCCCCTGGGGAACTAAAAAGGAAACTAGAACTTAGGAGTCAGTGAGGCTTAGCAAGCAAGGGCACTTGCTACCAAGCCCAATGACCTGGGTTTGATACCTGGAACCCACATGGTAGAAGGAGAGAACACTCTCTCAGTGCACGTGCAGACATGCATACACATGTCATACAGGGTTGAGAGTGGCCGTGTCCCCTTTCTTGGTATGAAGGCAGCTCTCCACATCCTCACCACCCACACCTCTTCCTTGTCCAGAAGATTCCATCTAGAGGGGAATCTATCTTCCTCAAGACACAAAACCATAAAGGACAGCTTCTCAGAGAACATGGCTTTGGGAATCTACAGCCGAATCTTCAAGGTTCCTAGGACGTGTCTGTCACATTTCCCTGTAAGCGAGTATAAGGAGAAGGAAAATGAGGAGGAAATCGGCACCAGTACGCATCTCAGCCCATCATCCCGTCCCACTCCTCCCTCCCTTTCCATGCTTGTCTTGTCAGGCTGGTGTTCTTTCCATCATGAACGTCCCCCGCTTTCTCTCAACTTCATGTGACCTCCTCTGCTTGGACACCACCCCCATCCCACAGCCACTCCCATCCCATAGCCACTCCCATCCCATAGCCACTCCCATTCCATAGCCACTCCCATCCCACAGCCACTCCCACTCACCCGTCAATCTTATGACTCCTCTACCTTGTTTGGGGCCTTGATGGTACACCAGGGAACCCTGAATGTTTCCTATCAGACATTGACGTGGGCCTAGGTTTTTTCCTACCTGCATCCTGCAAGAGAGGCTTGTGTTTGCTGTGTTTGCATGGTTGACACACAGTAGCTGTTTGAAGTAAATACACTTTAAAGAAATGGATGGGCCAGTCCTTATGTTAAACTCAAAAGAGAGAAACCCAAGTTGCCAAGCCCCTTAGCTGAGCATGTCCAGCTCCTTCCATCCTGCCTTCCTTGGGTCTCAGGTAGTCCCGTGCTCCACAATTCCACCCACAGAATGGAATGAAAGGGAAGTCGTTCATCTGAGTACACCTCAGCCAGAGAACACTCAGGCCCCTTCTTCGGGATCCAGTGCTCTCCCAAGTTTGTGGTCTGCTCAGACGAGGGCACAGATGGCTGGACAGTGGACAGATGGGCCAGGAGGGTAGGCAGCTTGCTGGGATGGAAATAGCATGAACTAGGCATTGGGAGTCCTGGGTGCAGAGCCTGTCTGTTCCCTGAGTTTGCTGCACACGTCATTCCGGGCTCTTTGGCTGGCAACAACAGAAACACTTAGTAACCCAGGTGGCAAAAATACTTATTAGAAGCCTTGGAACATGACACAGGCGTGATGGGCTCCTTCCTGTGACAAGGGGCAGACAGATGAGAGGGTTGGTAGCGCCTAACAAGATTTCAGGATTTGGTGAACTACCTGCAAACAATTGTTCCCACCCTGTGTGACCTGAGTTACTTCTCTGTGCCTTCGTTTCTCCGTCTGGGTATTCTGAAGCTGGCCTCTTTCTATTTACATAGATAGTTTGCTTTTTCCTGAGGGAAATTCCTGGCCCTGGCCTCAGATGGCACTTTTTCCTACCCGGATACCTTGGGAATGAAGTCTGAGGGAGCTAGGTGAGTGATGCTGTTTTAATAAATAACTAAATAAATAAACAGTAGATTTTAGGCTATGCAGACTTTATGAGCAGATGCCACCTGCTGAATCCAATGCCCCTTCCTTCCACCTGTGTTGCTAACCTCCACGTCCCCTCTGCTGCAGACCTCCCAAGCCCATGCTGGCATTGGGAGGCCACGCAGCCAAGTGCAAGAAAGGCACCCACCCAAGAGGCAGCGCTCATGACTATGGTAGATGTTTTGCTCTCGTGCCTCTGCTGGCACTTAAGCCTCACCTCCCTTCCCATCTCTCTGCCCAGCCTATTTCCAGTTGGTGCCCCAAGTGTAGCACTTGTACTGGCCAAGTCCTTACTCTGGTGACCCATCACCTACTAGAAACATCCTTTCCGAAGTAGCTCACGCCTTCCTTTTGGAGGGCACTTCCACCTCCCACAGACTTGGGGGGAACTCTGCCCCATATACAGAAATCAGTTAAAGGGGATTCCAGAGCACAATCACGCTGGCATCTCCCACTCTTCATTCAGATGAGAAGGGCCCTGGCTTGCTCGGCATTGTATTGCTGGGACTGTCATAGGCCTTGCTCACAGGAGTGCTTGGCAAACGCAAGTTGAAGGCACCCATCATCTCTGAGGCTCTGTGCATCTCAGAGCAGCAGTGGGAAGCCATTGAGTGAGTTGCTGCCTGTTGACACGGGAGACATTAGCCAATGTTTCCCAGGTGATAAGGGATGGAGGAGGAGAGGGTTGCCCACAGCAATCCATTCCAAGCTGCTATTTCTGCTCCTGGTGGGCAAAGAGAAAGGCAATACCCAGAGACAGGGCTTCTCTTGTGCTGTGTGAATGGACCATTCCCCCGCCACACACACACACACCTGACACCGCCTAGACACACAGCTCTGAGAAGGGAAAGGGTGGGGGCTTGAGTCTCTCTCTCTCTCTCTCTCTCTCTCTCTCTCTCTCTCTCTCTCACACACACACACACACACACACACACACACACCTGACACCGCCTAGACACACAGCTCTGAGAAGGGATAGGGTAAGGGCTGGAGTCTCTCTCTCTCTCTCTCTCTCTCTCTCTCTCACACACACACACACACACACACACACACACACACACAGACACCGCCTAGACACACAGCTCTGAGATGGAGTAGGGTGAGGGCTGGAATCCACCACAGGGCACAACCACACCGTGCTCCATTTTCCTCCACAGTGTTGAGGTGCTACTCTCTGTGCTCTTCTGATTATGAAATTAGTCATTTTCTAGGAAGCTTATTTATAGCGTCCACTGCACACACGCAGTGCTGAGCTATTCTGCACGTGGCTGGGGTGTGAAAGCAGGTATGAGTCATATGTGGGTCTCCTTCCAGATGCCTTGGTTACCTTTCTGCCCCATCATGGGCCACTGTCTTGGGGTATCCTCCATCCAGGGGAGCTCTTATAGTAAAAACAAGCTCAGGACTGAGAGTGTTCTCAAACCCAAACCCTATGGCCCCCACTTTTGTATTCAACCCGCTTCAGTGCCCTCCTCTGAAATGAAAGGTCTCCGAGATCCATGGTTCCCTGCCAGCTGTTGAGGATGGTTCCAGGTGTCTTAACAAAGACCCACCCATAAAGTGGCTCAGATTATGGCTGCTTATGGTAGCTGATGTTTTCTGAAGCACATTGCAGCGCCACTATCTTTTTCTACAGTTCTTTGTCTATGGAACCTCCTCCTATAAGCCAGGCACTGAGCTGCGCTTTGAAGATGCAAGCTAAGTAAAAGGAAAAGTCATTGCCCTTTTGCAGCCTGAATCCTAACAGCTGGCAATGATGTTGATCCAGCAAGCATCAATTAAAATAGACTTCCTAACTGTGCCGAGTGCTGAATAAAAAAAAAATCCCAGCAAGTATAGATGAATGCACAACCCAGGCCGAGCAATGTGAATGCAGAGGTGTGTGCAGGAAGGAGCCCATCCAAAGCGCCCCGAGTAGCGGTCAAGGGCAGGAAAGACAGAAGGCAATGCTGAAGGAGAAATAATCTACTTAGCTGAATTTCAGCATGTTTGTCTTTGGTCTTAGTGAAACAGAATGCTATGGGAGTATTTTTCCGAGGGAGGTTAAGTGGTGAATTTGAATAGCTGGTGCTAGCTCAAGGCGGTCCCATCCTGTGTGCAGATTGGGAACCTCACAGCCATGTAAGTGATAGACTTTGGCACTATGTTGGAGAGTGCTGTGAGGGACTGAATGGATGCCCAAGACCGTTAGGTAAAGACCACACTTGCAAGCAGGGATGCCTTGAAGGAAGTGTCCCTCTGTCTCTGAGTCATCTGGTCTCTAGACTCGGGATTCTCAGAGATGCTGACAGTTAGAGTGGGGGGGGGGGGCGGGGAATAAAACAAGACAATGCAAGTTGAGAGTGAAAAATACCAGCGTGGGAAGAGCCAGCCCTATCCTGGCCTGTTTGCCCTTACTATTGAATTCTGTAATGTTTCTAAAAGAGGCTGTAGGATGGATGAGAGTCCACACTGCAGGGCTGGTGGGCAGAGAGGCTGCTGACCTTTGAGACTGCTTGGAGCTTGGGCTAGTGAGTCTGCGTTGAAGGTTATGCAGCTGCCAGTTCTCCTGGTTAAACTAAGATGTGGGACCTAGTCTTAACAGATGTGCTCTCCATCAAGAGAGCCAGCACAGGAAGGACTAAGAAACTCTGAGGCTACTGTCCTCTGCAATCCTTCTCTCGGGGCATGGCCACAGCCATGACTCAACCACAGAAGCACAGATCCCAGACTCCCAGAATGCATAGTAAACAAGAAGGATGATTCTCCGATAGACACAACCTGACTTGTGTGGTCCATCCCTGATCCAGCCCACGACTGCCAAGAGTTGGGCATGAAATGGAGCCAGAAACATTGGGGGCACACACCTGCATTGCCAG
This sequence comes from Microtus oregoni, assembly GCF_018167655.1. Lineage (NCBI taxonomy): Eukaryota > Metazoa > Chordata > Mammalia > Rodentia > Cricetidae > Microtus > Microtus oregoni. Next base: position 41,563,567 of record NW_024543059.1, read on the forward strand.
AGCAGGTTATTCTGTAAGTGCCATGGTGTTCTGCCCTCCAGATTTGCTGAGTCTGAAGACACTTTCTGTAATCTAATTGATTTCCAGCAAGCTTTTTCCAGATCACTGTGTGAAGAAAGAAAATTAGACCCTAGGGCAGTCTGTTGGGGACCCTGGTGGGTAGAAATAGGGTTTTCTGGGGGCTGGATAGATGGCTGGGTGGTTCAGAGCACTTGTTCTTGCAGAGAACCAGGCTTCAGTTCTCAGCACCCACATAGTGACTCATGAAACTTCTTCTCTTTATGCACACCATGGCACAAACATGCACATATCTACACCATTATCATCATCACTGTCATCATCATCACCACTAACAAAGGAATTAGGTGCAGAATAGCACAGTAAAAGTACTGAGTTTAGAGTTCTCCACTGTAACTTCAAACCCAGCTTCACTCTGATGAGACCTTGGACAAGTCCCATAAACCTCCTAAGCCTTGTTTGATGAGCCTTGTTTCATGAGATCATGGTGAGGTCTCTGTTTTCAGAGTCTCTAAAAGGTGACCCAGTCTGGTGGTGACGGCGGCAGTGGCGATGGTGGTGGTGATGGCGATGATGATGACAAAACCCTGCCTCTCTTCTGCAACTTGATGCCATAAGAGGCTTCTTGTCCCCTTTGGTCCCCTGATGAGGTGGAGGTAATCAAAAGAATACTGAGGGAATACTGAGGGAGGCAGCTTTTCGTCTTCGCTGGAAGCTGGGACTCTTGATCTTGGACCACCAGTATCCTCTGACAACAATTTCTCTCCCACTGCAGGAGTGAGAGAGAGAACCAGGCTGCTGATGACTCCACGGGAGGGGCCCTGGACATGTGCTGTGGTGAGAGGCTGTCGGGTAAGTCTCAGCACTCCTGTGACCCAGGAACTCAGACTGGAGAAAGAGGGTACCAGCTGACATAGAATTAGAAGTCTGGTTGCCTGTGACGTTGCTGTTCTAAGGTCTCTGTATAGATGGGGCTTTGTTTCTCAAACCCTCAGTGTCTTTCTGTCCTAGGGTCATTTAGGGAAGTTCTGTGTCCTCTGAGAGTAAGGACAGACATCTGAAGGTGTGCTCCGAGGGAGAGAGGAAGAAGAAAGTTGGCAGGGAGCTTAGCGTGGAGAGAGAGCAACTGACCAGTGTCAGTGCAGGCCTCGGGAGCGATGGAAGAAATCTAAACCAGGTGATAGGGTCTGAGCTGAGGGTGGCCAAACAGCCTGCAGAGCTGCCTGTCAGTCCTGCAGAGAAGCCTGGCTGGGAGTCAGAACCTGAAGCTGGAGTCCAGGTGCCCACAGATGTGGGAGTCTGCCTGCCTGCACCCCTGCCATGGCTGTCACCATGGAGACAGCCAGGACAGTGTGCCCAGAGTGGCAGCAGGGCCCACCAGTTGGAGACCATATTCCTGGTCAAAATAAACGGCATTAAAAGGAATAGAGTGGAAAAGACAGTAAAAAGGGGTTCTATTTTCTTTCTATATGTTTTAATTATTTTTTCTTATAACAAGCGTCTTTTGTGGTAATATTACAAAATAAAGGCAAGTGAAACATTTGGAAATTTGCCATACCTTTGTGTGCCTACATTTTCATATTCTCCACCCAAATGTTTGTTTGAAAAATATCCTTTTGAATTCGAACTTGGAAACCTCAAACTTGTGGCGTCTGAGAAACCTCGCGATCGTTCTAGGTAAGACGCTTAAAAATGCAGTCTCCGTGTGACATTTATGGTTGACATTGAAAAGAAATAGATGAGACTCGGAAGCAGTGGCTTCAAAATAAGCAATTACAGGATCCACTGCCCACCCTTCCCATCTCCCTGGCTCCCCCAGCAGCCTGAGCCCTTGGCGCAGTTCCCCCCTCATCCAGCAGGGGCACCATTGCACACCATGAGCCCCTGTTTTTGCTGGTGGGGAATGGATGCTCTGCTTAGGAGGCATCCTGGCAAGGACCAGGGGAGCTAGTTGGAAAGAAAGAATTCTCCGAAGGTTATGAAAGCTGAGTGTCTGGAGGGCCACCGTATGCTGGGGGACAGCAGATCTGTTCTGCATATTTTTAGGAGTATGATGTAAGCCCAACACAGAGACATAAAGACGATCTAGGCCCACGAGATGAAGAACTTACTTTCTGACTCTCACAATGGTCCAGTCATAGAGCTGATGATTCCAGAGGAGGGAAATGAGTGTTCCATCACTGGAGGCATTCAACTATTGGAAGACAAGCAATGGAGAGGAAATTTCCACAGTGGGTGGGAGGTCTCAGTGACGTCAAAGTTCCTTTCAACTATTAAACACTTCTGTGATTCAGATATGAGTCATAGGATTCAGAGATGACTCTCCAACCAGAGATGGCCCCACTGGCTAGAAAATACCCACAGAAAGTAGGATATAATATATAGGAACCCAGGGAGGAGCATGGTGGGGAGAAAAGAGCATGGGACTTGGCATTTGAGCCTGACTAGGCTATTTCCAGCCTCTGTGTTTATGGACGAGTCATTTAACCTTGCTGGACCTGCCACCAGCCCTTCCTCTGAAAATGGAAATAACAGCAACATGAATATGACTATGAATCTTCACAAGAAGAAATGTAACCACTCATTTGTTCACCAAGTCCATTTATTGAGTACCTACCGTGTCTCGGATTCTGTACTGGGTGCTGGGGATATGCAGGGAGATGAAACACAGTCCCTGCCTTAATGAAGGTTCACAACAAGCTCTGTGCTGAGCCAATTCTGGAAAATGGGACAGAGCCACAGCAGAGAGGTTACAGTAGGAAGCACGATGTGTTTAATTCTATCTCCTCCCCTAGAGCCGGCAAACAATGTCGAATGGAAGAGGAGATTAGTCATCTCCGTTGAAGCTGGCACCTTGCCTGCCTTATGCAATACTCGGGAAGTTGGTATCATTTACTGCCCCCATCTTACAGATGACAGGGCCAAGGCCCGGGGAAGTTGGGCTTCCTTCCCAAATTCCCTTAGCTAGATGACGTTTGGCAAGGGAAGGCCCAGTCAGCTAGCCATTTCTGAGCTTGTGTCCTCACCACTACCCTGTTCTTACCTCCATCGTCTCTGGAGAGTCAGTGTTGTTTGCAGAGGGGAAAAGAGTGAAGAGTGTTTGTCCCCAGGGAGGAGTAAGGCAGTGTCACTGTGTCTGTCTCCTTCTATGTCCTACTTCTTCTAGAAAGCCCTGTCTGCCAAGGGCCAGGAAAGTATACGCCTGCTAGACACCCATGCTGCCGGGCAGATGTGGTATTGTAATAATTATTCATCTGTTTAGGACTATGCGCTCTTTATGGCATGCCCTTGTCTGTCTCACTTCTGTGTCCTCCTTGCCCACTGCTTATTGAGCCATGTCTTCATTTATTCCCCATTAACTGAGCGCCTGCATGTGGCTGGCACTGCAGTAGATTCAGCAGCTTCACTAGCTGAGAGAGTGCCTACCCCACAGGACTGTATTATGTATGAAGAGTGGGTTTCAAGCCTGGAGAGATGGCTCACCTTGTGAAAGCACAGAGCATCCAGGTTCAGTTCTCAGCACCCATAAATTATCTAGAACTCCAGTTGCTCCATGAATATTGCATGCATGGAGTGCATAAACTTATATGCAAACAAGTGTCCATGCACATTAAATAAATTAATTTAAAGAAGAAAAAAAGTAGGGCCCCAGGTCTTAGACCTGACTCAGTCACTAATCAGTGAGATGCTCATTTCCCCTCCCTGGACCTGCTATCTATAAAGTGTCAGGATTAATCTTCAGTGCCATACGGAATTTTTGGATGGCTCGGTGAATTAATAGAGAGCTAGGAGACTAGCCTGGCACACAGTGGTGCTACGTAAGTGTTCACTGTAAAGGGAAGACAGGCAACAAACAAGGAGAGGGGGCGTCATGGGGCAAACAGTGGGGAAGACTATAGAAGAAGATGAAAACTAAGCCGAGGGGCGTGGGGAAGGACTGGAAGGGAGTTCAGCATTGTGACTGTGTGGACCTGAGCCCAGTGTGGAGCAGATTGCCACAAAGGCTGGTCATCCAGATCTGCTGACTTAAATGGAAACATGGACATAAAACAAATGGAGGTACAGAGGCCAAGAGCACTGGGGTGCTGGGCCTCTAGAAGAGCCCATAGACACTATGAGCAATCACATAAAGATAATAATGGTATAAGAATACAGCCCTCAGTAGTTTCTCTCCCTCCCTACTGCCTTCCCTGCTGGGCAAGACACAGGCAGAGCGAGGGCCAGCCATGCCAGGATGACTCATTCATTCCCACACAAACTTCAGAGTAGCAGGACATGGATCACACTCAGAGCCTCGGTCACCAAGACCCGAGCTAGCATCAGCCAGGTCATACAGACCTCTTAGATAATACTTCCTGAAGTGAAGATGTCTTTAGACATCGCCAGCAACCCAGGAAGCCCACAGCTGCCTTCAGAGCGGGTAGGCTGCTCACACCCTCCAGGGTCCTCCCACGTTTCCTCACACACTTGTGTTTGTTCTCATTTGACACGGCCGCATGCTCACGTACACACATGCGCATGCCCACACAGTCACCCAAGCACGTGGCCTGCCTCAGACTCACAGGGCCCTGTGGGGGTGGACACGTACCTTCAGAGGACACACACCTGCATATCTTCTTCCTCTTGCACGCTCAGCTCGCTCGGCTCTGCAGCTCCACCAGCCTTCATGCACCATACAAGCTCCCTGGCAACTAAAAGACACACTAGCTCTCTTACTCTCTTTGGGTCTCCCCTGGGACTGCACCCTGATCTCATGAGCATGCACAAGGATCAGAAAACACACTCCCTCCTTCTGCATCACCTGTCCTTTCCTTGGCACTTAGTCCTTCTTGGTTATGGAAACCAGCGGGAGGCACTTGGCGTAGACCTGGCTGCCGTCACCACTCCATGCACGCACAGACTTCTTTCCTTTCCCCTCGTGAACACATTCCTTTGCACACGGTCACTTTGTTCTCTTTCACTCCCCTTGCATGCTCACTTTACTTGCTTTGCAGTCATTTAAACACATGAGTACATTCAAACCCACACCCCCTGCTCTTTAGTGTGTAGGTGTTCACATTTGCATGAAAGCAAACAATGCTACGGATGCTGGGGCCTCTGTTCCTTCCCCCAGCTAGCACTGGTATGGGCCTAGCCTCAAATCCAATAGCCTCTTTGGAGTACATGGGAGGTAGAGGATATCACGGCCAGTGATGACCAGGTTGTGCAACAGAGTGACATCATTAAGTCTTGCTTTCAGTGTCTCTAATGAGCAGACTTAGGTTGCCTCCTAAGATTTGTAGGAACTGAGGCCAGATCACAAGTGTGCTGTGGGGTAATGCTCTTGTACACTATAAAGATTTGTCATTCATATTGGCTTAATAGATGCTGATTGGCCAGTAGTCAGGCAGGAAGTATAGGCAGGGCAACCAGACTAGGAGAATTGTGGGAAGAGGAAAGGCAGAGAGTCCGTTGTAAGTCAAACATGGAGGAAGCAAGATGAGAATGCCTTACTGAGAAAAGCCAAACCACATGGCTAAACATAGATGAGAATTATAGATGAATTTAAGTTGTAGGAGCTAGTTAGCAGTAAACCTGAGAAAGAGGCCAAACAGTTTATAATTAATATAAGCCTCTGTTTATTTTGGATTGAATGGTTATGGGACTGGGTGGGACAGAAACTTCTGTCTACAAAGGTGAAGCCTCTAATGATATACCACCTCCAGTTGAACCTGGTACTGCAAGAATCCTTGTTTGTGTGCATGTGGGCACATCACTCTGTATAAGCAATCATGGTCCACAGTTCTCCTCAATCAGCATGGAAGCCTCAGAAAGAAGCTCCTGAAGGAAAAACCTTGCAAGCATCAGGTTATGATGAAAGCAAATTCTGAAGTCCTCATTATTAGAGTACCTCTTGAGAAGAGGACATGAACACTAGGTAGGCGCATGGGTACCTCTCCTGGGCATTGTGAATTATTTCCCTATGAGAATGGCATGGCCAAGTGAGAGGAAATGCAAGCCCCATGTCTAAGAATGCCATTGCTCTTGAGACCTGGGTACTCCAGAGGCCCTTTATATATGACTAGAGTCATGATAGTCCTGGATACCCTGAGGGTTAAGTGTGTGACATTCACCTGGGTTCATACAAGGTTTCAAGTATACACTGTAGGCCTAAAACTGGCCTTTTTGGTAAGAACAGAGATGACTTCTTGGACTGGTAGCTATGAACCCTACTCCATCTTTTATCTTGGTATCTTGAAGGTGGGCTTTAGTCCAGCTCTAAATACAGTGCTCTGTGTGTCTGCTCACCAGTGTTCAGTGGGTTCTCCCGAGCCAGGGATGAGGACTAAGTCTCAACAAGAAGCAATTGATTACCCTCACATCCAGTGTCCCCATCTGACCAGCTGAAGGGCCATAGCTTTTGCTGCATCCCCATCACGCCTCTTAAGAGACTTTGTGATAGAAGCCGATGGACTGTTGAAAATGCCCTTTGACCAACTCAAATTTAGGGAGCATCCACTCAGTCCCAACATGTCCCAGATTAGTGGTATAGTGCTGAGCAGAGCAGATGTATACTCCTCTCCTCTCAGAGAACACAGGAAACCAGGGAAGGCTTATGTGCAGGCCTAGAGACAAGAACCGAGAAAGGCTCCCTGAACCCATGCTAGAGGATGAGTAGGTCCCTACTCAAGTCTCCAGGGGCCTCTATCAAGCACTGTAAGAAGATAGGTAATCTCAGAAGGAGATTTAGCCTCCATCTGCTAAACCCTGTCCTTACTGAGCATCCAAGTCCGGTGCCCGGTACTGGTTCTAACTGTCCTGGGAGCAGGTGCAGGAACCCTAGTGGGCAACCAGAGAGAAGGCAGACAAAATGTGGCATATGGCTGAGGTGTTGCTGATGCCTGTCCACAAGCACAGCACACATTCTGCATGTCTTTCTCTTTCTGTGGTATGGGGATAGAACTCGTGGCCAATGTGCACACTGGGTCAGCACGAAGCTATACGTGTAGCCACCATTGTATAGGTTCTTATTTCTTTACCACACTGGTGTTCCTATTTTTTTTTTTTTCGAGACAGGGTTTCTCCGTAGCTTTTGGTTCCTGTCCTGGAACTAGCTTTTTTTATATATATATATTTTTTATTGATATTTATTGAGCTCTACATTTTTCTCTGCTCCCCTCCCTGCCTCTCATTTCCCCACTTCAACCCTCCCCCAAGGTCCCCATGCTCCCAATTCACTCAGGAGATCTTGCCTTTTTCTACTTTCTACTTCCAATGTAGATTAGATCTGTGTAAGTCTCTCTTAGTGTCCTCATTGTTGTCTAAGTTCTCTGGGATTGTGGTTTGTAGGCTGGCTTTCTTTGTTTTATGTTTAAAAACCACCTATGAGTGAGTGCATGTGATAATTGTCTTTCTGTGTCTGGGTTACCTCACTCAAAATAATGTTTTCTAGTTCCATCCATTTTTCTGCAAAATTCAAGCTGTCATTATTTTTTCCTGCTGTGTAGTACTCCATTATGTAAATATACCACATTTTTTTTTATCCATTCTTAGGTCAAGGGGCATTTAGGTTGTTTCCAAGTTCTGGCTATGACAAACAATGCTGCTATGAACATAGTTGAGCACATGCCGTTGTGGCACAATTGAGCATCCTTTGGATATATACCCAAAAGTGGTATTACTGGGTCTTGAGTAGGTTGTTTCCTAATTTTCTGAGAAATGCGCCTATTTTCATTTAGGACTATTAATGCATTTAGAGATGTTTACACCGACTGATAATTTGAGTCTTTAGACCATTATAGAGAAACAAAACACTGTTAGGAGATGCTAAGATACTAATAGAGTAACATTTTGTGGAGAGGCCCTGGCCAGGTATCCACTAGTCAACAGTGGTAGAGTTTAACTAGTCTCTGACACCAAGACAGAAATGCGAACAGGAACCCATGTCGCTGGGCCTAGAAGTGCTTAGGGGAGGTAGACAGACCTGGGTTTATGTTTTAGCTCTGCCACCAACTGTCACTATGGCCTTAGGTAAATCATCTGTTTTGACCTCAAAATTCTATTCTCTAAACTGTAGATGGTGGTGTAAGATCTTCATAGAGGCTATGATAATGAGTTAATAGACTGAAAATTTTATTGCACAGCATTCAGGCAATGGTAGCTGACAATGATGGTGATCATTCCAGAGTACGGAGCATAAACAGAAAAATTCTTGCATTATTTTGAGCCTGCTCCAAGGCTCGGGTGTCAAGTTCTGGGCAGTCCTTCAGCGATATAGCTATAGCTCTACCATAACTCTCCACTACAGGCCTGGGATCTCACAGAGCCAGCCGAGCCTCTGGAGAGGAGCACTGTCTGCTTGTAAAGTCAGGTAGGAAAGGGGCCAGCACTGGTGGGACGAGAATCTCTGTCTGTTTCCCTTCACTGAGGTGGACACAGCTGTGATACTGTAGGAAGGTACCTGGACGTGCAGGGACCCTGAAAAGAGAGTCTCTGCAGCAGCTGTCTCCACAGTGGTTGACGCCAAAGGCCATTGAAATACATGACAATTCATCACATTCCTAGACATGTGGGAACAGACACTCTCCTTTTCCTTTGCTTTGTCCAGTCTCGAGCTACCCTAGCTCTCATTATGTTCTGTACACCTTCTTAAGGTATGTCCTTACAACGTCACCCTGTGCTCCCGCTCATGTCTTCTCAGACCTCAGTGTCTGCTTGGTCAGCTTTATTTACCTCCTCATGAACAGTCTCAAAACTCAGGAGCTTCAAACAAAGCATCTTACCTGCTCATGAGCTACAGACCAGGCAGGGTGTTCTTCTGACCAGGCTGTGTTCACCTGCTTAAGGCCTGGGAAACAACATCCATGAAAGCTTTCCTTATGCATTTGGGGCCTCGGTCTCTGCCATGTGAACCTGCCCTCTCTTTAGTTAGCCTGGGCTACCTCATAGTAAGGTAGTCATAAGTATGTTAGACTTCTCAGATAGCAGCTGACTTCTGACTTTCTAAGATGGGAGGGAAACAGAAGCTTCAGGCTTCCTATGCCTCAGAAAAGAAACTATAATATTTGTTTGATTTGTTGGTCAAAGCTAACCACAGTCTCAGCCCAGATTCAAGCAGAGACAGAAGCATGATGCCTCCTGATAGGATCCAGGAATCTGCATCACCCTCATCTGTCATAACATCCTTTATCAGTCTCCGTTCCTCTTACATTCATTCTCTTCTACTTCTTTCTCCTATTTCATGTCCCATTGTTTTTCTAAGCCTTTCCTATTTCAGCTACTCACCTGTACATATCTCAAGTCCTTGGCTCTTCTCCCTACTTGCAAAGAGCATGGCTGTGTGCAGGCTTCTCCCCAGCAACTGTAAGGTCACTGTGTTTTAAATTATTATCAAAATAATTTAAAGTTGGAAATCAATTTTGAAATAAAATTTGTTGTGCCCTTCTACCTAAACAAATATTCATCTATAAGGAGTATGACATCCAGGTTCATACTTAGGAGTTAAGCCAGACTAGAATTGTGACTTCTTGGCATTCTGCATCGAGATACAAGGTTTAGAGAAAACCAGTACCAGCCTACCTGGCTCCATCCAACTGCAAGGATGCTCACATGCACTTATGTGCATAGGCACTCTGCTCCACACTTCTGATCTCCAAACATACCTTCTGCAAATGACAAATGCACGCAGCAGTGTGTTGTGCATCAGAAAACAAAAAAGAACCCCATGCTGCAAACCAGGCTCAGGTCAGTATGCACAGAGAACCTTTGGATTTGTGTATAAACAGTGAAATGTCTTTTGGGGTCCATCTACTCCTCACCTCTGAGAAGGATGCCCAGTAAAAGAGTAGAGAAGAGCCCTTCAAATGTAAGTCCAGACCAAGGCCATTTTCCTGGTGTAATGACAGCCTGAGCATGTGTGCCCTGGTGTTGGGCATCACTCTCGAGGCTAGACTAGGACAAGTCTGCATGCCATCCCAGCCCTCGGGTCACTCTCCTGCACTGGAAATGGGAAAATCAGTCTCCCCATAGCAGTCATGAGGCCACAGTTGCTGGTCTGTGCATGGAGCTTGTAAAGTAGAATCTACTGAGTTGTCTATTTGTTTTCTAATTGTTGGATTCAGGCCTGGATTTGAACCTGAGCTCTTCCTTTTAGAGCTTGGGATTCTGCACAAATCATTTTACAACTCTAAGTGTCTGTCAGCCCCACTCAGGCTGTGGCTGACTATGACTGTTGAGAAAGATTGTCTTTTTGCCAAATCCCAATTGGCTATCACCTTGATTAATACAGACTGTTTCTGGGGCAACAAGATAGATGGACAGATAAAGGTACCTGCTGCCAAAGCTCATGACCTAAGTTCAATCCCTGGGAACTACATGGTAGAAAGAGAGACCCACCATGCAAGGTGGTATCCTCTGACTTCCACACTTAGGCCATGAGGAACATACATTCCAAAAAAAAAAAAAGTAATTAATTAAAAATGCAATTTTTTAAAAGACTATTTCCCCATCACAAACAAGGCTATTTGGAAATGTGCACCCTCTGCCAGCATGTGCAGCCCACACTCAGCAGCAAGGTGCACCGTAGCCATGCCCAGCCTCTCAGGCCCACCATGATACAACGTGAATCCAGCCTGTTGTAGGAGTCTGTGGTCTCAGAGAGGAATAAGGCTGCTCGCGTTAGGCAAATCCTGTTGCCCAAGTTACCAAAAACTTGACAGCATCCCATTGTGTTTTTCATTCAAGAGCCCAGGGATGATTTAAAGGACTTGTGGTTCTAGCCCAGCCTCTCAGAACATCTCAAAATGTTGACCCTTGTACAAGATCTCAAAACCTACCTGAGGCTACACATGTACTTTATCTAAGTTCACCCACAGGTTGCCAGCATGCCTCATCTCCCTGCAGCCTGATGGTCTCGGTTCCTCTCCACAGCTACCTAGTCAGAAAGCTGGTACCCCCCCCCCCATGTGGGTGATTCCAGAGAGTGTGCCATGCAGGAGGGGGCTCCCCACATGAAGTCACAGTCTCTTCTAACCTGATCTTACAAGTGATATGCCTTCGCTTCTGCTATGTGCTTTTGGCCACAGAGCCTACCATGGTTACCATGTGGGAAGGTCTGCATATTGTTATGAGTGCCAGGAGGCAGGGTCATTGGAGGGCAATTTGGGGCCTGTCTACTGGATTGCTTAAAAGTTGAATAATTAAATTTGAAAAGCTTTTAATAAAGCTTGATATAGCTATCACCCTCCATCCAGCTTCATTTTCAACACGCAGACTACTTCAGCATGCTTCCTCCTTAGTGTCTTTCAGTGTTCAGTTTGCAAGTTAAGTTCTATATAGTACATATGGGCTATGTGTGTCATCGTCTTAAAATTTTAATATAAAATGTCTATGTTTTAACATAGTCAAATCCTCATAATCCACAGTCTTAGGATGTGCCAATGAGCTGTAGGGGGGAAAGCCCACTAACCAAACCAGAAAACCAGCAAAAAGGACATCATAATGAAACCAGTGCCTTTCTCACTGTGGCAGGACTATGAAAGACTTGATTTTTCTTTATTCTTTGATGGAAAGGTGGTCTCTGCATTTTCTAAATCATTTTTACACAAAATGGTTGAGCATTCCAAAATGCTAATGAAACAGTAGCTGTAGGTGGTAGGGACACCCCTATCCCTGTTTGCTCTATGGACAGACCCTCCCAAACCTGGGCTGACCCAAACCCATGATTATTAATGGGAACTGATCAATCCCATGGAAACTTCTGTAGAGACAGATGACCACAAAAACATGGAATTCTGTTTCCTTGTAGAAAATCAACAAAATGAACCAGAGGTCACATTGATGAGGCCACTCAGGAAAAGGGAGGCTCAAAGGCTGTTTGACAATCATCTGTGCTACAACCAAAATCAGGACTCTTTCCTACTGAGGGGTGTTGATTCCCAGCGGGATCTCTCTCCAGCTCTTTCAGGAGCCAGACAAAGGGCCACAGGCGTCTGTTCTGTCTTTCTCTTCAGACACTAGACAAATTTCTAATTTGTGGGCTTGGTTTCTGGTTTCCTTAGAGGTGGAGAAGGCATTGAAGTTTTCAGTCACGGTCAGCCATGTTTGTCAGTGTCTGCCGTCAGCGCATCTTAGCGGTCTACACGAGGCTCCAGTCTGGCTTCCTGGACTTGCTTCCCTTTCTCTCTGCTGTGCCCTTCTATACAGAGGTCGTGTGCTTAACGTTCATTCTTGTTTCTGCTCTTGCTAAATAATGTCAAAATTTCATATTCTTTATTTTTAATAGTGTATATTTTATATTTGGTCTTTGACTTACAATGGTTGGAATTAAAGGTTGTTTTGACTTGAAGATGAAGGTGCAACAAACAGTAGAAACAGAACTTCAAAGAAGAAAGCAAAGGGAGCAAGCCAATAAGAAGCAATAAACCAATGTCAGTCTGTCAGGATAGCCCCATAGAGCAACTGAGAACCCTGCTTCAGCTTCTGCCTCCAGGTTCCTGCCTTGGCTTCCTCCATAAAGGAGTGGAAGCTGTAAGATGAATAGACCCTTTCCTCCTCGGGTTGCTTTTGGGTGTGGTGCTTATCACAGTACCAGAAGGCAAACCAGAATACTCAGGGACTATGTAAAAATTTCCTTGGGCTTTGCACCTTGGATCATACCCTCGGGTTTCACACCAGTTCCAGCAGAGAACCCGGAGGCAGGAGTTGCTGGTGGAGATACACGGGAACCAGAGCTTGCCAGACCTTTCCTACTGACCGTGGCCAGGACTTTTGTTCTTTATTTCAAGATCAAAGAGAAGCCCTTGAATTAAGCTAAGCCCTGGGCTCAGGATCTCTCTTTAAGCAGAGGGATCTTAAAAGCTGAGCAGGCCCTTACAGACACTGCTCTGACTTTATGCAAGGCCTAGAGAGGCAATGGAATGCCCGGGGCCACAAGCCTGACACAGAGCCCTGGACCCTACCACCTGGAGAATGTGAGAATGAGTCTCCTGGGAGCCAATGGCCATCTGATCATCTGATGGTGGCAGTTCCTGGAATTTGTCAACCCAGCTGTCTGGGGTGAGGGTGGCCTGCAGCGTGGATAGTTTTTACTCCCCTCCTGCCAGCTGGACTGTCTTTAATGACTTCTGAGGTCATTAGCACAAACTGCTAAAGAACTCCAAGCTAGGACTCGGCCTACCACTGCCTTGGGCTTGGGTCCCAGTCCTTCAGGATACTCCATACCGCACTTGTGAAACCTCTCTGCTGTCTCATTCATGAGAGAGAGCTAATGAGAGAATTTAGGGATGACCCTCTGAACCAGGGTGTTGCGGTGCACGGGGCCTGTAACCCCAGCACTCAGGAGATAAGGCAGGAGGATCAGGAGTTCAAGGTCATTCTCAGCAATATATTGAGTTCAAGGCCAGCCATAGGCTATCGAAGACCCTGTCTCAAAAATAAAACAAAACAGCTGTTATCCACTGAACCTCCATTTCTTCATGAGAGAAACGAGGTGAAAAGAGAAGCTCTCATCCTCCATGTGTCTCCGTGCTTTGGCCTCAGGCACTGAGGGCTCCCGAGGGTCATTGATGTCTGTTCCTTTGTTTCTCGGTGTGGTGGCTGGGGCAGAGGATGTACGACCCATCGACTCTCCTTGGTGCTTTTCACCCTTCTACTGTGGAGCCTGCACTGCAGAGAAGCACGGGGCTGTCAGCCTTTGTGGGCAGCCGCAAAGCTGTCTGCAGTCCCGCACAGAGCCGTGCCTTTCTATCCCATCCCAGGCGTACTTGAGTTGCATTTTGTTTTGAGAGCTTGTTAGCATTCTGGATTTAATTAACTGGCAGAGACAAAGCCCCACTGTTTCCCTCACCCCGAGTCCATGCCCATTCTACCTACCCGCTGACCCCAGTTCTCAGCCCCAGCCCACATCCAGGTGGGGTGCTCATTGTCCTCCTGGAGGCTCAGCTCTCTCATGAAAAGGAGGTCCTTGCCACCGCCTGCCTCTCCACCCCACCTCTCGCCCACCTCACCTCTTAGCTCTGGCTACGGTTTATTGGGCATTCATGATCTACCAGGCCCCGGGCTAAGCATTTGTGTGTTTTTAGATCATGGTATCCTAAAAGTCCTATGAGATAGGATTTGTAGATCCATTTTCTAGAAGAGAACTAGGTTCAAATTGTCACTTAGCCACAGCGCTTATCCAGGGTCACGTGTAGTAAATGACAAAACTGGGCCTCAAACCTCAATCTGTGTAGGATTCTAAATGGTTGGACTGCTGGCCACTCCAAAAGGCTGCCTGCCTAGAAGGCAGAACTACTTCAGGTTCCTGGAGGTCTGCCTACCCCGAGTTTCCACGTACAGTTCTCCTCAGGCCGCCCTTCCGGAGAGTATACTCTCCTGTGTCTGAAAGCAGCGGTCAGCTCACACACCCACGGCAGACTAACCAGGGGGCACCCTTGACTTCCAGAGCCCTCCCCACTGCCTTGCCCTTGACTTCCAGAGCCCTCCCCACTGCCTTGGCCCTAGCCCTCTGTTAAGAGTCTTCCTAACCAGAAAAGCCCACCCACTGAGTGTGGCTGATTCTGTCTAGCTGCAAAGGCACAGCCCCCATCCTGCCTCTGTGTCAGGAAGGAGAGGCGAAAGCAGCAGCAGTCTAGGGTAGGCAACAGACACAGGATGGGAGGGCAGACGCACCAGGCCTCCTGAGACTGTGTCCTGACCCTTCAGCCCATGCTGGTGGCTTTGAGCAAGGCACTTCCTCCCGAATGTCTCCCCGTCTTCTGAACTGTAAAAGAACAGTCCCGTCACCTCTGGCATGCAGTCATTCGAGGACTGGCTGAATCCGTGCTTGTAAAGAGGTCGCTGAAGCCTCTCTCCACCAGGCAGCCCAATTTCATACAAGAAGCCAGCAAACATTATGTGGGCTTTACATTCCCAGCCTGACAACCCTATGTGTGACATCCCTTCTGCCTGGGGTGGAGTCACAGGCTCCACCTATCGCTGAAAGGTCTGTCGAGGGACTTAACTCTTGTCTAAACAACCACGGAGAGGTTTCACACCTTGCCCAAGCCACTGGGGCTGAGACTGGTAAGCACTTGCATCCTAGTTCAGAACCTTCTGCCCAAATCCGTTTTCTTCTGCTACTGCGTCCTGCCTGCCTGGAGAAATAGGGAGATGAATCAGCTGTGGGTGTTGGCTGAGGAGATGGTTCACTCAGGAAAGGGCTTGTCATGTAAGCACAGAGACTCGAGTTGGGATCCCTAGCATCCAAAAAAGACAATTTAAAAAAGTATGGCATCATGCGCTTGTCATCCACGCCCCCACCCAGGAGACAGCGACAGGAGGATTCACAGAGCTCACTGGCCAGCCAGTCTAGTCTAAATGGTGAGACCCTGCCTCCAAAAATAAAGTCGGCAGTGAGTGCCTGAGGGACACCAGAGGTCGACTTCTGGCCTCTGCACGCAATGCACACACAGATGCAGGTCCCACCGTCAGCCAGCTTACCATCCAGGATAGAGTTCTCCTTCCCCAGGCTCTTTCTCTCATCCTGCTGTACCTTCTGTGACTCTCTTTGTCTTGGTGTGCACTGGCTAGCAGGACTGATGGGGCCTAGGTGTGGTGGGGAGCCAATACACATCCCCATAAAGCTACATCTACTGCCCATTGCCTTTGCAGAGAGGAGCCAGAATTTTTTTTCACCAGGATCCGTGGTGCTCCTAGAACCCTGCTGGCCTGCACTGTGATACATGAGTGCATACACACACATGCACATGCACACATGCACTCATGGGCACACACTCCCACACATGCATGCATGCACACACATACATGCATGCACACACATGCATGCATTGCATGCGCGCGCATACACACACACACACACACACACACACACACGAGTGACTCTATTTCCCGGGTTGTTAGGAGGGTTAAGAGTCAATACTCATAAAGCTCTGGAGCTGCACCCGTGTGTGTAAACAGTCTTTATCCAGAAGTTCAGCTTGGTGCTCTGTCTGCAGTCCCAGCATTCAGGAAGTGGAGGCAGGGAGGTCAAGAGTTGCAGACCGTCCTTGGCCAGCTTGGACTATAGGAGATGCTATCTTGAGGGTGGAGGGGGACTCTGTTTGCTCATAATGCTTGGGACAGCAGCCAACCCCTATGCTCTGCGAGCTTGGGCAAGGCATGTCCCCAAGTTTTCCCTCGGCCTTTTTCGTTTGTTTGTTTTGTTTTTGTTTTTCGAGACAGGGTTTCTCTGTGGCTTTGGAGCCTGTCCTGGAACTCACTCCGTAGATCAGGCCGGCCTCAAACTCACAGAGATCCACCTGCCTCTGCTTCCCGAGTGCAAGGATTAAAGGCGTGCGCCACCACTGCCCAGCTCCCTCAGCCTTTTCAAAGAAATCATCAGGCTGAGCCGAATATCCCTGCCTCAAATTCTCAGGTTCTGACATTCAATGGCTTTGGAAGGCCGTGGTCAGGCAGGCATGGTCAGTGGCTGGCAGGCTTGGCCGGGAGGTCACTCTTGGCCACTCTGAGAAGGAAGAAAAGCTGAATGGAATCGTCTCCCTCCTCTCATAATCAGGAGCAGGCTAAGCCAGGCTTCAACTCCAGTTATGGTGGGCTGAGGGGCTGAGGCTGAGAGCAGGCAGATGAGTCACCAGGGAGCCTCCGTGGTTCTGGAGTTCCAACCAGCCCCTGGGCAGAGGAACTGCAAGGCTTAATGGTGTGGTTTGAGAGCTGGGGTACAACAGAGGGATAAGCGTGTCCTCGCATGCCCTGGATGGCATCCGAAGGCCATTTGCCTCCACGTTTTACCCGGGAAGCTTTGGCCGGGGTTACTGATTCTGCCTCTCAGTCCCTCTTCCCCTCCCTCAACATCACTCAGCATCCCAGGATCCATCTGCCAGATGTCAGGTGCGGAAGCTGCACCATCAGCCCAGGACAGCTCTTCAGGATTCAAGGTCCCACATATATACCCCTCCCTCTTCAGTCTCCAGGCTCTCTGCCTGTGCTGCAGTGACCCTTTCTTAAGAAGTCATACGGCAAAAAGAAACCATCCGTTGGTGTCAGGAAGCCCAGGGTTTAAATCTCAGGAGGTCTGCATTTACTTGGGAAGGATGCTTGGGTTCTCAAAGCCTACATTTCCCTACCTGGAAAAAAATCCCTTTCACCCAACTCAAGAGGGAAGCCTATCAAGAGCCTCCCAGGAAACCACCTGTAAGCAAGCAACCTCTGCATGGGGGGTTCCATGCGTGGCAAAGCAGCTACCTTACTGGGAACTACTGAAGAGCTAACCCTCGACACAAGCACCTCTGCCTCTCACCAACAAATGGGGTTCATGATGACGCCTGCCATAGGGGCCAATGCAACTACTCTAGGAACTGCACATCTAGCAGCCCAATGAGGCGATGTCCTTTCCCAGAGCATGGGAGTGAGTGAAAGGGAGGGCAGGACAATAAGAAATGACATCATTAGCCGGGCGGTGGTGGCGCACACCCTTAATCCCAGCACACGCAGCACCTCTGTGAGTTCAAGGTCAGCCTGGTCTACAAAAGAAGAAGAAGTAGCATCATCTCTAGAAGAAGGACAAGAGGATAATGGGCCAGGGCTCTGGCACCTTCACCAGCTGGACTGCCTCTTTACTGCTAAATTCCCAGAACCTGGCCCAGTGCTTGGCAAAGTAGGTACATGCAGATCCTTACTGCATGACAGGGAAGCAAATCCTGTGATCCCCGTCCTTGTCATGTACTTGGTGGTAAATAAGTGTGCGCTGGGTTCACATACAAGTGAGCAGACGCCAACATCAGGGATGTGATCCCAGCACAGTTCTCCATATCTGTGATTTCTACCACTTCCTATCAGGGATCCCCATTGGAGATCAGGGCTTCTTAATTGGAGGTCATGGAACCCCCTCCAGATTATATGCGTAGTACGGTGTGTGTTTGGAAGTGTATCTAACCTGATTTTAAAAATGTCCAATTTCTGACTAGGAAATACTTCTTTAAGATTTACTTATTTTATTTTATGCGTATGGGTATTTTGCCTACATGCACAAATATATGCACCACATGCATGTCTGGTGCAGTGGATCCTTGGAACTGGATCCAACTGGACAGTTGTGAGCTGCCATGTGAGTGCTGGGGATTGAACCTGGGTCCTCTAGAGAAGCAGCCACTGCTCTTAACCACTGAGCCATCACTCCAACTCCCACAAAACAACTCTTTAATTGTAAAAAGTTTCTGGGGTTTTTGTTTTGTTTTTGGTTTTGGTTTTGGTTTTGGTTTTAATTTTTTGATATAGGTTTCTCTGTATAACAAGTCTGATTATCCTGGAACTTGCCTTACATACCATCAGGCTGGCCTCGAACTCACAGAGATCCACCTGCTTCTGCCTCCTGAGTGCTGCTACCGCCCAGGATTCGATTTTATTTTTTATTTTATGTGTGTGTATTAACATTCATTGGTGTAGTGCTTGCAGAGGCCAAAAATAGGTATCAGATCCTCTGCAGCTAGAATTATAGGTAGTTGCTGAAATGATCTGGCGCGAGCAAGAAGAGAACACAAGAACAAACCCGCTTAGGAGTTTATTAGAAGGGAAAGTGCACACAGGCCTGGGAATGCTATACAGAGAGAGAGCAAAGATGGCGCGTCCAGCTTTTAAAGGCCGCCTAGCACATGCGCACAGGGGGAAGATGTGACCATGTCACACGCTGATGACAAGCGACCGGGAAGTGCAGCCTTATGGGTGACTGAATAATTACAGTTGTGAGCCTCTTAATGTAGGTGCTGGGAACTGGACTCTGGTCCTCTGAAAGAGTCATGAGTGCTTTTAGTCACTGAGCCATCTTTCTGGTCCCCAGTTCTTTTTAATTGTCATATTATCAGAATTATCGTCTCTGTGTGTGTGTGTGTGTGTGAGAGAGAGAGAGAGAGAGAGAGAGAGAGAGAGAGAGAGAGAGATTGGGAGGGTCACACATGCCATGACACACATGAAGACCGGAGGACAACTCCATCAAATTGATTCTCTCCTTCCACCTTTATGTGGGTTCCAGGGATCAAACTCAGGTCACCAGGTTGTGTGACAAAGACATGGACCCACCGAGTCATCTAGCTGGCCAAAAAAAAAAATGGTTTTAAATAACTCAGTTCTGAAAGATGTATAGCTTCCTGGCGCCTAGTGAATTTCCTCATTTGCTTCATCAGAACCCCAGAGATTTTTTTTTCTTTAAATGCAGAGAATTGGGCTAGAGCCATATAGCTCAGTTCGCAGAATGCCTACCTAGACTGCACAAAGCCTTGGGCATGATCCCCGTCGCCATGTAAAATCAGGTGCCATGGTGCATGTCTACCATCCCAGCACGTGAGAGGTAGAAGCAAGAGAATTAGAAGTTCAAGTTTATCCTCAGCCACATGGTAAGTTTGCAGCCAGCCTGTAATACATGGGACCCATCTCAAGAAAAAAAAAATGTGTGCAAAGTTTCCACGTTTGTCTCTGAGACACTGATTCAGGGCACCATCAGCCTGTGGTGCCCCCTCGCCCACACCACATACATGCAATTAGTCTGCCATCTCCTGTGTGCAGATGTAATGAGCATAGGTTCTCAGAGGGGCTGGCTTGCCTTCTGAGCGGCTGCTACACTGGGCAGCTCTCACAGAGCTGTGTGCACTGACAACCTCTGCCTCATACCCTTCTGAGTGGGACAGGTGGAGTCAGGGCCTGAAACTTGAGAGTATCAACTAGGACTCATAACATCTGAACTCAGAGCTTTTATCTCTTTTAAAGAATATCTTTATAAGCCAGGTGGTAGTGGCGCATGCCTTTAATCCCAGCACTCGGGAGGCAGAGGCAGGCGGATCTCTGTGAGTTTGAGGCCAGCCTGGTCTACAAGAGCTAGTTCTAGGACAGGCTCCAAAGCTACAGAGAAACACTGTCTTGAAAAAAACCAACAACAACAACAACAAGAATATCTTTATTGCTGCAAAAATATATATCAAATATACATATATAGTGAATATACACGTGTATGTGTGTATGTATATTTTTCAGAAAATTTAAGATGTATAAATAAAATCACCTCTCCTCCCACCATCCCTTCCCCCACCCCATGACTGACATGGTGGCACACAGCTTTGATCTAAGTACTTAGGAGGCAGAGGCAAATGAATCTCTATGAGTTCAAGACCAGCCTAGTCTACTTACAGAGTTCTAGGCCAGCAGGGTTACACAGCGGTACCCTTTCTCAATAAATAAATAAAAGCTGCTGTTAACACCTGGCTTGCTTTATTTCCACTTAGCAGGCACGTCTATGAAACATCCCCTGTGTATCAGAGCCCTGCACCACCGACTCGCTGGCACTACCACCCCCCTTTGTCTCCACCGTGCACCGTCTTCTCCTAAGCACATTTATATTTGTCTCAAATTTTAAAGCCAATAAGATCATACTGTGTCATAGCCTCACCTTTCACACTCGAAATTTCCAAACGTTCTTTCCATGCCATTAAATATTCATCTACAGACTCACAATATAATGGTTGCATGACGCTGTATCACAGGCAGGTTTCATGCTTCTCAGACTGGAGCACATGTAACCCTGAGGGCAAAGCCACAAGATAAATGTCACCCATCTTCCCGAAGCACAAATTTGATTCAAAACTTTGGGAGGGAAAAAACATTCAGTATCAAATGATTTCAGATAATCCATAGGGTAGGTTAGAGGAAACCCGTAATTTTTAAAAGAAAGCAGCAAAGACCTAATCTGTGTGAGCTCGATAGGTTACCTATTGAATTGCCCTCTGAGATTACAAACAGGCAAGAACAAAATCCAGCTCAGGTCCCCTGTGTATATGCATAGGGAAATGCCCAGGGAAGAGAAAAGGGGACTCAAGATCTGCGGCTTAAAATGAGGAAGAAAAGCCAGGGGCCTGGCCTGCACCCCTCTACCATCCTTACCTGACATCACCTGTCAATGTGTACATGGGGGCCTTGCCCCTGAGAACACACACACACACACACGGGGGTGGAAATCGGCTTCCCACACAGTCCAGCTTCTAGCAGCAGCTTTTCCTTTCACCCAGCATCAAGCTGAACTTAGTGCTCACTAGCTGTACCCATCATGATGACCTGCCCTCCTCCTTCCATCTTGCACATTCATTTCTTCTGTGCACATTCATTTGTTCTGGTATTTCCCGTGAAGCTAGAAGCCCTTCATTCCAGAGCAAGAATTATATCAGGTGCCTGTAAAGTGTCAGGAATCATACAGTGTTTTATCTGTAGTATCTAAAGCCTTCATAGCGTCTTTGCAAAAGTATATATCACGCCCCCCAGCCCCCACTGAATAAAAGAAAAGGAGAAGGAGTAGGCACCAGGCAGGGTGGCGCATGCCTTTAATCCCAGCACTTGAGAGGCAGAGACAGACTAATCTCCGAGTTCAGGGTCAGCCAAAGCTACACTTGTCTCAAGCATACACACAAACAAAAGGAACAGGGCAAAATAGTATCGCTGCTCATCAGGCGCTCAGCCAGTCAATATGTATCAAAACCTACAAACCAGCAAACCTGTGTTGCTCGCTAGAATACTGATTCCATGCTGCTTTCAGGGACTTGTAGGTGAACAGAGACAGTGACATTCTACAAACCTTAGTGACTGTGGTATATCCAGAGTCCCATGAGACTGCCTCAGAGAGAACCCACCTGAAGAGTAGGCCACTTGGTGGGGGGGGGGGGGGGTCACGACCTCTTAGCACTCTGTCCCTCATCTCCCCTTTGTAAATTGGAGGGAGTGATGGCTGTGCTGACTTCCTAGGGATCCTGGGAGTGGTCGGTGAATTAATGTGCGTCAGCATTCAGAGCAGAGCTGTGCCAAGCTATCTTGCTGTGGATGGTAGTATGAAGGAGTGGTATGGGTAATGGGGCAGAATCTCGTTCCAGTGACATTTCTTTGGTAACTGCAGATGAATAGGGGTTTCCTTGGTGACATTACAGAGGCAGGGGGCACAGAGTGTTGTAGCTAGAGGGAATGATAGGCAAAGTACAGCATCACCTCACTTGGGAAGCTACAGGGGGTGTGGCTAAAACACAGTATCCACATGGGGAAACCATCCGGGTTCACAGTGGTCAGCAAGGGGCCCATGATTTTAACAAGGCTTCTCCAGGTTCTTGCATAGCCTGGCTGATCTAAGTCTGGTGAGACGCTCCGTAAATGTCGAGTGAATGACTGACCATGTGCACAGCTGTGTTGGCTCCACCTGCTTCTACTGTCACCCAACCAGAAAGCAAGTCCACAGCCCCAGGCATAGTGATGTATACACATCCATTTTGTCAGGCTCTTTCTTCTGGGCGGTATACTGAGCTAAGTTTGGGTGGAAATCTCCCACACCATATCAAGAAGCTCAGATCTAAGCCAGCAAGTTAGAGGTGAAACTAAGAATCGTCCCAATGGGATCAGGACTGGCCCCCAGGCAGAGGCACTCGGAGACAGTGACACACAGGATGCAGGGGCTCTGGAAAGCTCAGTTAGAAAACCAGGGGTGGGCTGAAGATGTAGCTCGATTGGTAAAGCATTGTGTTGCTTGCACCCAGCCCTGGGCTTGATCCCCAGCACCACACAAGCAAAGTATGGTGATGCAGACCTGTAATCACAACACTCCAGAGGAGGGGTGGGAATTGGGAGGTCAAGATCAAAATTATCCTCAGCTACATAGTGAATTTGAGGTTTCATGATACCCTGCCTCAAAAAAAAAAAACAGGAAAGAAAGAAAAAGAAAATGGGGCCAAAGGATGGATGGCTTTGCAAGCCTGACAGCCTGAACCCACAGAGAAAAACTGAATGTGATGTCTGGCATATGTAATGCCAGCATTTCTAAGGAGAGATGGGAAAAAGAAACAGAAGAACCAGCTGGCAGTACCTGCAGCACAGCAAGCAAAACAAGAGAGACTCTGCCTCGAAAGTTTGCCTTTGACCAACACACTCACACGTACACTCTCAATAAATGATGCTTCTTTTAGAGAAAGACTGGGGGATGGAACGAGGGCTCTGAGCACTTGCTACTCTCGCAGAGGACTCAGGTTTAGTACCCAGCACCCCTGTCGGGCAGCTCACAACCCTCTGTAACTCTAGCTCCAGGGGATCCCATGCCTCTGGCTTCGTTGGGTATCTGCACTCACATGTATGCACCCACATTCAGACAAGTCCAACTATGCAAAATTAAAAATAATCATTTTCTTAAGAGGGAAAGACTAATATTGAACCAACCCCCATCTCTCAGATGGGGAAACTGAGGTTCAAAGAACAAGTGCCCTAGGCCGTGACAACCGCAGTCATATTAGAGCTGAACCCAATATCTATTCTTCACCACCAAAGATAGCCAATATCTATTCTTATCACCAAAATTTTCTTCCACACGGCCCCGACTTTCCTTTCCCAGTTTGTGGGGGGGGGGTCTCACAGTGGGGAAGATGCATAGCCATAATCACCCATGGTTCAGTCTTCCAGCCCCACTTGGGGCACTTATTACAAAAGACAAAACTCTGGAGAGCAGGCGTGGGTGGGTTGCTCAGGGTCATGGCCTGCTTATGCCGTATTCTTTTCTATTCCCCCTTGCTTTTTTAATTGAGTTTGAGGTAGTTGTTTTTGTTTCCTTAAGAAATGGAAAAGAATGAAGCTGCGTAAATACAACGGTATTAACTCTGAAAACCCCCTGCCATCTTAACTCCCTTACTGCAGAAATAAAAGAGAAATAATTTGTCCACCCACACGTAGCTCTTTCTGACGAAGGTAGGTGAATATTGCTTTGCTAATCGAGGGTGACTGCTGGAAGTGGAGCCTCGCTGCCTGAGCCGGGATTGAGAGGAAGCCACGGCAGCAGGAGAAGGTGCAGACCTCCATAGGCTAGCTGGCAGTTCTGTGCTCAGACAGCCCAGAGTTACCAACCCCTCCTGTCCCATCCTCCGCAGGTCTCCCCCAGCTGGTAGAGATGGAACCACTGGACGAGGCTGAAGGGCTCCCCAGCAAGCAGAGGGAGATGCCACCACCCCCGCCACCCTCACCGCCCTCTGAGCCAGCTCAGAAGCTGCCACCTCAAGACTCCGGGAGCCACTCCCTCACTGTCAGAAGCAGCCTGTGCCTGTTCGCTGCCTCTCAGTTTCTGGTAAGGATGTCACTGGCCTCACTGGGGCCTGAAGAGAGGGTGGGTTGAGGGACAGCCTTCTACTTCTTCCTTAGATGGCTGCCTGGGGAAGCTGAGGGACGAGGGTCTTTCTGGTGTCCCTCAGTTACTCCAAGTCTTCTGACTGGAGTGAGGGGAAGGCTGGAGTTCTGAGCTACAGTCTCAGGAACGAAGCTCCTTAGGTCCTGTCAACCCTTATCCCCTAACTAAGAAGACAGGATTCCCAGTCCCTGAGCTCCTGCTCCTATGGGGTTCCCCCTGAAGACTTCTCACCTAAGGAGGCCTTCCTGGAAGACCTCTCTTCTGTGTGTGCCTCTGGGGTCTCCTGTGGGAAGGGCTCAGTCACCTATGATTAGCTTTTCTCCCGAAGAGTGCTGGGGCCTTTCCTGGGTACACGGCCCTTCCCTCCGCTGCCCAGTCTGAGAGGCTCGGGAGCTTGCTGGGGGCCCAGGCTGGGGCTGAAGGTGAGCTCTGCAGGGCAATATAGGGGCAAAGGGCCGCAGCTCTGCGCTCAGTCTGCTCCCCTGACTGCCCCAGCTCGCCTGTGGGGTGCTCTGGCTCAGTGGCCATGGCCACTCCTGGCTGCAGAATACCACAGACCTCATCTCCTCCTCGCTCACCCTGTTGAACCATCTGGGACCTGTGGTGAGTAAACCCTGGGGACCCGTAGGACAGTGGGATAAAGTGGGGATACACTTGGACTTCCCATCCCTCCCTCACAACATCTGGCTGGGGCATCTCTGGGTTCAAGAACCCAAAAGCCATCTGCGTACATCCCACTCAGACCCAGGATGCGTTTTCTTTTGAAATAGACAAGGCCATGACCTCTCCCAACCCCTCAGGGCACTGACTAGTTTGTCTGATGTTCCCCAGGCCTGGCTGAGTTCTGGGACCTGGGGGATCCCAAGTCTGCTGCTAGCCTCTCTAACTGTGGGCCTGGTCGTCATCACCACCCTGGTAAGGTACCTCCTTGTCCTGAGCCTCAGGGCAGTCCTAACCTCTCTCGAAGCCTCGCTTCCCACTGGATGCACCTGACCCCCAGACAGGCTAACCTGGTTTTGAATCGGACAAAAACAGGCTTCCTCCTTCAGCAGTATGCCTACTTAAAGCAAGAAGTTATTGGGGATAAAAAAAAAGGGCTGAGGCAGGAAGAACCCCCAAGCCCCATCCAGAAGAATTAAGTCCACTAGAAACTGGGGACAGAGAAGGTAGAGTGTGGGTAGAGCCTGACATCTAAGAGCCAGGAGAATGTGATTGCTCTAGACCTTGTAGCATCAGACAGCCCAATCCCACAGGGTAACCCATGCGCCCAGCAGGCAGCAAGCATGAGCCCAGGTCCATGATGCTGTATGCTCCCAACCAGGTGTGGCACCTCCTCAAGGTACCCCCAGAGCCACCTGCCCCGCTCCCCCCAGAGGACAGGCGCCAATCCGTGAGCCGCCAGCCCTCCTTCACCTACTCGGAGTGGATGGAGGATAAGGTAGAAGATGACTTCCTGGACCTGGATGCGGTGCCCGAGACCCCTGTGTTTGACTGTGTGATGGACATCAAGCCTGAGACTGATCCCACCTCGTTGACTGTCAAGTCCATGGGTCTGCAGGAGAGGTGGGAGGGGCAGGGGATGGGTGGGCTGGGGATCACAAATTCTCAGCTCCTGTTAGAAAGGCAGATACCTAGATCCTAGTTTAGAGTGCAGGGTTTGCCTCATAGCTTAGCATTTGCTTTTCCAGTAATGCATATTGATTGGGGTACTTCAAGATGAGTGCCCAAAAGTGCAGTTCCTTCCCATGCACACACAGGCATGTGCAGGCATGCACATGAGCACACCCATACTCTTCTTGGATCGAGGGGGTCAGGGTTCGTTTCCTTATACAGAGCTTGTTGGAGCCTTTAACTTGACTTCCTTGTAATTTGACAAAGGGACAGTAGGTAGCATTTCCCAAAACCTCTACTTCCTGTAAGTACCCCCATAGGATTCCATGAGCAAGTTTTGAGAGGTAGTGGCATCCTGCGTTTAAGGCTGGGTAAGCTAGCTCACACATGGTTTGAATTACCCACAGGATGTCGTAGAATATACTAAATGGGAACTCAGAAAACTTAGACGATCTTTTTTTGGTTCTGCCACTTTCTCATAGTAAAAGCCTGAACAATGCTAGTACCCTCCTGAAACTCAGTGTCCCTTTCTGTGTAATGAGGATCCCTCCTGTCCCGAGGTTTTAGACACCGGGCACGATGGAGCTGGCCCAGTGCAGCTAGCTATATGGGTGGGCTGCTACTGGCTGCCTTTGAGCTCCCTCCTTCCCTGGATGCAAAGGGCCCTGGCCTCTCCCCTGAAATGCACTGAATACCATGACAGCCTCGTTCTAGAACTGTGGTTCTGAAGCTGGGCTCTCGAGCTTGAGGTTCACCTTAGCACGTGTCTCCCTGTGGGCCTCCTCCCTCAGCAGAGTCCAGGGGAGGGCCATTAGGGATTGCTTGGGTTGAACTTTCAGAACTGGGGCCTCCGCCCCACTGTGGGAAGCAGCGGACAGGTGTGTGGGCAGAGCCATGTGCTCCTTAGAACAGGTTCTTGTCACATCCCTCTTCCTGAAGCCCACCCTACTCTCCTCTAGCCACCTTCTTCCTTTCATGCCTAAGGCTGGTATCTTCTTCTGTGAACCCTTGCAGGAGGGGCTCCAATGTCTCCCTGACCCTGGACATGTGTACCCCTGGCTGCAATGAGGAGGGCTTTGGCTACCTGGTGTCCCCCCGGGAGGAGTCAGCCCATGAGTACCTGCTCAGTGCCTCCCGCATCCTCCGGGCAGAGGAGCTACACGAAAAGGCTCTGGACCCATTCTTGCTGCAGGCAGAATTCTTTGTGAGTTCCTTGAAGTGGCCAGCCACCTTAGCACTCCTAGGGCCCACCATGCAGCCAGTCAGTACCACAGAGAATACAGATTCATACATGGAATAGTCTAGCATCCCGTTGTCATCTCTCCAAGCACCCTGGGCAAGCTCTTAGCCCCTGAGACTTGATATCCTCATCTGGAAAGTCACAAATGGCAGGGTCTTTGAAGGAGTTAAGGAGGACAATACCATACATCAGGCAGACAGATTCTGGATCTGTTGGGAGAACTGGAACTGGGCTCTGGAAGCCACAGAAAGCAGCCTCCTCCTGGTGGTGTAGTTCAGTGGTAGAACACGTGCCTAGAAGCATACACAAATCTGGGTCAACCCCCAGGGAAAAGAAAGCCTCGCCTACTCATTCTCCTGTCTTCCTGCCCTCCTCTGCCTGATATCATCAAGGATGTTTATCCCCATGCTCCTGGGTCCCCCCCTTTTCTTCCCAGGTTTCAAGCTTAGGCTAGGGCTTAGTCCTTTCCCAACCTCTGACAAGTAACAGTCCTGATCTCCTGCCAGGAGTGTTTAGCCACATAAGAGCTCAGCCTGTATTGTCAGCACATAGTAAGTCTGAAGTGAGACTTCGGCAGTGTTAGACTTTTGATAATGGTCCTCAGAAATAGCAGACTCCACTGTCAGGGGGGTCTTGGCCTTGCCCCATGGGTCTGCACCCATAGTTAATATAAAAAAACCAGAGGGGGAAGGGGGAACCTGATGCTCACCAGTCCACTCTCCCATCGAACACACACTGCTGCTTGGGCTCAGTGCTCCAAGACCTCCAGAGCTTGTCTCCACCTGCAAAAAGCCCAAAGTGGTGGACCCCAGCCTTCTTCATGTTCCCCCCCACACACACATACCAGCAGAAACTGTTCATTTCTGGGTCAGGTGACTGGTACCTTCCTCCCATCATTCCCACCTCCCTGTAGTCAGCCTTCCTCCACCATGGAGTTCCCACCATCATCCTCTTCCCATGAAAACAGCCTTCCATGTCCCTTCCTGCTCGGCAGATACTATAGATTTTTGCCAGGGAGAAAGGAACACAACCTGCTCACCCACTCCATGGGCAGTTCTGCACATGTGTGTGGTGGGGGTTTTTTATTATTATTATTGTTTCTTTTGATTCTCACAAGAGCCCTAGATGGTATCATCATCTACACTGGGCAAAGACTATCTAGTATATCCAGAAAGAGTGAGTAGTAAGACCAGGTGCTAAAGTGTGCAGCCTGATTAGCAGGGAGGGCATCGGAAGGCATCGTTGGGGAGATATCCCAGAGGCCATGGGTGAGGGAATGGCGCTAAGGTGAACTTGAGAGTTAGAGCCAATTTGGATGTGCAGAGCTGAAACCAGTACTCTCAGCAAGCGTAGCACCATGAACGCAGACCTGAGCCTATGCATAGGATGGACGGAGGCATAACAGAGTAGGAAAACAAAGAAAGCCAAGTCAGGAAGAACACAAGTTCAGGGTCCGCCTGGGCCATATAGGGTTAGTGAGCAACCAGTTGAGACCACCTCAGAATTTAAAAGTGGGTGGGAAAAGTTGGAATTTTAGTTCAGTGGGAGGGTACTTGTCGGGCATGCACAAGGCTCTAGGTCCAACCTCCAGTATAAGGGAGACATGGGGAATGGAACAAGAGAAGACGCAGACCCAATTGCAGATGAAAGGAAGCCAAATCTGAAGAGGTGCCCATCGGACATGGAACTCATTCGAAGGCACAAAGGGCCTTAAGAGATGAGAAGTGGGTTCCCTTTTTACTGGGCAATCAGGGAAGATTCTTAAAGGAAGTGACTTTGGATAGACAGAATGTGTGGAGGAGAGGAGGGTGGATCATGTCTTTCCAAAAAGTGAGCATCACAAACAAAAGTCCAAGGTGAGGATGCCAACAGCAGGAACATGCGTCCCCAGAGCTACCTGACTGGCTGTTGCACAGACAACAGGGAGAAAGGGGACGATTGGCAAGGTCACTCTTTGTCTTGTTCATTTTCACTTGGCCTTTCATTGAATGTCTGTCTTAAACCAAGCTGGCCCTCAAGGGACTATCGCTGTGCTATTTAGTTTGTGCCCTTGGCAAATGCCAGTAACTGTTATAAATGTGTGTGTGCGCTCACTCACTCAGTAGTAAATGTTCGTCAAATGAATGCATGAACTCAAGACAGCCCCTGCACTGGCAGGTGGAGCTGAATATGGACTTCTGGGAAGACCAGCCTGAAGCCACTTATAGACCCCTGTCTTCCTCATGTAGGAAATCCCCATGAACTTTGTGGATCCAAAGGAGTATGACATCCCAGGACTGGTGCGGAAGAATCGGTACAGAACCATCCTCCCCAGTGAGTACCTGCTGCCCCAGGGTGGAGAGGAGCTTGGGTCCTGTCATCTGGGAAGACCTAAATCCAGAGCCTGGCCTCTAGGGATGGTGGGAAGTCATCACAGTAGGGGGTATGGAGACCAGGCTAATCCGGGGAGAGAAGGGATGGAGAGCAGAGACTGGCTGGCTCCTTCTCTAGCCCTGGCCCCTGCCCTTCCTGGCTAGTGACATTGAACTCTGGAGAAACACAGAGAGAAAGGGTGGCTCTGAGGCAGTGAGCAGTGACTGAAGTATTTGCATGGCCTTTCTCTTCTGGGTGGGTATATTTTGAGAAGAAAACATTAAAGGCTCAGAGAAGGTAAGTGGTTTGTCCACAGCCACACAGCTAGTAAAAAAAAAAAAAAAAAAAAAAAAAAAAATCTGGTCTCTAAACCTGGGCTTCGGTGACCCCAGAATCAGGCTTTTTTGTCTGCCTGTGTTCTGTATGACCTGGCTGTCAGTCATCTAGCAGGCAGAGCCCCCTCCCACAGGGAATGAGGTACCTTTATCCTGTAGTGATCTGCCTATCATGAGGCATGTCCAAGTGAGGCTACACAGAGAGCCCTCTGTAAGGCCTGAGCAGGCTTCGTCTCCTTTGGAGACCCACTGTTCCCATTCCATCCCATGGTATCATCTTCAGGTAGCTTTGATCAAGGCCCTCTGGGGGCTAGCTCGGGAGGAGGGGGTGACTTGTTGAAAGTGAATCCCCAAAAACCTACTCCAGCCAGTTTGTGGAGTAGCGAGCCCTTAAAAAGCAGTTTGCCATCAGCATCTCCAGCAGCATGGAAGATGTCATGACTTATTTTTAACTTTTAAAATATCGACTTGTGGTTGCTATGGTTACACAGTCTCTAGGTAGTTACGTTTAAACAAAGCACCATTTAAGGCCAGGATGCCTTAGCTGGGCTGCTCACCTCTTCTCTCAACTTACTCTCCCTGCTCCTGTTCTTCCTGCAGGCACAGGCCCAGGTACCCCAGAACCTAGGGTTTTGCTGGCTCCTTAGAATGGCCACTGGAGTCACCCAGAGTCCCTGTGGTCCTGCTGGGCTGTTGACAGGCTCCCAGCTCCTCCAACTACGCCCTGAACCTCCAGACTCCCAAACCCAGCATAGAATTTTGTATAGTCAGGCAGAGCTGACCTTGAACTGTAAGAGTCCTGGACTGGAGGGACAAAGGTCATAGAGGCTTAGCAGAAGCAGCCTCTGGGATCGGGGGGACACCGTGAGATTTGTTCTATCATTGATTGCACACATTTCCTGAGCCCCATCCCAGGGAATGAAAATTTGGATTCTGCACACAGAGCTTGGCGTCAAGCAAAAGCAACAGTTCTGTGGGTGAGCACTGGCCCAGTAGGGGCACAAGAGCTGTCCCACTCAGCACAGCCTCAAACTCCAAAAGAGTGTGGAGCAACTGGGAGACGGTCTGGACCTTCTTGAATGAATGAGTGGATGACCCTCTCAGATCCAGACCCCTCCCTTCCATCCTTACTACCAAATGACTTCCATATTGCCTAGCTCTAATGAGCACCACTGACATACAGTACACTGGCATAATTGTCCCTGGGCGAGGTGCCAGAGAGGGCAGGCCTGTGACCTTGACACTTCTTTACAGACTGTGGCAGACATATCCTGACTTGTACTTTTTATCCTCCCTGCCCCCTCTCATAACGGAGCACAACAGAAACCTTATCATGTCCCCTTCTTCCCTAAATGTAGTCAACGTCACCCCCTCGAAGCATGTGATGCTTCCTCTCCAGCTCCCATCCTCCCGCCAAGCTAAGCCATAGCCTGTGTACCTGGTCAGACAGTGTTCCCTGTTTTTCCTCCTGGTTCTCTAACCCCTGAAAAGTCCCACATTTTCTGTGAAACACAGCCACCCTAGCCTGATCACAGTTCCCTCTGTCCCTCCAGTCCAGAGCTCTCAGGCCACGCACCCCCTTGTCTTCCTGCCCTCTTTTGTAGCAGTAACCACACACGTCTTGTTGATCTCAAAGGCTCTTCTCATAAGCACAGCACAGGGCCAGCCCAAACGGGGGGCTGTAGAATGCAATCATTAGCACCACCACAGTGACTCCCTGATCGCTAAGCTCTGATATCTGACCAGAAAAGGCAGCACCCACATCTGTCCTTCCAGCATCTAACATGGATAAGCAAAGCCAAGAGGTCCAAACAGAACTACCTGCTCAAGTTCTGTCTTCTTCTGGCCATGCAGAAGCCTCTCCCACCTGCTCTTACCCCTCCCCTGAACTACTTCTATGCCCTCTCTACAAGAGCTGTCCACCCCCGTATCACCTGCCATGACCCAGGCAGAGACGGGGGCTGGCAAAGGGGTGGAGATGAGAGGCTTATACCCATCACCCCTAGGTTCTTCTCCATTCCTCCTGTCTGCTGGAAACTCGTGATAACCACAACTCCCTGTTAGTTAGCATCTGCCATAAGCTGTTGCACGTGCTGCTTCTAGGACCAGGGGCTCTACTTTTTCCCATCGACTCGCTTTTAATATTAATATATAAGTATGTATGGGGCACACTTGTGGAGGTCTGAGGACGGTGTGTGAGATTCAGTTCTCCCCTCCAGCATATGGATCCTGGGGATCCAACTCACGCTGTCAGGATTGGCAGCAAGTGGCTATACCCTCTGAGCCGTCACGCCAGCCCCCGGTAACTCTTTTGGTTATGACTGATGGTATTGGTTTGGTTATACCTGATGGTAATGACTCATAATGGCACCCCTGCACCGTGAGAGTACATACTGGCCATGATCCCCGAGGAAATGTGGGTGCTGTGGAGAAGAACAGAGAAGTTGCACCCTGTACCAGAAGGTCCAGCTCACGAAGCTTCACCTGTCTCCCACCCCAGATCCTCACAGCAGGGTGTGTCTGACTTCACCAGACCCTAACGATCCTCTGAGTTCCTACATCAATGCCAACTACATCCGGGTAAGTAGCTCCATCCCAAGAGCCTTCCACTAAAGGAGAGGCCTGAGCTGGTGGAATCTATCCTCCAGACTTGTCTCCAAGCTACTGTGGCTCCTACCAGCCCCAAGAGGAGCCTAAGTATGGGATGGGGCCCCGGCAGTGCCGCCTCCGACCCTGACCTGACAGGCTGGACTTGGCTGGCTGCAGGGCTACAGTGGGAAGGAGAAAGTATACATCGCCACACAGGGACCCATAGTCAGCACTGTGGCCGACTTCTGGCGCATGGTGTGGCAGGAGCACACACCCATCATTGTCATGATCACCAACATCGAGGAGATGAACGAGGTAAGGACCCTGCGCCGTTGCTCAGTGCCCCCTGCTTTCAGCCCCCACATAAAGCATCTCGTTTGCATATTAATTTTTATGAGGATGCTGTGATCCTGGTATGCACTTAACTTAAGGAAGTGGAAGATGGCGAGGATTAAGATTTACATTCGGGGCCACACAGAGCAAAGCAGAGCCTGGAGCTGGCTTCTCCCTCCCCATCCAGTGGCCGTGCTTTCCACCAGGATACTTTGCTGCCTCCCAGTCTGCCAGAGATGTGAAAACTGATAATGAATAGCTTCTTTAATTGAACCCCCATAAAATAGCCTTCAGAGGGAGGCTGGGGACAGAGCTCAGTTAAGGACTTGAGTTTTAACTCTGCACCCATGTAAATTAATCCAAGCATGGTATATGCATCAGTACCACCAGTGCTAAGAAGCTAGATGGGAAGACCTAGGGCTCACTGGCCAACCCGTCTTGATGAGTTGCAGGCCAATGAGAGACCCTGTCCTGAACGCCAAGGTGGACTGCACATGGGGAACAACACTTGATGTTAAACTCTGGCCTCTACACACATAGAAAGTCCTATAAAGGGGTACCATTTTCATCTTACAAATGGGGAAACTGAGGCTCAGAAATGAGTAGGTCGTGGGTTATAAAGCCAAGTTTTTAATGCAACATTCTAATAACCAAACCTGCTGTCCTTGTGTTCCCGTCTGTTGGCCCCAGCAGAGCAGGAGGGGATGTGGGAAGAGAATACGGGAGTAACACAGGCTGATCTTGGTCCTTACAGAAGTGCACGGAGTACTGGCCAGAAGAGCAGGTCATCCATGACGGCGTGGAGATCACTGTGCAGAAAGTCATCCACACTGAGGACTATCGACTGCGACTCATCTCCCTCAGGGTGAGGCCTGGGGTCAGACAGGGCTGACTGGGAGGCTTAGCTGGGACCACCAACTGAAGAAAGTACTCAAAGGCCTACCATAGGTGATGCATAGGCCTAGGTCACACCCAGGGTTTACTGGTAAGCAGGGTAAATAGACTTGGGCACTAGTGTCAAGATGGAGCCTCAGCGGCATTTCCCAAACCTTATCTTCATGGACCATCTGGCTCTTTCTGGGCCCTGCTGCTCATGACCATTCTAGTTCTTCTCTACAACCTCTCAATGCCAGGACTGACCCAGTGAGGAAGCTTCCAGAGCTTCCAGCATTGTCCTTATCATAACGGAAGGTTCTTTATGACTTTGAGTGCCACTAACGTTGCTTCCATTGGGATTCTGACTTCTAGTCTGATGCACCTAGTGTGTCTACCACCAGAGGGCAGGCACTCCTTGCTGCTTTAGGACACACAATCATGCTTACAGGAAATGGCAGGGAAAAGGAAAACACGCAAAGTGTGAGCAACACAGAGCAGCCCAGAAGACTGGCGGGAGGCGTCCTCCCACCCAAAAGTTGCGCTTCTCCCAGAACAAGCAGAAGAGGAGAGACTGCTCCTTTGGGGTATTAGAAGGTTCTGGTTTGGAAAAGCGATGAGATACATGTTTGCAGAAGGTGGAGTCCCCTGTGATCACCCAGAAAGGTGGGAAAGTTAAGCGGGGCACCAGGAAGCAGATGCCCTCTTCAGAAACAGCCTAGAAAGGTCACTGATGCTGACAGCCACAGGGTTCAGCCACAGAAAGGAGCTTGGGGCCTGATGTTTGACCCTCTGAGCAGCCCTGTCTCCCAGTGGATGCAGAAAACCAGGCAAGATACCAGGGTGCCTGAGCCCCCAGAAGGCAGCGTCCACATGAGCATCTAACACCAAGACTTATTGGAAACATGAAGGCCCCAAGGAGGGGCAGGTGCTGTGGTCTCTGTCACAGCCATGTAACACAAGAGCATGAGGAACCAGCTCCTGGGTAGAAAGAGGCTGTGTGGGGCTGCTCATCTTCTCTGTGCTATGGGATCAGCTGGGGAAGAACGGGGGATCTTGGGGTTTGCCTGTGTTGACAAGCCTCTGCTCTGGGTGTAGCTCTGACTCGGATCCTGGAGACAGAGCTGTGTTCTGGGCTCTTGGTTCAAGGAGCACCTATAAGATGGCAAATATCACCTAGTGATCGGCACGGATGCAGAAAGACACCCTGCCATACAGAATGTTCTGAGGGTGCCTCCCAGAAGTGCTATATGGGGTCTTGGAGGGTTGGAGAGGCGTGCCCAGGGGCGAACAAGTGGGAAAGCTTTCCTAGCGTGCAGAAGGAGCAGCTGTGTGTGCAGCAGAAAGGATGATGGAGTGAGGAAGCTCTCTGGGGTCTCTAAGGGCATGGATCACATTTGAAGGTGTGCACTCCTGACCCACGGGCCCCACCGTCAGCTTCCCGCACAATAGAAAGGAGGCTTCAACATATGAAACTGGGGGATAGGAAACCATGGCAGTCAGTCCGTAGTGAAGGGTTTCTTGGTTTGGTGTAGGAAGATACCCAGGTTCTCACACTAGGCCAGAACTCTCTCACTTAGCTATATACCCCCAGCGCTTTTTTATTGTCTTGTTTGTTCTGAGACAGGCTCACTAAATTTCCCGCACTGACCTGGAACTTGCTCTGTAGATCATGCAGGCCTTGATCTTCCAGCCTCAGGTTTCCAAGTAGCTAGGATTACAGGCCTGCACCATCAGGCCCAGCCAGCTAAAGGTCTTAAACACCATGCAATATATCCAGATTTGTGTTGGAGAGAGACCATTTTGATGCTAGGGGTCTTTGGTAGTCAGGCAGGAAGAGGGTAGGCCCTTCCCACGGTGGGATGGTGAAGCAGAGCAGAGATGGGCAACGCATAATGAGGACAGAGGGATGAGCAGGCAGAACAGAGTTCCTGTGCCTGGGTCATGTGACTAACAGGTACCTGGAACATCTGTCAGAATAAGGAACTTCCAGGTAACAATGAACTGGATAAATATGCTCTTTGCCTTTCTTGGATGATTTTAGTGTTTAGAGGCCAATATCACACGCACACAGGCACGCGCACAACCTAACTCTGATCTGTCTTGTACCATTGTGCAGTGTGGTAGATGGGGACTTGGGATCCCTCCACTCTTTGTGTCCTCTCTTTCCCCCCTCCCTTTCTCATCTCCATCTTTGGATGAATCAGGTCCTGGAACATTCACATGTATCTGGCAGGGAGTGGGAGCGCTCTCTCTCTCTCTCTCTCTCTTTCTCTCTCTCTCTCTCTCTCCCTCCCTCCCTCCCTCCTGAGCAGAGAGGGACTGAAGAGCGAGGCTTGAAGCATTACTGGTTCACATCCTGGCCCGACCAGAAGACTCCAGACCGAGCACCTCCCCTCCTGCACCTGGTACGGGAGGTGGAGGAGGCAGCCCAACAAGAGGGACCCCATTGTTCCCCAATCATCGTTCACTGCAGGTGGGTTTTCCTGTCCACCCACTGGGGCAGGGCCACCCCATCTCTGGGCCCCTAACCCCATCTATCCTCCCGACCTCCAGTGCAGGGATTGGGAGGACTGGCTGCTTCATCGCCACCAGCATCTGCTGCCAGCAGCTGCGACGTGAGGGCGTCGTGGACATCCTAAAGACCACATGCCAGCTCCGTCAGGACAGGTCAGCCACTGGTCAGGGGAGGAGAGGGTGGCAGTGTGATGTGTGCATAAATTGAGGGACAGTTGACAAACCAGATGTAGTCTGTAAGGCAGATGGGGAACAGAAAAAAAATGGAAGAGAGCAGAATCCAGGCAGCTCTCTGGAGGAAGACAGAAGCCAGGCAGCTGGTGGAAAGGACAGGAGCTGAAATCAGGGTGTGTCCCCGAAATGAAGGGACAAAGAGCAATGGCCGGGAAGAGTTGATCTCTGTAAGCTACAGAATAGCTGGTACCCCTAGTGCTTGAGGACCCCTCCCGCAGCCCACTGCATCTCTACTGGCCAGGGGTGGCATGATCCAGACATGTGAACAGTACCAGTTTGTGCACCACGTCATGAGCCTCTATGAGAAGCAACTGTCCCACCAGTCCTCAGAGTGACCACGCTCTTCCTCTGAGCTCCTCTGGGCACTGCCCAGCCTGAGTCTGGGCCTTCACCCTAACCCAAGACCTGGCCTTGCCTGGGTCCTGGGTCTGCTCCCGTCCCTTCCCCCCAACTCTCCCTTTTCTTCAGTCTGCTCCCCCCCCCCTGTTGTCCTGGCCTGGTCCCTACCCCCAGCCTAGCTCTTCTACTGTAAATACTGCAGAATTGGGGAGGGCAGGGGAGGAATGTGCCAGGCCAGGCCTGGGGCCCCTGGGCCTGACCCACACCATACAGACCTGGGGCCTCAGTTTTAACCATGGTTCCACCGCTACTTGGTCCAAAATGTTTCAATGCCACATTCCAAATGTTCTGCCACTATGTGTTCTGTCTATCCATCCATCTCTGCTATCTGTACCAGACACTGTGTCCCCTCAGCCAGGAATGGAACTCTGAACTGAGCTCCAGCCCCTCAGTCTCCCAGCCCCCGAGGCAGAGAGGTAACCGCCTCTGGCCCCGCCAGCTCCTCAGAAAAGGCAGATTATATTTTGCCATCAGAATGCGGATGGCAGGAATAGGATTCAGAAACCAGGCAGGGGAGCACGTGATGGTTGACAGATCCCAGCTAAGAAGGTTCCTGGGCAAGGGTGGGCATTACTCTAGATGCCTTCTGAGTGTTTGGTACTCTCAGGAGGCAATGGCCAGCCTGGGAGGCACTGGAGAGGAAGAGGAGAGATGCAGGTGGGGAACCCCAAAGAGCCGGGCCCTGAGGGGGGCCTCCAAGAGTAGGATGGGGACTCAACTCCAAACCTGTAAGACATCTTTCTGTGTCACTATGGGAAAGCCCAAAAGTCTCTCTGAGTGTCGCTCTGCGCGTGTTCCCTGTGTCCATGTGTGTGTTGAAAGCCCATGAGCAGGGCATGCATGATTCTTTGGCAACATGTGTTATCTTGGAGCCACGTGTTTTTATTGCTGACTTTAAATATTTATTCCACGGCAAACAGAGACATTTGGTGTCTTTTTATAATTCGCTCGTGGTCATTGGATAGAGCAATAAACAGAGCATTTTGAGCAAAACTAGTCTCCTGGGTCTGTCATTTCCAGTTCCTTCCATTCCTGGTCTCCTTGCACCCCAGGACTTTGTGCCTCTCCTCTGCCGGCGTGCATAAAGTTGCCCTTCTTGCTCGCTGGCGCCCCCTGTGGAGACTGGGAATATACATGAAGCCAAATTTAAAAAGCCAAAGTCTATTAATACCTCCGGATTCTCACTCAGCCTTCAGCCCCAGCCCACAGAAGTACACTGCACCACAGGGAACCTCACAGATGGGTATGGGAAGTTTCCAGAAAGGCAAAGGGATTAGCAGGCCACCAGCTAGAGAGCCGAGGTAGGGAGGCCCCCAGGCCCCTCTCTGGTTGGATAGTACAGTTCTTTTCTCTGGGACCCCATCTGAGCTTCAGACACCCTTGTTTTTTTTTATTGTCCATGTCATCCCCTCCATGGCTGAATCTTTGGAGGCCCCGTTGGCTGGCCATCAGCCTGTCCTGGGGTGACCTCCATTACCATCAGTGGTCGTCAGCTTCCTTTGCTTCATTTTAGGGTCAGGGGAGAAGACCAGAAGTGTCCCAGACGGCTGGGAATCCAGTTCCCTGGGGCCCTTTGGGAGGGGCTACTCTCAGCCCAGGCCTCCCAAGGGAAGCTGTTGGGTTACAACAGCTATTGGGCTCCATTGAGCCAATAGGAAGTAAATGGGCGGGCCCAACAAGTCAAAGGCAGGGCTGCCGGCTCACAGAGCTCTCCCTCCCAGAGGAAGGTTCATCTACCCAGATTTCAGAGACTGGGCTAAGGAATAAGAAGGAGCCTCGCTACTGTCATTCCCCTACCCCACAAGACCACACCGTGCAGCAGAACAAACGGTGATCCCAGGATTTGTGCAAGGTGGCGCATCCACTAGACTCACCCAGCGTACCTCTTCCCAGTTCTGTCGGGCTGCACATGCTCACATACCCACGCAGGGACAACTACCTTGGGCCCCTCAACTCAGAGAAGCCCCTCCCGGCAGCAGTGAGAAACAGAACCTCTACCATAAGACACAGGAAATGGACTCCTGGCTTGCCACCTCAGCGTCCCTCAGGCCTGGCCAGCAGTCCGTCCATTCCTGCATCCAGCTTGCTTCCCTCCCCTAACTTCCACTGCTAAGCTGTGTGTCATCAAGCTAAAAAAGAGCCTAAGAAAGGGGTTCTCCCCGCCCCCCAAGAGCGCAGCATCTAAGGAACTGGTGACAAACAATGTCCACTGTTGGAACAAAGAAAGAAACTGACCATCCCACTGCCAGGGAAGCAACCAAGCTTCCAAGCCACAGGCACAGCAACCAAGGGTTGGAAGGCTGAGGTTAGTAAAGAAGGTAAGGCTTCCTGACTTTGCCTCTGGGAAAAGACATCAACTGGTACTTTCTGTGCCAGAGGGGGAGATGGAGTGAGACAGAGCATGGGCTGCTCTTAGTACCTAGAGACGGAAGCAACCCAGGCGAAGACGTATGATGTAGAAATGGGTAGTTAGCCTCAGACCGTCGCTCGGAAGGAGACTTTGAATTCTCTGGAGGCCACTGGGCCAGACAGGGCTGGAGGAGCCAGAAGCTCAGATTCTGTTGTGGGTGACAATTTGGATAGACCCCATCAATCAGACACATTTCCTCATATGCAAATCAGGTTCTGAAGAAAACACCACTCAGGTTAGCTAAGAGGCAGATGTGTCCAGTCACTGAAACGCGGGTGCTGCCGTCAAGAACAAGGAAATTCCTTGCAAACTGGTATACAGAGATCTCCATGGCACAGAGAGAGAACAGGGACAGAACTGTGTGTGACAGGCCACCCGACATGTACGATGGGAAGACCACATGCCCCTATCCGTGTCTGAATGGAAGGGCTCCAGAGGGAACCCCAGATTGCATGTGGGTCCCTCTCTGGAGGGCTAGGATGTGGGAAGAAAACATTTATGGCATCTTATGTGATTAATATATTAGAGTACTGGCTTTAAAAAGTGTAAGAAATAAAAGCTAAGCCTCTGCCTTTGTCCTGTGACAAATGGAAACAGCTGTAGAAACACAGTCACCTGTGTCAATGTCCCAAACACCACAAGTCCCCCAGACCCAGAACGGAAAGCTATTCAGCTTCCTTCAATGGCCTGTCTCAGAAAGGCATAGTCAGAAATCCCTCCTCTGGCCCGACTTCCAGATGAACTGCCCAGCACTGTCTTCCTCTCAGTGCCTCTCAGCAGGTCTCCCAGCTCCCTGTGAGCTCTGCTCAGTTATCTGGGTAAGGCTAAGCCCCAAATCCTCTGTCTCCAGGGACCGGGGACTGTTTGTGCTGCTGGGCGAAGGCACAGGCCCACTGGTCCTTGTAACCAGTTAGGGAAAGGAAATGGGGAGCAGAGAAAAGAGAGGCCAGAGAGTAAAAGTCCATTGCCTGATTGCTCTCCTCTGCGGTGCATTCCCTATCCCTCGTGTCTATAGACACATGTGTGCATGAACATGTGCGCATGCGTGCACACACACACACACACACACACACACACTCAGCACCTCTGACTATTTCTCCTACCCCTTTATCTTCAGTGGCCTCATCCTCTCCATGGTCCACACAGGTGAGTGCCCATGCCTGCTGTCACCATGATGGCCCCTAACCACCCGCAGATGGTATAGTAATAATATGTGTCTGTGGAATTCTCCAGCTCCACCCCCCATGTGAAGACCTCTCAGACAACCAGGATGGTGGGAGGGAGGCAGTGGTACAGGTGAGGGAGTGTGAAGGGAGGTCAGGAAAGCCTTCCCTTTTCTATACCCACCCATAGGTGGCCTCAGTCTTTGCCATGAGTTTGTCCTTCAGGAGACCCCAGGACTAACAGCTACCTCATCCCAATCTGTGCTTCTAATCCAAGGCTTGAGCTGGATGACCAAATCTCTGAGAAAACAGATTAGGAAAAATGTGAATCCCACGGATGTATGTAAAAGGTTAATAAACTCTTTAATTGCTTAAGTCATTCATTCAGAGCCAGGGACAAATGGATTGCATGAATGTCCCCCTTGCAGGAAGGTACACTGAGCTATGCTAACCCTGGTCCACTTGAGAAATTGGAGAGCTGGCCACAGGCAGAGGAGAGACAAGCACATAAACAAATGCCTGAGCAATCCGGCTCTTACTCCTTGGGGCCAGACTTGAAGCAGAGAGCATCACAGGAAAGCTGGGAAGGGGTCTCAGAGCTGGACAGGCTGTTTTGGCTGTGTCTCTGGTAAAAGAGGTTAAAAGATGGCTGGAGGCCAAGGTATTATCTTTCCTCACAGCCTTCTTATCTACCTTCAAGGTCTCAGAAGGACAGAGTCTCTTTAAGTCCTCTGTGTACAAGGTCCTGAGATAAAAACACCACACCACTCTGGCCAGTGAGACAGAGCCTTGAAGTCAAGCAGCCAGAATTCAAGGTCCACGGTCTAGACCAAAAACTGCAAAATGGTTTTACAGTCACGATTTTCAGCCCTTGTAGTGAAAGAGAGCCATCTCAACCTAGGGGTGGGGCTGGAAAAACCAGCCACGCCCGAGTCTCTCCAGGACCATTAAATCGGGGAATGTTTTTTTTAAGCTCCTCAGGGATTCTGGTGTGCAGCCAGGGTCGACAGAACTGATCAACAGAGTTCAATCAGAGAATGGGGAAACACAAATGTGGGGGGGGGGAAGTGGGGGGGACACTTGAGAGGACACCTTTCTAAAGAAGCAGCTGTGGTTCACCTCCCACTAACCAGCAGCCAACATTCACATGTAACATCTTCCCTTTTTCATGGACTGCCACTTTGTTTACGCATCGTGGCAGTCAAGAAAAGACATCTGCAGGCAAAGAGTGGCCTCCGCACCGCCTCTTTAGACCGCTAGTTGCTGTTGAAAATCAAGCCGTGAGAGCTCCTTAACAAAATGTTTTCCATCCCAGCCTGAGTGCGGGGAGCAAAAGCACCTGCTTTACTGGCTGCCCTGGGGGTTAACAAAATCACCACTGATGTGTGCCTCACATGGCCCAGGGCACAGGGAAAGAACGGGCTTCCTAAAGCAGCCATGAAGACCTTGTATAGTTCATACTATAGTGACAGAGCACTGGCCTAGCATGTGCAAGACCCTGGGCTCTCCCCAGCATCACAAGAAAATAAAACAAGGGGAAAGGGGTGGAATATGCTCTTTCAGTTAAGGTGAAATCCATAGGCAGCCCCTCTGGATTGGCAATGTGTCCTGCCCCTCACCCAGGAATCACCACTTCCAAGAAAACTCATGCTGAACCCACAGACTGGCTGAGAAAATCTAAGACAGCATTCAGCTAAGTTACAGCCCTTCCAAGGAGAAGCGGGCCCAAGTACCTTATACTAGGGGACCAGAACTCCCAGGAGAGAAGCCCAAAAGAAGATAGATGCTAGATAGATAGACAATAGATAGATAGATAGATAGATAGATAGATAGATAGATAGATAGATAGATAGATAGAATAGATGATAGACAGACAGACACCCATCCTAAAAAGGAGTCTCCTTTTATATATCTGTATGAGACTCAAGGTGACCCTATAAAGGTCTTTGATCACTGCGTGGTGGAGAGGCATTAGTGCTCCCTAGTGGCTGAAATTATACAGAATTTGATGACTACCAATTCCAGTCCCAGATGGTTTCCTGTTCTCTCTGGCCCTCACTGCCCTTGCTTCCGCATGCCCCACCCACTGAAGCAAATGTGAGCCCTCAATCCCAGGATGAACTCCCGCCTAGAGTCCTTCCGGACCTCTCTGTTGGCCCATAGGAAGTAGTGATGAGGAAGTTGTCCGGCACAGTGTCAATCTTGCGAACCTGGAGTTCCAGCACCCCGCCTGGAGAAGTGTCCCTGAGTTCATGAGAAACCTCGTCCCACCATCTCTCCTGAGGATACGCCTCTCTCTGTGTCTCCCCACGCCTCTTTCTCCTCCAGCCCCTTCCCCAGTGTCCCCCAATACACAAACTGAGAACTGTATTACTCCCTGTTCCAGGCTGCCCCCCCCGCCCCCCCCTCCCGGTCCCAGGAGGAAGTAAGGAGTTGGTATTGCTTCCAACCTGCAGGCTATGGAGTAGAACATACTGTGTTTCCACCACAGTGAATTACGCAGTGTTCAGAGCCCTGGTGCAGGGAAACCTCAAACCTTCCGTGTCCTGGAAGAGGAGAAGGGGGAATCTCTAAGACCTTCTATAACAAAATCCACAAGAAACAAATGCTAAAGATGAAGCTGGAAACCGAGGAGGCAGAGGCCTAGACACCTCTCGCCCATCACTCACTCCACCTGACCCCTGCCAGGGCAGGCTGCAGGCCTCAGAGAGTCACCGTGCAGTTATCTGCAGGACAAGGTAACAACGAGGGCCAAGTCAGAAGGCAGTGGGAAAGCCAGAAGGAAGGGAAGAGACCAGCGGACAAAAGCCAAAGGAGTAGTTGATCAAACCGAGGACTCAGGAAGTGAATAGCTACATAGTGAGGATAGCAAAGAGGGACCATGGTAGACGGAGTGAGACCATGCTGGGGAAAATAGGATAGGGCTGAGACCTGGAGCTCCTGGACCCTCCAGAAGAGCCTCATCAAGGACCAACCATCCTTAAGGTATCACTCTGGATCCCTTCCGGAAAAGTGTTGCCCAACTGCAAAAAAAGTCTGCTTCCAGAGGCAGAGATGGGTCACTCACTGGGGGAACCCTAAATTCCTGAGATCCTTCCCCACTTCCCACTGTGAAAGGTGAAGTTCTGCCTTGCTCCTTCAACAGAACTTGGTTTCTTTTTCCCAAAACCTGGTCCTTGGATCTTCTGCCCACAGAGAAGCTGTCCCAGAGTCTCCTCCAGGGCACCCCCTGCACAAGGCCAGCCCCTCTGTGAGCACCATGCAGACAAGATCCAGGACAGTTGCATTCTCCCTTGTTCCCTCCAGGGTCCAGGCTAGTGCCTGAGATGAACAAGTAAATTGGATTAAATGAAATTTCATTAGATTTCCCACTGCAGGAAAATGAAATATAAATTTCAACTCCGGAGGTCCATGCCGTTTAGGAGCTCGTAGCTGGGGGGAGGGCGTGTCTGTTGGGGAAACTGACAATGTTGTTGTTATAGAGCTGGACAGTAGATGCCCGTACCCACACTGCTTGCCCCGTTTTTCGTGCATAACCTCAACACTCAGCTACCTTCCCTCCTCTAAAAACTCTCTCTTCCCCTCTCACAGGAGATCTCTTGCCCAACACCCAATGGTCTAACTCTGTCTCAGCAGAGTAGCTGACGTCAGATGATTCAGACAACAGCAGGTGCGTTGAAAGCAGTGAGCACACAGATGTCATTACACCATCCCTGCTGGTAACAGAGGGCAAGCCTGCATCCTCCTGGCTTTTTCTCCTAAGAACTGGGTATCTGCCTGTCAGACTGTGCCCTCTTTTTGTCCTCAGGTCAAGAAAAACTAAGTCAAGAAGCTGTGAAAGAAAATGGGGGGCAGTCCCTGCTCAGGATGAGGTCTCCTCCCTCTCCAGCTGTGGTGTAGGAGGTCCTTCTGTATTTGTGTTGCTCTCATTGGTTATTAAAGAAACTGCCTTGGTCTAGTTGATAGGGCAGAACTCAGGTAGGCGGGGAAGACAAAACAGAATGCTGGGAAGAAGAACAGAGTCAGGCAGACGTCATGATTCTCCTGCCTGAGACGGATGCTGGTTAGACTCATGCCGGTAAGCCACAGTCAAGTGGTGATACACATTAATGGAAATGGGTTAAATCAAGATGTGAGAGTTGGCCAAGAAGAGGCTAGATATAATGGACCAGGCAGTAATTTAATTAATACAATTTCTGTGTGGTTATTTCGGGGGGTTAAGCTAGCCGGGTGGCAGGATGCAGCCCGCTGCTCCACCTACTACACAGCTAAAGCCTCTCAAAAGCTTTGTCGCAGAGTCCTGAGTTCAAGAATCCACATAGTGTGGAGAGGTAACTCAAGGCTGGTACAGAGGGAAACAGTGAGTACAATCTTGGTCCCCCTCTAACAATCTAGGGCTCCCCTGACCCAAAAAAAGAAGCAGAGGGTGACAGAAGAGAAAGATGCTGGAGATTTTGGCAGAGGTACCCAAGAAGGACTTTGCAAAGGTCTCTATGG
The DNA here is from genome assembly GCF_018167655.1 of Microtus oregoni. Taxonomy (NCBI): domain Eukaryota; kingdom Metazoa; phylum Chordata; class Mammalia; order Rodentia; family Cricetidae; genus Microtus; species Microtus oregoni. The sequence continues at coordinate 41,608,295 of NW_024543059.1, forward strand.
ACCTGACTTGGGAGAGCTGCTAAAAAAGCGCAAAGGGATAGAAGTGGAAGTGGGGAGGAGGATCAGTGCCCAGCAGGGAGCAGGGGCTTCTCCCCTGCCCTGCACACACACGCACATGCATGTACACACAAGCACTCACATATGCGCATGCACACACGCACGCACACACACGCATGCGCACACACACACATCAGCACTCACACGTGCGCAAGGCAGGCTGTCCACCACAAATGCAGAGAGAGATCCTGTCACCCTCCTATCCTTACATCACCTCCCCAGTTGCATGCATGTGGATTCAGACAGACCTGGGTTCAAACTACACTTCCATTGGTCTTGGGTATCTCTGAGTTTCAGTTTCTACATCAGCAAAAATTGTACTTCTCTTTTATATTTGTTTTTCTGTTGTCATTTATTCGCTGACTCCAACTCTTTCTAAGCACAGACTATCTAATGCTAGAGTCCGTCCTGGGCCCAGGCACATCATGACTACTCTATGAATGATGGTTCCTTCTTCACCTCCTACAATCCTACACTCCTATCCTCCAGTTGATCAATGAGCCTGGCGAGGCAGGAGGTGATATCTAATGAGCTTAGACCTTTAAGGGTTAACCTCCAGGACTGTGGGCACTGCCTAGATAGAGCCTGAGTGCCTCTGAGCCTTGTATTTTGTTGAAACAACCTCTCAGGTCATTGGATTCTGAAGCCGCTAGAAGACATAGAGACCAAGGTTGGTACCACCACAGTCTTCAACTGTATTTGGAGCTGAAGGACCCCAATACTGAGATGATATGGGTCAAGGTGGGGAACTCCTAGCCAGGAACCAACTTAGCTACACCACATCTGCTGCCCTTTCTGCTCCTCAGAACCTCTCATTAGCAATAAGCCAGCTCCTCTCTTGTAGCTATCAACAGGACACCTTTGATAACGCTGCAAGAAGCTAGTTCCTAGACTTTTTTTCTAGTTACTCTACCATGTTCATTTCGATGTGCAATGGTTAGTCTACTCACCTTCAAACAGAAAGCCTGAAGTAAATAACCCTGAAGGTCACTGAAGTTCTGCTCCTAGGGAAAGCATCTCACGGGTTCGTACGCATTAAGAATGTGGACCTTCCTCTATATACATGAGACAGTGGTGCAGCTTGGTCTATTTGTGGGACTCCTAACAATGGGATCAGGGGCTGTCTCTAATGCCTTGCCTGGCTCTTGGGAACCTGTTCCTCATCCTAGATTGCCTTGCCCAGCCTAAATGCAAAGGGAGGAGCATAGTCTTACTTGATACATCATGCTTTGCTGATATCCACGAGAGGCCCGCCCCTTTCTGAACAGAAACAGAAAAGGAATGGATGGAAGGGGAGAGAGAGGGAATGGGAGGATAAGAGGGAGGGGAAACTGCAGTTAGGATGTAAAATAAATTAATTTAATTATAAAGAAAAGACTGCGGGCCTTAAGGGAAGACAGGGACTTTGGGTCTCACCAAGCTGGATGATGAAGCTAGAGAGGTTATTGGACCTGGGTATGTTTAGAGAGATGTGCACACACTCTCTGGTCAGTCATGCTGACTCTGGGGAATGGGGAGCTCAGGAGCCTATAACCCCTTTGTCACCTTCCCTACCTGTTCTGTGAGGTAGAACACTGAGCCTTGCAGGACCCGGTACTCCATGAGCAGGTACAGTGTGAGCTGGTGAGCACCAAGTGCATGCTGGTCATTACCAACATAAGGGTGAGTGATGCCAGTTCCTACGCCCGACTGTGGGGGAGAGTCAGATGGTTGCCGTGGCAGTTTGAGAATGGGAAAGCCCCCATAGGCCCATATATTTGAATGCTTGGTCCCCACTTGACAGAACTCTTTGGGGAGGATTAGGATGTGTGGTCTTATTGAAGGAGGTGTGTCACTGGGGAGTCTGAGGTTTTAGAAGCCCATGCCATCCCCAGTAAGCTCTCTCTGCCTGGTAGTTATGTTTCTAGGTGTGAAGTCTCCGCCATTGCTCCCGTGTCATGCTCCCTGCCGTGATACTGACGGTGGCTAACTCTCTGAAAGCCCCAAATAAGCACTCTCCTTCCTAAGCAATGGAAAAGTGACTAAGATGTGTGCAGAGTTTACCATGCTGGATATGGAAGTGGGCATCTAGGTCCAATAGGCATGTCGGGAAGAGGCATGGCCTGGAGGGGTCTACGGCCATATTGGAGAGAAGACTGTGGTCTAAGCATGAAAGGACTCCAGGGGCATGAGAGTTAGTATAAAAAAGAAGCATGAACTTCAAGGTATAGCTATTCCTTAGAGATTATGAAATAATGTCACGGGGCAGTGCAGCATGGTGGTTAAGAGGGAAGATTCTGGAATTTACTACCGGGGTCCAAGTCTCAGCTTCTGCTACTTACAGATGTGTGATTCACAGCAAGTTGCCTTATTTCTTATTTGGCCCCAGTTTCTCTGTCTGTAAAATAGGAAAACATACTAGAACCTACCTAGATAAGGATTAGATTTGTTGGTCCACGGGTGTCATGCAAAGATGGGGACAGACCACTGAAGTCTAATAAACCAGAAGCAAACTTTATTCCAGGAAAAAAAATTAAAAAATTAAAAAAAAACAAATCTCCCTGGGGAACAAAAAGCTTATCAGCTAACTGAGACCACAGCCAGAGTTCGCGCTTGTACGGCTATGGCGAAGGCCAGCTTTGAACCCTCCCTTTTTATATGAAGAAACAAGCACTACGCAAGAACAAAGGAATTTTTACAATCTTGAAGTGATAGACACAAATTGCCCTTCTTTGAAATTTCCATTAACAGAGTTTTTCAGTTAAACTAGTGTTTGTATTTAGCCCATTGTTTTCCCCTGGCACTCCATGATGGTGTTCACCAAGGATCTGCACCTCCCTGACACTGCCAGTTTCGCATGGCAAGGAAGGGTATGGGAAAAATATAAAACCAAACAGTCAAAAGTCACGTACATCCCATCATTTAAAAGTTACCTCAGCTCACATCAATTGCTGGCCATGAGTGGCCAGGGGGTATCTAAAAGCTGATTCTCAGTTTGCAGAGAGACCCTGAGTTTGCAGAGGGCAGCTTCAGCTTCACAAACAGAGTTATGGGTTGTAAAGCGGAGTAACCCGCTGTTATAGTTAATCCTTAAGCTGCTGAGAAAGCCGCCGACAGTCTGCTCTCATTCTCCTGGGCTTACAGCTTTATATTTCTTTATTTCTACATTCTTATTTCTGTAATCCACATTTTCATATTCTTATTTTTGGGCTCTTCAGATTAATCAATATGTGAAAATTAGCTATAATAGTGCCTATCAGATCTTTAACACTATATAAGGTTTTTTTTTTTAACTGCTGTTAATACTACTGGAAGAGGGACCATGTAAATATCATAAGATGGGACTCCAGGTCAGATGGAGGTTAGTAAGTGGTATGAAAGGAAGGGTGTTTCCCTAGCTGTGGGCCACAGCTGCCCACCTCCTGCTGTCTGCCGCAGATGACCCACTGAAGTCCACAGAAGCGAAACTAGCGATGGTGGCAATGGTGGACAGCTGTGTGTGAGATCCGCCTCTCCGAGAAAGAGACTGAAGTGTGTGAATGTTCAACAAGAAGGAGCTGCCGAGGAGTGACGAATATGAGCTCTGAAACCATCTGAGGGTGGCCTGACCTCCACACTTCAGATCAAAGACGCCAGACTCAGCAAGAGTGCTGTGTCCTCTGACCAAGCAGGAATGTGGTACAGAGGCTCATCGCAATATCAGACTATGAATGGTTCAGTGAGAGCTGGAGGGGTGGAATTCGTGCCATGGCAGCCCTCATGTGTCCATCCATCCGTCCATCTCCTCTTGGCAAGGCTCTGTGATGGGTACTGAAAATAGAAGGTTCTTCTACTAGGGGAGGCAGGAAAGAAAATGAAATTATAATAGTTACTAACCTGGAGTTAACACACACTGGGCTCATATTATCAGCTAGGTAATCGTGGATAAAAAGTGTATACCTTTGAGCTGTGTAACGTTCTCTATGGAGATGTGAATCCACATTTATCCACCCCCAGGTAAGCCCAAGTATTCATTGCATGTAAGTTCCTCTGAAGACAGACAGGTTCAAAGATACTGGACCAATCTGTAATCTCATAGCCCCCGCCCCATCCTACCAGTTCCCTCCCCCCATCCCACAATGCCTTGCCCTGTAGATCTCCTTCCATTGACGCATCCATCTGGAAACACTAGCTGTCCTGCGACCATGAAAGTGGGCTACATGGCTCACATTAAGGTGTCCTTACTAGCAAGGCTATTGTCCAAAGTGACCTGGTACAAGATGGTGTGCAGGTGACCAAAGAGGAGCATGTGTCCGTGGAGCACACAGAAGACCAGCATCTACTCACCATCTCCAACTGTCCATAAAGATAGCAGCTTAGTCCTGCTCAAGCTCAAGAATAACAGTCACACAGAAACTCTACTGTGCACCTCAAGGTGCTAGGTGAGGGCACAGCCACCAGGATGTCTGAGAGCCCCAGCTGGCCAGTAACTAGAGCAGGTGCCTGGGAATAAGGCTCTGGACAGAGTTTGAGTTTTGAGTGGGAATAAGATTGGAATGCTGGCTTTGTAGCCAGAAGCTGACTGCCTAATTTCAAGTAGACCACTCTCAGCCTCAGCTTCCCACTGGGGACGGGGTAGGGATTTACCCTAACATCTATTTCTAGTGCTTCTCAAATGCACAGCAGAGTACACAGTACACAGCTCATCTCCCAGTAGTCACTTGAGTGTTGTTGTGGACTAAACAGTGAGGATTGGGCTAGAGGGAAGAAGATGAGGTGAGGGGTGGGACTGAGGAGAGGAGGGTAGGTTGGTTGCAAAGAGCACCGAGGTGGGAAGAAAAACAATGAGCTGGAGTTGGGGTAGGAAGGGGATTTTAGATAGATTTGGACCATGAGGAGGAGCTGGCTCTGTGGCCTTCAGCATCCATCACACCACAAAGCTAGGACATGGGAAGGTTTGCATTTTCACTCCGTTTACCACCCCTGTGATCTTGATGTTGGAGACACATAGATACAGCATACCCAAATGAGTAAAACCAGTAGACACAGAAGTAATTGTTCCCCAAGAACAACAGTAACACTAGAAAGCACAGGTATTCTGGAGAGGGTTGTGGTGTGGATGGCAGCTAAGTAGAGTTTTCCAGGGGCTTCAGGGCACTCATCTCTAAGGAGGCAGGAGGCTCAGACAAGCAAGGATCAAACTCCAGTGGTGCTGGGCACAGGACAAGCGAGGGAGCCAGAAAACTAAGAGCCCAGTTTTGCCCCAGCCTAGCCAGACCTCTGGTTAGTGAGAAACCCTTTTGTCCCTTTGCTCCAAAGCCCCATGTGTGCCGCTGCTGTCTGTCTCTAGACCGCCCAAAGTCTCGCCAAAGACAAGGGCAGTTCCTGGAGCTCTTGCATAACTGGGTGCACAGGAAACGGAAGGCCGGCCTGTGAAGCAGTTCACTGTGGAAGTCCTAGAGGAGAAGGAGAGATGGATGCCAAAATGCCCAACTTCACCACCCAGGCAAAAGAACAGAAAGACCCAGCTGAGACTGAGAAAGTCTTTGTAGCAAATCCTATAGTTGAGAGATTGCTTAGTGTCAAGCGGGAAGGGGCACCTAGGGGTTATGATGAGGGCCTTTGGCTACTGAGGTATGCTAACCTGCAGGGAATACCACAGGCTCATCCACTTAACTGTTTGGTATGGCATTTTGATCGCAAATGAAGAGTAAATGTCATGACAGAACAAACGCCACTTCTTTCTTCATTTCCAGAAATCGTTTTAGAAGCTGAAGGTCCATGACACCAACTTAGGAATAAGCCTGAAACCACTTTCCAAAGAAAACCCTTGGCAGTGTCGGTATTTTAATTATAATTCTTAGTTAATTACTGGCTGCACCCCTCCCAAATGGTTTCCTGGTGTCAGTGTGTCAAGACTGAGAACTGTGGCACCAGAGTTGCAGGAACCAGTGGACTTGTATTGCCCGTATCTTACACGGTAAAACCATCTGGGCTTTAGTAAATGCTCATGCATGCCTGCCCTCTACCCCAAGAAAATCCAAATAGGAAATTTTGAATTAGGACCCAGATACTAATTGTTGGTGGTGTGTTTCCTTGTTTCCCATTTAAATGTATAACCTCTGTTAACAATCACTGGTTTAGGTGTTTCAAACAGGGGCAGAAATCAGCATGGGTCAGGGAGCTATTGACATGCTCCCCTTCCTTACTTTTTCCCTCTCCAGGTTACCCATAGCACTGCCTTGCCTTGCCACTCAGCCTCAAGTGATTGATGTGACCAGGGAATTGGTGACCATCACATAGAATGTCCCTGTCCAGGATGGGGCAGAGCAGTACTTGGCTACTTTGTCCAGTGGAGAAAGAAGGGCAATAATCTGTGAATGCCAGTCAACAAAGGACCCCGTTTAAGGTGAGGCGCTAGGGACAGACGTTCTAGGTCAGGAGTGGGACAAAGAAAGTCTTCCTGAGTGGGTATACTCTCTCCTCAAGTTCCATTGGAGTCTTAGCATCCCATTTCCCACTATTTCTTTGGTCTCTTATATCACAGGTGCTCCTAGCCTCATGACCTCTCCATCTCCCCACCTCAGGCACAAAGTAATCTGTGGATGGAGGACACAGAATGTAAACTCCAAGTTATAGCTGTGTATAAGGCCACCTGAGAACATTCCAGCCTACCAACCAGTTTAGTGGTGGCCGAGGATCCTGTTGGTATGAGGCCAGGTCCAACACATGAGTGGAACCAGCTCTTTCCTTTTTTTTTTTTTTTTTTTTTTTTGATTTTCGAGACAGGGTTTCTCTGTAGCTTTTGGTTCCTGTCCTGGAACTAGCTCTTGTAGACCAGGCTGGCCTCGAACTCACAGAGATCCGCCTGCCTCTGCCTCCCGAGTGCTGGGATTAAAGGCGTGCGCCACCACCGTCCTGTTGGAACAAGCCCTTTCAAGAGAGAATATCTCCACTGGGAAAAGTCTGACAGGAAGGACTACATTCTCCCTCTCTGGCAACTGCCAGCCTCATAGAGGAGCAGGATTCATACTCAAGAGAAAGTCAACAAATAAAGTGTGAATATCTGGGTCAGTGAGAAGGCAGGGTAGGCAGGGCTTTTCTCAAGCTTTGTGATCTGTTGTTAGGTGAGTGAGGAGGTGTGTTGGGATGGAGTGAGGATGCTGGATAGATGCTCAGGAAGCCTTCAATTAGGATATGATGTGGTAATAAAAGAATATGATGTGGGAATAAGAATATGATGTGGGAATAAAAGAATATGATGTGGGAATAAAACAATATGATGTGGGAATAAAACAATATGATGTGGGAATAAGTGGATGCAGTGGAAATGGCTACGTTAAATCTGGGTTTTAAACGTATGAGAGTTGACTGTGTAGGGTGTGTTGAATTTTGAAGATACTGAAACTACTGAGTTAGGAAAATAACTAAGCTGGCACCTTGTTGAATAATCAAGTTATGAATTGAGGGTCCTTTCTGTGGAAGCTGCTGTGAAACAAACGAGGGTCCAGGCTGAGTGTGAGAACTAGCCATGGGGTTGGAAAGGATGAGTTTGGGGAGCAACGGGATGCCTGTGCTGCCCTAGAAACTCCAGGCCTGGTACAGGGCCAATATATGACTGATTCCTCTAACTCAAGCATCTCCCTTGGCTGGTGTGAGCCCGTAGAAGGGACTCACCATCCAGCTACATCCTTGAGATGAGAGCTGAAGGCAGCAAGGAGTGGAGCAAGTGCATGGATGAGCCCATCTCTAATACCTGCTACACAGCGGGAATCCTTACCAGGAGGCAGAAGCATTTCTTCCATAGCCAAGCTGTCAGTGAGGCTGGAGTTGCAGACCCTGTAGGAGCTATATGAGGGCCCATGCCACACCCTCACCAGATGTGGACACAGAACTATAGGTTCAGGGCTAATGTCCCAACTCCAAACCTTTCCCCTGAGGCTTCATCCCACAGAGAAAGATATGGCCATGTCCTGATCAAGAAAAACTCATCCATACTTCTTATGCCTGGACAAGGCCAAGAGTAATCTTTGGAATCCCCTTGCTTGAAAAAGTACAAAACAAACACTGTGCCAAATTGGTATCTCTGTGTGCCCTAGGAGGTGTAAGGAATATAGAAACAAATAAGATGTAAGACCTGCCTTCCAAGATTTTACCTGCTGGGAGATATAGATGAAAAAGTAAATGTTTCCCAGTGTTCCAGGGCAGCCAGACGTCTTACCTGTACCACAGCCACAAAGGGAGTAGGGACTGGCTCTAGAGGGAAGGCTCAAAGCTGAAGAGTAATCCATGCCTTACCTGTGTTTCTTCCACCCCAGTTGCCCCCAAGTTTGACCTCGGTACCTAGCTAGAGCCAGACAGTGGTGGGTGCTGGGACATCCCTCTGCACCTACGCAGCCTTCTCTGGGCTGTCCCTGATTCTGCTCCCTACACTGCCCCTGCAACAAGTTGGGTGTTGTAGGCACTATTCTTCCTGACTAGTTCTGCCACTCACCAGATCCCCATCCCTGAAGCCTAGAAGAAGAATCTTTGATAATGTGAAGAGCCTTCTTCCGAATACTTCCCGGGTGATGGACTGTGCTGTCTCCTGTTACCACCCAAGGCTCACTACCTGCTGTGACCTGGCAGAAAGACAGCATTACCATCAAGGGCTGAGAAAACCACCACCAAGGGCAGAAACTATCCCCAGTTTCCCATTAGCAGCACAAACTGCTCCGAAATAAGGAGTGTGTCGGACCTTGCTCCAGAATGAGCTTGGAGGTGCACACTTTGATATCTACATGCTAGTAGTAGGTGCAGTAAGAGGCCTGGGGGACTGCTGTTCTTACATACTGGCCACATGCATGTGGTAGGTGCAGGCAGTGGGCAGAGGCCTCTAAAAGGTATCATCACATACTTTCCGCATGCTTGTGGCAGGTCCAGGTGGTGGCAGAGGCCTTCTGCAGCTATCCTTGCACACACTACAAAATGTCGCTCCCCACTGCTACTTACCAACCTAAGACACAACCTTTGCGGGTAGGTGGACAGTGGGGCCTACTTTGACTCCACAAAGCAAGGTTTTATTAGTCTTAGACTGGTAGAGAGATTTGTTGTTTGTTGTTTTGTTTGGTTTGATTTGAGGGAGTGGGTTTTCCCCCTTTTATCTCAGAGTCCTGAAGCCCTGGAGACATTGACCTAGGGCACAGCCCTTGTTTCAAATTCTGTGGTTGGTCATATCTGTTGAGATATGAGGCATAAACAGAGTACAATCTGCAGGGAAAGAAGTGGAGATGGGATGAAGGGTAAGAACTACCAATGCAGAGGAATCTACTAAAAATTGGAGTGACCTCTTAACAGAGGACTGGAAGCTTTAACGGCCCCAAGAACAACAACAACAAAAAAAAAAAAAACCAAGATGAACCTTTATTGGCTATTAACTATATGGTGGCCACCTTATCTATTAATGCTGTGAAATAAGCAGCCATTGTTAGTCTTACTTTTGCAAATGAGGCAATGGTATTATAAAAGAGATGTCACTTGCCAAAGGTCACAAGCTAGTAAATGGCAAGGTGACACTTCACAAACAGGCTTTTCGGACTCCAGGATATCTGTGCCTACTAGTCAAAGAAGGAAAGTGTGTGGTTCCACCTTCTAACAGGCTAGGGTGAAGGCACAACTCTCCCCAGGGTAGCTAAAAGATCTCCAGTTCTTCCAGGTTTCCCCAGACAGACCTCCTGCAAACCTGCGGCTGTCTGAAGAGGCTCCCAACACAATGACTTTGACCTGGAACCATAAGGAAGATGGTGATGCCCACTATGTCACCCGAAGAGGGATAAAGGTAGCCTCCACCTGGTTCACTGCAGCTCAGTGTGTCTTCAGCAGCAAGTGCATGGTGACATGGCAAGAAATGCTCCTGCAGACTGGAGGTCCCAAATGAAATGAATGGGTGAGAGGCACCCACTGCACTCCAAGGATACCTGGCTTGTCAATAAGGACCAGCGTGAATATTGGACTGGAGGCCTGCTCAGGAAGTCCTCATAGTGAAGAGGACTATAGATAGGGTCACTAGAGGGTACCCAAGAATTAAGGTCAGAGAATCAAGAGTTAAGATCGGTTATCACTTACAGCTCTTAGAGAAAGTCAGCAGAGATATTATCTTGTGGGTTCTTTCAGCGGTGTGGCTGGTACGGAAGTGGGAAGGTGCCCTTAGGGGCCCAGATAATAGTGAGGGAGAGGAAGATTACAGAGCCCATTGGAAGCCTGCTATAAGGAGAGGGCGGGGTAGAGGTGAAGGCTGGGACTCTGGAAAACGGTGGTGGAGTCCAAAGGGATCGAGATAACACCAGGAAGCTGGGACTGAGGGCAAATGGGGCAGAGGACAACCTACAAGCTCACCTGACATAGGGGAAGTGTGGAGGAAGAGTTCCATGCTAGGATAAAGAGCTGAAAATACCAGAATCCAAGAAGTGGGTACGGAGAAGGCGTCTGGACTCCCTGAGTCTGGGAAAACATAAAAGCCTGTGAGACTGCTTTGGCTAGTCAAACCCTGGAGCAGGGAGGGACACTGTGAGTGCACAGGAATCCTTGAGAACTGTGCACCTGTGGTGGTACTCGCTGTCAGTTCCAGCACGTGGGAGACAGAGGCAGGTGGATGTAAGTTTGAGGCCAACCTGGTCTACACAAGATTGTGTAACAGTGAGACTGTTTCAGAGAAAGAAGGGGGGGAGGGGCAAAGAAGAGTACACAGTTGAGGCTCCCATCATTGCAAACATCTGAGACTATCACGTCTTCCTGGGTATCTTTTGAGCTCTAACATGAGGGTAACTCACCGCTGCCCATCCCACCTATGCAGTGAGGACCTGAGCCCCAAGCTGAAATCCTATGAGCAAAGCTGGCACAATGCACCCTGCTTTCTGATCCACAGTGCTATGGCCAGAACTACACCATGACCAGCACCTTCCTTGGGAACCCATGGCTCACGGTGACTATCTTCCAAGGGTGATGTCAACATCTCTGTCAATTCTAAGTTCCGGCACCACTTTCCAGCAGTGTATGCACCCTGGTCGTCCCCACCTGAAAAACAAAGGACAACTGTGGACTCTGCACACTGCTAAAGAATCCACTAGGCAAGGACCACCGCAGCTGCACGCTCACTGTCTATGGCGAGAACACCAACAGGCACGCCTGGAGGGAGGACATATCCATCCTGTCAAAGGGCAGGGGCCCAAACCGCCAATCACTCTCTTCAGTTGGCTAGGGCTGTGTTTTATTGGACCTACCATCAAGTAGTACAAATATTCTCCCATTTTACCAATGTCATATATATTGTTCCTGGCCTCTGAGGATGTGGGGAGTTCATGATCCCTTACCAAACTGTGACAGCACACAGTGATGGACTGAGACTCACTTTTTACAAAGATACTGGTCATCAGGTTTAAACCAGACTGACCCATCACAATTTGTCAGCAGGGGTCTGGAAGAAGTCTGTATGTTTACAAATCTTCTCGAGTGATTTTGATACATGTCAATGGCCCAGGGTAAGGACAGATGAGAGGCTCAAACACGGGGAAGCATGAAGGGGACCACTGCCCTCACACATGCCTGTCTTGCTTTGGCTTGTGATGCACGTTTGAGACAATACTGTCCTTATTCTCATCCAGTCTGCTGTCTTCACGGCTACAGGGCTAGCAGTGTGACCCCTGCTGTGTGAAGCCAAACTGCCAGGCTTTGTTATTCAAGTTCCTCCCAACTTCCCCTCAACCCCCATGTTAACATCCCAGCAGGCCAGGTACCCCACCCCACCCCGTTCCCTATCTCTCCAGTTTCGTGTTCTGTCACTCCCTCAAATTCTCTGTGGTGATGCCCTTCCATGGTTGTGGTCTCCATGGCTAGAGATCTTTATTCAGCCCATTAAAAATGTCCTTCCTTGCGGGGAAGGATGGTATCCCAGTCTCCCAAGCGCTCACCTAAGTGTCTGGCACTAAGAGAATAATGATTGCAGAAGGGCTTCTGAACAGTGTCAGAACTAAGCCAGGAGGGCATGGGTGATGGAGGTGGCGGATCCAGCTTCCATGCCACAACCAGAGATCCCTGACAGTCACTCCAGTTGGTCTTAGAACATGGATTGGGGCAAGCCACCTTTCTGTTTCCCCACCTCCTGGGTTATGAGGAAGTGCCTAACACAATTCCTGGAAGAAAAGAAGAATGACTAGATGGCAGCTTTGACCCCACACACAGCTAATCCAGCTCGGGAGACACGGGGACCAGTTCTCAGTTCCTCTGTAGCAACTCTCAATTCAGCGATGTCAGATCTCTCGTGACTACTAACAAAGCATTTGCTTTGATAAAGATGGCAAGTCAAGCCTAGCTTGGATCATGGAGCATCTTCAGATGGCGGGGCAGCTCATGCAGGCTCCCGCCCGGAGCTCACCCTCTTGCTCCTGAGTACAGTGCAACAGGAACCCCAGGGAGGAACACAGCCAACACATGCAGTCACCTTGGGGCTTCCCTTCCTTCTTCATACACACACCCACCCTCCCCTCAGCACACAGGCCAGATCCTGCTGCCTTCCTCCTGCCCATCCTGCGCCTTTCTATTTCTGTACGTCACGGGGGTCTGTGTGTACATTCTAGAGTGTAAATGGATCAGGACCTTGCTCCCTTAACATCCAAGCCACCCTCCCATCAAAGCAGGACGGAACTGCTCGTGTGGTTTGCTGGTTTTAAACACGTCTTACGGTAGGAAACTTCCTTGAGGGATTTTAAACTTGAAGCTGGAAATGATGGCGCCCTGAGCCCTGCTCCTCTCGGTCCATGTTTCTCTGTTCTCCATCCCCACGAGAGGTCTCTGTAAAAACTTTAGGTTGGGTCAGCTCATAGTAATAGACAGCCAAATGGTAGAGCATAATTTTAGCACGTGGAATGCCTTGGGTGTGATCCCCAGCACCGTTCCCCACCCCACCCCCCCCAAAAAGGTTTGGAAAGCCATAGATTTATTCAACACCCATGAGGTTTGCCTCTCCTATATTACAGTCCTCCCAAAGGTACAGCAAACATATCAACAGTATATTCACCACTTCTCTTCTCTACTTCAGGACTAAGTACTGCCTGTTACAATCCACATGCCTCTGGAGTACGGCAGAACAGTGTTCTGCTGAGGCTTCAGATCTAAAGGAAGAACCAGCAGATCTAATCCCATTCCTCTTTGCTGCTCAACTAAACCCAGAGTCCGAGGAGGAGATGATACAATAGAAGTCTGCGTCACCTAGAGAAGCAGTTGGCCTGGCCTGTGGACAGGAGAGAGGGCAATCTAGCAACTGCATAGCTAAGGGTTACCAAGACAACTGAGCACCTATACCCAGGGGACTATGTCAAGGACAAGGGCAGACAATAGCAAGACACTACCCATCCCCCACCCTCTTGAACTATAACCGTGTATACACCCACCCACACACACACAGAAATGACCAGGGAAGTGAGACTCACTGAAACAAGTAATGTCAGCACAGCCAGAGAGCCAGCTAGGTGCCAAGATGTCCAAGCCAAGACAAGAAGACAACTGTGACCCAGGCTGTGAGGACAACCAGGACTCCTGGCACCGTGCCCTCCACTCCTGTCCAGCACAGGCACGTGCCACACAGGCAGACAAGTTAGGAAGCCAACAGCCCTTGAGTTTTAATTTAATTTTATTTTTTCATACGGGCAGTAGAGGGTGGAGTTACCCCACCCTTACTCCCCTTGCATTGACTGTGCCTCGGGTCGTGAGACCCCAAATTGTCAGAACTTACTCCCAGGGCAGGAAGAAAGCATTGCTGATGGTGTGCTAGGGGAGGGCCCCCAGCCATGAGCCAGGTTAAGCACCCCTCAGGAGCTCTCCGAGGCCCACTCCTTTAAGCCTTTTACAGACAGCAGGACAAAGACATACAGCTGGGACCAGCCCCTTCCTTTGGCATGGTTCACCCTAGCCTGGGGACAGAGTCTAAGGGTGATGGCATGAGGCCTGAGCTCTGGAATGGCCTGTGAAGGAAGCTCCCCTTACTACCTCATAGACATCCGCTCAGCACATGAAGACCGAGACTGGCAAAGTAACAAGGCTAGACAAAGGAAAACTAGGTCCACCTTCAACCAATCTTCCCAGTGGGGAGCCTGGGGAAGGAGCTTCAAGCTCTGGTCCTGGGTCATCTTGGGAGAGAAAAGGTGGAAGAGGGTGAGCTTGGCAATTGGTCCTAGGCATAAGAGATAGTCACATTCTTCCGACTAGAAAAAAAAAAATGAGGGGTCAAAAAGCACCATCGCCTTCCAGGAGGGCTCGGACAGTCCTGATGGGACGCTGAGAGGTCTGCTCTGAATTAGGCGAGGGTATGAGGCTGCCTCTTTGAGCTCTCAGTGTTCTCCTGGGAGTGCTTTCCTGGGAGTGCTTCCTGCTTACCCCTCGACGCCTGTCACTTTCCCAGGAGGTGCCGGCTGATCCAGCTCCTGCACACTCCCAGAGTCTGGGCTCCAGCCCCAGGAGACAGGTGAGCAGACCCCAGCCCCTTCTTCAGTTGGCCTTGCTCAGTCTGTAGTCTTCCACCGGCTCCCGACTCTCGACAGCTGACAGGGCAATGAGCATCTGAGCAGCATAGTAAGTAGACATGATGAGTGCCCGAGAGTAGGGCACAGGGAAGCAGAACTTGTTGAGAGCGATGGTCAGGTCTGAGATGATGAAGAGCAGCGCACCGCTGCCGGCCGCCAGCTCCGTCCATCGCCACGCTGCCCCAACCAGTCGCAACCCTGCCATAGCTCTCCAGCCCATGAAGCTGATGAGGGCCACATAGACCCCTACCAAGTAGGTGAAGGCACCTGACAGTCCTGGGTAGAGCAGAGCATAGCACAACCCGGACAGCACTGCAATCACCAGACCTGTCCGGAGAGCCAGTGGCCGCATGCCAAAGGCCGAAGCATAGAGTATGTGTGTCACGGCAAACATCAGCAGACCTGGAAGAGGGAGGGGATAAAGAATGCTAAAGGCAGGCCAGGTGACCAATGAGTACTTGTGTGAAGGGAATGGGACTGGGGATAACCTAGCAGCTTTGCTCTGGGAATAAGAGGGGGGTAAGGAAGACCTTATAGTTTTAAATTCACCCTCACATGCTCCCTTAGAGAACTGGTCCTCCTCCAACAGAAGACCGAAGTCCCCAGCCTCGGAAACCCTCCAACTCCCTGTCCCTTCTTCCAAAGCCTTTCCCTACCCCAACCCCAAGACCCTCTTTCCTCCAGCCCCAGGGACCCTCCCAGGCAACTCCTATAACTACTGACCATACTCAAAGTAGCCGTGGTCCTGCCAGATGAGGAAGGCATCACCCACAGCAGAGAAGACGAGCCCCACAAAGATGAGGGAGGCACTGGGGTGGGCCAGCAGGAATCGGAAGCCATGGGCCAGAAGGAAAAGCCAGAGGCAGAAGATGGGTAGGCACTTGATAAGGGCACTGACCCACGACGGATTGGATGAGGGTAGCCAGAGCACAAAATATACACAGGTGGCCTTAAAGAAGGGTACCAGTTTGGGTCCCTCGCTCTTCACCTGGAAGAGACAGGACAAGGGCAACACTCAGAGATGGGAGGCACAGAAGCTCACCATGTAAAACCCAGCACCTTTTTCCCAGGGTACAAGGCATACACTAGCCCTTTACGGCTCAGAACAGGGAGGACTGTCAGAGAAACCTAGCCTGTCAGGCTCCGACCAGTCAGCAGGATGTGAACAAAGTCATTATCATCCTGAGGCTCGATTTACCGGGACAGGCAAGGGCTTCACTGTCCCGTCACTCTTGTCCACTCTTGGCCCTTGGGCTGGGCCAGAACATTCACGGGACCACCAGTGAATATTAGGATACCCCCTTCTACAACCTAGTGCTGTTCTCTTCTGGCTTCCACCCCACCACTCCTAGAGGGGTCCCTCAGCACCGCTCCCAGTGGTCAGTGTCAGCGTCGTCAGTTCCCAGCTGTGTGGGATTGGAGCACTGTCAGAGAGAAAGCACAGAAACACACTGACTGACTAACTCATGATCCCAGCTTTGGAGCCAGGACTCAAGCTTAGAGCCCTGGCAACACCAGGTGAGGGCCAGGAATGTAGGACAGTGACAGTACCTCTGACCCACATGCTTTCCGTCCTGTCCAGTCTGCCCCTCAGCTTCCACTCTACCTGCCTTGACTAAAGGTGGCACCAGGGACAAAGAGAGGTGCTAGGGATGCTAGGAGGAGAAATAGATTTGTATTGAGAGCAATAAACAGTGCTTGAAACACCAAAGATTTCCATGGCTAGGGAGAGGGGGTGCTGGCCATTTCTTTTCCCAGAGAATAAGAGCAACTTGAGGCACTAAAGACAGGAAGGGGGGCGGGGAGGGCTTCTTGTCCCAGCTTCTGATCTGGAGCCAGCAGACAGGCTGGGAGGAGATGGGGAACTGAGAGGGGGAAGTTGGCGCAGCTGACTGGGTCTCAGTTGGATTAGGGGGAGGGCAGCTAAAGAAAGGTTTTAGTCAAGGCCACTGCAGGCGCAGTCCGAGATGGGGGAGGAGTGTCTGCAGATGTTCTGTGATCTCCTGAAGCTTCTCTTGGGTTTGCTCGTTCAGGTGAATTGGAGGGCGAATTGAGGGTGAATTGGAGTAGCTGGGGTTCCCTATAGACCCCAAACTGCACCAAAAGTGCTCTGGCTGGGTGAGCAAGCTATTCTACACAGGACTGTGAGGACACACTCAGAGTCCCAGGCAATCAGGTACCTGATGCTACTGGGAAAGGGTAGAGAAGATACATACATACAGTGGGTCCAGAGAATAACCTGCCCTTTTTCTGCCAGCAGTGAGAGACAAGAGCAGAGTTGACACTCCCTTCCCATGGAAACTTCCCTTATCAGGAATAGTCAGGGTGAGGGCACAGTTGAGGGAGGAGATCCGCAGGGATGCCCAGCTCCACCTGTCAGCCCTCGAAACATCAACTTTGCTCTTCCCTCATCGCCCAGACCCATATTTTCTAGAAGAAACTAGCAGTAGGTGGTGAAATCATGGCAGAGAAGCCAGCCTCAGAAGGGTGGGGAGACAAGACAAGGGTTAGAGTTGAAGTTTGAAAAGAAGGTCAAGCCAATAGAGAGCGGTCCACCGTCACCTAGGTCACCTAGCGCCTTAACAGCACTGCTTAGACTGAGGCGTCAGCTCCCGCGCCTACAAGATAACGTGGAAACGAACTTGGGGCAGGATTCTCAAGAAGTCTTCCCCCCACACACACCCACTCCGACACACACACCCTCTCGAACGCTTCTCTGAGGTCCCACCATGCCGAACCCAGAGGCCTGCTGCGTCCAGTCCCAGGCCAAGACCCGAGGACCCGCTCCAGACACACATGGATCAACAAAGTCACGCTTCCGAGTCACGTGCACAGTGTTTTCCTCCCTCCCGCGGGCAGACGGGGGGCGCGCGGAGGAGGGGTGCCGCGTGAGTGAGGAGCAAGGGACCGTGACAGCCGCGCTTCCCCAGGAGGGGCACCAGCTTCCTCGGCTCCCCAGACCGCCCAGCTGGCCGCTGCCTCTTCCCAGGCCCGGGGGAGCTCCGGCCGCAGCGAGCGCGCTCGCGCACTCACCACAGTGACCGGGGACACCATGGCGGCGGCGGCGGCGGCTGGCACCCGCTCCGGATTGCACCGCCGGGACGCACCTAGGGCCAGGTGAGCAGACGACGGAACAAAGCGGGGTGAAGTACAATACCTCCCGCGCGCCTGGCGCTCGGAGTACTGTCTGTAAACCGTACGACGTCACCACGGATACAGCCAATGAGCGGGCCGGAGCCTCGGATGGGCGGAGTCCGGCTGGCGGCGCCGGCTGGGCTCCCCCTGTTTCTGCGTTGAAAAGGAGGTCCTCCCACCCCGGGCGCGGGCGGGGCCTCAAGGCCACGCCCTTTCGGGAGGCATGCCAGGACATCCCGGAACGTGACCGCGGCCCCCTCGGCTAAGGAGCCAGCTTGGCCCTGGGAGCACCGCGAGATGCATCCTTTCTTAACTCCGGAACAAAAAGCAAAGATAGATTCTCGTCAGCCTTTAAACAGGCAGTCTAGGCGGTCGCAATTCCAATAAGACACAGCTTTAATAGTGTAGTCACAGGTCCCAGTGGCCACGGGAGAGTCAGCAGACACTCAACCTTCAGCATGGGAAGAGATACACATTCGGGCACACAATGTACATAAACTATACAGAATCGTAGTTACATTAAGTGCACTGAACCAGTGCAGCTAGGACGGCAACTGTGGAGTTGACCACCATCCTTCACCTACTATTAAAGCCGCGGGTGAAAGAAAGCAGCGGCCTGTGTGTGGACCCCAGTAAAGGCTACAAGCACTATGTTGCCTTGATCACACACCCCTCACAGCTGGAACAACAGTGGCAGACAAGAGCAAAGCAGGAATGGCAGCAAACCTGAGCGTGCTTAAGGACCCAAAGGAATGTGAGCTGACTGCCACAAGTCCAATGTAAATGGTTGTAATACTGGTGGGCTGGAGCATGTTTAGAAGTATTGTTCAAAACTGGATGGATTGGCAGGGAGCCCATGGATTGCAACGCTAGAGATGTCATGGCCTCTGCCCTCTCTAGCCTAGATTTCCTCATCTGTAAAATGAGTGGGTGACCTCTAAGGTTCTGCCCGGTCCAGACCTGTTGTATAGGATGAGGAAGGGGAAAGGTTGCTGGTGTCAGGAAATTCAAGTCTGTCTAGGAGATTTCATGGAAATAGAGCTTTCCAAATTCCGCAGGATACACACAGAGCTTTAGCTGTGGCCTTGGCTGTTGGGAAGGGGAGGAACACTGGCAGCTTCTCAAGATGGGGTTACCAGTCCCCTGCCGGCCTGGAGAAGACACAAGATGCTTCTCCAGTTATCCCTTCCCACACAGTCATTCTCTTTGTTTTCCCTCCAACCGTTCCCCAGCTATCCCTAAGCCCTAAACTACTGACCTAACCCTCTCAGAGAAGGACAGCCCTTTTTGTTTTGGTTTGGTTTTGGGTTTTTTTTTTTCTGTTTTTGTTTTTGTTTTTTGTTGTTGTTGTTGTTGGTGGTTTTGGTTTTGGTTTTGGTTTTCTGAGACAGGGTTTCTCTGTAGCTTTGGAGCCTGTCCTGGAACTAGACAGCCCTCCTTTTGTAACATTGTTAACAACCTGAAATTCCAGGTAGGGTCCATGAAGGGTGACAGACAAGGTTTGGGGAAGGGGAGACGCTCACCTGATCTCTAGGCAAATTCCAGTCAGGAGCTTCGAGGAGACCACCTACCTTTCAGAGTGAGAGATGAGAACAGCTGTCCCTGCGGCTTTCATACGCACCATAGGGATGTGTGTGTTGCTGGGGAAGAACTCCAAACTGAAAGAACATGGACATGCCGCCCTCCCTGTTTGTCCCCCCTTTCCTGGGGCTCACTGAGGTTGTAGCTGGTCACACGTCACTCTGCCCTTGGAGCCTCAGTTCCCCATGAACAAGTTATAAAATCATGACATACCTTCCAGTTTCGGGCCAAACCGTCCCTGTCACATAGGGGAATTGTCAAGTAGGCGTGTTTTTGTTCCTCTGGACCCCAGTTTGTCTAATTCTAAAAATTAAAGTGTAAACTTTTAAAAGGATTTCTCTCCTGGGGGTGGGGTGGGGTGAGTGGGGTTGAGGTCAGAGTTGTCAGAACTCCCTGGAGGGGGTATTACGAGCATCTGTGAGTTGCCTGGAATGCCTGTTGGGAACAGAACTCGGGTCCTCTGCAAGAGCAGTGTGTACTGCTGCTACCCATGCGCCATCTCGCCAGCCCCTGAGAATGTGAACCTTATTAGTGGTTCACAAAACCTGGGGCCAACCAGAATTACTTGAGAAGTGTTTTTTAAAATATGTCATTTCCCTACCTTAGCCCTGCTCATTCACCGGTTTTCATAAGCTTCATATACAAATACCTAAATATACAGAAAAGCATAAAGCCTGGAAATGTCACTCACAGAATAGTACTACCAGTGGGCAAAGTAATTTCATAAATAGTGGCCCACAGAACCGTGGCATCGTTTCTCCATGCTGTTTCTCAATCTATCCTCCTATCGTTATTGTTGTTTTGTTTTGAGAAGAGTTGTACTGTATAGCTCTGGCTGACCTGGAACTCTGTAGGCGAGGCTGGACTTGAATTCACAGAGACCTGCTGCCCAGATCCGTTCTTGGTCCTTCTCTCTTCCCTTTGGAGTCCAAGCCTTAGACTTAAGCACAGTGCTGGCCAGAAACACCACTTCTAGCTAGTTGAGTTCAGCTGTCAGAGGCCTATCGGAGTGGGAGGAACACATGGACAAGGTCCATTGGACCAGCTGAGAATCCGCATTTCTAGAAGAAATGCTCCTCCCTGGCTAACTCAGGCTGTCTTCCTCAAACCTCAGGCTTTGGCAGTGTGCCTCTGGACCAACGACTGGTTTAGTTACCTAATCCTCGTCTTTCTCTGCCTGCTTGAGCTAACTGAATTTCTGCCCTGCCCTAATCTTATCTTTGGAGACAAAATGCCCAATGGCCAGAAGTCCCTCTTCAGGTGGTTAACTCAAACCGGTCTGACCTAAGATGGATACTAGAGTGACTGCCCGTGACTTCTGACTTCCTTAAGATCCTATGGCTGGGTGCTAAATGACACCTCTCAGCAGGTGACAGGTGAGCAGAAAGGGCCAGAGAAGGAAGAAAAATAGGGGCATTTGGATTCCTGGAAAGTCTTTAGCAAGCATGGGAAAGATAGGGCTCTTTCTGCCCTTCATTAGCTTACCCCTGCCTTGTTTCTTTCCCCCCCAAGACTGTAACTTCCTGACCCTAGCCACTGGAGCAGCTACTGTGCAAATTTAGTTCCCACTCCTAGTCTTTGCCAAACATTTCCTTCCCTGTTCAGTGAGCATTCAATTTTATTGGGAACTCTGCAACTCCAAGAGGGAAAAGGGAACTAGGTGTTAGCAAGAGTTTGGCAGATCTACCCACACCTCTACAGGTAGTGACCGACTCTCTTCAATTCAATCCTCTAGATATTGGGCCGTCACTGACGCAGACCCTGAAAAGTGTGCTTTCCCTCAAAGAGACGATGTATCCTAATTTTGTTCATATGGGTAACATATTTTTATTCAGTTTTCATTCCGTGCACTGATTCAGTCCACTGAGAGATATATAAAGTGTGTCTGCACATGTGCCGGCTCTCCTGTTAGATGCCATCGTGAGAAACAACGAGTCGAAAACAGCCTGTGAGCTCACGGAGTTCACAGCTGACTGCGGGCGGACGCGTCAACAAACAGCTGGTGTAGCAACTCCAGTCATTGCGTTATGAAGCCGGGTGTGGTGTCACATACCTGTAGTCCCAGATGCTCAGGAAGCTGGTGCGGAAGGGTGCCTGGAGCCCACAGAGTCAGGACCAGTATGGTCAGCACAGTCTCAAGAAACAAAAAAAAAAAAGATGACAATCATTCAAGTATGAATGTATGTGACAGCTGACATACAGAAGACATCAGAGTAATTCATTGTACTTGTCACAGTAGAGGAAGATGGGGCTTAATCTAGAAGAAGAAGTTAGGCTTCCTTGAGCAAGTGCCATTGAGTACAACCTTCCAGGAAGATGGAGTCAGATATGCGCAGAACAGCACAAGAGACACACACGGAATCAGGGACAACCCTGTAGCCTGGGAGAGGGAGGGTGATGCTGTGAACTAGGGAAACTGGAGAAGAAATAAGAGGAGCCAAGTCAGGAAGGATCCTGAAGGTTCTACTAAGGAGTTTGGACTTAGGCCGGTTGATGCCTATTGTTTTCCCGCTATTAACTTCCCTGGTTAATCCTGGCTCTCTAGATCTGGTCCAGACTCCCCAGAGCACACCTAACCAGCTTTAAGATCTTCACTTCAGTCAGGCGGTGGTGGCACACACCTTTAATCCCTGCACTCAGGAGGCAGAGACTTGTGGGTGGATCTCTATGAGTTCAAGGCCAGTCTGGTCTACAGAGTGAGTTCCAATAATGCAGGAAGGCTACAGAAAGAAAGCCTGTCTCAGAAAAACAAATGAACAAGGGGCTGGAGAGATGGCTCAGTGGTTAAGAGCATTGCCTGCCCTTCCAAAGGTCCTGAGTTCAATTCCCAGCAACCACATGGTGGCTCATAACCATCTGTAATGAGGTCTGGTGCCCTCTTCTGGCCTGCAGAGATACACACAGACAGAATATGTATACATAATAATTAAATAAATAAATATTTTTTAAAAAACAAACAAACAAACAAAAATAGAATCTTCGGCTTCACTCCTATTACCCTCCCACTTAACCTGAAGATCTGGAGAAGAGATATTAGAAATATCACAAGGGTGTGACATGAAATTGTGATAAAAGTATACGAGACTAGGTTGATCAGGTTGTTGGGGTGGTTTGATTATTTGCTTGTTTGTTTTTGAGACAGGGCCTCACTATGTTGTAACTCACTGTATTGACTAGACTGGCTTCCAAAGATCCACTTGCCTCTGCTTCCCCCGTGTTGGGATTAAAGGCATGTACCCTTTAATCCCAGTGATAATATGCCTGACCCAAGTGATAGGATTTTTTAAAGAGAGATGAACATGTGCCAGCCAAATGGGGGGTGTTTGGAAGGCACTAGACACCAAGCTAGAGCTCAGACCAGAAGTAAAGACTTTCGAGTATAGACTTGCGAGTCACAGCCGATTGTTTCCTGGGTTTTGGACTAGGGTCAAGTGCATAAGTGATAGCCATACTGACAGCTAGCTGGGTGTGACTAGCCAGTGGAGAGTCTTGATAGAGCATAAAAGAAGCGCCAAGCCAAGCTTTGAGGAACTATGATATTTAGGGAAACAGCATACCAGGAAAACCTGTAAAGAGACAAACACAGGTAAACATGTGTCTGTAAGCTCTGATATACTCAGATACAAGTGCACTCACAAGGAAAGAGACAGGCACATCCAGGTGCTATGCCACGAAGAGATAACATGGGATTGTGGTTTGGTTAACTCCGTCCAGAAAAGGTGACGAAAGGTGGCTTTACTTCTCCTTTGCAGTAGCAGAAGCTTCAGAAATGTGAACCACTACCCATCCCCATTTCCAAACTATGTTCCATGCCCCAAGGTCTGTGTGAGACTCTGCACGCATGCACAAGCACACACACACACACACACACACACACACACACACACACACACACATACACATTCCTTCCCTTTCTGCTTCCAGGAGCTGACCTAGGAATACCAAATCATCTGAGAACATCCATTCCAAAATGCCTGTGTCATGGAGGCAGGGAGGTGAACGCTGGAGTTCACAATGTAATCCATGGTTTGGGACCAAAGAATCTACCAGAACTCCTTTCTGGACCCTCCTGGAGGGCTGAATTTTGATACTGTTATAAATTAATATGTGGAATCAGAGGTGGTCTCAACAAAAATGTTCTGGGCTCTGTGATTGGACTCTGGGCTGGGGCTGGTTTAAGTCCAGGCTCTTCATTTTCTGTGTGCCTTTGTCAAATCTGTCGGCCTCTCTCTCTTTTTCTGAAAAAAAGTCTGTTAACACATGTTCCGTGTCAAGCTGTCAGAGGAGCTCGCTCTCTTTTGTTCATTGACAAGGGCATCACTGGGCCTTAAAATCCAAGTGAATTTTATAACTAGAATTTGTTACCCGAAAGGTCTTCTGGGAATGTTCCCCAAGGGGGAATCCCTCTCTTCCAGATGATTATGTGGGATTAGATGACCACCAGCACCAAAACTTCCAGAATTCCAGGGTCTCTGAAATCTGACCTCTCTCTCTCTCTCTCTCTCTCTCTCTCTCTCTCTCTCTCTCTGTGTGTGTGTGTGTGTGTGTGGTGTGTGCCATAACACACATGTAGAGGTTGGAGAACAAGTTCTAAAAGTGAATTCTTTCCTCCCTTCCTCTCTGCTTCCATCATGTGGATCCTGGGCTTTGAACACAGGTCTTCAGACTTGGCAGCAAGCCACTTTGCCCCCTGAGCCTTCTCAGCAGCCCTCAAGTGTTTTTGTCATCCCAGCCCCCTCAATCTCACGTACCCCGTTAGATCCTACAGTGTTTGGGCCTCACTTTCCTACCCCAGTGCTGGAAAGCTAGGAGGAAGAAGGCAGTGTCTCAGGAGTTGAATAAGAAGATGGCCTTAGTGGGAAAACAGGAGATCCCACTCATTAAGACCTGGGACTCTGAATTAGTAATTGTCTCCCCTATGTCAGCATCTAAGGGCCTGTCTTGGGATAATAGGGAAGAACAGACTGCCCAGATACTCTCCCCTGCACAGACCACTTCTCTAGCTCTCCCCATTCCAATGTGGCTGTTCCTTCTTCAGTCAGGCATACAAACGGCACTCACTGATCACTTACACCAAAACAGGTTGCCTCTAGATGCAGACACGAACACAACAGAGCTCCCCTGTCGCCATGGAGCCCCCAGTCCTGCTGGGGAGGCTGACACTTCTCTCTCCACAGATCTGATCAGAACAGTGGACAGGGACAGTGAGGCAGAGGGTTGGGAGGTGGGGCAACGCTGTGCAAAGGTCGGGGAGTTATTTATATTATCCCAGCCCTCCCCAAACCCTTTCCTATTCCAGCCCAGCTTCCTGTCTCCCATCCGGAGGAGTATAGACTTTGGAAGCATGTCAGACTCGTGTGTTACAATAGGGTTGAAACTCCAAAGGAGGAAGCTCTGGGGTTCTCACCATACGCCCCTCTTGGCTCTGACTGGAAAGAGGGCAGGGGTTAATTACGGTGGGGGCTTCAGCTCTGTCTCCATGTCCTTCTATCTTCCAGATAGGCTGAATTTAGCCCCTTTTAAAAAGTTTTACAATAAAGCTTATTTTGGAGTTTTTGTTTTGTTTTGTTTTTTTCGAGACAGGGTTTCTCTGTGTAATAGCCCCAGCTGTCCTAGAACTCTGGAACTAGCTCTTGTAGACCAGGCTGGCCTCAAACTCACGGAGATCCACCTGCCTCTGTCTCCCGAGTGCTGGGATTAAAGGTGTGCACCACCACTGCCCAGCAAAGAAGCCTGTTTCAGAAGGCTATGTTTAAACCTCCCCTCCCTTTCTTTCTTTTGACTTTTCAAGATTTTTAATACATTTCAAATATGGAGGATTGGTTCATTTCTGCCCCTTCACTGCCATAGGGACTGCTACAGTATCTCCGCCTTCTCCTTGTTGGTGGTAATCAGAACACAAAGGTTTCGGGTGCAACAGACTTTGAATCTCACACTACCCTTGTTCTTGGTGTTGGCTGATTTGGTATCCTTTCTGGCCATCAGCAGAAAATCCGTGACATTCTCCCTTTCTTAGGCACGGTGATGAGAAGAATAGTGTCTCTCTTATCTTTTCCCATTTTTCCTAGGCCTGTAGAAACCCCACCAAGACCAGCAGCGGTATGCTGTGGGTACCTGAGGACAGTGGGAAGCCAGAAACACATAAGAGAGGTATTAGCTACAGCAGGTGTGGGACGGCAGCCCAGTGTCACAGGGACAGCGTCAGAGGCCAGAAGTTCCTGCTTTGATTTCCAGTACCAGCCATTCCTCCTGGACAAGTGGCTGACTCTGGCCTCAGTTTTTTGATTTTGTTTGTTTGTCTGTTTGTTTTTGAAATGGGGAGGCAAATAGTTTCCTTGCACAGTTCTTCAAGGAACTAAATGAAAGCAGTACACAGGCATTGAAATATGAAACTCCTCAAACTTGGTTTTGTTTTTGTTTTTTGTTTTTTTGTTTTTTTTTGTTTTTTTTTTTGTTTTTTTTTTATTTTCGAGACAGGGTTTCCCCGTAGCTTTTGGTTCCTGTCCTGGAAACTAGCTCTTGTAGACCAGGCTGGCCTCGAACTCACAGAGATCCGCCTGCCTCTGCCTCCCGAGTGCTGGGATTAAAGGCGTGCGCCACCACCGCCCGGCTGTGCTTTTCTTCTTTTAAGGGAACTGGAATTCAGGGTGGGCTTCTGTCTGCCTGGAATGAGCTGAGGACGAACCTTCCTGATGAGCAGGTGGAACCCCTCAACATTCACAAACTGGGACACATCCGAAGCATGAGGAAGCTCACTAAACTCCTGGGTGCCCACACTTTCCCCACAAGCTTCTGACTCAAGAACTTCAGGGTGGAGCTCTGACATCTGCGTGTTGACACGTTCCCTAGAGTTAGTCATGTGCCCATGCAACTTGGGGTGCTTTGTGCTAGATAACACACTGTGCTGTTCA
This sequence comes from Microtus oregoni, assembly GCF_018167655.1. NCBI lineage: Eukaryota > Metazoa > Chordata > Mammalia > Rodentia > Cricetidae > Microtus > Microtus oregoni. The sequence goes on from NW_024543059.1 coordinate 41,634,489, forward strand.
TCCAGCAAGCATGCGCCAGGAGCTGGGCAAGAGCAATGAGCTCTGGGAGACGCTCTTACCTCATTAAGGGCCTGACAGACAGTGAGCCCTGGTTAAATGGTCGCCCAAAACCAAGTCTTCAAGAAGATACATCGTTTAAGGACAACAGACATCAATGGATAAATAAATTGCAAGCAAAAGAAAGGGTCAGCTCACAGGGGCTGTGATTGCCTGCACATCATCAAGTCAGTAAACATTCTAGCACAGAAGGAAGGGGTTCATGAGCCCCTACCTACCCCTGACTGGGGAACTACGGATGGCGGATGGCTTGAAGCAGGAATCAGTCTTCTTTAAAAGTGTGGCTCCTGGCCGGGCGGTGGTGGCGCACGCCTTTAATCCCAGCACTTGGGAGGCAGACGCAGGCGGATCTCTGTGAGTTCGAGACCAGCCTGGTCTACAAGAGCTAGTTCCAGGGGGCTGGAGAGATGGCTCAGAGGTTAAGAGCATTGCCTGCTCTTCTAAAGGTCCTGAGTTCAATTCCCAGCAACCACATGGTGGCTCACAACCATCTGTAAAGAGGTCTGGTGCCCTCTTCTGGCCTGTAGGCACACACACACACACACAGACAGAATATTGTATACATAATAAATAAATTAATTAATTAATTAAAAAAAAGAGCTAGTTCCAGGACAGGCTCCAAAACCACAGAGACACCCTGTCTCGAAAAAAAAAAAAAAAGAAGTGTGGCTCCTGTGGATGGCACCACACTCATGGGCAGCACAAATTGGACTCAATGGCCTACTAATAATAATTTTTAAAAGGACAATGACGGTACTCAACTTCATTTGGAAAAGCAAAAAACCCAGGATAGCCAAAACAATCCTGGGCAATAAAAGAACTTCTGGAGGCATCACAATCCCTAACTTCAAACTCTACTACAGAGCTACAGTACTGAAAACAGCCTGGTACTGGCATAAGAACAGACAAGAGGACCAATTGAACCAAATAGAAGACCCGGATATCAATCCACACATCTTAGAACACCTGATCTTTGATAAGGAAGCAAAAAATATCAAATGAAAAAAAGAAAGCATATTTAACAAGTGGTGCTGGCATAACAGGATATAACATGTAGAAAAATGAGAATAGACCCGTATCTATCACCATGCACAAAACTCAAGTCCAAATGGATCAAAGGCCTCAACATAAAGCCAGCCACAGTGAACTTTATAGACGAGAAAGTGGGAAGTACACTTGAACGCATTGGCACAGGGAACCACTTCCTAAATATAACCCCAGCAGCTCAGACACTGAGAGAAACAATTAATAAATGGGACCTCCTGAAACTGAAAAGCTTCTGTAAAACAAAGGACAAGGTCAACAAGACAAGACGACAGCCTACAGAATGGGAAAAGATCTTCACTAACCCCACATCAGACAGAGGGCTGATCTCCAAAATATACAAAGAACTCAAGACAGCCGGGCGGTGGTGGCACACGCCTTTAATCCCAGCACTTGGGAGGCAGAGGCAGGCGGATCTCTGTGAGTTCGAGACCAGCCTGGTCTACAAGAGCTAGTTCCAGGACAGGCTCCAAAACCACAGAGACACCCTGTCTCGAAAAACCAAAAAAAAAAAAAAACTCAAGACATTGGACACCAAAAGATCACATAATCCAATAAAAAAAAAAATGGAGTACAGACCTAAACAGGGAACTCTCAACAGAGGAACCTAAAATGGCTGAAAGACACTTAAGGAAATGTTCAACATCCTTAGCCATCAGAGAAATGCAAATCAAAACAACTCTGAGATTCCATCTTACACCTGTAAGAATGACCAAGATCAAAAACTCTGATGGCAACTTATGCTGGAGAGGTTGTGGGGAAAAGGGAACACTTCTTTTTTTTTTTTTTAAACATTTATTTATTTATTTATATTATGTTCTGCCTGTATATATTCCTACATGTCAGAAGAGGGCACCAGATCTCATTATAGATGGGTGTAAGCCACCATGTGGGTGCTGGGAATTGAACTCAGAACCTTTGGAAGAGCAGTCAGTGCTCTTAACCTCTAAGCTATCTCTCCAGCCCCAAAAGGGAACACTTCTGCATTGCTGGTGAGAATGCAAGCTGGTACAGCCCCTTTGGATGTCAGTGTGGCGATTTCTCAGAAAATTAGGAAACAACCTTCCTCAAGACCCAATAATACCACTTTTGGGTATATATCCAAAGGATGCTCAATCGTGACACAAGGACATGTGCTCAACTGTGTTCATAGCAGCTTTGTTTGTCATAGCCAGAACCTGGAAACAACCTAAATGCCCCTCAACTGAAGAATAGATTTTTTAAAAAAAAGTGGTACATTTACACAATGGAGTACTACACAATAGAAAAAAATAACAACAGCTTGAATTTTGCAGAAAAATGGATGGAACTAGAAAACATTATTTTAGGTGAGGTAACCCAGACATAGAAAGACAATTATCACATGTACTCACTCATAGGTGGTTTTTAACATAAAACAAAGAAAACCAGCCTACAAACCACAATCCCAGAGAACTTAGACAGCAATGTGGACACTAAGAGAGACTTACATAGATCTAATCTACATGGGAAGTAGAAAGTAGAAAAAGACAAGATCTCCTGAGTAAATTGGGGGCATGGGGGTCTTGGGGGAGGGTTGAAGGGGGAGGGGAGAGGCAGGGAGGGGAGCAGAGAAAAATGTAGAGTTCAATAAATATCATGGGGAAAAAAAGGACAATGAACTTGAGACGATAGAGAGGTGGGGGGATGGATCTAGGGGTGGAATGGGGTGAATCTGATCAAAACAATTGCATGAAATTTTCAAATAATTAATAAAAGTTCTTCTTAAAAAATGCTTGCCAAGGGGAGATATAAGAAAAGGTCTTCTAGAGGAAAGAGTGTCTGACTGTTTAAAGGATAACGTGTACGAGCCTCAGCTGTCGATGTGTGCTAACAGCTAAAGGTGTGGCTGAGTGGCAAGATAGGTCTGCATCTTAGGGTACCAGGGAACGTGATAAGAAGCACAGCAGGAAGAAGTCTGTGGGTTTGAGGATTATATTGCAACAGATGTACTCAGACACAGTTGGAATGAAGTCTGTGGGATAGTGCAGTCCGTAACAGCAGGCAAAGAGAACAATTAAGAAGCTGTTACTGAAGAAGACCCATTTGGAGCAATGGCAATGGGTCGTGGAGGGATTGATTCCAAAGATTTTTAAGAAGTTCCTTCCTCTGTCAGAGTTAGGATTATCACGGGTGTGATGAAACACTATGTCCAAAAGTAACCTGGGGAGCAAAGGGTTTATTTGACTTCTGCTTCCACAGCACTGTTCTCTACCAAAGGAAGTGGGGACAGGAACTCAAGCAGGGCAGGAACCTGGAGGTGGGAGCTGATGCAAAGGTCATGGAGGGGAGCTACTACTTACTGGCTTGCTCATCATGGCTTGCTCAGCCTGCTTCCTTATAGAACCCAGGACCACCAGCCCAGGAATGGAACCACAATGGACTGGACCCTTCCACATCAGCCACTAATTAAGAAAATGCCCTAAAGCCAGATCTTATGGAGGCATTTTCTCAATTGAGGTTCCCTCCTTTCAGATGACTCTAGCTTGTGTCAACTTGATATAAAACTATCCAGGACACGGAATTAAAGATGTAGTAGCTTCAAAATTGCCAAGTGGAGATCTTGATTGTTTCCAGCTGAAATCAATTAGAAATGATAGCTACAGGACCCTTTGCCATGTCTTTTAAACCATATTCTTTTGAGAGGAAAGTCCCTCTCATTCCCTGCTGGAAAATGCCTTTGGTCATCAGAGTCTGATAACTGGGGCCTCTCTGGAACCAAATAAACAAATGCTTTGAAATTACCCTTCCTTTCCACAAGCTTTAACACCCTCTTGTTCTGTGGATTTACTGGAAACACTCACAGAATTTACTCCAAGTCCAGATATAATTTTTTGTTTTTGTTTGTTTGGTTGGTTGTTTTGTTTTAGGGGGAGACAGTATTTCTCTCTGTATAGCCTTGACTGTCCGGAAACTAGCTCTGTAGACCAGGCTGGCCTCAAACTCACATCTGCCTCCCAACTGCTGGGATTAAAGGCATGCACCACCACCACCCGACGTAATTCTTTATTTTAAAGGTATAAAGACATCATACTTGGCCACTTCCTTGGGCCTTGCTGTGGGATCTCCCTATACTTTTAAAATTAATTTTTATTTTTTTTTTTTTTTTTTTTTTTTTTTTTTTTGGTTTTTCGAGTCAGGGTTTCTCTGTGGTTTTGGAGCCTGTCCTGGAACTAGCTCTTGTAGACCAGGCTGGTCTCGAACTCACAGAGATCCGCCTGCCTCTGCCTTAAAATTAATTTTTAAAAACTCTTTTTTTTTTCTATCTGGGTTTGTTGGTGTACACCTTTAATGCCAGCACTCAGAGGTAGAGAGAGGCAGATCACTGTGAGTTCAGGGCCAACTTGGTCTACATGGAGTTCGAAGCCAACCAGGTCTACATAGTAAGACCCTGTCTTTAGGAAAAATAAAATAAAAGATCACAGGAGAGATCAGGTTGACACGTGATGGGGAAACAGACAGGAACTGGCTGCTGCGTCTGTATGAACCGTCTGTCCTCCAACTTTAACATGATCAGGGATGCAAACTGAGCTCCACACATCCTTACTTTCCCATCAACATAGTTATCCAGAGAAGGGGCCTCTGAATTGCCTCGATTGAAATCTGAAATTTTGTGGGTGAAAAGTACAGTACATCCACAGGGATCATGAGAGGATAGGTGTTGCTTGTTCTGTCTCTCGTGAAGAAATTAATCTTTAAAAACTGATACTACTTGTTTCACAGTCAAAAGTTTTAATCCCACAAACCACAGCAGTTAAAACAAGGACAGCAGAAAGTTCTGGCATCTGTGCTTCTGTCAAAGGAACAGTGTGGCAATCTAGTGAGATCTAAGTTCCCCATCTCCAGAAGCAAGACCCTGAACAATCAGGGATGTGGTTTAGGATACTAAAAGCCTTCTGTTGATTTGGGGGAGAGCTCTCTTTCTAATCAACTCTGATATCAAGAAAGATGACTATCTTATTCTGTTATCCACTTGAAGTGGAGGCAGGGGAACCATGGGCTCAAAGTCACCATCAAATGCATAGAAAATTCTAAACCAGCCTGAGCTTAAGACCTTGTCTCAAAAAAATAAAATCAAGTCAGGTGTGGTAATGCTAGGTCAGCCAAGGCTACAAAGTAAGACCCTCTCTTTAGGAAAAAATCCAGCACTCAGGAGGCAGAGGCAAAAGGATCCTTGCGAATTCTAGGCCAGCCTGGTCTACATAGTGAGTTCTAGGCCAGTTAGGACTACATAGTGAAACCCTGTCTCAAAAAGTAAACAAATCAGTTCTTGTATTTACCGGGTTTCTAGATCCAACCAAAGGACCCACATAAGAACTAAGGAGCTAAAACCAAGTGGTGGTGGCACATACCATTAATCCCAGCACTGAGAAGGCAGAGGCAGGTGGATCTCTGTGAGTTCAAGGCCAGCCTGGTCTACACAGTGAGTTCCAATACAGCCAGATCTGCTACACAGAGAAACCCTGTCAAACAAAACAAAACAAAAAAGCTAAAATTATAGCTATAACATTCAACATAAAAAATAAACATAAGACTAAAAGAAGAAGGAGAAGGGGAAGGAGAAGAAGGAGGAGGAGGCTGGAGAGATGACTCCATGGGTAAAATATGTTTGTCACTAAGCCTAATAACCTGCATTTGATCTCCCAGAACCCGCGTGGTGAAACAAAACACATCTTCCAAGTTGTCCTCTGACCTCCACACACGCCTATGACATACACACATTTGTACAAATAAATAGCTAAACTACTTAAACTTTTTGAATGGACGGTTTAAATTGAGGTGCCCCGCATAAATGAACAGAGTGACTTCCCAGAACCCATAAGATCATTCAGTGAAAATCCCAGTTCCAGAAGTGGGCTACCTCCTACAAATTGTTGGTGAGGATCAATCCCTCAAACACATAGGCTATTGCCACCACTGTTGATCACCCACTGACATCGGCTGCTAAGGCCCTTTTGCTGAAGACACCAGCAGACAGGACAGAGACATCCAGTTGGAGCTGTGCTAGAAGCTTCCTCCCGGATAACTAACTGACTTTTATAGTGCTGGAAGGCATCGTGCAGGTTGCTGAGGAAGAATTGCCCAGTCTTACTTAGCAGTGGGTCAAGTATGCAAAAATGCTGAACAGGGAGGGAGACAAGCATAGAGAGCTACTTAGTATCAACCTCGGCCCTCTCTCAGGGGGTCAGAACAGGACTTCTGCAACGAGCGAAACTGGCTTGAACAGGATCTGAAGGGTAGAACAAACTGATGACTCAGGCACGTTTTCCTTGTATGTTTCTTTATGTCTTGGTGGAAGATGAAAGAAGGGAGAAGAAGAAGCATAGGGACATAAAGCATAAGGCATAGGAGCCAGGCATCAGGGTAAGTGATAAGCACCTAAGGCTAAGGGTAAAAAAGAAAACAGAGGGTGATCTCCACAAAGCTTTCAGTTTATATGGGCATACAGTTAGCAGTCCCATAGGTGGTATAGCATACAGACAAGTTAGCAGTCCCATAGGCGGCAACAATAGTATCAAGCATGCATGTTCACAGAGCCACAAGAAACCTGTGGATCTGGCAAGGAGACACCTTATGTCTCAGAGGGGGCGTGGCTGTGAGGTTCCCCTGCAGCTGAGAACACAGCCTTGGTAGCTATACTAACCTGCGGGCTTGATTTACATTAGTATCTAGCTGATTGAATAAAGAAATCTATTCTGGGGACCCTGCTTTTGACTCCAGCAGGGTGTCTAGGTAAGGATTTTTCTCTCTGAAGCTAGTTTTAGGGACTCAGATCTTTTTCCTGTATAAACAGTTAATTTTCTGGATTTTTGATCCTATGTTAGTTGAAACCAAGGTAAAGGCTAATACAGAATATTAGTAGGCTGTTAAGTCAGAGCAGACCAGTAGATTCCACCTTCCTGCGTCTGCTGTTAGAGCAGACATGTTACCTCCTGCATGAGGCTCCCTTCTCATCAGTGAGAACTGTCAATAAAGAAGGTTTGTGGGGGACTAGTTTATGTAGATTTTGACTGTGAAAACAAAGACTTGACTGAATCCTTTCCCCACCATGGCTTCACGGTGCATGTTGGAGTCGGTGGAGGTATCCAGTTGCCCTACAGGAAAAGTCAGGTTTTTTTTTTTATTTTTTTTTTATTTTTTTTTTAATTTTTTTAATATTTATTTATTTATTTACTATGTATACAATATTCTGTCTGTGTGTATGTCTGCAGGCCAGAAGAGGGCACTAGACCTCATTCCAGATGGTTGTGAGCCACCATGTGGTTGCCGGGAATTGAACTCAGGACCTTTGGAAGAGCAGGCAATGCTCTTAACCACTGAGCCATCTCTCCAGCCCAGGAAAAGTCAGGTTTATACTCTGCTGGGATACGATAGAAGGGAGAAATGTCATGATTTCAGAAGATTTTTAGAGAATTGACAGTGCCTTATCCAAAGGACTGGTGTGCCCATAGCTCTGTAAAAACAGGTTCTCCAGGTGGAGAGACCAGTAGATCCATCAGCTGTGCGTTGCGTTGACTTGTGGGCACGCCGCAGACAAGCCCACTGGTGCAATGACGACTGTTATTGGCGTAACCAAGTGGGTTTGAAGCCCCATCCACTGGAGACCATTCAGACCATGTGACCTGACTGACAGCCCATGATTGGTGCATCTGGCTATTTTTTGCCAAATGGACAAGATATGAGTCGATACGTTAGAGCCAGAAGAAGGAGCATTACGTTGTAGCGTATTATCTCCATCTGCCTTTCAGGGATGGCTCTTGGAGTCTAAGCAACTGTGACAGCATCTAAGACTGGGATCGTCAACATTCCATCACTGAGCAGAGAGGGTCTCACAAGGCTCCACCCATCCCTGTGGATCGATAGACAATCAGTGGTTACTGGGGAGGGAAAGACGTATTCAATGGTACAGCTACCGCTGGATTGAACACGATCCCATAAGATACCCTAATTAAATACATTGGTCCACCAAATAAGAATAAAAGACATGACAATAGAAGCACTAGCTAGGTAGTGGGAGGGAGAGGGAGACGAGAAAGGGCGATGGGGAAAATATGGAGATGCTTTATAGACGAGCATGGAAATACCATAATGAAATCCACTATCCTGTATAATGGATCCATGTTAATAAAATGTTTGAAGAACTAAGAAGATTCGAAGGGATGATACTTTACTACACTGGTGGCATCTCTGTGAGACCTTTTTCAGCAGCTTACTGGAAACAGTTTCTCTCTCTGCTGATATTAATTCTGCTTGTGAACATAGCATATTTATCATGAAAAGTTTGGCAAATAGAGAAAAACATAAAGAATATATCAGAGGCCACCTCTAAGACCACAGTCCAGTGATAATCACAGTTGGAATGGTTTAAGATATTTCTTCCAATGGATATATATATATATATGCCTTTAAAATGTAAAGTTATGATAGCTTATTTAATATAACCATATTTGTGGGTATGAGAGTTGTTTTCCTGTTTAAAAAGGCAACAGTAAACATCACAGAAATCAGTCTTTGTCTTTATTGTTTTCTCTCCTACTTTTTTTTTACCCTCCGGCTCTCCCAGGCTGACCTCAAATTTGCCATCCTCCTGCCTCGTTCTTCTCAGTGCTGGAATTACAGGCATATGTCACGATGCCTGTTTTTTTTTTTTGTTTGTTTGTTTTGGTTTTTTTTTTTTTTTTTGGTTTTTCGAGACAGGGTTTCTCTGTGGTTTTGGAGCCTGTCCTGGAACTAGCTCTTGTAGACCAGGCTGGTCTCGAACTCACAGAGATCCGCCTGCCTCTGCCTCCCAAGTGCTGGGATTAAAGGCGTGCACCACCACCGCCCGGCCCTGTTTTGTTTTTTAATTGTTTTCTTAGTACAGATCTCTGGAGGTAAGGTGACTAGGGCATCATTATATCTGTGAATCATACATTACTCTCCAGATGAACTGCCAACTCACTCTCCGAAAAGAGTTTCTGCTTTTGTGACAGCTTTGAAGAACCTTAATTCATCTGATTAATGGCTGTCTGAAAGCTTTGCTTAAGCTAATATTTTTGCATTTACGTGTGTGCATGTATGAGTATGCATTCTGTCATGTACATGCCAGAAGAGGTCACTGGAGGCCAGAGCTAGCAACTGGTAGCTGTGAGTGAGCAGCTTAGGTTCTGGGAACAAACCAGGTCCTGTGCAAGAGTAATACTTACTCTTAACTGCTAACCAATCTCTCCAGCCCCATTAAGCATTTAAAAATCACGTTCCCCTTTCAATTAATTTTCTGCAAACTTTTTTTCCTATGTCCGTAACAGCGACGATTTCCCAGCGTTTGTTGTATGCCAAACAGCATGCCATTTGCTTTGCTTGCATTTCCCCTTTGAATTTTCACAATACTTTTATGACATAGGGTCTATCATTATCTTCATTTTACAGATGAGGAACTGACAAAGGCCTTACAAAGCCAGCTAAGAGACTTGCCCTTGGTCATAAATGAGGAAACAGAAATGCCAAATAATTCTTTAATCGGCCTTTTTCTGCAAAGTTCCTCATCGACTGAGGAACTGTGAAAAAAAAAAAAAAAGAGTAGACAAAGTGCCAGCAGGCAGTGCACCCTGGTCAAGTAACGAAAAGAACTGAGGGTTTACAGGTCATGCGCTCCTAAGTGTGCCGAGGTTGCAACTAGGGAGCTGGCTCAACAGTCGAGAGCACACACCACCCTCCAGGAGACCCAAGGTCATTCCCAGCATCCACGCTGGACAGCTCACAGTGCCTGTACTTCAACTCCACGGAGCTATACACCATCTCCTGGCCTCTGCAAGTACTACAGTTATATGCACATACCGTGTGTGTGTGTGTGTGTGTGTGTGTGTGTGTGTGTGTGTAAATTTTAAAAATCTTTTTTAAAAGTTTAAGTCTATGTATTCTGTAAACTGTCGTAATGTTGGGTTTCTATAATGGACTAAATATTTACTTCTCCCCCAAATTCCCATGCAGAAACTTTAACCATTATGATAGCATCTCACTGCCCTTGAGAGATAACTGGGTTTACATCAACTCAGGAAAAGAAAAGATCAAAAAGTCTCCTTCACCCTGAGCGAATGCAAGAGCAGGATGAAGGCTCTTACCAGAACCTGACCATGCCAGCTAGGTTTCCAACCTCCACAGCTGGGATAAAATATGGGTGTTTAAGTCATATGGTCCAACATTTTGTTACAGCAGCTTAGACAGTGCTTGAGGTTTTCAGTGAGAATAGCAAAGGACTTCCCTATAATAATTCAACTTGACTTTAGCAGTTTCTAAGGTCATTAAATGTTAACTGTCTTGGGTCATAATTTTGTATGTGTAATCCCAGAGTTTGAATCCAGGACCAGTATGTGCTCTCCAAGTGTTCAATACCACTCAGCTATAGCTCTAGTCCTTTTCCATTTTTTGCTTTGAGACAGGCTGCCTTGAACCCCCTATGTTAATCCAAGCAGACCTCACACTTGAGATTCTACTACCTCAGCCTCTTAAATAACTCTGCTCAAGATTTCATAAATATTTTCAGAAGAAATTACTTTTTTTTAAACTAGAACTGACTTTCTTTAATTTTGGGGGTTTTTGTGTTTTTTCCTAATTTTTTATTACTTTATTAATAATACCATTCAAAATTTCCATTTCCTCTCCTCCTCCCACTTTCCTCCCACTCCCCCAAGAAATCACTTTTATTAAAGTGTTTGGGGGCTGGGGTTGATAGCACGCAGTTGGTAAAGTGTTTGCTGCACACGCATGAGGAACTGTGTGCCATTCCAGAACCCACATAAGATGCCAGGCTTGCTGGCTTGCACTTATAATCTCAGCACTGAGCATGCAGTGGATCCCTGGGTCTTGCTGACTAACCAGCCTACCCTAACCATTGTGCTCTGGGGCTCAGTGACAGACTGTTTCTCAAGGTGAAGGGGCTAGGAGGGCCACTCGGCAGTTAAGAGCACTTGCTGCTTTTGCAGAGGACCTGGGCTTAGTTCCCAGCACTTCCAGCTGGCCGTAACTCCCGTCCAGGGGATCCAGAGCCATCTTCTGACCTTCATCAGGAACTGGCATGCACACAGTTCATGGCCATACACTCAAGCAAAACAATTATCCGGATATACAAAAATACACAAATTGTTAAAAAAAAAAAAGATGGACAGCCCTGAGGCATGACACTCAGTTTGACTTCTAGCCTCCGTGTGCACACTCTAAACATGAACACATGCACATGTACAGAGAAGGAGGGAGGGAGGAAGACAGACAGAGAGAACCGAAAAGCCAGTGTCTCCCAGGATTAATTAATTTTAAAAAATAATAGAATGTTTGTGGTTATGGGAGGCAGAGATGTAGCTGAATAGCTAAGTTGCTTACTTAGTGTGCCTCAATCCTTGGGTTTGATCTCCAGCACCACGTAAGCCTGGCATGGTGGCACACACCTGGTATTTCAGCACTGGGGAGATGGAAGCAGGAAAATCACCAAGTTCGGGGTCACCCTCAGCTACGTAGGGAGTTTGCAGCCAGTCTGGGCCGAAGGAGACCCCAACTGGTGGGGGAGTGTTGGTTGTAGAAAACTGAGCTGTTTGCTGAAGGTTATGGACTATGCTTATCAGAAGAGGTTGAATTCATCCGTGTACGTACAGTAACTAACTCTCTGTGACTCTCAATGACTTCCCTAAGTCACCTTACTCGTGACCTTACTTGTTTTAGGACAGTATCATGGCCACAGCCTTCAATATGTCGACTCGTGATAGCTGTGTCCTCTTGTTCTTTTGGAGATGTCATCTCAAGTTGTAATTCTGAGATAAATTAATTATACTCTTTTCATATCTGCTCTCAAATCAAACTATAGTCTCCATAGTGGATGAGAATAACAGATGGCAGCCCCTGCCTGAAATCCTAGCACTTGGGAGGTTGGGACGGGAGGAGAGACAGTTCAAGGACAGCCTGAACTGCTCAGAGAGACCTTGTGTCAAAAAAAAAAAAAAAAGATTGGAGCCAGCGGTAGTGTCACTCACCTTTAATCCCAGCACTCTGGAGACAGAGGCAGGGGGATCTCTGTGGGTTCAAGGCCAGCCTGGTCTAGTGAGTTCCAGATCTGCCAGCCAGAGCTACATAGATGTTGTGGGGTTGAATGAGACCCTGTCTGGGGGGTGATTGAGGATTGAGTGGGGTGGGCACGAGTGCATCCCTGACATTTAATAGAGAGCCTGGCACCCAGTATTATTCCCAAATGACATTATTTCACATTTATTAGGGTTTGTTTTCCAAGAATAACCCTCTACATCCAAAAGCTCTCAGAGATAAGGGATTTTGTCTTGAGCCAGGCAAGATGACACACGCCTATAATCCCAGCATTCCTGAGGCTGCAGATTGCCCGTTTCAAATCCAGCCTGATCCTGCACAGTGAGACTGTCTCAAAGCACAATCCAGAAATCTAGTGCCTAGAGAGTTCTCAGTAATGTTTTAATACATACATGATTGGATTAATTAAAATAATGAGCTGAAGTACAGAGAGGCAAAGTTATGAGACCGAAGTCATTCAGCAAATGGCCGGAAGGACCAAGATTTGCTGGAAAGCAGGAAGGATCCAGACATCATCCCCTGCTGCTTCTCAGCTGGGAGGTACGGGCTTTAGGTCAGACCTTCTAACTCAGTGCTTCTCAACCTTCCTAATGCTGCGACCCTTTAATACAGTTCCTCGTGTTGTGGTGACTGACACCAACCATAAGACTATTTTTGTTGCTACTTCGTAACTGTGAATTTTCTACTGTTATAGAATTGTAATGTAAATATCTGCTATACAGGATATCTGATATGCCATCCCTGTGAAAGGGTCATTCCACCCCGCGAAGGGGTCACGATCCACTGGTTGAGAACCATTTCTCTAACTGCCTTTCTCTCTTTCCTGGAAATTAGGCCACACAACTGACACACCCTTATTATTAAAACAAGAACACTCAGATGCAGGAGAGGGGCAAACCCAGCCCCTCTCCCTGGCAGCTACAAGGTAAATTTACAGTGCTGGTCACATAGGCTGAGCTAGACTAAATCACAAGGTATGAATCTTCCCCCCACTCCCTGGAAAGCCATGAAGGTCCTTTTTTTCAGGGCATTTCTCTGTAGACTCTAATCTTCAGGAACCCAGTCACATTGTACATGGCAGCCGTCTCTCCTGAGGGGAAGACTCTGTCCTTTGAGGCTCCATCATGCTCCCTCTGGTATGCCCTGTCCCTCCTAAGGTCATCCCACCTCCCAGGCACACCACACACACACTGTGGTTTGGAAGACCCTTCTTATAACAAAGCTCCTCTCTGAAGGGTATCTGGCCCTAGCTTCCTTCTCCATGACCCCGCAATTGTTGTAGCAGTGGGGCCTCTACATCCAGCTGGAGCTTCTGCCCCCTCCCCCCACTAGTCAAGTGACAGTGTATTATAACAGTTCAAATCAACACCGCTGTATCAGGAAGCTTCAGAAGCAGCAATCAACTCCACCATGCATGACCTCACAAAGTGGAAAAAGCCACAAGCTGCACCAATGGCCCTGGCCCAGGAGAAACACCAGAAGCCCAGAAGCCAATCTAGAAACCCCGAGAACCTGGAGTTTAGAGGCCCAGACGCACAGCGATCTAGAGACTTAGACAACTCTCAGTCTAGAATCAGCCAGAGGCCCAAGCAAGGATCCTGGCTTAGCAAGTAGACTAACCCCTATGGGCCCTTAAAGGCAAGCAACCTTCCTTCTTCCTTTTTACTCATGTGTCCGGGAGGCATGATTTTATCACTACAAACTAGTAAACAATGCATTAAATAAATAAAATAAAAAGGAGCCTGCCACAGCACCAACTGTCTGAAAGGCTGCCAGGGTCTAATGATGGCCAAATTTTAACTGTCATTTTTGACAGGAAGTTCCCAAAATGTAAGTGGAAACTGCTGTGGCCAATCGCCAAGTAGTCTGATTACTCAGTACACCTGGGAATGCATTTAAAAAAAAAGACATAAGATGGTTCTTTCAGGCAGGTGGAGTGGTACATGATTATAATTCCAGCATTTGGGAAGCAGAGGTGGATCACCCACAACTCCATAGCAAATATGAGACCAGCCTGGCTTGCATTCTTCAAAAAAGATTTATAATATGCTCGCCTATACTTTGGACATTCTCTTCTATGCTTTATAAGTAGAATGGCGTTATTACATTTTTTTCATGTCAAAATATACTGTAAAATTTGCGTGGGGTAATGTATATTGAACATCTGAAAGAATGTGGTTGTTTAGAAAGCTTTCGACACATGATGCATTGTTCGTTATCTCTGTGTTTATTATCACTCTTAAATATAGCAACTATAAAATAGATGTGTTTCTGAGGATCAAACCCCAAAGTGGCTTGGGCAAAGGTGGCTCTGGCTCAGGGTCACGTGAGGCTAATCAATCAGTCAGCTGGACACTTGAGCCTGCCATCGTGCCAGGGCTGAAGAGGGTGGGAGACCTGGTTTCCAAGCTCACTCACGTGGGGATGGGCAAACTTTAGCTACTAACAGGGCAGAAACAACTATCGTCCAAGGCGTCTTTCCTAGTCTCCACACTGCACAGTGAAGTAAGTTTCCCAGAGGAAAGTTCGAAAGAACCGAAGACCAAAGCCACAGTCATTTATCAATCACCTTGTCTCAGGTGACAGGTTCTGTGCTTCTGGTCACACAGATGGCTTCGGTACAGCGTGGGGCAAGGCGACTCAAGGGCTTCCGCTCCAGAAGCAGGAACCATTTGGAGGCCATGTTGGAGGCTACTTACTGCACTGCTTACTGTAATTCTTATTTGAATTCGGGTTTGCGGCCCTACCCCCAAGGGCTTCTCATTTGGAAGTACTGCAGTAGCCACCAAAACAGACAGGTGGGCTATCCAACAGATGACCAAAGTCAGAGTTCAGTGGGCCAGCAAACAGAGGAAACAAAAAACTTAGGAAAATATTTTAGATTTGGTGTTTGCTTTTTTTTTTTCTTTTTGAATATTGAAGTCATTACCCTGGAAAATTCAGTTTTTCGTATTTGTGTGTTCTTATTGTTTGAGGTTGTTTAAGGGTTGTTTGTTGGAGATAGTGTCTCACTATGTGACCCTGACAGGTTGGCCTGGAACTCACAGAGATTCACCTGCCTCCACTTCCAATTGTTAGCCTTAGAAGTGTGCTCCACCCAATCCCTCCAGTTGGTTGGCTAACTGGCTGGCTGGTTGGTTGGTTGACTGGTTGCTTTTTGAGACAGAATCTCATAATGTAGCCTTGGCTGTCCTGGAACTCACTATGTAGACCATGTTGACCTCAATCCAGAGACCCTACTGCCTCTGCCAACTTCCTGGGTGCTGGGAATAAAGGCATGCACCACCATGCCCAGATGGTCTTAATAGTTTTATACTAGTCTCTGTTTGGGCTGGAGAGATGGCTCAGCTGTTAAGAGCACTGGCTGCTCTTCCAGAGGTCTTGATTCTCAGCATCCACATTGGTGACGCACAATTGTCTCTAACCATGGTCCCATGGGATCTGATGCCCTCTTCGGGTATGCAGACATACATGCAGATTTAATACCCGCATACTTAAACAAATAAATCTTTTGTTGCTTTGTTTGGTTGGTTGATTGGTTGTTTGGGGGTTTTATTTATTTATTTTTAGTTTTCCAAGGTAGGGTTTCTCTGTGTAGCGCTAGCTGTCCTGGAACTTGCTCTGTAGACCTGGCTAGCCTTGAACTCACAGAGGTTCGCCTGCCTCTAACTCCCCCACAAGTGTTGGAATTAAAGGCGTGCACCATCACTGCTCAGTATAATTCATTTTTTGAAGGCTTTCTTTGTTTGCTTTTGCATTTATGTTTGTTACAAGGCGTTGCTTGTTTTGGTTTGGAATTTTAGGAATTTTGAGACAGGGTCTCATAAATTTCAGGTTAGAGTAAACTCAACATACCAAGGGCGACCTTGAACTCCCAGGTGCCGAGGTGAGAGACACGCACTGCCACTAAACTTTATTTTTCAGGACACTTTCAGGTATGCAACTAAATTGAGTAAAGGCTTCATTCTATGCCTTTATTTTAGCTACGAATACAGTAGGAAGCACCTCTGGTTTTCTTGGTTACGGCCTTGACTGGGGTCCACACTTTGGGAACTGCTGTTCTCACACCAAATTCTGAAAACGTCTTTCTGTTCCTAATTTTAACACCTGCCCAGTGACTAGTCCCATCTGTCTTTCTCTTCTCGCTAACGCTAATCTTCAGAGGCCCCCTATTAAAAAGGTATCTGTGGGGGCTGGTCCCTCGCAGAGGACCTGGGTTCGGTTCCCAGCACCCACATAGTACCTTCCCAACCAGTAACTCCAGCTCCAGGGATCCAGTGTCCTCATCTGGCCTGTAAGACACCAGGCACACGCGCAGTGCACTCCGAGGTCTTACAGAGACGCAGCTGTGTTTGTAACTTTGGACATCAAGGAACTGAGACCAGTTCTGGGGAAGTGAGAGCGTCTTGTAAGAAGGGGTTAAGTGAGGTCTGTTTCTGGGTAGTAAGGGGCTGGCTACAGGGAAGATCAGTGAGATACCAAGAACGCCTCTGAAAATGCTGCTTTGCCAAGCCCACAGGTCAGCTTGAATGTGGGTGGGAGGGCAAGTCCAGGACAAAGGTTTAGCTCTGGAAGTGTCTGTGCACTCATTAGCAGTGACCTCCCGACTCCCTATGACGTGCCCTGAGCCAGCGCTGCCCCATTCTGCTGTTGCAATTCCTAGCCAAATCTGCATCAGTCTTTAAAGCACTTCAGGGCTCTGTAATTATAATTCTGCCATAGAGTACGTCATCATTTATTCAACCAGTCGCCCTTGGGTGGATAATTATTAGTCTGTGCGCTTTGTTTTCGTCTGGTACAAAGTACAACGAGTAGCCATCTATGCGCCTCTGAGTATAAAGGGGAAAACTGCTGGGTAAAACTTGAGCTTTTACTAGTTTCCCTAATCAAAGGCTATATGTATTTCTGGCTTTCGTGTGAGTGTGTGTGTGTGTGTGTGTGTGTGTGTGTGTGTGTGTGTGTGTGTGTGTTCACGCACACATGCTCAAGCGTGCTGTCAGAAAACAACTTGTGCAAGACAATTCTCTCCTTCCAGGAATCAAACGTAGGCTATTAGGCTTGGCAGGAAGCATCTTTTCTCCTCGAACTCACGGAGATCCACCTGCCTCTGCCTCCCAAGTGCTGGGATGAAAGGCATGCGCCACTACCCCCTGGTGTCAGCAAGCATCCTTACCCACTGAGCTATCCCACAGCCCAACATGATTTGAGATTCTACTTGGGATATGGAGGCGCGCCCCCCACTCCGCCGTGCTGGTCGGTGCTCTACCGCCACCCAGTGGTAAGGTGAGGAATTACCACAAGACCTCGCTGAGGCTCTCTTTTTCCAGATGGAATCTTGCCCTTAGTTTCTAAGTAGGGTAGCTGAAACCAGCAATTCCAAATACAGGGCACTCAGAAATTTAAACTTTGAATGAACAACAAATAACTTTTTACTTGAGTTCACTTATAGTTTTTAAAAAAGGAGTTCACTTGAAATCCAGATTTAACTAGGTAGACTATAATTTATCTGAGCATTCTATTTCAAGGGCTCTGAGAAGTGAAGTTTCCAGAAAAACACCCACACCTTGGTTAATTGATATATTAGACCACCTTGACTGGAGAGTTTGGATGCTGCGAATCTGGAGCCAAAATTATCCTTAGTAGCCACTTATTGCCTACTTCTGTGCCTGAATAGCATCTTCTCCGCTTAAAAGGGTAAAACATTTTATCATATACCAATTTAGCAGACTTACGCTAATTTAGCAGATCTTACACTAATCCAAAGCTAAGAATGCCACCAGATAGCTTCTGAGACCTATGGGACTTTCTACGTAGACCAGGCTGGCCTCAAACTCACAGAAATCCACCTGCCTCTGCCTCCCAAGTGCTGGGATAAAAGGTGTGTGCCACCATGCCTGGAAAGTTGTGACTTTCTTACATTCCACAATGGTAAAGACTCTGAGAAGCCATTCTCACAATGAATCATGCTACTCGGAGCACGCAGTATCTGCAGCTGGGCCATGGTCACTAAACACTGGCTCCGAAAGGAGTGATTGCAGCTGGGCAAAAATGTAAACCAGGCTCCTGATCAAGAGAATAGGATAGAGCTGGACCGGTTCACTAACTTTGACTAAGGGGCTACCCCTAGGGAGGGGGTCCACCTTACACCATGCCAAAGAGATAGGTGGAGTAATTAGTCCTGCAATGCCGTGGTCCTCAACCTTCCTAATGCTGCGACAGTTCCTGTCGTGGTGACCCCAACCATAAGGTGATTTCATTGCTACTTCATAACTGTTATTTTGCTGCTGTTCCGAATCATGATATAAATATCTGATACGCAGGATATCTGGCATGTGACCCCTGTCCTGACCCATTGCCCTAGTGCAGAGCCTCACAGACCACAGCTGTGTGAGGGGCATAAGGCAGCCTGGTTTTCTGAATCCTTAGAGAAGTATAACCCTTCCTTTTCTTTCTTCTCCTTCCTAAGCCTGCTTCCCTCAATCCTTTGGGCTGTGCCGCCGACACACACACACACACACACACACACACACACACACACACCATTTTGGGCTCCCCTATTCTTTCTCTAGTGCCTCCCTGCCTACCCTGTGACATATGTCTACTGTGTGTATGTCTGATCTTATGCCAGGTCAAATGGCATGGCTGTTTCCATTCTTTCCTCCGTCCCCTCTCCAGATGACTGCCGAAGTTTGCAGTTTGCCTGCCTTGGGGTAATTTTAAACTCTAATAAAACTGTCCTTGAGTTTTGATTTCAGTTTACTCTTAAAACCTTTTTTTTTAATTTCTTTTATGGCTGGAGAGATGGCTCAGCGGTTAAGAGCACTGCCTGCTCTTCCAGAGGTCCTGAATTTAATTCCCAGCAACCACATGGTGGCTCACAACTACCTGTAATGAGATTTGACACCCTCTACTAGTCTGCAGACATACATGCAGGCAGAACACTGTATACATAATAAATAAATACATCTTTTGATTTTTTTTTTTCCGAAACAGGTCTCTCTGTGTAACCTGGCCATTCTGGAACTTGCTTTGTATATCTGCTGTAGCCAGTGCAGCCTGGATAGCCAAGACTGGCAGGGATGGGTGTGTGTGTGTGTGTGTGTGTGTGTGTGTGTGTGTTGGGATTGAGACATGGAGGCTTCTTTCCAGGTGGAAGAACAGCAACCTTTATTTTGCCCAGCAACCTTTTATACCTCTACTCCTTCTGTGGAGACCCACCAGCCAGAACACAAACATCCTTGTCAATTACAGACCACAAGGAAGTTCTTCTATCAGTCAGGGGGAGTGAGGGCAGCTGGATTACAACATATATCCACCTGCCTCTGCCTTCTGAGTGCTGGGATTAAAGGCCTGCGCCACCCCTGCCTGGCGTCAATTAATTTATTTATTTATATTTTTTTGGTATGGGTGTTTTGTCTGCCTGTATGTCTGTACACCACATGTGTGCCTGGTGCCCGAGAGGCCAGAAGAGAGCGTTAGATCCCGTGGAACTGTAGTTATCGATGGCTGTGAGCCATCATGTGGGTGCTGGGAATTGAAAGAGCAGCAGTACTCTTAACCACTGAGCCATCTTGTCTTCTCAAATTATTTTTTTTTATTTTCAGTCTTTCAAGACAGCGTTTCTCTATAGCTTTGGAGACAGTCCTGGAACACACTTTGTACACCAGGCTGGCTGGCCTCGAGCTCATGGATTCGCTCAGATTATTTTATTAACGAGACTAAGAACCGCAAAAGGGGAGCCCCAACACCCCTGCATTAAAACAACAACTGTCCTTTGTAGCCTCAGTTTCACAAGGGGCGCTCAGGGCTCAGCACTCGGAGGAAGGGGGGTCAGTGGACTGTGCTGCTTTCACAGAGGACCTTGGCTGCGAGCAAGGAAGCTGCCGGGTGTCTGGAAACTGTGGCAGCAGATCTGGGGGCTCGGAGCACGGCTCCAGGAACAAGAGAAAGAGCACAGGTAGGCTGTTTGGTTGCTGGTGCTGCTGTTTGGTGGCACACCTTGTTTTGTTTTGTTTTTTTAATATTTATTTATTATTTATACAATATTCTGTCTGTGTGTATGTCTGCAGGCCAGAAGAGGGCACCAGACCTCATTACAGGTGGTTGTGAGCCACCATGTGGTTGCCGGGAATTGAACTCAGGACCTTTGGAAGAGCAGGCAATGCTCTTAACCACTGAGCCATCTCTCCAGCCCCACACCTTGGTTTTTTTAGCATCTCTCACTACCCTGAAACCACTGACTAGACTAGCCTGATGCCCCAAAGTTCTTTCTGCCTGGTTTTTTAGCCTCCCCAGCAGGTGCCTAACTTGTCACGTGGGTTCTAGGGTTCAAACTCAGGTTCTCATGTGTAGCAAACACTTACCCAACTGGGCCATCTTTCCAGCCCCATGGGAAATTGTTTAACATGGATAGGGGGCTGGGGTGCTGCTCATGGTGGGCACTTACACAAACCCAGGGTTACATCACTAGCAAGGAGAAAAATCCTTCATCCTGGGAGCAGTCTGGGCACAGGGGCCAGGTGATGGTGTGAGTGGGCTTCTCTAGGCTTCTCAAGTGGCCAATCAGGCACTTGAGCTTTCAGCCAATCTTTCTCAGCTTCTGTCCTGCACACCAGAGTACGGGGGTGACAGGTATTCACTGCATCCAGCTTTTCACGTGGGATCTGGCCATCAAGCTCTGGTCATCAAACTTCTCCCTGCCCCAAACCACCTCTTCTAGAAGACTCATAGCAACACAGCTCATAACGAGTCCATACTAGAAACTGATATATGTGTGTGTTATTTATATATATTTAATATATTGTGTATGTATGTGTGTGTGTATATATATATACACATATATATAAATAAATAATAAAAAAGAAAAACCAAAAGGTAAAATATAATAAAATAAAATGTATCTGGTATATAAAAAAGAAAAACCAAAAGGTAAAATATAATAAAATAAAATGTATCTGGTAGGTGGGAAAAGGTGAAAATAAAAAAGGGTGTGAGCATATTGCTTAAATGTTCATGTACGTATAGAAATTTACCCAGGTGGATCTACCTCAAAGTAATGGTATGGTAGCTATGTTTTATTGATTGATTTTTATTTTATTTTTTTATGTGTATGGGAGTTTTGTCTTCATGTATATCTGGGCACCACTGCATGCCTGATGCTTGTGGAGGCCAGAAAGAGGGTATTAGGTCCCTTAGAACTGGAGTTACAGATGGCTGTGAGCCACCATGTGGGTGCTAGAGATTGACCCTACCGACTGAGCTACACCCCCAATCTCAGGGCAGCTTTTTTTTTTTTTTCGAGATAGAGTTTCTCTGTAGCTTTGGAGCCTGTCCTGGAACTAGCTCTTGTAGACCAGGCTGGCCTCGAACTCACAGAGATCCTCCTGCCTCTGACACCCAAGTGCTGGGATTAAAGGTATGGGTTGCCGCCTCCTGGATCAGAATACACTTTAAACACTTGTAGTGTTTTAAGAATGTCTGTTACATATGTATACCTTAATTAACTGAATCAATTTGCCGCAGCTAAACATGTAAGCTACCTCTCCCTTTTGCCAGTATAAAGAGTACTTGTGGACTGGGGGTGTAGCTCAGTCATAGAGCACTTGCCTGGCTTGTGGAAGACTCTGGGTTCAATCCACATCACCACAAAATAAGCAAACGAAAAACAAGGCACATGTGCATGGTAGCACACCCAGGTAATCTCAACCCCAGGGGACTGAGGCACCGAGGTAAAAAAAAATCAGGGCCCAAAGACTGTTTTTGAGAGAGGGAGTGGGAGAGGATGCAATAAGTAAGTTTAACCTTTTTTTAATTTATTCCTTGTATTTTTCTTGGAGGCTTTTGGTGCAGTACCCCGGTTTGCCATTCCTTTCTCCCTGTATTTTTGTTGGAGCTCTTTGTGCAGTGCCCCCGCCCCCAAACCGAAGGCCCGGTGCATGCTGGTCAAGTGCTAGACGTTGGAACTGTTTTTCCAGCCTCTGTTGGAGACACTTTGTAAAAAGATTTTATTTTTATGTTATGTGTATGAGTGTTTTGCCTGCATGTAAGTACTGTGTATGTTTGGTCAGAAGAGGCCAACAGATCCCCGGTTATAAGCCTCCAATGTGGGAGCTGGGAACTGAACCTGGGCCCTTGTAAGAGCAGCAAGGCTTGCAATCACTAAACTATCTCTCCAGCCCTGCTTGGAGAGATTTTTAACCCCATCCTTTCTTTCTTCTTTTTTTCACTTCACAGAAACAATCGTGAGCTTTTCTCTAAGAAGCCCTTAGAAGGCAGGTGTGTGTGGCACGTGCCTGTAAACCAGAACTAGGAAGGTGGAGGCTGACTTTCTAATCAGGAGTTCAAGATTACCCAAAGTCAACCTTTGTTACGTAGTGAGTTAAAGGACCCTACCTTTGAAAACAGACAAACAAACAAACAAACGAGCCAGCGCTCCTTAAACTCCTCCAGTGCAATGCACATAGTACATCTGTCCGTTTTTGTCTTTTTGTTCTTGCTGTTCGGTTGAGGGTGTTGTATTTTCTTTCTCAGAGTCTCATACTGTCACCCAGGCTGGCCGGAACCTGGCTAGCCTCAACTCACAGATATCCCCCTGCCTCAGAGTGCAGGTGTAAGGTGCTGATTGAGACATGGTCTTGACCAGTCATTATCATTTTAAGAACATCCAGGTCATTTCTAATTATTAGCCATTACAAATAATTCTGTGATGTTTCCTTGCAAGAATAATCTCGCCGATTCAGTTATCAAGTTTCTCAGTTCCAAATTTACCCACTGATTGCTCAACAGAAAAAGAGTTCTGGGGGGGGGGAGGGGGGCTGAAGAAATGGCTCAGAGGTTAAGAGCATTGCCTGCTCTTCCAAAGGTCCTGAGTTCAATTCCCAGCAACCACATGGTGGTTGTAATGAGATCTGGTGCCCTCTTCTGGCCTGCAGGCATACACACAGACAGAATATTGTATACATAATAAATAAATAAATTATAAAAAAAAAAAAGAAAAGAAAAAGTTCTGGGCTCTTTAAATAAAAGTTTTTTTCTTAGCAATAATGAAGTTCTGTCATTAGAGGGCGCCAGAGAAACGAGAAGGAACCCGTGTTCGATGTCCTAGATGCTGCGTTTGTACAGGGCCCGGCCTGTACAAACTCTCCTGTCAGCAAGGCTTCTTGCGCCCTGGCCGAGCGCCCTATGGGGCAGTCAAGAGAGCCAGCAGCACCCTCCGCAGACTCCTCCTGCCCCTCAGGCAGCTCTGTAGGAGGGAGCACAGTGAGGCGGGGGCCCAAGCACCCTAGCAGGCAGATGTCAAATCCACCAGGCAGATTTCCCGCGAATTCCATTGATTTCTCTGCTAGTGTGCAGCGACCCATAGTCGCATCATTTCCAACGTCTGAATCCTTGCTCTGGAGACGGAATTCTTCCCGGGGTGCTGTTTCAGAGGATTGGTGACCTTTTGTAGTCCTTAGAAACCCTTACTTCACCTGGGGCGATAGTTCAACCCTGAACTGCTTCCTCTGCCAGGAAAAATTCCTGAGTGTCAGCTCACCGCAGGTAAGTAGGTGGACCTGTGGGAGAATGCGCTGGGCCAGTAGACAGGACAATCAATGAGGCTCTCTAAGCAAACAGCCTACCTTATCCAGGCAATGAGACCCTGCTTCAAAAGCCGTGCTGGAATGAGACCTAAGGGGCACGCCCTTACATACACAAAGGTGAATTTTAGGAAATTCTCCACTTCTTAATAGCCTGTCCCGCACTACTCAAAGCCCAGTGTACTCCATAACTCTTTCCCATCAAACTCCCCTGTTCCAAGGCACGAGTGGAGTGGGTTTTTTGTGTGTTCCTGTCCTGAGAGCATCTGGGTTACTTCCAGGGTTGTGCCAAAATACATATGCCTGCAATATATGTACAATTATCCTTGTGTGTTGGCAGTTTTTATATCTGTGGATTTTCCTACACTGGGATTGCTGCTTTACGGGGGCCAAAAAGCTTCAGCAGCCTCACAAGCTAAAGAAGCCTCCACAGAGCTACTCGCCAGGCCCCTTCTCCGCGCCCTTTCAGTTGGGTGAAAGATGTCATTGTGTCACTTGATGGTCTCTGGCCCTTCACTTCACCTCAGATACCTTCGTTGTTAGTCTTCCTTTTTTTTTTTTTTTTTAAAGATAGCCCAGGGGTGTAGACTAAACTGGCCCCAAACTCCGGAGAGACACCTGCCTCCCACTTGACCTTCTAGCCAACTTCCTCTTTTGTGAGTCATGTGGATCAGGGCCCACAATGACCTCACTTAGCCTTGATTATTATCATTAAGGGGCCAGTCTCCAAACACATTCAGACTAGAGAGATGGATGGGGAATGGGCAGAATGCAGCCCTTAACATGTATACAAACAGTGGACATATGCCGTTTCCTTTTTTCTTTGTATGATTGTTGCTGTGGGACAGAATCTCATCTGTAACCCAGGCTGGCCCTATTTTTATTCTTTTTTTTTAATTTTATTTATTTATTTATTTTAATGTTTATTTATTTATTTATTATGTATACAACATTCTGTCTGTATGCCTGCCTGAAGGCCAGAAGAGGGAACCAGACCTCATTACAGATGGTTGTGAGCCACCATGTGGTTTCTGGGAATTGAACTCAGGACCTTTCGAAGAGCAGGCAATGCTCTTAACCACTGAGCCATCTCTCCAGCCCCCTATTTTTATTCTTAAAAATCTTTCTGCTTCAGCCTCCAAAGTGCTAAGATTAGCCAGGCATAATAGCACATCTTTAATCCCAGCACTCAGGAGGAGATAGGTGGATCACTGTGAGTTCCAGTCCAGGCTGGTCTACACTAGAGAGTACCAGGACAGCCAAGACTACATAGACCCTTTCTCAAAAAAAAAAAAAAAGTGCTAGGATTACAGATTCATTCCATAACATATGGTTCTCATTTCTATGCATAAGCCAGGAGCCAACATTATAGTTTCAATCAAATATATTTGTATATTTACATTGAAGTTACCAGTCATATTTTTTGTTTGTTTGTCTGGTTTTTGGTTTTTCGAGACAGGGTTTCTCTGTGGCTTTGGAGCCTGTCCTGGAACTAGCTCTTGTAGACCAGGCTGGCCTCAAACACACAAACACACAGAGATCAGCCTGCCTCTGCCTCCCGAGTGCTGGGGTTAAAGGTGTGCACCACCATTGCCTGGCTAATAAGAGACTTCTTTTTTTTTTTATTGATTTTTATTGAGCTCTACATTTTTCTCTGCTCCCCTCCCTGCCGTAAGAGACTTTTTTTTTTTTTTTGATTTTTCGAGACAGGGTTCTCCGTAGACCAGGCTGGTCTCGAACTCACAGAGATCAGCCTGCCTCTGCCTCCCTAGTGCTGGGATTAAAGGCGTGCGCCACCACCGCCCTGCGGTAAGAGACTTCCTAAATTATCTTTTAGGAGAAGCCTCTGGATTCCAATCAAAGACAGGCCAGCCTGGAAGAGGATGACCTTGACCTCCTGACCCTCCCCCTTCTAAGCTGTGGAACTGCAGGTGTGTGTCACACCTCCAGTCAGTTACTTTGAGACACGGTCTTGCTGCGCCCGCACTTGCCTTGCTGGCCTCCAGCTTCCAGTTTCCGCTAGGCAGGCTTCCAAATACCAGAGAGCGCCGGGGTTTCTCTGGCACTGTTTGCCTTTCTCCCAGTGTAGCCCCCAAGGTTCCCTCATTAATTGCATATCTCTCTTTTTCCTCTCCAAATAGCTTAACACACACGCACGCACGCGCGCACACACAAACACATGCACAAGCACGCGCGCGCACACAGGCACAAGCACGCGCGCGCGCACACACAGACACAAGCACGCTCGCGCACACACACCTGCTTCTCCTCACACCTCATTAACATGAGTTCTCTCTCCTCACCTTTTGCTGAAGCCTCTTTTAAAAGCTGGCTGAGGTTACTGAACTATGGAGAAATGTTGCTGAGTCAGCTGAGCCCGCAGGGCCAGCCCTGCCCTGCCCTGCCCTGCCCAGCCCTGCCACGCCCTGCGCAAGCCCCCGCCTCTCACTAAGCCATAATAGAAGCTCCTCCACCACAGCAACTCTGAGGCCCAAAGGACACGTTTCTTTCTGAAAATTACTGAGGTGCAAATACCGTTAATGTCCTTGAGGACTCTGAAGAAGAAACTCGCAGAAGAGTCCGTTAAGAAGTGGAGAACACTATAAATCATCAGGATATCACATCCTCTTTCTCAAAAGATAAAACCAAAAAAAAAAAAATAGAAACGGAAATATTTACACAAGGAAAAACATTCAAATAGAAACCCACTTCCTTCCTGCCCGAGACTGATTCTCTCCATTTTCTAGAGCATCTGCCGGCCTGTGGCCTTCCTTTCAGCTGAACCCTTATAGAGACAAGCCTGTTTGTATGAATATACTTTAAATTTACTTTAAAAAAAAAAACAGCTTAACTTTCAGCCTAGTGGTGGTGGCTCACACCTTTAATCCCAGTACTCAGGAAGCAGAGGAAGGTGGATCTCTGTGAGTTCAAGGCCAGCCTGGGCTACAGAGCAACTTCCAGGATGGCCAAGGCTGCACAGAGAACCCTTTCTTTTGGTGGGGATTGAGCCTGGAGCCTGCATGTTTCAGGTACAGGCTCTAAGCCTGAGCTACACCCCTGAGCTACACTGCCAGCACCTTATGCCCACTTTCCTTTAGAACAGTGTACTGTAACATCCTTTCTCCTCTCTAACAATGTATCTAAAAGATCATTATCTACTTTGTTCTTTGTAGGGTCACAAATGTTTCCACTCCAATGTCTAACAGACACCAGTGTTCTCTTTCCTTTGTTAAAGTTTGGATTACATCCTGCGGTGTGTGGGGGGAGGTGAGGGTGAGTTTAGGTGTTCATGCTCTGGCAGGTGTGGCCATGAGAGGACAACTTGCAGGAGTCGGTTATCTCCTTCCACCGTGTGGGTCCTGAGGACCAAACTCAAGTTGTTGGACTTGATGGCAAGAGCCATTCCACCCAGTCCTCTGCAGAACGTTTGAGTGGCTCTGCATATACATGGGCATATACTTTGGTAGAGCTAGAAAATGCATCTCTACATCCAACTAAGTACTTTAACATTTTAAATAAAAAGCAGCGAGAGCGGGGCTGGAGAGGCGGTCCAGCAGGTACTAGAGTTCAGTTCCCAGAACCTATATCCGACAGCTCACACGTGACTGTAACTCCAATTCCTAGAGACCGGATGCCCTCCTGTGCTGATGTACACACAGACACACGTACACACGTAATTAAAACAAGGCCAGATGTGGTGGCACATACCTTTAATTCCAGCACTTGGGAGGCAGAGACAGCGCTCTGTGAGTTCAAGGCTATCCTGGTCTACAGAGCAAGTTCCAAGACAGCCAAGGCTGTCTAGAAACCCTTTCTCAAAAAAACCCCCAACAAAACAGTAATAGTATACAACAGAACCTGAAGCCAAATGCTGGCATGGACAATATTTGAAAGAACTTAGTCCACTCATGTGATGACTACTTAGCAGAGGTGCTGTGAAAAACCAAGTGCTTCATATGTAAAAGCAATTCAGAAGAGTGTCCGGCCACTCTGCAGCATTGGTTTTTTTTTTAATATTTATTTATTTATTATGTATACAATATTCTGTCTGTCTGTATGTCTGCAGGCCAGAAGAGGGCACCAGACCTCATTCCAGATGGTTGTGAGCCACCATGTGGTTGCCGGGAATTGAACTCAGGACCTTTGGAAGAGCAGGCAATGCTCTTAACCACTGAGCCATCTCTCCAGCCCCCAGCACTGGGTTTTATACTTTACCAACTGACCTCAAATATTTCCACGACAGTATATTTCCCTGACCCTTATGAGTGTTGCTTATTTGCAGAAGCTTTTGGATTGTGTCAATCTGAAGGGAATAAAGAAGACTATGCTATTCAGACTTTAATTTCTTCCTGCCTGCCTGCTCAGAGTCTGACTATATAGCTCTGGCTGTTCAGGAACTCGCTCTGCCGACCAGACAGGCTGGCTTCAAACTCACAGAGATCCCCCTGCCTCTGCCTTCTGAGTGCTGGGATTCAAGGCATGCACCACTCTGCCCAGCTCTATCTTAAGTTCCTTCCATCCCACCCTGGCTCTCAATACCTTCTCAAACTGTGCAGCTTTTCCGACCTTATTTCATACCACCCTAAACAGACCCGCTAATTCTCAGAACCTCAAAGGATTTTCCGACCTTATTTCGTACCATCCTAAACAAACCTGCTAATTCTCAGAACCTCGAAGGATGTTCTTGGCTCCGTGCTTATATTCCAATGGCAACTCTATCACTTCTGAACTTGCCGGCTGAAGTATGGGAGACCCAGTTACATTTAATTTCAGAAGCATAACAAATGTGTTCACTGCCCTTTTCCTTGTAAACTCTAGCAACTCTCCACTCTGAATTTTCCTTACTCAGTTACTACTGGAATAAAGCCCCGGTTGGGCAGGAGCTGGGTCTTTGTACTCTCCATCAGGCCAAGCACGTAATGCTTTTTCTGGAATTATCTGCTGAAAGCATTATCTTCCCCTGATAAAGGCAGGGATTCTGCCTTCCCCTTCCTCCTTACTTAATCACCACCAGCAGCACTGATTTAACATTACCTACTGTGTCCCATACACACAAACGCACACTCACGCACGTGCACACACACATACGTTCATTACTACTATACTGTTAGCTACTAATAGCTATTTTATCTTCATGGGTTTATTATATATGGAACAGGTATTCCAGGTTTAGCGGTGCACACCTTTGATGCAAGAACTCAAGAGGTAGAGGCAGACAGATCTCCATAAATTTGAGGTTACCTTGGTCTACACAGAGTTCCAGCTACAAGTGAGACCTTGTATTTCAAAAGAGGGTGGGGTTGTAGTATAACTGGTCCCAGACCTTAGCACAACTGATTCCATGATGGAAATACCATTCAGGCCATAAAACTTAGCACATTTACTGCATCATCTGCCAAATCAAAAACAAAGTCCTAATCCACCAAAGTCTGGGAAAAGTCTTACTTTTTGGCTTCTGTAGTTCCAATTCTATCTAATGGTTCTTGTTAAGTATGTCAACTCAGGGTATGGCTTTTGTGCTTAAAAGTTCACCCTGAGAAAGGCTCAGCTAAGGACGACACTTGGACACTTGCTAGCTAATGGAGACTTCTATTGGCTTAAACTTGTGTCTGCCCTTCTCTGGTGGATACCCCACAACAGAGGGATGCAATCCAGTTTGGTTAATCTCATATGTGCTGTTCACTGAATAACTGTACAACAATAGAACAGTTATTTTATTTCTCTCTCTCTCTCTCTGTTCCCCCCCACACACCAGACAGGGTTTCTCTGTAGCTTTGGAGCCTGTCCCAGAAACTAGCTCTTGTAGACCAAGCTGGCTTTGAACTCACAGAGATCCACCTACCTCAGCCTCTAGAAGTGCTGGGATTAAAGGTGTGCACCACCACTGCCTGGCAGGTGGTGTAGGAAGGTCTTCTGTCTATGTGTTACTTTCGTTGGTTAAATAAACTGCCTTGGCCTCTAGATAGGACAGCAGCTTAGATAGGCGGAGTAGACCAAACAGAACGCTGGGAGAAAGAAAACAGAGTCAGGTAGACACCATGGCTCTCAGACCTGAGATGGACATAGGTTAGAATCTTCCCAGTAAGCCACATCATGGTAAACACAGATTAATAAAAATGGGTTAATCAAGATATGAGAGTTAGCCAGTAAGAGGCTAGAGCTAATGGGCCAGGCAGTGTTTTAAATGAATACAGTTTCCGTGTAGGGCTGGAGAGATGGCTCAGCAGTTAAGAGCATTGCCTGCTCTTCCAAAGGTCCTGAGTTCAATTCCCAGCAACCACATGGTGGCTCACAACCATCTGGAATGAGGTTTGGTGCCCTCTTCTGGCCTGCAGGCATACATGTAGACAGAATATTGTATACATAATAAATAAATATATTAAAAAAAAGTTTCCATGTAATTATTT
The DNA here is from genome assembly GCF_018167655.1 of Microtus oregoni. Classification (NCBI taxonomy): domain Eukaryota; kingdom Metazoa; phylum Chordata; class Mammalia; order Rodentia; family Cricetidae; genus Microtus; species Microtus oregoni. Next base: position 41,664,661 of record NW_024543059.1, read on the forward strand.
CAAGTAAAGCTAGCCCGGAGCCGGATGGCAGGAAGTGGCCCACTGCTCCTTTTACTACAGGCAAGTTATAAAATCTCTTTTCTGTCTCAGCTTTTCATCTACAGCAGCAAATAAGTAGATTAAGTTAGTTAAGTTTGAATCAATTGTGCTGGTGAGAAAGTTCAGGAGATAAAGGTGCCTCTTAGGACCCACATGGTGGAAGCAAAGAATCAACTCCCATAAATTGTCCTCTGTTCTCCACATATGCACTGTGGCACATGATCAAATGTATACACACACACACACTCCACATGTGCACTGTGGCACATCAAATGTACTCACACACACGATTTTTTTTAATTTAAAAAAGATTAAATCACTTAAGATTTAATCAGACAACCCACATGATGTACTTAGCATATTGCATGCCAGCCATCGTGACATAGAGTTAGGAACTTCTTATCCGTCCACTAATGTGCATGAGCAGAGATGTATTTTAGAGATGGAACAGTGATGGGTAAAGGGCTTATGGTTCATTCCTGTTTTCACAGATCTTCACATTTAGCCTAAGAGCCAGTAATTAGGAAAAAAAGGGCATGTGTTAAGTATGTAATTAAAAACTGTGAAAGAAAATACTGGGAGCTGTAAGATTTTATAAAAAGAGCTGGAGAGATCGTTTGGTTAAGAGCATTTGCTGCTCCTCCAGAGGACCCAAACTGGATTCCCAGGACTCACAAGGCAGCTCACAACCATCTGTAATTCCAGTTCCAGGGGACAGCATGCCCTTTTCCAGTCTCCACACGCACCACGCACTGCATGCACATGGTACATAGACACTCATGCAGGCAAAACACTCATACACATAAAATATATCTTTAAAAGCATCTATAGAAGAAATACTATGTTGGGCTGGGGAAAGAGTAAGTACCTGTGGGCTGAGGAAAAGGAAAACTAAGAATTTCAATTCTGTGACATGGCAAAGGTTTCATCTTGGTGTCTTACCCAGTCTGAAGTGGAGTCATTCCGATACAGCGGTCAAACACCAGTTCACAGTCTATAGGATACGCTCACCCCTTTCAACTATACAGTAGTAACTAATGCACCCCACGGTCCAGTTTGGGGTATTTTCATCCCACCAAAACGATCCATGATCCATTCCCACCCCAGACCCTGGTATGTCTAGTTATTCACGTGTACTTTATTGAGACAAAATGACCTTGCAAACTCAGGATAACTCAAATGAAAGCCAGGCTAGACTCCCGGTGCACGTTTGTACGGTAGTGCGTCAGGGTCAAACCCGGCTGGGTATGTGACCATAGGCTTTTCTCATTCCCTGGACAAAAAGCAGCAGGCGGCTGGGCGATGGTGGCGCACGCCTTTAATCCCAGCACTTGGGAGGCAGAGGCAGGCGGATCTCTGTGAGTTCGAGACCAGCCTGGTCTACAGAGCTAGTTCCAGGACAGGCTCCAAAAAGCCACAGAGAAACCCTGTCTCGAAAAAAACAAACAAACAAACAAACAAAAAAAAGCAGCAGGCGCCTCTGTGCTCGGAGCAACTAGCATCCGAGGACCAGGCGAAGTCATGTGCGCACGCGCAGCCCCCGGGGAGCTGATAAACGCAACCGAAATCTTCTCCAGACCTCTCGGTTCAGCCGTTGGAACGCTGCCATTTGGAATCTGAATACCCACGCGTGATACCTACAGAACCCACACCTGGAAGGAGGTCACTCCTCTTCTCCCCCACCGGCTGTCCGTCCCCGAGACCCTCTGGCTGCGAAGACGTTCAGGATCGCTCCCGCTCTCGGCCACACCCCTAGCTGCTAATATTGCGTCTGGTTGGCTGACAAAAGCTTCGGTCCCGCCCACTTGAGACAACGCCAGCAGCCACGTACGCATTTTTACGTGTCTCGCCCCCGAAAGCGGAAGTTGCGCAGTCGCGGCTAGCGCTGCGGCGGCGCCGGGCGTGTGTGTTTATATATATATATATACACACACATATATGTGCTGTAGTCAGCTGCAGCGCGGGGGCGGCACACGGCATTAGAAGGCGCCGGAAGTGTCCGTGTCGAGGGGCGGCGGGAGAGGGGCCACCAAGGCAAGCCAGTCAGCGGAGCTGGGCGCAGCGGCGAGACGCGAGTCCGCCGCGTCCCGAGTCCCCGGCCCAGCCGGGCTTTTCTCTTCGGCCAGACATGGACTTCAGGGAAATCCTGCTGATCGCTTCCAAAGGACAAGGTGTCAACCATGTACCGGTGAGTCTCCGGGCTTGCAGTAGGAATCCCGGGCGTCAAGTTCGTATGTGACGGGTGGAACTTCTAAGCAAGTGCCTATCGGCCTCGGAAACTTGGTCTACGCCCTCTTCTGGAGTTTATCCGGAGATGCGAAAGGGGAGCTTTTTGGGGGATTAGTTTCCGCCAAGCCATGTTCCCCGAAAGGTGGAATTTGCGGCTTGGGGGATTTTAGAGTTGCGCAAAGTGGGTGAGTGAGCCGCGCCTGGCAGGATGCTGTCTAGCAGTAGTAGCGCCTGGCTTCGAAAAAAACTTCAGCCCCTATATTGAAGACCAATATAGCCAGAGAGCTCGGGCACTTTAAGGACTTGGCCCGATACAGCTTTTTGGGTCTTTTTGGCGAGTCTAATACCGGTTTCAGCGTGATTTCTTGGAAAGGTTCTCTTGTTCGTGGCCCCACCCACTGAGCCAAAGATATTATCACCTGCCAAAGAGGTGTCTTAAGTAGGGAAGAGAAGTTAGAGCATTTCAGGAAACCCAAGGCCAACTGTGAGCTGACCACGTGGGCTGCGGGTGTGTGGTAGACCTTTTATTTGCCTAAGGTGCGTGATGGATTTCCTGTTCGAGCGGGTTAGGCAAAGCCGATTTCAGCTTTCGTTTCCTAGTGGACTTGCAGATTTTTAGATTCCGTTTGCACAGTTCCAGAGCTAAGTGCTAAAGTGGTCCGACATCTGGTTTCGGGGGTTATAGCTGTTTTGCATAAACTAATCATTTCTGGATCATCAGAAGGTCCCCCAGCACAGCTGTAAACCGATATTTCGCGTTTTGATATTTGCGGTTTGATCAGTGAAGTGTCCAACTCAAAACACCTCTCTTCGATTCAGTCAGCTGAAATTTGAGATCTCACGTGGACTCTTCATTTCCTAGTTTTGTATATTGCAGGTTTTTTTGCCCCTCTCTGAAAGCCTGAACTCTTAGCACTTGAGAGGTACAGGATGATGTTCTCACCAGGTGTTCAAGATCCTTAACTACAAAGCAGTTAGTTGTAAACCAGCCTAAGCTACATGAGCCCATGTCTCTAAATAGCTAAATTAGTGCTACCATCCAGCTCAAGAAGCATTTTGATAAATACACACACACACACACACACACACACCGCTGTGTGTCATGCATAATATGATCTACTTGGCCTAAACCTGATTAGGGAATCAAAGGACTTTGAGTAACTGACAGCATCCCTTTGTGTGCTTGGTCCTCCCCCCCCCCCTTTAGCTATTTCTCCCCTCACCTTCTTGGATCCTATCTGAACTTTAGAGTTCTTAGACCTACCTTTGTTGAGGAAAGCTAACCAGACTAATGATGGGTAAAAGCCAGTAGGTAAACATGTTGGCCTGTCACAGATGTAGGTGTCTGTATCTGGCTGCAGAGCTACAGTTGTTTACCCTTTTCCTGGAGCACTTGGCACTAGAAGTATTCTGCGTGTCAGATTTTCCCCCCACAATTTTGTGATATTTATATAAATATAATGAAATATGAGAATAGGAATGGTGTCTAAACACAAAATTAATCTGTTTCATATGTATGTTTATAATTTATGTAGTTTGGAGATATTTTTAGTTTTTTTATTCTTCGACAATTTCATCTACAAATAATGATAATTATTGTTACCCTCCATTATCCTCTCATCCCTGTCCCACTATACCTCTTTCTCCCACGCCCCTCTCCTACTTTCATGACGTGTGTGAGTGAGGAGTGAGACAGAGAGAGAGAGAAAAAGAGAGAGAGCTCATTGGGTTCGAATAGGGTCACTTGCATGAGCATGCGTGAGCATGGGCAGTTTACCAGAGACTCAACCGCTAAAGAAATGACTCTCCTCCCTGAGCAGCTGCTGCCCCCTAGCTCATCAACCTTTATTTACTATCAAGGAGCAATGAGCCCTGTCTTAAGTTACTTTCCTGTTGCTGTGATAAGACACATGACTGGGCAACATATAGAGCAGTTTATTGTTTACAAGGTCAGAGTTCATGACCATCATGGCACAAAGCATGGCAGCAGGCAGGCAGGGATGGTGCTGGAGTAGAAGCTGAGAGCTAACTGGAAATGTCATCTTATGAAACCCCAAAGCCTAGTGACACAGCTCCACCAACTGGGGACCAAATATCCAAACATGTGAACTCATGGAGGCCATTATCATTAGAACTATCACAGGTCCCATGGGCCCCTCTCCTATACATGATGTTGGGAATGTCAGCTCTATCTTGTGTAGATTTTGTTCAGGTAACCAGAGCTTGAAGATTACTTTCATACAATATTTTTAAAACAATTTTCCTTTTTTTTTTTTAACTTACTTTATGTATGTGGGTGTTTTGTTTTGCCTGCATGTACGATTGTGCAGATGTGCAGTGCAGTGCCCCAGAGTCTAGAAGAGGGCATTAGATCCAGTTGGTCCACGGGTGTTGTGGAAAGATGGGGACAGACCACCGAAGTCTAGTAAACCAGAAACAAACTTTATTCCAGGAAAATAAAATTAAAAAAATAAATCTCCATGGGGCACAAAAAGCTTACCAGCTAGCCGAGACCACAGCCAGCGTTCATTCTCCTAAGGCTGTGGCAAAGGCCAGCTTCCAGACTCCTCCTTTTATAGCAAGCATTAGGCAATAACAAAAGAACTTTTACAGTCTCAAGGTAAAACTCAGACACAAATTGCCCTTCTTTGCAATTTCCATTAACAGAGTTTTTCAGTTAAACTAGTGTTTGTATTTAGTCCATTGTTTACCAAGGCTCTGCACCTCCCCTGCCACTGCCAGTTTCACATGGCAGGGAAGGGTATGGGACAATGTAAAACCAAACAGTCAAAAGTCACGTCCATCCCATCATTTAAAAGTTACCTCAGCTCACATCAATTGCTGGCCATGAGTGGCCAGGGGGTATCTAAAAGCTGATTCTCAGTTTGCAGAGCGACCCTAAGTTTGCAGAGGGCAGCTTCGGCCTCACAAATAGAGCTATAGGTTGTAAAGCGGAGTAAGCTGCTGTTAATAGTTAATCCTTAAGCTGCTGAGAAAGCCGCTGACAGTCTGCTCTCATTCTCCTGGGCTTACAACTTTATTTCTACTTATTTTTGGAATCTACGTTTTTATATTCTTTATTCTTGTACTCTTCAATCTCCTGGAACTGGAGTTACAGAGGATATGTGTGCTAGAAACTGCCCCTCAATCTTCGCAAGAGCATTATGTGTTCTTAAGCACGGAACACTGAGAGTGCCTCTGCGTTAACTTCAGCCCATGGTGTGAAATTTTCAACTTGTGCTGTCCTATTGTTAAAGGGATCAGAGTTTTGAGTTGGGTGTTTCCAGATCCTTGGCCTCTTATCCAAAAAGTTGAAAATAAGGGCACACACATACATTTGCAAAAGAAACATGATGATTTTATTTAGCACAAAGCAATAAGATAATACTTGACAGAACAAGAGTAAAGGTACTCAGGGCCCCAGGATGCAGCCTGGGGAAAAGGGACCTGGTTTACTATGAATGCAGTTAGGGTAGGTTCTTTATCTTGATTGATGGATGGGTTATATAATCATTTCTCTACTGTGCATGTCCCTCCCTATAATGCATCTGATTTTAATTCTGTCCATTCCTCCAATTATGCATAGGCATAAGATGGTAAGTAGAGATTCTCCCTGGGTTACAAGACAATGCAATTTTTCCTTACTGTGCATGCTCTGAAAACCAGTTTAAGCTCAATTGGCCCTTCTAATTGCCAGTACCTGGAAACTGGAAATACTTTTAAATAAAAAATGTAAATTTAGCCAGGCGGTGGTGGCGCACGCCTTTAATCCCAGCACTCGGGAGGCAGAGGCAGGTGGATCTCTGTGAGTTCGAGACCAGCCTGGTCTACAAGAGCTAGTTCCAGGATAGGCTCCAAAACCACAGAGAAACCCTGTCTTGAAAAACCAAAAAAAAAAAAAAAATGTAAATTTGATTGTTACCAGTGGCTGGGAAAGTATCCCATTGTTCAGAGTTGGGAGATCGTGTAACCCATACAAGTGAGGGATTGTGTGGGTCTGAGGTTGCTAGGTACATTGCAGTGGCTATGTGCGCATAGTATGTGCAAGTAGTGGAAGCAGCCTGCCAAGTGCATTGTGCCAGGGTTTGAGAGTAAGCCAAAACCAAGTGGGGTCTCAAACCAAGCTGTCTCCTATGACTTACCTGACTACACTATCAGTCCTCAAAACATCTCAGATTCTGGATCATGTTGGATTCTGAATTTTTGTATTAAGGATGCTCAGCTTGTACTAACATTTCCTTCACTGTTCTTGTTTTGAAATGAAACAATCATCCTAATGTTTTAGTTAAAACAAAGGTAAGATTGCACTATGTGTGTAAGTGTTAGGCACACACTCTTCTCAGTGGAATTCTGAATACAAAAATAACAGCTGATCAAGATGATGCAACCAGTCATTGCCACTGGCTTTTTTTTTTTTTTAAAGACAGGATTTCACTCTGTAGCCTTGGTGGGCCTGTGGTACTCATTATGTAAGCCAGACTAGCCTCAGATCTGCCAGCTTCTGTCTCCCAAGTGCTGGGATGGTTCCTTGTGAAGAATGGTGTGGGTTAACAAAAGTTTTTGCTGCAGTAGTGATTGCTCTACAGAAACTGGATCTTGGCCTTCTGGGAGAGCTGACAAGACATCCCTGGTGTCTCAGCTGCTCTCCAGGGTAGAGCAGTGCTTCTAAACCAGTGCTTTAAGGATGGAAGCTGCCTTTAGGAACTAGGGTTTATGTTTCCCAGCAGGGATTCTGTTGTCTCTCTGCAACACCTTAGAGAATCTCTTTCTAAATAATGGTGATAGCAATTAATATTCGTTGTGCTGAGCCTTTGCCAGGTATTGTTCTAAGCACTTCATATGTTAATTAATTTAGTCGCCGTAATGAGCCTATGAAAGAGATTTTACAGATGACAAAACAGGCCTAGTGCCGGGCGGTGGTGGCACACGCTTTTAATCCCAGCTCTCGGGAGGCAGAGGCAGGCGGATCTCTGTGAGTTCGAGACCAGCCTGGTCTACAGAGCTAGTTCCAGGACAGGCTCCAAAACCACAGAGAAACCCTGTCTCGAGAAAAAAAAAAAAAAAAAAAACAGGCCTAGTGAGGTGAAGAAATTGCCCAAGGCCACGGCAGTGAGTTTTGGGATTGGTTGTACTGAAGGAGGAGGATCTAATCCTGCCCTGTGTTTCAGAGTCCCTGCTCTTACCCCAGACTTTGTTGATTGAAGAGAATGTATTGAGTTTGTCATCTTCATAGATAGAACTCAAGCTCCCTGCCTCAGCTCTTCTTTAATACAGCTTTAAGCGATAATACTCTTGGATATTTATGACGGTCTCAGTATAAAGATGGAAAGGCCAAACCAATAGCATTTAGAAACGGTGGACAGCCCACTCAACCAGACCACTTGAATGGGCCCACCTGATCTTATCTGATCTCTAAAGCTAAACAGGACTGATACTGGTTAGTACATGGATGGAAAACTGGCTGACGGGTGATATTGGAAGTCTGTTCTAAAAGAGTAATCACTCCCCTAAAGGATGGCAAAGGAGAAGAACATAGGGATGATCAGTTGTATTCCTAACTGTCTGGGGTAGATATGCATGGAAATTAGGGAATTCCGTTTAAGATTGGGCTGTGGGCCTGAGAAAACCAGTGTTGGAGTCAAATAGAAAGTGAAGTGTGAAAACATGTTTGGTCCTGAGCCAGAAGACCTGCGTTCAACATGCATTCAGCTACAAAGCCTGTGCTTGAGCACCAGGAAAACAACTACCCTTTTTTTTAAATAAATATTTTATTTATTTATTATGTTTACAATATTCTGTCTGTGTGTGTCTGCAGGCCAGAAGAGGGCACCAGTTCTCATTACAGATGGTTGTGAGCCACCATGTGGTTGCTGGGAATTGAACTCAGGACCTTTGGAAGAGCAGGCAATGCTCTTAACCTCTGAGCCATCTCTCCAGCCCAACAACTACCCTTTTTGAAGGCCGTTTCTAACAAAGAACTCATTTGATGTGCGGGTTTTATGGCAGATTTGAATAATGCACCAAGGGTTGAACCAGGGCCTCCAGCATGCCAGCAAGTTTCCTACTGTTGAGCTATACCCCAACCCTTACTGAATATTTTATAAACCTTGTGATGGTTGATTTTGATGTTTAATATAGCCAACCTGAATAGATGCTCTGGATGTCTTATTCCCTTTTCACCATCCCGCTGAGCTAGCTTAATGCAAAGAGCTGGTTCCTGCATTCATTCTTGACTAATGTCTTGAAAAGGTGTATAAAACTTTGTGGTGCACAGAGAAACCCTGTCTCGAAAAAACCAAAAAAAAAAAAAAAAAACTTTGTGGTGTTGATTAAAGTTAAGAATATATTGTTTGGGGGCTGAAGAGATGGCTCAATTGTTAAGAGTACCGACTGTCCTTCCAGAGGATCTGGGTTCAATTCCCAGCACCCACATGGCAGCTAACAACTGTCTGTAACTCCAAGATATGACACCCTCACACAGAGATACATGCAGGCAAAATACCAATGTACGTAAAATAAATAAATAATTTTTTTTTAAAAAAAAAAAACAATATATTAGCCGGGCGGTGGTGGCGCACGCCTTTAATCCCAGCACTCGGGAGGCAGAGGCAGGTGGATCTCTGTGAGTTCGAGACCAGCCTGGTCTACAAGAGCTAGTTCCAGGACAGGCTCCAAAACCACAGAGAAACCCTGTCTCGAAAAACCAAAAAAAAAAAAAAAAACAAAACAAAACAATATATTGTTTGACTACTCTAACCAATAATAAGTGATGTAAAATCATCAGAAAATTTCTATTTTCTATTACAACAGTCTTGTTTCTCCTAAGGAGCAGTTTGGGGAATAAGGAGGAGTAACATGCTGGTCCTGACTGTGCACTTGCTGAGCAACATTTCCAGACCGCATGCTGCTTCTTAATCTGCTCTCCACAGGATGGTTTCAATGGGAGGAGTATGTTTTTAAATGGCTTGATGTTTTCTAAACCTGTTTGTTGGTTTTAGAGTTACAAAATCTTGGCAAAATCTCTGTTGCTATTCCAAATGACAGCAATGCCACCATTGGGGATCATTCATGGGGTCCTACAGAGTGATGAAGTTGGCTTTGCAGGATGGTAAAACAGATATGTTTAGGATAAAGGAAACGTGTCTGGCTGCTTCTCATAAAACCCAGACAATGAAGGGGTCTGGTGCTTTGGAATCAAGAGTCAGAATTGATGCGTACACCTTGGTGTGCTGTTGCTGCTGCCATCTACGACGGGCCAAATGACTCTTCTGTCTTAAAGAGAACATAGTGTGCTCCAGCCTCAGGCTTTTTTTTTTTTTTTAAATCATGCTTTACTGTGAGGTGGGGAAAAATTGTCCATCAAAACATATTTTAATCTTTGATGCTTGCATGCTTGCAGCCCTTTTTGGAAAGGTCTACTGAGTTTAGTGTTAAAATATATGATCATAGCCATGTGGTGGTGTACACCTTTAATCCCAGCACTCAGGAGGCAGAGGCAGATGGATCTCTGTGAGTTTGAGGCCAGACTGGTCTACAGAGTGAGTTCCAGGACAGCCAGGGCTACACAGAGAAACCCTGTCTCAAAAAAAAAAAAAAAAAAAAAAAAAAATACCCAAGAGAAGTTTAAATGTACATCTGCCTAAAACTGCATACAAATGTCCCAACAGCATTTTTTATGAAGGCAAAAACAAATGGAAATCATCCAGATGGCCAACTGGTGAACAGATAAGTAATAGGGTATGGATGTATGCCCTGCAATATTACTCAGCTATTGAAGGAGATGGAGATAGGAAGTTCACTAATGGTTGCCAGACCCATCACTTAAGTAAGTGATTTCTTTTTGAGGTGGTTATAATATCCTGAAAACCAGAGATGATTGCTGTGAAACTCTGAATATACCAAAAATCATTTCAGTTGTGATGCTGCCTGCGAGCTGTGTGACACTTAAATCAGGTGTCGTTTATATTCATAATATTCCTGCAGGAAAGAGTTCTCAATTCAGTTTACAAAGATGTGGACTAACTAAGGAATCTGATTGTGTCCTAGCTTGGGTGACTAGAAAACAATTGGAACTGTCTTGGGATTTCTCCGTCAGGAATGAGTCAGTTGTCAACATGCCATCATGCAGGATTTTCAGGTTGGATGAGGCTTGCCCGTCTTGGCCAGCTGCTTTTTCAGTTGCAAGTTGAGCTTATTTCATGATACATTGTATCAATAGAGGAGAGGAAAAGAAAAAGACACATTGTATCAATAGAGGAAAGAAGAAAAACATACATTGTATCAATAGAGGAAAGAGAGACAAGAAAAAAGATACATTGTATCAATAGAGGAAAGGCAAGACAAAGATACATTGTATCTGGCAGCAGTACACCTTGAGTTTAAGATACATTGTATCAATAGAGGAAATAAAAGAAAAAAGATACATTGTATCTGGCAGCAGTACACCTTGAGTTTAAGATACATTGTATCAATAGAGGAAATAAAAGAAAAAAGATACATTGTATCTGGCAGCCCGATAGTAAGCAGATCCTTCAGCTTCCTTCCAAGGGTGGGCATACAGAGGATGGGAGAACATGGGAGAACAAACTCATACGCTGGATGGGGAGGCGTTGGGGTTTACAGACTGCTGGCTTTTCCCACAAAGATGACTTTCTTTTATTATCATCACAGACAAGATTTAGTACATAAAAAGGATGTCTGCCTCATATAACAGAAGAGGGGGGACACTTTAAGACTCTTGTTTTTAGGGATGGAATGAAGTCTAGTAGTAGAGTACCTGTATGTGTGAGACTGTCTTATTCAGTTCTGTAATTAAAAAAAAAATTGCTGGCCCATAGATTTATGTCCCATGTCCCAGAGATGAGGATTAGCTGTTTACCGTGCTTCTTTAGTAGTAGATACTTAAGACATTGAAATATTTTTCTTTCAGGGCTCAATCATTCATTTTCTTTATGCAGTTACTTAAAAACCAAAGTCCAGGAAAACACCATCTGTGCCTGTGTGGTACTGGTGATCTTGGTAATACGGAAACAGAACTTGTGTAGCAAATTAATATTTCACAAATTTAAATGCTGCAGTTAAAGATTACTGGGTCCTTTGTTTAGATTTGTTTTTCTTACTCTTTCCTACCTCATTTTCTGCAATACTGAGAATTGAACTCAGAGCTGCGCACAAGCACTGGCAGACAAGCACTCTGTCACTGAACTACATAGACTGTATATTGTTGGGTCCAGGGGGGTCACACAAAGATGGGAAAACCTTTCTAACACCAAGTCTAATGAACCAGAATCAGACTTTATTCCAGAAACCAGATCCCAGGAAAACCAGGAGCAAACTTAAAAATTAAAAAATAAATAAATAAACACCGCAGGGCACAGAAGCGCATCAGCTAGCTGAGACCACAGCCAGAGATGGTGTTTGTTAGGCTGTGGCAAAAGGCCAGTTTCCAGAACCCATCTTTTTATAGTAGGGACACCAAGCACTAGGTCTGAACAAAGGAATTTTTATGATAAGCCTCCATTGGTCAAACCAGGTGTTTGCACACCGTGTTCACTGTTTCTCCTGGTTCCTCCAGGCAGTTATACTGAAGCCCCATGCCTCCCCTTTAACAGTGCCAGTTTCCCATAACAGACACAGGTGCCTAACACATCTCTGTTTCCTAAGGGTTAACCCAGTTCATCAAGGATGGCCAGGACACTACTCAGTTTTCTACAGTTTTCTGTACTAGTAGTCTCTACTACAGTTTTCAGAGAGAAACTCCGGCCTTGTAAATAGAACAGCCAGTTGTAAAATGAAATGACCTAGGCTGATGGCTTCTTAAGCCTCTGAGAAAATAGCTCACTGTGAACGATTGATCCTTGATCTGCTGAGAAAGCTGCTGATAGTCTGTTCTCATTCTCCTAGACTAAGAACTTCATATTTCTTTATTTTTACATTCTTATTTCTGGAATCTACATTTTTATTTGTTTATTCTTGGACTCTTCATATATCCTTAAAGTTGAATTGCTTATAGCTCTTATACTGCTTTTGTTTTTAGAAAAGGTACAGTTTGGCAGTGGGGCCTCCCAAGAAAGACCCAAAAGTAAAAGGTGTCCAGTCGGCAGCTGTGCAAGCTTTCCTTAGGAGGAAAGAAGAAGAGCTTAGACGGAAAGGTATGTGCTTGTGTTGTGTCTCTTAGTCTCAGTGTCTGCCACCAAAGCCATCCTCGACTCAACAGTGTGTGTTTGTAAAAATGTCGAAACAGACTAATAAATTTGGGGGAGATTTTCTGAACATATACATAGGTGCCTGTTCATAGGTTAACTATTTGTATTGTTTTATCTGCCCCTGTCCCTCGAGGCTTCGTGGAGCCAGGCATAGTGATGTTCACCTGTTGCCTCAAGTATTCACTGGGCTGAGGCATGGTGATGGTTCCTTGAGCCCATGAGCTTGAGAGCAGCCCAGACAACATAGCAAGGCCTTATGTCTTGAGGAGAGAGGTGAAAAGGCCTGGTGTAGTGACCAACTAACTCTCCATAACAAGTCTTCATTCTTTACCTTGGTCCTGACATTGGTTTAGGTATTCATTGGTTCATTCTTAAGGTCAGTGGGTCCTGGTGTTCCATTAACTTGGTGTATTTATGAGCCATTTTTTACATATAAAACAAACCAAGTCCTTTACTTGTTTACACATAAAGAAAGAGAAGCTCATATAGGACCCACTTGTGTAAAAATTTCTCTATTTTGTTAGATGACTTCCTCATTTGGCTCCTGGATATCTCAACGTTGTCCGTGTTTTGACTGTGGCTGGTGTCACATGAGCTGTCCTGAGACTTTGCAACAGTGTGTTCTTGTTCTGTTCTTTCAGCCTTAGAAGAGAAAAGGAGGAAGGAAGAACTAGTGAGAAAACGAATTGAGCTCAAACATGACAAGAAAGCCAGAGCTATGGCCAAGAGGACAAAGGACAATTTTCATGGCTATGATGGGATTCCTGTGGAGGAAAAGACAAAGAAGAGGCAGATAGCAGAAAGCCGCCAAAACCAGGGAACTGACCCAGAGTATGAGGTGGAGGAGGAAGAGTTCCTAGACTACAGTCAGGATGAGTTGGAGCAGGACTTCGAGGAGGAGCAAGAGCCTCTCAAAGCTGAAAGCAAACCAAAGGCCCCCCTTAAAAGTGCCCCTCCACCCATGAACTTCACTGACTTGCTGAGGTTAGCTGAGAAGAAGCAGTTCGAACCAGTGGAGATCAAGGTAGCGAGGAAAGCTGAGGAGCGGCCCATGACTGCAGAGGAACTCAGGGAGCGAGAGTTTCTTGAACGAAAGCATAAGAAAAAGAAAACTGAGACCGATGCCAAACTACCTCCGCCCGTGTCCAAAAGGACCCCCTCTCATCGAGACAGTGTGGGCACAAAACCCAGCAAGGGTTCTGGGGACAGGCAGCCTTCTTCCAAAGGATTGCTGTCTCCTCATGCTGAGAAGAAACCCAGACCCAGCACAGCCAGTGAAAAGCAAGTAGCTTTGTCTTCATCCAAATCCATGCCAGGAGAGAGAACCAAGGCAGGATCTGGCAGTAGCTCCCAGGCCTCACACAACAGACCTGTCTTCAATGGGGCTGGAAAGCCCCACCCCAGCACCTGTTCCCCAAGTGTCCCAAAGACTGCTGCTAGTGGGACTCAGAAACCTGCTTCTGAGCACAAAGCCAAAAAACCTCTTCCTTCTCATCCCAGCCATTCCAAACCTGGGCCCACAGTCTTCTCACACAGCAAAGCTAAGAGTCCAGGTATCAGACAGTCAGGCAGCAACACTGACTCAGCTTCTGGACGACCCAGCCCAGGGACAGCTCGGCCCACAGTTAGTTCTGGCGCTATGCCCAAGCGCCAGAATGGTAGCTCCAGCTCAGGACCCGAGCAATCTGTCAGTGGGATCAGAAAGCTGGCCAGCAATCCGCATCCCTCTGGACGAACAGTCAATGGCACAAATGGTCCTGGACGACCTGCCAGCAGCTCCACTGGCCCTGGGCGACCCATCAGTGGCCCCGGTGGTTCTGGAAGACCTTTGAGCAGTTCTGGAGGTCCTAGGCGGCCTGTAAACAGTCCACATGACATTCGACGACCAGTGAGCAACCAAGGTCCCCCTGGGCGGTCAGTTGGTGGCCCTGGGAGGTCTATAAGTGGTTCCGTTCCAGCTGGACGGACTGTCAGTTCAGGCCCTGGAAGACCAGTGAGCAGCTTAGGACCTGGACGAACAGTTGGTAGCCCAGGCCTCCCCATAAAACCCAAGTGCACTGTTGTCTCAGAAACAATTTCTTCAAAGAATATTATTAGTCGGTCAAGCAATGGACAGATAAATGGAATGAAGCCTCCCATGTCTGGCTACAGATCTGCCCCAGGTAAAATATCACCATGGCATTGGGAAAGTACCTAACTTTGTATGACCAGGAACCCTGCAACCACGTCCTCGTGCCCTGTAATGTACTGACTGTTGATAGTAGACAAGAGGCTTGTCTGGGATCCGTTGTTTACTCCCACCTTGTTCTCTCACGTGTAGCAAATTTGACTGGTTTGTGAGAGCAATGGCTGGTGGCTTGGTGGATAGGATAGTGTTTTACTTGAAGACCGTGAGGTTTAAAGATGAGAGAATAATTATGAGCGTGAAGCCTTGGTGCTCCGTTCCCCAGCGGATGCTCGTTGGCACCTGTTGTGCCCCAGCTGCTATTTTAGACTGTCCTGAGTTCTGTTCCTGTAGTAGGCACAGCGAAGAGCCTTGCTGCTGGTGCTTTAGGAATCTGCCATCTCCAAGTTTGGAGTCTCTGATGGGCCCCGCCAGCTGCTTCCTGTAGACACTGCATGCTGCATAGGTACTTGCTAAAGTATTTGTTGGGATCCATAGAGAGGATAAAAAGAAACCAACGCCCAAATCCCTTGCTTTCGATTTCAGAGACTAGAAGAAAGTTGTTCTCAGATACTGTCTGTTAAGTGTCTTTTGCAAAGTTGTTCTTTGGGTTTTTTTTTTTCTTTGTTGTTTTTGTTGAGGGACTGAGGAAATTAATGTTTTAGTTTGTTTTTTTAAGAGAAGGTAGCCCATGTTGGCTTGGAACTTACTGTACAACTGAGGGTGACCTTTGATGTCTGGTACCCTGTCTCTACCTCCTGAGTGCTGGGATTACAAGTGTGTACCACCACTGGTCTGCTATAGTGCTAGGACACAAGCCCAGGGCTTCATATATCCTGGCAAGCTCTCTGCTGAGCTACCTCCCCGGGTCATTTTTTTACTTTCAGTCATTAGGATAAAAATACAATAATAAAGTGAGTTTTTCTTACAGTCATACTTTTTACTCTCTTTGAACAATTATAATTCTGAAAATGATTTATACTTGGGACTTTTTCTTTTCTCAGGTATGGTCTTGCTGTGTTGCCTGGAGCGTCTTAAAACTGCTGGCTCAGGCTCCAAGCCCATATAGCTGTAGCTAAGGCATGTGCAGGACTTAGAATTTTTAAGAGAAATACAGGAAAAATAGGGAACTACTTTCAGTATCTTCATTTGTTAGAATTAAAAATTGATTCTGTGGCAGTTTGTAACGACCCAGTTCCAGAAATATTACTTATCTTTTAAGTACCAGAAGTATGTATAACTAAGCTAGAAAGCATGACAAGCAACCAGGCTCAGTCCCTCCAGATACTTCATCCAACAGGGATGTGCACCCTGTGCTGAGCACCAGCTGGATGCTCTGCTTCAGCCGCACCTCTGTTTTGATTTCCCAAGACAGGGTTTCTCTGTGTAGCCCTGACTGTCCTGGAACTCGCTCTGTAAACCAGGCTGGCCTTAAACTCACAGAGATCTATCTGCTCATCTCTGCCCCCTGAGTGTTGGGATTAAAAGTATGGGCCACCACTACCCTGCTAGGGATGCCATATTACTATTTGTTTCTCTGAACTCCATGTGATATAGTCCACTGCAAGGAATACTTTGCCATACAATGTACTTAAAAGTCATGGCTTTGTGCTTAGGTCCTCAAAGGCTCCCCTTCCCGACTGGCTACAAAAGACCTCGAGAGTATGAAGATGATGATGATGATGATGAATATGACTCAGAAATGGATGATTTCATCGAAGATGAAGGAGAACCTCAGGAAGAAATATCCAAGCACATTCGGGAAATCTTTGGCTATGACCGAAAAAAGTAAGCTGAAGGTTTACCTAAAATATCAACTTTTTGTCGTTTGTAGGAGAGAAACATTAACAGTGGAGGCATTGAGTGCTTAGTTAGGAACCGTTAGGTGGTGGAGGTCCTAAAATGATTTAGTCTTAGAGCAGGTGCTGATTAGTTTTTAATGTCATCTTGACATAGTCTAGAGTTACTTGGGAAGTGAGACCTTGAATTGAGAAATGCTCACTGCCAGACTGGCCTCTGGGCAACCTGTGGCACATTTTCTTAATGTGGGCCGACACTGCCCACAAAAAAGGCTGAGCCAGCCATGCTGGTGCAAACTCTGGAGGCAGAGAGAGGCAGGTGGATCTCAGTGAGTTCAAGGCCAGCCTGGTCTACAAAGTGAGCTCCAGGACAGCCAGAGCTACACAGAGAAACCCGTCTCTAAAAACCCTTAAAGAAACAGAGAAGGTGGCCTGAGTAAGCCATGAGGAGCAAGCCAGTGAGCAGCCTCTGCATTAGTTCCTGCCTCTAGTTCTTGGCTTGCCTTCCCTGGATAGTGGATTTAAAAGTTGTAAATAAAATAAGCCCTTTACTTCCTGGGTTGGTTTTGCTCCCAGCAATAGAAACCTTAACTAAGGCACAAAATAGTTTCTGGTGAATTCAGAGTGTTTGGTGATGTTTGCTTGTGAACTGCTTTCTTTAAAAGAGGGGGTAAAGCGGCCTCGTGTAATACAAATAGATGGGCTTTGAAGTCAGAAAGTCATTCTGGTAAGACACCTGCTTTTCCTTTTTTCCTTTTTCTTTCTGTTTTTTTGTTTTGTTTTGTTTTGTTTGTTGGGGGGGTTGGCGGTTTCGAGACAGGGTTTTTCTATAGTTTTGGAGCCTGTCCTGGAACTTGCTCTGTGGACCAGGCTGGCCTCGAACTGACAGAGATCTGCCTGCCTCTGCCTCCCGAGTGCTGGGATTAAAGGCATGCGCCGCCACCACCCGGCAATACCTTCTTTTCTTGGGTGTAATGTTTTGGTACCCAGGAAGGTGGACCCTGGTCACTAGTATGGGACTATCACTATTATTGATGCGTCTAGGAGCTTATTAAAACTGCAGCGTCTCAGGCCCCAACCTTAGTCCTGTTGAATGCACGTGTTTTTTATAAAGTCCCCAAGTAAGGCTTTGTAAGCCATTAATATAAAGAAATAAAGCTTCACCGTGTACCTGTGAGGTAAACACTTTGGAAGTATTGCCGTATGTGCGTAGGACAGATGAGACCGGTCACATTTCCTCTGACATCTTTAGAAGCCCCTCTGAAAAGCTCGGCCATCTGCAAGGCTTTAACATCTGGGGCTCTTGAGTGGGAGGAAGGTCAAGTTGCTCTAGAGCTGAAGTCGGAGCTGGTGAATTCAGGGCAGCCTGGGAAGCAATGACACTTGCTTAAGTTTGTTTCTGGTCACACCGTTGACTGACTTGTTTACTGTTGGAAGTTCTCACTCCACTGGGTCATAACGGTCTAGTGAGATTAATATGTATCGATTTTCATATTGTGCTTCCAGGATTTTAATGTAAGGTATTAAATGAATGTAGCTGGTTGAAGAAGCCTTGTTGGGTTTGGTGCTTTTGTTAATGCTGGGCTCAGGAAGAGTTGTCTTGTAAGGATCTACAGCTCATTTAATGTCTTTACTGAAAAAACAACTTCTACCCATTGTCTGGCCTTTTCACTCCCAAACAAGGTGGGAAGAATCCTAAAACCGAGTTGTTTAGTGTTAAGTAGGTTTGGTTTGGTTTGGTTTGGTTTAATGAGGATATAGCTCTATAAGAAAATTGAATTTCTTGCCAGGCGGTGGTGGCACACGCCTTTTAATCCCAGCACTTGGGAGGCAGAGGAGGGTGGATCTCTGTGAGTTCAAGGCCAGCCTGGTCTATAAGAACTAGTTCCAGGACAGGCTCCAAAACTACAAAGAAATCCTGTCTCAAAAAAGAAAAAGAAAATTGAATTTCTGTTCATTTTTTACTTTGCTTTCTTGCCAGATATAAAGATGAAAGTGACTATGCCTTACGTTACATGGAGAGCAGCTGGAAGGAGCAGCAGAAGGAGGAAGCCAAGAGGTGAGCAAGAGACTTGGGTACATTATGTAATTTTATGTTAAAAAGTCTGAAAAGGTTGCAGCTGCGGGGCTTGGAATGGGGGTCAGACCACATGGTTCTCTGGATGATACTGCTACTGGCTGGCTGTGAAAGCCTTAGACAAATTCCTTTGCCTGTCTAAGGTTTTCCCATTTGTAAAATGAGAGTATATTGCTTTACTCATTCAAGCATTGTAAGGATTAATATGTAGCCAAAGTGGTTGTAGTATCTCATGGGTAATGTACACTGAAATCAGAGGCCTCTGAGTCTGCCATGGACTGTGTTTTCTTGCCCATCAGACTTGTCTCAGTCTTGGAACTTGTAATTTTGCTGTCTCAGGAACCTAGGAGCAGCAGATTAGATTACCTCTACCTCCTTCTTGTATAGCTACCCAGTCATGAGCTCCTGAGAGTTTCCTGAGTAAGGATGATAAAGGATTACTTTGCTTATAGTGTTAACGGTTTCCTATTGCAGAGAAATAATTCACCTCAGTCCCAACACAAACAGCTTTCTTTCTTTTGACTCTCCCTCCTGTAACTACATAAAATGTCAAAATAAGTTTAAGTGTTTTTTAAAAGGATAGAAAGATGGCTCAGTGCTTAAGAAGGAGAACCTGCTTGCTCTTGTAGAGAACCTGAGTTCAGTTCCCTACACCCACATCAGGTGGCTCAGAACTGCCTGCGACTCCAGCTTCATAGAATCTGCCCAGTTCTGGCTTAGACAGGCATCTGCATTCGCGTGCACATACCTACACCTTTTTTTTTTTTTTTTTTTTTGGTTTTTCAAGACAGGGTTTCTCTGGCTTTGGAGCCTGTCCTGGAACTAGCTCTTGTAGACCAGGCTGGTCTCGAACTCACAGAGATCTGCCTGCCTCTGCCACACGAGTGCGTGCGCCACCATCGCCCGGCTACCTACACCTTAAGCTTAAAAAACAAATAAAAAAAAAACAGGATCTCTCTATGTAGTCCTGGCTGTCCTGGAACTCAGGGATTCACTGCCCAAGTGCTGGGATTGAAGGTGTACACCACCTTGCCTGACTTCAATCTTCTTTTTAATTTGAGATAAATTTATATTTTATTAATTTAAATGTGGATATTAAGGCTTTTTTGTGATATCTGTTGTAAAAATCTTTATTCTACATTGTGTTTGTGACCCCGCTTTAAATTGTGTATTGCATGTGTGTGTGTATATGTATATATGTGTATATAAATGTCTCCCTTTTACATGAGCAAACTCATCAGCACAAGCCACACGAAAGATACCATTCTTGCTTTTTAACATTGTAATTTTGTGTGTATTAACAAATACCCTTTAAAACCATTTCTCCATAGTTTAAGACTAGGTATGCAAGAGGACTTAGAGGAAATGAGACGTGAAGAAGAAGAAATGAAACGTCGAAAGGCCAAGAAGCTGAAGCGACATTAGCTGCTACTGAATGTGTGGATCTGGGACCCTGCTGCAAGGATTCCTGCCTTCAGACTGAGCAAGCCCTTACCCTTTAGATCGACACCCGGACACTCAGGAAGGAATGCATACTGTCCTGTCATCTGAGTGTACAGTGTTCTTCGACAGTCCAGGGTGGGATCTGTAATGCAGATGATACGATGCTTGCCGTGTGCTCTGATGACATTAACGATTCACAGGTGCCGGCTTGATCATGATGAGCTATGCACGCTACTGTGGGGCCACTTACCAGTCAGCTGGTCTTTTATTGTTCCTTTGCTACTTTAAAAGGAGAAAAAGATTGATGTGTGAGTGGGGTGCTGCCCAGATCTCAGTAATACTTGTCTTTAGGAAGGGCCTTGCACTTCTGTGAATGCTGCCAGCAATAAAGTGACCTGTCCCAGTCTATGAATTGAAAACCCAGGAAAGAGTAGGCTTTATAATATTACATGAATGTCACCCTTGTGACTTTGACATACAAAATAGAATTATATTGTATTCAGCATTATTTGTAGATTGGATGCTAAGCATTCTTAATTTGTATGATTAGGTGATAAAATTTTTCTAAGTTAAAATATAAATTTTTCCAGAATAAGAAACAGTCTTTTCTAGTTTTCCTTTCAGGCTTCCTGTCACACTGACCTTAGTATGAAGTAGATAAGGCCCTTACTATTCTGTTGGTTGTTTTGTTTCTTTGTCTTCTTTCTTCCTTTTATTAAAGAAAGATGGCTATTTGGATATTAGATTTGAAAGAGTAATGGTTTAAAAAATCAGCAAGTGACATGTGTTGTGCCCTCTGCTCTACTCCCCACTCAGAAAGCTATTCTGGGACCCTAAGGTGCCCTGTACCTCTTGATGTTAATAACATTGCATTTGTAGCTTAAATTTCTTAGAAAATGTTAATGACCAAAAAAAGCAGAAACTAAGTATTTAGTGTATCAAGAAGAGGACCGCCTTCCCCTTTGTCCGTGTTGCACTTTGATCTCTAACTATGCACTGTGGTGAAAGTTTTCCTGTTGTTGGTGATTCACTGAGCTGTGAAGCTTCTGGCCTTCTCAAAAGTCAGGCCTACAGACTTTCTGTCACTTAAGCCTAGAGTCCATCCGGGCTGATCTAGGGTCTAGCTGGAAGGAAGCCATGTCTTAAGGATAGTCAGCAACAGAGAAAGAGATAGGATGCTAGAGACCCGAGAGTTGGAAGCAGTCAGAATTTGGTCTGTGGGGCAATTCCACAGTGAATCTGGCTTCTTCAGCTCTTAAGCCATGAGGGATGGGGTGCTGGAGAGGCTGGTCTACAAAGAGCTCTTGCTTTTCAACAGGTCCAGACTTTATGTCTTTGTCTATGATGTCTTCATTCTCTAAGCTTGAATATTATGAGTGATCATTTTTAGCCTTCCTTTGTGGGACCATTGACCCAGTCCTTAAAACTTAGTCATTTTGAATTGAGTTTCAAACTCAATTCAAAAGTGCAAGGATTAAATTTTAGATGGTATATGACATCCTAACTCACCATGTAAATTTGGTTTTTTGGCTTTTTTTGTGTTGGTGGTGGTTTTTTGTGGGGAGGGGAAGGGGGTGAGACAGGGTTTCTCTGTGGAGCTTTGGAGCCTGTCGTGGAACTAGCTCTTGTAGACCAGGCTGGCCTCAAACTCACAAAGATCTGTCTGTCTCTGCCTCCCGAGTGCTGGGATTAAAGGCGTGCGCCACCACCGGCCGACCCCTATCCCACTGTTAAAGGGAGTATGATATCCTACTTGATAAAGCGGGATCGGAACGTTATTTTATTTGCTATCACTTGTGCCCGGCCCCTATCCCACTGTTAAAGGGAGTATGATATTCTACTTGATAAAGCAGGATCGGAACGTTATTTTATTTGCTATCACTTGTGCCCGGCCCCTATCCCACTGTTAAAGGGAGTATGATATTCTACTTGATAAAGTAGGATCGGAACGTTATTTTATTTGCTATCACGTGTGTGCTTTCCCCTCCATGATTTTTCTTGAATAACCTTTCAATATTCGTTCTCTGGAAGCTGTAACTGCAGTCAAGGTTTCTGGTGACTGAAAGCACTGTACTCAGTTACAGGGTGCAGCTGTTTGCACAGGAAGGAGCCATCATGCTGGATTAAAGTTTCAGAACTTGGTAAAGAGTCAGGTTGTGATGTCTGTCATGTCTGAATGCATTTCTGTTAACAGATATGCATCGACTTTTATGTTGAAAAAAAACACAGGAAAGAAAGACTGTGAGTCCAAATTGTGTCTTCCATTTTGCTCCTCTGTGTTTCCTGACCACCGAGAAAAGCTTACAAAGCCGGGAGGAAACAGGAGCAGGCTATTCTTTTTTCAAGGTTTACAAATTAAGTGCTTGATTTTTAATGTATGCTCTCTACTGTCTGGATTTTCAGATTTGATTCACTATTTGAAGATGTGCCTTTTATTGGGTGATGTTAATTCTCGAATGTAGTAACGTTCCACAATTGTAATGTTACATGATCATGGGTGTGGCATTCTCTAACAAATTATGTGACAAGAAAGTAGTTTTCATAAAACTTGCGGCTCTGATTGCACAGTCCCACTTGCTAAAGCCAAGGGCACTTTGTGTTAAGGCTCCTTGAGAGCTGGTCTTTGTGCTTTCTCTGCAGTGGATGCAGTTGTGTCCACTTAGAGGCAGGGTACCACATGTCACGGGCAGCCCTGTGTGTGCCAAGAGAAAGTTCAAAGACTCAACAGAAAGCCTACGGGAACACGGAATTTCATTTTTGTAATGGTAACCCCCAAGATTTTCTCCAAGAAATAAATTATTTTGTATTTTATAACTTAAAAGCAGCTAGTAGTACATTTCCGAGATATAGCAGAAGACCAAAACATTTTGGAAAGAGAATAAATATATGCAGAGAGACTGGTTGTTTTATTTTCAGTGTGCTGATTAGACTATTTATTTTGTGAGTGGATGTGATGAAATACATATTCAGGTGTTTAGTGTATGATTAAAAGTGAAATATAGATTTCTTTGGAGTTATTAAATCCATAATGTCTTTTACATAATGGACAAATCAAATGTAAAAGAAGAAAACTTGGACATAGCTTAGCTTGTTTTCTGGTGCTGTTGACCTGCAGAAGAATATACTTTTGCATATACAGGTGAATGTTTTGCAATTTATGTATACAAGAAATTGTAGGCATTAAAATATTTTATTGATATTTTTACTGGTTTTCATTCATTGATCAAAACTTGAAGCTACTCCTTATCACCTGGAACACTGCTAGCTAGAACGTCTGTAGACTTGTTAGGTTCGGAGATCGGGCTTGTCCCTTATATACTTGTGACTGACTGTTCAAGCTACCACTGATTTCTCTTCCACCACCTAGAGTGTCTAGAACAGAGTGCACTGTGTTCTCAGACATCAAGTTTAAAAAACTGGAAATGCACGCCTTTAATCCCAGCACTTGGGAGGCAGAGGCAGGAGGATCGCAGTGAGTTCGAGGCCAGCCTGGTCTACAAAGTGAGTTCCAGGACACGCAGGGGCTACACAGAGAACACTGTTTCAAGAAAAAACAACAAGCATGACAAGTGAGAACTGAAGAGGTTGCTCAGTGGTTAGAGCAGTGAGCTCTAGTCTTGTGGCTCAGGGTTTTGAAGGTTTATTGAAAAGGAAGAGAAACAGCAGAGCTGGTTTGTGATTTTTCTCTTGTCAGAATTATCAGGTTCAAATCCCCTATAACAAACGAGCCTGAGGAGCTGGAGAAATGGCTCAGTGGTTGGAGTACTCAGGGTACAGCCATGAGATGGGAGTGACATGTAGCACACACAACGAAGTAAGCACCCCACACCCACTTGTAAGCCCAGCTCCAAGAGTGGCAGAGACAGGATTACTAGGACTTCCAGCCTTGCCGGGAAGGAATAGGCAGAGTGATGAAGGATACCCGATGCCTTCTGACGTCCCTCAGTACATGCGCTCACAGAGACATACGTGGATGGATGGATGGGCGCCCTTAGTGCCGCACATGAGGCGAGTACCGAGACTGGGTGAGGTCGTGGAAGAACAGGAAATATAATAGTGTCTAGTCCCAAATTCCTCAGTACTGCATCTGCATTTTTGATTCATTTTCCTTTCCATAGGAAAGATAATCTTACAGTCCGGGGCTGGAGAGATGGCTCAGTGGTTAAGAGCATTGCCTGCTCTTCCAAAGGTCCTGAGTTCAATTCCCAGCAACCACATGGTGGCTCACAACCATCTGTAAAGAAGTCTGGCGCCCTCTTCTGGCCTTCAGGCATACACACAGAATATTGTATACATAATAAATAAATATTTAAAAAAAAAATCTTACAGTCCGGGGGGGGGGGGGGGAGGGGGGGCGCGCGGGATGGATTGATGTGTAAAGTGCTTGTCACACAAATGAGTCTGCGGTCAGAGTTGCGGGTCCCCCATAAAAGGGAGGCATGGTGGCTTACATCTGGAACTCCAGCACTCAGCAGCGCAGAGATGGGTGGATTCCTGTGGCTCGCTGGCCAGCCAGTCTAATCAAAGTGGCAAATTCCAGGTTCAGTGGGAGACTCTCAAAAAATAAGCTGGAGGCTGTTAGAAGACACCAGGCGCTGACCTTTGGTTTCCACGTGGGTACGCACACACACACACAGAGACAGTAACTCTTAACAAATGGTAGGAATAACAATGTGTTTTCTGTGTGAACGACAGGAATGCTTTGCTGGGTATGCCTGTTCTCTTGCACAGTGGAACCATCAGTCACCGAAATGTTCTTCCCCTCCCCACCACCACCTCCCCGATCTCATTTTTAGAGGGTAAGATACTGACGCTCAGACTCATTTATTAACTGCTGATTTTGTGCTTAGGCTCCTAGCCCTGAATTTAAATTTACTGCATCCATGTTGAGAGCTGCACCTAGGTTTTGTTTATACATATGTTGTCTGAAGAGGTGGTTTGGGTTAAGAGCACAAACTACCCAAGAGCTCTTGGGGAGGACCTGAGCCCATTCCCTGCACCTGCATTGGCAGCTCACCATCACCTATAACTAACTCCAGGGGGAAACTGAGGCCTCTGTTGCATTCCAATGCAGACCTACACATACACCTACTTATAATTAAAAATAATTTTAAAAGCCGGGCGATGGTGGCGCACGCCTTTAATCCCAGCACTCGGGAGGCAGAGGCAGGCGGATCTATGTGAGTTCGAGACCAGCCTGGTCTGCAGAGCGAGTTCCAAGACAGGCTCCAAAGCCACAGAGAAACCCTGTCTTGAAAAACCAAAAAAAAAAAAAAAAATCTTTTAAAAGGATCATTGGATAACTTCAGGTGAGGGAGACCATTGCCTTGGCACACAACACATAGGTGTTCCTGGAAGAAGCCTGCATCTACATCCCTACTATGTCCAGGTCTGTGCTGGCAAGATACCTGAGCCTCTTAATTTCTCTTCGGTCACTTCAAGTGAGGCCAAGACCCAGCTTCAGCAGGTCTGGGTGAGGGTTGAATACCACCTTAGCATCTCCCCTTGTATTTAAATGAACCCCGTGGGATAATTTTTACTTTTGGACTCAGGATTTGGGATATAGTATTTGGGAAGTGGGTCTAAAAATCATTACTTATGATTACCCAAGAGGGGACAATTTAAACGAGGTGTCTCAGCCTTAGAGGCTTTGACAAATAGGGCCTGACCATCACCCACTCACTCCCATCTACCAACTCACTCTCTGTCTCTGTTAGGAGAATATTGTGTTTGTTCATCTTAAGACGCATGGTAACTACACAGAATCTGACAAAATAATGTGCGATTACTTTATGTGAAACCTACAACAGGAACTGGGCAGTTGGGTGTTCTTCACAGCTGCATGACTTCACCAGGGTCATCTTTGTTTACTTCCAAGGGGGTCTGGGAGGGAAAGAAAACGCATATGTCAGAAGACTAGCATTGCTAGGCTAAGCTGTCAGGCTGAGGCAGGTGCCTCATCCTGTTACCCAAAGCATTTTATGCTTGCCACCAAAGTGCTCGGCACTGCGGGAACTGGCAGAGGGCAGAGATGTCTGCCACCAGAACCCCACCTGGGCTTGGTGGGCTGATGTAGGAAGTAATATTGAAGACTAAACATTTTTTTTTAAATGATGCTGCCCTTTTTTTTTTTTTTTTTTTAAAGATTTATTTATTTATTATATATACAACATTCCTTCCATGTATGCTTGCATGCCAGAAGAGGGCACCAGATCTCATTATAGATGGCTGTGAGCCACCATGTGGTTGCTGGGAATTGAACTCAGGACCTCTGGAAGAGCAGTCAGTGCTCTTAACCTCTGAGCCATCTCTCCAGCCCTGCCCTTTTTTTGAAGATTTTATTTATTAAGTATATAGTGATCTGCCAGAAGAGGCACCAGATCCCACTATAGATGGCCATGAACCACCCAATGTGGTTGCTGGGAATTGAACTCAGGACCTCTGGAAGAGCAGCCAGTGTTCTTAACCTGTGAGCCATCTCTCCAGCCCCAAAGACATTTTTAAACATTTTGTCTGCATCGGCAGAGATTAGCTTTGAACCCTAGTCTTCTAAAAAATAAAGTATGTGTACGAACACACCTGAGAAACTGAGGTGTAGTTCACATGGTAGGTGCCCAGCGTGCAGGAGGCCCTGGCTCTCACCCACAGCACTACGTAATCTCAGCAGTCGGGAGGTGGAGGTGGAGAACCAAGGCAATCTTGGCTCTATTGCTAGCTCCAAACCATCCTTGGCTGAGTGAGACATCTGCCCTTTAGAAGTACATTCTAGGAAGCCGGAAAGCTCCCCGTTCTAAGCAGAGTGGCTAACAGTAGAAGCAGGCACATTATAGGAACTTTTTCTCAAATACTAAAGAGAATGTTTCTAAAGTTGTTAGGACCAGATTTGCATGCTTTCCGAGTTAATGCTAGGGACTCTGACAGTAAAGAAGTCAAATGTACACTTACCCCTCCTGGGGGATATTTATATCCCTTCCACATCGTTCCTGCAATGAGAACCATCCATAAAACAACGATCATTGTGGGCCTTCTTGGCTGCTGCGGGCGGGGAGCGGTTACTGGAAGGCCTGGTTCTATTCGCAGGATCCTGGGACTCTGTCTGGCTTCATTCCAGACCAGATGGTGTCTGGCCCAGCATGGCAGTTCCTGACTGGTGAACTTTGTGGCCTAGACTAAACTAAAATGGCCATTTTGGGAGGTAAAGCTCGGGCACCAATTATGACATCAGTCCCTGTGTCACTGGGCCTCCAGGATGAGAGCATCAATAGGTTGGCCAGGACAGAGGCACTTTGGGTTGAAAGAAACCTCAAAAGGGAGCTTTCTCTCACCTCTGTTTAGAACCTTAATAGGCCATTACATAACATATGCATTAGCTTAAACGAATCAAAGGCAGAAAAAGACTTCTGTGACACATAAAAACCACCTGGACTTATTAGGGGAATTAATAAACTAGGAGGACAACAGCTTTATTTATAAGGCTATAATTAAGCCACTTAAAGAAGTCTCATATTTTGTAAGATGGCAATCCAACCCTCATCCAGCTAAACCTCTTAATACCTCTCTGGGAAAGGAACAGAAGAATGATATTGGCTGCTTACTGTGCTCTTTCCCAAGCACAAAATAATTCCGGTGGCTTCGAGTCACATTCTGTGGCAGCGGCTTGGCTGAACAAGTGTCACTTCTCACACACCCAATGGGATAGCTTTGAGCCAGTAGGTTGAGGGAGAACAGAAGGCCAGCTTTCTCATTTCCTGCTCTTACTATACCTGGGGCCAGGGCTACCATCCCTTGCCTTCTGGAGTAGTTTCCCTACAAATCCTTCTGCTCTACCAAAGTCTACCAAATTAAGACTACCAAGAAAAGCCACGTGGTGGTGGCACCTGCCTGTAATCCCACACTCACTAGGCAGAGGCAGGTCTGGTCTACAAAGTCAGTTCCAGGACAACCAGGGCTACAGAGAAGCTGTCTTGACAAACAAACAAAAAGACTACCAAGAGTAAACTTCCTCCAACAATGCTAACTGCTCTGAAATGGGTGAACTGGCAGAAGTCCAGGAGAGGGCCTGCAGGAAGGAGTGTGAGATGTTTGGAGGTCCGGCTTGCACCCCCACAATGAGCTGGTTGTGTGTTGTGTATACCCAAGGTATAAATGCTTGCTAATAGGTTCTCATTTCACTTCGTTAAATCTGTAGTTTACTGATTTTCAAGGTTTGCACTAGACACCTTACGTGGATTCCCAAATGAGATATTCACAAAAATAGAAAAAGGCCGAAATAGTTCCCATTGTACCAGTGAATGAACTGATGTTCAGAGGATTTAAACCTCTCCAGTTCATGCAGTAAGTTGCAAAGTTGGGTCTTGATCTCAGGTTCCTGTTACTTCTAGCTTCCCAGCTCTCTAGAAGGGGCATTAGAAATACTCATCTGGAAATGGTCCAGGCAAGGATTCCTGACAGCCGTGCGACACAGTCAGTGGAAAGCATGAGCCTTTTTATTAACGGCCATACCAAGAGTGGGCGTATGCCTCCAAAATGTCTCAGTGCCCAAGCTCAGGTGTGCAGTGTTTTGTTTTGTTGGTTTTTTTGAGACAGGGTTTCTCTGCAGCTTTGGAGCCTGTCCTGGAACTAGCTCTTGTAGACCAGGCTGGTCTCAAACTCACAGAGATCCACCTGCCTCTGCCTCCTGAGTGCTGGGATTAAAGGCATGCTCCACCACCGCCTGGCGTGTGCAGTGTTTTTAAAGATAAAAGCCACGAGCCGGGCGGTGGTGGAGCACACCTTTAATCCCAGCACTCAGGAGGCAGAGGCAGGGGGATCTCTGTGTTCGAGTGTGAGGTCAGCCTGGTTTACGTAGTGGGCTCCTAGGGGTCCATAGCGAGTCCTTGTCTCAAAAAAGGAGAGGAAAAAAAGGATCTATTTAGGAAGAGAAGGGAGATGAGGGAGGAAAACGAGAGCAGAGAGGAGGGGTAATATGATCAAAGTCGGCTATACACATGGATATACAGACCCTTTTACTATAGCATATGAGTATGTAGGAGAAAATATATAATTAACATGGGCTAATATAATATAGTGTTTGTGAAATAATGGACTAATACGTGGAATTTGCTCAGAAGGAACCCTGGGAGGCATGGTTATTTACAGGCAGCTGGTTCTCAGCCTGCTTTCCCCAGCAGTACCCCCCAGTCCTCCCCCCCAATACACATCTAAAGCCATCCCCTCCACAATTGGCCTGTGTCTGGGAAGGGTGTTGGAGCATTCTACGGACAGGGACCCAGCCCAACAGACCTGATCTCACAGCAGCAGCAGCAGCTCATCCTCCAAAGCTTGGCTTCTTCGCCGTGCCTTGGTCTCCCAAACAGGCAACCCCTCTTTCCACTTTAGAGTCGGAGGCTGAGTCAGAAAGAAAATTAGAGGTAGACACGGCCCCGCTCATTAACCCCGTGGGAAGTCAGTGTTTCTGTGTGGTGAACGAAGGAGCCCGTTAGGGAATGCCTCATCCCATTGTCCCTAATAGAAACTCCTCATCTGCTTGGCTTGAAACTCTGAAGTTAGGCACTGTGACCAGCAGAACTGTAAAAAAAAAAAGCTGTTTTAAAAAAAAAAATGCCATAATGCCTGGATATGAATGATACTATCAAAGCAGGTATTAAACCCTCCAAATTGGGATGCCCCAATGGGATGAGATGTTCCTGTCACATCCTGACTTCCAGTTGGTAAAAACCTCAACGACTTTCCCTGTTTGGTCAGAAATCCCAGACAGGAGCATAAAGCTGAGTCCGAAGTAGCTGGGATGAAAGGCTGGTGCTTACCATCACCTCTGGAAATGTCCCCATGTAGGATGCAAGCCCAACAAAAAGAATCCAGCCCAGCACGATCATCACCAAAAGAAAAATAATTTCTGAGCTACAATCACACGGTGAGAGACTGTTCGCCAAGATCTTGGCAAAGGCGCGAACTCATGAAACCTTCAGTTGATAGACGTGTCGCACGCTAGTTCCATTCCTTGATTCCAAAGGATCTGAGACTCTCTCAGGTAGGAGTCTGGGAAGGCATTGTGACATCATCGGTCATGTGGCTTGGGCTTGACTGCTAGCGATACTTCCCCCAGACAGTACCTCAGCCCTGTGAGCTCTTCATGTACTTCCCTGTACAACACTGCCACAAGGTAGGCACCATCCCTATAACCCTATTTCACTAATGAGAAAAATCAAAGTTCAGAAAGCCCAGATGCCTTACACTAGGGGGTACCAAGGCACACACTAACGTGAGAACAGGTTTGAAAGGGCGTGTCACAACAACAGCTGATAATGAAAAAAACTGGGGTCTAGGGAACGTGACACATCTATTTTATTTTACTTTATTTTGAGACAGGGTCTCATGTATTCCAGGCTGGCCTCAAACTTGCTATGTAGCCGACACTGTCCTTGGACCCCTAACCCATTTCTTCCATCTACTTCTATTTTGCGCTTACAGGACCTCTCTTCCTATCTTTAAGATGGGGTCCCTTTAAGAGGAGGGATATTCCCTCAAATCACTTGGTACTTACATTCTTCACCCATGGTCTGTTCTCCACTGGTCCTCTTTTTTGGTTATCAAAAGCCAGAGGAATCCCTGGCCTTTTCTCAAAAAAAGCCTCCAGTTGACACACCCGTTCTCTTCCCAACTGTCCTATGGTCGATTTCCTTTTATGATCAAACTTCCTAGATGGGTGGCCCACACTCACATCCCTCCTTTACAGCCTACACCTTTCCCATGTGTCTCCTTCTGATCTAGCCCCTAGTTTGGAATGTAGATGCTCACTCAGACACCGTCGAAGACCTCACTTTTGGCAAGCAGAGCAACACATTTTGTTATGTCTGACCGCCAGGCACCCGTGTTCTTCTACGTACACGCAACTCCATATGTATAGACGGTCTTCTTGTGTCGTTCTGCTAAAGATGACCGTACTTCACGCGTGAATGAGAAACTTGCTCCTCCCCGCAAACGATACACCCAAGTCATTCAAATGAGTCTTGCAAACCATGCGTGGTGTATGCAGTCCCAGCACTAGGGAGGTTAAGGCAGGACGGTGGCTGAGTTTAAACCAGCATGGTTACTGAAAGACCCCCACTCACTAAGCAGCAGTAATGCCATTTTGCAAGGCTTAAACTTTGAAGCAACGCAAGTAATTAGAGCAGGGAAGTTCGACTTGAAAGCAAGGGCGAGAAGCCAGGCGAGATATCTGCGGTCAGCCGGTCAGCCACCTGGCCCCAAGCGATAAGGAACCCGCAGCTGGCCTGCTCTAATGAGAACATCCCGGTTGCTTAGGGAAACAGGATGCCTATAGTCAGTATACGTGCCCAATTTAGAATATCAGTAATTCACAGAAGAGACAACTCCCCCTATGAAAGATCCCAGCTTATCTGCTGTAACGTCATTTCACAAAGCTTTTGACGTACGACTATAAGTGCAGAGTAAGGTCAGGGTCCCTGGCTGCAAAACAGGATCTTTATATCCATAGATTAGGACAGGACATCAATTAACAGGATGTCTGTTCCCATACATCTGTGCTGGGAAAGGAAAAACCCCCTGTGCCCCTGGCCCCATTCCAACTGACCACTAACGATGCATTTGCTTCTGTAATCTGCTTCTGCTGCCCTCTTTCCTATAAAAAGACCTTCCCCCAGTCTGCAGGCGCGCTTGTCTTCCGAGAGACTAAGCCGCCCCAGGTACCTGTGTATTAAATAAAGCCTCTTGCTATTTGCATCCGAAGAGTGACTCGCTGCTCCTTGGGAGGGTCTCCTCAGCCTGAAAGACTGCCCAGCACTGGGGTCTTTCATTTGGAGGTTCCACCGAGATCTGGAGACCCCTGCCCAGGGATCACCGACCCACCACCGGGAGGTAAGCTGGCCAGCGATTGTTTTCCGTGAATGTCTGTGCTTCGGTGTTTCTGTGTTTGCGCTTGCGACTGACTCTGTACTAGTTGGCTGACTAGATCTGTATCGGGCGGACCGCGGAGGAGCCGACGGGCTCTCACTCCCGACCGCAGCCCTGGGAGACGTCTCAGAGGCATCTGGGGGCCGGATGTGGTGCCTGGCCCATCGGTAACTCTGTGAATCCTTACCGAATAGGATTGTTCGGGGCACCCCCACAGTCCTAAGGGTACGTGATTCTTCTGGGAGACGAGGAATCCGGATCCTCAGAGTCTCCGTCTGAAATTTTGCTTTCGGCATTATGCCGAAACCGCGCCAGCGCATCTGTATTGTCTGTGTATTTTTGTGCTTAATATGTTCTTTGTTTTGTATATCTGTTTGTACTCGAGTCTAAATCTGGTACCATGGGGCAGTAAATAACCATCTCTTGGACCCTAACTCTAGGAAAATCCAAAAGAAATGCAGACAGTCTGCCCTTCCTTTACTTCTCTAGGCTCTGCTGCTGAACTGCCCTGCTTGCTGTCGCGAGGGGGGAGGGAACAGGACTGTGATCTCCTGAGGCACAGCCTGGAGCCAGGCCTAGGCGGGGCAACTGGCTCCAGCTCTGAGCAAACCTCTCAGCAGGACGCAGGGCGGGGCATGGCAGCAACCCTGGCCCGAGCCAGAGAAGGGGGCAGCCGTGGCCCCCCTGAAATCCCTGTGCTGAAAATGACGTCCTCCCTTGCTGACCTGAAGTCCACCAGCACCGCACGGGAGGACTGGGGGAGGAGGGCTGCCTTAGACAGTCCAAGGTGTTCCCTCCCCCTACAGCCAATGCAAAGGCCTTCCCAGCTGCTACTGGCAGTGTGAGGGCTAAGAGGAACTGAGTGGACCAATCCTGACCTCACAAGTTCCCTGGAGGGAATGCCTCCTGGGGCCTCTGGAATCCCATTCAGAGAAAAGCTGCTAGATTGCTGTGAGTATAGAGATGGGATGTGGGAAGCTTGTGCTATACAACTAGGAGCTCACTGTGGACAGAGCTGAGGCTGAAGCCAGGTCCTGGGAGGATCCCCAGTGGGGTTCCCTGTGGAGAAGGCTTGTTTTCCTTAGAAAATAAGGTGCTAGAGACTGAATGGCAGCCCGCATCTGCAAATGCCATGTAAAACCTTGTACTAAAGATCTGTGGCCCTTGCCCAGGGGAAATAGCTGGTGCTAGCGCCAGGGTCACAGAACTAAGCCTGGGAACCTGCAGTAGGCTATTTCTCTGGGGTCGGATACCCTATTAAAAAGCAAAGGTCCCCTAAAGAACCTGGACCCTTCCATTTTGGCAGTAGGGCAAGAGACTGCAAGTAAATTTCCCTGTGGCTGTTGATAAATGATAAGTGTGGATTCAGGAGTAGTAGCTAATGGAATAAGCTGACATCAAAAGGGCCTACCAGCCCTAATAACATCTGTCTTCTGGGGATGCTCTATACCAGTCATCATGTGCTGCATCCAGGTAAAAGCCTCTGGTTTAAAAATCGGGAAAATTAAATTAAGTCACTTTAAAATAATATGCTTGTGATAAAAAAAAAAAAAACTACTATGCAGTGTGTCTAGAAGAAAAGTAAATTCCCAGTTCTGTTTAGATGGATGCAGGACTACACTGTCTTCAAGAACTATTGCTGTAGAAGGCCTGGCACAGGGCCGGGGCCATATGAACAGCCCAGCTGAGCTTCTAAGCCAGCCCATGTTTAGATCTGAATTTAACACTTGTCTGCTCACAATGCTTGTGATAAGGTGGGGGCCCTGAGTTGCCCCACAAGACAAAGATCTGCTAAAGCCTCTCACCCCACTACAATGGCAAAGGGGGTGTTACTAAATGATGAGGTTGAGTTAAAATGGTCCTTTTGACTCTTTATAATGTTTATGGCTATTAAAAAAAAAAAACATGGCGAAGATTCTCATTTATTATTAATATAAAAAAGGTGCATTTTGAGTTGTTTTCAGATTCTGTCAATGATAATATAAAGGATGTCGCTAAGTTTTTAAGGTAATATGTTATCTAATTTTGAAAGTCCACCATGCTAATGTTCAAAGTAGCTGTAAGCATAAATTGTCAAATGATATTTTTAATCTTGGTCAGTTTTACAAGAATAAGATAAAATCTCAAAATTGTTTAATTTGCACTTCCCTGATGATTAAGGATGTTGTATTTAAACAAATTTTAAATATCTTTCAGTCACTTCAAGTTCATTTGTTGAGAATTTACAGTTTTGGTCTGTGACGTAATTGTACTAATGAGGATTAAGTTCCTAAGTTCCTTATATGTCTCATGATACCTCCCCATTCTACAGGTTGATATTACGTTCTGTTGATTATATCCTTTGCTAAAATAAATTTTAAACTTTTTTCCTTCTATAAAAGGTTCAATATTGTTGGTTTTATGTTAAGGTCTTTAATTTGTTTGGATTTCAGTTTTGTGCATAGAGAAAAATATGGATCTATCTTCATTCTTCTAAAGGGAGAAACTGACAGTCAAAATGCTGGGCTCATGGCAAATCTCAGGCGGGGGCTGCAAGGCACCCCACTAATTCGGCCGAGATAAGAGAGGTTCTCCAGGGGCCAGTTAAAATCTGTGTTCCTTAAATGATTAATGAAAGTTTACAGGCATTTTACCCAACCTCTGAAGGTCAGCAGACAGCAGTAGCCACAAAAAAAAAAGAGAGAGAGAGAAAGAGAAAAAAAAAAAAGAAAGAGAAAAAGAGAGAGAGAGAGAAAGAGAAAGAGAAAAAGAGAGAGAGAGAGAAAGAGAGAGAGAGAAAGAGAAAAAAAAAAGAGAGAGAGAGAGAGAGAGAGAGAGAGGCGGGAAGCAAAAGAAAGATAGGACTCAGACAGATTAGGAGCCTGGGCAACAGAAGATCAAAGACAGATAAAGAGGGACACTGGAACTGAGTAAAGAATACAAACTGGACACCTTACGAACTATAAATTTGGGAAAAAGATAAATAAATGACTCGTTCCTCCCTGGTCACTTCTGAATGTATGACCAAAGCCTTTTGTTGACCAAACGAGGGACTTTTGCTTTCGCTGCTGTTTTCAGTTCTGCAGGAGACACAGGCTGCTTGTCTGCCTCCGTCTCTACCACGCCCTCCTCACCAGGACGACCACCTCTCCCTGCCTTCACCGCTGAAGAAATCCTCATCTCCTAGCAACTGCCTTGATGCTGTGCTTGCTCTAAAGCCTGCATGAGCCCTGACTGCTCACTCTACAGTCTTGCTCCCCTCACCCATGTCAGACTGCGATACAGCAGTCACCGTGCTACCACAGGTGCCCTCCTGTGCCAGACTACTGCTCCTGTGCTGGGCTGACGTCGATGGACTATGGATCCTACCAGCATCTGCCTAAAGGACAGGCGAATGGCAAAATGGCAGGCTAAGCTGTGCCAGGCAGAGCCGAAAATGAGGGTGAAGCTTGCCAGGGGTACAAGGCTGGCGGTCCGAGCTAAGCAGGTACAGAAGACCGAAGGTAAGCGGAAGGCGGGGGCAACATTGGTGGACAGGAAGCAAATGATCTGGGCCAGTAGCCTCCCTTCAGGGATGGTGGCCCGACCAGAACGCTGAACTTGTGGCTTTGATACAAGCTCTACAGATGGCAGAGGGAACGTCTATACTAACAGCAGGTATGCTTTTGCCCTCACCTATATATATATATATATAAAGCAATATACAGACAAAAAGGACTGTTGACATCTGCGGAAATTTTGAGCCTCCAGGAGGCCACGCATTTGCCAAAGAAGATAGCCATCATACATTGACCAAGATTGAGACACCCAATGTAATGGCTAAAAAGATCAAAAAAAAAAAAAATCATCCTAAGGTTTGGGATGGCCAAGATAATCATGTCCCATAATAGGCCTGCCTTTGTTGCCCAGGCAAGTTAGGGTGTGGCCAAGACATTGGGGATCAATTGGAACTTAAGCTTACCAACCTCAAAGCTCAGGTCAGATAGATAGGATAAGTAAGATTCTAAAAAAACAAATTGATATAATTGGCCCTGGAGACCAGCAAAAATGACTGGACAGATCTCCCTCCCTCCTGTCCTGTTCTGGGTTCAAAACACCCCGGCATCGTTGCCACTAGCTCTGTTGCCTGGCTAGTTAGCTGCTGCTCATGTATCTGCTGATAATGGTTGACCTTGATGATGGAATCCTGAGCTCAAGGCTTGCACAGGGCAGGCACATCTGCTGTAAGATGGGCTTACATCACCTTTAAGGCTCTTCTTTCCTAAAGTCAGAAACCCACAGGGCTCTGCTCATTTTTAATGTCTTTTAAAGCATAATATCAGACAGCAGAAGCAAAAGACAATTCTGTTCTGTTCCTCCTTTGTGTGTCTGGGACCTATTGACAGGAATTATTTAGTACAGTTTGAGACTTTTCCAGATCAGACCGTTTTGTGCAGATAACTGCAGAGAGAAGCAAACACACCTAAAGCCTCCTTACCTCTTGACAGGTTTTGTTTTTCTACAGGAAAATCTTGTTTTAATCTATGGGGTTATAAAATAATATGACTTTCAAAAGGTAAACAGATGTAATTTAATATATAATAAAATAGATATCAATGGGATGTTAAAACTTTTTGATGCTGTACTTACAAATGTGAAGCCTGGGTAAGGTCAGTCTCAAAAAGATATTTATGTCCTCATTGGCTGTCCTCTGGCTTTAGGGCTTTCTGTTTTATTTTAAACATTTGTCATCCTGTATTGCATTTTCTCTCATTGTTTGTTAAAGTTCTCACAATGGACACAACCCTGTACATTTGGATAAAGCTGATGCTACGGGATGCAATGGAAACTCGTAAATGCCATGTGGTGCCAGCTGGACCGAAACTGACTTCTCCGGCACATTCTCTGGAGCTGAGGAACAACACTCCCGGTGTCTACAGCAAAAGAGATTTGTCTTCATAATACTAAACTTGCCTCTTAGGAGAAGGCATCCATGTGTTTCTTAGGGCTGAGTTAAGCTCTTTGTAGTCAATAGACTATTATTGCCACAATGTTGGGTGCTATTCTCGGGTCTACAGTGGTTCACAATGTCTACCATGTAGTTACTTTCAAGCCTCATTCAGATAGTTTTGCTAAGAGCTATTCTGCAAACCCTAGAGATGTTCTACTATCTTCTCAACAAGGATATTTTAAAGGATGGTTTAATAAATCACCATGGTTAAAAGCCTTAATTTCCATTATAGCTGGGCCCCTACTTATTTTACTTCTTATCTTTACAATCGGCCCTTACATTTTAAATCGCCTGGTGCAATTTATAAAAGACAGACTTTCAGTTATCCAAACCATGGTACTCTCCCAGCAATATCAGATATTAAAGCAGAATGACGTAGAGGTCTTTGAACACATAAATTTATGATTAAATCCAAAAAAAAAAAAAAGGGGGGAATGAAAGACCCCCACTCACTAAGCAGCAGTAATGCCATTTTGCAAGGCTTAAACTTTGAAGCAACGCAAGTAATTAGAGCAGGGAAGTTCGACTTGAAAGCAAGGGCGAGAAGCCAGGCGAGATATCTGCGGTCAGCCGGTCAGCCACCTGGCCCCAAGCGATAAGGAACCCGCAGCTGGCCTGCTCTAATGAGAACATCCCGGTTGCTTAGGGAAACAGGATGCCTATAGTCAGTATACGTGCCCAATTTAGAATATCAGTAATTCACAGAAGAGACAACTCCCCCTATGAAAGATCCCAGCTTATCTGCTGTAACGTCATTTCACAAAGCTTTTGACGTACGACTATAAGTGCAGAGTAAGGTCAGGGTCCCTGGCTGCAAAACAGGATCTTTATATCCATAGATTAGGACAGGACATCAATTAACAGGATGTCTGTTCCCATACATCTGTGCTGGGAAAGGAAAAACCCCCTGTGCCCCTGGCCCCATTCCAACTGACCACTAACGATGCATTTGCTTCTGTAATCTGCTTCTGCTGCCCTCTTTCCTATAAAAAGACCTTCCCCCAGTCTGCAGGCGCGCTTGTCTTCCGAGAGACTAAGCCGCCCCAGGTACCTGTGTATTAAATAAAGCCTCTTGCTATTTGCATCCGAAGAGTGACTCGCTGCTCCTTGGGAGGGTCTCCTCAGCCTGAAAGACTGCCCAGCACTGGGGTCTTTCAGTTACTTAGTAAATTTCCTTCCAGTCAGAGCTCCTTAACAAGACCATCTCAAAATAAACAACAATACCTACACTTTTTTCTTTTTAAACACAAGTTCTGTGTATCTCTGGCTGCCCTGAAACTCACAGAGATCCATCTGCCTCTGCCTTCTGAGTTCTGGGATTAAAGGCGTGCATCACCATGTCTAGCTTTCTTCTTTTTGTTTTTCTTTTGTTTTGCTTTTTGAGACAGGGTTTCTCTGCGTGCCCTGGCTGTCCTGGAACTTAGAGATCTGCCTGCCTCTGCCTCCTGAGTGCTGGGATTAAAGGCATATACCACCTCCACCTGGCTGTTTTCTTTCATTTTTCTTAATGTGAAGTCTTACTGAAGTATAATCTACATATGATAAAACTTATTCTTTCTTTTTAGTGCAGAGGAGAAACCTGCTACTGAGTGAATGACTGGAAGCATCACTCCAGCCCCTGGCCTGGGAGTTGTGTTGGTCCAGACTCCAGCTCCCCAGCCTGGCAAGCACTGACCCCCTCACCAGGGAGGGTCAGGACCACTTCCGCAAGCTATTTAGGCTCACGGGAAGAGGGGAGGAATACATGGTTTCCGGGATTTGTGGGAGCTCCTCTCCCCGCCATGCTGTCTCCGTCCACCTTTGAGTGCCACATTTATTAAACACGGGCATTTTAATTTGGCCTAATCTGGGTTGTTTTTTTTTTTTTTTTTTTTTTGGTTTTTCGAGACAGGGTTTCTCTGTAGCTTTGGAGCCTGTCCTGGAACTCACAGAGATCCGCCTGCCTCTGCTCCCCAAGTGCTGGGATTAAAGGCGTGTGCCACCACCGCCTGGCCTTGGCCTAATCTGGTTTAACTGGCGTTATTTGCGTAGGGAGAGTGGCTTTTCTTAAGATTAAAGCAAACACTGAGTTTTGAAAAATACATCAACAGTCTTGTGCCTACCATTATCAAAAAGGAAATGTTTCTGAGCACCTCTAAGAACTGTGCACCCAGTCACCGGGTTCTCGAGACCACATGTGCATTCTTATATTTTCTAACTTTTATATTCTATTTAATGTGCATGGCTTTTTGTCTACATGTCTGTCTGTACACCACTTGAGTGCCTGGGGTCTACAAAGGCTGGCAGAAAACTCTGCGGCCCCGTAACTGCATTTACAGACAGTTGTGACCACCATGTTGGTGCTAGAAATTGAACTTTTTTGTTTGATTGGTTTTTATTTTTGTATGTATGTATATATGTATTTCTTTATTTTGATATAGGGTTTCTTTGTACAGCCTTGGCTGTCCAGGAACTCACTCTATAGACCAGGCTGGCCTCAAACTCATAGAGATGCACCTGCCTCTGCTCCCCAAGTGCTGGGGTTATCTGCGTGTGCCAACACCTTTATTATTATATCTTTCATCTTCTCCAGATAATTTTTATGTTTTATTTTTCTTTATGTTATGTGTGTGTGTGTGTGTGTGTGTTGCGAATATTTCAGCCTGGGAGTGTGGGTTTACACGGATCTGAGAAATGAAAACTCAGACACGCATGCATCGAGAATGAATTTAGCCTTTGTAACTGCAGGGGGTTCAGTCTCAGTGAACTGAAGCACCTTCCCTTCTCCTCAGCATCTTTTTTTTTCTATATTTACACTTAGCTAGTCGATTCTCATATCTCAAAATAAACTAACAGAAGCTTCCAACAATACAAGGCCAGGTGCAAACACCTGATTCATGAGGTACCAAGGTTTTCCAGTTCCCTCTAAACCAAGTTTTGCATAGGCTTTGTGTCCATGGGAAACTCTCAGTCAAGATTCATAGGGGCAACAAGAGGTATTTGTAACAACACAAAGGAAGGCTGAGGGGCTGTGTCAGGTGTAACCCAGCGGGGTTTCCTGGCTAGTGCAGGTTGCTTGCTATCTCTCTGGCGCCAGACCAGCGGGACATTATACCACATGTGTGGGTGTTTTGCCTGTTTGTATGTCTGTGCACCCTTGCAGGCAGTGCCTGTGGAGGCCAGGTAAGGACATGTGATCCGAGGAACTTGAGTGACAGATGGTTGTGAGCGCTGGAAATCCAGAGGTAGTCCTCCCACTGAGTTCCCAGGGCTCTAATACTCATCTGTTTCCACCTCCCCGGGACTGGCATGATAAGATCAAGTCGGCAAGCCTGGCTGTTTAAAGTGGGTTCGAGGGAATAAAGCCAGGTTCTTAGTGCTTGTGCAGCAAGCACTTAGCTGACTGGACTCTCCGCAGCCTCCACTCTTGAGTGCTTTTATTTCTGTCAGACAGGCCCCTTTGCCCCCCGAAAACCCGGTCTCACTGTGTATCTGTGGCTGACCTGGAACTCACAGAGATCCACCTGCCTCTGCCTCCTGAATGTAGGGATTAAAGGTGTGCACCACTATGTCCACCTTGTAAAATAGACTTAAAATCATGTCAGATTTCTGGGGCTGGAGAGACAACTCAGCAAGTTAAAGAGCACTGGCTGCTCTTTCAGAAAGAAGACCTGGTTGATTCCTAACATTCACTGTAACTCCAGTTCCAGGCGCTCTGACGCCCTCTGCCTTCCCAGGGCACTTGTACACTCCCACAGGTACACACATAAAAGTGAAGACATCCTTTTTGTTTTCTTTGTATTGGTATGGGTGTTTTGCCTGCATGTATGTCTACACACCATGTTCATTCATTCCTGGTGCCCACGGAGGCCGAAGACAGCATTGGATCTCCGTGGGGCTGGAGTTAACAGACTGCTGTGAGCCTCCGCGTGGGTGCTGGGAAGTGAATCCAGGTCCTTTGGAAGAACAGCCAGTGTTTCTTACCACTTAGCCATCTCTTCAACCCAAATAAATAAATATTTAAAAAAAAAGCTCAAGCTGGGCGGTGGTGGCGCACGCCTTTAATCCCAGCACTCGGGAGGCAGAGGCAGGCGGATCTCTGTGAGTTCGATGCCAGCCTGGTCTACAAGAGCTAGTTCCAGGACAGGACCAAAAGCTACGGAGAAACCCTGTCTCGAAAAATCCAAAAAAAAAAAAAAGCTCAGATACATCCCTCTTTTCTTCATAACCTTCTTCCAGTGGCTTTTCTTTCTTACTAATGGACTGAGAAAGAAGACAGCAATCCCTGACATATGACATATATGCATCTTGACACAAACACACACACACACACACACACACACACACACACACACACACAGCTGCTTATTATATAGCTAAACTCAGTATTGACAGAATTTGCCCCTGGCTCTGAGCTAGATCAGTTCATTCTTCTGTTGGACAGAGACATCCCATAGAATACTAACACTGCAGAGATGAAAGCAATGAAATACCAAACAACCTCCTCTCTGCTAAACCACACTACCTCTGCTGCTTTGCCAGTCACAACCTTCTCGTCACCCAAGTGTGCCATCTTACAAGATCTTCACTGGTAAATTAGTCACGGAAACGACTCTGCTCCCGATACCACACATCCAGAATGAGCCTCTTTCCCTTACAGCTTCCACCAAGTGTCCAAATCCCATAACAGAATTGAACGCTTCAAATACCATCTCCCTGAGCTGTACCAATGTCCCTCACAAACCTGCTCCCTCACTGTAAGGAGCAATAAACCTAGTTTCTTAAATACAGCTATGTTCCAGCTTCTGGTTGCTAAGTCTCCTCAAGCCAGAATCCTGAAAATTATCTTTAGAAAGTCCCATAGCACAGTGACCGATTTGACCACCAAGGTTGGCTGAAACAGGCTGCCTGGCAGCTGGGAGCAGAGATCAGCAACAGAGCTAGGCACCTGATTTCTGTCCCCAGCATCCAAAACAAACCGCTTTCTCAGACTGTCCCTAGAGTTTCTGGTCAACTAAGTCTATATTGCTCATGTTCAATAAACTGATTTTAGTCATTTCTCAATGTATAAATATTTCAAGACACCATACAGTAAGGATATACACTTTTGTGTCAACAAATGAGTTCTCCCAAGTTCCCCTATTTGTTTTTTAAATAAATATTTGTTTTTATTTTATGTGTATGAGTGTTTCAGCTGCTTGTATGTGCACCATGCGAATGCCTGGTGTCTGAGGAGGCCAGAAGAGGACATCAGACCCCTGGAGCTGGAGATAGAGGTAGTTATGAGCTGCCTTGTGCGGGCTGAGAATAGAATCTTACTCCCTGTAAGAGCAGCAAGCTGCAGCAAACAGCTACACCATCTCTCCACTCCACCTGCACTGTTTAAATTATACATATATGTGTGTGTGTTGTATGATGTTTTATTCTTTTGGCTTTTGTTTTTTTGTTTTTCAAGACAGGGTTTCTCTGTAGCTTTGGAGCCTGACCTGGAACTAGCTCTTGTAGACTAGCCTGGCCTCGAACTCACAGAGATCCATCTGCCTCTGCCTCCTGAGTGCTGGGATTAAAGGCATGTGACACCACCACCCAGCTTTCTTTTGGCTTTTTTGAAGGATCTGCTACCCAGCTCCCAAATAAATGACACACACAGAAGTTTGTTCTTTGTTACGAATGCGTGGCTTTAGCTTGGCTTGTTTCTTGCCAGCTTT
Organism: Microtus oregoni; assembly: GCF_018167655.1. NCBI lineage: Eukaryota > Metazoa > Chordata > Mammalia > Rodentia > Cricetidae > Microtus > Microtus oregoni. The sequence goes on from NW_024543059.1 coordinate 41,707,186, forward strand.
TCTTAACTTTCTTAAATTATTCTGACTACCTTTTGCCTCTGGGCTTTTATCTTTATCTATTTCTGTATACCTTTCTTTCCTTCTTAGTCTGTGACTGGCTGGGTGGCTGACTTGATATCCTCCCCTTTCCTTCTCTGCTCCTCCTTCTCTCTCTTTCCCAGATTTTGCCTTGAATTTATACTTTCTGCCTGCCAGCCCTGCCTACCCTTACTCCCGCCTCACTTTTGGCCATCCATCTCTTTATTAGAACCATCAGGTGTTCTAGACAGGCACAGTAACACAACTTCACAGAGTTAAACAAATGCAGCGTAAACAATAGTCACACACCTGAGAATAATATTCCCCAACATATATGTGTCTGCGCTCTTGAGTGCAGGTGCCCTGGGAGGCCAGAGGTGTCCCACAGGCCTGGAGCCAGAGTTACAATTGACATAACTTGCCCAGCCATCTCTCCAGCCTCAGGAATTTGCATTTCCAGCAAGTTACTGTGAGTGCACTATACCAGAAACAAAGATGGATTTTGCTAGCTATGAAGCCAGAGGAACCTCAGCCCGAGGACTCTCCCTCGGGTACAGCAGGGATCCTGACCCCTGCTGCACAAAGACTTTCAGGAAAAGTTAGAACGAAAAAGGCAGTTTATTTGGCAAAAATACAAAACACAACATGTTATGTTTAAGGAAGGTGGTCTATAAGACTAATTCTTAAACATGGTGGTATGCTTATTTCCTCACGGGATTCTTCTACGGTAAGTGATATTATAAGGGGATTTATGAGGTGTAATGTGTAGGCATGGATCAAAAGAATGAAAGCCATTTTGCAATGCATAGGTTTCACAAGGTTGATGTGTTCTGATTGACTGTAAGCATAGCTTACTAGCCATTTTAATAATCCTGTGATGCTTTCAGGAAAGAGAATTTCATTTTTGGTCAGTCATGTCAAAATTATTACTTTTTTAAATTTATTTTTACTTTACGTGTATGAGGGTTTTACCTGCAGGTGCCAGTGGGGGCCAGAAGAAGGCAACCGGAGCAGTAGACAGTTGGCATGTGGGTGCTGAGATCGAATTCATGTCCTCTGGAGGTGCACCAAGGGCTCCTGTCGAAAATTTTTTTTTGATTTTTCGAGACAGGGTTTCTCCGTAACTTTTGGTTCCTGTCCTGGAACTAGCTCTTGTAGACCAGGCTGGCCTTGAACTTACAGAGATCCGCCTGCCTCTGCCTCCCGAGTGCTGGGATTAAAGGCGTGTGCCACCACCGCCCGGCTTCGAAATTCTTTTTTTTTTTTTTTTTTTTAAGAAATTCTTGACTCTTCGTAGAAATTAACCAAATCCAGATAAATGAGGGGACTTTTTCCCTTACCCACGTCGTCTTGGCCTTTTCGGTCTTTTTTATCATCGGCCTCACTAGCTCAGTTATCTGAAGAGACTCCACTAGATTTCTCATCTACCCCTAACTACTCCAAAACTTTGATTTTGAACATCCAAATCCAGCTACAGTTTTTGGTTTTGATCGTCCGTCCCCTCCGGGCCCCACCGCTCGCATTCTGGGCTGAAATCAAGTCTTCCCGGAATTTGCTTGCACCTGTTTGCTCATGGGTTCTTCCTAGCTAAGTTTCCCTCAGGAAGCCAAGGTGTTTTTCCGCCTGGCAGGGCGCTGCGGTCCCCGGAGCTCCGGATTGTTTTCCATCTCCGGCTTTTGGTTTGGGCTCAAAACCCGCCGAGTCGCCCGGCTGGAAGGAGAGCTCGGGATTCCGGTCAACGCCCGGCTCTGAGCACCGCCCAGGCGTGCGTCCTGCGGGAATCGGCCAACTGGAAGGGGCGGGGACTGTCCTCTGCGGACTTTTGGGCCTCGGCGGCTTCCGTCCGCAGCAGGTTCGGGAGTAGCTGAGGACCGCGATTCTGCCGGCCATGGAGTTCGACTGTGAGGCCGTGAGGCGGCTGCTGGGCAAGGTGCAGGCGGGCGGGCGGCGGGCCGGGCGGGTCCCAGCGTCCTCGTCACATCACGCTGCCCCAGCTCACACCCTCCCTCGACGCCCTCCAACTCCCACCCATATCCTTTCCCCCCCCCCAAAATCGTTGTGTTGCTTTGACACATCGACTTATGCTGTTGCCCAGGCTGGCTGGGAAGTTGCAGCAGTCCCCCTGCCTCAGTCTTCGGGTGTGGGGTCAGAGGCTGGCGGCCCCTCGTCTCCCTTGAATGAGTCACTCCCTGCAGGTGACTGCTTGGGAAAGTCCCGATTATCACACTGTGGGAGCGATCGATTCTGCGCAGTGCTTCCTTCTGGACAGTCACTGACTGTGCTCTTGTTTCTGTGTTGCGCTCACCTAGGCTGTGGCCACAGCGTAGGCGCCCACGAGGAGAGATCGCCTCAGACAGCTTGACTGTAGAAAGGTGGAGGGCGGCCGGGCGGTGGTGGCGCACGCCTTTAATCCCAGCACTCGGGAGGCAGAGGCAGGCGGATCTCTGTGAGTTCGAGACCAGCCTGGTCTACAAGAGCTAGTTCCGGGACAGGCTCCAAAACCACAGAGAAACCCTGTCTCGAAAAACCAAAAAAAAAAAAAAAAAAAAAGAAAAGAAAAGAAAGAAAGGTGGAGGGCTCCCCCACCGTCAGGTCTCACCTGCATCCCAGAGGCCTGATGCTCGGCATTCCTGATTCCTGCCCACGGGCAGCCAGAGCCCTCTCGCTCAGAAGTTAGTTGGTCCTGAAGGTTCAGATTTCCGTTGAAACCAGATTTCTGGTTTTCTTGGATGTGGGGGTGTCTCTCTTTGTTGGGACACACTTTACATCTGTTAGAGTTTTCAAGCCTGGCGGTGGTGGCGCACGCCTTTAATTTCTGGAGACATAGGCAGGCAGATCTCTGTGAGTTCGAGGCCAGCCTGGTCTACAGGTCAGGCTCCAAAGCTACAGAGAAACTCTGTCTCAGAAAAAAACAAAACAAAAACCAAAAACCAAAAAACTTTGGTTCCCTAGTTACAATACTCTATTCCCTGATAAATCACCTTAAAACATAAATTTAAGGTGAATGTTATTAATTTTTACATGTAGCCAATGAGTTTGTGTGTGTGTGTGTTAGTGGGGATTGAACCTAAAGCCTTGTGCATACTAGGAAGGCACTCTATCACTATATTCTTAGCTACAACATTCCTTTTTTTACTTTTTATTTATTTTTTGTTTTGTTTTTTCGGGACAGGGTTTCTCTGTAGCTTTGGAGCCTGTCCTGAAACTAACCAGGCTGGCTTCGAACTCACAGAGTTCCTTTTTTTTTTTCCTTTTAAGTTTTCTTTATTATGTATAGATACACCAGAAGAGGACACCAGATCTCATTACAGATGGTTGTGAGCCACCATGTGGATGCTGGGAATTGAACTCAGGACCTCTGGAAGAGAAGCCAATGCTCTTCTTAACCTCTGAGCCATCTCTCCAGCTCCTCATTCCTTTTTTAAAAAGGTTTATTTTTATATTTACGTATGTGTATGTGTGTGCTTGTATATATACTACTTTCTGTATGGGTGCTTGTAGGAGGCCAAAGAGGGTATCAGGACCCCTGAACATGAAGTTTAGGAGGTTTGGGCTATTTAATGTGGGTGCTGGGAACTGAAGCCCAGGCCTTACGGAAGAAGTATTGTCAAATACTCTTAATCATCTCGCCAGCCTGTATACCTGTTTGTTTTGGGTTTTGACAGGGTTTCATCATGTAACCCAGGCTATCCTGGAACTCTTTATGTAAACTAAGCTGGCTCAAACTCACCATGATCTTCCTGCTCTGCCTCCCAAGTGCTGGGATCAAAGGCATTTTCCAACGCACCTGACTTGAGCATCTCTGTTTTCCCATGTAGCGGTATCTTCCCTATAGCAGTGCAGGCAGGTATGGGAAGTTTTGATTGCCCTGTATCCTCTCCAGCACTTACTATTGTCTCATTATGACTATGGCTTGTATCTTGATGATGTGGTGATCCCACCAACCTTTTTTGTTCACTTTCAAGATTATTTTAACTGTTCTAAGATAGCTGTTCCATGTTAGTTGAGGCTTGGAATTGAGATATGTGTGTGTGTTTCAGACAGAAACTAGGCCTCCTAGAGATGATAAGCAAATGTTTTATCATTCAGCTACATCTCCAGCCCAGTTTTCAGACTTTTGTTTAAAAACTCGGTTGGCTGGGCAGTGGTGGTGCACGTCTTTAATCCCAGCACTCGGGGAGGCAGAGGCAGGAGGATCTCTGTGAGTTTGAAGCCATCCTGGTCTACAAAGTGAGTTCCAGGATAACCAGAGCTGTTAGATGTAGAAACCCTGTCTCAAAACAAAACACACACACACACACACACACAACAAAACAAGCAGACAAAAAGCTCAGCTGAAGTTTCACTCAGGGATTTTGCTGAAGCTTTTGGGAAATATTACTATCTTGATGTTTTAGATCCACAAACACAGGGTATTTTCCCATTTAAAACAACTTTCCATTTTATTTCTTCCCAGTGTTATGTTTTCAACATCACTTTTGTACCTTTCTGAAGCTTTTCCCATGTATCTTTATTCTATTTCTAGTATGTTGATAGATTTCCTTCCTTTCATGTAATCCTCATTGCAAGTCTAGGGAGTGGGTATTATTTCTCTTTGCAGGGAAGAAAATGAGTTGAAAGAAGTTACACGATGTTGTCTGCAGGGTCACAAAGAAAGGCAGTGAGGGCAGTTCATCTACTTGTAGCAAACTCTTGTTGGTATTTCGTTTCCCCTTGAAACCCAGGATACAGGACTAGAGGTGGGAGGGAAAGTCAAGATGTCTCTGGTGACGGAGGCATTCAGAAGAGAGTTGGGGACGGACAGCTTGGTTAGACCCTGCCATAAGCGTGGCAGCCTTGACTTTGGTCCTGAATGGCGGCAGGAAGGAACCAACTCCTGCGAGTTGTCCTCTGCCCTCCACATGTCCACCCACACATATAGAACTACATTAAATCAATACATTAAAATGCAATTACACCTTTTTTTGTTAAAGTAGATGTTCAGTAGTGATGAGCGGTGCATCCCATAGGCTTCCGGGGTATTTGGAGACATATAGACTTAACTAATCAAGGCGTAGGTCTTGGGTTAAGCTTGGGGTTTACTACTTTACTTGGTGTCTGACTTAGCAAATTTCGTGGATTCTCTAGATTTTATTTTATAAAATAGAGCAGTTGTAAACTCTGCTTACTCCATAGCACCATGGTTTAAAAGAGCAGATTGGAAAGACTTGGTGGTGGACACCTACATTCCTAACCTTTGGGTGGCTGAGACAGGCAGATGGCCAGCTTGAGGCCAGCCTGAACTCTTAAGAGAGAGCCTGTCTCAGATTAATAATGAGCCAAATACTGGCGACCCCCACAGTGGTAAAGCCCTGCCCCGGGCCTGGCATCCAACAGGCGTTAGTCTTGTTCACACTTTTATTTTCATTCCTTGCTTGCTCCTCTCATTTCAGTACAAGTTCAGGGATCTGACGGTAGAAGAGCTGAAGAAAGTGAACATGTTTTTCCCGCACTTCAGATATTCCATGGACACCTACGGTACGGGTAGCATCCTCTAGTCCTTGCTGCATTATTTGGATTACTGATTATTTGGTCTGAAGAGCTTCCAAATTATGTTTCTTTTCTTTTTTAATCTCAAAACTTGCCATGTAGCCAGGGATAGCCTTGAACTTCTGATCCCCAGCCTCCATCTCCTGAGTGTTGGGATCACGGGCAGGCACCTTCGCTCTGTTTTCTTTGGTGATGGAGGTTGAAGCCAGGTCTTCATGATTACTACCCAAATATTCTACCAGATGAGCTATACTCCAGCACTTGAAGCAGGATCAGTATGTACCCCTGGCTAAGCTGACTTTGAGCCCATGGCAGTTCCATGTCTACCTCTCAAGTGCTGGGGTTACAAGTGTAGGACACCATGCCTGGCAAGGAACATGCCTCTTAAGAGGGGAAGGTGGGCTTTGAACTTGGATTTCAGTGTCCAAGTTTTATGTTTTTACACCTCTTTCTTACTTCTTTATTTATTTTTGCATAATTTATATGTGCAGTCACACACATTGATTGCTGTTCTCTCTTCTCACTGACATTTTGAAACTTTTTCTTCTAGTTTTCAAAGATACTTCCCAAAAAGACCTGCTGAACTTCACTGGTACTATTCCTGTGATGTATCAGGGTAAGTCCAGAAGCTGAGAGAATGTGGGACTTCTCAGCTCAATTCCTTAGTGCACACCACTGTTTTGACGTACTCCTGAGGTTTGTCTGGTCAGGACCTTAGCAGATCTGGCGGGATCCTGTATGTGTCAAAGAAGGCCTAGATCGATGTTAGTTCTGTTTAAGATATACTTGTTGAATACTGTCCACTAGGCTGGTGGGGTCTGACGACAGAAGGGAGCATGACAGGCGTGACGTTCACTAGGGAGAGAGGGCCTTGCTGTCAGTGGTGGAGTGCCAGAGGCCTGTGCTTTCCCATTGGCATCCGTGCTTGTCCCGCTCTGTCCTTCTCTGTTCTGTAGATAAAACTGAATCTCAGCCTGGTCACGGCCGTTGTCCTGCATTACTGGGCATTTTAGAGTTCAGTGACGCCTGAGATAGTAAGGATTTGCTCAAAAAGAAAGAAAAAGAAGTCATTAACAGTTTCTGTACTTAACTATTCCCTACCTGCTGTTCTGTTCAACAATGTAACCTTTGGTATAGTAGAAGATCAGCTACGGGATGCCATTAGAAAGATAGCAGCATAGCTCTGTTCAGAGCGGTTCCCTGAAGCAGGGCCCACAGTCCCACCATTCAGCATTTGTTGTTGCTGTGTGGGAAGCAGTACACTTGTAATCCTGGACCTAGGATGTGAGACAGTAGAGCCAAAAACCCCATCTCCAACAAAACAAAATGTCATTCATTCACAGTGCACCCAAGAGAGCACCGCCAGGAATGACTGATACACAGTAACTGATACTAGAAATTATCAGCAAGTGTTTCTCCTGGTGTGGTTTACTTGATTACTGACTGGAAGGGATGGGAATGAATGAACCTGATAGAAAGAGAAGAGAGCTTTGGGAGACCAATCAAATAGGAGAAAAAAAAATCTCTTAAGAAAGGGTTCAACATTGGACAGTGAGATTTTGGAAGACTTCTTTAAATACCAGGCATTTCCCCCTTGTTAATTCCTAGACCATCGTAAGCCTCCCTATTTCCTGTCTCCCCAGCCAGCTAGTGACTTTCCATAAATGTGCAGAGGCTTTTTTCTGCCTGCCATTGAAGATGAAAGCCTTGGCCATAGGCTCTGCCGAGGCTGCAGAGTGGGAGGTAGGACAGGCAGCGCTCATCTGCCCTTGCTTTCCTTCTCTCTTTCCTGTCAGGATCTCAGCCTGTTTGCTGCCTGTCAGAATGTCACTGGTGCCCGGGAGTCATTCCCTCCACTCTCTACTTTGCTTGGTTAGACATTAAGAAGAAAGGGAGTGAGGGAAAGAGATGGGGAAGGAAACTGATTCAAGTAATTTGTTTTGAGGCAAGAGAATAATTCTTAGTACTCTGCTGATTTTAATTTTATTATTTATAAAAGATTTATTTATTTATTTATTATGTATACAGTGTTCTCTCTGTCTGCCTGCACACCAGAAGAGGGCACCAGATCTCATCACAGATGGTTGTGAGCTACCATGTGATTGCTGGGAATTGAACTCAGGACCTCTGGAAGAGCAGCCAGAGAGCAACCAGTGCTCTTAACATCTGAGCCATCTCTCCAGCCCCTCAATTTTATCATTTTAATAGTCACTGTTTCGGGGTATTGTGGTTCCCCCTCGCAGAGCTGGGTTTCAGACTCCACACACCTCACATGCCAGCTTCTACCACTGTGCTGCATTCCACACCCCAGCCTCAAGAAGGGGTTAGCTTAATACTGCCAGCCCCATGCAGTGCTGATGCTCTGCGTGTGGTCACTGATCCCTGTGCCGTTTTCATCAGAGCAGTAAGACTGTTTGCAGTTCTTCCCCCACTCCAATACTGGAGCTCAAGCACTGGGCTTTACACACTTCACGAGTGGTTATTGCAGCTGCCACTTGGAAAGCTCTGCTCCAGGTTTGTCACCTTTGACCATAACTACCTTCTGGAGTATGGTGGTGTGTCTCTGTACTTGTCACTCACTTTGTGGTCTGTGGTCACATGGTTTTGTAATCATAGGATTCTCTCTGGGCCAACAGATAGGGGTATGCCCATACCCACCTTGTAAATACTTAGGTAAAAATAAAGGGATGGTTCTGAGAAAGACCAATATAAAACTGGTAGATTGCCAGGTTTTAACATGTCTGTAGTGTGTTCGTTGCAGTCCTGGATGCACATTAGCATGGCAAGGGAAGATTTTAAGAAATGTTGTCTAGGCCGGGTGATGATGGCACACGCCTTTAATCCCAGCGTTGTCTATATCCTGTTGGGTTGCATCAGAATGGTGAGGGAGATGGGCAAAGTGCTTTACGTGTTTATAAAATACATAGTCATGCTGAGTGTTGTGCTTAGAGGGGAGGAAACAAGATGAGAAAAGTAGCTTTTACCTGAAAGAAGGTTTCCATAGTATGGAACAGATTACCGTGAAGTGGTTTAAAAGAACAGCTCACAGTGTTTGTCATGTCGTGCACTGTAACAGGCATCTTACATACATGGACTTCATCCCAACAGTGCCATGAAATAAGAACAAGTATTACTGTCATTTTACAGAGGAAAGGATGGAGGCAGAAAGAAGCTAAGTATCTTGGGTGAAGTCACACGGCTAGTATGTTGAAGCAGGAATCCTGGTCCCGAGCAGAATGCTCTCAATACAGTGTAAGGCATAGACTGTGAAGCAGAATGCTCCCAATGCAGTGTAAGGCATAGACTGTGAAGCAGGAATGATTGTTAAGGACAGAATAATTAAATTTTAGATGTCTGGTCAAAAGTTTAGTTTTCACTTAACATTGGATTTAGCTTTGGGCTTCATGGCAACCAAGGCAGGCACTGATTCTCGGAAGGTATGACCTACATGGTTAAAATCAGAAGAGCATGCAGTCATGTCTCTCTCTTCCTCCAAAGTGGTTTATTTTGTGGTAAAGGGTTAACAGAACCTCACATGGGCTGAGGAACTCCCAGAGTTGTGGTAAGAGCACCTGGCTGACACTAAAGTCGAGTAATGAGAAGCCTGCAGGCAGCCAGGAGTGGACTGATAAGATCAGGCCATGAGAACAACATCCACTGGCAGTACTTGGCCCCAAGACTACAAAGAACAGGCCGACTAATAAAAATGTCTACCCTCAAAGTTCCTTTGTCAAGCCCCTGTGTCTGGGCACAGTCCCTATTCCCACAGAGAGATGGCTGTCCCTCCTTTATTGTTCTAGATAAAGGAAAATTGCCTCTGTTTAGGTTGGTCTCTTATTTTTCATGTGGCCTTGATCAGTCCTGATCTAACATAATTGCAGTGCTGGCATTTGAACCCAGGGCCTCACACACCAGGCAGATGATCTGCTGATTTAGACCCATTGACTCATCTTTGACCTGTTATCATAAGCCTGTGTCTTTTCCTGAAAAGAATTTGGAGCGCTTCTAAAGAATAGTGTTTGTAAAAGACTCATGTACCATTGGGTGCGGGTGTGGGTGTTGTTCAGAACCCTGTCCCCCCTCTCACTTTTGGAGTGTAGGTGTATGTTGACTTGTTGAAAATGCAGAGGGTTGGGGTTGGAGAAATAGCTCAGAGGTTAAAAGCATTGACTGTTCCTCCAGAGGTCCTGAGTTCAATTCCCAGCAACCACATACTGACTCCCAACCATCTGTAATGAAATCTGGTGCGCTCTTCTGACTGCAGGAAAGCATGCAGACAGAGCACTGTATACATAATAAATAAAGAAAAAGAAAATGCAGAGAGCGTTTTGGCCCTCCCCTCCCTCCCTCAGTTCTGGAATCTGCATGGTTTCAGTTTCGTGCAGCCTTCTGACATGCTCTACAATTTAAGGGTCACTAAGGAAAGGTGGCTCAGCTTCTCCTCTAAGTTCTGTGTGTCTAGCTCAGCTCATGGTTCACAGCAGCTGTAATTACTGAGCTGCTTGAGGACAAGTACCTGAACTGCAGTCGGCTTGTTTGTCCTTTCTTACCTATATGACAGACTTATTTTGCAGCTGGCATAGTACCTATGAGGTCATGCTAGGGATAGAGAAACGAATGAGAGAGAATCCACAGTAGAAAGGCAGGCTGGGTAAGCAAATGATTTCAGGGTAGAACAGATAGAAAAGTAGAGAGGCGACGGTGTCTCTGCTTGGGACGAGCAGAGGAAACTACCCCAGAAAGATTTTGTGTCCCAAGCTTACAGTGCAGCACGTCCTGTCAGTTGCTTCTGAACTGAAGAGTTGGCCACTGTCGGCTTTTCTCTGTTATTCTGGTGCTGTAGTGAGACCCTTTTCCCAATGTAGAGAAAAGGAAAAGCAGGGTGATTTACATCCATCCTTTACATACCGTAGGCTTGGCTACTCTTTCTTCCTTTATCTCTGTACTTGGGACTGAACGCAGGGCCTCACGCACACTAGCCAAAACTCTACTTGTTAACTCCATCTCAGCCCCTTTTTTATATTGAGGCAGGGTCTTGATGCTGTCTAGACTGAGTTCAAACTCAGTCTTCCTGGAACCTCAGCATCCTGAGGTTGAATTATAAGCTCTTACCACTGTGCCTGGCTGCCTGTTTCTAAAATACCATCTAGTGGCATTGTACATGCATACATATGTGTCATGATTGTTTATATGTCTCCAACAGGTAATACGTACAACATACCCATTCGCTTCTGGATTTTGGATTCTCACCCTTTTGCTCCACCCATTTGCTTCTTGAAGCCAACTGCAAACATGGAAATCTCAGTTGGAAAACATGTGGACGCCAAAGGCAGAATATACTTGCCCTATCTCCAAAACTGGAGCCATGTAAGATCAGATTGGATTTTCTTTAAGTTATCTTTTCTGAATGTCTGTCTTTGATCTTGGTAGTATAAGTAAGCATACTGCATCTTCCTTCCTTTCTTTTTATTGTTGTTTTGTTTTTGAGTCAGGGTCTACTATGTAAACTGACCTTGAACTCAGAGAGCTGCTGCTTCTGCCTCCCTATGTGCCACCACACCGGAATAATCTTTCAATTACATTCTTCATGTGATCTTTAGAAAGAATTTGAAATTGAGCTCTCTTGAGTCTCTGACGTTACCAAAACACTGATGACATCAGCCTGTATCCCCGCCTTCTCCAGGTCAGGGAGCCAGCTGATGTTGTTCTTTGTTTTATTCTCATTTGCCACTTGAGGGGATACACGAAAAGCTACTAGCACAATACTGGAACACTATTTCCTAGTTTCTGCCTATTAATAATTCTTACGCTATATAATTCTTATGTAGATGTGTGTAATATGTATAATTTTACCTGCTTTTTTAACTATGTGTAAGTTCATCATACTCTATGTAATCTGTAATGTGCTTTGTTTAACTGACTGAGTGTATGCGTGTGCATGCATGCGTGCGTGTATGTGTGTGTGTGTGTGTGTGCGTGAAAGAGAGAGACAGAGGAACCTAGGGCCTGAAGTTTGGTAGGCAAGCATTCTGCTGCTGAGTTTTGTCCGTGTTGGTCTTGGCACAGCCTTGAACTGTGACCCTTCTGCCCTTCTGCCCTTACCTCTGAAACAGCTGTGATTATGGTTCTGTCCTCCAGGCCTTACTAAGGTTTTCATTTTGCAGTGCTAAGGATTGAACCTCAGGCCTTGCTCATACCAGACAAACACTGTACTGCTCAGTTACACCCCAGCCTGGCATTCCGTCACTTTTTTAAAAAGTTCAGTTTTATATATTTACGGCACGTGTTTGTGTGTGCACATATGCATGCGTATGTGACGTGGCACTCATGTAGAAGTCAGAGGACAGCTTGTGGAAGTCAGTTTATTGTCATGTGAGCTGCAGAGGTCAAACTCATGCTGTCAAGCTTAGCAGCAGGTTCCTTTACCTGCCAAGCCATCTCGCTGACCCTTTCTGTCCCTTTGTTTGTTTTGAGACAGGGTCTCACACTGAGCCCAGAATTCTCTGACTGGCTCGACAGACCTGCCATCAAGCTCTAGATATTCGCCTGCTCTAGGGTTCCAGCCACACACTGTCATATTAGCTTTAACTGGTTGCTGAGGATCTGATCAGGTCCCCATTCTTGCACTGCAGGCACTTTGTCGACTGAGCCGTTTCCTCAGCCCTGTTTCTTTGTTGAATTACCTACCTTACCTTTCTTTAAACTATCTTCAAAATATGTATTGATATCTGTGCCCTCTTTAAGATTTATTTTATGGGGGCTGGAGAAATGACTCAGAGGTTAAGAGTACCAGCTGCCATTCCAAAGGATCTAGGTTCAATTCCCAGCACCCACATGACAGCTCACAAGTGCTTATAACTCTAGTTCCAGGGGATCTGACTCCCTCACACAAAGAAACATATAGGTAAAACACCAATGCACATGAAAATAAATAAATTTAAAAGATTTATTTTATATATATGAATGTTTACCTGCATATATGTATGTGAATCATATGCGTGCCTGATGCCCATGGAAGCCAGAACTGGGCATCAGATCCCCTGGAACTGGAGTGATAGGCAGTTGGGCGAACCCCAGTCTCCTGAAAGAGCAACCAGTATTGTAACTGCTGAGCCATTACTCCAGCCCTTCCTTCTTTCTTTTGTAAGGAAATGCACAATAAATGCATTAGGATATAGGCATAGGGATAAAGTGTTGTGTCCCAACCTGGATGGCGGATAAATACTATTGCAGCTTTTCTATTAGTTTGAAATGACTTCAAAATAAAAAGTTTCAACCCTGTGTATTCTGCTACAGAGTATGTTTATCCTGTTTTCCTACATTTGGAAGATGTTGGTTTAGCATTTTCCTGCTTGTATTGTACAGCTATGTGGAATATTTTCCATGAGATTTCCAAGAAAGTTACTTATTGTATGACAGAGTTTGTTTGTACTTTTCAGTTAAGAATATTAAAACAAACCAGGCAGTGGTAGTGCACGCCTCTATTCCCAGCACTGGGGAGGCAGAGGCAGGCGGATCTCTGGGAGTTTGAGGCCAGCCTAGTCTACAGAGCGAGTTCCAGGACAGCCAAAGCTATGGTGCCATTTACATGTAACAACAGTATGAACAAATATGCAATATTAAAGCTGCATAAAGTGAATTATACCATGTAGAGTATTGTTATACCATTGAGGCCTCCTTCTGTTTCCATCATGCGAAGTTTCTCATGATTCTCTGATTATTTAAAATTCTGCATAATACTAAAAATGACATGGGATGGCTGCCATGCATTGTTATATAGTAGATAGAGCTTACAAGGCATGTGCTTCTTTTGTTATTGGTAAGGGGTGTAGCTCAGTGTAAAGTGCTTGCCTAGCACACACAAGGCTATGAGTTCAGTTCCCAGCACTGCTGAAGAAAGAAAACAGGCAGGGGTTGTAGTGAAGACGAAGAGCAGGCTCCAGAAGACATCTGGGGAGTCAGTATATGCAGGTCTTCAGCTGTGCATTGTTCAAGGACCGCCTTGCGGAAGACAATATAAAACTAGTATTCTTTAGAAAAACAATGTTGTGTAACTGTCCCCTTTGCCTGTATTCTTCAGCCTAAGTCTGTCATTGTTGGATTAATTAAAGAAATGATCGCCAAGTTTCAAGAGGAACTTCCTCTCTATTCGGTGCCATCATCCAACGAAGCACAGCAGGTCGACTTGCTAGCCTATATTGCAAAAATCACTGAAGGTTTGTACTGTCAGTTAGATCACCTATGGGTTAAGAAATTAGAATTTCTCACTAATATTCTGTACTGTTGCTACTTAAATTCAATAAATAAATATAAGAATATGTATATATATATGTTTAATAAAAATTTCTCTATATAGTTCCAAATAAAATTTGTTAAAATATAAAAATGTTACTCTTACATGGACAAATACAATAGTTCTTGCTTTATTCAGAGCCCCTTATAAATTAATTATCCAAACCTTGATCATTTCATGTTTCTGTAGCTTTGACTTATTAAGTATATGAGTCCAGAGGTATATAAGTCGAAGTTTCTTATTGGTGCTAAAACCAAATATTCATGCCTAGAAATTTTCAGTAGAATTTTTGTGAATATTGAGCTCAAAGATCATTGTTGAGTGTCTTCCTCAATCTTCTCCTGGCATATAACAATTATGCATGATGGTTTCAGTGTGACATTTCCATACATGCTCACAGTGTGTCTCTGGCCTGTTCTCCCTGTACATACATGCTTACAGTGTGTCTCTGGCCTGTTCACCCTGTACCCTTCCCTTGTGCTTTCCCACACTTTTTTTAATGATTCATTTTTATTTTTTATATACATTGGTGTTTGGCTTACACGTATGTCTGTGTGAGGGTGTTGGATTCCCCTGGAACTGGAGTTATAGACAGTTGTGAGCTGCCATGTGGGTGCTAGGAATTGAACCCAGGCCTTCTGGAAAAGCATCCTGTAATCTTTCCAGCCCCAAATAAAAAGTTTTTTTTTTTAAATTTTATTTATCTATTTATTATGTATACAACATTCTGCCTCCATGTGTGCCCGCATGCCAGAAGAGGGCACCAGATCTCATTACAGATGGTTATGAGCCATCATGTGGTTGCTGGGAATTGAACTCAGGACCTCTGGTAGAGCAGCCAATGCTCTTAACCATTGAGCCATCCCTCCAGCCCCCAAATAAAAAGTTTTTAAATGTTTGCTGGGTGGTGGCGGCACACACCTTTAATCCCAGCACTTGGGAGGCAGAGGCAGGTGGATCTCTGTAAGTTTGAGGCTAACTTAGTCTGCAGAGCGAGTGCCAGGACAGGCTCCAGAGCTACATATAGAAACCCTGTCTCAAGAAACAAAACAAAACAAAAAAAAGTTTTAAATGTTTATAATACTGTCTTTAAAAAGAACTCTATGTAAAAGAACATTCAGTAGAAGACCACTGTTTTTCCTGGGACAGGGGAGACCGGATCTCAGGTAATTCTGACTGGCCTCAAATTATGTGCAGCTGAAGATCACATTGAACTCCTGACCTTTCTGCCTTCTCTCAACACTGGGATTCCAGGCGTGTGCAGAAGTGCCCAGCCTCTTGCTCCTTAGACTAGGTGTCACTGTGTAGCCCAGGCACTGCCTCAGTCTCCTGGTTGCTGGGATTATGGACTGAGCTGCCATGCTTGGTTTCAGTCTCCTGTCCTTGCCTTCATTAGTTCAGCAAGTTGGTTGGGTTTTGTTGTTGTTTTATTAATCTATAGAATCTCTATCAGAGCTTTTTCTTTTTTTAAGTTTTATTTTTAAAAAGATGCTAGAAAGGGTTTTTTTTTTGAGGGGGGGGGTAGGGGAACAAGGTCATGCGTGTGACTCAACTTCCGGTCCTTCTCCCTTATCTTCTTGAGTGTTGGGATTTTAAATGTGTGCCATCTCACCAAGATAGGATAGATATGAAATATTTTCTCTGATTTGTCAAATACAAATGGACTAGACATTGTTGATATATTTATTGCCTGTATATATTGTATATAGTCATTGTACTTGTTGTATATAGTTTTCTTATATTATTTATAGCCTTTTTATTTTAGACAAAAAGGGAAAATGTAGTGGCATTTCAATTGTAGTTTAATAAATAAAGACATTTACAAAATAAAGTTTTTAATATTATTTTTTTAATTCTCAGGATGATCTTTTTTATTTCGTAGGTGTCTCAGACATAAATTCAAGGGGCTGGACAAATCATGAGACTAAGATAGCGAATAAAATCACTGTGGTCGGAAGTGGAGATTTGGGTATTGCCTGCACAATGGCAATTTCAGCAAAGGTATGTAAACCTAGTTGCTGGAAGTATATCTGTACTTTCATTGGACTTTAATTTTCTTTTTTCATTGTTCACGTCTATGAGTATTGCACATGTGTGTATGCATTCTTGGCGTGCGTGAGTACGCGTGGGTATGTGGGACCTGGAGGTGATGTTGGGATCACCCTCAATTGGTCTGCCACTTCATGCATCAAGGCAGGATCTTCCAGTCAGACACAGCTGGACAGTGGGACTAGTCTCCCCAGCCAGTTTACTCTGGAACCCCGGCTCTGCCATCTGAGGCCGCAATTGGCATGTGGGCTGCCATCCCCTTCCCGCATTTATTTGTGTGGGCTTCTGGGGATCAGAACCTATAGTCTAGATCATTACCAGGGTTTTGCTGTGCAACCTAACCTACTCTTAAATAGTCTCCTTTCTCAGCCTTCTGAGTGCTGAGATTACAAACATTGACAGCTGATATAGGATTCCCCTCTGTATGCAATGAGTATGTTTTATTGCCATTGGTTAATAAAGAAGTTGCTCTCTGCCAGTGACTTAACAGAGTAAAGCCAGGCAAAAAATCCAAATAGAGATGTTGAGAGAGAGTAGGCGGAGTCAGAGAGATGCTGCTGTGTAGCCTCAAAGGAGAAAGACACAAGCCGCCAGCCAGAACCTTACTGGAGGTAAAATACAAAATAATAGAAATGATTTAATTTTAATTTAAGATGTAAGATCTAGTCAATAAGAAACTAGAGCTAATAAGTCAAGCAGTAATTTATTTAATATCGTTTCTATGTGATTATTTTGGGTCTGGGCAGCTGGGAAACGAACAAGCAGCCTCTGCCCACGGACAGCCACACCTGGCTTTCAGAGTGTGGCTTTAAGAGTGGTAACACTGGCATCTCCTAAGAATTGGTTAGGAGTTCATATAGTCTTCTGCTAAATCTCCATTCTACCGCAGCCTGGTGATGAGTGCTTCACAGGTGACTTAGTGGTCTGGTAGCCTGAGCCCTCTTCCAGAATCCTGAACTGAAGTGCTTCTTATCTCGTTTGAAGTGAATGCTTGGGTTGGTTTCCATCTTGAAGATCTAAACACATCATGTCATTTTTCACATGTACTAGTACATTTATAGGATAACTTCTGTAAATGAGACTAGCAGATTAATTTATTAATTTTTTCTTTTTTTTGATTTTTCAAGACAGGGTTTCTCTGTAGCTTTGGAGCCTGTCCTGGAACTAGCTCTTGTAGACCAGGCTGGCCTCAAACTCGCAGAGATCCGCCTGCCTCTGCCTCCAGAGTACTGGGATTAAAGGTGTGCATCACCACCGCCCGGCAATTTTTTTGTTTTTGTTTTTTTTTTTTTGTTTTTTTCGAGACAGGGTTTCTCTGTGGTTTTGGAGCCTGTCCTGGAACTAGCTCTTGTAGACCAGGCTGGTCTCGAACTCACAGAGATCCGCCTGCCTCTGCCTCCCGAGTGCTGGGATTAAAGGCGTGCGCCACCACCGCCCGGCCGCCCGGCCGCCCGGCAATTTTTGAATTTTTAAAATGTTTTAAATTGTTGATAGAAATTGTTAATTGAGTTGAGCACAAGGGACGCGTGCCTTTAATCCCAGCACTCCTGGGCAGAGGCAGAAAAGTCTCTGCGGTCAAGGCCAGCCTGGTCTACACAGAGAGTTCCAGGACAACTAGGACTACACAGAGAAACCCTCTCGATTAAGAGAGGGGAGGAAAAAGGAGAGAAATTGTCCACTATGTCAGTTGTATTAATTATTCTCACACGTTTGGATCTGTGTGTGGACTAAATGAAGATGGAAACATACACTTTCTTTGCATTTTCCTTGTGAGGTTCACAATAATAAGATCATAGCTGTGCTTTAGGAAGGACTACCATGGCTGGCCCTGTGCCATATACTTAATCTCACAAACACCTAAAATAAGGCTAAGGCCGGTGCGGTGCGCGTAGTTACCAGGTAATAAATGGAGTGCTTCTTAGGCCCCTGGGTGTCTCGAGACCTAAGGGCTCCCACTCCCCCACACTCCTGTCACTGACTTGCTGTCACTTCCAGTCTACCCACCGTACTGCCCAGGGAGCCATCCTTGGTGAAAATACTGCGTGATAGCAGGATTTGATTTGTGGTGTGCTCTCTCGCTCTCTCTTATATTTATTTATCTCTACATAGAAAGTGTTTGTTTGTTTATTTGTTTTGAAGAACCTGGCAAGAATTTTTACTTTTAAGCAGGGAAAGGTAAGCTAGAATAGACACCCCCCACCCAAAATCATTTTAGACTGTTTAAGAATAGGTACTAAGCTAGGTGTGGTAGTGCACACCTTTAATCCAGCACCTAGGAGGCAGAAGCAGGACGATCTCTGTGAGTTCAAGGTCAGCCTGGACTATAAGCAGCCAGAACTGCTAAGGCTACACAGAGAAACCAAGTCTCAGAAAAACCTAAAAAAGAAAGAACAATAACAACAGATACTATGGCATTAAAAATCAAAACTCAAGAGGAACAGTAGCATGCCTACCATATCCCCTTTGTCATTCATTCAAAAAGAAGATACAGTTTGCCTCCTGAGTAAGCCCTGTTAGGTCCCGGGGTTTAGTAGTCAAGCCTGAAGGGTAGTGTCACCTGCACAGTGTGCACATCTTCTGTATTGCTATTTTGTTTCTTTTCTTTCTCAAGTAGTGCAGGAGTCCTCATTTCTCAGTGAGTTCATATTGAGTAACTGGCTATATTGGTAGAACATTGTTCTTGTTCTAATTTTTCCACACAGGGCATTGCAGACAAGCTGCTCCTTTTAGACCTCTCTGATGGGACTAACCAAGGAACGATGGACCTTGATATCTTCAACCTGCCTAATGTAGAGATCAGCAAAGGTTTGATTATTCTATTTAAAGATCGTTATGGGGGCTGGAGAGAGGGCTCAGAGCTAAGAGCACTGACTGCTTTTCCAGAGATTCTGAGTTCAATTCCCAGCACCTACACGGTGGCTCACAACCATCTGTAACAGTGTCTGATGACCCCTTCTGGTCTCCAGAAATACATGTGGTCAGAGCACTCGTACATAAGAAAAGTAAGTTCAGTTTCTCAGCTGTAACCGGGAATGTACTGTCTGCCGTGGTGCACAGGAGACGTCTAAGCCAAGACTAACAAAAGAGGCTCAGTTCACTTTGATTGTGCTCAAACTATTCTTACCATGAGCTCTAATGAGAACAGATTTAAAAATGCTATTTTAGGCAGTCAGGGGTATCTATCATACTTATCTATCTTATCTGAGGCCCTGGATTCAATCCCACACCCTCAGAAAGAGGAAGAAAATGAAAAGGAGTTTTTGCCATCTAACCCTTTTTGTGTGTATGAGCCTCAGTCTTGCTGTTTCCCTGCTGCCCTCCTGCCTCTCCCATTCAGTGTTAACTATAGGCACCTGCCACCAAGGCCAGGCTTCTGCCTTTTCAAAAAAAGCGTCATTTTAGAGTGTATGTGACATCATGTTAGTACAGATATACTTATCTAGATAAATACCATATTTAGGGATTGCTGGTTTTAAAATATTTTACCAGGAATGCATAGTTTTAAAAACAAGCCCACCTATGGGCTGGAGAGATGGCTCAGTGGTTAAGAGCATTGCCTGCTCTTCCAAAGGTCCTGAGTTCAATTCCCAGCAACCACATGGTGGCTCACAACCATCTATAATAAGGTCTGGTGCCCTCTTCTGGCCTGCAGACATACACACAGACAGAATATTGTATACATAATAAATAAATAAATATTAAAAAAAAAAACAAAAACAAGCCCACCAAGCCTGGGAGCTGGCTCAGTGGATAAGAGCACATACTGCTGTTGCAGAGGACCCAAGTCTGGTTCCTAGCACGCAGGTGAGGCAGCTCACAACTGCCTATAACTCTAGTTCTAGGGGTTCCAACAGCTTCCATGAGCACCCATATGCGTGGCACCCACACACAGATGTATGACACTAAAAATAAATTTTAAAAATCAAAATATATTAAAAAACAAATCTGTGAATGAATGTGTCCTCTAAAACATGTTTACCAGTTTATAGAGAAGACCATTTTATACATGCCGCCACAGTGCTGTGGGCTTCTTTTGTCTTTGCTTAGGTCTCCTCCGTTCCTTGCCTGCTTTCCAAATGCTGTGTAAAGCAGTTACACAGCTAAGATGCACTGAGTGTGGTGGTGGTGGGGGGTTGACTTGCCTGTCTGTTCTAAAAATAGTACGTCACGGTTCAATAGGCCGGCAATCCCTGGAGGAGACAGTTGGCTCCTGTTCCTCCTCTGAGAGAGCACTGTAGTTCTTTTAATGGCCGCGTGAGGCTCCTTGGGGAGCTGGATACTCTCTTGTTCCAGGCCCTGAGGTTCTTAAGGGACCTGTTAACTGTTCAGATCCTGTAAGAGAGACTGTTTAGTCCCCAACCCTAGAGGAAGAGACTGATTAAGACCTAAGGAAATCCCTCTTTCCTGTGCGTCTCGTTAGCCATTGGTAACTGGTGAAATGATTCAAAAAGCAGAATCTTTGGGAGAAATGTTCAGTACATGGGACTTGCCACCAAGCAAGGACTCAGAATTACCCATGAGGATAAGGCCATTTTTATCATTCAGATCCAAAGGAGGAAAAGGAGGAAGATTCTGGAAAATTGGATTGAAGCCAAGGTGTGGTGTAACTTGAACTGGTCACTGGTTTTTGATGCTCTGAACAAGCTTCCTAACCTCTCCCAGTACCATTTTCCCTTGAGGGGTGGGGGTTAATAGCATAGAGTCTGAAAGCAGACTGCCGGGGCCTGAATTCCAGCCCCTCTGCTGACTTACCCAAGCCCTTCACTTCTCTGCTTAGTCCTCCCGCTCTCCCAGGACTGGAGCACAGTCACTTGGAAGGAATCCTGAAGCTCCCAGGCTCAGTACAGAAGCCAGTGGTTGCTCATTTTACCTACAGCATACTACTCATTTCCCCTTTAAGAGCTGTGAGTCACAAAGAAAACTCAGTCTTTGTGTACTGGTGCTGGCTCTTTCCAACTTCCTGCCTGTCTTGTTATGTATCCTAGGCTGGTCTCCACCTTGAAGCCATTCTGCTTCTACCTCCCGAGTGCTGGATCGCAGCTATGTACCACCGTGCTTGGCCCTGGGATCCAGGCTGTTGCTCTTCAGTGTTCTGACTGACAGCTGTAGGGGCATGTATGCCTGAAGGCTCTCTGTTCACAGACTGGAGAAACATTTTATCATGTACAAGCATTAGTGTAGACTATCTTGAACTCAGACTGTTTCTTTTTGTTCATCAGATTTGTCTGCCTCTGCTCATTCCAAGGTGGTGATCTTCACAGCCAACTCTTTGGGTGGTTCTGAATCCTACCTTCATGCCGTGCAAAGCAATGTAGACATGTTCAGAGCTCTTGTCCCGGCTCTGGGACATTACAGTCAACATGCTGTCCTGCTTGTTGCATCTCAACCAGGTAAAGGCTTTATTTAAATTCAAACGATGTTCCTGATCATCAGCTATAGTTGCCGTTGCTGGTTTTAAAAAGCCAAAGCAGTGTTATATAAAGGAATCTTTAGTAAGACTGCTCTTTCAAGGGTCAGTACAACCATATGCCGTCACCAGTTACTCCTTGTAACTGTATCACCAAGATTACAGATCACAGCTTTTCATGAAATATTGCCGGGAGACCAGCTCTCAGCAGGTCAGAGAAACTGGAGCGGAGGTGCGGCATTGACGAAACTGCATACACACATAGGACACTTCTCTGAGGGTCAAACCTTAGTTCTTGATTTTGTTGTTTTCTTTCTGCTGCTTGTTCTGTATTTTCTCCTTATCCCTTCTATACCACCTAAAACAAATATTTCTATGCAAGGAAAGATTACTTCATAACCACAAGTTACATATTTTCCAAACACAAATTAAAATCTTTACACAGGGCTGGAGAGATGGCTCAGTGGTTAAGAGCATTGCCTGCTCTTCCAAAGGTCCTGAGTTCAATTCCTGGCAATCACATGGTGGCTCACAACCATCTGTAAAGAGGTCTGGTGCCCTCTTCTGGTTTGTAGACATGCACACAGTCAGAATATTGTATACATAATAAATAAATAAATAAATAAATAAATATTTTTAAAAAAATAAAATCTTTACACAAGAAGGAATCACATTAAGATCACAAGTTACGTGTTTTTCTTAGAAGCCCACATAGAGTTAAACGTTTTCTTTGTACTAATTTTCCCATCATAACATCTTCACCCCAGAGCCATGGTTAAACTTGCAGCAGGCCAAGCGTGCTTCAGCCGGTTCCTCTTGTCCTGGCAGGTGGCTGTGTGCAGTTTCCAGGGAGCAAATTCTTTGTTTGTTTTTCCCAGTGTGGTCGTGGCTGTCCTGGCACTAGCTCTGTAGACCAGGCTAGACTCGAACTCACAGAGATCTGCCTGCCTCTGCCTCCCAAGTGCTGGGATTAAAGGTGTGCGCCACCACCAACTGTAAATTCTTATCCTATAAAAAAACTTGACTCAAGTGATCTAGCTAACCATCATTTTTCTTTGTTCTTTACACACACTTGGGTCATTTAATTTCCTTTCACAATTTTGTTTTTTCCAAGGTGCATACCAAAACCTGTGATTAATTCTGTAAGCTACTTGACCAGGGAACTCGGGCCTAGCCTTGGGTGTGGGGACGTAATTGCTAATTGCTGTCTTTAGTCATCAATCTGTTTTCCACAGGCAGAATTCATGGGTCTATAATGCATGAAACTTCCTTGTTCTTTGTTTTCATTTCCTGAAAATCTCACATCTAACCAAGAAAGGTAACTTCTAGCCTGGTTTTGCCTTTTTTGTATCTTTTATTGGAGCACTTAGGCAGAATAGCCTAAACCATTTCTTTCTTTTTTTTTAAATTTTATTTATTTATTATGTATACAACATTCTGCCTCCATGTATGCCCACATGCCAGAAGAGGGCACCAGATCTCATTACAGATGGCTGTGAGCCACCATGTGGTTGCTGGGAATTGAACTCAGGTCCTCTGGAAGAACAGCCAGTGCTCTTAACCACTGAGCCATTTCTCCAACCCCTAAACCATTTCTTTAGTTAGCTTTATCAACTGTCCCATAAAAGACACTAACTATATCTTTTAGGCTGACTCAAAAAGTTTAATTAAATGATAGATTCAGCTAAGCATCATTGCTCTTATAAAAGTCATCTTCATCATGGTGTGTAATTAAATTGCCCAGTGAAGAGTGGGGTTTTCCCATGAAACAATCACAGTGGGATCCTTTTACACAGTAAATAACCATGCCAAATACAGCAGAACAGCAGCAGCAAGGGGCATTCTAGGGACAGTTCGCCTCCCCCGGGCTTTGCTTCTCCAGGGTTTATTTGTTGTAACTTTGCTGTTCAGTGAATTGAACTCAAAATGCTCCATTGCTGGCTACAGCTCCTCTGATGTGGCCACTGACAAAATGTAGTATTATTTTCCAGTTGTTAGCCATACCTCCTTCAGTGAGAAAATGGTGAAAATCCCCAAGAGAAACATGTAGTAAGAACTTGAGTCTCTGGTGTTGCAAAGATGTTAGGAAGCACATTGCACATCCAAAGAAACATCTTTTCTTGATTTTTCTCTGTGAATGTGTGCACACGCACCCACTGTGTGAATGTCAGAGGGCAGGTCTGCTTCCGTAGTGTGGGTTCTGGCCCTTGAACTCAGATTGTCAGGCTAAATGGCAGCCACCTCACCCACCCTCACTTTATCTTCAGTGTTCTATATTTTGTAGATTGTTTAAGGAAATAAATATTTCCAAAGAGTTGGTTTGGGCTTAGCCGGCGAGCATGTGTTTGAAATATTCCAGAGTTCTGTGTTTCATTTGTGATTGGTCTCTATATCCTGTGAGACACTTTTGTCATATAAGAAAAAGGGAGTTGTAATGTTTGTTTTTCAAGATGCTGTACTCATAATAATATATGAACTGGTATTTTAATTTAAGCCTAAAACATAGAAGAAATTTATGAGTGAAATTGGATTATTGGGCTGGGGATATGTCTTGGAGATAGAGTGCTTGCCACGAGCTCATGAGGCCCTGGGTTTAAAACCCTTCACATACGTGCACACATGTGCACACGCCTGCGCTCTCTCTCATACACACACACACACACCAGTATTAGTGCTTTATTGAAGTGAAATTATGATTTTCCTGCTTTTATGCCCAGTTTTCACCTTTCTTGCTTAACTGTCTGGGAACTTATTTTCTACCCCTAACAACTTTTGTTTCATGAGAAAATTATATAAAAATGCTTCAACCTGGCTAGTGTTTTCAATATACTTTATAAACATACTCCCAGCCATGTTGGTGCACTTCAGTAATCCCAGTACTCAGGAGCAGAGGGAGGAAGGCCAGCTAGACTGTGTAACAAGACCTGCCTTGGGGAATATAACGCTTCAGTGCATTTAAGACTTCCAGAGTCTGTAGAGGCTCTGACTCCCTTCTCCAGTGAAACAGGGCTTTCCTTGTGAGCAGGTAAGAAGCATACATTTTTAAAAAATCTTTAAGTTTTCTTTCTGTGTGTATTATTTAGTGGAAATCATGAGCTATGTGACATGGAAGCTGAGCACATTTCCCGCAAATAGAGTGATTGGGATTGGATGCAATCTGGACTCACAGAGATTACAATACATTATTACCAATGTTTTGAAGGCACAGACTCCAGGCAAAGAAGTATGGGTTATTGGTGAACAGGGAGAAAACAAAGGTAAGTTTTAATTTTCCTGCCGATTCTCTGACGTCATGACATTCAGATCTATTCAGGACCTTAGAATTGTGGAGCTTAGTGAGTACCTTCTGTTAACGAGCCTTCATGAAGATCATTTGTTGTGCATGTATGTGTGTGTTAACACATATGTGTGCACATGTGTATGTGTGTGCTGCTGGGAATTGAACCTAGGGCCTCAAGCACCTGTTCTATGCATATATTTGTTTTCCTTGAGCTTAAGGAAAGACCCCCCCCCCGTCAAGTTTTATATTTTTAATTGAATTTTGGAGTCTAGAATTAATTTAAAAGTTTTAATATTCCATTTAAGCATTTCAATACCTGAAGCATTTAGAAGTCCCCGTTACTCTCTCCACATCCAACTTTTTGCTTTTAAGCTCAGTCTTCATTCCTAAATGCATGCTTCCTGTTTGTCTCTTTCTTTCTTTCCTTTTGCTTTTTTTTTTTTTTGAACAAATTTTCAGCCCATGGCCGTTTTAATGAGCTATTCGTTCTCTCCCTATCACAAAAGCATAACTTCAGCTCTCTGTATGAAAATAAAAGCAAAACCCTCTTCTTCTCCCAAAAGAAGGCTTTCTGTATCTGAGTTGCCTTCCTTTATGCCTTGTTGCATGCTGGGAAGCCAGGCTGCTCAGGAGACAGCACTGTGGCTACCCTGATGCATCTCTTCCACCCGTGTACAAAAATTTGAGTGTCTACGCTTACTCGCTGTGTCACTAGCTGCCGTGTAAAGGGAGGTGTGGAACACAGTCTGTTTTAGAGAGAAGGAAATACCAGCTATTTCAGCTGACAAGCTACAGGATACTCTTTGACTAAGTATTGGTGCCTAGTCATTTACACATGCGTTTGACATGGATTGGGATTATTAGGAAAAGAATAATACTGTTCCTGTAGTACCTCGAATGATGGTAAAGGCAGTTAGGTGTTGCAAGAATGGGTAGGATTTGAATAGTTAGTATAGACTGGTGAAAACATTCCAGGAATGGGAAGTCAGAACCAAGCAGAGGCATTAGCTAGGAACTGCCTGCAAATGGCCTTAAGATATGGATGCTCGGGCTGGAGAGATGGCTCAGAGGTTAAGAGCACTGACTGCTCTTTCAGAGGTCCTGAGTTCAATTCCCAGCAACCACATGATGGCTCACAGACATCTATGAGATCTGGTGCCCTCTTCTGGCTTGCAGGCATACATGGAAAGAATGTTGTACACATAATAAATAAATAAATCTTTTTTAAAAAAAAAAAGATATGGATGCTCATACATTCTCTTCAAGTATAGGATATATCATAATGTATTTAGCGAATCCCCTAAGAAGAGGAAGTTTTTCATGTATATTAAATATTGAGTTGAATAAGAGCATTTTAAAATGTATTAGGCCGTCAGTACTGTAGTTACTGCCTGACTTATTCCTCCGTCATAGTCTTTGTACATTCATATGTGTAGTAACTTACAGAACTCACAAAGAGAAAGTATATCTTCATCTAGTATGTCTAGGTGAAGGAAGAAAAATAATTTAATGGAATTTGAGTTCTTTAAACAAGAATAACTTAAAATCTCCTTTAAAAGTAGGTTTTTTTAAAAAAAATTATATGGCCTTTTATCTCAAATTAGGGATTTATAGCATGCCTCTTTTTAAAATTTATTTTATGTACTTTGCCATTTTGCCTGTATATATGTGTGAAGATATTGGATCCTGGAGTTACAGACAGGTGTGAGCTGCCATGTGGGTGCTGGGAATTAAACCCAGGTCCTCTGGATGAGTAGCCAATGCTCTTTTTTTTTTTTCAAGACAGGGCTTCTTTGTCCTGAAACTCACTTTGTAGACCAGGCTGATCTCGAACTCACAGAGATCCACCTGCCTTTGCCTCCCAAGTGCTGGGATTAAAGGCGTGCGCCACCACCGCCTGATTGAGCGCCTGTTTTCTAAATGTATAGAAGAGGAAATACACAGCCCAGTAAGGATGAGCGAGCTGCTGAGGGTGATTTATTCAATGAGAGCTGCTCTAAATTGATGCTAAAGATTTGCTCTTTCTTGCTGTCTGTTGCAATAGGGGTGGCAGGCCGCTTCCCACCACCCAGCTAGCTTTACCCAAAGTAATTACACGGAAACTGTATTCTTTTAAACACTGCCTGGCCCATTAGTTCCAGCCTCTTATTGGCTAACTCTCACATCTTGATTAACCCATTTCTAATAATCTGTGTAGCACCACAAGGTGGTAGCTTACCAGGAAGGATTTTAACCTGCAGCCAAACATCCATCTTGGAGAAGAGAGCTATGGCAACTGCCTGGAGAGGAGAGGCATGGCGTCTGGCTCACTGCCTTCTTCCTCCCCGAATTCTGTTCTGTCTACTCCACCTATCTAAGCTGCTGTCCTATCAAAGGTCAAGCAGTTTCTTTATTAATTAACCAATGAAAGCAACAGATAGATAGTAGACCCACCTACATCAGCTGTCACTTAATGTCCCAGAGTAAATACTCAGTGAACTGTTATTCCAAGATCATAATGAGTGAGAATCAGGAAGAGGAGACATGAAAGAGCACTTGGAAGTGGAGCAATGTTACGTCTTGGAACAGTTAAAAGAGCAGAATTGTCTAGGTAAAATTCTTCTCTTCTAGTTCTTCAGTGATAGCCACAGCCAGGGAGGAGTCCGAGGGTGAATAAGACCTTTCAGCTCTATTCCCTGCTTCCTTTCTCAGCTTCAGCTGCCCTTCTGCAGGTGTTTGGTGCTAGCCAGATGGCCACGTACAGTGGTTCACACACTCTGATTGTACCTGCTGCTTCCTTTCCCCGGACACCCATTCACTTAGCTAGTTCCTGCTTACCTCCATGACTGCGTAAGTGCCAGTTCTCCCAGAGCGAGGTTAGGTGAGTTTGTGCCTGAATTACAAGCAATAGCATAGTGTGTGCCCCTCGTGTCTGTTCTTCATACGATGGCCATCTCCTTCAGCTTGGAATGCTTTCCTATTTTGGATTGAATGAATGGTCCTGACACCCCCTTGTTTTGACCAAAAATCAGTCATTTGTTCTGCACCAAGTAAGATGGTTAGCAGAACATTTGCTCAAGAGCTGCTGTTTTTAAACTGTGGTATTGAAATCATACGTAAACACAGATCACTGCAGTGGTATTTCAGCAGTTCTGGGGCTGGGCCTCAGAACGGAATGTGTCATCTCTTTTGGCACAAGTTTGGTTTTGTGGGTAATAGTAAAGAACAATCTTCTAGACAGTATCTTACTGTCTCATATACCCAGCGTAGCCTTAAACTTGCTATGTGGCTGAGGATGACCTTTGAACTTCTGACCCTCCTTCCCTCACCTCCTTAGTGCCAGGATTGCAGTGTGTGTCACCAGTCAGTTATGATTACCCAGTATTGAGGGTCGGACCCAGGCCTTCATACATGTTGAGTGAGCCCTCTACTGACCAACCACAGCCTGTGTCCCTACGGGCATTTTTTTTTTTCGAGACAGGGTTTCTCTGTGGCTTTGGAGCCTGTCCTGAAACTAGCTCTGTGGACCAGGCTGGTCTCGAACTCACAGAGATCCGCCTGCCTCTGCCTCCCGAGTGCTGGGATTAAAGGCATGCGCCACCATTGCCCAGCGGCATTTTTCATTAAAATTTTTGGAGCCTGTTTTTGAAGATTGGGGACTAGAAGATAAAGATGATTAAATGCATTATTTTAAATGTCTTAACCAAAGATGGATCTACACCAGGATGTAAAGGGTTGGGCAGTAAAACAGAAAGTGAAGTAATTAAGTGAATCCTAACTTACTTTATCGTGTGATAAGCAGACCTGAACACTAAACATTTTCTCTCCTAACTTATGGGTCAGGGCTTGTAGAGAGGAAAGATCGAAGGATGTGAGATGCACGAGACAGAGAGCTGGCTTGGTGGTCAAGAGCACTTGTTGCTCCTGCAGAGGGCTTGGGTTTGCCTCTGAGCACCACATGGTACACAACTGCCTGGAACTCCAGTTTCTGGGGCTCTGCTGCCCTCTTCTGGCCTCTTCCAGCATAGCTTCCATGCACACACATAGATACAGGCATGAAGTAAGGAAATCATAAAATAAAGGATCGGAGAGATGGCTTATGGGTTAAGAGCACGGGCTGCTTTTCTAGAGGTCCTGTATTCAATTCCCAGCAACCACATGGTGCCTCACATCCATCTATAATAGTGGGATCTGATGCCCTGTTCTGTCATGCATGCATGCAAATAGAACACTCATGTGCATAAATAAACAAAATTTTTAAAAATTTGAGTACAATAAAAGGATATGAGATTCCTATTTATTCATCTGCCCCATCTTAACTATGCAGATTGGCAGCAATACTCATAATTTTCTGGTTATTTTGTTTTCTTTGTGAATCTTTTTTCATACCTATCTTGCTATTTTATTTATTCTTTTAAGGTCTATAATACTGTATTTCAGTTACCAAGTGTTCTCCATATCCCAGTTTTTAAATATTGTTAACATATTAAAACTTAAGTAAATAATTCTTATATAAGTCTTCAAGGGGGACTGGAGAGATGGCTCAGAGGTTAAGAGCACTGGCTGCTTTTCCAGGGGTCCTGAGTTCAATTCCCAGCAATCACATGGTGGCTCACAACTATCTGTAATGAGATCTGACATCCTCCTCTGGCGTGCGGGCATACATGGAGGCAGAATGTTGTATACATAATAAATAAATAAATCTTAAAAAAAAAAAGTCTTCAAAGTAGATCATTTTAAAATTCGTGGGCTCAGCATGGTGGTATACACCTTTAATCTCAGCACTCAGAAAGCAGAGGCAGGAGGATCTCTGGGAGTTCAAGGCCAGTCTGGTCTATAAAAGGAGTTCCAGGCAAGCCAATGCTATACAGTGAGCCCTTGTCTCAAATAAAAACAAAAGAACAACAAAAACACAGTGAAAATAAATAAAAAAAGTTTCTTAGCCTCCCATACGTATGTATATTTTTTGTGTCGCAGTTCTTTGGTTTGTGTTCTTTTCTACTTGCAAAACAGGACTTAGGTTTTGCTGCTGTTGTTTTGGAGGTGGAGACAACAGTGGGTAGAGTACAGTGTTGGAGCGAGCCCAGAGCGAGCAAGGATCTAGGTTCAGTCTCAGTGGTATAAGAACAGCTTGACGCTTCCCATGGTTGTCACCCCAACTATTACAAGTCTGTTTTGTTGTTGTCACTCTTGTTACCAAATATAACGTTGAATGGTGTGTGAGGTTGATTGTCCTCAGCACCATAATAGAAAATATACTGGAGGGGCTGGAAAGGTGGCTCAGAGGTTAGGAGCACTGGCTGCTCTTCCAGAGGACCAGGGTTCAATTCCCAGCACCCACATGGCAGATCAAAACTGTCTGTAACTCCAGTTCCAAGGGATCTGATGCCTTTACATCAATGCACATAAAAAAAAAGCTAAATAAATTATTTTTTTAAAAAAGAAAATATGTGGAGGGGACACAAAAGAGGAGCAAGTGGTCCCTGCGCCAGGGCAGCTTATACTCAGTCAGCTTGAAAAAGGGTGGCGTTTGCATATTGCCAAGTCCCTTGTGGCTGACACAACACTAAATAGTCTGTTTTTGTTGGTGTTTGTTTGTTTTTAATACAGATTAGAGTATGTGAATTTTAGACATACTCTCCTATTTAGATACTCTCCTATAACCAAATGTATTTTGCTTGCCTACTCTGAACAGATTTATATTAAAAAGTGTCCTTATGGAGATGAATACTGGAATGGTTCAAATGTTACAGTTTCAGGCCAGTATTAAAAAGCAGCACAGATAGCCAGTTTGTGGGCACTTCGGATGCAGTGCCTTGCAGTGCATGCTTGGCATAGGCAGAAAGAAGGTTTCAAGTCCCATCATGCTCCAAAAGTGCAGCTTGTTTGTGCTGAATCAGATTGATTGGCTTCTGAACACAATGGTTAGAGGATGCAGGTAGCCTGGAACTCATTGCTTCTCCTACGATCGTAGAAATTCCATCCCAAAAGAGGTCACCACGTTTTTCCTTGAATTAGTCAGCTTGCTTCCCAGCAGAACAAATGTCAAGTGCTTGCAGCATTTGAAAGCCTATTATCTGTAGCCGCCCAAGGAAGCAGCTCTTGTTGCCTGAACAGTAGGGTGGCCCCCGTGGATCTTTGCTGATGAGTGAGAACAGTGTAGACTTTAGGGATTACATTTTTAGGAGATTTAGGGTCAAAATCTTTCTTGTCCCAGCACAGACAGTTCAGTGCCGTCTGTTGTTAGGAGGATGGGACACTACAAAAAGATGGATCCTTTGGTTGTCACACCATTTTTATTTTGTAATCCGTGTTTCACTGTGTAGCCCTGGCTGTCCTGAAACTCGTGTAGATCAGGCGGCTTTGAACTCAAGATCTGTCCTCCAGCATCTGCCTCCTGATGGCTGCATTTAAAAGCGTCAGCCATCACTCTCGGTCATTTGTCACATCATTGGCAAATATAACTAATTCTTTGTTTATTTTAGTGTGCTCATGGAGTGGCCGCGACGGGGTAATGAGTCATAGCTCTCTGGCACAGCTGTCCAGCAGGTAATGGTGAAAATTTTCGAATATCTAGCTAAGTCACGAGCTTCGTAGCTGATGCGGTAGCTCTTTCCACAGCAGGTTCTTACCAGACTTCTGTAAGCAGGACTAGCTAACAGGAAGGCTGGAAGTGCAAGGACTGTGTGGTCCTGGACTTCTAGGAGTGCTTTGCAAGCTCGTTTAGACATTTAAAGGAAAGGCAAACAGTGGTCCCTCCTTTACGTCTAATCATCCAATGCTAAGTTAATGGGAAAAAGGACTTATCTCTACGAGCACACAGAAATGGATACAGACTAAGTACACATGAACACATTTGGGAATCAGTGTAAGATCAAAGTTTCCCAGTCTTGTCAGAGGGGGTGCAGTGCACACACTTTATCTGGAGGCCCCCTGGGGTTTGTCCTGGCCGTTGGGTTTACACACAGATTATTTTCAGACCCCTTTTATTTCACCATCACAAAGAGTACTCCCCTCAGGTCTGGAGAGGTCGAAAAGTGTAGATTTGTAGATCTTCCACTTGTGAGTTTTAGCACATGTGACAGTTGGAAAGAGAAGTGCGCAAGGTAGTGCATTATTGCATTATAACTTCTATTTTGTTGCTGTTTGGTTTAGTTTTGTGGGGGGGGGTTGGGTTTATTTATTTTTTATTTTTTTTGGTTTTGGTTTTTTTAAGACAGGGTTTCTCTGTAGCTTTGGAGCCTGTCCTGGAACTAGCTCTTATAGACCAGGCTGATCTCAAACTCACAGAGATCCCCCTGCCTCTGTCTCCCAAGTGCTGGGACTAAAGGCATGTGGCACCACTGCCCAGCTTGGTTTAGTTTTGATGGCACTGGAAATTAAATTAGAGCCATGGATGTGCTAATCATGTGTTTGCCACTGGATTATGCTCCCTGTATTTTTTAAATGGAATAAAATTAAATAGTTTTAATTTGCATACTTTTTTTCCCAAAAAAAAGTATACCTATTATAAACTTCAAAAACCACTGCTGTTAATAGAGAGTAAAAAACTGAGATAATTCCATCTTCTAGAAACAACCAGTTTAACATCCACATGCTCCAACTTTGTCATATTTCTGCACATACAGCGTTCATTTTTAATAGATTATACTATCTGTACCATCCTGCAGCTTGATTAATTGTAAAATTAAATATCCCTCTGTATTGTACATGTAAGCCTGCCTTCTTTTTTAGGATTTATTTTTGTTTTAGATAGATAGATAGACAGACAGACATAAAGATTTGCATGTATGTATGTGCATTATATGCGTGTCTGACACAGGCAGACAGACAGACAGACAGACATAAAGATGTGCATGTATGTATGTGCATCACATGCGTGTCTGACACAGGCAGACAGACAGACAGACAGACATAAAGATGTGCATGTATGTATGTGCATCACATGTGTGTCTGACACAGGCAGACAGACAGACAGACATAAAGATGTGCATGTATGTATGTGCATCACATGCGTGTCTGACACAGGCAGACAGACAGACATAAAGATGTGCATGTATGTATGTGCATCACATGCGTGTCTGACACAGGCAGACAGACAGACAGACAGACAGACAGACATAAAGATGTGCATGTATGTATGTGCATCACATGCGTGTCTGACACAGGCAGACAGACAGACAGACAGACATAAAGATGTGCATGTATGTATGTGCATCACATGCGTGTCTGACACAGGCAGACAGACAGACAGGCAGACATAAAGATGTGCATGTATGTATGTGCATCACATGCGTGTCTGACACAGGCAGACAGACAGACAGACATAAAGATGTGCATGTATGTATGTGCATCACATGCGTGTCTGACACAGGCAGACAGACAGACAGACATAAAGATGTGCATGTATGTATGTGCATCACATGTGTGTCTGACACAGGCAGACAGACAGACAGACATAAAGATGTGCATGTATGTATCTGCATCACATGCGTGTCTGACACAGGCAGACAGACAGACAGACATAAAGATGTGCATGTATGTATGTGCATCACATGCGTGTCTGACACAGGCAGACAGACAGGCAGACATAAAGATGTGCATGTATGTATGTGCATCACATGCGTGTCTGACACAGGCAGACAGACAGACAGACAGACATAAAGATGTGCATGTATGTATGTGCATCACATGTGTGTCTGACACAGGCAGACAGACAGACAGACAGACAGACAGACATAAAGATGTGCATGCATGTATGTGCATCACATGCGTGTCTGACACAGGCAGACAGACAGACAGACAGACAGACAGACATAAAGATGTGCATGCATGTATGTGCATCACATGCGTGTCTGACACAGGCAGACAGACAGACAGACAGACATAAAGATGTGCATGTATGTATGTGCATCACATGCGTGTCTGACACAGGCAGACAGACAGACAGACATAAAGATGTGCATGTATGTATGTGCATCACATGCGTGTCTGACACAGGCAGACAGACAGACAGACAGACATAAAGATGTGCATGTATGTATGTGCATCACATGCGTGTCTGACACAGGCAGACAGACAGACAGACATAAAGATGTGCATGTATGTATGTGCATCACATGTGTATCTGACACAGGCAGCAGCTAGACAAGGATGTCAGATCCCTTGGAACTAGAGTTTTAGGCAGTTGTGAGTCACCAGTTAGGTCCTGGGCACCATCTTGTAAAAATACGTTCTTTATCAGCTTCAGGAGAGGTGACTTTATTTCCAGGCTGATCACCTAAAGCAGCAGGACTGCTGTGTCAGCACCAGCAGCTCTGGTGTAAGACAAGGGAGTTTAGTCTTTTAGCACATCCATGGCTCTGAGCTTAATCCCCAGCGCCATCCAAACAGAACAACTCGGAGTTGTTATCAGTGCAGATAATTACCTCACTCGCTGCTCTTCCCGGCTGTTACCTGCGCTAAGAGATCTACAGTTTCCTACCACACCAGCCTTGGGAGCATTGCTGCTGATGGTGAAATAACAAATGGTCTGAAAACAGCTGGCTCCTCCCTCCTTTTCTGTGATCCTTGCTCGTGTGTGTGTGTGTGTGTGTGTGTGTGTGTGTGTGTGTGCGCGCGCGCGCGCACATAGGTGCTCGAAGAGGGCGTCTGCTTCCCTGGGCTGGAGCTACTCACAGTTGTGAGCCTCCTGACTGGGTTGCTGTCTTCTGGAAAAGACCTCCCGGCCCTCTCCGGCGCCAGCCTTATTTTCCTATGGTGTGGCAGGCATGTGGCAACCATTTATTTAACCAGCCCCCTTTTGGTAAGTTTTTCTCAAATATAGCAAACATGCTCATATGTATACCTTTGCACACTTGAGCCATAGGACAAAGGATGAGAAAAGGGGCTTCTAGATCAGTGCTGCCGGTTTTCCCTGACATTGCTTTATGGTCTGAGCAGTGATTTTTTTGTTTTGTTTTCTTTTCCGAGACAGGGTTTCTCTGTGGGGTTTTTTTTGTTGTTGTTGTTTGTTTGTTTGTTTGTTTGTTTGTTTTGAGCTTGCCCTGGATCTAGCTCTTGTAGACCAGGCTGGCCTCGAACTCACAGAGATCTGCCTGCCTCTGCCTCCCGAGTACTGGGATTAAAGGCATGCGCCACCACCGCCCAGCATCTGAGCAGTGATTATGGGAATGCTTTCTTCATACAATCCCCAAAACTAGTCCTTTTTATCATTGTCACGTTGAACTGATGTTGGTATGGCTGTTTGTTCAGTTGTTTTTGTTGTTGTGAGACAGTTAGTCCTGGCTAGCCTGGAACTCCTTTGCCTTCCAAGTTCAGGAGTTAAGGGTGTGCGCCACCACACCCAGCTGATACTTACTGTTTAGCTATTGTTTAGTTCAACATTCAAGATGGTAAGCATCTTTTACTTATTTATTTGTTTGTTTTGTTTTTTGAGACATGCCTTCTCTGCCTCCCTAGTGCTGGGATTAAAGGCATGCGCTACCACCGCCCAGCCAGTAAGCATCTTTTTATGCTATGGGAGTATTTGTGTTTTCTCTGTGAACTGTGGCTCTCAAATCTTAGGAAAAGCTTAAGTCATAATTGTATTATTGGCAAGCCTTAAATTTTCTGAGATTCTCTCTCTCTCTCCCTTAATCTAGAGCCATGGAACTGTTGAGGGTAAAGGGTCAGAGATCTTGGTCTGTTGGCCTGGCTGTGGCTGACCTGGTGGACACTATTGTAAACAATAAAAAGAAGGTGCATTCTGTATCAACTCTAGCAAAGGTAACTTATTTTCACTCACGTGTTTTAGACTTTGGTATCTCTGACAGTAATCATATAAAGTCAGCAACACTGCTGTGTCAGCACCGGCAGCTTTGGGGCGAGCACAGAACGTGCTTTTCTGTGTGAAGTCTGCAGTTTGTCCTTTCACTCCCATAGAACTTGGGGGACGTCGCGAAGGTGTTCATATAACCTATTTTCCTGAGCCAGCAAGTCACCCCGGCATTTTTCTGCCTTTTACCAGAACATAAATTTTACCCAAAACATAGCTAACATGAAGCATAGATGCTGGGGCAGATTTTCTTGAACACCAGGAGGGAAATAACAACATGGAAAGAAAACGTAAAATAACTTGCAGTGTGTGGCTGGGCCCAAAGCCCATGATGTATTTCCCCAAGGACTCTATTGTCCATCTCTGGATTAGCCTCCAGCCTGCTGACTATACTGCACACAGCTGGTTTACCTTCCTGCAAAGAGGACATCCATGACCAGGCTCCTCCTATCAGACATTTTCTGGAGCCATAACTTGAGTTTAGAAAATCAGTAAGCAAATTAAGTTGAACTTGTATCACTTTATTTTTTGTTTTTATTTTTTTTAAGATTTATTTATTTATTATGTCTATAGTGTTCTGCCTGTGTGTATGCCTGCAGGCCAGAAGAGGGCATCAGATCACAACAAATAGTTGTGAGCCACCATGTGGTTGCTGAGAACTGAACTCAGGACCTCTGGAAGAATAGCCAGTGCTCTTAACCTCTGAGCCATCTCTCCAACCCCATCACTTTGTAATATAACTAGAAAAGCAAGGGAGAATTCTTTTCATTATCTTTTTAAATTTGTTTTTATTGTTTTTAATTATCTGGCAAGGGTTGTGCATGTAAATGCAGGTGCCTATGAAGGCTATGACTCCTGAAGCTGGTTCCAGGCAGTTGTGAGCTGCCTGACATGGGTGCTGGGAATCACTCCGATCCTATGGAAGAGCAGTACACACTCTTAACTGCTGAGCCATCTCTACAGCCCCATGATTTTAATATCTTGTGTAATTCAGCTTTATTATAATCCCAACTTTTTCATTTCAGGGATGTTATGGTTTAGATAATGAAGTGTTCTTAAGTTTGCCGTGCATCCTGGGAACCAGTGGAGTATCCGAAGTCATCAAAACCACTGCAGGAGAAGACACAATGACTGAGACACTCCAAAACAGTGGATCTTCAATCCACAGTCTCCAGCAACAGCTGAAACTCTGATGCAAAACAGTGGATCTTCAATCCACAGTCTCCAGCAACAGCTGAAACTCTGATGCAAAACAGTGGATCTTCAATCCACAGTCTCCAGCAACAGCTGAAACTCTGATGCCCGAGTGCAGTCACCTGACGGGGGAAGCTTATTTAATTTTGCCAGCACACACAGTTTTGGCAACTTCCACAACTTGGTATTTCACAAACAGCCTTTATAGTAGGCGACGTCTTAGTTAGCTTTATAATTTGAATCCTTGAGAAGTTAGAGAACGGGAAAGGATCTGATTTCTTTTGGAGTTTCTGTTGTTTAGAGCTGTCACTTTAAACCGCACGTCCTAACTTCAGCACACCTAGCACTTTAGAGATGTTCTGAAATAAGTGCACTCCTTAAAGGTTCTTACTGGACACTCATTCTGAGCATGGTAAGCTGAAGGTAGGGTGGGCACAGAGCCTGTGGCAGGTGTACGTTCAGAGACTCCTAGCTTCACGGCTCTATTTGCTTCTTCTGCACCATCCCACTGATGATAACGGCAAAGCATTTTACTTTCCTTCTTCAAGTTCACCTACATTAGAAAGGATTTTAGTATGCTTTAAATTAGTTAAATGGAATTTTAAATATATGAAAAATAATATATGATTTAATTTCTAATGATACTTCCTTTCTGAAAATTTCTAGAATAACCTCTTCTTGGGCTAAAAGATCTCAAATGTATCTTAAAACTGTATTAGTAGAAAAAGAGAGATGCGTGTTTCTATAAAGAGTAACAGCCGAGCAGTATATTTTGAAAGCAAAATGTGAGGCTTTCATAAAAAAACATTGTTC
The DNA here is from genome assembly GCF_018167655.1 of Microtus oregoni. NCBI lineage: Eukaryota > Metazoa > Chordata > Mammalia > Rodentia > Cricetidae > Microtus > Microtus oregoni. Next base: position 41,744,564 of record NW_024543059.1, read on the forward strand.
TTAAAGGAGAGAGGCCTTGGTCGTCTGCTTCCGAGCGAGCCTTAGTCACCCCAGAAGAAACAGTTGTGACTGTCTGTGCCTTGGTGGTTGGTCAGTCAGTATTAACATGTGGAGCGACACACGGTGGCTGTTGTATCACACAGGTAACAACTCCTAGATAGTGAGCTCTTATTTGTAGAGTCCTGACATTGACTGGCCATCACAGAGGAGGAGACGGAACTTTGGTGTCTACGACTGCTGGGTTCTAAGGATGGTGCTTACCTGTACAACCTCCACTTTTATAGGGAGCAACAGAGGCTATGGGGAAGCCTAGAGGCCTAAAAGCCAAGCTGTCACAAGACACTAGCTAAAGTTGAGGCTTGGGATACTATGAAAGAATTACTTTTATTTTCATATGGGTGCTTTCTTGTTGTTTTTGTTTTTTTTTTTTAAACAAAGTCTTTATGTAGTCCTAGCTGTCTTGTAGACCAGGCTGGCCTCGAACTCACATAGATCTGCCTGCCTCTGCCTCCCTAGTTCATAGATTAAAGGCATGCATCACCACACCTGGCTATATTTTTTTAAAATATTTTTTTTTTACAAAGATTGATTAGCCTGACCCCCAGAGACTCAGCAGATAGCAGAGGTGGAATGTGCCAAAGACGGTGTTTGTTTATTTAGTCGTTCAGCTAGCGTTTATTAGGAGCTTCTCACAACAGAAAACACTATTGCTGAACATGCCTAGATTAGGGACAAGCCCTGGTACTTAGGGATTAGCAGAGGAACCCAATAACAAAATAGCACATGAATGCAAGTGTGCTAAGTAGAGTGAAATCCAGAGTGTTTGGAATCCAGGCTGCTCGGAGAGGAGCTCAGGGGCTTGTGAGGTGGAAAGGAGACATGCCACTGGGTACTTACACTGACAAGTGAATGTTGAGGAAGCAAAAAAGTAACGTATTAAGGAAGACTTCCTCCAGACTCAACTGGGCTAAACCTTGGCCGTACAGTCTAGGGATGTAGCTCAGTAGTTAGGTGCTTGCCTGATGAGAATAGGGCCCTGGGTTTGGTCCCAGAACCACAAAATTTGAGGTTGTTGAGGAGGTAAGCATTAGCTCTTTGTAAATGATTTTGGTGTTGTTTTTACTGAACTTTTATACGAGATAGGAAGGTAAAGTTGAAACAACAATTTCTTATGTGGTTTAGTGTTTTCTACTAGGTGATAACTAATTAGGAATTCAGTAATTCCTAAAATAGAATTTCTTTTCTCTTTATTTGTTTTTGGTTTATTTTTGTTGGTTGTTACAGGAGGGCCGCTTGTTGGTTCCCAGCTGCTCAGCCCCAAAATAATCACACAAAAACTATATTATTTACAATACTGTTTGGCCAATAGCTTAATCATATTTCTAGTTAACTCTTTTTTTTTTAATTTATTTATTTGCTATGTATACACGACATTTTGCCTCCATGTATGCCTGCAGGCCAGAAGAGGGCGCCAGATCTCATTACAGATGGTTGTGAGCCACCATGTGGTTCCTGGGAGTTGAACTCAGGACCTCTGGAAGAGCAGCCAGTGCTCTTAACCACTGAGCCATCTCTCCAGCCCCTCTGGTTAACTGTTATATCCGAAACTAGCCCATCTCTATTAATCTGTGCGTCACCACGAAGTCATGACCTACCCGCAGTTTCAGCACGTCTGTCTCTGGCAGGCTACATGGCTTCTCTCTGCCTCCTTTCTCCCAATATTCAGTTTAGTTTTCCCTGCCTATCTACCCTATCAGGTCAAGGCAGTTTCTTTATTAACCAGTGGTATTCACAGCATACAGAGGGGAATCCCACATCAGTTGGTTGATTGGTTTTTCTAGACAGGGTTTCTCTGTCTAACTGCTCTGGCTATCCTGGAACTCACTTTGTAGATAAAGTTGGCCTCAAACTCAGAGATCTTTACTACTGCTGCTTCCCGAGTGCTGGGAGTGAAGGCATTTGCTGCCACCACCTGGCTCTCTTCATTTGTTTTTGAGACTAGTCTTTAACTCTCAGCAATCATCCTGCCTGAGCCTCATGAGTGCTGGCTACCATACCCAGCAACAATTTTTGTTTTGTTTTATTCTGTTTGTGGGGCTCTAACCCAGAGTCTGATGCATGTGAGGCCAGGCCTCCAGGGTCTGATGCATGCTAGGCAAGTCTTCCAGGTTCAGATGCATGCTAGGCCAGGCCTCCAGGGTCTGATGTATGCTAGGCAAGTCTTCCAGGTTCAGATGCATGGTAGGCCAGGCCTCCAGGGTCTGATGTATGCTAGGCAAATCTTCCAGGTTCTGATGCATGCTAGGCCAGGCCTCCAGGTTCTGATGCATGCTAGACAAGGCCTCCAGGGTCTGATGTATGCTAGGCCAGGCCTCCAGGGTCTGATGTTTGCTAGGCCAGGCCTCCAGGTTCTGATGCATGCTAGGCCAGGCCTCCAGGTTCTGATGCATGCTAGGCAAGTCTTCCAGGGTCTGATGTTTGCTAGGCCAGGCCTCCACCATTGTACTTCATCTGGAACTTAGTTTCTAAAATCTAATAACTCTCTTGAACAATAAGCCAGCTGCAGGATGTTATAATAGCAAACTGCCAAGAACTATGTTGATTATAGAAAAAATGCCAATACAACAGATATTTATTGAGCACTCACTCTTATTCCAAGTATTTTGTTAGAGTTTGATCTCCACCTCAGAAGGCCATAGTACAGAAGTCTTTGTCTGTTTGCACATTCCTCCATTAAGTCAGGTGGCGCCATCACCACCTCATCTTGGTTTGGTGGTTAGTAATCACAGCGCGTCTGTCTGGTAACTTTAATTTTCTCCACGTGTTTTAATGGTTTAGATGATGTTGACTTGATTAACCTTTATATTCTGTCGGTCTCAAAACCGGGGGCAGTGTACAGTGTTTGCGTATTTCTCACCTGAGGCACGAGCGCAGGTAATATCTACCGTCCGATAAGTTTCAGTCCCACATTGTTATAAATCCTGATTTTTTTTAACCTTATTATGTTCTGAAATTCAAGCTTTCATGAAAGACTAGTGAAAGATTTATTTCCTCATTTAAAAAAGATACTTTGTTAAGTAAAATGGTTTTTCTTGCCATCTGACAAGGAGGGGGCAACTCTAATTTTTCCAAAATCATGCAGTACCTCATGGTTTTTATCGGGGCTTGGATTAAAATGCTTTTTGATACTGTAAGGTTTATTTTTCATTTTCTAGTTTACATTGTTTTCCTTAAATATAAAAAATAATGAACAAAATAAATTTTGACTTTAAAAGGACTGTGTGATGTCTGATTAAGTGAAAGAAAATACATTCAGATTAAAAGTTTTTTTTAATGTCATTCCCAGAGCACCCACATCCGTTATTCCTTCAAGTGCAAAATGAAAAAAAAATGACCTTTATCAGTTGTTTACAAATTATATATATATATATTATACTAGATTATATATTAGATATAAATTCTAATATATCAATATATATTAGATAGAGATATATATTAGAGAACTTTTGAAAAGAACTGGAGTGATGGCTCAGAGATTTAGAACACTGACTGCTCTTCCAAAGGTCCTGAGTTCAATTCCAAGCAACCACTGGTGGCTCACAACCATCTGTAATGAGATCTGGTGCCCTCTTCTGCCCTGCAAGCATACATGCATACAGAATACTGTATACATAATTTTTTTTTTTTGTTTTTTTCGAGACAGGGTTTCTCTGTGGCTTTGGAGCCTGTCCTGGAACTAGCTCTTGTAGACCAGGCTGGTCTCGAACTCACAGAGATCCGCCTGCCTCTGCCTCCCAAGTACTGGGATTAAAGGCCACCACCGCCCGGCTATATATACATAATTTTTTTAAAAAAAATCCAAAAAAGAAAACTTTTGGAACAGGGTAATGTGACATAGCTTATGCAGGACTTGATCTTTTAATTATCTTGCCTCGGGCTCCCAAGGACTTCAGTTATAGACTATAGATCACTACACCTAGTTCAGAAAACTTCTAAAGCCGTGTAGCGCTTAGCACTCCTCCAGGCTGTACAAACAGTTGCTCCAGTTAAAGGCATTTCTAAGTAAGCTACAACTTTAAATAAGAAGTTTAAAATCGTGCTTTTGGGGTGTTTTTAAAGAGATTGTGGGGGGCAGGAGGCAGTCGGTGTCCTCATCCTGTTCTTTGAAGCATGGTCTCCTCCTGCACCTGGGACTCAATGTCTTTACCAGGCTGGATTCCAGAAAGCCCCAGTGATCCTCCTTCACCCCTCTTGAGGCCAGTGCTTAGATGTTACAGGTATTGGTAGGAATGCCCTGTGATAGCTGAACTCTGGCCCTCATACCTGTAGAACAAGTGCTTTTAACCACTAAGCCATCTCTCCAGCTCCCAGCCACACTTAAACAACTTGAAAACAGTGGGTACAGCAGGGTAGATGGAGGTTTGACTACAACTAACCATTACTCAAGGCTGATGTTACCTATTTGAATGGGCTATGCTGACACATACCACTCACTTTCACTTTAGACCTCTTTTGCCCATGACTTTTGGCTTAGAAAGGAATTGATACCATTGCACTGTGTGCTGAGGTCATCTAGCTGTATCATCTTTCCCTACTGTCTATCCTAGGCTTTATATTGTAAATGACTGTAATTATAAAATTAATAAGGATTAATGGTTGATATGTCACTAACTTTTTTTTTTTTTTTTTTTGTGGCTGGAGAGACAGCTGTGGGTGCTGGGAACCGAACTCTTTATATTTATGGTTGTGAGCCTAGCCTTTAACGGCTGAGCCATCTCTCCAGCCCTCACTAACTTTTTTTTAAAAAAAAGATTATGGGTGTGCCGGGTGGTTGTGGTACACACCTTTAATCCCAGCATTTGGGAGGCAGAAGCAATCAGATTTCTGTGAGTTCAAGGCCAGCCTGGTTACAAGAGCTAGTTCCAGGACAGGCACCAAAGCTACAGAGAAACCTTGTCTCGAAAAAACAAAAATAAATAAATAATAAATAAAGATGATGGGTATGAGTGCTTTGCCTACATTGTGTATATGTGCACCACCTACATGCCTGATGCCCACTGGGATCCCCTGTAACTGGGAACCTAAACCTAACCCGCAGCCAGATCTACAGGTGTTCTTAGCTGCTGAGCCATCTCTCCAGTCCCTATAACAAGCTTTTATTGGAAATAGAAATTTAGCTTAGCTTGAATACCACCTCTTGAATTCTGCAAAGTAATTAAGATCTGAAGATTGGCCTTGTGATGAATCAGCCTACCTCCATCTTAGGCTTGAAAGCCATCTTTTTGTTGTTGGTTTTCGAGACGGAGTTTCTCTGTGTAGCTTTGTAGCCTGTCCTAGAATTCAGTGTAGACTAGGTTAGCCTTGAATTAACAGAGATCGCCCTGCCTCTGCCTCCGGAGTGCTGGGATTAAAGGCATGTGCCACCACTGTCTGGCTTGAAAGCCATTTTTTTAAACTTTATGGGACCTTTCTTTTTTTTAATATTTTTTAATATTTACTTATTTATTTATTATGTATATAATATTCTGTCTGTGTGTACGCCTGCTGGCCAGAAGAGGGCACTAGACCTCATTACAGATGGTTGTGAGCCACCATGTGGTTGCTGGGAATTGAACTCAGGACCTTTGGTAGAGCAGGCAATGCTCTTAACCTCTGAGCCATCTCTCCATTTTTTTTTTAAATTTATTTATTATGCATACAATATTCTGTCTGTGTGCATGTCTGCAGGCCAGAAGAGGGCACCAGACCTCTTTACAGATGGTTGTGAGCCACCATGTGGTTGCTGGGAATTGAACTCAGGACCTTTGGAAGAACAGGCAATGCTCTTAACCACTGAGCCATCTCTCCAGCCCCCATCTCTCCATTTTACAGTAAAGACAAACTAGGTTCATTCCTAGTTATGATTAAATCTCTCTCAAGGATTGGGCTTGACTCACCTGTAACCTTTGAAAGACACCAGTTTAGCTGCTGTAACGCCATTTTGCAAGGCTTTAAAACAAACAAGTAAAGTTCAGGGTAAGTTCAGTACTCCTAGGCTGCCAAACAGGATATCTGCGGTCAGATATCTGGCCTAGGAGGGGAATGAAGAGGTCTGGGGAAGACCGCAGACGCCCTAGATAGAGCCTAGTCAGCTGTTATAAGACGTTTGTGTCCCCAGCCAAGAGCCAGGGGGTTTGTCCTCAAGTAAACCCCTTGCCGCATTTGAAAGGACCAATGGGATCCCTGTAACCATGCGTCTAGGCCTGCTTCTGCCGCCCGTTTCCATATAAAAGACCCCCTGCCTAGCCTGAGGGCGCGCAAGTCTTCCGAATAGACTCTGCGGCCCTCAGGTACCTGTGTACTCTCAATAAAGAAACTTCTTGCTGTTTGCAGCCAGTGGTCTGTCTCGGACTGTTCCTTGGGTCTAGGGGTCTCCTCCTGAGGGAAGGTCCTCCCCGAGGGTCTTTCACCTTAACTACATACAAATGATTGTACTGCCTGGTCCAAGATATGACCACCTTGCAACCCAGTCCTTTTTTCACAAGAGGTTGTTATCACCAATTTGTTATGCCTACTTCTGTAACCCTGCTTATTTGCCAGCCAAATTCCCCATCACCCCAGAGCTTTAAAAAACCCTTATTTTTCATGTGTCCAAGGTTGACCTCTTGAACTCCGCCTTAGGGGAAGGTAGCCAGTACACACAAATGAAAAACATTGCTTTAATTGCTTGCTTCAACTAATCTGGCCATGATGATTTGGGTCTGTGGTCTCGCATCTTTGGGATTAACACTGGAGAGATGGCTCAGAAGTTCAAAGGGAAAAATTCTTTTTAATTTGAAAATAAACCTGTGTCAAAGACTTGTGTTATCTTTATGGTGTGTGCACAGGACTTATTAAGGAAATAATAATTAAATTACTGTCTGTCTATCTGAGAAAGAGAGCTCCTTACTGCCCTGGCGAACACAGCATAAAGGTTTTTTCGAGCGTCTAAAAAGACTAACAAAAACGCATGTGATACATCAAGAGAGACATCAAGCATCGTCGCCTAAATCAATGCCCACAAGCTAGAGCGGGTGGCGCAGGACCAGGGCCTTCCGTGGGACCATGCCAAACAAGGTTTGCTGGGGGCCAGCCGAAAGGTTTGCCGTCAGTATCCAGCCCGCTCGCGACTGTGGGAACTGATCCGACGCCACCCCACGCACAGCTCCAGCCGCAGAGCGGCGCTCTCGGAAGTGACGCGAAGGAAGCGGAAGCACGGCGCGCCGGCTTCCTGCTTGGCGGGGGCGGGGCGGCGGCGATTGTCTGGCGGCCTGGGGCGGCCCCGTGGCGCTGACCCTCTGCCTGCGGGGACGGAGGCGCGCGCCATGGCGGTGTCCGAGAGTCAGCTGAAGAAGATGATGTCCAAGGTGAGCCCGCTTCCTAATGGGCGGCCCCGCGGGCTGGGCTGCGGCTGCCGTCCCTCAGCGGAGCGGCCCTTCCCGCCTTCTCCTCCATAAACAAAAGCAGGATCGTGCCTGGCGCGGCCACTGCTGTCCGCCCGGCGCTGCTTGCCGTCCCAAGCGGCCCTGCCGTCTCCTTGTCCAGCGGGCTGGAGCCTGGCGCTGCTCAGATCCGGCCCGCCCGAGCTCGGGGACTGTTGGTGAAATTGACTCGCTGAAGTAGAGTGGCCAGAAAATCTAGAATGCCAGCCCCTCCCCACTCTGGCGAACTCTGCAGTTCCGTTCCATTGCATGCATTAACTGTGATTAACTCAGTGGTTCGCTTGTTTACTTTGAGTTGAACTTAAAATTCTCAATGCTTGACTGGTGGTGTGGATTTTTCTTTCACTTTTAAATACTTTACATATTAATCACGGGACAGCCGACTCCAGGATGCTTTCTCTAATTTGCCAAATTTAATTGAAGTAAAATCTATGTAATATGGTTGAGCCCTAACTCCTCCATTTCATCGAGTTGGCTTTGATACTTTTATCAAAGCAAGAAGGATAGAAATCGGTGTTTTAAGAGGTTTTCAGTTTACAAGGAAACACGAATAAACTGGGCGTGGCGGCGCAGGCCTTTTAATTCCACCACTCCCAGGCCGACAGATTGTGAGTTCCAGACCAGCCTGGGATATACAGACCCTGTTTCAAAGCAAACAAAAAACGATGTTAAAAAAATATATACAATAGACTTATATATATATATATATATATATATATATATATATATATATTAAACTTTTTCTAGTAAATTCATGACCACAGTCCTTGAAGGCTAAACCTCTATGTTTTCGTTGTTGTCTGAGCGTATCTTTTAGGCGTCTTGATTTTTCTTTTTTTAATAATCCCTGTAGTTATCCCTAATAACAGAGTGGGGTTAGGGGAAACCTTATCTATGTAGTAATGTTTATCTTCATTTCTTTTTCAAAGCTCCAATTAAGCTTTTAGAGCTGTGGTTCTCTACTTTCCTAGTGCTTTGACCCTTTAATACAGTTCCTCATGTTGTGATGACCTCCAACCATAGAATTATTTCATTGCTACTTCAGTAATTTTGCTACTGGCTCGTTATGGCTAGTTACATAAACATCTGTGTTTTTTCAATGTGGGTTTTGACCCACAGGTAGAGAACCACTGTTTTAGAGGAACCTGATGTAGCCCATTAACTTCATCTGATTGGGGAATCAGATATTCTGGCCCATGCAGAGAGAGAGTTTTAATATTACTACAGACCATTTTTCTCCTTTGAGCATTATCTTAGCTGCCATCCTAAACAGGTTTTCATTAGTACTGGTTGAGATTTTATCAATTAAGTATATTTCTACTGTAAGTCGGTTTTGCTTTATGCAAATAACTTTGTTCATACCATCAACCTTCTGCTTCTATGCACAATATTTTGTTTACAATAGAAGATGAGTCACTACTGAGTAGAAGAAAGAAAGTGGTCCCATTAGAAGTTGCTGTTGAGCCGAATGTGGTGGCACCCACCTTTACTGATTGGGAGGCAAAGACAGGCAAATCTGAGTTTGAGGCCAGCCTGGACCTCATAGTGAGACCCTGCCTCAAAAAAATAAAAAAAAAAGTGCTCTTGTACCATAAACTGTGGGATGCAACAGCGTGAACAATTAGACTAAAATTGTACTTCTGAACTTAATCACACAGAAACCAACACTATCAAAGTCATAGTGGTAGTGTAGGAAAGTTGACAACAGCCTTTGAGGAGAGAAAGTAGAGAAGGAAGAAATAGCCCACGATGGCAAGGACGCAGTTTTCTGTCAGGTAGCGAAGGGAGCCGTGCCATCTCAGCAGAACCCTGACAGCAGAAGGAAATGAGCTTGGGAGTAATCTGGGGTGAGAACATTCTAGGAAAAGGAGAAGCAAGTGCAGAGGCTTGGAGCAGAGGTCTGTCAACTAAAGGGTAGTGGTGTGGCTAGCTGAAGAGCGGGGCAGGACGTGGAGTATCGGTGATGTGGGAGATTCAGAGGACCTTGTAGGCCAGGGTGAGGACTTTGGCATTTGATTGGATTATGATAGGACACAATTGGAGCCAGATGTAGTGGCCCATGCCTTTAATAGCAGGTCTCTGTGACTTCAAGATCAGACAAAGCTACACAGTATAACTCTGTTCCCCTCAACCCCCCCCCCAAAAAAAAGCATATGTATGGGTGTGTGCACATGAATGTAGGTGCACACAGGGACCGAAGGTATTGAATCCCTCTGAAGCTAGAGTTACAGGCATTTGTGAAGCACCTAAGCATGAGTACTGGAGACTGAGCTCTGGTCCTCTTCAAGAGCAGTGCATTCCTCTAACCATGAATGTCTCTAGCTTCCTCCTCCCCCATTTTGAGGATCTCATTATGTAGACCAGGCTGACCTCTTGCGGAGATCCCCCTGCCTCTGAGATCCACTGAGACTATAAAAGGCTTAAGCCACAACACCCAGCCAAGTTGATGGAAATGGTACCAGGACTGCTCGGGTGTAAGAGTGGGAGGGAGACTACACCTGCCTTTGCTGCCGCTGCCGCTGCCGCTGCCGCTGCCGCAGACCATGGTTGTAGCTGTGAAGGTAGAAGTCAGATTCTAGAGATAGATGTATCGTTAAGGTTTGTTAAAGGATTTATTTTTAAGTATACATCTGTATGTATATGTACATATGGGTGCCCACGGAAGCCAGAAGAGGACATTGGAGCCCCCGGAGCTGGAGTTATAGGCAGTTTTGAATCTCCCAATGTGAGTCTTGGGAACTGAACTTGGTTCCTTTGTAAGAGGAGCAGGTGCCCTTAGTCACTAAGCCATCTCTTCAGCCAAAGATTCTGGATACATTTTAAAGGTAATGCTGAGGTGGATTTGCTGTGGGTTGAGAGAGAGAGGCTCAAGGATAATTTCCAAGGTTTGGTACAGCTGCAAGAGTGAGGATGTGGGAAGAATAAAATTGGGAAGATGATAAGGAATTTTGTTCCTAATCAGTTTGACGTTCATTGAATACGCATCTGTTAAAATAGCAACTGGATATACACAGTACTCTCTCTTCCCCTACCCACGGGCAGTACTTTCCAAGACAAAGCAGATATATTGAACCCGTATATATCGTACTTTTTGCTGTGTATCCCTATAAGAAAATTTAACTTAGCTGGATGGTGATGGCTCACGCCTTTAATCCCAGCACTTGAGAGGCAGAGGCAGGTGGATCTCTGTGAGTCAGCTTGGTCTACAAGAGCTAGTTCCAGGACAGTCTCCAAAGCTACAGAGAAACCTTGTCTTGAAACCGCCCCCCCCCCCCCAATTTAACTTACAAGTTAGTTACAGTAAGGTTAATAATAATAAATGTAGCAGGGTAGAATAATTAGAAAATATATTCTAATACAATTTCTGGCATTGGTGCTCTTGAACTTCAGGCCCATTGAGTAAATTAGATCTTTGAGCACAGCACTGGGACAGTTGACCTTAGGCCTGTCAGTCACCAAGAGGTGGGGTAGCTATATAGTGTGGATATGCTGGGTAAAGAGATGAGTCACTGCCTGGGCAAGGCAGTGGAACTGGGGTTTTCATCAGGATGCCGTGCTACTTAGAAATGCAATTTAGCTAGACGGTGGTGCTGCGCACCTGTAGTCCCAGCACTCGGGTCAGAGGTGGGTGGATCTCTGTGAGTTCCAGGACAGCAAGAGCTACAGAGAAACCCTGTCTTAAAAAACAATCCCCCCCCCAAAAAAAGAAGAGAAACAACAAAGGGTGAGAAAGAAGCTTTGATACTTTAAAAAAAAACAAATGAACTTTGTTTTTTTAACTTTTTCATTACATTTATGTGTGTTTGCGTGTGTGTGTGTTTGCACACGCAACAGTGAGCATATGGAGATGAGAATATAACTTGTAGAAGTCCATTCCTTCTTTTTGCCATGGAGTCTTGGGAGATTGGATTCAGATTTTCATGCCTTTACCTGCTGAGCCTTCTTACCAACCCATGAACACGTTTTAAGAGGAAGAAATCAGCTTGGTCAAATACCACTTATAAAAAAGCGAAGACAGAATTGGACATAGCAGACCATATAGCAGGCATTGATGACTTTAATAAGCACTTTTGATGAAGGCTGATTTTGCTGAGGCAAAAATCATGCATGCTTCCCTTACGACCTCTTTTCTCACCACAGAAAATCCTACACACTTTGTGTTCCGACATAGCCAGGTCTACTCACATCTCACTGTTCCGTGATAGAATGTCCACAGCTGTAGTAGGTTTAAAGAGAGACATTACACAGTGATTGCTGACACCACAGGAATACCCAGACACTTGTTTCTTCCAAGTAAAGAATGGCCAACCATCTCTGCAGTGAACTTGATAAAGAGAGAAAGAGCATAAAAATCTTTTTTTTTTTTTTTAAGTTTTTCGAGACAGGGTTTCTCTGTGGTTTTGGAGCCTGTCCTGGAACTAGCTCTTGTAGACCAGGCTGGTCTCTAACTCACAAAGATCCGCCTGCCTCTGCCTCCCGAGTGCTGGGATTAAAGGCGTGCGCCACCACCGCCCGGCGAGCATAAAAATCTTGACTCTCATAACTTTTAGATCCAAAAACTAATTTAAAGGATCGTGTATATTAAAATATACCAAGAGAATGAAATGAGCAGCCATTTATAAATTATGGGACCTTTCATAAGTCAGGTGGACAGGTTTGCAACAAAGAAGTTCCAAGAGGTTAAACTAGCGGTGAGGCTCTCACTGTCAGCTGAATACTAGCTTAAATGTGGGCTCTCCGTATGATTAATATAATTTAGCAATAAAGAGCCATTACACTGATGCTTTGCCTTGTGCTTGTATTAATCTCTGTTGGAATAACTGATGGCTTATTATGGTTTGGTTTTGTTTTCTGTACTGAGAGAATTGAACCCAGGCCCATAGGCATGCTGGGTGAGCTTTCCCTCTGGGTGACATCCCCAGCAGCTAAGTGTGTTTCTGCTTTTTAAGACAAGCCCATTAAGAGCTTTGCATGGATGGAGCTTGTCAACCTGTGAGTGTCAGTGTTATGATCGTTAGCTCCTGCCAGATATGCCTAAAGCAGTGTGCTCGTTCTAGAGTGGAGAAGACCAGTGGGTGAGTGATCTTGACAGTGGATGCTACACTGAGAAAGATTTTGTTAAAAGAGAAAAACACAGCGTAGTCTCTGAGTACCCTGGAATTCTCCAGTGTCTTAGGACTTGAGGCAGATCATTATTTCGCAGCTAGATTAGTCAACAAAAGGAAACCCCATGAAATTTTTTTTTTTTTTTGGATAGGAACATTTTTTTTTCAAGACAGGGTTTCTTTGTAACTTTGGAGTGTGTCTTAGAACTAGCTCTTATAGACCAGGCTGGTCTCAAACTCACAGAGATTCTCCTGCCTCTGCCTCCCGAGTGTTGGGATTAAAGGCATGCGCCACCACCGCCCTGCGGTAACTTTTTTTTAATGCCTGCATGGATGTCCATGCACCTTGTGCGTGTCTACTGCCTGCAGAAGCCAGAAGAGGGCATTGGCTCCCTTGGTTCTGGAGTTAGACAGTGTTGTGAACTGCCATGTGGATGCTGGGAATCCGTCCTGGGTCCTCTGGAAGAATAGCTAGTGCTCTTACCTGCTCGTAACCACCGAGCCCTTTGGATGGGGCCTTTGAACCTGATTAAGTGCTAAAGTAGTAGTGAGCAGCTCCGCTAAGAGTTCACGCAGGTGGCAGTAAAGAGAAGAGAGCCTGGGCCCTCGGACTTTAGTGTTAATGATGACTCGGAGATCCAAGAAGACTACAACAAGGGAAATAACATTTTCAGGAAACCCAGCCTGGCGGTGGTGGCACACGCACCGCCCAGCACTTGGGGGCAGAGGCAGGCGGATCTCTGTGAGTTCTAGAACAGCCAGAGCTACACAGAACTCTGTTTCAAAAAAGAAAGCAAATCGGTCAATAAAGTGATGTACATTGGTTTTGAGTAAACTTTGTACTTTTTTCTTTTTAGTACAAATACAGAGATCTAACTGTCCGTCAGACTGTCAATGTCATCGCTATGTACAAAGATCTCAAACCTGTATTGGATTCGTATGGTAAGTTAATGGGTCGAGAATATCCATCACTGTGTTTGAGTTTGTTCCTTGTGTTCTTAGCTACAATTTTCTTGTTTTCCTTTTCAGTTTGTTGGGTTTCCAGCTGAAGGGTCAGGACACAGGAGAGTATATGTCTGAAAAAAAAGCGAGTGCTTTTAAGTCTTAAAAAGCATTACCTTGACACAATACTACACAAGTTTAGGCTTGGGAGATATTTGTTTTTCTGTGCTGGAGATCACACCTAAAGTCTCATATGAGCATGCATACCTCCAGCCCATAGGAGGAAAATTTAAAGATAATTTATCATTTTCTAAAGTTTTTTTCCCAAAATATTTAAAGAAGCATGCTACAGCAAACGTGTAGGTCATACAACAACCTAGAGGAGTCTGTTCTCCTTTCACTGTGACAGTTACGGGGATTGTACTTGGGTCATCGGGCTCTGCAGCTGTGCTCTGCCCAGGGAGTCATCTTGCCAGGCCTTTTACCAGAGTTGTGAAGACGGTTGCTAAGAGCAGAATTCTGTGGTTAAGTTTTAACAGTTACAGATTAAACAACATTACATGTATCCAGGAAGCATGAGCCTATGATCTCAGCTACTCAAGAAGCTGGAATCTGAGGATGACTTGAGCCTAGGAATCTAGGCCAGCCTGGGCATTAAATGAAGTCAGTCAGTCAGTCTGCCTGTCTCTGTGCCTCTCAGTTTTTAAAACTCGGTTTCACTGTAGCAAGATGTCTTAGGCTCATCAGTGCGCCAAAGTGCAGCCTGTGGTGAAGCTGAGAGGTGGTGTGCCATGCGGGGATTGCCAGGATCTTAGTTCCTGATGCTCAGCACTCCCTTCCCCACAGCACCTCTCTTCTCAGGAGCACAGCTCAAGACAACTTGGAACTAACTGTCCCTTATGTTTTATAAACCTGCAAACTTTTAGTTTTGGTTTTGGTTTTGTTTTCCGAGACAGGGTTTCTCTGTAGTTTTTGAGCCTGTCCTAGAACTAGCTCTTGTAGACCAGACAGTTTTGAACTCAAAGAGATCCACCTGCTTCTGCCTCCTGAATGCTGGGATTAAAGGTGTGAGCCACTATTGCCTGGCTGCAAAGTATTTTTTAATAACAGTCTTCAGTTTTAGGTGCCAGTTTGTCTTTATCCTGAGACAAGATAAATTTGTAGCTGAAGTAACACCTGGAGTATTTATTTATTTGTTTATTTTTAAGTGCAGCAGGCTTTTCTGTCCTCACGGAATGCTTCTACTCCCATTAGTCCCACTTTGAACACATGAGGGTGCCAGGGCTGAGAGGAAACCATGTTGCCTTCTGTCCACTATGAGGTCCTTGGATTTTGTCGCTGAGACTTTGTAAACTGTATTCACTGCAGGGCTTGAAAACAGTGGGTCTGTGGAGAGGTGGGGAGTAACAGAGGGTCTGCCTTATTTCTGTCCACATAATGCATTGACTATGAAACTCCTCATGGGACCAAAATTAATGCCAAAGTGGCTCCAGTAGGCCAGGCTCTGGACTCCAACTCAAGAGATCAACCTGCCTCTGCCTCCTAAGAGCTGGGATTCAAGGTGTGTGGCTTTTACTGCATGCTGAAACTAACTGTTAATCAAAACTGATAGAGTCTAACACCATCACACAGATCTTATATGGCTAAACCCAGCCTAAGCTATTATCAAAATACTTTTAGAGTAAACAACACTGTAAATTTAAATGTAGTGTTTCAACATAGGAATATTTTTGTTTTGTATAATTTTTAAGATAAGGTCTAATTCTAGCCTAAGATGTCCTGGAACTTACTACATGGCTCAGGCTGTCATTGAACTCATAGTGATCCTCCTGCCTCAGTGTCCCAGGTGCTTTCAAGAACGTATTGTAACTCTAAGATGCACAAAGTTAGACAGTTGTCAGCAGAATAGCTGGTGTCGCCAGTGTAGCTGTGTGTGCTCGCCTTGTTTGTTATAGCACGTGTCAGCTTTTCTCACTGAGAGGTTATCTGGGAAAATCCACCAACTTGCTGGAGAGGCTGTGGTTCAGTCTCGGACTGCAGTCAGTGATCTCTTGACTCCATTGTTGTGGGCCTGAGGTGGGGAAAGCGTCGTGGCAGAAGGATATGGTGGAGGAAAGCTGAAGGAAGAGAGAGGTCCGGGATGAGAGATGCTCCAGCTTGGTCTACCCACTTTAGTAATGCCATCACTATGAACACTTTGGTGATTGATTCACCGCTGAGGCTGTGCTTCCCATGGTCTGGTCACTTCTCTGGGGCCCATCAGTAGGCAACCGAGACCTCAACACAAGAACCTTTGAAGGGTGTTTCATATTGAATCCATGTGGGGGTCCCTACAAGCTTCACAACTAGCAGCAAAATGTTCTGTGGAGAGGCAAAAATGAAATTTGGCTCAGCACAGCTTAGCCAGGCTGGTTCACACTTCTGGAGTCTGATGCCAGGCAGTTTAATTTTTACATACTTAAATACAGTGAAACTTTGGAAAAAAAGTTTCTTCGTGATAATTATCACAACAAAGCTTCAGGCATAACTACATCTAAACTCCCTTGCAAAGTATTTGTCTTTTGCAGAGCACCTGGGACCTCTTCAGCAAGAACGGGTCTATTTACTGAGAAATAATGCCCAGGACAAGGGCCTGGGGAGAAAGGGTTTGTAATAAGCATAATAGCAAACTCGCGTAAAGTGCATGGGACCTCTCATGTGGTTGGGTTCTAGTGACTGAGAAACTATCTCAGAATTCTGGGGGAATTTGGGTGAGAACTGGCTCCACAGACTAACAAAAGATCATCAGGGTATCAAACAGTATCTCCTCCAGCTTTCCATGTAAACATTGCTACTTTCTTCTGTTAAAGAAAAGCCTGTATGTTTAACAATATGGACCTTGTGTCTGTCCTACAAATCCGTAGTACAGCCTTTGCCCTGTGTTACAGTGTTTGTTCCAAACAATCATTAAAAATGAAGCAGTTCGTGCAGCACAGATGATGCAAAAGATAGAAAAGGCATTGAGGTTCATTTTCATTGTCGGCACCTCCTCGGCAGCTTACAACTGTCTATAACTCCAGTTCCAAGGGATCTGCCACTCTTTTCTGGCCTTTATGGACTCCAAGCATGTACATAGTACATTTTGTCAGCAAAATACTCATTCACCTAAAATATGGGTTTGTTTACTTATTTGTTTGTTTGTCTTAAGAAAAAAGAGAGCCAGGCCCTGGTGGCCCACACCCTTAATCCCAGCACTAGTGAGGCAGGCAGATCTCAGAATTCAAGTCTAGCCTGGTCTACAGAGTGAGTTCCAGGCCAGCCAGGACTACATAGTGAAACCCTGTCTCAAAAACAAATGAAAGAGAGAGACAGGCAGACATGGTAAGTAAGTCTTACCATGGCTCGGCAGTTAGGAGCACATATTACTTTTCCAGAGGACCCATGTCTAATTCCCAGCATTTGCATGGCAGTCACAACAGTTTGTAACTCCAGTTCTATCCAGTCTTCTATCCTCCATGCACACATGGTCCACTTATATACGTGCAAGCAAGACACACATAATGTAAACATAAATACATTTTGAAAGATGTCTGTACTTAACTGTGGAAGTGTCTCTGTTTTCAGTACTGTAGTTTGATTCCACCTTGAGATTGAGAATGACAGGATTTCTGTGTAAGTGAGGGTGGTCTTGAACTTCTGATTCTCTTGTCTTCACCTTTCAAGCTCTAGGATTATAGGCATGTACCACCGTGCCCGCGATAAATCCAAGGCTTAAAGCACATAAGCACTCTTCCAACTTGGCCACAGCGAGTGGGGGCTTCTAAAATGAAATGATGGTTAGCTTTTCGTATGGCATCACTTGGCAGGGACTTCTTCCTCCTTTTTAGCATCACTAGGGATCAAGTCCAGGGTCTTGATTCTAGACAAGTGCTTCATTTAAACTATACTCAGTCTTGATGATTTTTATTATTTACTGATATATTTATTCTTAAAATTGTTTAAAAAAACAACTTATTGGGAATATAATTTTGGCATAATCATAGGCATCCATCTTAGGCCTACAGTCCAGTAATTTCAGAATGTTATGGGTTTTTTTGTTTGTTTTGGGTTTTTCAAGACAGGGTTAGTCTGTGCAGCCTTGGCTGTCCTGGAACTCCCTCTGTACAACAGACTGGCCTCAAACTAACAGAGATCTACCTGCCTCTGCCCCCCAAGTGCTGGGATTAAAAGGCGTGTCCCATTACTGCCTGACTCTTAGAGTGATTTTTTAAATTGGCTTGGAATTGTCTTAGTTGGAGACCCAAAGCTTGTATTTGGGAATGCCCCACTCAGACCCATTTTTACAGGAAACCCAAAGCTTTTTAAGCCAAGTCAACAAAGAAGTCTTATTACTGAACACTGACAAGTTAACCTCATTTCCTAGTTAATTGGTGTTTCTGAAAGAGTAACTTACATAGTGATCTGTACAAAAATGCTCATGATTAAATTTTGTTTTTCCTTTCAGTTTTTAATGATGGTAGCTCCAGGGAGCTGGTGAACCTCACTGGAACGATCCCTGTGCGTTATAGAGGTAAATGATATTTATGTATCTGCTGACAAGAACATGCTGCCAAGGAGTTACGGCCTTCTTGGCAAAAGAGCCTTTTAACTGCAGTTCTAACTCCGCTTTATTTAGCAGCAGCACCTCACAGTTTTGCTTTGTCTTAACCTTTCTATCAGGTCGCAGCGAAGAGGTGCCTCACAGTGGATGGGATTTGCTGTTTCGTGGGATCAGCACTGTAGAGGGGTCTTAGGTGTCTGCTGTCTCAGCCTCTCTCCATTCACACCTTTCTGACTGTGGTGACGTGGTGCTTTAATTTAAAATAGGGACACAGTTAGATTTGTCTTCCTGCTGTGCAGTCTGAATTTTGTGACCTTGGGCACCCACAGCGTTCGGGAGTAGTACCTAACTCAGGCACTGACAGTTCATGGAAGCGATACATGTAAGGCTTGGCACGTAGCCTGGTGTGCACTAAGCAAACAGTCAAAGGCACCTGTTACTTACGGCTACACTTGTCTCTCTCAACCAGTCGATTCTCTGCTGAGTATAAGTGACAAGTGAGCATTTAGTTTCTTAAGAGCCCATTCTGCTTCGGGACAGTTGTGTTTGATAATTATTCCTTATGGCTAGCTAGGACATAAATGTCCCCAGAGAGAGGGACTGGGGCCAGGGCCAGGACCACCTTCAGAGGCCCTGCCCTAGTGACCTAATTCTGTAACCTAGGCACCAGAATATTGCCATCATCTGGGGAACAAGCATTGACCTTGGGGGATATTACACAGCAGTCTGTGATTGCAATACAGTGAGGTTCAAAGGAAGAAGAAGGGCACATAGGAAGATCACTGTCAGTCATTTGTGCCTGACATAGTCCCAGATTAACTAAGAGCATCTGTGACGAATGTAAGCGTAATTACTACCTTCAGCATTGCACGGGGGAATGAGCTCTGGTGGGAATGCAGTTGTGGAAGTGTATGAATATCGATTTTATCTAAGGGAAGCCTGCTTTTTCCCTCAGCCATTCTTCATGAGTCAGCATATACGTCCAAGTTATTGTAGGGATTCCTTCCCCCCACCCCCTTCTCCAAAAAGGGAATTCTAACTGTTGGTAATAAACCTAAGGCTTTGTGTATTACAGTTACACTCGTAGATATGTTTAGGGGCTGAGAAAAAACTTGGAAGCTCCACTAGCATCTGATTTCTTAGGTGAAACATGCTTACGTATTTCTTCCTGTTGGGCTTGTAAAGGTGAAAGTGAAACCCATGTACTTCAGTGTTGAAATGGTTGCTTGGGACATTTGAGAGCACTAAAGGCTGGTTTATGTTGAATGTGGTAACTGTTGCATCTTTTGAGATCCACTATTGAACTACGGTAGTCAGGTTTCTATTTCATAAAAAGAGGAGAGGGTAACAGCACTGATTCTGAGTAATTACCACCAAAGCTGCCACAAGCATGGGTCTGGTGGAAGACTCAGCAAGGCACCTGCTACCGTTGGAGGGTAGAAGCTGGCTTTGGAGGGGAGTGGGTGTGCCACTGTCCTCCCGTCCCCTTTCCCAGCCAGGCCTTTAGCTGGAATGACAAGAGTCAAGCAGCAAATACTAGGTCGAGTCAGCACTTTTACCCCTCAGGTGTGGCTTACAAACCAAAACTCCAAGAAACAGCTTAAATTTTAAAATAGAAATAATGCTTTTGCGGGCAGTAGTGGTGATGTTTGTTGTCTCAACTTCATATATTATACTCCTGGGAACTAGTAAAAGTAGAGTAATTGAGATTTCTTCTTTTCTCGCAGGTAATACGTATAATATTCCAATATGCCTGTGGCTGCTGGACACATACCCTTACAATCCCCCTATCTGTTTTGTGAAGCCTACTAGTTCAATGACTATTAAAACAGGAAAGCATGTGGATGCAAACGGGAAAATCTACCTGCCCTATCTGCATGACTGGAAACACGTACGTACCCTGTGGTTCCTTGAGCGATTGCATGTGTGTTCTGCTCACTTTGGGAAGATTCCAAGGACAGTAAGTAAATTCAGACAGTGGACCAGTCACTGAACTGAGGCAGTTAGAAAAGACTCATTTATTCCTTTGTTTAGTTTTTGGTGTTGGTGGCTTTTGTTGGTTGGTTGGTTGGTTGGTTGGTTTATTAGAGTGTCATCCAGACTGACCTCAAATATGTAAAGATTCATGCTGCCTCAGTTTCCTAAGTACTAAGATGCAGACATAAGCTACAATACTAACCAGGTGGAAAAGTTCCGTAACAGAATCTATAATGCTTACTCATCATTTTATTTACTCAAATTAAACTTACAAAAGCAGAGAAGGTTCAGAAGTAGAATATTTTTTATAAAAATAGGTACACTGATAGGATCTGTTTGAGGAACTCAATCTTACTAAAAATATCGCTGTCCAGGATAATATCTTGTGTTTCTGCTGATAGTGTAACTGGCAGGGCAGCATTTGTACTACAGATAACCTAGGCCTGTATTGTATTGGTGTTCTCTAGAGGAACAGAACCAGTACAGTGAATATGTTACAAAGCAAGCTTTTATTTTATTTTATATTATTTTTAGTATTTTTTATTTATTATGTATACAGTATTCTGTCTGCGTGTACGCCTGCAGGCCAGAAGAGGGCACCAGACCCCATTATAGATGGTTTTGAGCCACCATGTGGTTGCTGGGAATTGAACTCAGGACTTTTGGAAGAGCAGGCAATGCTTTTAACCACTGAGCCATCTCTCCAGCCCAGCTTTTTTATTTTTTAAGATTTATTTATTTTTATTTTTTGTGTATGAATGTTTTGTTTGTATGTGTGTATGAACCACATGTGTGCCTGGTCCCTGTGGAAACCAGAAGAGGGTATCAGATCCCCTGGATCTGGTGTTGGCAGGCAGTTGTGAGCTAACATGTGGGTGCTGGGGCTGAGCCACCTCTCCGGCCCTACAAAGAAGACTTACGAGGTTGGTTTATGTGATAGTGTTGGGTAAACCAACAGTGGCAGTCTATACATTAGAGAGGCTGAGAGCCCAATAGCTCCTCAGTCCCTGAGGATGAATACCTCAGCAGTCCCAGTCTGTGCTGATGGCCTGGAGAGTACATGGAGATCCAGTGGTTTTCAGTCTGCATTAGAAAGCCAACCTCAGACACTGGGTTCCAAGTGGTGGTGGCAGTGGGGTGGATACATGGGTGCACTCACAAGCTAGAAGTGGAAGATGGGCGGGAAAAAGCAACGCTGCTTTGCCCTCTGACCTCTTGAGAGGGAGAACTTAGAGATAGAGTGAGCTTGTGAGAGCCTGGCCTTGAGCTGGCCCCGTCCCTTCTGTTGAGGTGATGCTCACTGGTTGCTGTTTCTGGAAGGCTTGTGCCTGCTCTGCACTTTGTCACAGTGATTACTACACCAAAAGGAGAACTGTGGGTAAAAAAGATACATCCGTGTTTCCATGCTCATGTAACCCACTGTCTGCTGTGAACATCGATGTGTTCAGGAAAATAGCTGGGGCCGGCCACATGACTTCGTGAGTCACAGGCCACACAGCCTGGTGACATGAGTTTGACCCCTAAACTCAAGTCAAGGTGGAAGGAGAGAATTAACTGCAGAGTTGTCTTCCAACCTCCGTGCACACTGGTTGGTGTATGTGCTTGTGTACACACATCGAATAATAAAAAGCCAAGAGTGAAGAGTGTCAGACTGAGTTCAGACTTCAGTAATAACAACAGCAAAAAAATGCCAAACTCTTCTATTTTACTGAGAAATAATTATGGCTGACTTGATTTCCTGTTTCACCTCTTTTTAGCCACGGTCAGAGTTGCTGGAGCTTATTCAGATCATGATTGTGATATTTGGAGAGGAGCCCCCAGTGTTCTCCCGACCCACTGTTTCTGCATCCTACCCGCCATACACCGCAACAGGGCCACCAAATAGTAAGTGTGATTGTGATCTGATATTAAAGTTTGCAGAAACGAAGAGAAGCCTTGTAAAACTCTTAGAAATAATGTTACTTTGCTTTTTAGCTTGTCTTGTTAGTGGAGTCTGGGGAGATGTCCTGAGGCCCCATGTCCACATATACAGGTTCCTACCAAAGACTGGTATTGGGGCTTCCATCTGTGGGTAGAAGTCGAGTGTGAATGTTCTGGATTCCAGAGTGGAAGAGAAGATGCCAAATGGAGCTAGAAGTTTTAAATTATGCATGCCATGGAAAAGCCTTACTTGACCACCTGGAAAGCAGGTGTAATTTGAAAGTTAGCCTGAGGTCTCTCTGAGACTCCAGGGTCAGTGTGGTAGAGAATTAATTGCAGTCAACTAGCTCATCCCTTGAGCTGTTCTGGGTATACACGATTGGACATCTAGCTCTGTGGTGCTTCTCTACGGTACAGCCAATTTGTGACTACCTTGTTGGAGGGATGAGGGCACGGGCACAGTACTGGTCCACTCCTGGGACAGCTCTGCTCTGTCCCTGTTCTGTTTATGTAAACGACTCTTGCTGCTACTTCACAATCATCCTGGGTAATTAAGAGTTGGTTGTACTTAGCTTGTTTTGACATTTTTGTTTTGTACTGTTTTTATTGTGTTTTAAGTTGTGATTCTGACAAACTTCTCTTTGATGACCATTTATGTGAACTTTATTTCTACCTAAAGTCATTCATTCTCTTGTTTTTAATCTGTTTTTCCTGGAGTATCTTGATCCATGGGCAGAATGGGAAGGTAAAAGAAGTGACTCCTCTCCTTTCCCTCCCCTTCCTCCCAGAGTAAACTTGGCTTTAGGACTAGTGCTTCCTGTATTAAGGATGTTAGTGATTTGTCTTAGTGAAGTCCTGTTGACTGAGGGTTTTACGTTTAAAGCACTAAATATTTCCTAGTCTGATGCCCTCATTTATTTGCTCAGATCACTTTGTTACCACTTAGACAAAGAGAACATTTCTGTATTTCTTTCAGTTTCACATTGGCTTTGGAAATAGAGTATTCTGGAAAGAAACCGCACTGGTCAATGTTGCAGTTCAGTTTTGCACTCCCTGTCTCCTCAGGCACTGAAAAGCTAGTTTAAGTCAAGCACTGTACTGGCATCTCTTCCAGTTTTAATAGCATTTTAGACATTTAGGTAGTAGCCATCTCATCAGCAGGATGGCTGTGAACAAAGGTCTGGATACATATTTGAATAAATAGTTAATAGTTGAGAAATCACTGCTCAGAAAATTTTTTATCTCTTCAGGGTAATTTTTGAATGATAAGTCATGCTACAAGACATTATTAAAATCAAGTACAATAGTGTGTGCCTGTAGCTCCAAAGATTTTGGAAGTTTTGCCAAGAGATTGTGTGAGCCTAGGGGTTCAGGGCCTGTCTGGGCAGCATAGTGAGACACTGAGTCTGTAAAAAGTCAGCATCATGGGACTGTAGAGACAGCCCAGCAATTAAGAACACCTGTTGCTCTTGCAGAGGACCCATATGGAAGTTTACAACTATCAATAATTCTACTTCTAGGGAATCCTTTCCCTCTTCTGAACCCTTGGGCACCAGACACGCATATGGAGCATCTAAGTAATTGCAGGCAAGACACTCAGACACATAAATTTAAAGCCATCATTATATCCAAACCTCAGTTTTTAAAAAAGATTTATTTTAATTGCATGTGAGTGTGTTTATTTGGATGTGTGCATATGAGGGCAGGTGCCTCAGAAGGCCAGAGGCAGCAGATCCCCTGTACCTGGAGTTGCAGTCATTTGTAAGCTGTCTGGTGTGGGTACTAAGACTAGGACTCAGGTCCTCTGCAAGAGCAGTACTTGCTTTTAACCTCTGAGCATTTCTCTAGCCCCTCAAACGGGGTGTGTGTGTGTGTTGCTTCTTAACCATGGAACCATCTCTCCAGGCCCTTCAGTAACTAGTTTTTAAGATAAGAAAAGAAATATTACTACTCTGAGATACTGGTTTGCACATTGGAGAAAGTAGCATGGAAGTGAATGATACTGACCATGTGTGTTGCTGATACTTAACAGTGGACTCGCCTTTTCTCCGAGATCCTACTTGAAAAGTGTCTGTGTGTGGAATGGAATTGTGACATTTGGGGGACTTTTTTTGTTTTTTAATGAAATACTGAGTCTCATCCTTCATTATACTTAGGCAAAGTATTACCGATCTACTGAAACATTCTAACAAGAAGGCTGTGAACCCTGATTTGTTGGGCTGGTAAAGGCTTCTCCAAGCCTGTTGTTGATAGCAGCCCAGCGTACTTCTCCCACTTGCTTATATTCTGTCCTCTAGGTCATTCTTTGAAGGCTCCGTGTCTCTTTCTTCGAGCTTCATCTGTCATTCCTCTATGGGATCACTTTTGTGTCCTCTACCTCTTAGGTTTAGATTAGCTCCTTCCCTGGATGATCCCATAGTTAGCACTCTGTGCTTTCCCTGTCAGCACAATTAACAGAACACAACCACTTGTGACTCTCTGTGGCCCCAACTAGATTCCAAGCAACATGTGGCCAAGGATTCCTTCTCGTCTCGTGCCTTCTCTTCTTAACATCCTCTCCTCTTCTCTCTCTTCACCTTCCTCCATCTCCCCTTCGTCAGACCCTGCTTCCTATCACATAGAAGGCAAGAAAACACTTGTTTGTTGACTTAAGTGCTGATTCACCATTGGCTCTAATAAGGAAAGTTTGAGTGCAATTGCCTCTGAAGGCAAGTCCTTTTCCATCGAGGCCAAAGCTAGCCTTTGGTACCACTGACCAAGTGGGTCTGAATGAATGAAAGCTCTTGAAGACTAATGACTTTTAACTTTTTTTCCCATAGTATTTCCAAGCTTTTTTTAACCGGTCTAGATGAGTGTGGATGTAAGTTTTTATAGGATTTCTTACAGTGATTTGGAGTCTTGGGTTCTCAAACAAGCCAACAAAACCAACTGTGCAAATCAGTCAATATGGTCGTCAGTGTGCCAGGATTTCTTAGATGCAGAGGCAGGTTACCGCCTAAGGAGCAGGTCTTAGAGCAAATGGGGCCAGCGTGACCTTCTAAACTACAGATGAATATGAGGTAGAGCTGACCAGATTGACCTATCTGCCAGTCACTTCTTGTTGGGGTTTGCATGAGTATTGTCACGCAGTTTAATGACTTGAGACTTAATTGACTTCAAAATATTTATTCCTTAAAGAACTGTTAGTTCCTTAAAGAAATACAGGTGTTGATTTTGTTTTGAGCCTGAGATTGGATTCTTGGTGTGGAATTTTGCTGTGGTTTGACAGTGATGTGTAAAACTCTACAGCCTTTATATTCAGGACTGTGCATATGACTTTCAAATGTTAAAAATTATTTTTAGCCTCCTACATGCCAGGCATGCCGAGTGGAATCTCCGCATATCCATCTGGATACCCTCCCAATCCCAGGTAATGAAAATTCTATTATGTTGGGAATCAAAATAATGCTAACTGGGAAATTAAATAAGATTAGTTGAAATTCAGTGAAAGGTTTATTGATATTTTTGAGATAAGTCTGGCTCTGTAGATTCATAATCCTGGTTTAGCCTTGGAATTATAGGTTCAGGCTGCCATTTGTGGCTTGTTGGTCATATTTTATTGCAGATATTATGCATATAATTCCAAAAGAGTTTTAGGTTATCTAGAGAAATGCAAATTTGTTTTATTTTTAAAATAAATAAATAAATAAGGGGTTAGGGTTGGCAATGACAGTGATTTTGATTGGTTTGGGGCTTTGAAATACTTGTTCTTTCCTTTTTGAGAAGGGGTTAGAGAAATGGCTTATTGGGTATGAGCACTTCCTGCTTTTCCAGAGTGACCTGAGTTTGGTTCACAGTACCCAAACTGGGAGCCCCAGCTGCAAGGGACCTAGCACTCTTTTTTGTCTCCTGGCACCCACATATGTAGACCCATAAAGAAAAAATAGCTGGGCATCAGCACTCCGGAGGCAGAGGCAAGGTGGTATTTATGAATTCCAGGCCAACCAAGGATACATAACAAAACCCTGACTCATTAAGTAAGATAAATAAAAATAAATCATTAGAAAGAAACTTTGGATTTTCCAGAATCTAAATTTAGGACTATTTATTAGAATACATGAGTGACACAGAACAACCGAGAAACAAAAGGTTTTTTGTTTTTTTTTTTTTTTGGTGGGGCGGACAGGGTTTCTCTGTAGCTTTGGAGCCTGTCCTGAAACTTGTTCTTGTAGACCAGGCTGGCCTTGACTCACAGAGATCCACCTTCCTCTGCCTCCCAAGTGCTGGGATCAAAGGCGTGCGCCACTACTTAAAAGTTTTTTAAATTTTGTGAAGACTTGCTTTCAGATTGAATGTTTGAAGGCTTTGAAGGTTACCAGTAAGCCTCAGACAAAATTTTAATACTGTTATTCTCTGTAGACTAGAAATCAGAATGGAAAATTGCTCTTCTGTTACTAATGGGGTCTTTTCCTTAGGAATGCCTCTGTGAAGATAACCTTATATAGTTTGAGCCAAGCAAGAACACTTGACTATTTCTTGGGTTTATATATATATATACATATATATATGAGCCCACGTTTTTTAAGATGTATTTATTTTATGTGTATGAGTGTTTTTCTCATGTGTATGTCTGTGCGTCACTTGCATACCTGGTGCCCTAAGAGGTGAGAAGAGGGTTTTGGATCCCCTGAAACTGGAGTTACGGACAGTTGCAAGCAACCCTGTGGGTGCTGGAAATTGAACCTGGCTCTTCTACAAGAACAACTGAGCCATTTCTCCAGCAGGTCTGGAACCCATCAGAAAGGCTGGGATCATAGGTGTGCCATACCTTCAGGCTGTGGTGTATGATAGCTTCTTTGTTTTTCAGTTTCTGAGGTAGAGTCTCACTACATAGCCCACACTGACCTCTCTTTGGTTTTGAGACAGTCCTCCTGGATGTCCTGGAATTCCCTGTGTAGACCAGGCTGATCTCAGACTCACAGAGATCCACCTGCCTCTACCTCCTCAGTGATGGGATTAAAGGCACGAGCCACTAACACACACCTGACTTTTTTTTTCTTTAAATGTGTATGAGCAATTTGTTTGCATGAATCTCTGTGTACCATATGAATGTGTGGTACCCACAAAGGTCAGAAGAGGGTATTGAATCCCCTGGAGCTAGAGTTATGGGTAACTATGAGCCAGCATGTGGGTGCTGGGAACCAAGCCTGGGTCCTCAGCAAGAGCAGCAAGCACTCTTAAGCACTGAGCCAACTCTCTAGCCCCGGCCTCATATTCTTCCCAGATTGTAGGTGCACACTGCCATGCTGTCCTAACAGTTTACTTTAAACCCACTGTCATTAGTGGAATTTGCACATACTGTTCTTTGAATAAACATCTTCATCTCTAAAACTATAATTTCATTAATTAGCAATGTCAACTTCACCTTCTCGGTGGGGTTCTCATAGCACTAGGTGTTGGGTCATCTTCACGTTTGGTATTCTTTCCTGTAGTGCTTATCCTGGCTGTCCTTACCCACCTGCTGGCCCATACCCTGCCACAACAAGCTCCCAGTACCCTTCCCAGCCTCCGGTGACCACTGTTGGTAAGTATTGTGAGCATTTTATTGTTTACATAAGTCAAGGTCTCCTGTGAAAAGTGTTTCATTTTTAAAAACTTATAAAATTTTAGGATATTCTTCCATATAGGAAAGTCTGTAGTGATCAGTGTCCTGTAATGTGATTTAACATCCTATAAATGAGCCTTCTGCCATTTAGAAGTCTAAACGAATAGCTGATGGCTCACTAACTTTCCTGTTTGCCACATTCATACTGGCGAATCTCATGTGTTGAGTCGGGTCTGAAGGTCACCTTCACTATTCCAGCATGTAACAGCTGGAATAGTCCTAAAGAAAAGCCCCCAAAGTAAGGTTAGGAACCATTAGCAGAGTGTAGGGCTTTGTGTCCTGGCTGTGTGGAAACCGGTAAGAGCACCTATAGCAGAAAGCACCCGAGCGAGTCATGCATGAAAGGGTTGCACACCAGTGCTGTCTGTCTCTCTCAGCCTGCCTCCCTGTTGTCACGCGGTCGCCTTCTGTTACTCGGCTACTTCTGCTTGGCCTGAGGACTTCTCTGCCGGAGCTTATGTCTTCTAACTTGCGCTGGGTTACCATTCCAGCATTTCCTTTCTTACCTCTTGGTCTGCTGCTGTTTGGCACATAAAAAATACCCTAAAACAACTTGAAGCTTCAGCTGCACTTCCTGATTTGCACCACCCCATTTCCTCCGTGCAGCAAGCGTCCTTGAAACTGCAGTCTGTCCTTGCTATCTTCAGCCCTTCTTGCCTTCCCTCTACCAGTCTTTTAAAACTGCTCTGTCAGAGTCATAGTGAGCTTTCTGGGTTTAAATCCAATGGCTGGTGCCTGCCGTCTCCTCCTTGGTCTGTCTTCGATGTCTGACACAGTGGGCTGCTGCCAGCTTGATGCTCTTCCAGTGGACACACTTTGCTCTTTTCCTCCTGTATCACAGGTACTTGTGCTCAGTCTGCGGGGTCCTCCACTTAATGTTGGAATCCCTAGTTAGTTCTTGGTACTTTGACTCCTCACTCTGGTGGCACAGCTTTAAATGCCCTGTCTGTACCCCCAGTTGCTGAATTGTGCCTAGTCTGTACCTCTCTCCTGACCTCTGCAGTCTTATATGCAGCTGCCTTCTTGCTGTCTCCACTTGATGTGAACAGACATCTTAATTTACACTCAGCATGACTCAAGTTGAACACAGTTTACCCATCTCCATTGATACCTATTCCGTAGTCTAACTCAAGTCGTCCTTGATTCCTCTAGAATCATCTTACCTCCAAAATATCTAGAGTCAGTACAAGTCACCATTATCTCGTCTAAATTACTGTATGAAAACCGGCAGCCTTTGCATTTGATACTGACAGAAGCAGCCTGAAGGATCTTACTCAAACATGAGTCGGTGATGTCACTCCTGCTAAAAGCCTCATTTCATGAGTCACTATAAATGTTTTGGGCTTAGAAGGCTTTGTGGGATCCTGCCCCTCATCATTTCTGTTACCTTATCTCTTACTGTTCTCAAAGAATTTGTTCGTTGCTTATTTCTTTGTACTATTGTCAAACTCATTCTTCCCAATCTGTGCTGCCACCTCCTCAAACAGCTGGTGTGTGGCAGCTCACCCGAGTGTATTTTGCTAAGTGCTTGAATGAATACAGGATGGCGTGAGGCTGGTATTTGTTATGTTTTTTGATGTCATGAGCTCTGATATCAGGAGCTCATATCTGTGCCTTTGCTACCCAGACAGCGTCTGCTTCTATTGTCATCGCCTAGTAGCATAGCTTTGGTAAATTAAGATATGCTTGTCTTTCCTGTAATGTACTTCCCTTTATACAGTAAACTTTTGTTTATGTTAATTTTGAGACAGGATCTCCCTGTATAATTCACTGGCTCAGAACTCAGTTTGTAGACGGCTGGGCTTGAACTCAAAGAGCTCTGCCTTCCTATGCTTCCCAAAAGTGCTGGCATTAAAGGCGTGTGTTCTTATGTCTGGCCCTAAACAATATAATTCATAGAGCTCTGCCTTCCTATGCTTCCCAAAAGTGCTGGCATTAAAGGCATGTGTTCTTATGTCTGGCCCTAAACAATATAATTTAAATTACTTGAATAAGAAATTTAAATGCTGGGAGATCTTTAATTCAATCTATAAGTTTAAAAGAACAAAATCAAAAAGAACAAAACTTCTAAATTTGGGACGGAAGAGATGGCTCAGTGGTTAAGAATACTGGCTGCTTTTCCAAGGGATCCAATGCCCTGGCCCCAAGTACCAGTCACACATGATGTGCACAGAAATACATGCAGGCAAGCACTCATACATTTAAAATGAAAATATTTTTTTAAATCTACTCTTTGGGTTCAAGCAGCAACAGAGGAATGGGAGTGGAACAGTTAGTTGCCTTGTTTCTTAGATAATATAATTCCTTTGATCTCGGTTATAAATGTTTTTGTTTGTGTATGTCTGTCCTCAGCACTAGTTTGGTGGTCAGAGGACATGTTGGGGAATCTGTACTGACTCCAGGGATTAAACTCAGGTTGTTGGGTTATTGGGCTTAGTAAATTACCTTTTGCCCATCAAAGACTTTTGTAGTTAATTCATTTCATAACATCAACCTTGAAGAATTTTATGGCTTAGAAATTTTCCATTTATCCTCAAAATGGGCTGTTATGGAAAATGATACATTTAAAAGTATATTTGATCTGTGATTCAAAAACAGTAAGTACTTGGAAAAGTACCGTAGCCTCTGACATGCCGTTTCCGCCATGAGCGCACAGCAGGCACACTGTGTTGCCTGCACAAAGCTGGAGCGATGTTGAAGCTCTCTCTGCCTATGAAAGCTGTCATAAGCTCTGTGCCAAATTCCAGCTTGGCACTCAGTACTATAAATGAAAATTCTGTGCACGTAGTTGTTTGGAAGGTTTTCTCCTACTTCAGAAACCAACTTTTTGTATCATTATAAGAAGAAATAATCCTCATGGTTTGATCCACTCTCTGAGCAGATCATAGTTACCGTACAGTAAGCAGTATTCTCCCGGATCTTTGGTTTTGTTTCCAGCAGTTTCTATCCACTGTCAGTTTCAGTCCCTAGGTATTATTTGTCCTTTTTTCTTATATTTATGTACATATATGTACCTATGTGGTGTGTGTGTGCAGATACGTGTGCACAAGTGTGAAGGGAGGCTGGAGTCAACCTCAGGGGTCGTGCACTCCATTTCTGAAACAGGGCTGAGAAACAATTTTGTGGGCTTGGGTTAAGGGTGAAAAATCAGAAAAGTTGGGGCACAGAGATATTCAGTGGTTAAGAGCACACAGCGCTTTTCTAAAGGACCCAGATTTGATTCTCAGCACACACGGGGTGGTTGACAGCTGTCTGCAACTCTAGGTCCAGGAAATCTGACACCCTCTTCTGGCCTCTGCAGGTACTGCATGCATGTGGTATGCAGACATAAGTTAGAAAAACTACCGTTTATCTTGTTTTCTAATTGGTTAATCACAGATTCACTAGTCTAAAATGGTGCCTTTTGGCTTACAGCAGCAGTGATCATTAAGTACTGTTAGAGAACTGAGTGGCCTTAAGTCGGGTATTGTGTCCACAGCACTTTAAAGATATACCCAAATTATCTGAGGGATTATCCTCTCGGGGAGGGTATTGGTTTCCTAACTCTAGGAAAATTGTATCTTATTTCCTAAGAGTTAAATTTGGTGATGAATATCATCTGACATAAAGTTTTAAGAATTTATTGTTGTTATTGTTATTATTATTATAAAAGTCTTTGACCTGTTTGTTTTTCGAGACAAGGTTTCTTGTGAGCAGCTCTGACTGTCCTGGAACTCACTCTGTAGACCAGGCTGGCCTCAAACTCACAGAGATCCACCTGCCTCTGCCTCCAAGTGCTGGGATTAAAGACATGTGCCAACACTACCCAGACCTTTTCTTTTGCTAATCTGGAATTGCAGAAGTCTACAGTCCTGAAAACTGAAGTAGGACATATGATTTCTCTTGAAGCACTTTAAAAAATAGTTTAAAGCTTCAAACAGTTCTTTTTTCTTCTTTCAGTGGTAAGGACCTCACTAAATTTTGAACTAAAGTTTTGGGTTTGGGTTTTTTTTTTTTTAAGATTATTTTTATTTGTGTATGTGAGGGTACAGATGACCTCACACTGGAAGTCCAGGTGGCTGTGAGCTCCATATCAATCCTGAGACGTGAACCCAGATCTCTCATAAGTGCAGTAACTTCTCTCAGCCCCTGAGCTCTCCTGCCCCATTTTACTACTTCAGAAACCCATGAATTTTCTATTTTGCCTTTCAGTTTTCAGGTTATTTATTCTGTTTTTTTTGTTGTTGTTTGTTGTTGTTTTTTGAGGCAGGGTCTCACTGTACCTCTGACTGTTCTGAAACTCACCATGTAGACCATGCTGACCTCTAACTCATCGAGATCCAGCTGCCATCTCTCACATTTTAATTAGAATTCTTGTCCTGTATGAAAGCATGCTGGATTTCAAGAGAGCTTGGATGTGTTTTATAGTAAAGTCTGTGTGACAAGAAGTTAGGATTGGTCTCATCCCAGCATCTGCAGCCTAACAGGGACTGTGACCTTTACAGGCAGGACATTGCTGCCTCAGCCTGTGTCCACTCTTTTTTTTTTTTTTTTTTTTTGCTTTTTCGAGACAGGGTTTCTCTGTGGTTTTGAAGCCTGTCCTGGAAAACTAGCTCTTGTAGACCAGGCTGGTCTCGAACTCACAGAGATCCGCCTGCCTCTGCCTCCCGAGTGCTGGGATTAAAGGCGTGCGCCACCACCGCCCGGCCTGTGTCCACTCTTAAGAAGAGTCTTGGACTTGCTGCTGCTATATAGTCTTTTTTTACCTTACGTTCTCAACAGCGTTTGCTGCTTGTGTTGTGATGATGACTAATTGGACTCAGAAGAGATAGTCTTAGTGTGGTTTTGATTTGCATTTCCCTGTTGGGGAAACATGTTGAACAGCTTTCATGTATTTATTGACCATTTGTATTATTTTTGAGAACTGTTTGAACTTCAGACCCTCCTGCCTTGTGTCCTGTGGGTTGCAGCATGCCTGTTTGCAAGACAACAGGGATCGAGCCAGGGTTTGTACATGCCGAGCAAGCGCTCTCCCATCTGAGCCCTCACGTTAGTTCCTTTTCTAGTGACTACAGAATGAACTGAAGGGTTATTTAACTCGGGGTTTGAGGCTACAGGCCTTCTTGCCAAGGAAGCCAGGGTAGCAAGAATGTTGGACAGCTGATCACACTGCATCTGCAGCCAGGCAGCTCGGCTCTCTTTCTACTCTTTAGTCATCCTGGGCCCCCTGCCCGTGGAGAGGTGTCACCCACATTTATGTCTTCCCACCATGTCTCCCTCAGTTTTGTTTCCATAGTAAGTCTAAACCCTGTCAAACTGACAGGCAAGATTGACATCACAGGTGCAGGAGTAATGAATGGCTCAGCAGTTAAGAACACTTGCTACTCGTGGAGAGATCCTGAATTCGGATCACAGCACCCATGTCAGATGTCTTACAGCCCCTGTAGTTCCAGCTAAATCCCTAGAGGATGCCCTCTTCTGGACCCCTCGAGCACCTGCACACGAGGTGGATATTGACACCCACAGCACAGAAATACATTTAGATTAGCCATCATAGCTACATCTACAGCCGTCTTGATGTCTAATTTTTGAAGGTCATATGGATGCTAGAGTTGACAGAGATGTTCTCCTGTTCTGTGGGTGTCCACTCTGCTGTGTAGGACCTTTTAATTTGATGCAGTCCCATTTGTCACTTGCTATTTCCTGAGCTGTTGAAGACAGATTCAGAAAGTCATATTCTTTGCCTTTAAGTGTTTCCACTGTTTGCCATTGGAATTTTCAGTTTAGCTCCTGTTCAGTTGATTTTTACAGGTGAGAGACAGGTACCTAATTTCAGTCTTCTACACGGTAATGTTGGGTTTTCATGGTTCTCGCTTCTTTGGTAAAATCACATGGTAGTGGACACTTGGGGTTATTTCTGACTGTTCTGTTCTGTTTCACAGGTCTGTATGCCCACTTTATGCCAGCTTTGTGCTGTGTTTGTAACACCAGCACTGTTCTTTCTGCTCAGGGTGGATTGGGCTGCTTGTGACCTTTTGTATTTCTGTATGGATTTTATTTATTTGTTTGTTTGTTTGTTTATTATGCATACAACATGCTGTCAGAAGAGGCACCAGATCTCATTATAGATGGTTATGAGCCACCATGTGGTTGCTGGGAATTGAATTCAGGTCCTCTGGAAGAGCAGCCAGTGCTCTTAACCTCTGAGCCATCTCTCCAGCTTCCTCTGTATGGATTTTTATGGAGACTTCCTTGACCTAGTTTATAAGAACAATATAAATTCCAAAATTAAATGTATGTTCTTTAACATAAAAGTTGGAAATTTAAAATCAGTGTGACATGATCCATTAGACCAGATATGGTAACTTGAACCAAATTTGTTGGTATGTTTGTGTACAAAAAGACCCTTAACTTTTGATAGTTCAGATAACTCCTACAACACAGATAGATGGAATTTGGCACACTGTCATTGTTATTATCTGGGCACCTGACCACGGGGACAAGGACATTTTGTATCTGACAAGCATAATAAAGTATCATATGGGTTATTAAGATTTGGGACTTTTGAGACAGAATTTCTCTGTGTAATCACCCTCCTGGAACTCTCTGTAGACCAGGCTGACCTTAAACCCTCAGTGATCCACCTGCCTCTGCCTCCCAAGTACTAGGATTAAAGGCGTGCACCACCGTTAATCTGTAAAGTACCGGGGTCTTTTAAACTCCTATTCCTAATGTAGCTTTGTCAAAATGGGCACATAATAAGATAACCGTCTTCGATGGTCTTCTCATCCCTCGGGTAGATTCTAAACTTTTGTAGGAAGTATCTCTTTTTATGTCATGCATGTTTGCTCTTGTGTGAGTTTTTGTGTACCAAGGGCATACAGGAGCTCAGAGGGTAGAGTACCTGAAACTGGAGTGCAGGCAGTTGCAAGTGTCCATGTGTGTTCAGGGATCTGAAAGTGGAACCTTTGCAAGAGTTAGTAAGTGCTCTTAACCACTGAGCCATCTCTTCAGCCCCTCATCCTTGTTTAAAAAAATACTTTACAAATTAGTACAGTGTAAGGAACCAGAGATTTCGATTTGGCCTTTATCCTGTCCTGATGACTGAATAGTTAAGTCCTTTTTTAAAATTAGTATTTTGGTGTGTGTGTGTGTGTTTTGGTTCCCATAGTGTCGAGAAGAGGGCGTCACATCCCATGTAACTGCAGTTAACAGGCTTTTGTCAGCTGCCTGATTATGGCTGCTCCTAACCACTGAACTGCTTCTCAACTCCTTTAAGTAAAAATGAGTCTGTGAATGGCGCTTAAGAAATACAGCTCTTTGATGCGTTTAGCAGAAGAAATGTGTCCCATGTATGTTGAATGATGGTGTATGCACGCATGTGTTTCTCACCTCCCGCATGTTGAAGCAGGGTCTCTCCTGGTTCTGCTGCTGGCCTGTGACCTTCCATCCAGCTCTCCTGTTGCTGCCTCCTGTCTCAAGAGAGGAGTGCTGGAGTAACAGATGAGGCCACTCATCCAGCTGTTTACGTGGGTCCCGGAAATTGAACGAGGGTTGTCAGGCTTGAGTGGCAAGAACTCAGTAGTCTCAAACTTAGCAGTTTCAAGGCCACAACTCTCTGGAAACTGTCATATTGCTGGTTGCAGCTGTTTCTAGCAAAAGGATACAGTTACAATTGACTTCTGAATGCTGAAGGCCTACGCTAGCCTTGGGGTCCAGAGTCTGTGCCTTGTCTCCTCAGGTCCCAGCAGAGACGGCACAATCAGTGAGGACACCATTCGAGCGTCTCTCATCTCAGCAGTCAGTGACAAACTGAGATGGCGGATGAAAGAGGAGATGGACGGTGCCCAGGCAGAGCTCAATGCCTTGAAACGAACAGAGGAAGATCTGAAAAAGGGCCACCAGAAGCTGGAAGAGATGGTCACCCGCTTAGATCAAGAAGTAGTAAGTAATACATCGGAGATTTCCATTTGGGGGTTAATTATAGCCCAGGCAAAGGAGGATGTGTGCACCGTGGGTGTAAAGTAGAAGCTGAGTGAACAGCGGGGTCTCCAGACACACACGTAGCTCTCTCAGCAGAGTGGTGGCATGCGCCTATAGTCTTGGTTCTCAGGGACTGGGGCAGGAGGTCATCGGCTGAGGACACCGAGGAAAGGAGAGACTAGAGAACCTTGGGTCTCGAGTGCAGCCACATCTGCTCTCCTGGAAAGTGGGTGCTAGTGGAACATTGCCCTTTTTCCAGGAGAAATGAAGATCTGCAGGCCTCACACTACCTAAGAGAATAGTATTTCTAAATGTTGTTGGAGTCACTATTAAAAGTATCTTTGAGGGGCCTGGAATGATGGTTCCGTGGTTAAGAGCACATACTGCTTTCCCTGCACCCACATCAGGCTGCTCACAAGTACCTGTTAACTCCAGCTCCAAAGAGTCTAACGTCTATTCCTGGCCTCCTTAATACCTGCACGCTTAGACATGTGTGTATGCACACATGTATCTCTGCAGCTTCTCTGGTGTCATCATCCAGAGACATCTGGGGCCTCGAGAGCTTCACATCAGTGCAGCCTGTGACCCTTCACTCTCCAGCCTTTCTCTTGTGTTTGTATAAAGTGAGCATAGCAGTAGCCAACCATTTCAGTTCAGGAATGTGACACCAACGTAAGGTAGAGTCCGCAACCACCACACACGTCTTGGTATTGCAGAAAGTGTTGTAGTCCTGTGAGTTGAATCTTGTCCGCAGACGGGGAAGTCCTCCTGTGGGAAAGTCTTGTTTGATGCTTGTCTGTGGAAGGGACTTCCTTTTGGAAAGCACCGTGTGTCCCTTTCACAGCTGGGCTCATGTCAGGGACGGCAGATCCTCACACATCTTACCAGTGAGCTCTTGGAAGCACTCACTCGGCTGCTTAAAGCCCTGTCGGAGGTTGGGTGCAGGTGTGTACGACAGGTGATCCTGCACAGATCAGTGTGAGTTACGTGTGGACTGTTCTGTTTTCAGGCTGAAGTTGATAAAAACATAGAACTTTTGAAAAAGAAGGATGAAGAACTAAGTTCTGCTTTGGAGAAAATGGAAAACCAATCAGAAAATAATGACATTGATGAAGTTATCATCCCCACAGCCCCACTGTATAAACAGATTCTAAATCTGTATGCAGAGGAAAATGCTATTGAAGACACTATCTTCTACCTGGGAGAGGCCTTGAGGCGGGGAGTGATAGACCTGGATGTGTTCCTGAAGGTAGGTTTTCTTCCTCCTCGCGGGGCTTTGCTGCAGGTTCATGGCAGGGCAGCTTGGGATAAGCATCCCCCCAGACTTCCTTCTTCTGCCTCCCCAGTCACACCACCTAAATGTGAGATTATCACCCACCCCTGTTTTTTTTTTTTTTTTTTTTTTTTTTTGGTTTTTCGAGACAGGGTTTCTCTGTGGCTTTGGAGCCTGTCCTAGAACTAGCTCTTGTAGACCAGGCTGGTCTCAACTCACAGGGATCCGCCTGCTTCTGCCTCCCGAGTGCTGGGATTAAAGGCGTGCGCCACCACCGCCCGGCACCCACCCCTGTTTTGTTTTTGTTTTAATCCAGTAATGTCTTAGAATTGGATAATTTTAGATGAGTTTTTCCAGATCAAATAGTCCTAGAAGGAAGTAGACTATCCTTTTAAATGCAGGTTATCTCTGGCTTGCTAATACTGAACAGACCTGAAGATGTAGTATGCTTTGTCTGTTGCTGTCTGTTGGGTCATGGAGAATATGGACTTAGTAACCAGCCACTCTGTATTTTTGACCTGGCTCCTGCTGACTGCTCAGTGTTCATGCAAGCTGGGCAGGGCACTTTGGTAAGTGGCTGTGTGTAAGCTAGAAATCACAAAGAAGGCTTTTTACCACTGTCTTCTGGCAGGGCCTATGCCATAAGAAAAGATGTGAATAGAGAGGCAAGACAAGTAAGCTGTTTTCTGGACATTGACGAGAGTTAACCCCCATTTCTCCTCATCTCTTCCTTTTCTCTTAGTCAATAGACAGTTTGGTGACTTGTATTAAGTTTAAGCTTGTATGTTTTCCTATTATCTTGTGTCTCAAGGTGTAGGTGGGGGCTGGGAATATGTCTCAGGGTGGGGCACTTAACCTGTTGTGTGCCAGGATTCAATCCCAGTACTGCAAAGCCAAATAAAGCCCCCTGAGCTAGATCCTGCAGTTTTTAAAGCCATGTATACATGTAATATGATAAGGGTTCCAAAGGTTGCTAAATATATTTAGTATTGATAGATGCTCTCTGACCTCATGCCTGGGTCAAAGCCATTCTAAACTGTTAACATTTTCCTCCCTCCTAGCATGTCCGCCTCCTGTCCCGTAAACAATTCCAACTGAGGGCACTTATGCAAAAAGCAAGAAAGACTGCCGGACTTAGTGACCTCTACTGACTTCCGAGCTCAACTAGAGACGGACCTCTTCGTAAAGCCTTCTTCTTTTCTTTTCCTTTCTCTCATCAGTAGGACCCAGAATAAGTTATTGCAGTTTATCATTCAAGTGTTAAATATTTTGAATCAATAATATATTTTCTGTTTTCTTTGGGTAAAGACTGGCTTTTATTAATGCACTTTCTACCCTCTGTAAGCTTTCTGTGCTGTGTTGGGACTGACTGGGCTAAATAAAATTTGTTGCATAATTTCTTTCTGGACTTGAGGAAAGATGCACAAGATCTAGTTCTCACTGGCCAACAGGGCACAGTGTCGTAGTTGGTGTTCTGTAGGGTGGAGATAGTTCTCCTTAGTGTGGGACATAACACGGAAAACTGTATATTGGAGGATATGTATTTCTTTCAAGAGTCAATAGCTGACTCTTTTTAAAATGAAGAACTGTCATGTTGGGGCTGGAGAGATGGCTCAGAGGTTAAGAGCATTGCCTGCTCTTCCAAAGGTCCTGAGTTCAATTCCCAGCAACCACATGGTGGCTCACAACCATCTGTAAAGAGGTCTGGTGCCCTCTTCTGGCCTTCAGGCATACACACAGACAGAATATTGTATAATAATAAAAATAAATATTAAAAAAAAAAAAGAACTGTCATGTTAACTAGGCGAAACAGTCTGACCACCGTGAGGAGTTATATGTTACCTTTTAGCTCATGTGTGGTATGGGGGGGGGTCATAACAGAAATTTTCAAATATTTTAAATGAATTTTTTTTTAAAAAATAGAATATCCAGGGTAATACTGGCACATGCCTTTAATCCCAGCACTCAAAAGACAGAAGCAGCTAAATCTCTGAGCTCAAGGACAGCCTGATCTACAATTGAGTTCCAGGACAGCCAGAGCTACAGAAACCCTGTCTTGAATACCAAAACAAATTAATTAATTAATTAAAATGGGATGCTGTAATTTGGAGCATATAGTTTATATAGTTTTTAAAGGGAAATCAATATAGGTTGGGCATCCCTAGCCCAAAATCTGATGTGTTCTAAAGTCCAGAGAATTTGGGGAGAAGGGTTGGGAAATAGATTTCTAATCCATTTCAGTTGAGGGCTTGAGTGGTTAAAACCTACATCAAATATTCCAAAATCTGAAAAATTCTGAATCCTGAGACAATCTGGCACCAAACATTTCAAATAAGGAATACTAATCCTACATAGTAAATGCCTATTGCAAAACCAGAAAGAGCTCAAGTTATAGCCCAGGCTTCTACCTTAAGAAGCAACAATACATGGTGGTGGTGCATGCCTTTAATCCCAGCACTTGGGAGGCAGAGGTAGGCAAAGTTCTGTGAGTTTGAGGCCAACCTGGTCTACAAAGCAAGTTTCAGGATGGCCAAAGCTACAGAGAAACCCTTCTCAAAAAAAAGCAACAATACAAGATTAGTACATCCAAGCAAAAAGAAATCAAGAAGTGTATAAATCCTGGTGAAAATAAAAATTAAATAGCCATAGAGAACATTGTTTGAAACATGAGCAGAGCTAAGAAGCCCAAACTAGGAGGAGTCTTTAAAAGATCTTGCAGTATTTGGGTGCACACCCGTAGTCCCAGCATCATCTAAAGCGAGGGAAGACAAATGGTCAAGGTCAGGAATGAGGGGGCTGCAGAGATGACTCAGTGCTTAAGAGCATGGCCACTTGGCTGCTCTTCTAAAGGACCTGGGTTTAATTCCTAGTACACACATGGCAGTTCACAACTATCTGTAACCCCAACTCCAGGGGTTACATCTACATGTATGGCATCTATACAGACATACATGCAGGCAAAACCCCAATATACATTAAAAAAAAGATCAGGAATGAAAGAGACAACCATCATTCTTGACCTTCAAGAAAGTAGGGCCCTGAGGGATACAATAAACTATAAGCCAACAAATTAGATCATCTCTGTAAGAATACATCGGCTCCCAGGAAGACACTGTCAAGACTGACTCAGATGCAAGGTCGGAATGGGCCTACAACAAAGAGAGCAGTTGGTAATCTGAAGCCCTCTCTACAGCAAGTCAGGAGCCTGGCTGCATTCACGAGAGCAGTGCTCCAAACACTGAAAACCACGGCCCTGAGCAAGTGACACGGCTCAGTGAGTAGAGGAGTTTATTGTTAAACCCAGTGGCCCAAGTTCAATCCCCGGGCTTTGCATTGTCAGAAGCAGCTTCTGCAAGCTGTTCTCTAACCTCTGTGCGAACATCTAACACGAACATCTTACACACACACACACACACACACAATTTTTTTTAAAGGCCCTCACATCGCTGAGAAAACAGAACAACTTTCCTACTTCTATGAAGCCACTGTTACTCTTGTTACTACAGACAGACAAAAGTGTGGTGACTTTGTAGGTCAGGGGGCTGGGGAGATGCGGGTGGATCTTCTGTCTGATACTCCAGAACTGCAGCAAGCATCTTCCTAGTACACCTTGGATTTCCCAGCGTGTGTGCTCAGAGGAGCTCTGAGCAGCCGAGGAGAGTCGCACAGTCCCATGGTGCTCTACTCCCCGCAAACCTCAGCCCAGCCTTTGGGATGCAGACGGCACACACCAGTTTACAGTCGCACAGTCCCATGGTGCTTCCCTCTCCACAAACCTCAGCCCAGCCTTCAGGATGCAGA
Source organism: Microtus oregoni (assembly GCF_018167655.1). Lineage (NCBI taxonomy): Eukaryota > Metazoa > Chordata > Mammalia > Rodentia > Cricetidae > Microtus > Microtus oregoni. The sequence continues at coordinate 41,785,227 of NW_024543059.1, forward strand.
CGGCACACACCAGTTTACAGTCGCACAGTCCCATGGTGCTCTACTCTCCATGGTGCTCTACTCCCCGCAAACCTCAGCCCAGCCTTCGGGATGCAGACGGCACACACCAGTTTACAGTCGCACAGTCCCATGGTGCTTCCCTCTCCACAAACCTCAGCCCAGCCTTCGGGATGCAGACGGCACACACCAGTTTACAGTCGCACAGTCCCATGGTGCTTCCCTCTCCACAAACCTCAGCCCAGCCTTCGGGATGCAGACGGCACACACCAGTTTACAGTCGCACAGTCCCATGGTGCTTCCCTCTCCACAAACCTCAGCCCAGCCTTCGGGATGCAGACGACACACACCAGTTTACAGTTGAGCCCTACAGTCCCATGGTGCTTCCCTCTCCACAAACCTCAGCCCAGCCTTCGGGATGCAGACGGCACACACCAGTTTACAGTCGAGCCCTACAGTCCCATGGTGCTCTACTCCCCGCAAACCTCAGCCCAGCCTTCGGGATGCAGACAGCACACACCAGTTTACAGTTGAGCCCTACAGTCCCATGGTGTTTCCCTCTCCACAAACCTCAGCCCAGCCTTCGGGATGCAGACGGCACACACCAGTTTACAGACCTCACTGACTGCTCACAGCTGCACTGGTCACGTGCAGCACTGACAAAGATCCGAGGTGTTGTTGGGGATCTAGAATTTAATTCACAAATTCTTTCTTTGTAAAATTAACAAAATCGCCAGGAAAATTCTTCTCTAGTTAGAGTTGACCTGGCTTGGTAGCAGTGTCTGTCTGCAGGAGGGACTGCGTTAGGTAATCATGAGCTCCTTAGTTGGGAGACGGAAACTCCATTCCTCTCCACAGCACAAGACACTGGTACGCACCTGCCATGCTCTGCCCTGGGCTGGAGCCGGCATGACAGTGTAATCCGAGAAAAGCTTTGAAGGAAGTGATTAGAAATCATCTGACATTTTAACAGGTTATTTATTTATTTATTTAATTTATTTATTTATTTTAACCTCAACAACCAGTGTTTGCCAAAGAGCGCCTCCTTTAAATCACCCACTATTGCTCAGGGTTTTGCTTGGAACAGTCTTGCTACATTTTCCCAAGCTTTTTTTTTTAAGACATGTATCTGTGTTTATATTCATGTGTGTGTGTGAATGTAGTGGCCACAGAGGCCAGAAGACAGCATTGAATCCCCTGAAGCTGGAAATACAGACAGCTGTGAGCTGCCCAATGCGAGTACTCAACTCAAGAACTGAAGTCAAGGCCTCTGGAAGAGCACCAAGAATTCTTAACCAGCAGGCCATCACTACAAGCCGCAACATTATACAGGAATTGCCCAGCAATCTTCCCACGAGCGCCTGTGTATCAGAACCAAGGGGTCTGGTAAAGGCTGAACCAAAAAGCAAGGCTTTTTGGCGTTGTGCTTTCTGAATAAATTGGATGTCCTTTGCTGTAGCTAACTCTCTGTTAGATATTTGGGGATTGATTCCCTAGTCCAGAACAGTTTTGTGAGAACAATTTCCCACTGCCAGGCCTTGTTCCTCTCCCCTAGGTAAACACAGAAACCTGCCTTCCTGCGATCGTCTTCACCTGCAGGCATAGAGCGCCCCATTTAAGAGATTCACAGATCTCCAAGGACATAGAATTACTACCTTCCGGAGCTGCAGCTCTGGTTTTACCCCAAGACTAGAACTGATAATTTAGAGGCCTGGGTCCCTACTTTGTTTCTACTGCCTAGAGCAAAACTCCAGATCTAGGCTGGTAGAAACTGCGGCGTCTGGTGTATGTGCGATCTGATCGGGAGCCATGACTTCTCCCTGACTGTTTATGTAAGTTGCCTGGTTACCCAGTTCTATGCATGCTGGGGGAGAAGTGGCACACTGATTTAAACAGTCCATGCCCTATGCATAATCTCACTGAAAATAAACCTTTTAGTCCTTTCTAACCACCTAAAAATGTGGCATAGTGTACTAACCTTCCCATCTAGAATCCCCCATGATCTAATTCCTTTCGTAACTTTCTTCATCAAGGAGTTCACTGGACATGCACTAGCCACTCCCATGGATCTGCGTGTGTGTGTATGTGTGTGTGTGTGTGTGTGTGTGTGTGTGTGTGTGTGAAAACCTTATCTAGCCACTCTGTGTGTGTGTGTGTGTGTGTGTGTGAGAGAGAGAGAGAGAGAGAGAGAGAGAGAGAGAGAGAACCCTTATCTAGCCACTCTCCTCTCTCCTGTGTGTGTGTGTGTGTGTGTGAGAGAGAGAGAGAGAGAGAGAACCCTTATCTAGCCACTCTCCTCTCTCCTGTGTGTGTGTGTGTGTGTGTGTGTGTGTGTGTGTGTGTGTGTGAAAATCCTTTTCTGAATTTTTTTAATGGGGCAAAAGAATTCTGGTCCTGGAACCTGCTAGGGTATGAATTACTGGTCATACGGTATATATGACTGGGAACGTTTGTAATGGGTAGAACAAGGACATGTAATGGGGGAACAATGAGAAATGATGGATTAAAGAGAGAAGAATAAAGAACCATGGACAGACAATTCCTGTTGAGACAGATTTCTTACCCCTCTGCTCATCCTGATGTCTCTAATTGAACACCGAACAGAAGCTTTAAAGGCCAGAACTTTAGGGCTCCCGCAAGGCCCTCTCTCCAGTCCCAAGCTGTCTGAACTTTCAGTCTTGCCCTGGCGTCATAAGCAGCTGCCCAGCTCCTAGGAAACGTTCCTGGAAATGAGTACTGTTTAAAGAAAGATTAAAATGTAGATTGTCTAGGAAAGAATACTCACCTGGACATACATGTGGTATAAACAGACGCTTGAGCTTGGTGTCAAGCAAGAGCTTGGCTTTGGTGTTAGACAGTCTGGGTTCCTTACTCCATCCTTCTTAACGCCAGTTCGCAAATACGTCATCTGTAAAACAGCAGCGCTCGGGGTAACGCTGTCTGAAGTGTCTAGGTCAGTGCCGGCACAGGGTGGCTAAGGGCTCCACAGCTACCAGCACTGCGTACGAGGAGCTGGCTCTGGTGATGTAGGATGCGTGGACACAAAGCACAGCCTAAAGACATCCGCACAATGAAAGCTCTGAGCCGGAAGCACCCAGCTCTATTATAAAAACGGAGGAAGTCTTCAGAAAGTTGGATAAAGAGGACCTTCTTACTTTACTTGCGTAAGAATGCTCATAATATTAGTCCGCATTAAGCTGTGCACGAGACAATGTTTGCCATTTTCGTAGAAGGACCACCATGCTGTGCATCCATCGTCTTCTTGACGTTCAGGTCCAACAGCTACAAAGGGGCCGGGGGTTTGAGGGATCTCTCCATGGGTAGTGCGTGCTGTGCAGGCATGCAGAGCCACGTTCAGATTCCCAGCATTCACGTAGAAGGCAGCCCTGGAGGCATCTAATCCTAGCACTGGGTGTGAGGATGGAAGGCAGGACAATCCTGGGGACTCACTGAGCAGCCAAGCTAGCCAAAATGACAAGCTCCAGATCTAGTGAAAAACCCACCTCCAAACAGAGGCAGAGTTTGGGAGAGGAAGAGACTTGATGTCCAGCTCGGGTCTCTGTGGGATCACACAGGGGCAAGCGAGGGTATCATGACATTCACAGATCCACATCATGAGCCATATCCTAAAAGACGTCAGAGCTGAGAAAAAAAAAACCTAACAGGACCTTCACTCTGTTAATTGTTGACCCTTTAGACCCTTACGTCTCTAACCACTGGGCTACCATCCCTATTATCCCTGACCATCTTTAAAAATGCTTACTTCTCAATACTCTTGGATGTCCACCCCTAAGAACTTTTTGTCTTCACATAGATGGATCCTGATACTCAACAATTCCAACAATTGACCTGGACTGTACTTCCCCCAGATTTAGGGGCCATCCCCACCCTTTGGCCAGGTACTCCCAAGTATCTGGCCTGCCTCCTGCTTCTTCCTACCACCTGCTTCAGTATGTAGATGGCTTCCTCCTTTGCAGTCCTTCTGTCTCTGATGGCCGACCTGACACCACCCCACGCCTCAGTTTCTTCAGCTCCAGGATTACCCGCTCTCACCTTCCAATGCTCAACTCTCCTCTCCCCAAGTCACCTAAGATTCTCTCTCATGCCAACCCATAAACACCTCACTTTAGACCACCCTGTTCAGATCCACTCCTTACCTCTACCAACATGGCCAATTTCCTCAGCTTGTAGATCTGTAAATACTCTGATACATTTCCTATACCAAGCAACTGGAACTTCTCCTTCCTCCTATCCACAAACTGTTCCTTAAACCGAAATGTCCTCCTTCCCACTCCGACTCCTAGATCTATACAAGCCTTTCCATCCTTACACTTCCCAGGACGGACCTTCGTCCCTGACATTTGCCTCTCGGAACCCTGAGACACCACCACAGCTGAACTCCTTTTCTACACTCCTGTCACAGCCTGTCACAGCCTCTCTGCCCGTCTCTGAATCTAACAAATTAACTCTGGGATCCCCTCTCACAATCTCTTCCCACCAATATCTCCCTCAGCTTCTAAATCCCTTCCACTCTCTCAGGTTCTATCCCTCCAAACTCTTCTTCTTTTTCTTTCTTTCTTTTTTTTTTTTTTTTTTGGTGTGTGTGTGTGTTTTGTTTGTTTTGTTTTTTTTTTTCAAGACAGGGTTTCGGGGGCTGGAGAGATGGCTCAGAGGTTAAGAGCACTGCCTGCTCTTCCAAAGGTCCTGAGTTCAATTCCCAGCAACCACATGGTGGCTCACAACCATCTGTAATGAGGTCTGGTGCCCTCTTCTGGCCTGCAGGCATACACGCAAAACAGAATATTGTATACATAATAAATAAATAAATAAATAAACATTAAAAAAAAAAGACAGGGTTTCGCTGTAGCTTTGGAGCCTGTCCTGGAACTAGCTATTGTAGTCCAGGCTGGCCTCGAACTCACAGAGACTCACCTGCCTCTGCCTCCCGAGTGCTGGGATTAAAGGTGTGCGCCACCACTACCTGGCTTCCAAACTTCTCTTATCAAAAATTTGTCACTCACACTCCTACCTGTTCTCCCTCAATCCCTCCATACTTATGCCTTTGCTTCAGTGTTCCACAGATCCTCTGCATTCCTGTCCAGAACTCTCAAAGACCTCCTCCTCCATCCCTCTCAAACACAAGAGGGTTCGTTAGCTCCTTCTGCCTACACTTCTCTGCCTGTTGCCTATTCCTGAGGGTGGGATCTCTCCACCTTCCTCTGGGCTTGGGGCTCCTTTTCCCAACTACCAAGGCATGAACCCAAAATTTCAAATGTACACCCCTAAACTCCTTAACTTTACCTCTGTTTCTAGTCTGTCCTGCCAGATTCCAAACCAACAAGACTGTTCCAGCAACGGCAGCTCCACCTCAGCTGTTTCCTTGGAATCTACAGTCTGGTCCAGCCTCACAGACTGCACTCCCCTATAGTACGACAAGTAAAACAGCCTTGACCAACAACCCAGCTTCCTTGGGTCCGCTAACAATGATGCCCCAATGTCAGCAGGAAGCAGCCAGAGAACAATACCCACTTACCCAATACCTAGTGACCTAATAATAGAACAAAAACGTGGGAATGGCAAAAACGGGGGGGGGGGGCTCTAGCTGGCTTGAGCATGGCCAACATGGCTCCCCCATTCCCTCTGCCTTGCTAAAAACCATTAAATTACGTTCCTAAAGCTAGCCACCAAGGTCTGTCCCCTTATTAGGTCACCTCCTCATCCTGAGACTGACTGCCAAGGTTCAGCTATGAAAGTATTGAAGTCCCGCAATCAAAAGCCCCCTTAAAATGAAGCACCTCATCATAACAGAGGCTTTCCCCTTTACCTTAATATAACCACCATCTTCTTATGTGTCACGGCTATCTCCTCTTTACCCAGAGGCGGTCCTTTGTCCCCCTGAGACAAATATTCCTTTCCCGGCTCCCTCGCCCCTTTTCTCCCCTCTTTCTTTCCTTCCCCTTCTCCCTCTTCAATTACTTCTTGCCTTTGTCCCTTATGCCCTCTGTCCTTCTGAGCCAAATAAATCTCCTTTGTGCTGAGAACTTTGTCTTGGGGTGTCAAACCAACTTTTGGTTCCCTACAGTGTATACCTCAGAGAACTGAAAGAGTAAACTGTATGTGTGCACGTGTGCACGCGCATATGCATGTGTATGCTTCATGTGCGTGCAGTACCCATGGAGGCCAGAAGAGGCGTCATCCCATGAGACTAGAGTTACAGACAGTTCTAAGTGGCCATGTAGGAAACTGAACTTGGTCCTCTTCCAGAGCCATTGTTCTATCCCATTAAGTGCATGGTTTGTCTTTATTACTATATTGTTTATATGGTTTTCCCTGCAAGAATAATGCCTTTGTGTTCTAAATCAAGCACAATCCCAATTTAGATTATTTGATCAGTTTGTTTTCCTTTACCCCACTTAGCACAAGTCCAGAGCTGAACTCTTCACTTTCAGTTTTTGTTTGTTTGTTTGAGACAGAATTTCTCTGTGTAGCTTTGACTGTCCCAGAACTAGTTCTGTAGACCAGGCTGGCCTCAAACTCACAGAGATCCTCCTGCCTCTACCTCCAGAGTGCTGGGATTAAAGGCGTGCACCACCACCTGGCTATACACTATACACTTCTCATTTTAAACTAGATCACGCTAGATTATTTTACAAACCTAAGCTGTATCTGAAGAAGCAGGTGTTGCTTTGAGGGGCTCAGTGAGAGAACCGTAGCATGAATAATAAAAACCCAGAGACAGATATTGGGGTTCAAGATGAAGATTAGAAAAGCAAAGCAGCCAGCCACTAGGTAGGCTTACCTCTACCAAGACTCTGACAACAAGGTGATCCTTTCCTCAGCGTGACTGCTGTAGACTGCAATTCTCTCCACCCAGCCTCAGACTGTAATGAACTCCTGTCTCCTCCTGCCTTACATACCTCTCTCTGCCCAGCCATATCACTTCTGTCTCCACCTCCTACTGCTGGGATTAAAGGCCTGTGACTCCTGAGTGCTGGGACCACCTTTGTGTGAGCTCTATTTCTCTTTTTAGACAGATTCAATCTCCTGTAGCCCAGGGTGGCCTTGAGTCCTGGAATTAAAGGTATGTGCCATCACTCCCTGGCCTCTAGTGGTTTAGCTCTGCACTCTGATCTTCAGGAAAGCTTTATTTATTAAAACACAAATAAAATATCACTGTATTTCCCCTTTTTGTCTAAAAAAAAGAATATAACAAATAGAAGAACTATATACAATAAGTACAATAACTATATGTAATATATACAGGCAATAAATACATCAACAATGTCTAGTCCATTTGCATTTGACAAATTCGGAGAAAATACTCTATTATGTATCCTATCTTGGCGAATCCAAAGTCTTGTACCTAGTTTACTTTCTATCATAACTTGCATTACCATCTAAAACTAACTTTTAATATCTCTCAACCTTATGTACTTTGCACTTGTTTAGTGACTCTCTTTTCTGAGTCTCCTAAACAAGAAAAACTATAACTATCTAGTGATAGAGACCCAAGAAGGAAATAATATTAACTGAGTAGGAAGGAAGTGCAAGCAAGTGACATCCAAAAAATTGTGAGAAATGACAGAAACAGCTGACTGCCTGGAGACTCACCAAAGTTCCTCTGCAATGTTGGGGCATCCATTCTCAGCCTAAAGGCCTAGCATATTCGACAGACTTTTCTATGATACAGGATTTTGGAAGGACTCGCCTCGCTTGTCTCGACAAGGTTTGGCAGTCACTCTTTTTTGTGTCCTGCTTGTCCAGTTAGGACAGCATACTGTCAGCAGTTTAGGCAAGGGCATTTTCTCGCCCAGTGGATTACTTGTACCACAAAGAAAGTGAGCTCCATGTGGAGTCTCAGTATGCAGTTTGCAGTTTGAGGCTTGGTGGAGCGCATTGCAGTCTGCAGTCATGCTGAGGACAAGATCACCCCTTTGTTTGCCTGAGCCTTGGTAGAAGTTAGAACTCTCTAGTGGTTTGGTGCTTGAACCTCAATATCTGTCTCTAGGTGTTTATTATTGATGCTACAGATAACTCTCAGTTTGGGGGGACATATGTTAGCACTTTAGATGAGTGGTTAGGGCTTATTAATCTGTTTCTGGGAGTTTGAGATAGGAGGATTACAAATTCAGGTTTGCCTGTACAAAAAAAAAAAAAAAAAAAAAAAAAAAAAGTAAGACCAGCCTGAACAGTTTAGCAGGACCCTGTCTCAAATTTATGTGAACTGAAGCTATAGGCCAGTGGTAGAGCACTTGTCTAACATGTATAAGGCTTTTGATTCACTCCCCTCTAACAAACACACACAGTCAATGTTATAACCTAAAAGTAAAATAAGAGCCACGAGGCCATATGATATAAATGATAAATAGGCGAACAGAACCAAATACTCCATGCAAAAGAAAATACTTTGGGGAATATTCCATCCTCAAGGAAGAAGAGCAAAAGTCTTTTTTAGTGTGAACAACAGAGACTTTCAAGGAATCCAATAGAAATCAGGGAAACAGAACCTGCTCTAGAGGTGCAGTGCCTGGACCAGGTGGCCGAGCATCCGCGGGGGTAAGGATGGAAGTGGCTCCTGTCTGTCTAGTCTGACTACAGGAAAACGCCATTCCAAGAGAGGGGGTGCTACCAGAGACCTCTCAGTGACAACAGTCAGTAATGAAGGCAAAACTCTGAACCTATCACAGCCTAGAGCTACCCAAGAAGATGGGGAATCCTCGGGGTTAGCATGGCTCATAAAAAGGACATTAGATTATGTGCATGTGAGTATAGGTGGCCTGCAGAGGTTGGGTGACCCCAGAGTTGGAGTTATAGTCAGCCAGCGTGGGTTTTGGGAAACCAAGCCAGACTTTCTACAACAGCAACAAGCACTCTTTGAAAAACATCAAAATACGTTTTATGAGTGTTTTTTTCTTTGTCTGCATGTATGTATGTGTGTGTGTGTGTGTGTGTGAGTGGTGCCCATGGAGGTCAGAAGTTGGTATCAGATGTCTTGGAACGATAGTTGTGAGCCACTGTGTGGGTGCTGAGTGCAGAACCCAGATCCTCTGCAAGAGCAACATTGTTAGTGCACAACTCTTAATAGCTGAGCCATCTCCAGCCCCGGCCTTCTAGCAATTCTTTCCCTCAAACACATGCCTGTTACAATAGCCACTGTTGCACATTCAGAGCACACCGCTAAGTGGAACGAAGTAGATCTCAAAGTCATGAAAGTTCATGAGTTACAGTACAATTCAATTATTTTTAGAAACATTGCTATTTCCCTTCAGGGTTTTACCATAAATTCCAGCCACCCACCCCTCCCCCCCAAAAAAAAACCTGCTAAAGAATTTCTATTGGACCCCTTTATCAGGAAGCTTTTAGGACATCACCACTTCCTTGGAAGAATGAAGAGTCTTGAGCAGGGAGGAAGAGAAGTGAGAGGGAGCGCAGGTCAGGCATCTCTGGGGCATCACTGGAGCATCCCTGGAGCATCTCTGGGGCATCTCTGGAGCATCCCTGGAGCATCTCTGGGGCATCACTGGAGCATCCCTGGAGCATCTCTGGGGCATCTCTGGGGCATCCCTGGAGCATCTCTGGGGCATTTCTGGGACATCTCTGGGGCATCTCTGGAGCATCTGGAGCATCCCTGGAGAATCTCTCGAGCACGGCTCCAGACCCCACAGCTGCTACTCTTAGCGCCACATGAGTATTTTATGACAAAGGAGAGCAGGGCCTGAGGATGACTCAACAGTTAAGAGCACTGGCTGCTCTTCCAGAGGACCCACATCCAATGCCCAGCTCCCACATGGCGGCTCACAACCATCTGTAACGGTAGTCCCAGGGGATCTGGCACTCCCTTCTGGCCTCCACGAGCACTACATGTGGTGCACATGCAGACAAACATCCATAAACATAAGGTTAAGATAAATAGAACTTTATGAACGCTTATGACATGGAGTTCTGAAAGCCAGGGCCTGTCCTTTAGTAACCACGCCAATGTCAGTCTACAAAAAGACAGTGTAAAGGCGTGCTGCATTCTATGACTAAAAGCAATGGGGGAGGGGCGCTGAAGAGAGAGCAGAGCAGTTAAGAGGGTGCCTTAGTTTAATATTGTTGTGCTGAAACACCATAACCAAAAGCAACTTGGAGAGAAAAGGGTTTACTTGCTTTACACTTCCACATCACTGTTCATAAGTGAAGGAGTCAGGATAGGAACTCAAGCAGGGCAGGAACCTGGAGACAGGAGCTGGTGCAAAGGCCATGGAGGAGTGTTGCTTAGTGGCTTAACCTGTTTTCGTACAGAACCTAGGACCATCTTCCCAGGGGTGGCGCCACCCACAATTGGCTAATTAATCTCCCATCAAACACTAATTAAGAAAATGCCCTGGGAGATGGCTCAGTCTTTAAGAACACTGTCTTTTCTTCCAGAGGACCCAGGTTCAATTCCCAGCACCCATATGACAACTCACAAGTGTCTATAACTCCAGGATCCAACACCCTCACACTGACATACATGCAGGAAGAACACCAAAGCACATGAAATAAAAAAAATAAGTTAATTATTAAGAAAATAAAGAAAATGCCCTCTAGGCTTACCCGCAGCCCAGTCTTACAGAGGCGGTTTCTCAGTTGAGGTCTCCTCTCAGCTGACTCTAGTTAGTGAAAAGTTGACATGAAACTACCCAGCAGCTCGACACACAAACACATCACTCTTAATCTATAACCTTTTCTTTCTTGTTCATCCCCAAGATCGTATATTTAAATGTCAAACTATAAAACATTACAAACTTAAAAGGTCCACAGTCTTTACAAATTCAGTCACTTTAAAACTCAGTCTCTCTAAGTAGTGGTGCTCACCTTTAATCCCAGCACTCAGGAGGCAGAGGTCAGCCTGAGCAAGTTCCAGGACTGTCAAGTCTGTTACACAGAGAAACTCTGTGTCAAGAAAAATAAATAAATAAAACTCAGTCTCTTTAAAACTTCAAAATCTTTAGCCCAGGTGGTGGGGCAAACTTTTAATCACAGTACTCAAGAGGTAGAAGTAGATTTCCATGAGTTTGAGGCCAGCATGGTCTACAGAGCTAGTTCCAGGACAGCCAAGGCACAAAAACAAAAAAACAAAACAAAACAACCCCCCCCCCCACACACACACAACAAAGTTCAAAGTCACTCAACTACTGTCTCCAGTAAAATCAAATTACATTACTTTCTTGGGTTGGAGAGAGGGTTCCGAGGTTAAGAGCACTGGCTGTTCTTCCAGAGGTCCTGAGTTCAATTCCCAGCAACCACATGGTGGCTCACAACCATCTGTAATGAGATTTGGCGCCCTCTTCTGGTATGTAGGTATACATGCAGGCAGAACACAGTACACATTATAAATCTTTTTTTAAAAAGTAAATTACTTTCTTATTTCAAGGAGGAAGGACCAGTTGTAAGCACTGCAGTTCAAGCAGAAAGGGATCCTGGGAGCTGGGAGCCAAGGAGTGCTGCCAAGTCACTGTGAGTGTAGCAGCTTACGGCCCCACTCCAGGGAAAGGTTTGCCCTATGGGCAGGAACTCTGCTCAGGCAGGGGAGGGTTTCCTCGGCCAAGCAGTCACAGCTCTGCTCAGGTCCCCTGGAGTGTAACTGCTCTGCTGGGGTGGTGGAGGGTAGGGGGGTGGGGGTAGAGGGGTGGGGGTAGGTGGATGGGGGTTGGGGGTAGGGGGGCAGGGGTAGGGGGTGGGGGTAGGGGGGCGGGGGGGTTTCTCTGGTGAAAGTGTTACAGGTCTGCCTCACACTGCGCTGCTCTAGCAAACGTTACAGCTAGGCCCCACTCAGGCGAAAGTGTCACCCTGTACAACAAACCTCACTCAAGAGATTTATTGGGAAGGAGGCGTCCAGGAGGGTGACTGTGAGAAACAAGTGAACTGAACAGGGTACAGACCTTAAATAGGGTTGGGGAGCTTTCCAGGGTGGCTTGGCATTGGTGGGGGTTTGTGGTCTGATTCTGGGGTAAGCTCAGCGATTGGTGGGATTTTGTGCTCAGGGACCTCGGATGTGGTGACATCTTGTTGTTCAGGCAAACAAATAATGTGTGGAGTTGACAGGAAACCAGCCAGCACAGAGTGCACTGCTCTTGCAGAGGAGCAGAGCTCAGTTCCCAGCATCCACATCAGCCATTCACAACCACCCATCTCTCGAGTCCTGGAAAACTGAACATTAAGCGATAGTTTCTCAGGTAGAGAGCCAAGTCCTTATCACAGCTAAGATTTTTGTGTTTAGTTAAAATGGAGTAAAATTCAGTTCCACCGTTTCCCCTCCCTCTTCTCCCTTTTACATTCCCTACTGACCCCCTCCCAAAGTCATGGCCTCTTTTTAAAAATGCAAAGATTTCTTTAATGTGGGAGGATGTTTGCTTGCACGAGCACCACGTTCATGATGCAGGGCCTCCAGGCGGCATCCGGGTCCCCGGAACTGCAGTTACAGCCAGTCGTGAATCATAATGTGTATGGCTATGGGAAGCCATGACTGAGCCATCTCTGCAGCCCAGGCCTCCTCTCTTTAACCATTGTTACCACATACAGGTACAAATAAAATATAAATACAACCCAATGAGTTGCTTGTATTTTCCTTTCAGGGCTGGCTGACCATTTGGGATTGGATAGTAAATCAGGGCTCATCCTAAAGTGGAGTTCTAATTTGGTGGACAAAAGGACTTTTTATGTGGCTGGAGAAATGGTTTGGCAGTTAAGAACACCCACTGCTCTTACGGAGGACCTGGGCTCTGGTCCCGGCACCCACATTCAGGTGGCTCATGGCTTCCTCTAACTTTACCTCCAGGAGATTCCCTGCTTTCTTCTGGCCTCTTCACTTACCTGCATGCATGTGGTGCCTGGACAGACAAGCAAGCACAAGTGCACACACACACAATGTAAAAACAAGTCATTGAAAAGATGAAGCCGGGCCGGGCGGTGGTGGCGCACGCCTTTAATCCCAGCACTCGGAAGGCAGAGGCAGGCGGATCTCTGTGAGTTTGAGGCCAGCCTGGTCTACAAGAGCTAGTTCCAGGACAGGAACCAAAAGCTACGGAGAAATCCTGTCTCGAAAAATCAAAAGAAAAAAAGAAAAAGAAAAGAAAAGAAAAAAAGAAAAGAAAAGATGAAGCCGGGCTGGAGAGATGGTTCAGTGCTTAAGAGCACTGGCTGCTCTTCCAAAGGTCCTGAGTTCAATTCCCAGCAGCCACATGGTGGCTCACAACCATCTGTAATGAGATCTGGCGCCCTCTTCAGGCCTGCAGGCATACGTGCAGGCAGAATACTGTATACACAATAAATTTTAAAAAAAAATTAAAAAAAAAAGATGAAGCCTAGCCAGATGGTGGTGGTACACACCTTTAATCCCAGCACTTGGGAGGCAGAGGCAGGCAGAGCTCTGTGAGTTCGAGGCCAGCCTGGGCTACTGATGGGGGAGTGTCATATATCAATCTGTTGATTTCATTGGTTAAGCAATAAAGAAACTGCTTGGCCCTCATAGGTTAAAACATAGGTGGGTGGAGTAAACAGAACAGAATGCTGGAAGAAAGAAGCTGAGTCAGGGAGTTGCCATGATTCTCCTACTCCAGACAGACGCAGGTTAAGATCATTCCTGGTAAGCCAGCTCGTGGGCTACATACATTATTAGAAATGGGCTAGTCCAGGTGCGAGAGTTAGCCGAGAAAAGGCTAGATATAATTGGCAAAGCGGTGTTTAAAAGAATACAGTTTCCGTGTAATTATTTCGGGGCATAAGCTAGAGCTAGGCATGTGGGCGGCCAGGTGCTGGGGATGCAGCCCCGCCGCTCCTATTACAACAGGCTACAAAGCGAGTTCCAGGGCAGCTGGGGCAGTTACCCAGAGAAACCCTGTCTGCCTTGGATGTCAGTAGAAAGTGACTGACAGTTCTCCAGCACTAAGCAACCATCCTTAGTTGAAGCACCCCGAACACTGTGGCTCACTGGGACACAGTCCCATCACAGCACAGCAATGCCTCCTGGGTGCTGGCACCACCACGCTGAGCCTTACCCCACCTCAGAAGTTGTATGTTTCCTTCTGACATATATGGTCTTTTTAAAATGTTTTATCATTATTGTCTACCTATGTGTGTGTGAGAGTGTGTGTGTGTGTGTGTGTGCGTGCCCGTGCGAGTGTGTGTGCCTGGTGATCAGGGAGTGCAGAAGAGGGAGTCAGATCATCTGAAACTGGAGTTACAGATGGCTGTGGGTGCTGGGGACCGAACCAGAGTCCTCTGGAAAGGCAGCAAGTACCTTAACCACGGAACCAAATCTCCAGCCCCTTGAAAAGCATGATCTTATATTTTTTAGTAAAGAGTGTGCCTAGACATGGGCACTGATGAAGCCACGTGAAGAGAACACACTGTGAAACTTCAGGGCTAGAGGAAGGATTTCCTGTGGTGTGGGAACTTCAGCTGTGCTGCAATGAGTTGGCACATGTGCTCTGGTGGAGTTGAGAGCGGCTCACTCATTGGTTCCGTGGAAATGTAGTTCCGCCTTGCATAGACTTCATTGCTAGGCAGACACAGAGGATTTACAAAAGGCAGGAATTTCAGCTGGGCCTGGTGGTGCAGGCCTTTAACCCCAGAACTTTGAGGCTAGAGCTCCCTGAGGCCAGCCAGGGCTCTGGAGTTTTGAGACAGGGGAGGGGAGAAACATCTTTAGCATTTATCTTTCTGATCTCAAGAGAGACTGGTGTCAGGTCATAGGTCTTCGGTATTTTGTTTAACCTTTTATTATATGGAAACACTTGCAAGGTGAACTATGTAATCATGTATCTGTGAAACTGTCGAATGCTGAGGCTATAACTCCAGGTCCTTCTGGACATTCCAGAGCGTTTCTGCACTCTTCCTGAGCAGGGACTCCTCCTCGGGGTTCAGGTTCACTTTCACAATGTCTGTGATGCCATTTCTTCCCAGGATACAAGGAACACTGAGAAAGATTTCCTCCTTGATCCCGTACAAGCCCTGAAACACAAGCTCACGTCACTGTCTGGTTTCCCTTGCCACCATGCAAGAAAGCTTCAGACTAAAAACGTGCAGGAGCCGACAGCATCAAGCAGAGCTATGCAGAAGGCAGAGTGATCCTTGGCAGGACTCAGAGCCGTCTTTGTCCCGGATCACACTGACAGCCAGTACAAGAAGAATGTGCCAGAGGTCTTAAGCCAGGTCCCAGAAAGATGAAATCACCCTCCCTGAACAGGCACCTTGATGTCTAACGGGAAGTGTGTGGTGCTGTCTTTCTGTGCCCTTTCTATCTGGGTACCACTGAGGGGACAGTGAAGGCTAAAGCAGGTGGTGACCAGGAAGTCTCTACTTTGCACCTTTTAATAGAGGGCACCACTGAGTTTGGACACCTGTTTGCTACAGATGGCTTCTCAAGCCTTCACGCGTGAAATCCCAAAGGACAAGCCCAGGGCTACCCAAACAGGCCCAGTGTAATATGTGGGGACACGTCCTTGAGATGTAACCCTGCCCCTCTGTACCCCTTAACTGCCACCTTTCCTAGAGATACACCCTAGGACTCTCAGGCTGGACAGGGACCTGGAGGCGTGTACATAGGTTACTCAGTTGTGGAATTCTGGCCAGTGGCCCAGCGTTCTCTCCACTCCCATAGCCAAGGCTACGGAAACAGCTGTGAGACTCTGTTATAGTCTGGGCAACCCATACATCTGCCTGCATGAGCCAGAATCTCCTGTCCCCTACTACCTACCCCATGGCCACCCCTGGAAGACGAAATGCCCAGTGAACTCTAGCCATCTTCCTGCCACCCATCCCTCTGGGGCTGTAAACATGTCAGGTCTGAGCACTGAGGGTCAGGGTCTAGAAACTCACAGTGGCCCAACCTCCTATCCATGCCCAGAATCTCTACAACGTTGCGGGGAGCATAGGGTGGGCCCCTCGCTCCTGTGTTCTTCCAATACTCCTTCCTGCAGGGAACTCTCCGTCACCTGCCTCATTCTGAAGTTACTTTACGCTCAGCCTCACCGGTGACCCAGAATGATAGATGAACATTTCTTCCAGGCATACCTTAGCCAGGGTGGAAACTGGATGCACCTTCCTAAGATTCTTCAGTATTGATCCTGTCAGATCTGTCACAGAGAGCCCGATAGCCCAGGACGTATAGCCCTTCAGCCGAAGGACCTCATACCCGCTGCGGTTGCACAAGGAGGGAAATCAAAATCATGAAAGGTCAACGGAGAGACAATCATGCTGCTTCTGAAGGGTCTATGTGTCTGTGCCCTGCGAGTCACATTTTCTCAGAGTTCTTCCACAAGTGTTTATGGTTTATAATTTTTATAGACGGATCTCAACCAGGCACAGTGGGGGCACAGGTGAATCTCTGTGAGTTCCAGTCCAGCCTGGTCTACATAGTGAGTTCTGGGCCAGCTAGAGGTACACAATAAGACTCAGTCTCAAAAAAATAAGTCACATAAAATGTCATTTTACTTAAACTAAGAATCAATTTGGCCGGGCGGTGGTGGCACATGCCTTTAATGCCAGCACTCGGGAGGCAGAGGCAGGCAGATCTCTGTGTGCCTTTAACCCAAGCACTCAGGAGACAGAGGCAGGCAGATGTTTAGAGTTCTAGGTCAACCTAGTCTACATAAAAACCCTGCCTCAAAGCAAAACAGCACAACGACAACAACAAAAGAATCGGTTCATCTTTACCATGAAATCAAAATACTAGGACATAAGCACTACAAGACAGAATTAACTTTTACTTATTGTTTTGATTTTTTCCAAGACAGGGTTTCTCTGTGTAGCCTTGGCTGTCTTGGACCAGGCTTGGCCTCAAACTCACAGAGACCCGCCTGCTTCTTTCTCCTGAGTGCTGAGATTAAAAGCATAAACCACCACCACCACCTGGTGAACTTTTAATATTTTATTGTTGCTTAAATATCTAAACATAGATTCCAATTACCTTAAAAGTTACTATAGACAACTTTCCGACCACTTTAAGTGACTGGTACAGGCCTCAAGTGATGGTGCACATCTTTAATCCCAGCACTTAGGTGGATGAAGGCAGAAAATCTCTGTGGATCAGGGCCAGCCTGGATGACAGGATAATACTCTGTCTCAAATATATATACCCGTATATATAATCAGACATGTCCATCAAAGAAACTCTGAGGAATAGACTAAACAAGTAACTCAAGTTGTTGAGGGTAGCACAGACAAAGAGCCAGAGGCAGGTATGGACCACGAAGGCCTCTTGTGGGAATGTCAGAAGCCTGGGGCTGCTCCTCTCACAATGAATGACTTTGGGGCACCTTAGCATTACTGCACCCTCCTTCCTGGGAACCAGGACCCTGGTAACCAACCACGCGTGCACGGGAGCTTTGAGTACTTTCCATCCCCATTGTAGTCTTTCTTCAATAGACCCGGACCCTGGAACTGGGGTGAGACGACCTGCAGGTGTTCCTCCTTGTAATTGCCATAGCATTGATCAAGTAGAGTTAGCTGACCGCTGAATGAACTAGTCAAAATAGTTGACAAATGATTTCTGGACTTTCCCTTTGATTCTGTACTACCCCCTCCCTGATTTTGTGGTTTTTTTCCTTTAAAAGAGCCTGTAATAGACAAAGCAGGTCCTTCTCCTCTGCCATGGCAGAATAAAAATTCCTCTTGCTATTGCATCAACTGTGCTAAGAGTGTCTCTTGGGGCGACCTCCTCCTTGGTGGGGCGACCTCCTCGTTGGTGGGGCTTTAGGGTCCAACAACAAAACCAAAGATACAAAGCTACAAAACAAAACTACAGGCATTTTCTATGTGAAATTAACTCCCTTAAAAAATTTATTTATGTGGGGCCGGAGAGACGGCTCAGAGGTTAAGAACACTGCCTGCTCTTCCAGAGTTCCTGAGTTCAATTCCCAGCAACCATGTGGTGGCTCACAACCATCTGTAATGAGGTCTGGTGCCCTCTTCTGGCCTGCAGGCATACATGCAGAAAGGATATTGTATACATAATAAATAAATATTTAAAAAAATTATTTATGGAAGCTGGAGCGATGGCTCAGTGGTTAAGAGCACTGGAATCTAAAAAATTTTTATGTGTATGGGCATTTTGCCTGCGTGTATGTATGTATTTATGTATGTATGCATGCGTGTATGTGAATCACCTATGTGCTTGATTCCCACAGAAGCCAGAAGAGGGCAGCAGATTGCTGGAGCTAGAGTTACAGATGGTTGTGAGCCACCATGTAGTACTGGGAATCCAATCCAGGTCCTCTAGAAGAGCAGCCAGTGCGCTCAACCACTCTCCAGACACCTGCAAAATTTATTCCATTTTTTTCAAGACAGGGTTTCTTTCTCTGGGTATCTACACCAGCTGCCCTGGAACTCACTCTGTAGCCAGGCTGGCCTTGAACTCACAGAGATCCATTTTCCTCTGTCTCCCGACTGCTGGGATTAAAGGGATGCGCCACCAGAGCTCAGCTCAAAACTTTAATTTTTTAGATTTATTTATTATGTATATGGTGTTCTGCCCGAATGCCATAAGAGGGCACCAGACCTCATTTTAGATTGTTGTGAGCCATCAAATTTTATTCTTTTTATTCATTTTGTTTTGTTTCTTGATACAGAGTTTCTTTGTAACTTTTGAGCCTATCCTACCTAGTACTTGCTCTGTAGACCATGCTGGCCTTGAACTCACAGAGATCCTCCTGCCTTTACCTTCCAAGTGTTGGGATTAAAGCAGTGCACCACCGCCGCCCAGCCAAAATTTATTCATAATAATGATTATTGTGGCATCAACAATAACATAACCGCAGTCACCTTTCCACCACCTGATTGTGGATCTTTTTCCACTGTTCCTGGTCTGAGTCAGTTCCTAATGCTGGGTTCAGTGACTTCAGAGGTACGCCAGCAACGTTCACACCACTCCACAAGGGCACTAAGAAAACAAAACAAAACAAAAAAAAAACAGCTCTCCTCTTTGCTCCTCTTGCCAAAAGCTGAGTCAGTTGCTTGAGTTTAGTGCTGGGGTGTTTTGTTGGGGGCGGGGGATTCTGTTCTGCTTTTGGTTTGGTTCTTTTGAGAAAGGACCCAGCTACCTTCCAATTCCTATCTTCCTGCCTTTGCCCTGAGCGCTGGATGGCAAGCATCTGCCACCACACTTGGCTAGAGTTGACTGACAGGTTTCCTTCTTTTTATTTTAAGATTTATTTTATTATGTATACAGTGTTCTGCCTGAGTGTGTGCCTGCATGCCAGAAGAAGACACTAGATCTCATTATAGATGGTTGTGAGCCATCATGTGGTTGCTAGGAATTGAACTCAGGACCTCTGGAAGAACTAACCTCTGTGCTCCTAACCTCTGACCCATTGCTCCAACCACTTGTTCTTTGTGTTTAAGAAAGGCTGGCCTCAAATCCCATGTACAGCCAAAGATGGCCTCAAACTTCTGACTTGCCTGCCTCCACCCCACCTCAAATTATTAGATTTTAGGAATACATCACCACTTTTGGCTTTTGGTTGGTTGAGAGTGTTGAGCTTTGTACCTGAGGATGTCTGCAAACCCCTGATCCTCAGGTCCCAGCTTTTAAGTACTGATATTACAAGTGTTCACCACTGCACCAAGATGTATTTTCTTATTTATTTATTATGTATACAATATTCTGTCTGTGTGTATGCCTGCAGGCCAGAAGAGGGCACCAGACCTCATTACAGATGATTGTGAGCCACAATGTGGTTCCCGGAAATTGAACTCAGGACCTTTGGAAGAGCAGGCAATGCTCTTAACCACAGAGCTATCTCTCCAGCCCACCCAGATGTACTTTCTATGTGGGTTTTAATGTTAGGGTGCTATCTCACATCATATATAAATACAAGAAGTTATGGTTTTTCTTGTTAAGATTTATTTTATCATTTTTGTTTGTATTACTGTGAGTTTTACTTAGGGGTACATGTGTGTTTGGTATGTGGGTTGTGCACATAAGTGGATCCCCTGAAACTGGAGTGATGTCATCTAAATATGAAATATAAAAAGGCACACTGAGACATGGGAGAAGGGAGGTTATGAGATACTGGGGAAGGTAGGAGAAAGGGAGGCAAGGGGCGGCACACACTTCTGAGCAGAAGGGAGGAGAGCACCAGTGCTCCACTGCAGAGTCAGGGGACTGTAGTCAGTGATTATGTGGTCCTGGGCTGGGAGAGTGGGAAACAGAGGCAGGGGAGCAAGCTTCAAGGTCATTCTCAGCTAATGGACAAGGTTCAGGCCAGCCTGATACTCAGGAGACCTGGTATTTAAAAAAGGCAAGTATGGTCTCTGGCTGGAGACAAGGCTCATTAGTGAAGAACAGATAATGCACCCACATCAGACAGCTCACAACCCACCTCCACCCCAGTTCCAGGGAGATGCAATACCTGGCCTCTGCAGGCACCTCCACTCAGGTGAACATACCCACACGCAGATAATGTAATTTAATAAAAATAATTTTGAAATGTTATCTATCTCAAACTAGGTAGGTTTTTTAGTGTTCTCAGCCCAGAGATAGGATAGATTTATAAGGTGACCACAAAGCTGAAGATGCTGACTTGATCACTGTGTCACATACATATGGATCAAGACACCTCAATGTACTCTCCACATATGCATAAGTATGCATCAATAAATGTTTTTCATTGTTTCAGACAGGGTATTGCTTTGTAGCCCAGGCTGGCCTAGAACTAGCTATCCTCCTGCTTCTACCTCTGAAGTTCTGGGATTCCAGGTAGACACTACCATGCCTAGCTCAATTAAAACAGTCTGGAAAGCATACAAATAGAAAAAGCATACACCAAAGAAAATAAGAAAATAAAAATTATTCATCTATCCTGGCGTGAACAGGCTCTGAAGAGAAGCTTTACTAAACCCCGGAAGGACACTTACACCATCACTGGCTACACTCACCGCTGGAGTCGCCGTGCTCACCAAGAACGTAGCCATGGCAACTTACAGGGTGGACACCCAACTTCTCTCCAATCAGGTAACGGAAACGGGCAGAGTCTAGGTTACAGCCACTCCCAATTATGCGAGTTGCAGGGAGGCCACTTATCTTCCATACCACGTAAGTCAAAATATCCACTAGGAAGAACAGTTTCAAACAGCGTTAGAGAAAGATCCATAGCCATTTCTATTTACAGGCACTTTTATAAAAAGATACATTGTCTGGAGTCAAATGCAGATTCATCGGAGTTTAAAGTACAGTGGATCTAAAGAGTAGAGATGCTCAGGGCTTTCATGTAAATCGCTCGCCCATACAGTTTTACAGCATCTTCTGAGATACTCTAAGGGCTTTTCAGCAAATCTAATAATGGGTCAGTTTCTGCCTCTTTAGCTTCCTGGATTTCCTGTTTCTATTGCCACCTGCACTATCATCGTTACCTAGAACAGTGCGTGGGCACAGCCAGCGCAGGCTGCAGGTGTGTGGGCAATGTGGAAAGATCACAGCAACTTGTGCAAGAGGAAACAGAAACGTGATGGCTAAGGCACAGTCAAAAACTGCTGAGCTGGGTCCCAAAGACACACCCAAGAAAGGAGGGCAGGAAGGTTTGGGAAATTGCTTAAGGTCTTAGGCATTTAAAGAAAATTCTGTCCAGGCATTAACTGATCACTAAACAAACACAATAAAAACTCCTGTGCCTTGTAACCGAAATCTACAGACTGCAGACTCATGAAACCCAACCTCAAGAAGCCACAACAGACTTGGAGGTGAGGAGGATTTGACTTGCAAATGTTTTTGTGGAGGGCTGGTGAGATGGCTCAGCGATTAAGAGCCCTCACTGGCTGCTCTTCCAGAGGACCCAGGTTTGATTCCTAGCACCCAAATGAAACTTACAACCATCTGTAATTCCAGTCCCAAGGAATCCAACACCACTCTCTGACAGAGGTACTAGGCATGCATGCAGTGCATGGACATACATGCACACAAAATACCCATGTAAATAAAATAAAATAAAGAAAAATTAACAGAGCTAGGAAACACATGTGATAGTAGCAAGGGTGTCAACATATAGTATCTGGCCAGACTAATCCTCAAAAATAAGACACTGGGGCTACACTTTGGAAAGGCTGACAAGTGGCTGGGTGGTGATGGCACACGCCTTTAATCCCAGCACTCGGGAGACAGAAGCAGGCAGAGCTCTGTGAGTCGAGGCCAGCCTGGTCTTCAAGAGCTAGATCCAGGACATGCTCCATAGCTACACAGAAACCCTGCCTTGAAAAACCAAAATATATATATATATATATTTATATATTCCTGACACATCCCAGACACAGATGAACCTAAAATAACTGTGCTATAAAAGGGGCTGGGTAGAAAAGCTTGAACTCTCTGCTCGGTTTTGTTTTGTTTTGTTGAGGAGGTTCCAGAAAATGTGTCAAACGACCCTGCAGCGGTGACAGGGATGCTTCAGATCTTACTGGGATGGCACCATGATGGCGTTTATTAAAACTTGTGGCATGGCAGACTTTGAGTGGACGAAGATTAACCCACAAATGCAACCTTAGCGGAGTTTAGAATGGAATGGTGCAGGCCAATCATCACCCCAGAGGGGACGGGGTCCTTACCTGGGTTTGAGACAATCAGGATTTTACAGTCGGGGCTGTTTTGGACTATGCCGGGAACGATGGATTTCATGATAACAACATTGCGCTGGACCAGGTCAAGGCGCGACTCTCCCACCTTCTGCCTGGCGCCAGCTGTGATGATAACTAATTTGGAGTTGGCAGAGACACTGTAATCTAAGAAGGAAGCAGAGAACGGTGTTTGGATCAGGACTGACACCATTGCGCCTGACTCGTTAAGCATCTGTACCTGAACATCCTGGATTTGGAAAAAGACAAGACTCCCCACACTGGAGCATCAGGCATACAAGACTTGTTGCCAGCTTTCATAAAACACTTCCTAATCTGCCATCCGCTTTAACCCACATTCCCAGTTGTCAGAAAGGCCTAGGGTAAGGAAATCAGCAGCTCTCGGGCTTCAGTTTTTGCTTTCTTGTGTTGCTGGGAATTGAACTAACAGCCATGCCAGCACTGAACTAAATCCCCAGTGCCCTGACTTTTTAGCAATACCCAATTTAGAACTCGCCAGGTGGCAGTGGCTCAGATTTTTAATCCTAGCATTGGGAGGAAGAGGCAGGTGGATCTCTGTGAGTTTGAGGCCAGCCTGGTCTACAGAGTGATTTCTAGACAGTCAGATCTGTTACACAGAGGAACCCTGTCTCAAAAAATTAAAGAAAAAAAAATTTAGAGCTCTTGAGAATTTCTTTTTTTTTTTTTTTTTTTTTTTTTGATTTTCGAGACAGGGTTTCTCTGTAGTTTTTGGTGCCTGTCCTGGAACTAGCTCTTGTAGACCAGGCTGGCCTCGAACTCACAGAGATCCGCCTGCCTCTGCCTCCCGAGTGCTGGGATTAAAGGCATGTGCCACCACTGCCCGGCTCTTGAGAATTTCAATATCTATTTTAGGATTCTAAAGAAAAGAACAGATTTACCTCTAATTATTATAAAAAACCATATTTGAGAATACAAATAAGTCAGATCTCTAATTCACACAAGTAATAAACCACCAATATTACTAAATGTAATTACCAGCCTGGAAATTATTTCACTTACTATATCCAACTCCAATAAGACAAGCTTTGCTTATTATTATTAAACATTATGTGATGCTTTTTCAATTAGCAATTCCTTTAAGTATCTAAGACATTCACATTCTCATTTATTTGTGTGTGTATGTGTGTGAGTGTGCCATGTATCTAAGACATTCACATTCTCATTTATTTGTGTGTGTATGTGTGTGAGTGTGCCATGCCATGGAATTCATGTGGAGGTCAAAGAGCAACTTGGGGGAGTCAGGGTCCCATTCTATCAAATGGGTCCCTCAACTTGGGGGAGTCAGGGTCTCATTCTATCAAATGGGTCCCTCAACTTAGGGGAGTCAGGGTCTCATTCTATCAAATGGGTCCCTCAACTTAGGGGAATCAGGGTCTCATTCTATCAAATGGGTCCCTCAACTTGGGGGAGTCAGGGTCTCATTCTATCAAATGGGTCTCTCAAACTGAACTCAGGTCATCAGGCTTGGTAAGAAGGGCCTTTATCACACTTTTAAAACCACCACAATGAAAACAAGGTCTCAGGGCTGAAGAGATGGTTCAGTGGTAAAACCACTTCATGATTTTCTAGAGGACCCAAGTTCAGTTCCTAGTACCCATATCTGGTGGCTCCCAACTTCCTCTAACTTCAGATCTTGTGATCCAATGCCTTTGGCCTCCACAAGTCCCTGCAATCACGTGCACATAACTACATGCATATACATGTGTGTGTGTATACACAGACACATCATTTAAAAAATACTAAAAACAGGGGCTGGAGAGATGGCTCAGTGGTTAAGAGCATTGCCTGCTCTTCCAAAGGTCCTGAGTTCAATTCCCAGCAACCACATAGTGGCTCACAACCATCTGTAGTGAAATCTGGTGCCCTCTTCTGGCCTGTAGGCATACATGCAGACAGAATATTGAGAATACTGTATACATAATAAATAAATAAATCTTTAAAAATAATACTAAAAATAGGCAGGTTGTGGTGGTGCACACCTTTAGTCCCAGCGTTTGGAAGGCAGGGGCAGGGAGCTCTCTGTGAATGTGAAACCATCCTGGTCTCATAGTGAGTTCCAGAACAGCCAGAACTATGTAGAAAGACCCTCAAAAAAGCAAATAATAGTAATAATAGACATATAGTTGATAGACAGACAGACAGATAGTTGATAGATAGACAAACCGAAAAATCAGCAAATTAATAATTACGGTTACATATTTTGGGTCAATATGAAGTGTTTACACTGCTTCTCTAGGATACTTTTTAGTTAAATAACTACTGTCAGTGGTGGTCATTTTATGACTTACTCATTTAATATTTTATGGGCTTGAGTATTTTGCCTAGGGGGCTGGAGAGATGGCTCAGAGGTTAAGAGCACTGATTGCTCTTCCAGAGGTCCTGAGTTCAATTCCCAGCAACCACATGGTGGCTCACAACCATCTATAATGAGATCTGGTGCCCTCTTCTGGCATACAAACATACATTGCAGGAATGTTGTATACATAATAAATAAATCTTAAAAAAAAAAAAAGTATTTTGCCTACATGTATGTCGATATACCACATGAGTGCAATGCCTCAGAGTCTGATAGGAGACATCAAATCTCTTGGTCCTGGGGTTACAGATGGTTGTGAGACACCCCGTGGGTGCTGGGAATCAAACCCAAATCCTTTACAATAGCGGTGAGCATCACTAACCACTGAGCCATCTCTCCAGCCTCAAAGGAGTTTTGTATTGTTCTGCCTTCCAAATTTCCCCCATTGCAATTTAATATTCTTTTTTAAAAAAATAACAATCAGGCTTGCAAATGAGGTGGCTTACACCTTTAATCCCAGGAGTCAAGAGGCAGAGGCAGCTGGATCTCTGTGAGTTTTTGGTCAGCCTGGTCGACATACTAAGTTCTAGAACAGCCAGAGCTACATAGAGAGAATCTGTCTGAAAACAAAAACAACAACAAACAATGAATGAATTAATTAAATCTTTACTCTGGGCTTGGTGGAGCACACCTTAAATCTTAGCACTCCGGAGGCAGAAGCAGACATTAATGTGAGTTTCAAGTCAACCATGGCCATATGCTAAGATTCTATCTCAAAATAAATAAATAAATCAAGTGGAAATTAGCCTTAAAATTGTATGTCCTAATGAAGTATTATGTATGTATGATGGTATTTTAAAAAAATTTTTAATTTGATTTTTCAAGACAGAGTTTCCCTGTGTAACAGCCATAGCTGTCCTGGAACTTACTCTGTAGACCAGGCTGGCCTCGAACTCACAGAGATTTGCCTGCCTCTGCCTCCCGAGTGCTGGGATTAAAGACGTGCACCACCATGCACAGATCAGTGATATTTTTAATTATATACTTATTGCAGTCAATTTGGTCGATTTTTTTTTATTATGTATACAGTATTCTGCCTGAATGTATCACTGCAGGCCAGAAGAGGGCACCAAATCCTGTTACAGATGGTTTTGAGCCACCTTGTGGTTGCTGGGAACTGAACTTTGGACCTTTGGAAGAGCAGGAAAAGCAGTCAACTACTGAGCAATCTCTCCAGCCCGCCTTTTTGATTTTTTGAAATGGGTTTCATGTAGTCCAGGCTGAACTCAAACTCAGTACGTAGCTGAGGCTGGAATAAACTCCTGCTCATCCTTCTACCTCCACCTCACAAATGTTGGGATTATAAGGTATCCAAGCCGTTACAAATGACAAAATTGAGTACTTCTTACGAATCTTTGAAAGTGAAATTATCACACTAAAATCAACCTTTCCCAGAGACGATTTTTGGAGTGTTGAAGAAAAGGCTGCCGTGCAGAAGATCCAGGGTCTCTCCCTTCAGTTTGTCTGCATCAGCATCAATAAGAGCGAGTTCATCAGCCAGACCCTGAAACACAGAAACATCACAGATAGCGCAAGTTCATCAGCCAGATCTTGAAACACAGAAACGTCACAGATACCATGGCCCAGACCTTTAGGAGACCAAGAAGGGTTCCAGAGCAGAGGGCAGAGCTTCACTGGCAAAGTGCCTGCCCTGTGTGTGAAGCCAAGCCAGATCTCAAGCACTGAAATAATAATGACAAATTGTTATATATCGGGGCTGGAGAGATGGCTCAGAGGTTAAGAGCATTGCCTGCTCTTCCAAAGGTCCTGAGTTCAATTCCCAGCAACCACATGGTGGCTCACAACCATCTGTAATGAGGTCTGGTGCCCTCTTCTGGCCAGCAGGCATACACACAGACAGAATATTGTATATATAATAAATAAATATTTAAAAAAAAAAGTTTTAAAAAAAATTGTTATATATCCACTTTATAACCAATGAAATCTTGTAGGCTTTTGTTTTGTTTGTTTTTGGTTTTGTGGGATTTTTTGTTTGTATTTTGTATTGATTTTCTTTTTTTTTTAAGACAGGGTCTGTGTGTGTGTGTGTGTGTGTGTGTGTGTGTGTGTGTCCTGATTGAACTAGAATTTTCTCTGTAAACCAGCTGGCCTCAAACTCACAGAGATCTGCCTGCCTCTGCCTCCTGAGTGCTGAGATTAAAGACATGCGCCACCACCTCCTGGTAAAAATGATACAGTTGCTGAATATGCAGAGAGTGACCAGAGGTCCAAGTGAACAGGCAAATGCAGGAGAAGTATCAATTGCTTTACGTTTACAAAACCATAAGAATTTTATAAAATTGCATCTTTACATTTTTTAGAGATTATATTTTATTATTTACATTTATTTGTATGTGGGTATCTGCATGGTGTGTATATGTAACATGTGTGTAGTAAGTACTCAGAGACCAGAAGAGGGCGCCAATCCTCCAGAGCTGGAATTCCAGGTAGTGAGTCCACTTGATGCAGGGGCTGTAAGAATAGCAAGTGCTCAGGCCAGGCTGTGGTGGCGCACGCCTTTAATTCCAGCACTCGGGAGGCAGAGGCAGGCAGATCTCTCTGAGTTTGAAGCCAGCCTGGTCTACAGAGTGAGTTCTAGGACAGGCTTCAAAGCTACAGAGAAACCCTGTCTCGAAAAACAAAAACAAAACAAAACAAAAAAAAAAAAACAAATTCAATGCAATGCCCAGCAAAATTCTTCAAAGACCTCAAATGAATGGCACTCAACTTCATATGGAAAAGCAAAATACCCAGGATAGCCAAAACAGTCCTAGGCAATAAAAGAACTTCTGGAGGCATCACAACCCCTGACTTCAAACTCTACTACGCAGCTATAGAACTGTAAACAGCTGGTATTGGCATAAGAACAGACAGGAGGACCAATGGAACCAAATAGAAGACCCAGATATCAATTCACACATCTTCAAACACCTGATCTTTGATAAAGAAGCAAAAGCTATCAAATGGAAAAAAGAAAGCATATTGAACAAATGGTGCTTGCATAACAGGATATAACATGTAGAAGAATGTAAATAGACCCATATCTATGACCATGAACAAAATTCAAGACCAAATGGATAAAAGACCTCAACATAAAGCCAGCCACACTGAACCTTACAGAAGAGAAAGTGGGAAGTACATTTGAATGCATTGGCATAGGGAACCACTTCCTAAATATAACCCTAGCAGCACAGACACTGAGAGAAACAATTAATAAATGGGACCTCCTAAAACTGAAAAGCTTCTGTAAAGCAAAGGACATGGTCAACAAGACAAAACGACAGTCTACAGAATGGGAAAAGATCTTCACTAACCCCACATTAGAGGTCTGATCTCCAAAATATACAAAGAACTCAAGAAATTGGACACCAAAAGATCACATAATCCAATAAAAAAATGGAGTACAGATCTAAACAGAGAACTCTCAACGAGGAATCTAAAATGACTGAAAGACACTGAAGGAAATGTTCAACATCCTTAGATGTTAGAGAAATGCAAATCAAAACAACTCTGAGATTCCATCTTACACCTGTAAGAATGACCAAGATCAAAAACTCTGATGACAACTTATGCTGAAGAGGTTGCGGGGAAAAGGGAATAGTTCTGCATTGCTGGTGGGAATGCAAGCTGGTACAACCCCTTTGGATGTCAGTGTGGTGATTTCTCAGAAAATTAGGAAACAACCTTCCTCAAGACCCAGTAATACCACTTTTGGGTATATATCCAAAGGATGCTCAATCATGCCACAAAGACATGTGCTCAACTATGTTCATAGCAGCTTTGTTTGTCATAGTCAGAACCTGGAAACAACCTAAATGCCCTTCGACCGAAGAATGGATAAGGAAAATGTGGTACATTTACACAATGGAGTACTACACAGCAGAAAAAAATTATGACAGCTTGAATTTTGCAGAAAATGGATGGAGCTAGAATACATTATTTTGAGTGAGGTAACCCAGGCACAGAAAGACAATTATCACATGTACTCACTCATAGGTGGTTTTTAAACATAAAGCAAAGAAAGCCAGCCTACAAACCACAATCCCAGAGAACTTAGACAACAATGCAGACACTAAGAGAGACTTACATAGATCTAATCTACATGGGAAGTAGAAAGTAGAAAAAGACAAGATCTCCTGAGCAAATTGGGAGCATGGGGACTTTGGGGAGGATTGAAGGGAGGAGGGGAGAGGCAGGGAAGGGAGCAGAGAAAAATGTAGAGCTCAATAAATATCAATAAAAAAAGAAATAAAAAATATATAAAGAACTCAAGAAACTAGACTTTAAAATGCTAATTAACCCAATTAAAAAATGTGGCATTGAACTGAACATAGAATTCTCAACAGAAGAAGTTCAAATGGCCAAAAGACACTTAAGGTCATGCTCAACCTCCTTAGCGATCAGGAAATGCAAATCAAAACAACTTTGAGATACCATCTTACACCTGTCAGAATGGCTAAAATCAAAAACACCAATGATAGCCTTTGCTGGAGAGGATGTGGAGTAAGGGGAACACTCATCCATTGCTGGTGGGAATGCAAACTTGTGCAACCACTTTGGAAAGTAGTGTGGCAACCGGTTTCTCAGGAAATTCGGGATCAACCTACCCCAGGATCCAGCAATACCACTCTTGGGAATATACCCAAGAGATGCCCTATCATACAACAAAAGCATTTGTTCAGCTATGTTCATAGCAGCATTATTTGTAATAGCCAGAACCTGGAAACAACCTAGATGCCCCTCCATGGAAGAATGGATAAAGAAGGTGTGGAACATATACATATTACAGCACTACCTAGCGGTAAAAAACAATGTCCAACGACATCTTGAATTCTGCATGCAAATGGATGGAAATAGAAAACACTATCCTGAGTGAGGTAACCGAGACCCAAAAAGATAAATATGGTATGTACTTACTCATAAGTGGATTCTAGCCATAAACAAAGGACATTGAGCCTATCATTCGGGATCCTAGAGAAGCTAAATAAGAAGGTGAACCCAAAGAAAAACATAGTTATCCTCCTGGATATTGGAAGTAGACAAGATTGACAGGCAAAAATTGGGAGCTTGTGGTTGGGGGTGGGGTGGGTAAGGGGAGAGGGAGAAAGAGAAGGAAAAAGGGGAGGATGGGGAGAGCTAGGGGGAATGGGGTGGTTGGGATGGAGGAAGGGTGGATATGGGAGCAGGGAAGTAGATATCTTAATTTTAAGGGAGCCATTTTAGGGTTGGCAAGAGACTTGACTCTAGAGGGGTTCCCAGGTGTCCAAGGAGATGTCCCCAGCTTATTCCTTGGCCAGCTGAGGAGAGGGCGCCTGAACTAGCCCTATCCTACAGCAGCCACACTGATGAATATCTTGCATATCACCATAGAACCTTCATCTGGCGATGGATGGAGATAGAGACAGAGACCCGAACTGGAGCACTGGACTGAGCTTCCAAGGTACAAATGAGGAACAGAAGGAGGGAGAACATGAGCAAGGAAGTCAGGACAGTGAGGGGAGCACCCACCCACTGAGATGGTGGGCTGATCTAATGGGAGCTCACTAAGGCCAGCTAGACTGGGACTGATGGAGCATGTGATCAACCAGGACTCTCTGAATGTGGCTGACAATGAGGGCTGACTGAGAAGCCAAGGACAATGGCACTGGGTTTTGATTCTACTGCATGGACTGGCCTTGTGGGAGCCTAGTCTGTTTGGATGCTCACCTTCCTAGATCTGGATGGAGAGGGGAGGACCTTGGACTTCCCACAGGGCAGGGAACCCTGACTGCTCTTTGGACTGGAGGGGGGAGGGGGAGGGGGGGAAGAGAGGGAGGGAGATGGGAAGAGGTGGAAATTTTTAATAAAAATAATAAAAAAGGAAATTTATTCTCAGCCAGGCAGTGGTAACAAAAACCATGCCTTTAATTCCAGCACTCTGGAGGCAGAGGCAGGCAGATCTCTGTGAGTCTGAGACCAACCTGGTCTACAGAGCGAGTTCTAGCCAGCTGCAGCTATCTATGTAGTGAGACTGTATTAAAAACAAACAAACAAACAAAAATGCATTCTCAGGGCTGAAGAGATGACTTGGGGTTAAGAGCTGATATTGCTTCTTATCTCCCTCACAAGTTTCCAACATTGATCAAAGTGACGTGGGGCTGGAGAGAAAGCTCTGTGGTTAAGAGCCCTGACTGCTCTTCCAGAGGACCCAGGTTCAATTCCCAGCACCCACATGGCAGTCCGTACCTGTCCATAACTCCAGTTCCAGGGCTTCAAATGTGCACACAGGCAAAAACAAATTGACATTAATTAAAAATCAATTATTTTTCAAAAGGCATCAAAGTGACCGTGAAGCCCACAGGACCGTGGCATCTGTGCTCAGACAATCAGGGCCCAGTACCGTAGCGTGAGCTACCACACCGACTCTCCTCCTCTGCCCAAGGATCTCACACAGTTCGGCCTGCCCTCAAACGTGATCTGTAGCAATGGATGATCTTGACCTGACCTTCTAGGCCTCCACCTCCCAAGTACGAAGATGACAGGCCTGCACCAACAACCACACCTAGCAAATGTTTAAATCGCCAACATGACAGATTTTCCGTATTTCCATTAAGGGATCAGCCCTGCAACCCTGACCTAAGAGCGTCTTTGATTTCCTGCAAGACGGCTTTCCTGCTTACCTTCAGTAAGATACTAATAGCACACGCCATGCCTACATTCCCAACTCCAACCACGGTGATCTTAGACCGGGAGGTTTTATCTTCTTGAGTTAGGTTCTGAATTAGCTGCTCCTTGACAGTGGACATGCTGAGCCTAAAGAGTAGAGGAAAATTTCAGTGGACACAGGCCCTACAGCCAAGACACTGAACAATCTATTTTTTTTTTCTGGTGAGGAAGTGGAGTTGAGACAAGGTTTTGTATCGTATCTAGGACTGGCCAGAAAGTCTAGGTTGGCTTTGAACTCATGGCAATCCCCCTGCCTTAGCCACTCAGAGTGCTGGGATTACAGGCCCATGCCACCATACCTGGTTTAGGAGCTACCTCTTGAGTCTGCAGATCGCAGGAGCAGGGGAGGAGGGAAGCCAGAGAGTTCCCTAGCTGGAGTGTGGAAACCAAGTGAAGCCTGGTGAAGCAGAGGAGACAGGTTCCTCCCTGCGTGCTGGCTCCTCCTTCTCAGCAGGCTCCACCCTTCCCCAGAACCCACAAAGGCTTTCTTTCCCAGGTGGATGAAGCCACTGCCCACCGCCTCTGAGGACGTGGAAGTATACCCTTCCGCTGACAGCGCAGCACAGGTGTGTCACCCAGGAACACCGTTAGGCTCTGGAGCCAAGGCTGTAACGACCAGGAACTCGCCAGACTCTACGTCACATGCAAGCTCCGCCCTCTGCCGGCCAGGTACTTTGGTGCAAGCAAGCATGCCCACTGGTGCATCCTCAGAGTCGGAAAGAGGACCTCTATGAGGTTTCCTAAGCTGCTAGGGGAAGGTTTGCATGCACTGAGACCACACAGAAGATGGCAGTCAGCTTGGAAAGGGCCTCCTTGAAGGCCCTGCTTGAACTGCACTATCTTTCTGCTGCAAGGAAATGCAGAACTTGGAGACTGAGGGGCATACTCCATGCTTTTGCCCTTATATCTGTTTGTAGGCATTTAAATAACTACTGGTCTTGGGAGGTGGCCCAGTCCGCATAGGGCTTGCAACGCAAGTAAGACCAGTGGATTTCACGATCGTGGGCCCACCGTTGCTCCTCTCTGACTGCCGAGTGAGTTCCTTGGTCAGAAGCAATACTGTATGGAACACTATGACTGTAGCTAAGGAAGGCGTTCTGTATGTCCACATTACGTGTAAGGAAAGGCAAATTCAAAACCAGTATAATCTCCTCCATTAAGGACAAACTGTCTTTCCCATGAAGAAAGTAGTCCAATGTAGTCAATGTTAGGACTCAGGCACTATGCTGGCCCCTGTCACCAGGCAGGATACGCTCCTGGCAGTAACCTGGCCAGCCCAGGGTCCTACGGCTGCTACATGACTACACTACAGAGTCTGTATGCAGGTGCACAAGGTCCTTTTAAGTGCCAAGCTCTGCCTACGCCTGCTCTCTTTGCCCATCATGAGATCTCTGGCTCTCACCCGTCAAGGTCCACCTCGCACCTCGGCATCTGCTAGATGGTCCCCCTGGAGAATGGTATTGTTATATTAGGGTCTCAGTGTTAGTCTCTGTGGTTGTCAGATCTGGCACTTAGCGGTAGCTGCAGTCACACCACCCTTGGTGAGTGGAAGTCTATGTCGTCAAGCCCACACATAACCTCCATCTCTGTCACCATGCCCAGTTTCTTCATGGCCCCAGAGGACTATGACAAGGATGGATGGGGAAAGAGGCTGACTGTCCACAGACCAGGTCATTCCCTCTACTTGCTTACTGAACTCCTCCTCTGCGGATGTCGTCTTTGGATGGGCATTTACAAGGCACAGCCGTATTTTCACATCCTTTGCCCATTTGTAGAGAGCTATGCACATACTTCTCCAGATATCTTTCTCACAATTTTCTAATCTGCTGTTTTCAAGACTCTGATCCTCCCACAAGTCTATTGGCTAAGGCTCATGAGTCAGTGAACAATTGCTCATCTGGCCACTTCTTATTTCAAGCAAAATGTATGACTATGTGTACTCCCAAAGTTCTGCCCAATTTGAAAATTTCTAACTAGCTCTTATAGCTTAAATTAACCCATTTCTATTAATCTATATGCTGCTATATAGCTTGTGGTTTGACCTCTCCTCTCACGTGTCCTGCTTTCTCCGCCTCCTGCTGGTGACTCTGTATCAGAGTGTCCTACAGGCCTGGTGCCAGAGAGATAGCAAGCAACTCCCCTCCCCTCTAGTCATAACCCCCCTGGGCCATACCTGGCTTAGCTCCAGAGTTGTCACCCAGCCCCAACCCATACTTTGTTTTACAGATACCTTTAGTTGCCCTGTGTGAATCTTGTCTGAGAGTTTCTCATGGATACTAAGCCTATGCAAAACTTGGTTCAGAGCAACCTGGAAAACCATGGTACCTCCTGAATCAGGTGTTTGCAATTGGCACTGAAGTTTTGGGAGTAAAATGATGGGCTGGTATCTTTAAGGTTACTGGCTGAAGGAGCAGAAGGAGCTTCCACAGCAGAGCAGCCTGCACAGCCGTCCTGCTGCAGAGCCTTCTCCTGTTCCAGGACCCCATACTCACACCTAGCATCTTTCCGAGTCTTTTCGTCTATGAGCCGGCTTAACATACCAGGCAAGGAATGTGCTATCTTCAGAATCCAAATAGGACAACTAAATGCTGTGCTTCTTTCTTGGTGGTGGGCAGGGCCAGGCTCAACACTTTGTCCTTCCCCTTAGAAGCCATATCTCTGCATGCCTCCTATTTCACTGAGGTGGAAGGTTCACGAATTTTGCTTGGATTTATTTCCCACCCACTGATGTACATATATTTTACCAACAAGTCCAAAGTGGTTCCTACCTCTGGTCACTTGATCTAATTAGCATAATGTCATTAATATAGTGCACCAACATGCTTTTTTTTCTGGAAGAGACAGTGACCATCATCCCTTTGGGGGCTGGAGAGTTGGCTCAACGGTTAGGAACACTTGCTGCTTTTGCACAGGATCTTTTTGTTGTGTGTGGGAGGCCTAAAGAGAATGTTGGATCCCCTAGAACTGAAGTCACAGATGGATGTGAGCGGCCATAACACCATGAAGGGTGGGAATCAAACCTAGGCCCTCTGGAAGAGCAGCCCCCACTCTCAGAACTAGAACTCAACATGTAGACATGTCTGGTCCAAACAGCAAAGTTACAGACCACTGTTGAATACAGGGGCAATTAAGAGTCTTTTCTTAGCTGGGTGATGGTGGTGCACACCTTTAATACCAGCACTCAGGAGGCAGAGGCAGGCAGGTTTCTTTCAGTTCCAGGACAGTCAGGGCTAGACAGAGAAACTCTGTCTCAGTAAACAAAAGAAAGAAAAAGAAAAAAGAGGGGCTGGCGAGATGGCTTAGTGGTTAAGAGAGTACTGACCCAGGTTCAGTTCCCAGCACTCACATGGCAGCTCACAATTGTCTGTAACTCCAAGATCTGACACCCTCACATAGACATACATGCAGGCAAAACACCAATGCATATAAAATAAAAGTAAACAAATTTAAAAAAGAAATAAAGGAAAAAGAGTTCTTTTTTAAATTAACGCCAGCAACTGAGAGCAGGTTCCTGCCACAAGGAACTCTCAACCCAGATATTGGGCAGTGTAGGGTTTATAAAGCTAAAACCACAATTGCATCATACCAGGTACAGGCTGAGGGGTTTCTTTTTTTCTTTATTCTTTTTATTTATTTTTATTTTTTTAGTTGTGTTAATTTATTTTGAGATAGAGGCTTTTCATGTAGCCTTGGAATTTACTACATAGGCCAGGCAGGCCTTGAACTCAAAGATCTGCTTACCTCTGCTCTCAGGTTTCCAAGCGAGGAAGGAGGAACCCTTTGATTGTTAAACATCTTAAAAGCATTGTTTCTCGAGATACCAGAAGGGAGAAACCAGTTCATGCAACAGGATGTGGTAGCAGACAGGAGGAGGTGTGGAGTCAGGGTAACCCATCAGACCATCTAACCTCATCACAGAAATCTCTCCCTAATATAGTAACAAGGGCATGAACCGCCACACCAGCTTAATGTGTTTCAGTGAAGCCCACATCCCTGTTGTTAGGTAACTTCTCTTTCCTTCTGAGAAAATGTCTCTGAACCCACTACCTAATCCTATATTAAATACAGGAAGCTTTCAAAGACTTTAAAAGTAAAGTGAAGCCAGGCGGTGGTGGTACAAGCCTTTAATCCCAGGACTAGGGAGGCAGAGGCAGGCAGATCTCTGTGAGTTCGAGGCCAGCCTGGTCTACAAGAACTAGTCCCAGGACAGGCTCCAAAGCTACAAAGTAACCCTGTCTCGAAAAACCCACAACAAAACAACAAAGTAGAGTGAAGCAAGCCACATGTGATGGCGCACACTTGTAATCACAATACTAGGGAGGCAATAGAATAAGGAATTCAAGGCCATCTTCAGCTGCACACAAAGTTCCAGGCCAACCTGGGCTACAAGAAGGGATCCTGTATTAATCAAAAAGTAACAAATAAAATTGAACTTTGTAGAATATAAATCATATCCTAACTGAGATGTTTCTTTATAAGTGTATAATAGGCAGGGCAGTGGTGGCGCACGCCTTTAATCCCAGCACTCGGGAGGCAGAGGCAGGCGGATCTCTGTGAGTTCGAGACCAGCCTGGTCTACAAGAGCTAGTTCCAGGACAGGCTCCAAAACCACATGAAACCCTGTCTCGAAAAACCAAAAAGAAAAAAAAATAAGTGTATAATAGAGCAAATCTAATTATAATAGGGTGAATTGTTACTTTCCTTCCCCTTAACAATCTCTCAAGAAGCAAACCCTAACGGAAATGCGCAGGGGGTGGAATGACAACAGTTATTGCACAAACTTCTCTCCCGTACAGTTTTCAGGGTTGGCGTCTTAGCTTTCTACTGTGATGAACACCATGACCAAAAACAACCTGGGGAGGAACAGCCTTCTTTGGCTTCCACATAACACACATCACATCATCCTGCGAACTACACAGGAACTCAAGCAGAAACCTGGAGGCAAGAACTGAAGCAAAGGCCATGGAGAACCCACTCCTGGACTTGCTCCCTAGGCTCGCTCAACCTGGTTTCTTATTCCATCCCAGACCACTTTCCCAGTGACGACACAACCCAGTGAGTCAGACCCTCCTATATCAACTACTAATTAAGAAAAGGAACTGGGCTGTAGTGGTGGTGCACACCTTTGACCTCAGCACTTAGGAGGCAGAGGCAGGGAGATACTCTGAGTTCGAGGCCAGCCTGGTCTACAACTTGAGTTTCAACGAAAGGCACTATGTGGATGCTGGGAACTGAACTCAAGACCTCTGGAAGAACAGCCAGTGCTCTTAACCTCTGATTTCTCCAGCCCACCTATCCATCAGTTCTTATCTATGTGGGTTTTGAGGGTTCAGGGCCTCGGGTGGCAATCCCCTTCACCTGCTGAGCCGTCTCTCTGAACCTACATTAGGATTCTTCAGCACCATGTGTCTGTCTTCTTCCTTAGTGATGGGCTATTCCTTCTTATGGCCAGTTGCCAATGTGAAGAATGTCTGTGAACATAGTTACCTACATACAGACAAAATACCCATCCACATTAAAAAAAAAAAAAACAGCCGGGCGATGGTGGCGCACGCCTTTAATCCCAGCACTCGGGAGGCAGAGGCAGGCGGATCTCTGTGAGTTCGAGACCAGCCTGGTCTACAGAGCTAGTTCCAGGACAGACTCCAAAGCCACAGAGAAACCCTGTCTCGAAAAACCAAAAAAAAAAAAAAAAAAACAAGACCTTGATCAAGAACTTACTTCCCATTGTGACAATAAGAGCAGTTTTATGTCTGTGTATATGCCCATGACTATGCAGGATGGAGGTTATCCCTAAGATGTCTTACTGAAGGCTACCTACTATAACATTTTGAGACATAATCCCTCACGATGGTTCCTTGAATAATCACCTCCACAGACTCATATTTGAATGCTTAGGAAGTGGCATTAGCTGTGGACTTGTAGGAGGAAGTTCGTCACAAAGTGGCTTTGGGGTTTCAAATGCCCAAAGCAGGCCTAGTCTCTCTCTTCCTACTGCTTGCTGATCTTGCATGTTGCTATGCCAATAGTGGACTAAACCTCTGAACTGTAAGGCAGCTCCAAGCCCTAGGTCTCCACCTCTCCACCTCCCCAGTGCCTTTAAGCCCCAGGGATTCAACACTTCACCAACTGAGTGCCTCCTCAGCCCAGCTTTACCTTTTTCTAGAATGGTCTCACTATGCAATGTCAGCTTTCCTAAACTATGTAAAGCAGCCTGGATGACTTGCAGATCCACCTGCCTCTGCTGGGATCAAAGGCACGCACCACTTTGGCTGCTCAACTGTGTCTTAAATAAAATGAGAAGTAATCACTGTTCAAGGTTTATTTGGTGTTTTCGTTGGCATGACACTTGGGTAGTCGGTTGCATCATCCATATGAAGATCTTTACACAATATTTCAATGTACACCACAGATACATAATACACAAAATAATATCCTTTGGAACAGTTATGCACAAGATATGCATAATGGATTTACACACTGGAGCCAGGTTATGACTAACTGGGAAATCATTGGCCTAGGCATGTCTGGTGAGGGTGCACAGCACAGACACAGCAGGTTCACAGGGTAACTGAAGCCTGCACACAGTTGGCAGTGTCACACCAACCAGGTTACCACTACACAAGTACCACTTAGCATCAGGGTAGAGCTGTGGGAACACAACCACCCTAACCACAGCTCAGCTGAGGAGACAGTGTGCTGCAGCCTGGACAGTGAAGCGCTAGGACATCTGGGGACTTTTAGAACTGCAGCTCTTTCTGGATCCCCCAGAGCGTGTCTGCACTCTTCTTCAAGCGGGCCTCCTCTTCAGAAGTCAGAGTCACCTTCACAACATCTGAGATTCCATTTTGTCCCAGGACACAGGGGACACTGAGGAAGACATCATCCTTGATTCCATAGAGACCCTGGACACAAAACAACAAGAGATTGGTTTGTCTACACATCCTCAGGTTTCCTGGGGTTTAGACCTTCCACAATTATAAAGCTCTTTTTTTTAAACGAGTGCTGATCTATCCTAATCCAGAGATGCCCAGCTATGATGTGATAATGAACAGTGCAATAGAAAGTCATCAAGACAGCAACAGCTAGGCTTGGCACATGCCTGTCATCCCAGTACGTGAGAGCTAGAGGTAGGAGTTCAAGATTATCCTCAGGTACATAACAAGTTGAAGGCCAGGCCAGTAGACATTACCTAAGACCCTTGCCTCAAAAAAGCAAAGCAAACCAAAACCCAAGTCTTACTAACATACACAATAAACCACACTTGCCAATTTCTGTAAGACCGGTAACTGAGCAGGGTCTCCACCTAACTCAGTGTAACTTAGATACTTTCAGTGCTGACGGGACATTAATTCCACAGGTCAGCTATTTCTTTCCAAAAGAAAATCATGAATGGATGAATTTACTTCTGTTCAGTCAGTGACTGGGGGCTTCCACTAGTCTGCTCAAGAGTTTGCAAGGCCAAGAAACAAATCTGTAAAATACATATGCCTCTGCAGACCCATTACCTTAATCATGGTGGAAATGGGATGCACCCGCCTCAGATTCTTCATTATGCTCTCTGCCAAGTTGGCCACAGAGAGGCCAATGGCCCAGGACGTATAACCTTTCAGTTTGATCACCTCATAGGCGCTGTGGAATGGGAAGGATGGGAAAAGGGAAAGAAGGGTAGGGAAGGACAAGGAAAATAAAGGCTTTACCAAACACATTTTATAATCAATAATACCACCAAGACATGTTATATAGTTAAGCAGGACCTCTGACAGTAAGGGCAAAAGGAAGGCAAAACGTTTAACACCCCCACAATTGACTAAGTCTTGTATATTGATAGAAGAAATATTACATTGTCAAAACAGCAACAAAGCTAGTGATTCTCAGAAATGAAATATGGAGGAGCAGGTGAGAGGGTTCAGAGGCTAAGACTAGGACTCATGGCAGAAAAACAAAAGTGAAATAGTAATTGGACCGGAATCGTATCCCGTGACAGAATGTGTTCCTAGCATGCATGAGACTCTGGTCCCAGCACCTCAAAGAAAAAGTGTGGTGTCTTGAATGAGATGTCCTCCATAAGGATAGGTCTTTCAAACATTTGCTCCCCAGCTGATATCTCTTTGGGGAAGGATTAGGAGGTGTGGTCTTGCTGGAAGGAAGCATGTCACTGGGGGCGGGCTCTGAGGTTTTAAAAGACAAGCCCCACTTTGCTCTCGGCTTTGTCTCTGTGTAGAGATGAGTTCTCAGCTACTGCTCAGACAGCCTGCGGCCTTCTACCTATACCTCTGCTCTGCCACTACGGACTCCAACCCTTGGGAACAATCAGCCCAAACTTTCTTTTGGAAATTGGTTTGGTCCTGGTACTTATCAAAGCCAACAGAGAGTCACCCACTAATGCAAAATCCGTGAAGCAAGCACAGTGAAACCAGGTTGTCTCAAGTGAGACAGACTGAGGAGCAAAGTTCATTTTGCAGTGCTTCTATGATTGAATTAAGAATCAAAGTCAGGGCTGAGCAGTGGCGCATGCCTTGAATCCCAGCACTCGGTAGGCAGAGGCAGGTGGATCTCTATGATTTCAAAGCCGGCCAGGGCCACACAGAGAAACTGTCTAGAGAAAGAACCCCCCAAAAACAAACCGAAAGAATCTGGAGCATACTATACCCATACTATCCAAATCAAGAAGTTGACTGTGCTTCTATTAGTATTAGCATAAATAAGATATTTTTGTTACAAACACCCTATCTCTGGGGGCTGCAGAGGTAGCTCGGAGGTTAAGAGGACTGGCAGCCCTTCAGCACCTAGGTTTGTCTGTAACTCCAGTTCCAAGGAATCCTGTGACCTCTTCTGGACGACACGGGTACTGCATTCATGCAGTACAGACGCGGGCAGGCAGGACACCCATAAGTACATCTTGTAAAGAGCTCTAAAGACCTTTCTGAGTGAATTAATGTATCGTCGAGGGTAGAACTAACTTGTTTGAACTTGCTTTCAAAGGCCTTTTTGTGCGTGGCAAATCCGTTTCCAGCTGTAAAAGTGCTGAACTAGGTTCCACGGAGAGACAACCGTGCTGCTTCTGAAGGGTCTATGTGTCTGTGCCCTGCGAGTCACATTTTCTCAGAGTTCTTCCACAAGTGTTTATGGCTTACAGTCTTTAAAGATAGATCTCAGCCAGGCACAGTGGGGGCACAGGTAAATCTCTGTGAGTTCCAGTCCAGCCTGGTCTACATAGTCAGTTCTGGGCCAGCTAGAGGTACACAATAAGACTCTGTCTCGGGCTGGAGAGATGGCTCAGAGGTTAAGAGCATTGCCTGCTCTTCCAAAGGTCCTAAGTTCAATTCCCAGCAGCCACATGGTGGCTCACAACCATCTATAATGGGGTCTGGTGCCTTCTTCTGGCCTGCAGGCTTACACACAGAATATTGTATACATAATAAATAAATATTTTTTAAAAAGACTCTGTCTCAAAAAAATAAGTCACATAAAATATCATTTTACTTTAACTAAGAATCAATTTGGCCGGGCGGTGGTGGCGCATGCCTTTAATGCCAGCACTCGGGAGGCAGAGGCAGGCAGATCTCTGTGTGCCTTTAACCCAAGCACTCAGGAGACAGAGGCAGGCAGATGTTTAGAGTTCTAGGTCAACCTAGTCTACATAAAAACCCTGCCTCAAAGCAAAACAGCACAACGACAACAACAAAAGAATCGGTTCATCTTTACCATGAAATCAAAATACTAGGACATAAGCACTACAAGACAGAATTAACTTTTACTTATTGTTTTGATTTTTCCAAGACAGGGTTTCTCTGTGTAGCCTTGGCTGTCTTGGACCAGGCTTGGCCTCAAACTCACAGAGACCCGCCTGCTTCTTTCTCCTGAGTGCTGAGATTAAAAGCATAAACCACCACCACCACCTGGTGAACTTTTAATATTTTATTGTTGCTTAAATATCTAAACATAGATTCCAATTACCTTAAAAGTTACTATAGACAACTTTCCGACCACTTTAAGTGACTGGTACAGGCCTCAAGTGATGGTGCACATCTTTAATCCCAGCACTTAGGTGGATGAAGGCAGAAAATCTCTGTGGATCAGGGCCAGCCTGGATGACAGGATAATACTCTGTCTCAAATATATATACCCGTATATATAATCAGACATGTCCATCAAAGAAACTCTGAGGAATAGACTAAACAAGTAACTCAAGTTGTTGAGGGTAGCACAGACAAAGAGCCAGAGGCAGGTATGGACCACGAAGGCCTCTTGTGGGAATGTCAGAAGCCTGGGGCTGCTCCTCTCACAATGAATGACTTTGGGGCACCTTAGCATTACTGCACCCTCCTTCCTGGGAACCAGGACCCTGGTAACCAACCACGCGTGCACGGGAGCTTTGAGTACTTTCCATCCCCATTGTAGTCTTTCTTCAATAGACCCGGACCCTGGAACTGGGGTGAGACGACCTGCAGGTGTTCCTCCTTGTAATTGCCATAGCATTGATCAAGTAGAGTTAGCTGACCGCTGAATGAACTAGTCAAAATAGTTGACAAATGATTTCTGGACTTTCCCTTTGATTCTGTACTACCCCCTCCCTGATTTTGTGGTTTTTTTCCTTTAAAAGAGCCTGTAATAGACAAAGCAGGTCCTTCTCCTCTGCCATGGCAGAATAAAAATTCCTCTTGCTATTGCATCAACTGTGCTGAGAGTGTCTCTTGGGGCGACCTCCTCCTTGGTGGGGCGACCTCCTCCTTGGTGGGGCTTTAGGGTCCAACAACAAAACCAAAGATACAAAGCTACAAAACAAAACTACAGGCATTTTCTATGTGAAATTAACTCCCTTAAAAAATTTATTTATGTGGGGCCGGAGAGACGGCTCAGAGGTTAAGAACACTGCCTGCTCTTCCAGAGTTCCTGAGTTCAATTCCCAGCAACCATGTGGTGGCTCACAACCATCTGTAATGAGGTCTGGTGCCCTCTTCTGGCCTGCAGGCATACATGCAGAAAGGATATTGTATACATAATAAATAAATATTTAAAAAAATTATTTATGGAAGCTGGAGCGATGGCTCAGTGGTTAAGAGCACAGGCTGCTCCTCCGGAGGACCTGAGTTCAATTCCCAGCAACCACATGGTGGCTCACAACCATCCGTAGAGGGATCTGATGTCCTCTTCTTCAGGAATAAAGTCATACATACAGATAGAACACCTATATATATAAAATAATTGAATCTAAAAAATTTTTATGTGTATGGGCATTTTGCCTGCGTGTATGTATGTATTTATGTTTGTATGCATGCGTGTATGTGAATCACCTACGTGCTTGATTCCCACAGAAGCCAGAAGAGGGCAGCAGATTGCTGGAGCTAGAGTTACAGATGGTTGTGAGCCACCGTGTAGTACTGGGAATCCAATCCAGGTCCTCTAGAAGAGCAGCCAGTGCGCTTAACCACTCTCCAGACACCTGCAAAATTTATTCCATTTTTTTCAAGACAGGGTTTCTTTCTCTGGGTATCTACACCAGCTGCCCTGGAACTCACTCTGTAGCCAGGCTGGCCTTGAACTCACAGAGATCCATTTTCCTCTGTCTCCCGACTGCTGGGATTAAAGGTATGCGCCACCAGAGCTCAGCTCAAAACTTTAATTTTTTAGATTTATTTATTATGTATATGGTGTTCTGCCCGAATGCCATAAGAGGGCACCAGACCTCATTTTAGATTGTTGTGAGCCATCAAATTTTATTCTTTTTATTCATTTTGTTTTGTTTCTTGATACAGAGTTTCTTTGTAACTTTTGAGCCTATCCTACCTAGTACTTGCTCTGTAGACCATGCTGGCCTTGAACTCACAGAGATCCTCCTGCCTTTACCTTCCAAGTGTTGGGATTAAAGCAGTGCACCACCGCCGCCCAGCCAAAATTTATTCATAATAATGATTATTGTGGCATTAACAATAACATAACCGCAGTCACCTTTCCACCACCTGATTGTGGATCTTTTTCCACTGTTCCTGGTCTGAGTCAGTTCCTAATGCTGGGTTCAGTGACTTCAGAGGTACGCCAGCAACGTTCACACCACTCCACAAGGGCACTAAGAAAACAAAACAAAAAAAAAAAACAGCTCTCCTCTTTGCTCCTCTTGCCAAAAGCTGAGTCAGTTGCTTGAGTTTAGTGCTGGGGTGTTTTGTTGGGGGCGGGGGATTCTGTTCTGCTTTTGGTTTGGTTCTTTTGAGAAAGGACCCAGCTACCTTCCAATTCCTATCTTCCTGCCTTTGCCCTGAGCGCTGGATGGCAAGAATCTGCCACCACACTTGGCTAGAGTTGACTGACAGGTTTCCTTCTTTTTATTTTAAGATTTATTTTATTATGTATACAGTGTTCTGCCTGAGTGTGTGCCTGCATGCCAGAAGAAGACACTAGATCTCATTATAGATGGTTGTGAGCCATCTTGTGGTTGCTAGGAATTGGACTCAGGACCTCTGGAAGAACTAACCTCTGTGCTCCTAACCTCTGACCCATTGCTCCAACCACTTGTTCTTTGTGTTTAAGAAAGGCTGGCCTCAAATCCCATGTACAGCCAAAGATGGCCTCAAACTTCTGACTTGCCTGCCTCCACCCCACCTCAAATTATTAGATTTTAGGAATACATCACCACTTTTGGCTTTTGGTTGGTTGAGAGTGTTGAGCTTTGTACCTGAGGATGTCTGCAAACCCCTGATCCTCAGGTCCCAGCTTTTAAGTACTGATATTACAAGTGTTCACCACTGCACCAAGATGTATTTTCTTATTTATTTATTATGTATACAATATTCTGTCTGTGTGTATGCCTGCAGGCCAGAAGAGGGCACCAGACCTCATTACAGATGATTGTGAGCCACA
This sequence comes from Microtus oregoni, assembly GCF_018167655.1. NCBI lineage: Eukaryota > Metazoa > Chordata > Mammalia > Rodentia > Cricetidae > Microtus > Microtus oregoni. Next base: position 41,829,751 of record NW_024543059.1, read on the forward strand.
ATGTGGTTCCCGGAAATTGAACTCAGGACCTTTGGAAGAGCAGGCAATGCTCTTAACCACAGAGCTATCTCTCCAGCCCACCCAGATGTACTTTCTATGTGGGTTTTAATGTTAGGGTGCTATCTCACATCATATATAAATACAAGAAGTTATGGTTTTTCTTGTTAAGATTTATTTTATCATTTTTGTTTGTATTACTGTGAGTTTTACTTAGGGGTACATGTGTGTTTGGTATGTGGGTTGTGCACATAAGTGGATCCCCTGAAACTGGAGTGATGTCATCTAAATATGAAATATAAAAAGGCACACTGAGACAGGGGAGAAGGGAGGTTATGAGATACTGGGGAAGGTAGGAGAAAGGGAGGCAAGGGGCGGCACACACTTCTGAGCAGAAGGGAGGAGAGCACCAGTGCTCCACTGCAGAGTCAGGGGACTGTAGTCAGTGATTATGTGGTCCTGGGCTGGGAGAGTGGGAAACAGAGGCAGGGGAGCAAGCTTCAAGGTCATTCTCAGCTAATGGACAAGGTTCAGGCCAGCCTGATACTCAGGAGACCTGGTCTTTACAAAAGGCAAGTATGGTCTCTGGCTGGAGACAAGGCTCATTAGTGAAGAACAGATAATGCACCCACATCAGACAGCTCACAACCCACCTCCACCCCAGTTCCAGGGAGATGCAATACCTGGCCTCTGCAGGCACCTCCACTCAGGTGAACATACCCACACGCAGATAATGTAATTTAATAAAAATAATTTTGAAATGTTGTCTATCTCAAACTAGGTAGGTTTTTTAGTGTTCTCAGCCCAGAGATAGGATAGATTTATAAGGTGACCACAAAGCTGAAGATGCTGACTTGATCACTGTGTCACATACATATGGATCAAGACACCTCAATGTACTCTCCACATATGCATAAGTATGCATCAATAAATGTTTTTCATTGTTTCAGACAGGGTATTGCTTTGTAGCCCAGGCTGGCCTAGAACTAGCTATCCTCCTGCTTCTACCTCTGAAGTTCTGGGATTCCAGGTAGACACTACCATGCCTAGCTCAATTAAAACAGTCTGGAAAGCATACAAATAGAAAAAGCATACACCAAAGAAAATAAGAAAATAAAAATTATTCATCTATCCTGGCGTGAACGGGCTCTGAAGAGAAGCTTTACTGAACCCCGGAAGGACACTTACACCATCACTGGCTACACTCACCGCTGGAGTCGCCGTGCTCACCAAGAACGTAGCCATGGCAACTTACAGGGTGGACACCCAACTTCTCTCCAATCAGGTAACGGAAACGGGCAGAGTCTAGGTTACAGCCACTCCCAATTATGCGAGTTGCAGGGAGGCCACTTATCTTCCATACCACGTAAGTCAAAATATCCACTAGGAAGAACAGTTTCAAACAGCGTTAGAGAAAGATCCATAGCCATTTCTATTTACAGGCACTTTTATAAAAAGATACATTGTCTGGAGTCAAATGCAGATTCATCGGAGTTTAAAGTACAGTGGATCTAAAGAGTAGAGATGCTCAGGGCTTTCATGTAAATCGCTCGCCCATACAGTCTTACAGCATCTTCTGAGATACTCTAAGGGCTTTTCAGCAAATCTAATAATGGGTCAGTTTCTGCCTCTTTAGCTTCCTGGATTTCCTGTTTCTATTGCCACCTGCACTATCAACGTTACCTAGAACAGTGCGTGGGCACAGCCAGTGCAGGCTGCAGGTGTGTGGGCAATGTGGAAAGATCACAGCAACTTGTGCAAGAGGAAACAGAAACGTGATGGCTAAGGCACAGTCAAAAACTGCTGAGCTGGGTCCCAAAGACACACCCAAGAAAGGAGGGCAGGAAGGTTTGGGAAATTGCTTAAGGTCTTAGGCATTTAAAGAAAATTCTGTCCAGGCATTAACTGATCACTAAACAAACACAATAAAAACTCCTGTGCCTTGTAACCGAAATCTACAGACTGCAGACTCATGAAACCCAACCTCAAGAAGCCACAACAGACTTGGAGGTGAGGAGGATTTGACTTGCAAATGTTTTTGTGGAGGGCTGGTGAGATGGCTCAGCTATTAAGAGCCCTCACTGGCTGCTCTTCCAGAGGACCCAGGTTTGAGTCCCAGCGCCCAAATGAAACTTACAACCATCTGTAATTCCAGTTCCAAAGAATCCAGCATCCCTTCTGAAAGAGGTACCAGGTATGCATGTGGTGTATGGACATACTTGCACACAAACTCCCATGTAAATAAAAAAATAAAATAAAATAAAGAAAAATTAACAGAGCTAGGAAACACTTGTGATAGTAGCAAGGATGTCAACATACAGTATCTGGCCAGACTAATCCTCAAAAATAAGATGTCTGGGGAACTCTTTGGAAAGGCTGGCAAGTGGCTGGGCATTGGTGGGGCACGCCTTTAATCCCAGCACTTGGAAGGCAGAAGCAGGCGGATCTCTGAGTTCGAGGCCAGCCTGGTCTACAAGAGCTAGTTCGAGGACAGACTCCAAAGCTACAGAAAAACCCTGTCTTGAAAATAAATGAAAGGCTGACAACAGAGTGCTGGAGGGGAGGGGGATGCCGAAGGCACGGATCTTTGAAAACCTGTGTGCAACGTCTAACAGAGTCAAACACTTTAGAGTATATAACCCACTTGGGCCCTCCTGCCCCCCCATCATTTACTCTAAAGAAAGAAGACATATGACCATGCAAATGCTTGCACACAAATATTCACATTATCCTTAAGAGCCCTCAGTGAGGGCTGCAGAGGTGGCTCAGTGGTTAAGAGCACTGGCTGCTCTTGCAGAGAACCTGGGTTTGGTTTCAAGCACCCACATGATGGCTCACAACTATCTGGAACTTAGACCAGGCTGGCCTCGAACTCCCAGAGATCCGCCTGTGTTTTTTTTTTTTAAAGAGGGGGAAAGGGGCTGGAGAGATGGCTCAGAGATTAAGAGCATTGCCTTTCCAAAGGTCCTGAGTTCAATTCCCAGCAACCACATGGTGGCTCACAACTATCTGTAATGGTGTCTGGTGCCCTCTTCTGGCCTGCAGGCATACACAAAGACAGAATATTATATACATAATAAATAAATAAATATTTTTTTTTAAAAAAAAGAGGGGGAATTGGCATGGGAGAATTATCTGTATTCTGTCAATCATATTTCAAATAAACACTGATTGGCCAAGCAGGAAGTATAGGCGGGAAAACCAGACAGTAAGTTGAAATGATGCAATGAGAACAGGAGACTTCTGGGAAGGAGGAAGTTGATTTCACCCAGTCCTGCACAGACCACCAAGGAAGCGGGATATGACCTGCCAGCTGAAAAAGGTACCCAGCCATATGGCTAAAATAGATCAGAATAATGGGTTAATATAAGCTACAAGAGCTAATAAGTAGCCTGAGCTAATTTGCCAATCAGCTTTATAACTTATAGAGATCTCTGTGTGATTTTCTTTGGGCTTGCCGGCTGTGGGGTAACAGGCAGGACAGAAACCCCAACAAGCAGGCCCTGTTCATGTTACAGGTACCCATGTATACATGTAAGCAAAACATTCATACACATAAAATAGACATCAACAGGTGAAAATAGAGTGTTTGTAGCGTATAAGCAGGACTGCAGAGATGGCTCCATTGATGGAGTGCTTGCTGGGCAAGCATTAGGACCTGAGTTCAGATCTCAGCACCCATGTAAAAAGCAAAACATGGGGGGGGGTAGAGAGATGGCCCAATGGATAAGAGCACTGGCTGCTCTTCCAGAGGACCTGAGTTCAATTCTCAGCAACCACATGGCATCTCACAATCATCTCTAATGGGATCTGGTTTTTTAAAATTATTAATAAATAGGGTTAGTGATGGTTGGGGTTGTAGAGACAGATAGGTCTGAGAACGTAATGTCAGGAATCCAGTCAAAACTGTAAGCTCCATGTTCAGCGAGAGATGCTAAAGAGCCGTGGAGGAAGACACCAACTTCCAGCCTCCACATGGCCATGCCAGTGCACACAGAGACACACTGCATCACACACACACACACACACACACACGGAAACATAAAGAGAAGAAGCCTGCAGTGCAAAGGTGTAAAAATCCATGATATGGCCAGGTGGTGGTGGCGTACGCCTTTAATGCCAGCACTTGGGAGACAGAGGCAGGCAGAGCTCTGTGAGTTCGAGGCCAGCCTGGTCTACAAGAGCTAGTCTAGGACAGGCTCCATATCTACAGAGAAACCCTGTCTCGAAAAACAAAAACAAAACAAAACAAAAAAATCACTGACACATCCAAGACATAGTTGGACCTAAAAATAACTGCTATAAAAGGGTCTGGGTAGAAAAGCTTGAACTCTCTGCTCGGTTTTGTTTTGTTTTGTTGAGGAAGTTCCAGAAAATGTGTCAAACGACCCGGCAGCAGTGACAGGGATGCTCCAGATCTTACTGGGATGGCACCATGATGGCGTCTATTAAAACTTGTGACATGGGAGACTTTGAGTGGACGAAGATTAATAACCCACAAATGCAACCTTAGCGGAGTTTAGAATGGAATGGTGCAGGCCAATCATCACCCCAGAGGGGACGGGGTCCTTACCTGGGTTTGAGACAATCAGGATTTTACAGTCGGGGCTGTTTTGGACTATGCCGGGAACGATGGATTTCATGATAACAACATTGCGCTGGACCAGGTCAAGGCGCGACTCTCCCACCTTCTGCCTGGCGCCAGCTGTGATGATAACTAATTTGGAGTTGGCAGAGACACTGTAATCTAAGAAGGAAGCAGAGAACGGTGTTTGGATCAGGACTGACACCATTGCGCCTGACTCGTTAAGCATCTGTACCTGAACATCCTGGATTTGGAAAAAGACAAGACTCCCCACACTGGAGCATCAGGCATACAAGACTTGTTGCCAGCTTTCATAAAACACTTCCTAATCTGCCATCCGCTTTAACCCACATTCCCAGTTGTCAGAAAGGCCTAGGGTAAGGAAATCAGCAGCTCTCGGGCTTCAGTTTTTGCTTTCTTGTGTTGCTGGGAATTGAACTAACAGCCATGCCAGCACTGAACTAAATCCCCAGTGCCCTGACTTTTTAGCAATACCCAATTTAGAACTCGCCAGGTGGCAGTGGCTCAGATTTTTAATCCTAGCACTTGGGAGGAAGAGGCAGGTGGATCTCTGTGAGTTTGAGGCCAGCCTGGTCTACAGAGTGATTTCTAGACAGTCAGATCTGTTACACAGAGGAACCCTGTCTCAAAAAATCAAAGAAAAAAAATTTAGAGCTCGTGAGGGTTTTTTTGTTTTTTGTTTTCGAAACAGGGTTTCCCTGTAGTTTTTGGTGCCTGTCCTGGAACTAACTAGCTCTTGTAGACCAGGCTGGCCTCGAACTCACAGAGATCCGCCTGCCTCTGCCTCCCGAGTGCTGGGATTAAAGGCATGTGCCACCACTGCCCGGCTCTTGAGAATTTCAATATCTATTTTAGGATTCTAAAGGAAAGAACAGATTTACCTCTAATTATTATAAAAAACCATATTTGAGATTACAAATAAGTCAGATCTCTAATTCACACAAGTAATAAACCACCAATATTACTAAATGTAATTACCAGCCTGGAAATTATTTCACTTACTATATCCAACCCCAATAAGACAAGCTTTGCTTATTATTATTAAACATTATTTGATGCTATTTCAATTAGCAATTCCTTTAAGTATCTAAGACATTCACATTCTCATTTATTTGTGTGTGTATGTGTGTGAGTGTGCCATGCCATGGAATTCATGTGGAGGTCAAAGAGCAACTTGGGGGAGTCAGGGTCTCATTCTATCAAATGGGTCCCTCAACTTGGGGGAGTCAGGGTCTCATTCTATCAAATGGGTCCCTCAACTTAGGGGAGTCAGGGTCTCATTCTATCAAATGGGTCCCTCAACTTAGGGGAGTCAGAGTCTCATTCTATCAAATGGGTCCCTCAACTTGGGGGAGTCAGGGTCTCATTCTATCAAATGGGTCTCTCAACTTGGGGGAGTCAGGGTCTCATTCTATCAAATGGGTCTCTCAAACTGAACTCAGGTCATCAGGCTTGGTAAGAAGGGCCTTTATCACACTTTTAAAACCACCACAATGAAAACAAGGTCTCAGGGCTGAAGAGATGGTTCAGTGGTAAAAACACTTCATGATTTTCTAAAGGACACAAGTTCAGTTCCTATTACCCATATCTGGTGGCTCCCAACTTCCTCTAACTTCAGATCTTGTGATCCAATGCCTTTGGCCTCCACAAGTCCCTGCAATCACGTGCACATAACTACATGCATATACATGTGTGTGTGTATACACAGACACATCATTTAAAAAATACTAAAAACAGGGGCTGGAGAGATGGCTCAGTGGTTAAGAGCATTGCCTACTCTTCCAAAGGTCCTGAGTTCAATTCCCAGCAACCACATAGTGGCTCACAACCATCTGTAGTGAAATCTGGTGCCCTCTTTTGACCTGTAGGCATATATGCAGACAGAATACTGAGAATACTGTATACATAATAAATAAATAAATCTTTAAAAATAATACTAAAAATAGGCAGGTTGTGGTGGTGCACACCTTTAGTCCCAGCGTTTGGAAGGCAGGGGCAGGGAGCTCTCTGTGAGTGTGAAGCCATCCTGGTCTCATAGTGAGTTCCAGAACAGCCAGAACTATGTAGAAAGACCCTCAAAAAAGCAAATAATAGTAATAATAGACATATAGTTGATAGACAGACAGACAGATAGTTGATAGATAGACAAACCGAAAAATCAGCAAATTAACTAATAATTACGGTTACATATTTTGGGTCAATATGAAGTGTTTACACTGCTTCTCTAGGATACTTTTTAGTTAAATAACTACTGTCAGTGGTGGTCATTTTATGACTTACTCATTTAATATTTTATGGGCTTGAGTATTTTGCCTACATGTATGTCGATATACCACATGAGTGCAATGCCTCAGAGTCTGATAGGAGACATCAAATCTCTTGGTCCTGGGGTTACAGATGGTTGTGAGACACCCCGTGGGTGCTGGGAATCAAACCCAAATCCTTTACAATAGCGGTGAGCATCACTAACCACTGAGCCATCTCTCCAGCCTCAAAGGAGTTTTGTATTGTTCTGCCTTCCAAATTTCCCCCATTGCAATTTAATATTCTTTATAAAAATAATAACAATCAGGCTTGCAAATGAGGTGGCTTACACCTTTAATCCCAGGAGTCAAGAGGCAGAGGCAGCTGGATCTCTGTGAGTTTTTGGTCAGCCTGGTCGACATACTAAGTTCTAGAACAGCCAGAGCTACATAGAGAGAATCTGTCTGAAAACAAAAACAACAACAAACAATGAATGAATTAATTAAATCTTTACTCTGGGCTTGGTGGAACACACCTTAAATCTTAGCACTCCGGAGGCAGAAGCAGACATTTATGTGAGTTTCAAGTCAACCATGGCCATATGCTAAGATTCTATCTCAAAATAAATAAATAGATCAAGCAGAAATTAGCCTTAAAATTGTATGTCCTAATGAAGTATTATGTATGTATGACTGTATTTTAAAAAAATTTTTTCAATTTGATTTTTCAAGACAGTTTCCCTGTGTAACAGCCTTAGCTGTCCTGGAACTTACTCTGTAGACCAGGCTGGCCTCAAACTTACAGATATTTGCCTGCCTCTGCCTCCCGAGTGCTGGGATTAAAGACGTGCGCCACCACTGCTCATATCAGTGATATTTTTAATTATATACTTATTGCAGTCAATTTGGTCGATTTTTTTTATTATGTATACAGTATTCTGCCTGAATGTATCACTGCAGGCCAGAAGAGGGCACCAAATCCTGTTACAGATGGTTTTGAGCCACCTTGTGGTTGCTGGGAACTGAACTTTGGACCTTTGGAAGAGCAGGAAAAGCAGTCAACTACTGAGCAATCTCTCCAGCCCGCCTTTTTGATTTTTTGAAATGGGTTTCATGTAGTCCAGGCTGAACTCAAACTCAGTACGTAGCTGAGGCTGGAATAAACTCCTGCTCATCCTTCTACCTCCACCTCACAAATGTTGGGATTATAAGGTATCCAAGCCGTTACAAATGACAAAATTGAGTACTTCTTACGAATCTTTGAAAGTGAAATTATCACACTAAAATCAACCTTTCCCAGAGACGATTTTTGGAGTGTTGAAGAAAAGGCTGCCGTGCAGAAGATCCAGGGTCTCTCCCTTCAGTTTGTCTGCATCAGCATCAATAAGAGCGAGTTCATCAGCCAGACCCTGAAACACAGAAACATCACAGATAGCGCAAGTTCATCAGCCAGACCCTGAAACACAGAAACGTCACAGATACCATGGCCCAGACCTTTAGGAGACCAAGAAGGGTTCCAGAGCAGAGGGCAGAGCTTCACTGGCAAAGTGCCTGCCCTGTGTGTGAAGCCAAGCCAGATCTCAAGCACTGAAATAATAATGACAAATTGTTATATGTCCACTTTATACCCAATGAAATCTTGTAGGCTTTTGTTTTGTTTGTTTTTGGTTTTGTGGGATTTTTTGTTTATGTTTTGTATTGATTTTCTTTTTTTTTTAAGACAGGGTCTGTGTGTGTGTGTGTGTGTGTGTGTGTGTGTGTGTGTGTGTCTTGATTGAACTAGAATTTTCTCTGTTAACCAGCTGGCCTCAAACTCCTGGTAAAAATGATACAGTTGCTGAATATGCAGAGAGTGACCAGAGGTCCAAGTGAACAGGCAAATGCAGGAGAAGTATCAATTGCTTTACGTTTACAAAACCATAAGAATTTTATAAAATTGCATCTTTACATTTTTTAGAGATTATATTTTATTATTTACATTTATTTGTATGTGGGTATCTGCATGGTGTGTATGTGTAACATGTGTGTAGTAAGTACTCAGAGACCAGAAGAGGGTGCCAATCCTCCAGAGCTGGAATTCCAGGTAGTGAGTCCACTTGATGCAGGGGCTGTAAGAATAGCAAGTGCTCAGGCCAGGCTGTGGTGGCGCACGCCTTTAATTCCAGCACTCGGGAGGCAGAGGCAGGCAGATCTCTCTGAGTTTGAAGCCAGCCTGGTCTACAGAGTGAGTTCCAGGACAGGCTTCAAAGCTACAGAGAAACCCTGTCTCGAAAAGCAAAAACAAAAAAAAAAAACAAAAAAACAAATTCAATGCAATGCCCAGCAAAATTCTTCAAAGACCTCAAATGAATGGCACTCAACTTCATATGGAAAAGCAAAATACCCAGGATAGCCAAAACAGTGCTAGGCAATAAAAGAACTTCTGGAGGCATCACAGCCCCTGACTTCAAACTCTACTACGCAGCTACAATACTGAAAACAGCTGGTATTGGCATAAGAACAGACAGGAGGAATGGAACCAAATAGAAGACCCAGATATCAATCCACACATCTTCAAACACCTTATCTTTGATAGCAAAAGCTTTCAAATGAAAAAAGAAAGCATATTGAACAAATGGTGCTTGCATAACAGGACATAACATGTAGAAGAATGTAAATAGACCCATATCTATGACCATGAACAAAATTCAAGACCAAATGGATCAAAGGCCTCAACATAAAACCAGCCACACTGAACCTTACAGAAGAGAAAGTGGGAAGTACATTTGAATGCATTGGCATAGGGAACCACTTCCTAAATATAACCCTAGCAGCACAGACACTGAGAGAAACAATTAATAAATGGGACCTCCTAAAACTGAAAAGCTTCTGTAAAGCAAAGGACATGGTCAACAAGACAAAACGACAGTCTACAGAATGGGAAAAGATCTTCACTAACCCCACATTAGAGGTCTGATCTCCAAAATAAAGAACTCAAGAAATTGGACACCAAAAGATCACATAATCCAATAAAAAAATGGAGTACAGATCTAAACTGAGAACTCTCGACGAGGAATCTAAAATGACTGAAAGACACTGAAGGAAATGTTCAACATCCTTAGTCATCAGAGAAATGCAAATCAAAACAACTCTGAGATTCCATCTTACACCTGTAAGAATGACCAAGATCAAAAACTCTGATGACAACTTATGCTGAAGAGGTTGCGGGGAAAAGGGAATAGTTCTGCATTGCTGGTGGGAATGCAAGCTGGTACAACCCCTTTGGATGTCAGTGTGGTGATTTCTCAGAAAATTAGGAAACAACCTTCCTCAAGACCCAGTAATACCACTTTTGGGTATATATCCAAAGGATGCTCCATCATGCCACAAAGACATGTGCTCAACTATGTTCATAGTAGCTTTGTTTGTCATAGTCAGAACCTGGAAAAAACCTAAATGCCCTTCGAACGAAGAATGGATAAGGAAAATGTGGTACATTTACATAATGGAGTACTACACAACAGAAAAAAATAATGACAGCTTGAATTTTGCAGAAAAATGGATGGAACTAGAAAACATTATTTTGAGTGAGGTAACCCAGACATAGAAAGACAATTATCACATGCACTCACTCATAGGTGGTTTTTAACATAAAGCAAAGAAAGTCAGCCTACAAACCACAATCCCAGAGAACTTAGACAACAATGCAGACACTAAGAGAGACTTACATAGATCTAATCTACATGGGAAGTAGAAAGTAGAAAAAGACAAAATCTCCTGAGCAAATTGGGAGCATGGGGACTTTGGAGGAGGATTGAAGGGAGGAGGGGAGAGGCAGGGAAGGGAGCAGAGAAAAATGTAGAGCTCAATAAATATCAATAAAAAAGAAATAAAAAATATATAAAGAACTCAAGAAACTAGACTTTAAAATGCTAATTAACCCAATTAAAAAATGGGGCATTGAACTGAACATAGAATTCTCAACAGAAGAAGTTCAAATGGCCAAAAGACACTTAAGGTCATGCTCAACCTCCTTAGCGATCAGGAAATGCAAATCAAAACAACTTTGAGATACCATCTTACACCTGTCAGAATGGCTAAAATCAAAAACACCAATGATAGCCTTTGCTGGAGAGGATGTGGAGTAAGGAGAACAATCTTCCATTGCTGGTGGGAATGCAAACTTGTGCAACCACTTTGGAAATCAGTGAGGCAGTTTCTCAGGAAATTTGGGATCAACCTACCCCAGGATCCAGCAATACCACTCTTGGGAATATACCCAAGAGATGCCCTATCATACTACAAAAGCATTTGTTCAACTATGTTCATAGCAGCATTATTTGTAATAGCCAGAACCTGGAAACAACCTAGATGCCCCTCCATGGAAGAATGGATAAAGAAGGTGTGGAATATATACATATTAGAGCACTACCTAGCGGTAAAAAACAATGTCCAACGACATCTTTGAATTCTGCATGCAAATGGATGGAAATAGAAAACACTATCCTGAGTGAGGTAACCGAGACCCAAAAAGATAAATATGGTATGTACTTACTCATAAGTGGATTCTAGCCATAAACAAAGGACATTGAGCCTATCATTCGGGATCCTAGAGAAGCTAAATAAGAAGGTGAACCCAAAGAAAAACATAGTTATCCTCCTGGATATTGGAAGTAGACAAGATTGACAGGCAAAAATTGGGAGCTTGTGGTTGGGGGTGGGGTGGGTAAGGGGAGAGGGAGAAAGAGAAGGAAAAAGGGGAGGATGGGGAGAGCTAGGGGGAATGGGGTGGTTGGGATGGAGGAAGGGTGGATATGGGAGCAGGGAAGTAGATATCTTAATTTTAAGGGAGCCATTTTAGGGTTGGCAAGAGACTTGACTCTAGAGGGGTTCCCAGGTGTCCAAGGAGATGTCCCCAGCTTATTCCTTGGGCAGCTGAGGAGAGGGCGCCTGAACTGATGAATATCTTGCATATCACCATAGAACCTTCATCTGGCGATGGATGGAGATAGAGACAGAGACCCACACTGGAGCACTGGACTGAGCTCCCAAGGTGCAAATGAGGAACAGAAGGAGGGAGAACATGAGCAAGGAAGTCAGGACCGTGAGGGGAGCGCCCACCCACTGAGACAATGGGACTGATCTAATGGGAGCTCACCAAGGCCAGCTGGACTGGGACTGATGGAACATGTGATCCAACTGGACTCTGAATGTGGCTGACAATGAGGGCTGACTGAGAAGCCAAGGACAATGGCACTGGGTTTTGCTTCTACTCCATGTACTGGCTTTTTGGAGCCTAGTCTGTTTGGATGCTCACCTTCCTAGATCTGGATGGAGAGGGGAGGACCTTGGACTTCCCACAGGGCATGGAACCCTGACTGCTCTTTGGACTGGAGGGGGATGGGGAGTGGGGGGAGAGGGAGGGAGATGGGAGGAGGTGGAATTTTTTTGTTTGTTTGTTTTGTTTTGTTTTTCTTTTGGTTTTTCGAGACAGGGTTTCTCTGTGGCTTTGGAGCCTGTCCTGGAACTAGCTCTGTAGACCAGGCTGGTCTCGAACTCACAGAGATCCGCCTGCCTCTGCCTCCCGAGTGCTGGGATTAAAGGCGTGCGCCACCACCGCCCTGCTAAAATATTTATTTATTTATTCATTATGTATACAATATTCTGTCTGTGTATATGCCTGAAGGCCAGAAGAGGGCGCCAGACCTCTTTATAGATGGTTTTGAGCCACCATGTGGTTGCTGGGAATTGAACTCAGGACCTTTGGAAGAGCAGGCAATGCTCTTAACCACTGAGCCATCTCTCCAGCCCCCGGAGGTGGAAATATTTAATAAAAATAATAAAAAAGGAAATTTATTCTCAGCCAGGCAGTGGTAACAAAAACCATGCCTTTAATTCCAGCACTCTGGAGGCAGAGGCAGGCAGATCTCTGTGAGTCTGAGACCAACCTGGTCTACAGAGCGAGTTCTAGCCAGCTGCAGCTATCTATGTAGTGAGACTGTATTAAAAACAAACAAACACAAATGCATTCTCAGGGCTGAAGAGATGACTCGGGAGTATGAGCTGATATTGCTTCTTATCTCCCTCCACAAGTTTCCAACATTGATCAAAGTGACATGGGGCTGGAGAGTAGGCTCTGTGGTTAAGAGCCCTGACTGCTCTTCCAGAGGACACAGGTTCAATTCCCAGCACCCACATGGCAGTCCGTACCTGTCCATAACTCCAGTTCCAGGGCTTCAGATGTGCACACAGGCAAAAACAAATTGACATTAATTAAAAATCAATTATTTTTCAAAAGGCATCAAAGTGACCGTGAAGCCCACAGGACCGTGGCATCTGTGCTCAGACAATCAGGGCCCAGTACCGTAGCGTGAGCTACCACACCGACTCTCCTCCTCTGCCCAAGGATTTCACACAGTCCAGCCTGCCCTCAAACTTGATCTGTAGCAACGGGTGATCTTGACCTGACCTTCTAGGCCTCCACCTCCCAAGTACTAGGATGACAGGCCTGCACCAACAACCACACCTAGCAAATGTTTAAATCGCCAACATGACAGATTTTCCGTATTTCCATTAAGGGATCAGCCCTGCAACCCTGACCTAAGAGCGTCTTTGATTTCCTGCAAGACGGCTTTCCTGCTTACCTTCAGTAAGATACTAATAGCACACGCCATGCCTACATTCCCAACTCCAACCACGGTGATCTTAGACCGGGAGGTTTTATCTTCTTGAGTTAGGTTCTGAATTAGCTGCTCCTTGACAGTGGACATGCTGAGCCTAAAGAGTAAAGGAAAATTTCAGTGGACACAGGCCCTACAGCCAAGACATTGAACAATCTATTTTTTTTTTTTTTTTTCTGGTGAGGAAGTGGAGTTGAGACAAGGTTTTGTATTGTATCTAGGACTGGCCAGAAAGTCTAGGTTGGCTTTGAACTCATGGCAATCCCCCTGCCTTAGCCACTCAGAGTGCTGGGATTACAGGCCCGTGCCACCATACCTGGTTTAGGAGCTACCTCTTGAGTCTGCAGATCGCAGGAGCAGGGGAGGAGGGAAGCCAGAGAGTTCCCTAGCTGGAGTGTGGAAACCAAGTGAAGCCTGGTGAAGCAGAGGAGACAGGTTCCTCCCTGCGTGCTGGCTCCTCCTTCTCAGCAGGCTCCACCCTTCCCCAAAACCCACAAAGGCTTTCTTTCCCAGGTGGATGAAGCCACTGCCCACCGCCTCTGAGGATGTAGAAGTATACCCTTCCGCTGACAGCGCAGCACAGGTGTGTCACCCAGGATCACCGTTAGGCTCCGAAGCCAAGGCTGTAACGAACCAGGAACGCGCCAGACTCTACGTCACATGCAAGCTCCGCCCTCTGCCGGCCAGGTACTTTGGTGCAAGCAAGCATGCCCACTGGTGCTTCCTCGGAGTCGGAAAGAGGACCTCTATGAGGTTTCCTAAGCTGCTAGGGGAAGGTTTGCATGCACTGAGACCACACAGAAGATGGCAGTCAGCTTGGAAAGGGCCTCCTTGAAGGCCCTGCTTGAACTGCACTATCTTTCTGCTGCAAGGAAATGCAGAACTTGGAGACTGAGGGGCATACTCCATGCTTTTGCCCTTACATCTGCATCTGTTTGTAGGCATTTAAATAACTGCTGGTCTTGGGAGGTGGCCCAGTCCGCATAGGGCTTGCAACGCAAGCATGAGGACTTGAATTGGATCCCAGAACACAGGTATAAAGCTGTGGAGTTTGTTCTACAGGCCATGCTCCCAGCACTGGGGAGACAGAGACCGAGGCTTCCTACAATTCCCTAGATACCGAGTGAGCTCTAATTAGCAAGCACCCCCAAAAAACAGGGTGAATGACACCTGAGCAGGGAGCAAAAGCTGATGTCATCCTCCGCCGTCCATGTGCACCAGCATGCATGTACACACATACACACACACACACACACACACACACACACACACACGCGCGCGCGCGCGCGCGCAGTGTTCTCAGCCTGTGGGTCTTGACCCCTTTAGGGGTAAATATCCTGCATATCAGATATTTAAATTATAATTCATAACAGCTGAAAAATTGCAGTTATGAAGTGGCAATGGAATAATTTTTGTTTTGTCTTTTAAGTTAGGGCTTCTCTGTGTAACTTTGGCTGTCTTGGAACTCATTCCGTAGACCAGGCTGGCATCTAATTCATAGAGCTCCTTTGCCTCTGCCTCCTGAGTGCTGGGGTTAAAGGTGTGCACCACCACTGCCTGGCCTACAATGAAATAATTTTATGATTGGAGGTCACCACGACATAAGGAACTGTGTTAAAGGGTCATAGCATTAGGAAGCCTGAGAATCATTGCTCTAAAGGAATGGAACTACCAGAATATATACGTACACACACATACATGTGTATATGCAAATAAACATATATACACATATACATACATATTAAAAGATGTGTTAAACTGGCCTACAGGCTGTGGTCTGGGTTGTCCAACAATGGCTGGGAATCCAGTAGTTGCTCAGTCCACAAGGTCTGATGTCTCAGCAGTTCCAAACTGCCACTGAAGGTCTGGAGGATCCCGACAGCTGCGCATCCTCAGTCTACACTGGCGTCCTGAAGAAGCTAATTCTAATATGAGTGACAGAATGCCACTGCAAAAGAGCTGATGAAGTTGTCAGCAAGACCGACAGCAAGCAGGTGAAAAAAAGAAGAAAAGTTTCCTTCTTCCAGGTTCTTTGCTATAGGCTGCTACCAGAAGGTGCTTCCTAGATGTAGGATGACTCTCCCTGCTTCAAACAATCTGATTAAGAGAGTCCCTCAGATGGATCTTCAAAATATACAAAGGACTCAAGAAACTAGACATAAAAGAACAAATAATCTAATTTAAAAAAATGGGATACAGACCCAAACAGAGAACTCTCAACGGAGGGATCTGACGTGGGATTCCCCTTTGTATGCTATGAATATGTTTTATTACCATAGGTTAATGAAGAAACTGTTTCAGGCAATGGCTTGGCAGAGTAAAGCCAGGCAGTAAATCTGAACAGAGATATAGAGAGAGAGTAGACAGAGTCAAGAAGACGCCATGTAGTTGTCGAAGGAGAAGGATGCTGGAAACTTACTGGCAAGCTACAGCCTTGTGGTGATACATAGATTAATAGAAATGTGTTAATTTAAGATGTAAGAGCTATGATGAGCGATGGTAGTGCACACTTTTAATCCCAGCACTCCGGAGGCAGAGACAGGTGGATCTCTGTGAGTTCAAGGCCAGCCTGGTCTACAAGAGCTAGTTCCAGGTCTACTCCAAAACTAGGGAGAAACCCTGTCTAGAAAAACCAAATATATATATATGAGCTAGTTAGGAATACACCTAAGTTATTGGCCAAACAGTGTTGGAATTAATAGTTTCTGTGTGATTATTTTGGTCTCGGTGGCCAGGAACCAAAAAACAGTCTCTGTTTACAACAATCTCAAATGGTCAAAAGACACTTAAGGAAATGCTCAACATCCTTAACAATCAAGGAAATGCACACCAAAACAGCTCTGAGATACAGTCTTGGACTTACAGAATGGCCAAGATCAAAAACACTGATGACGACTTATGCTGGAGAGGATGTGGAGTAAGGGGAACACTCCCCCATTGGTGGTAGGAATGGAAACTTGTACAGTCACTTTGGAAATCAGTATGGTTATTTCTCAGAAAATTAGGAATCAACCTTCCTCAAGACACAGCAATATCACACTCGAGCACATACCTAGAGAATGCACAATCACACCACAAGGACATTTGCTTAGATATGTTCATAGCAGCATTATTCGTAACAGCCAGAAACTGGAAACAACCTAGATGTCCCTGAACCAAAGAATGGATAAGGAAGATGTGGTACACTTACACAATAGAGTACTACTCAGCAGTAAAAAATAATGACATCCTGGGCTGGAGAGATGGCTCAGCCGTTAAAGGCTAGGCTCACAACCAAAATAATGACATCCTGAAATTTGCAGACAAATGGACAGAACTAGAAAAAAAGCATACTGAGTGAGGTAGCCCAGACCCAGAGAGACAAATATAATATACTCACTCATAAGTGACTTTTAGACATAAAGCAAAGAATAACTAGTTACAGTCTACAACCCCAGAGAACCTAGACAACAAAGAAGGCCCTATAAAAGACATACATGGATTCACCTAGAAAGGAGAAAAAGACAAGCTCTCCTGAGTAAATCGGGAGCATGGGGAGCAATTGGGAGGGTGGAAAGTGAGAATGGAGGAAGGAAGGGGAGTGTGAAAAATGTATAGCTCAATTAAAAGCAATAAATAAAATTAAATTAAAGAAAAAGCCCCTCAGGAGTGCTCAACAACTTGGGTTTTAGTTGATTCCAGGTACTGTTAAGTTGGCAACCATAATTACCTATCACAAGTCCCCCCTTGTCAACATGACACTCAGTCACGTCTTATGTCATGACTAATTTCCAAATGACAGCAGCCAGGTCGTAACTCCACCTAAGAACTATTCCCCACACAACCACAGACACATTATACATTTTCCAATAGTGGCAAAGCCCCGAGGAATGCTTAGTGTTTTAGTGTCTTGTGATTTAAATTTGGTAGCATAGATTTTAGGCACTTATCCACTGATGTTATCTCAATCCGTTACATGTTAGAGGAAAGGAAACACTTTAATAATACATGTACGGTCACACGAACAAGTTCTTAACAAAATAGGATGGAGGCATTCATGCCAATTATCCTTCTCATTTCCGCAATTGGTTACTTGGCCTTTGCTGGTACTTACACTTCTACTGTTACTTCTGTATTTCCTCCACTGTCAATAGGTCTGGGCTCTTTTCCTGGAGAAGTGATCCATACCTTCATTCCGCAACTGTCAGGGCCCTTTGTCTTTCCGGCACAATGGGTCACATTGTGGTTTCCAGTGGCTTTAATCACAGGTCGTGGTAGGACCAAGAAACTCCCCAGAGGAGGTCCTGCATTCCAGGCATACTGTCTCTTACCACCGCAGTGGCTGACGAAGCAATCCCATCCCCCCCCCCCCCCAGGGTAATTTGAATCAATCACCCCTCCTAACACTACCATTCCTTTCTTAGCCTGTTGTTGGCTTAAAGTATCAGAAGCCAAAAGTGGGTGGAAGGAGATGGGGAATCTGGCTTTAGTTCAGTGGATTGCTTGCTGTGTCTTTTGGCAGGAGCACTCTCCCCTCTGAAACCAAAACTTCTAGGCCTTCAGAACTTAAGATCTTAGAAACAGGAAGCAAAAAATTTCCTGCTGAGTCACTAGAGGTGACGGTGAGTGGAACTATTCCCTTTTTCCACCCGCTTAATTCCTGGATCTGTGAATCCTAGCTAAGGGGAGAACTGTGCCGCATATAAGATGTCGATTTAAATATATGCTTCTCTCTCGAGAACCCTCCCCGGCCCTCTAGACTGCCGCCACCTAATTGGTGCTGTAACTGTGTCTTTGAAGGGCCACTTCACTCATATCAGACAAAATGCTTTTAGGCGGGTGAGAAACACGGTAAGACCAGTGGATTTCATGATCGTGGGCCCACCGTTGCTCCTCTCTGACTGCCGAGTGAGTTCCTTGGTCAGAAGCAATACTGTATGGAACACTATGACTGTAGCTAAGGAAGGCGTTCTGTATGTCCACAGATGCTGGTTTGGGCAGAAGCATTACGTGTAAGGAAAGACAAATTCAAAACCAGTATAATCTCCTCCATTAAGGACAAACTGTCTTTCCCATGAAGAAAGTAGTCCAATGTAGTCAATGTTAGGACTCAGGCACTATGCTGGCCCCTGTCACCAGGCAGGATACGCTCCTGGCAGTAACCTGGCCAGCC
This sequence comes from Microtus oregoni, assembly GCF_018167655.1. Classification (NCBI taxonomy): domain Eukaryota; kingdom Metazoa; phylum Chordata; class Mammalia; order Rodentia; family Cricetidae; genus Microtus; species Microtus oregoni. The sequence continues at coordinate 41,848,408 of NW_024543059.1, forward strand.
CAGGGTCCTACGGCTGCTACATGACTACACTACAGAGTCTGTATGCAGGTGCACAAGGTCCTTTTAAGTGCCAAGCTCTGCCTACGCCTGCTCTCTTTGCCCATCATGAGATCTCTGGCTCTCACCCGTCAAGGTCCACCTCGCACCTCGGCATCTGCTAGATGGTCCCCCTGGAGAATGGTATTGTTATATTAGGGTCTCAGTGTTAGTCTCTGTGGTTGTCAGATCTGGCACTTAGCGGTAGCTGTAGTCACACCACCCTTGGTGAGTGGAAGTCTATGTCGTCAAGCCCACACATAACCTCCATCTCTGTCACCATGCCCAGTTTCTTCATGGCCCCAGAGGACTATGACAAGGATGGATGGGGAAAGAGGCTGACTGTCCACAGACCAGGTCATTCCCTCTACTTGCTTACTGAACTCCTCCTCTGCGGATGTCGTCTTTGGATGGGCATTTACAAGGCACAGCCGTATCTTCACATCCTTTGCCCATTTGTAGAGAGCTATGCGCATACTTCTCCAGATATCTTTCTCACAATTTCCTAATCTGCTCTTTCCAGGTCTCTGATCCATCCTGCCAATCTACTGGCTAAGGCTCATGAGTCAGTGAACAATTGCTCAACTGGCCATTTCTCATTTCAAGCAAAATGTATGATCATGTGTACTCCCAAAGTTCTGCCCATTTTGAAAATTTCTAACTAGCTCTTATAGCTTAAATTAACCCATTTCTATTTATCTATATGCTGCGGCATAGCTTGTGGTTTGACCTCTCCTCTCACGTGTCCTGCTTTCTCTGCCTCCGGCTGGTGACTCTGTATCAGAGTGTCCTACAGGCCTGGTGCCAGAGAGATAGCAAGCAACTCCCCTCCCCTCTAGTCATAACCCCCCTGGGCCATACTTGGCCTGGCTCCAGAGTTGTCAGCCAGCCCTAATCCATCTCCTTTGATGCAGATACCTTTTGTTGCCCTATGTGAATTTTGTCTGAGAGTTTCTCATGGATATAAAGCCTATACAAACTTGGTTCAGAGCAACCCAGAAAACCGCAGTACTTCCTGAATCAGGTGTTTGCACTTGGCACTGAAGTTTTGGGAGTAAAATGATGGGCTGGTATCTTTAAGGCTACTGGCTAAAGGAGCAGAAGGAGTTTCCACAGCAGAGCAGCCTGCACAGCTGTCCTGCTGCAGAGCCTTCTCCTGTTCCAGGACCCCATACTCACACCTAGCATCTTTCCCATCTTTTTGGTCTATGAGCCAGCATAACATTCCCAGGCGAGGAATGTGCTATCTCCTGAATCCAAATAGGACAACTAAATGCTGTGCTTCTTTCTTGGTGGTGGGCAGAGCCAGGCTCAACACTTTGTCCTTCCCCTTAGAAGCCATATCTCTGCATGCCTCATACCACTGAGGTAGAAGGTTCACGAATTTTGATTGGATTTTTTTCCCACCCTCTGACGTACATATATTTTACCAACAAGTCCAAAGTGGGTGCTACCTCTGGTCACTTGATCTAATCAGCAATAATGTCATTAATATAGTGCACTAACGTGACTTTTTCTGGAAGAGACAGTGACCCTCATCCCTTTGGGGGCTAGAGAGTTGGCTCAACGGTTAGGAACACTTGCTGGTTTTGCACAGGATCTGTTTGTTGTGTGTGCAAGGCCTAAAGAGAATGCTGGATCCCCTAGAACTGAAGTCACAGATGGATGTGAGCAGCCATACCACCATGAAGGGTGGGAATCAAACCTAGGCCCTCTGGAAGAGCAGCCCCCACTCTCAGAGCTAGAACTCAACATGTAGACATGTCTGGTCCAAACAGCAAAGTTACAGACCTGATGGAGGAAGGTCATTGGGTAATTAATAAAGAAACTGCTTGGCCTGATAGGTTAGAACATAGGTGGGTGGAGTAAACAGAAGAGAATTCTGGGAGGAAGAGGAAGTGAGGCAGATGCGATGAAGCTCCACCCAAGATGGATGTAGGCTAGAATCTCCCTGGCAAGTCACCACCTCGTGGTGCTACACACATTAATAGAAATGGGCCAAGCAGTGTTTATATGAATACAGTTTGTGTGTTGTTATTTTGGAGCATAAGCTAGCCAGGCGGCCGGGAGCTGGGTGGCAAGAACGCAGCCTGCTGCTCCTTTTACACAGACCACCGTTGAATACAAGGGCAATTAAGAGTCTTTTCTTAGCTGGGCAGTGGTGGCACATGCCTTTAATAAAAGCACTCAGGAGGCATAGGCAGGTGGGTCTCTTTCAGTTCCACGAGAGTCAGGGCTACACGGAGAAACTCTGTCTCAGTAAACAAAAGAAAGAAAAAGAAAAAAGAGGGGCTGGCGAGATGGCTTAGTGGTTAAGAGAGTACTGACCCAGGTTCAGTTCCCAGCACTCACATGGCAGCTCACAATTGTCTGTAACTCCAAGATCTGACACCCTCACATAGACATACATGCAGGCAAAAACACCAATGCACATAAAATAAAAGTAAACAAATTTAAAAGAAGAAATAAAGAAAAAAAGAATTCATTTTTTAATTAAAGCCAGCAACTGAGGGCAGGTTCCTACCACCAGGAACTCTCAACCCAGAAGTTGGGCAGTGTAGGGTTTACAAAGCTAAAACCACAATTGCATCATACCAGGTACAGGCTGAGGGATTTCTTTTTTTTCTTTATTCTTTTTATTTATTTTTATTTTTTTTAGTTGGATTAATTTATTTCTATTTATTTATTTATTTATTATGTATACAGAGCATTCCTTCCATGTATGCCTGCAGGCCAGAAGAGGGCACCAGACCCCATTACAGATGGTTGTGAGTCACCATATGGTTGCTGGGAATTGAGCTCAGGACCTTTGGAAGAACAGACAATGCTCTTAACCTCTGAGCCATCTCTCCAGCCCCGGATTAATTTATTTTGAGACAGAGTCTTTTCATGTAGCCCTGGAAATCACTATGTAGGCCAGGCTGGCCTTGAACTCAGAGATTTGCTTACCTCTGCCTCTCAGGTTTCCAAGTGAGGAAGGAGGAACCCTTTGATTGTTAAACATCTTACAAGCATTGTTTCTCAGAAGGGAGAAATCAGCTCATGCAACAGGATGTGGTAGCAGACAGGAGGAGGTGTGTAGTCAGGGTGACCCTTCAAACCATCTAACCTCATCACAGAAATCTCTCCCTGGTCTCTGTGTTGGTAACAAGGGCATGCACGGCCACGCCAGCTTAATGTGTTTCAGTGAAGCCCACATCCCTGTTGTTAGGTGTGGTAACTTCTCTTTCCTTCTGAGAAAATGTCTCTGAACCCACTACCTAATCCTATATGAAATACAAGAAGCTTTCAAAGACTTTAAAAGTAAAGTGAAGCCGGGCGGTGGTGGTACAAGTCTTTAATCCCAGGACTCTGGAGGCAGAGGCAGGCAGATCTCTGTGAGTTCGAGGCCAGCCTGGTCTACAACGTAAGTTTCAATGATAGCCACCATGTGGTTGCTGGGAACTGAACTCAGGACCTCTGGAAGAACAGCCCACCTGATTTCTTCAGCCCACCCATCAGTTCTTATCTATGTGGGTTTTGGGGGTTCAGGGCCTCAGGTGGCAATCCCCCTCACCTGCTGAACCATCTCTCCGGACCTAGATTAGGATTCTTCAACACCATGTGTCTGTCTTCTTCCTTAGTGAGGGGCTACTCCTTCTTATGGTCAGTTGCCAAGGTTCTACCCAATGTGCAGAATGTCTGTGGACATGGTTACCTACATACAGGCAAAACACCCATCCACATTAAACAAACAAACAAAACCTTGATCAAGAACTTACTTCCCATTGTGATAATAAGAGCAGTTTTATGTCTGTGTATATGTCCATGACTGTGCAGGATGGAGGTTACCCCTAAGATGTCTTACTGAAGGCTACCTACTATAACATTTTGAGACATAATCCCTCACGATGGTTCCTTGAATAATCACCTCCACAGACTCATATTTGAATGCTTAGGAAGTGGCATTAGCTGTGGAGTTGTAGGAGGAAGTTTGTCACAAAGTGGCTTTGGGGTTTCAAATGCCCAAAGCAGGCCTAGTCTCTCTTCCTACTGCTTGCTGATCTTGCATGTTGCTATGCCAATAGTGGACTAAACCTCTGAACTGTAAGGCAGCTCCAAGCCCTAGGTCTCCACCTCTCCACCTCCCCAGTGCCTTTAAGCCCCAGGGATTCAACGCTTCACCAACTGAGTGCCTCCTCAGCCCAGCTTTACCTTTTTCTAGAATGGTCTCACTATGCAATGTCAGCTTTCCTAAACTATGTAAAGCAGCCTGGATGACTTGCAGATCCACCTGCCTCTGCTGGGATCAAAGGCACGCACCACTTTGACTGCTCAGCTGTGTCTTAAATAAAATGAGAAGTAATCACTGTTCAAGGTTTATTTGGTGTTTTCGTTGGCATGACACTTGGGTAGTCGGTTGCATCATCCATATGAAGATCTTTACACAATATTTCAATGTACACCACAGATACATAATACACAAAATAATATCCTTTGGAACAGTTATGCACAAGATATGCATAATGGATTTACACACTGGAGCCAGGTTATGACTAACTGGGAAATCATTGGCCTAGGCATGTCTGGTGAGGGTGCACAGCACAGACACAGCAGGTTCACAGGGTAACTGAAGCCTGCACACAGTTGGCAGTGTCACACCAACCAGGTTACCACTACACAAGTACCACTTAGCATCAGGGTAGAGCTGTGGGAACACAACCACCCTAACCACAGCTCAGCTGAGGAGACAGTGTGCTGCAGCCTGGACAGTGAAGCGCTAGGACATCTGGGGACTTTTAGAACTGCAGCTCTTTCTGGATCCCCCAGAGCGTGTCTGCACTCTTCTTCAAGCGGGCCTCCTCTTCAGAAGTCAGAGTCACCTTCACAACATCTGAGATTCCATTTTGTCCCAGGACACAGGGGACACTGAGGAAGACATCATCCTTGATTCCATAGAGACCCTGGACACAAAACAACAAGAGATTGATTTGTCTACACATCCTCAGGTTTCCTGGGGTTTAGACCTTCCACAATTATAAAGCTCTTTTTTTTAAACGAGTGCTGATCTATCCTAGTCCAGAGATGCCCAGCTATGATGTGATAATGAACAGTGCAATAGAAAGTCATCAAGACAGCAACAGCTAGGCTTGGCACATGCCTGTCATCCCAGTACGGGAGAGCTAGAGGTAGGAGTTCAAGGTTATCCTCAGATACATAACAAGTTGAAGGCCAGGCCAGTAGACATTACCTAAGACCCTTGCCTCAAAAAAGCAAAGCAAACCAAAACCCAAGTCTTACTAACATACACAATAAACCACACTTGCCAATTTCTGTAAGACCGGTAACTGAGCAGGGTCTCCACCTAACTCAGTGTAACTTAGATACTTTCAGTGCTGACGGGACATTAATTCCACAGGTCAGCTATCTTTCCAAAAGAAAATCATGAATGGATGAATTTACTTCTGTTCAGTCAGTGACTGGGGGCTTCCACTAGTCTGCTCAAGATTTTGCAAGGCCAAGAAACAAATCTGTAATGCCTCTGCAGACCCATTACCTTAATCATGGTGGAAATGGGATGCACCCGCCTCAGATTCTTCATTATGCTCTCTGCCAAGTCGGCCACAGAGAGGCCAATGGCCCAGGACGTATAACCTTTCAGTTTGATCACCTCATAGGCGCTGTGGAATGGGAAGGATGGGAAAAAGGGAAAGAAGGGTAGGGAAGGACAAGGAAAATAACGGCTTTACCAAACACATTTTATAATCAATAATACCACCAAGACATGTTATATAGTTAAGCAGGACCTCTGACAGTAAGGGCAAAAGGAAGGCAAAACGTTTAACACCCCCACAATTGACTAAGTCTTGTATATTGATAGAAGAAATATTACATTGTCAAAACAACAACAAAACTAGTGATTCTCAGAAATGAAATATGGAGGAGCAGGTGAGAGGGTTCAGAGGCTAAGACTAGGACTCATGGCAGAAAAACAAAAGTGAAATAGTAATTGGACCGGAATCGTATCCCGTGACAGAATGTGTTCCTAGCATGCATGAGACTCTGGTCCCAGCACCTCAAAGAAAAAGTGTGGTGTCTTGAATGAGATGTTCTCCATAAGCATAGGGCTTTCAAACATTTGCTCCACAGCTGATAGCTTTCTGGTGAAGGATTAGGAGGAGGAGTCTCTATGAGTTCAAATCCAGCCAGGGCCACATAGATAAAGTGTCTAGAGAAACATCCCCCCAAAAAGAAACGGAAAGAATCTGGAGCATACTTATACCCATACTATCCAAATAAAGATGTTGACTGTCTTCTATTAGTATTAGCATAAATAAGATAATTTTTGTTACAAACACCCTATCTCTGGGGGCTGCAGAGGTAGCTCGGAGGTTAAGAGGACTGGCAGCCCTTCAGCACCTAGGTTTGTCTGTAACTCCAGTTCCAAGGAATCCTGTGACCTCTTCTGGGCTACACGGGTACTGCATGCATGGAGTACAGAAGCAGGCAGGCAGGACACCCATAAGTACATCTTGTAAAGAGCTCTAAAGACCTTTCTGAATGAATTAATGTATCGTCGAGGGTAGAACTAACTTGTTTGAACTTGCTTTCAAAGGCCTTTTTGTGCGTGGCAAATCCGTTTCCAGCTGTAAAAGTGCTGAACTAGGTTCCATGGGGATGGAACACCTTCCATTCCATCAAGGGAATGGGAGGATGGCAAATGTCAAGAAACCAGTGTCAGCACCTCCCACCTGTATTTGGTGCTGCTTTTATTTTAGTTATTTTAGTCTTTTTGTTTATATGGTTAAATTAAAAAAGCCCTCAAATGAAATGCTTTTAAACATCGTAACCTTCCAGATAGACACACTTTCAGTCTCTTACCTGTCAACCACCTGCTTGTGAACCTCCTTCCACTGCTCCTTGTCTGCATCGGAGCCCAGTTCTGGGTTCAGATTCTTCAGGGAGACACCAGCGACATTCACGCCACTCCACACAGGCACTGCAAGAAACCGGCAGCTTACACCACTGTTTCCACACCACAGCAAGGCACAGTAACTATGCACCCCCCACCCTGAGCCACCTTTCTACCCTCATCCTTTCAAAGATGGTCAAGATTACCAAAGCCTTAACTTTTAGAGCGCATAAAAGCAAGAACTGTCTTCTTTTGTTTTGTTTTTGAGACAAGGTTTCTCTGTAGCTTTGGTGTCTGTCCTGGAACTAGCTCTTGTAGACCAGGCTGGCCTTGAACTCAGAGATCCCCCTCCCGAGTGCTGGGATTAAAGGCGCGCGCCACCAGTGCCCGGCTAAGAACTGCATATCCTAACCTGCTTTCCTAACCTACTGAAACGTGTGGGCACTTACATTCAGTAAGAAAGCATTCACACTGGAAACGTAAGAATCTGAGGATCACATAGACATAACTAGATTAACTGCAACCCAACAGGGTTCCCCCACATCAGACCTGGCTGATCTTGTCAGGGGCAGGGGATTCAAGTCAAGTTTAAACTGCTGCATGAAGCAAATAAATGAAGTTATCCGAAGAACCGTGGTTAACATGTCCAGGGGCTGAGGGCCTAGCTCAGCAGAGTGTGTGCTTAGTACATATGAGTGTCCTGGGTTCAATCGCCAGCATAAAGATGAACCATAGTGGCTCAGGCCAGAAATTCCCAGTCAACAGAAAGGCTGTACTGTTGAGTTCCAAGTTAGCCTGGGATACAGAAGAAGACCCTGCCTCAAAATATATTGAAATCTACATGTTTGCCTACACGCCAGAAGAGGGCATCGGATCTCATCACAGATGGTTGGGAACTGCATTTGGTTTCTGGGAACTGAACTCAGGAAGAGCAGCCAGTGCTCTTAATCTCTATGGCATCTCCCCAGCCCAAGTTCAAGAGTCTTATTCGAAGCCGGGCGATGGTGGCGCACGCCTTTAATCCCAGCACTCAGGAGGCAGAGGCAGGCGGATCTCTGTGAGTTCGAGACCAGCCTGGTCTACAGAGCTAGTTCCAGGACAGGCTCCACAGCCAGAGAAACCCTGTCTCGAAAAACCAAAAAAAAAAAAAAAAAAAAAAAAAAAAAAGAAAGAAATAAAAAAGAAATGCTTAGATGTTTGTACTATCTTTCTGTTTTCAAAATGAGAAAATGAACTGATATTAAAAGACTAACCACTGGAGTCCCCGTGCTCCCCCAGGACCCATCCGTGACAGCTCAGTGGGTGAACACCCAGCCTTTCTCCCATCAGGTAACGGAACCGAGCGGAGTCCAGATTGCAACCACTCCCGATGACTCGATTTTTGGGAAAGCCACTTATCTTCCAGGCCACGTAGGTCAAGATATCCACTACAAAAAAAAGAAAAAAAGAATTTAGATAACAAAAGACTACAGGACATGATTTTGACACCGCTACAGACAGTTCAGTATTTTTTTTAAATATTTATTTATTAGGTATACAGTATTCTTTCTGCGTGTATGCCTGCAGGCCAGAAGAGGGCACCAGATCTCATTACAGATGGTTGTGAGCCACCATGTGGTTGCTGGGAATTGAACTCAGGACCTTTGGAAGAGCAGGCAATGCTCTTAACCTCTGAGCCATCTCTCAGCCCCGACAGTTCAGTATTTTTGTTAGCATTTTTACTATATAACTCATGTCCAATTATTCAAAAGCATTATTTAAAACATTGCACCAATTAAGACAGCATTACTCAGTTACTTCTCCAAGACCACGAGTGAGAAACTTTGCAGCTACATTCAGAGGCATTTAATGTTCTAGATGAACTACTTTATAAATTAATGAACGCATGCACACATATCGCCATGAACTTGAAGACGTCTGGAGCATCTGCTTCGCAGCTGCCTCACCTGGGTTGGAGACAATAAGCAGCTTGCAGTTTGGACTGTATTTCACCACGTTGGGAATGATGAACTTGAAGATGTTCACGTTGCGCTGGACCAGATTGAGCCGACTCTCTCCCTCTTGCTGACGGGCCCCCGCTGTGATGATAACCAGCTTGGAGTTTGCAGTCACGCTATAGTCTAGAGAAAAGACCAGAGATGGAGATCCCTTCAGGGAACTTTGACCTACCCAGCAAAAACTTGTTCCGTAAACCTTGTACGCAGCAGATGTAGACCTGTTGATGTTGTTCAGATCTGTTTGGATGTGCTGTTTCTAAGTGTGGCCTCTTAAAGACTGGAAAGGTAATACTGATGCCTTTCTCACACTGCACGTTTAGCCACATTTTATCATAATGGGAAGGAATTCAGGTTATCTCATCCTGTCTATATTTCTTTCTCCCCTGCTCCTCTTGAGGCATGCACTACATTCCTCTGCCTGGCCTTAAAGACATGCACATCTCTTTTCAGCCAGTCGCTATTGCGCTGAGAGTCCAGCCGTCTTCTCTACCTTGCTTTCCTCTCTGTTCTCATTTGCTCCTGCAGGCTCTGTGGCACAGGGCGGCTGACCCAGAGAGTTGCCTATTAGGTAAGAGGTCAAAGACTTTCAACCCTGGGTTCCTGGCTGGTGGCAGCTAAGTGTAAAAAGGTCACATAAAGAACTTCAGCTGCACAGGCCTCTAAGGTGAAGTTCTGAGTCTGTGTTAGCTAGCACTTGATACATGCAAGCCAGAAGAACATTTAACCACTTGCAGTAAGGCAGGTGGGGCTACCACTCAGCAGCTGGAGCACTTGCCCAGGGCTCTATCTTAGCAACACACACTTGCTACAATGTAGATTCAGAACTTGATACCTACTAATTCATATATTTCCATATATGTGCAATTAGGTTTCCTTAATTGAAGCCTTGACAAGGATTGAGCTAGTGCACCTGTCCCCCAAGGCCTACCCTCCTGCCTTGAATGAAAGACAGAATTGGAGAGGTGGGATTTCAGGCCTAAGAAAGAACTTGAAACTTAAAAATCTAATATGGACTAAAGGAAGGTGGCCCCAACCAACCTTTGCCAGAGACAATTTTCGGTGTTCTAAGGAAAAGGCTGCCGTGCTGGAGATCCATCATCTCTCCCTTCAGTTTGTCTTCCATGACATCAACAAGGGCAAGCTCATCTGCCAAGTCCTAAAAGACAAATGAGAAACTTATTGAGGGTTTTCAGGACATGCACTCTTCTGTATTCCAGGCATAGGAGTCTCTGTCAGGATACACTGGAAGTTGAGGCAGGCCATTCAACTCACTGCTTCCCAGATGGCGCCATGCAGCAGACTCTAGTCTGCTCTCCTGCAGCCTCCCTACTGGAGGAGCTTTCTGTGGAGGGCAGCTAGTCACTACTGTCCAGTACCATACTGTTGCCTGGCGTGGGCGAGACTATAAGACAGAGGGGAGAGACCCAGAACTAATAAAACATGCAAAGCCAGGTGCAGCAATGCACACTTTAAAAAGCATCACTTGGGAGCCATGTACAGTCAAACCCTGTCTTCAGGTAGAGAAAAAAACACGGGTGTGTACACAGGGCTGTAAGCTGCAAAGAGAAGCCCTGTCTCAATCCCCTCCCCACCTATATACACACATACATGTGTGTTTTAAGCTGTCAATTTTTTAAAAAGATTTTTATTTATTAATTATGTATACAGCATTTTCCCTACATATATGCTGCAGACCAGAAGAGGGCGCCAGATCTCATTACAGATGGTTGTGAGCCACCATGTGGTTGCTGGGAACTGAACTCAGGACCTCTGGAAGAGCAGTCAGTGCTCCTAACCTCTGAGCTATCTCTCCAGCCCAGCTGTCAATTTTCTTATATATAAACCAGGTTTTAGTTAATAATATAACATCCTTTAATGACAGGTGTGAAGTTGCATACCTATAATCCCAACACCCAGGAAGATGAGACAGGAAGATTGCTTCAAGTTTGAGGATAGCTTGAGCTACATACATGAGAACCAAGAACATTGGCCCGTCTCTAAAAAGGTTTTCCAACTCAATTCTAAAGTCATCCAATTAACCAGTTGGAGATGGTTTACGGGGTGAAAGCACTCCGCACACAAGCTCGATGAGCTGCGTCTGACCTCCAGAACCCAGAGTAGGAGAAGCCAGTCACCACCGACCTCCACACATGTTGACTTGTGTGTGTTCACACACTTTTTCCCTCCATGGAAAACTGTAGCAAACCAGGGAACAATCGGTTTGGATAGAAGTTCAAGGTATCCCATTCAGTAGGATTTTAATTTTTACCATATATACATATAAATTTCAATTAAAAAATTACTTTCGAAGTGGGCATATAGTTCAATGGTTACCTAGCTAGCATGCGGGAGACACTGGGTTTATTCAACTCCCTGCACTGAAAAGGTATAATTAAAGGGACTCTTCTTGTTCGTAGGACATGCGAAAACACGGCAGGGCGTTTTAAATAGGCCTGGGTCTGATACCCTCTGATACTGTTACTTTGGATAATCCTTTTTGTGTATCACTATGTTGCAAAATGTTTCACAGGCAGGCTCCTTTGAGTGAATGCCTGAACCTCAAGTTTTATACTTATATGTCATAATGGAGAGGTGCTTCCCCCACGCATGAGCTTGTGGCATGAAGAACCCCCACTTACCTTCATTAAGATACTGATGGCACAAGCCATGCCAACAGCACCAACCCCAACAACCGTAATCTTGTTCTGGGGGGCCTGTTCTTCCTTAAGGAGATTCACAATCAGCTGGTCCTTGAGGGTTGCCATCTTGTCGGACTTTGAACCTTTTGGGACCTAAGGTGGAAGCATTTCGTGTCACTGAGGCCTCTCCAAAGTATAATCACCAAGTCGCAGCCTTACTTTGCATCCTTTGGACTACTTTCTATTAAACGACAACACGTGACTAATGAGCGCAAAAGTTGAAAAAGTGGCCGTGCAGCAAGTCCTCACCTTGAAATGTAAAAGTAATACCGAGGTCTCCGCATAAGTGTAGCCTCCTGAGGACTTACTCATTTTGATTAGCCACAAAAGGGGAGGGGTAGCCTCTCCTCGAACAAGATCAGAACTGCCCTCCCACTTTTCGCTGAGCACCCAGAATCCTACAGTAAGTAGGGTGTCAAGTTGCTCCAGGAAGTACCAAAAATCAAGAGCAGAGGGCGCCAATTAACGGCCACCAGAAGCGACCCTAAGGCAAAGCAACGTGCTGAGCCCTGCGCATGCGCAGGCTCGCCTCGCCCCCCCCCCCCCCCCCCCACAAGTTTTATGACCAGCCTGGATTCGTAGGACTGACAGGACGGACAGGCCGGTGCGCAATTTCGGAACAGGGTAGTAAGAGGAGGTTTGGTGGCTGCTGGCCATGGATGAGACTGCCAAGCAGGCAGCTCGGGATCAAACTTCGGACCTTATTAAAGCCCAAAGCACATGTAAGCATCCTGAGGGCTTGCCGCCAGGGTCAGATTTCAAATGCCAATACCAGGAACCAGGTGCTTTTAACCACCCACCCGCCAAGGCGGAGCCTCGTTACCCAGGATGAGGCCGCTAGGAGAAATTTACAGTTACGGAGGATCTAAGGCCCGGAGCCCCCAGAATCACGAGGGGCACATTTCCCCCAGCAAGCCCTACACCTCTCTTTGAAATCGTTCCAAAACACAAAAGGACCGGTCAAGATCTCTGGGCAGGCAGCCCAGGGCCACCAAAGCTGGAAGCCGGTCTCCTTACCACCGCTGCTATTTCTAGACATTCTTAAAGGGTTTCTGCAGGCTAAGAGCAGGAAGGAGGAGCTCTTCCTGCAGAGAACCGGCCTCACCCAAACCTCAGTTCCGGGCTTCATTTGGGTAGGGCGCGTCTACTTCCACCTGTGACCCTATGGGTGCCGCGCCTCAGCTACAGGTTTCCCCCTTCTGTCTGGGGTGCAGAGGGCTGTGACTCTTCCAGCTCTATCTCCGTACACAGCTTACCGCGATCCCTAAACCCACCAGGAACCTCGTAATTTGGCCCCAAAGCGCCCTACAATTTGCAGAAAGCACCCACTGCGCCAAGCCTACGCAAAAGGAAATGCAACCCTCACGACTTCTCACAAGTACCCACCCGGACGCGCTGAGGCTTTTTCGGTCCCTATGGGCTAGAGCAACTGGACCTCAAGATTAACCTGTTGGGTCCTTCCCACCCTTCAGACCAGTCACCCCCTAGGCGTTCCCCAGCCACCAGGCTCGCCGCCCCAGGCAGGGTGCGGTCGCCTGCTCCGTTCCCTAGAGCGCAGTAGCCCACGCGCGCGGACCACTGACCAGGCCTGTGGACCCTGTACCTCCACCCCGAGTAGGGAGCTCCCGTGCGGGCAGCGTGGGGCTCAACCATACCGCTAGTGCACGATGAGCAGCTTCGGGCGCACAGCAGCGTGGTCGGGGTTCGGCTACAGAGGCTCCAGCACGCCGAGCCGCTCGCGGGCGGGGCCTTATATGGAAGCTCGGGGTGACGTCAGGGTGGGAGCCCAGCGGACGTGCGGGAACCCACGTGTACGCTAGGCCGGGGACGGGCGTCCAGCTGGGCGGGGCCCTGCTGAGACTAGTGCAGCGCGCGCAGCCCCACGGCCCCACGTGTGCCGCGACAAGTCCAGGAACTGCCAAACTCACATGGTCCGCAGCCTCGGAACCAGGATCCCGAAAAGCATCGATCCTCGCTTCCTTTTCCGTAAAACTTGTGGGACTTGGAGAAACCCTGGTCACGTTGTCCATTGCTGTTCCCAGCCCTTTCTGGCATGCAGCAGGCTCTCAGTAAACACTGAGGGAAAGCACATGCCATCCCTGCATAGGGCCTTTCTCCTGCTACTTCCAAGTGCCAAGCCAAGAGGGACCCCAGCTTCTGAGGGCTTGCGAGTGACTCGGGTCTGTACCTTACCACCCCATCCCACAGGCATTTGTGTTTCAGCCTTACCAAACAGCATCTGCGCCCAATTTTCAAACCCCCTCTGTCTTTAAACGTTATTCTATAGGCCTTTACTTATTACGGGTTCCTATTTCTCGCCCAGCCACTCCTTCATCGTGTGTGAATCTTCAGGTAGTCCACCACTGGGACAGGATGTAAAATATAATTTGCAAATGCCCTTAGTGATAGGAAGGACCTCGTGAATTGTGGCTTTTGGCCCAGCTCACCAACCTCCCAGGAAGGGAGGTGTTCACTGAAGATGAAGGGCTATTAAAATCTTGAGCAGTATTTGAAGGGTTTCTGGTTTCGGGGCGCTGGAGCTGCAGCGGACACTAACTCCCAGAGAGTATGACGCTCAGAAGACCCTACTTGCCCTCTGCCTGTCTTACATCTGGTGCTGTCCGTCCGTTGTGATATCTTTTATAATAAGCCGAGCAGTCTAGGAGTGTGGCCAGGGCCAGGACACTTGCCTTGTATGCACAAAGGCCTGGGTTTGATCTTCAGCAGAGCACAATAGAAATAAACTATTAAAAGTCACAACAATTGGACCTGGAGAGGTGACTCTGCCATTAAGACCACAAAAGCTTGTAACTCCAGATCCAGGGGATCCAACATCCTTTTCTGGCCTTCACAGAGCATCCCTCCCCTATAAACAGTAATTTAAATTATTTTTTTAAAAAGTCAGAACAAGGGCTGGAGAGATGGCTCAGTGGTTAAGAGCATTGCCTGCTCTTCCAAAGGTCCTGAGTTCAATTCCCAGCAATCACATGGTGGCTCACAACCATCTGAAATGCGATCTGATGCCCTCTTCTGGCCTGCAGGCAGACACACAGACAGAATATTGTACTCATAATAAATAAATAAATAAAATATTTAAAAAAAGTCAGAACAAGAGAAATTAAATTCAACTCTTAAAATAAACAACAAAGGTGTGTCTATGAGTTTAAAGAGCCAGCCAAGCCATTGGTGAGGCTGCGGGGGGCTGTTGGGAACACCCCAGTTTAAAGTAGCTGGGCAGGAGAGGACCTCTTACAAGATTAAGCTGTTAAGCCGGGCGATGGTGGCGCACGCCTTTAATCCCAGCACTCGGGAGGCAGAGGCAGGCGGATCTCTGTGAGTTCGAGACCAGCCTGGTCTACAGAGCGAGTTCCAGGACAGGCTCCAAAGCCACAGAGAAACCCTGTCTCGAAAAACCAAAAAAAAAAAAAAGATTAAGCTGTTAACCTGTGCGGTACAATGCTCTAAGTGGAGCGTAAGCTGAGGAAGCCCTGTCCAGGTTCATGTGGGAGGAAATCGCTTTATGTGGAAAACACATGGACACACACGTCTGTCCCCAGGGGTATTCTGGGGAGGGATGCTTGTTTTTCTTATAGCCACCTGTATACCCACAGAGTGGAGAGTCCATCTTCACACACACACACACACACACACACACACACACACACACACCTTGGCCTGTATACCCTTCAGGGACCCCATTGCAGTTAAGGGGGTAGGGTTCTGCTCCCTTTCTGAGACACAGATGGGCCTACTTCCTCTCTGCACTATTCATCAGCATCTCAGGGGCAGCTTCCAGAAAGGCCCATAGTTGTGGGGTTCTGGCCTATGAAGGGAAAATTCACCCGGCTTCCAGAAAACCAGGCCATCTGTTTAGTTGATTCTAGATGATACTGTTGGATGCCCAGAGACCACAAACACAGATGAGGGGTGGGGCACAGGTTGTCCCGAGGTAACTAGGGACAGGGCAGCTTTCAACAATAACTCAGGTGTCTAGGCCTGTGGGACAATATCCTTATTCAGTCAAGGATGGGACCTGTCAGCTTGTTAAATATGTCCCGGTTGGAAGGAGGAGACTGGTGGAAAGCCAAGAGTGGATTGGGGCTGAGAGCCTTGCAGGAAAGACCTATGAAGGTACCTCAGGCAGGTTCGAGTCCCCTACATCAGAACACCCAGCAACAGCCACTCCAGGCATAGCCTCCCTCGTCCAGCACATCAGCCGCTTTCTGACTCCAGGATGAACAAGAATGGCATTTGCAGGGGCCAAAGGTAGGCGTCTCCTCGTTTGCCTTCACTGACTCTTTGAGGTAGACAAGAGCATTCCCATTTTCCAGATGAGAAAACCAGGACTCAGAGAGAGTACTGACTTTTCCAAGCCTGTGCAGTTTCTAAACGATTTCAGCCAGGACTTTAACCTGGCACTCACTGACTCAAAGCCTGTCTTTCTCTCTCCAAGGCCTTATGCTCACAAAACCCTGCATAGGACAAGAAACTACCCAGGGGGCTCAAGCCAGTCTTAGGTGCAGAAGCCACGTAGGTGGCGCTGGGTGTCTCTGCCTATCTGCCTGCTTCAGCAGTGACCTCCCCTGGGCTGATGCTATCTTGGTTCTGATTTTCGGATCCGTCCCAGCTTTTCCGAGTCTCCAACTTGGAGATGGCAGATGGTGGAACCTCTCAGCCCCCACAATCAAGTGACCAAGCCCTCACAATGAATCTGTGCGCTCTGCTGTCGCTTCTGCTTGCCTGGAGAAATGTGACCAATACGGTCTATACTGTAGACCTGCTACACCCACACTGAACTCATAAAATGGTTTGGGAAACCTATCACAGAACAGAGCACCTGCCTGGGCCCCGCCAGCTCTTCTTTGGGTACAGTCTCTTTAAAGGGAAAATCTACAAAGAAATCCTTCGACTCAGGTACTGTCTGGGCTCAAGGAATGGCTGATACCCAGCATGTACTGTGAGGTTTTTCCTAAGATAGGCTTAGCCAAAGGATGGTGCCCACCCGAAATGGTACCGTGTCTCTCTTCCACTGGAGTTCCAATGGCCTCCAGTAAGTCCTTGAGATCAAAGTCCAGTTCTTGAACCGTACATCAGATCCTGCATAATGCAGTACCTATAGCCCTCTCTGACCTTATCTCCTACTTTCCTTTGTACTTTCTGTGTACCAGGCTCAGGGCCACTCCCCCATCCCTCAAGCATATCACACACCGCTGCACTCCCTCACATATGTATCGCGCACCGCCCCACTCCTCACACACGTCACGCATGTATCGCGCACGGCCCCACTCCTCAAACATGTTACACATGTATCGCGCACCGTCCCACTCCCCCCACATGCCACTCCTCACACCCCTCAAATGTATCATGCACTGTCCCGTTTCCAGTCTTCCACCCAGGCAGTTCCCTCTACCTGAGTACCCCCTACCTTGTCACCAGACCTAACTACCCGAGCCCACATAGTCAGAGACCGAGTGCTGTTCCTTGAACTTTGCATTGGCTCTTGTCAGTAGAGCGGTGGTGGCACACGCTTTTCATCCCGGAACTCGGGAGGCAGAGGCAGGCAGATCTCTGTGAGTTCAAGGTCAGCTTGGTCTACAAGAGCTAGTTCCAGGACAGGGATCAAAGCTACACAGGGAAACCCTGTCTCGAAAAAAAAAAAATGGGGGCTGGAGAGATGGCTCAGAGGTTAAGAGCATTGCCTGCTCTTCCAAAGGTCCTGAGTTCAGTTCCCAGCAACCACATGGTGGCTCACAACCATCTGTAATGAGGTTTGGTGCCCTCTTCTGGCCTGCAGGCATACACACAGACAGAATATTGTATACATAATAAATAAATATTAAAAAAAATTTAAAAATCGACGCTTGTGTTTGGGCATCTCTCCGTGTCACCACACTCTGTGAACTAGTGCAAAAGGAGCTTTCCTGCTCATCTCTATAGCCCTGGCACAGACAGTTTCTGTTTAACTTTAATTTTTATTTTACATTAAAGGGCTACTATGTAAAGGGGCCATATTAAGTGCCAGGGATACAAAATGAGCAAGACAGTCAGCTGTGGCACACACTCATAGTTCCCAGTTACTCATGAGGAATAGAAGAAGCTGGGAAGATAGTTTAGGCTCATGAGTTCGAGACCAACCTGTACAACATAGCAAGCTCTGCCTTCTAAGACCGAGATAGAGGGACTGACAACATCCTCCTCAGTAGTAAAAATCCAAGATGGAAGCCAGTCTTGGTGGTTTACACACCGGTGATCCCAGTACTTGGGAGGTAGAGGGAAGAGGATCAGAAAGTCAAGGCTAGCCTTGGCTACACAGTGACTTGGTCTATAAAATAAGCAAACAAAGGCAAGCAAAGCAAAATAGTATCACAGTACCAGAGGAGAAAGCACCAGCTGAGGCCATCCAAACGATGAAACCAGGAAAGGCTTTCTGGAAGAGGCAGCTCCAGAGCTGGGTGAGAAAAGGATTTCAACTATGTGGATTAAACGTTGAGAAAGTGGAGAAAAAGGAATGAAGCAATGCTGAGACCACAAGCTACATGGCATGTCGGGTAGTCTTTAGCCTCCGGGGTCAGGCTAGAACGCTGATTCGGGTTTTGGTGGTCAGAAGTCACTGAAGTTTCTAGAGAATGGGAAAGACAGGGTGAAAGCAAGGTGTCTGAAAAGCTGTCGGAAAGAGGGTACCTTGTTTGGTGACCATACACAGCACACATACAGAGGACATGTGACTACACGGAGGCCTGTAGCCACATCTATCCAGGACCCTCCACACCCCACAGCCCCTCTGAACACTCACTGCCAGTCTGCCTGTTTTCACCTTGTCCATGACGGCAAGGCTGATGGCTCTCCTGAGATGCAGGGCCCAAGACGCAGAGGACCTCATGTGCCTGTGTGTCCTTGACCTGCTGGGGAGTGCTGTGTGCCTGCCAAAGTGGAGGTTCCTCTCTCTCTCTCTCTCTCTTTCTCTCTCTCTCTCTCTCTCTCTCTCTCTCTCTCTGTGTGTGTGTGTGTGTGTGAGAGAGAGAGAGAGAGAGAGAGAGAGAGAGAGATAGTGACACCTGAGAAACTGCTTTGTGTCACACACCCCCTCCCGCAGTCCCCAGCCCATTCACCGCCCCCCCCCCCCCAGATGAGGGGTGTGAAATCTAAAAACTCCGCCCCAGCTTCTCAGGCTTTCCTGGTACCACCTCCTGGGGTCTGGATGATATCACCTAGGATCCTAACGCCTTCTCCTCCCCCTCTCCCCTCTGCTCTTCTAGGCCAGTGCTAAATGGTGCCTCTGTTTCCTATTGGACTGGACTTTTCATTAATCTCTCTGAGGTTCCCTAAGAGACTCCATCTTAGGGACTCTATGCCCCTCCAACTAAGTCTTACCCTGGGGAGAAGGGACAACGGTGTCCTTTGCTTTCCACGCTTCCTGGGAGAACAGGGGTGTCCCGTTGGCAGGCCCCAGATGAAGTTGTCACAGGAAGTGACATTCAAATTGAGGTCAGTGCTGCAGAGGGAGTCCCAAACCCCACTAGTCCCCAGTGTGGGGTCCCATATCAAAAGATGGCAAGGAGGGTCCTGAACCCTGTGACAGTCTTTCCTTCTGCTACTTTGGGTGACATGGCTTAAAAAGATGAGTGAAGTGTTTGGTTTGCCTAAGAGGAGGCACTGGCAGGGTGGGGGCGGGGCGGGTGTCTCGAGTCCCCCCCCCCCCCCAGCAGGCAGGGTGGGAACGGGTGTCTCCAGGCCTCTGTTAAGAGCAGGCATGGTGGTGCGTCTCCACAGCCCAGCATTTGGGAGACAGAGACAAGAGGACCAGGAGTTCAAAGGCAATCTGAGCTTTACAGTGAATTTGAGGCCAGCTGGGCTATGGGGTGGGGGTGGGGAGAGATTTCTGATAAGAACCTATCATTCTTTGAACTCTGTACAGATTGTTTTAACCTTCTCCTAGAGAATGGAGAAGTATATTCGGAGTCTTGGCTCAAAGAAGCAAGGGTAAACTATTGAGAAATACCGGGTGGATCCAACCCAATTAAAAGTATGAAATACAGTCGTAGAGGTCTATTTGTCATTTCCTGGGGCTGAAAGGGGAAGGGACAAGGGCTGAGCTGTGAGGCTGCTGGCTGCTTTTCCTTTAAACTGTTTACACAACACTTGTGTGGTCACGTCTCCTAAAGCAGGTTCTAACTGGACGTGAAGCTAGGCAAAGCTCTCTGCCCTGTTCCTTGAGCATGCTCAGAGGTCTCCTGCCCTAGAAGGCAGTCTAACATCTTTTGAGGGGCAGGTCTGTGGTTCTGCTCAAGGCCTAAAGGGAAGCTCCCCAGTGCCTACAGCAGAGACCTCTGGCTGTGGCGGAGCTGACAGGAGAAGGCTCTGTTTGTAACCTTATTAGGTTCACCGTGTCCTTTATTTGTGTGCGGCTCTTGATAGCTTCCCCACGCCTTCTTATTTATTTATGTTTTGTACTGAGACTTGGTCTCATTTATCCCAGGCTGACCTTGAACTCTGTTATGTAACCATGAATGACCTTGAATTTCTGATTCTGCTGCTTCCACGTGGTGAGTGCTGGGATTGCAGGTGTGCACCCCCAGGCCCGGTTTATGTAGCACTATCAATGAATCACTGGTCTTTGTGTACGTGTGAAGGCATTCTATCACCTGCGACACATCCATAGTCCCCCCACCCCCCATCCACTGTCAAAGACTTTTGACCCTAATCGGGAGACCTTCCAAAACCAGAATAGGAGTGTGGACGTTGTACTGATACTATTACCAAAGCACACAGTATTTAACGGCTTCAGATCACGCACCACATGCATTTCAAACTTCTCTACTAGCTTTCCTTGGCCAGCGTCACTGCCTGGACTCTCCTGCCTAGCAGCCCCGGACGATAGTAGGGAAACAGTTGCCCTTTGCTCTCTAGATATCCAGTGGCAAAGGTGACCAGTCCTGCCCAGCAGAATCACCCAGGGTGGTGGCAGGAAGGCACAGGCAGCTCACCAGACCACAAGGGTACTTTGAGGTCATCTAGTCAGCCTCCCTTTCCTGGCACCTACTGAATCTTGCACGACCCGCGTGCGTGCAGCGCCAAGCCCTGCCTTTGGTGCAAATGCTTGCAGCCTAAGGCTAAATCCAAGCACATCCGAAGGTCCTTCGTGCCCCAGTTGTAGTCGTGAGACAGACGCTTCAGAGGTCTTCATAGTCTGGACATGTCTGTACTTACTGAATCAGAGGGACTTGTGGCTCTGCTTCACTTGGCCCCCAGAGAGGACATTATTAATTCAGGGGACCCAGAGAAGGGAAGTGAGGTACGCTTGTCTGCGGTGGTGATTCAGAGGCCAGACTCTCAGACCCAGGCTTGGGCTTTCCCTTGTGAATCTGCACTCCCCGGCTTTTCTCCCTGGCTTTGGGGTGTGGCTCTGCTGCTAGTCTCTGGCTTCTGGGTTTTTCCACCGTATCAGGTCTCTGGTAGCAGCCCTTGCTTGGTGATGGGGGTGGCAACTGGGCATTGAGGATTTGCTCCGCAGGAGGCCACACCCCAGCTGTTAAGGCTGCAGGCCTAGAGGCTACCTCTCCTGGTCCCTTAAACCGAGCTGATTCTCAAGCACCAAGTTCCTCCTCCCCTTTAAAAACAAGAAGCTGCTTCTCAATTGTAGAAGGGTCCAAGCTATGCCAGCATCTCCATGGCAACCAGGGCTCACAGCTTCTTGCCATCCTGCCTGTATTGAGCATTTGCACATTCGTAGGGCTTCCTTGTAGATCCCAAGCTTGGCTGTGGCCCCAGGCCCAGGTCCACACATCCTACCAACACATGGACCAGTGTTTAAGGAGGCGATTCAACTGGGGGTTGCCCTGAAGACCTCAGAGTTGTTTGAGGAAGGTTTGAAATGGGAAAGATTAGGAACTGCCTTTTTTCTTTTTTTTTTTTTTTTTTGGAGTTGGCCCAACTAATTTCTCTTGGTAGGCTAAGGTAGGCTCCAGTGTTTAGACTTTTTCAGGGCAATGGGTGAAAGTTAAAATTCCACTTTGTTAGTTGGCTTTAGACTTTGCTCCCTGGACATGGAAATGAGGACGGCAGGAGATGGACCGCAATTCTTGGGCCACCTCCATTCCATCAAAAGGCCCCTGGGCTGTATAGAGTATGCCAGATTCTCAGCAGGCTGCTTATCTGTGTGCAATTAAAGACTCCAGAGAGAAAGTGATCAGCAGGGGAGGGGAGGAGAGGAGAGGAGAGGAGAGAGAGAGAGAGAGAGAGAGAGAGAGAGAGAGAGAAGTGTCAAGCCAAGCTAATTTGCACCCTAGTTGGCAAATCAGCTCCTCAAGGAGGTGGGGGTGAAACAGGAAAACAAGGCTGAAGAGGAGCTAGAGGAGCCGGGTTCCTCTTGGCCCTTGGCGCCTGACTCCTTGACTTCCAGCCCTGGCGGAGGCAGAAGACGAAGACAAGCCTGAACCTTTTCCATCCAGCATAGCTCCCAGTTTCCAGGGCAAGCCTTTGTTTCCTCTTCAATTCCTTTCTCATTCCTTCAGGGAGAGTTGAGTCTTTGTTTCACTTGCTTTCTGGAGGTCTGTGAAGCAGAAATTGGGGTCGGATTTAGAGAACAGCAGGGAGGAGGATTTGGGTCTCTATGGGCTGGTAATTGACATAATAAAGACTTGGGGGAATCATCTCGAGGAGCAAGGGCCTCAGAAGAATGGGGCCTCTCCACTCTTTGTAGAGAAAACCATGGATTTGAGCTGTTCGGAATTATTTTTATTTTATTTTTACATCTTTTTGAGACAAGGTCTTGCTATGTCCTTGAACTCCTTATCCTCCTGCCTCCACCTCCCAATGTAAGAACACAGTGTTAGGATCTAGCCACAGCTTTACTTGGTCCTCCTGGTCTGAGTTATTGACAGGCACCTACTGGGACCTGAAGATGGGATTTCTCACCTGGAAAGTGAGTTGAGGTTGAAGGATCACACTCATCCGGCCCCCTTCCTGCCCAGGCATCACAAAGCCTAACCAAGGGACCCCCTCTTTCTCAGAAAGGACTAGAGGAGTTTCCTGCATCTGCCTCAGGATCTCTGATTCTCTTCAGAGACCCTGCCATGATGTCTGTCACTGACGCTGGGACCTGAACACTCCTCAGAGCCCCCACGATGCTGTTGACCCTCTCTCTGTCTATCCATGACATTAATAAACCTTGTAATAAATCCCTTAGTCCCTGTAGGACTCAGCCAGTCATGATAAGCTTAATAGGAGCAGACCACCCAAAGGAAGTCCTTAACTTCCAGCCATTATCACCTGCCAGTGTAGGACCCACCATAGATAAGCTTAATGGAGGCCTGATCTCAGCAGTTTACCCTGAAGCAATACCTGGTTGCAGGAAGGACCACAAACTGAGATTCCCCAGGCATCACCTAAGAACACACCATCCAAAGGAAATAGTTAAAGTTCCAACCTCTGTAGACAGGATAACCTTCCGGCACACTCACTAAGACACCACTAGCCAAGTGCCAGCCAATCAGGGGTCCTGAACCTCAGAGACCCCTCACCCCCACCTTTACTACTATAAAACCTTATTCTAACTGAGCTCTGTATGTCCAATATGGTGGACATACAGAGAGACCGAGTTTGCAAACTTGTATAAAATAAAGGCTCTTTGCTTTTACATATAGGACTTGGTTTCCTTGTTGGTTTTTGGGGGACTTCATAGATCCAGGTATAACAGTCCCCAGGACCCTGTTTCAGGATCCTTGTGGTAGGATCACAGGCATGCATCACCACATATAGCTTGAAATTAATTTTTTTTTTTCAAAACAGGGTTTCTCTGTGCAACTGCCCTACCTGTCCAGGAACTCGCTCTGTAGACCAGGCTGTCCATGAACTCACAGACACCCACCTGCCTCTGCCTCCCGAGTGCTGGGATTAAAGGTGTGTACCATCACTGCCCGGCTCTTTTTGATTGTTCTTATTCTGTTATTGATTTAAAAAAAAAATTCACAGCTCTCATCTTAAAGGCAATATGAGATAGTTTATTCTGGAATCATTTTGAGCGGCCATGGTCTGGGAACACAGATTAAGGTTATCCTAAATTCCATGTTCCAACACGGAAGCATAAATCAAGGCAAGTTTAAAATTCACTTGTAGGTTCATCAGAGAGGCAGGTACAGAAAAATGGGGTAGTTTTTTTTTTTTTTTTAAAAAGTTCTGTATCCTGATAAACCTCTCCGCCGATGTCAACAATCCAAATCAAAGCAAATCAAACTGATTTAGAAAAAGCCCAGGCTTACTGGATAAAATGCTCCTGGATGATTTTCCAGCCCCCTCAGAGAGGAGACAGTGAAGGAAGCCCAGAAAACCACGCATCTGTTTTCTGGAGGGCGGTTTAAGTCCCCTGTGGGAGTGATCTTGAGCATCTCTAGGGGAGAGGTCATCATTTGGTGGACTCTCTGAGATGATGCAGCAGGGTTTGGAGAGAGATGGGGGAGGGGCTTGGAGTGGAACTTCCACCTGAACATTCCAGAATCTGGGTATATGGTGAAGCTTCCACCCAAACATTTTTCTCTAGGCCTGAGGCACTTTCTGAGCTTTACGGTTTGAGAAAGCTACCCATTAGTCACAAGATGTTAGCTCTGACACAGAGGTGGACCAGAAATGACAGTTCCAGAGGGCTAGAGCTAGCCCCAGTTAAGGCAGCTAACCTCTGGGACCAGCAATGCAGCATCTCTAAGTACTGGAGTTCTATCAGTCAGTCTGCAAATGCAGCTTCCTTTCAGGAGTTCACATCATACAGGAGACCAAACCTCAGGGGGCCCATTCTTTGTAAGAACTGCAATAACAAGCTGGGTGGTGGCGCATGCCTTTAATCTCAGCACTTGGGGGGCAGAGGCAGGCAGATCCCAGTGAGTTTGAAGCCAGCCTGGTCTACAAAGTGAGTAACAGGATAGTCAGGATGGTTATACAGAGAAACCCTGTCTGGACACCAAAACAAACAAAACCCCAAACAAACAAAAGTTGCCCTCTGACCTCTACAAAACAAAACAAAACAACAACAACAAAAAACCCCAAACAAACAAAAGTTGCCCTCTGACCTCTACAAAAAAAAAAAAACCAAAAAACAACAACACAAATAACAACAAAAAAACCCCAAACAAATAAAAGTTGCTCTCTGACCTCTACCAAAAAAACCCCCCAAAAACCAAAAAACAATAACAACAACAACAACAAAACCCAAACAAATAAAAGTTGCTCTCTGACCTCTACACACTTGAGCCTGTGCTTGCACATCCACGAGCATTGACACTCACAATAAACTAAATTTTTTTCTTTTCTTCTTCTTCTCCTTCTTCTTTTCTCTGTAGCACTGGCTGTCCTGGAACTAGCTCTTGTAGCTCAGGCTGGCTTTGAACTCACAGAGATCCACCTGCCTCTGCCTCCTGAGTACTGGGATTCAAGATGTGCACCACCACCGCCTGGCAAAAAAAAAAGATTTTCAGTAATAATCCCTTAGACTCACTGGACATTTCATGTGCAGTAACCCTTTAAATGCAGCATCTATTTTCTTTCTTCCAGTTATTCTGTTGAGTATGGCCTGTCGCACTGGGTTACAGGGTGAGAATTTTAGACCAAGTCAGATGTGATAGAGAAAATGAAGACATGAAATGAAATTTCAAAGACATGAAATCCATGTAATCTTGGCACGTGTTCTCTGTGGAGACCAGGTCTCTAATAAGAGCTGGGACAGGGCAGTAGATGTACCCCCTTAGCATGCACAAGGCCAAGGTTCAATCCCTCAGCACCTCATAAACTGGGGTGGTGCACACCTACAATTCCAGCACTGGGGAGGTGGAGGCAGAGGTAGAGGAGGTTATTCTCAGCTGAACAGAGAGTTTGACGCCAGCCTGGGTTATATGAGACTCTGTCCCAAAACAAAACAAAACAAACAAAAACAAAGAAGAAAAAAAAAGCCAAACTGAAAACCCATGAAAGGTAAAAAACAAAACCCAGAGCAGAGACAATGCCTCTCCACAACGCCCAAGTGAACTGCCAGGCCTCACTGAAGAGCCTCTCAGAAATCTAACGAAGCAGAAAAATCAATGAGGCCGACTGAAGGTGCAGCTGCGCGGAGGCCGGCCGCAGGAATGCGCTGGCCCAAGCGACCTTCAGGAACAGTTCTTGCCGGCAAAGATGCTTATCAAGTTCAAGGGGCAAGGGGCAGGATGCAGGGTCAGGGGGGCTGTGCAAGCCTGGGGGTTGGAGATGCAGGATAGAGGGGGATGTGGGGCCTGGGGAGGGATGCAGAGCTGGGGGGGGCAGGATTCAGGGTTGGGGGTCATGTGCAGGGCGGGGTGGTGGTGGTGCAGGGTGTGGGGCTGTGTGTACAGGGTCCCGGGGGTGGTTGCAGGGCAGGTGGGGGATGCAGGGCCCAGGATGGCGCACCTTGATGAAGCAATGAGGGTCTCTCTCTGTCTCTCTCATTCATGCCCAGATTTCTGAGAATATGGACATGGCTCCTCTTCCCCACACCAGGGTGAGAAGCTTTCACTTTTCCAGGGGTTAAGGGGGTGCAGGCAGTAGGGCCCCCAAACACCCTGCACTGTCCCCACAGGGGCAGCCTTTGAAGGAGGAGTTAGACAGGTACTTACCCACACTGGCTTGTGTTCTAGGCAAGTCATTTAACACGGTACATCCTTTATGTCTGGGAAATGAAAACAGCCCTACCTCATAGTGTCATTATTATTACCATCGTTATTCGATGTATGTTTGTTTTGTTTTTGAGACAGGGTCTCACCAGGTAGCTCTGGCTGGCCTGGAACTTGCTATATAGACCAGGCTTACTTTGAAATCACAGAGATCCCAAGCGCTGGAATTAAAGGTGTGCACCCCCACCCAAGTCTGACCTAGTTACATTTAGGGAAAACACAGACCTGGTGCAAGCTATCCTGTAAGAAATGGGTTGGAGGGGGCTGGAGAGATGGCTCAGCGGTTAAGAGCATTGCCTGCTCTTCCAACTTCCAAAGGTCCTGAGTTCAATTCCCGGCAACCACATGGTGGCTCACAACCATCTGTAGTGAGGTCTGGTGCCCTCTTCTGGCCTGCAGGCATACATGTAGAAAGAATATTGTATACATAATAAATAAATATTTCAAACATAAAAAAATTAAAAAAAAAAGAAATGGGTTGGAGTCTGGGTCACTTTTCTAAAGTTTATCTACTTTGAACTACCAATGAGACTCTGAATTTTAGTTATTCATTATTTACTTACTTAAGAAACAGAATCTTACTCTGTAGCCCAGGTTGACTTGGAATTTACTACTAAGCAGCTCAGGCTAGCCCCCAGCTCCTGGCAATTCGCTACCTCCGCAAAGCTCAGAGATCTTGGTCCTGCACGAAGATCTGTTCTGACTGCTTGCTCAGGTGAGAGCTGCCCCAGAACTTGCTATCCCCATCTTTTTTTCCTCTTAAGGAGGAACAGATTGGGCTGGAGAGATGGCTCAGTGGTTAAGAGCATTGGCACCTCATCCAGGAGATCTGTGTTCAATTCCTAGCACCCAAATGGCAGCTCACAACTGTCTGTAATTCCAAAACCTGATACCCTCATATACATATGCAGGCAAAAACACCAATACCTTCTTCTTTTTTTTTTTTTTTTTTTTTGGTTTTTTTCAAGACAGGGTTTCTCTGTGGCTTTGGAGCCTGTCCTGGAACTAGCTCTTGTAGACGAGGCTGGTCTCGAACTCACAGAGATCCGCCTGCCTCTGCTTCCAGAGTGCTGTGATTAAAGGCGTGCGCCACCACTGCCCGGCTTTTAGTAGCCTTTTCAAATCCTTTTTAGCGGTGCGGAATGTTGAATCCGACACACTTCTTAGCTGGCTCTCAGGAGCCTACACTCAAGAGACCTTTGACACCACTGCCTAGCAACCTGTTGCTGCCTTGTCAGGGCCATCCTCCCGTGTGTCAGCTGCTGGCTCTGGGACCAGGAAGGAAAAAAGCTTCCAGCTAATTGTCAATTACCAGCTCCTCCTCTACCCCCAGGCTGCCCGCCAGAGCCTCAGTGCAGAGAAAGTGGCTGCTGGGGAGGCTGCTGCAGTCCTTACAGACTCCTGAGGCTGGAGTTGAGCTTCAAAAGTCTCTGCTGATCCTGAAGGGCACCTGCACCCCTGTCAGTCCTCCTCAGCAAAGCACAAGTCACCTGAGGTGCTTGTTACTTTTATTTTCCAGACAGAGTTTTTCTTTTCTTTCCTTTTTTTTCCTTTTTCTTTTTGGTTTTTAGCCGGGCGGTGGTGGCGCACGCCTTTAATCCCAGCACTCGGGAGGCAGAGGCAGGCGGATCTCTGTGAGTTCGAGACCAGCCTGGTCTACAGAGCTAGTTCCAGGACAGGCTCCAAAACCACAGAGAAACCCTGTCTCGAAAAAAAAAAAAAAAAGAGAGAGAGAGAGAGATAGGGTTTTTCTGTGTAACAGCCCTGGCTGTCCTGGAACAAACTTTGTAGACCAGGCTGGCCTTGAACTCACAGACATCCACCAGCCTCTGCCTCCCAAGTGCTGGGACTAAAGGCGCATGCCACCACAGTGCAGCTACTTGTTACATTTTCTTTTTTTTTTTTTTTTTGGTTTTTCGAGATGGTTTCTCTGTGGCTTTGGAGCCTGTCCTGGAACTAGCTCTGTAGACCAGGCTGGTCTCGAACTCACAGAGATCCGCCTGCCTCTGCCTCCCGAGTGCTGGGATTAAAGGCGTGCGCCACCATCGCCCGTCTACATTTTCTTTTTTTAAGACTAGAGTTGAAAACTGGGTGGGTGTGATGACCCACGCCTTTAATCCCAGGCAGCAGAGGCAGGTGGATCTGTGAGTTCAAGGCCAGCCTGGTCTACACAGTGAGATCTGGGACAGCCACAGCTGTCACATAGAAACACTATCTCAAAACCAAAATAACTAAAATGAAAACAAAATGTAGAGTTGAAATATGTAACTATGAACAGGGTGGTGGCGGCACACAGCTTTAACACCAGCACTCAGGAGGCTGAGACAGAGGCAGAGGCAGGTGGACCTCTGTGAGTTCAAGGTCAGCCTGGTGTACAAGAGCTAGTTCTGGGACAGTCTCCAAAGCTATTGAGAAACCGTGTCTCGAAAAACTAAAAAAAAAAAAAAAAAAAAAAAAAAAAATAGATGTAAATGTAAGAGACTGTGCCAGAGCTTGCACACGCTAAACAGCTAAACACACCCTCCCATGCCAGTCAAGATAGACTTCTGGGCCGGGCAGTGGTGGCGCACGCCTTTAATCCCAGCACTTGGGAGGCAGAGGCAGGCGGATCTCTGTGAGTTCGAGACCAGCCTGGTCTACAGAGCTAGTTCCAGGACAGGCTCCAAAACCACAGAGAAACCCTGTTTCGAAAAACCAAATAAATAAATAAGATAGACTTCTGCATTACAGAATGCACGTTCAGGACTAGCATGCTAGCATGATGGCTCAGTGGGTGAAGGAGCTTGCCAGCAAGCCTGACGCCTGACTGAATGGGACCCCACATGATGGAGGACTGGCCAGCTCTCACAAGTTGCCCTCTGACTTCCGCATGTGTGCTGTTACACGTGTGTGTTCCTTCCAAAGTAAATAAAAAAATGAAAAGATTCAATTATTTTTATGTGCATTGGTGTTTTGCCTGCACGTATGTCTGTGTGGGTGTGTTAGATTTCCTGGAACTGGGAGTCATGAGATGGTTGTGAGCTGTCATGTGGGTGCTGGAAATTGAACCCAGGTTCTTTGGAAGAGCAGTCAGTGCTCTTAACCACGGAGTCATCTATCCAGCCCTAATAAAATTAATTTAAAAAAGCATATTCATAGCCGAGCAGTGGTGGTGCACGCCTTTAATGCCAGCACTCAAGAGCAGAGGCAGGCAGATCTCTGAGTTCGAGGCCAGTCTGGTCTATAAGAGCTAGTTCCAGGACAGGCTCCAAAAGCTACAGAGAAAAACCAATAATAATAATAATAATAATAATAATAATAATAATAATAATAATAATAAAAGCACATTAACTTGTATATACTATTCTTTTTGTTTTATTTCTCTGTATAGCTTTGGCTGTCCTACAACTTGCTCTGTAGACCAGGTTGGCCTCAAACTCAGAAATTCACCTGCTTCTACCTCTCGAGGGCTGGGATTAAAAGCGTGTGCCACGATGGCCTAGTTGCATTTATTATTCCTAATACTGAATTTTGTCAAACAAGTCTTAGAAAACACTGGGCTAGTGAGGTTAGAAGCATGAGCTAGTTAAGAGGGTTTGCTGTTGTTTTCAATTGCCCTCCAGTATTCCAGGCTGGCCTTGCTCTTGCTGTGAGGGGGAGGATGTCTTTGAACTCCTGACCCTGCTGCTGCCTCCAAAGTGCTGTGATTACAGCTGTACACTGCCATGCCTAGTTTGTGTGGTGGTGGAGAGTGAACCCAGGGCTTTCTGCTTTGCTAGGCAAGCATTCCACCTTCTGAGCTTCTAAGAGGCTTGGATATGGTTAACTTAGGGCAACTGGCTTACAGGGATTGTGTAGATGCAGCCCTCTTCCCTAGCCCCTCCAACTCTCAGTTCTTTTTCACTGTTCCTTAGTAAATCTGTTTTCACTCTGGAAAAAAAATAAAATAAAAATAAAAACCAAGCTCATTCCACCCAAAAGGGCCAGCTAGGGATTGTGAAGGTGCCCTGACTAGCTGTAGTGCTAGCATCTTCCCCCCTTTTCACAGCACTCTGGGGTGTGGGCGACTGGCTGGAAGCAAGCACACAGACACTCATTCCATGCTCTAGGAGTTCGGAGAATGAGAGGCGCCCTCTCTGAAAGCGCAACAGACCATACCTCCTTCCAAACGTGTTATGGGCCTGGGCTTGGGTTACGTGGCTTCTGTAGTTCCCTATGTGTGCAACAGTGCCCTGAGGGGTCTCCACAAATCACTCAGTTTAAAAGTGCCAGGATCCTTTTATTATTTTTTTCCTTTTATTATTTTACATCATAAACATGTATGTGCTGTTATTGAAAAAGTCTGACATAGCTTCTGAGAGGCCTGAGGAAAGGGAGTGGGGTTTAAGGACAGGGCCAATCTAGCTGCCCTCACAGTCAGGAGCTAAAGAAACGGAATAAAGATGGCATGCCAGCCTGCCAGAATGAAGCGGCTGACGAGAGATAAGGGGTGGGGGCAGGAGGTCACTAGACACGATGTTTTCACATGTGCCCTTTGGCCCCTTTGACCTTTTAAATTATGTAGCCGTCTAGCTTTGCTGAAAAAGTTAGCTCTCCACCACAGTTGCACCCCACCAGGCAGAGTTACTCAGCTTTGGCTCGCAGCCTGGAGATAGTAATAGCAAATAAACTACAGGATATGTATGGACCTCTCATCTGGGGCCAGGCACTAATCTCCGTGCCTCAGGTTTATTAGCTCATTTAATCTTTACAGAGAGTCTGAGTCATGCTATCATGCCCGTCTTGCAAATGAGGAAACGGAGGCACCGTTCCTTCTTGCCTACGTTACTGTTATCATGTGAAACCCCGTATTTAGATCTCAGGACATGTTGAGTGATGGTCTTGAAAATAAGCCCTGTGGACCACTGAATGGTGTCCAGGTGGGTTTCCAGTTAACGTCACAGTCTTACCCCATCGCTGCTGTGGAGTAACTATGGCCCCCAGTGATGCAGGCAAGCACTCCACGTAAGTTACATCCCCGGTGCCAGCATCTTGGATGGGCTCCTCTCACATGAGGCATCTAGGGTGAACAGTGACTTCACAGCACAAATGCCCTGTCCAGTAGAGACCATCAGACGGTTTCTGTAGGTTAAACCAGCACAGGCTGTGGGCAGGCTGGGGAAACTGCTCAAGGTCACAAAGCCAGTGAGCTAGTGGTTGGGACTGAATCCAAACTAGCAGAGTCCAGAGTCTGTGCCCTGTTGGCCAGCTCTGTAATGCCAGGTCTCTCCTGCGGCCAAGGCATCGGTTACCCACGCTTCTCTCTGCTCCCCAATCTCTGGGTTCAAATGCAGAACAGTAAGGATCTGTTAGTACAAACAAAAGTTCCAGGATTTGTGTCAGTCTGGGCATCAATAAGAACAGGTGCCAGAATGCAATGGGTAGGACTCCACAAGAGCCTGGCTTGGAGAAGCAGGGCTGCTAACGGATTCCTCCCTCTGCAGAGCTGAGCCCCTTTGCCAAGGATTATCCAAGGGCCATGTGCATAGGTGTCGCTGATTGAAAATCTCAGGCTTCAGGTTAGAAAACAGAATTCAGCCAGGCAGTAGTGGCACATGCCTTTTAATCCCAGCACTTGGGAAGCAGAGGCAAGAGGATCTCTATGAGTTCCAGGACAAGCTATAGAGAAACCCTGTCTCAAAAAAACAAAAACAAAAAACCCACCAGAATACAGAGAACTGTCTATATTAGAGCCAGTGTGAGCCCGAGGTTGAAGTAAGAGTCTTTCTACTTCACTATTACATCTTAAAACATTAGCTATGCTTGTTTAGTTTTTTTTTTTTTTTTTTGTGGCAGTCCCATATAACGTAGGCTGCCACAAACCTACTATGCAAAAGCACTTGGGGAGGGTTTATCCTGTCTTATGTTTCTGGATAACAGTCTACCAACCAGGGAAGCCAGGCAAGAGCTCAAGTAGAGAAGGAACCTGGAAGCAGGAACTGAAGCAGAGGGCACAGAGCTGCTTACAGGCTTGCCCAGCCTGCTTCCTTGGAGCAGTTAGGACCATACACAGTGAGCTGGCCCTCCACCAGCAATAAGGAAAAGTCATCACAGATGGCTCCCAGGCCAATGTGGTAGCAGTGTTTTCTCACTAGCCAGCACACAGGATGGCCTTGAACTCCTGACCCTCCTGCCTGGTGATGGGGTTGCAAGCACATCATCACCACACCTAGTAATTTTCTTTTTTGGAGACAGGGTTTCTCTATGTAGCCCTGGCTGTCCTGGAACTCATTCAGGCTGGGAGATATGCCTGCCTCTGCTTCCAAGTACCGGGATTAAAGGTTTTTAAGTGCTGGATGGTGGTGGTGCATACCTTTAATCCCAGCACTTGGGAGGCAGAGGCAGGCCAAGCTCTGTGAGTTCGAGGCCAGCCTGGTCTACAGGGCAAGTTCCAGGACAGGCTTCAAAGCTAAAGAGTTTTTAAGTGGATACCACTGGGCACTAGCAGGTATTTCACAGCTGTTCCTTGCTGAGCCAGTAGAGAGGATACATTTTAGAGTATGAAGGCCTTTGACATCTAGTGAAGCTGAACTGACAGCTGACAAGAAGGCAAATCCATGGAAATCAAACATTCTTGACTATCACCAGCATGTAGGTGAGCCTTGTTTGATTTGCTTATGATTACTGTAATTGGTGCACTAGGACTTAGGTTTGCAAGTTTGCTATTTATTTCTGTGACAACAGGTTAGTAATAAAACAGGATTATCTGCATTTTTTTTTTTTTGAGACAGGGTTTCTCTGTGTAGCTTTGGAGCCTATTCTGGAACTCGCTCTGTAGATCAGGTTGGCCTTGAACTAACTGAGATACCTCTGTTTCTGCCTCCCAAATGCTGGTATTAAATGCATGCACCACCACTGCCTGGTCTAGGAACCCCTATTTCTAAAGACAAGGTATTGCCACATAGCCCTGGATAGCCCAGAACTCATGATAGACTAGGCTGGCCTGAACGATGTAGTGGTCCTTCTGCTTCTGCCTCCCTAGTGCTAGAATTACAGGTGTTTGCCATCCTGCCTGGCAAGGGGCTGCATCTTAACCTACAGTCTGTCATGTGTATTAGGTGAAAGACTTTTTTTTTTGTTGTTGAAAGACTGTATTAAAACAGTTTTGTGACTATGAAGCTTCAGAACCACTAGATGGCAAAGTTCCCAGTCTCTTCTGTGACTTTAATACACATCCAAATAGGGAGGTGGATTACACACAAGGCTAATCACTCCTTAATCAGGTTAAGGCAATGTCCCAGCTCTGGGCAGTTTAAGGGCTGAAAATAACTAAGACTGCTCTGGCCTCTAGAACTCGAACAGCTGAGTCTTGAACAAGCTAAACTGGGAAAGGGCAGAGGTAACCCTGAGGAATCCCAGGCAAGACATGATACTGGAGACAGAGATCTAAGTTTAAAACAGGCAGCTTTCCATCCTGGCCCTGGTGTCCATAGCACAGGAAGGTACTTCCTGGGGACCCAGCAACCCATTACCTTGTGAACTTTCAATCTTGTAATGCTTCAGACCAAAGGAAATATCACAAGGTCATGCAGTGTGACTTCAGAGCTGACTAAGCCGTCTAACCTTAGTTCATTCTATCAGCTTCTTTGCGGAAGGCAAGACAAGCTTTCTGAACCACGGCACCTTGCAGCTCATGGGCTCTCCTACCAGGGGACCCTGGGATGTACTTTGCAGAGAAGGAAACCAGAGGCAAGGGTACAGCAGGATGGCCAAATGAAAAGCCAGCGTGTGACAGCCTGGGCTGGGGATTACTGCTGTCACAGATATGTCCGTCATTCCTCAGTGACTGGGGGATGCTTTGCAGTTCGGGGTATATCCCAACTGTGACTTAAAGTCAGTTACTTAGTTAAGACTATTTATTTTTTTCTTTTTCTTATAAAAATATTTTAAAATTTTATTCTATTTTAAAAATTTATTTATGTATACAGTATTGTCTGCATGCCAGAAGAGGGAACCTGATCAAATTACAGATGTTTATATTTCCTCTTTATGTCTATATTGTGTGTGTTTCTGTATTATGAGTGTGCTGCCTGCATGTAAGTGCACCACATGCATGCTGGTGCCCAAAAGAGATCCCTTGGAATTGGAGCAATGAACAGTTGAGCTGGCACGTGGCTTCTGCGAAGCAAACAAACGAGTCTTCTGTCAGAGTAGCAGCATTCTTAACCACTGAGCCATCTCTCCAGCCCTCCAAACTCCAAATCACTTCTAATCTGAACAACTTTTAGTGTCCTCTACCTCACTGGTTATTTTCAAAAGGAAGTGAGATATGGCAGTTATATGTTCTGGAGAGGGCTGGCTCGTGCCACCCTGTCACCAGCGACCATTACAGTCCAGAATTTGGGAGGCAGGGTGATACTGCAAGTGGATGGTTAAGGTTCTTTTTTTTTTTTTTGGTTTTTCGAGACAGGGTTTCTCTGTGGTTTTGGAGCCTGTCCTGGAACTAGCTCTTGTAGACCAGGCTGGTCTCGAACTCACAGAGATCCGCCTGCCTCTGCCTCCCGAGTGCTGGGATTAAAGGCATGCGCCACCACCGCCCGGCGTTAAGGTTCTTTTTTGTTTGTTTTTGTGGGACAGGGATTCTCTGTGTAGCCTTGGCTATCTTGGAACTTGCTCTGAAGACCAAGCTGGTCATTTTTTTAAAAAATTATAATTAGAAAAAAATTTATCAGTGTGTTGCCTGCACGTATATTCACACATCAGAAGAGGGTGCTGGATCCCCTGGAACTGCTGGGAACTGAACCTGAGTCCTCTGCAAGCGCAACAAGTGCCCTTATAACTGCGGACACATCTCTCCAGCTCCTAAAGTTCACATTAAAAGAAAAAGAAATACGATTATTGAGACAGGCTCTATGTAGCTCTGGTTGTCCTGGGACTCACTATAGACCAGATTGACCTCAAACTTAAGAAATCTGCCTCCCCAGTGTTGGATTAAAGGCATGTGCAACCACACGCAGCTGAACAATTATTTTTAATCGCTTGTATGTGCATGAGTGCGGGTACTCAGAGATCAGAGGTATCAATCCCCCTGGAGCTGGACTGACAGTTGCCTCAGCCAGTGCTGGGAAGTGACCGCAGGTCCTCTCAAAGAGCATTGTGTGCTCTGACTGCTGCAGCCTTATCACCAGTCCCTAAAGTTTATTTTAAAAGGATCCCAAAGCCAAACTATCTCATGCGTAAGACAGACATAAAATAGAACTGCTTCTCTTGATCCCTTCACACTCCTGGGACATGGTTATATACATGTATTATTATTATTATTTTGTTTTCACAGGGTCTCTCCATATATAAAGACAAACTCGAGTAGCCCTTGGACTTGCTATGTAGCTAAGGCAGACCCTGATTTTCTGATTCTTTTGCCTCTACCCCCTCATGTGCTCATATTACAGGGCACCACCATGCCTGGAATGGTACTTGGGACTGAATCTAGGGTCTCTGATGTCAGGAGGGTGCTATACAAGTAAGCTACATGCCCAGCCCCTGAACTCAACCTTTCTTGCTCTGTTTATAATAGGGCTCCACCTTCCTCATCTTTCTAGTCTCAATTACTCCAAAGCATGATAGAGTCCTGCTTCCCTGTCAAACCTTTTCTTCAAATCATAAACCCATACAAACAACTTCATAGTCAAACTCTTTTCTTCTAGCTCTGCCATGCCTAACACATGGGGCCTGGATTTCTGACCTGGGCACAAAATAAAAATGGCCTAAAAGTCATTTACAATTAGAATTAAAACCAAGCTAGGTATGGTAGCTCATGTCTGTAACTCTAACACACAAGAGGCAGAGAGAGACACTGCAAGTTCGAGGCCACCTTGTATATGCAGTGAGTTCCACATTAGTCTAAGCTACATAGTAAGACCATTTCAAACTGAACAGTTAGCCCCAATCCCAAGTCTCCACTTTTAACATTTTCCTTGTTCCCCTAGCACTTGAGTGTCTTTCAAACCTTTACCATGCTCTCTCTTCCCTAGAACAAATGATTTCCTTCATAAAGCCTTAATTCCCTATGGGTTTTACTGCCTAGCTCAGACTGGTCTGGGTCTCTGGAGCCTCCTGTTTCCACCTTAAGTGCTGGGACTACAGAAATGTTCTATCATGCATGCCAAAAATGTTTAATGGTGTTTACTCCAATCTCCTACACGTTTGTTCTTCCTTAAGCTCCTTTATGTGTACCATTTCATCTTTGTTTATTTCTTGGCGAGAGTGTCACTATGTAGCCCTGGCAGTCTGTCCTGGAACTATCAAGGTAGACCAGGCTGGCCTCAAACTTAGAGCTCCACTTGCTTCTGCCTCTAGAGAGCCACCACACCATCATTTCCTCTAACGACACCCCACAGTTGTGCTTATGCCTGTCTTTCTCAATGGACATCTTTCCTTATTTGCTATTACCCTGAGCAACTGTCCTACTAACACAGCTGAAAAGCACTCTGGCCTCTCTTCCATTTACCAGTTCAGAGCCTATGCTTCCAGTGTGATAAGCAGGGCGAGGTGGCATAGGACTTTAGTCCCAGCACTCAGGAGGCAGAGGCAGGTGGATCTCTAAGTTCAAGGCCAACCTGGTCCATAGAGCGAGTTTCGGGACAATGAGGGATTCACAGAGAAACCCTGTTTCAAAACAACAACAAAAGAATAATCAGTGTGGAGCCATGCACTGGTGGCATACCCCTTTAATCCCAGCACTCTGGAGGCAAAAGCAGGCAGATCTCTGAGTTCGAGGCCAGCTTGGTCTATATGGTGGCCTGCCTCATAAAAAAAAAGAGAAAAAAAAGCAGTTAGGTTCTCACAGAACAAGAAACCACAGCAGTGCCCAGTTAAAGGGGCACAGCACCTGTAAAGGCTTATAGTGTTTAATACAAGTGGTTTGCAGAGATGCAGGAGGTGACCCACGGGGAATAGAATGGGGCAGACTCTGGAAACATGGCAGGTGTGTTATCAATGTCAGTGTCACATAGGTTCTTCTGGGACTCTGCAGTAATTACCAACTCACCAAGACAGCAGCAGTCAAGACACCAAGAAGAGCAGGTATGAGAAACTTCCTTTATTTCTTCTAAACAGGTGAAAATAAGCAATTCTTATATTTCTCACTTGTAAGATTTTTAAACTCTTAAAAATGCAATTTCTTCTTTTCAAAGCACATGCCATCTTTAAAAAATTCTCAGCAATATACATTTGCACCCAAGAAATACATGCAGCATCATTGTCGCCCGACAATATTCTGCACTAAGCCACTGACTCCTGTAGATGTGCCTCTTAACTTGGGAACTCCAGAGCACAGGCTTCAGTGCAACACTTATTTCCGTAGGAAACACAGGACCAGTGGTGTCTTCTGACAACTGCTTCCTGAGGGCTGAGCAACAGCCTCCCTTGGCCTTGTTTAAAGTACTCTCTTTAACGTGCTGATGTAAGGGACAACTAGAATTCAGAAACATTGGAGAATCCTGGTGGGGGATGGAGGAGGGATACTTAGGGCTACCCTGTGCCATAAACTTAGGGAAAAAAAAATTACCCAGAAAACAAAACTGAAAAAACCCTCAGATTTTATCAATGCACCCTTTAAGTAATTTTTTTAAAATTATTTTTTCTTTTAATTTTTGAAAGCAGCTTAACGTAAATCAAAAGCAGTTCCTGAGTAACTGCAGTAAACAGTCTTTAAATACATATACATGTACACATACATATATATTCGCAACTTAGCTCATTTTGGTTCTGCCTTAGTTTGCCTGCCTAGAGTTAGGTGAATCCCACCCCTTCCTTCTTTCGGTTCTTATGTGCAAGTACAATAACATCAGCTCTGGGAATCGGCATGCAGATGTTTCCCTGGTGTGAGTGAGCATCTGCTTGTCTTCAGCCAGGTTTCCAGAGTCACTGCAGGTCAGTGTTTTTCAACCCACAAAACCTGTGAGTACCACGAATGCTTCACGTCTTCTTCATCAGACGCCGTGATTGCCACGAGTGGAGCTTGTTGTAGGCTGTTTGCAGCATCTCTTCTATATGACTTACCAGCTGAAAGTCACAGGGAGACACTGAAGTGAGCGAGCAGTCAAGGAGGCTGATGCTTCACATCCAAACCCGGCACACACTTCCTAGCACATCTCTCAGTTAACAAGGCCTCAGCAAAGGTATAAGCACACACTGTGCATGCAGAAGACAGATGGTGGGTGCAGTGCAGGGTTTGGACAGTCACCTGCTCTGTCTGATCATGATTTCCACCTGGTCATTAACCAGCATAGGATGTGGAAGCTTTCACTGCATTCTAGGCTTGCTTCTTTTGTGCAACGAGAGCCAAACCAAGGTGATTTCTAGATTTACACAGCAGTCAGCTAAAGAAAGGTCATAGGCCGGGCGGTGGTGGCGCACGCCTTTAATCCCAGCACTCGGGAGGCAGAGGCAGGCGGATCTCTGTGAGTTTGAGGCCAGCCTGGTCTACAAAGCGAGTCCCAGGACAGGCTCCAAAGCTACAGAGAAACCTTTTCTCAAAAAAAAAAAAAAAAAAAAGAAAGAGGAAAAAAGGAAAAAAAAGGCAGTGGCAATACTTTTTCTAAGACATGGTCTCACTGTGGGAAGCTCAGGCTGGCCTGTCTGAGTGCAGGATCACAGGCAGGCACCATTCTTCATCCCTGACTCAACACTCATCTTTATACTCCTTTGAAGGGTTCTGCCTCCATGGGTCTAACAAGTCACATCAAACATCACACCAACTCTTGAGGTTAGAAAGCCTTGGAATGTGTTTCCGTAAAGGTGTTGAGTATTCAAATGGTTAGGTTTATCATTCTAAGAGGAGGGGGACAGTTGGGGTCCTAAGTTCTTTTAGCAGTCAGTGACCGATCTGAAATAGAGATTTAAGTTTGCCCCCACCCTGGCTGGAAGTGCAAGGCAGCGCAGAGCAGTGCTTGCCTAGGATGTGTAAAGTGCAGATTCAATCTTTAGCAACCCTCACCTCTAGTCCCATTTTGAAGGAAGGAAGGATGTGTCATTATCTCTGTCTGCAAAATGTAACAGCTCCTTTCTCTCAACAGGTAGCAGGGGCTTTACAGCAACAGTGAGATGCATTCCACATCCTACTCTATGGCTACACATGGCCCGAGAATCCTCAACATGGTGCTGCAAACAGAATCTCAACTGAGGTGGCACAGAGGGCAGAGCACCTGCTTAGTGTTCTTGGCCTGTTGTAAGACACTTAAGGCTTACTGGGGAAAATATTAAGTGATGAAGATTTTGCAAAATCCCATTCTGATCATCCTAATTATTGAAATGCTGGATGTTATGTCTGCACAAACCATTTCTCACCAAATCAGTATCTCTTGAAGGGATCTCTTCTTCATCTGTTCTACTTTTCCTTGGGAACAACGCTAAAGACCTTGTGCAAAAAAACGTGCTCAATCACTGGCCTTCATTGCTGTAAAGCACCATTCAGGGACATTTGAGTTTCCTGTCATCAACAG
This sequence comes from Microtus oregoni, assembly GCF_018167655.1. Lineage (NCBI taxonomy): Eukaryota > Metazoa > Chordata > Mammalia > Rodentia > Cricetidae > Microtus > Microtus oregoni. The sequence goes on from NW_024543059.1 coordinate 41,888,161, forward strand.
TGTCTATCCTTCACTAGCAGGTTTGTGAATGCTACTTGGTTTTTCCAAATTTAGTAACAGATTTTTAGGATTATACACTTAGTAAATCTATCAAGAAAAATAAGGAAGGCTTGGTGGTTAAAGGCACTTGGAGCCAAGCTTAACAATCCGGGTTTGATCCCCACGTCCCACTTAGTCTGGAGAGACCTGACTCTGCAAGATGTTTTCTGAGTGTGGCACACACACACACCTCTGTCCTGCCCAACACTATATAAAACAAAACAAAATGAAAAAAAAAAACAAAAAACCAACAACATTGGGATGATTCTTATCAATGCTGAAAGGAGGCACTGATAACGTACAAACTGTATAGGGCAGTCAATATTTTCACTAAATGACAAGTACTTTTTTTTTGAGACAGGGTCTCTTACTATATGTAGTCCACGCTAGCTTAAATACATTTTGAAAACACGACACATTTTTAAATTAAAAATAGTATACTGAGCAAAGAAAACAATGAAGCCATTTAAACAAAAGCAAAGTTAATTTCATCATTCAATACAAAAAGGCAGAACACTTACATTTGTGCTTAAATACTGCCTCCGAATCTTTTCTTGGAATGGGCAGAGCTTTGTAACTTGGAACCGTTCCAAATTACTCTTCATTTTCACTACCTAAAAAAGACGAGAAACAATGAATTATAGAGAAATTGCAAAGAACCTGTAGGAACCAAGAGAAAAATGTTATCTTCTAAGAAGGTGACTTCTGTTAAATATAAACATTTATATTTCACTACTCATCATTTTTTTTATTTTAAATATTTAATGACAGGCCCTGGGCCTCAGTCATCTTTAACAATAACGTCTACTATAATTCACATTTCACACATTTAGTCATGTGTGCATCAACACATGCAGAGAAGCAGTTTTTACTATTTTAAAATTTCTCTTTAGCCAATTTTCTTGGTAGATATTTGAGCCATTTCTACTTTTTGAGTCTTACATGGTGGCACTGGAACATTTCTCTAGGTAAATATTTATTCACATTTTAATTTCTTTAATGTAAATTTTTATTATTTCTCTTAAATGTTTTTAAAATTTTATTTTATGCATGAATATTTTGCCTGAATGTATGGCTATGCACCCTGTGTGTACCTGGTCCCCTCAGAGGAGGGCATCTACTGGAACTGGAATTACAGATGGTTGTGAGCCACCATGGGTGCTGGGAACCAAACTTGGATCTCTGCAACTTCTCTCGAGATCCTTCTCTCAACTGCTGAGTTGTTTCTCCAGTCCCATCTTTAAGGCAAATTTTTAAACAATGAATTCTAAGTCAAAGAATGCTTATAACTGTGGAAAACAGACTCTTCTCTTAGCAATTCAGCACTAGTAACCACACCAAATGTTTTACTTATTTAGTAAATTATTAGGAAAAATGTTCTTTTACTGAAATCTGAGTGAGTCTGAGCTACCTGGCTCCATTGCTCTCTGGTAAAGGATCATCTTGCACATGGCTACGAAAACTGCTACTAAGCTCAGCTGTCAGTACTCTTCCTTCTCCATCCACTTTGGTGGTGCAGGGAATCAAATTTGGGGTTGTACACCTACTAAACAAGGGCTGAATGCTCAGCCTTTTGTTCTTATTTAGTCTCAATATGGAGCTCTTTTTTTTTTTTTAAATATAGGGTCTCCTTATATCCTACTGGTTGACTTGAACTTCCCAGGTAGACCAGGCTATCTTCAAATTCTGAATCCTGGGATTAAAGGCATTCCCAGCTGGAGTCTAGATCTTGAACTCAAGATTTTATCTCCTCTGACTCAATGCTGGGATTACAGGTATGCATCATGCCTGGCTATCAGTTGCGTACTGTCTATTAGGTCTGCTGCCTATTGTTTTTATTAAGTAATTACTTAAAAAAAATATCTATTTATTTGTTATGTATACAATATTTTATCTGTATGTACGCTTGCCAGCCAGAAGACAACACCAAACCTTATTACAGATGGTTGTGAGCCACCATGTGGTTGCTGGGAATTGAATTCAGGACCTCTGGAAGAGCAGGCAATGCTCTTAACCACTGAGCCATCTCTCCAGCCCCAAGTAATTAATTTTTTGACAGGATCTCACTGTGTAGCTCTGGCTGGCCTGAAACTCCCTGCCTGCCTCAGCCTCCCAAGTGCTGGAATTAAAGGCATGCACCAGCATGCCATGCCTGCCCCTTCTAATCCATGTTTAAAAAAGTTTAAAACCAAAACCAAAACGTTTTCCCTTTCTTCTTTTGCTGCTGACTGAGCCCTATGTCTCAAGCATACTTAAAGCACATGCTCTAACACTGAGCCAACACCTGTCCCATCTTCCCCTTAATGTCTGCCTAAAGAGCAGTTTATACAGGACACTTAGTATTACCACAATACAACAAATATTTCCTTGTTAACTGCTTTTTAATAGGCAACAAGGGAATTTAGGATGTAGTTTCCTGGTAAAACACTTATGTAGCGTGAGTGAGTCTTTGGGGTTAACCTTAGCAGTACGAAAAGCAAAAGCAAAACAAAACAAAACAAAAAGGAGTACTGTTGATGACAGTCTTTTTTTTTTTTTTTTCGAGACAGGGTTTCTCTATAGCTTTGGAGCCTGTCCTGGAACTAGCTCTTGTAGACCAGCCAGGCTGGCCTCAAACTCACAGAGATCCGCCTGCCTCTGCCTCCCGAGTGCTGGGATTAAAGGCATAAGCCACCGCCGCTTGGCCTTTGATGTCAGTCTTTAGTTTTAATTTTATCAATACTAAATGTACCAAATACACAGTGACCTGTGCTGAATGTCTATTCTCCAATTATTTATGGTCTGGAGGTAGGTGCTCATAGTTATTTAACTGCTGTGGCTCAGTTTCCTAACCTATGACATGGGTATTGAGTCTAACAGTTGTACTACTCTGGCACACAGTAACTTATGTTTAGCTCTGTTATTACCACAGTAGTTGGCTGTATTTACAACCGGTTCTAACCTTTTCTTCTAGGAATGGTGTATTAACAGGAAAGCAGGACCAGAAATGCCGCAGAAGTTCTCCAACAGCCACGTACAAGTGTTTCAGTTCAGACTGAATATCGTTTGGCACCATCTCTGCAACAGGAAGAAGAGGTCCTAGGGCAACAGCACTTCTGCAGTCCTAAAACTCTAGGTGCTGAGCATACAGTTCAGCAGTGTAGAGCATGCAGAGCATGTCTGGGTTATCACCCCAAACCCACTCCCATGCACCCACTTACTCTTAGTAAATAGCCCAGTTCTTTAAAGAAAAGCCAATACAGCACTGGTGAGGTGGCTCAGTGAGTAAAAACACTTACTGCCAAGCCTGGTGACCTGAGCTCAGGACCTACATGATGGAGAGAACTGACTCTGTGAGCTGTTCTGACCTCCACATGTGTCAACACTCAGACAACCTCTCTACTCCCAATAAAGAAACTTAGCAGTCAATTAAAGAAAAGGCAAGCCATCACACGCTTACATTTCCTTAGTACTAAACAAGGGAAGAAGGGGAGAAGGGCCCAGAACATACGGTTTACGGCTTGCTGTGTCCCTCCCTGCATAAGTGCTCCTCCAGGTGACAGGGCTGCGATGGTGCTGCTAGCAGCACTGCTTGAGAGAACCTGAAAGAAATGAATTAGAAGCTGACTTAGCATCCTTTTGGAATCCCCCCCCCCCCCCCCCCCCCCAGACAGGGTTTCTCTGTGTTATCTTCGGCTGTGCTGAACTCGCTTTGTAGCTCAGGCTGGCCTTGAACTCAGAGACCCACCTGCCTCTGCCTCCCAAAGGTGTGCACCACCATGCCCGGCTCGGCATTTGTCTTATAGCAGTTTTATTCCTACGCAAACATGTTATGAACAGTAACCAGAGTGAAACACTTTTTTGAGGCTAGAAATGGTCTGTGTAGAAAACCCCACACACCAGGAACACAGTAGATCCCTTAACAGAACTTTTGAAAAAAATTGATTTTACTACTACTTTTTATATATGTGTATGTGTGTGTCTGTGTTAGTGAATATACGTGTGTGTGTGTGTGTGTGTGTGCGTGCCATTGGCATCCAGAAAAGAGTATCAGATCCCATGGAGCTGAGTTACAAGTGGCTGTGAGAGTTAACCACTGTGGGTTATGGGAGCTAGATGTTGAGTCCTTTGAAACAAGAGTAGCATATACTACTAGTCTCTGAACTACATAACTATCTTTCTGGCCTTCACATTTTTGATTTTTGAGGTTTTAGTTTCTTATAGTCAGCTATGGTCTGACAAAATTAAATAGGTGACACCAAGATAGCTCAGTTTGTAAAGGTGCTTGCTGGCAAGTTTGACAACCAGAGCTTAATCCCAGGACCCATATGGTGGAGAGAACTGACTACCCCAGGTTGCCCTGTATGCTTTGAGCTAGTTATGCAACTGCTTTGCCCCCCCCCCCTTTTTTTTGAGACTGGGTTTCTTTGTGTAGCTTTGGCTGTCCTGGAACTCACTCTGTAGACCAGGTTTTCCTGGAACTCACAGAGATCCACCTGCTTCTGCCTCCCCAGTGCTGAGATTAAAGGTGTATACCATCAGGCCCACTCAGTTTCCTAACTGAAAAGGGCCTCTTGCAACCCAGTAGAAAAACAAACAAATAAACAAATGTTCTGTTACACAGCTCACTCCGGTTGTGCTTATAATGTGGGGTAGCAGCTACAAGAATTCTGGCTTTCAAACAGTAAAAGTCACCTACCTGAGTTAAGTTGGGTGTATAAGCTTCCATTTCTTGTCTAATACTTTGAAAAGAATTAATAATGTCCTGACTTGTTGCATACTGTAATGACTGAATTGGAGTAGGACCATGATAATACCTGGAGGTTAGCACAGGAGATATAACCGATTAAACATAGAAAAGGTGTTCAATATCAGTCTTTCAAATATTTTAGCATAAACAAAACATTCATTCCCCATGGCAAAAACTGATACCACACTTGAAAAATTTAAAGTTACTAATTTCTTTTTAAAATAATTTTACTGTTATTATTTTAGTTAATATGTATGTTATATGGTGGTAGGCAGGTAGGCGCATGTGAGCGCAGGTGCCTGTGGAGACCAGAGGTTTTGGATCCCCTGGAGGTGGAGTTACAGGTGGTTGGGAGCCATCTGATATGGATGTTGGGAACAAACTGGAGTCCTCTGTTAAGAATAACATGTGTTCTTCACCATGAAGTGATCTCTCCAGCCCTTATAATTTAATTTCTATAAAAGGCAGTAAGAAAAAAAAATAGCATGAAGATCCAAAATTTGAGCCTGTGAAGTGGCTCAGAGGATAAAGGTACCTGCTAAGTCTGACGACTTGAGCTGGATCCCAAGTGAAAAGAAGAAACAGATCCCAAGCTGTTGTGACTTCTACACATTTGCTGTGACATTCACACATACTGACTTCCACACTTCTGTGACACACATACATATATACCAATAAGTGTAATAATAGTTTTCTTGCTGGGCAGTGGTGGTGTATGTCTTTAATCCCAGCACTCGGGAGACAGAGGCAGGCGGATCTCTGAGTTTGAGGCCATCCTGGTCTACGGAATGAGTTCCAGGACAGGCTCCAAAGCTACAGAGAAACCCTGTCTCAAAAAACTAAAAACAACAACAAACAACAAAAAAATTAGTTCTTGGCTTTAATCATTTAGAATGCATTTCAGGTGGTTATACACACACAAACACACACACACCCACCTTTTTTTTTCTTTTTCTTTCTTTTTTTAGATTTATTTATTTATTATGTATACAGTGTTTTGCCTGGGTGTATGCTTGTACACCATAAGAGGGCACCAGATCTCATTGCAGATGGTTGTGAGCCACCATGTGGTTGCTGGAAATTGAACTCAGACCTCTGGAAGAATAGTCAGTGCTCTTAACATCCGAGCCATCTCTCCATCTCCCCCGTTTTGGTTTTTCAAGACAGGGTGTATTTGTACAGCTCTGCCTGTCCTGGACCTTGCTTTGTAGACCAGACTGGCCTAGAGCTTACTGAGACCAGCCTGCCTCTGCCTCCCAAGTACTGGGATTAAAGACATGCGCTACCACCAGCTATGTTTTTTTTTAATGACCTATTTTATGAATGTCTTGCCTGCATGTATGTCTGCACACCACATGTGTCTGGTATGATTAGAGGTCAGGAGCGAGTCAGATCTCCTGGAACTGGAGTTCTAGATGAGTCTTACTAGTCCAGGCTGGCCTTCAATTAGCTGCACCCCCAAAGATATCTTTGAACTACTGCTCCAATCATACCCAGTTCACAAAGTAAACATTCAAAAAGAAAACTGTATACTGTACTTTTATAGCAGCCAAACTGACTTTAGACTTTCAGAGTACATTCTGTATTGACTATTACATAAGTGTTTCACTTCTATCAGCCAAACTGACCTGTCTGACTTCTTGAGATTCAGTGCAATTGTTTTCACAGAATTGTTGTTTCCCAAGTCTTCATATTCAATGGACTCCTGTAACTTCGCCTACAATTGACAAGGTATTTTTAATTTTGTCAGAAACTGACTAAAAACTAAAATTAAGCCGAGAATGAAAAAGGAAACCTTCCCACCACGGAGCTAGAAATGGCTAAGCTGGTGTTCTTACCAATAATAAACATGAAGTACTGTGACGTGCCCGTCTCAACCCCTTTCCCCTAAGACAGGGTTACTCTGTGTAGCCCTGTCTGTCCTGGAACTCACACTGTAGACTAGGCTGGCCTAGAACTCCCTGATATCAGCCTACCCCTGCCTCCCAAGCCCTGGGATTAAAGGCATGCAACACCGTCAAGCCATATTGGGTATAACTAAGACAGTTCCTCTGTGTATCCCTGGCTGGTTTCAAATTTAACCAGATCCACCTGCCTTTGCCTCCTGAGTGCTGATATCAAAGCGGTGCACTACCATACCTGGCCTTTAAAAAATGCGTATGAGTGATATGTAGTATATGATATATAGACTTTTGATCCTATCTCAGTCTGCTAAAGGTTGGGATTGCAGGTGTACCTATTATATCTGGTGCTATCAGCTCTTTTTGAAGCAATACAGACATTCTCCATTTTGAATTAGGCCATACATATCCTACTATAATAAGTTGAAAAATGTGTTTAAAATCCTGATAAGACTATCATAAAAATCAGTAATCGTAACTTGGGGGCTCATCTATATGCCCCTTTTTTGGTGCCGAGGAATTAAATCCAGCATCTTGTGACTCTTAGTAAATTCTTTACCACTATGTTATGCCTCAGCCCCATTAATTCTAACAACGTTACAATGGCCGCATATACCTCATCTGTATGAATATGCTAAAGACATCAACTTTTTGCTTTTGTCTCGACTGCAGTCCTGTGTTAGGTATTTCTATCTAAATCTTTGCACACTGCTCCCATCTTTTCCATAAATGTGTGGAATAGGAGAGTATAAACCTTTAAACTTCTCATGTGTACTGCTTAACTGGTCTCTAAGTATCCTTTCTGTAAACAGGAGAAGGGACTTAGAATGCAATGAAATAATGAGCAAGTAGCTACTTTGATCCACAATTCCTCGTTCTCTCAAAGGAGAGAATGTTTTTAACCTTGAAATACTAGTTTAATGTTAGGAACAATTAACTTTCTTTGCAAACAAACACATGAAACTTTCTATCTACTGTCTTTGTTGAAAAATTTCCCCCAGAAAACAGAATCACACACATACACAATTTATATGTACAAACAGGGAAGGAAAAATTGAATAAAAACTACTGATCAGAACTGAGTCAATGGAAAGTTTGCTGGTTAAACCGACACTAAGTTTTATAATGTTCTGCAAGTGATGGTAATGCCTCTTCTTGGTTAAAATCAAAACCAGCCTTAGGAAATAATAAGCAATATAAAGAATTTAGATACTCATACCCAGAGAAATGCAATCCCCAAACGGCCTAACTTGATGTCCATACCCTTTTGACTGCTGGCGGAAAGCAGTCTGCATCTCCAGAATTTCCACCTATGCTGCTGGGCTCACCATTCTGTCCATTTTGTGCTTGTCTTAAAATCAAATGGAAAACAAGCTCATGTTAAAATTGCTGAACTGAACACTACCACCATTTCACCTGGTTATCCTGAAAAGGTCAGTGACAGTCTCTACAAGTATACTTAACTGTTTCCTGAGACCAGCAGCCAGGACCATGGCACTGTGGTGGTTAAACCTTTTGATGATGGCAGCATTACTATTTTCCTTTATGGATTTGGAATTGGAAGTAGATGGCAAAGAGCAAATGCCATAACCCTGTGAGAAACAAGTAAATACCAAAATAAAAATTTGACTTATTATGGAATACACAATTGGGTAGCTAGATATGGAGTACACACTTACAATCCCAGTGTTGGGACACAGAAAGAAGTGAAATCCTGGGACTTGTTTGCCATTCAGCACATACCACCCAATGAGAGATCTGGTCTAGACTATCAGGTCAGTGATCCTAAGTAATATCCTGGCACAATTACACTCTTGGTCTCATAGCGGCACAAGTATTATATGGGTAGTTAACTGTTTTCTGCTTGGATTCCAGGCTTGATCCACATCCACAGGCAACAATTCATGCTTGATACAGAAGACCTAATCAAAAGTTGGTGGCTAGAGAAATCACAGGTGCAAAGCAGTGAACCGCTACTATTTAAAGTATTTTCTGAATGTCTCATGTCCACATCCATATATTGACAGTGCCAGATTCATCAAATTAACCTCAAAACAAAACAATTACTCCCTACAGAATGCCCAACAACAACCAAAACCACCACCAACAAAAACCTCCCAAAGTCAAAAAAAAAAAAAAAAAAAAAAAAAAAAAAAAGCCAGGTTTGATAGAGAATGTCTTTAATCTGGCCCTCAGGAGCCAGGGGCAGGTGGATCTCTTAAATTCAAGGCCAGCCTGGGTTATAGAGAAATGCTGTCTTTAAAACAACCAGAATCTTAAAGGAAAAGAAAAACCTGAAATCACAGTGTCATTTTTCTCAGTAGTGCAGTTACTGAAAAGCTGCCCATGCTTCAGTAAATAAACTACCATGGTCATGAAAGAAACCCTGACAAAACTCAGTGGGTCACAAACATACAAAAGACATGAAAGTAGAAGACTTATTGGGAAATTTCATCAGGAGAGGGGAACAGCAGGGGTATTGGAGTGAACATGACTAAAATTCATCATGTTCACGCACACAATGTTCTAAAGAAACAGAAAATGACAAGGTGCATGGAAGCTAAGGAACAATGGCTCAAGTTGCACCTGTCCCTGTACACACGTGTACACAAACACATACAGGCTCAAAATGAACAACAAGATGCAGATTCAACTCCTGGTTTTATTATATTTTCCAGCTGTTAGTCAGGGCATGTGATCAACTTTCTAAGGTCTAACTATAACCAGTCCCAACCCCTGCAGTTATCCATATCACCTTTACTGTTTACTTCACAATTTTTCATTTGACAACTGCCACTCAATCTGTTCTCAGTAAAATGTAGCTGCCCTGAGTCAGCCTACTCTTGCTCAGTGGCCTTCCCTAGCACATGGTATAATTTTTTTGTAATTATTTGATAAATTATTAAAACCCTGTAAGCCAGCCAGTTTGTTAAGGTTAGGAAATAAAGGAGATATGAGGGAACATGATCAGCATTACTGGAGGGGAGGTGGTTCAAGCCACTACCTAAGCAAATGCTAATGCTTTTTAAATAAAACACGGAAGAGCCAAGAACAGGTCCGTGAGGATCATCAAAGGTTTGTTTCATTCTGAATGTGAAATACCTAAGCAGAGGAACCAGACAGAGTACTCAATGGTTAAGGGCACTTGCAAAGGGCCCAGTTCCCAGAACCCACATAGCAACTCACAACTGTCTGTAACTTCAGTTCCAGGATATTGGATGCCCTCTTTTCGCACTCATGGGCACCTTAGCTGCATGTACATGGCACCCATTCAAACAAGCAGGTAGGCAAACTAATTTTTTTTCATAAAAATTTAAATAAATACCAATCTTACAGTTGAGTAAATGATTTGGCACCTTTGGAGTTAGATCATTACATAATTAGTATTCACAGAAATGAGCAGGAGGCCTGGAGTCATAACCGTATGGGTTAATACCAATAGAGGCTGGCAGATAAGTAAATAGATGTATGCTTGTTTACTAGAACAATGGGAGTGAGTTCAGTTTCTGGAGACCTGCTCATGGGGAGAGCTTAAAAATTATTTCTAAAAAGGTTAAGCACCAGGACAGGCTCCAAAGCCACAGAGAAACCCTGTCTCGAAAAAAAAAAAAAAAGGTTAAGCAATTCACAGAGAACTGAGTTCTTTTTTTTTTTTAATAAATTTATTTATTTATTATGTATATAATATTCTGTCTGTGTGTATGCCTGCAGGCCAGAAGAGGGCACCAGACCTCATTACAGATGGTTGAGAGCCACCATGTGGTTACTGAGAATTGAACTCAGGACCTTTGGAAGAGCAGGCAATGCTCTTAACCTCTGAGCCATCTCTCCAGTCCGAGAACTGAGTTCTTTAAGGCAATTTTAACTTACTTTTTTTAAAATTATTTTTTATTTACATAATACATATTTTTTATATACATATTTATTTACTATGTACAAAGTGTTCAGCCTCCATGCCTGCAAGCCAGAAGAGGGCACCAGATCTCATTACAGATGGTTGTGAGCCACCATGTGGTTGCTGGGAATTGAATTCAGGACCTCTGGAAGAGCAGTCCGTGCTCTTAACCTCTGAGCCATCTCTCTAGCCCCTTTAACTTACTTCTTAAAGCATGTGTGTATGATCTATGTGTGTGCTGAGCACGGGTGCTCACGTGGAAGTCACAGGACAACTTTTGTGAGTTGGTTCTCTCCTCCCACTGTGGGATCTGGGGCTCAAACTCAGGAGGTCAGCCTTGTGAAACAAGTAGTTTCGCTCCACTGAGTTAACTCATTGGTAGCCTAAGACAATTTTAATGGCAAATAGCAGTACCAAAAAGTCCCCGCCCCACTTAAAAAAAAAAAGGATGGAGGCTCAAACTCAGGGCTTGTTGAATACTGAAAAGCACTTCTGACACGTTAACAGTACTCTTTTTAGTTGAGGGTATTACAAGTGGATTATCTAATTTAGGGCATATTTAAAACAGAAACACTGAAAACCAAGAAAAGATCATTTTGTCTCTTTATTACTTCTTACCTCATCTAACGATTTATCTTCCAAAGCTGTCAAATCTAGCATTGGGTTTTTTACTCCTAATGAAACCATTGTTTTTAATCCTAGAAAAATCAATAAAAACACAGGTTTAAAGCTCATCTTTCTCAGATATATTTAAAAGATATTATTAGTAGGTCTAAAAGTCAAGAATGGCGAGGTGAGTGTCAAGGGGCCAGAGAGAGACACTTACCCTTTTCATCTATTTTGGCACATTCTGCAAAGAGATCCTTTGATCCTGTATTTAGTCGGTCCCTGTGAAAATAATGAGACTGGAAAAAACGTGTCCAGAACTCCTTTTCCGTCATGTTGTGTGGTACAGTTTCTGCATATTTCATTTTTACTGTGGGGAGAAAAAAAACCCCCACATAAGATCTTATATAATGAGTTCCTATTTCTTAAGAACCTTTCAACTTAAGAACTGGATAAATACTAAAAGTTTTCATGACACTCATATACTACAGGATTATAAATATGGAATAAAATTTAATAGATTTAGGTGAGGTACCATCTATAAATCTTTACAAACTATAGACATCATTTACAAACCACAAACATTTTTTTCAATAGCATACTTGGAAATCAGACCTCACTAATACAAGAAAATGTTAGTTGGTGGAGAATGAAACTTTTAATACTCATGGCACTACCAGTTCAGCTCTCCTGGAAGCTTCCAGTTTAGTTATCAGTGTTTAGAATCACTGCCATTTACTGTTTAGGTCACCCTAGAGCAAACTGTTTTCTTAGTACATTAGTTCCTTATTAGTACCTACTTCATAGTATATTTATGATGATTAAATATATACACAAAGGGAACACTAAAGTCTGTGCTGATATTCTAGAACAGTGGTTCCCAACTTGTGGGTCATGATTCCTTTGGGGGCTGCATATCAGATATTTACATTACAATTCATGACAGTAGCAAAATTACAATTATAAAGTAGCAACGAAATAATTTTATGGTTGGAGGTTACCACATGAGTAACTAACTGTATTAAAGGGTTGCAGCATTAAGAAAGTTGAACTACTGTCCTAGAAATGACAAGCAGCCGTCGCTGGGTAGGTAAGACCAGACAGTATCTGACTCAAGGAATACTGTTTAGAGAGTAGAGTAACTGAGAAAGCCGTGGCTCTCATTCTTGGCTGCGTATCACAAGCCATCAGGGCTGGGGTCAGGCACGAGGGAGGGGATGAGCTGGGAGTGGGGCAGAACAGCACACTTACTGTTATCTGCAGCATTCACTTACTCCAGCTGTGCGGAAGGCTAAAGAGCCCCTGATAGGCTTTTCATTTCTACAAATAGAATTCATCTAAACAATTCCTTTAATCATCTAAAGTTAAAATCAGTAACTGGGCTGGGCAGTGGTGATGCACACCTTTAATCCCAGGACTTGGAAGGCAGAGGCAGGCAGATCTCTGTGGGTTCACGGCCAGCCTGCTCTACCAAGTGAGTTCCAGGACAGCTAGGGCTGTTACACAGAGAAACCCTGTCTTGAAAAAACAAAAACAACCAAAATCCCAAACAAACCAACAAACAAAAAACAAAAACAACAACAACAAAAAAAAAAACAAAACCCAAACCAAACCAAACCAAACCCAAACCAACCCCCCCAAAACTTGAGTCATCTTACCTGCTGGGTAGGTCCTAAATATAGATTCAATGATATCAGAAGTTAAATTATATCTCAAACCATTACAGCCATCTGTTTGGGGCCGGACATCAGCCTAAAACAAAGACCACAAATATAGGTACTTACATACATTTGTTAGATATTCACAGAGTATATCTAAGCTCCCAAAGGATAATACAAAGGTGAAACAGACTTGTGAGCAAACTGTAGACAGAGCAAGCCCCATACACCAACCCTATACATAGGACAGGGCCTATGTAAATAAGCCTGGACTTGTTTGTCAGATTCCAGGAGACTTGTAAGCCTGCTTCTTTGTAAGTCTGAAATGGTTAAACAGACATGTTCAACAGTGGCCAACATCGAGATCTAGTCTGTGAATAGCTGCCAAAGCCTCTGTGAACATTGGCTAGTAGTTAAATGGACACTGGCTAAGTGGTTTCCTTAGGAAAGGATCTATGAATCTGACTCACCGCTAATCCCCCAGAAACATACTAAATACATGTAACAGCTACTCATAGTTTTTAGTTTGTCTGCTGAGAACTTGGGCTGGAACTCTCTAAATAGGCCACGTTGGCCTCGACCTCAAGATCCTCCTACCTCTGCCTCCCAAGTGCAGGGATTACAGGTACACACATTCCTGGCTTCCTATTCATATTCTTGTTAATGAGTAAATATTGATCTCATCCTTTTCCTATAAAAAAAAAACCCACTTCTTAATTGAAAAGATAATGCAGCCCTAATTTTCCTATTAGATAGGTTTCATGGTCATTTTTCCAAATGATTGCAGTCTCTGTACATTTAGGTCTGTATGAGTGAAATACAGCCATCATTTTACACAAGCACCAGAGCTGGGTGTGGTGTCACACGTCTGCAATCTTACTTCTCTGGAAGCAAAGGCAGGAAGATCGACTTAAGTTTGAAGCCAGCCAGGGCTATACAGTAAGAGCTTACCTCAGTGTAAAAATACCATTTACATTTAAAAGATTATTTTAGAAGACTACCATTGACAACAAAATTTCCTTTCTCTTTGAACCAGGTCTCACTATGTAACTGCTCTGGAACTCATACAGATCAGGCTTCCTTGAACTCAGAAATCTACCTGCCACCTGACTCGTGTGCTGGGATTAAAGGCATTTGCCCTTACATCTAGAGACAATAAAATTTTCACCAATTTACTTCAAAGAAAATGCCAAAATTTTCAAGAGAAACTGCTTTTTTGTCTTGGAAAGATGACTCAGAGGGTAAAGTCCAGGAAGATTGAGTATCAATGGCTAGAACAAACTAAGATAAATTGGATGCCGCAGGGCATGTGTCATCCCTGTACTGCTACAGAAAAATAGAAGGGGGAAACAGGAAAAACTCTGAAGCGATTGAGCCAGGACACCTGGCAGATGCAGGAAAAAACAAACCCCGAAACCCATAGACTTGGTTCAAACAAGCAGAAGTAAGGACCAACACCTAAAGCTATCCTCTGATCTCCATATGCACACTAAGGCACACACACATGTGCCTGTATTTATACACCCCCCCCAAACCCAGAGGATTTTCCCTCTTTTTGTTGAGACATTTTCTCACATAATTGAGTGGGGGTCTGAATGCGAGGCTCCCTAAGTCTCAGACATATGAATATTCGGTTCCCAGTTAGCAGCTGTTTGAGTACGATTAGGAGGTATGGCCTTGCTGGACCAAGTATTTTACTGCGGTTGGGCTTTGAGGTTTCAAAAGTTTCACACCAATCCCAGAGATGTAAGCTTTCAGGCACTGTTCTGGTAGCCTGCTATCATGCCGTTGCTCATTCATCATAGACTCTTAACTCTCTGTAACTGAAAGCTCCATTTAATTCTTTTATAAGCTGCCTTGGTCATAGTGTTTTATTACAGCTATAGAAAAATATTAATATATTGAGACTTCTTCAACCACCGATCCTCCTGCCTCTACCTCCTAAGTGTTGGTATTACAGATACGTTCCTCCAACCCCTAAATGTCCCTGTTATAAAAATGTTGGAGTTTTCCTATTCCTAGTTTTCCCTTCAGAAATCTAGAAAGGTCACATACCAGAAATGCTGCAGAAATGCCAACATCCTGCTTGTAACTGGATGTAGAACTATCTGTTGCATTCACATGTAAACGATTGGCCCAGAATTCCTCAGCACTGATTACTTGGCTCATAACAAGGTCTTTATAGAGCTGGAATAAAACTGGATCTTCTTGGAGCATTCTGGTGATAGATATAGTAAATGTAATTAAACTTCTGTGATATTCACATGACTCCTTTCATTTTGTGATGGTTGTGCAGTAGAATTCATTGGATTAGATAATTTTTAGAGTAATAAATGAAGTACAAATAAAGGGAAGAAAGTGTGAAGAAGCAGACTAAATTTTCTAAAACAAAGAACTGGTCTTATACATCTTTGCATGCTTACAATACAAAGTGCACTTTGTATTTGAACAGTACTGTATTTTCCCCACACACAAGGTGAACAAGAGAAGGAACAGTCAGAGTTCACAGTACTCATTCATCATTTTAACAAGCACAAGGAACTATAAGTACCAATAACTTGGACAGATATTGTTAATGAAATAATTTCTATTGCCAGAAAATTTCACCGCTTTTGTATTTTTATCTTTCACACTATGAATTTTTTTTTAAAAAATTATTTTTTAAATAATTGAATAAAGGCTTTTATTAAGGCGTAAGAAAACAAAAAACTAAGCACACAGGGAGAAAGAGCCTCTGGTGGTAGTGGTGGGTGGGGAGAGTGAAGGGGGATGACTCAGAACTCTGAAACCCCACAATATGGATTCTGGGCTTCTTATTCACAAACATACTTCTAATAGTTTAGTATCTTCTGTTATAAGAACTGGGGAAAGAGCAAACAACCAGTGTAATGTCAGGTCTCCTAATCAAATGATAGAACTGATGCAGTAACTTTTAGGGCTGCACGGTCTTGTCAGAAGTCACACAGCAAACACATGTTAAAAGTAGAGAATCAGAGGCAATGACTGCACGGATCCTTTTTTCCTACAGAAGGGAGATGTGCCAAGCCCTTAGTAGAGTGGGGAAGCAGAATCTACACTTTTACCTGTTCTTTTCTTCCAGTTCTTTATTGGCTTTCCGCTTGAACTTGGGCAGTAACTGCTGAAGCAGGTCCTTCACTGCATCTCGTTCTTTCACCGCTGTGCTTTCATTGGAAAAATGGAAGTTTGTTGTGTCCCCCGCATGCAGGACCAGCTGAAGTTGAATTTTAGCTTTTCCTTCTGGACTGATTTTCTGGCCTAAAAGCATGAAGCTAATTAGACGAGAACACTCAGACTGTAATCCCAGCACTTGGGAGCTGGTAGCAGGACAATCAGAACTTCAAGGACAACCTGGGCTATATCACCAAGCCTGAGCCTAGCTTAGGATACAGGAGATACTGCCTTAAAAGCAAGTAAGCAACAATGGAAGTGAGAATAACCCGAGTACATTCTATAAATGCATGACATTGTCAAAAAAGTTTTAATATGAAGAAAAAAAAAAGAGAGTGAAACTGAGAGTGAATGATTAAGGAACAACCTGGGAGATGGCAACAGTTAGTGGAATTCTTGCTCATTTCCTATGAGGATCCCACGTGTGATTCTCAGCAATGCAAAAACTTACCTGTCTCTAAACAAACCCCAAGCATACAGGTATTGAGAATATTTTATATATAACTCTACTGTAGTATACTTTGGAAGAGGTCAGAGTCCACAATCAATGGGCCTTTTTCTTTGGAGGCAGGGCCTTTTATAGCCCAGGCTGTCCCCAAGCTCTGTTTGTAGCTAGAGATGACCTTGATCTTTTGATCTTCTTTCCTCTATGTAGTATGTGCTAGGATGTGCCACCACCCTGGGTTTATGTAGTGTTGGGGACCAAACTCAGGGCTTTGTACGTGCTACATAAGCGCCCTACCTACTGAGCTACATTCTTAGTCACTGAAGATTTTCTTCATCTTCATCATCATCATCATCACTACCACCATGAGCATTTGAAGATTGAAATTGCTTAATTATATGTACACAGCAAAACTTGTGTTCTTTTTCTTATGTATTTTGTCTTCATGTATGTATGTGCACCATGTGCATGGCCTGGTGCCAAGGAAGCCCGAAGAGGGTGTTGGATTCCACCCCAAAACTGAAGTTACAGATGGGTGGGAGCTGGCATGGGGTCTTCTGCAAGAACAGCAAGTACTCTTTTAACATCTGAGTCATCTTTCTAGTCCCAGAACCCATGTTCTTAATAAATGGCTGTCATGGCAACAGTGCTTTTCCTTCCTCAAAGAGTTGGAGACGGAGGGCTTTGTCCCACTAAATTGGCAGGCAACTCATCGCAGTGTGGCATACTGTACAGAGTTCTCATGTTAACGTAAATAGATTTCTGATATGTGTGTGTATGGAGTGAGGGAGAGACAGACAGACACATATACCCAGAATGTCTCTCATTTTGTAGTCTAAGCTGGCCTGAAACATGGCTGACCTGGAATTTGTCATGTAGATCTGCCTGTCCCTGAATCTTGAGTGCTAAATTTAAGGCGTACACCATCCACCCAGTCCTTTATTTCCTATTTCTAAGCAATACTAATACAAGTAGCTCCCAGTTATAAAAGGAATTTTTTTTATTATTTCTTTGGGAAATTAAGATCCTAAGTTATTTCAATGGAAAAAAAGGTAGGGATCTCAGTAATTTCCAGCTGTCATAGGGAGCTGAATAGCTGGGAAAGGACTGTTACTTGCACACAAAGGATGTTTACTGGCATGTTCATTGCTTTTTAGTTTTAGCGTAAAATCTACACAAGACTTTTATCTATGAGAAAACTCCTATAAATAAGTGGATCTATACTAATGGTCACAGTTAAGGACTCTCCTAAGTTTATTCTTATTCAAGACCCCCCCCCCCACCAGTTTAGGTGATTATAGAAATCTCTTTCAAGTTAAAGATTCCAAATTTCTGGTGCACTTAAACCTACTGTTCAACTGCAAAATACTATACATTTTGAACAAATTCCAAGATAACCTTGCAAATATGGAAAAAGAAGGTATGTTGATTTTAGCCTTTAAAGGTCAAAGTTCTTGGGTAGGGTATTGTAACTCAGTGGTAGAGTGTGCACCCAGAACGCAAAGAGTCTTTGGGTCTGATCCCCAAGGGCTCCTACTGTGACCTCAAAAGCTCCGTATACTTCCATCTACCTTTGTTATAAAGTTGAGTCTACTTTTTCCAACAGATAATAGCCATATCAAAATGGTAACTTGCCTAAATGCAAAATTTTGGTGAAGGGACAATCTGCCATCTTCTACCAACTTACCTACAAAAATCTCAAAGATATTAGTACACAGTTTTATTATGTGAAACTATCTGCAGTAAAAGATTCTAAAGTAATCCTTAATTGTCCTTCAAGAGAGAACAGTTATGTACCAGATTGCATATCCGCTCAAAGCAATATTATGGAACTTTTCAAAGTACACATGAAAAAAAAATTTTTTTTAAAATGAAGATAGGTTTACACTATGTAAATCTGCAAGGTATTTGATGATCCTATTTTATAATTACCACTGTATGTTCTTCAAATATAAAATTGTCAGACTACACATCAGATGTTAGTACATATGACTTACATTTAATATCTGCATACATATGGCTGATTGTAAATCTATCTTTGCCTTCAGGTGCCCAAGCAATTCTTTCTGCCATGAGGTACAGTGCTCCATCCTGCTTCTTCTGACGAACCTTCTTCACTATCAGCAACACTTCTTCAGATGAAGTTGCCATGATGCCTATAAGGTGCTACTGGGGGGAAGGGCGAGGGAGAAAAATCAAGTACATAAATGTAGGTTAAAAATAAGTAAATAAAAATGGATGTATAGGGGCTGGAGAGATAGATGGCTCAGTGGTTAAAAGTACATGGTGCTTTTTCAGAGGACCCAGGCTGGATTCCCAGCACCCATATGGTGGTTCATAACTGTCTGTAACTCCAGATTGACCAAACTCCAGGGATCTAATATTCTCTTCTGGCTTCTGCAGGCATAATATACCTGTGGTTCACATACATACATGGAGGCAAAACACCCATACAAATTAAAAATAAATAGATGTATAACTAACACACCAAGGGCATTCTGACTCTTTTAAAAATTGTGTATGTCCACATACCACAACCCAAACCACACAGAACATTTTTAGAACACCTCCAATGCTTCTCCATGGTTGTTTCTAGTCAATTCTTTTCTCAAGCAGCTAATTCCCGATTTGTATTATCCCAATTTTATTTTTAGCACAGGAATGCTTGTAATGGCATGCTATGAGCATGCCTGTAATCTAGTACTCAGGATTGTGAGGAAGGAGGATCAGAGTTCAAGGCCAGTGTGCACAATAGTAAGACAGTTTTCAAGAGTGGTGCGGCGTGTCATGAAGAAGCAATGGCAGATTATACAAGGTGCTATTATAAACTTTATTTAATCTCATTTAGTCTCTACTTAATAATCTTCTGAAGCAGCCTCTATTGTTAAGTTTTATAGATAAGAAAACTGTTGTGAGATACCAAGATGTTTTTCTGAAGCGTCCAATTGACCTCAGAGTTACACTACATATCTCACGTATGTTCTACATGTATGACTAGATGGACAGACAAGTTGATTATTTCCCATGATTATCTACAAAAACATGAATTTTTGCATTGCAGGAGCTGATTTCCCTGGATCCCACAAGATAACAAAAGAGAACTGATTCCTGACAGCTGTCCTCTGACTTCCCAGAAGGTAAGCTGTATTTTATGAGTTGGTATGCACACATGCACTCATAGACTGAATAAGATTGTTGGGAAGCTCCACCCAGTTCCATTCCTCCCATTCCAGACCCCTGAGAATGCCCACCAAGCCATCAGCAGCATTTCCTCCTCCTCTGGAACTCAAGACCCCCTACAGGCTATTTAAGACCCCTAGACCTGCCACGTGCTCTCCCCATCCTGCCTTCCTAAAAGTCACAGGAAGTGCCCCGCCTTGCTTTGCTCTGTTTATTAAATCTGGATTTTTTTTTTTTGATTTTTCGAGACAGGGTTTCTCCGTAGCTTTTGGTTCCTGTCCTGGAACTAGCTCTTGTAGACCAGGCTGGCCTCGAACTCACAGAGATCCGCCTGCCTCTGCCTCCCGAGTGCTGGGATTAAAGGCGTAAATCTGGATTTATTAATAAGTTTGATCTGGCTTATCCCTTCAGAGGAGGAACCCAATAACTGGGGATCCATTACTTATCAAAAATGACTAGCACTTAGGAGAAGAAGGCAAAATGATGGCTGTCTATTCTACATAGTGAGCTCTGGGACAATCAAGGCTACATATAGGGAAACCGTGGCTCAAACGGATTAAAGCCAAAATAAAACCAAATGTAGAATAACATGTGGGTAAGAACTAAAAAAGCATTAGTTATTTTTAATTTTGCAAGAGTAAATATCTACTTTGTAACATTTATGGAGCTACGAACACCCTCCCCCCCCCCCCCGTTTTTTGGTATAGCAGAGCTATCCTGGAACTCGGACCAGTCTGGCCTCAAAGACAGAGATCCGCCTGCCTCTGCTTCTCACGTGCTGGGATTAAAGGCCTGTGCCACCACTGTCTGGCATCTGTTAAATGCTTAATATCAAGTTTGTATAGATATTCCTAACAAGTAATTAGGAAAAATTTAAATGCTCACCCTGACTACAGAATGTAAAATGATACTATGTACTATACAAAACACATTTTAGGAAACATCAATCAAAGCCCGTGAAAGATTGGAGAAAAGTTAGGAGGGAGTTACTACATAATTACCCCAATAATGTTAATCAGAAAAGCTCCAGCAAAGACAGTAAAAAGAACAACACAGTCTATAGCAGAAGCTTCTAATGAACTGGGCTTGAAAAACAACAGAAGCACCTCTCAGCGGGGAAGGTAAGAAAACAAATGGAGTGAAGACAAAATCTGGAAAGTAAAGAGTTCAGCACATCAACAGAATCGAGTTTTAGTACTTAACAATGGCCTTTCCTACATAACACAGAATCTATTTCCACTAAAATTTATTTGATGCAAGGCTGAGATGCTGCTCAGAGGTTGAATGCTGTCCCAGTATTCTCTAGGCCCTGGGTTAATATTCCCCATTAAAAATTAAAAAATTCAGAAATAAGGTATTGAACAGTAGGCACAACTGTCAATTGTCTCAGACAATTTGCTTGCCAAGTTTTTCTGGTCATCTGTAGTATCTTTGTTAGTATAAACAGGACACATTTGGAAGAGCTAAGAGACCCACTGGGGTCACCCTACAATGGCTTCTGTGATTTTCAGATTCCTTGGAGGAATTTCCTTGTGTTTTTCCCCACAGAACTCTGTAAGAGCTATAATATTTCTTTTATGAAAAGTACTGCTGTAGGCTACTTTAAACCCAATGCGGTCAATGAAAAGGTGTATTATTTTATGGAATTATCTGTCATAAGACTCTTCTTTACAGTTAAAAAACCCTGCACGAAGCTGCATGTGTATGTCTTTGTTCTCAGACTTGATACAGTTTTCTCTCTCTGCTCAACTGGTTTCATCAATTTTATTTTGAGTGGATTCTAATCTCTGAAGTTATTACTCTTTTCTAATATTCTCCTCATAGCATTTACTTTGGGGGTGTTTTGAGACAGGGTTTCTCTATGTAGCTCTGGCCATCCTGGAAGTTACTTTGTAGTACAGGCTGGCCTGGAACTCACAGAGATCTCCCTGCCTCTGCCTCCTGAGTGTTAGAATTGAAGGTCTGCATCACCACCATCTTGCTAATAAATTTAAGTAATTCTCCTGAAGCAGAATGCATAGGCCTTCATGGCTCTGCACCAGGTCTTCTGATAGATTATGGCTTCCTGAATTGTGTTTTTATGAGGTCCCTGAGTATGTGAAAGTGTGGGCCTGTTTCTTGTGCCTTCTTGAGGGCTCTTTTCTTCTTTCTGCTTGTTCTGTCAAATTCTGACAAACAAATTTTTTTTTTTTAAAATCTTACTATATTTTATTTTGTTATTATCCCTTGGGAGTGGATCTGGATGAGAACTAGAAAGAGAAGAGGGAGGAAAAACTATATAATCAGAATATATTATGTGAGGGGAAAGAAATCTATTCTCAATAAAAGAAAAAAACCATTTAATTAAAAAAAAGGGGGGGGGACACAAAATAGTCTCCAAAATCAAGATCTTATAATATACAAAATTAAAGGATACACCGCTTTTCAGCGAAATGTGCTGAACATGTATGTACTATATAACATATTTCCTTAATACTTTACAATGTAAAGGCATGACTAAAAACTTTACAAAAACACCACCCCCTTTCAAAACTATAAGCATATTTTCAAATTCCACCACAAGTAAACTACCATTTGTTTTAAAGCCTCGGAGATCATACTGGCTGTGGGTTTGAGCTCTGTATATTAAATGCAGTTTGGGTTCATAGTACCATGTTTTTCTTAGAGATGGAACCCAGGAGTAAAGTTTCACTTAGGTAGCTCTTCTCAGCCCTAATGTCCCTGAAGTGGGCACTGTTTGGCATGAAATATTTAACACTGCTGTTACATGTTTCTTGGAACCAGCAGCCCAAGTTGGCATTTAGGATATGTGTATACTTTAAATACTTCTCTTGGCTTCCAAAGGTTTCTGACATATTGGAAATCATAACATGAAATCCATAACAATATGAGATCCATAACAATGGGATCAAATTGCACTATATTTTACCTTCCAGCATTAAATATGTGAAAAAACATGTGTATATCCCTTGGTAGACTGCAAGCTTTAGAAAGATCAAGGTTCAATGTGTTGTATTCATTATAATATAGCACCCAGCAGCACAGCATAATCCTCAAAAGGATCTATTATGTACTTATAAAACTGAAAGAAAATCTTTATTGAAGAATTCAACCTTGCCAGGACACAAGAAATCTATACATATCTATCTTCAACTCAACTACAGGATACTATAGCTTTCTATTCATAGACCAGATAGTCATTTGTCACAAAGATTCCTGAAATTGGATCCTGCTCTAGAAAGATCTGGCCCTAACATTTTAGGAAAAATGTACAATGGTTCAATAGAAATCTTTAATTTCTGAATGTCTCTAAATTTCCATTACCTACCTCTTCTATCAAAGTATACAGAAAGATAAACTCTTTTATCTTTAGCACTCTTGTTTCCTGGAAAGCAAGAGTGAGCTATATCTACTAGCCTAAGCCATGGGTATTTGCTCAGGATGTCAAAGGCAGTCTGAGATACATGGTGAGATCCCATCTTAAAGAAAATGAGTGGAAAAAAAGAAAATAAAACGAGTGAAAAGAGAGCGAGAATGCTTGCTATCAAGTATTCAAAAAACGTTTTACCAGTACAGCAGCACAGGAAATAAAACCCCGGAGGTTCCTTTTTGCAAAGGAACCCCAAAGGGGTTGGAGAGATGGTTTATTAGTTTAGAGCATTTGCTGTTCTCAATTGATGGGGACCTGGATTTGGTTGCTAGCAACTTCAATTCCAGGGGATCTGATGGTCTCTCTTCTGGCCTCCTCAGGCACCAGGCACATAGGTAGTGGGGGCACAGACATACATGTAGGTAAAACAACCACACAAAACCACAAAAATTAAAAGGAAACCACAGTGGACTGTTATTGTTATAAGCATGGTTTCACAAACGAAGTACTAAGGAAAATACTAAGTGCACGATAGAAGGAAATAGGCAAATACCCACTAATAAAAAACTGCATGCTGATAGAGTATTATCACTAAACTTAAGAGAACTCCAGTGCTAGGATCAAAAGGCATGCACCACCACGCCCATTGCTTTACTACTTTTAACTGATTCTCTTTTTGACTGCAATTATCTTCCAGGTATTTTTAAAGAACACATAGTCCTATGTACTTCACTTATTTCTGCTGTGGAATATTCCGTCTGAATACTGTGTGAATATGTCACCATGATTGGTTTAATAAACAAACTGACTGGCCAATAGCTAAGCAGGATAAAGTTAGGTGGGAAAGCCAAACTGAGAAAGATGGGATGAGGAAGGGTGGAGTCAGGAGTTGCCAGCTAGATTGAGCCGGAAACACAAAGTGGGATAGAGGTAAAAATCCACAAGCCTCAGGGCAGCACAAAAATCAATGAAAATGGTTTCAAGTTGTAAGAGCTAATTAGTAACAAGCTTGAGCTATTAGCCCAGCATTTATAATTTATATTAAGTCTCTGAGTCGGTTATTTGGGAGCAGGCAGTTAGAACAGGAAAACACCTATACTTTTCTTTTTCTGAGACAGTGTTTCAATACGTAGTCCTGACTGGCCTGGCACTTACTATGTAGACCAGGCTAACCTCAAACTCAAGAGAATCACTGCCTCTACCCACCAGGTGCCGGGACTAAGGGCCTAGCTCTTAAAACTGCTTCTATATATCTGTACTTCTGTAACTACTGTAAAAGAAATTCAAACCCATCAATCTCATTCAGTTGGCCAAGTAAATACAACAGATCTCTTCTTTTAAATTGGGTGTGGTGGGGCTGGAGAGGTGGCTCAGTGGTTAAGAGCACTGCCTGCTCTTCCAAAGGTCTTGAGTTCAATTCCCAGTAACCACATGGTGGCTCACAACCATCTGTAATGAGATCTGGTGCCCTCTTCTGGCATGCAGGCATACATGCAGACAGAATACTGTATACATAATAAATAAATAAATAAATAAATAAATAAATTGGGTGTGGTGGCTCAAGCCTATAATCCCAGCACTTAGGAGGCAGAACTGTCTCTATGAGTTCAAGGACACTCAGGAGACCCTGCTTCGAAAAGATTCAAGCCATTAGCTAATTTAGGCACAAAATTCTTTCCAGAGTTGTCCTTTTAAGACATCAGGATGCCACCAGAGATTATATCCCCGTTTTACGATCTCGTCATGTGGCTATTCTGGTTTTGGCTTTTAAGAATCTTTGATTAGGCCGGGTGGTGGCGGCACATGCCTTTAATCCTAGCACATGGGAGGTAGATATCTCCGTGAGTTTGAGTTCCAGGATAGCCAGAACTGTTTCACACAGAAATCCTGCCACGAAAAACAAAAACAAAACTTAAAGTTTTGACAACTGTGACTCAGTGGTTTCCAAATTGTGTTTTTAGGGGATGTCCTTAGAGATAAGATGCTGACCCACCTAAATTCAGATTCACTGAAGCACATTGATTTTTTTATGTTGGAATTCCAGATAAAAATTCATGGGAGAAATGTTTCTCTTTAAAATGTTTTAAAAATCACAAGGCTGGGACAGGGACAGGGGTGGGGTATGGTGGTGCACACCTTTAATTCCTGCACTGATGAGGCAGAGACAGGTGGATCTCTGAGTTTGAGGCCAGCCTGGTCTACAAAACAAGTTCCAGGACAGACAGTAATATAGAGAAACCTTTTCTCGAAAGACAAACAAAAAACAAAGAAAAAAAAAAGGAAACCCCAAGTTTGGCTATTGAGAATATTGTACGGGGCCAGACCTGGTTGTTTTCAGACCTGTCACTTTTCTGTACCCAGGCCTGCATGCTTATCAGCCTGCACTGAGCTGGACCCAAGGTCCTCTATTTTTTTTCTTTGCCGGTTCTGGTGACGAAATCCAGCACCTTACACATGTCCAGCAGGCACCACTAACTTTGAGCTGCATTCCTGACTCACAAACCTGTTTTACCCTGTTTTAAACTGGAGTCTTTGAATGAACAACAACCAAAACAAAACGCACAAAAGTAAGATTAAATTGTGTATATGTGAGGATACAACTTCCGGTAATCGGTTCTCGCCTTCCAACACGTGGGTCCCACAGATGGAACTCAGGATTAGCGGCCACCTTTACCAGCTGAGCCATCTCACCGCCGCCCTGGGCAAGTTTTAACATCTTTCTCCCACCCTTATTTTACAGATGGCAAAAATGGGCATGTAAGCGTCAATTTCACCGCAACTTAGCCTTTGAGAACATCGAAGAATTTACAAAAATAATCGCACATTGCCATGTATCGGTCCACTTTCTATTCCACGGCTGTCAAGCCGGTCATAATTAAAACTGGGTGTATGGCTCACGCTTAAATAACAGTTTGAAGAGCGGGATGACAGGTGGGAGCAAAAAGGCACGCAGCCACCAAAGTGGGGACTTCTCCTACAAGAACCGAAAGACTCTCCCGGGCAGGCTTTCTAACGGGAAGGGACTGAGTGTCCCGGAGAGGCCTCACTTCCTGCATTCTCGGGAGGTGAGTCTGACCCGGTAAAACCTTCGAGTCCGTCTCGCCGGAAGAACGGAATGCCTTCAGGCAGTCGCTTAAGGGTCAGGGCACCTCCTTCCCATTTCGGGTTAAGGAGGGCAAGCCACCCAGCCAGCTTGCGGGGCCGTGAAGACTTCTACAGCGAGGGGCCGAACCCGCGCCGTCCCGCGCCCCCGGGGCCTGTCAGACCCTCACCGCCCGCCCACCCCCATTCTTCGGTCTGAACTCACCAGGTGGGAGCTACTGCCTCCGGCCTGGGCTCCGGGAACTACGTCCGGTCAGGGTTAGCTCTGCCGCGCTCCTCACAGCCGCTGCAGGGGCGAGGCTGAAACCCAGCCGCCGCAGCCGTCGCCACCGCCTCTGTTGCCGGGGGGTCTCGCCTCCATCGCTGGCTGCGAGGGCGCTGAGGGCACGTGACCGGAAGTTCGAGGGCGGGCCTCCAGGACACGTGACCGCCGCTGCGGCCGCCATGACACCTTCCGCTAGCTCCAGCCCTCCCCCACCGATTCCCGCCTGTTTTGTTTCCCGTCTCCGGTCTCTAGTGGCGAAGAGTTTCGGAAGTTCGGCTTGCCTCGTCGTTCTGCCCAGAGATCACCCGGTCTGGATCGGCGGCGCGTCCTCGGCCCGCGGCGGCTCGCCTACTGCAGGCCGCAGGGAGCGTAATCGCGACCGCGGCCGGAGGGGGCGGGACCGCGCGCGGGGAGGGGCGTGACTGTCACGTGACGAGGAAGTGCCGTTAACAGCGCTTTCTCCGCGTCCCCGGCGCCGCTGGATGACGTCGGCGAGGGCGGGGTGGGACTTGTGGGGACCAGGATTCGAGTCTGTAGTTGAGGTTCCGCTGTCAGTGCGTGGGGTCTGTGAGGCCGGCGGACGGAAGCGGCTGCTGGGCTTTGGAGGCGTCGCGGCTGGCTTGTCAGCCTGCAGCTCTGTGAGCGTCGCTCGGAAAACCCGCGTCCCAGACTCTCCTCCACAGCGACAGACGCCGTTTAAAGTCACGGCGGTTTGAAAGGTAGTTGTGATTGACGAGAGCTTGTGGTAAGGGACTGCTCTGCTCACCCTCGTCTCCAGCGGGGCCTCCAGGACCTAGAACACGGTAGGCTCTCGCAACGTGGAATGAATGAATGCATGCATGCATGCATGCATGAATGGATGCATGAGCGAGTTGTTAATTTTTCTGAGGCAGAGTTTCCTGATCATTATTTCCTGAACAGGACGATTCTCTTCTGGAAATAAAGTCTGCTAATCCCCCTCTGCATAATTTCTTCAGTTTTTGTTACCTTTGTCTCTGTGGAGTCTTTCCTCCCGTGCACCTGGTGGGACTAGGTGCGTTGTGATTTGCGCTGGCCGTGTAAGCAGCAGCCACTGTCTACTGCTCTTGATTATCATCAGGATAATCCGGGGAAGTGGAGAAAACGTTTCCATCTTGCGTGTGCTCTACTTTCTGTTATTATTGGGGAGAAGGTGGCATGATACAGCACACACAGAGGACAACTTTGTGTATTTGGGTCTCTCTTTCCAAGTGCTGTGAGTTCTTGGGACCAAAGTCAGGGCTCCTCCTCCTTGTCTTCTTCCTTTCTCTTGTGTATTCTACTTTCAGGCCTACTTTTTGTGAGCGTTGTGACCCTTGGGAAATCCAGCCTTTTAAAAAGATGTTAGATGTTCACTGATTTTTAGCAAGCATTTGCCACCACCTTCTACAAGTTTGGCGTTTTTATAAGTTTTTATTTCATTTTATTTATCTGCTAGCACACAGAAGCAATGTTTAAACTCAACTTTTTAGAAAAGTAGGGCTTATTGGTTCGAACAGCATAATTAAAGCTACAGAAGTTCACCTTTCTGGAAAGAAAGAACAGGATAGTCCAGAATAGTTGAATAATAGGAGAGAGGGTAAGGAGATGAAGCTAAAAAGGAAGTACTGAGGAGATAACATTGTATGGAAAAGGAAGCTATTCTTTGCTTTTAGCTACTACTAGTAACATGAGTTTTAAGTCTTCTCTACTCAGAATGTCAAAAGAGAGGCTTTCTTCTTTCCCACAGAGTTTCTGGGTAAAGGGTATACCTCATCTTCCCCTCCTCATAACTTACTCCTTACTTTTTTTTTTTTTTTTTTTTTTGGTTTTTCGAGACAGGGTTTCTCTTGTGGCTTTGGAGCCTGTCCTGGAACTCCCTTTGTAGACCAGGCTGGCCTCGAACTCACAGAGATCCGCCGGCCTCTGCCTCCCGAGTGCTTTTTTAAATCCACTTTTTCTAGCATCTGCCCGTAGCACTTTACAGGAATTGTGCAAATTCTCCACAGTAAATCCTTCAGTGACTCTGCAACCTACCAAATTAAGTTTAGGTCCCTTGACTTTAAGATTGGAAGCGTTTTGTACTTCAAGCCTAAATTATGGCAATAGCTTTCTTATTCCATTATTTCCATTTTATATTTAACTGAGGACAAGACTTGTATTCTCTGAATACCTTCAGCACTTTCTGCCTCTCCTCTTTCAGCTCTGCCTGCAGCCTTTCCCCCTTCCTCATAATAAAAGCTGACCTGGGAACAGTGTACTCCTTTAGGATGTTTTCTCTGACTAACTGTGATTCCTTATGAGAGCTGTGGTATATATGTATGGTATTTGTGATTTTCTCTTTATTTGACTGGAACTGGTTTCTGGAATTCTTTTATTGATCATGTCTGTCCTCACAACTATCCCTGTTATTTTTACTATTTAAGATAAATGACTGGAGGCTGGAAAAACAACTTTGCGGTTAAGAGCGCTGTGTGACCTCCAGAGGATGCTCTTCCAGACGACTCAGGTTCAATTCCTAGCACCCACATGACAACTCACAACTTTCTTTAGCTCTTCTTCTAGGGGATCTGACAAACACCAATAAATATAAAATAAAAATAAACTAATTAGAAAAAGATAAATGACTGAAATTTTTCTTGGGTAAGGAATTGTCAAATACTTTGAGTATAGTCATGCTAAATTTTGTTTGCTTTGTTTCAGAATATATAGAATATACAATTATAGAGGTCAAGTTGAACTGAGAACATAATAGTAGCATAGAATACATGTATATAATTTAAAAAAATCACAAAGGCGGGCAGGTACACTCAGTGATAGGACACTTGCCCAGAATGTAAAGATCTTGGGCTTGAGTCTGTCACACCATAGAAATAAGAGAAACCAGCTTCTACATGTTTCTGTGTGTTTTACCACTGGAAGCTCTGAGAAGATTAGGATTTTTTTGTTTGTCCTCTGCTATGATCTTCTAGACCAACGTCTAGCATATGAGTGATGCTCAGGACATATTTGATGAATGAATAAATGTGCTTCTAAAATAGTGTCAAAAATACAAAGCATAGACAAAAATACAAACAGATGCTTCTGAATTTTTTCATGGTATCTGTTTGCTTTAGAATTTTTAATTCTTTTTTGTGTGTGTTGGTGTGTGTGTGTGTGTCCATACCCATTTGCATGTGGAGGCCAAAGGTAGATATCACGTGTCTTCCTTGATGTACTCCCCTGTCAGGCTTCTGTGTGGGTGCCAGAGATCCAGACTGAGGTCATGTCTATGCATTAAACCCTTTCCCCACTGTGCTGTCTTCTCAGCTGCTGCTGCTCCTCCTTCACTAACTTGGTAGGTAGGAAAAGACTGAGAAGTTAAATTAGTGAGGAGCGGTTTTGAAGCTGCCAATGTGCCTTGTAGCTGCTTGATATTTATTAGCTATGATCAACTCTGTTGTGTTCCTTGCCATTGATGGCAAGCCCTCGAGCCCGCCTCTTTCAAGCTGTTTACAGATAAAGCTCAAAAGGCAGCAAGAAAACTTGCACACTGGTCACTGAAGTGATTGGTTATAGGGCTCCCGCTTTCACAGAATTATACCCGGACTCATACACCGTCATGGCACTGCTGACACTGTGGAGGAAAGTCTCATGAGGATGATGAGAACCTCGGCTTAAAGCCTGCAGGTTCTGGCGTCATGCCCATGGTGAACGCTGCGCCAAATACAAGTGCTTCCTTGTTTGTCATGTGCACTGTCAGGACTGAGTGGATGGCAAGCATTTGATTTTTGATCATATGAAAGATGAACATCTTTGAACACAACAAAGACCGGCAAGATCACCAATTTCTTTTCTCTTTTCCCATGGAAATTGGTGACATTTGACCCCCAATCTACCAAAATGTACTTGAGAGTAGTTGAATAGATAAAATGTTTCATTTGGCATTATATTTGTTGTTTTTTAAGACATAGTTCTCTGTAGCTTTGGAGCCTATCCTGGAACTCATTCTGTAGACCAGGATGGCCTTTAACTCACAGAGATCCACCTGCCTTTGCCTCCTGAGTGCTGGAATTAAAGGCGTGCACCATCATTCCTAGCTCAAGGTTGCCTCTTAACAAAAGCTTCCTATAGACAGATGATTTGTGATATAAAGAAACAGTGGGATTGCTACCTTACCCTTGAGGAGCTTGGCCAGTTTTCCTTTTAAGTCCTAGTCTATTCATTTTTCTTACTTAAATTGTTCCACACTATAGTGGGATAGAACTGTGGAAGGACTCGGAAACCAGACCTAAAATTCTGAGAGTTAGGGAATGGCACAGTGTGAACGAACCTTTGCATGTAATTGATACCTAGGTATATCCCTCACAGTGTGAATAAACCTTTGCATATAATCTAGGTATGTCCCTCACAGTGTGAATGAACCTTTGCATGTAATTGGTACTTAGGTCTACCCCCCAACGCCCAATTTCTAGAGATGGTTGCTTCTTTCTCTGTTGAATGAGTGATAATTTTAAATTATATTTTGCAATTTTGTTTTAGTGGGAAATCCTCTGCAGAACAACCTTCATCTTTCTGGCTAAATGACTTTTGTGCCAGTGATACCAGAAGCCTACAGTCATGTTCTTGCAGAATTTGAGTCCTTGGACCCATTACTCACAGCTTTGCGGCTGGATTCTAGTCGTCTAAAGGTGAACTTCTGTTATGAGACAGAGTCTTATGTAGCCCATTACTTTCATTTTATATCCAAAAATGTGTTTGTGTGCTCTGCCATTCTTGCTCCTACCCGTGTTCTTGCCCCTCTTGTTTTGTGGACTCTTGGGGCTTTTGCCTGTTTTACCTTACATGGAAGTAGCTCTTTCTTTATTTTTTGAACTATCAATTGATTCTTTCTCAGTTCTGGAATACACTACTGTTGCCTCATTTTCCTTCTTCTTGGTACTCTTGCTGTCTTCTCTTAGGAAGTAATGTACTTTATTGGCATTAAAATAGTATAAATGAGCATACCCTATTTTGAACAACATGAATTACTGCACTTACTTCAAGAGGAAAACTTTGATACAGCCATGTGTAGGGAATAAGGCAAAAGCCAGTTAGCTCCTTGGAAAGTACATGGTTCCCTGAAACCTCAGATTCTTGATCAAACACAGGAAAGTCACAGTGAAGAATAAAATCTTAATCACAAATGATTTTATTCTTAAATTTTTGTTCTTACCTTAAATCACCCACCCTTCTCCTTTTCCTTCCCTTCCTTTTCCCTTCCCTTCCCCCGCCCCCCCCTCCCCCCCCCCCCCCGTGTGTCTCTCTCTCAACAGAGCCTCACTCTATTGCCCAAATTTGTTGGAACTCATCGTGTAGCCCAGGCTAGTCCCACATTCATGGTGAAATGCCTGCCTGAGCTTCCTCAGTGCTGGGATTGCAGACATAAGCCTGATGTCCCAGTGCAGATTTGGGTCCTCTAAAAAAAGGGAGAAGAGGAACCAACAGCCAGGCCAGTGCAGTCTACAGTGGTGAAGGTCACCATCAGCAGTGTTCTCAGCTGCAAGTTACAGCACACCGTACTGTTGGACACAGTCCAAGAGTGGAATTGTGGGAGAATTTGGAGTGTTTGAGAACACGCCAAGAAACAAGACAGTTCTTTCAAAACACAGAATTGTTCTTGGAATATGTTTCTGTGCTCCTCCCAGGTGTAGCAGATAGGAGTGAGTTTCTGTCAGCTGCTGTTGTTCATATGCCTCTATGGAAACATGTTTTTGCATGTGTGGCTTGTTCTTGTGATTGAACACATTACTCATGTTCTCCATCCCTCTTCTCCCATCATATCTACTGGCTTAATTACAGTGGCAGTAGTGATATAATATCCTCCCTGACCTTACTCATCTTGTCTATATTAGTAACTCCAGCAAGGATGAGGGGCCAAGAACAAAGGTTTGGACATTTTCTTAACTCTACTTTTCATTAGAGAAGACAAAGCTTCCCAAGAAGTTTCTAGCAAGCTGAGTCCTCTGGCTGGGACTGAATACATTGGCCACCATGGCAGCAAAGGAACCTACAAAAGTGAATACTTGGGTTTGTCAACTTCTGTGTTGGAAAGAAAGTTGAAGAGGATTAGGAATGGTTTTTAGTCAACTTATTAACACATTTTGACACAAGAATTGTATACAGCATGACCACAACTTGCTCTGGTGGCTCAGTCAAAAATGATTTTGAAGAGACATGGTGATATAGGACCTGCATCTGAGGCCTCCCAGTTTCATTTGCTATAAGGGCTGTGGGTGTATGTGATGGTTCTGCAGATAGAAATGATTTAAGTGAGAAAGTGATTGAAGTAGCTGTTTTGTTCCTGGTCAGCACTGGAATGGCCTGACCAAATTATACAAAATATGAACCATTTAATAATTGGCTTGTAACAAAGAAAAATTACTCATTAATATAAGTCAGCCTATTCAGCTTTTTAAGATTCAACTAAAAGTTTAAAAGCAAAATGTTCTTTGTTTGGTATATTTCAGCATTCTAGATTTAGAAATGAGCGCTGTTCATTGTGTCCTTCTGGGCAGGGAAAGATGGAAGGGATGCAGTGAGCATGGACTGCAGCACTCAATTCCAGGGTTATTTTTAACAGTTCTGGGAATGCAGCTTATGTTCTGTCAGTTCCAGAAAGAGTCCTGCAACCAAGCTGCATCCCAGTGCATAGTGGTAATGGCACCATCTCACTCTCGTCTCTCCATGCTTTCAGTGCACCAGCATAGCTGTGTCTCGGAAATGGTTGGCATTAGGCAGCACAGGAGGAGGACTCAATCTTATTCAGAAAGACGGCTGGAAGCAAAGGCTGTTCCTCTCTCACCGGGTAAGAACGAGGACATTCACATGTTGGTTGGAGTATGCTTTATTGAATGTGAACTTTTCCAATGTAATTAATCATTTAGAGTAAAAGAAGAATGGAGACAAACTGTTCTCTGTCTGATGCCCTAGGAAGGTGTGATCACTCAGATTGCCTGCTGTTCTCATGACGATGACTATGTTGCTGTAGCTACCAGGTAAGATACTCTTTGAATGGCGGTCTTTTCTAAGTGCATGCTAAGCTGACAAGTGTGCTTGTTGTCAGGGTGGCTAGTCGTCTCATGTCACCTAGCACGGTACTGGTTTAGAATGGAAATTTGTGTTCTGGGGAATCATATCTGCTCAGTGCCCAAGCCATCTGGGAGGGGTATTTGGTCACCTTAGTGTTTGTGAAAAATGCTGATTTGAGGCAACAACATCTAAAATGGGAAGAGCCGCCTCTCCTTGAGGAGCCCCTGCTCACACCTGGGTATGTCTTACTTTTCTCTCAGAACCTCCTGCTTTGTCTGATTTTCATGTATAAGCCTGTATTAAAACATTTTAAGAGTATCTCTAATCTTGTATACACACACAGACACGCATACACACAAAGATAGACAGACAAGTGGAGAGAGAGAGAATGGAAACGGATAATTTAGAACTTTAAGTTCTCCTAAATTATTGATTTGATGGCCAAAACAAAGAAGTGAATGCTTTGATTTCCACTTTTTTCCCCTGCAAATGTAAACAAGAGTTTACACTGTATTTAATATGGTAAATGTTATGGTGCAATTCAGTTGTATCTTTTTTGTCATTGCCGTAACTTTTTTTGTGGTGATTTGATTTGCCTATAACTTATTTGCAGTCAAGGTCTCGTAGTTGTTTGGGAATTAAACCAAGAACGTCGTGGGAAACCAGAGCGAATTCATGTATCCTCAGAACACAAAGGCCGAAAAGTTACTGCCCTCTGTTGGGACACAGCTGTTCTGAGAGTCTTTGTAGGTGACCATGCAGGCAAAGTGTCTGCCATCAAACTCAACACTTTGAAACAAGCAAAGGTGAGGAAACCTTCCAGCTCCTTGCTTCTGTGCTGTGGTGTCAGGTGTTAGTTTTTTGTTTGCCGTATTTCCTACGCCTTGGAAAGTTACCTTTTACTGACTTGTTTTAGTGTAGAGTGCTGGCAGAAGAAATATAGCTTCTGTTGTTTAACTGGACATACCAG
Organism: Microtus oregoni; assembly: GCF_018167655.1. NCBI lineage: Eukaryota > Metazoa > Chordata > Mammalia > Rodentia > Cricetidae > Microtus > Microtus oregoni. The sequence continues at coordinate 41,922,557 of NW_024543059.1, forward strand.
AATCTTCCGGCTTGTCCATCATGACCCATCAAAGTTATTATTTGATTCCTGATACATGTTTGATTCAAAATACAATTGAGCTGGACAGTGTGGCACATGCTTTTAATCCCAGCACTTTGGGAGGCAGAGGCAGGAGGATTTCTGAGTTTGAGACCAGCTTGCTGAGTTCTAGGATAGCCAGGGCCGCACAGGAATCCCATCTTAAAAAACCAAAAGGAAAAATGCAGTTGAAACCCTACATATAGCTAAGACTTTATTTGCTTTTTATTCAAAAGGAGAAATACTGTCATTAGGAGAAAAATTGTCTCATATATTTCAAAACTAATATTTTTTTCATTCCAAGTTACAAGTAGATAATAATGAACTGAACATTGAGAAATTTCTGTAGTTAGCTATCAAATTATTTCACAATTTTTTTAAATATTTATTTATTTATTGTGTATACAATATTCTGTCTGTGTGCATGTAAATGGAGTAGATCTCTACCTAGAAAAGATAAAATATTCAGGCCAAAAACAAAATTCACAAATATTCCTGGTAAGAGACAGAGGACACCAAGATAACAAGGCTGTCTAAAGAAACATGATCAAAATTCATATGAACTCATAGAGACTAAAGCAGCCCAAACAGGCTCTGCATAGGTCTGCAGCAGGTGTCTACCTATATATTGTGGCTTCTAGTTTAGTGTTTTTATGAAATTCCTGAGTGTGGGAACAGGTGGGTCTCTGATTCTTGGGACTTCTCTTGGCCTCTTTTCCTTCTATTTGCTTGTTTGTCCAATTCCAGTGTATTTTGTTTTGTTTTATCTTATTATGTTGTGTTTTATGTTATTATTATCACTTAGAACCTTATTTATTTTTATAATAAGAGGAAGAGGGGGTGGATAGAGATGGGAAGGAAATTGGGGAGGAACTTGGAGGAGAAGAAGGAGGGGAAACTGTAATCAGGATATAGTATGTAAGCTCAAAAGTCTATTTTCAATAAAAGAAAAAATAAAGATTTATAAAAAAAAAAAAAAGATGGTTGTGAGCCACCATGTGGTTGCCGGGAATTGAACTCAGGACCTTTGGAAGAGCAGGCAATGCTCTTAACCTCTGAGTCATCTCTCCAGCCCTATTTCACAAATTTTTATTTAATTATTTTGTTCTTTTGAGACAGGGTTTCTCATGTAGCCTTGGCTGTCCTGGAACTGAATAGGTAGATCAGACTGGCCCTGAACTTACAGAGATCCTCTAGCCTCTGCCTTCCAAGTACTGGGGTCAAAGGTGTGTACCACCACCTTCAACCTCACAAATTTTAAGTGAGGGAAACTTTAATGTCCTTGTAGACAAATTAAATTCTGGTTTATTTTATTTATATTATTTTACGTGCATGAGTATTTTACTCAAATGTGTTCCTATGTCTTGTACATTCTGGGATTGGAGTTATGAACTGTTGTAAAGAACTATGTGGGTTCTGGGAATTGAACCCTAGACCTCCACAAGAATAAGTACTTTTAACTGCCATTCATTCATTCATTCATCAAGACAGGGTCTCTCTACATAACCTGACTGTCCTAGACCTCATTTGTGCACCAGGCTGGCCTCAAATTCATAGAAATCCATCTGCCTTTGCCTCCCAAATGCTGAATTAAAGGTATAAGTCACCCTGCATGGCTTTATTTTTAAATGTTTTGAACTTTTTCTAATTTATCAAGATAGGGTCTTCCTTTATAGCATGGGCTGGCCTTGATCTCATAGGAGTCCTTCTGTCTTGATTACCTGAGTATTGAGACGATAAGTGTGTGCCACCACTCCTGGTGTGTTTTAACAGGGCAGACAGAGAGATTGTGTGCACCATTGTGAATGTATTTCCTTCTCACACCCACCCCTTTTAGGCAGCTGCTGCCTTTGTGATGTTTCCTGTTCAGACAATAATAACAGTCGACTCCTGTGTTGTCCAGTTAGATTATCTGGATGGAAGATTACTTGTGTCTTCACTGACTCGATCCTTCTTGTGTGACACTGAGAGGTATACTAACCGGCTACAACATCAGCTGTCTAGAATTTCAGAATTTTCGGGTCAAGTACTGATAATCATTCTCCAAGAACAGACTGAACTTGGCAGTGGTGGTGCACGCCTTTAATCCCAGCACTCAGGAGGCAGAGGCAGGCGGATCTCAGTGAGTTTGAGGCCAGCCTGGTCTACAGAGTTCCAGGACAGCCAGAATGTTACACAGTTAAACCCTGTTTCAGAAAACAAACAAACAAACAAACAAAATACTGAGGTCGTGAGCCTAGTGAGCTGGAGCCTGCCTGTAATTTCAGTATTTGAGGGCAGAGATGGGGACTAACAGACTGAGTTTGAAGCCATCCTGGACTGCGTAATGAGACCCTGCCCCAAACAAAACAAAACTACTGAGTGCTTTTTGTGGACCAGACCCTGTATTTGTAATTCATAGTCCACCATTCAAGTAGACTCAACTGCCATGTGTGATGTGGTACTTGCTGCAAAAGCAGAGTGTAAAAAACAGATAATTGAGCAAATGGAAGCCTAGGACATTTTTCAAAGGAAAAATGATGCAGGCAAATCATGAAGCAGACTTAACAGAAAACAAATAGACAGATGTAGAATCTAGACTTGAATAAAAACATATATGCACACATGCTTATACATGAATGACCAGAGGAGAAGGCGGACTGTTAGAGGGAGGAAAGGGACAAACACTACACGTTGTTGTTCATGTGTAGTCTAGAATTATATATGGATGTTTAGTAAAGAAGCATATGTACTTGTTTAACTGCATCTGGATCTTGTCAAAGCAGATGGAGAAGGGACTAGTAGGAGAGGAAATTAAGAGGCTAATGGGGAGGTAATTACAAGCAGAGTATATGGCGTACATGTGTGAAATGTCAGAGTGGAACCCATTAGTTTGTTTGTAAAAAGAAAGTTATGCTTGTAATCTCAGCATTTGGGAGGCTGGGGCAAGAGAACTGCTGAGAGTTCAAATCTAACCTGGCCACATAGTAAGTTCTAGGTCAGCCTGAGCTACAGAGGGAGATCCTGGTTCAATAAAGAAAGCCAAAATCCAAAAGACAAGAAACAAAAAGAGAATAGATAACAGGAGCCTGTTTTTTTTTTTTTAAATATTTATTTATTTATTTAGTATACAACATTCCTTCCATGCCTGCCTGCGTGCCAGAAGAGGGCACCAGATCTCATTATAGATGGTTGTGAGCCACCATGTGGTTGCTGGGAATTGAACTCAGGACCTTTGGAAGAGCAGGCAAATGCTCTTAACCTCTGAGCCATCTCTTCAGCTCGATAACAGGAGTTTTTAGGAAGAAGCTGATCATTGTCACTCTGTTTCCCATTCAGCTTAGCTCTCCTATCTAACTCATGGACTGCTAAGGAGCAGAATGTTCTAGGACTCAGAATTTCAAAAGATTTTAAGAAAAGGAAGAGTTCATTGGATATTTGTAGTGAGGGAAGGTCTTGGAGACATTTGGAAAGGTAGAGGAAGAGCCTGCATGGAATGTCCAAAGAATTGTGCTATACATAGTGATTTGGAAAGCTGTCAGTAAGGGTCACAGGTGAACCGAGTGGTTTTTAGCAGTAATGCCTTTTGGATCTGAAACAGGCCCTCCTCATTCTCTTGATAATAAACAGCACTCAAATGAAGATCTTGGCTTCCTGTCACAGAGTGGTTACGGTAACCAGCCTTGTTTGGACTAATCCATGCCACTGTTTTCTGGTGTAGTACAGAGAACAGAAAGAGGAAAAGGACGTGTGGGTGTGTGGGTTATATGGCCATGCTGATTTGTAGTGCTATTCTCAGTTCCTTAATATGATTGTTTTTAACATTTCTTTTTTGTAAATAAACCTACTTTGTCTTTGTTTCTGGAAATTAGGGAAAAGTTTTGGAAAATTGGAAACAAGGAAAGAGATGGAGAATATGGAGCTTGTTTCTTCCCCGGAAAATTTGCTGGGGGCCAGCAGCCTTTGATTTACTGTGCACGCCCGGGCTCCAGGATGTGGGAAGTGAACTTTGATGGGGAAGTGCTGAGTACACACCAGTTCAAGAAGCTCTTGTCATTGCCACCCCTTCCTGTGATCACTACAAGGTAGCCATTCTCTGCATGGGACTTCCTGGAGCATTGGGTTAAAATCTAGTGTTGTGGAATGTCCAAGATTTGACTATACCTTGTGAGAGTGAGGTATAATTTCTTTTTTTTTTTTAATATTTATTTATTTATTTACTTATTTATTATGTATACAATATTCTGTCTGTATGCCTGAAGGCCAGAAGAGGGCGCCAGACCTCTTTACAGATGGTTGTGAGCCACCATGTGGTTGCTGGGAATTGAACTCAGGACCTTTGGAAGAGCAGGCAATGCTCTTAACCACTGAGCCATCTCTCCAGCCCCCAGTGAGCTATAATTTCTATCAGAAGATTTAGAGATACCAGAACAGTCCTTAAGCGGTTGTCTTCCTTATGACTAAAATGACTTGAGTAAAGTGAGGTGCAATTTAGACTCTTGAAGTGGTTTTCAAGTTGAAATTTTCTCTATATTTCAAAAAGTCCTTTTAGGTTGTAATCAGACCGTCAGCAGGTGTGTTTGCCTTCCAGATCAGAGCCTCAGTATGATCCTGCAGTTGGGTCCTCCCAGTCTTTGTCGTTCTCCAAACTCTTGCATCTTAGGTAAGTTTTTCCTTTGCCCTTTTCTCTTTATTCAGAAGTATTTGCTTTTATATTTTTCAGATTTGTTGTTGTTTCATTTTTTCCAAGATGGTCTCACTATGTAGTCCTGGCATTCCTGGAACTCACTTTGTAGTTCAGACTGGTCTCGAACTCAGAGATCTGCTTGCCTTTGCCTCTTGAATGCTGGAATTAAAGGTGTGTGCCACTACCGCCCAGCCTGTTTTTCAATTGTTTAAAAAATGATGTTAGAGTTTGAATACAGGACCTGTATAGCTGAGTGATTCTTCTCCCCATAAGCTGAACTCCAACCAGTCAGCTTAAAAAAATTTTTTTATGTGTTTCTGGGAATCAGACTTGGTCTTATGCATGCTAGGCAAGCAGTCTACAAGTGAGCTGAATCCCAGGATAGATTCTTGCTGTGTTGTTAAGGCTGACCTCCAATTCTTGGGCCCAAGTAATTCCTTTCTCAGTTTCCCAAGTAACTGGGACTACTGTTGCTTGTTACTACATCCAGGCCTTTCAACTTTAGTGTGTGTGTGTGTGATTTTTTTTTTAAGTCTTACTTTACATATGAGTGTTTTGCCTGTATATATGTCTGTACACCACTTGTATGACTGGTTCCAGCTCTCTTATAACTGCAGTTACAGACAGTTATGAGCCACTGTGTAGGTGCCAGGAATTGAATTTATTTCCTCTGGAAGAGCAGCCAGTAGTTTTAACCCCTGAGCTATATCTCTAGTCCCGCTTCCAGCTTTTTTTTCTTTAAATTTTATTAAACAAAAAAACCTATTGCTTTTCATTTTACATACCAATCCCAGTTCCCATTCCCTCCCCTCATTCCATTCCCTCCACCTTTTCCCCCCTTCCCCCCAATCCACTCTTCAGATAGGGTAAAGCACATTGCTTTAAGGACGGTCCAAGGCCCTCCCTACTATATCTAAGCTGAGCAAGGTATCCATTTAAAGACAATGGGTTCCAAAAAGTCAGTACAAGCAATAAGGATAAATCCTGGTACCACTGCCAGTGACCCCCACAGTCTGTCCCAGCCGTACAACTGTCATCCACATTCAGAGGGCCTAGTTTGGTCCTATGCTGATTTCTTCCCTGTCCGGCCACAGTTGGTGAGCTCCCATTAGCTCAGGTAAGCTGTTTCAGTGGATGACCCCATCATGGTCTTGACCTCTTTGCTCATATTTTCACTCCTCCTACTCTGCGACTGAACTTTGGTAGCTCACCCAGTGCTCTGCTGTGGGTCTCCGCCTCTGCTTCCATCAGTTGCTGGACGAAGGTTCTATGGTGACATTTAAGATAGTCAGCAATCTGATTATGGGGCAAGACCAGTTTGGGCACTCCCTACTCTACTGCTTAGGGTCTTAGCTGGGTCATCCTTGTGGATTATTGGGAACTTCTCTAGTGCCAGGTTTCTTGCTAGCCCCATAATAGCTCCCTTATCAAGGTATCTCTTTTCTTGCTCTCCGACTCTGTCCTTCCCCCATTTGACTATTCCATTCCTTCAAGTTCTCCTCTGTCTCCTCTTCCTCCCCTTCAATCTTTCCTTCTCCCCCACCCCCAATTTTCTTGGGATATGTTGTCTATTTCCCCTTCCCAGGGTTTCTCTTAGGGTTCTTATTGTTACTTATCTTCTCTGGGGTCATGGACTATAGGCTTTACAGCTAGTGTCCACTTATGAGTGAGTACATACCATCTATTTGCATGCAAATTTTAAGGTGCCATTTTTTTTTTTTTTTTTGGTTTTTTCGAGACAGGGTTTCTCTGTGGCTTTGGAGCCTGTCCTGGAACTAGCTCTGTAGACCAGGCTGGTCTCGAACTCACAGAGATCCGCCTGCCTCTACCTCCCGAGTGCTGGGATTAAAGGCGTGCGCCACCACCGCCCGGCCAAGGTGCCATTTTTTTTAACCACTGAGTAGTACTCCACTGTGTAAATGTACCAAATTTCTTTATTCATTTTTCAATTGAGGGGCATCTAGGTTGTTCCAGGTTCTGGATATTAAAATTAATGCTGCTGTGAACATAGTTGAACAAATGTCCTTGTAGCATCATTGAGCATCCTTTGGGTATATGCTCAAGAGTGGTATTGCTGGATCCTGTGGTAGTTTGATTTCCCCGTTTTCTAAGAAACTGCCATACTGATTTCCAGAGTGGCTATACAAGTTTGTATTCCCAGAGTGTTCCCCTTACTTCACATCCTCTCCAGCATATGCTATCATTGATGTTTTTTTTTTTTTAAATATTTATTTATTTATTTATTTATTTTGTATACAATATTCTTCTGTGTGTATGTCTGCAGGCCAGAAGAGGGCATCAGACCTCATTACAGATGGTTGTGAGCCACCATGTGGTTGCCGGGAATTGAACTCAGGACCTTTGGAAGAGCAGGCAATGCTCTTAACCCCTGAGCCATCTCTCCAGGCCCTATCATTGATGTTTTTGATCTTAGCCATTCTGACAAGTGTAAGATGATATCTCAGAGTTGTTTCGATTTGCATTTCCCTGATGGCTAAGGATGTTGAGCATTTCCTTAAGCGTCTTTTGGCCATTTGAGATTTTTCTGTTGAGAATTCTCTGTTTAGGTCTGTACCCCATTTTTTTAATTGGGTTATTTGGTATTTTGATGTCTAATTTTGGAGGTCAGTCCTTTGTCTGATGTGGGGTTGGTGGAAATATTTTCCCATTCAGTAGGCTGCCTTTTTGTCTTATTTGCTTTACAGAAGCTTCTCAATTTCAGGAGGTCACATTTATTTATTGTTGCTCTCAGTGTCTGTGCTACTAGGGTTATATTTAGGAAGTGGTCCCTGTGCTCATGCATTGAAGACTACTTCCCACTTTCTCCTCTGTCAGGTTCATTGTAGTATTCCAATAAGATACAGGCATTATTCCAATTTCTTTTTTCTTTTCTTTTTTTTTTTTTGTATCTGGAGGTTTGCTTTGTTACTGAGTATGTGGTCAGTTTTTGAGAAGGTTCCATGAGGTGCTGAGAAGAAGGTACATTCTTTTGTGTTTGGGTGGAATGTTCTATAGATGTCTGTTAAGTTCATTTGAGTCATGACATCTGTTAGTTCTCTCTCTCTCTTTTTTAAAAGAACTATTTATTATGTATACAACATTCAGCCTCCATGCATAAACCTGTACACCAGAAGAGGGCACCATATCTCATTATAGATGGCTGTGAGCCATAATGTGGTTGCTGGGAATTGAACTCAGGACCTCTGGAAGAGCAGTCAGTGTTCTTAACCTCTGAGCCATCTCTCCAGCCCCGTTAGTTCTATTATTTCTTTGCTAAGTTTCTGTGTGGTTGATCTGTCCATTGACGAGAGTGGAGTGTTGAAGTCTCCTACTATTAGCGTGGGGTTTGATGTGTGATTTAAGCTTTAGTAATGTTTCTATCACATATGTGAGTGCTCTTGTATTGGGGGCATAGATATTCAGATTAGACTTCATCTTGATGGATCTTTTTTCTGTGATGAGTATGAAGAAGTGTCCTCCTTCATCTCTTCTGATTGATTTTAGTTTGAAATCTATTTTGTTAGATATTAGGAAAGCTACACCCTCATTTTTTTTTAACTTTTTTAAATGATTTACTTTATTTTATGTGCATTGGTGTGAAGGTATCAGATCTCATGGAACTGCATTTTCAGACAGTTTGAGCTGCCGTGTGGGTACTAGGAATTGAACCTGGGTCCTATGGAAAAGCAGTCAGTGCTCTTAACCGCTGAGACATCTCTCCAGCCCAATCCACTTATTTCTTAGGTCCATTTGATTGGAAAATGTTTTCCCAACCCTTTACTCTGAGGTAATGTCTGTCTTTGAGGTTGAGGTGTGTGTTTTGTATACAGCAGAAGAGTGGATCCTTCTTTTGTATCCATTCTCTTAGCCTGTGTTCTTTTTTTATTTATATATATTTCTTTTCTAAAAAAGAAAACAAACTATCTCTTTTCATTATACATACCTTCCCACTCCTACTCCTTCTCTCATTCCCTCCACATACCCTCCCTCCCCACCCCCATCCAATCCTCAGCCAGGGTAAGGTGCTTTGGGATGGTCCAAGGCCCTCCCTACTATATCTATAGCCTGTGTGTTTCTATAGGTGAATTGAGTCCAGTGATATTAAGATATATCAATGACTAGTCATTGTTAATTCTTGTTAATTTTCCGTGATAGTGTTTGTGCGTTTCCCTTCATTGGGGTTGCTGATGGGAAGTTATCTCTTGACTGTGTGTTTTGGGATCCAGTTAGCTTCCTTGGGTTGGAGTTTTCTTTCTAGTACTTTCTATAGGGCTGGGTTTGTGGATACATATTGTTTAAATCTGGTTTTGTCATGGAATATCTTGTTTTCTCCATCGATGTTGATTGAAAGCTTTGCTGGCGATAGTAGTCTGTGCTTACATCCGTGGTCTCTTAATGTCTGCAGCACGTCTAGCCCAGAACCTTTTGACTTTCATGGTTTCCATTTAGAAACCAGGTGTATGTAATTCTGATAGGTCTGCCTTTTTCTTTATTTTTATTTTCTTTATTTCTTATTCTTATTCTTTATTCTGTATGTTTTGCATTTTGATTATTATATTGCGCCCCCCCCCCTTTTTTTTTTTTGGTCCAGTCTATTTGGTGTTCTGTAAGCTTCTTGTTCTTTCCTAGGGATATCCTTCTTTAGGTTGGGAAGGTTTTCTTCTATGATTTTTGTTGTATATATTTTTTTGTGCACTTGAGCTGGAGTTCTTCTCCTTCTATCTTTATTATTCTTAGGTTTGGTCTTTTCATGGTGTCCCAGATTTCCTGGATGTTTTGTGTTAAGAATTTGTTGGATTTAACATTTTCTCTGACTGATGTATCTATACTCTATAGTATCTTCAACACCTGAGATTCTCTCTTCCATCTCCTGTATTCTGTTGGTTATGCTTGTCTTCTGTAGTTCCCATTCATTTACCCAGATTTTCCATTTCTAGAATCCCTTCCGTATTTGTTTTATTGCCTCTATTTCAGTCTTCTAGTCTTTTTTTTTAAATGTTTTTTTTAATTAACAATTTCTACTTCCTCCCCTCCTCCCATTTCCCTCCCCCCTCCCCATCCCTCTCCAGTCCAAGAGCAGTCAGGGTTCCCTGCCCTGTGGGAAGTCCAAGGTCCTCCCCTCTCCATCCAGGGGAGGAAGGTGAGCATCCAAACAGACTAGGCTCCCACAAAGCCAGTACATGCAGTAGAATCAAAACTTAGTGCCATTGTCCTTGGCTTCTCAGTCAGCCCTCCTTGTCAGCCACGTTCAGAGAGTCCGGTTTAATCACATGCTCCATCAGTCCTAGTCCAGCTGGCCTTGGTGAGCTTCCAATGATCAACCCTGCTGTCTCAGTGGGTGGGCGCACCCCTCGCGGTCCTGACTTCCATGCTCATGTTCTCCCTCCTTCTGCTCCTCATTTGGACCTTGGGAGCTCAGTCCAGTCTTCTAGTCTTGAACTGTCTGAACTATTTGCTTCATCTGTTTGATTGTTTTTTCTTAGTTTTCTTGGGTTTCTTTGAGAGATTTATTGATTTCTTCCAATTTTCTCTTTTCTTCCATTCTTTAAGAGATTTTTTCATTTCCTCTTTAAAGGTCTCCATCATCCTCATAAAGTTACATTTAAAATTGTTTTTTTCTGCTTCTTCTGGGTTAGGATGATCAAGTCTTCCTATTGTATGACCATTGGGTTCTGGTGTTACCAAGTTGCTTTTTAGGTTGTTGGATGAATTCTTGCATTGGTGCCAACCCATCTCTTTCTCCAATTGGTGCTGGCAGTGTCTTTGCCTCTTGGTCCAATCCTTGCAGTTGCTGTCAGTGTCTTTGGGAACTGGTCTCGATCTGCTTTGTCCTATTGCGATCTGTGTCTCAGACAGCCACTGAGGTCTCTCTTGGCCCCCTCTCTAGGTCTGCTCTTTTGGTCCACTTTGTGCAGTCACAGTCTGTGCTTCAGAGTTCCTCTGAGGTTGCGGGGGATAGGAGGATTTGGGGGTAGAGTGGGACTTGTAACTTACAGGGTCCGATCAATGGATTGGGGGTGTTGGAATAGCCTACTTGCAGGAAGCTTGCCTGCTGGCTGGCTAGAGAAGCTGAGTTAGTTGGGGGAGGGGCCCCGGGCCCAGGTACAAGGGCCTAGAGAGTGGCGTGTCCAGCTAGGTGGGTTATCACTCACCTCTTGGTCCTCTCTGTGCAGTCGCAGCCTGTGCTTCAGAGTTCCTCTGAGGTCGTGGGGGATAGCCACTTTCATCTCTTAAGGTTGTTTTTATGTTAATTTATCTTTGGGACATTTGTACATGATTGTGTTGCATATAATATTCAGTAGTAAGATAAATGAAGAGATCCTTTTCCAAACTAGAAGGAGAGTTTATAATTGTCAGGGAGCTTTCTGACAGTTAGTATTCACTGGTGAGGGTACTCATTCTTTTATAAACTCACAGTGCTAGCATACAGGACATAAACAGTTGTGGAACCTGTTTTTGAAAGCTCAGTGAAACTTCGGCTTTCTGCCTTTTAGGACTTCCAACAAGTAACTTGCATGAAAGATCTGCTCCAGGCCGACTCAGTTCATTTTCATGAAGGGTTAGCTTACCTCGTTGCAGTAGGCCCAGAGTCAAATACTAAGCAGCATGGAGTGCTACTCTGTCAGCAGCTGTGCATGGGCAGAGGTGCAGGGTGGGATCTGTGCTTGAACTCTGCTTACTTTACTGTGAGAAGTTATTCCTAATATCCCTTCTGCTAGTTAATATAACTGACTGAAAACTCAGTGATTATAGGTGCTCTGCCATGTGGTCTACAGACCGGGGCTTTTCAAAGGTAACTAGCTGCTCTTTCAAAATATAGTGAAAATGTTAACTTTTTCCCCCAAAGGTTAAATTACCTCATGTCACAACATCGACACCAAGGTATTTAAAGTGAATTATAGGTATTTTAACTCTGAAATTAATAATCTGTTCTGAAAGTTGCTGGAGAAAGGCAGCCACTTACTTGCTATACTTACATAAATCATATTTAAAAACTCCCTTCATTATTGCTCTTCTTGCATAGCATTTATCAGTGTTTATAATTTTGTGTTCATAAAATATTTATACCCTCCTTACCCTTAAACAGTAAGCTCCATGTGGGTTTGTGGCTACTTTATTCAGTGTTGTGTTTGTAGTTCTTGACATAGTATCTGGTAGATGGTAGTTATTTTATAAATATTTGTTGAATATGTGATGTGTGGAGTGAGATGTTACATCGTGACCTAGCTATGTTAGAGATTGTATTTTTTTTCTCAGGTGGGGGATTTAGGTCAGTGGTAAAGCACTTGCTAGGTATGCAAAAGGTCCTGGGTTTGGTCCTCAGCTCCGGGGTGGGGGGGTAAAAAGAATGTATTCCTTCTTAGGAGCATGCTTGGTTCTCCAGGTAGACTGTCGCTTTGAATTTAGTAATTTAAAGGGCACTCTCTTACCTCCCTTGCTGCAGGAAGCCAGGCCTTTCAGGGTCAAGCTTAGCTTTCTCAGCAGTAATTGATGCTGCTTTGCCTTCATGACTGCTCTGGCATGGGTTAGATACTTGTTTCTCTGTCCTCTCTTCAGACTATGTCCATCCCTCACTCATTGCCACTATCAGTATTCATTTGAGCATCACAGTGCTAAGTACACCTTAGACCATCAAACAGTCGTTCATTCGATGAAGGCTGCTTTTGAAAAACAATAACAGGCAAGCTGCTTCTGTTCTGTATGTTTATTCTTGCCCCCACATTTGTGTCTAATGGTGTTTCTACTGGTACCCCCCTCAAAATCTCACATGGAGGCATTCTCTAAAAAAATAATTTTTTGGATATATTTACTTAATATGTATGAGTGTTCTTTCTATATGCGTGTATATGACCCACGTGTGTCTCGGGCCTGCAGATATCTTGGAACTGGAGCTATAGATGGTTGCCAGCTTCTTATGTGTTGTATTTTCTGAAGGTACATTGGTGTCACTTTGTTGTTGTTACTGTTAAGAGTGCTGTATAGCCCTGGTTAGCCCTGTACTTGCTTTGTAGCACAGGCTGGCTTTGAATTTGTAACAATCCTCTTGCCTTAGTTCCCTTAGTGCTGTGATCATAGGCTCGTGCCCAGCTTCCTTGACCGACCTATCTATCTATCTATCTATCTATCTATCTAATCTATTTATCATCTATTTGTTTTAAGACAGGCTTTCTCTGTGTAGTCCTGGCTGGCCTAAAATCTGCTGTGTAGACCAGGCTGGCCTCAAACTCAATGAGATCCACATGCCTCTGCCTCCTGAGTGCTGTGATTAAAGGTGTGTGGCACAATGGCCAGCCTTCTTTGACTTTTTTGTTTATATTTTTTCTTTGACTCCTTAAACAATTCTTTTAGCTTTTGTGACCTGGTTTATTACCAGTGAAGGAATAAGAGGATGAAGAATGTTATGAATTATAAGTATGGGCTCTTATGTCTCCTTTGTATCTTTCATGTAATCCAGACTGCTATCTGCTATTTCTTTTATATTCATTTCACTTAGGTGTGTGTGTGTTTACATATCTGCTCTGTGTGTGGGGTGGTGAAGGAAGTCTGAAGATAGTGTATTGGATTCCCTGTTGCTAGAGTTGGCAGCAGTTCTAAGCTGCTGGCCATGGGTCCTGGGAACTGAACTTGGGTCTTCTGGAAGAACAGAATGCCCTTAACCACTGAACTAACTTTCCAGCCTTTGGGTTATTATTTCTTTTCTTCTTTCTTCCTTTTTTTTAAATTTTAATGTGCATTATTGTTTTGCCTGCAAGTATATCTGTGTGAGGGTCAGAGCCCCTGGAACTGGAGTTACAGAGTTGTGAGCTGCCATGTGGGTGCTGGGAATTGACCCGGGTCTTCTGGGAAAGCAATCAATGTTTTTAACCACTGAGCCCTCTCTCAGCCCTTGGATTATTACATATAGGGCATTTTGCAAGTTGGGTGTCTGAAATGGTTCAGTGGATAAAGGTGCCTACTACCGAGCCTGATTACCTGAGTTTGAGCCATGAGATCCACATGGTCAAAGGAGAGAACAGATTTTTGTAAGTTGTCCTCTAACCTTCACAAATGTTTCATGTCACACGCATTCCCATACACATACACACAAAGTCAATAAAAATAGAATCTTTAGCCTGTTGTGATGGCATGCCATTAGTCCCAGCACCCATAGGGCTGAAGCAAGCGGACCTCTGAGTTCCAGGACAGCCAGAGCTATATAGAGAAACACTGCCTTGAAAAACAAACAAAAAATGTAATTAAAAAATAAAATTTACAAGTTGAATATCCCCTCTGGCTCTTAAAGGTGTTTTTTACCAATTTTACTGATTATGATCTTAGGCGTGTGATTATATACTGTTGGATATGTATGGAAACAAGCTGTAAGTTCTCAGGATTATAATCTTGTTGGAGATGTTTCTTTCTGCAAAATAGACTGCAGTGCACTATGAAGCAGTGGACAAGAAGTAGCCACGTCAGGAGAAGGTGCTAGACTGAGGACTGTGGGGCATCAGGGGAGAGCATGTGTGCTTGGTAACAACCTGGCAGTCACGCGAGAGAAAGTGACGTCTATAGATATGGGGAGACAGCCAGACAGTCAGGGTGTACTGAAGAAAGGGCCAGAGTTTCTGGTGGGAAACGAGGGAGAAAGTCCTGTGAGGTTCAGAGGGAAGCTCCAGCTTTGGTGGCTGCACTCTGCAGTCTAAATGTGAGGTCTTCTGCCTTCACACTGAATGACCCTGGCATGGGATTACCTCTCTGACAAAATAGCACTTTTGTAGCTTAATGGGCCTCATTAGAGAATATAACCGGAGCCCTTCTTAATACTTCTGGTGCGGATGGACTTGGCCAGGTCTTCTTAGCCTGTGTTCACCTACATACACAGATCAAGTCAGAATTTTGCCTTTCTTGATAGGGATTCCTGAGTTGATTGACTATGAGTACTGGTCTATTTAAATGAGTGTCTGTCTGTTTTATCTGAGAAGTTGCATAAGGATCACATAATTCCCTCTTAATAGGTTTTTCTTTTGCCAGAGATCAGTCTCTTTTTTTTTTTCATAGAAGCTATTTGTGTTTGTGCCTAAATTTTCCCAATTTGACACCACTTGATCCTATGTTTTTATCGGGCTTAGGAAGAAGATGGTGAGGTTGAATCAGTTGGGCCACTGCTGTATTTCCTTTGTATTGTCTGATTTTACTTTAATAGCCAATGAGATTGAGTCCAGAGAATTTTAAAGTTCTATGTTCTAGTGTACATGAGGGTGTTTTGTTTTGTTTTTGACCTCTTTTATTTTCTCTTCCAGTGAACACTGTGTGCTGACATGGACAGAAAAAGGAATTTATATTTTCATTCCTCAGAATATTCAAGTTCTTCTTTGGAGTGAAGTCAAGGGTAATTGTATTTTTCTTTCTTAAGTAACTTTTAGTCTTTTAATTGTGTGTGAAAATTAATTATATTATTATTATTTTATAATGTGAGAGGTTGAAAATGCAGGGAATAGTCATTGTATGTGACTAACAGAAAATCAGTCCCTGTGCTCATGGTTGAAACCAGAAATATGGGAATGTTTAGCATAGCTGGTAAGATAGTGCTTTGGCTTTGACTTTTAGAGTCTTTTCTGCAGAGAAAGGAGGGAGGTCATGATTGATCCACATTGATTTCTTTTTTTTTTTTTCTGCTTTTTCGAGACAGGGTTTCTCTGTGGTTTTTTGGAGCCTGTCCTGAAACTAGCTCTTGTAGACCAGGCTGGTCTCGAACTCACAGAAATCCGCCTGCCTCTGCCTCCCGAGAGCTGGGATTAAAGGCGTGCGCCACCACCGCCCGGCCACATTGATTTCTTATAGGTTGTTTTCCACCAATTGAGGATGTCCCTTGCAAATTAGTATGTTAAATTCTTTCATGGTGCTCATACCTACTCATGCAAGATTCATCCATTTATATACTTGTTAAAATCTATTCATGTGAGTGCCAGGTTGTAATCTCGATTGTTATAGTCTGACTCAAAGCATACGCTCTACTTTTGTACTCCCAATTCCTTTTCACAGGAGTCAGCATTTTAAAATTAGGATTTTAGATCAGAAAGCTCATTTGTTTTCTAATCCTCGAAAAGTGTCTAACTGTGATTTCTTCATTGAAGTACAAGTACAAAAAGAAATGAAACTACACTGAGCCAAATCATTTTTTCCAAGACAGGGTTTCTTTGTGTTGCCTTGGCTGTTCTGAAACTCACTCTGTAGACCAGACTGGCCTCAAACTCACAAGATCCTCCTCCTGCCTCTGCCTCCCCGAGTGCAGGGATTAAACGCATGCCCTACCACAGCTTGGCAAGCAAAATCTTATTTAAGATTTTTGTAAGTATGATTTTAGCCCATGTAAAAATGATAGGGTTTCCCTTTCACTGCTGGGGAATCAAGAGTGGGGCCTTGTACATTCTAGGCAAGGGCCCAATCGCTAAGCTGCTTCCCTAGCCCAGGCCTTAAAAAAAGAGCAAGAGGTATTTGATTAATGTCTTGTCTGTTCACCTTTGTGTTTTTGTTTTTGTTTTTTGTAGATATTCAGGATGTAGCTGTCTACAAGAATGAGTTGTTCTGTTTACACTTTAATGGGAAAATCTCCCATCTTTCCCTATTGTCTGTTGAGCGCTGTGTGGAACGCCTGTTAAGGAGAGGCCTGTGGGACCTGGCTGCTCGCACGTGCTGTCTCTTCCAGAATTCTATCGTTACCAGCAGAGTGAGTTAGAGCTTACCTGTCATTGTTAATTATGGGTTGGTCAAACCATCCTAGCTTTCAGGATTGTTATAAAGTTGCTTATCTTTATTAACTGTTCTGTATGACTTAAACATGTAGAGTTAAAGTCTTCAAAGAAAGCTTGGCAGTTATATCTGTGAAGGGTAATAAAGATGGTGAATTTTTGGTTTTAAGAAAATATCAGAGCTGGGTGTGGTGGTGCATGCCAGCACGTGGGAGACAGAGGCAGGTGGATCTATGTGAGTTTGAGACCAGCCTGATCTACAAAGTGAGTTCAAGGACAGCAAGGACTAGCAG
The DNA here is from genome assembly GCF_018167655.1 of Microtus oregoni. NCBI lineage: Eukaryota > Metazoa > Chordata > Mammalia > Rodentia > Cricetidae > Microtus > Microtus oregoni. The sequence continues at coordinate 41,939,284 of NW_024543059.1, forward strand.
GGTCTCTAATCCTGTTTTGAAAAAACAAAAAGCAAGCAAAAAGATTAATTTACAAATATATTTTAATTTCAGAGCTTGATTTAAAGAGGATGATTGTGCATATGGTAACTCTTAATATATAATGTGTACTGATTAAGTCTTGCTAGCTTACTAAACCTCAAAACACCTTATTCTTGTGTGAGCACTGTGGCTGTTTAGATAAAGATGTGGCTGTAAACAGTAAGCTGTTCTCTTGAGATTTTTTTTATCCTTTTATTAGGCAAGAAAAACATTGACCGCCGATAAATTAGAGCATTTGAAATCGCAGCTGGATCTTATAACCGGCAGTGAACTAATTTCTCACCTGGATGAACTGATCTTAAAACTTGAGCCTTTGGATTCAGCTTGCAGCAGTAGAAGAAGCTCCATTTCATCACATGTGAGTGCTTTTCTTTTTAGCTTACTTGTTTAGTGTGTGTGTTGGGGAAGGGGACATGCACATGCCAGCAAACACAAATGGAGGTCTGAGGCCAGGTGTCAGGAATCAGCTCTTTCCTTCCCCCATCCGAGTCCTGAGGATTGAATCAGGTCATTATACATGGCATCAGGTGCCTTTACCCACTAAGCCATTCTGCCAGTCCAGTAACTCCTTGATGAGTTTTTGGATCTTTGAGGGAAATGAGCAAGTCCAAGGATCTGTTTTGCTTTCCATGGAGTAATTTTTTGGGGAAAGTGTCATGGAGATGTCAGCTTTTTTTGTTACTTTTCAGACTCCCTGAGCTGAACACTTTGTAAGAAGGGAAAGCTTATTTTGGTGTGTGGTTTGAGAAAGTTTAGTACATGGTTAGCTGGTATTGTCCGTTAGGCCTTTGGCAAGAAGAACATGGTAGAAGAAAGCTGCTCACCTAAATGATATCCGGGAGCTGAGAGAAACGAGGAGGGAATGGCCCCAGTATCACATTTAAGAGCATACCTCCAGTAACCTAACTTTCCACTGAGCCCTACCTCTGAAGGTTTACCACCTCCCAGTGGCACCATAGAATCCAAAATATAGCAGGGGAGCTTTCTCCCATGATGGGCAGCTAAGGAAAGTCAAGTGTGTTTTGAAGCTGCATTTGTTTATGTCACTGTTTACTGCCTGCCGTTCCCAAATGCCCTTCACATAGCTTCCTGTCTAGGTGTGGTGGCTTTCAGTCTGGGATTTCAGATGTTTTATGTCACCTGAGGTCTCAGTGCTACTCAGGACTGTCTCATTTCAACTCCCTTCCTCACTGCCTGCTTTCCAAAGCCAAGCTGAGAATTTGGTGGAAGACATGGTGTCACTTGCTCATCTGAGCCCATGCTAGGTGCCCGCACTCTCCACTAGTGTGTGTGCTGATAACTGTAGTTGACTGCTGACCTTTGGCCCAGTGTTGGTCTTATTCTGAAAAAGACGTGCTGTCTTACACAGAAGAACTTTGATTTTGAGGGGAATTCTTTTCATTTTTAGGAAAGTTTTAGCATCTTGGACTCTGGTATTTATCGGATCATCAGTAGTAGAAGAGGCAGTCAGTCCGAAGAAGACTCTTGCTCCCTTCACAGTCAGACCTTCTCAGAAGATGAAAGACTTCGAGAATTCGCCTCACCCCAGGAAGAAGAACAGCCAGAGCAGGACTGTGGAGCAAACAGAAATGACGGTGATGAGCGCATCTCTTGTTGGTCACTGATGAGGGACAGTGCTCTCTGTGAATTGACAGGATAGTCTTATGCAGAGAGTTTCTGTCAGTTATGAGTAAATTTTAAGGTATTAGAGACTAGCCACCTAGAGATCTCTGGTCACTCGGAGATAGTGATGTGTAGGTTGTTTTTAACCTCTTGTTTGGACTAACATTTGTAAAGTGTCTAATTTGGTTCATGTATCAAAATGCTGGACAGGTTAAGACTGATCATTAGCCAAAATAATGAATACTTTTTTTTTTAAACCATAACTAACCACATTATTTTCCACCAGGAATGAAAGATAGCTCCAGTTTTGGGAGCCATTGCCTTCCCTTTTCAATGTTCCAGCATTCCTGTGACTGAATTCTTGAGAAGAGATTAGTAGAAACTCTAAACTACCTTTGTGACTTGTGGGGATACAGGGTTAGTAGTTGATAAAGGTACCCGGCTCAGTGTTTCATGTGGACCATCCATGCATCCCAGAAACCTGTGTTCTGTGCTCATTTGTATCTGGGTCAGTTATGATTTTGGTACTGAATCCTTCATTTCCTTTGGTTTATTCATTGCTGAACTTGTTTAGCTTTGTATAAAAAACTTTCATGTGATTAGATGTTTATTTCTCCCTGATTCTGTTCATTAGACAATGTTTCCCATGGCCCAGTGACGTCTGAGACAGACAAGAGTGAAGCTTTTCTGCCCTTCAGCATTCCACTGCCATTTCGGTCCCCGTCTCCGCTGGTGTCTCTTCAGGCTGTTAAAGAAAGGTAAATGAACCAGCCTTGTCATTTTGCTTCAGTTGTCACATGACATACTGAGAAGGAGAAGGCATTTTAAATGTTAAATAGAAGGTCTCACGCTATTTCTCTAATAATCAGTTAATGTGAACTGTGTTCCCTTTAACCTTGGGTGAACTGAGTGTTCCTCTTCATTTGTGTAGCTGAGTAGTTTAGTCGTAGATGAGCCCCTACAGACGTGGCACAGCTAAGTATGTTAGCCTCTTCCCTGGTGTACGCCATAGTGTGTCCACGTGGAGGTGGAGGACAACTTCATCTCATCAGTTCTTTCCTTCTCCGTGTGGAGTCTAGGGATCTGACTCATCTTGTCAGGCTTGGTGGCAAGTGCCTTTACCTGCTCAGCCCCTCTCTGGCCCATTTAGTCTTTTCTGTGTGTGTGAAGATTTATCTATTTGTATTGATGTGTGTGGACTTGTGTGAGTTCATTTACACCATGCTGCCTGTGGAGGCTAACCCATGTCAGATCTCCTGGAACTGGAGTCACAAGCGGTTGTGACCTTTATATGGGTACTGGGGACTGAACCAAGGTTCTCTAAAAGAGTAGCAAACACCCTATACCAGCTGAGGTGTCTGTCTGGCCTATTAGTTATTTCTTGATCCTTTCTCACTTAATGGGTTAATCTGGAGGATTTCCCCCGTTCTTGAGACATGTTCTTACTATGTAGCTCTAGCTGGCATGGAACTCCATATGTAGATCAGCCTGGCCTCAAACTCACGGAGATCTACCTGCCTCTGCCTCCTGAGTGCTGGGGTTAAAAGCACACCACCACACCTAGGAGAACTGGAGATTTTATGAACATTAATTACTGTGTGTATGTCTGTGAGAGGATGTCAGATCCCCTGTAACTGAAGTTAGACAGTTGTAAGCTGCCATATGGGTGACTGGAATTGAACCTGCATCCTCTTGAAAAGCAGCCAATGTTCTTAACCGCTGATCCATCTCTCCAGCCCTTGAGAATTGGAGATTTAAATTTTTTTTTTTTTTAGATTTTATGTATGAGTGCTCCTCATATATACCTGCATGCTAGAAGGGAACATCAGACATCAGATCCTATTATACATGGTTGTGAGTCACCATCTGGTTGCTAGGAATTGAACTCAGGACCTCTGAAAGAGCACCCAGTGCTCTTAACCACTGAGCCATCTTTCCAGCCCCAGAACTGGAGATTTTTGAGAATTCTTTTTAGTCTGTGTATGAAACCAATCTTGGCACTGATAATGAGAGAGAAGATGTATCTTCTGCCCAGCTACTTGCCTGTGTCTTTTTGGGTGCACATTCTTCCTGTAGAAGGGTCTGTTCCTTATTCTCTGACCAGGAAGTGACTAATGATCACATGCTTAACTGAGTTGAAAGAGACATTACATTGAAGAGAAAACTGCCCTGGAAACCTACCCTTTAGCATTGATTCACTGGCCTCAGGACAGTTTTACAAACACAGTGAGTCATCTTACTATAAGTTTATATGAGCCTCATGTGAAATGGGGTTGCTCAGAGAAATTGTTTTAAGCAACCTGTCTTGTTGTTCAACTCAAGCTGGCTATGTAGTACTAATGGAAACAGGAACGTCAGGAACCAGATTTTTCACTCTTGATAGTGTTGATACATTTTCATGTTAGGTTTTTGATATTTGACTTCCAGTGTTTCTTGCTTTGTGCGTAAAACAACTGAGAAGATTGGCACCCTTCATGCAAGCCCGGAGCTGAAAGAGACATTTGAATCCAAGGATGTTGACCAAGCACACAAAGAGGAAGTGAATGTAGTTACCTGCCATCTAGAGGAAGACGCTGAGTAAGCCTTATGTCAGAGTCTGAAATGCTAGACCACTGCCATTGTGAATGTGTTAGACTGTACTGTGAGAGACCCTTTATGTATGACGCTCACTGAAGATTGTTGTGTAGCTCAGAAACTGTAAATTCTAGTTTACGAGGAATTAACTCTGTTGAGACAGGGTTTTAGTTTCGTATCTCATTCACCTTTCTCCCTCTCTGTCGTCTTGTCACCTTCCTGGAATGTCAGAGGAGTGTTAGATTAAGAGGAGGTGGCTGAGATCCAGGTCCTGTCCTAGCTCTTCTGAATAGCTTAAACTCTAAGTCATTAATGCTGCCTGGCCTGTCAGCTCTAGGACGTGCTATCCCGTAGTGAATAGAAACGGAATGTTTGGTAAAGATAACAGGAGTAAAAGACTCTAAGGCAGTGTAACATGTGGCACACTCGCCATTTAGTTAGCAGTGGATAAGGAGTCTTGGTCTAAGAAAGCTTTGGTTGCCCCTAATGCTTGTGAATAGGGTTATTTCTTTTTTATGCTTTTCTAGGGAGAAAGAAATTAGTCAACTTCCTGAAGAAGACAGGCTTCAAGAACTCAGAGCAGGGACAGCGGAAGCAATGTGAGTGTGGAGGATTTACCATGAGTGGGGTTGGCCTTGGGCAGTATCAGTAGTCGTCTTGACTGTCTAGGTCAGAGGTATTTGCCATGGATGTTCAGGAGTCAGTAACGTACTCGAGTGGCGATGATGTCTGTCTCATTGGACTTCTGGGATAATTGTCATTTAAAGAACTCAAAAGCAACATTTATTCTAGAAGAGTATGCTTTATCAGTTAGATTTGTTCTGAAATAATCTAATTTTTAAAAACAAATGAGACAATGTTCACATTCATCTGTTTTGCATAGGACCAAGTTACTGGACCCTCTGGTTTTATTTGAACCCAAGTCACTAAGAACAGTTTTACAGAAGTGGCTTTCACAATTAGAGAAAACGTTTGCCTTGAGTGGCTCTGCTGACATTTCCAGTAGCAGCAGTCTGCCTGTGAAATTGAGCCCGGATGTTCACCTCCTTAGTGAGTCAGAAGAGAGAGGATTAGATGAAGACAGTGAAGAAGAAAAGAGGAATTCTTTGGGCGTTGAAGAAACTGGTGGTCATACAGCCTGTGAATCTGTAAGCAGCCTCAGTGAGCCCTTGGGCGACATTTTTCGAGTATATTCTTCATATACCATATCAAACAGTCTTCAGAAAGACCTGGCAGAATTGACAACACTGTGTTTGGAACTAGGTGTGCTGACCTCTGTAGTGGACAGCACAGGGGGACATGTGGACTGTGCTTTACAGCAGCTCTCTCCTGAGGTCCTGGCTTGCTGTTTCCTGAAGAAGTATTTTTTTCTCCTGGACTTGAAGAGAGCAAGGGAGAGTATCAAGCTAAGTTACACCAACAGCCCTTGTGTTTGGGACACTTTTGTTGAAGGACTGAAAGGTAATAGTCAGATGTCATTACCACTTGTAGAGGTGTTTTATAATGTGGAGGCCTGACAAAGATTTGAGTAGAAAACTTACCTCTGCTGACCAGCACGCCCTTTTGTTTTCTATCTATTCCCCCCTCCCTCCCTCCCCCCCCCCCCTCTCTCTCTCCCTCTTTCTTTCTTTCGACAAAGTTTCTTTGTGTAACACCCTGGAACATGCTTTGTAGATCAGGCTGGCTTGAACTCTCAGAGATCTGCCTGCCTTTGTCTCCTGAGTTCTGGGATTAAAGGTAAGTGCTCCCACTGCCCAACTATTGACTCCTTTAAAAAAGTATGTATTTGTTCCAGGATGGCCAGGGCTACACAGAAAAACCCTGTCTTGACAAAACAAAAAAACAACAAAAGGAACAAAAAAATCATTTGTATTTTTTTGTATGTATATGTGTCTCTTTGTCTGTATATATGCCGTATAATGCAGTGCTTGAAGAAGCCAGAAGAGAGCATCAGATCCCCTGAAGTAGGGGTTACAGGTGGTTGTGGGTGGATGGAAACAAAACCTATGTCTTCCTCAAGAGCAGCAAGTGCTTCTAACTGAGTCAGCTCTCCAGCCCCTCCAGTCTTTTTAAATTTTTTATTTGTATGTGTGAATGTATGTGTGTATGCATGCATATGCCTGCATATATATGTGAATGTATCATGGCACAATTTTAGAGATCATAAGACAATTTTGGAATCAGTTCTGTCCTTCCACCATGTGGGTCCCCAGAATTGAACTCAAGTATCATCAGACTTGGTGACAAGCATCTTTTTCCACTAAGCCATCTCAATGGCCCTGTGGTCTACCCATTTAAGCTTTAATAGTTCTTCAGACATTGACTTACTGTGTTACTCTGTTATAAAAAAAATTCTTTTGTTTTGTTTTTTGATACAGGATTTCTCTGTGTAGCCTTGGCTGTCCTGGAGTATGCTCTGTAGACAAGACTGGCCTAGAACTCTCAGAGATCTACCTGCCTCTGCCTCCCGAGTGCTGGGATTAAAGGCGTGCGCCACTACTGCTCCGGTTTGGATGACTGCACACTAGCTGCTGTCCACCCGTACAGATTTGTATTCATACCTGTTGCTCTTCTCTGCTGCATTACCCTATTTTTGAAGTTTTTTGTTTTTGGTTTTTTTTTTTTTGCCTTCAAAATTCTGCTTGAGTAACAGAAGCCACATTGACTGTAGCTTGTGTTGTGACATTAAACACAATTTTTCTTCGTTGCCCAGTCAGTTGCCACAGGTAGTGACATACTTGCCTGTTATCTCACTCGAAGGTCTTTTGGCTTCCTCGAAATCACATCTACAGTTACAGTTCTGCTCCAGGTCACATATAGCAGCTTCAAAGCACAGGTTGTGTTTATGTGACATAAGCAAGATACTTGTTTTCAAATAGAGTGTCGCACTCCTAACTTAAACTGCGTCTTTTCCCTTGTGTGGTCATCTTCAGCCTTGATCCCAGAAATTGGCAGGAAAGTCTCTGAGTGCTTGGTGACCACTATAGCAATCCTAGCTAGAACATGCAGTGTGCAGCCGAAGTCATGGGTACCAGCATGAAGCCGCTTTTGCTCTTTAAGTTCTTGTCTGACACAGTGAAATGGAAAGCAGCATGGGGCCAATTGCTCTCCTTTTACTAGAAGCTGAAAATTGACTTTAGACAGGTGCCACCTGTCTGATAATATTCCACTTATGGAGGGTGTGGTTTTGTTATTTTGTTTTGTCTTTAATGGTTTTGAGGATCAGAGAGATGTTTATGTGGGCAAAAGCACTTGCTGTACAAGGCTGGAACTGTGACTCCCATCTCCAGAACTCATATTAAGATGGAAAGAGAGAACACTCTCCACCATGTGTTCATATACATGCTGTGGCATGCATTCCCTCCCACACATGCAAACACATCACACACATGCTGATAATAAGTACTGGTATTTTCTAGGTTACCACAGACAGTAAAGGGTTTCATCATGACATTGTCATGTATGTGTCATCATATATTTTCTCCTTCATTTCCTACCTTCTTTTTCTTCCTTCCAGCTGATGCCTTTCCCCCTGTCTAGTTCTCTTCTGTTCTATTGCTCTCTCTGTATCAATATAAGAGAGAACATATGCCATTTGTCTTTTTGAGTCTGACTTGTTTTGCTTAACATATTTCCAATTGCATTCATTTCCCCACAGATGTCTTAATTGCATTTTCCTTTATGACTACATAAATTCTATCTTTATATGTACCATCTTTTTATTCATTCATCTGCTGATGGACATGCAGGCTTGTTCAGTTTCTTAGCTGTTGTGAACACTGCAGCTACGACATGGATAAGCTGGTATCTTGGTGTGTTGACTTGGGATCTTTGGGGTGAAATCCCAGCAGTGGTGCACCCGGGTCATACGACAGATCCAGTTCCAGCTCTGTGAGAAAACTCCTATAAATTGTTATAGCGACTGACAGTTTGCACTCCTGCCACAGTGAGTGAGCCCTTCTTTTCCCGCATCACAACAAGCTGACTGTTTTCTTGATGGAAGGCAGGTTCTGAAACTATTCTTGATTATGTGTCTTAGGACCACTGAAAACTACTGGGAAAAAAAATCTCATTTTACGTTAGAGTCCTACCCTTTCCCTCTTGCTCTCTTTCTTTCTCTCTTTCTCTTCATCCTTTCTTCCCTCCTTCCCTTTCTCCCCCTCCCTCCCTCCTTCCCTCCTTCTCTCCCTTTCTTTCCTTTCTTTCTTGACAGTGTCTCTCCAGAGTCCTGGCTGTCCTGGAGCTCACTACATAGACCAGGCTGGCCTCAAACTCATGAGATCTGCCTGCCTCTGCCTTCTGAGTACTAGGCTCAAAGGTGTGCCTTTTTTCTTTTTAACCCTAAAGAGATTTGTAACAAGATTGTCACTCACTTCATCTAGTAAGTTTACCTGTAAATGATTTCTGGCTGCTCCTCAAAGTCAGTTCTTCCTACTTAGGGTAAATATTTCCTTGAATATTGTTTTTTACTTTGTTTTGGTTTCATTTTTAAAGATGAACTATTTTTAAATCAACTTTACTGAATATATTTCTAAGAGATGATATGGGAATACTAATTCTGTAAAGCCTGAGCAGTTTGGCATTGATAATAGAGATATCTGGCTTGTGATACACACACACACACACACATACACATACACACACATACCACAAACACACACACAGATACATACATACACATATGTATATATATGGTACACAGCCTATAAACTTATTTTTCAAGCATAGTAGAGACTATTTGTTCTCTGAAAATTTCAGAACATGAGTCTGAAGAGGAGAAGCTAAGTGCTAGTGCTTGCTGCTCTTGTAGAGGACTTGAGTTTGATTCCTAGCATCCTCATCAGATGGATTAGAACTCCAGCTCCAGGGGATCCAATGCTCTCTTCTGATCTCTAGGTACCCCAGCACACACATATACAAAATATAAATTCTAGTGAGTTTTATTTCCCAATTTAACTTTATGGTTTTAAAAAGTTGAGAGTTTATCCTGTCAGGTTCTGTTTTTGTCTCCTGCAATGCTTAACAAATAATTGGGTTGACACTAGTGGGTGACAGTCGGGTGTGGTGAAGACGGTTAAATGAATGTGTGCAAGAATAGTTGCAGCAAAGAGGTTTTTTCTTTCTTTACAGAAATGGCAAGTTCTAATCCTGCATACACGGAGATGGAAGACAGAGACCTGCCCACAGCATTACAGTTCCTGGATGGCTTGGTCCCTTCAGATAGCCCCTTGTTGATCGCGTTTGCCACCCGGTGGGTAGTCCTGTACATTGTTTGTGGGACCCTAAACATTTGCAATGTTTTTATGGATTAGTATCTAAAGTTTGGCGCATTTGCATATTGTACAGCTTCTTTTTTTTTTTTCTCGAGACAGGGTTTCTCTGTGCAACAGCCCTAGCTGTTCTTGAGCTAGCTGTTGTAGACCTTGAACTCACAGAGATCCACCTGCCTCTGCTTCCCAAGTGCTGAGATTAAAGACATGTGCCACCACTGCCTGGCTTTTTGTGCAGCTTCTTATTAGAATATTTATTTTTATTTCTAATGAGTCCATAGTATAACCAAATCATATGGCATTGAAGTTGGAGACTGATGTGCTGTTTTCACATACAGATTGTATGATAGGTTTGGGGAGTCTGCCCTTCGAGCCTTCATCAAGTTTTACCCATCCATCTCGCCTTCAGACATCGCACAGCTTTGCCGTCATCATCCAGCTCAGTTTTTGGCCTATCTCGACAGTCTGGTGAAGTCAAGGCCTGAAGATCAGTGGTGAGAAGGCGTGTGTAGTCTCTGTTCTAGGTGGAACGTTGTTTCTGTTGTATGAGCTGTGAGGAGGGTGAGGCACCTACTGTGGAAGATGAGGATTTGGGCATTTTTATACCCTCAGCACACACTTCCCCTCCTCTCTGAGAGAGTCTCAGATTCTCGGCATAACTTTCAGTCCTTCATGCTGCAGAGATGCTGGCTAGGCAGTTAGGAGCACCTGCTGCTCTTGCAGGTGACCCAGGTTCCATTCCCAGCATTCATGTGACAGCTCACAACAGTCTGTAACTCTAGTTATGGAGATCTGAGTGGCCTCATATGGTGCGCATAGGTGCAGGCAACACACACACATAAAATAAAAATAAATAATCTTCAAAAAGAAAACAAATTCTTGATTCAACAGGATTTCATGCAAAGCAAACAAGATTTTTATTCCCCTGCCAGCGAGTGCTTTTCATTACAGTAGCCTGGCTTTCAGGAGCGGATTGCGGTTCCTGCTTCTTTTCTTTCAGGCTGGGCCATCATTTGCCCTCTCCATGGCAGTCAGCTCCCGTTGAGTTACACGACTGGAGAGTCTTCCTCTCCCTGTGTTTGCCACCGGGCCACCCCTCTCCTTCCCCACTGTCTCCTTCTCCCTCCCCTTTCCCTGCCTCCCTCTAGCTTTTCCTAATCGCCTTACACCTAGGTTACTCATTTAGTAGACTGGTACTCTCAGTAGCCTTTCTAGCCCTTTGTGCCAGAGGAAATTCCAAGTTGTCCTTTATTGTTTTCTTTACATCCACCTCCTTTGTTTTCTCTCATGAAAATTAATAGTTTTTCACCCCATCTTGCCCTCAGGCCATCCTTCCTTGAGTTCCTTCTACAACCAGAGTCTTTAAGACTTGACTGGCTGCTTTTGGCAGTGTCCCATGATGCTCCACCAAGCACAAGTACAGTAGATGATGAAGGACATCCCAGGTAAGCAGTACTCCTCTGTGAACCTCCCTCAAAGTGGAACTTAATTTTCCCCTGTAGTGTTTGGGCTCCCTTCAGGAACAGCAGTAGAAAAACTGAACCAGGTACTGGGAGCCTCAAGATTGTGTATCCATGTACATCCTAGAGGTTCTGAACAGCGTGAGGTTATGGCCCTTTAAGAATCTCACAATTCCTTTCAGAAAAATGCACATTCATGTAAAAATTTGCACATAACACCAAAGAATTAAACTGGTCTCCCTGCAGCTCTTTTGGAGACCCACAGTGAACCCTGGATTGCCCGGTTTTAAAGAAAACAGTGTGTGTGTGTGTGTGTGTGTGTGTGTGTGAGTGTGTGTGTGCGTGTGCATGCATATATGTTTTCTTTCAAAAGACATATTAATTAATTTGTGAATTTACCCGGAGGATTTGAAAAAAATAGAATCTGCAAATAAAATGACCAGTACATGACTCAGAAGCAGTCTTGTATTCTCCCCAAGGGAAGCCTTTTGAAAGCACTGCCTCTTGCCAAATGCCTAATTTATTCGACTTACTCCTAAAAAAAAACCCTAGGAAGATAGCAGTGGCTGTGGGTGGTGGAATCAAGGATTAGGATTAAATTGGATTAAATCAGAATTAGAACTAAACTCAGTACCTGCATGCTAGGCAGACATTCTAGCATTGATACAGCCCCAGGCCCCATTTCTGTTTGTTATTTCATTTTGAGATGAACAAGAGATAATAATATAGTTATGTTTACATTTTTAAGGAGTAAAATAGAAATATTTGGAAACTGTAATAGTGGTAATGCCTCAACTGCAGTCTTTCCTATTAGATGACTATAAAGTACTTTCTAGAATTTATTTCCTGTCTAATTTCCTGCATTTTTTCATTTCATAGGCCCCATTCACACTTGCTTTCCTGGGGTTATAGTCAGTTGATCCTACTTCTGATTAAACTTCCTGCAGACTTTACAACCAAAGAGAAAATGACTGACATCTGTAGGTGCTATGGGTAAGTGAGGATGTTTACAGATTGGGATGCAGAAATACCTCTAGTCAGGGTCCTACACTGCTATGCTCTATTTTATGCAAGGATTAAATTTGGTGCTTAAATGTAACTTTTTTAATACTAAAATTTTTACTTTCTGTGTGTGGCCGTTTTGCCTGAATGAATGTCTGTGCACCACAGAGTCCAGAAGAGGGCATCAGGACTTCCTGGGACTGGAGTTACAGACAGGTCCTCCGCAAGAGCAGCCAGTGAGCTTAACTCCAGAGCTGTTTTTCTAGCCCATGATTTAAGGGATAGTATTTAGGTGCTTGTACTCCCTCTGCTCAGTTGCTGAGTCAGTTCCCCCAGCTGATATTTATTAAGTCCACACCAGTTACAACAGATAAAAGACTTCCCAGAAGGGAGAGATCAGGATAGGTTTCCCGGTGAAGGGCTCAGGAGGAAGGGGCTTGGCAGTCAGCCCTGAAGGCTGTGGAGTGGGATGAGTCTGCTGAGGGAAACAGGATGGGGTGAAAAACTGACAGTGCTCATGGGAGGGTTACTCACTGGCGGGTGCCCTCTGCTTCTGCTCCGTTAGAGGGAGTGCATGCAGTGACAGCTCTGTGACACTTACTTACTCATTGACTGGGCGGGTGGCAGCTGGTGAGATCATGAGATACTCTTTGGAACTTAAACAATAAATAGCCATTTGTTTTATTTTTAATTTAATTTTGGGGGGTGGCAAGTGCATGCTATGTCACCTGTGTGGTAGTCAGAGAACAGCCTTCTAGTATTGGTTCTCTTGTGCCATATGAGTTCAAGGGATAGAACTCGGGCTGTCAAGGTAGGCAGCATGTCCGCTAACCTGCTGACCCACCTCTCTGGCCATCTGGAGATTATTTCTAGTGCTGTCCATGAGAAAGGAAAGCCTGCAGGAAGAGGTTCTGTGAATTATTGCAGGATGGAGGGTTGGTGATTAGGAAGCACCAAGGAGAAAGTCCATGGACTGGGATTTGGAGACACATTCTGTTTTTGTATTCGATGGTAAAACCTGAAAAATAGGGCTAGCGATATGGTTCAGGGGTTAAGAGCACTGGCTACTCTTCCAGAAGGTCTAGGTTTGATTTTTCAGCACAACCATCTGTAGCTCCAACTCCAGTGGATCTGATATCTTCTTCTAGCCTCCCCAGGCACCAGACACGCATATGGAGCATGCAGGCAAAGAAGCCTTATACATAATGAAAATAAAATTAAAAAACAAAACTACTTACAAAGTACACAAAGCTTTGTTTCTTACTCATACTAGATCCAGGCTGTCTAGAAGTTTGTGTGATGATGGGAATCTTCTACTGCACTGCCCTCTAGCCACATGTGATCACCAATCTTTAATTACAACGCTGACTTTAGAGACTGGAGAGATGGTTCGGTGATTAAGAACACTTGCTGCTCATGCAAAAGATTTAGTTTCAATTCCCAGCTACGTGGAGGGTCGTAACTGAAGTAATTTTAGACCTAGGGGATCTGATGCCTTCTTCTGACCTTTGGGGACACCAGAGTCGCACATTATGCACAAACATGTATCTGGACAAACATTTATACACATAATATACAAATAAATTTTGGGTTGTGTGGTGGTGGTGCACATCTTTAATCCCAGCACTTGGGAGGCAGACACAGAGACAGGCGGATCTTTGTGAGTTTGAGGCCAGCTTGGCCTACAAAGTGAGTTCTAGGGCACCCAGAGCTATACAGAAAAACCCTATCTCGAAAAAAATCAAACAAATACAAAGCAGTAAATACATACATACATACATACATAAGTCTTGGGATTGGGAAGATGGCTCAGGGGTTAAGAGTACTTTCTAGAGAGCCCAGGTTCAATTCCCAGCACTCACGTGACAGTTCACAACTGTCTCTAACTCCAGTTCCAGGGGATCCAGTACCTACTTTTGGACTCCTTGGGCAACAGGTACATGTGATACTCAGACATACATTTAAACAAAATACCCATACACATAAAAAATTTTAAAGTTTTTAAAAATAGATAAATCTGAAATAAAGACTTCAGAGCCAGAGGGTGGTGGTGCACGCCTTTAATCCCAGCACTCGGGAGGCAGAGGCAGGCGGATCTCTGAGTTTGAGGCCACCCTGGCCTACAGAGCGAGTTCCAAGATAGCCTGAACTATATAGGGAAACCCTGTCTCTAGAAACAAACAAACAAACAAGATTATCGTAACAACAAATTAACTCTGAGTTTTACTTTTTATTTACTTTTACCTTAAGCTTTAAGGACCACATATGGCTAATATGAACAGGGGATTCATAGACATTCATGCACTTACTCCTTTTATCAACTTTGTTCCCTTTAAGTTTCTGGCCTGGATATCTTACACTGTGTCTGGAGCTGGAGAGGAGGAGGGAGGCCTTCACCACCATTGTGTATCTGAACGACATAAGTCTGATGGAAGGGGACAAAGGTATAGAAATCCCAACTGCTAACTCCTCATTGTGGTATTCTGGAAGTCTCTCCTCAGTGTTCAGCAAGCATATTTGAACATTTTAGTTGTTGTCCACACAGTTCGAGATAGCTGTTAAAATTGTGGGGACTTTGCCTAGTCTTTGGTATATTACAGCATCTTTTCTGTTTAACCACTGCTCTCTGTTTTAAGCACGCTACTCTGTGTTTTCATATGCTGTTGTAAAGGAGGTAACTCCTGGGATGGAGTCTCACAACTGGACCTCTGACTTTCATTCTTGCCCACTTTGAAGCTCTTTCTGTTTCAGCAGCCAGAATGAGTCTGAAAGAAGAAGAGGGCTGGAAGATGGCAAAGCAGGGAAGAACACACAGTGTTCTTTTTTTTTTTTTTTTAATTTTTTTTTTATTGCGAAAAGAAGAAAAAAAAACATAAACAAAAAAACAAGTTTCCACCTCCTCCCAGCCTCCCATTTCCCTTCCCCTCCTCCCACCCTTCTCCCCCTCCTCCCATCCTTCTCCCCCTCCTCCCACCCTTCTCCCCCTCCCCCCACTCCTCTCCCCCCCCCCTCCCTCTCCAGTCCACAGAGCAGTCCGGGATCCCTGCCCTGTGGTAAGTCCTAGGTCCTCCCCCCTCCGTCCATATCTAGGAAGGTGAACATCCAAACTGGCTAGGCTCCCACAAAGCCAGCACATTAAGTAGGATCAAAACCCCCTGCCATTGTCCTTGGTGTCTCATCAGCCCTCATTGTTCGCCATGTTCAGAGAGTCCGGTTTTATCCCATGCTTTTTCAGTCACAGTCCAGCTGGCCTTGGTGAGCTCCCCGTAGATCAGCTCCACTGTCTCAGTGGGTGGATGCACGCCTCGTGGTCCCGAATTCTTTGCTCATGTTCTCCCTCCTTCTGCTCCTCCTTGGGACCTTGGGAGCTCAGTCCAGTGCTCCTGTGTGGGTCTCTGTCTCTATCTCTATCCATCACCAGATGAAGATTCTATGATGATATGCAAGATATTCGTCAGTATTGCTCTAGGATAGGGTCATTTCAGGTTCCCAATCCTCAGCTGCCCAAGGAACTAACTGGGAACCTCATCTTGGGCACTAGGGAGCCCCTCTAGGGTCAAGTCTCTTGCCCACCCTAAACTGGCTCCCTTAACTAAGAATTGTGGTTCCGTGCTCCCCTATCCACCTTTCCTTTATCCCAATTCTCCTGTTTCCCAGGTCCCCCCTCCTTCCCTTCTACCTTTTCTCTCCCCATCTCCTTTACCCCCATCCCACCCCATCCCCAAGATCCCATTTTCTCCCCGGAAATTTGGTCTACTTCCCTTAGCCAAGAGGACAACTATATGTTTTTCCTTGGGTTCACCTTCTTACTTAGCTTCTTTAGGTTCACCTCTTGTAGACTCCGTGGTCCTTATTTATGGCTAGAAACCAATTATGAGTGAGTACATCCCATATTCATCTTTTTGGGTCTGGGACACCTCACTCAGGATAGTGTTTTCTATTTCCATCCATTTGCATGCAAAATTCGAGAAGTCATTGTTTTTTACCGCAGCGTAGTACTCTAGCGTGTATATATTCCATACTTTCTTCATCCATTCTTCCATTGAAGGGCATCTAGGTTGTTTCCAGGTTCTGGCTATTACAAATAATACTGCTATGAACATAGTTGAACAAGTGTTCTTGCAGGGGACCAGAGTTTGGTTCCCATCCCCCCATGCTGGGTGCATCACACTCGCCTATGATCCTAGTTCCAGGGACTTTAACACCCTTTCTGCCTCTATGGACACCTGCTCATGTGTTCTCACATATGTGTCTGTTTTCTTCCTTGTTGCATATCCAGAAAGTTTGAGGTTGATTTTAATTCTGTGAATTCAGAAGGTTTGTGCTGAAGTGAACAGACGCTGTTCTTGAATGTGTTTATTTTGCTGTGTTCTTATAGTTCTCACACTTCATGTATGGAGCTTGTGTGCTCTGTGTTTCTGTGTGTAGGGTGGATCCCCGAGACCTTGGAGGAATGGAAGCTTCTCTTACATCTACTACAGAACAGGAGCACAAGGCCAACTCCTCAGGAGCCACTAAATGGGAGCCTGAGTGATGGGCCTGCTCCCATCAATGTGGGGAATGTGGCACTCCTGTTAGCTAAGGCCTTGGGCCCAGATCAGGCCTGGTCACTGCTACAGGAATGTGGTCTGGCCCTTGAGTTGTCAGCAAAGTTTACCAGAACCTGTGACATCCTGAGGATTGCTGAGAGAAGGCAGAGGTAATGCCAGCCTGCCATACACTGTCTGTGGTGTCTGAGCATGTTACTTGAGACTTTCAACAGTAGGTAGATGGGAGTGCAGAGATCATGTAATCTCAAGCCCTCACTAGCTCATGAGGAGACTGAGACACATCTGCGGATTATGGTGTAAAAGAGGAGGCCAAAGTAAAATTTTCCTCCTCACCATGATCAGGGTGCTCTTCAGGTTAATGTGAGTGTCCCACTACCATGCACCTCAGTTCTGTAAGAATGGTATTGTAACTGGCCAGGCCTGGTAGCTTGGATCTGTGAGCTTGCTGCTTAGGTCAGTGCTGGAGACCCACAAGTTCAAAGACACACAGGGGATTTAGTAAAATCTGTCTCAAAGGTGGAAAGGGGCTGAGCATGTAGCTTAGTGGCAGGGATTTAGTTATTATGTATTAAGCCCTGCGCTCAATATCCAGCTTAAAACACAGGGCAGAACACACACGTGCACGTGCGCACACACACATATACAAGCACACACGCACAGTCATTTTAGTTTAGTTTTTCTTTTTCTGTTTGTTGTAAAATAGATGTTGTAGAAACAACAAAAACCAAGGCAAGTGTGAAGGCACACACTTGTAATCTCAGCTCTGGGGAGGTGGAGACAGAAGGATTAGCAGTTCAAGGCCAGCCTGGACTGTATGAAGAAGAAAAGGAAAAAGCAAACCCATGTGAAAATGCCATCTAGAGCATTTAGTCACTTAGAGTGTGCATGTTGCTGGGCAGCCAGTTTCCAGCATATTTTCCTCTGAATTGATGTGCAATAGCTATTAAACAGGCCTTCATTCCCAGAGCCCTGACAACCACCATTCGACTCTGTGTTGAGTCACAGTATAGGTTTAATGTCCCATAGCTAATATAGCTTGGAACACGAGCATTTCAGGTTTTGGAAGTTTTTAGATTTGAGAATATTTTGGAATTTTACATTAGAGTTGCTCAACTGGTTTACATTTCCCTAACAACTGGTGATGCTGATTGAACATTTATGCTTACTTTTATCCTTAGGGAGATAATTAAGTTCATTGCCCACTTTAGAATCAGGTTGCTAGTTTGACTGTGGAATTCTACTGTTTTCTAAATGTCTAGATGCCTCTTACCAGGTGGGGTCTGCATATATTTTCTCCTATTCCAGATCGCTTGTCCATTCCGTTGATCCCTTTCTTTTTCCCAACACTGGTCATTGACCCCGAGGCCTTGTCCATGCTTGGCCACGTTCCAGTTCCCTGAGTGATGACGTCCTCATCCACTCTGCTGGTTTCTGCCTGTGTCTTTTGACCACAGAGCTTGAATCCTCTTAAGTCTTTAGAGTTTTTGCTTTGCTATTAAGAATGAACTTGGACAACTGAATTTGCTGTTTTCTTTTTGTGGGATTTCAGAGCATTGATACAAGGCATGCTTGAGAAATGTGACCGGTTCCTCTGGTCACAGCAGGCCTAGTGGGAGATCTTCCAGGACATGGTATCATTTTGACCACATGGAATCCTGCTCCAGAACCTCCAGAGGGCCTTGTCGCAGAAGGAAAGGGGATACCTGAAATCATGCCAATACCAGAACCTGCCGTGCTGCTGCAGCTGCTGTTGCCACCATCTCCACCTTGGCATGTGGCACTTGTGCCTCTGTGACCTCAAAGTTCGTCAACCAGAGTTGGTCCTGGGACAAGTTGGTTATTCACTGGGACAAGCGTGGGAGTGCTCGCTGCCATGTGTTTTCAGGCTTACACAGTGATGTTCGCACTGTTCGTGCATCAGGGAATTGTGCTCTACTGTGGCAGCTCTGTTAGGGGCGGACACTTTGTTACACGAGGACAGATAATGTTATGAACTGGAGTTCAGTACTGTTTACACTGTCTGAGGACATCTAGAAATTACTGAGGTAGGACTAGAACAATGACCTTTTTTGTTGACAATATGTATTGAACGTTGAAGATTCAAACGAGTTTTAAATAAAATTGGCCATATCTGAGTTGAACTCAATTTAGAGTATTTTTCTAGTATTTAATATGTTTTCTATTCTAAATCTATACACATTGACTAATCATTGGAAATATATTTGTTGCAGAATTTCCTGTTGGCCTGGTGCCAGAGAGTTAGCAACTAACCCCAATCCATCCTTTGTGTTACAGATACCTTCTGTTGCCCTATGTGCATCTTGTTTCCCAAGGATACAAACCCTATGCAAAACTTGATTTGGAGGAACCCAGAAAGCCATGATATGATTTATCGAGAGTTTGCACTTGGCTGTATTTTTGGAAGCTTCAGTCGGGTTGTTTTGAGCATAAGAAAATCAACTGGCTAACTATGGGAAAAGTAGTAATGCCCTGGGCGAAGGGAAAGTACTTCAGTCCACTGAGGGTGGGGACCCTGCGGCCGCCACAGGCTAAGTTCATTCTAAGGGTGTCTCTCTCTGAGTCTTCATTACACGGACTTGTGAACCCACACCTGTGCTGTGACATCATGACTGTAATTTTTAAAGAGAGTTACTCAATAGCACCATGCACTTTTTCTTTCTTTTTTTTTGAAAAGAGGGTCTTTCTTTATAACCCTAGCTACCCTGGATTTTGCTAGACCAGATATATCAGGCTGGCCTCGACCTTAAGAGATCCTCTGCTTCTGCATTCTGAGCGTGAGTGTTATGTGCCATTGCCATCACCACACACACACACACACACACACCTAAAAATTATTATTATTATTATTATTATTATTATTATTATTTTTTGAGACAGGGTTTCTTTGTAGCTTTGGAGTCTGTCCTGGAACTAGCTCTTGTAGACCAGGCTGGTCTCGAACTCACAGAGATTCGCCTACCTCTGCCCCCCCCCCCCCGAGTGCTGGGATTAAAGGTGTGCGCCACCCAAGAGAAAGTCAAACACTAGTATAAATTATAACAAATGATTATATTATATAAGCCATATAAACAGATAGTCATTTATGAGGTAATAAATTCATTGGTAATAAATGATGAAGGTTTCGTTTGAACAGAACATGAACCTGAGACTTACTTCTGAGCAGTTTGCAGAAATGTGTTGGGTAAATCCAGTGTGGAATGGTGTTAGACACACTGAATAAGCAACCTCTTTCTTTTTCCCCATTAATATCAAACCAGCTGTCATACCCACCCACAACCTTGGGTATGATCTGGCAGGTGGACTGAAGTAACTGTCAGGAAAACAAGGCTCCACAGAATTGCTTAGAGTTTTGTGAAGCCTGGCAGTCCTTTCCTCTGGCAGCGCCCGGGTTTGGGTCTGCTGGCTTATGCTGATTGTGAGACTGTATTGAGTGATAGGAGCGAGCTCTCCTTCACTTTTCAGCCCCACAGCACATTTCAAGGCAAGCAGATGCCAAGAACCGGCATGGCTGCCATCCTGTCCTCATCTCCCCATCTAGGGCAAGTTACCACATCCTTATTTCCAACGAGGATGCCTGGCCCACATCACCTGAATTCATCTCCCAAGGCAAAGAGAAAAGAATCCTCTTCATCCAAACATCGACATTGGAACAGTCTGAGCACGAGGCAGTGTTTCCGCATCTGTCGTTTGCCGAAAAGTTCCAGACGCACTTGACCACTGTAGTGAGCCCCTGTCTAGAGAAGAAAGAAGAGAGGAAATGTGAGCTTAGAGCAGAGCAGTTCCCAACAGAGCATCCGGTTCCTGTGAGAAGGTTCAAACAGAGGTGAAGGAGAGGGGAGAGCTCTGTCTCAGAGTTTGGACACAAGGAATTGGGGGCCGAATAAATGAGTCTGGGAAGAGAGAGGTGGCAGGGTGGCTTGAGCAAGCTCAAACTGGCCTTGAGGGTGATGTGGTCATGGACTTGACTCCAGGAGACTGAAGTACTGGGGGCCAGGTCCATGGTCAGATTGCTGCTGCAGAATGAGGGCCCAAGTGAGGGTCTAGATTTTCATGCAGTGCAGGAAATGAAAACAAAAGGCCAGAGAAAGATGAGCTGATAAAGCAAGCCTTCCAGGTTTGATACATAGGAGGTACTTTACACCAGCACACTGCGGAGAAGGTGGCTCGGTGGATAGCACCTGTCTGAGAAGCAGGAGGACTGGAGTTTGGATTCCCAGAGCCCACATAAGAGCTGGGCATGTGTGGTAGCCACCTGTAACCCCAGTGCCCAGGGAGCAAGGAGAGAGCTAGCAGGAGCAGGCCAGCTGCAGCTTGAGAGAGAACCGACTCAGTAGACAGTGCAGAGTGACAGCAGAAGACACCCATGCTGGTTAGTCTCCGTCAACTCTACACAACCTGAGCCAATGAACAGTGTTCCTCTGTGGTCTCTGCTTCAGCGACTGCTCCAGGTTCCTGCCTTGGCCTCCGTTGGTGGCGGACTGTAACTGTAAGCCTAGTGTATCCTTTCCCCACTACTGGTCAAAGAGGTGATCAGCGCAACAGAGAAGCAAAGTAGGACATCCCCACCATCAACAGAGTCTCCTAGACCTGCACACACTCGCCAGCATGAGCATACTCATGTTGTTGCTAGGGTTACTGTTGCTATGATGAAACATGACCAAAAGCATGCTGGGGAGGAAAGGGTTTATTTGGCTTACACCTTCACATCATAGTCCAGCACTGAAGGAACTCAAACAGGGTGGGAACCTGGAGGCAGGAGCTGCTGCAGAGGTCATTGAGGGGTGCTGCTTACTGGCTTGTTCATCATGGCTTGTTCAGCCTGCTTCCTTATAGAACCCAGGATCATCAGTTCAGGGATGGCACCACCACGTTGGGACTGGCTTTCACCCACAAATCACTAATTAAGAAAATGCCCTACAGCCATATCTTTTTAATGTGTGTGCATTCAAGTTACACAACCTACAGCCAGATCTTTTGGAGGTGTTTTCTCAATTGAGATTCCCTCCTCTCTGATGACTCTAACTTGTGCCAAATTGATATCAAACCAGCCGGCACTACTAGTACACTCCCACACACCATACTCAGCTAAAAAATTTAAAGAGCCTGGTCTGGTGATAGATGTCTGTAATTCCAGAACTTGTGAGCCTGAGGCAGGAGGATCCCTTGAGTTCAGGACTGGCTTGAGTAACATTGTGAGACCCCATCTCAACAACCACCACCACTCAGCTTGTGACAAGTAGAACATGTGGACAGAGAAGTCTATTCCCTAGTTCGCAAAGGTGAGGTCATCTATCTTAACTGCAATATGGGGGAAACATCCAAAGTGTAAGCATCCAAAGAAGTGCTGAGGGAAGACCCCAGCCTCAGTCTATAAAAGAAGTGCTGAAGGAAGACTCCAGCCTCAGTCTGTAAAAGTAAAGAGCATTTAGTAATACCCGCATACGTGGGGTCGTTCTCCTGTACACAAAATGGTGATGACCCCAGAGGAGCATGCAAGTTCCTTATAAGTACAGCTAAGGGGCGTTTCAGGAGCAGTTAGGTCATTTCACATAGAATTGGGTAAGCAAACAGCTGTCACATTAGTATACTTTCAATTGGCTGAAACTGTCTTATCATTTTGGACATATGCACAAGATTGGGCAAGTTTGGATGTGACTCAGATGGGGGCTGCTGAATTTGTCCTTGAAGCATGGTGGCCTCTGTTTGTTCTCTCTCATCCCTGAGTGCAAGGGTATTGTGGACAAATTGCCTTTCTTAGAGAATGGAGACCTAAGCTCGTTGTGAGAGTGGGAGAGTTTAACCCTTCAAGAATTCCTATCTAAGGAGGAAAGTGCCCAGACTCCTCAGGAGTGTGTGAGGTTTGTCCAGCCATGTAGATGGAACAGCGGGCTGCGTTCCTGCCGCCCAGCTTCCGGCTGCCTGGCTAGCTTATGCCCCGAAATAACAGCACACAAATTGTATTCTTTTAAACACTGCCTGGCCCATTATATCTAGCCTCTTCTTGGCTAACTCTCACATCTTGCTTAATTCATTTCTAATAATCTCTGTAGCACCACAAGGTGGTGACTTACTGGGAAAGATTCAGCATATCTGACCTGGCGGAGGGCTCCATGGCTTCTGGATCACTTCCCTTCTTCCCAGCATTCTGTTCTGTCTACTCCACCCACCTAAGAGCTGGCCTATCAAATGGGCCAAGGCAGTTTCTTTATTAATCAATGAAATCAACACAAACAGAAGACCCTTCCACATCACAGCCAGAAAAGGTTTAGGACAGTGGCTTTCCCCCTGAACAGAGATGTCAAAGGCTACAGAAAAAGCTTGCATCTTGGTGTTGGTGCTGTGTCTGTCTGTATCCCCAGACACAGTTTTTCCTGGGACATTTCTCTGGACTCAATGCAAGTCAAGCATAGGTATGCTTGCTGGTTTTGTGTCAACTAGACACAGGATAGAGTCACTAGAGAAGAGGGAGCCTCAAGTAAGATAATGCCCCTATAGAGCTATATGCATTTTCTTAATGATTAATGGGTGAGGGCTGATCCCATCATGGGTGCTGCCATCCATAGGCTGGTGGTCCTGGGTTCTATAAAGAAGTAGGCTGAGCAAGTCATGAGGGGCAAACCAGTAAGCAACATCCCTTCAACAGCCTCTGCATCAGCTCCTGCCTCCATGTTCCTGCCCTGTTTTGAGTTCCTGTCCTGACTTCCTTCAATGATGGGCTATAATGTGGAAGTGTAAGACAAACAAACCCTTTCTTCTCTATGCTGTTTTGGTCATAGCACTTTATCACAGAAATAGTGACCCTAAGGCAAGAGGGAACAACTTTGCAATATTTCTTAGGATGGAGAAGTAGTGTGATACTGGATTTGTATGTGTTGAGTAATGAGCAAGATCAAGGTGATAGCTGCAGGGTAAGCAGGGACCAGTCCCTATGGTTTTGTTCCTGGTCCCCAGAGACAAGGACATTGAGAACTAAGGCTGGGGAGATCAGAACAGGTGACTGGACATGGTTGACAGGGAGTAATGGCATGTCATGGAAAGGTCTGAAAATGACAACCTATACCCAGATCACAAGGGCCCAGAGAAGGGATCATGGCAGATTCTGGGCCAGTGGGGTCTGCCCTGTGTAATCCTAGAATGACCTTCAATGACAGACGCTCAGGCTCAGCTCCACTTCCATGTTAGTGTTTATTACCCTCTCTCAAGCAAGTAGTTACCACTGCAAGAATAACAGTTTTGAAACCCTTGGTCTGTATGCATGTGAGATACCTACTGTGTGTTCCCCCGCAACTTCAGTGATCATGGGAATGAAGAACCCCAGGTCCAGTCCCCAGAGTCCGCAGCACAGCCTCCTGAGGCTGAAGGGAGGATGCTCAGTATTTGTCAGGCAGCCTGCGGGTCTGTAGTAGTTGGGATCTTTGCCACTGCCGCCCCATCCATTGGCTTCCTGGTCAGTCCTGGAATCCTCATGTCCACGGCCTATGATCCTCTGAATGACCTCTCTTGCATCACGAGGAGAAACAGACACAGAAGAAATCCACCACCAAGCTTCTTAGTCACAGTACACCCTCCCAGTTCCCCCATTGGCATGGAATGGCTGTAGGAGGAAATGAGGAAGGGTCAGGAAGGAGGGGCTGAGGCACTGGTCAGCCCACACTGGATACACATCACCAGAAACACTGGTGATGATGAGAGTCATTCCCTGTCTACATTCGGGAGAAGCCATAGCATGGCTGTATGCTCACTGTCCACAACCAGGGTCTACACTGGGCACAGATGGAGACAGTAGCTGGATGAGCAAGTGGAGGAGGGTTCACAGATTAGCATGACACTCTCCAGAGCTCACCTTCTATTGCTTCCTCAGAAGAATCCTTGCTACCCAGACCCAGCGTCCCAACAGTCTGTGTTTACCTGAGGACTTCAGCAGCCCAGACTCCCCCGGGACCCCGTCGGTTAGCAGCATAGTTTCCTCTAGCATGGAAGTATTTGTCTGCACCTATCCAGTTGGCATCCCTCATGTCAGTGTAGGCTCGCCACATGTCCCTAGTGCCTGGGTGTGAAAGACAACAGGAACATGACCTAAAGACTCTGCCTATGACTTAGTGAGGATGAAAAGGAATAAAGGAACTCATGGCTTGAGGCTGTGGTCAGAGCAGCCTGAGACCATGAATGGGAGATCATTTCCTCATCCTCTCTGGCTTCTCCTAGTAACTCTGGAGGGCCACTGGGGGCACACCTGCCCTGCGTTGTCTTTCTTCCACAGTGCTGCTGTGAGCTGCCCCTCACCTGGGGGGAAACAGACAACGAAGCAGGGCAGTGGCATTATATAGCAGGGCGTGTCAGCTTCAGCACCGTGGAAGTGTTTGCCACAGAGTCGTCAGCTTCTACCACCAGACCCCACAGCTCGTTTCCCCACTAGTGCAACCTAGTGTAGCTAGAGCCGCTGAAAATGTCCCTCAGAGCACACCGCCTCCAAGCAAGGGCCAGTGTTTCTGGATGCAGCTAGCCCTGGCTAGGAAGTTCCATCTTGAGGTGACTGTTAGTACACAGAAGGCAGAGGAGGGCTGCACACGGGGAGCATTGGCTCTGATCCCTAAGAATTCTGTCCTGACAGAGAGTGTGACCACAGTGACACTGCCATCTCTGCCCTATGATTAGACTGCACAGGTGCTGTGCTGTCCCAAGGGAGCTTTGGAGCAAAGATCTCAGCTGTGGCTGCAGGTTCGGATCCCGTGAGGAGACACTGAGAGTCTCCATACTAGGCCACACTCAAGGCCAACCTCGAGACTAGATACAGGGGGAAGACAGGTCTAGCCCTAGGTGGTGTTACTGCTCTCTTGGTGGCTTGCAGGGTGTGGTCTAGCTAGTGCAAAGATGGCCGATTCTCAATAGAAAGGCCAAGAAATCAGCAGTTCTTCAGTTGCCAGGGACAAATGTCTCAGATGGTCTTGAATGTGCCCCGCAATTCGAAAGAAATAAGTTCTAATACTAACAAAGCAATGCTTCAGCAGCAGGATAAATGAGCTTTGCCAGCTCATTTCCCTAGGAATTCAGGACTACAGGAATGTTTACAGTTGTACATCTGAACATGAGCTGGGAAGGAACACATGCACTATGCTACAGCTGTACATCTGAACATAGCTGGGAAGGAACACATGCACTATGCTACAGCTGTACATCTGAACATAGCTGGGAAGGAACACATGCACTATGCTACAGTTGTACATTTGCACATAGCTGGAAAGGAACACATGCACTATGCTACAGTTGTACATCTGAACATAGCTGGGAAGGAACACATGCACTATGCTACAATTGTACATCTGAACATAGCTGGGAAGGAACACATGCACTATGCTACAGCTGTACATCTGAACATAGCTGGGAAGGAACACATGCACTATGCTACAGTTGTACATCTGAACATAGCTGGGAAGGAACACATGCACTATGCTATAGTTGTACATCTGAACATAGCTGGGAAAGAACACATGCACTATGCTACAGTTGTACATTTGAACATAGCTGGGAAGGAACACATGCACTATGCTTACAGTTGTACATTTGAACATAGCTGGGAAGGAACACATGCACTATGCTACAGTTGTACATCTGAACATAGCTAGGAAGGAACACATGCACTATGTGCCCTATTGTCTGCCTAACAACAGATGCAGGTTTTAAACAAGCCACTAATCACTTCATGGAACCTCCTCTCAGGATATCATACACTTTTCCTTCAAGCATCCTGCACTGACCTCTGCAATACCCTACACCCTCTTTTGGCCAGTTGTTCCCTCATGGCACATTCTAGAATAGAAAGTAATTCTGGCATACACGACCTTTGTATTCATTGGGGAAGAACATTATTGTTTGCTTCAGGGCTCGCCCAGGAGATTTTTTTTTGTAAAAGATTTATTCATTTATTATATATACAGTATTCTGCTTGCATGCCAGAAGTGGGCACAAGATCTCATTATAGATGGTTGTGAACCACCATGTGGTTGCTGGGAATTGAACTCAGGACCTCTGGAAGTGCAATTAGTGCTCCTAACCTCCAAGCCATCTCTCCAGCCCCATAGCCCAGGAGATTATTAAAACTGTAGTTCCTGCTAAACACATGTTGAATTAGTACGCTATTCTAGGTCCCATTCTATACTCTCCCAGCTTTCTCCACTTGGATTCAGTAATTAACTTGGGTGCTGCAATCGGCCAATGCTTTATTATAGAGCAACATCTATTACAAATGATATTTTATAAAATTTACTACTTACCATTGTCGATCAACCCCAGCATCAAGCTCAATATCACCAAGGTGTCTTTCAAGGAAGCAGCATCCTCTGCAGCCCCTGTGGTGTCCTCCATTCCCAAGACAATCTGTGAAATGGTCATTGATAACGTGTTTCAGGGAGGATGTGTTGGCTTCTAAGAATACACTGCACTCTCAGATTCAGAAAAGAGCACTTGCAAATAAGTGTCTGAAGGGTGTACGGAAACCTAGAGTTTGGCACAAAGATCTCATCTTCCCACTCATCCATCAAGCCATTGAGCTCCTCCTTAGGCAAGACAGTAGACCAGAGGAAACACATTCACATCCAGAGCTCCACCCAATGTGTACAGATTGACCAAGGTAATCATTTCTGTTCATATATCTCATCATGATTTTTATTTCCTACTGAGTATCTAGAACATATGGACAGCACACCCAATATGACACAAGACGGGTCATGACACTGAAATGTGCTTTTATCCCATAAGGACACTAAATTGGGTGATGACTCACACAGAAGTAATATTAAAATTTGGAAAACTGGTTAATATACATCAAAGGATAATAGAAAATGATGTGACTGAAATCTAAGAATGTTATGGGATGTAAGATATAGTAAATGCTTTCATGGCAATAATACAGTATTTTCTCGTTAACTCTCCAATGTAGCTGAAAATTCACACCATTTTGCAGGTGGTAATACCATCAAACACTTCTAAGTCAGTAATGTGACTGTCAGGTTTTACCTACTGGAGCAGATCTGCAGTTCTCCTTCATGCCTGAAGGGGGCTTGTCCCACCTGTTGGTAAGTGTACACATTCGTTACCATCAGCAGGAGTACAAATATTAGCTGCTGTTTAACAACAATCAAAAACACACTTACAAACTGGAATGCTCTAAACTGGACATAGAAGTAATTGAATGCTAGATGACACTATATTTCAGTGATTGTCTCATATATGCTGAAGCCACACTC
Source organism: Microtus oregoni (assembly GCF_018167655.1). Classification (NCBI taxonomy): domain Eukaryota; kingdom Metazoa; phylum Chordata; class Mammalia; order Rodentia; family Cricetidae; genus Microtus; species Microtus oregoni. Next base: position 41,967,087 of record NW_024543059.1, read on the forward strand.
AGCGCCTCACACCCCTTCCTGTTTTCTGTGCCATCAAGACATAGCCCCTTCTCCAGTCCTTGCTACCTCTCTTGCATCATGTCTGCCTCTGTGTCACTATATTCTGACATGATGATAATGGACTAAACTTCTGAACCTGCAAGCCCCCCCAAACAGATGTTTCCTTCTTCAGAATTGTCAGGGAAATGGTGTCTCCACAGCAATAGAATCCCTAAGACACTGACTTAAGACTATAACCACTTTGTACTTTGCTCATGCACAGAAGTTCAACAGATTTCAGGCAAAGTTGAAGAATGCTGCTATGGAGGATGGATTGTGTGTTATGAAATTATATAAACATATGTAGATATGTGAATACAATGCAGACATAGTTCAACATACAGAAAACAATAAATGTAATCCACCTATATACAAACTAAAAGACAAAACCTACATGGTAACCTTATCAGACTATGAATGGGTCCTTTGACAAAATTAATCCCACTTCATGACAACTTTCCTGGAGAGATTATGGATTGAGGGACATAACTGACAACAATAAAGGCAGTTTACAGCATGCCCATAGCCAGAATCAACTTAAATGGAGAGAAACTCCAAATATTTCCACCAAAAGCAGAAATGAGGCAAGGTTGTCCACTCCCTTCATACCTATGCAATAGAGTACTTATATTCTTAGCTAGAGCAGTAAGAGAACCAAAGGAGAGCAAGTGCATACTCATAGAAAGGGAAGACTGTAAAGTGTTTACTTGCTGATGAGATGACTACATATGTACAAACAACCTAGAAACCTCTATGCCAAGAAACTTTTAAAGCTGACAAATACTTCATGCAAGTAGCAGAGTACAAAGTTATCACACAAAATCAGTAGCCTTCCTAAATACAAATGACAAATGGATTGAGAAACAAGTCAGAAAAACAACACTTTTCAAAACAGCCCCGAATTATACATATATCATCTTGGGGTAACTCTAACCAAGCAAGTTAAAGATTTGTAGAATGAAACTTTAAGACACTGAAGGAAGAAACTAAAGATGATATCAGTAGATCAAAAGATCTTCCCCACTCTTGGACTGGAAGGGTCAGTTTAGTGGAAATGACCACCATATCAAAAGCAATATGCAGATTCAATGAAGTCAGAAAAATTCCAACACAATTCTTCACAGATCTTGAGGGGACAATGTTCAGCTTCATATGGAAGTAAGTACACACACACACACACACACACACATGGTTACACACAGAGGAAATATCTAAAGCAATCCTATATAATACACACACAGAGAGAGGGGGGGAACATCTACAGCAATCCTATGTAATACAAGAACTGCTGGTGTTCTCTGACCTCAAATCGTACTACAGAGATAGAGTAATAAGAAAAACTTGGGAGTGGCATCAAAAGAGACCTTGATGAAGAAAACCAAATTGAAGACTTACCCATGGACACCTGACCTTTGATAAAGGAGGTAGAAATGCAAACTGGGAACATACAGCATTGTCAACACATGGTGCTAGTAAACCTGGAGGGTGGCCTATAAAACACAAATATATCCATACTTATCACCCTGCACATAACTTGACTCTAAATGGATCAACATCAACATACAACTAGATACACTGACCCTGATAGCAGAGAGGGTGGAGAACAGCCCTGAACTCTTTGGCACAGAAAAGACTTGAACAGAACGCCATTAGCGCAGACAGTGAGAACAACAATTAATAAATGGAACCTCAGGAAACTGAAAAGCTTCTGTATGGCAAAGGACACCATCATTTGGACAAAGCAGCAGACTATATATTGAGGAAAGATTGTTTTCAATTTCACATCGGATAGAGGGATAAAAAGTAAAACATGAAAAGAACTAAAAATAATAGACAACAAGTTTTTTGTCTGCGGGGTCCTTGGTGAGGACAACCATCCAGAACAGTGAGTGGGTGCCATCCCGGGGTGGGGTGGAACGTCTAGGAAGGGAGCACAGGGCACCTTCAGCTCCTGCTGCAGGAGCTTCATTGTTCCACATGATCCTGCCTCCCCCAAGTCTGCCCTATTGTCTGAGAGGTCCTTGACCCAGGAACAGTTCCAACTCCTGCACTGAGGCTATCCACCCAGAGGGGTGAGTGTGCACCCACCCGGCCGGAAGGGAGCTCAGGGCACCTTCAGCTCCTGTTGCAGGGGCTTCTTTGTTCCACTCGACCCTCCCCTCACCTCAAGTTCGCCCTTTCGTCTGTGGGGTCCTTGGACTTCCAGGAGTCTCTGTCCCTGTGTTGAGGAGAACCATCCAGACCGGTGAGTGGGTGCCATCCCGGGGCAGGGAGGAAAGTCTAGGAAGGGAGCACAGGGCACCTTCAACCCCTGCTGCAAGGGTTCTTTGTTCCACACGACCCTGCCTCCCCCAAGCCTGCCCTACTGTCTGTGAGGTCCTTGGCCCAGGAACAGTTCCTGCTCCTACACTGAGGAGGTCCACCCAGAGTTAGTCACAGCATAGATTGGACAAAGACGCCAAGACTCTCCTGGCAGCATTTGAAGGAAGAGATGGGCAGGCGCCAAAGCAAGAATTCCTCCAACAACTTGAAAGGCAACATGACATCACCAGATTCCAGGGATCACACAACAAGAAGACTTGAACACCCTATTCCAGTAGAAGTAGAAGAAATCAACTTTAAATGTAACATTATGAAAATAATAGAGGATAGCCTGCCCGCAGCGAGCAGGGTGGGCCCTTTGTTCGCAAGCTAACCAAGCAGCACGGAGTTTCGGAGTTTCGATCTGGGCACCGAGTGAAACATCATTGTGGAGAAACATCTCTGGGGAGTGACATCACTGGGAAGGTACATCAGTGGGCAAGAAGACCTGATCCTGTAAAAGAAGATCCAAAGGGGGTATTGGGAGGAAGAGATGGGCAGACGCCAATGCAGGAATTCTCCCAACAATCTGAAAAACAACACGAAACCACCAGAAGCCAGTGACCCCACAACAGGAGGACATGAACACCTTAATCAGGAAGAAGTAGAAAAAACTGACTTCATGAAAGTGATTGACACCCTTAAACAGCATATAAAAAACGCCCTTATAGAAATGGATGAGAAGTATAATAGAAAGTTCGAGGAATTGAGTAAATCAGTTAATGATACCCTAGGAAACCAAGGAAAAACAATCAAGCAGATAAAGGAAACAGTTCATGACTTGAAAACTGAAATGGAGGCAAAGAAGAAAACACAAACAGAGGGCCGGCTGGACATGGAAAATCTAGGTAAACGAATAGAGACTACAGAATCAAGTATAACCAGCAGAATACAAGAGATAGAAGAAAGAATCTCAGATTCTGAGGATAACATAGAGAAAATAAACACTCTGATCAAAGAAAACAGCAAGTCCAACAAACTCTCATCACAAAACATTCAGGAAATATGGGACACAATAAAAAGACCAAACCTAAGAATAATTGGAGTAGAAGAAGGAGAAGAAGTGCAGCTCAACGGTACAGAAAATATACTTAATAAAATTATAGAAGAAAACTTTCCCAACCTGAAGACAGATGTACCTATGAAGGTTCAAGAAGCATACAGAACACCAAATAGGCTGGATCAAAAGAAAACATCCCCTCGCCATACAATAATCAAAACACAAAATATACAGAATAAAGAAAGAATATTAAGAGCCGCAAAGGAAAAAGCCAAGTTACTTATAAAGGTAAACCTATCAGACTTACACCTGACTTCTCTATGGAAACCATGAAAGCCAGACGGTCCTGGATAGATGTTCTCCAAAAACTAAGAGACCACGGAGGCAAGCCCAGACTACTATATCCAGCCAAACTTTCATTCACTATAAATGGAGAAAACAAAATTTTCCAGGATAAAAACAAATTTAAACAATACGTAGCCACAAATCCAGCCTTAAACAGAAAATATTAGAAGGAAAATCACTAACCAAGGAGTACAACAATGACCACAATAACTCAGACATCTAAAGACTCTTCACCAGCGCAAATCAAAGAAGGAAAACACAAAAACCCTACTACTAAAAAAGTGACCGGAGTTAACAACCACTGGTCATTAATATCACTTAATATCAATGGGCTCAACTCACCTATAAAAAGGCACAGGCTAAGAGATTGGATAAGAAAACAGGATCCAACATTCTGCTGTCTACAAGAAACACACCTCAACCACAAAGACAGGCACCTACTCAGAGTAAAGGGCTGGGAAAAGGCTTATCAAGCAAATGGACCTAAGAAACAAGCAGGTGTGGCCATACTAATTTCTAACAAAGTTGACTTCAAACTTAAAATATCAGAAGAGATGGAGAGGGACATTTTATACTCATAACAGGAACAATTCATCAGGAAGAAGTCTCAATCCTGAATATCTATGCCCCTAATATAAAAGCACCCACGTACGTAAAAGAAACATTACTAAAACTCAAGGCAGCCATTAAACCGCACACACTAATAGTAGGAGACTTCAACACTCCTCTCTCACCAATGGACAGGTCAGTCAGAAAGAAACCTAACAGAGAAATTAGAGAATTAATGGAGGTAATGAAGCAAATGGACTTAACAGACATCTATAGATTATTCCACCCAAAGAGGAAAGAATATACCTTCTTCTCTGCAGCTCATGGAACCTTCTCGAAAATTGACCACATACTTGGTAACAAAGCTAACTTACACAGTTACAAAAAAATATTAGTAACCACCTGTGTCTTATCAGATCACCATGGATTAAAGTTAGAATTCAACAACAATGCTACCCCCAGAAAGCCTACAAACTCATGGAAACTGAACAGTCAACTACTGAACCATACCTGGATTAAGGAAGAAATAAAGAAAGAAATGAAAGTCTTCCTTGAATTCAATGAAAATAAAGAAACAACATACTCGAACTTATGGGACACTATGAAAGCAGTCCTGAGAGGAAAGTTCATAGCACTAAGTGCCCACCTAAAGAAAACAGAGAAAGCACATATTGGAGACTTAACAGCCCACTTGAAAGCTCTAGAAAAAAAAGAAGCAGACTCACCTAGGAGGAGTAGAATACTGGAAATAATCAAACTGAGGGCTGAAATCAACAAAATAGAAACACAGAAAACAATCCAAAGAATCAATGAAACAAAAAGCTGGTTCCTGGAGAAAATCAACAAGATTGATAAACCCCTATCCAAACTAATCAAACGACAGAGAGAGAACACGCAAATTAATAAGATCAGAAATGAAAAGGGGGACATAACCACAGACACAGAGGAAATTCAGAGAGTCATTAGATCTTACTACAAAAGCCTGTATGCCACAAAACTGGAAAATGTAAAAGAAATGGACGCTTTTTTAGATAAATACCATTTACCAAAACTAAACCAAGACCAGGTGAACAATCTAAACAGACCTGTTAGTGGCAAAGAATTAGAAGTTGTTATCAAAAACCTCCCTTGCAAAAGAAGCCCAGGACCAGATGGTTTCAATGCAGAATTCTACCAGAACTTCCAAGAAGACCTAATACCTATACTCCTTAATGTATTCCACAATATAGAAACAGAAGGGTCATTACCAAATTCCTTTTATGAAGCCACAATTACTCTGATACCAAAACCACTCAAAGACTCAACCAGGAAAGAGAACTACAGGCCAATCTCACTCATGAATATCGCCGCAAAAATCCTCAACAAAAAACTGGCAAATCGAATACAAGAACACATCCGAAAAATTATCCATTATGATCAAGTAGGCTTCATTCCTGAGATGCAGGGCTGGTTCAACATACGAAAATCTATCAATGTAATCCAGCATATAAATAAACTGAAAGAAAAAAACCATATGATCATTTCATTAGATGCTGAAAAAGCATTTGACAAAATTCAACATCCATTTATGTTAAAAGTCTTGGAGAGATTAGGGATACAAGGGTCATACCTAAATATAATAAAAGCTATATACAGCAAGCCGACAGCTAACATCAAATTAAACGGAGAGAAACTCAAAGCCATCCCACTTAACTCAGGAACACGGCAAGGCTGTCCACTCTCGCCATACCTCTTCAATATAGTGCTTGAAGTTCTAGCAATAACAATAAGACAACATAAGGGGATCAAGGGGATTCGAATTGGAAAGGAAGAAGTTAAACTTTCGTTATTTGCAGATGATATGATAGTGTACATAAGCGACCCCCAAAACTCCACCAAAGAACTTATACAGCTGATAAACAGCTTTAGTAATGTGGCAGGATACAAGATCAACTCCAAAAAATCAGTCGCCCTCTTATACACAAAGGATATGGAAGCAGAGAGGGAAATCAGAGAAGTTTCACCATTCACGATAGCCACAAACAGCATAAAATATCTTGGGGTAAATCTAACCAAGGAAGTGAAAGATCTATTTGACAAGAACTTTAAGGCATTGAAGAAAGAAATTGAAGAGGATACCAAAAAATGGATGGACCTCCCTTGCTCTTGGATTGGGAGGATCAACATAGTAAAAATGGCAATTCTACCAAAGGCAATTTATAGATTCAATGCAATGGCCATCAAGATCCCATCAAAATTCTTCACAGATCTGGAGAAGACAATAATCAACTTTATATGGAGAAACAAAAAACCCAGGATAGCCAAAACAATCCTATACAATAAAGGATCTTCGGGAGGCATTACCATCCCTGACTTCAAACTCTATTACAGAGCTACAGTAATGAAAACAGTGTGGTACTGGCATAAAAACAGAGAAGTCGACCAATGGAATCGTATAGAAGACCCGGATTTTATCCCACAAACCTATGAACACCTCATTTTCGATAAAGGAGCTAAAAGTATACAATGGAAGAAAGAAAGCATCTTCAACAAATGGTGCTGGCACAACTGGATGTCAACCTGTAGAAGAATGAAAATAGACCCATATCTCTCACCGTGCACAAAACTCAAGTCCAAATGGATTAAAGACCTCAATATCAGCCGAACACACTGAACCTGATAGAAGAGAAAGTGGGAAATACCCTAGAACAGATGGGCACAGGAGATCGCTTCCTATGTATAACCCCAGAAGCACAGACATTAAGGGCAACATTGAATAAATGGGACCTACTTAAACTGAGAAGCTTCTGTAAAGCAAAGGACATGGTCACTAAGACACAAAGGCAACCTACTGACTGGGAGAAGATCTTCACCAACCCCGCAACAGACAAAGGTCTGATCTCCAAAATATATAGAGAACTCAAGAAACTAGACTTTAAAATGCTAATTAACCCAATTAAAAAATGGGGCACTGAACTGAACAGAGAATTCTCAACAGATTAAGTTCAAATGGCCAAAAGACACTTAAGGTCATGTTCAACTTCCTTAGCAATCAGGGAAATGCAAATCAAAACAACTTTGAGATATCATCTTACACCTGTCAGAATGGCTAAAGTCAAAAACACCAAGGATAACCTTTGCTGGAGAGGCTGTGGAGAAACGGGTACCCTCATCCATTGCTGGTGGGAATGCAATCTTGTGCAACCACTGTGGAAGTCAGTGTTTCGGTTTCTCAGGAAATTCGGGATCAACTTACCCCTGGACCCAGCAATACCACTCTTGGGAATATACCCAAGAGATGCTCTATCAAATGACAAAAGCATTTGTTCAACTATGTTCATAGCAGTATTATTTGTAATAGCCAGAACCTGGAAACAACCTAGATGCCCTTCAATGGAAGAATGGATGAAGAAAGTATGGAATATATACACGCTAGAGTACTACGCTGCGGTAAAAAACAATGACTTCTCGAATTTTGCATGCAAATGGATGGAAATAGAAAACACTATCCTTAGTGAGGTGTCCCAGACCCAAAAAGATGAATATGGGATGTACTCACTCATAATTGGTTTCTAGCCATAAATAAGGACCACGGAGTCTACAATAGGTGAACCTAAAGAAGCTAAGTAAGAAGGTGAACCCAAGAATCTTCATCTGGTGATGGATAGAGATAGAGACAGAGACCCACACAGGAGCACTGGACTGAGCTCCCAAGGTCCCAAGGAGGAGCAGAAGGAGGGAGAACATGAGCAAAGAATTTGGGACCACGAGGCGTGCACACACCCACTGAGACAGTGGAGCTGATCTACGGGGAGCTCACCAAGGCCAGCTGGACTGTGACCGAAAAAGCATGGGATAAAACCGGACTCTCTGAACATGGCGAACAATGAGGGCTGATGAGACACCAAGGACAATGGCAGGGGGTTTTGATCCTACTTAATGTGCTGGCTTTGTGGGAGCCTAGCCAGTTTGGATGTTCACCTTCCTAGATATGGACGGAGGGGGGAGGACCTAGGATTTAACACAGGGCAGGGAACCCGGACTGCTCTGTGGACTGGAGAGGGAGGGGGAGAGGAGTGGGGGGAGGGGGAGAATGGTGGGAGGAGGGGAAGGGAAATGGGAGGCTGGGAGGAGGTGGACACTTGTTTTTTGTTTATGTTTTTTTTCTTCTTTTCACAATAAAAAAAAAACGTTTTGTGTCAAAAAAAAAAGAAAGAAAATAATAGAGGACCTTAAACAGGATGTGAAAAACTCCTTTAAAGAAATGGAGAAGACAAACAAAAAGGTAGAAGAAATGAATAAATCTCTCAAAGATACCCAAGAAACCAAGATAAAGCAATCAAACAGGTAATGGAAACAGTTCAAGACTTGAAAAATAAAATGGAGGTAATGAAGAAGACACAAATAGAGGGAAGGCTAGGTATGGGAAATCTGAGTAAACGAACAGGAACTACATAGGCAAGTATAACCAACAGAATACAAGAGATAGAAGAAAGAATCTCAAACACTGAAGATACTAAAGAGGAAATAAATTCAATGATTAAAGAAAATAACAAATCCAAAAAATTCTTAACACAAAACATCCAGGAAATCTGGGACACCGTGAAAAGACCAAACCTAAGAATAATAGGGGTAGAAGAAGGAGAAGAATTACAGCTCAAAGGCCCTGAAAATATATTCAACTAAATTATAGAAGAAAACTTTCCTAACCTAAAAAAGGATATTCCTATGAAGGTACAAGAAGCTTACAGAACACCAAATAGACTGGATTAAAAGAAAGCATCCCCTCGCATATAATAATCACAACACAAAACATACAGAATAAAGAATAGATATTACAAGCTGCAAGGGAAAAGGTCAAGTAACATATAAAAGGAAACCTATCAGAATTACACCTGACTTGTCAATGGAAACCATGAAAGACAGAAGGTATTGGATAGATGTGCTGCAGACACTAAGAGACCATGGATGCAAGCCCAGACTACTATACCCAGCAAAGCTTGCATTCACCATCGATGGAGAAAACATGATATTCCAGGACAAAAACAGATTGAAACAATACATAGCCACAAATCCAGCCTTACAGAAAATACAAGAAGAAAAACCACAAACCAAGGAAGCCAACAGCACCCATAATAACACAAGCATCTAACAACGCTCCACCGGCACAACTCAAAGAAAGGAAACACACAAACTCTACCACCAGAAAAAAATAACCGAAGTTAGCAACCACTGGTCATTAATATCACTTAATATCAATGGACTCAATTCACCTATAAAAGGGCACAGGTTAAGAGAATGGATAGGAAAACAGGATCCAACATTCTGCTGTTTACAAGACACACCTCAACCTCATAGACAGACACTACCTCAAAGTAAATGGCTGGGAAAAGGTTTTCCAATCAAATGGACCAAAGAAATAAGTGGGTGTGTCTATACTAATATCTGACAAAATTGATTTCAAACTAAAATCAATCAGAAGAGATGGAGAAGGATACTTTAAACTCATAACAGGAACAATTCATCAGGAGGAAGTCTCAATCCTGAATACCTATGCCCCTAATATAAAAGCACCCACATATGTAAAAGAAATCATTACTAGAACTCAAAGCATATATCAAACCCCACACTCTAATAGTAGGAGATTTCAACACTCTGCTCTCACCAATAAACAGGTCCACCAGACAGACACTTAACAGAGAAATAAGAGAACTAACAGATTTAATGAACCAAATGGACTTAACAGACATCTATAAAACATTCCACTCAAACAGAAAAGAATATACCTTCTTCTCAGCATCTCATGAAGCCTTCTCAAAAACTGATCATATACTCAGTAACAAAGCAATCATCCACAGATACAAAGAAATTGTAGTAACCACCTGTGTACCATCAGATCACTGTGGAATAAACTTAGAATTCAACAACAATTCTACCCCCAGAAAGCCTACAAACTCATGGAAACTGAACAGTCAACTCCTGAACCATCCCTGGGTCAAGGAAGAAACAGAGGAAATTCAGAGAATCATTAGATCTTACTAGAAAAGCCTGTATGCCACAAAATTGGAAAATGTAAAAGAAATGGACATTTTTAAGATAAGTACCATATATAAAAATTAAATGAAGACCTGGTGAACAATTTAAATAGACCTGTAAGTTGTGAGGAATTAGAAGCTGTCATCAAAAACCTCCCTACCAAAAAGAGCCCACGACCAGGTGGTTAGAAGGCAGAATTCCACCAGAACTTCCAAGAAGAGCTAATACCTATACTCCTTAATGTATTTCACAAAATAGAAACAGAAGAGTCATTGCCAAACTCCTTTTATGAAGCTACAATTACTCGGATACAAAAACCACACAAAGACTCAACTAAGAAAGAGAATTACAGACGAATATCACTCATGAACATCAACACAAAAATTTTCAATAAAATACTGGCAAACTGAATCCAAGAACACATCCAAAAAATTATCCATTATGATTAAGTAGGCTTCATCCCAGAGATGCAGGGCTGGTTCAACATACAAAAATCTATCAATGTAATCCATCATATAAATAAACTGAAAGAAGAAAACCATATGATCATTTCATTAGATGTGGAAAAAGCATTTGACAAAATTCAACACTCCTTTATGAGAAAGGTCTTTGAGAGATTAGGGATACAAGGTTCATAACTAAATATAATAAAAGCAATATACAGCAAACCAACAGCTAACATCAAATTAAATGGTGAGAAACTCAAAGCCATTTCACTAAAATCAGGAACATGATAAGGCTGTCCACTCTCTTCATACCTCTTCAATATAGTGCTTGAAGTTCTAGCAATAGCAATAAAACAACATAAGGAGATCAAGGGGATTTGAATTGGAAAGGAAGAAGTCAAACTTAGAGAAATATATATCCTAATTAAGGGAGCCATCTTAGGGTTGGCAAGGTGTCCTGGGAGATGTCCCCAGATAGTACCTTGAGCAACTGAGGAGAGGGAACCTGAAATGACCCTATCCTATAATCATACTGATGAATATCTTGCATATCACCTTAGAACCCTCATCTGGCTATGGATCGAGATAGAGACAGAGACCCAAATTGGAGCACCGGACTGAGCTCTTAAGATCCAAATGAGGAGCAGAAGGAGGGAGAACTTGAGCAAGGAAGTCAGGACCATGAGGGGTGCACCCACCCACTCTGACAGTGGAACTGATCTATTGGGAGCTAACCAAGGCCAGCAGGACTGGGACTGAATAAGCATGGGATAAAACCGGATTTTCTGAACTTGGCAGACAATGAAGGCTGATGAGAAGCCAAGGACAATGGCACTAGGTTTCGATCCTAATACATGAACTGGCTTTGTGGGAGCCTAGCCTGTTTGGATGCTCACCTTCCTGGTCCTGGATAGAAGTGGGAGGACCGTGAACTTCCCGCAGGGCAGGGAATCTGGACTGCTCTTCATTCTCGAGAGGGAGGGGGAATGAAGTGGGGGGGAGGGGAAGAGGGGGATGGGAATGGGGGGAGGGGCGATGTGTAAGAGGAGGGGGAGGGAAATGGGAAATTTTTTGCAACAACTAAAAATAAAATAAAAAAAGAAGTCAAACTTTAGTTATTTGCAGATGATATGACAGTGTACATAAGTGGCCCCAAAACTCTACCAAAGAACTCCTACAGCTGATAAACACCTTTAGTAATGTGGCAAGATACAAGATCAACTCCAAAAAAATCAGTTGCCCTCCTATACACACACAAAAAAAAAAAGAAGCAGAGAGGTAAATCAGAGAAGCATCACCTTTCACAATAGCCACAAATAGCATAAAGTATCTTGGAGTAACTCTAACCAAGGAAGTGAAAGATCTATTTGACAAGAACTTTAAGTCTTTGAAGAAAGAAATTGAAGAGGATAAAAAAAATTTAAAAAAAAATTGAAGAGGATACCAGAAAATGGAAGGATCTTCCATGCTCTTGGATTGGGAGGATCAACATAGTAAAAATGGCAATTCTACCAAAAGCAATCTATAGATTCAATGCAATCCCCATCAAAATCCCAACAAAATTCATCACAGACTTTGAGAGAACAATAATCAATTTTATATGAAAAAAAAACCCAGGATAGCCAAAACAATCCTATACAATAAAAGTACTTCCGGAGGCATTACCATCCTTAACTTCAAACTCTATTACAGAGCTACAGTAACGAAACAGCTTGGTATTGGCATAAAAACAGAGATGTTGACCAATGGAATCAAATAGAAGACCCGGATATTAACCCACAAACCTATGAACACCTGATTTTCGACAAAGGAGCTAAAAGTATACAATGGAAGAAAGAAAGCATCTTTAACAAATGGCGCTGGCATAAACTGCATGGCAGCCTGTAGAAGAATGAAAATAGATCCATATCTATCACCATGCACAAAACTCAAGTCTTAATGGATTAAAGACCTCAATATAAATCTGACCACACTGAACTTGATAGAAGAGAAAGTGGAAGTAGTCTGCAACACATGGGCACAGGAGACCACTTCCTATTTATAACCCCAGTAGTACAGACAATAAGAGGAGCAATGAATAAATAGGACCTCCTGAAACTGAGAAGCTTCTGTAATGCAAAGGACACTGTCATTAAGACAAAAAGGCAACCTACTAAGTGGGAGATCTTCACCAACACCACATCAGACAAAGGTCTGATCTCCAAAATATATAAAGAACTGATGTGGGAGTGTCATATATCAATCTGTTGATTTCATTGGTTAAGCAATAAAGAAACTGCTTGGCCCTGATAGGTTAAAACATAGGTGGGAGGAGTAAACAGAATAGAGTGCTGGGAGGAAGAGGAAGTGAGCTCAGAGACGCCATGCTCCCCTCTCCTGGGCAGACACGATAGCTCTGCTATCTGAGGCAGACCCATGAAGCTCAGACCCAGGATGGACATAGGCTAGAATCTTTCCCGGTAAGACTGATGCTACACAGTTTATTAGAGATTGGTTGATCGGGATGTGAGAATTAGCCTGTAAGGGCTAGAGGTAATGGGCCAAGCAGTGTTTAAGTGATTACAATTTGTGTGTTGTTATTTCGGGGCATAAGCTAGCCAGGCGGCCGGGGTGCTCAGTACGCAGACCCACCATTCCAATTACTACAAAGAACTCAAGAAACTAGACATTAAAACTCTAAATAACCAAATTAAAAAATGGGGTACTGAAATGAACAGAGAATTCTCAAGAGAAGAAGTTCAAATGGCCCAAAGACACTTAAGGTCATGCTCAACCTCCTTAGAGATCAAGGAGATGCAAATCAAAACAACTTTGAGATACCATCTTACACCTGTCAGAATGGCTAAAATAAAAAACACCAATGATAGCCTATCCTGGAGAGGATGTGGAGTTAGGGGAATGCTCATCCATTGTAGGTGGGAATGCAAACTTGTTCAACCACTTTGGAAATCAGTGTGGCAGTTTCTCAGGAAACTGGGAGTCAACCTACTTCAGGGTCTGGCAATTCCACTCTTGGGAATATACCCAATCATACTACAAAAACATTTGTTTAACTATGTTCATAGCAGCACTATTTGTAATAGCCAGAACCTGGAAACAACTAGGTGTCCCTCAATAGAAGAATGGATAAAGGTGTGGCACATATACACTTTAGAGTTCTACTCAGCGGTAAAAAACAATGACATCTGGAATTTTGCATGCAAATGGATGGAAATAGAAAACACTTTATTGAGTGAGATAACTCAGACCCGAAAAGAAAAATATGGTATGTACTTACTCATAAGTGGATTCTAGCCATAAACAAAGGACATTGCGCCTACAGTTCACAATCCTAGAGAAGCTTAATAATAAGGTGAACCCAAAGAAAAATACGTATTTATCCTCCTGGATATTGGAAGTAGACAAGATTGCAGGGCAAAAGTTGGGAGCAGAGTGATGGGGGTGGGTTGGGGGGAAGGGGAGATGGGGAGAGAGAAGGGAGAAGGGGAGGATTGTGGAGAGCTTGTTGGAATGGGATAGTTGATATGCAGGAAGGGCGGATATGGTAGCAGGGAAGAAGATATCTTAACTAAGGGAGCCATTTTAGGGTTGGCAAGAGACTCGGCTCTAGAGGGGTTTCCAGATGTCCAAGGGGATTTCCCCAGCTAGATTCATGGGCAGTAGAGGAGAGGGCACCTGAACTGGCCTTCTCCCATAGCAACACTGATGAATATCTTGCATATTTGTTGTAGTAGGAGCAGCGAGGCTGCGTCCCCAGCACCCGACCACCCACATGGCTAGCTTATGCCCCAAAATAATTACACAGACACTGTATTCTTTTAAACACTGCCTGGCCCACTAGTTTCAGTTTCTGATTGGGTAGCTCTTACATATCGATCTAACCCATTTCTAATAATCTGTGTAGCTCCACGAGCTGGCTTACCAGGGAAGATCTTAACCTGCGTCTGTGTGGAGTGGGAGAACCATGGCGACTCACTGACTCAGCTTCTTTCTCCCAGCATTCTGTTCTGTTTACTCTGCCTACCTAATTTTTTGTCCTATCAGAGGCCAAACAGTTTCTTTACTACTTAACCAATGAAACAACAGATAGAAAGATGACCCTCCTCCAGCATTTCCCCCTTTTCTGTTTAAACAAAAAAGAAAGGCTTTAACTTTAACATAGTAAAATTACATATAACAAAACAGTTATTAAGCAAGAATTACAGTTACAATATTTATATCTACTTTCTTTTATCATAACAATGGAAAACTATAACTATAACTTACCATTCTTCAAGTTTATCAAAGACTCCAGAAGAATATAATATTACCTAAGTAAACAAGAAATCCAAAACTCTAGAAATGACAGAGACATCTCGCTGCCCGGACAGTCACCCACAGTTCCTCTGTATCGTTGGGGCATCCATCTTCGGCCTATAGGCCCATAGTTTCCAGCAGACATTTCCATGAAGCAGGAAATTTCAAAGACAGTCACTATTTGCTTGTCCTGAAGAATGTCTCGCAGACTCTTTCATGAATCAGGAACCCCGAAAGATCATCTCACCTTTAGGCAAGTTCAGCAGTCCTCTCTCTGCGGGTTCTGTGTCCAGTTTATGCAACAGTCCAGGCAAGAGCAGTTTCTTGCCCAAATGGCTATCAAGCTCCATAAGGAGCCTCTTCAATGCCCATCTTCCTCTTGAAGTAGCTGGGGCTGCCAGGAGCAGACACGTCTCATTGCCATGAAAAACCCTAAGTTATTAAAACATTTAAATGCCATATTCTGCAGTCTTTGAAAGATATGAAAAATGCCTATCTGAAATATACCTATGCACATCGAGAAAATCTAACTAACATGACTACAAACTTGACCATTATTGATGATTATCCATTAACAACCTATATATGTTACATTTTTAAATGAACTGCACAATCACAATATCTTAATCAAGATCAGAAATACAAAGCCGGGCGATGGTGGCGCACGCCTTTAATCCCAGCACTCGGGAGGCAGAAGCAGGCGGATCTCTGTGAGTTCGAGACCAGCCTGGTCTACAGAGCTAGTTCCAGGACAGGCTCCAAAGCCACAGAGAAACCCTGTCTCGAAAAACCAAAAAAAAAAAAAAAAAAGAAATACATATACATGTAACAAAATTGACCTTAAAATCCATACCAATGCAAATTATTCATACCTATATCATTTTCCCTTTAAATGTAAAAGAACATTTATAAACAATATTTGGGAACATGGGCGTAGTTTTTTTTTCTCCAAACTGCTTCCTGCTGAATGGGGGCGCTGTTATTCAGGTCTTTTATGGGATAACCTGTGTGCCAGGTTTATCTCAGTTGGCAGTTGAGTGAAGTAACTTTTTGAGGGTGTTCAAAGCAACCTTTCAGGAGGGCGAGGTCTATCATACCATATTGGAATAGAAACAATCCACAGACTCTCACCCTCTGTGAAAACAAAAGAAGACCCTCTCCAAAGCATCATATCCTTAGACCCAAATTTTGAAATCGTAATACCCTTATATCCATTCTGGTTTAGCTTGGCAGCCCATGTAATAAAATGTCTCTCTGTACTTAGCTCCTTCACAGTCAAAAATTTTAAAGAAAACACAATAATACAAAGAATTCAGACTCTCTGTGAATTTTCCATTTTTACGTGGCTTATTTTTCTTTATTTCTTTTAATCTCTTAACTATCTGTACTCTGTCTCTTTAAAGACTTTACCCTTTTTTTTAAGACATTAACTTTATTTTTTATATTCTTTTTTCTCTCTCCTAAGCCTACGTACATTCATCCAACAGTGTCTGAATTTGTTTTATTGTGAATCTGTAATATTTTTTTTTTTTACTATCCAGGAGCACTTTGTTTTGCGCCTTTAAATCACTAAGCACTTAAGAATCTGAGCTGTGACAATTCCTAGGTCAAAAACAGGTACTGCCTGCTTGCCCCGTCCAGTCCAACATGGCGGAGCCGCTCATGCCTCTGATCCTTGCACACAATGACTTCCTTTTAGGCACACAGCGAGTCTAGTTACCATCAAACAAATCGAAGCACTTTACTACAAATGCTCCATTCAAAAGCTCTGTCTCCCACAGGAGCCGGACAGGGATCGCAATGGCGGCACAGCCCAGAAAGCCGGCATTTTAAAACAGCCAGTTTTTTCCTGCTACTGAGTCAGGAAAATTTCAAAATGGAGGACGTACCATTTTGTGCTAGCTCTGGGGCTGCCAGGTAGGAGCGGCACCCAACACTTTAATTTTGAGACTGAGCATGCAGCACAGAAATTCTTTTCATCCAAGTTACATCCAAATTTGACACGCAGACGTCTCTGTATGGCGGCAGGAATCCACCATGCTCTTCCGCCTGCCTAAGACTGATTCTGCAGTCTTCCCATGTGCAGGCGGGGAGCGCTGAGCCATGGGCATGGTCTCAGAGCACTCCCCTTCCGATCCCAAGCAGGAACACAAACATCCAGTCCCATAAAATCCATTGAAATGCTTTAAAGTCAGAGTTTGCGCTGGCAGCACAGCCCTAAGAAGCTGCGCTTTAAAATGACACAGCGTTTTTTCTGCTGCTGTTGCCAAATCAGGAAATCTCTCTACAGCATGCCACCAACAAACAGCAGAAATCTGTGTTAAACTCTCTCTCCCTTATTTTTAAGCCTTCTCAGGTTTTTAAGTGGATTTAGTCCATCACATTGGGCGCCACTCTGTTGTAGTAGGAGCAGTGAGGCTGCGTCCCCAGCACCCAGCTGCCCGCATGGCTAGCTTATGCCCCAAAATAATTACACAGACACTGTATTCTTTTAAACACTGCCTGGCCCACTAGTTTCAGTTTCTTATTGGGTAGCTCTTACATATTGATCTAACCCATTTCTAATAATCTGTGTAGCTCACGAGCTGGCTTACCAGGGAAGATCTTAACCTGCGTCTGTGTGGAGTGGGAGAACCATGGCGACTCACTGACTCAGCTTCTTTCTCCCAGCATTCTGTTCTGTTTACTCTGCCTACCTAATTTTTTGTCCTATCAGAGGCCAAGCAGTTTCTTTATTACTTAACCAATGAAACAACAGAAAGATGACCCTCCTCCATCACATATTCATGTGGTGATGGATGGAGATAGAGACAGAGACCCACATTGGAGCACTGGAGTGAGCTTCCAAGGCCCAGATGAAGAGCAGGAGGGAGAACATGAGCAAAAAAGTCAGGACTGCGAGGGGTGCGTCCGCCCACGGAGATGGTGGGACTGATCTAAGGGGAGCTTACCAAGGCCAGCTGGACTGGGACTGAATGAACATGTGATCAAACTGGACTCTCTGAATGTGCTGACGATGAGGGTGGACTGAGAAGCCAATGATAATGACACCGGATTTTGATTCTACTGCGAGTACTGGCTTCTTTGGAGCCTAGTCTGTTTGGATGCTCACCCTCCTAGACCTGGATGGAGGGGAGGGCCTTGGACTTCCCACAGGGCATGGCACCCTGACTTCTCTTAGGATTGGAGAGGGAGGGGGAGGGGGAGGGAGGAGAGTGGTTGGAAAATGGGAGGATGGGAGGAGGTGGAAATTTTTAATAAATAACTAAAAAAATACCCCAAACTGGACAACAAGAAGGCAAATAATTCAATTAATAATGAAGTCCAGAGCCGGGCGGTGGTGGCGCAAGCCTTTAATCCCAGCACTCGGGAGGCAGAGGCAGGCGGATCTCTGTGAGTTCGAGTCCAGCCTGGTTTACAAAGGGAGTTTCAGGACAGGCTCCAAAGCTACAGAGAAACCCTGTCTCAAAAAACCAAAATAAAATAAAATAAAATAATGGAGTACAGATCTAAACAGATCTAAAAGTTCTCATAAGAGAAAAATCGAGTAGCTGAGATGTAATGAAATGTTCAGTATTCTTAGTCATTAGGGATATGCAAATCAAAACTACTTTGAGATTTCACCTAATACCTGTCAGAATGGCCAAAATTCAACAAAACAAATGATGGCCCAAATCCACATAACAAATGACAGTTCATGCTGGTGAGGGCAGGAGTTCAAACTTCCACAAGTATCAACACAGGTGTGGTGATTCTTCAGAAAGCTGAGAATCTATCTACACCAAGATCCAGGCATACAACTCTTGGCATATGCTAAAGGACTCTACGACCTACTAGAGAGACACTTGCTCAAACATGTTCACTGCTGTTCTACTTAGAAGTCCCAGAAACAGAAAACAGCCTACCTGTCTGTCAATGGATGGATGGACAAAGAAAGTGTGATACATTTACACAATGGGATATTACTCAGCTGTTTAAAAACATGAAATTTGCAGCGAAGTGGATAGAGCTAGAAAAAAATCATCTTGATTGAGGCAGTCCAGACCCAGAAAGACAACTATGGTGTGTATTCACTTATGTGTGGATGTTTGTTATTAAGTCTTTGGTAAGCAGGTGGTTAGGTATAGAGAAAGGGACTGGGGGTGAGGATTTCCTATGGAAGGAGAATTAGAAAATATATTTATGAATAGATGAGAGGGTGGAGGCTGTATTGTGATGTTCAAATAGAGATAGGGAGGGAAGAGGGGTGGTGGAGGGAATACAGGGAAGGAGAGCCAAAACTAAGGGGCCTTTGATGGAGTCTTTTGGAAACCTGAATAACAGAACCTTCTTAAAATACATAAAGATATATAAAAATCTAAATGGACTCACTAAATAATGGGGGAGACAAAGCCTCAAGGGGACACCTCTTGCCACCAAATGAAACCTCCAGTACCGGGAATCAGTTACATCTAATTGGTGCCTACCTAGAGCCATCACCCCTACTGAGTAGTCTTCACGGAAGTGGAAGGTCCCTGATATGCCACTAAAGGAGTCAGGTAAATGCCAACCCAGCTACAAACACTGTGCTCTACAATAAAGACCTTCCTGAAAGTCATGCAGTGCAAGAGCACCACAAGCCTGTGGGAGTGAGCAGCTACTGTCTGATTGCAATTAAGTCCCAGCCCATGAGCAGGAACCCAGTCAGACTGCTAAGGAGGACAATAACCCAAGACTGCATAGGTCAGGGACCTAGGGAAAAACCAAACAGTACTGTTCTGCTGAAGGTACTTAGCAATGAAAGGATTCCCAATGACATTTTACCATACTCACAGATCAGAATCTTGTTCAGCTACCATCGAGAAGCTTCCTCCTGCTAGAGCAGGAAAAAATGAGAAAAAAATACAGAGACCCCAAACTGGACAATATGCAGAGAATGAGAGAGACTTTGGAGCTCTCAGTTATATACATGGGATACCTCCATCAAATCCCTTCCCTCAGGGCTCAGAGAACTCTGTGGAAGAGGCAGGCAGGCAGATTACAAGAGCAGATTCAAGACACCAAGGAAACACAATCTTCTAGAAACAACAGGTCTTATGCCCAAATGACTCCCATAGGGACTGGCAGCATGCATGGGGTCTAAGCAAGATGGGTATCAGCAATGTGAGGGGAAGTAGACACCAGGCCATATCCTTAACCCTGGATCGCTAACTGCTAACACTCACAGAAGAAAAGTTGGTTTTCTCCAATGGAGACTCACTGGACACACAAACCACACTTAAGAGCAATCCCAATTCGCAACAGGACACAGCCAACACAAAATTAATTCATTGGTATTATTGAAGGTTTCTTTTGTCTTACAATAATTTTTCTGGCCATTTTTTAAAAGTTTACAGACCTTTTGTTTATATACTATGGTTTAAAATTTTGTTTTTATGAGTTTTCTCTGTGTGCCAATGTGTGTGTCTCAGCATCCATCTGTATTTTTGTGCTCTTTCTTTGGATCTTTTTTCTGTTTGTTTTCTTTGATTCTGGTGTCATTATTCTTATCTTATCCTATTTTACTTTATTATTTATTTAGGTGCTTGTTATTTTGTAATGAGAGACAGAGAGACATAGAGAGAAAGAGAGAGAGAGAGAGAGAGAGAGAGAGAGAGAGACAGAGTAAAAGAAAAAGGATGTGGATTTATGTGGTTGGACCATTCCCTTTGAGAATGAAAACTTTCTTATTCCACCCTTTCTGATTTAAGCAAAGACTACAGAGCATAAAAATGAAAGAAGACTTATGTGGGCAAACAGTCCATAAACCTGAACTCAGTTCAGTCAAATTTTGGAAAATGTTCCTTCTACCCAGTACAGAAATTGTAGCAGTTAAATTGGTTTTAATAGTGATAGGAAAACATTTATCATTGTAAATCATTCTTCAGAATATTTCAAACAGTTTTAGATATTCTGTCAGAACATTTTACCATACTCTTCACATTTATGAATTATGTAAAAAATAAAAGCCTTTTACACTGTTTATCATTGAAGAAAGAGAGGATAGAGTGAAATGGAATTGAGTCAAGAACCCTACAGTCCAACCCCGTAGAATATCCTGACAGGGTGGAAATTACCCTGACATTAGAAGGAGTTCTTTTTCTAAAAGAGTTTCTCTCAGGCCCCATATCTCAGGATTTACTACTTTACTTCACCAGGTTGCTATGACAATTTCACCATCTGAAAATATACACAGAAATAATAAAGTTGTATATAATTTGCTTCTCCATCTTGAACTAATTAGAATCCCACATGAAAACCACTGTGTCATTTATCCATGGCCTGAACTAAAATAAAGAGTCAGTCCAAGGTGAGAATACTAAGGAACTCCAAGTCATGGATTGGTCTATTGCTGTTCTTCTACCCAATAATGAAATCCTTAGCTAGCTGAGTTTGTCATCATGATCCTGCATCTCCCTGCTTATGGCCAAGTGACACACGACAAAGTCATATTTCGTACTTGCATTACATACTGATGAGATGTGATGGGGCTTAGCCATAAAATATAGTTAACATCATGTATGTTCAGAGAATTCTGCTCTGTCTTCCCTCTGAGGCAGAGTTGGAAAATATCCTCAACACTTGAGGCACACACTAGAGCAGCCTGAGTAATGTTAATTAAGATGGAAAACACTGGATAGGTGTGCCGCCTGGTCTTTATGTCAAACTGACACACGCTAAAGTCACAGCAAAGGAGGGAGCCTTCATTGGGAAAGTGGTTCCATAAGGGCTGGATGTGAGGAATTTTCTTCTTTTTCTTTCTTTTTTTAAACTAATATTTATTGAGCTCTACATTTTTCTCTGCTTCCCCTCTTAACCCTCCCCAAAGGTCCCCATGCTCCCAAGTTACTCAGGAGATCTTGTCTTTTTCTACTTTCTACTTCCCATGTAAATTAGATCTATGTAAGTCTCTCTTAGTGTCTGCATTGTTGTCTAAGTTCTCTGGGATTGTGGTTTGTAGGGTCTCTTTGCTTTATGTTTCAAAACCACCTATGAGAAAGTGCATGTGATAATTGTCTTTCTGTGTCTGGGTCACCTCACAGAAACACCTCAAAATAATGTTTTCTAGCTCCATCCATTTTCCTGCAAAATTCAAGACGTTATTTTTTCTGCTGTATAGTACTCCATTGTGTAAATGTACCACAATTTCCTTATCCATTCTTTGGTCGAGGGGCATTTAGGTTGTTTCCAGGTTCTGGCTATGACAAACAAAGCTTCTGTGAACATAGTTGAGCACATGTCCTTGTGGCATGATTGAGCAACCTTTGGATATATACCCAAAAGTTATATTACTGGATCTTGAGGAAGGTTGTTTCCTAATTTTCTGAGAAATCGCCACACTGACATCCAAAGGGGCTGTACCAGCTTGCATTCCCACCAGCAATGCAGAACTGTTCCCTTTTCCCTACAACCTCTCCAGCATAAGTTGTCATCAGTGTTTTGATCGTAGACATTTTTACAGGTGTAAGTTGGAATCTCAGAGTTGTTTTGATTTGCATTTCTCTGATTAATATTTGCTATGCCTACAAACAAGAAAGCCGTATTCTCTAAACACATATTTCTAACAAAAAACCAACATCATTTTCTACTGTATCTTAAAACCAGTTTTTGAAAGAACAATATAATTATTTTGATGACGTCCACCATTCTGTCTCTACTCCTTTCCTGATCCATTCACCTTCTCTACTGACCCAACTTTCTGGTCTCACTGATAGAACCCCCATCCAGGTCTCAGGGACTAAGACTAAGAGCTGGAAAAAGTGGACTGACCACAAGGAAATAGTGTCTTTGGGACACAACAGGTCAGATGTACATGTGAACTCACAGGCATTGTGATAGTACTTACACGACTGACCCATGCAAACTCAAGCCAGCCAAACTCTCAGTGTGGAGACATGAAATTAAGATGAAGTCCTACCTCTAGCTGCAAAGCTACTGGCAACTGATAGCTGTGGGAGAGGGAGATTCAGTTTTATTTAAGGGTGTGGCCCCTAGTAGGCTGACTAAACTCCAGTGGGTCAAACACCCAAGAGTATTGGGCTGTGCAAATTTGACTTACTTGTTGCATTAAAACCTACAAGAGGGCAGAAATACAGCTCAGTCCTTAAAGACTAGGCTCATAACAGAAAGATAAGAGTAAAAAACTACAACACTATATCAATGTTTATATGACTATCACTCAAATAACTTCTAAATGTCAGTCAGGGAATACCTGAGCTCCTGAGCACAGGAAATCGTGGCCCTATTCATGAACTTGTGAAAGTACATAGTTGCCAAGTACTTTGGAATTTAATTTAGATAATCTTTACCTTTGTGGTCTGCTCAATGTCGCCCCCAGGTACCAGGAGGGCAGCTGCTATCTCAGGGACATTACTAAGTACAGCATGGTGGAGAGCTGTCTTCCCATTGGTATCTTTCCAGTTTGGATCAGCGCACTCCTGCAGCAAGAAGATGATGATGTCTCTCTCCATTTTCTGTACAGTCTGTGCATACTGTAAAAGAAAAATAGTGTTATTTCAAAGAATTCAACACAGGCATCTCACAGCTTTCACTATGACGCATGTAATATATTTTGTATACTTGAACTACCTTTACTAAAGGTGTCATGTTCTTCTTAGTGGTGGCATTAATATCACAGCCAGACAGCACAAAGAATCCAACTAGCTCAAGGTGTCCGCAGAAACATGCATAGTGCAGGGCTGATCTGTGGGAGCAAGAGGCATTTTTTTTTTTTTTTTTTGGTTTTTCAAGACAGGGTTTCTCTGTAGCTGTGGTGCCTGTCCTGGAACTAGCTCTTGTAGACCAGGCTGGCCTTGAACTCACAGAAATCCGCCTGCCTCTGCCTCGGATTAAAGGCGTGCGCCACCACCACCCAGCAAGAGGCATTTTTATTGAAAGTGTAGGCTACTGTGTCAGCATGTACAATCACTCACATGCTCTGCAATTGTTACACAACATGCAATTCCTCTCACTCCCCACAACAACAGATACTTAACTTTCGTCCAAACATGATGTGCATTTGCTCTTACTATTCCCTGTATTAGAAAACTCTCTATCCAGAACTCTTGTAGCAATGGGAAGAAAACCCATGGCTGTGGCAGGTTAGGTGAGTCCTCTGTCACTCACCTAGTTCTAACAAGAGCCAAAGCTCTGGCCCAGAGCAGCCTTTATGAACAGAGAGAGCGTGACCTTTGGGTTGAACTGCTACTGACCCCACATCCTGCTCTAAGCTGCATTAGCACCAGCTGTCCCTTAGTCTATCAGAGCAGTGATTCCCTCATCCTTTAAATGGGGAACAAAATGGGAACTGCTATCCTAGCGTATGATGATATATCAGTGAGAATCTTTGCAGCCACTGGATGGAGTTTTGCAAAACAGCTTAATCTGGTAGACAATTAAGTTATTAATATTATAGTGTCATAAACATCTCAAGTAAACGACAATCAATTATATACTCTGCAAAGATTTCCAAGTTTATTTATATACTTGAGAGAGCCTAAAATGCTGTTTGTTTGTTTTTATTTATATTGAGACAGGGTCTACTTTGTTAAGAAAACTACCTTAATTAATGTTCTTCATATTGCACGGTGTTCAATCTAAGATTCTCTTTTTCTCACATTTTAGCTCACCTCAAATGGGAATGTGATTCATAATGTACAACGATGACTGCTAACACTTAAAAGCTATTTTAGTACACAAGGTAGAATGTCATCATACAGACCATAGCACGTTGCACTAAGTGAGATGTGACATGTGGCTGACATTCTTATGCTTTAAAGATGAATCTTCATAAATGTTAATTCTAAATGTACTATAGATAAGAGCTGTGAAAAACATCAACAACAGAATGTAAATGCATAGCAATCATTGCTTTTTACAAAGCGGTAGGCCAAAGGAAGCTTGGGTTCAAAGAAGTAAGTGTGCCTTATTCTTGACAATTGCTAGATTCACAGAATATATACAAATCAGATATTTGCTATGCTAATGTCAGTATCTAGTAACAGTTTCAAAAGGGAGATTCAGGACACTGTGGGACACCTTGAGTTGGCCTTGAACTGGAAAAGCAAATGAGCTTGCTGCTTTGTCAGTTATGAAACTTCTGGTAAGCTTTTTAGAATACTCTCTTCTTTTCTGGTGTCCCTGATCATGGGGGACGGAGAATAATAGAGATATTTCATTTGTGGATGAGCATCCCACTGTCATTTATTTTCTGTATTTTGAAAATTATGAGTTTTCTGTTAACAACACCACACACCAGAAAAGCCTGATGAGACTGGAGATCTTAGCTGCTACCAAGTTGTTGTGAGAGTAAACACAACTACTTGGTGGCAGCTTGGGACTCTGTCCATTTAGCATAGTAATAGTAGGTTCATCAACAGGGGCAGCGAACTTGACAAATCTTGGCCAAAGGCCATATTTACAGTACTTTTTAGTTCAATTATTTTTCAATATGAAATGGTAAGAACATGGAAGCTCTTTGGGAAACAAAGACACAGCAGCACTAGATGCAGCAACCACTCCTGGTCTCATATCCAAGGGACACAGAGCCAGCAGCTCAGAACTGGTTCACACGCCCACAGCTGTGCCATCCACAATAACCTAGGATTGGGAATCACCAAATGTCTGTCTGCTGGTGAGAGGAAAGACATGGAACAGCAACACACTGGGAAACTCCTCAGCCATCTCAGCCTCCGGTTACAAAACGAGACACAGCAAATACGGAACATATTTGTTGAAATTCTCTTCAGAAATAACAGTAATTTATAGCTTAAATTGTGCTTTCTACTAATATCCCTCTTGTTCTTGTCCATCACAGCGATAACTACACTGCATCACGTGTCAGTTCTAATGCAGATGTGCAGGGTAAAATCTGGGTCCTGTAGAGACTGGAAATGGTAGTGGGAGATCTGAATCCCCACCAGAAACCATAGTGCAACAAGGCTCACACTATTTCTACTGTCAAAGACATAAAGAAACAGGTCATGAGAGAGAACAGACTAACGGGAGAATACACAAATGTCACTATGGGCGTCATTTAATCCAAATCACACTTAAGTGTGAGTTTCAACATACAACTTGCACAACAGTGTACCAATTAATGTTACTATGGCTGCCTTGAAAATTTACTTCTCTTGAAGTTCTCATTCCAAGATTTGAATCAGGTTTGGCCAGAATTTATCCTTTCACCCACAAGGGAAGGTGATATTTTGAGTAAAGGGAACAACTTCTCAGAATAATGAATGACACAGGTCACTCTGTGCCCAAATATTTCCACATAGAACCTGTGTTCTATCTCTGATGTCCAGCTTCATCCACAAGAGTCTGTACAGGACAGAGCAATATGACAAGACTTAGGACCCAGCAATGGCCACTCCTTCATCTGCTGTAAAAGCCTGTCCTTCCATCAGGCGCTCTGAGTTCCCACAATCTCCAAATGACACCCAGAACTCCTCATGATCATGAGTCATGTAACACGAGGAACTAAATGAATGCGAAACCCAGAGTAATTCCCATAAAACATCCTCATGGCAGAAACTGGACACTCTGTTGGCAAGGACAGAGCCAAGCAAATTCAGTCGAACATTTAAAGCTTTTCATGATCATCTGCTGACCTTTGCGACATTCTGAATCCCTGTAGAAAATGTACAGTGGCCCCATTGTCAGGAGTGCCCAGCAACCTCCAACACTGGGTATCAGTCATGTTTCCCATCCCCCCATCCCTTCATGAGAACACTGGAAACATGGTGGTTGAGAGACCGCAGCTCCAGCACAGGAGAAGAATGGACATGAGAAAGAGTCCCTAGTCAGAAAAGGGCTGACAAAAACAGTTCCCAACACTGCACACCATACACGTGCACCGGGATAGTGGCTAGAAACATACCTGGACAGTGTGAGCATTTACAAACACTTTACCAGGTGTAAGGTCCACTTAGGATGGGACAAGTTAAAGCATGCGCCTCCAGGATTCTCTGCACCTCACACTGCACTCTGCCTGCAGGGTCCTCCACTGTGATGTGGTCATGCTCTGTATTTATCCACCATGTAGTTATTTATTTCTGTAAGTTCCTAATAAAACTAAGGGCTGCTGAGGCAAAGACTCAGCTAATAATTCACAGGGCACTACATGCTAAAATATTAGTGCAGACAGGTAAGGTAGAAAACAAGGTGTGAGTTTTGTTAAAGCCAGATACAGGGACAGAGGAATGTGCCTTGCAGGTGAGTGCCGGCAATAAACCAGAATCTGAGATGATGAGGAAGAGTGTGGGCTCAGATACCTGAGATGAGGAAGCGGCATTGTCAACCGTGCTTCTCTCAAGCAGAAACCTCAAAAAGACTGAGGGCTGACAGACCATGTATGTAGGTGAATCCCATGGAGGTGTCTCTGTGAAACACTTCCATCTAGTACCCCTAAGTTAAGTGTTTCCAAAGATGCTTGACACAGTTTGGGAGAGAATAAGGAGGGACCAAGCTGAAAGTAACTGAGGCCATGATGCCCTTTGAGATTCCCAGAATGCAGTGAGGTGAGCCTTCTGTGATGTCACAGGTAAAGCCCTGCCCTAGCAACAGCAGTGTTCTCTGCCTGAAGAGAACACAGTATCCGCCAAGGAGGGTTGGGATGTGAAGCCAGCCCAAATGTCTGGGTAAGTTTGGGCTGTTCTCTGGGAGGGACACTACCTGAAATTCAGCACATGAGTGACTCACTCAGTGGGAGACACTTTTTCATCGCAACCTTAAATATGGAGACTAAACAGAGTGAGGGACTGGAAATGTTCCTGCCCGAGGATAGTTCATTCAAAGCAGGATGAGAAAGAGCAGGGATGAGAAGTCTCATAGCAGTGAGTCTAGCCCCCAATGACCACAGGGAGAGAAAACCTCCTCTCACCAGAGACAGGAGCCTTGGAAGGAAGCTGCACAGAAGGAAGCTCTGGATTAGGTAAAAAAGGAGGAACATTGAAGTTCACATGCTCACATTAGCCCTTCACTTAGAGCTTGTCCAGGATAGGGGAAAAGCATCTAGGATACTGATGTCAGCTTCACTAAGGACTTCTGTTGTACCAATGTCTTCATTTGTACGCCTAGCTGATACAGTCTCTGAACAAACATTACTATCACTGACATAAGAAACATCACGACAGACTCTACCCTCTAATTCTCTCCAGTACATGGTTTTCACCTTCATGTGTGCTCATTTCTGCAGGTTTATATGCTAGGTAGGAAATTACATAGAGAGGACACTGAATGCTGTCCCATTGCTTCCCTACAAATATCCACATTGTTGTAAGAGTCAGGGTGATTTTTCTGGTCAGACTTTGTTAATAACGATGACCTCACCACATGGACAGCCTTCTATTCTACGCTGCTGGGACAGTGTGCTCAGTACAGTGTGGGAAAGCATGGCTGTTCCTCAAGCTACACTCAGACAGAGAGGAAGAAGCTGGACAGAGGTGTGGTCAGTTCTCAGTTACCTCATAAAATATCCAAAGAAAATGCTGTACAGTTGATGGGAGGGAATCCTGTGTCAATGGGGGTGGATTGGATTCCAGAAGGAATTGCAGGTATTCTGTGAGGTTTGAGGCATGTGGAGGGAGACATACATGCAGGATATCTGTGAATATGGGCCTAATTAAACGTCATTGTGCTATACTGGGAAGTAGAGAATGAAAAAGGGTATGAGGCACAATGTGGTTTTAAGGGTCCTTTTTTTTTTTCAATTCAGGGTTTCCCTGTGTAGCTTTGGAGCCTGTCTTGGAAATAATTCTTGTAGACTAGGTTGGCCTCAAACGCACAGAGATCCACTTGTCTGGGTGCTGGTATTAAAGGTGTGTGCCACCACTGCTTGGCCAAGGTGCCTTTTAGCAGGACCTGTGCCATAGCAGTAGAAATGATTTATCTATTGTGATATAAGCTGAGGAACTTGCCAAACAAGGATTCATGGAGATGACACCCACGACTCACCAGAGAATGAGGTCCAGAGATGACATCACCTAAACTGTATAACTGACCGATGCAGGATGAAGCCTGTGGTTGTGCTCTAAGTCCTGGCAACTGTCGGCTATGGCAGCCCATAGTGTCCAGGGCAGGTGGGAAATGCTTCACAGACTCCCACTGTAGGGATCCGAAGGGACTTGTGTCTTCCCATCATTAATCTTCTCATTTCTAACCATGGATTGTGCCCACTATGACTGAAGTTAGAGACAGGATATGAAATAGAACTAAAGCCATCTTCGTAACCCCAAACCCTGCCCACTATGGACATGTGTGTGTATATATATATATTAGTTTTTCGAGACAGGGT
The DNA here is from genome assembly GCF_018167655.1 of Microtus oregoni. Classification (NCBI taxonomy): domain Eukaryota; kingdom Metazoa; phylum Chordata; class Mammalia; order Rodentia; family Cricetidae; genus Microtus; species Microtus oregoni. Next base: position 41,996,452 of record NW_024543059.1, read on the forward strand.
TTCTCTTTGGCTTTGGAGCCTGTCCTGGAACTAGCTCTGTAGACCAGGCTGGTCTCGAACTCACAGAGATCCGCCTGCCTCTGCCTCCCGAGTGCTGGGACATTTATATTTAAATGCTATGTTATACCATGTATGATCTGGATATGTGTGTATGTGTGTGTTTATATGTACATATGGATGAGGGCATGTGCCTTCAGGTATTACAATCATGCAAGTAGGTGTAGGAGCAAAGACCTGAATGATGGTGACAGGGGCTCAATGTAGTTCTTGAGGTATCCTGCTCTAACACACAGGGATCCTAGTAAGAAGCCAAAAGAGCAGTGAATACAAGCTTGTCTGCAGAGTGACATGCCACACAAAATATCCAGGACAGAAACCTATACACAGCAGAAAGAAAAGGTATAGAGATAACCTGGTCTAAGGCTCAAGCATAGAACCTACAGAAGGTTAATGATCAACAGCGTTCAGCATCAACTGTGACAATCCCTCGGGAGGCACGAGCAGCACAAGGAGGACAGGAAGTGCTTCACTGGGACCTTCTCTTAGGCTTCTCCAGACGTGAACTTGCCTGAAAACAACCATCTTTATTCAGGTCCCAGGCCTTCACTACTGGACCATATGTAGTTATATCACACTCTCAATATCGACTTTTTACACTTGTATTTTCATTTAAGAAACTTGTGTTACTATATATGTTACCTGTGCATGAATCTCTACATACATGTTCATGTGCGTGGCTACTATGTTAGTTCTTTATTTCTACTAATCGACACCTGTACTTTTTGAGAAAAGGTGAAATCAGCTGTGTCAACCACTACCTCTGTCAGGACTCCTGGTTCCAAACTTCAACAGGAGGAAGCTCTGCTGCTATTCTGTTCTTCACGGACTGACATTCTCAGAAGCCATCGACTACAATGACAGGGTCATGTTTGGAAAGGTCATGATATCCGTTTCCTAGGCAATCCTACCTCAAGCTGTGTTCAGTGGTGGTGAGGGGACAGGTTACAGGGCAAATTTAACAGTCAGCTTGGTGTCCAGGTTCTATCAGAGGGCAAAGTCCAATTCAGAGGTCTATACAAATTTCCTGACAACCTTAGAATCAGAAATGATAGACCAAACATTATATCTTGTACATTTTGGATGAGTTTGACTCATGGCCATGGAACTTGCTCCTGCCAGGGGTGAAGTCCACTCGAGGAGGAGGAGGACTGGATGTGAGCTTGTCCCTAAGCCATGGTCAGAAATGGAGTCTGTCGGTACTTTCGTAAGTACAAGGCCAAAAACCACATGTGTACAACAGTAATGGATTACCTGTCTCTCCTTACTACATATTTCATCTTTCTATTCATATCATGTATAATTTATATCATCTGGATGGTGGGGAATAGATGTCTGTGTTTGTGCATGTTTCCATGAACACGGGTCAAGAATATACCAGAAGAGGACAGCAATATTCTCAACAACAGCTATCCATACGTCTATTGTGTTGATGTTTCTCTTTCTCTTTTTCAGAGAAGGTTACCTGATATAAAGACTAATGTAAAAGTGTTCATCTTTTACAACACATGTCTTTTCAAAATCAATCACTTAGCCTCAGACATACAAGGCCCAATGAAGAAAAGATGTTGGCCTAAGCATAACATTTACGTTGAAGTGGCCTGGGCCCAATAGAGAAAAAGAGAGCCTGGGCATAATATTTACGCTAAATTGGCGTGGCCCCCCCCCAAAAAAAAAGATATAGGCCTGGACCAAATACCATGAAGAGGCCGGGGCCCAATAACAAAAGATTTGGCCCTGGGCCTAAATATTATTTGAAGAGGCCTGGGCCCAATGAAGAGAAAATGTGGGCCTGGGCCTAACATTTACACTGAAGTGGACTGGGCCCAAGGAAGAAAGATGTGGCCCTGGGCCTAACATTTACACTGAAGTGGCCTAGCCCCAATGAAGAGAAAATGTGGGCCTGGGCCTAAACCATACGCTAAATTGGCCTGGGCCAATGAAAAAACAATGTAGGCCTGGGAAAACAATATGAAAAGGCCTGGGCCCAATGAAGAATAGATGTGGACCTGGAGCTAACAATTTCGCTGAAGTGGCCTGGGCCTAATGAAGAGAAAATGTGGGCCTGCGCCTAACCCTTAGGCTAAATTGGCCTGGGCCCAATGAAAAAAAGATATAGGCCTGGGCCACACACTATGAAGAGATCTGGGCCCAATGAAGAAAAGATGTGGTCCTGGGCCTTAAAATTATCCTGAAGAGACCTGGGTGCAATGAAGAAAAGCTGAAGGCCTAGGCCTAACCCTTACCCTGAAGAGGCCTGGGCCCAGTGAAGAAAATATTTGGGCCTGGGCCTAAACATTACTCTCAAGAGGCCTGGGCCTAATGAAGAAAAGATAGGGACTGGGCCTAACATTTTCGCTGAAGTGGCCTGGGTCCAATAGAGAGAAGATGTGGGCCTGGGCCAAACCCTTAAGCTGAAGAGGCCTGGGCCCAATGAAGAAAAGATGTGGGCCTGGGCCTAACCCTTACTCTGAAGTGGCCTAGGCCCAATGAAGAGAAGAAGTGGGCCTGAGCCTAACATTTACGCTGAAGTGGTCTAGGCCCAATGAAGAAAAAATTTGGGCCTGGGCCTAAAAGTTATCCCGAAGAGGCCTGGGCCAAATGAAGAAAAGATTTGGGCCAGGGCATAAATTATCCTGAAGAGGCCTGGGCCTAAAGAAGAAAAGATGTGTGCCTGGGCCTAACCCTTACGCTAAATTGTCCTAGGCCCAAAGAAGAAAAGATGTAGGCCGGGGCCTAAACCTTACCCTGAAGAGGCCTAGGCCCAATGAAGAAAAGATGGGGGCCTGAACCTAACATTTCTGCTAAGTGGCCTGGGCAAAATGAAGAAAGATATGGGCCTGGGCTTACCCCTTACACTAAACTGGCCTGGCAACAATGATAAAAAGATGTAGGCCTGGACCAAACACTATGAAGAGGCCTGGGCCTAATGAAGAAAAGATGTGAGCTTGTGCCTTAAAATTATCCTGAAGAGGCCTGGGCCCAATGAAGAAAAGATGTGGGCCTGGGTCTAAAAATTATGCTAAAGAGGCCTGGACACAATGAGGAAAAGATGTGGGCCATATCTAACATTTCTGCTGAAGTGGTCTGGGGGCAATTAAGAAAGATATGGGCCTGCGCGGACCCCTTACACTATATTGGACTTGGCAAAATAAAAAAGAGATGTAGGCCTGGGCCAAACACCATGAAGAGGCAGGGGCTCAATGAAGAAAAGATTAGGGCAGGGCCTAAACTTTACGCTAAGTAGGCCTGGGCCCAAAGAAGAAAAAATGTGGGCCTGGGTCAAACACTTACCCTGAGGAGGCACGGGCCCAATGAAGAAAACATTTGGGCCTGTGCCTAGCCATTATCCTCAAGAGGCCCGGGCCCATTGAAGAGAAGATGTGGGCCTGGGCCTAATCCTTACCATAAAGAGGCCTGGGCTCAATGAAGAGAAGATGTGGGCCTTGGCCTAACCCTTAACCTGAAGAGGCCCGGGCCTAATGAATAAAAGATTTGGGCCTGGGCCTAAACATTATCCTCAAGAGGCCTGGGCCCAATGAAGATAATTTGTGGGCCTGGGCCAAAGACCATGGAGAGGCCTGGGCCCAATGAAGAAAAGGTTTGAGCCTAGGCCTAACAATTTTTCTGAAGAGGCCTGGGCCCAATGAAGAAAGGATGTGGGCCTGGGCCTAACCCTTATGCTGAAGAGGCCTGGGCCTAACCCTTACCCTGAAGAGGCCTGGGTACAATGAAGAGAAGATGTGTGCCTGGGCCTACCATTTACGCTGAAGTGGCCTGTGCCCAATGAAGAGATGTGGGTAACACTGTGAAAAAAAAGATGTGGGCCTGGGCCAAACACGATGAAGAGCCTGGGTCCAATGAAGAAAAGATGAGGGCCTGGGTCTAACTCTTATGCTAAATTGACCTGGGACCAAAGAAGAAAAGTTTGGGGCCTGGGCCTAAATATTATCATCAAGAGGCCCGGGCCCAATGAAGAGAAGATGTGGGCCTGGGCCTAACCCTTACCATAAAGAGGCCTGGGCTCAATGAAGAGAAGATGTGGGCCTTGGCCTAACCCTTACCCCGAAGAGGCCCAGGCCCAATGAAGAAAAGATTTGGGCCTGGGCCTAACCACTATCCTCAAGAGGCCCGGGCCCAATAAAGAAAAGATGTGGGCCAGGGCCTAACATTTACACTGAAGTGGCCTGGGCTCAAAAAGAAAGATGTGGGCCTGGGCCTAACATTTATGCTGAAGTGGCCTCTCCCCAAAGAAGAGAAGATGTGGGCATGGCTTGACATTCAGGATAAATGGCTTCGGCAAAATAAAAAAGAAATGGAGGCCTGGGACAAACACCATGAAGAAGCAGGGGACCAATGAAGAAAACATGAGGGCCCGGGCTTAAACCTTAACGTAAATTGGCCTGGGCCCAGAGAAGAAAAAATGTGGGCCTGGGCCAAAACCTAACCCAGAAGATGCACGGGCCCAATGAAGAAAAGATTTGGGCCTGTGCCTAACCATTATCCTCAAGAGGCCCGGGCCAATTGACGAGAAGATGTGGGCCTGGGCCTAACCCTTACAATAAAGAGGCCTGGGCTCAATGAAGACAAGATGTGGGCCTTGGTCTAACCTTACCCTGAAGAGGCCTGGGCCCAATGAAAAAGATTTAGGCCTGGGCCTAACCATTATCATCAAGAGGCCTAGGCCCAATGAAGAATAGACGTAGGCCTGGGCAAAACACCATTGAGAGGCCTGGGCCCAATGAAGAAAATATTTGAGCCTAGGCTTAAAAATTTTCCTCAAGAGTCCTGGGATGAATGAAGAAAAGATGTGGGCCTGGGCCTAAAATTTAGGCTGAAGTGGCCCGGGCACAAAGAAGAGAAGATGTGGTCATGGCCTGAGATTCAGGATAAATGGCTTCGCCAAAATAAAAAAGAAATGTAGGCCTGGGCCAAACACCATGAAGAGGCACAGGCCCAATGAAGAAACGATGAGGGCCTAGGCCTAACACTTATCCAAAATTGGCATGGGAACCAAAGAAGAAAATATTTGGACCTGGGCCTAACCATTATCCTCAAGAGGCCCGGGCCCAATGAAGAAAAAATGTGGGCCTGGGCCTAAAATTTAAGCTGATGTGGCCTGGGCCCAAAGAAGAGAAGATTTGGGCCTGTGCCAAAAATTTAGGCTAAGTGGCCTGGGCCCAAAGAAGAAAAGATGTGGGCCTGGGCCGAAACATTACTCCATGAGGTCTGGGCCTAATGAAGAAAAGATTTGGGCCTAGGCCTGACCCTTACCATAAAGATGCTGGGCCCAATGCAGAGATGTGGGCCTGGGTCCAATGAAGAGAAGATGTGGGCCTGGGCCTATCATTTACACTGATGTGGCCTGGGCCCAATGAAGAAAAATGTGGGCCTTGTCCTACAATTTACGCTGAAATGGCCTGGACCCAATGAAGAGATGTGGGCCTGGGCCTAACATTTATGCTGAAGAGGCCTCGGCCCAAAGAAGAAAAAATGTGGGCCGGGCCGAACATTCAGGATAAATGGCCTCGGTACTATGAAAAAAAGATGTGGGCCTGGGCCAAACACCATGAAGAGGCCGGGCCCAATGAAGAAAAGATGAGAGCCTGGGACTAACCCTTACGCTAAATTGGCCTGGGCCCAAAGAAAAGAGGCATGGGCCGAAAGAAGAATAGATTTGGGCGTGGCCTAACTCTTAAGCTGAAGTAGCTAAGGCCCAATGAAGAAAAATGTGGGTCTGGGCCAAACCCTTACCCTGAAGAGGCTTGGGACCAATGAAGAAAAGATGTGGGCCTGGGCATAACTATTACCCTGAAGAGGTCCGGGTCTAATGAAGAAAAGATTTGGGCCTGGGACTAACCTTTATCTTAAAGAGGCCTGGGCCGATAAGAAAAAATGTGGTCCAGGCCCTACCATTTACGCTGAAGTGGCTTGGGCCCAATGAAGAGATGTGGCCTTAGCCTAACATTTATGCTGAAGTGGCCTAAGCCCAAAGAAGAAAAAATGTGAGCCTGGCCCTAACATTCAGGATAAATGGCCTTGGCACTATGAAAAAAATATGTGGGCCTGGGCCAAACACCATGAAGAGCCTGGGTCCAATGAAGAAAAGATGAGGGCCTGGGCCTAACACTTATGCAAAATTGGCCTGGGCCCAAAAAAGAAAATATTTGGGCTGGGGCCTAACCATTATCCTCAAGAGGCCCGGGCCCAATGAAGAAAAGATGTGAGCCTGGGCCTAACATTTACGCTGAAGTGGCCTGGGCCAAAAAAAGAGAAAGATTTGGGCCTGGGCCTAAAATTTAGGCTGAAGTGGCCTGGGCCAAAGGAGAGAAGATGTGGGCCTACGCCTGACCCTTACCCTGAAGAGGCCTGGGTACAATGAAGAGAAGATGTGTGCCTGGGCCTAACAATTATGCTGAAGGGGCCTGGGCCCAATGAAGAGAAGATGTAGGCCTGGGCCTAAACATTACCCTGAAGAGGCCTGGGTACAATGAAGAGAAGATGTGTGCCTGGGCCTATCATTTACACTGAAGTGGCCTGGGCCCAATGAAGAGATGTGGGCCTGGGACTAACATATACGCTGAAGTGGCATGGGCTCAAAAAAGAAAGATGTGGGCCTGGGCCTAATATTTACGCTGAAGTGGTCTGGGCCCAAAGAAGAGAAGATGTGGGCATGTGCCAAAAATTTAGGCTGAAGTGGCCCGGCCCCAAAGAAGAAAAGATGTGGGCATGGCCTGAGATTCAAAATAAATGGCTTCGGCAATATAAAAAAGAAATGTAGGCCTGGGCAAAACACCATGAAGAGGCAGGGGCCCAATGAAGAAACGATGAGGGCGTAGGCCTAACCCTTTTGCAAAATTGGCCTGGGAACCAAAGAAGAAAAGATTTGAACCTGGACGTAACCATTATCCTCAAGAGGCCCGGGCCCAATGAAGAAAAGATGTGGGCCTGGGCCTAACATTTACGCTGAAGTGGCCTGGGCTCAAAAAAGAAAGATGTGGGCCTGGGCCAAAACATTATCCCGATGAGGTCAGGGCCTAATGAAGTAAAGATTTGGGCCTAGGCCTGACCCTTACCATAAAGATGCCTAGGCCCAATGTAGAGAAGATGTGGGCCTGGGCCTAACCCTTACCCTGAAGAGGCCTTGGTCCAATGAAGAGAAGATGTGGGCCTGGGCCTATCATTTACACTCATGTGGCCTGGGCCCAATGAAGAAAAATGTGGGCCTTGTCCTACCATTTACGCTGAAATGGCCTGGGCACAATGAACAGATGTGGGCCTGGGCCTAACATTTATGCTGAAGTGGCCTAGGCCCAAAGAAAAAAAATGTGGGCCCGGGCCGGACATTCAGGATAAACGGCCTTGGCACTATGAAAAAAAGATGTGGGCCTGGGCCAAACACCATGAAGAGGCCGGGGCCCAATGAAGAAAAGATGAGGGCCTGGGCCTAACATTTACGCTGAAGTGGCCTGGGCTCAAAAAGAAAGATGTGGGCCTGGGCCTAACATTTAGGCTGAAGTGGCCTGGGCCAAAAGATGAGAAGATGTGGGCCTGGCCTGACATTCTGGATAAATGACCTCGGCAAAATAAAAAAGAGATGTAGGCCTGGGCCAAATACCATGAAGAGGCAGGGGCCCAATGAAGAATAGATGAGGGCCCGGGCCTAAACCTTAAGCTAAATTAGCCTGGGCCCAAAGAAGAAAAGATTTGGGCCTGGGCCTAACCATTTACCTCAAGAGGCCCGGGCCCAAAGAAGAAAAGATGTGTGCCTGGGCCTAACATTTACGCTGAAGTGCCCTGGGCTCAAAACAGAAAGATGTGGGCCTGGGCCTAACAATTACGCTGAAGTGGCCTGGGCCCACAGAAGAGAAGATGTGGGCATGTGCTGAAAATTTAGGCTGCAGTGGCCTGGGCACAAAGAAGAGAAGATGTGGGCATGGCATTAGATTCAGGATAAATGGCATCGGCAAAATAAAAAAGAAATGTAGGCCTGGCACAAACACCATGAAGAGGCATGGGCCCAATGAAGAAACGATAAGGGCCTAGGCCTAACCCTAATGCAAAATTGGCCTGGGAACCAAAGAAAAAAAGATTTTGACCTGGACCTAACCCTTATGCTCAAGAGGCCCGGGAACAATGAAGAAAAAATGTGGGCCTGGGCCTAACATTTACGCTGAAGTGGCTTGGGCCCAAAGAAGAGATGTGGCCTTAGCCTAACATTTATGCTGAAGTGGCCTAAGCCCAAAGAAGAAAAATTGTGGGCCTGGCCCTAACATTCTGGATAAATGGCCTCGGCAAAATAAAAAAGAGATGTAGGCCTGGGCCAAACACCATGAAGAGGCAGGGACCCAATGAAGAATAGATTAGGGCCCGGACCTAAACCTTAAGCTAAAATGGCCTGGACCCAAAGAAGAAAAAATGTGGTCCTGGGCCAAACCCTTACCCTGAAGAGGAACGGGCACAATGAAGAAAAAAGAATTGGGCCTATGCCTAACCATTATCTTCAAGAGGCCTGGGCCCATTGAAGAGAAGATGTGGGCCTGGGCCTAACCGTTACCATAAAGAGGCCTGGGCTCAATGAAGACAAGATGTGGGCCTTGGTCTAACCCTTACCCCGAAGAGGTACGGGCCCAATGAAAACGATTTGGGCCTGCGCCTAACCATTATTCTCTAGAGGCCTAGGCCCAATGAAAAAAAGATGTGGGCCTGGGCCAAACACCATTGAGGAGAAGACTGGGCCCAATGAAGAAAAGATCTGAGCCTAGGCCTAAAAATTTTCATGAAGAGGCCTAGCCCAATGAGGAGAAGATGTGGGCCTGGGTGTAACATTTATGCTGAAGCGGCCTGGGACCAAAGAAGAAAGATGTGGGCCTTGGCCTACCATTTACGCTGAAATGGCCTGGGTCTAATAAAGAGATGTGGGTCTGGGCATAATATTTACCCTGAAGTGGCCTGGGTTCAAAGAAGAAAAAATGTGGCCCTGGGCCTAAAATATAACCTGAAGTGGTCTGGGCCTAAAGAAGAAAAGATGTGGGCCTGGGCCAAACAATATGAAGAGCCCGAGTTCAATGAAGAAAAGATGAGGGCCTAGGACTATCCCTTATGTAAAATTGGCCTGGGCCCAAAGAAGAAAATATTTGGGCCTGGGCCTTACCATTATCCTCAAGAGGCCCGGGCCCAATAAAGAAAAGATGTGGGCCTGGGCCTAACATTTACGCTGAAGTGGCCTGGGCCCAAAGAAGAGAAGATGTGGGCATGTACCGAAAATTTAGGCTGCAGTGGCCAGGGCCCAAAGAAGAAAAGATGTGGGCATGGCCTGATATTCAGGATATGTGGCCTCGGCAAAATAAAAAAGAGATGTAGGCCTGGGCCAGACACCTTGAGGAGGCAGGGGCACAATGAAGAAAAGATGAGGGCTCAAGCATAAACCTTAAGCTAAATTGGCCTGGGCCCAAAGAAGAAAAAATGTGGGCCTGGGCCTAACCCTAATCCTGAAGAGGCACGGGCCAATGAAGAAAAGATTTGGGCCTGTGCCTAACCATTATCCTCAAGAGGCCAGGGCATATTGAAGAGAAGATGTGGGCCTGGCCCTAACATTCAGGAGAAATGGCCTCGGCACTATGAAGAAAAGATGTCGGCATGGGCCAAACAGCATGAAGAGCCCGGGTTCAATGAAGAAAAGATGAGGGAATAGGACTATCCCTTATGTAAAATTGGCCTGGGCCCAAAGAAGAAAATATTTGGGCCTGGGCCTAACCATTATCCTCAAGAGGCCCGGGCCCAATGAAGAAAAGATGTGGGACTGGGCCTAACATTTACGCTGAAGTGGCCTCGGCTCAAAAAAGAAAGATGTGGGCCTGGGCCTAACATTTACGCTGAAGTGGCCTGGGCCCAATGAAGAGAAGATTTGGGCCTGTGCCGAAAATTTAGGCTGAAGTCCCCTGGGCACAAAGAAGAAAAGATGTGGGCCTGGGCCGAAACATTATCCCGATGAGGTCTGGGCCTAATGAAGAAAAGATTTGGGCCTAGGCCTGACCCTTACCATAAAGATGCCTGGGCCCAATGTAGAGAAGATGTGGGCCTGGGCCTAACCCTTACCCTGAAGAGGCCTGGGTCCAATGAAGAGAAGTTGTGTGCCTGGGCCTATCATTTAAACTGATGTGGCCTGGGCCCAATGAAGAAAAATGTGGGCCTTGTCCTACCATTTACGCTGAAATGGCCGGGGCCCAATGAAGAAATGTGGGCCTGGGCCTAACATTTATGCTGAATTGGCGGGGGCCCAATGAAGAAAAATGTGGGCCCTGGCCTACCATTTACGCTGAAATGGCCTAGGCCCAATGAAGAGATGTGGGCCTGGCCCTAACATTTATGCTGAAGTGGCCTGGGCCCAAAGAAGAAAAAATGTGGGCCCGGGCCGGACATTCAGGATAAATGGACTCGGCACTATGAAAAAAAGATGTGGGCCTGGGTCAAACACCATGAAGAGGCCGGGTCCCAATGAAGAAAAATGAGGGCCTAGGCCTAACATTTACGCTGAAGTGGCCTGGGCCCAAAGAAGAGAAGTTGTAGGCCTGGCCTGACATTCCGGATAAATGGCCTCGGCAAAATAAAAAAGAGATGTAGGCCTGGGCCAAACACCATGAAGAGGCCGGGTCCCAATGAAGAAAAGATGAGGGCCTGGGCCTAACATTTACGCTGAAGTGGCCTGGGCTCAAAAAAGAAAGATGTGGGCCTGGGCCAAACATTTACGCTGAAGTGGCCTGGGCCCAAAGAAGAGAAGATGTGGGCCTGGCCTGACATTCTGGATAAATGGCCTCGGCAAAATAAAAAAGAGATGTAGGCCTGGGCCAAACACCATGAAGAGGCAGGGGCCCAATGAAGAATAGATTAGGGCCCGGGCCTAAACCTTAAGCTAAATTGGCCTGGGCCCAAAGAAGAAAAAATGTGGGACTGGGAAAAACCCTTACCCTGAAGAGGCACGGGCCCAATGAAGAAAAGATCTGGGCCTGTGCCTAACCATTATCCTCAAGAGGCCTGGGCCCATTGAAGAGAAGATGTGGGCCTGGGCCTAACCGTTACCATAAAGAGGCCTGGGCTCAATGAAGACAAGATGTGGGCCTTGGTCTAACCCTTACCCCAAAGAGGCCCGGGCCCAATGAAAACTATTTGGGCCTGGGCCTAACCATTATCCTCAAGAGGCCTAGGCCCAATGAAGAAAAGATGTGGGCCTGGGCCAAACACCATTGAGGAGAGGACTGGGCCCAATGAAGAAAAGATTTGAGCCTAGGCCTAAAAATTTTCATGAAGAGGCCTGGGCCGAATGAAGAAAAGATGTGGGCCTGGGCCTAACAATTATGCTGAAGGGGCCTGGGCCCAATGAAGAGAAGATGTAGGCCTGGGCCTAACCCTTACCCTGAAGAGGCCTGGGTACAATGAAGAGAAGATGTGTGCCTGGGCCTATCATTTACACTGAAGTGGCCTGGGCCCAATGGAGAAAGATGTGGGCCTTGGCCTACAATTTACGCTGAAGTGGCCTGGGCCCAAAGAAGAGAAGATGTGGGCATGTACCGAAAATTTAGGCTGCAGTGGCCAGGGCCCAAAGAAGAAAAGATGTGGGCATGGCCTGATATTCAGGATATGTGGCCTCGGCAAAATAAAAAAGAGATGTAGGCCTGGGCCAAACACCTTGAGGAGGCAGGGGCACAATGAAGAAAAGATGAGTGCTCAGGCATAAACCTTAAGCTAAATTGGCCTGGGCCCAAAGAAGAAAAAATGTGGGCCTGGGCCTAACCCTAATCCTGAAGAGGCACGGGCCAATGAAGAAAAGATTTGGGCCTGTGCCTAACCATTATCCTCAAGAGGCCAGGGCATATTGAAGAGAAGATGTGGGCCTGGCCCTAACATTCAGGAGAAATGGCCTCGGCACTATGAAGAAAAGATGTCGGCATGGGCCAAACAGCATGAAGAGCCCGGGTTCAATGAAGAAAAGATGAGGGCCTAGGACTATCCCTTATGTAAAATTGGCCTGGGCCCAAAGAAGAAAAAATGTGGGCCTGGCCCTAACATTCAGGATAGATGGCCTCGACACTATGAAGAAAAGATGTGGGCCTGGGCCAAACAGCATGAGGAGCCCGGGTTCAATGAAGAAAAGATGAGGGCCTGGGCCTATCCCTTATGCTAAATTGGCCTGGGCAAAAAGAAGAAAAGATTTGGGCCTGGGTCTAACCATTATCCCCATTAGACCGGGCCCAATGAAGAAAAGATGTCGGCCTGGGCCTAACATTTACGCTGAAGTGGCCTGGGCTCTAAAAAGAAAGATGTGGGCCTAGGCCTAACATTTACGCTGAAGTGGCAGGGGCCCAAAGAAGAGAAGATGTGGGCATGTGCCGAAAATTTAGGCTGAAGTGGCCCGGCCCCAAAGAAGAAAAGATGTGGGCATGGCCTGAGATTCAAAATAAATGGCTTCGGCAAAATAAAAAAGAAATGTAGGCCTGGGCCAAACACCATGAAGAGGCAGGGTCCCAATGAAGAAACGATGAGGGCCTAGGCCTAACCCTTTTGCAAAATTGGCCTGGGAACCAAAGAAGAAAAGATTTGAACCTGGACGTAACCATTATCCTCAAGAGGCCCGGGCCCAATGAAGAAAAGATGTGGGCCTGGGCCTAACATTTACGCTGAAGTGGACTGGGCCCAAAGAAGAAAAAATGTGGGCCTGGCCCTAACATTCAGGATAAATGGCCTCGGCACGATGAAGAAAAGATATGGGCCTGGGCCAAACAGTATGAAGAGCCCGAGTTCAATGAAGAAAAGATGAGGGCCTAGGCCTAACCATTATGCTAAACTGGCCTGGGCCGAAAGAAGAAAAGATTTGGGCCTGGGCCTAACCATAATCCTCAAGAGGCCCGGGCCCAATGAAGAAAAGATGTGGGCCTGGGCCTAACATTTACGCTGAAGTGGCCTCGGCTCAAAAAAGAAAGATGTGGGCCTGGGCAAAACATTTACGCTGAAGTGGCCTGGGCCCAAAGAAGAGAAGATGTGGGCCTGGCCTGACATTCCGGATAAATGGCCTCGGCACGATGAAGAAAAGATGTGGGCCTGGGCCTAACATTTACGCTGAAGTGGCCTCGGCTCAAAAAAGAAAGATGTGGGCCTGGGCCTAACATTTACGCTGAAGTGGCCTGGGCCCAATGAAGAGAAGATTTGGGCCTGTGCCGAAAATTTAGGCTGAAGTCCCCTGGGCACAAAGAAGAAAAGATGTGGGCCTGGGCCGAAACATTATCCCGATGAGGTCTGGGCCTAATGAAGAAAAGATTTGGGCCTAGGCCTGACCCTTACCATAAAGATGTCTGGGCCCAATGTAGAGAAGATGTGGGCCTGGGCCTAACCCTTACCCTGAAGAGGCCTGGGTCCAATGAAGAGAAGTTGTGTGCCTGAGCCTATCATTTACACTGATGTGGCCTGGGCCCAATGAAGAAAAATGTGGGCCTTGTCCTACCATTTATGCTGAAATATCCGGGGCCCAATGAAGAGATGTGGCCTGGGCCTAACATTTATGCTGAAGTGGCGGGGGCCCAATGAAGAAAAATGTGGGCCCTGGCCTACCATTTACGCTGAAATGGCCTAGGCCCAATGAAGAGATGTGGGCCTGGGCCTAACATTTATGCTGAAGTGGCCTGGGCCCAAAGAAGTAAAAATGTGGGCCCGGGCCGGACATTCAGGATAAATGGCCTCGGCACTATGAAAAAAAGATGTGGGCCTGGGTCAAACACCATGAAGAGGCCGGGTCCCAATGAAGAAAAATGAGGGCCTAGGCCTAACATTTACGCTGAAGTGGCCTGGGCCCAAAGAAGAGAAGATGTGGGCCTGGCCTGACATTCCGGATAAATGGCCTCGGCAAAATAAAAAAGAGATGTAGGCCTGGGCCAAACACCATGAAGAGGCAGGGGCCCAATGAAGAATAGATTAGGGCCCGGGCCTAAACCTTAAGCTAAATTGGCCTGGGCCCAAAGAAGAAAAAATGTGGGACTGGGAAAAACCCTTACCCTGAAGAGGCACGGGCCCAATGAAGAAAAGATCTGGGCCTGTGCCTAACCATTATCCTCAAGAGGCCTGGGCCCATTGAAGAGAAGATGTGGGCCTGGGCCTAACCGTTACCATAAAGAGGCCTGGGCGCAATGAAGACAAGATGTGGGCCTTGGTCTAACCCTTACCCCAAAGAGGCCCGGGCCCAATGAAAACTATTTGGGCCTGGGCCTAACCATTATCCTCAAGAGGCCTAGGCCCAATGAAGAAAAGATGTGGGACTGGGCCTAACCATTATCCTCAAGAGGCCCGGGCCCAATGAAGAAAAGATGTGGGCCTGGGCCTAACATTTACGCTGAAGTGGCCGGGGCTCAAAAAAGAAAGATGTGGGCCTGGGCCAAACACCATTGAGGAGAGGACTGGGAGCAATGAAGAAAAGATTTGAGCCTAGGCCTAAAAATTTTCATGAAGAGGCCTGGGCCGAATGAAGAAAAGATGTGGGCCTGGGCCTAACAATTATACTGAAGGGGCCTGGGCCCTATGAAGAGAAGATGTAGGCCTGGGCCTAACCCTTACCCTGAAGAGGCCTGGGTACAATGAAGAGAAGATGTGTGCCTTGGCCTACAATATACGCTGAAGTGGCCTGGGCCCAAAAAAAGATGTGGGCCTGGGCCTAACAATTATGCTGAAGTGGCCTGGGTCCAAAGAAGAAAAAATGTGGGCCTGGCCCTAACATTCAGGATAGATGGCCTCGACACTAAGAAGAAAAGATGTGGGCCTGGACCAAACAGCATGAGGAGCCCGGGTTCAATGAAGAAAAGATGAGGGCCTGGGCCTATCCCTTATGCTAAATTGGCCTTGGCCCAAAGAAGAAAAGATTTGGGCCTGGGCCTAACCATTATCCCCATAGGACCGGGCCCAATGATGAAAAGATGTGGGCCTGGGCCTAACATTTACGCTGAGGTGGCCTCGGATCAAAAAAGAAAGATGTGGGCCTGGGCCTAAAATTTACGCTGAAGTGGCCTGGGCCCAAAGAAGAAAAGATTTGGGCCTGGGCCTAACCATTATCCCCATAGGACCGGGCCCAATGAAGAAAAGAAGTTGGCCTGGGCTTAACATTTACGCTGAAGTGGCCTGGGCTCTAAAAAGAAAGATGTGGGCCTGGGCCTAACATTTACTCTGAAGTGGCATGGGCTCAAAAAAGAAAGACGTGAGCCTGGGCCAAATTTTACGCTGAAGTGGCCTGGGCCCAAAGAAGAGAAGATGTGGGCATGTGCCGAAAATTTAGGCTGAAGTGGCCCGGCCCCAAAGAAGAAAAGATGTGGGCATGGCCTGAGATTCAAAATAAATGGCTTCGGCAAAATAAAAAAGAAATGTATGCCTGGGCCAAACACCATGAAGAGGAAGGGGCCCAATGAAGAAACGATGAGGGCCTAGGCCTAACCCTTTTGCAAAATTGGCCTGGGAAGTAAAGAAGAAAAGATTTGAACCTGGACGTAACGATTATGCTCAAGAGGCCCGGGCCCACTGAAGAAAAGATGTGGGCCTGGGCCTAACATTTACGCTGAAGTGGACTGGGCCCAAAGAAGAAAAAATGTGGGCCTGGCCCTAACATTCAGGATAAATGGCCTCGGCACTATGAAGAAAAGATGTGGGCCTGGGCCAAACACCATTGAGAGGCCTGGGCCCAGTGAAGAAAAGATTTGAGCCTAGGCCTAAAATTTTCATGAAGAGGCCTGGGCCGAATGAAGAAATTATGTGGGCCTAGGCCTAACAATTATGCTGAAGGGGCCTGGGCCCAATGAAGAAAAGATGTGGGCCTGGGCCTATCATTTACACTGAAGTGACCTGGGCGCAATGGAGAAAGATGTGGGTCTTGGCCTACCATTTACGCTGAAGAGGCCTCGGCCCAATGAAGAGATGTGGGCCTGGGCCAAACATTCAAGATAAATGGCCTCGGCACTATAAAGAAAAGGTGTGGGCCTCGGCCAAACAGCATGAAGAGCCCGGGTTCAATGAAGAAAAGATGAGGGCCTGGGCCTATCCCTTATGGCCCAAAGAAAAAAGATTTGGGCCTGGGCCTAACCATTATCGTCAAGAGGCCCGGGCCCAATGAAAAAAATATGTGGGCCTAGGCCTAACATTTACACTGAAGTGGCCTGAGATCAAAAAAGAAAGATGTGTGCCTGGGCCTACCATTTATGCTGAAATTGCCTGGGCCCAATGAAGAGATGTGGGCCTGGGCCTAACATTTATGCTGAAGTGGCCTGGCCCCAAAGAAGAAAAAGTGGGGGCCCGGGCCGGACATTCAGGATAAATGGCCTCGGCACTATGAAAAAAAGATGTGGGCCTGGGCCAAACACCATGAAGAGGCCGGGGCCCAATGAAGAAAAGATGAGGGCCTGCGCCTAATCCTTACGCTAAAATGGCCTGGGCCCAAAGAAAAGAGGCATGGGCCCAAAGAGGAGAAAATGTGGGCCTGTCCCTAACATTCAGGATAAATGGCCTCGACACTATGAAGAAAAGATGTGGGCCTGGGCCAAACAGCATGAAGAGCCCGGGTTCAATGAAGAAAAGATGAGGGCCTGGGCCTATACCTTATGCTACATTGGCCTGGGCGCAAAGAAGAAAAGATTTCGGCCTGGGCCTAACCATTATCCTTAAGAGGCCCGGCCAAATGAAGAAAAGATATGGGCCTGGGCCTAACATTTACGCTGAAGTGGCCTGAGCTCAAAAAAGAAAGATGTGGGCCTGGGCCTAACATATACGCCGAAGTGGCCTAGCCCAATGAGCAGAAGATGTGGGTCTGGTTGTAATATTTATGCTGAAGTGGCCTGGACCCAAAGAAGAGAAGATGTGGGCCTGGGCCTAAAATTTAGGCTAAAGTGGCCTGGGCCCAAAGAAGAAAGATGTGGGCCTTGGCCTACCATTTACGCTGTAATGGCCTGGGCCTAAAAAAGACATGTGGGCCTGGGCCTAATATTTACCCTGAAGTGGCCTGGGCCCAAAGAAGAAAAAATGTGGCCCTGGCCTAACAATTACGCTGAAATGGCCGGGGACCAATGAAGAGATGTGGGCCTGGCACGAACATTTATGCTGAAGTGGCCTGGGCCCAAAGAAGAAAAAATGTGGGCCTTGCCCTAACAGTCAGGATAAATGGCCTCGGCAGTAGGAAATAAAGATGTGGGCTTGGGCCAAACACCATGAAGAGGCCGGGGCCCAATGAAGAAAAGATGAGGCCCTGGGACTAACCATTATGCTTGATTGGCCTGGGCCCAAAGAAGAAAAGATTTGGGCCTGGGCCTAAATATTATCCTCAAGAGGCCGGGGCCCAATGAAGAAAAGATGTGGTCCTTGGCCTAACATGTACGCTGAAGTGGCCTGGGCCCAAAGAAGAGAAGACGTGGGCATGTGCCGAATATTTGGGCTGCAGTGGCCTAGGCCCAAAGAAGAAAAGATGTGCGCATGACCTGAGATTCGGGATAAATGGCCTCGGCAAAATAAAAAAGAGATGTAGGCCTGGGCCAAACACCATGAAGAGGCAGGGGCCCAATGAAGAAACGATGAGGTCCCGGGGCCTAAACCTTAAGATAAATTGGCCTGGGCCCAAGAAGAAAAAATATGGGCCTGGGCCAAACCCTAACCCTGAAGAGGCACGGGCCCAATGAAGAAAAGATCTGGGCCTGTGCCTAACCATTTTCCTCAAGAGGCCCGGGCCCATTGAAGAGAAGATGTGGGCCTGGGCCTAACCGTTACCAAAAAGAGGCCTGGGCTCAATGAAGAGAAGATGTGGGCCTTGGTCTAACCCTTACCCCAAAGAGGCCCGGGCCCAATGAAAAGTATTTGGGCCTGGGCCTAACCATTATCCTCAAGTGGCCTAGGCCCAATAAAGAAAAGATGTGGGCCTGGGTCAAACACCATTGAGAGGCCTGGGCCCAATGAAGAAAAGATTTGAACCTAGGCCTAAAAATTTTCATGAAGTGGTCTGGGCCGAATGAAGAACAGATGTGGGCCTGGGCCTAACAATTATGCTGAAGGGGCCTGGGCCCAATGAAGAGAAGATGTAGGCGTGGGCCTACCCCTTACCCTGAAGAGGCCTGGGTACAATGAAGAGAAGATGTGTGCCTGAGCCTATCATTTACACTGAAGTGGCCTGGGCCCAATGGAGAAAGATGTGGGCCTTGGCCTACCATTTACGCTGAAGTGGCCTGGGCGCAAAGAAGAAAAAATGTGGGCCTGGCACTAACAGTCAGGATAAATTGCCTCGGCACTAGGAAAAAAAGATGTGGGCTTGGGCCAAACACCATGAAGAGGCCGGGGCCCAATGAAGAAAAGATGAGGCCCTGGGACTAACCATTATGCTTAATTGGCCTGGGCCCAAAGAAGAAAAGATTTGGGCCTGGGCCTAACAATTATCCTCAAGAGGCCCGGGCCCAATGAAGAAAAGATGTGGGCCTGGGCCTAACATTTACGCTGAAGTGGCCTGGGCCCAAAGAAGAGAAGACGTGGGCATGTGCCGAATAATTGGGCTGCAGTGGCCCAGGCCCAAAGAAGAAAAGATGTGGGCATGGCCTGAGATTCAGGATAAATGGCCTCGGCAACATAAAAAAGAGATGTAGGACTGAGCCAAACACCATGAAGAGGCAGGGTCCCAATGAAGAAAAGATGAGGGCCGAGGCCTAAACCTTAAGCTAAATTGGCCTGGGCCCAAAGAAGCAAAAATGTGGGCCTGGGCAAAACCCTAACTCTGAAGAGGCACGGGCCCAATGAAGAAAAGATTTGGGCCTATGCCTTACCATTATACTCAAGAGGCTTGGGCCCATTGAAGAGAAGATGTGGGCCTGGGCCTAACCGTTACCAAAAAGAGGCCTGGAGTCAATGAAGAGAAGATGTGGGCCTTCGTCTAACCCTTACCCCAAAGAGGCCCGGGCCCAATGAAAACTATTTGGGCCTGGGCGTAACCATTATCCTCAAGTGGCCTAGGCCCAATGAAGAAAAGATGTGGGCCTGGGTCAAACACCATTGAGAGGCCTGGGCCAAAGGAAGAAAAGATTTGCGCCTAGGCCTAAAAATTTTCATGAAGAGGTCTGGGCCGAATGAAGAACAGATGTGGGCCTGGGCCTAACAATTATGCTGAAGGGGCCTGGGCCCAATGAAGAGAAGATGTAGGCCTGGGCCTACCCGTTACCCTGAAGAGGCCTGGGTACAATGAAGAGAAGATGTGTGCCTGGGCCTATCATTTACACTGAAGTGGGCTGGGCCCAATGTAGAAAGATGTGGGCCTTGGCCTACCATTTACGCTGAAGTTGCCTGGGCCCAATGAAGAGATGTGTGCCTGGGTCTAATATTTACGCTGAAGTGGCCTGGGACCAACGAAGAAAAAATGTGGGTTTTGCCCTAACATTCAGGATAGATGGCCTCGACACTATGAAGAAAAGATGTGGGCCGGGGCCAAACAGCATGAAGAGCCCGGGTTCAATGAAGAAAAGATGAGGACCTAGGCCTATCCCTTATTTTAAATTGGCCTGGGCAAAAAGAAGAAAAGATTTGGGCCTGGGCCTAACCATTATCCTCAAGAGGCCTGGGTCCAATGAAGAAAAGATGTGGGCCTGGGCCTAACATTTACGCTAAAGTGGCCTGGGCTCAAAAAAGAAAGATGTGGGCCTGGGCCTAACATATACGCCGAAGTGGCCTAGCCCAATGAGGAGAAGATGTGGGCCTGGGTGTAACATTTATGCTGGGGTGGCCTGGGCCCAAAGAAGAGAAGATGTGGGCCTGGGCCTAAAATTTAGGCTAAAGTGGCCTGAGCCCACAGAAGAAAGATGTGGGCCTGGGCCTACCATTTACGCTGAAATGGCCTGGGCCCAATAAAGGATTGTGGGCCTGGGCCTAACATATATGCTGAAGTGGCCTGGGCCCAAAGAAGAAAAAATGTGGGCCCGGGCCGGACATTCAGGATAAATGGCCTCGGCACTATGAAAAAAAGATATGGGCCT
Source organism: Microtus oregoni (assembly GCF_018167655.1). Classification (NCBI taxonomy): domain Eukaryota; kingdom Metazoa; phylum Chordata; class Mammalia; order Rodentia; family Cricetidae; genus Microtus; species Microtus oregoni. Next base: position 42,016,527 of record NW_024543059.1, read on the forward strand.
GGGCCAAACACCATGAAAAGGCCGGTGCCCAATGAAAAAGATGAGGGCCTGCGCCTAACCCTTATGCTAAATTGGCCTGGTCCCAAAGAAAAGAGACATGGGCCCAAAGAAGAGAAAATGTGGGCCTGGCGCTAACATTCAGGATAAATGGCCTCGGCACTATGAAGAAAAGATGTGGGTCTGGACCAAACAGCATGAAGAGCCCGGGTTCAATGAAGAAAAGATGAGGGCCTGGGCCTAACCATTATGCTACATTGGCCTGGGCCCAAAGAAGAAAAGATTTCGGCCTGGGCCTAACCATTATCCTCAAGAGGCCCGGGCCCAATGAAGAAATGATGTGGGCCTGGGCCTATCATTTACGCTGATGTGGCTTGGGCCCAAAGAAGAGAAGATGTGGGCAAGTGCCGAAAATTTAGGCTGAAGTGGTCGGGCCCAAAGAAGAAAACATGTGGGCATGGCGTGACATTCAGGATATGTGGCCTCGGTAAAATAAAAAAGAGATGTAGGCCTGGGCCAAACACCATGAAGAGGCAGGGGCCCAATGAAGAAAAGATGAGGGCCCAAGCCTAAACCTTCCGCTAAATAGGCCTGGGCCCAAAGAAGAAAAAATGTGGGACTGGGCCAAACCCATACCCTGAAAGGCACGGGCCCAATGAAGAAAAGATTTGGGCCAGTGCCTTACCATTATCCTCAAGAGGCACAGGCCCATTGAAGAGAAGATGTGGGCCTGGGCTTAACCCTTACCAAAAAGAGGACTGGGCTCAATGAAGAAAAGATGTGGGCCTGGGCCTAAACATTATCCTCAAGAGGCCTGTGCCCAATGTAGAAAAGATGTGGGCCTGGGCCAAACACCCTGGAGAAGCCTGGGCCCAATGAAGAAAAGATTTGAGCCTAGGCCTAAAAATTTTCCTGAAGAGGTCTGGGCCCAATGAAGAAAATATGTGGGCCTGGGCCTAACCCTTATGCTGAAGGGGCCTGGGCCCAATGAAGAGAAGATGTGGGCCTGGGCCTAACCCTTACCCTGAAGAGGCCTGGGTACAATGAAGAGAAGATTTGTGCCTGGGCCTATCATTTACACTGAAGTGGCCTGGGCCCCGGAGAGAAAGATGTGGGCCTTGGCCGACCATTTACGCTGAAGTGGCCTTGGCCCAATGAAGAGATGTGGGCCTGAGCCTAAAATTTATGCTGAAGTGCCCTAGCCCAAAACAGAAAAAAATGTGGGCCTGGCCCTAACATTCATAATGAATGGCCTCGGTACTATGAAAAAAAGATGTGGGTCTGGGCCAAACAGCATGAAGAGCCTGGTTCCAATGAAGAAAGATGAGGGCCTGGGCCATTCCCTTATGCTAAATTGGCCCGGGCTCAAAGAAGAAAAGATTTAGGCCTGGACCTAACCATTATCCTCAAGAGGCCCGGGCCAAATGAAGAAAAGAAAACATTTACGCTCTAGTGGCCTGGGCCCAAAAAAGAAAGATATGGGCTTGGGACTAACAGTTACGCTAAATTGGCCTGGGCCCAAAGAAGAGGAGATGTTGGCCTGGGCCTAAAATTTAGGCTGAAGCGGCCTGGGCACAAAGAAGAAAACATTTGGGCCTGGGCCTCATATTTAGGATAAATGGCCTCGACACTATGAAAAAAAGATGAGTACCAGGGCAAAACACCATGAAGAGCCCGGATCCAATGAAGAAAAGATGAGGGCCTGGGCCTATCCCTTACGCTAAAATGGCCTGGGCACAAAGAAGAAAAGATTTGGGCCTGGGAAAAACCGTTAAACTGAAGTGGAAAGAGCCCAATGAAGAAAAATGTGGTTCTGGGCCAAACCCTTACCCTGAAGAGGCCCGGGCCCAATGAAGAATAAATTGTGGCCGGGGCCTAATGATTATCCTTAATTGGTCTGGGCCTAAGCAAGAAAAGATGTGGACCTGGGCCTAACCCTTACCCTGAGTAAGCCTGGGCCCAATGAAGAGAAAATGTGGGCCTGCGCCTAATCCTTATGCGGAATTGGCCTGGGGCCTATGGAAAATGATGGAGGCCTGGGACAAACACCATGACGATATCTAGGCCCAATGAAGAAAAGATGTGGGCCTTGGCCTAACATTTACGCTGAAGTGGGCTGTGCCGAAAAAAGAAGGATGTGGGCCTGGGACTAACATTTAGGGTGAAGTGGCCTGGGCCCGAAGAACGGAATATGTGGGCCTGGGCCTGATATTCAGGACAAATGGCCTCGGCACTATGAAAAAAAGATGTGGGCCTGGGCCAAACACCATGAAGAGGCCGGGGCCCAATGAAGAAAAGAGGAGGGCCGGGGCCTAACCCTTATGCAAAATTGGACTGGGCCCAAAGAAGAAAAGATTTGGTCCTGGGACTAACCATTATCCTCAAGAGGCCCGGGCCCAATGAAGAAAAGATGTGGGCCTGGGCCTAACATTCACGCTGAAGTGGACTGGGCCCAAGGAAGCAAAAATGTGGGCCTGGCCCTAAATTTCAGGATAAATGGCCTCGGCACTATGAAGAAAAGATGTGGACCTGGGCCAAACAGTATGAAGAGGCCAAGGTCAATGAAGAAAATATGAGGGCCTGGGCCTAACCATTATGCTAAATTGGCCTGGGCCTAAGAAGAAAAGATTTCGGCCTGGGCCTAACCATTATCCTCAAGAGGACCGGGCCCAATGAAGAAAAGATGTGGGCCTGGACCTAACATTTACGCTGAAGTGGCCAGGGCTCAAAGAAGAAAGATGTGGGCCTGGGCCTAATATTTATGCTGAAGTGGCCTGGGCCCAAAGAAGAGAAGATGTGGGCATGTGACGAAAATTTAGGCTGAAGTGGCCTGGGCCCAAAGAAGAAAAGATGTGGGCATGGCCTGCGATTCAGCATAAATGGCTTCAGTAAAATAAAAAAGAAATGTAAGCCTGTGCCAAACACCATGAAGAGGCAGGGCCCAATGAAGAAACGATGAGGGGCCAGGCCTAACCCTTATGTAAAATTGGCCTGTGCCCAAAGAAGACAAGATTTGGACCTGGGCCTAACCATTATCCTCAAGAGGCCCGGGCCCAATGAAGAAAAGATGTGGGCCTGGGCCTAACATTTACGCTGAAGTGGCCTGGGCAAAAAAAAGAAAGATGTGGGCATAGGCTTAACATATACGCGGAAGTGGCCTGGGCCCAAAGAAGAGAAGATGTGGGCCTGGGCCTAAAATTTAGGGTGAAGTGGCCTGGGCCCAAAGAAGAAAAAATGTGGGCCTGGCCTGACATTCAGGATAAATGGCTTCGGCAAAATAAAAAAGAAATGTAGGCCTGGGCCAAACACCATGAAGTGGCTTGGGCCCAAAGAAGAAAAGATGCCGGCCTGGGCCGACACATTATACCAATGAGGTCTGGGCCTAATGAAGAAAAGATTTGGGCCTGGGCCTAACCATTATCCTAAAGAGGCCCGGGCCCATTGAAGAGAAGATGTGTGCCTGGGCCTAACCATTACCACAAAGAGGCCTGGGCTCAATGAAGAGAAGATGTGGGCCTTGGTTTAACCCTTATCCCGAAGAGTCCCGGGCCGAAAAAAACGATTTGGGCCTGGGCCTAACCATTACCTCAAGAGGCCTAGGCTCAATGAAGAAAAGATGTGGGCCTGGGCCAAACACCATTGAGAGGTCTGGGCCCAATGAAGAAAAGATTTGAGCCTAGGCCTAAAATTTTCATGAAGAGGCCTGGGCCGACTGAAGAAAAGATATGGGCATGGGCCTACCAATTATGCTGAAGGGGACTGGGTACAATGAAGAGAAGATGTGGGCCTGGGCCTATCATTTACACTGAAGTGGCCTGGGCCCAATGGAGAAAGATGTGGGCCTTGGCCTACCTTTTACGCTGAAGTGGCCTCGGCCCAATGAAGATATGTGGGTCTGGGCCTAACATTTATGCTGAAGTGGCCTGGGCCCAAAGAAGAAAAAATGTGGGCCTGGCCTAACATTCAGGATAAAAGGCCTCGGCACTATGAAAAAAAGATGTGGGCCTGGGCCAAACAGCATGAAGAGCCCGGGTTCAATGAAGGAAAGATGAGGGCCTGGGCCTATTCCTTATGCTAAATTGGCCTGGGCCCAAAGAAGAAAAGATTTGGGCCTGGGCCTAACCATTATCCTCATGAGGCCCGTGCCCAATGAAGAAAAGATGTGGGCCCGGGCCTAACATTTACGCTGAAGTGGCCTGGGCTCAAAAAAGAAACACGTGGGCCTGGGCCTAACATTTACGCTGAAGTGGCCTGGGCCCAAAGAAGAGAAGATGTGGGCATGGCCTGAGATTCAGGATAAATCGCTTCGGCAAAATAAAAAAGAAATGTAGGCCTGGGTCAAACACCATGAAGAGGCAGGGGCCCAATGAAGAAAAGATTAGGGCCCGGTCCTAAACCTTAAGCTAAATTGGCCTGGGCCCAAAGAAGAAAAAATGTAGGCCTGGGCCTAACCCCTACCCTGAAGGCCTGGGTACAATGAGGAGAAGATGTGTGCCTGGGCCTATCATTTACGCTGAAGTGGCCTGGGCAGAATGAAGAGATGTGGGCCTGGGCCTAACATTTATGCTGAAGTGGACTGGGCCCAAAGAAAAAAAAAATGTGGTCCTGGCCCTAATGTCGAGGAATAATGGCCTCGGCACTATGAAGAAAAGATGTGGGCCTGGGCGAAACAGCATGAAGAGGCCGAGTTCAATGAAGTAAAGATGAGGGCCTGGGCCTAAGACTTACGCTAAATTGACATTACGTTAAATTGGCCTGGCTCAATGGAAAAAGATGTAGGCCTGGGCCAAACACTATGAAGAGGACTTGGCCAAATGAAGAAAAGATTTGGGCCTGGGCCTAAAAATTATCGTGAAGAGTCCTGGGCCCAATAAGGAAAAGATGTGGGCCTGTGCCTAACGCTTAAACTGAAGTGTCTTGGGCCCAATTAAGAGAAGATGTAGGCTGGGCCTAACCCTTATGCTAAATTGGCCTGGGCCCAATGAAGAAAGATGTGGGCCTGGGCCTAAGACTTACGCTAAATTGACATTGGCCCAATGAAGAAAAGATTTGGGCCTGGGCCTAACCCTTACGGTAAATTGGCATTGGCCCAATGAAGAAAAGATTTGGGCCTGGGCCTAAAAATTATCCTGAAGAGGTGTAGGCCCGATGAAGAAACGAATTGGGCTTGGGTAACCAATATCCTCAAGAGACCTGGGCCCAATGAAGAAAACATGTGGGCCTGGGCCTAACATTTACGCTGAAGTGGCCTGGGCCCAGTGAAGAGAAGATGTGGGCCTGGGCCTAACCCTTAGACTAAATTTGCCTAGGCTCAATGAAAAAAAGATGTAGGCCTGGGCCAAACACCATGAAGAGGCCTGGGCTTATTGAAAAAAAAAAGCTTTGGGCCTGGGCCTAAAATTTATCCTGAAGAGGCCTGGGCCTGTTGAAGAAAAGATGTCGGCCTGGGCCTAATTCTTACCCTGAAGTGTCCTGGGCCCAATGAAGAGAAAATGTGGGCCTGAGCCTAACATTTACGCTGAAGTGGCCTGGGCCCAAAGAAGAGAAGATGTGGGCCTGGGCCAAAATTTATGCTGAAGTGGCCTGGGCCCAAAGAAGAGAAGATGTGGGCCTGGGCCTAACATTTACGCTGAAGTGGCCTGGGCCCAAAGAAGAGAAGATGTGGGCCTGGGCCAAAATTTATGCTGAAGTGGCCTGGGCCCAAAGAAGAGAAGATGTGGGCCTGGGCCTAACATTTACGCTGAAGTGGCCTGGGCCCAGTGAAGAGAAGATGTGGGCCCGGGTGTAACCGTTACCCTGAAGAGGCCTGGGCCCAATGAAGAAAAGATGTGTCCTGGGCCAAATGCTTACCCAGTAGAGGCCTGGACCCAATGAAGAAAAGATGTGGGCCTGGGCCTAATTCTTACCCTGAAGAGGCCTGGGTTCAATGATGAAGAGTTGGTTACCTGGTCCTAAACTTTATAATGCAGAGGCCTGGGACTAAAGAATTAGAGAGTTGGGCCTCAGCCTAATGTTTACCCAGAAGAGTTCTGGGCTCAATGAATAAGAACTGTGGGCCTGGGCCTAACGCTTACCCTGAAGAAGCCTGGGGAAAATGAAGATGATATTTGTGCCTGTCTTATCCCTTATTCTGAAGAGGCCTGGGCCCCAATAACATAAGATACTTGCTTAGGCCTAACCCTTACCTTTAAGAGGCCTTGGATGAATAAAAAGGAGCATTGGACTTGGGCTTAATCCTGACGTTAAGGAATCCTAGTCCCAATGAACAAGACATGGAGCCTTTGGCCTAATCCTTTTTCTGAAGAGGTATGGTCTTAGTGATGAAGAACTGGGCCTGGTCCTACCTGTGACCTTGAAGAAGGCCAGACCAAAACAAGAAGAGATGTGGGCCTGAGCCATTCCCTAACCCTGAATAGGCTTGGGCACAAAGAAAGAAGAGATGTGGATTCCTTAACACTGAAGGGGCTTGAGACAAAAGAAAGGATAGATGGGAACCTGGGCCATTCTGTAACACTGAAGATGTTTTAGCCCTAATAAGAGAAGGTGTGAGCTTCATCCATCTTTATCCATGAAGAGGCTTGAGCCCAGATTAGAAAGGAATGTTGGTCTGAGCCTATCGTTCATATGGAAGAGGGCTTGGCCTTATGAAACAAAATATGACCCTGTGACTGTTTCAAACTTGAAGAGATCAAGTCCAAATGAAGGGATGTGGGCCTGGGTCATTCACTAAGCCTAAGGAGCCCCTGCCCTTAGTAAAGGACAAATGTGGGGTTGGGCCTACTGTTGTCCATGTAGAGGCCCAAGACCAACAAAGAAAATCTATGGGCCAGGGTCTATTGCTAAACAGAACCCCAGCCCCAAAATAGTAGAGATGTGGGTTTGGGTGAATCCCTAATCCTTAGGAGGCTTAGGCCCAAATAAAAGGAGAGATGTGGGCCTGGGCCCATCTCTAAAACTGAAGACTTTTGGGTCCAAAAAAGAGCTTAGGATCTGTGTTTATATCGTATGCTGCAGAGTCCAGGGCCCAAAGCAAGATGAGATGAGGCTGAGGACCTCTCCATGAATGCACAGAGCCCTGAGCCCAAAGAAGAAGAGATGTGTATCTGGAGCTATACCTGAGCCTCAGCAATAATGGGCCCAGAGCATCAAGACATTGGGAGAATACAAAATGAGCAAAGGCCTAAAGAACCCAGCACACAGGAGTGTGCCCATGGTGGAATCAAAAACACAAGTATCTTGGGCCTAGATCAAACAGAGCCCTGGGACAACTGGCCCACATTCATTCTCTCCCAATAAGTCCTGGACATAAAGAAGAGTGCCAAGGCCAAAACTAAAGAGAATCAACATTGTGTTTAGACCATGTACCATGAGCCACACTGGCCCTAGGCCTCATTTTCAGCTATTTTACAACCAGCTGAGACATCAATGCAGAGACATCGCAGCTTTTTCATCCATAATCATGGCCTTGACTACACTACTCTCTTTCTGAGCACTCATGGAAACTGACAAGCTGACCACATCCTCAACACATGTCAGCAAGTATGAACCATGGCTGTGATGTGCCAGGGCCTATATTGAAATGATACATCAATATAGACATAGCATATAAAAAAGAGTGTCACACTCTGCCCTCTAGCTTTCTGAGACATAATCTTACCTCGAATTAAGGAGATCTTAAACTGATTTCTTTAGGAATGAACAGTTCTCAAATGTAATTCCCACAACAGTTTTCTAAGAGTTGTCGACTAATGCAAATCTGGTCTTGTTCTCAGCAACTGACTCCTGGTCCCATTATATCTTTCAAGATTCACAACTTGAAGACGTAATTACTAATCTAGGAGCAAGGCCATGAACAGACCTCAAAAGGAAATCTGTCCGCTCCTGAACCGCAAGTGTTCTGGGCGATTGTCTTCAAGGGTGTATGGGCCGCACCCTTGTTCTATGCATTCCAGGACAAAATCCCACCACAGAGGAGCCAGGCCTTAAAGGGACCAAACCTCATCTCAATGATCAAAGGAAATGAACACCCTATAACCATGACCAGGACTGAAGTCAAGCATTATCTTCATGTCAGTTTATTTTGTTGGACACACCATAGCCTCATCTGTGACCCAGGCCATGCCATGTTCACCAAGACAACTGGAATCTTCACCAGTGAGGGACATCAGGTCATAAGCCATGAACTCTGATCCAGAAGAAGTTCATCTTAAAGCTACTTTTGGTTTTATTCTGGTTAGTGGTTATTTGTGATAGTACCAACACAGGCAAAATTCTCACAAATGTGTCAAGGCAACCTCATGGCTTTGAAATAATCTGGACCACACATGAATGAATGTCAAATGACAGGAACACAGCTTGGAATGAAGGGTGTGCGGGCCGCACCCAGGAAATCCTCTGTGTGCAGGTCAAGAACAACAGTTTGACATTGGGTCTGACCTAGGACCTGTACTACTACAGTAATGTCTACACACTATAACACCATGAGTTGGTTGTCTGAAGAATGAGAAAAGGACAAAGGCCATAAACTGACATCATGGGGTCCTGCCAGCTTCCTGATTGCTAGTAAATCAGGTCAAGATTAAATTTTAGAGTGTGTGGGCTGCACCCTCTCTTTACAAGACCAAGTACTTTGCTGACAGTAAGGGAGCCAGGACCACAAACCATGACCATGATTGTGACAAGGACCCACTCTCCTTAATGATCAAAAAACATGGTCATAACTTAATATCAAGAGTGATTATATGGCACATGGCCCTATACTTACTTTAACTGGTTTTTACCTGAGGCTAGACTCTGTTCACCAAACACATTAAATGAAGAAAGAAGGCTTCCTGACTGGATTGAAGACCCCAAATTGATAGCAATGTGGGCTGTGGCTCACTTTCCTCCAAGAAACCTGTGTCAAATTTGAATTCTCTCCGTCAAATGCAGGAGATATGCTCACCAGGGAGGACCCAGGACCATAAAACATGGCCTTCCTCATGTGTGGGAGACACCAGAAAAACAATCTGGGCAGATTTGGCATGATGAGTGTGCGGGCCGCACCCATCAGCCCTTATATGCCCCCTCCCCCCGTCTCTAATAGCTCCAGGACATTTGATTGTGTTTGTGTTGGCCAACACCACAGCCTAGAGAAAAATGGAACCACCACAATGACCAGAGTTGATTTTGTGGTATATGACATCAGCCTCACAGACTTCCAGACTGTGGTCTAAATATTCATTTCCTGATACATCGGGTTCCCCACCTTCTCATTGCTGACTTTGGCCCTCAGCCTGACCTGATTAGAAACATCAAGAAAGCCATTGGATTTTGAATGACATGACCCAGGACATCGCTTTAATAAAAATGCATAATGGAAAATGCTGAAGTTCCTCCTCTGGAGGCATGTTTGGTGGCATGCTCAAAGACTACACATGCATTCCTATGTTTGTTCACAGGAGCCTACCTAGAAGATGACAGGATTATAACCTGATGACTATAGATCTCTCATAGATCTAAAGCCTTGCAGTCATCAGTCTTACTACAAGTGTCTTTCCAAATGTTTTGTATATAGTTTTGAATAAATATGTTGATATGCTATCATGGTTGACCTTGAAATGTCTGTTTGGCCCTTTCCTTTTCCTGAAGATAGATGAATTTCCATTCATGGTTTTAACTTTTCCATTTGCAGGAGTCACTTACAATATCAAAAATTGAGTGAAAGGGGTCAAGTAGGCAAGATTCCTCACCTAGCTGTAATAAAATTCCTAATTTGGAGGAGCAGCTCCCAACCACATCTGGTGGCAAAATCTGATTAGTTGCTGAGGAAGGTCTGGGAGGCAGAGGTAACTGAAGGGTCAGTGTGGATCACAGGACACCAGAATCTGGAAATTGTCTTCCGGTGAGACTCCATGTGAAGATGAATGGACTCCCACTGATATCCTTTGCATGGTGCCCCAACACAGTCAGGTACAGTTCATGTCAGAGGAACAGTAAAATGTGTTCTGCTCCTTCAATTAGAGATGCTAGAGGCTGACCTGTTACATCTTGGGACTTGCCCCTCAACATCTTTGGAAGCACAGGTTGCAGATTTGCTGGTGTTTTCTTTACTGACTGTAATAGACATAGTGAGGGTGACTCCTAGAAATGACATGGAATCCACACCCATGAAACCACAAAATGTGAGAGTCAAAATGAGACAGAAAGAAGGACAATCCCAGGATTTTGTGGGTGGGAGAAACCTCATGGGGACTCAACCCAGCACAAAGAGCTGTAGGCAACTGAGGGTTGCTGATGGAGGGAGAACCTACTATTCAGACCTGACAACTATACATGCAAGCTTCACTGAACAGGAACAGCCCATTGGAGTCATACACTCATGCATTTTTCCAAACATATGTATCAATAAGAAAAAAAAAACATTTGAGGGACAGAGAATGAAAAAGATGAAAGTTAGTACAATAAGGATAGTGAAACGGTGGTTTTATTTCATTTTACAAATTATAAATGTAAAGTTTAGGAACTATTTAAAGGGAAACTTTGGCTGGGTTAGATACTGAATACTGTAGCATTTATACAGTGAAACATTTCCTGTGTAGGTATTGTATGTCAACACTCTTGTCTAGAAACCTACATCTCTCTTCTTCCACGGAGACATAAACACAGACATTGCAGCACCATGTGCACATGTGGCTTCTATGGAGACAGGGAGAGCCATCTTGAGCCTTAAAACAGCTGACATCCAGGGCGTAATGCTCTAGCCTATCCTACAGCCTCCTCCACTCACACATTTCCCCAGCCCATCTCTCATATGTAATCAATCCCTACTATGCTCCTGCGTCTGGAAGGAAAGCAGCACAGAAGAGAGGACTACAAGCACACTCAGATTCTCACTGGAGGAGCAGAACCCTGGCCATCCTTTTGTTTCAGATTTATACAGGTACCCGAGTGAGTCAGACTCCAGAACACCAGGAGTAAACTTACAAACATATCTTTCAATTTCCTGTGTATATTTGGATACACACACAACTATTTTCCCACACCTCAAATACACTTACTATGCTTTTGTATTATGAACGGCCACACATTAGTGCTGAAATGAAACACTCTGCGACATAAGGCACATGGGGTAGAGAGAAGTAATAACGAATCTTCTTAAGAAGATTGAGCAACTGAGTTCTATGACTTTCCATTTGTTCCTGGTTTAGGTACTAGGCTAATTCATAATTTAGGTACAGAAATAGAAAAAAAAATTAACAGTAATTAAAATAACCTTTTCTCCAAAGATGATGAAACATTTCTCACAGGCCCCAGGAAGATCCATAAGAAAGGAGTTCACATTTCCTGGAAGAAGGAAAGGTGAAAAGCATAAGTGAATGACCTGAGCCCCACTCATCATCTGGCTCTGCAGCCTAAATCTTTTGGTCCAAAGCACATAGAACCAACCGAGTTGTGGTGACAACGACTTCCCCTGCATATAGAGAAAAATTCAGTAACAGTGAATTCTCACCCTGTTCCTTTAACATATCATAAGGTTTCATAAGGATTTTAGCAACATTAAACAACAAACTTTCAAATAATCCATTTTAGTTAGTTTCTGAGGATTTCATACATAAATATAGTGTACATTTATCATAGTCCCCTAATTTCTCCACATCCTCCATGATTTCAAAATCAGCTGTGAGATCATTCCATGTCCATCCTCTCATGTATGTAGAGCTATCAACCAAATGTTGCTCAATTTATCCTTGCATCAGCCCCAGAAAAAAAGTTGACTCTTCCTCCTCTAGAAGCCATCAACTGTCAACATCTCTCAGTTAGGAGAGGGGCCAGTGAGCTCCTTTCCTTTCCATGCTAGAATACTGAGTGCCTTGATCACAGAGGTCCTAAGAGCAGCAGGACTCTCATGTCCAGAAGACGCAGTTCCATTGCAATTCTATGACATCTGGATCTAAAATCTTTTCATCCTTCTTCCAGGATGGGGTCTGAGCCTCAGAGGAAGGCACAATATGAATTTATACCTGTGAACTCCACAGACACTCTCTGGGTTTTGAGTTTCCTTGGGAAACACAGATTCCTGCATTACAGAACTACTCTGATGAGGAGTGAGAGCTCACTAACATTTGAGTATAGAGATGTGAAGCCAGAGGGCAGTCTGAGATGAACATTAACATAATAATTGTGGTAGATCCACCCTGGGAGCCTGAGAGTTTGACGGGCATAGGTTTTCTAAAGATTAATGTTATGAGATTATATGTGATTATGTGTTTCAACAAAGCATCATAAATGAAAAAAATTACCAAAATATAAAAAAGAAAAAGGAAGAGGAAAGAGAAAAGAAGAGGAATATTCACAGTTCTCCAGGTGGAAAGATAAAGAGCAAGCTGCCAGCATCCGGATCCCAGCATCTCAGACAGTTTGCTGTTGTCCTCTCACATGGTGATTGATAGAAGAGAAATGATGATAGACACCATGTGATGACATGGCACTAAGGAGCCACTAAAATCAGGAATAAGAGAAGGCTGCCCACTCTCTCCATATTTCTTCAACATAGTCCTTGAAGTTTTGGCAATAGTGATAAGGAAACAAAAGGAGATCAAGGGGATTCAAATTGGAAAGGAAGAAGTGGGGACATTTTCTTAATGGATTATTTATGTGTGTGTGTGTGTGTGTGTGTAGGCCCAGCCCACTGTGTGTCGTGCTGACCCGGAAAAGTAGTCCTGCATCTTATGAATAAAGCAAGCTGTGCAAGCCTAAGTATGCTGCTTTCCTCCACGGTTCCTGCCCCGAATTCCCTCACTGGTGGATCATGTCCTGAAAGTTGTGAGATGAAAAATCCTTTCCTCAGCTGAGTTGGTTTGGATCCCTGCTTCGTCACAGCAACAGAAAAGGAAGCCAGGACAAGACCTCCACAGGAAAGGATTAGGACAGTAAGTAGAGCACCCCACAGTTCAAGGGACATCTTAACTTACTACCATCCCTGACCCTCTCCCCAGCATTCCCACCAACTGAGTACTTTAATATCCATCAGAGTCATTTAAAGGCCTTGTTGAAACAGACTGCTAGACTTGCTGTCCAGAGATTCTGATTCTTAGGTCTGGAGGAGAAATCAGATGTCACCTTTGTAACAAGTTGCTAGGTGAAGCTGTTATTACTGAGAAAAGAACTTCACTTTAAAGGGTGCGCATGGCTTCAAAACAAAATGAAAATAGAGCCTAGAACAGAAGGTACAGATGTTTATAGATGTCAAGTTCTAAACCACCACTTTAGTGTCCTAATTCTTGACTACATAAGGATAGCTTTCAGGCAGCAAAATATCTGAGAAGAGTGTTGGCCCAAGTCCACCGTTGCAGTCCATTAAGAAGGCAGAAAGGAAGACAAGGTCCTGGGACAGCTCAGCAGAAGGTCCTGCACTGCTGGACTCTCCCTGCATTTGGCCACCAAGTCCAGAGCATGGCTCTTACCACTCTCATCAACACTGCCACGGCTTCAGCTCCACATCCATTTCCCTACATTGTGCTTCTATGGCCTCCTGCCTCCTTTCCTTTTCTCCCTGTACAGTTGGTACGGAGAAATGGGTTTTCAGGGAGTTAATGTTATGCCCTGATTATGGAATTCCCCCAAAACCACTAGGAGACTGAGTCCTTTATTTAAATGCAAAGAGCCTTTATTCTTAAACAAGTTTGCAAACTCGGTCACCCTGTGTCCAAGGTATTGGAGTGATCTGAGAGCCCAGAGTTCAGTTGGGGTTGGGTTTTTGTAGTAGCAAAGGTGGGGGTGAGGGATTTCTAAGGTTCAGGAGCCATGATTGGCTGACATTTGTCTAGGAGTGTCCTGTTGAAAAGCAATGGGTGTGTGCTGGCAGGTGATCCTATCTGTAATGATTGGAATGTTAGGAATTTCCTTTGGATGGTCTGTTCCTGGGTGGCGCCTGTGTAGTCTCAGTTTGTGGTCTTTCTTGGAACCAGGGTAAACTACTGAGACTCAGCCTCTGTTAAGCATGTCATGTCCTACACAAAAGCTGCTGAAATTCTGCAGTGAGTCTGTGTCTCTACCAAAGAAATATGTTAGAAGCATCTAATCTCTCATAAGATTCTCCCATAGCACTCCTCCCTTGCCTTGTATTTTTACTGAACAGAACAGACTCCTTCTCTCCTTCACTGTTGTCGGTTCCCCCCACTAAATCTATTTCTGCCTGTTTCTTCAGTTTTGTTACACTTCTTTCTAGATGTGATCAGAGAAGAAGTAAGTGAAGCTATAACTGAGAAATATCCTTCAGCGATATTCTACCCTCAGAGTCACCAAGCTATTAATACAGCATATTAGCTTCACAGAAACTTAAGAAACCAGGTAGAAACTGGCCAGAGAAGCTGGTAGGCTAACCGCAGATCCTCACTGTAATGATTTCAGCCACATAAGGCTGATACTTTCAGGTTCTAGGGGTCATGCAGGTACAGACAAGCCCTCAGGCAGAAGTCCCTAATGGCCCCCGGAGATGTTAAAGTGCCCTGCATGACCCACACGTGGCATGGATTACATCATCTACTTATGACTCAGCTAAGCCCTTGTGGGCATGCATGCCTGCATCATCCACTTATGACTCAGGTAAGCCCTTGCATGCGAGAGACCCACCATTTGTATATGACGTAGCTATGCCAACTCCTGTGTGCATCGCTAGGCAGCTTTTAAAAGCTGGATGTGCCATCTTCCTCTCTTTCTCTGCACACTGACTTTCCCCAGGCCTGTACACACACCCTCTAATAAACTCCTAAGTGGGTTTGTTGCGTGTTCCAGGTTTGCTTCTCACTTGTGCCAGGTAATTTCAAAGCGAACAGCCATGCGGCAGGACACCGCAATCCCTAGGAGCTACACATTGGGACAAAACCCTCGACCCCTTCCCCAACTCCCTCAACTTTTCTGCCAGTGAGCAGGAGAGTTTCCTGCAGGTAGGCTCACCCAGCATCCAACCCCATCCACTGGACCGTCCAAGCTACTAGCCCCACTCTGCCCCCAAACTCACCTATCCTCCTGCAACCTCAGTGGAACTCTGAAACACAGTTTGCTACAATACTGAGGGGACTAAGAGGTAAGTGGACAGCCACATGGCAGGACACCCCACTCTCTAGGACCTCCACATTGGGACAAAACCCTGGCCCTCTCCAAATTCCCTTGGCTTTTCTAGCTAGCCAGCAGGAGAGTTTCCTGCAGATAGGCTCCCCCAACATCCAACCCCATCCACAGGACCCTGCAAGCTACCAGCCCCATCCTGTCCCCAAACTCACCTATCCTGAAACCTTAGTGGAACTCTGAAATACAGTTTGCTACAATACTGAAAGGGTAAGAGCTTTCTTCAATACTGAGTGTATCAAGAGCTCACTACAACACTGAGGGGACCAAGAGAGAGGACCAAGAGAGTGAAACAGGAGAGACGCCCAAGAGAGCAGGCTTAGAGAGACTTCAGAAGCTTCCTGGGACACAAACATTGACAGTACAGAGCAGAACAAGGAAAATTCCCAAACATTCAGACAGCCACTGCAAGGACTGAACCAAGGCACAAAGACAATCATCCCCAGTTGAAAAAAGAGATGGAAAGGTGCCAGTACAAGAATTCATCAAAGAACAGAAAAACCAACATGGTAACACCAGAACCTAGTGGTTACACAACAGGAAAAAGACGAAGATGAGGAAGAGGAAGAGGAAGAGGAAGAAGAAGAAGAAGAAGAAGAAGAAGAAGGGGAGGAGGAGGCGGCAGAAGAAATAGAGGAAGAAGAAAGAAGAAGAGGAAGAGGAAGAAGAAGAAAAGAAAAAGAGGAGGAGGAAAGAAGAAGAACAAGAAGAAGAGGAGGAGGAGGAGAAAGAGGAAGAGAAGGAGCAGGAGGAGGAAAAGAAGGAGGATGAGGTGGTGGTAGAGGAAATTGGGAGGGAGAAGAGAAGGAGAAGGAGAATATGAAGAAAAGAAAAAGAAAAAAGACAACCACTTTAATTGCAACTTTATGAAAATAATGGAGACCTTCAAAGAGGAAATGAAAAACACCCTTAAAGAAATGGAGGAGCAGGCAGACGGCGCAGGCGGACGCTAGGGACCGGTGTGCAACACCAAGAACAGATCGCCCCATTACAATTAAATTAAAGAGGTAGGCCTTTGTTTGGCAAGGTCCCTGGCAAGCGAGGAGCCAGGTCCTGTTCCTGAAGACCCTTCTGAGGGGTCAGAGGGATCATGGACCCTGGCCGGAGCCAGGAAACAGAGCGAGGACATTTTGTAAGAAGAGCCCCTGGCCAGCAGGAAAACCTGAACTGGTTTTAAAAGACCCATTTGATAGCATCGATAGGAGGAGAAGGGCAGGCGCCAAGGCAAAAATTCACCCAATAATCTGAAAAACAAGATGAAAACACCAGAACCCAATGATCTTACAACAGAAGGACTTGAACACCCTAACACAGAAAGAGTGGAAAAAGTTGACTTTATGAAAGCAATAGAGTCCCTTAAACAACATGTGAAAAATGCCCTTATAGAAATGGATGAGAACTATAACAAAAAGTTTGAAGAAATGAGTAAATACGTACATGATACCCTGGGAAACCAAGAAAAAACAATCAAACAGGTAATGGAAACATTTCAAGAATTGAAAACTGAAATGGAAGCAAGGAAGAAAACAGAAACGGAGGACCAGTTGGATATGGAAAATCTAGGTCAACGAGCAGAGCCTACAGAAACAAGCATAATCAATAGAATACAAGAGATAGAAGAAAGAATCTCAGATGCTGAGGACACCATAGAGAAAATAAATGCACTGATCAAAGAAAACAGCAAAGCCAACAAATTCTCATCACAAAACATTCAGGAAATATGGGACACAATAAAAAGTCCAAACCTAAGAATAATAGGAATAGAAGAAGGAGAAGAGTCACAGCTCAAAGGCCCAGAAAATATTTTTAACAAAATTATGGACGAAAACTTCCCCAAAATAAAGAAAGATATTCCTTTGAATATTCAAGAAGCATACAGAACACCAAACAGACTGGATCAAAGAAAAACATCCCCTTGCCATATAATAATCAAAACACTAAATACACAGGTTAAAGAAAGAATATTAAGAGCTGCAAAGGAAAAAGGCCAAGTAACTTATAAAGGTAAACCGATCAGACTTACACCTGACTTCTCTATGGAAACCATGAAAGCCAGAAGGTCCTGGATAGAGGTACTTCAGAAACTAAGAAATCATGGATGCAAACCCAAACTACTATACCCAGCCAAGCTACAGTTCACTATCAATGGAGAAATCAAGACATTCCAGGATAAGAACAAATTTAAACAATACGTAGCCACAAATCCAGCCCTACAGAAAGTAATAGAAGGAAAATTGCAACCCAAGGAATCCAACATTGCCAACACTGCCTACGATAACTCAGGCATCTAGCGACCCTTCACCAGCACAACTCAAAGAAGGGAGACACACAAACTCTACTACCAAAAACAATAAGAATAACCAGAGTAAACAACCACTGGTCATTAATATCACTTAAAATTAATGGGCTCAATTCACCTATAAAAAGGCACAGGCTAAGAGATTGGATACGAAAACAGGATCCAACATTCTGCTGTTTGCAAGAAACAAATCTCAACCACAAAGACAGGCATCTACTCAGAGTAAAGGGTTGGGAAAAGGTGTTTCAAGCAAATGTTTCTAAGAAAAAGGCAGGTGTGGCCATACTAATTTCTAACAAAACTGACTTCAAACTAAAATCAATCAGAAGAGATCGAGATGGACACTTTATACTCATAACAGGAACAATTCATCAGGATGAAATCTCAATCCTGAATATCTACGCCCCTAATATAAAAGCATCCACTTATGTAAAATAAATATTACTAGAACTCAAGGCAGACTTCAAACCACACACACTAGTAGTAGGAAACTTCAATACACCTCTTTCTCCAATGGACAGGTCAATCAGACAGAAAGCAAATAGAGAATTAAGAGAATTATTGGAGGTAATGAAGCAAATGGATTTAACAGACATCTATAGAACACTCCACCCAAATAAGAAAGAATATACCTTCTTCTCTGTAGCTCATGGAACCTTCTCGAAAATTGACCACATACTCGGAAAAAAAGGAAACCTCCACAGATACAAAAAAAAAAAATCAGTGTCCACCTGTGTCTTATCAGATCACCATGGATTAGCATTAGAAGGCAACAGCAATGCTACCCCCAGAAAGCCGAAAAACTCATGGAAACTGAACAGTCAACTACTGAACCACACCTGGATCAAGGAAGAAATTAAGAAAGAAAGTCGTTCTTGAATTTAATCAAAATAAAGACACAACATACGCAAACCTATGGGACACAATGAAAGCAGTGCTAAGAGGAAAGCTCATAGCACTAAGTGCCCACTTAAAGAAAACGGAGAAAGCATACATCGGGGACTTAACAGCACACCTGAAAGCTTTAGAAAAAAAAGAAGCAGATGCGCCCAGGAGAAGCAGAAGACTGGAAATAATCAAACTGAGGGCGGAAATCAACAAAATAGAAACACAGAAAACAGTCCAAAGAATCAATGAAACAAAATGCTGGTTCTTGAAGAAAATCAACAAGATCGACAAACCCCTATCCAAACTAATTAAAGAACAGAGAGAGAGAACACGCAAATAAATAAGATCAGAAATGAAAAGGGGGACATAACCACAGACACAGAGGAAATTCAGAGAATCATTAGATCTTACTACAAAGCCTGTATGCCACAAAACTGGAAAATGCAAAAGAAATGAACATTTTTTTAGATAAGTACCATATACCAAAGCTAAATCAAGACCAGGTGAACGATCTAAATAGACCTGTTAGTCGTGAAGAACTAGAAACTGTTATCAAAATCTCCCATCCAAAAAAAGCCCAGGACCAGATGGTTTCAATGCAGAATTCTACCAGAACTTCCAAGAGGAGCTAATACCTATACTCCTTAATGTATTTCAAGAGTCATTGCCAAATTCCTTTTATGAAGCTACAGTTACCCTGATACCAAAACCACACAAAGATGCAACCAAGAAAGAGAATTACAGGCCTATCTCACTCATGAATATCGACACAAAAATTCTCAATAAAATACTGGCAAACCGAATCCAAGAACACATTAGAAAAATTATCCATTATGATCAAGTAGGCTTCATCCCAGAGATGCAGGGCTGGTTCAACATATGCAAATCTATCAATGTAATCCACCATATAAATAAACTGAAAGAAAAAAAAACATATGATCATTTCATTAGATGCTGAAAAAGCATTCGACAAAATTCAACACCCCTTTATGATAAAGGTCTTAGAGAGACTAGGGATACAAGAGTCATACCTAAATATAATAAAAGCTATTTACAGCAAGCCAACAGCTAACATTAAATTAAACGGAGAGAAACTCAAAGCAATCCCACTAAAATCAGGAACATGACAAGGATGTCCACTCTCTCTATACCTCTTCAATATAGTGCTTGAATTTCTAGCAATAGCACTAACACAACATAAGGGGATTAAGGGGATTCGTATCGGAAAAGAAGAAGTTAAGCTCTCGTTATTTGCAGATGATATGATAGTATACATAAGCGACCCCAAAAACTCTACCAAAGAACTCCTACAGCTGATAAACACCTTTAGTAATGTGGCAGGATACAAGATCAACTCCAAAAAAATCAGTGGCCATCCTATACACTAAGGATAAGGAAACAGAGAGGGAAATCAGAGAAGCATCACCTTTCACGATAGCCACAAATAGCATAAAATATCTTGGGGTAACTCTGACCAAGGAAGTGAAAGATCTATTTGACAAAAACTATGAGTCTTTGAAGAAAGAAATTGAAGAAGACACCAGAAAATTGAAGGATCTCCACTGCTCTTGGATTGGGAGGATCAACATAGTAAAAATGGCAATTCTACCAAAAGCAATCTATAGATTTAATGCAATCCCCATCAAACGCCCATCAAAATTCTTCACAGATCTGGAGAAGATAATAATCAACTTTATATGGAAAAACAAAAAACCCAGGATAGCCAAAGCAATCTTATACAATAAAGGATCATATGGAGGCATTACCATCCCTGACTTCAAACTCTATTACAGAGCTTCAGTATTAAAAACAGCTTAGTATTGGCATAAAAACAGAAAAGTCAACCAATGGAATCGAATAGAAGACCCTGACATTAACCCACAAACCTATGAACACCTGATTTTCGATAAAGGAGCTAAAAATATACAATGGAAAAAAGAGAGCATCTTCAACAAATTGTGCTGGCATAACTGGATGTCAACGTGTAGAAGAATGAAAATACCACCATGCACAAAACTCAAGTCCAAATGGATCAAAGACATCAATATCAGTCCGAACACACTGAACCTGATAGAAGAGAAAGTGGGAAGTACTCTACAACACATGGGCACAGGAGACCACTTCCTATGAATAACCCCGGCAGCACAGACATTAAAGGCCTCATTGAATAAATGAAACCTCCTGAGACTGAGAAGCTTCTATAAAGCAAAGAATACTGTCACTAAGACACAAAGACAACCAACTGACTGGGAGAAGATCCTCACCAACCCCGCAACTGACAAAGGTCTGATCTCCAAAATATATAAAGAATTCAAGAAACTAGACCGTAAAAATCTAATCAACCCAATTATAAAATGGGGCACTGAGCTGAACAGAGAATTCTCAACAGATTAAGTTCAAATGACCAAAAGACACTTAAAGTCATGCTCAACCTCCTTGGCGATCAGGGAAATGCAAATTAAAACAACTTTGAGATAACATCTTACACCTGTCAGAATGGCTAAAATCAAAAACACCAATGATAGCCTTTGCTGGAGAGGTTGTGGAGGAAGGGGCACACTCATCCATTGCTGGTGGGAATGCAAACTTGTGCAACCACTTTGGAAATCAGTGTAGCGATTTCTCAGGAAATTCGGGATCAACCTACCCCAAGATCCAGTAATACCACTCTTGGGAATATACCCCAAAAATGCCCTATCATATGACAAAAGCATTTGTTCAACTATGTTCATAGCAGCATTATTTGTAATAGCCAGAACCTGGAAACAACCTAGATGCCCTTCAATGGAAGAATGGATGAAGATAGTGTGGAATATATACATATTAGAGTACTACCAATGGTAAAAAAACAAGGACTTTGCGAATTTTGCATGCAAATGGATGGAAATAGAAAACACTACCCTGAGTGAGGTGTCCCAGACCCAAAATGATGAACATGGAATGTACTCACTCATAATTGGTTTCTAGCCATAAATAAATGATATTGAGCATATAATTTGTGATCCTAGAGAAGCTAAATAAGAAGGTGAAACCAAAGAAAAACATACAGTCATCCGCCTGGATAAGGGAAGTAGACAAGATTGCCGGGCAAAAACTAGGAACTTGGGGGTAGGTGGCATGGGGCTAAGGGGAATTGGGGTGAGAAACGTGAGAAGGGTAGGATTGGGGGAGCTTGGGGGAATGGGATGGTTGGGATAAAGGAAGGGTGGACACGGGATCAGAGAAATATATATCCTAATTAAGGGAGCCACCTTAGAGTTGGCAAGAGACTTGACTCTAGAGAAGCTCACAGGTGTCCAGGGAGATGTCCTCAGATAGTACCTTGGGCAACTGAGGAGAGGGAACCTGAAATGACCCTATCCTATAGCCATACTGATGAATATCTTGTATATCATCTTAGAACCTTCATCTGGCGATGGATCTAGATAGAGATAGAGACCCAAATAGGAGCACTGGACTGAGCTCTTAAGATCCAAATGAGGAGCAGAAGGAGGGAGAACATGAGAAAGGAAGTCAGGACCACGAGGGGTGCACCCACCCACTGTGACAGTGGAACTGATCTATTGGGAGCTCACCAAGGCCAGCGGGACTGGGACTGAATAAGCATGGGATGAAACCGAACTTTCTAAACATGGCGGACAATGAAGGCTGATGAGAAGCCAAGGACAACGGCACTAGGTTTTGATCCTAATACATGAACTGGCTTTGTGGGAGCCTAGCCTGTTTGGATTCTCACCCTCCTGGACGTGGATACAAGTGGGAGGACCTTGGACTTCCCGCAGGGCAGGGAATCTGGACTGATCTTCATTCTCGAGAGGGAGGGGGAATGGAGTGGGGGGGGGGAGAGGAGGAGGAGGGTGGGGGGAGGGGGCAATGTGTGGGAGGAGGGGAAGGGAAATGGGAAATGGGGAGGAGGCAGAAATTTTTTTCAACAACTAAAAAAAATAAACAAAAAATAAAGAAAAAAAGAAAGGAATATAGGAAGATACATACATACATACATACATACATAACGATGGAACTAGCTAGATCAATGTAACAACTACTCAAGCAAGTGCTTACCCAGATCCAAATTCCATATACTTTAATGAAATTCTATACAGCTACAATAGCCATCCTGAAGTTGTGAAGCTTTGTTTTATATTTTATATAAATAGATATATAAAAATTATATTATATATATAAATATATAAAAATTAGATTTTTATACACTTCTCTACTAAAAGTATATGTGTGTGTGTGTGTGTGTGTGTGTGTGTGTGTGTGTCTATGTGTGTTTATATGGGGGTGAGGACTCAAGACAGAATTAAAACTAGAAAAAATTTAGGTTCATATCCTGCCATGACTCACGTGTTCTTTAATAGCATTCTCTATCCTATTCCATCTCCTATTATCTTTCCTTATTCAACTTTGTAACTGTAAAGACGATACCCATCCATCCTTACATTACATGCTGAGCAGTGTAGGTACAGCAGTATGATAGGATGACTGTGATTTTCTCTATCAGTGGAGAGAAGTCTTATTTCTTGACCTCTGAATGGCTACATGAGAAATAATTCCAAGGGAGTGGGTTAAATAACCATGACTTTCAAAACCACAAATAATGTAACCCTAGTACAAGGGCTAGCAAGCCCTCAATGGGCACCAGAGAAACAATGCTCCCTGCTTGTATGTATGGGGTGTGATTAAAAAAGAAAAAACAAAAAACAAAACAAAACAAAAAAAACTACATATATCTGCCATTGAAAGTAAATCAGAAATTCTGGAAGAGTCATGGACAAACTGTAACTTTCAATACTAGTAGTTGCCAGAGACGGTATTCAAGATATAAGACAGTGAAGATACACTGAAGAACTCTTGAGATACAAATTTCAAACTTTACTAATATGTTGCTGGAGCTCTGTACTCCTCTAAATCTAAGCTTGTTGTTAAAAGGAACATTCAGAGTTTCTGTCTCATACTAGGAGCCATCTGGTATGGACAAAGGGAAGACTTTAGAAAAAATTTACTTTCTCCATGCCTTTTTTGTCTATATCAAAGCATACATACATTGAATGTATGTTTATATGAATGATGTTTAAGTTTTTCATGATGAACATAGATTTTCATACAGATCCTTTTCCTGCAGTAATCTTTGAAGTTTCCAGGAAGAAGATGGGGCCCCACAACAACAAATCCACCTAGCTGAGACGACATCATGATGCAGACAGCGCTACTATAAGACTGCTTGTTTTGGGAACCAGCTGCTGAAATGGTGCGCCTTCTCATATTCTGGCCAGAACTCCAAATGAGAACTTGGAAAAACAAAACAAAAAACTCCTATTGATTGCTCAGAAATTGTTTGCAACTATACTAGACAGTAATTTTGGAACTTAACCACCACTTAATTTTTGCAGGATCCCATTAAGAGAACATTGCCCCCATGACAGCGGGAAGCAATTCTAGAAGATGATGCCCCCTATTCCAAAAAAGTTTGTCCATAGGCTTGGGAACGCTGTTTAGGGGTTGTTGATTATTCCTTGTTCTAGATAGAGGGTTCGGGTGAAAACTATGTTGGTAAAAAAAAAAAAAAAAGGAGAAAGTAACAGTGGGTAATAGAGTGAATACTTTTTACCTATTATAAATGGATGATTTACATTGGTATAGTTTTTGTATATTGATAGAAGTTCAAATTATATCTGTTACTTTTGTTTACATTTGTACACCGATGCAATGTTATTTTGTCAGGTTGTATATATGCATGTTTCTACCTCGGTTTAGGACATTTTGTATATTGACACAACTTTTAGGATATATTTTTATATTTCATTATATATTACTCTTACTTCTGATCAAAATACTTATAGATTGTTTACATTTTGAGGTCACTGTCGTCATTTGTTGCACATTTATTTACAGATTATTTAATATTTTGACATGAAGTTTTACTCTTTAAGTTATACAGGTATTAATTATTATAGGTCAATAGTTGTTCATGTTTGTTGTACATATAGTCAGACCAATTAGGTTCTTTAGATATATAGAGATTGTATTCTGTCTAGACAGGGAATCTTCAACCACTTCAAGGATCTGTAGAACATGGTATTTAAATAACTTGGGGTTTTGTTGACATGAGACATGACTGCTTCTGACAGCGCCAATCTATTTCTGGGAGAATGTTGAGTGCCTAAAGACACTCCACCCTGAGCTTGTTTTCTTCTTGGCAAAATTGGCCTTTGGGCAAGGACTGACAATGCCTCAACCACTGACAAGTTACATGATATCTGGAAATAGATGAGCAGGATGGTCAAATCTTGCCAAGACAGGATAAGACGGTTTTGAAAAATTTCCTGCCTCTGAAAATGGTCTGTCAATTATGTTAGGCTATAGCCAAAGTTGGTTGCTTCCACGTTGCAAAATGAGACTTTGGATGATTGCCCAAGTAGCTAATTGTCTCCATCATATATTGCTTGCTTTGGAAGCTACTTGATTGTACTTCCTGCCTACTCAAGTAATATTATTTCCCTTCTCAGGCCTTCGATAGGGTTAAAGATTAGATAGTCATAGTTACCGTCCTCTTATGATCTAGCCAAGCCATTTCCAATACAAGACTTAGACTCCTTAGGATAGAATGTTTATTATGTTTCTTGCTTAATATTGTTTATGCTGCTTGTAATTCTAATCTTATAGTTGATATCTGTTCCTAGTATATATTGTTTTGTATTGGGTTTGGAACTCCCTTACTAAAAACAAAACGGGGAGGTGATGCACTAGCTCCTTCTCCTCCTCCAGTCAATAGCCTTTAAGTTACTAGCACACTTGGGCATGGTCTCTTTTGTTTTAAAAAGCAGCGGTAGCCTTGTTCTCCCTCTCTTGCTTCTGGCTCCTGCTTCCAGCTGCTAGACTCTACTCCTGGTTGCACCAAGGGCTGTTTTCTAGGACAGTGATCTGTAAGTTTTTCCCCTTAAATAAATAACCCTTTTATTAATCATAATTCCAAACTGGTGTGGGACTGTTTTGTGACTTACGCCTTCACTATTACTGTAACAATATACTGCTGCCTGTCAGCAGCTGCAGGTGCCTGTTCCAGGATCCTGTTAGATACCAGAGTCTAAGTCAAGTCTCTCATAGAAAATGGCTATGTGTTTGTACACAGCTCCTCTCTAGATTACTTACAGTACTGAAGATAACTGCTCTTTAGTTATTAGCATGTGTTGAGAGCAGATACAAAGCAAGTTTACATGTATTCAGTACAGACACAAGTATTTAAAAGTATTGTGGTCAGCAATTAGAGAAATTCACATATGGAACACAAGGAAACCAAAGACCAATTGTAGCAGAGAATTTGGGATATTCAGACATAGTTGTGTAAAGACTCACAGTGGATCTATACAAACTTTTCCTGAAATTTATTGCTTTTATGTGATTCAATACCAAAAGAACCCCAGAATAGCAGGTTGCACTGTCAGTCAGCCCAGATGCATCTCACAGTTACTTGGAACCCTTTAAATGAACCTATTCATACTAATGAACAGGCCTACATTTCTGCTCTAAATGATACCAGTGCTGAAGACTTCTGGTGAGATAAATCCTGGATGCATCTGTTGAATCTGGGAGGCAGAATACTATTTAACTGTCAAATTAGTGTTTACAGATTTAAACGAGTATGGCCATAAAAAATGGACTGGAGAGGATCCTACAGCCTCCATTAGAACCTTACTAACAGCTTTATGCTCTAAACTGTCCTAAGACTACTGAACAGGTTTGAGGTCTTCCAAAGATTTTTCTAAATAATTGCCTAACAAATAAAAGCTAGATATCTTTCAAATGAAAGGCATACCATACCACCTCATTCTTCATTGGCATAATTCTTCTGTAAGCTCATGCTGTGCTGGCTCTTTTTTATGTCAACTTGACACAAACTAGAGTCATTCCAATTGAGAAAATGCCTCCTTCAAGCTTGTTGGCATCTTTTAGTGAGTGACTGATGTGGGAGGGCCCAGTGCATTGTGGGTGGGGCCACCTCTGGATTGGTGGGCCTGGGTTCTCTCAGGAAGGAGGCTATGCAAGCCATGAAGAACAAGCCAGTAAGCAGCACCCCTCCTCGGCCTCTGAATCAGCTCCTGCATCCAGGTTCCCACATGGTTGAGTTCCTGCCTTAGTTTTCCTCAATGGACTGTGACTGGGAATATGGAAGGCCAAACACACCCTTTCCTTCCTAAGATGCTTTGGGTCTTGGTTTTTCATCACAGCAATAGCAACCCCAACTAAGATAGAGCCCTAGTGCCAAACAGCTGATTGCAATGACTTGATTTCCATTTCTTTAGTACAGTCCACAATAATACTCAACTTCATTCACTAAAAAGTCAATCTTCTTTTTCTTTTCCTCTTTTTGGGGATTGTTTCTGATATCTCATTTAAAACACAAAACATCCACCAAATATTGGTGTACACAAAAAAGAAAAATATTTCTGCAAACAGAATTCAAGAACATATAAAAAGATAATTCATAATTTTAAAAAATGTTTTGTGCAATGCAGCACATAAATTGGTTCATGGACAGAAATCACAAGATTATCTTAATAGATGCATGAAAGGATTTCAACAAAGTAATCTTCATATTAAAGTTCTGGAGAAAATAGAATAAAAAAGAACATATCAACATGAGAAAAGCCATATATAACAAACCTATACCCAACCTTACACTAGTGGGGCTAACCTGAAAGCATTTCCAATAAAATAATAAATAAGACAAAGATGTCCCATCTGCACTTTCTTCAATATTATGCCTTTAGTTTTATGTAGGACAATATAATGAAAGAGAAATTAAAAGGATACAAGTGGGAGAAAGAAGTCAGGCAAACCTTAACTTCAGATAGTATCTATACATAAGAGAACCTAAAGACCACCAGAAAACTACCAGAGCCAATAAAAAACACTTTCAGCAAAGAGATAAGGTAAAAAAATAGTATACAAAAATAAGTAGCATTCCTAGATACCAATAATGAACATGTTGCGGAAGAAATCAGAAAAATAATCCCATTCACAATCACTTCATAAACAAACAAGCAAAAGCCTCATAATAAAGCTATCCAAGGAAGTAAAACACTTCTACAGTGAAAACTTTAAAATACTGAAGAGATTAATCAAAGATACTATATGATGGAAAATCATCCCATGTGCACCAAGTGAACAATAAATTCTATGAAAATAGGAAGACTATAAAAACAATCTACAAACTGGATGCAATTCCCATCAAAATTCGAACACTATTCTCCTGTACAAATAGGGAAAAAGGCTAAAAATTCACTAAGAAACACCAAAGACCAGTTAGTAAAGCAAAAGAAAAATGCTGGAGGTTCTCACCATGCCTGATTCCAACATGTGCCACACAGGCATGGTAATACAGACATCACTGGCACAAGCCTTTAATCTCAGCACTCAAGAGGAAGGGATGGGTAGATTTCTGTGAGCTTGAGGTCAGCCTTGTGCGCTTAATGAGGACCAGGCCAGCGGAGCTACAAAGTCAGACCCTGTCTCAAAAAGCAAACAAAAAGCATCATGAACTAGGACAAAGGCAGAGACAGAAATCAGTGATGGCACAGGAGACCCAGATATAAACCCAGAGGCGACAAGATGTTTTTACAAAAATCAGAAAAATACACTTCGGAGCAAACAGGCTTCTCAACAGACATTGCTGGCAAAACTAGCTATCTACAGTGGAAGAATACAACTAGCCCTGTGTCTCTCACAACATAAAAAAACCAACTCTAAACAGATCAAAGACCTTAATGCAACACCTGAAACCCAAAACCTAGTAAGTACAAAGTAGAAGAAATAGTTAACATACCAGCATAGGCAAATACTTCTAAACTCAGTCTCTCAAGAAATAGCAGCGACAACGAGAAATGGGTTTGCATGAACATAAAGAAAATGTATACAGACTCAAGGAGACAAATGCAAGAAGAGACAGCTCACAGAATCAGGGAAACCCTTGCCACTGTGCATCTAACAAAGGGTTAAAATCTAGAATACTCAAAAATCTCAAAAACCTGATCACCAGTTATCAAAAAACTAAACCACCTAATCAAAAACCGGTCTAACGAATTAGAACGACAGTTCTCAAAAGATGAAGTACAAACAGGCAACAAATGTAGGAACCCAAGAATGTTAGAGCACATCTTTAATCTCAGCGTTTGGAGCAGAAGCAGGTAGATCTCTGTGAGAGCAAGGCCAGCCTGGTCTACACATCAAGTTCCACATAGTGAGATCTTGTCTCAAGAGAAAGAAAATTTCAAAATATATGAAAGAACATTTAACATCATTAGCCATTATAAACATGAATTAAAAACGAGATTTTTATCTCACTTCATTCAGAATGGCCTTTATTAAGAAAACAAATAATGACAAATGCCGGTGAGAATGCAGAGAAAAGGGACACCCTTAAATACTGCTGGTGACCACGTAAACAAGTCCAGAATGCGTTAATACGGATGTCTTGAAAAATCTAGAAATAAATCTCCGTTATGGCTCTGCTATAGCACTACTGGGTATTTGCCCCAAAATTAAAACAAATCACAGAAAAACTTGCACTTCAATGTTTATTGCACCACTGCCCACCAACTAAGGAATGGAAAACAAGGATGTGATTTATAGACAATGGAATTCATTTCTATCATGAAGATGAAATTACATCATCCTAAGTAAAATGGGGACAACTGGAGATAGTTATAGCAAGTAGATTATGTCATCTCAGAAGGACAAATCACCATGTTTTCTCTCCCTCATGGGCCTCATACTTATTAGGTACATCAAATGCTCTATGTGGAATGGTATGCACATAGAAGCAAAACTGTTTGGGAACAAAGGAGAGTGATGGGAAAGGGGAGGCGTGAGAAAGGTGAGAGAAGGGAGGGATGGGGGATAAACTCAAAGTCCACCGCACACCCAGGACGTAAACCTTTATAATAGTAAATTGAACTATTAAATATCCCATGTGCTTTTGCTTGTCAGTGGTGGACAGGACTGGCACCAGCCTTCTACAATGAACCCATTCATCTCTTCACTCCTTTTAAAAGACAGCTTTATTATGGTGTTCAGGGGGATTTCTAACTTTAATATTCTTCTGCACGTTTTAAAATGTATAAACGCATGGCTACAGTTCAAAGTCATCTAAAGAGAGGATCAAGCTAATGGACACAGAAAGTAACACCCAGCGGCTGGACAGTTGGCTCCGTGACTAAGAATGAATGTTTCCTGTTCTTCCGGAAAACCTGACAGAGTTGCCAGCATCCACGGTGGACACTTCACAACCACCTGGAACTCCAGATCAAGGGGACACAACACCTCCCTCTGATCTCAACTGACGCCACAAGTAACACATTCACAAACACACAAACAGATAAATAAAAATAAATCCTAAATAACACTAGAAAAATCATATAGTACCAGAATTTACTATAAACTGTGAGTATCCTTATTGAATAAAGCTGCTGTCCTAAAATGAAACGCTGACAAAATCCCTTCCTTAGAATTTAAAAGTAGCTTTTCACATTACAAGTCATGCTCCATTCCAAAGACAGTCTACTCGTTCTCATAAATACACTTCCAGTGAGTTTAACTAAATTGTGTGATGATTTGAGGAGAAAACAACAAAGCCAAACCAACGAAAACAACAACAACGACAACAAATCGAGGCATAAGGATATATTTCCGACTTCTAATATTGTGCGTTGGGAATCGCATCAACTGTATTTTATGCCCAATGCACAAGCTACTTATAAACTTTGATGACAAAACAATGCTGAGAAGGTTATTGCAAAATCAGTAAGATAAAACATGGCTAGCTGCAGTAATGACTCCTTTAACTTTTTCAAATACACAAATCAGGTCATCCAGATGAATCTGAAATTCACAGGATTTTAATTGTAGCCCTTGCAAAACCTAAATCACTTAATCCACAGTCGCCTGGTAATTGTTTTTTTGTGGCTGTTGTTGTTGTTTTAGGGAGAAAAAAAAAAAAACAGCATTCTGAGGTGTTTCAGCTCTGGGCAGGGGACCTGCAAGGCTCCAAGTCGCGCTGGGGAGAGGAGGGAGAGGAGGGGCAGCTCACCGTCCAAGTTTTCCAGGTCACTGATGTGCCACAGGTTGCAGCCCATGTCCTCGCGGCTGAGGTCCCTGTCTTCCCGGTAGGACTCCATCCTCAAGTGCACGTTCCTCCGGAGTTTAGGGCTGGACGACACGCAGCACGGGACTGTGTTTCCCTCGTTGACCGCCCGGCCGGTAGCCCCCGGGCCCAGGCGCCGGCTACAGCGCAAAAGGCAGGTCGCCTGGATCCCTCGGA
The DNA here is from genome assembly GCF_018167655.1 of Microtus oregoni. NCBI lineage: Eukaryota > Metazoa > Chordata > Mammalia > Rodentia > Cricetidae > Microtus > Microtus oregoni. The sequence goes on from NW_024543059.1 coordinate 42,047,141, forward strand.
GGACGGAGGCCGAGCCGGCTCCGGTTCCGCAGAGAGCTGGACACCGCCATGGATGGAGGCGACAAGCGGGTGGCTAATGCAACAGGCCGGCTCCGGCCCTGGAGGCTACGACCTCAGCCCGGCTTGGCAGCGGAGGAGCCTGAGTCCGCGACTGCGCCCCGCGCAAAGCTCACCCACGCGGTGCCATGGCGGGCGGGGCAGCGCAGGCCGGCTCCTCCCGCGCTCTCGTTTGGCACCGGGCTTGGACAAGCGGTTTCCGTTAACTCTGGGGCCACGCGAGGGACAGGCGTGGAAGAGCCGCGTTGAGGCGAGAGTGGGAGCGGCCCAGGAGGGGCGTGGTGAAAGGCTGTGCGCGTGGAGTCCAAGAAGCCCCGCTCAGCCCTGCCACCTGCTCCAATCGGTGCGCTTAAGCCACGCCTCTCTTCTAGGCCCCGCCCCTACCCGCGGCCTCAAGCCCAGCTTCGGGCTCTGGAAGATGTACTGTGCTGGCACCGCACAGAAAGAACCTTCATCGCCAAGAAAGCAGTGAGTCTCTTCGCTCTTCCGCACCCAAATCGCAGGGGTAGGGGTAGGTAGTGGATAGTGACCCCGAGCCACGACGGGGGGTGGGGCACCGAAGGGACCCTTAGAGCAGCCTCTTGTGTGAGGAAGGCTGGTGATTTCTGAGTGTGGCTAATGTTGGAAGAAGCTCAGGGTTGAGAAGGCTTCTTCATAAGGTTCTTTAAATATGGAACTCCTTTGATCTCAGTAAGCCCTTTGAAAGAAAAGAGCGTACATTCCGTTTCCATTTCACACATTCCTTTGTATGCTTACTTTTAGTGTTGCTGAGGATCAGATTGAGGCCTCATGCATGCCAGGTATGAATCCACAACTGAACTAAGTCTCCAAATTGTGTTTATTTAAAAGATATGTGTGTTTTTAAATTTAAAAATGTGTTTGTGTGTGTGAACATGTGTGGTATATGTGCACGTGTATAGGCCTTTATCATGTGAAGGTGTATAGTATTTTATTTTTAATTTCTCCAGGATTTTTCTCATGAAGGGTTGTTGGGTTTTGCCAAAGGCCTACTCTGCATCATTAGGTTATTAAAGATGATCTTAAGACTATTTTATTTCAGTTTGTTTATGTAGCAGATTGCATTTCTCAATTTTCATATACTGAGCTATGACTGTGTCTGTGGGATGAACCCTACTAGATTATGGGGGATTATCTTTTTTATGTGTTCATTTTGGTATGCAAGGATTTTGTTATGTATTTTTATATCTATGTTCAAAAGGGAAATTGATATGTTGATGTGGGATTCTCTTCTGTATGCTGTGAATATGTTTTATTACTGTTGGTTAATAAAGAAGCTAATTTGACCTATGGTAGAGCAGAATAAAGTCAGGCAGGAAATCCGAACAGAGCTATATAGAGAGAATAGGCCGAGTCAAGAAGACACGATGTAGCTGCTGAAGGAGAAAGATGCCAGAACATTACTGGTAGGATACAGCCTCATGGTGACACACAGATTAATAGAAATGGTCAATTTAAGGTGCAAAAGTTAGATAGAAATATGCCTAAACTATTGGCCAAACAATGTTGTAATTAGTATAGTTTCTGTGTGATTATTTGGGTCTGGATGGCCGGAATGAAAGAGCAGTCTCTGCTTACAATATGTAATATTCTTTGTTGGGTCTCTGTTTGGTTCAGGTATCAGGGTAACTGTAGCCTCATAGAATAAATTTGGCAGTGTTCTTCCTGTTTCTATTCTGTGGAATGATTTGAGAAGTTTTGTTATTAACTCTTGGTTGAAAGTCTAGTAGACTTCTCTGCTAAAACCATCTGGCCAAAGACTCTTTTGGGTTGGGAGAGTTTTAATGGTTGCTTCAATGTCCCTTGAGAATATATATATTTTTAAACTGCTTCTCTGATCTTGATTTAACTTTGGTAAGTCATATCTATTTAGAAAACTATTCATTTTTTTTAGATTTTCCAATTTGATGCAGTACAGGACATAGATTTTAAAATATGTTCTTAAGATTCTCTGGATCTTCTCAGTGTCTGCTTTTATGTGGCCACTTTCATTTCTAATTATGATCTTCACTCTGTGTCTTATAGTGAAATTGGCTAAGGGTTTATTAATCTCTCTGATTTTCTTAAAGAACTAACTCATTGTTCTACTTTTAATGGTTTTCCATTTTGTTGAATACAACCTTGAGTTGACCACTTCTGTCAATTCCTTTTTGCTGTGATTTCTTCTTTTTGTTCTAGAGTTGTCAGATGTAATTTGAGTTATAGTATATCATTCCAATTTCTTTTTTTTAAATGTAGACCATTATTGCTATGAAGTGCTTCTTTGAACTTTATTCATCGTGTTTCATTAACTTAGGCATGCTGTGTTTTAATTTTTATTCAATCCTACAATGTGTTCATTTTTAAATAGTGTTGAACTATTTTTTATTATGTAGAAAGTTTTTCAGTTTCCATGAATTTGCCAGCTTTCTATTGTTTTTGTTGTGGATTTTCAGCTTTATTTTGAGGTGGTCTCGTAGGATTCCAATTGTCATTTAATTTTTCTTGTATTTGTTGAGATTTGCTTTGGGTTTCATATGTCTCTAACTTGGAAAATTTTCCATGAAGTGCAGAGAAAAAAATCGAATATTTGTTTGTTTGTTTTTAGGTCCATTTAGTTGGGCCATCTTTTTCTAACCCTTCACTCCAATGTAATGTCCCCCTTTGATGTTGACGTGTGTTTTTTGTAATGTGTGGGGAATGGCATGAGAGAAGAAAGGGAGACCACAGACTACAGAGGTGGGCATGACACTGGGAGAATTTGATCTGGAGAAGCAGAAGTAGAGGTGTGGATCTGCTGTCAGCCTACTTGTCATCCTGGCAGGTTGGATCTTTGGTTAGCAGGGTGCTGAGATGGGGACAAGAGACTGAATAGGAGAGAAATGCAAGAGGGGGAAGAGCTGTATGATCCACAAGTAATGGGAATGCATTGTGTGAGAAATTGGCCGCAGGTGTTCTGCTGCAGACATGGAGATGTGAACAGAGGACTGTAGCTGGAGGAACACAGTGCTAATGATATTTGAAAAAACCATTTAATTGGAGAGAAACTTGAAATAGATATATGTTCAGATTTGTTGAAACTATACAGTGTAAGTAACTAGCCTGTGGCTGTGTTTGTGTTTACAGATTTCACATGTGAACTACAGAGAATAGCCCAAAGGCTAACACAAGCCATTAGGACATGCTGTTGTGATAAAGAGTGGGCTGGACTACTATTAGTCCCGCTGAGGCTGCAGTGAGCAGGACAACTGCTTCTATTCGTCCCCCTTTCCATTCCCATTGCTGTTCTGCTCCCTGCAGGCAAGGATCCAGGCACTGCTAAGAAAGTTGCACAATTTTAAGCAGATCAGTGCTGAGAATCTTTCAGGTTTAACTTGTTGATTTTTTTTTTAACCTCAGATTTGACAATATTGACTGTCCTCACTGGACTATAAAGGTTTTCCATACTATGTCTTTCTTTGTGTTTAGTGTGTCCAAGGTCCCAAAATTGAACATCTGGGAGGTACTTGGGATTTCTCTGGAATATGGATCTGGCCATTCATGTGGGCCACTCTCACTTCTTAGGCAGAAATCCTTCATATTTGACTAATAGCATCTACTCTAAGTATATTTTTACTGCAGTTTTTCCTAGGTACATGGGCAATTTGTGTATTCTTATTAAACCTCTGTGTGCTGTTGGTCAACTTACATGTCTATATTTACAAAGAGGTGTCCGGTACCCATGCATTGAAGGCTACTTCCCACTTTCTCTATCAGGTTCAATGTTCACAACTTCTTTCTTTTCATCTCTGACAGTAGAAATAGTGTGAGCCTTGTTGCATACAGAATGGGAAAAAAATCTTCACTAACCCCCACATCAGACAGAGGTCTGATCACCAAAATATACAAAGAACTCAAGAAATTGGACACCAAAATAACACATAATCTAATAAAAAAAAAGGACTACAGTCCTAAACAGAGAACTCTCAACAGAGGAATCTAAAATGGCTGAAAGAAACATAAGGAAATGTTCAACATCCTTAGTCATCAGAGAAATGCAAATCAAAACATCTCAGATTCCATCTTACACCTGTAAGAATGGCCAAGATCAAAAACACTAATGACAATTTATGCTGGAGAGGTTGTGGGGAAAAGGGAACACTCCTGCATTGCTGGTGGGAATGCTATCTGGTACAGCCCCTTTGGATGTCAGTGTGGTGATTTCTCAGAATATCAGGAAACTATCTTCCTCAAGACCCAGTAATACCACTTTTGGTATATATCCAAAGGATGCTCAATCGTGCCACAAGGACATGTGCTCAACTATGTTCATAGCAGCTTTGTTTGTCATAGCCAGAACCTGGAAACAACCTAAATGCCCTTCGACCGAAGAATGGATAAGGAAAATGTGGTACATTTACACAGTGAAGTACTACACAGCAGAAAAAAATAACAGCTTGAATTTTGCAGGAAAATGGACGGAGCTAGAAAACATTGTTTTGAGTGAGGTGACCCAGACACAGAAAGATAATTATCACATGTACTCACTCACAGGTGGTTTTTAAACATAAAGCAAAGAAAGCCAGCCTACAAACCACAATTCCAGAGAACTTAGACAACAATGAGGACACTAAGAGAGACTTACATAGATCTAATCTACATGGGAAGTAGAAAATGGCAAGATCTTCTGAGTAAGTTGGGAGCATGGGGACCTTGGAGGAGGGCTGAGGACAGAGAAAAGAGGCAGGGAGGGGAGCAGAGAAAAATGTAGAGCTCAATAAATATCAATTAAAAAATAATTTAGTACTTACTATTGTTGTAAGAGCTGCAGTGGGCTGAGTTCCCACCCAGCTCTGCACGGCTAGCATTACCGGAAATAATACACGGAAACTGTATTCTTTAAAACACTGCCTGGCTAATGGATAATCATTGATAATAGTTAAGCTTGTAGTCATGTTTGTTAGATTTTCTAGATATATAGAGATATATTTCAGTTAGATAGGCATTCTTCATATCTTTCAAAGACTACAGAATAGGACATTTAATGTTTTAATAACTGAGGACTTTTCATGACAATGAGACACTCTGCTCCTGGCAGCACCAATCTACTTCAAGAGGAAGATGGGCATCGAAGAGGCTCGTTATGGAGTTTGATAGCCATTTGGGCAAGAAACTGCTCTTGCCTGGACTATTGAATAAACTGGACACAGAGAACCCGCAGAGAGAGGACTGCTGAACTTGCCTAAGGTGAGATGGTCGTTTGGAGTTCCTGATTCATGAAAGAGTCTGTGAGACATTCTGCAGGACACAGCAGATAGTGACTGAACTGTCTTTAAAATTTCCTACTTCATAAAAATGTCTGCTGAAAACTATGAACCTGTAGGCCAAAGATGGATGCCCCAACGGCACAGAGGAACTTTGGGTAATTGTCCAGGCAGTGAGATGTCTCTGTGATTTCTAGAATTTTGTAAGTTGCTTACTTCTCATTTACTTAGATAATATTATATCCTTCTGGAGTCTTTGATGGAGTTAAAGAATGGTTAGTTATAGTTTTCCTTTGTGATGGTAAAAGATAAAATAGATATAAATATTGTAACTGTAATTCTTACTTGATAACTGCTTTGTTATATGTATTTCTGCTATGTTAAAGTGAAAGCCTTTCCTTTTTGTTTAAACAAAAAAAAGGGGAAATGATGCAGGAAGGTCATTGGCTAATAAAGAAACTGCCTTGGCCCATTTGATAGGCCAGCCTTTAGGTGGGTGGAGTAAACAGAACAGAATGCTGTGAGGAAGAGGAAGTGAGCTCAGACTCGATCGCTCCCCTCTCTGGGGCAGATGCAATGAAGCTCCGACCCAGGATGGACATAGGCTAGAATCTTCCCAATAAACACACGTTGAGGTGCTACACACATTAATAGAAATGGGTAATCAAGATGTAAGAATTAGCCAGTAAGAAGCTAGAGCTGATGGGCCAGGCATTGTTTAAATGAACACAATTTGTGTGTTGTTATTTCGGGGCATAAGCTAGCCAGGCGGCCAGGAGCTGGGAGGCAGGAACGCAGCCCGCAGCTCTTACTACATACTATAACAGTGAGGCCATATACTCCTGGCAACTGCAATGTACTTCAAGAGGGAGATGGGCATCAAAGAGGCTTCTTATGGAGTCCATTAGCAATTTGGGAAAGAAACTGCTCTTGCCTGGACAGCTTAATGAACTGGACATGCAGGACCTGCAGAGCAATGACTGCTGAAATTGCCTAAAGGTCAGACTGTCCTTTGGGGTTCCTGCTTTATGAAAGAGTCTGATAGACATTCTGAAGGACGCAGAAAAAAAGTGACTGACAAAGTGCCAGTATAGGTGGCACTGTCTTTGAAATTTCCTTTTTCATGGAAAGTCTGTCAGATACTATGGGACTATAGGCTGAAGACAGATGTCCCAATGGTACAGAAGAACTTTGGGAGACTATGTAGACAGTGAGATGTCTCTATTAATTCTAGAGTTTTGGAAGTTGCTTACAATGTACTTCCTCTTTACTTGAGTAATATTATATATTTCTGGAACCTTTGATGAAATTGAAGAATTTATAGTTTTTATTTATGATAAAAGGTAAAGTAGATATAAATATTGTAACCGTAATTCTTGTTTGATACCTGTTTTGTTATACGTAATTTTACTATGTTAAAGTTAAAACCTTCCTTTTTTTAAACAGAAAAGGGAGGGTGATGTGGGAGTCCCTTCTGTGTGCTGTGATTACCATTAATGAATTTAAAAACACTGTTTTGGGCATGTAGCAAGGCAGAACTTAGGTAGAAAGGGAAAACTAAGCAGAATGTTAAGAGAAAGAAGAGCAGAGTCGGGGAGAAGCCATGGATAAGCCATCAGAGTCAGCATGTTGAACTTTTGCCAGTAAGCCACTGCCATGTGGTGATAGGCAGAATAATAGAGATGGGTTAGTTTAGGATAGGAATTTAGCAGAAATATGCTTAAGCTATTAGCCAAACAATATTGCAAATAATATGGTGTTCCGAGTGGTTATTTTGTGGCTGGATGGCCAGGACAAACAAGCAACCCTTCGTTCAACAGAGTTGGTAAAGATCTTTTCCCATTCAGAAGGCTGTCTTTTTGTCTTATTGACTGTGTCTTTTGTTTTACAGAGGCTTTTCAGTTTCAAGAGGTCCCATTTATTTATTATTTCTCTCAGTGTCTGTGCTACTGGGGTTTTATTTAGAAAGGGGTCTCCTTTGCCCATGCATTGAAGACTACTTCCCACTTTCTCTTCTATCAGGTTCAGTGTGTGGGGTTTGCTGTGCAATTTCAGTTTTAGTAATTTTTTTTTACATATATGGGTGTTCTTGTATTAGAGGCAGCGATGTTCAGGATTGAGACTACATCTTGATGGATTGGTCCTATTATGAGTATAAAGTGTCCTTCTCCATCTCTTCTGTTTGATTTTAGTTTGAAATCTATTTTTGTTAGTTTTTAGGATGGCTACACCTGCTTTTTTCTTAAGCCCATTTGATTAGAAAACCTTTTTCAAACTCTTTACTCTGAGGTAGTTTCTGTCTTTGAGGTTGAGGTGTGTTTCTTGTATAGAACAGAAGGCTGAATGAATCCTGTTTTCATATCCATTCTCTTGGCCTGTGTCTTTTTATAGGTAAATTGAGTCCATTGATATTAAGCAATATTTGTGACCAGTGGATGTTAATTCTGGTTAATTTTCGGCACAAGTGTTTGAGTGTTTGGGTTTTTCTGGTGGGGGTTATCAGATGTCTGTGTTTTTGTGGGTACAGTACCTTCCTTTGATTAGGATTTTCCTTCTAGTACTTTCTGTAGGGCTGGGTTTGTGGATATGTATTGTTTAAATTTGGTTTTGTCATGGAATATCTTGTTTTCTTTATAGATGGTGATTGAAAGCTTTTCTGGGTATATCAATCTGGGCTTGCATCCATGGTTTCTTAGTGTCTAAAGCCCATCAATCCAGGAACTTCTGGCTTTCATGATTTCCACTGAGAAGTCAGGTGTAATTCTGATAGGTATACCTTTGTATGTTACTTGAGCATTTTCCTTTGCAGCTCTTAATATTCTTTCTTTATTCTGTATGTTTTGTCTTTTGATTAGTATATGGTGAGAGCATGTTTTTTTGAACCAGTCTGTTTGTTATGCTTCTGTAGATAGAGCTGTAGGCCGCTTTCTGCCTCCTAGCTCCCAGCCACTGGCCAGCTTTACCCAAAATAATTACACAGAAACTGTATTCTTTTAAACACTACCTGGCCCAGTAATTTCAGCCTCTCATTGGCTAATACTCCCATCTTGATGAACCCATTTCTATTAATGTGTGTAGCACCACACATTGGTGGCTTACTGAGAAAGATTTTAGCCTACGTCTGTCTCAGGTCAGAGAATCATAGTGACTGCCTGAATCTGCTTCTTTCTCCCAGCATTCTGTTCTTTCTACTCTGCCTATCTAAGCTGCTATCCTATCAAAGGGTCAAGGCAGTTTCTTTATTAACCAATGAAAGTAACACATAGACAAAAGACCCTCCACATCATTTCCCCTTTTTCTGTTTAAACAAAAAAGAAAGGCTTTCACTTTAACATAATAAAATTACATATAACAATTACAATTACAATATTTATATCTACTTTATCTTTTATCATAACATAGGAAAACAATAACTAACTATCTATTCTTCAACTCCATCAAAGACTGCAGAAGGATATAATATTACATAAGCAAACAAGAAATAAGCAACTTCCAAATTCTAGAAATGACAGAGATACCTCGCTGCCTGGACAGTCACCCAATGTTCTTTTGTACCACTGGGGCATCCATCTTCAGCCTACAGGCCCATAGTATCCAGCAGACATTTCCATGAAGCAGCAAATTTCAGACAGTTCAGTCACTATCTGCCATGTCCTGTAGAAAGTCTTGCAGACTCATGAATCAGGAACCCCGAAAGACCATCTCACCTTTAGGAAAGTTCAGCGGTCCTCTCTCTGCAGTTCTGTGTGTCCAGTTTATGTATCAGTCCAGGCAAAAACAGTTTCTTGCCCAAATGGCTAACCAACTCCTTAAAGAACTTTTTCGATGCCCATCTTCCTCTTGAAGTAGATTGGTGCTGTCAGGAGCAGACATATCTCATTGTCATGAAAAGCCCTAAGTTATTAAAACGTTAAATGCCATATTCTGTAGTCTTTGGAAGATATGAAGAATGCCTATCTAACTGAAATATATCTCTATACATCTAGAAAATCTAACATGACTACAAGCTTAAATATTATTGATGATTATCCATTAACAACCTATATTTCCTAATTATACATTACATTTTAAAATGAACTACATGATCACAGTACCTTAATCAAGATCAGAAATATATATACATACCAAAAAATGACCTTAAAATCTATACCTATGCAAATTATTTATATCTATATCATTTCCCCCTTTAAATGTAAAAGAACATTTATAAACAATATTTGGGAATATGGGCACAGTTATTTCTCTCAAAACTGCTTCATGCTGAATGGGAGCACTGTTATTCAAGTCTTTTATGGTATATAACCTGTGTGCTAAGTACATCTCAGTCAGCAGTTGAGCAAAGTAATTTTTTGAGGGTGTTTATAGCAACCTTTCAGGAGGGCATGGTCTATCATACCATAATGGAATAGAAGCAATCCACAGGGTCTCCTCCTCTGTGAAAACAAAAGAAGAAACTCTTTTCCAAAGCATCATGTTCTGAGATCCAAATTCTGAAGTCATATGCTTATGATATCCATTCTGGTCTAGCTTGGTAGCCCATATAATGAAATGTCTCTCTGTACTCAGGTCCTTTACAGTCAAAAAATTTAAAGAAAACACAATAATATACATAATCCAGACCCTCTATGAATTTTCCATTTTTACATGGTTTATTTTTCTTTACTTTTTTAATCTATAACTATCTTTACTCTGTCTCTTTAAAGACTTTACCCTTTTTTTAAAACCATTAATTTTATTCTCTATATCTGTTTTCTTCTCTCTCCGAAGCCTTCGTACACTCATCCAATGCTGTGACACATTTAAAGGTCTTTTATGTCTGAATCTGTCCTATTGTGAATCTAGGAGCACTTCTTAAAATGGTAAGCACTTCTTAAAACTTAAGTTTCACCATGTAAAGGTAATACGGGACCACCATGTCCTGCCCAGTCTAAACCTTAGCTGTACTGTTATTATGGTAATTATGATAGTCCTGCCTGAGGTCAGCACAGTTCAGCATGGCAGAGCTGCTCTTGCCTCAGAGCCATTTGGTGCCCCTGGCTGTGTGCAGTTCCAGGCAGGAGCTGTGCTCAGCAGTCCAACCCAAGGATGAGCATGCAACACATAAACAGTTTTCATCTGAGTTACAGTCAAATCTGCCATGCAGAGCACTGCACAGCCTGTAAACATCTCTGTGTATGGTGGATGGAATCCACCATTCATTTACGCCTGCCTAAGCCTGATTCCACAGTCTGTCTAGGAGCAGGCAAGAAGCGCTGAGCCATTGGCATGGTCTCAGAGTACTTTCTTCCTGATCCTGAGCAGGAAAAAAAACACGCAGACACACAAATGCACCATAGCCTGAGTTTGCACTGGCAGCAGGGCCCAGGAAGCTGTGTTTTAAAACCGCGTGTGGACTTTTTTAAGGCTGCTGAGTCAGGAAATTCTCTGTGGCACGCCACCTACAAACAGCAAAAAGCTGCGTTAAACTCTGTTTTTTTTTTTGTGTTTAAATTTAAGCTCTCTCAGGTTTTGCATGGATCCACTTTACCACATTAGAGCACCACTCTATAGATGGAACAGCAGGCTGCGTTCCTGCTGCCCAGCTCCCGGCTGCCTGGCTAGCTTATGCCCCAAAATAACAACACACAAATTGTATTCTTTTAAACACTGCCTGGCCCATTAGTTTCAGCCTCTTATTGGCTAATTCTCACATCTTGATTACCTCATTTCTGTTAATGTGTGTAGCACCACGAGGTAGTGGCTTACCGGGAAAGATTCTAGCATAAGTCTGTCTCGGGTCAGAGAATCATAGTGACTGCCTGAATCTGCTTCTTTCTCCCAGCATTCTGTTCTGTCTACTCTGCCTATCTAAGCTGCTATTCTATGAAAGGGCCAAGGCAGTTTCTTTATTAACCAATGAAAGTAGCACATAGACAAAAGACCCTCCCACATCTTTCTTTAGGTTGGGAAAGTTTTCTTCTACGATTTTGTTGAAATATTTTCTGTGCCTTTGAGCTGGAGTTGTCCTTCTTCTACCCCCATTATTATTAGGTTTGGTTTTTTTCATGGTGTCCCAGATTTCCTGGATGTTTTGTGTTAATAATTTGTTGGATTTAATGTTTTCTTTTACCAGCGAGTCTATTTTCTTAATAGTGTCATCAGCACCTGAGATTTGTTCTTCTGTCTCTTGTATTCTTTTTTCTATACTTGTCTCTGTAGTTCCTGTTTGTTTACCCAGATTTTCCATATTCAGAATTCGATAAGTTTAGGTTTCTATTTACCTTTATTTCAGTTTGTTCCACTTATTTGATTTTTTTCTTCATTTTCTTGTACTTCTCTGAGGGATTTGTCAATGGCTTCTTCCAATATTTGTTTGTCTTTACCTCCATTTCTTAAAGGGAGTTTTTCATTTCCTCTTTAAAGGTCTCCATTATTTTCATAAAGTTGCATTTAAAGTGGTTGTCTTTTTTCTTTTTCTCTTCTTTATTATATTCTCCTTTTCCTCCTTCTCGATCCCCTCCCATTCCCTCTTGCTCCTCCTCATCTTCCGCTCTTCCTCCTCCTGCTCCTCATCCTTCTCCTCTTTTCTTTCTCCTCCTCTTCTTCTTTTTATTCTTCTTCTTCCTCCTCCTCCTCCTCCTTCTTTTGTTCTTAATGATCAAGTCTTCCTGTTGTCTGACCACTGGGTTCTGGTGTTACCATGTTGGTTTTTCAGTTGTTTGATGAATTCTTGTACTGGCACCTTTCCATCTCTTTTTTCAACTGGGGATGATTGTCTTTATGCCTTGGTTCAGTTTTTGCAGTGGCTGTCTGAATGTTTGGGAATTTTCCTTGTTCTGCTCTGTACTGTCAATGTCTGTGTCTCAGGAAGCTTCTGAAGTCTCTCTAAGCCTGCTCTCTTGGGCGTCTCTCCTGTTTCACTCTCTTGGTCCTCTCTCTTGGTCCCCTCAGTGTTGTAGCGAGCTCTTGATACCCTCAGTATTGTAGAAAGCTCTTCACCCTTTCAGTATTGTAGCAAACTGTATTTCAGAGTTCCCCTGAGGTTTCAGGATGATAGGTGAGTTTGGGGGCAGGATGGGGCTGGTAGCTTGCAGGGTCCAGTGGATGGGGTTGGATGTTGGGGGAGCCTATCTGCAGGAAACTCTCCTGCTGGTTGGCTAGAAAAGCCAAGGGAATTTGGAGAGGGGGCCAGGGTTTTGTCCCAATGTGGAGGTCCTAGAGAGTGGGTGTCCTGCCATGTGGCTGTTCACTCACCTCTTAGTCCCCTCCATATTGCAGCAAACTGTGTTTCAGAGTTCCACTGAGGTTGCAGGAGGATAGGTGAGTTTGGGGGCAGAGTGGGGCTAGTAGCATGGACGATCCAGTGGATGGGGTTGGATGCTGGGTGAGCCTACCTGCAGGAAACTCTCCTGCTCACTGGCAGAAAAGTTGAGGGAGTTGGGGAAGGGGTCGAGGGTTTTGTCCCAATGTGTAGCTCCTAGAGATTGGGGTGTCCTGCCGCATGGCTGTTCGCTTTGAAATTACCTGGCACAAGTGAGAAGCAAACCTGGAACATGCAACAAACCTGCTTAGGGGATTATTAGAGGGTGTGTGTACAGGCCTGGGGAAAGTCAGTGTGCAGAGAGAGAGGAAGATGGCACATCCAGCTTTTAAAAGCTGCCTAGCAATGCACACAGGATTTGGCATAGCTACGTCATATGCAGATGGCAGGTCTCTCGCATGCAAGGGCTTACCTGAGTCATACGTGGATAATGCAGGCATGCATGCCCACAAGGGCTTAGCTGAGTCATAAGTGGATGATGTAATCCATGCCACGTGTGGGTCATGCGGGGCCCTTTAACATCTCCCATGGCCATTAGGCACTTCTGCCTGAGGGCTTGTCTGTACATGCATGACCCCTAGAACCTGGAAGTATCAGCCTTATGTGGGTGAAATCATTACAGTGAGGATCTGCGGTTAGCCTACCAGCTTCTCTGGCTTTCTTAAGTTTCTGTGAAGCTAATATGCTGTGTGAATAGCTTGGTGACTCTGAGAGTAGAATATCGCTGAAGGATATTTCTCAGTTATAGCTTCACTTACTTCTTCCCTGATCACATCTAGAAAGAAGTGTAACAAAACTGAAGAAACAGGCAAGAATAGATTTAGTGGGGGGAACTGACAACAGTGAAGGAGAAATAGTCTGTTGTGTTCAGTAAAAATACAAGGCAAGGGAGGAGTGCTATGGGAGAATCTTATGAGAGATTACATGCTTCTAACTTATTTCTTTGGAAGAGACACAGACTCACTGCAGAATTTCAGCAGCTTTCGTGTAGGACATGACATGCTCACTAGAGGCTGAGTCTCAGTAGTTTACCCTGGTTCCAAGAAAGACCACAAACTGAGACTACACAGGCACCACCCAGGAACAGACCATCCAAAGGAAATTCTTAACATTCTAATCATTACAGATAGGATCACCTGCTAGCACACACCCATTGCTTTTCAACAGGACACTCCTAGACAAATGTCAGCCAATCATGGCTCCTGAACCTTAGAAATCCCTCACCCCCACCTTTGCTACTAAAAAAACCCAACCCCAACTGAACTCTGGGCACTCAGATCACTCCAATACCTTCTACACAGGGTGGCCAAGTTTGCAAACTTGTGTAACAATAAAGGCTCTCTGCATTTAAATAAAGGACTCAGTCTCCTAGTGGTTTGTGGGGAACTCCATGATCAGGGCAGAACATTAACTCCCTGAAAACCCATTTCTCCGTACCAACTGTACAGGGAGAAAAGGAAAGGAGGCAGGAGGCCATAGAAGCACAATGTAGTGAAATGGATGTGGAGCTGAAGCCGTGGCAGTGTTGATGAGAGTGGTAAGAGCCATGCTCTGGACTTGGTGGCCAAATGCAGGGAGAGTCCAGCAGTGCAGGACCTTCTGCTGGGCTGTCCCAGGACCTTGTCTTCCTTTCTGCCTTCTTAATGGACTGCAATGGTGTACTTGGGCCAACACTCTTCTCAGATATTTTGCTACCTGAAAGCTATCTTTATGTAGTCAAGAATTAGGACACTAAAGTGGTGGTTTAGAACTTGACATCTATAAACATCTGTACCTTCTGTTCTAGGCTCTATTTTCATTTTGTTTTGAAGCCATGCGCACCCTTTAAAGTGAAGTTCTTTTCTCAGTAATAACAGCTTCACCTAGCAACTTGTTACAAAGGTGACATCTGATTTCTCCTCCAGACCTAAGAATCAGAATCTCTGGACAGCAAGTCTAGCAGTCTGTTTCAACAAGGCCTTTAAATGACTCTGATGGATATTAAAGTACTCAGTTGGTGGGAATGCTGGGGAGAGGTTCGGGATGGTAGTAAGTTAAGATGTCCCTTGAACTGTGGGGTGCTCTACTTACTGTCCTAATCCTTTCCTGTGAAGGTCTTCTCCTGGCTTCCTTTTCTGTTGCTGTGACGAAGCAGGGATCCAAACCAACTCAGCTGAGGAAAGGATTTTTCATCTCACAACTTTCAGGACATGATCCACCAGTGAGGGAATTCGGGGCAGGAACCGTGGAGGAAAGCAGCATACTGGCTTGCACAGCTTGCTTTATTTATACAATGCAGGACTACTTTTCCGGGTCAGCACGACACACAGTGGGCTGGGCCTACACACACACACACACATAAATAATCCATTAAGAAAATGTCCCCACTTCTTCCTTTCCAATTTGAATCCCCTTGATCTCCTTTGGTTGCCTAATCACTATTGCCAAAACTTCAAGGACTATGTTGAAGAAATATGGAGAGAGTGGGCAGCCTTCTCTTATTCCTGATTTTAGTGGCTCCTTAGTGCCATGTCATCACATGGTGTCTATCATCATTTCTCTTCTATCAATCACCATGTGAGAGGACAACAGCAAACTGTCTGAGACGCTGGGATCCGGATGCTGGCAGCTTGCTCTTTATCTTTCCACCTGGAGAACTGTGAATATTCATCTTCTTCTCTCTTTCCTCTTGCTTGTTCTTTTTTATATTTTGGTAATTTTTTTCATTTATGATGCTTTGTTGAAACACATAATCACATATAATCTCATAATGTTACTCTTTAGAAAACCTATGCCCATCAAACCCTAAGGCTCCCAGGGTGGATCTACCACAATTATTATGTTAATGTTCATCTCAGACTGCCCTCTTTCTTCACATCTCTATACTCAAACAAACGTTAGTGAGCTCTCACTCCTCATCAGAGTAGTTCTGTAATGCAGGAATTTGTGTTTCCCAAGGAAACTCAAAACTCAGAAAAGTGTCTGGGGAGTTCACAGGTATAAATTCATATTGTGCCTTCCTCTGAGGCTCAGACCCCATCCTGGAAGAAGGATGAAAAGATATTAGATCCAGATGTCATAGAATTCCAGTGAAGCTGTGTCTTCTGGACATGAGAGTCCTGCTGCTCTTAGGACCTCTGTGATCAAGGCACTCAGTATTCTAGCATGGAAAGGAAAGGAGCTCACTGGCCCCTCTCCTAACTGAGAGATGTTGACAGTTGATGGCTTCTAGAGGAGGAAGAGTCAACTTTTCTTCTGGTGCTGATGCAAGGGTAAATTGAGCAACATTTGGTTGATAGCTCTACATACATGAGAGGATGGACATGGAATGATCTCACAGCTGATTTTGAAATCATGGAGGATGTGGAGAAATTAGGGGACTATGATAAATGTACACTATATTTATGTATGAAATCCTCAGAAACTAACTAAAATGGATTATTTGAAAGTTTGTTGTTTAATGTTGCTAAAATCCTTATGAAACCTTATGATATGTTAAAGGAACAGGGTGAGAATTCACTGTTACTGAATTTTTCTCTATATGCAGGGGAAGTCGCTGTCACCACAACTCAGTTCTATGTGCTTTGGACCAAAAGATTTAGGCTGCAGAGCCAGATGATGAGTGGGGCTCAGGTCATTCACTTATGCTTTTCGCCTTTCCTTCTTCCAGGAAATGTGAACTCCTTTCTTATGGATCTTCCTGGGGCCTGTGAGAAATGTTTCATCATCTTTGGAGAAAAGGTTATTTTAATTACTGTTAATTTTTTTCTATTTCTGTACCTAAATTATAAATTAGCCTAGTACCTAAACCAGGAACAAATGGAAAGTCATAGAACTCAGTTGCTCAATCTTCTTAAGAAGATTCGTTATTACTTCTCTCTACCCCATGTGCCTTATGTCGCAGAGTGTTTCATTTCAGCACTAATGTGTGGCCGTTGACACCTGTGTTGATTCAGGTGAGACATCCCAGGCACAGCAAGAGCAGAGAGTCAACGCCGCAGTGTTCTAATAAATATTCCCTGGTGATGAGATTTGCAAAATTAGAAATAGAGGCTACCCTTCCTTGCAGAATCAGCATGCTTACAGAAAATGTAGGTAAAAAGAGTATTCACAAAGTGATTTTAAAGCTGTTTCCTATGTAAGGTAGAAATATGTACAAGGTTAATTTTCATTGATATTACGTGGAATTTGGTTAATATTCTTGCTGTTTGATGGTTCTCTTCTGTATACAACCTAAGTAATGCTCATCCATGTAACCTTTAGGTAAATAGGCAAAGGAGCTTGGTTCAAGATGTATCGGTGTATTCCACTTGTTCTTGACCCTCCTTGTCATTGCAGAACCAATTACAAGCCTCCACATTGAGGTCAGGTGTGAAGATTGCAAGCCTTGTGTGCTAATGGGGTGAGCCGTGGATCTCATAACTTGAGAGACAGAGAAAGGAGGAGAGATGTGAGCTCAAGGCTGAGTGAGACTGCCCATGTAGCAATACCTGACCTGGTGTCAAATATCAAACCAGATATTAGATACTGACAAAATAGTTATTGAATGAAAAGGCTGATGTCCTGGATACAGAAAACCACTTTTTAAGAATTCTTCTATGGTTTGGACACTCAGGTCATAGATGGCACTTAGCTTGTGACAGTATAAACAAGTTCTTTATGTACCCAGAGCTTCTCATTTCATTGCTTTTTTTCTGAGTGAATGACATATATCTCAGGAGTTTAATTCCTGACATGGACCAGCAATTCAATTTATTTGAATAAAAAGTGAAAATGGCTTAATTTTTATATAGATAATACAAAAGCATAGTAAGTGTATTTGAGGTGTGGGAAAATAGTTGTGTGTGTATCCAAATATACACAGGAAATTGAAAGATATGTTTGTAAGATTACTCCTGGTGTTCTGGAGTCTGACTCACTCGGGTACCTGTATAAATCTGAAACAAAAGGCCGGCCAGGGTTCTGCTGCTCCAGTGAGAATCTGAGTGTGCTTGTAGTCCTCTCTTCTGTGCTGCTTTCCTTCCAGACGCAGGAGCATAGTAGGGATTGATTACATATGAGAGATAGGCTGGGGAAATGTGTGGGTGGAGGAGGCTGTAGGATAGGCTAGAGCATTACGCCCTGGATGTCAGCTGTTTTAAGGCTCAAGATGGCTCTCCCTGTCTCCATAGAAGCCACATGTGCTGCAGTGTCTGTGTTTGTGTCTCCGTGGAAGAAGAGAGATGTAGGTGTGAAGACAAGAGTGTTGACATACAATATCTACACAGGAAATGTTTTACTGTATAAATGCTACAGTATTCAGTATCTAACCCAGTCAAAGTTTCCCATTAAATAGTTCCTAAACTTTACATTTATCATTTGTAAAACGTAATAAAACCACCGTTTCACTATCCTTCTTGTACTAACTTACATCTTTTTCATTCTCTCTCCTTCAAATGTTTTTTTTTCTTATTGATACATATGTTTGGAAAAATGCATGAGTGTATGACTCATATGGGCTGTTCATGTTCAGTGAAGCTTGCATGTATAGTTGTCAGGTCTGAATAGTAGTACTGAATGACCAGGTAGAGGCCTCATGTCTAGGGACAGCTAATTCTCCCTCCATCAGCAACCCTCAGTTGCCTACAGCTCTTTGTGCTGGGTTGAGTTTCCATGAGGTTTCTCCCACCCACAAAATCCTGGGATTGTCCTTCTTTCTGTCTCATTTTGACTCTCCCATTTTGTGGTTTCATAGGTGTGAATTCCATGTCATTTCTAGGAGTCACCCTCACTATGTCTATTACAGTCAGTAAAGAAGACACCAGCAAATTCCTCCAAATTAGGAATTTTATTACAGCCAGGTGAGGAATCTTGCCTACTTGACCCCTTTCACTCAGTTTTTGATTTTGTAAGTGGCTCCTGCAAATGGAAAAGTTAAAACCATGAATGGAAATTCATCTATCTTCAGGAAAAGGAAAGGGCCAAATAGACATTTCAAGGTCAACCATGATAGCATATCAACATATTTATTCAAAACTATATACAAAACATTTGGAAAGACACTTGTAGTAAGACTGATGACTGCAAGGCTTTAGACCTATGAGAGATCTATAGTCATCAGGTTATAATCCTGTCATCTTCTAGGTAGGCTCCTGTGGACAAACATAGGAATGCATGTGTAGTCTTTGAGCATGCCACCAAACATGCCTCCAGAGGAGGAACTTCAGCATTTTCCATTATGCATTTTTATTAAAGCGATGTCCTGGGTCATGTCATTCAAAATCCAATGGCTTTCTTGATGTTTCTAATCAGGTCAGGCTGAGGGCCAAAGTCAGCAATGAGAAGGTGGGGAACCTGTTGTATCAGGAAATGAATATTTAGACCACAGTCTGGAAGTCTGTGAGGCTGATGTCATATACCACAAAATCAACTCTGGTCATTGTGGTGGTTCCATTTTTCTCTGAGGCTGTGGTGTTGGCCAACACAAACACAATCAAATGTCCTGGAGCTATTGGAGACGGGGGTAGGTGGGCATATAATGGCTCATAGGTGCGGCCTGCACACTCATCTTGCCAAATCTGCCCAGATTGTTTCTGTGGTGTCTCCCACACATGAGGAAGGCCATGTTTTATGGTCCTGGGTCCTCCCTGGTGAGCATATCTCCTGCATTTGATGGAGAGAATTCAAATTTGACACAGGTTTCTTCGGGGAAAGTGAGCCACAGCCCACATTGCTATCAATTTGGGGTCTTCAATCCACTCAGGAAGCCTTCTTTCTTCATTTAATGTGTTTGATGAACAGAGTCTAGCCTCAGGTAAAAACCAGTTAAAGTAAGTATAGGGCCATGTGCCATATAATCACTCTTGATATTAAGTTATGACCATGTTTTTTGATCATTAAGGAGAGTGGGTCCTTGTCACAATCATGGTCATGGTTTGTGGTCCTGGCTCCCTTACTGTCAGCAAAGTACTTGGTCTTGTAAAGAGAGGGTGCAGCCCACACACCCTAAAATTTAATCTTGACCTGATTTACTAGCAATCAGGAAGCTGGCAGGACCCCATGATGTCAGTTTATGGCCTTTGTCCTTTTCTCATTCTTCAGACAACCAACTCATGGTGTTATAGTGTGTAGACATTACTGTAGTAGTACAGGTCCTAGGTCAGACCCAATGTCAAACTGTTGTTCTTGACCTGCACACAGAGGATTTCCTGGGTGCGGCCCGCACACCCTTCATTCCAAGCTGTGTTCCTGTCATTTGACATTCATTCATGTGTGGTCCAGATTATTTCAAAGCCATGAGGTTGCCTTGACACATTTGTGAGAATTTTGCCTGTGTTGGTACTATCACAAATAACCACTAACCAGAATAAAACCAAAAGGAGCTTTAAGATGAACTTCTTCTGGATCAGAGTTCATGGCTTATGACCTGATGTCCCTCACTGGTGAAGATTCCAGTTGTCTTGGTGAACATGGCATGGCCTGGGTCACAGATGAGGCTATGGTGTATCCAACAAAATAAACTGACATGAAGATAATGCTTGGCTTCAGTCCTGGTCATGGTTATAGGGTGTTCATTTCCTTTGATCATTGAGATGAGGTTTGGTCCCTTTAAGGCCTGGCTCCTCTGTGGTGGGATTTTGTCCTGGAATGCATAGAACAAGGGTGCAGCCCATACACCCTTGAAGACGATCTCCCAGAACACTTGCGGTTCAGGAGCGGACAGATTTCCTTTTGAGGTCTGTTCATGGCCTTGCTCCTAGATTAGTCATTACGTCTTCAAGTTGTGAATATTGAAAGATATAATGGGACCAGGAATCAGTTGCTGAGAACAAGACCAGATTTGCATTAGTCGACAACTCTTAGAAAACTGTTGTGGGAATTACATTTGAGAACTGTTCATTCCTAAAGAAATCAGTTTAAGATCTCTTTAATTCGAGGTAAGATTATGTCTCAGACAGCTAGAGGGCAGAGTGTGATACTCTTTTTTATATGCTATGTCTATATTGATGTATCATTTCAATATAGGCCCTGGCACATCACAGCCATGGTTCATACTTGCTGACATGTGTTGAGGATGTGGTCAGCTTGTCAGTTTCCATGAGTGCTCAGAAAGAGAGTAGTGTAGTCAAGGCCATGATTATGGATGAAAAAGCTGCGATGTCTCTGCATTGATGTCTCAGCTGGTTGTAAAATAGCTGAAAATGAGGCCTAGGACCAGTGTGGCTCATGGTACATGGTCTAAACACAATGTTGATTCTCTTTAGTTTTGGCCTTGGCACTCTTCTTTATGTCCAGGGCTTATTGGGAGAGAATGAATGTGGGCCAGTTGTCCCAGGGCTCTGTTTGATCTAGGCCCAAGATACTTGTGTTTTTGATTCCACCATGGGCATACTCCTGTGTGCTTGGTTCTTTAGGCCTTTGCTCATTTTGTATTCTCCCAAATGTCTTGATGCTCTGGGCCCATTATTGCTGAGGCTCAGGTATAGCTCCAGACACACATCTCTTCTTCTTTGGGCTCAGGGCTCTGTGCATTCATGGAGAGGTCCTCAGCCTCATCTCATCTTGCTTTGGGCCCTGGACTCTGCAGCATACGATATAAACACAGATCCTAAGCTCTTTTTTGGACCCAAAAGTCTTCAGTTTTAGAGATGGGCCCAGGCCCACATCTCTCCTTTTATTTGGGCCTAAGCCTCCTAAGGATTAGGGATTCACCCAAACCCACATCTCTACTATTTTGGGGCTGGGGTTCTGTTTAGCAATAGACCCTGGCCCATAGATTTTCTTTGTTGGTCTTGGGCCTCTACATGGACAACAGTAGGCCCAACCCCACATTTGTCCTTTACTAAGGGCAGGGGCTCCTTAGGCTTAGTGAATGACCCAGGCCCACATCCCTTCATTTGGACTTGATCTCTTCAAGTTTGAAACAGTCACAGGGTCATATTTTGTTTCATAAGGCCAAGCCCTCTTCCATATGAACGATAGGCTCAGACCAACATACCTTTCTAATCTGGGCTCAAGCCTCTTCATGGATAAAGATGGATCAAGCTCACACCTTCTCTTATTAGGGCTAAAACATCTTCAGTGTTACAGAATGGCCTAGGTTCCCATCTATCCTTTCTTTTGTCTCAAGCCCCTTCAGTGTTAAGGAATCCACATCTCTTCTTTCTTTGTGCCCAAGCCTATTCAGGGTTAGGGAATGGCTCAGGCCCACATCTCTTCTTGTTTTGGTCTGGCCTTCTTCAAGGTCACAGGTAGGACCAGGCCCAGTTCTTCATCACTAAGACCATACCTCTTCAGAAAAAGGATTAGGCCAAAGGCTCCATGTCTTGTTCATTGGGACTAGGATTCCTTAACGTCAGGATTAAGCCCAAGTCCAATACTCCTTTTTATTCATCCAAGGCCTCTTAAAGGTAAGGGTTAGGCCTAAGCACGCATCTTATGTTATTGTGGCCCAGGCCTCTTCAGAATAAGGGATAAGACAGGCACAAATATCATCTTCATTGTCCCCAGGCTTCTTCAGGGTAAGCGTTAGGCCCAGGCCCACAGTTCTTATTCATTGAGCCCAGAACTCTTCTGGGTAAACATTAGGCTGAGGCCCAACTCTCTAATTCTTTAGTCCCAGGCCTCTGCATTATAAAGTTTAGGACCAGGTAACCAACTCTTCATCATTGAACCCAGGCCTCTTCAGGGTAAGAATTAGGCCCAGGCCCACATCTTTTCTTCATTGGGTCCAGGCCTCTACTGGGTAAGCATTTGGCCCAGGACACATCTTTTCTTCATTGGGCCCAGGCCTCTTCAGGGTAACGGTTACACCCGGGCCCACATCTTCTCTTCACTGGGCCCAGGCCACTTCAGCGTAAATGTTAGGCCCAGGCCCACATCTTCTCTTCTTTGGGCCCAGGCCACTTCAGCATAAATTTTGGCCCAGGCCCACATCTTCTCTTCTTTGGGCCCAGGCCACTTCAGCGTAAATGTTAGGCCAAGGCCCACATTTTCTCTTCATTGGGCCCAGGACACTTCAGGGTAAGAATTAGGCCCAGGCCCACATCTTTTCTTCAACAGGCCCAGGCCTCTTCAGGATAAATTTTAGGCCCAGGCCCAAAGCTTTTTTTTTTCAATAAGCCCAGGCCTCTTCATGGTGTTTGGCCCAGGCCTACATCTTTTTTTCATTGAGCCTAGGCAAATTTAGTCTAAGGGTTAGGCCCAGGCCCACATCTTCTCTTCACTGGGCCCAGGCCACTTCAGCGTAAATGTTAGGCCCAGGCCCACATGTTTTCTTCATTGGGCCCAGGTCTCTTGAGGATATTGGTTACCCAAGCCCAATTCGTTTCTTCATTGGGCCTACACCTCTTCAGGATAATTTTTAGGCCCAGGCCCAAATCTTTTTTTCATTGGGCCAATGCCAATTTACCGTAAGGGTTAGGCCCAGGCCCAAATCTTTTCTTCATTGGGCCAATGTCAATTTAGCGTAAGTCTTAGGCCCAGGCCCACATCTTTCTTCATTGGGCCCAGGCCACTTCATGGTGTTTGGCCCAGGCCTACATCTTTTCTTCATTGGGCCCAGGCCAATTTAGCATAAGGGTTAGGCCCAGCCTACATCTTCTCTTAATTGGGCCCAAGACACTTCAGTTTAAGCGTTAGGCACAGGCCCACATCTTTTCCTTATTGGGCCCAGGACTCTTCACGATAATTTTTAGGCCCAGGCCCAAATCTTTTCTTCATTTGGCCAAGGCCTCTTCATAGTGTTTGGCCCAGGCCTACATCTTTTTCCATTGAGCCAGGCCAATTTAACGTAAGGGTTTGGACCAGGCCCACAATTTCTCTTCATTGGGCCCAGGCTTCTTCATTGTTTTTGGCTCTGGCCTACATCTTCTATTCATTGGGCCCAGGCCACTTCAGGGTAAGGGATATGACCTGGGCCACATCTTTTCTTCATTTGTCCCAAGCCAATTTAGTGTGTTAGGCCCAGGCCCGAATCTTTTCTTCATTGGGCCTGGGCTTCTTCAGGATAATTTTTATGCCCAGGCCCAAATCTTTTGTTCATTGGGCTCAGGCCTCTTCATGGTGTTTGGCCCAGGCCTACATCTTTTTTTCATTGAGCCTAGGCCAATTTAGTCTATGGGTTAGCCCCAGGCCCACATTTTCTCTTCATTGGGCCCAGGCCACTTCAGCGTAAATGTTAGGCCCAGGCACGCATCTTTCTTCTTTGGGCCCAGGCCTCTTCATTGTTTTTGGCTCAGGCCTACATCTTTTTTTTCATTGGTGCCAGGCCAATTTAGCTTAAATATTAGTCCCAGGCTCACATTTTCTCTTCATTGGGCCCAGGCCACTTCAGCAGAAATGTTAGGTCCAGGCCCACATCTTCTATTCATTGGTCCCAGGCCTCTTCAGGGTAAGGGTTAGGCCCTGGGCTACATCTTTTCTTCATTTGGCCCAGGCCTTTTCAGGTTAAGTGTTGGGTCCAGGCCCACATCTTTTCTTCATTGGGCCCAAGCCAATTTAGCATAAGTGTTAGGCCCAGGCCCATATCTTTTCTTCATTGGGTCTTGGCCTCTTCAGTATAATTTTTAGGCCCAGGCACAAATATTTTTTTCATTGGGCCCAGGCCTTTTCATGGTGTTTGGCCCAGGCCTACATCTTCTTTTCATTGAGCCTAGGCCAATTTAGTCTAAGGGTTAGGCCCAGGCCCACATTTTCTCTTCATTTTGCCCAGGCCACTTCAGCGTAAATGTTAGGCCTAGGCCCACATGTTTTCTTCATTTGTCCCAGGTCTCTTGAGGATAATGGTTAGTCCCAAGCCCAAATCTTTTCTTCATTGGGCCCACACCTCTTCAGGATAATTTTTAGGCCCAGACTCATATCTGTTTTTCATTGGGCCAATGCAAATTTAACCTAAGGGTTAGGCCCAGGCCCAAATCTTTTCTTCATTGGGCCAATGTCAATTTAGCGTAAGTCTTAGGCCCAGGCCCACATCTTTCTTCATTGGGCCCAGGCCACTTCATGGTGTTTGGCCCAGGCCTACATCTTTTCTTCATTGGGCCCAGGCCAATTTAGCTTAAGGGTTAGGCCCAGCCTACATCTTCTCTTAACTGGGCTCAGGCACTTCAGTTTAAGCGTTAGGCACAGGCCCACAACTTTTCTTTATTGGGCCCAGTACTCTTCAAGATAATTTTTAGGCCCAGGCCCAAATCTTTTCTTCATTTGGCCAAGGCCTCTTCATAGTGTTTGGCCCAGGCCTACATCTTTTTCCCTTGAGCCAGGCCAATTTAATGTAAGGGTTAGGCCCAGGCCCACATCTTCTCTTCATTAGGCCCAAGCCTCTTCAGGATAATTTTTAGGCCCAGGCCCAAATCTTTGTTTCATTGGGCCCAGGCCTCTTCATCATGTTTTGCCCAAGCCCACATCTTCTCTTCATTGGGCCCAGTCCTCTTCATGGTAATGGTTTAGCCCAGGCCCACATCTTCTTTCATTGGGCCCAGGCCACTTCAGCATATTTGATAGGCTCTGGCCCCATCTTACTTCATTGGGCCCAGGCCACTTGAGTGTAAATGGTAGCCCCAGGCCCACATCTTCTCTTCATTGGGCCCAGGCAACTTCAGCTTAAATATTTGGCCCAGACCCACAGCTTTTCTTCATAGGGCCCGGACCACTTGAGGATAATGGTTAGGCCCAAGCCCAATCTTTTTCATTGCGCCCAGGCCTCTTCAGGGTAAGGGTTTGGCCCAGGCCCACATCTTTTCTTCATCGGGCCCAGGCCAATTTAGCGTAAGTGTTAGGTCGAGGCCCACATCTTCTCTTCATTGGGCCTAGCCACTTCAGCGTAAATGTTATGCCCAGGCCCACATCTTTTCTTCCTTGGGCCCACACCTCTTCAGGATAATTTTTAGGCCCAGGCCCAAATCTTTTTTTCATTGGGCCTAGGCCTCTTCATGGTTTTGGCCCAGGCTCACATCTTTTTTTTTTTTCGTGGTGTATTTACTTTATTTTTTTTCCATTTTTTTTTATTGAGAAAAGGAGAAAGAAAAAAAAAAACAAGTATCCACCTCTTCACAGCCTCCCATTTCCCTCCCCCTCCTCCCACCCTCTCCCCCTCCTCCTACCCTTCTCCCTCTCCCCCCACT
The DNA here is from genome assembly GCF_018167655.1 of Microtus oregoni. Classification (NCBI taxonomy): domain Eukaryota; kingdom Metazoa; phylum Chordata; class Mammalia; order Rodentia; family Cricetidae; genus Microtus; species Microtus oregoni. The sequence continues at coordinate 42,072,817 of NW_024543059.1, forward strand.
CCTCTCCCCCTCCCTCTCCAGTCCAAAGAGCAGTCAGGGTTCCCTGCCCTGTGGTAAGTCCTAGGTCCTCCACTCTCCGTCCATTCCTCGGAAGGTGAACATCCAAACTGGCTAGGCTCCCACAAAGCCAGCACATTACGTAGGTTCAAAACCCCGTGCCATTGTCCATGGCTTCTCATCAGCCCTCATTGTTCGCCATGCTCAGAGAGTCCAGTTTTATCCCATGCTTTTTCAGTCACAGTCCAGCTGGCCTTGGTGAGCTCCCAATAGATCAGCTCCACTGTCTCAGTGGGTGGGTGCACCCCTCGTGGTCCCGACTTCTTTGCTCATGTTCTCCCTCCTTCTGCTCCTCCTTGGGACCTTGGGAGCTCAGTCCAGTGCTCCAGTGTGGGTCTCTGTCTCTATCTCCATCCATCACCAGATGAAGTTTCTATGATGATATGCAAGATATTCGTCAGTATGGCTATAGGATAGGGTCATTTCAGGTTCCCTATCCTCAGCTGCCCAAGGAACTAACTGGGGACCTCGACTTGGGCATCTGGGAGCCACTCTAGGTTCAAGTCTCTTGCCAACTCTAAGGTGGCTCCCTTAACTAAGAATTGTGCTTCCGTGCTCCCCTATCTAACCTTCCTTTATCCCAATCCTCCTTTTCCCCCAAGTTCCCCCCATTCTCCCCTTCTCCCTTTTCTCTCCCCATCTCCCCTTACCCCCATCCCACCCCACCCCCAAGATCTCAATTTTCTCCCCGGCAATTTTGTCTACTTCCCATAGCCAAGAGGACAACTATATGTTTTTCCTTTGGTTCACCTTCTTACTTAGCTTCTTTGGGATCACCAATTGTAGACTCCGTGACCCTTATTTATGGCGAGAAACCAATTATGAGTGAGTACATCCCATATTCATCTTTTTGGGTCTGGGTTACCTCACTCAGGATAGTGTTTTCTATTTCCATCCATTTGCATACAAAATTTGAGAAGTCATTGTTCTTTACCGCAGCGTAGTACTCTAATGTGTATATATTTCACACTTTCTTCATCCATTCTTCCATTGAAGGGCATCTAGGTTGTTTCCAGGTTCTGGCTATTGCAAATAATACTGCTATGAACATAGTTGAACAAATGCTCTTGTCATATGATAGGGCATCTCTTGGGTATATTCCCAGGAGTGGTATTGCTGGGTCCAGGGGTAGGTTGATCCCGAATTTCCTGAGAAACCGAAACACCGATTTCCAAAGTGGTTGCACAAGATTGCATTCCCACCAGCGATGGATGAGGGTACCCCTTCCTCCTCAGCTTCTCCAGCAAAGGCTATCATTGGAGTTTTTTATTTTAGCCATTCTGACAGGTGTAAGATGATATCTCAAAGTTGTTTTGATTTGCATTTCCCTGATCGCTAAGGAGGTTGAGCATGACCTTAAGTGTCTTTTGGCCATTTGAACTTCCTCTGCTGAGAATTCTCTATTCAGTTCAGTGCCCCATTTTTTAATTTGGTTAATTAGCATTTTAAAGTCTTGTTTCCTGAGTTCTCTATATATTTTGGAGATCAGACCTTTGTCTGTTGCGGGGTTGGTGAAGATCTTCTCCCAGTCAGTAGGTTGCCTTTTTGTCTTGGTGACAGTGTCCTTTGCTTTATAGAAGCTTCTCAGTTTTAGTAGGTCCCATTTATTCAATGTTGCCCTTAATGTCTGTGCTGTTGGGGTTACACATAGGAAGTGATCTCCTGTGCCCATCTCCTGTAGGGTACTTCCCACTTTCTCTTCTATCAGGTTCAATGTGTTCTGACTGATAGTGAGGTCTTTAATCCATTTGGACTTGAGGTTTGTGCATGGTGATAGATATGGGTCTATTTTCATTCTTTTACAGGTTGACATCCAGTTATCCCAGCACCATTTGTTGAAGATACTTTCTTTCTTCCATTGTATACTTTTGGCTCCTTTATCAAAAATGGGGTGTTCATATGTTTGTGGGTCAAAATTCTGGTCTTCTATACGATTCCATTGGTCGACTTCTCTGTTTTTATGCCAGTACCACACTGTTTTCATCACTGTAGCTCTGTAATAGAGTTTGAAGTCAGGGATGGTAATGCCTCCAGACAATCCTTTATTGTATAGGATTGTTTTGGCTATCCTGTGTTTTTTTGTTTTTCCATATAAAGTTGATTATTGTCCTCTCAAGATCTGTGAAGAATTTTGATGGGACCTTGATGGGGATTGCATTGAATCTATAAATTGCCTTGGGTAGAATTGCCATTTTTACTATGTTGATCCTCCCAATCCAAGAGCAAGGGAGGTCCTTCCATTTTCTGGTATACTCCTCACTTTCTTTCTTCAATGCCTTAAAGTTCTTGTCAAATAGATCTTTCACTTCCTTGGTTAGAGTTACCCCAAGATATTTTATGCTGTTTGTGGCTATCGTGAAAGGTGAAGCTTCTCTGATTTCCCTCTCTGCTTCCATATCCTTTGTGCATAAGAGGACGACTGATTTTTTGGAATTGATCTTGTATCCTGCCACATTACTAAAGGTGTTTATCAGCTGTAAAAGTTCTTTGGTGGAGTTTTGGGGGTCGCTTATGTACACTATCATATCATCTGCAAATAACGAAAGTTTCACTTCTTCCTTTCCAATTCGAATCCCCTTAATCCCCTTATGTTGTCTTATTGATATTGCTAGAATTTCAAGCACTATATTGAAGAGGTATGGCGAGAGTGGACAGCCTTGTCGTGTTCCTGAGTTTAGTGGGCTGGCTTTGAGTTTCTCTCCATTTAATTTGATGTTAGCTGTCGGCTTGATGTATATAGCTTTTATTATATTTATGTATGACCCTTGTATCCATAATCTCTCCAATACTTTTATCATAAAGGGATTTTGAATTTCGTCATATGCTTTTTCAGCATCTAATGAAATGATCATATGGTTTTTTTCTTTCAGTTTATTTATATGCTGGATTAAATTTTTCTTCATTGGGCACTGGCCACTTGAGCGTAAATGTTAGGCCCAGGTTCACATCTTTTCTTCATTGGGCCCAGGTCTCTTGAGGATTATGGTTAGGACCAAGCTCAAAACTTTCCATCATTGGGCCTAGGCCTCTTCAGGGTAAGGGTTTGGCCCAGGCCCACATCTTTACTTCATTGGGCCCATCCCTCTTCTGGATAATTTTTAGGCACAGGGCCAAATCTTTTCTTAATTGGGCCCCGACCTCTTCAAAGTATTTGGCCCAGGCCTACATCTTTTTTTCATTGGGCCCAGGCCAATTTAGCGTAAAGGTTAGGCCAAGGCCCACATTTTCTCTTCATTCGGCCCCGGCCACTTCAGCGTATATGTTGGCCCAGGCCCACATCTTTTATTTATTGGGCCCAGGCGTCTTTATGGTGTTTGGCCCAGGCCTACATCTTCTATTCATTGGGCCCAAGCCTCTTCATGGTGTTTGGCCCAGGACTACATTTTTACTTTATTGGGCCCAGGCCTCTTCAGGATAATTTTTAGGCCCAGGTCAATATCTTTTTTTCATTGCGCCCAGGCCTCATCATGGTGTTTGGCCCAGGCTCACATCTTTTTTTCATTACGACCAGGCCAATTTAGCGTAAGGGTTAGGCCCAGGCCAACATCTTCTCTTCATTGGGCCCAGGCCACTTCATGGTGTTTGGCCCAGGCCCACAATAATTCTTCTTTGGGCCCAGGCCAATTTAGCTTAAATGTTAAGCCCAGGCCTACATTTTCTATTCACTGGGCCCAGGCCTCTTCAAGAGAATTTTTAGGCCCAGGCCCAAATCTTTTCTTCTTTGGGCATAGGCCAATTTAGGGTAAGGCTTAGGCCCAGGCCCACATCTTCTCTTCATAGGGCCAACACTTCTTCAGGATAATTTTTAGTGCCATGCCCAAAGCCTGTTTTCATTGGGCCCAGGCATTTTCATGGCGTTTGGTACAGGACCACATCTTTTCTTCATTGTGTAAATACCAATTTAGCGTAAGGGTTAGTCAGAGGCCCAAATCTTTTCTTCATTGGGCCCAGGGCCCTTCAGGGTAAGGGTTTAGCCCAGGCCCACATCTTTTCTTCATGGGGCCCAGGCCTATTTAGCATAAGATTTAGGCCCAGGCCCACATCAATCTTCTTTTCATTTGGCCCCGGCCACTTCAGCGTAAGGGTTAGGCCCAAGCCATCTTTTCTTCATGGGGCCCAGGCCTCTTCTTGATAATTTTTAGGCCCAGGCCCAAATCTTTTTTTCATTGGGCCCAAGCCAATTTTGGTTAAGGGTTGGCCAACGCCCACATCTTTCTCCATTGGGCCCGGGCCTCTAGAGGATGATGGTTAGGCCCAGGCCCAAATCTTTTCTTCATTGGGCCCGGGCCCCTTCAGTGTACGGGTTAGGCCCAGGCCCACATCTTTTGCTCATTGGGCCCGGGCCTCTGCATGGTGTTTGGCTCTGGCCTGATATTTTTTTCATTGCGCCCAGGCCAATATAGCATAATGGGTAGGCCCAGGCCCACATCTTACTTCAGTGGGCCCAGGGCACTTCAACATAAATGTTAGGCCCAGGCCCACATCTTTTCTTCATTCGGCCCAGGCCTCTTGAAGATAATGGTTAGGCCCAGACCCAAATCTTTTCTTCATTCGACCCGGACCTCTTCAGGGTAAGGTTTATGCCCTGGCCCACATCTTTTATTCGTTGTTCAGAGGCCTCTCCGGGTAAGGGTTAGGCCCAGGCCCACATCTTCTCTTCACTGGGCCTAGGCATCATCATGGTGTTTGGACCAGGCCTACATCTTTTTCTCATAGGGCCCAGGCCAATTTAGCATAAGGGTTAGGCACAGACCCACATTTTCTCTTCACTGAGCCCAGGCCACTTCAGTGTAAATCTTAGGCCCAGGCCCACATCTTTCTCCATTGGGCCCAGGCCACTTCAGTGTAAATGATAGGCCCAGGCACACATCTTCTCTTCATTGGGCCCAGGCCTCTTCAGGGTAAGGGTTAGGCCCAGGCCCACATCTTCTCTACATTGTGCCCAGGCATCTTTATGGTAAGGATCCGGCCTAAGCCCACATCTTTTCTTCATTAGGCCCAGACCTCTTCGGGATAATGTTTCGGCCCAGGCCCACATCTTTTCTTCTTTGGGCCCAAGCCACTTCAGCCGAAATGTTAGACCCAGGCCCACATCTTTCCTTTTTGGGCCCAGGCCACTTCAGCGTAAATGTTAGGCCCAGGCCCACATCTTTTCTTCATTGGGCCTGGGCCACTTCAGGGTTAGGGTTTGGCCTAGGCCCACATTTTTTCTTCTTTGGGCCCAGGCCAATTTAGCCTAAGGTTTAGGCCCGGGCCCTCATTTTTTCTTCATTGGGCCCCTGCCTCTTCATGGTGTTTGGCCCAGGCCTACATTTCTTTTTTATTTGACCGAAGCCATTTATTCTGAATGTCAGGCCATGCCCACATCTTTTCTTCTTTGGGCCCTGGACACTTCAGCCTAAATTTTCGGAACAGGCCCACATCTTCTCTTCTTTGGGCCCAGGCCACTTCAGCATAAATGTTAGGCCCAGGCCCACATCTCTTCATTGGGCCGAGGCCACTTCAGCGTAAATGGTAGGCCAAGGCCCACATATTCTCTTCATTGTACCCAGGCCTCTTCAGGGTAAGGGTTAGGCCCAGGCCTACATCTTCTCTTCATTGGGCCCAGGCCCCTTCAGCATAATTGTAAGGCCCAGGCCCATATCTTTTCTTCATTCGGCCCAGGCCTCTTCAGGAAAATTTTTAGGCCTAGGTTCAAATCTTTTCTTCATTGGGCTCAGGCCTCTAAATGCTGTTTGGCCCAGGCCCACATCTTTTCGTCATTGGGCCTACGCCTCTTGAAGATAATAGTTAGGCCCAGGCAAAATCTTTTCCATTGGGCCCGGGCCTCTTCTGGGTATGGGTTAGACCAAGGCCCACATCTTCTCTTCATTGAGCCCAGGCCTCTTTATTGTAAGGGTTAGGCCCAGGCCCACATCTTCTCTTCACTGGGCACGGGCCTCTTGAGGATAATGGTTAGGCACAGGCCCAAATCTTTTATTCATTGGGCCCGTGCCTCTTCAGGGTTAGGGTTTGGCCCATGCCCACATTTTTTCTTCTTTGGGCCCAGGCCAATTTAGCCTAAGGTTTAGGCCCGGGCCCTCATTTTTTCTTCATTGGGCCCCTGCCTCTTCATGGTGTTTGGCCCAGGCCTACATTTCTTTTTTATTTGACCGAAGCCATTTATTCTGAATGTCAGGCCATGCCCACATCTTTTCTTCTTTGGGCCCTGGACACTTCAGCCTAAATTTTCGGCACAGGCCCACATCTTCTCTTCTTTGGGCCCAGGCCCCTTCAGCATAATTGTTAGGCCCAGGCCCACATCTTTTCTTGATTCGGCCCAGGCCTCCTCCAGAAAATTTTTAGGCCTAGGCTCAAATCTTTTCTTCATTGGGCCCAGGCCTCTCAATGGTGTTTGGCCCCGGCCCACATCTTTTCTTCATTGGGCCCAGCCCTCTTCTGGATAATTTTTAGGCCCAGGCCCAAATCTTTTCTTCATTGGGCCCACCTCTTCAAAGTATTTGGCCCAGGCCTACATCTTTTTTTCATTGGGCCCAGCCAATTTAGCGTAAGGGTTAGGCCAAGGCCCACATTTTCTCTTCATTGGGCCCAGGCCACTTTAGCGTAAATCTTAGGCCCAGGCCCACATTTTTCTTCATTGGGCCCAGGCCTCTTCGGGGTAACAATTAGTCCCAGGCCCACATCTTTTCTTTATTGGGCCCAGGCGTCTTCATGGTGTTTGCCTCAGGACTACATCTTTACTTCATTGAGCCCAGGCTTCTTCAGGATAATATTTAGGCCCAGTAAATATCTTTTTTTCATTTCGCCCAGGCCTCTTCATGGTGTTTGGCCTAGGCTCACATCTTTTCTTCATAGCGACCAGGCCAATTTAGCCTAAAGGTTAGGCCCAGACCAACATCTTTTCTTCATTGGGCCCTGGCCACATCATGGTGTTTGGTCCAGGCCCACATCATTTCTTCATTGGGCCCAGGCTAATTTAGCTTAAATGTTAAGCCCAGGCCTACATTTTCTATTCATTGGGCTCAGGCCTCTTCAAGATAATTTTTAGGCCCGGGCCCACATCTTGTCTTCTTTGGGCCCAGGTTGATTTAGGGTAAGGCTTAGGCCAGGCCCATATCTTCTCTTCATTGGGCCCAAACCTCTTCAAGATAATTTTTAGGGCCATGCCCAAAGCTTTTTTTCATTGGGCCCAGGCATTTTCATGGTGTTTGATACAGGCCCACATCTTTTCTTCATTGGGCCAATGCCAATTTAGCATAAGGGTTAGTCCGAGGCCCAAATCTTTTCTTCATTGGGCCCAGGGCCCTTCAGGGTAAAGGTTTGGCCCAGGCTCACAACTTTCTTCATTGGGCCCAGGCTACTTCAGCATAAATTTTTGGCCCAGGCCCATATTTTTTCTTCTTTGGGCTTAGGCCACTTCAGCGTAAATGTTAGGCCCAGACCCAAATCTTTTCTTCATTGGGACAATGTTAATTTAGCGTTAATGTTAGGCCCAGGCCCACGTCTTTCTTCATTAGACACAGACCACTTCATGATGTTTGACCCAGGTCTACAACTTTTCTTCATTGGGTCCAGGCCAATTTAACGTAAAGTTTAGGCCCAGGCCCACATCTTCTCTTCATTGGGCCAAGTCCACTTCAGCATATGGTTTTTGTACAGGCCCACATCTTTTCTTTATTGGCCCCAGGCCACTTCAGCGTAAATGTTAGGCCAGGCCCACATCTTTCCTTATTGGTCCCAGGCCACTTCAGCATAAATGTTAGGCCCAGGCCCACATCTTTTCTTCATTGGGTCTAGGCCTCTTCAGGGTAAGAGTTGGGCCCGGGCCTCTTCAAGGTGAAGGTTAGGCCCAGGCCCACATCTTTTCTTCATTGGGCCCAGGCCTCTTAAGGTAATGGTTAGGCCCATCCCCACTTCTTTTCTTCAAGGGCCCAGGCCTCTTCATGGTGTTTGGAACCGGCCTACATCTTTTTTTCATTGGGCCCAGGCCAATGTAGCGTAAGTGTTAGGCCAAGGCCCATGTCTTTTCTTTATTGGCCCCCGGTCTCTTCAAGATAATTTTTAGGCCCAGGCCCAAATTATTTTTTCATTGGACCCAAGCCTCTTTATGGTGTTTGGCCCAGGCCTACATCTTCTCTTCAGTATTCCCAGGCCACATCAGCATAAATGTTAGGTCCAGGCCCACATATTTTCTTCACTGAGCCCAGGCCACTTCAGCGTAAATGATAGGCCCAGGACCACATCTTTCTTCATGTGGCCCAGGTCTCTTCAGCATTAATTTCAGGCCCAGGCCTAAATAGTTTCTGCATTGAATCCAGTCCTCTTCTGGGTAAGGGTTTTTCCCAGGCCCAAATCTTTTCTTTTTGGGCCCAGGCCAATTTAGCTTAAGGCGTAGGCCCAGCCCACATCTTCTCTTATTTGGGCCCAGGCCACTTCAGTGTAAATGTTAGGCCCAGGCACACATCTTTCTTCATTGGACCGAGGCCTCTTCATGGTGTTTGGCCCAGGCCCTCATCTTTCTTCATTGGACCCAGGCCACTTAAGCATAAATGTTAGGCCCAGGCCCACATTTTTCTTCATTGGGCCCTGGCTACTTCAGCGTAAATGTAAGCCCCAGGCCAACATCTTCTCTTTATTGGGCCCAGGCCTCTTCATGGTGTTTGGCCCAGGCCTACTTCTTTTTTTCATTGGGTCCAGGCCAATTTACAATAAGGGTTAGGCACAGTCCCTCATTTTCTCTTCATTGGGCCCAGGCCACTTCAGCATAAATGTTAGGCTCATGCCCACATCTTCTCTTCATTGGACCCAGGCCACTTCAAAGTAAATGTAAGGCCCAGGCCAACATCTTTCTTCATTGGGCCCAGGCCACTTCAGTGTAAATTTTAGGCCCGTGCCCACATCTTCTCTTCATTGGTCCCATGCCACTTCAGCATAAATGTTAGGCCCAGGCCCACAATTTCTTTTCATTTAGCCCAGGCCTCTTTATGGTAAGGGTTCGGCACAGGCCCACATCTTTTCTTCATTGGGCCCAAGCCAATTTAGCGTAAGGGTTAGGCCCAGGCTACATCTTCTCTTAATTTTACCCAGGACACTTCAGTTTAAGCGTTAGGCACAGGCCCACATCTTTTCTTTATTGGGCCCAGGACTCTTCAGGATAATTTTTAGGACCAGGCCCAAATCTTTTCTTCTTTTGGCCAAGGCCTCTTCATAGTGTTTGGCCCAGGTTTACATCTTTTTCCATTGAGCCAGGCCAATTTAACCTAAGGGTTAGGCCCAGGCCCACATCTTCTCTTCATTGGGCCCAGGCCTCTTGAGGATAATGGTTAGGCTAATACCAAAGTTTTCTTCATTGGGACCAGTCCTCGTCGTGGTAATGGTTTAGGCCAGGCCCACATTTTTCCTTCATTGGACCCAGGCCTCTTCATGGTGTTTGGCCCAGGCCCACATCTTTTTTCATCGGGCCCAGGCCACTTCAACATAGATGATAGGTCTAGGCCCATATCATTCTTCATTGGGCCCAGGCCAATTTAGTGTAAGGGTTATGTCTAGGCCCAGATTTTCTCTTCATTGGGCCCAGGCCACTTCAGCATAAATGTTAGGTCCAGGCCCATATCTTTCTTCAATGGGCCCAGACAACTTCAGCGTAAATGTTAGGCCGACGCCCACATCTCCTCATTGTGCCCTGGCCACTGCAGGGTAAGGGCCCACATATTCTCATCATTGGGCTGAGGCCACTTCAGTGTAAGGATTTCAACCAGGCCCGTATCTTTTTTTCATTGGGCCCAGACCTCTTCATGATAATTTTTAGGCCCAGACCCACATCATCTCTTCATTGGGCCAAGGCCAATTCAGCGTAAATATTAGGCCCAGGGCCACATCTTATTTCATTGGGCCCAGGCCATTTCAGCGTAAATATTTGGCCCAGGCCCACGTCTTTTCTTCATTGGGCCCAGGCCATTTCATGGTGTTCGGCCCAGTCCTACATCTTTTTTTTCATTGAGCCTAGGCCAATTTAGTCTAAGGGTTAGACCCAGGTCCACATATTCTCTTCATTGGACCCAGGCCACTTCAGCGTAAATGTTAGGCCCACGCCAAATCTCTTCTTCATTGGGCCATGGCTTCTATAGGGTAAGGGTTAGGCCCAAGCCCATATATTTTTATTAATTGGGCCCAGGCCACTTCAGCGTCAATGTTAGGCCCAGGCCCAAATCTTTTCTTAATTGGGCTTAGGCCACTTCAGTGTTTTAAATGTTACGCCCATGCCCACATCTTTTCTACATTGGGCCCACACCTCTTCTGGATAATTTTTAGGCCCAGGCCCAAATCTTTTCTTCATTGGCACAGTTCTCTTCATAATGTTTGGCCAAGGCCTACATCATTCTTTCAAGGGGCCCAGGCCAATTTAGCATAAGGGATAGGCCGAGGCTCACTTTTACTCTTCATTGGGCCCACGGCTCTTCAGGATAATTTTTAGGCCCAGGCACAAATCTTTTTTCATTGGTCCCAGGCCTCTTCATGGTGTTTTGCCCAGTCCCACATCTTTCTTCATTTGGTCAAGGCCACTTCAGCGTAAATGTCAGGCCCAGGCTAATATCTTTCCTTCAATGGGCCCTGGCCACTTCAGCGTAAATGTTAGGCCCAGGCCCACATCTTTTCTTCATTGGATCCTGGCCTCTTCATGGTGTTTGACCCAGGCATACATCTTTTATTCATTGGGCCCAGTCTTCTTCATGGAGTTTGTTCCAGGTCTAAATTTTTTTTCATTGGGCCCAGGTCAATGTAGCGTAAATATTAGGCCAAGGCCCACAGCTTTCTTCATTGGGCCCAGGCTACTTTAGCGTAAATGTTACGCCCAGAACCACATACTTTCTTCATTAGGCACAGGCCACTTCTGCGTAAATGTTAGGACTAGACCCATATCTTTCTGCATTGTGCCCAGGCCTCTTCAGGGTAAGGGTTAGGCCCAGGTCCACATATTTTCTTCATTGGGCCCAAGCCAATTTAGCATAAGTGTTAGGCCCATGCCCAAATATTTTCTTCATTGGGCACAGGGCTCTTCAGGATAATTTTTAGGCCCAGGCCAAAATCTTTTGTTCATTGGGCCCAGGCCATTTTATAGTGGTCGGCACAGGCCTACCACTTTTCTTCATTGGGCCCAGGCCAATTTAGCATAAGTGTTAGGCCCAGGCCCTCATCTTCTCTTATTGGGCCCGGGCCTCTTCATAGTTTTTGGCCCAGGCCTACCACTTTTCTTCATAGGGCCCAGGCTAATTTATAGTAAGGGTTAGGCCGAGGCCCACATATTCTCTTCATTGGACCCAGGCCACTTTAGCATAAGGGTTTGAACCAGGCCCACATCTTTTCTTGATTGGGCCCAGGCCTCTTTGGGATAATGGTTAGGCCCAGGTCCACATCTTTTCTTCGTTGGGTCCAGGCCACTGAAGCTTAAGTGTTAGGCCCAGGCCCACATCTTTTCTTCATTGGGCCCAGCAATCATTAGGATAATGGGTAGGCCCAGGCACAAATCATTTCTTCATGGGCCCGGGCCACTTCAGCTAAAGTGTTAGGCCCAGGCCCACATCTTCTCCTCATTGGGCACAGGCCACTTCAACATAAGGGTTAGACACAGGCCCACATCTTTTCTTCATTGGGCCCAGGCATCTTCATGGTGTTTGGCCAAGGCCTACATCGTTTTTTCATTGAGCCCACGCCAATTTAGCATAAGGGTTAGTTCCAGGTCCACATTTTGTCTTCATTAATCCCAGGCCACTTCAGCATAAATGTTAGGCCCAGGCCCACATCTTCTCTTAATTGTGCCCAGGCCACATCAGCGTAAATGTTAGCCCAAGGCCCACATCTTTCTTCACTGGTCCCAGGCCACTTCAGTGTAAATGTTAGGCCCGGGCCCACATCTTTTCTTCATTGAGTCCAGGCCATTTGACCGTAAGGGTTAGGCCCAGGCCCACATTTTCTCTTCTTTTAGCCCAGGCCTATTTATGGTAAGTGTTAGGCCCAGGCCCACATCTTTTCCTCTTTAGGCCCAGAACCCATTGGGATAATGTTTATGCCCAGGCCCACATCTTCTCTTCTTTGGGCCCAGGCCACTTCTGTGTAAATGTTTGCCCCAGGCCCACATCTTCTCTTCATTGGACCCGGGCCTCTTGAAGATAATGATTAGGCCGAGGTCCAAATCTTTTCATCATTGGGCCCAGGCCTCTTCAGGGTAAGGGCTCAGCCCAAGCCCACATCTTATCTTCTTTGGGCCCAGGCCAATTTAGCGTAAGGTTTAGGCCATGGCACTCATATTCTCTTCATGGGTCCCCTGCCTCTTCATGGTGTTTAGCCCAGGCCTACATCTCTTCTTTATTTTGCCGAGGCCATTTATCCTGAATGTTAGGCCCAGGCCCACATTTTTTCTTCTTTGGGACCAGGCCACTTCAGCGTAAATGTTAGGCCCAAGCCCACATCTCTTCATTGGGCCCTGGCCATTTCAGCGTAAATAGTAACCCAAGGCCCACATCTTTCTTCATTGGGCCCAGGCCACTTCAGTGTAAATAATAGGCCCAGACACATATCTTCTCTTCGTTGTACCCACGCCTCTTCAGGGTAAGGGTTAGGCCCAGGACCACATCTTCTCTTCATTGGCCCCAGGCATCTTAACGGTAAGCGTCAGGCCTAGGCCCACATCTTTTCTTCATTAGGACCAGAACTCATTGGGATAATGTTTCGTCCAAGGCCCACATCTTTTCTTCTTTGGGCACAGGCCAATTCAGCCTAAATTGTAGGCCCAGGCATACATCTTCTCTTCTTTGGGCCCAGGCCACTTCACCGTAAATGTCAGGCCCAGTCCCACATCTTTCTATTTTAGGCCCAGGCCATTTCAGTGTAAATGTTGGGCCCAGGCCCACATCTTTTCTTCATTGGACCCGGGCCGCTTGAGGATAATGGTTAGGCCCAGGCTTAAATCTTTTCTTCTTTGGGCCCAGGCCAATTTAGCAAACGGGTTAGGCCGAGGCCCTTATCTTTTCTTCATTGGGCCCCGGGCTCTTCATGTTGTTTGACCCAGGTCCACATCTTTTTTCCATAGTGCCGAGGCCTTATATTTTCAATGTTAGGGCTAGGCCCACATTTTTTCTTCTTTGGACCAGGCCACTTCAGCGTAAATGTTAGCATCAGGCCCACATCTCTTCATTGGGCCCAGGCCACTTCAGCGTAAATGGTAGGCCAAGGCCCACATCTTTCTCCATTGGATCCAGGCCACATCAGTGTCAATGAGAGGCCCAGGGACACATCTTCTTTCATGGTACCCAAAACTCTTCAGGGTAAGGGTTAGGCCCAGTCCCAAATCTTCTCTTCATTGTACCCAGGCCTCTTCAGGGTAAGGGTTAGGCCCAGGCCCACATCTTCTCTTCTTTGGGCCCAGGCCACTTCAGCATAAATATTAGGCCCAGGCCCACATCTTTCTTTTTTGGGCCAGGCCACTTCAGCGTAAATGTTAGGCCCAGGCCCACATCTTTTCTTCATTGGGCCCGGGCCTCTTGAGGATAATGTTTAGGCCCAGGCTCAAATCTGTTCTTCTTTGGGCCCAGGCAAATTTAGCATAAGGGTTAGGTCCAGGCCCACATCTTTTCTTCATTTGGCCCAGGCCTCTTCAGGAAAATGTTTAGGCCTAGGCTCAAACCTTTTCTTCATTGGGCCCAGGCCTCTCCATGTTGTTTGGCCCAGGCCTACATCTCTTTTATATTTTGCCAGGTCCATTTAGCCTGAATGTTAGGCCTAGGCCATTTCAGCGTAAATGTTAGGCCCAGGCCCTTATCATTTCTTCATTGGGCCCCAGGCTCTTCATGGTGTTTGGCCCAGGGCCACAATTTCTTTTAATAGTCCCGAGGTTATTTATCCTGAATGTTAGGCCCAGGCCCACATTTTTTCTTCTTTGGGCCCAGGCCACTTCAGTGTAAATGTTAGGCCCAGGCCCACATCTCTTCATTGCGCCCAGGCCATTTCCGCGTAAATGGTAGGCCAAGGCCCACATCTTTCTTCATTGAGCCCAGGCCACATCAGTGTAAATGATAGGCCCAGGTCCACATCTTCTCCTCATTGTACCCAACCCTCTACAGGGTAAGGGTTAGGTCTAGGCCCACATCTCTTCATTGGGCCCAGGCCCCTTCAGCATAAGTGTTAGGCCCGGGCCGACGTCTTTTCTTCAGTGGGCCCAGGCCTCTCCCTGGTGTTTGGCCCAGGCCCCAATTTTTTCTTCGATGGGCCCAGGCCTTTAGCGTAGGGTTTAGGCCCGGGCCATAATCTATTCTTAATTAGGTCCCTGCCTCTTCATGGTGTTTGGCCCAGGCCTACATCCCTTTTTAATTTGCCAAGGCCATTTAGCGTGAATGTTAGGCCCGGGCCCACATTTATTCTTCTTTGGGCCGATGCCACATCATCGTGAATGTTAGGCCTAGGCCCACATCTTTTCTTCCTTGGGCCCAGGCCAATTTAGTGTAAGGGTTAGGCCCAGGCCCTCATTTTTTCTTTATTGGGCCCCGGCCTCTTCATGGTGTTTGGACCACACCCATATCTTTTTTTCATAGTGCCGAGGCTATGTATCCTGAATGTTAGGCCGAGGGCCACATTTTTTCTTCTTTGGGCCAAGGCCACTTCAACGTAAATATTAGGCCCAGGCCCACATCTCTTCATTGGGCCCTGGCCATTTCAGCGTAAATGGTAGGCCAAGGCCCACATCTTTCTTCATAAGGCCCAGAACACTTCATTATAAATGATAGGCCCAGGCCCACATCTTCTATTCATTGTACCCAGGCCTCTTCAGGGTAAGGGTTAGGCCAAGGCCCACATTCTCTCTACATAGGGCCCAGGAATCTTTTTAAAAAGGGTCAGGCCTAGGCCCACATAATTTCTTCATTAGGACCAGACCTCATCAGGATAATGTTTCTGCTGAGGCCCATATCTTTTCTTGTTTGGGCCAGGCCACTTCAGGCTAAATTTTAGGCCCAGGACCACATCTTCTCTTCTTTGGGCCCAGGCCACTTCAGCGTAAATGTTAGGCCCAGGCCCACATCTTTCTTTTTTGGGCCCAGGCCACTTCAGCGTAAATGTAGAGCCCAGGCCCACATCTTTTCTTCATTGGGCCCGGGCCTCTTGAGAATAATGGTTAGGCCCAGGCCCAAATATTTTCTCCTTTGGGCTCAGGCCAATTTAGCATAAGGGTTAGGCCCAGGCCCTTATCTTTTCTTCATTGGGCCCCGGGTTCTTCATGGTGTATGGCCCAGGCCCACAATTTTATTTCATAGTGCCGAGGCCATTTATACTGAATGTTAGGCCCATGTCCACATTTTTTCTTCTTTGCGCAAAGGCCACTTCAGCGTAAATGTTAGGCCCAGGCCCACATCTTCTCTTCATTGGGCCCAGGCCCTTTCAGCATGAGGGTTAGGCCCAGGCCCACATCTTTTCTTCATTAGGCACAGACCTCATTGGGATAGTGTTTCTGCCTAGGCCCTCATCTTCTCGTCTTTTAGCCCAGTGCTCTTCAGCATAAATGTTATGCCCAGGCCCACATCTTTCTTTTTTGGTCCCAGGCCACTTCAGCTTAAATGTTAGGCCCAGGCCCACATCTTTTCTTCATTGGGCCCAGGCCAACTTAGCATAAGGGTTAGGCCCAGGCCCACATCTTTTCTTCATTTGGCCCAGGCCTCTTCAGGAAAATTTTTAGGCCTAGGCTCAAACCTTTTCTTCATTGTTCCCAGGCCTCTCCATGTTGTTTGGCCCAGGCCCACATCCTTTCATTATTCAGCCCAGGCCTGTTGAGGATAATGTTTAGGCCCAGGCCCAAATCTTTTCGTCATTGGGCTCGGGCCTCTTCGGGGTAAGGGTTAAGCCAGGGCCCACATCTTCTCTTCATTGAGCCCTGGCCTCTTTATGGTAAGATTTAGGCCAAGGCCCACATCTTCTCTTCAATGGGCCCGTACCTCTTGAGGATAATGGTTAGGCACAGGCCCAAAACTTTTCTTCATTGGGCCCGTGCCTCTTCAGGATAAGTGTTTGGCCCAGGCCCACATCTTTTGTTCTTTAAGCCCAGGCCACTTCAGGCTAAATTTTAGGCCGAGGCCCACATCTTCTCTCTTTTGGGCCCAGGCCACTTCAGCGTAAATGTTAGGCCCAGGCCCAAATCTTTCTTTTTTGGGCCCAGGCCACTTCAGCGTAAATGTTAGGCCCAGGCCCACATCTTTCTTTTTTGGGCCCCGGCCACTTCTGCATAAATGTAGGGCCCAGGCCCACATCTTTTCTTCATTGGGCCTGGGCCTGTTGAGAATTATGGTCTGGCCCAGGCCCAAATATTTTCTACTTTGGGCCCAGGCCAATTTAGCATAAGGGTTAGGCCCAGGCCCTTATCTTTTCTTCATTGGGCCCGGGCTCTTCATGGTGTTTGGCCCAGGCCCACAATTTTTTTTTTCATAGTGCCGAGGCCATTTATCCTGAATGTTAGGCCCAGGCCCACATTATTTCTTTATTTGCCCCAGGCCACTTCAGTGTAAATGGTAGGCCAAGGCCCACATCTTTCTCCATTGGGCCCAAGCCACATCAATGTAAATGATAGGCCTAGGCACACATCTTCTCTTCATTGTATCCAAACATCTTCAGGGTAAGGGTTCGGCCCAGACCGACATCTTCTCTTCATTGGGCGCAGGCCTCTTCAGCATAAGGGTTAGGCCCTGGACCACATCTTTTCTTCATTAGGCATAGACCTCATAGGGATAATGTTTCTTCCCAGGCCCACATCTTCTCTTCTTTGGGACAAGCCACTTCAGGCTAAATTTAAGGCCCAGGCCCACATCTTCTCTTTTTGGGGCCCAGGCCACTTCAGCGTAAATGTTAGGCCCAGGACCACATCTTTCTTTTTTGGGCCCAGGCCACTTCATCGTAAATGTAGGGCCTAGGCCCACATCTTCTCTTCATTGGGCCCAGGCCCCTTCAGCATAAGGGTTAGGCCCTTGCCCAAATCTTTCCTCATTAGGCACAGACTTCATCGGGATAGTGTTTCTGCCTAGGCCCTCATCTTCTCTCCTTTGGGCCCAGGCCACTTCAGCATAAATGTTAGGCCCAGGCCCACATCTTTCTTTTTTGGGCCCAGGCCACTTCAGCGTAAATTTTAGGCCAAGGTCCACATCTTTTCTTCATTGGGCCCTGGCCAGTATAGCATAAGGATTAGGCCCAGGCCCACATCTTTTCTTCATTGGGCCCAGGCCTCTTTAGGAAAATTTTTAGGCCCAGGCTTAAACATTTTCTTCATTGGGCCCAGGCCTCTCCATGTTGTTTGGCCCAGGCCCCCATCCTTTCTTTTTTCAGCCCAGGCCTGTTGAGGATAATGGTTAGGCCCAGGCCCAAATCTTTTCGTCATTGGGCCCGGGCCTCTTCGGGGTAAGGGTTAGGCCAAGGTCCACATCTTCTCTTCATTGAGCCCTGGCCTCTTTATGGTAAGGGTTAAGCCCAGGCCAACATCTTCTCTTCAATGGGCCCGTGTCTCTTGAGGATAATGGTTAGGCACAGGCCCAAATCTTTTCTTTATTGGGCCCGTGCCTCTTCAGGGTAAGTGTTTGGCCCAGGCCCACATTTTTTCTTCTTTAGGCCCGGGCCTATTTAGCGTAAGGTTTAGGCCCAGGTCCCATCTTTTCTTCATTGGGCCCCTGCCTCTTCATGGTGTTTGGCCCAGGCCTAAATCTCTTTTTTATTTTGCTGAGGCCATTTAGTGTGAATGTTAGGCCCAGGCCACTTCAGCGTAAATGTTAGGCCTCGGCCCACATCATTTCTTCATTGGGCCCAGGCCACTTCAGTGTAAATGTTAGGCCCAGGCCCCCATCTCTTCATTGGGCCCAGGCCACTTCAGCGTAAATTGTAGGCCAAGGCCCACATATTTCTTCATTGGTCCCAGGCCACCTCAGTGTAAGTGATAGGCCCAGGCCCACATCTTCCCTTCATTGTACCCAGGCCTCTTCAGGGCAAGGATTCGGACCGGGCCCACATCTTCTCTACATTGCGCCCAGGCATCTTTATGGTGAATGTCAGGCCTAGACCCAAATCTTTTCTTCAGGAGGCTCAGACCTCATCGGGATAATGTTTCGGCCCAGGCCCACATCTTTTCTTCTTTAGGCCCAGGCCACTTTAGGGTAAATTTTAGGCCCAAGCCCACACCTTCTCTTCCGTGGGCCCAGGCCACTTCAGCGTAAATGTTGGGCCCCGGCCCAAATCTTTTCTTCATTGGGCCCGGCCTCTTGAGGATAATGGTTAGCATAATGGTTATGCCCTTGCCCAAATCTTTCAATTTTTGGGCCCAGGCCACTTTAGCACAAGGGTTAGGCACAGGCCCTTATAATTTCTTCATTGGACCCGGGCTCTTCATGGTGTTTGTCACAGGCCCACATCTTTTGTCCATAGTGCCGAGGCGATTTATCCTGAATGTTAGGGCCTGGCCCATATTTTTTCTCCTTTGGGCCCAGGCCACTTCAGCGTAAATGTTAGGCCCTGGCCCACATCTTCTCTACGTTGGGCCCAGGCATCTTTTTAATAAGGGTCAGGCCTAGGCCTACATATTTTCTTCATTAGGACCAGACCTCATCGGGATAATGTTTCGGCCCAGGCCCACATCTTTTCTTCTTTGGACCAGGCCACTTCAGGCTAAATTTTAGGCCCAGGCTTAAATCTTTTCTTCTTTGGGCCCAGGGAAATTTAGCATAAGGGTTAGGCCCAGGCCCACATCTTTTTTTCATTAGGCATAGACCTCATCGGGATAGTGTTTCTGCCTACGCCCTCATCTTCTCTTCTTTGGGCCCAGGCCACTTCAGCGTAAATGTTAGGCCCAGGCCCACATCTTTCTTTTATGGGCCCAGGCCACTTCAGCATGAATTTTAGGCCCCGGGCCACATCTTTTCTTCATTTGGCCCAGGCCAATATAGCATAAGGGTTAGGCCCAGGCCCATATCTTTTCTTCATTGGGCCCAGGCCTCTTTAGGAAAATTTTTAGGCCTAGGCGCAAACCTTTTTTTAATTGGGCCCAGGCCTCTCCATGTTGTTGGGCCTAGGCCCACATCCTTTCTTTATTCAGCCCAGGCCTGTTGAGGATAATGGTTAGGCCCAAGCCCAAATCTTTTCTTCATTGTGCCCGGGCTTCTTCGGGGTAAAGGTTACGCCAAGGCCACTTCTTCTCTTCATTGAGCCCAGGACTCTTTATGGTAAGATTTAGGTCCAGGCCCACATCTTCTATTCAATGGGCCCGTGTCTCTTGAGGATAATGGTTAGGCACAGGTCCAAATCTTTTTTTTATTGGGACGACCTCTTCAGGGTGTTTGGCCCAGGCCCACAATTTTTTTTCATAGTGCCGAGGCCATTTATCCTGAATGTTAGGCCCAGGCCCACATTTTTTTCATCTTTGGGCCCAGGCCAATTCAGCGTAAATGTTAGGCCCAGGCCCACATCTATTGATTGTGCCCGGGCCTCTTGAGGATAATTTTTAGGCCCAGGCTTAAATCTTTTCTTCTTTGGGCCCAGGCCAATTTAGCATAAGTGTTAGGCCCAGGCCCACATCTTTTCTTCATTTGGCCCAGGCCTCTTCAGGAAAATTTTTAGGCCTAGGCTCAAACCTTTTCTTCATTGTGCCCAGGCCTCTCCATGTTGTTTGGCCCAGGCCCACATCCTTTCATTATTCAGCCCAGGACTGTTGAGGATAATGGTTAGGCCCAGGCCCAAATCTTTTCGTCATTGGGCCCGGGCCTCTTCGGGGTAAGGGTTAGGCCAAGGCCCACTTCTTCTCTTCATTGAGCCCTAGCTTCTTTATGGTAAGATTTAGGCCCAGGCCCACATCTTCTCTTCAATGGGCCCGTGCCTCTTGAGGATAATGGTTACGCACAGGCCCAAATCTTTTCTTCATTGGGCCCGTGCCTCTTCAGGATAAGTGTTTGGCCCAGGCCCACATTTTTTCTTCTTTGGACCCGGGCCTATTTAGCGTACGTTTTAGGCCTCGGGTCCTAATATTCTCTTCATTGCGCCCCTGTCTCTTCATGCTGTTTGACCCAGACCTACATCTCTTTTATATTTTGCCGAGGCCATTTAGCATTAATGTTAGCCCCAGGCCACTTCATTGTAAATGTTACGCCCAGGCCCACATCTCTTCACTGGTCCAGGCAATTTCCGCGTAAATGGTAGGCACACGCCCACATCTTTCTCCATTGGGCCCAAGCCACATCAATGTAAATGATAGGCCTAGGCACACATCTTCTCTTCATTGTACCCAAACATCTTCAGTGTAATGGTTCGGCCCAGGCCGACATCTTCTCTTCATTGGGCACAGGCCTCTTCAGCATAAGGGTTAGGCCCAGGACCACATATTTTCTTCATTAGGCACAGACCTCATAGGGATAATGTTTCTGCCCAGGCCCAAATCTTTTCTTCTTTGGGCCCAGGCCACGTCAGCATAAATGTTAGGCCCAGGCCCACATCTTTCTTTTTTGGGCCCAGGCCACTTCAGCATAAATGTTAGGCCCAGGCTTAAATCTTTTCTTCTTTGGGCCTAGGCCAATTTAGCATGAGGGTTAGGCCCAAGCCCACATCTTTTCTTCATTGGGCCCAGGCCTCTTCAGGAAAATTTTTAGGCCTAGGCTCAAACCTTATCTTCATTGGGCCCAGGCCTCTCCATGTTGTTTGGCCCAGGCCCACATCCTTTCTTTATTCAGCCCAGGCCTGTTGAGGACAATGGTTAGGCCCAGGCCCAAATCTTTTCGTCATTGGGCCCGGGCCTCTTCGGGGTAAGGGTTAGGCCAAGGCCCACATCTTCTCTTCATTGAGCCCTGGCCTTTTTATGGTAAGGGTTAGGCCCAGGCCAACATCTTCTCTTCAATGGGCCCGTGCCTCTTGAGGATAATGGTTAGTCACAGGCCCAAATCTTTTCTTTATTGGGCCCGTGCCTCTTCAGGATAAGTGTTTGGCCCAGGCCCACATTTTTTCTTCTTTGGAGCCGGGCCTATTTAGCGGAAGGTTTAGGCCCCGGGTCCTAATATTCTCTTCATTGGGCCCCTGCCACTTCATGGTGTTTGGCCCAGACCTACATCTCTTTTTTATTTTGCTGAGGCCATTTAGCATGAATGTTAGCCCCAGGCCACTTCAGCGTAAATGTTAGGCCCAGGCCCACTTCTCTTCATTGGGCCCAGGTCATTTCCGCGTAAATGGTAGGCCAAGGCCCACATCTTTCTTCATTGGGCCCAGACCACATCATTGTAAAAGATAGGCCCAGGCCGACATCTTCTCTACATTGGGCCCAGGCATCTGTTTAATAAGGTTCAGGCCTAGGCCCATATATTTTCTTCATTAGGACCAGACCTCATCGGGATAATGTTTCGGCCCAGGCCCACATCTTTTCTTCTTTGGACCAGGCCACTTCAGGCTAAATTTTAGGCCCAGGCCCACATCTTCTCTTTTTTGGGCCCAGGCCACTTCAGCGTAAATGTTAGGCCCAGGCCCACATCTTTCTCTTTGGGCCCAGGCCACTTCAGCGCAAATGTTGGGCCCCGGGCCACATCTTTTCTTCATTGGGCCCGGCCTCTTGAGGATAATGGTTAGGCCCTGGCCCAAATCTTTTAATTTTTGGAACCAGGCCAATTTAGGATAAGGGTTAGGCCCAGGCCCTTATAATTTCTTCATTGGACCCGGGCTCTTCATGGTGTTTGGCACAGGCCCACATCTTTTGTCCATACTGCCAAGGCGATTTATCCTGAATGTCAGGGCCAGGCCCGTATTTTTTCTCTTTTGGGCCCAGGCCACTTCAGTGTAAATGTTAGGCCCTGCTCCACTCCTTCTCTACATTGGGCTCAGGCATCTTTTTAATAAGGGTCAGGCCTAGACCCGCATATTTTCTTCATTAGGACCAGACCTCATCGGGATAATGTTTCGGCCCAGGCCCACATCTTTTCTTCTTTGGACCAGGCCACTTCAGGCTAAATTTTAGGCCCAAGCACACATTTTCTCTTTTTTGGGCCCAGGCCACTTCAGCGTAAATTTTAGGCCCAGGCCCACATCTTTCTTTTTTGGGCCAAGGCCACTTCAGCGTAAATGTAGGGCCTAGGCCCACATCTTTTCTTCATTGGGCCCAGGCCAATTTAGCATGAGGGTTATGCCCAGGCCCTCATCTTTTCTTCATTGGGCCCAGGCCAATTTAGCATAAGGGTTAGGCCCAGGCCCACATCTTCTCTTCATTCTCCCAGGCCCCTTCAGCATAAGGGTTAGGTCCAGGCCCACATTTTTTCTTCTTTGGACCCGGGCATATTTAGTGTAAGGTTTAGGCCCCGGGTCCTAATATTCTCTTCATTCGGCCCCTGCCTCTTCATGGTATTTGGCCCAGACCTACATCTCTTTTTTATTTTGCCGGGGCCATTTAGCGTGAATGTTAGCCCCAGGCCACTTCAGCGTAAATGTTAGGCCCAGGCACACATCTCTTCATTGGGCCCCGGCCATTTCCGCGTAAATGGTAGGCCAAGGCCCACATCTTTCTTCATTGGGCCCAGACCACATCATTGTAAATGATAGGCCCAGGCCCACATCTTCTCTACATTGGGCCCAGGCATCTTTTTAATAAGGTTCAGGCCTAGGCCCATATATTTTCTTCATTAGGACCAGACCTCATCTGGATAATGTTTCGGCCCAGGCCCACATCTTTTCTTCTTTGGACCAGGCCACTTCAGGCTAAATTTTAGGCCCAGGCCCACATCTTCTCTTTCTTGGGCCCAGGCCACTTCAGCGTAAATGTTAGGCCCAGGCCCACATCCCTTCATTGGGCCCAGCCATTTCCGCGCAAATGGTAGGCCAAGGCCCACATCTTTCTTCATTGTGCCCAGGCCCCTTCAGCATAAGGGTTAGGCCCAGGCCCAAATCTTTTCTTAATTAGGCACTGACCTCATCGGGATAGTGTTTCTGCCTAGGCCCTCATTTTCTCTTCTTTAGGCCCAGGCCACTTCAACATAAATGTTAGGCCCAGGCCCACATCTTTCTTTTTTGGGCCCAGGGCACTTTAGCATTAATGTTAGGCCAAGGGCCACATCTTTTCTTCATTGGGCCCGGGCCAATATAGCATAACGATTAGGCCCAGGCCCACATCTTTTCTTCATTGGGCCCAGGCCTCTTCAGGAAAATTTTTAGGCCTAGGCTCAAACCTTTTCTTCATTGGGCCCAGGCCTCTCCATGTTGTTTGGCCCAGGCCCACATCGTTTCTTTATTCAGCCCAGGCCTGTTGAGGACAATGGTTAGGCCCAGGCCCAAATCTTTTCATCATTGGGCCCGGGCCTCTTCGGGGTAAGGGTTAGGCCAAGGCCCACATCTTCTCTTCATTGAGCCCTGGCCTCTTTATGGTAAGGGTTAGGCCCAGGCCAACATCTTCTCTTCAATGGGCCCGTGTCTCTTGAGGATAATGGTTAGGCACAGGCCCAAATCTTTTCTTTATTGGGCCCGTGCCTCTTCAGGGTAAGTGTTTGGCCCAGGCCCACATTTTTTCTTCTTTAGGCCCGGGGAATTTAGCGTAAGGTTTAGGCCCGGGTCCCATCTTTTCTACATTGGGCCCCTGCCTCTTCATGGTTTTTGGCCCAGGCCTAAATCTCTTTTTTATTTTGCCGAGGCCATTTAGTGTGAATGTTAGGCCCAGGCCACTTCAGCGTAAATGTTAGGCCTGGGCCCACATCATTTCTTCATTGGGCCCAGGCCACTCTAGTGTAAATGTTAGGCCCAGGCCCCCATCTCTTCATTGGGCCCAGGTCACTTCAGCGTAAATTGTAGGCCAAGGCCCACATCTTTCTTCATTGGTCCCAGGCCACCTCAGTGTAAATGATAGGCCCAGGCCCACATCTTCTCTTCATTGTACCCAGGCCTCTTCAGGGCAAGGATTCGGCCCGGGCCCACATCTTCTCTACATTGGGCCCAGGCATCTTTATGGTGAGTGTCAGGCCTAGGCCCACATCTTTTCTTCAGGAGGCCCAGACCTCATCGGGATAATGTTTCGGCCCAGGCCCACATCTTTTCTTCTTTAGGCCCAGGCCACTTTAGGATAAATTTTAGGCCCAGGCCCACATCTTCTCTTTTTGGGCCCAGGCCACTTCAGCGTAATTGTCAGGCCCAGGACCACATCTTTCTTTTTTGGGCACAGGCCACTTCAGCGTAAATGTTGGGCCCAGGCCCACATCTTTTCTTCATTGGGCCCGGCCTCTTGAGGATAATGGTTAGCATAATGGTTCGGCCCTTGCCCAAATCTTTTAATTTTTGGGCCAAGGCCAATTTAGCACAAGGGTTTGGCCTAGGCCCTTATAATTTCTTCATTGGACCCGGGCTCTTCATGGTGTTTGGCACAGGCCCACATCTTTTGTCCATAGTGCCGAGGCGATTTATCCTGAATGTTAGGGCCCGGCCCATAATTTTTCTCCTTTGTGCCCAGGCCACTTCAGCGTAAATGTTAGGCTCTGGCCCACATCTCTTCATTGGGCCCAGGCCACTTCAGCGTAAATGGTAGGCCAAGGCCCACATCTTTCTCCATTGGGTCCAAGCCACATCAATGTAAATGATAGGCCTAGGCACACATCTTCTCTTCATTGTACCCAAACATCTTCAGGGTAAGGGTTCGGCCCAGACCGACATCTTCTCTTCATTGGTCGCAGGCCTCTTCAGCATAAGGGTTAAGCCCTGGACCACATCTTTTTTTCATTAGGCACAGACCTCATAGGGATAATGTCTCTGCCCAGGCCCACATCTTCTCTTCTTTGGGCCCAGGCCAATTTAGCATAAGGGTTAGGCCCAGGCCCACATCTTTTCCTCATTTGGCCCAGGCCTCTTCAGGAAAATTTTTAGGCCTAGGCTCAAACCTTTTCTTCATTGTGCCCAGGCCTCTCCATGTTGTTTGGCCCAGGCCCACAGCCTTTCATTATTCAGCCCAGGCCTGTTGAGGATAATGTTTAGGCCCAGGCCCAAATCTTTTCGTCATTGGGCTTGGGCCTCTTCGGGGTAAGGTTAAGCCAAGGCCCACATCTTCTCTTCATTGAGCCCTGGCCTCTTTATGGTAAGATTTAGGCCCTGGACCACATCTTTTCTTCAATAGGCATAGACCTCATAGGGATAATGTTTTCTCCCAGGCCCACATCTTCTCTTTTTTGGGCCCAGGCCACCTCATCGTAAATGTTAGGCCCAGGACCACATCTTTTCTGCATTGGGCCCAGACCAATTTAGCATAAGGGTTATGCCCAGGCCTACATCTTCTCTTCATTGGGCCCAGGCCCCTTCAGCATAAGGGTTAGGCCCAGGCCCAAATCTTTTCTTCATTAGGCACAGACTTCATCCGGATAGTGTTTCTGCCTTGGCCCTCATCTTCTCTTCTTTGGGCCCAGGCCACTTCAGCATTAATGTTAGGCCCAGGCCCACATCTTTTCTTCATTGGGCCCAGGCCTCTTGAGGATAATGGTTTGGCCCTGGCCCAAATCTTTTAATTTTTGGGCCCAGGCCGATTTAGCATAAGGGTTAGGCCCAGGCCCTTATAATTTCTTCATTGGACCCGGGCTCTTCATGGTGTTTGGCACAGGCCCACATCTTTTGTCCATAGTGCCGAGGCGATTCATCCTGAATGTTAGGGCCAGGCCCGTATTTTATCTCCTTTGGGCCCAGGCCACTTCAGCGTAAATGTTAGGCCCTGGCCCACATCTCTTCATTTGTCCCAGTCCACTGCAGTGTAAATGGTAGGCCAAGGCCCACATCTTTCTCCATTGGGCCCAAGCCACATCAGTGTAAATGATAGGCCTAGGCACACATCTTCTCTTCATTGTACCCGAACATCTTCAGGGTAATGGTTCGGCCCGGCCGACATCTTCTCTTCATTGGGCCCAGGCCCCTTCAGCATAAGGGTTAGACCCAGGACCACATCTTTTCTTCATTAGGCACAGACCTCATAGGGATAATGTTTCTGCCCAGGCCCACATCTTCTCTTCTTTGGGCCCAGGCCACTTCAGCATAAATGTTAGGGCCAGTCCCACATCTTTTCTTCATTGGGCCCGGGCCTCTTGAAGATAATTTTTAGGCCCAGGCTTAAATCTTTTCTTCTTTGGGCCCAGGCCAATTTAGCATAAGGGTTAGGCCCAGGCCCACATCTTCTCTTCATTGGCCCAGGCCCCTTCAGCATAAGGGTTAGGTCCAGGCCCACATTTTTTCTTCTTTGGACCCGGGCCTATTTAGTGTAAGGTTTAGGCCCCGGGTCCCAATATTCTCTTCATTCGGCCCCTGCCTCTTCATGGTATTTGGCCCAGACCTACATCTCTTTTTTATTTTGCCGGGGCCATTTAGCATGAATGTTAGCCCCAGGCCACTTCAGCGTAAATGTTAGGCCCAGGCACACATCTCTTCATTGGGCCCAGGCCATTTCCGCGTAAATGGTAGGCCAAGGCCCACATCTTTCTTCATTGGGCCCAGACCACATCATTGTAACTGATAGGCCCAGGCCCACATCTTCTCTACATTGGGCCCAGGCATCTTTTTAATAAGGTTCAGGCCTAGGCCCATATATTTTCTTCATTAGGACCAGACCTCATCGGGATAATGTATCGGCCCAGGCCCACATCTTTTCTTCTTTGGACCAGGCCACTTCAGGCTAAATTTTAGGCCCAGGCCCACATCTTCTCTTTCTTGGGCCCAGGCCACTTCAGCGTAAATGTTAGGCCCAGGCCACTTCAGCGTAAATGTAGGGCCCAGGCCCACATCTTTTCTTCATTGGGCCCAGGCCGATTTAGCATAAGGGTTATGCCCAGACCCACATCTTTCTTTTTTGGGCCCAGGCCACTTCAGCGTAAATGTTAGGCCCAGGCACACATCTTTTCTTCATTGTGTTCAGGCCAATATAGCATAAGATTTAGGCCCAGGCCCACATCTTTTCTTCATTGGGTCCAGGCCTCTTCAGGAAAATTTTTAGGTCTAGGCTCAAACCTTTTTTCATTGGGCCCAGGCCTCTCCATGTTGTTTGGCCCAGGCCCACATCCTTTCTTTATTCAGCCCAGGCCTGTTGAGGATAATGTTTAGGCCCAAGCCCAAATCTTTTCGTCATTGGGCCCAGGCCTCTTCGGGGCAAAGGTTAGGC
This sequence comes from Microtus oregoni, assembly GCF_018167655.1. NCBI lineage: Eukaryota > Metazoa > Chordata > Mammalia > Rodentia > Cricetidae > Microtus > Microtus oregoni. Next base: position 42,100,019 of record NW_024543059.1, read on the forward strand.
CAAGGCCCACATCTTCTCTTCATTGAGCCCAGGCCTCTTTATGGTAAGGGGTAGGCCCAGGCCCACTTCTTCTCTTCAATGGGCCCGTGTCTCTTGAGGATAATGGTTAGTCACAGGCCCAAATCTTTTCTTTATTGGGCCTGTGCCTCTTCAGGGTAAGTGTTTGGCCCAGGCCCACATTTTTTCTTCTTTAGCCCAGGCCTATTTAGCATAAGGTTTAGGCCCCGGTCCAATCTTTTCTTCATTGGGCCCCTGCCTCTTCATGTTGTTTGGCCCAGGCCTAAATCTCTTTTTTATTTTGTCGAGGCCATTTAGTGTGAATGTTAGCCCAAGGCCACTTCAGTATAAATGTTAGGCCTCGGCCCACATCATTTCTTCATTGGGCCCAGGCCAATTTAGCGTAAGGGTTAGGCCCAGGCCCTCATCTTTTCTTCTTTTGGCCCTGGGCTCTTCACGGTGTTTGGCCCAGTTCCACAGTTTTTTTTCATAGTGCCGAGGCCATTTTTCCTGAATGTTAGGTCCCGGACCACATTTTTTCTTCTTTCGGCCCAGGCCATTTCAGTGTAAATGTTAGGCCCAGGCCCACATCTCTTATTTGGGCCACGGCACTTCAGTGTAAATTGTAGGCCAAGGCCCACATTTTTCTTCATTGGGCCCAGGCCACATCAGTGTAAATGATAGGCCCAGGCCCACATCTTCTCTTCATTGTACCCAGGCCTCTTCAGGGCAATGATTCGGCCCAGGACCACATCTTCTCTACATTGGGCCCAGGCACCTTTATGGTGAGTGTCTGGCCTAGGCCCACATCTTTTCTTCAGTACTGCCAGACCTTATCAGGATAATGTTTTGGCTTAGGCCCACATCTTTTCTTTTTTAGGCCCAGGCCACTTCAGGCTAAATTTTAGGCCCAGGCCCACATCTTCTCTTCTTTGGGCCCAGGCCACTTCAGTGTTAATGTTAGGCCCACGCCCACATCTCTTCATTGGTCCCAGGCAACATCAGTGTATATTATAGGCCCAGGCCCACATTTCTCTTCATTGTACCCAGGCCTTTTCAGGGCAAGGAATCGGCCCAGGCCCACATCTTCTCTACATTGGGCCCAGGCATCTTTTTGGTAAGTGTCAGGCCTAGGCCCACATCTTTTCTTCAGAAGGCCCAGACCTCTTCGAGATAATGTTTCGGCCCAGGCCCACATCTTTTCTTTTTTAGGCCCAGGCCACTTCAGGCTAAATTTTAGGCCCAGGCCCACATCTTCTCTTCAATGGGCCCAGGCCTCTTGAGGATAATGGTTAGGAACAGGCCCAAATCTTTTCTTCATTGGGCCCGTGCCTCTTCAGGGTAAGGGTTTAGCCCAGGCCCACATTTTTTCTTCTTTTGGCCCAGGCCTATTTAGCGTAAGGTTTAAACCTGATCCCTAATCTTTTCTTCATTGGGACCCTGCGTCTTCATGGTGTTTTGCCCAGTCCTACATCTCTTTTTAATTTTGCCGAGGCCATTTAGACTGAATTTTAGGCCTAGGCCACTTCGGCATAAATGTTATGCCTAGGCCCTCATCTTTTCTTATTGGGCCCAGGCCAATATAGCGTAAGGGTTAGGCCCAGGCCCTCATCTTTTCTTCATTGGGCCCAGGCCCCTTCAGTGTAAATGATAGGCCCAGGCCCACATCTTCTTTTCATTATACCCAGGCCCCTTCAGCGTGAGGGTGAGACCCAGGCCCACATCTTTTTTTCATTGTGCCCAGGCCTCTTTAGGATAATTTTTAGGCCCAGGCCCACATCTTTTCTTCATTGGGTCCAGGCATCTTCATGGTGTTTGGCCCAGGCCCACATTTTCTTTTCATTGGGCCCAGGCCACCTCAGCGTAAATGTTAGGCCCAGGCCAACATCTTCTCTTCTTTCGGTCCACGCCCCTTCAGCGTAAATGTTAGGACCAGGCCCACATCATTTCCTCATTGGGCCCAGGCCTATTTAGGATAATTTTTAGGCCCAGGCCCACATCTTATCTTCATTGGGCCCAGGCCTCTTTAGGGTAAGGGTTAGGCCCAGGCCCACATCTTTTCTTCATTGGGCCAAGGCCTCTTTAGGGTAAGGGTTAGCTAAGCCCAGACACACATGTTTGCTTCATTGTGCCCAGGCCTATTCAGCTTAAGGGTTTTGCCCAGGCCCACATCTTTCTTCATTGGGCCCAGGCCACTTCAGTGTGAATGTTAGGCCCAGGCCCACATCTTCAATTCATTGGGCCCAGGCCTCTTCAGGGTAAGGTTTTGGTCCAGGCCCACAGCTTTTCTTCCTTGGTCCCAGGCCAATTGAGGATAATGGTTATGCCCAGGCCCAAATTTATTCTTCATTGTGTCCCGGCCTCTTCAGGGTAAGGGTTTGGCCCAGACCCACCTTTTTCTTCACTGGGCCCTGGCCACTTCAGCTTAAGGGTTAGGCCCAGGCCCAAATCTTTTCTTCTTTGGCCCCTTGCCTCTTTTCTTTGGGCCCAGTCCGATTTAGCATAAGGGTTAGGCCCAGGCCCTCATCTTTTCTTCATTGGGCCATGGCCTCTTCATGGTGTTTGGCCCAGGCCCACATCTTTTTTTCATAGTGCCGAGGCCATTTATCCTGAATGTTAGGCCCAGGCCACAGTTTTTCTTCTTTGGTCCCAGGCTATTTCAGTGCAAATGTTAGGCCCAGGCCCACATCTCTTCATTGGGTACAGGCCATTTCAGTGTAAATGGTAGGCCAAGGCCCACCTCTTTCTTCATGACGCCCAGGCCACTTAAGTGTAAATGATAGGCCCAGACCCCATCTTCTTTTCAATGGGCTCAGGCCACTTCATGGTAAGGGTTAGGCCCAGGCCAACATTTTGTCTACATTGGACCTAGGACTCTTTATGGTAAGGGTTAGGCCCAGGCCCACATCTTTTCTTCATTAGGCCCAGTCCTCATCGTGATAATGTTAAGGACCAGGCCCACGTCTTTTCTTCTTTGGGGCCAGGCTACTTCAGTCAAAATGTTTGGTCCAGACCTACATCTTCTCTTCATTTGGCCCAGGCCACTTCAGCGTAAATTTTAGGCCAAGGTCCACATCTTTCTTCATTGGGCTCGTGCCTCTTCAGGGTAACTGGCCCAGGCCCACAAAATTTCATCTTTGGGACCAGGCCAATTTAGCATAAGTGTTAGGCCCAGGCCCACATCTTCTCTTCATTGGGCCCAGGCCACTTCAGCGTAAGGGTTAGGCCCAGGCCCACATCTTTTCTTCATTGGGCCATGGCCTCTTCATTGTCTTTGGTCCAGGCATACATATTTTTTTCATTGTTCCTAGGTCACTTCAACATAAATGTTAGACCTAGGCCCACATCTTTTCTTCAGTGGGCCCAGGCCACTTCAGCGAAAATGTTAGGCCCAGGCCCACATTTTTCTTCTCTGGGCCCAGGCCACTTCAGTGTAAATGTTAGGCCCAGGCCAAAATCTTCTCTTCATTGGGCCCAGGCCACTTCAGTGTATATGTTAGTCCAAGGCCCACATCTTTGTTCATTGGGCCCAGGCCACCTCAGCCTAAATTGTAGGCCCAGGCCCACATATTCTCTGCATTGGGCCCAGGCTACATCAGCGTAAATTATGGGCCCAGGCCCACATCCTTGTTCATTGGGCCCGGGCCTCTTGAGGATAATGGTTAGGACCAGGCCCAAATCTTTTCTTCATTGGGCCCAGGCCCCTTCAGCATAAGGGTTAGGCCCAGGCCCACATCTTTTCCTCATTGGGCCCAGGCCTCGTCATGGTGTTTGGCCCAGGCCTAAATTTTTTTTTTCATTGGGCCCAGGCAACTTCAGCGTCAATGTTAGGCCCAGGCCCACATCTTTCTTCATTCGGCCCAGGCCTCTTGAAGATAATGGTTAGGCCCAGGCCCAAATCCTTTCCTCATTGGAAACAGACCTCTTTAGGATAAGGGTCATGCCCAGGCACACATCTTTACTACATTGGTCCCACGCCACTTCAGGGTAAGGGTTTGGCCAAGACCCACATTTTTTTTTCATTGGGCCCTGGCCACTTCAGCTTAAGGGTTAGGGCCAGGCCAACATCTTATCTTCATTGGGCCTAGGCATCGTCATGGTGTTTGGCCCAGACCTACATCTTTTTTTCATAGGCCCCAGGCCAATTTAGCAAAAGGGTTAGGCGCAGGCCCACATTTTCTCTTCATTGGTCCCAGGCCACTTCAGTGTAAAGGTTATGCCCAGGCCCACGTTTTCTCTTCATTGGGCCCAGGCCACTTCAGCGTAAATTTTAGGCCCAGGCCCACATCTTCTCTTCAATGGGCCCGTGTCTCTTGAGGATAATGGTTAGGCACAGGCCCAAATCTTTTCTTCATTGGCCCCGTGCCTCTTCAGGGTAAGGTTTTGGCCCAGGCCCACATTTTTTCTTCTTTGGGCCCAGGCCTATTTAGCGTAAGGTTTAGGCCCAGGCCCTAATCTTTTCTTCTATGGGCCCCTTCCTCTTCATGGTGTTTGGCCCAGGCCTACAACTCTTTTTTATTTTGCCGAGTCCATTTAGCGTGAATATTAGGCCCTGCCCACTTCAGCGTAAATGTTAGGCCCAGGCCCACATCTTTTCTTAATTGGCCAAGGCCAATTTAGTGTAAGGGTTAGGCCCAGGCCCTCATCCTTTCTTCATTGGGCCCGGGCTCTTCATTATGTTTGGCCCAGGCCCACATCTTTTTTTCATAGTGCCGAGGCCATTTATCCTTAATGTTAGGACCAGCCCCTCATTTTTCTTCATTGTGCCCCGGCCTCTTCATAATTTTTGGCCCAGGCCTACATCTTTTTTTTTATTTTGCCGAGGCCAATATAGTGTAAGGGGTTGAGCGCAGGCCCATATCTTTCTTACTTGCCCTCAGGCCACTTCAGCAGAAATGTTAGGTTACGGCACATATATTTTCCTTATTGGGCCCAGGATACTTAAGATAATTTTTAAGCTCAGGGCCAAATCTTTTCTTCATTGGGCCCAGGCCTCTTCAGGATAATTTTAAGGTGCAGGCTCACATCTTTTCTTCATTGGGCCTAGGCTTCTTCATTGTGTTTGGCCCAGGCCTACATCTTTTTTTCATTGGGCCTAGGCCAATTTAGTGTAAGGGGTTAGACCAGGTCCATATCTTTCTTCATTGGGCCCAGGCCACTTCAGCGGAAATGTTAGGTTCAGGCCCACATCTTTTCTTCATTGGGCCCAGGCCTCTTCAGGGTAAGGGTTAGGCCTCGGCCCACATCTTTTATTCATTGTGCCCAGGCCTCTTCAGGATAATTGAGGCTCAGGCCCAAATCTTTTCGTCATTTGGCCCAGGCCTCTTCAGGATAACATTTCGGCCCAGGCCCACATCTTTCTTCATTGGGCCCAGGCCACTTCAATGTAAATGTTAGGCCCAGGCCCACATCTTCTCTTCATTGGGCCCAGGCCTCTTCAGGGTAAGGTTTAGGCCCAGGCCCACATCTTTTCTTCCTTAGGCCCAGGCCACTTGAGGATAATGGTTAGGCCCAGGCCCAAATTTATTCTTCATTGGGCCCTGGCCTCTTCAGCTCTTTGGCCCAGGCCTACATCTTTTTCCTTTGGGCCAGGCCAATTTAGTGTAAGGGTTAGGCCCAGGCCCACATTTTCTCTTCATTGGGCCCAGGCCACTTCAGCGTAAATGTTATGCCAGGCCCACATCTTTTCTTCATTGGACCAAGCCTCTTCACGATAATTTTTAATCCCAGGCCAAAATCTTTTTTCACTGGGCCCAGACCTCTTCATCATGTTTGACGCAGGCCCACATTTTCTTTTCACTGGACCCAGGCCTCTTGAGGATAATGGTTAGGCCCATGCCAAACAATTCTTCAGTGGGCCCAGGCCTCTTCATGGTAATGGTTTAGACCAGGCCCACATCTTTTCTTCATTGAGCCCAGGCCATTTGACGTAAGGGTTAGGCCCAGGCCCACATTTTCTCTTTATTTAGCTCAGGCCTATATATGGTAAGTGTTAGGCCCAGGCCTACATCTTTTCTTCATTAGGCCCAGACCCCATTGGGATAATGTTTATGCCCAGGCCCACATCTTCTCTTCTTTGGGCCCAGGCCACTTCTGTGTAAATGTTAGGCCCAGGCCCACATCTTCTCTTCATTGGACCCGGGCTTCTTGAGGATAATGATTATGCCGAGGCCCAAATCTTTTCTTCATTGAGCCCGTGGCTCTTCAGGGTATGGGTTTGGCCCATGCCCACATCTTGTCTTCATTGGGCCCAGGCCTCCTCAGGATAAAGGTTAGTCCCAAGACCACATCTTTTCTTTTTTAGGCGCATTCCAATTTAGCATAAGGGTTAGGCCCAGGCCCACATCTTCTATTCTTGGGCCCAGGCCACTTCAGCATAAGGGTTAGGCCCAGGACCCTCAGGATAATGGTTAGGCCCAGGCCCTCTTCTTGTCTTCTTTGGGCCCCAACCACTTCATGGTGTTTGGCCCAAGCCCACATCTTTTCTTTTTTAGGCGCAGGCCAATTTAGCATAAGGGTTAGGCCCAGGCCCACATCTTCTCTTCATTGGGCCCAGGCCACTTCAGAGTAAATGTTAGGCCCAGGCACACATCTCTCTTCATTGGGCCCAGGCCACTTCAGTGTAAATGTTAGGCCCAGGCCCACATCTTCTCTTCATTGGGTCCAGGCAACTTCAGTATAAGGGTTGGGCCCAGGCCCACATCTTTTCTTTTTTAGGCCCAGACCTCATCGGGATAATGTTTAGGCCCATGCACACATCTTCTCTTCATTGGGCCCATGCCACTTCAGAGTAAATGTTAGGCCCAGGCCCACATCTTCTCTTCATTGGGACGAGGCCACTTCAGCGTTAATTTTGTGCCCAGGGCCACATCTTTTCTTTTTTGGGCCCAGGCCTCTTCAGCTTAAGTGTTAGGCCCAGGCCCACGTCTTTTCTTCATTAGGCCTATGCCACTTCAGTGTAAATGTTAGGCCTAGGCCTACATCTTCTCTTCATTGGGCCCAGGCCTCTTCAGGTTAAGGGTTAGGCCCAGGCTCACATCTTCACTTCGCTGGGCCCATCCTCTTAAGGGATTGGATTAGGCCCAGGCCCACGTTTTCTCTTCATTTCCACAGGCATCTTTATGGTAAGTGTTTGGCCCAGGCCCACATCTTTTCTTCATTAGGCCGAGACCTCATCGGGATAATGTTTAGGCCAAGGCTAAATCTTTCTTCATTGGGCCCTGGCCACTTCAGCGTAAGGGTTAGGCCCAGGCCCACATCTTTTATTCTTTGTGTCCAGGCCTCTTCAGGATAATTTTTAGGCCCTGGCCCAAATCTTTTCTTCATTGGGCCCAGGCCTCTTCATGGTCTTTGACACAGGCCTACATCTTTTTTCGATTCGGCCAAGGCCAATTTAGCCTAAGGGGTAGGCCCAGGCCCACATCTATCTTCATTGGCCCAGGCCTCTTGAGGATAATGGTTACACCGAGGCCCAAATCATTTCTTCATTGGGCCAAGACCTTTTCAGGGTAAGGGGTGGGCCCAGGCCCACATTTTCTCTTCACTGGGCCAGGCCTCTTCAGGTTAAGGGTTAGGCCCAGACCCACATCTTTTCTTCATTGGGCCCAGGCATCTTTATGGTGTTTGGCCTAGGCCTACATCTTTTTTTCATTTGCCCCAGGAGAATTTAGCATAAGGGTTAGGTCCAGGCCCACATTTTCTCTTCATTAATCCCAGGGCCACTTCAGCATAAATGTTAGGCCCAGGCCCACATCTTCTCTTCATTGTGACCATGCCACTTCAGAGTAAATGTTAGCCCCAGGCCCACATACTTCTTCATTGGTCCCAGGCCACTTCAGTGTAAATGTTAGGCCCAGGCCCACATTTTCTCTTCATTGTGCCCAGGCCTCTTCAGGGTAAGGGTTGGCCCGGGTCCACATCTTTTCTTCATTGAACACAGGCCATTTGACCGTAAGGGTTAGGCCAAGGCCCACATTTTCTCTTCATTTAGCCCAGTCCTATTTATGGTAAGTGTTTGGCCCAGGCCCACATCATTTCCACATTAGTCCGAGACCCCATTGGGATAATGTTTATGCCCAGGCCCACATCTTCTCTTCTTTGGGCCCAGGCCACTTCTGTGTAAATGTTAGGCCTAGGCCCACATCTTCTCTTCATTGGGCCCAGGCCACTTCTGTGTAAATGTTAGGCCTAGGCCCACATCTTCTCTTCATTTAGCCCAGTCCTATTTATGGTAAGTGTTTGGCCCAGGCCCACATCATTTCTTCATTAGTCTGAGACCCCATTGGGATAATGTTTATGCCCAGGCCCACATCTTCTCTTCTTTGGGCCCAGGCCACTTCTGTGTAAATGTTAGGCCCAAGCCCACATCTTCTCTTCATTGGACCCGGGCCTCTTCATGGTGTTTGGCCCAGGCACACATCTTTTTTTCATAGTGCCGAGGCTATTTATACTCAATGTTAGGCCCAGGCCCATATTTTTTCTTCTTTGGGCCCAGGCCACTTCAGTGTTAATGTTATGGCCAGGCCCACATCTCTTCATTGGGCCCAGGCCACTTCAGCGTAAGTGGTAGGCCAAGGCCCACATTTTTCTCCATTGGGCACAGGCCACTTCAGTGTAAATGATAGGCCCAGGCACACGTCTTGTCTTCATTGTACCCAGGCCTCTTCAGGGTAAGGGTTACGCCCAGGCCCACATCTTCTCTTCATTGGGCCCAGGCCTCTTCAGCATAAGGGTTTGGCCCAGGCCCACATCTTTTCTTCATTAGGCCCAGACCTCATCGGGATAATGTTTCGGCCCAGGCCGACATCTTCTCTTCTTTATGCCCAGACACTTCACCTTAAATGTTAGGCCAAGGCCCACATCTTTCTTTTTTGGGCCCAGGCCACTTCAGCGCAAAGTTAGGCCCAGTCCCACATCTTTTCTTCATTGGGCCCGGGCCAATTTAGCATAAGGGTTAGGCCGAGGCCCTCATCTTTTCTTCAGTGGACCCGTTTCTTCATGGTGTTTGGCCCAGGCCCACATCTTTTTTCCATAGTGCCGAGGCCATTTATCCTGAATGTTAGGGCCAGGCCTACATTTTTTCTTCTTTGGGCCCAGGCCACTTCAGCGTAAATGTTATGCCCAGGCCCACATCTCTTCATTGGGCCCAGGCCACTTCAGCGTAAATGGTAGGCCAAGGCCCACATCTATCTTCATTGGGCCCTGGCCACTTCAGTGTAAATGATAGGCCCAGGCACACATCTTCTCTTCATTGTACCCAGGCCTCTTCAGGGTAAAGGTTAGGCCCAGGCCCACATCTTCTCTTCATTGAGCCCAGGCTGCTTCAGCATAAGGGTTTGGCCCAGGCCCACATCTTTCCTTCATTGGCCCCAGGCCTCTTCAGGAAAATTTTTAGGCCTAGGCTCAAACCTTTTCTTCATTGGGTCCAGGCCTCTCCATGGTGTTTGGCCCAGGCCCACATGTTTTCTTCTTTGGGCCCAGGCCTATGTAGCGTAAGGTTTTGGCCCGGGCCCTAATCATTTCTTTATTGGGCCCCTGCCTCTTCATGGTGTTTGGCCCAGGCCTACAACTCTTTTTTATTTTGCCGAGGCCATTTAGTGTGAATGTTAGGCCCAGGCCCCTTCAGCATAAATGTTAGGCTTAGGCCCACATCTTTTCTTCATTGGGCCCAGGCCAATTTAGCGTAAGGGTTATGCCCAGGCCCTCATTTTTTCTTTATTGGGCCCTGGCCTCATCATGGTGTTTGGCCCACGCCCACATCTTTTTTTCATAGTGCCGAGGCTATTTATCCTGAATGTTAGGGCCAGGCCCACATTTTTTCTTCTTGGGGCCCAGGGCACTTCAGCGTAAATGTTAGGCCCAGGCCTACATGTTTTCTTCATTGGGCCCAGGCCTCTTCAGTGTAAGGGTTTGGCCCAGGCCCACATCTTTTCTTCATTGGGCCCAGGCCTCTTCAGAATAATTTAGGCTCGGGCCCAAATCTTTTCTTCATTTGGCCCAGGCCTCTTCAGGATAACTTTTAGGCCCAGGCCCAAATCTTTTCTTCATTAGTCCTAGGCCACTTCATCGTAAATGTTAGGCTCAGGCCCACCTCTTCTCTTCATTTGTCCTAGGCCACTTCAGGGTAAGGGTTAGGCCTCGGCCCACATCTTTTCTTCATTGGCCCCAGGCCTCTTCAGGGTAAGTTTTAGCTAAGCCCAGACACATATCTTTTCTTCATTCGGCCTAGGCCACTTCAGCTTAATGGTTTGGCCCAGGCCCACATCTTCTCTCTATTGGGCCCAGGCCACTTCAGCGACAATGTTAGGCCCAGGCCCATATCTTTTCTTCATTAGGCCCAGGCCTCTTGAGGATAATGGTTAGGCCCAGGCCCAAATATTTTCTTCATTGGGCCCAGGCCTCTTCAGGGTAAGGGTTAGGCCTAGGCCTACAGCTTTTCTTCAATGGGCCCAGGTCTCTTCAGGATAATTTTAAGGCCCAGGCCCACGACTTTTCTTCATTGGGCCCAGATATCTTCATAGTGTTTGGCCTAGGCCTCCATCTTTTTTTCATTGTGCCCAGGCCAATTTAGCCTAAGGGTTAGGCGCAAGCCCACATTTTCTCTTTATTGGGCCCAGGCCACTTCAGCGTAAATGTTAGGCCCAGGCCCATATATTTCTTCATTTGGCGCAGGCCACTTCAGTGTAAATGTTAGCCTCAGGTCCACATCTATTCTTCATTGGGCCCAGGCCTTTTCATATTGTTTGTCCCAGGCCTACATCGTTTGTTCATTGGGCCCAGGCCAATTTAGCGTATGGGTTAGGCCCAGGCCCACATTTTCTCTTCATTTTGGCTAGGCCACTTCAGTGTAAATTTTAGGCCCAGGGCCACATCTTTCTTCGTTGGTCCCAGTCTACTTCAGTGTAAATGTTAGCCCCAGGCCCACATTTTCTCTTCATTGGGCCCAGGCTTCTACAAATAATTTTTAGGCCCAGGCCTAAATCTTTTTCATTGGGCCCTGGCCTCTTCATAGTATTTGGTCCAGGCCTACATCTTTTTTTTATTGGGCCCACGCCAATTTAGCGTAAATGTTATGGCCAGACTCTCTTTTTCTCTATTGGGCCCAGGCCACTTCAACGTAAATGTTAGGTTTAGGCTCACATCTTTTCTTCATTGGGCCTTGTATGTCTGAGGCTAAGTGATTGATTTTGAAAAGACATGTGTTGTAAAAGATGAACACTTTTACAATACTCTTCATATCAGGTAACCTTCTCTGAAAAAGAGAAATAGAAACATCAACACAACAGACGTACAGATACTTATTGAGGAGAATATTGCTGTTCTTTTCTGGTATATTCTTGACCCGTGCTCATGGAAACATGCACAAACACAGACATCTATTCCCCACCATCTAGATGATATAAATTATACATGATATGAATAGAAAGATGAAATATGTAGTGAGGAGAGACAGGTAATCCATAACTGTTGTACACATGTGGTTTTGGCCTTGTACTTACAGAAGTACCCACAGACTCCATTTCTGACCATGGCTGGGGACAAGCTCACATCCAGTCCTCCTCCTCCTCGAGAGGACTTCACACCTGGCAGGAGCAAGTTCCATGGCCATGAGTCAAACTCATCCAAAATGTGCAAGATATAATGTTTGGTCTATCATTTCTGATTCTAAGGTTGTCAGGAAATTTGTATAGACATCTGAATTGGAATTTGCCCTCTGATAGAACCTGGACACCAAGCTGACTGTTAAATTTGCCCTGTAACCTGTCCCCTCACCACCACTGAACACAGCTTGAGGTAGGATTGCCTAGGAAATGGATATCATGACCTTTCCAAACATGACCCTGTCATTGTAGTCGATGGCTTCTGAGAATGTCAGTCCCTGAAGAACAGAATAGCAGCAGAGCTTCCTCCTGTTGAAGTTTGGAACCAGGAGTCCTGACAGAGGTAGTGGCTGACACAGCTGATTTCACCTTTTCTCAAAAAGTACAGGTGTCGATTAGTAGAAATAAAGAACTAACATAGTATTCACGCACATGAACATGTATATAGAGATTCATGCACAGGTAACATATATAGTAACACAAGTTTCTTAAATGAAAATACAAGTGTAAAAAGTCGATATTGAGAGTGTGATATAACTACATATGGCCCAGTAGTGAAGGCCTGGGACCTGAATAAAGATGGTTGTTTTCAGGCAAGTTCACGTCTGGAGAAGCCTAAGAGAAGGTCCCAGTGAAGCACTTCCTGTCCTCCTTGTGCTGCTCGTGCCTCCCGAGGGATTGTCACAGTTGATGCTGAACGCTGTTGATCATTAACCTTCTGTAGGTTCTATGCTTGAGCCTTAGACCAGGTTATCCCTAGACCTTTTCTTTCTGCTGTGTATAGGTTTCTGTCCTGGATATTTTGTGTGGCATGTCACTCTGCAGACAGGCTTGTATTCACTGCTCTTTTGGCTTCTTACTAGGATCCCTGTGTGTTAGAGCAGGATACCTCAAGAACTACATTGAGCCCCTGTCACCATCATTTAGGTCTTTGTGCCTACACCTACTTGCATGATTGTAATACCTGAAGGCACATGCCGTCATCCATATGTACATATAAACACACACATACACACATGTCCAGATCATACATGGTATAACATAGCATTTCAATATAAATGTCCATAGTGGGCAGGGTTTGGGGTTAGGAAGATGGCTTTAGTTCTGTTTCATATCCTGTCTCTAACTTCAGTCATAGTGGGCACAATCCATAGTTAGAAATGAGAAGATTAATGATGGGAAGACACAAGTCCCTTGGGACTTCTACAGTGGGAGTCTGTGTAGCATTTCCCACCTGCCATGGACACTATGGGCTGCCATAGCCGACAGTTGCCAGGACTTAGAGCACAACCACAGGCTTCATCCTGCATCAGTCAGTTATTCAGTTTGGGTGATGTCATCTCTGGACCTCATTCTCTGGTGAGTCGTGGGTGTCATCTCCATGAATACTTGTTTGGCAAGTTCCTCAGCTTATATCACAATAGATAAATCATTTCTACTGCTATGGCACAGGTCCTGCTAAAAGGCACCTTGGCCAAGCAGTGGTGGCACACACCTTTAATACCAGCACCCAGACAAGTGGATCTCTGTGCGTTTGAGGCCAACCTGGTCTACAAGAATTATTTCCAAGACAGGCTCCAAAGCTACACAGGGAAACGCTGAATTGAAAAAAAAAGGACCCTCAAAACCACATTGTGCCTCATACCTTTTCATTCTCTACTTCCCAGTATAGCACAATGACGTTTAATTACTCCATATTCACAGATATCCTGTATGTATGTCTCCCTCCACATGCCTCAAACCTCACAGAATACCTGCAATTCCCTTTGGAATCCAATCCACCCCCATTGACACAGGATTCCCTCCCATTAACTGCACAGCCTTTTCCTTGAATATTTTATGAGGTAACAGAAAATTGACCACACCTCTGTCCAGCTTCTTCCTCTCTGAGTATAGCTTGAGGAACAGCCATGCTTTCCCACACTGTGCTGAGCACACTGTCCCAGCAGCGTAGAAGGCTGTCCATGTGGTGAGGTCATCATTATTAACAAAGTCTGACTAAAAAAATCACCCTGACTCTTACAACAATGTGGATATTTGTAGGGAAGCAATGGGACAACATTCAATGTCCTCTCTATGTAATTTCCTACCTAGCATATAAACCTGCAGAAATGAGCACACATGAAGGTGAAAACCATGTACAGGAGAGAATTAGAGGGTAGAGTCTGTCATGATGTTTCTTATGACAGTGACAGTAATGTTTGTTCAGAGACTGCATCAGCTAGGAGTACAAATGAAGACATTGGTACAACAGAAGTCCTTAGTGAAGCCGACATCAGTATCCTAGATGCTTTTCCCCCATCCTGGACAAGCTCTAAGTGAAGGGCTAATGTGAGCATGTGAACTTCAATGTTCCTCCTTTTTTACCTGGTCCAGAGACACCTTTGCAGCTTCCTTCTAAGGCCCCTGTCTCTGGTGAGAGGAGGTTTTCTCTCCCTGTGGTCGTTGGGGGCTAGGCTCACTGCTATGAGACTTCTCATCCCTGCTCTTTCTCATCCTGCTTAGAATGAACTATCCTCAGGCAGGAACATTTCCAGTCCCTCACTCTGTATAGTCTCCATATTTAAGGTTGCGATGAAAAAGTGTCTCCCACTGAGTGAGTCACTCATGTGCTGAATTTCAGGTAGTGTCCCTCCCAGAAAACAGCCCAAACTTACCCAGACATTTGGGCTGGCTTCACATCCCAACCCTCCTTGGTGGATACTGTGTTCCCTTCAGGCAGAGAACACTGCTGTTGCTAGGGCAGGGCTTTACCTGTGACATCACAGAAGGCTCACCTCACTGCATTCTGGGAATCTCAAAGGGCATCATGGCCTCAGTTACTTTCAGCTTGGTCCCTCCTTATTCTCTCCAAAACTGTGTCAAGCATCTTTGGGAACACTTAACTTAGGGGTACTAGATGGAAGTTTTTCACAAAGACACCTCCATGGGATTCACCTACATACATGGTCTGTCAGCCCTCAATCTTTTTGAGGTTTCTGCTTGAGAGATGCATGATTGACAATGCTGCTTCCTCATCTCAGGTATCTGAGCCCACACTCTTCCTCATCATCTCAGATTCTGGTTTATTGCCGGCACTTACCTGCAAGGCACATTCCTCTGTCCCTGTATCTGGCTTTAACAAAACTCACACCTTGTTTTCTACCTTACCTGTCTGCACTAATATTTTAGCATGTAGTGCCCTGTGAATTATTAGCTGAGTCTTTGCCTCAGGGACCCTTAGTTTTATTAGGAACTTACAGAAATAAATAACTACATGGTGGATAAATACAGAGCATGACCACATCACAGTGGAGGACCCTGCAGGCAGAGTGCAGTGTGAGGTGCAGAGAATCCTGGAGGTGCATGCTTTAACTTGTCCCATCCTTAGTGGACCTTACACCTGGTAAAGTGTTTGTAAATGATCACACTGTCCAGGTATGTTTCCAGCCACTATCCCCGTGCACGTGTATGGTGTGCAGTATTGGGAACTGTTTTTGTCAGCCCTTTTCTGACTAGGGACTCTTTCTCCTGTGCTGGAGCTGCAGTCTCTCAACCACCATGTTTCCAGTGTTCTCATGAAGGGATGGGGGGATGGGAAACATGACTGATACCCAGTGTTGGAGATTGCTGGGAACTCCGGACAATGGGGCCACTGTACATTTTCTACAGGGATTCAGAATGTTTCAAAGATCAGCAGATGATCATGAAAAGCTTTAAATGTTTGACTGAATTTGCTTGGCTCTGTCCTTTCCAACAGAGTGTCCAGCTTCTGCCATGAGGATGTTTTATGGGAGTTACACTGGGTTTCGCATTCATTTAGTTCCTCGTGTTAGGTGACTTATGATCATGAGGAGTTCTGGGTGTCATTTGGAGATTGTGGGAACACAGAGCGCCTGATGGAAGGACAGGCTTTTACAGCAGATGAAGGAGTGGCCGTTGCTGGGTCCTAAGTCTTGTCATATCGCTCTGTCCTGTACAGAATCTTGTGGATGAAGCTGGACATCAGAGATAGAACACAGGTTCTATGTGGAAATATTTGGGCACAGAGTGACCTGTGTCATTCATTTTTCTGAGAAGTTGTTCCCTCTACTCAAAATATCACCTTCCCTTGTGGGTGAAAGGATAAATTCTGGCCAAACCTGATTCAAATCTTGGAATGAGAACTTCAAGAGAAGTAAATTTTCAAGGCAGCCATAGTAACATTAATGGGTACACTGTTGTGCAAGTTGTATGTTGAAACTCACACTTAAGTGTGATTTGGATTAAATGACCCCCATAGTGAAATTTGTGTATTCTCCCATTAGTCTGTTCTCTCTCATGACCTGTTTCTTTATGTCTTTGACAGTAGAAATAGTGTGAGCCTTGTTGCACTATGGTTTCTGGTGGGGATTCAGATCTCCCACTACCATTTCCAGTCTCTACAGGACCAAGATTTTACCCTGCACATCTGCATTAGAACTGACACGTGACACAGTGTAGTTATCGCTGTGATGAACAAGAACAAGAGGGATATTAGTAGAAAGCACAATTTAAGCTATAAATTACTGTTATTTCTGAAGAGAATTTCAACAAATATGTTCCGTATTTGCTGTCTCATTTTGTAACCGGAGGCTGAGATGGCTGAGGAGTTTCCAAGTGTGTTGCTGTTCCATGTCTTTCCTCTTACCAGCAGACCGACATTTGGTGATTCCCATTCCTTGGTTATTGTGAATGGCACAGCTGTGGGCGTGTGAACCAGTTTTGAGCTGCTAGCTCTGTGTCCCTTGGATCTGAGCCCAGGAGTGATTGCTGCATCTCATGCTGCTGTGTCTTTGTTCTGTGAAGGCTTCCATGGTTTTTCCAAAATATCTGTATATTCATGTGTATGATTTTTCTTACTGTTTAATATTGATAATTAATTTAACTAAAAAAGTACTGTAAATCTGGCCATGAGCCAGTAGTTGTAGAGCTTGCTGACCCTATGGTTGAACCTACTACTCTTATAATAAATGGACAGAGTCCCAAGCTGCCACCAAGTTGTTGTGTTTACTCTCATGTAACAGCTCAGATCTCCAATCTCATCAGGCTTTTGTGGAGTGTGGTGTTGTTAACAGAAAACTCATAATTTTCAAAATACAGAAAATAAATGACAGTGGGATGCTCATCCACAAATGAAATATCTCTATTATACTCCATCCCCCATGATCAGGGACATCAAAAAAGAACAGAGTATTCTAAAAAGCTTACTAGAAGTTTCATAACTGACAAAGCATCAAGCTCATTTGCTTTTCCAGTTAAAGGCTAACTCAAGGTGACCCACAGTGTCCTAAATCTCCCTTGTGAAACTGCTACTAGATACTGACATTAGCATAGCAAATATCTGATTTCTATATATTCTGTGAATCTAGCTATTGTCAAGAATGAGGCACACTTACTTATTTGAACCCAAGCTTCCTTTTCTTAAGTTTCTTAAAAAGCAAAATAAAAGATTTTCATGCCCACAGCTCTTATCTATAGTACATTTAGAACTAGCATTTATGAAAATCCATCTTGAAACCCTAGGAATATCAGCCACATGTCACATCTCACTTAGTGCAACATGCCATGGTCTGCATGATGGCATTCTACCTTGTGTACTAAAACGGCTTTTAAGTGTTAGCAGTCATCGTTGTACATTATGAATTGTCAATCACGTTCCAATTTGAGGTGAGCTAAAATGTTAGAAAAAGAGAATCTTAAATGGAGCACCATGTCATATGAAAAGTATTAATTAAGGTAATTTTCTTAACAAAGCAGACCCTGTCTCAATTTAAATAAAAACAAACAAACATCATTTTAGGCTCTCTGAAGTATATAAACAACCTTGGAAATCTTTGCAAAGTAGATAATTGATTGTCGTTTACTTAAAATGTTTATGACACTATAATATTAATAATTTAAATGTCTACCACATTAAACTGTTGTGCAAAACTCCATCCAGTGGCTGCAAAGATTCTCACTGATATCATACGCTAGGATAGCAGTTCCCGTTTTGTTCCCCATTTAAAGGATGAGGGAATCACTGCTCTGACAGACTAAGGGACAGCTGGTGCTAATGCAGCTTAGAGCAGGATGCGGGGTCAGTAGGAGTTCAACCCAAAGGCCATGCTCTCTCTGTTCATAAAGGCTGCCCTGGGCCAGAGCCTTGGCTCTTGTTAGAACTAGGTGAGTGACAGAGGACTCACCAACTTGTGACAGCCATGGGTTTTCTTCCCATTGCCACAAGAGTTCTGGATAGAGAGTTTTCTAATACAGGGAATAATGAGAGCAAATGCGCATAATGTTTGGAAGAAAGTTAAGTATCTGTTGTTGTGGGGAGTGAGAGGAATTGCATGTTGTGTAACAATTGCAGAGCATGTGAGTGATTGTACATGCTGACACAGTAGCCTACACTTTCAATAAAAATGCCTTTTGCTCCCACAGATCAGCCCTGCACTTCGCATGCTTCTGTGGACACTTTAGGGTCACATTGTTGTCTAGGTTCTCTGGCATCGAGATTTGTGTGCTGGTTTTCTTTGCTTAATGTTTAAAAAACACCTATGTGTGAGTACATGTGATATCTGGGTTACCTCACTCAAAATGATATTTTCTACTTTCATCCATTTGCCTGCAAAATTTAAGATGCTGTTATTTTTTTCTGCTGTGTAGTACTCCATTGTGTAAATGTACCACATTTTCTTGTCCATTCCTGTGCCTTAATAAAATACGCATACACACACACAGACACACATACACAGGCACACACACAGGTACACACACAGAGGCCGGGACATGGAAATATACAATGAGATAAATCTATTTTTAAGTAAATAAAGTTTAAGTGTGTTTTCTGTTGCTGTATTTACTATGAACACCTGGAAACTTTATAAAATGTAGAAGTATATTTAGTTCCTGATGCTATAGGCTGTGATGTCCAAAGGTGGAATCTGGTCCCTGGGGTTGATGATCTGATATCAAATCCCCTCTGAGAACACTACACTCTGAGACAGTTCAAGCCTGGTAGCTCAGGTCCCTCTCTCTTCCCACAAAGACGTTAAAGCCAGCATTTGGCATCCAAACTTTATGGCCTTTCCTTATTCCTACTTACCTCCAAACCACCACAGCCCACTGCCACCAAAAACTGGGGATAAATTTCTGACATGGGAACTTGTAAGGAAGACATCCATATGACCAAACCACCACAGCCCACTGCCACCAGAAACTGGGGATAAATTTCTGACATGGGAACTTGTAAGGAAGACATCCACATGACCAAACCACCACAGCCCACTGCCACCAGAAACTGGGGATAAATTTCTGACATGGGAACTTGTAAGGAAGACATCCATATGACCAAACCACCACAGCCCACTGCCACCAGAAACTGGGGATAAATTTCTGACATGGGAACTTGTAAGGAAGACACCCACATGACCAAGACTCTGCCTCTGTTGGGATCTTTTGCATCATGCATGCCTTCAAATCCAACCCATCTGCCCCACCTTCACAATAAAACAAAATTGAAGAAAAAAGGAAGGAAATAAGAAAGAAAAATCCAGTCCTGGGAGCTCTTGTGTGACAGTGAGCCATAACCCCTTTATCCATACAATGTTGCAAGCATGTGTTCATTGCAAGGAATTGCTAGTCTAGTTCAAGATCCCTGGTCTCTGCTTCACCATTGACACTGGGTCATCATCCTGTTGTTGCGTCCTAGAAATCCTAAAGCCCTGGGTCTGCAGGAACACCCAGTCACTCTCCTGTGCTCCAGCAGGTCACAGATGGGGTGAACCTTTGGGCGGTACAACACAACCCTGGTTCTGGGCCTGTGTAATTGCGTGGTTGGTCAGCCTGCCAGCTCTTCCTCGTCTTCACCACCAGAGGGAGCTCTCCAGCGTTGTCCTTGCTATTTCACCCCTTGCAGAAATGAGCAAGGAGTGGGGCCAGTTCTCCTGGTTTGAAGTCCTCAGGGTCAGTTCACCTACATCTGCATCTTCAGGTCCAGTTCTGCTGTGTTGCCCAGGTGAGGTGTAGGAGCTACTCTGCCAAGTACAGCAGCTGATGAGGGACATGGCATTTCTCACTATTCTGACCTTGGGGCAGGCTCTTCCACCTAAGTCAGGAGTTGATGGTGTGAGGTGGGGCATTTTCCTGCCACCCATGCCTCCAATGAAGATGATTAATGGGGAGGGGGCATTCTCCCATACACACAACATCAGGGATGGCTCACCCACACCTCAGCCAGTAGGAATGATGGATTCTTATTCCTCTGGAATCGTAAGTATAATTAATTTTCTTTAATTATTTTCTTTGTTTAAGATATTTTTTATAGCAACACACAGAAACTATGAATCTGTGCCTCTCAGAACGCATTCCTGTCTCACACTAGGCTCACAGACCTTGGCACAAGTGCATCCATGATGGAAGCTTCATTCAGGCCATAACAACTCACCACATTTCTGGCCTCACCTACCAAATCAAAAACAAGTAACTAATCCATCAGAGTCCATAGTTCTGGGAAAGTCTCTAAATGTATTGACCTTGCTTTTTGGTTTCTCTGTTTCTGTCTCTAGCTAACAGTTCTTGCTAAATAGGTAAAGAATGTTGACCCAGAACCTGGTATTTGTACTGACCCTGAGGATGGCTTGGAGCTTCAATGGGATTCCCAAAACCAAGTGCAGTCACAGGTTAGCTAACAAAGACCTATTTTCTTCATCTTTGGATTTTGGTTTTTCATGATATAGGTTCTTCCTATCATGAAAGGGTCTCACTATACAGCTCTGAAACTCACTATGAAGAGCAGGTTGGTCACAAGCTTACTGAGATCCACCTGGTCTGCCTTCCAAGTGCTGATATACATAGATCTTCTCTACATGGGTAGTAGAAAAAAGACAAGCTCTCCTGAGTAATTGGGAGCATGGGGACCTTGGGAGAGGGTTGAAGGAGAAGGGAGAGACAAGGAGGGAACAAAGAAAAATGTAGAGCTCAATAACAATCAATAAAAAAAAAGAAAAAAAAGAGAATGCACCAACCTACCCTTCTTTTATAAAGACTTTCTCTTAGCTTAAACCTGTGTCTGGTGGTCTTCTCTGGTGGGTACCCCACAACATTCCTTCAGCAATGCATGAGTGCAGGAGAGCACCCCTGTGGAGGGCATTGTGCAGTGCCTGGAGAACAGAAGCATGGATCCATTGATGCTCAGTTTCCTAGACTGTGAATCCCAATGGGATTGTGAGTGAACATAAATGGGACCTTTGCGTCCTGCCCTTTCCTTTAGTCATGGCTCTTCTTTTGCATGACATTCAATGTCTCCCACAGTATCAATTTAGGGCATAGCTGAAGTCCCTGTAGGTTTAAAAACCCAAGAAACAAAGTGCCCCATTAACTCAGGACCATGTTGTTTCCAAATCTATGTAGCTGGATTTTATCATCTGTGATGGGAAATCAGGGTCAAGGCCTTTCCTGGATAGGCTCTCTGGTGTTTTGTAACAGAAATTTCCCTTGGGTCATGGAAGGACACCATAGGGACAATGTCCTGGTTTTTGCTGCCTGAAGCTAGAGCGTTGTGACCTTCTTTCAAACTAAGCCACCCATCCTAGAATTTCTGTGAGCCACCTTTCATCTTTTCCAGGAAGCAGTACACTCATAGGGTTCTGAAATAGAGAGCTGGAGTAGTCATAGAAGTTGATGAGGGCTGCTGTGTCCTGGGTGCTGGTCCTTGAATCAATCCTGCAGTCCCTTGTAGTCCTACTGTAGACCGACAGGCTCTTTCAGAGAAATGGATTTGGACATAGATTGTTTCTTCTCCTGTGCAACAGTGTCTGTCCTCGGATGGGTCATGATCATGACAGAAGGAATGAGTTGAGTGTGACTGTCTCACACATGAATCCCATTCCTTAGGGTGAAACTTGAACACACTGTCCTGTATTCAAGGATCACTGAGGGCAGAGGTATCCTACAAGCACTTCTGAATGAGTTTTTGGGTGTTTTATATGATTTTATGTTACTCAGACCTCAGATATAAAGCAAACCCTATACCCCTGACCATGTCTCTGGTACAGTTGCATGCTGGATGTCATCTTTAAAAAAATTTCTTGCTTATACACACTTATTATTAGGGATAATTAAAAATATGACAACTCCAAATCTATCTCTGCTAGCCACACCTTGATTCCTCCACACACCCTGAAACTGCTTTGAAAAACAGACTGGGCCCTAATCGGGAAAACCAACAAGGCATCCTCATGGTTTCAAATTTCAGTCTATTTCATCTTTGGGAAGGATGTCATTATGACACCAGAGTATCAACCATCCCATGGAGCCCACAAATAGTAAAGAAGGGAGGCTGTTGCCTCAGTCCTGAGTTCTGAATATTTATTTCCTTAGCCCCTCACATGGATTGGCTTTCAGTGCACAGACTTCAATCAGTGACCAGACTCAGCCTCTCAGGATCCTCTCCTTGGTAACATCATCTTCCTAGTCCCTTCTTCCTCTTCTAGCCCTGTCAGCATCACTGACAATCCTTGGTGTGCTACAACCTGGTTCCCCAGTGCTATGTGCAGAGCACAATTCAGGACTCCTTCCAAAGTTCTGTATGTTGGTCCAACAGCACTGGCTACTGCTGTGTCCTGGTTCCATGAAAAGATTTCACCGTAGTTCTGAATCCTGCACCCTTACCCATGCCTAAGTACTCTTAGGCATCTTGACATCTTCCAAAGTAATTCCTCTTATATAAACACAGCTGTCCTGTGCGTCATTAAGTTTCTCAGCAAATCTGTGTCAGGAGTGTCTGCTTCCAAGACAAATGCAGGAAAAGTTTCCTAGCATGAGCTTAGCTTCTGCACTAGAAATTGAAAGTAAAAATCCCAGCAATTAGCACATCCTCTCTTGTCTATATGCATCTTCTGATCATTCCTAACACACCATCTCCTCACCTTTCCAACTTGTCCTTTAGTCCACCAATTTCAGAGCATTTCCACAGTGTGTACAAGTCACTGAGTCCTCACCAATCCTCCAGAACTCTTCTGTTTGTTTATCATTTCCACCAATAATGACGACATTTATACTTTAAACATATAGAAGAGGAAGGAAGGGAGGGAGGGAGGGAGGGAGGGAGGGAGGAAGAGAAAAGAAAGAAAGTGGAGTGTGATCCTAATTGATCTTAATCAATAAAAATCTCAAGTCAGATATTAGTGTGAAAGCTGAAAGATCAGAGACGCAGAGCAGCTTTCCTCTTTCCTCTACTAAATCTAAAACCAAATGGGGGTCCTGTCTCTATGAATCCTCAGACTGAATGGGTGGGGGTCCTGTCTCTATGAATCCTCAGACTGAATGGGTGGGGGTCCTGTCTCTATGAATCCTCAGACTGAATGGGCTTTAAATCCTATCTCCACCTCCCTAGTGCCGGGGATAAATGTCTACCTCCCAAGTACTTCACCAAAGGCGTGAGCTCCCAAGTGCTGGGGTCAATGGTGTGCAGCACCACTGCTTGGCCCCTAGTTAACAAGTGGCTAGCTAGCCCTCTGATCTCCAGGCAAGCTTTAATTGTCAGAGCCAAAAAAATAAAGAAAGAAAGAAAGAAAGAAAGAAAGGGAAAGAAGGAAGGGGAGGAGGGAGAAAGAAAGGGAGGAAGGGAAGCAGGAAGGACTACAGAAGTGACTGCAGCAGCAGTCTGCACACATGCGCACCAAAGACAGCTTTCCCGTCAGCAGACAACCTAAAGTTCAAGGCCCCCTCAAGTCTTCAGAATGTACCTTGATTAAACTAAGTCCCAGGGTGTTTCCATGTGAGGGAACTGGTGTCCTCAAATGGATCATATTCTGGGGTGTGTGCAGATTGAGCGCTAGTTTGTGTGTGGGAATGTTTGTGAGTGGGATTGCATTTGAATTCAGGTACACAGCAAATTAGATTTTCCTCTTCTGTGACTGGGCATCAGGTAAGCCAATGAGAACCTGAGCCCATCAGCTACCTGGGTCTCCAGCAGAGAAGGAGAGAGAGAGAGAGAGAGAGAGAGAGAGAGAGAGAGAGAGAGAGAGAGAGATCGTTTGCAGCCTTATCCATGAAAGCTAATTTATGGCTTCAATTCATGTGCCTCATGATTTAGACAAATAAAGAAATTTGCCTGTTTTGTGTTAAGAAAGGTTTTCTCTGTGTAGCCCTGGCTAAGGCTATCCTGGTACTCACTCACTGTACAGACCGACTGGTCTTGAAATCTGTGATGCACCTGCCTCAGCCTCCTGAGTGCTGGAATTAAAAGCACCTACCACCATGACTGCCTGCTTTTTGCCTTTTTAGTATTGTTTTGAGACTTGTTTTCATTATGTTGCCAAGGCTGGCTCAGAACTCACATGTCTCCTGTCTCAGCCTCCTAAATGTTGGGTCAGCACCCTGACTTGGTTGCTACTTGTCATTTTACTCATCATTGCATGAGGAAATATTTAGAAGCTTCAGTTAGGTCCTTCCATGTGTACAGTTGGCCAATGTGTGCAGACGTACTAGAGCTGTGTGGGCTGGGAGTTTTTTTTTTACAGTAAAAATAGGAGTTTTTACATGATTAATCATTTGATGTATTAGAGGTGAAATACAAATTATCCCAAAAACAATGTACATTTATACTCCAACAACTTGTTAGAGATTAACCATGTAGGCAAGCAAGACATTCTTCCCCGTCAGGTCTTTATTGACAAGCTGTATTTTGCAGTTACAAAGAAAGGACCAATCACTTTGTTGCTTATTTTGAGAGATAATCTTTTGAGGGCTCTTAAAGAAATCACAAATCTAAACTTTTTTAAAAAATATTTTTTAAAAGCTGCCTTTTTCATTTTATGTGCGAAATCCATCCCTCACTTCCTCCCCTTCTCCTGCTATTTCCACCCCCCACCTTCCATCCCACCCACCATCCACTCCTCAGAGAGAGTAAGACATCCCATGGGGAGTCAACAAAGTCTAGCACACTGCCTTGAGACAGAAACAAGGCCCTCCCCCTATGTCTAGGCTGAGCAAGGTATCCTTGCAGAGAGAATGGTTTCCAAAAAGCCAGAACAAATGGTAGAGATAAATCCTGGTCTCAGTGCCAGTGGCCCCACAGTCTGCCCTGGGCTGGTGAGTTTTAAATTTTAAATTTACATAACCTCAAATTACCCAAGGTGGGAGTCTCAATTAAAGATTGCTTGATTGGATTGGCTTGTGGGTCTTTCTGTGGGGGTTGTCTTGATGGTTAAGCGAGGTGGGAAGACCGGCCCTGACCATGAGCAGTTCCTTTCATGTGCTGGGTCCTAGCTGTGTAAGAAAGAAGAAAGCTAACCGAGAGCCACAGCAAGCAGACAGCATGGGTGCATTCGTTTCTCTCTGCCCTTGACCTGACGTGGCGTGGTGAGCTGTCTACCCTGCTACTGCTGCGACTCCCTGCAGTCATGGACTGCAACCTAGGTTGTGAGCCAGATAAACCCCCTCCTCCTCTGCGTCTCTCTTCATCTGGGTGTTTATCCCGGCCACAGAAATGAAACTAGAGGCTGGGTGGGCATTGTATCAAGTAACAGGGACTCCATGTAAGCAACTACGGTGACCAAGACCTTGACCTTTAGGAGTCTGGCCTTCCAGAACTGTGCCCATGTCTACTAAGGGTTTCTATTGGTGTGAGAAACATGCCCCAAACAAATTGGGAAAGAAAGGGTTCATTTTAGCTTACAGCTTGCAGTGTGTCATCCAGGGTAGTTAGGGCAAGGAGGTAGGAATTAAGAAAACGAATCAAAAGACAAACATTTTGGGGTAATTCAGAAAAACTCTATTATGAACACGGCAGCACTTGACTCAGTACGCTAGCTTTTCTTCCTTTCTGCTGCTGGCTACTGAGTTCAGGGTCTCACACATGCTAGACAAGTGCTCTTCCACTGAACTGTCGTCCCAGCCCGTGCTGTTTATTTACAGGAATGATTGAGCAGGAGGGATTCTGCCCAAGCTGGATTTAACAGCGCTCTTCTTATCAGTGTTACAGCCAGGAGAGAGAGCAGCTGCTCCATGGCCGCTTGGTCCTAGCAGCCCTGCGTCCTCTGGAACTTCAGCTGGAGAAAGGGACGTAGCTGGCACTCCTTTCCAGGAAGTGTTGGTCTTGTGCTCCTGAGAACAACTTCATATAAAGTTGGTAAGTTCTAATTGGGAACAATTATGTTTTCTAGCAGCTTTCCTCTTGGAAATAGGGTCTAACGGAGCCCATGCTGGCTTGGAACCAGTTTTGTAGCTGTGGATGGATTTAAGTATCTGATCCTTCTGCTTCCACCTTCCAAGTGCTGGGAACAAAGGCCTTTGCTGCTGGAATTGTTTTGTGTAGTGAGGCTGGGGGTGAAAGCCTGGGCCTCAGACATCCTAGGAGCACAGGCTATGGACTGACATCGGTATGGAGTGCATGTCTGTGTTACTGAGGTCTCAGCTGAGAGGGCCTCTGGAAAGGCTGTTGTTGATCAGCTTTAGTCAGCTTCACTACGTTCAAGTGGGCTGCGAGCCAACAGTTCCCTGAAACTCCTGTTTATTCAATCAATGATCTAGAGGAGAGTTCTAAAGTCCAGTATTCTCATCCTTGCAGCAAGGATTCAGAGATGAAAGATAAAAATGCAGGTTAGATTGTCTTTACTGCTGAAAGTGTGGATCTGTCTTTCTTTGAGACAAGGTCTCGCTGTGTAGCTCCAGCTGGCCTAGAACTTGCCTAGGAGACCAGGCTGGCCTTAGAGTCAGAGATTCACGTGTCTT
This sequence comes from Microtus oregoni, assembly GCF_018167655.1. Taxonomy (NCBI): domain Eukaryota; kingdom Metazoa; phylum Chordata; class Mammalia; order Rodentia; family Cricetidae; genus Microtus; species Microtus oregoni. The sequence continues at coordinate 42,126,334 of NW_024543059.1, forward strand.
TGCCTTGAGAGTTCTGGGTCTACAGGTGTGGGCACCATCAGCCTGCGGGTCTGTTCTCACAGTTCTGCAGTGCCATGAGGCTTGCCACAGTCCTTGTCTTCTGCTCTTTGTTCATGGGAGTCAGTGGTGATGGCTGGTATTCGTTCTTCAAGGAGGCCATACAAGGTAAGAAGTAAAGGTGATGGGCACAGTTAACTGTTCCAGGACTCACGCTGAGCAGAGGCCACATTGCTGTCCAGTGCAGGTTCGCATTTAAAACCTAGAAAGGAGTCAGGGAAGGACTGTGGCTTTATGTGGCTTCCTGACTCTACACTGGTCACTTGGCACCTTCTGAGGGATCCTCAGACAGGGCCACAAGGTCCATTCTGTATTGCTGATACTGATCCAGAGGAGTCGGGACTTCCAGAGAGTATCTTCCAGAGAGCAAATTCACAGACTGCAAATTTACCAGAGTTGGAATGTAAGTGAGCACTCAGTATGTCCTAGAGACACATGCACTTAGTAAATGTGCACAAACCTGCAGATAGAGCCTTCTACACAGTTCCCTTCCTTTTCTAGACAACAACCAAGAACAAGGATGGAGGACTCCTGGACACTCAACATTGCAAGTCCTCGTGTTTTTCAATACCGCAGTTTACTTATGTATTCTACACTGTTCACCCCGCCATGTGTTCTCCTCAAACTGGGAGACAAAATACCACCCAGTTCCCTAAGCTGCTTGTCAGGGATTTCGTCACCACCATGAGAAAAGTAGTTAATACACATTATTGGTTGTGTTTTTCTTAGTGGCCATGGTTAAAATACATTCTCCATCTCTTCTTGTGGCACAATCTGTCGCTGGATCTTACCTGTATGATGTCAATGTCACCTCTTGGTTCTCTTACGTGACAGGTCCACCCCTACATTGTGTAGCACACACAGATCTATATGACACCCAGCCAGGACTCATCATCTCTCAATCAGTCCAGGCCAAAATAATCCTTGGAGCAGTGCCCTGCTTATGAACATCATGGAAGACATCCCAGGGACATACACTCGCCCCCATGGACATTTCAAAGAATTAAGCTGTCAGGGATGAAATGTGGAAATCCACAGAAAGTTTGCATTCCTCCACTTCTCCAATGACCCCAGGCTGACCTTTGTAATTTTCCTTTCTTTATAGGGACTTGGGACTTGTGGAGAGCCTATCGGGACAATGTAGAAGCCAATTATCCAAACTCAGACAGATACTTTTCTGCTCGAGGAAATTTTGAGGCTCAACAGAGGGGAGCTGGAGGCATCTGGGCTGCAAAAATAATCAGGTAATGGTCCTGCTGCTTCTTCATGCCTCTCACTGTTCCTACCTGTGGCCTCTCCCACTGTCTGTGCTTGCAGGGTCTGGGTGGTCTGGAGAGCAAGAAAGGGAGGGAAAGGATGGAGAGTGGGGATGGATAACACCCACAACAAAACGCTGAACACCAAGATGCGGTCTCAAATCCATCTTGTCACAGGGTGTGAAAAGGACAAGCAGGCTGAGGCCCTTCCCCAAGGGACTGATATTTCCTCTTTCCTGTGGCTAAGTTTTTCCTCCTCCAGTATTTTCTTAGTCATTCCTTGATAGGTGAGGAGGAGGGACCTTTGAGGTGGGGCTGTCTCACTCTGGCATTCATATCCTGTCTCCCTTCCTTGGATTTCAGCACCAGCAAGAAATACTTTCAAGGCCTCCTAAACCGGTATTATTTTGGAATGAAAAACTTTGGACTGGAAAGCCTGGAGTCTACCAAGAAAGCCGAGGAATGGGGCCGAAGTGGCAAGAACCCTAATTACTTCAGACCCAATGGCCTCCCTGAGAAGTTCTGAGCCTCCTACACAGGCTGCCCTGAGGGGACTAGGCCATAAGACATATTCCCCTCCACATGACAGTATGTCCTTGTTCTCGGTGTCCACAGGATCCACAGAGAATCTAGAGATAGCCAACAAGTACTTTGCGAATGGAATTTGTTGATGGATATTGGGAACTCTCAGAAATATTTTCTGCGAAGAATTGCTATGTATCATCACACAGAAAACAAGTAGAGGAAGAGCTGTGACTGGGCCCCAGTCTAAAGCCAGGCAGGCCCCTCACACAGCCCCAGCCAATCTGCTCCAGCCAGTAGCCCTATCAGCTTCCCCTGTCAAGCAGACCTTTGCTAGCAAAGCATTGCCAACCTAGTCAGGCTTCTCCGCAAGCAAAATTTGCTCTCAATGTGCTCTGGTCTGCTGACCACCAGTTTCCTCCTTGATATAGATCAGATGTGTGTCCCAACCCCCAACATCTTCTGGTCATACCTGGGCCTCTCTGTTTTTGTCATGGTTGTTCCCAGGCTTTTCTGTGTAGTGATGCCACTCTGCCTTATCAGTCACATGCTGTGCATGGTCTGACTCCAGACCTTGTCACTTGTGGCCCCTTCTCATATAGAGAAGAAACTGCTTTGAGAAAGCCTCATCCTACCCTAAGAATCCTATCCTAGACACTGCACTGAGGACCACAGGTAGATCCCAGTTTAGGAGTGCCTGCATAGCGCGCATGAATCCCTAGAGATATCCCTAGAGCTGTAAAAACCTGGTGATGGTACACACTTATATTCCTGGCACTGGGGTTGGTAGAGGCTCACCGACCAGAAGCTCAAGGCCAGCCCTGGTTGTATTGTAAGTTGAGGCTAGCCTGGGATATATGATACCCTGTGTCACAATAAGGCACACACACACACACACACACACACACACACACACTGTTTTCTCACAGGGAAGGTTATCAGAAACACACCATGTAGAGGTGAAAAATCAAAGCCTGAAAGATGCACACTTATGTACACACTGGCAAGAAAAACATGGTTCCAATTCGACTAAGATAATGGGTTCTTATCATTCAGATCCTTTATATTACACTCAATGAAAATATATCTTATTAATATAATGGGTCTGTCTTAGTTGTTTTTGAGTATGTTCAAAAAGAAAGTGTGTGTGTGTGTGTGTGTGTGTGTGTGTGTGTGCATGTGCGTGTGAAAGCATGCCTGACAAAGCTAGAGGAACAGACTAAAATTTAGTTTTCTTTCCCCTCACTGTTTATTATTTCTTTGAGAATTTCCAATAATTTAATTTATCCTATCATTCCATCCTGACTGGCCTTTTCTCAATTGGCACAAGCTAGAATTACCTGGGAATTGGGACCTCAATAGAGAAGTGAGTCAGTCTCTCTCTCTCTCTCTCTCTTTCTTTCAAAGCAAATTCTCACTATGTAACCCTGGTTGGCTTAGGACTGACTGTATAGATAAGGTTGTCTCTAAACTCACAAATTCCTGAATGCTGGGATTAAAGTGCGGGTCATTTTGCCTTGTGTTGTAGGGCATTCTCTTGATTAATGGTTGGTGTCAGAGGTCATAGGCCCCTGGGACAGTGTGGTCCTTTGGCAGGCCATACTGGGTTGCATAGGAAAGCGGGGCTGAGCAGGGCAGTGGTGCTGCACGCATTAATTCTAGCCCCAGGAGGCAGCAACAGGTGGATCTCTGTGTCCAAGGCTAGAATGGTCTACAGAGTGAGTTCTAGGACAGCCAGGTCTCCACAGAGAAACCCTATCTTGAAAACAAAAGCAAAAAACAAAGACAGACAGATAGAAAGTGGGCTGAACAAGTTGTAGAGAATAATCTGGTAAGTAGCATTCTTCCATGGCCTCTGATGCCAAGTTACTACCTCGAGTTCTTGCCTTAGTTTCCCCTGAGGATAAACTGTATGTAACCTACAAACCATGTAAACTCTCTCCTCCACAAGCTACTTTTGGTCATTGTTTTAGTTACTTTTCTATTGCTGTGATGAAACACCATAACCAAGACAAATTATAGAAGAAAGCATTTAATTGGGGGCTCACTTACAGTTCAGAGGGTGAGTCTTATCACAGTGTGGAACCCGGCGCAGGCTGACCATCACGGTGCTGGAGAAATAGGCTAGAGCTTACTTGTTAAGATGAGAGAGAGAGAGAGAGAGAGAGAGAGAGAGAGAGAGAGAGAACGCACAGAGTGCACTTACTGGGAATGGTGTGTGGGCTTTTGAAATATCAAAGCCCACCCAACAGTGACACACCTTGTCCAACAAAGCCACATCTCCTAACACTTCCCAAACAGTTCTACCAACTGTGGACCAAGCATTCAGGTCTATGGGACCGATTTCATTCAGGCCACCCCAGTCATGGTGTTTATTACAGCAATAGAAAACTCATTAATTCTCTTCCCCCAACTCCTCCCAGGCCCACCCAGCCTTCTCTACCAACCCACCTTTGTGTTTTCTTGAATTATTTTAATCCACCAAGCCCAATTTGTTCTGCTCATACACACTTGAGTGTGTCGCCATTCACTGCAGCATGGCTGACTTAGTAGGGCCTGAACCCTTAAAAGAAAAGCCACTCTTCCTCTCCCAGTGGCTATCAATTGCTATTAGCTCCTCGGCTAGGGGTGACTTTGTGTCTCTCCCCTCTCCAAGTGGAGATTTTGTTTGGTCTGAGCGTGTGCCGATACTGAGCATGCTGTCACTACCGCTACTCTGTGAGTCCATACGTGCAAGTAGGGCTGTGTCTGGAAAAGAGCTTCCTTGCAGTCAGGCACCATGTCTGGATCTTGCAGTCTTTCTGCCTCCTCTTTTGCAATGGTCTCTGAGCCTTGGGGGAAGAGGGTGTGAGACAGATGTACCAAGTGCAAAGGAACATAGTTTGAAGAATGACATGTGCTACCGAAACAGAGCCAGTTTAGAGTGCTGGCTCAGCAGGCTTCACCACCACGTGCCTTTGTTTTCCCTGACACTACTTTGACTGTGAAGCTAAAATTCTCTTCTCTGTTCATAACACTGGGTCACGGGTGGCTATGGAAAGTCCCTGCAGTCCAGTGGCAGGTCTGCTGTAAGGTGCCCCTCCCACACTATGAGCTAGTTGGCTGTTGGGACACTTGGGGGAGTGAGGGCTCCGGGTCTCCCGTGCAAGGGACTTGGAGGTGTCTTGCCACCAGGCCTCCCAGTCTTAGGACTTAGGGGAATGTCGTAGGGAGGGGATGTTGCCAGGGCCTCAGTGGAGTCTGGGGTACTCCTATTCTCGCCTGACCTGGGAGTCTCTGCAGAAATGTGTGCATGGCTGCTCCTGAGAGGAATTTTACCTTCCCACCGTGCCCTCAGCAATGGAGGTCACTCCTGGAAAGAGAAGCAGCTGCATCACTGCTCCCGGGCTAAGGTGTTGATCCCTTCACCACGCCAATGTCTTCACTCGAAACCCAGTGGTCTTCCAACCCGAGTGAACAATGGCAGAGATGAACAGAGCATCGCCCTATCTGCCTGGCACACTACCCCCCTCACCACGCTCCTGTGTGTCAGGCAGGGCATGGCGTCTGCTAGCCGGCTGCTTTGTGACCTCTATGTAACTTCCTGGGGGCTGAGGAAGTTTGTCCTCCTTTTCTGGGCTCGTGAACGCCCATGAAGAGATCCAGCTACACAACTACCTTTTTCCTCACAGGACAGCTCGACTCTGTCAGCTACTGAAAGTCCCTGCAGTCCCTGTTCAACTCAAATGGCAGGTCGGTCTAAGACACCCCATAAGCATTGTGGGCTAGCTCCCCCTCCACTCCCTCAGTCCTTTCCATATGCACGAAGCAGGAGTGAGAGGTAAGGAGAGGTTGGGGCTGAGAGCCTGTGTTCCTGCCTCCTCTCAGACCTTGGAGTTCTGGGGCTGGCTCAACTTCTTGTATTAATTCTCTAGGATGTGGGCCAATCAGAGCCTCTTTGTCCTCTCAGCTGTAGGCAACAAGGAAAAGGGGCTCATCAGCAGAACTACAAACTTGGCTGCTAAAGAAGACATTACATAATTCTTAAACTTCCCAGGTTCACATTTTGAAGTTTCTAGTTAGGAAGAATTCAGGCTCACACTCAGAGGACATTTTGTGCTACATCTAGACACAAGTTCATTATCTGTGGAGTCCTTCCAAACTTGCAGGCAAGAACTCAATGCTGTGGAGTACTCTATGGGAAATGCAGGTTACGCCCATTTACAGTAAGTTGGTGTTGGGTCTGCTGTGGGATGCTCCTGCATGTGCTGGAGTGATGCAATGACTGTGCACCCATCTGTGTTTATTCCAAAATAAACATTTCTCTTCTTCTCTCAAACATTTGCAGTCCTTTAAAATTCCCTTCCAGTTTCACCTTTAAGTAAATAAGCTTGCAGAACGCACTCATCTCTCTGTATTTATTCACCACCCGGTAAAGGAACCAAGAGAGGTGTCTGAATGATAGCAATACAAGGCAGACAGCAGCCTTCTCCTGAGATCCCATCCCATGAAGACATATAAATGAACCAAGGGCAACTTTGTGTGATAATAAAATGAACAATAAAGAAAAGCATCCCCGGACATACCTATCCACCCATCCCCCAACACTCAGGCATAGGGGCCAAAAGAAAGGGAGAGGTGAAGGTGACTTGCAGGACAGAGTGATTTCCACACGTATGACAGGGCAGTTGCACAGAAGAACTCACAGCCATCATGACAGCGTGAACAAAACCTGTGCAAGCTCAAAGCAGACAAAATCCCAGCACGGAGAGGGCTAGGTGGACATGAAATCCATCCCTAACTCTGAACCCATTGGCATTTGATTGCTTCTAGGAGAGGAAGGTTTTAATGCTATGACCCCTTGTTGATCACCCCCTCTAGGGAGACCCCATTCCCCAGGATAGTTGTCTCATAAGAACTAGACTTGATGAAGGGGCAAAGAAGAGATCTTTAAGTCAGGTGGGTATGGAGGTGAGAGTGGAGTTGTGGATGAGGGGTTAATATGATAAGAACACACTGGATAAAATCCTCAGGGAGTTATTTAAACTGTTAATAAAGAACAAGTTCATATGAAGAGCTCTTCTTACTGACAAAGTCAGCTAGGGTTTCTGGATTGGGGGGACGCTAAGGCTAAGGAAATATCAGATGAAAGGAACTGAGACAGAAACACAGGATAGCATTGGGAGGTCTGTTTGGTCATGCTGAAACCGCCAAACAGCCCAGAGTTTATTCCAGGACTAGCTTATAAGCAAAGGCAGAAAACTGCACAGCACAGACGGTCAGTCAGTATCTAAGCACAAGACCATTCTGGTCCTTGAGTGAGCAGCCTCCTCTCAGTAAGTAAGGCTCAGAAGCAGCCTTACTTTCTATCCTGATGTTCCTAAGGTTTGGCATCGGCCGTACTCTTTCTAGTAGATAGAATGCTCTTTTCTCATGGGCAAAATGCTCTTTCCCATGGGCTAAATCAGGAGTCTCTAACCGTTCTCAATATTATTGGAAAAAGCAGAGCAGGCAAGCTTTAACTCGAATGACTCATGAGTCAGAATCAACTCCAGATGGAAACTGAGTCATATGTGAACTACCATAAACACCTAGTGCTGCTTCTCCATCTCCAACAGCTATTTCCTGATGTTTTCTCCCAGCATTCTTGTTCTGTGCTTTGCCACTTTCTGCCTGAACCCCTGTATTAACAACCTGTGGGCTCTGCTCATGCCTGCTTATGGTGTCTTAGTTCTTCATGACTTTGAAGCAAATTCCTGTACTGTTGTTTTGTGTTCCTGGCTTATCACAGTATCTGAATTAATCTGCTTTATTATCTTTCTTAGCGACTGCTCATGAATAAGCACACTTGAGTCTGGAGAAGTCCTTTCCCAGTGTTGAGTTCACCCCTGTGGATTTCAAATGTCAATTTCTTCTGTTCTTTCTCCTATTTAAGAGCTTAATTTTGAACTATAGTTTGAAAGGACGTAATCTCAGGTTTTGGATTTGGCATGCACCCCCATTATTATTATATATTCAGATTTCTTTTTCCAATATTAATGTTCATTCCTTAGACACTGGCCCCGCATGATTTGATGGGAAGTGCTTACCTTGATTATTTCCAGTCAGGATGAGGAAGACTCTGGAAGCTCAACATGATGTATTCCTGAGCATAGGTAGATTGCACAATCTGGGTAAATCAGACTGTGTCAAAAGAAATCTTTATATTCTGAAAGATGAGCTATGGCCAAGTGGGATTATGCAAGATCAAAAAGGGGATTTCTCCACTAGCCAAGTGACAGTATATATAGGCAGCCCCAGCCACATCTCCTCACCGAATAGCACTAGCCGCTTGCCCGAGGTCTCAGCAGGAACTGACAGCCCCAGGTGAGTTGTCAGAACTTTCCAGCATTTGTTCTTTGCAGACTCTGTTCCACCAGCATTCACTGGCTGTGTTTTCATGCTCGGTCTCTCTCCTGAATCTACTAGATGCATTAGAATTCACAGGAGGCAATGCTGTTGCCATAGGGATTTGTTGTCTGCTTCTGTGTGAATTCAGGGAAGGGTGGGGTCAGCCTTCTACAGATAGACTGCAGAGACCTATGATGGCTGTAAAGCCACCACATCCCGCTCCGGAAGATTCCTATAGAATTGGGTTTTGGCTGGCAAGATCAGAATGCAAAGTGCTCTATACTAGGGGTCCATTTGCAAACTCTCAGGCACTGGGAGTCGAATGAAACACGTGGAAATGGGGAGCAAGAAACTCCCTGGAATCCACTTACATGATGTCTCTACATGTGTGTGGATTCCTGTATAAAATCCAGTGGGATTTGGTGTTGACATACAAGCACAGCTCAACATTATAGAAGCATCCTCCACCCCATGAAATGGCACATTCATCCTTGTGTTTCCCTGACCCTACAGCAGGATGAAGCCTTCCATTGCCATCATTTTGTGTCTCTTGGTCCTGGGAGTTGACAGCCAAAGGTGGCTCGAGTTCATTAAAGAAGCTGGTCAAGGTAAGAGCAAAGGATGGGGGCAGGAGGTTGGATTTGTGGATTCCAAGTATTGTCCAGAGCAGGGACCACAAAATTCAGGGCAAACATTCTTGTGACATATCCTGGATAGGGGAACATTGTTGCTCTTCCTATGTAGTTCTGAACTTTCATGGTCAGTGTTGACCTCTTTGTGTGAGGACCCCTAGCCTAAGAGCACATAACGTGAGTACAGCAGCTTTTCCACAGCAATATAGGAGCAATCTGTACCTGAAAGATGCAGATTCGCCAGCGGGAGAGGGGATCTGCTGCCCCCTTGTGGAAGGTGATAAACAGCTCGCCTCTATGTCTTGCGGCCGTGAAATGTAGAGCATCTTACCTGTACAGTGTTCCAGTAGAGTCCTCAAACACAGCGACAGCAGCGAAGGCTAACTGAGCTCTTCACACTGTGAAAAGGCGTTGTCCAAGAAGCATTACTTGTTAAAATGGAGTAATGTTTAAATTAACCTGGTGGTGTAAGAGCCCCATCTATCTTTTAAGGAAACTGAGGCCAAAAGCAGACATAAACTGTCTAACAAAAACCCAAAGAAGAGCAGATGTTATCCCTGGTTGGCCAGCTTCTCAGAGTCCACTAGACAGCTCCCAGAACAGAGCAGGGACTTCATGAGCACACACCCACTCTTTACCTGAGAGCGGCAGTTCATGGGTTGGGGAAGGCAGCTGCCTTTAAAGGGAGCTTCAGATCCTCCACCGGCAGATGACCATGACTTACTTACCTGGATACCGGTCTGCTGGGGCCGAGACACGGGCAGGGAACTATCACCGAGGGAAAGACATCCCACCAGCCACAGCACAATAAAAGTTAAATCAACCTAGATATTGGCCTTGCCCTTTTTCCTTAACTCGTTACTTCTGAAGATATTTCCCATTTACTGTTACTGGGTCTGATTCCTTCAGTGCGCAGCTCACCACTCCTGTCCTTGCTTTAGACCTTTTGATCTTTGTGGCACCTTCCTGAGGAGCAGAGAAGTGAGAAGATGCGAATAGATGGAGCATCTTCCATGAACATCCCACGTGCATTTTCTCGGTTATTCTGCATAACCGCCAAGGTGGCTAATACTCTTCCCTGTTCTTATAGAGGATACAGAAGTTTTAAACCTAGGTGTCCTTTGTCACCTAGAGTTTCTGGTCACCCAGCTTGTTTCAGTCTGTCAGAGAATGCCCTGCTGTCTCCTGCTGATGGAGTGCTGGGAACTGCTCAGGCTGCAGTAGATCCTGAACATCTGTGGACTCCGAGCAGAGCTGCACTCACTCTGCCTGGAGAGCAGGTTCTCCCGTTGCCTGTGCTGGGAGAGAGTTGTGGCTGCAGTGGTAACTGTAGCATTTGGGAGGCTGAGGCAGTAGGATTGTGGCTTTCAGGTCATCCGGGGTCATATAGAGATGCATGCTGTCTCTAAAGGAAGAGAACATAAAGAAAGGAAAGGAATGGAGAAAGGAGAGAGGGGAGATGAGGAAGGGAAGAGGCCTCATGTGCTCACACCATGTATACAGTTTCCCTGGATCATTTCGGAGAGGGCTTCATTATCGTCTGATGAAACACCCCCTAGAGATCATCTCTCCCCTATATGCTTTCTTGAGCAGCCAAAGACCAATAACAACAGAGCTAAGACAGGAATCCCTCAGAATAAAACTCGCTCCAAATATGCTTCCTCACGGACATGGGGAAGTAAGAACCATTCACGTCAAGCCATAGTTCTCTGGGCTTGTGAAAGGCTGAAGTCATTGGGATGAGTTGGACAGAAGTTTTCACCCTGCTTTGCCTAAACACAATCTTCCTTGCAATTCTCTTCCCTCTCCAGGAACTAGAGACATGTGGCGAGCTTACTCTGACATGAAAGAGGCCAACTGGAAAGGTGCAGACAAATACTTCCATGCTAGAGGGAACTACGATGCTGCCCAAAGGGGACCAGGAGGAGCCTGGGCTGCTAAAGTGATCAGGTAACAGAGCTTGACTGCTTTGGACAGTCAGGAGGGGCTCTCCTCTGCATCCCGTGCACACTGCCTGTAGCCTTCCTCTTCTCTGTGTACAGTACTGGGAACGGTTGGCAGTGATACATGAACCCCACCCTCTCTCCCTTGGTGCTGCTCGTCCAGCATGAGGGTGGAATCCTGGGCTGAGTAGGTGCTTGCTCAGGCAGAATCAGTACCAGCCTCTCCTTCTCTGGTGTTCCTGGGTTCCTAGTACAGCCATGTTTTCGAGTCCAGAGTGCGGAGCTATTGTCATCAGCTTGGTTATGGGTCTTCTTCTTGTCTGTCTTGATTGCAGTGATGCCAGAGAGGATATTCAGAGGTTCACAGGACGTGGAGCAGCAGACTCAAGAGCTGACCAGTTTGCCAACAGATGGGGCCGGAGTGGTAGAGACCCCAACCACTTCCGACCTGTTGGCCTGCCTAGTAAATACTGAGTTTTCTCTTGATGTTCCCAGCCGTGCAGACCCCAAGAAAAGAGGCAATTACTGAATTGAATTAGTTCCTAACTAAAATCTGGATCCCTAAGCACCACCAAAATGTTGAATAAATACTTGTGAAATGCAACTTCTCACTGTCATTTTGAAATCGCACAAGATTGTGGGTCATGGGAATGACAAGAAACATCACACCAGCCCTGCTCTCCTGTCGTCGGGAACATCCACCCTCTGAAGTTGTAGCAGTCACTGGCCAGGCTGCTCCGTGGGCGGTCGTTGGGCATGCGGGGGAGAGCGAGGGCGACACTGCAAGGATAGGGGCGCAAGTGGTTGGCGTTGACAGGAGAGGAGAGCTCTGGGCGGCGGCTCCTGAAGCCCCGCGATGGGAGCGTCCCGGGTTGAGGCTCCCAGCCCTGGGGACAGCGCGGCAGCGACCACTGTGGCGACTCCGGGGCTCTGTGCTCAGGGGACCGCAGCCGCTTTCGCTTGCCCCTGCCCTCCAAATTCGGGTTCCCTCCGCCCGCCCTTGGCACCGGCGTCAGCTACTTGAGCGGCCCCAGCCTCCCCTCCGCCAGCTCCGTGAGGCAGGGATGCAGCCATGAGACGCTGTCGGGGGAGGGGGGGGATGGTCGGGGAAAGCAGCTCGCGGAGCGCGGAGGAGGCGCGCCCGGGGCCCTGGACTCAGGGGTGCAGCCTCGCCGCGCCCGTCCCTCTCAGATTTCCCGGGCCAGCTAAGGCACCGGGCACCTCCCGGGTCGCAGAGATGTTAAGGTTCCCGCCCGCGCCGTTCGCCATCTCGGCCTCGGAGAAACTGAACGACTTCCCCCAGGTGTTCGGTGCACGCGAGCCCAAGGCTCAGAGGCAGAAGTGCTTGCAAGACTCCTCGCAGTTCCCAGTCAGGGTAGCCAGGCAGAGCTGCGCCCCTGCCCTACCTCAAAGATGCAGCTTCAAAAGAACAAGAGCTTCTCTGTCAGAAGCTACAGCGGTGCTGTGTACTGTTGGATTTCAGTGACTGTTTCAGACTTGAAGAGCAAAGAAATTAAAATGAGCAGCACTGAATCAACTGGTTGAGTGTGTTTCAACTAGTAGTGGTGTCATTGTCGAATCAGTATTCTGCTATAATAAAGATGATCAGTGCTAACATCTTCCGTTCGCTTCCTTCAAATGATAATCAAGATTTTGATCCAGAAGACGACGAGTCCACACTTGAGGCTCTTGGGCTCACATACAGTTAGTGTATGGATTCTTCTTGAGATTCTCGAAGAGTCCTGATTTCCAGCCCAGCATTGCAAATTGATACATTCACCAGAAGTTTGTACAACAGCTCCTGGAGCTTTTTGATAGTGAAGACCCGAGAGAACGCGACTTCCTGAAGTTGGTTCTACATCAAATTCATGGGAAGTTTCTTGGGCTGAGAGCGTTCATCAGAAAGCAAATTAACAACATTTTCCCGGGGTTAATATATGGAACAGAACCTTTCAACGCTGTGGCTGAACTCCTTAAGATCTTAGGAAGTATCATCGGTGGCTGGGCGTCGCCACTGAAAGCAGAACATAAACAATTTCTAATGCAGGTCCTTATTCCGATGCACACTGCTTTGGTTCATGCTCAGCTGGTACACTGTGTCGTACAGCTCCTGGAGAAAGACACAGCATGGACAGAGCCTGGTATCAAAGGACTGCTGAGATTTTGGCTGAAACATGCAGACAGAAAGAGGTGATGTTTTTAGAAAAAAATTGAAGAAATGTCATTGAGCCAACACAATTCAAAGCACTTGAAGAGCCTTTTAAAGCAGATGTCCAAGTGTGTCTCTGGTTCTCATTTTCAGGTTGCAGAAAGAGCACTGTACTTCTGGAATAATGAATGTATTTTTACTTTGATTGGAGAGAATACTGATAAAATTCTGCTGATGATGTTTGCCAGTTTGTATAAAATTTCCAAAGAACACTGGAATCAGACCATTGTGTACACGTGCTGAAAACCCTGATGGAGACAAACGACAAGCTTTTTGGTGATCTTACGAGTTCCTACAAAGCTGAGAGACAGAGAGAAAAAAATGAAAGAATTGGAACTTGAAGAACTGTGGAAAACCTGAAAAGCTGAAGCTAAAGACAGCTCTCGAGAAATAGGACAGCGCATACAACATGCAGGGCATTCTCGGCTGAAATACAAGTGCCAAGTAAGATCAGCTCCCGCCTCTGCTGGGTGGGGAGTTTTGTACACTCTTTTGGAATATATAAAAACTTCAAAGCAAACCCCATCAGTATAATATTATTAGCAGGCCAGTTTTTCCTGGGAAGCATAAGTGAAAAAAGTATGGGTTAAACATAGCCCTGGCTGACCACAGACACAGTGTGTGGTCACCTTTGTCTGACCGTTGACTGCATCACCTTATCATCCATGTTACATGTGAGGTCGCCCTGGGAGTGGCAAGGATCACGACTGTGTCCCTCTATCATCCATGTTACATGTGAGGTCGCCCTGGGAGTGGCAAGGATCACGACTTGAACTCTATCATCCGTGTTACATGTGAGGTCGCCCTGGGAGTGGCAAGGATCACGACTTGAACTCTATCATCCGTGTTACATGTGAGGTCGCCCTGGGAGTGGCAAGGATCACGACTTGAACTCTATCATCCGTGTTACATGTGAGGTCGCCCTGGGAGTGGCAAGGATCACGACTTGAACTCTATCATCCGTGTTACATGTGAGGTCGCCCTGGGAGTGGCAAGGATCACGACTTGAACTCTATCATCCGTGTTACATGTGAGGTCGCCCTGGGAGTGGCAAGGATCACGACTTGAACTCTATCATCCGTGTTACATGTGAGGTCGCCCTGGGAGTGGCAAGAATCACGACTTGAACTCTATCATCCGTGTTACATGTGAGGTCGCCCTGGGAGTGGCAAGGATCACGACTTGAACTCTATCATCCGTGTTACATGTGAGGTCGCCCTGGGAGTGGCAAGGATCACGACTTGAACTCTATCATCCGTGTTACATGTGAGGTCGTCCTGGGAGTGGCAAGGATCATGACTGTGTCCCTCTATCATCCGTGTTACATGTGAGGTCGCCCTGGGAGTGGCAAGGATCACGACTTGAACTCTATCATCCGTGTTACATGTGAGGTCGCCCTGGGAGTGGCAAGGATCACGACTGTGTCCCTCTATCATCCGTGTTACATGTGAGGTCGCCCTGGGAGTGGCAAGGATCACGACTTGAACTCTATCATCCATGTTACATGTGAGGTCGCCCTGGGAGTGGCAAGGATCACGACTTGAACTCTATCATCCGTGTTACATGTGAGGTCGCCCTGGGAGTGGCAAGGATCACGACTTGAACTCTATCATCCGTGTTACATGTGAGGTCGCCCTGGGAGTGGCAAGGATCACGACTTGAACTCTATCATCCGTGTTACATGTGAGGTCGTCCTGGGAGTGGCAAGGATCATGACTGTGTCCCTCTATCATCCGTGTTACATGTGAGGTCGCCCTGGGAGTGGCAAGGATCACGACTTGAACTCTATCATCCGTGTTACATGTGAGGTCGCCCTGGGAGTGGCAAGGATCATGACTGTGTCCCTCTATCATCCGTGTGACATGTGAGGTCGCCCTGGGAGTGGCAAGGATCACGACTTGAACTCTTGATCATGCTGCACACAGACCAAGTCATCTTTCACAGGGCTGCAGACCTTGGTTCCATCTGAGGAAAGAACTTTTGTAAGATCCACTGAGGTGCTGCCCTTCCCTTCCCTCTCCTAGAGATGGCGGGAACAAAGCCCAGGCTCCTTAAAGATACTGCCAAAATCTGGGATTTGCAACACCTACGTTTCCAGGATTTTGAAGCACAAAGTATTAAAACTGGGGGAAAGTAAACAAAAATTCTGCTCCCAAATACCCCTTTCAGCAGCAGCAGCACCCCAGAATGTAGCATTGTGGGTAGACCCGAGGCTCACCTCTCCTTCATTCCTCTCCTCTCCAAGGCTGGAGGCAGTGCTGTGGACAATGGTCTGTACCCTGTAAAGATTTGTCAGTTGTATTGGTTTAATAAAACGCAGCCGGGCATGGTGGCGCATGCCTTTAATCCCAGCACTCGGGAGGCAGGGGCAGGCGGATCTCTGTGAGTTCGAGGCCAGCCTGGTCTACAAGAGCTAGTGCCAGGACAGGCTCCAAAGCTACAGAGAAACCCTGTCTCAAAAAAATAAAATAAAATAAAATAAAATAAAATGCTGATTGGCCAGTAGCCAGGCAGAAAAGAGAGAGAGGTGGGGCGACCAGAACAGTAGAATTCTGGGAAAAGGAAAGACTCAGTCTGCAGTCATCACCCAGACACAGAGGAAGCAACATGAGATGTGTCACTGATAAAAGGTACCAAGCCACGTGGCTAACACAGACAAGAACAATGGGCTAATGTAACATGTAAGAGTGAGTTAACAAGAAAGCTCCAGCCAATGGGCAACCACTTTATATATAATGTAGGCTTCTGTGTGTTTCTTTGTGACTGAAAGACTGGGGGACTGGGGGACAGAAACCTGTCAACAAGGCAGGGCCTTCCCAGCCCTTGACTGCCTGACCTCAGGCCTGCCTGTAGGTGGAGGCTCTGAGTCCCATGATGTGAGGCAGACAGCTAGCTGTCACTGCCCGACTTTATTCGGAGGAAATGCATTGACTATGCAGAAGCCCTGTGCGTTCTTACCTGGTCAGTATTTCTCACTTGTTACCAGTTCCTTCCAACCTCTTGCCTTGCTGTTGTACGAAAAATGTTTTATAATGAAAGACCTTCCCTGGGGATTAAGCTGCATTTAATAAAGTCTATGTTTTTAAGAAAAAAGTTTAAAAAAGAAACACCACACCATTATTTTTTTTTAAAGAAAAAGACATGAAAAGATAGGGATTGGAATATTACTGTCTATGCCTATACATGGACCAAAACATGTGTATGTGTCCCATCAAACACAGGCAGATAGCAGAAAGCCCTGTGTATGATTTCAATTATGAAGTTAAAACTAGATAAAAACCAGCACATGCTAGGCTGAGGACACAGCCTAATAGCAGAGCGATTGTGTAGCATGCATGAGGCCCAAGCTTCCACCCCGTGCCTCCTCATAAAAAATAAATAAATTCTTACTTAGCAAAATATAACTTAAAAAGCGGTAAAATGAAATCAAAGCATTTTTTAAACACAGTAACGGTTTTAAAAGTTTGACACCTCCCACAAAGAAAGCATCAGATCTAGATGTTTCTATAGATAATTTTAACCCTTCAAAAAAGAAAGTATGACCATTTTGTAAAAGGATTCTGTAGAGAAGACAACATATTCAGCACCCATTTTGTCTGGGACAGGAAAGCTTTGACTTCTTCTTCTCCACAACCTGAAAGAAATGACCAAAAAGCAAAAGCACAGGGATCTGTGATGAACTGACTCCAGCTGCGACCAGCTCCAGGCTCGAAGTATAGCCTGGGCTTCTCCCTTTACACAATCCCTGAAGATTCTTGAATCATGGAAATTGGGGTTCAGATATCATATGTCATTTCTTTACCAAACCACGCCCTTCCTGGGTCATTCTGGCTCAGGCATTCCCTTTGTGACTAGGCAGCTATGTCCTCTGTCATTAGCTGCCTCTTCAGCTTCTGGTCTCTTGTTGGTCCCTTCCTTGCTTCAGGAGTTCTTGAAAAACTCACCTTCTTCCCTGAGGTGTAAACTAATTTGTATTATGTATACATATATACATGCATACCTAGACACACACACATCATACATACATACATACATAGACACACACACATACAAACAGACACACACACACATACAGATAGACCAAAGCTGTTCTTTTGTTCCCACCCGCTCCAATCCAAAATAATCACACAGAAATTATATTGTTTGCAGTACTGTTTAGCCAATAGCTTAAGCATATTTCTGGCTTGCTCTTATACCTTAAATTAACCCATTTCTATTAATCTGTGTATTGCCACATGGCTGTGGCTTACTGGGTAAAGTTCCATCCAGCATCTGTCTTTGGTGGCAGCTACATGGTTTCTCACCGACACTGGTTTTTTTTTTTTTTCCCCAGCATACAGTTTAGTTTTCCCACCTAGCTCTATTCTGCTAAGCCACTGGCCCAAACAGATTTATTCATTAACCAATAAAAGCAACACATAGACAGAAGGAC
Organism: Microtus oregoni; assembly: GCF_018167655.1. Taxonomy (NCBI): domain Eukaryota; kingdom Metazoa; phylum Chordata; class Mammalia; order Rodentia; family Cricetidae; genus Microtus; species Microtus oregoni. Next base: position 42,143,754 of record NW_024543059.1, read on the forward strand.
TTCCCACACCACACACACACACACACACGCACACACACACACACGCACACACACACACACACGCGCACACACACGCACACACACACACACACGCACACACACACACGCACGCACACACACACGCACACCTTCTGAGGCCAGGCCGCAGGGATAACATGGCCAGAAGAAGACAGAGAGGCCCCAGCAGAAGGATCCAGTTTCACCTTGTCCAGCAGTCATTTGAAGGCGGCAGAAGAGACAGTTTCCTGATCTGCCATGGTCTGCAGCGCCCGCGTGCATGTGGCATCCACACCTTGATGAGCAGCGCATGCAGAGCATGGATGGCGGCCCCACCAGGAGAGCAGCCGTCATCCTTGAGCTCCAGTGATGCTGAGTCCAGTGCATCTCTGCTGCGGCCAGCAGGGCCCAGGCCCCCACCAGACGGTCAGATGCCTTGAAAGCCCCATTTTCACACCAACATCTCCAGAGTGTTCAGGATCCAAGAGCATGGCCAGGTTCACTACCACCGAGCCCTGTGACAGCATAAATTACATCTTCCTCCACATCTGGAGGGAATGAGCCGCTCTGTGAGCCTGACATCCTCCACCTGAACATGAGTGCATGTAGCATACACAGTAACCCCATCGCGCACCGTGACTGGGGTGTTGGTCGTACAGTGGATGACTTTGGAAGCTGTCAGCTTCTTTTCAATGGAGTTAATGATAGCCCTGCCACAGAGGACACCGCAATGTGCCTGACCTCGGTGTTAGGACCAATTTCATACAGGATGAAGGGATTGTGTGTGGCTTCACTGCCAAGAAATGTACATTACCGTGGCACACTGTGTCTTTGTTGTGGGGTGACAAGTTAACCCCTATCCTCCAAAGGGCAGAGACTGTGACTTGGTCCACACCTGGGCAGCTGGCTATTATCTTGTGAGCAGCCAGAACACCTGCTGCTGTGAAGCCCTCTGCGTTTTTCTGTTTCTATTTCTGTTTTCTAGTTTTGTTATGTAGTCCAGGTTAGGTTTGAACTCTTTTATTATTATTATTACTATTATTATCATTATTATTTTTATTACTGAGATCTACATTTTTCTCTGCTCCCCTCCCTACCTCTCCCCTCCCCTTTAACCCTCTTCCAAGGTCCCGTGCTCACAATTTACTCAGGAGATCTTGTCTTTTTTACTTCCCACGTAGATTAGATTTATGTATGTCTCTCTTGGGGTCCTCACTGTTGTCTAGGTTCTCTGGGATTGTGATTTGTGGGAAGGTTTTCTTTGCACTCTTTATCTTCCACTCTAGCTTCTCAAGTGCTGGGATTATGGGTGAATCTCAACATGCCAGATTCCATTTTTTAAGATAGTGGCTTGATATGTTGCCCAGACAGACTTTAACTTTCAGGCTCCGTCGGTCCCTTGTCAACCCCCTCATGAACACGCCACCAGGCTGGTGCAGTTCTCCACTTTCTTCTCTTCGTGCTTGAGGTTTCTACCCTGGAACTTTCTATCTCAGAACACACCGAATATCCCCATAGAAGGCCCTTGCCCACGGCCAGTCAGCCTAAGGGTTATCCAGGAAGGGAAGCATCACATACAGCTGGGGACCTTTATGCATCCTCAGGCACTCAGCCCCAAACAGAGCGGATTCTCAGACCTCCACCCTCCAGCTTCCTCTGGAGCTGAGGCTTGTGTTGCCTTCACTCTCCCTGGTTCCAAGGTCAGCTGGCTTAGCAATGGCTCCTTTCCTGTGATCCTGTCCTTTCTGTGGGGATCAGTTAGGCCCAGACATCCTGTGCCTTCTTCCAGTCACTCAGTCCTCTCCCAGGGATCCCACCGGGCAGTTGTGGAAAGGACTTCTCAGGTAGCTGGTGGGACTCCAGCTTATTCCTGACCTGGCTCACCAAACACTGCTGCTACTTGTCCTTGCCTTTCGGTTGAGTAAAAATAATCTTACCTGCCCCCAAAATATTTCAAAGCTATTTCTCCTCGCTCTTTCCTCCCTCCCTGCTCTAGATTAGGAAAGAATCTCACCTGCAGCATAGTAGGTCCACAACCTAAATCTTCTGTTCCCATAGCACTCTGTCCAGGCCTTCTTCAAAATCTCTTTTCCTATGTCAGAGTTTGTGCTGAGTGTATCTGACCTCCTGTTCTAACACCAGGTAACAGCTGAAAGACTTGACTGGCTGTTCCCACTCCTGTCTAGGTGAGCACTGTTCTCAATCCTTTATTTTCCTATTCGATAGGATTCTTACACTTTAATTACCCTCCGTTGGCAACTTTGGGTGGTAACAGCTTGCATCACAAATCCAAGTCACACAACTAGTTTGAAGCTAGACACAACATTCTTAATGATTTGCTAGAACTAGCAATTGTATTGGAGTTGACATTTTATAAACCACTTTCATAGGCTGGGAGTGTATCTCAGCAGTTGGGGCATTGCCATAGGTTCAAGTTCTAGCACCTTGGAGAAAAATAACAGGGAATGCTCACAGGCAAACACAGATGCACACACACACACACACACACACACACACACACACACCATGTGCATATAATTAGTTCAGTCCATCGTTCCTCTAATAGATGTACTCCATCTATCACCCCAACTAGTCTTCTGAGGGACCTTGATGAAGTCCACCGCAATAGTCTGTGGTGTTTGTGGATGAGAGCAACACAGGGCTGAAGAAGAGGCCAGAGCCAAGCTGGAGCAGATCACATCACTGTGACAGGGGAGTGTAGAAATAGCTGCAGGGACAGAGGGGGGTTGTTAGCATATGAAAATCCACCACATGTGTACACTCACGCACACACACACACACACACACACACACACACGGGAAGTAGGGGAGGGTGTCAGCTAAAATAACGGTTAGGCCCAGAGAACACAGACCATCTTCTGAAATTTTCATGGGTACAGCTTTTGCTCCCTTTTCCCATCTCACTTCTGCCTGCCCCTTCTCCTTCCAGGAGGAGTCAGAAAGTGCAGCTGGCTATCTGTGTGAGGAAGAACAAGGAATGGAAACAAATCACTATCCCCCCTACAAAGCCTATCCAAAATGAGCTAAATTAGGAAGGGGGAGAGAAAATGCAGTGTAAGTGACCAGGAAATCCCAGTCACGTGATGCTGAGGTGTAGTCATAATGGTGAATTAAAATAAGTTGTCAAGGTTATGGTTTAAACTCAGGCGGGATGGTTGACTTCCTATGAGTCACTGGAGAAGCGAGAATTGACATACATTTTCATCCAAGGTCAACAGAAAGGGGTATTGGGGAAAAGAAAAAAGATAAAATGGCTACTTTCTGGTTATAGAATGTAATTCTGTGAGAGAAAGACAAGAAAGCTTGGTTGGATAATGACAAATCAGAAGATACCATAACCAAGAGTCACAATTAATCCCATTTCCAGCCCCTGAGATTCTAAGAGAAAAGATAATTCACAAAGCATGTATGCAAACATCAGTGTAGTAGTATGTGTTGTTCCTTTGCAAGACTACAGCTCCCAGCATTCCGCTGGACCACGAATGCCAGCCACGGAAGGACAGGACACATTTCCCAGAAGCCTCTGCATTCCCCGTTAAAAAGCAAAGGCTGCCACGAGTTCTCCCTCTCTCTCTCCCCGCCTTTCCCACCGTGTCCGCACACCCCTTACCTGCCTGTTACCCCTCCCCCATTAAAAGTGCACCCACGTGGGACCACCGCACGTCTGTGTCTTCTTCCTCGTGTAACGTCTTTACCCTCTAACCCGCAGAATTAAGAACAACAGTATGACCCACAGAGAAAGGAATTTTAAAAAACAAAACCTAACTGGAATTTTCTGGCATGGTGGCACTGGCCTATAATTCTGGCTGCTGGAGGTGGTGGCACGAGGATGGCGAGCACCAGGCTTTCCTAGACTGTATAACTTGACTCTATTCAAAGAAAGAAGCAAACAAAAGGAAAAACCCACAGTGGATGCTGAAATTTAAGATGATGTAATGTATAGACAACTAATGGTTGATATACCTCAGCATGGCAGTTGTTAAATAGATCCCTCCTCCTATCTGGTTTGTGTGTGTGTGTGTGTGATGTATGTATGTGTGTGTGGTATGATGTGTGTGTGGTATGATGTGTGTGATGTATGTGTATGTGATGTATGTGTGTGTGGTATGATGTGTGTGTGATGTATGTGATGTATGTGTGTGTGATGTATGTGTGTGATGTGTGTGTGGTATGATGTGTGTGTGATGTATGTGTGAGTGTGTGATGTATGTGTGTGGTGTGTATGTAGAAAGACAGAAGCTCTATGAAACACCGGCATTCTGTGTGCCACAGAATGAAAGTTTCATGAAACGATGCTAAGATTTGGTCTGTATAATGGCCTCTGGTATATTTCATTTTGGCCTAGTCTTGTCTGCATCTTTAACAATGTGCAGGCAGGACACACTTCATGCCTTCCAAACAGGTCGCCAGTCTTGAAATCAAGTAGCTTTGGTCATCCTGTCCTGCAGACTAATGGTGCTCGGGTCAAGTCTCTCCTCAGTGTGGAAGTTCTCCCTTCTCCACTGTCCTTGTTATACCCGGAGTGGTCAGATTTCAACCATGTGGATGCAAAGCCATACCTTATACTAATAAATTTCCATTTCCATGGGATTTTCTTATCTTTGTAAATGGTGATTGAACCTCGGGCCTCGGGTATTGTTGGTAGACATGTGTTCCTCCACTGACTCCATCCCCAGACCTTCACGCATGTTAAATAAGTCAGACTTGGGGATCCTGATAACAGTCCCTTCAGCTTTGTTTCCTGTTCTGTGAGCTGCTCTTTCTATGTTCTGTCTGTTTTCTCAATGAGTTGTCTCTTTCTTATTGGTTTATTTGTTATTTATAAGATTTATTATTTTTGATACAGAGCCTACATTTTTCTAGATTATTGTTTTCGCAATTTGAAGAAAAACAGATCATCATTAGACAGGGTCTTTTGAGTCATAGACTGCCTTAAATTTCCTTAGCCTTGCAGGTGCTAAAGTCACAGGTGTGAGCTACCACGTCCAGCTGAGGCTTTTACATCTCATCTGTCTCATGGAGAACAATAGTGAGAAGTGTAACAATTAATTTTTATGTATTTTACCGGTATGTGTGTCTGTGCATGTCTGGTGCCCAAAGAGGGCAGAAGAAGGTGTTGGATCCCGTGGCACTGGAGTTACAGAGGGTTGTGAGCTGCCATGTGTGTGCTGGGAACTAGAACCAGATCCTCTGTAAGACCAGTGAGTGTTCTTAACCATTGTGCCATCGCTGCAGTCTGAGAAATATGGCTGTTTCTCACACTAGGCATTTTGCGTTTTAAGAACACCCTCCCTTCTCTCGGGTCATAAAAGGTCCTTTACAGTTTCTTCTACATCTAAAACCTTTAAAAGTTTTGTTTTATATGTTCAGTTCTTTATTCAGATTCAGCTTGTATTAAAGTCCTACATCCAAGCCATCTCCGTCGTCCTCCTCCTCCTCCTCCCTGGCTGAGAATCTTTTCTGTCTCTCTCTCTCTTCCCTGACCCCTCTTCGTTCCAGACAAAGAATACTGACGTGTGTTTCATGCTACTGGTCCCTAGGTGGACACTTTGTGGGAGTTCCCACCTATTCCACAGGTTCCTGGACCATTCCGGATCCTGACAGCAGGGGGCGCAGTGGGGAACAGCGCCCGGTCAGTCGGGCTCTCTGGCACATCCTCTCGCCTCCTCCGGGGCTTCCGGGGCTTCCGGCGACTCTCGTGGGCGCTAGCATGGACCGTAACCCGTCCCCTCCTCCTCCTAACTGCAATCAGGAGGACGAGGAGGACCTGGCCGGGGGAGACTGCATTGGGAGCACGGTCTACAGCAAGCACTGGCTCTTCGGAGTACTCAGCGGACTCATCCAGGTGGGGAGACTGGCTCAGGCGTCCTCCGAACCAAGGGAGTGGATGGGATGCTGGAGGGTCCGGGTGCCAGTTTCCTAACTCTTCCCGGAACACCACCACACACATTCTTTAGTCGGATTTTGCTCTGCAACTCCATTGTCACTTCTGAAATCAGTTCCTGTTTCGTGAGCTCTTGTCATAGTGGAGAGCATAGTTTGGAGTCAGACAGCCCTGATCTCCATCCCATGCTGGAAGTGTGATTCGTTAACCCAGAACCTCGATTTCTTTCCGTTTCTATAAAATAGGATAACCAGTGTTATTGTACACACGGTTTTTGTGTAGATTGAGATGATAATGATAGTAGAGTGTTTGAAATGGTGTTTGATTTATAGGAGGCTAGCAGATTTTTCTGTGTACTGCCTCTATGCCGCCAATTCCTGGGTTTGGTTTTGGTTTTTTTTTCAGAGACAATATCTACACAGTGACCAAAAAAGTCTTCCTTTTTTTAGTATTTTAAAAGGGTGTTTTTAGCCGGGTGGTGGTGGCGCAGACCTTTAATCCCAGCACTTGGGAGGCAGAGGAAGGCGGATCTCTGGGAGTTCGAGGCCAGCCTGATCTACAAGAGCTAGTTCCGGGACAGGCAAAGCTACAGAGAAACCCTGCCTCGAACCCTCCCCCCCCCCCCCAAAAAAAAAGAAAAATAAAAAAGGGGGTATTTTTGTTGCTATAAATGAACACTTTCTACTTCTTAACTGGGGATCCAAGGCTGCTTACCACAACTCACTTAACAATACTTAACCTATACTTAAGGATAGCTACGTTATGTCCCGTGACCAGTAGACTGGTGGCCATCTCCAGTCATGTACTATGACCAGTAGACTGTGGCCATCTCCAGTCATGTTCTATGCCCAGTAGACTGTGGCCATCTCCAGTCATGTGCTATGCCCAGTAGACTTTGGCCATCTCCAGTTATGTTCTATGCCCAGTAGACTGTGGCCATCTCCAGTCATGTGCTATGACCAGTAGACTGGTGGCCATCTCCAGTCATGTGCTATGACCAGTAGACTGTGGCCATCTCCAGTCATGTTCTATGCTTTGTAAACTCATGTACTCACCTCTGAGTGCTCGAGTCCTTCCCTTCCCATGAGATTTCACTTTCCTCTTTTAAAAAAAATGTCTTTCTCCTCCCAGGGATAGGTCAAAGCCACAGCTCTTTTCACCAGCTCAGCAAAGTCATCCTTTTCTATTGTGACTGTCTGTTTCCATGACTTTCCTACACTAATCTTAAATCATTTGAAAGCAAAAGTTCATATTGTTGTCATTCCTGTTTTTTCTCTTGCAGTGCCTTCAGACAGTGTTTCCTCCAAGAATACTGTAGATCATCCAAGGCACTGCTAGGCAGTTTTTAGGAACTGTTTCGCCAGAGGAAGTACTTTAAGGTTACTCTCTTGGAGACATCTGCGTGATATATTACTTGAAGAACTTTGAGTATTTTAACTGATGATTTTTTTTTTCTCTATGTGTCTGAAGATTGTCACACCTGAAAGTGCCAAGTCCGGCTCGGATGATGATGAGCAACAGATGGAGCTCACTGAGGAAACGGAGAACGAAATCTGCAGAGTCTGGGATATGTCCATGGATGAGGTATGAGGATAAAAGTGAAATTCTAGAGTGAGGAGACTTTTAAAAAGATTCATCCCAGATTTCTTGCTAACCCTCAATCAAGATATTCTTTCAGTGCTCTCTGTCTCTGTCCTTGCCCCATCTTGACTATCCCATTCACTCAAGTTCTCCCCAATCCCCCTTTCCTCTCCTCCTCCCCTTCTGCCCTCCCTTTCCCCCCAATCCCATGCTCCCAATTTTCTCAAGAGATATTGTCTACTTCCCCTTCCCAGAGGGATCTATATATGTTTCTCTTAGGGCTCTCCTTGTTGCTTATCTTCTCTGGGGTCATGGACTATAGGCTCGTTATCCTTTGCTTTACAGCTAGTATCCACTTATGAGTGAGTACATTCCATGCTCATCTTTCTGAGTTTGAGTTACCTCACTCAGGATGGTTTTTTGTTTGTTTGTTTTGTTTTGTTTTGTTTTTTGTCTAGTTCCATCCATTTGCATGCAAATTTCAAGCTGTCATTGTTTTTTACCCCTGAGTAGTACTCTAATGTGTAAATGTGCCACATTTTCTTTATCCATTCTTCAGGTGAGGGGCATCTAGGTTGTTTCCAGGTTCTGGCTATTACAGATAATACTGCTATGAACATAGTTGGCACTAGAAAAAAAATCCCAGGAATCCACAGGATGACAAGCTAAGACCCTAAGCAATAATGGAGAGGGTGCCTGAACTAACCTTGCCCTGTAGTCAGATTGATGACTATCTTAAATGTCACCACAGAACCTTCATCCAGCAACTGATGGAAACAGGCAGAGAGCCACAGCAGAGCACTGGGCTGAGCTCCCAAAGTCCAGTTGAAGAGTGAGCAGAATGAAAATATGAACAAAGAGGTCAAGGCCGTGATAGGGACACCCACTCAAACAGTCTACCTGAGCTAATGGGAGCTCACTACATCCAGCCAGACAGGGAAGAACCCAGCATGGGACCAAACTAGGCCCTCAGAATGTGGGTGACAGTTGTATGGCTGGGGCAGACTGCGGGGCCACTGGCAGTGGCACCAGGATTTATCCCTACTGCTTGTACTGACTTTTTGGAACCCATTCTCTTTGGAGGCATACCTGATTCAACCTAGATATAGTAGGAAGGGCTTTGATCCTTCCTCAAAGCAACAAGCCTTATCCTCTCTGGGGAGGGGAGAAAAGTGAAGAAAACAGGAGGAGGGGAGGGGCTGGGAACTGGGATTGGTATGTAAAATAAAAAAGATAGTTTTTTGTTATTTTAAATAAAAGAAAAAAGGCTCATTCCTTCTGGCAAGGCATTATTGAGTGACTGTAGCCCCTCCAGTTTGTGGTTCAGGGTATGAAGATCCAGGAGCTATTAATGTTAAAATCGTGCCTTGAACACAAATACAGTTTCATCCTATGAGCCTCATGGTGTATTTAACATAAATGTGAGCTAAGATAGCTATGACATCACTAGGTAATATAATTTCATAGGACCATTGACATACGTACATACACACATACATTTAGTCATCATTGACTAAAACTTTAGTTTATTTATTTAGTTTGTTTAGTTTTAGATGTGTGTTTTTTAATAGGCATATCCCACAGCTAACAGATTTAGCTTTTGTACCTTACATTCCTATGTGAGAGCCCTCTCTTTGCAGCCGCATGTCCACTCTAGGTACACCTGTGTGGTGCGCCCCCTTAGGTGATGTGGGTGGAAGAAAATCTCTGGGGAGAAAGTTCCAGACTGTTGTAGTTACATTGTGATAAGAATTCTTTTTGTGCTCATTGAAGCCCAAGTCCTGATATCGAATGTAACCCAGTAGCATTTATCTGAGTTTTAAGTTCTTACAGGGTAGGATTTAGGAGTTGACTCTTCCCCATACCCCTTTCTCACCCCCAGCTTCTAACTTAGTGTCTGGCAGTCAGCAAACGTGTTTGGGTAAGTTATGAGAATTCCAGGACCATGCAGAATGAAAGGAGGGCTATCCTCTGGTGTGTCACCATCAGGGTTATATTGGTTTATGGGATCATTCTACTGTCTTGGTACCAGGTACTACAAAGACTCTTACGTTACTTTTGTCTTTTGGTTTGGTTGGGTTTTGTTTTGTTTTGTTTTGCTTCTATAAGACAGGTTTTCTCTGTATAGCTCTGGCTGTCCTGGAACTCACTCTGTAAGGCAGGCCTCAAATTTACAGATATCACCTGCCTCTGTCTCCCAAATGCTGGGATTATAGGCATGCGCCACCACTACTTGACTTACTTTTGTCTTTTTGATCTTTTATTTTTCCGTTATGGATGAAAGGAAGTAAACATGAAATTAAACTTTTAGGGATATCTGAGCTATAGAACTTGAGCAGTATGCAGCATCTAAATTGCTAATCATTTTTGTTTATAGGATGTGGCTTTGTTTCTACAAGAATTTAAGGCTCCTGATATATTCATGGGAGTGCTGGCCAAATCCAGGTGTCCCCGATTAAGAGTAAGTATATACAGTTCTGCTCGTGCACAAATGCTATTGGACGTTCTTAGGTAACACACTCCTTGAAATAATTAGATACGTAGAATTTTAGGTTTGGATTATATTTTGGGAATCAATAATTTGATTTAGCAGCTGTGGAAACCAGATAGACATAGCCATGCTAGGCTGCTGCGCTGTGGCAGGACAAGAAGCAGTGCCTAGACCTGCTGTGTATCTCTCAGTTCACTGTGCCCACAGGCTGGCCATGAGAACTCTCCGCTCCAAAATCTCCCCATATGCTCCTGGGCGAGGGCTGGCTGCATCATGTCACCCTTGCTGGCCTTCCCTTCTCTTTCTTTTACTCAGGGCGGCACTTTTCTGCCTTGTCATTGCCAAGAGCTCCCAAGAGCAGCAGGTGGGACCACAGGAGCAGTGTCCTGAGTGTTACTGCCATTTAGGTCTCTGTGCAGTGCACATGATACAGGACTGTTCATGTGTGCTGAAGGATTGCAGTTTGTGAATATCCACTCTCTACTGTTTGCTGATAAAAGAACTGAGTCTCAGACTAAGATAATATGTCCAAAGTCACACAGCTTGTAAAGATGGAGCTGGAGTTTGAGCTTATGCCCAGCTCTAGCATAACCCTGTCGTTGCTTCTTTTTCTTTGAGATAAAGTAGAAAATTCCATAGAGTGTATTACAAATTGAATGTTGAATTAAGGTTTTTATAAATATGTTTATGTATTTCTGTCTATGGATGCTTTGTCCGCATGTCTGTCACACACCAGAAGAGGGCACTGGATCTCATAGATGGTTGAGAGCCACCATGTGAGTGCTCTTGACTGCTGAGCCATCTCTCCAGGCCCTTGAATTAAGATTTTTATTTAGGGGAATGCTCCGCCCATATTGGGTCCTTAAATTTACATAAAGTGTTGGTGATTTTGTGACGTTCCTTCCTTGATTTTACTATTTTTTTATATTAGTCATGATAAGTTCAGGAATTAGCCACACGGCTGTAAATGTGTCCTGGTCACAGCCTGCTACAGTAGTGGTTCTCAACCTTGGCCTTATGAGGAATCACCAGTCTAAATGTTAGCATGGCCCAGATCACTGGTGCCGAGCCCTCCCCAAGAGCATCTGGTCCAGTAGGCTAGGGCAGGACCTAGGCATCTGCTGTGTTCCCAGGTGATGTCAATACTTTAGATCAGGGCCATACTCTTTTCAAAAACTTTGTCCTGGAGGACTTTCCAAAGTCGTCTACCAGGGGTTCTCCTACGCAGCCGACACAGGAGTTGGTCTTCAGCGAACGTTCACCCCTCCCCTCGCTAGCTTCTAAGAGAATGTGTGTTTTCTGTCCCGAATTGCTTGCTCTTCTGCCAGTGTTTGAACCATCTGCTTTTTACTAAAGCTCTCTGTAGTTCCTCTCTAACTTTCCTCAGCTTTTGTCCCTTCCTATTTCCTCCTGTGCCTGAGTCTGGACTCTGTCCAGAGTGAACACCCTGTTCTCTTCACAGCCATTTTCTTAGTGAGTCCCAGAGTGAGGATTTGAGCTTGCAGTTTCTGTCTCAACCTTCAAAGTGCTGGGGTTACAGGCATGTGCTACCACAGCAGCTCAGTGCTACCACAGCAGCTCAGTGCTACCACAGCAGCTCAGTGCTACCACAGCCCCTTAGTGCTACCACAGCAGCTCAGTGCTACCACAGCCCCTCAGTGCTACCACAGCAGCTCAGTGCTACCACAGCAGCTCAGTGCTACCACAGCCCCTCAGTGCCACCACAGCCCCTCAGTGCTACCACAGCCCCTTAGTGCCACCACAGCAGCTCAGTGCTACCACAGCCCCTCAGTGCTACCACAGCAGCTCAGTGCTACCACAGCAGCTCAGTGCTACCACAGCCCCTCAGTGCTACCACAGCAGCTCAGTGCCACCACAGCAGCTCAGTGCCACCACAGCAGCTCAGTGCCACCACAGCAGCTCAGTGCTACCACAGCCCCTCAGTGCTACCACAGCAGCTCAGTGCTACCACAGCAGCTCAGTGCTACCACAGCAGCTCAGTGCTACCACAGCAGCTCAGTGCCACCACAGCAGCTCAGTGCCACCACAGCCCCTCAGTGCCACCACAGCCCCTCAGTGCCACCACAGCCCCTCAGTGCCACCACAGCAGCTCAGCTCCCTTTCTTACTCGCTTAAGCCACAGCTCTAGTCCTGCAATGGCACAAGCCCCGACTCCCCTGTTGGTATCTGGTGTCACTTCCAACTTTCCTGATGAGTTCTCAGCTGTGTATTTTCTAACCCTGTCTCCATCCTCTTTGTAATTCAGTGCTTATCACCCGGTCATAAACACTCCTGGTGGACTTGGTAAACACTTGCTACTGAGGCTAAATGGAGCCTGGAGATTCTGATTCACTGGAGTTGATGGGGCTTGGAAACCGTCGACAAACTCCGAGTGCTCAATCCCAGCAAGTTTGGGATCCCTGTTCTGTGTAAATGCACCATGCCCTTCCATCTTATTTTTTCCTGTTGATATGACTAATACTTCTGACTGGGAAACCATGGCAACTTCAGACCTATAAACTGTGCCTAACAGCCTGTTTGCCATCCCCTTTAGCATCTCAACTCCTTTTCCATGTCTGCCATTACCCCTCATTGATAATAGCAGCCATGTCTCCTTGAGCGAGTACCCTGGAACATGACAGCTCTGGGTTGCTGCTGCCTTCAGTTGAAGATCTCACGCAGCTTGCTGGACTTCCCTGGGCTTCAGTCTCCTCAGTTTAGAAGTGGGGACAATACAGTCCCATCTTGTAAATGCTGTGTAAAATGATGTGTGGACAAATATTCCCTCTTTGAGAACCTCCGTGGCTCCAGACACCATCCCATATTAAGTCTAAACTCTTTGACATGACAGCCAAATCCTTTTCCTCTGCTCCATTTCTCTTGTGCTTCCTCATGGTTCCTGCGTTCTCTCCATTAGTCGTCTGTGTTAAGGATCCTTCCCCGCATAACACTTCTTCATCTATGACTTTTGCTTTGTGTCTTCTATTCCTTCTCACCTGTGTGAGCTGTACAAGCCGAGTATGTAAATCTGGATGCCAGCTGTAAACATCCATATCCTGCCTCCCTCTTTCCTCCCCTCAAACTTGGTTCAGTAGAAGTTTTTGTTCAAGTTGTTATTCTTCATGGCTTTTACCTCACAGCCATTGTGACCTGTGTTACTTGGTTTGACAGGAAATCTGTGTGGGAATTTTAGGGAATATGGCTTGTTTCCGGGAGATATGTGTGTCCATCAGCAGCTGCGAAGATCATGGGTAAGTCCTACTACCTAATAGCCGTGCTAAGTTTCTATTCCAAGGGAACCCTTGAACCTAGGAGAGGTGGAAGTGTGCGGTGTGCTGTTTCATTGTCTCAGGACACCTTGGGTGCTGGTGTGGCTGAGACTTCTGCACTAGCTATGGACTTGACCTAGGACTGAGCCTTTGCATCCACGGTAAAGCATGAGTTACCCCAGCGAGTAAGGGGGTGAGGCAAAGAATATGTAGAGCCCAAATTGGAGCTAGGGCCCGCTGGTCAGAGTCCAGAACTATTTAAGCATGGAGAATCCAAGGACTCAGAACTAGTCTGGGAAACTCAGTTGCTGGACAGTTTTGCTCTGAGAACTGAGACTTAAATAGGGGAGTGGGACTTGCCTAGGGACCAGAAGACAAAGAGTCACCTCTAGGATTAAAAGGCTTTCAGACTTTTAATTAGAGGCTAGTTCTTTTCAGAAAACTTTGGACAGAGGGCTTTTTCATAGTGGAGTCTCAGGTGGTCGGTTACCATGGTAGATCTGAGAACGTGATAAATTTGATGGGTATATTCATTTTCCTGGAGATGGTTCATGGCTGTTAATGATCTAAAGAAGTCTGTGTCCAGCATACGTTAAAGTGATTGCTCTTATTGGAGGGTCATAAGGGTTTATCCCTGTCTTCAAGGGCCTGGGCCTCTTGAATTGTTTCTCTTACATTCACACACAAGGTGTTCCATGATGAATTGAAGAGCACGTGAACAATGATATGTGTCACAGAAAGCAGATAAAAAGATGCACAGATAACTAAAGGATATTTTAAGGAAAAACCATAGCTGCTTTTATATAAAATTAAATGCAAAATCAGAAATCTATTAACAGAATTATAGAGCAGAGCAAGGAAGTGATCTCTGAGGAAGTCGGGGCCACCTTTTCTAGGGGGGGAGAGGAAGTGATCTCTGAGGAAGTCGGGGCCTCCTTTTCTAGGGGGGGAGAGGAAGTGATCTCTGAGGAAGTCGGGGCCACCTTTTCTAGGGGGGGAGAGGAAGTGATCTCTGAGGAAGTCGGGGCCTCCTTTTCTAGGGGGAAAGAAGAAGTGATCTCTGAGGAAGTCGGGGCCACCTTTTTAGGTGGAGAGCAACACGGTGGGCAAAGGCAGCTGCAGGTGGTCAACTCCGCTCTGTACTTTAGAAACACGAGTTCTTCTCAACCTTTAGGTCATGACCCCTTCTGTGGGGGGTCATAAACCAGATATTTACATTACAATTCATAGCATTAGTAAAATTGCAGTTACAAAGTGGCGATGAAACAATTTTATGGCTGGGGTTCCCCACATGAGGAACTGTAGGAAAAGGTTGCAGCCTTAGGAAGGCTGAGAACCACTACTCTAGAATTTATGAAATGCATTTATGCTTTGTCTTACAATAGAAGATGTCTAAAATGAAATGAAAACTGGTTATTTAAATGATACTCATGGCTCACGGTGTCTCGGCAGGCAGGTGCTTCTGCAGTGTTTGTGCGACTCAGACCCACCCACTCTGCTAGAAACCAGCAGGTAAGCCTTTCTCGAGACCACTCATCAGAAGCCCTGGGAAAGCAGAGTGCACTCTTGACTGTGGTGGCCCTTGTTGTTGCCCGCACAGATATTGAGCTCACATTTGTCATGTAGGTTGTTGCTTACTTGCCTTTCCCAGGCAGAAGTGGCCAGTGTCTGGGTTGAAAGGATCCGGCAACATCCGTCCATTTATGCTAGCGTCTGCTTCATCATGTCAAGTTCAACAAATGGTAAGTCTCCGTGCACTCTAGGGAGAAAGACTGGAGCATATCCTGGGAAGCTACTTTAGACTTTTCATTTTAAAAATTTTATACTTTGATTTTTTAAATTTATGGGTGTTTTCTTACATGTAAATCTGTGTGTCTTTTGCATGTTGGTATGTGCCTGCTGCCCACAGAGGCCAGCAGAGAGTGTCAGATCTCCAGGACTGGAGTTCCAGACAGTTGTGAGCTATGGGTGCTCTTAATGACTGGGCCATCTCTTCCGCCCCAGAGGCCACTTTGCCCTGAAGGAAGATAAGCCAGTTTAAATAGGCTCCTGGAGACACCTGGGAGGAAGTGGCACCCTGGCAGATTTGGCTCTTGGAGGAGCTTGAGGAGTTTGGTTCCCCCTTGTGGCTTCAGACACTTGGGTTCTCAGTTGAACACCTGTCTTGACTGCAGTTGACTTGTTGGTGAAGGTTGGGGAGGTCGTGGACAAGCTCTTTGACTTGGATGAAAAACTCATGTTGGAGTGGATTAGAAATGGGACTGCCCGGCTTCCAGACCAACCCCAGGAGGACTCTGAAGAGCAGCCAGTATTTTCTTTTGTACCCAGTATACTGGAAGCTGCCAGACAAATACGGTAGGTGAACTCTTGTACAGAATGGTCTGGAAAATTCAGTTGTTCGAAACATCCTTAGATGGGAGTCTTAGTTTCAGTAAGCAACCAGTCTCTCTTAGGTTTGTGGTGGCAAGAAAAGTGCGGGTTCAGAGCATTTGCTCCAGTATGGCTGGTCATAGCTTGCTGTGGTAACTGATAGCAATTTTATGTATTTTAAATAATCAAGGAGAAAAGATTGTCTTGTTTTATTTTACATTGAATGTGAAACAACTCATTGAGCATATTTGTTTGCTCCCTGCTTCCTCCTTGTGTACACACCAGTCTGTAGATGATCAGCTTGTGTGTGCACACCAGTCTGTGTAGATGATCAGCTTGTGTGTACACACCAGTCTGTGTAGATGATCAGCTTGTGTGCACACCAGTCTGTGTAGATGATCAGCTTGTGTGTACACACCAGTCTGTAGATGATCAGCTTGTGTGTACACACCAGTCTGTGTAGATGATCAGCTTGTGTGTGCACACCAGTCTGTGTAGATGATCAGCTTGTGTGTGCACACCAGTCTGTAGATGATCAGCTTGTGTGTACACACCAGTCTGTGTAGATGATCAGCTTGTGTGTACACACCAGTCTGTGTAGATGATCAGCTTGTGTGTACACACCAGTCTGTAGATGATCAGCTTGTGTGTGCACACCAGTCTGTGTAGATGATCAGCTTGTGTGTACACACCAGTCTGTGTAGATGATCAGCTTGTGTGTGCACACCAGTCTGTGTAGATGATCAGCTTGTGTGTGCACACCAGTCTGTAGATGATCAGCTTGTGTGTGCACACCAGTCTGTGTAGATGATCAGCTTGTGTGTGCATACCAGTCTGTAGATGATCAGCTTGTGTGTGCACACCAGTCTGTGTAGATGATCAGCTTGTGTGTGCACACCAGTCTGTGTAGATGATCAGCTTGTGTGTACACACCAGTCTGTGTAGATGATCAGCTTGTGTGTACACACCAGTCTGTGTAGATGATCAGCTTGTGTGTACACACCAGTCTGTGTAGATGATCAGCTTGTGTGTACACACCAGTCTGTGTAGATGATCAGCTTGTGTGTGCACACCAGTCTGTGTAGATGATCTGCTTATGTGCTCACCAGTCTGTGTAGATGATCAGCTTGTGTGTGCACACCAGTCTGTAGATGATCAGCTTGTGTGTGCACACCAGTCTGTGTAGATGATCAGCTTGTGTGTACACACCAGTCTGTGTAGATGATCAGCTTGTGTGTACACACCAGTCTGTGTAGATGATCAGCTTGTGTGTGCACACCAGTCTGTGTAGATGATCAGCTTGTGTGTGCATACCAGTCTGTAGATGATCAGCTTGTGTGTACACACCAGTCTGTGTAGATGATCAGCTTGTGTGTACACACCAGTCTGTGTAGATGATCAGCTTGTGTGTACATACCAGTCTGTAGATGATCAGCTTGTGTGTGCACACCAGTCTGTGTAGATGATCAGCTTGTGTGTACACACCAGTCTGTGTAGATGATCAGCTTGTGTGTGCACACCAGTCTGTAGATGATCAGCTTGTGTGTGCACACCAGTCTGTGTAGATGATCAGCTTGTGTGTGCACACCAGTCTGTGTAGATGATCAGCTTGTGTGTGCACACCAGTCTGTGTAGATGATCAGCATGGGGGCTTTGATGTCTTATCATGAGAGGCGGTTGTTTATGAGTTGTTAATGTAGCACTGATAACTGCAAGATTAGCGTTTGAATTATCTGCTTAGTTGTTAACAGCATATTCTCAGAACTTATTAGGCTATGTTAAAAGTTATTAATTTTATACCTTTTATCAAATGAAGATTAAGCCACACACGTATCTGCCTCTTCAGTGTTTCCAACAGTGAATGATGTTGCCAGTGTCCCATCTAGAGAAGGTGGGAGAACTGGAAAGTCCCTCCTGACTGCCCTGTCTAGCTCCTTCCTCATGGCCAGTCAACTCTTACTGTGATCCCATCCTGACAGCCAGACCTCTTCTCACTTGCTTGGGCAAGTGCCACACTGTCTGCCTTCTGAGCTGCCTGTCCTCTGGCTGGCTTCTCCTGAGCCTTGCAGCTGCTTCCGTGGTACACACCCATCTTGCTTCGTGCTCCCTGCTTTTCAGTGGCCTTCCGCAGGAAATAGTTCAGGTTTTTAAAACAAACAAAACTGGCGCACAATCCTCCACACAAGGCCTATCCATCCTTGTTCTTGCTTCTTCTATGTGAAATTCCATTCTGGGGATGAACCAGGCCCTCTTGTCTCCCAGCCTTTGCTCAAGGTGTCTCTCCAACGCCACAAACACCTGCCTCTTCAGGTTCCTGTGGAAACTCCATTTCTCTCAAGATCTCTTCCCTGACCAAATTTCTGCGTGGTCTTTTAGTGCCTGGGCCTTCTAGTGTTGAATTCATTTTGTTTTATGGTTATGGCCCTTTACTTCTTTCCTCTCAGACTGTTATGATCTGTGAAGGTTGGTGTAACATCTTAATATTATCTGTCTTTCCAGCCCCTAGAAGTAAGTGCCCCCAAATGATGATACTTCAGTAAATGTAGCTGAACCATTTAATTATGTTTTTCACTTAACTGGTTGAAGAAACAGTATTTTGAGTTCTAAGAATACAAACTGTTGAGCAAAAGAATTAGGTTTTTATGTTTCTGCTTTCTCAGCTAGGGAGCTAGGATGATCTGTGAACTCTAAAGAACTTCAGGACCGTGGTGTCTGCGCCGTAGGCCTCACATCCCTCCCATAGAAGTATCAGTAGCATACATGTGTAGACTCACACACACTTGACATACACTCACATACATGCACTCATACTCATGTACACATACATACACACTCACATTCACACACTTCATATATATGCTCACACACATACACACACTAGTTCACACACAGACATACGTACAGCTATAACACCTATGCATTCACATACTTATATACTCACGCTCACTCACGCACTCATAATACATAAACTCCTTTTCTTCAGTTTTCCCATTTTAATGTCAGTGCTAGTGAGCAGAGTCTACTCGGCTGGCCATCTCACGTTCTGCACGTTAGCATGAGGTAACAAACCCCTGCAGGGCGAGTGAGCATTGCTGTTCTCTGACGCTGAAGTTAAGAGTGCTGTGCCCTTTCTGTCTGCTTAGGTCTGAAAACCTGGAAGGACTGGATGTTTACATGCACATCTTACAGCTGCTCACCACCGCGGACGATGGGATTCAAGCAATTGGTAAGGCGGTTTCTTGGGGCACGCTGTCGTTGCTCGTTAAGTGTTCGCTATTTTTAAATTACTATTTGTAAAAAATATTTCTTAAGTACAGTGTCCTGATACTGCAAAAGACACATGGAATTTACTTTTTGACCTGGTGTGCCATGAATTCTGCCAAGTTGGTGACCCGCCCATCATACTGCAGGAGCAGAAAACAGTGCTGGCCTCTGTCTTCTCCGTGATGTCTGCCATCAGTGCTTCGTGGGCTGCACAGGAGCACCCCAAGAGGGAAGAAGGCAAGTGCAGTTCCCTTCCACCAATTAAACTGGCACCCACAGATCGTAAGTGCCAGGCCTGTGTCTGCTCTTCATTGGGTTTCTTTTTCAATTTTTCTCCATTTAAAAAGAAAATACCCTTATTCCCCTAGTAATATAAAATGTTAAATGCTTAATACAAAAATATTACAAAGTTTCTAAGAGGCATCAAGGAGGGGACTTGGGGTACGGCTCAGTAATGGGGTGCTTGCTTAGCATGAGTGCCCCCTGGTTCAGTCCCTAGGACCAAAATGAAAGCAGCACCAAACAGCGTGGCTCTGCCCAGAAGAACCACCCCACCTTTATCAGAAATACTCCCTAAAGTCCTCTGTGTTCTGCTGACTCCACTGGACTCATGCTCATCCCCAGAGTGCTTTGGTGGTAAGGTTTTTGTCTCAGTTCCCAGTGAGGATGGTCTCTATTCAGCCTGATGTCTCAGTATTTCTGACTGTTTGACCTGCTCAGTGCTGAATTAGGGTCCTAAGGTCGAAGGGTCAAAGCCCCATGTGCTTCCCGATGCTTTCATTGCGATCATGTTGAATGTGTGGTGTGTCTAGGAATGCATTGTGCAGGTCTTTCATTGCAATTGTGTTGAATGTGTGGTGTGTCTAGGAATGCATTGTGCAGGTCTGTTTCAGAAGTGCCTTGAGATTTTTTTAGTGTACAGATCTGCATTCTTACTAGGTTTATTCATGCACATTTTAATTTCGAGGTCCTAGTCTCTTGCATACTTTGTTCGCTGATGATTGTTAGACTTTATGGAGGCTGTGGATTGTTAACTTTGACTGTGGGACCTTTACTGACTTGCCTGTAGTTTTTTCTCGCTGTGCTTGAGGTGGGACTCAGGACCTTGCGCCTGTAGGTAGGAATCCTGTTGTCATATCCACATTCCTGTCTTACTGTCCTAAAATCCTGTCTGTCTGTCTGTCTGTCTGTCTGTCTGTCTATCTATCTATCTATCTATCTATCTAATGTGTATGGGTGTTTTGCCTGCACACACACATGTACAACAGATGTCTGGTGCTTGTGGAGACTAGAAGAAGGTGTTGGATGCCCTGAGTGGGGATTATAATGGGCTCTGAGCCAACATAGGGGTGGTGGGATTTGAACCAAGGTCCTTTGGAAGAGCAGCTGGTCCTTTTAACTGCTGAGCCATCTCTCCGGCTTTTGTCTTACCGTGTTTGGTAGTAGTTCCTATGATAATCTTTAACTTTGTCTGCTATCAAGGCACATCTACTTTTGTCATTCTCTATCTCTGACTTCTTTTTCCTATCTAAGTGGATTGCTTAGTGCCTGCTGGAGACATCTTTATCTTCTTCCCAACTGTTGAAAATGGCGCTGGAGTTTTGCCATTTAGTGTAACTGGGCATATGGTGCTTGTTTTTGCCTCTCAAGGATGTTTTTTTGTTTTTGTTTGTTTTTGGTTTTTTGGGGTTTTTTTTTGTTTTTTTCTGTTTTTGTTTTGTTTTGTTTTTCTGAGATAGGGTTTCTCTGTAGCTTTGGAGCCTGTCCTGGAACTAGCTCCTGTAGACCAGGCTCTCACAGAGATCCGCCGACCACTGCCTCCGAGTGCTAGGATTAAAGGCGTGCACCACCACCACCTGGCTCAAGGATGTTTTGATTTCTCCCTGTTTTAAGCTTTTTGTTTTG
Organism: Microtus oregoni; assembly: GCF_018167655.1. NCBI lineage: Eukaryota > Metazoa > Chordata > Mammalia > Rodentia > Cricetidae > Microtus > Microtus oregoni. The sequence goes on from NW_024543059.1 coordinate 42,164,536, forward strand.
TTTTATAAATAAGCACTGTTTCTGAGTATCGATTCTATATTTCTGGAGAGGTTATGTCACTGGCCAAAGGAACCCTGAGTACCGGCTGGGGGAGCTAGTGGAGGCCATCGTGTGAATACTCGGGAGGAAGCACGGCCGATGGAGACAGGCACACATGAAAACACTGGGCACTGGCTGGAGGAGCAGGGCTGAGGCTCTGTGTGGTGAGGGTGGCTTAAGAGTGAAAGGAAGAAAAGCAGCGCAGCTGCCAGCCAGTGGAGTGCGGAGGGCTGGACCTGCTGGGAGGGAGATAGACTGGGTAGGTGTGGCTGTGATAGACAGCCAGGGGCTGATAAAGGTCGAGTAGGCAGGCTGTGAGGCAGTGGCATTGAGGACAAGCAAAGGCAGGAACAGTAGAAATGCAGGAGGATAATACCAGGCTGTTCCCTGTAGAGACTGGGAGGGTGAATGGGTAAAGCAGCTGCC